>NC_088797.1:41587075-43987075 GCF_011386835.1 Chrysemys picta bellii
AGCAATCCTCCTCCCAAATACCACCCGGGTTCCCTCCCTCTTTTTCTAATCTATTAATAAAGAATAAATGATTTTTAAATGATAGTGACTTTATTTGGTTTGAAAGAAAGCTGGGGGAAGGGGGAGGGTGGGTTCCTTACAGAAAATCAGTCAATAAAGGGGGCGGGTTTTCATGAAGGAGAAACAAACAGATATTTCACACTGTAGCCTGGCCAGTCATGAAACTGTTTTTTAAAGCCTCTCTGATGCACAGCGCTTCCTGGTGTGCTCTTCTAATCGCCCTGGTGTCTGGCTGCGCGTAATCAGCAGCCAGGCGATTTGTCTCAGCCTTCCACCCCGCCATAAAGGTCTCCCCCTTACTTTCACAGAGATTGTGGAGCACACAGCAAGCAGAAATAACAATGGGGAGATTTCTTTGGCTGAGGTCAGAGCGAGTCAATAATGATCGCCAGCGACCTTTTAAACGGCCAAATGCACATTCTACCACCATTCTGCACTTGCTTAGCCTGTAGTTAAACAGCTCCTGACTCCTGTCCAGGCTGCCTGTGTACAGCTTCATGAGCCATGGCATTAAGGGGTAGGCTGGGTCCCCAAGAATAACTATTGGCATCTAAACATCCCCAACGGTTATTTTCTGGTCCGGAAAGTAAGTCCCTTGCTGCAGCCCTTTAAACAGAGTAGTGTTCCTGAAGACGCGAGCGTCATGAACCCTTCCCGCCCAGCCCGCGTTGATGTTGGTGAAACGTCCCTTGTGATCCACAAGTGCTTGCAGCACCATTGAAAAGTACCCCTTGCGGTTTATGTACTCGGTGGCTTGGTGCTCCGGTGCCAAGATAGGGATATGGGTTCCGTCTATCGCCCCACCACAGTTAGGGAATCCCATTGCAGCAAAACCATCCACTATAGCCTGCACATTTCCCAGAGTCACTAACTTTCGTAGCAGCACCTGAGTGATTGCTTTGGCTACTTGCATCACAGCAGCCCCCACAGTAGATTTGCCCACTCCAAATTGATTCCCGACTGACCGGTAGTTGTCTGGCGTTGCAAGCTTCCACAGGGCTATCGCCACGCGCTTCTCAACTGTGAGGGCTGCTCTCATCTTGGTATTCTGGCGTTTCAGGGCAGGGGACAGCAAGTCACAAAGTTCCATGAAAGTGCCCTTACGCATGCGAAAGTTCCGCAGCCACTGGGAATCGTCCCAGACCTGCAACACTATGCGGTCCCACCAGTCTGTGCTTGTTTCCCTTGCCCAGAATCGGCGTTCCATGGATAGAATCTGCCCCATTAACAACATGATCTCCAAAGCACCGGGGCCCGTGGTTTCACAGAATTCTGTATCCGTGTCCGTGTCCATGTCCATGTCCTCATCATGCTTGTCGCTGCGCTGCTGCCGCCGCTGCCTCCTCGCCTCGTTTTTCTGGTCCTGGCTGAGCATAAACTCCACGAGAACGCGCGAGGTGTTTACAATGTTCATGACTGCTGTCTTGAGCTCAGCGGGCTCCATGCTTGCCGTGGTATGGAGTCTGCAGTGTTCACCCACCCAGGAAAAAAGGCGCGAAAATGGTTGTCTGCTGTCCGTTGCTTTCATGCAGGGAGGAGGGAGGGAGGAGGTGAGGCTGTACCCAGAACCACCTGCAACGATGTTTTTTGTCCCATCAGGCACTGGGATCTTAACCCACAATCCCAATGGGCGCGGGAGACTGCGGGAACTATGGGATAGCTATGGGATAGCTACCCACAGTGCAACAGTGCAGAAATCGACGCTAGCCCCGGTACTTGGACGCACACCACCGAATTAATGTGCTTAGTGTGGCCGCATACATTTCGACTTTATACAACCTGTTTTTCAAATCCGAATTATATAAATTCGTATTAATCCCATAGTGTAGACATACCCCTTGACAGATTCTCTCAAACAACCAAATGCAAAAAGAAATTATTACGTGGAAATCAGTTCTGATGACATCCCCAGCGAAATTTCTAAACCAGAAATGTACAGATAAGCAAGTATTCAAACCCTGTTATATTTATGTGAATCAAACCTCCAGGATTGTAAGGGTCTCATGTCAATATTTTCCTACTTCTGCATAATTTAAAAGCCTCTTTTCAGTATTTGTGGCTTAAGCTCTTGTTGCAGTGCAGAGACAGGTACAGAAATGTGTGCAAGGAAAGGAAGACAGGATGCTATACAGAACTGAAGTTATTCCTTTTCATCCAAATGTATTAGAAAGTTTTAAACAGAAAATGTTCATATGGTTATAACAATGCTATAGTTGCTTGTAATCTTATGTCGAGTTCACTATGCTTGTCTGGAAAGAATGGGGCAGTCTATTACAGAGGTAATTTAAAAAAACCCATTGAAAGGACGAATCAGAGGCCAATTTGTGGTTCATTACTATGTCAGCAACTCATCAGGCCTGACATGCTCGTTACACCTCACACACTGGTGTAATAATATTTAAAAAGTGGCATGTAATATATTGTTTGAAATCTAACAGCATAGTGGTCATTAGTGCCACAAGGCAAACAGCTCACTGGTCTCAGGTAAATGAGTTTCAGGTGGCCTGACCAAGTCAGCATACCCCAACTCACTATGGTTATAGCCTGTATCTAACAGGCCTCATGTAAGATATCATTAGAAATTAACAACTTACCAATCATTAATATTCTTCCACGATGTACTCACCCTGTGCATACAATAAGTTACGAATGAGCATTAGAATTGTATTATTAAGTGTGTTTGGCAATCAGTGCATAAGCACAGGCTGCCTTAACAAAGGAATGTGTATTTGATTCTCTGACCAGCCCAGTTTTCAGGCAAAGACAATGAAGGCCCATTTTTACATATTCGGGGGAGGCTACAGTATAGCATCTACACCCAGCAGGAGAGAGAAGCTTGGTGTAGGTTTTACTTTTCAAAGAAAACACTATAGACCAGTAAACTTGTTCAAAGACAGGGGTGCTGAACCTCAAGTGATGAGAAATTGAATCAACTGATTATTGTATTATAAAAGTATACAGAGATTTTTTTCTGAAAGCTAATGACACCCTGATTAATATCATTGTGAAATGTCTGTATTAACACTATCTGGATACTTAATGATATTATGTTTTAAAATCTATGACCAAACAGGGAGAAACAGGTTCCCTCCTAGACAGGAAAGAAGGTAGCTATTTATCTGTCAAAACAATGAAAGCACTATTTACATACAGGGGGAGGGAAGCCCACAGGAAGTGAAGAATAGCATGAGGTCACCCTGCCTGTTGAAATAAAGTCACTGAACTTTGAAAGACAAGCAAAGACAGAAGCCATCTTTGGCATCCATTACTAGATAGAAAAGAAGGGAACAAAGATATAGCAAACTTAGAAAGATGTGTCCTTCACCAATGGGGGAGGCTGAAGACCAGTGCTCCCTCTAATTTTTCCCACGCATATGTGGAATGAATTTTGTTATGTGCACCAATATGGAGGTGGTGACATCACCTCCACATAATAAAATGCATGTGGTGGGGGGGCAGGGATGGGGTGCGGGCTCTGGCTGGGGGTGCAGGCTCTGTGGTAGGGCCAGGGATGTGGGGTTTTGGGTGCAGGAGGGGGATCTGGGCTGAGGCAGGGAGTTGGGGTGCAGGAGGGGTGAGGGCTCCACTTGGGTGTGTGGGGCCAGGGATGAGGGGCTTGGGGTGCAGACAGCCTGGGGGCTATGGCGGAGAGAGAGAGAGAGAGGACTCACCCTAGCTCTCTCTCCCCACAGCAGCACCTGGGCTGGGGGGCGGAGGGGAAGAGGTGCCTCTCCCCACTGCTGCAGGTCTGTGCTGGGACCAGCAGGGAGGGGCGCCTCTCCCTGCCATGCAGGTCCATGCTGGGGGAGAGGCATCTTTCCCCATTGCAGCCCTGAGCGCCTGCACAAGGCTTAATAAGCAGCTGCACAGCTTAGAGGGCACTTAGCTGAAGATTCTAGGGATTGAATGTAGGTGAGAAACCTATTTATACAAAGATCTTTCACTTGCGAATACAAGAGAAGCCAGAACCTTGTACTTCTAGCCATGGCTGACTTTCCTTCAGTCAGACCCTTCCACAGAAGAAGAATTACTGGTGAGAGAAACCATCTTGAACAAGCCTGTACCTTGATAGACTAAGTTTCACTTTTATTTGCTTATAACCGATTCCAACTTTATTCCTTTTTTGCTCAGCACCACTTGACCTATGTCCTATTGTTAAAACGTGTTTTATTTTTATTATAAACCAGTGCAGTGCTGGTGTTTAAATGGAAGGGTGTATTTACCTCAGTTAAATTAATAAGCTGCGATGTACTTGTGTGTCTTTAGAGGAATTAACCTTATTTCTTCTCTGAATTTTCCAGGAGAGGGCTGGCCATTACAGAGCATACAGCTTAGGAAAAGTGGGGACTAGGAGTGTGTTGGGGTCACCCTGCAAGTAGTAACCAAGGCTAGTGGAAGCCAAGGTGGGGCTGTAGACACAGTACTAGTGTCAGAGCTGCTGAACCAGGGTTGTTTAGCACACAGATACTCAGTTTGTGACCTGCATGCTTTTAGCCTGGTTGGGAGCATCCTAAATTGGGAGTTAAAGCAGCAAAACCATATGAGACACCAGAGTTCAGAGTAAATGGTGACATAACCCCTTATGGATCTAACCCCAAACCCTGTGACAGAGAGGATGACTAATGCATAGTGCTCCGTTGCCTTGTCACTTCAGAGTAACAAGACATAAAATTCAAGTATCAAAGTGGAAACAGTGAAATGAAGGAAAGAGACATACTTTAGTGTCAAAGATGAGTTTTGCATTGTGCTCAGAAAGTAAGTTTAGGCTCTGACCAATTCCACATGAAGGCAACTCCACTAAAAATAAATCTGCCAGCCCTCAACAGTGAACACACAGGGGCTGTCAGACAACTTACACAAAATACAGGAGTGAACATGGGAGACATCTACTTCACCCAGAGACTAACAGATCCATTGCTTATGAAAGGAGTTCTCCTAGGGATTCTAGGAGAGATATTAGGAGGCACTGGGGGAATGTTGCCCACTGGTTCGAACACTGCACTGGGTGGGATTCAGAAAAAACTGTGGTTCTATTCTTGGATCTGCCACTGGCACATCACTTCACTGCTCTGTGCCTCAGTCTCCTCTTCTTTACAGTGGTGATAAGGAGTCTGACCTCCTTAGTAAGCACTTGGAGGAGATCTACCAGTGAGAAGCTCCCGATAAGAGCTAGGTGTTACTAATATATTTGAAATTTGACTGACAATTATAAAGGCACGATATTTCAGTCCCCACATTGCCCAGCTATTCTTCAACTTTCCTCACAGTGCACAGAATATGGCTCTCAGGCTCACTCACTCTACTCATCTCCCTATTGCCCCCAATCAATATCACCAGACGTTGCAAGGAGACCAAAGTCACGTACTATTCACTGGCAATAACTATCTTTCACATAAAGGAAAGGAATTTCACAGATAAAGATACAAGAATGACCTCAGAGTTTCTCTTGAATCAAGAGAGATTGAATTCTAATGTACAGTCCCGCAGCAGGACTGGGATCCTGTGGGTTCTACAGGACCCGTTGCCATAATAGTAGGTGTGGGGTAAAAATTCAACAAACAATACAGGAGCAGGTGTGAGTGGGAATCGCAGGGTAGGACGGGAGCGGGATTAAAGTAGTCCCACACAGGGTCTAATTCTAATGACCCAATGGATGACATCATACATGGTGCACCATTACTAGGAATTTTCAAACAGAAAGCATAATTATTCATAGTAGAGCATTCCTCATTGTACTGACAGAGAAGACAGACAGATGTTAAACACAGATTTTTCAAATGTCTCGGTTCTGGTCTGCTTTTCTTGTCAGCAAGTTGTAACTGATTGTTATTACTTTAGTAACCAACAACAATCAGCAAAAGACAATATATGTTGGGACAATTATATCCACTGAGCCAATTATGATAATAAAGATTGTTAGATCATGTGCTCTGGATTGTTAATATGCACCTCTGTCATAAAGGGTTATGTCATTTACTTATAAATACCGACAATCAATTCAAAAAGAAAAAAAGATCGGTGCCTAGACTTTTGGGTGCCCTTGACAAGTCTCAAACCCCTCAAAAGTGGGACCTAGCCACTAGGAAATGTTTCATTAATATCAATGATGTACAAGCAATGATGCCCAAAAGCCAAAGAAATCACCCACTTATGGTTAAAAATGTAATCAATTAGGTAAATGCCAATTAACTCAAATTTAAGGAGAGAAGTATTTTTTTCTGTGGGTCATAATTAAACCCAGAACATATTTGCATCTGTGATTGCCTCTTCCACAATGGCATCCAATGCAAATCCATGTTTCTAGAGCCTATAAAGCCACTTCCTGCTCACTAAGTCCTTTGTATAGGAAAGCTCTTCTAAGGTGGCTGACATTTACATACATTCCTCACCTTGATCACCACCTGGAGATCAAGCCAGAGAATTTGTGGGGAAGAGCATCCTAATGATTAAAGCAGAGGACTCAAACTCAGGACTCTAAGGTTCTATTCCCGGCACTGTTGTTGACTCATGTGTGACTTAATGTATTTGTGCCTCAGTTTACTAACAATTTCACCATCTTGTCACCACAAGCTCTCTCATAAAGAAGTCAGGCAGCAAAGAAGTCATATGATGTGAGGGATGCAGGAGCTACTCTGAGTAGGAAGTAAACTAAAGATAGATGAGCTTTTGACGTTTCTACTGCTGTTGCGTTTAGGTTGATCAAAGTTAAACTGCTCTAAACTGAATTAAAAGTATTGCATATTGTGTATATTATAGCACTGTAACAGCTTGAGTGAATTCCTAATATTCCAAAGATAATTTGTCAGCTTTCAAGGTCATGATCAACAGAGATGAACCTCTGAAAGAATAAAAACTGCCAGAAAGACAGAACAAGTAAATAAGTAGACTGTTAAATATCATTTACTCTAAGAAATTACTTGTCTCAGATGAAACCTTTGGAAACTATACCATGAAAAATCTCTCTTCACTAAGGAACCTCCTGCATAACCTCTCACTGAGAAATTGAGAGGTATTGTAGACACGGTGAATGAAAAGAATATACTAGACTTTGGTTTTTTTGAGTCATTCACACACACACACACACACACACACACACACACACACACACACACACAAAGACTACGTACTTTTTCTTCACCTTGTCCCTCTGGATGCCATTTCTTTCTAATATAGCACCTTTGATTCTAAAGATGCAGAGTGATAAAATGCAAAGTAACAAGTCCTTTTCAAGAGTAAAAAATAAAAATTAAAAAAACACATACCCTTCATATTGTGGCCCAGTGACCCCTCAGAGATGTGTTGTAATGAGGTGTAGATTTCAGAAATAAGTTTAGAGATTTTCAAACTCTCAGCCCCTCCAATTTATGCTTTGATCTTAATAAGTGGCATAGGTCACTGCATAGGTGCAAGGTTCACTGTAAGCCAGTTTACAAAAAACATTAAATATTTGTTTTAGTAGCATTTCCTTGTTTTCATGAATAAGGATGTTATGACCAGGGAAAGAAGCAATCAGAATATTGAGATTAAGGAGGTTTTATTAATGAGGGAAAATACTTCTATTGTTATTTGCATTGCGGTAGAGTTTTAAGATGACAATCAGGACTGCAGTCCTTTTGTGCTCGGCTCTGTACAGTGTGGTCCCCACCCCAAAGGGTGTGCAATCTAATTTAAGATGAGCCTCCACAAGCCACTTTAACAAACAGGCTTGACGACCACACAGTCTAAGAAAACAGATCCTATAATAGAGCAAATATCATAAACGTGATTGGGACAGGAGGAAAAAGGCTGGAAGGAATTAAAAAAGGGGAAAATGCTATAGAAGATGCTTCTTGTGAGCACATTTGTGCATTGGCCTTGGATCCAACAACTTTTTACCAAAATACAACATAGTGAACATTCCTTATTATGTTAATTTATGGCCAAATTTTGGAGTTCTAAGCCAAGAAAAATCCCCATTCACTTCACCAGCAGTTTTGCCTGAATAGAGGCTGAGTAAGGCTGCAGTCCGTGAAGAAAATAATGGGATGATAGAAAAATTGAACAGAGGCTGCAGAATTATATTACTCCACTGTTTGAATGAAAGGCACAAAAATCCTCTGATTCAATTGGTATTTTTATACATCACTTCCTCCTGCATTGGGAAATTTGAATTAATGCTCAGGCACCTCTGAGCTACCAAGCAGAATATAATACATGTTTCATGAGGCCTATTCATCTTTAAGGGATTTCATAAAAGTTATAACAAGCTCTTTCAGCACATGGTCAATTCCATATTTTGATCATTTGAAGCCAAATACACAGCGTGTGTTGTATTTCTATATTTTTAGGGGGGGGGGAAATAATAGCTAAAAACATAAGGGCATATTTTCTCCCAATGATATTCAATTCTGCATACTCTGTAATAAGCTACTAGTAATTGCAAACCAATAAGAAGGAAAAAAAATAATGGCATGACATAAGAGTACATACTATCATTACCTACTGATAGAGGAAAAGATAACAGCCAGACCTTAAAGCCAGGCTTCATGGAAAAAATGCTATTCTGTGCACGCTTCTTTGGTAACACATTCTCCACACCCCCACACCTTCACCAAGAACAGCCCTCCCCACCCACACCCCGCTAAATAAAACTGTATTGGGAAATTATCCCTTTTTTTTTTTTGCCAAACAAATACAGAAACACCAGCACAAGAACAGCTGCTTCTGTTTCATGTTTCACATATGTGGGTAACTGGGGATCTGTCCTCTTGCCCTTGTGCCTTTTTGGGGGGGGGGGTGCTAGTTATGATCATTTTTATCTTCCTGGATGGCAAACATCTGTGGCTTAAAACGAAGAGTCAGCCTTGATACACACAATGAAATTTCCTTCATTCCATAGGTAGCCTAGCATCACACAGAACTATTATCCTTCTTTCTTTTTTTCCCTCATGGATGTTTAGAATATTTTTTAAATGGTGCTCTTTACAAATAAATCCAAATGCCAGGCTCCTGCTAATGAATGACTTGTGGATTTCCCTTTTAAAAAGCTAGATGGGATCGCTACAGACCAACACTTTTCTATCCATATTATGCAAAAGCCATAGTTAGAGAGGACATGTGTATGATTAAAATAACATGCCTTACTATGAACCAATTACTCCAGAGGAGCCAACAACTGCTTATAGACTCCAGAGATTGTCAACACAAGAAGTTCAAAAATGAGATACTGATAAAACTCTATAAACACACTAATGGAGGTGTTTGAGGCAAGGACAATTTAATGATGGATAAATTTGGTCTATCCATCTCCTTGCTTAATTATTTTATATTACCAACTAACTTTTTATTCATATCTGGGTAGAGATGTTAATGGAAACCTTGTTGGTTCAAAAGTTTAGGAAAAACAAAGCTTAACCCCACAATAATTAAAAGTCACAGGAATAACACCAGAGGAATTAAATTAGGCCTTAGGGGTAAAATAGCTGGAGTCTTTCTGAAAAGAGGGGTATAATATTTCCCACTAGTGGTGCTGGTGAGCAACTGGAATTGGTCTTATGCATCACAGACTTTTGGACTTGCTAACTTTCGCCATAAGGTTACAGCTAAGTATTAGAATAAAAAGCACTTATTGCACAACACTCCATTTACTTTCTCTGTGGATCAAGAAGGAATCTCTCATTTTATTTATATCTTATGTTGGATATCTGAAAAGTCAATACATGTTAAAGCTGCTAAAAAATGGAAACTTCTTCCAACTTTTTTGAAAATTTCAAAATTGTTTCCATTATGCAGGTTTCAAACATGGAATGATTTTTCAAAAATGTTACTAATTTTTTTGAATGTTCAGAAGTCTCGGGTGGGTTTTTCTCCCTCTTTCTTTTACCACTAATTGCTATCAAATTAATTACTGTTATGTTCAGTGGTGCTTTTTCTTTCATTTTTTCTTTTTGAAATGTTTCCTTTTGTTGGTCTGTCATTTTTTCCATAACTTTTTCAACTTTGAAAAGTGTATAGAGTGGCAAATAGAAACATGAAACTCTTGAAAAACTAAGTGCGGCAGAGTTAAAGTTCTCTTACCCCAATAGTGGCCTTAGATTATCATGTCCTAACTACTGCAATCTACTCCTGTTTGGCCTTTAAAAAAAAAAAATCATATCTTGCCAGCCCTTAAGTGTAATCAAAACATTGCTGCAAAAATTATCTTCTGGCTCATCACTTGGAATATATCACCCCTCTCTTTTCATTGTTCGTTTTCATTTTAAAAGTTCTTCATGGTCTCTTCCCACTCCATCAATTATCTCTAATACAGAGATGAAGCCTCCTGCCTCTGCTGTACCAATGACATTGCCCTGAACTGTCCACTTGTCAAACTTTTGGTCAAGCACCATTATGTCAATAGAAGCGGCTCCCTGTAACAATCCAAAAACGCAATACTATTTCCTCCCCAAAACCCACCTGGTGTCATAATGCCTACAAACCATTTGGCAATATATTTACACAGCACTACTGTAGTACGTATAATCACACTAAACATAAAACCTAAACTCAACCTCGGCTAGGTAAATTGCATGTAATGCTGGTTCTGGAATAAAGTCTATTTGTGTTATTTGTAAATGGAAGAAGAAAGTTTTGCAAAAGTTAGAAGAAAACCCCCAAATCCTGACATTTAGTACCACTACAAAACACTTCCTCCCTATACATTTTAAACTCTATGTGCCTAACCCAAAGCCCACTGAAGTCAACAGGAATCTTTGCACTGACTTTAGTGGGCTTTGGATCAGTCCCTATATTTGCATTTGTTAGTTTTCAGGATGGCTGTTTTGGGTATTTGGGGGATTGCATGTGTAGAGAACTACCCAAGATTTACCACGAGCTATAATCTCATTCACTTTGGTCACATCAGAGTGTATGTTTTATTTTCACCTTATATCATCATAAAGTGCATTGACAGGTAGAAATTTATGTAGTCTTAACAGAAAGTAGGAGAAGAAAAAAGAAATACAGTTTGCTGTTGGAAGTTATGTCTGGGCCCACTGGGCACAGATTTCGTTTCCATTTCAGTACAATATCTCAAGCTGGATTGACAGCAGAAGTATTTACAGAGGTGAATCACACGTCTCCAGCATGACAGAATGCTATTTCCCAGAGGCCAGAGGGATGGTGGCAGTGTAAAGAATTCCCCACGGACAGAGAACAAGTTGAGTCACACCCATCTCTGGAGGTGGGCAGGCACACAAGATTAGAAAAATGGAATGAGCACGTGAAGAACGAGGGTCAGGCAGATCAAGGGGAATGTGTATAAAATCAGAGAAGCTGGTAAACTGGAGAAGGAAGATGATTTGCATTAATTGTGAGCTATAGTTTCCTATTTCTGTTTTCATTCGCTTGCCCACCATCCAATTCATACTTAATGAATGTGAATGCTGGTGAATGTGGTTTTATAAGCAGGAAAATCTTGTTTATTGCCACCAGTTTAAAAGAACAACTTGGAATTATTTCCTATCACATTATGCACCTACCATTCTAATTTAACCTCAGAGAATAGGTCTGACCAGAGAGAGCAAAAATAAGTACATTAATTCAGAGTATGTGGAATACTCTCCTTTTTTCTTTTTCCGTTTAACAGTTTTGGGCAACTCTTCCCAACAAACAGTTTTCCGGCTGGCTCTCTGGCAAATCCCAGATGAAGTACCTGTGTGCCAGACATCAGCAGTTCTATGTAAGCTACCACTTCATCTTCAGTACATGGCTTGTGCCAGTTGCTTGGCTGGAAATCATTACAGAGGAACAAAACTATATTTCTTCTTTTCCTCCTTCACTTTTTAAAAGCCAATGCACTTAATGATGTTGAAAATTCACTGCAATGTAAAAACCTCACGGCAGACAGTTTTTCCTTTCACTCTGTTTTATATTCTTGTGCTTTTAATAATGGCAGTGAAGAGAAGAATCTATCTACTAGAGATGACAGGTTTCAGAGTGGTAGCCGTGTTAGTCTGTATCAGCAAAAACAACGAGGAGTCCTTGTGGTACCTTAGAGACTAACAAATTTATTTGGGCATAAGCTTTCTTGGGCTAGAACCCACTTCATCAGATCCATGGAGTGAAAAATATAGGAGCAGGTATAAATATATGAAAAGATGGGAGTTGCCTTACCAAGTGTGAGGTCAGTCTAACGAGACAATTCAATTAACAGCAAGATACCAAGGGAGGAAAAATAACAGTTTCAAACAGTTGACAAGAAGGTGTGAGTAACAGCAAGGGGAAATTAGTACTGGGGAAATTAGGTTTTGTAATGACCCACAAAAAACTTCAAAAACAGACTCCAATGTGAAACTGCAGAATTGGAATTAATTTGCAAACTGGACACCATCAGTATTTGTACCTGCTCCTGTATTTTCCACTCCAGATGAGGCACTGGATAGCTATCTTTTTAATAAGAGTTTCCTTTATCTAGAGATAGAAAAGTCCCCTTCATGGAGAGCATCAAGCCTGAGTTTTAGATTTTGTAAAGTCAGTAGCAGACTCCACAGATTTCTGTAAGGTCTTAAATGAGAAAAGATCCCCTTTTGACTTTCAGTTTGAAGAAGGTTGCCTCTTGGGAATGATAGCAGCTCCCCCCAGAAATATCTGGGATGCTGTAGGTTTTGTTAACAAATGCCCAGAAATTCTAGAGTAAAAAGGCAGCTTTCATTTAAGCCTGACCCAATTTAACCCAGGCCATAGTGAACTGAGATTCAAGATATCACATCATGGGTACCAGTGCCGTGCAATTTAAACAAAGCCATGCTGAGTTGCACACTGAGACCCTCCTTGGAAATAGTGCTAAATGGCTTAGACCACGCTAAACTAGGATAAGTAGCTCTTGCACCTTTCAGATATATCTGCTGAACTGGATTCTGCAGGCCAAGATACAGGAGACTAATTAGATATGGAACAACCTGTCAACTGAGGGGAAAAAGAAAAGCAGAAAGCAGACTAATGGCAAGAAAATACACTTTAATGTAGGAGGAAATGAAGGTGTGGATAACAAATGGTTGGTGGTTTTAGAGAAAGAAGGGGAAATTAACATGAAGATTAAGAATTAAGCCAAAGAAGTGGAAGCACCAAAAAAAAGTTGCTCAGAAAAGTCACTAGAACTCTATCAGGAAAATTAGATGAACAAGAATCATAGATTTGCATTTTTATAAACACTTTTAATTCAAATAAAACTCCAAAACACTTTGAGCTTTAGAAACTGGCTGCATGATGTACAAAGCTGAGCATTGCTTTGCTTACCACTGAAGCACCTTCACCCATTGGGGTAGAACACAGCAAGCATTCAATAATGCAAACTCTACAGTTTAAAGAGCAAGTAGTGCAGAATACTCACTAGGGGACCAGCTTAGGAAAGGAAAACAGAGGGCTAGATTGTGGTATTTAGAGTACAATTCTATGGAGGGAGCTGTGTAGAGACAAAACATGACAGGAGGAGCGCTACCAAGATTGCACTTCAGGTCTGTGTGTATACCACCAGACTGCTCTGCTCTGGTGTGGCAGAGGGCCAGTGCAAAAGGGGATGGTGGGGCAGAATTCTAGCCATTTTTCTGGGGTCTTGCTCCCCAGGGGAGTAGAGGTCAATAGGCCATGCACCCCCAGAAGCAACTACTACTGTGAGAGAAACTTGCATAGTTATGTGGGGGAGAGGGATGAGAAAAACATCTTGTGCTCCCCTGAGTTCCTGTGTAAGAGCCTATTGACATCTGTCTCACTATAATTAATCCCTGTATCCCAGGCCAAATTCCAACTTGGGTAACTGCCCCTCTTGTCATTTTCAAACAGCTTTCTTTAGTAACAACCATTGTACTTCAGATACAAACATAAGGAGGGAACGAAAATTCAAGTCACAGCCCCTCACTCAAAAGCACAATGTTACAAGGCATTATACGACAATTGCAATTATCTCCGTATAATCAGAGCATTTTACAGCAAATCTAAGAAAAGGAGAGAAGAGATTCAAAATAATTAAAACTGGTAATAAGTTATTAAAATGGATTTTAAAAAGAAAAGTTTAACTTGCACCCTGCTCTATTAAAAACCCTATAGAATCTTTAACAACCCTAAAGTCCCAGGATCCAAGTTTCACAACTCATTCATCAGAACAGTGATCACTGAATATCTAATATGTTAGAGATAATAACACCAGTCACTCAATCACCAGCCTCACTTTCCACCGTAATCAGGATTTTCATTGGTGTATCATCTAATTACTAGACCTTCTGAACTTTGCTCCACGTGTGAGCACCATCAAGAGACCATGTTCAACCCAGGCACTCCAGTCAGAGGAAAAACAGTATGCTTATACAGTATGACAAGGCAAAAACAAAACACAAACATCTGTCTTTATGATAATCTCAATGTCATTTTCAATGGCTAGTATATGTTAAATAATAAACAAGACTGCTAAGATGGCAGAGAAAAGACATTAAAACATCATGGCAACATCTTGTAACCTTTTTGAAAATAATCAGCTTATATATTAATTTCACGCTTGATTCACACAAAAAAAATCAGTGTTTGAGTGACACGAACAGCAGGCTGAACAAGGGTAATTTTAAATATTGTACATATATTTGTGTAAGAAATACAGCAGGGGATACATTAACACTCTTTTGATCTATTATAAAAGGAACCCAGGAACTTGCCCCATCTTCAGCGCTCAAAAAAAAGAATGTACTTTTGTCATTTTAAACATCTATTAGGGAGTAAAACATAGTAGAGAATACCAACCTACACCACAGCACCAGACAGAACCACGGGGGAATAAGCCTTTTTTTAAATTAGTCACAGACCACATCTGTTTGATTTGCTACCCTTCAAAGGTAGCATATTGGTGAGGTATAACTAAATGCATGGAAGAACTTGTCTAAAGAGACCATGTCTAAAAAGCAATATGTACACAGTCAGAATATCACACAGCAATTTTTAAGGAAACATTACAGTGAATAGCATTGTATTATATAGCCAAAAAGAATCATCACATTGTGTGACACAGCGGATAGAGCATTGAACTGGACCCAGGAAACTTGAGTTCTATTACCAACTCTGGCAGTGGCAGGCTAGGTAACCTTGGGCAACTCCATTTGCCACTCTATGCCTCAGTCTCTCCCCTCCCATCTGTAAAACGGAGACAACAATAGTGAGCTCTTTTTTAAAGTGATTTGAGATTTACTGATGAAATAAGTAATACCTAGCTCTAATATTACACATCACCACACCTACCATTATCGTCTGTTTAAACCTAATAGCATAGTATTAAAAAAACTCTTGACCTACTACAAATAAAACTGATTTGAAAGATTATTTAAATAATTATTTTTATATGATTTGAAAATAAAAGTTACCTTTGATACCAGTGAAGTAGGAAAAAACCCACAGACCTGATTTTCGATGCAGCTGTTCAAAATGCAGGCGTGTACATTTGGATTCCTAACTTGCGTATGCAAGGACCAGGATGGCAAATCAAACAACTGCATGCACAGAGGCAGCTACATTGTCCATAATTCATCTGAATAACTGTTCCCATATTTGCACCTGACCCATGAAACTTGGCTGGCTAGCACATCTCCCTCTTCCCTGCCAAACATTGGAGACAGTCCATCTTTAAATATTTTAGAGTGCCAATCATCACAGAAATTTAAAACAACAAAAGACAACACAAAATGAGTAGATGAAGAGTTGGCAGGGACTGTCTCTTAAGCCAGGTCTACACCACAAACTTCTGTCACCATAGCCATGTCAAGGGTTTGATTTGTAATTGACATATTTATGCTGCAAAGGCCTCTACTATAGACACAATTATACTTGCAAAACTACATTTCTGCTGATGTAGCTTGTTTTGCTTGGGTTGGCTGGAATAAACTATGCTGACAAGGACGACAGTTTTGCTGGTATAGGCTATATCCACACTAAGAGTGCTTTACTAAAATAGTGTACTGGACGGTATAAGCACCCCTAATGTAGACCTGGCCTTACTAAATGTATGTACAGCAGCTAGCACAACGGGTTCCTGATCATGGTCGGGGCCCCTAAGTGCTACTGTAATGAGCATCATCAATAACATTGTGTGTCAAGAGAAAATAACTAAGAAAATATGTGAAAACTAAAAATAAAGCCTCAGCTTCCAGAGTCAAGGGCAATCAGCGTTAGCTGCACGCATTCTGCACCAGTCTGAGCTTTCAGGTGAACTTCAATGATACCCCCATGTAGAGTGCAATTTGACCTGGAGGAGAAAAAGACATGGAAGATTGTTGCAAAGTCCAAATTAGAGAGAAATGGCTACAGCCTCTTTGAAAGCTGCACACAACCGAAGGCGCTCAGAGCACCAACGGGTCCACTAGGACTTGAGTCCAAAAAACAGTCCAGTAAAAGGCAGGTGAACACTCAGTTGTTTATGCAGATACAACCTCCACCCATTTCTTCAAATGCTTCCCAATACCAATGAGTGTCCCTCTGGTTTCTATGGACTGAGTTACAGCTTTTTAGCAAGAGGCTTGTGTAATTAGACACTGCAATCTAGATTCTACAAAGGGGAGACTCCAGTCCAAGCGTCTCCTCATCTCTCCCTTAACAGCTTACACAAATAGCAAGAAGAGTGACAAAGTGAAATTCCTTGAATTTCATAGATGAGGCACTTTGGAAAAGAACAACAATTACAGTACATTACCCTCAGTGACACTGATGAGGAAGAAGTAACCCCAATAAACTCATTGCCTAGTCTGACAAAATCCCACAGGCAAATCAGCAGTACCTCCTGATTAATGTTATTTAAAGCTGTAACAGAATCAAATGGATACATTTCTGAAATAATGGATTCAACTCTTGATATAAATGCAAGTTTCAGTTCTGCAGTCAGGTATGGGAGCGAGAGAGAGAGACACACGGGGTGGAAGTCTATAGAATCCAGATATAGTTGGGGCATTAGCCCACTACATCTTAATGAACTTTCCTAAAAATGAGAGCCTCAATATTGTGTATTATCATGAGAAACACACAAAACTTTGTTTATGTGATAACATTTCAAATTCATCCATGTTCCTTTACAAAAATGTTGAATGAGATGAATTATTTTAAAAATTATGGCTCCATTTTCATAACTGAATTACAAAAAGAACTCTTTCAGTAGTAACAGTATTTCTTATTTAAGTCTTTTAATCTCCTATGGACATTTAAATGGCTGACTCCTTAAATATTATTGAGAACTGTTCATTTCAGGAACATATTGAAAAAACTGATGTTAGATACTTGAAATATAGGCAATTTTTGCTCCTTACCCTTTATAGCACCCATTAAAACCCTTCATTAAAGCAATACTGACAGACTACTGCTGTGAAAGAAAGCTTATGTCAATTAGTAGTAATGTTTAAAACACTGCACTTATTAAATAGTAATAAAGTTACTAACATGCTCTTCATGACCACATTTTTTCTCTTGTTTTAAACTGATAAAAATAAAGACAATGATTAGGATATGCAAAGTTTAGATTAAAATTAACTTTTACATGCATCTGTGAAAAGCAGCCAGACTAGAAATTCATCAACAAATAATTTTGAATCCACCTGGAAACATTCACAGTGGTACCTCCTATTGAAAGTAAATGATATGAAATGGTGAATACCTATATTACACAAAATATAATATGTTTGACAATATAGTGTTTACCCTTAGTTTTTCATACACATAACTACATAACTTTAAATTGGTATTTGCATGTTCTAGGTATTCTCTTTAGTTATTGTAGAGAAATGTAGGTAATAGTGAAAATACTGTGGTATACTTACCTATTTACCTAAGGCAAAATTATCAAGTTTTTTTTTTTAAATGGTGACCACTAAGTCTGTTTATTTTTGCATAATAATTCATAATGGCACACTTTAGGAACAGAAAAAGATTACCCTGGACCAAAGGTTTAGTGTTGCCATGTTTGTATGTATGTTTAAGGTTCCATAGTTTAAAAAAAAAAATAATCACAAAAAAACAGAGAAGACAAAAGTTAAGGCATTCGTAGTAACATTAATATGGTCACATTGCATGGATGTAATATTTTCTATTTGATATTTTTCTTAAATTTTTTCATCTTATATACTATTATCCATGCTGTTAAAGATATATAATAAAATACAAAATTACACACACCTAACAAGGGCACATTAAAAACAGCCCAGTTAATGATGCTGCAATCAGGGCCGGCTCCAGGCGCCAGTTTGGCAAGCAGGTGCTTGGGGCAGCCGCTCTGGAGAGGGGCGGCAGGTCCAGCTATTCGGCGGCAATTCGGCGGACAGTCCCTCACTCCCGCTCGGAGCGAAGGACCTCCCGCCGAATTGCCGCCGCAGATCGCGATCGCGGCTTTTTTTTTTTTTTTTGGCTGCTTGGGGCGGCCAAAACCCTGGAGCCGGCCCTGGCTGCAATACATTGTGATATGGCTGTACTAACCCCACACTGAAGAAAGAGTTAAGGAGCTTCTCTGGGCCCCGACAGCATTGGTCCCACACCTGCAATGTGTGCACAAGCTGGAGGGGTGGTTAAAGAGGAACAGACTGAATAGCACACTTGTTGGAGGCAGCCCATGGAAGTTAGCAGACCTACAGCTCCTGGGGCCCCTGACTATTGATGGTCTAACCTGACCTGCTGAGGAAAAAGGACTCTAAACATTGGCAAGGTCGGAGACTCCTTTGGTTTATTTTGTTTACATGTCTTTGCTTTACCCTCTTGCCTGGGAAGACTGCCTCGCTGCATTACTTCCTTCCAGCCACATCAGACTACAAGGTGCAGGGCTCAGTCACCTACCTTTGGACTCAATCAGAATCTGTTGGAGACGGTGGGCTGAGTTCCCCTACTGACCCCCAATGGGGCTGGAGGCAAAAAGTCTATCAGGAACTCAAGATTAGGAAGACCCTATATCCCCCAAAAAAAGAGTCTCACCTCTCAGACTTTGGCTGAGAAAAACCTGAAGTCCCTTGCTGGGCAGTAAAACTAGTTATTGTTGGACTCTTTATGTACCCCAAAAAGGGTTTGTGGCCCTGCAAGAGGGAAGAGTCACAGAAGGTGACAGACCACTGCAGGGTCGGAGCAGCTATGAACAGGGAGCCTCATAAGGACACAAGAACAGCCATACTGGGTCAGACCAAAGGTCCATCTAGCCCAGTATCCTGTCTTCTGACAGTGGCCAATGCCAAGTGTCCCAGAGGGAATGAACAGAACAGGTAATCACCACCACTGATCTACCCCATCGCACATTCCCAGCTTCAGGCAAACAGAGGCTAGGGACACCATCCCTGTCCATCCTGGCTAATAGCCATTGATGGATCTATCCTCCATGAATTTATCTAGTTCTTTTTTTAACTCTGTTATAGTCTTGGCCTTCACAACATCCTCTGGCAAAGAGTTCCACAAGTTGACTGTGCACTGTCTGAAGAAATACTTCCTCAAGATAGAAGAGCACCTGTAACACCATTGTCCAACCACTAGAGGACACACATGAGGACCTGACCCCTTTCCTTCACAGAAAGAAATGAAAATAGTCTAAAATCCTGGTGAAATACAAAATGGCAGGAAGCTAAAGCTCTACTGGTTATTTGTGTAGGTGCCATTTAGTAGTATTGCAATCTCTTCATGCATTCACTTCACTTTACATTTCCTGCCCTGAATTCTTCAGCATTGGCCATTATGTAATTCATTACCAATGCAGTCTATCTGCCATAGTTGCTAATCTCATATTTTATACAACCCAACAACAACACTGGTTTTAGAATTCCTTTTCAGTCTTCCTTTTTTATGTCTACCTTTTAAAGTATAAAAAGAAAGCAGATTAATTCTCTAGAACCAGCAAGTTTCTTCTTAAATACCGTGGGCCACTGTGGTGTTATTAAATGGAGGGATGTGCTGATTTGTAGCATGGTAAAGTGAATAAACCACTCATTTGCTTGACTGATTTCACTAAGCTGTCAATCAAGATTTGATTTACCAAGATTAATTGGACTCCCCAGGGATTTTGGTTAAAGCATTATAGTATCCCACACTGAAATTGTGAACATTAAACAAAAACTCACAGTATTGGCTTCTCCTTATAAAAATGAATGAATGCTTCATAAACAAGGATGCAAATCACACCAGCAGCTGCTTCTTTCTAGTCTAGTTAATCAATCTTGGCTTCAAAACTGTAAAGAAAGAGAGAAATGGGGGGAAGGGAAGGAAACAACGTTAGTGATGACAAAGCCTAAAAGATTAAGCAAAGTAATAGGGCAAGCAAACAAAAACTTCCATTTGTTGGATACTCCCGTAGAGCTGAGAATAAATATCCAGTGCCATAAACTGTTACATATTATTTAGTTATGTGGTTGAAAAGTTCCTAACCCTGTGGCCATAAAGATTCATACCAGTGGCTTAGAATACTGCAGCCTTAATATCACCAGACCTATCATATTTTAACAAACAGTATGCGTCGCCTACATACATTACTTTTGGGGCTAATCTGACTGCAATTTGTTGTTTTGGTGTTTTTTTTAAAGTGAAAAATACAAGTGTATACCTTTAACAATTCAAACCACGAAGCAGGTCCACGCTGTGAAGCTATGCAACATTATTCATATGCAGTACTCACAGGACAAATACAGAATATTAACTGTGAAGTTGAGGAAGGAGGGCTAGCAGTACAAGAGGTATGGGCTCTGAAACCAGGGAATGGGTGGGAAAGAGAAGATTAAGAGCAAGCAAAGTGGACCACAATGGTCATGGTGCATGGAATCATGTTAACTTCTGTACTTGCTGCTTGGGTCCCACTGGAGACAAAAGGAGTTGCAGAAAGGTGCTGCCCCATTGCCATAAGGAACCACAGGTTGCACCTACTGAGCTGGCTGAGGCTTAGTCTACACCAGGGTTGGGCAAACTACGGACCGGGGGGCCATATCCAGTCTTTCAGACGTTTTAATCTGGCCCTCGAGCGCCTGGAAGCAGCGGCATGTCCCCCCTCCGGCTCCTATGCATAGGGGCAGCCAGGGGGCTCTACTCGCTGCCGCTGCCCCAAGCACCACCCCAACAGCTCCCATTGGCCAGGAACCGTGAGCATTCACGGCCCGCCATACAATTTCCATTTCCAGACGTGGCCCTCGGGCCAAAAAGTTTGCCCACCCCTGGTCTACACTGCCAACTTATATCAGTATAACTATATCACTCAGGGGTGTGGAAAATCCACACCCCTGAGTGACAGTCATACCAAACTAGCCCTCAGCGTAGACAGCACTCTATCAACACAGGGCTTCTCCCGTCGAAATAGCTATTGCCTCTCAGACAGATGGAATACCTATGCCAACAGAAGAGTCTCTCCCATCGGTGTAGATAGTGTCTTCACTAAGTGCTACAGCAGCTGCAGCGCTGTAAGTGTAGACAAGCCCTGATGGACATGTGCAGCTTGCTAGAGCTGAAGATCAGAACCTCAGACTTGGGCAGAGAATTCTTGTGGGCTTCACTGCACATAACACAGAAGCTCAGACCTGAGCAATTGGGATGTCTTAACTTGATGTGATGACTGTCATGTACCATAAGTGCCATAACATTTTGATGCACAAGCTTGCTCCATAATAGAAACTTGAGAGGAAGACTTGTTGACATCATTAGGTGGCATGTCTGCAGGGGATCATGATCCTCCTAAACATGAACCTTCTGTATGCACATGCATTACAGTTTGAGCATCAGACCATAAAAAAAAAAAGCTAACAAACTACTCAGATTTTGAGACTAGAAGTAACAATTCTGATCTAGTCTGATCTTCTACACAGTACAGGCCAAAGAATTTCAGCCAGTGATTTCTGCATCAAGTCTATCACTTCTGGATGAGCTAGAGGATAGCCTTCAGAAAGGCATCCAATCATAACTCAAAGATATTGAGTGAGAAATAATCCAGCACGCACATCACTTGGGAAATTGTTTCAAATTTAACAGTGAGGGCAACTAAACACTGCATTTGTCTAGTGTCAGATTCAAGCCATTGGATCTTGTTATGTCTTTGTGTTAGTACACAGAAACAGACCTCTGCTATCAGAAATCTTCTTCCCCTCTAGGTACTTGTAGACCATGATTAAATCACCTCTTACCCGTCTCCTGGATAAACCAAATAGATTGAGCTACTTAAGTCTAACTGTAAAGCAGCTTTCACAGATCTCAAATAATTTTGGTGGTTCTTTTTTTAACTCTTTACAATTTTTAAACATGCCTTAATATGTTTGGATTTCTTTTAACTTGAACCTTAGCTCTGAATTTGCTAGGTTAGTAATGCTTGCTATGGGGATATTGCAATGGTCTCTAATGTCTTTACCCATAAGTCATAGTTATGTATTCACCCTAAACTCCAGTTTAACATTGTAATTTGGCAATTTGTAACGTGGGGATAATATGCCCTTACCTATCTCTCAAGTTTATCTGAGGATTAAGATTTTGAAGATCAAATCTTCTTTATAAAGACCATATTACCTTTCTAAGGGCATGTCTTCACTACCCGCCGGATCGGCGGGTAGCGATCGATCTATCGGGGATCGATTTTATCACGTCTAGTGTAGACGCGATAAAATCGATCCCCAATCGCTCTGCCGTCGACTCCGGAACTCCACCGCAGTGAGAGGCGGAAGCGAAGTCGGCGGGGGAGCTGCCGCGCTGCCATCAACTCCGCCGCCGTCCTCACAGCCAGGTAAATCAACCTAAAATATGCAACTTCAGCTACACTATTCGCGTAGCTGAAGTTGCATATCTTAGGTCGACATCCTCCCCCCCCCCCCCCCCACAATGTAGAGCTAGCCTAAACATTAACTTCTCTCATTTTTATGAGACCGAGGGGAAGAGAGAGAGAAAGGCAGGATCTACAGCAGGGGTCGGCAACCTACGGCATGTTAGCCGATTTTGAGTGGCATGCAGCTCCCTGCCACGGTCCCGGCCCCCAGCCCCACTCAGCCCCCCCGCCCACTGCTCTCCCCTGCGGGGGCAGGAGGCAGAAGCTTGGTTCTATGGCAGCCAAGCTTCCCCCCTCCCCCGCGTCTTCCCCCAGCGTGGTGCTTTCCTGCCCCTCCTCCTCTCCTTCCCTGCTCCAATCAGCTGATGGCCCTAGCAAGGGGGAGGGGGAAGAGCGGCAGCGTGCACACAGCTCCGTAGAGGACACAGAGAGAGGTAGGGACGGAGCCTGGGGGAAGGGGATGGAACAGGGCATATCCCTTCCAGCCCCCTGCCCTGAGCCACTCAGGGCAGGGGGCTGGGAGCACCCCCATGAGCTGAGCACCCCAGCCTTCTGCCCAGCACCCCCCCGCTCCCCAACCCTCTGCCCTGAAACCCCCCACCCCAACACACACCCAGCCTTCTGCCCTGCACCCCCTCAGCCCCATCCCTCTGCCCTGAACCCCCACACACACTCAGCCTTCTGCCCTGCACCCCGCCATACCCCAGCCCTCTGCCCTGACCCTTAAACCCCCCACACACCCAGCCTTCTGCCCTGCACCCCCCATGCCCGCCAGCCCTCTGCCCTTTTCCCGGACCCCCCCCCCCCCACACACACACACACACACACCAGCCTTCTGCCCTGAACCCCTCCCCCAGCCCTCTGCCCTGACCCCTGAAACACACCCCCCCCCCCAGGTCTGGGGTCCCGGCCGCAGGATCTGCTCAGCCCACTGCCGGCCTATGTGAACAGAACCCCAGGCTGGCAGCGAGCTGAGCAGGCTGGTGGCGTAAGATCAGCATTTTAATTTAAATTTTAAATGATGAATCTTAAACATTTTTAAAACCTTGTTTACTTTACATACAATAGTTTAGTTATATAATATAGACTTATAGAAAGAGACCTTCTAAAAACGTTTAAATGTATTAACGGCATGCAAAACCTTAAATTAGAGTGAATAAATGAAGACTCGGCACAGCACTTCTGAAAGGTTGCCGACCCCTGGACTACAGTATTTATGGAAAAGGAAGGCATTAGCCTAATATCTCTTTAGCACAAATGTTATCTCCAGACACAATGAAGTAGGAGTCTGATTCAGAACTCCAACCTAAGTAGAACTCAAATATATTATGGCTTTATTTTTTTATTTTATATTTTGTAAAGGAAATCTAGCTATGCCCCAGATTTGACACCTTTTTTTAAAAGCTCAGAAAAAAAAAATTTTTAGGCGTTTGCACACCAGCCAAGTTTTCCCAAACTCTCAGAGCGCTGTATCTTTTTGCTAGCAGCTTTTGACTGCTGCTTTGCTTTTAGAATTACAAAAATACCTACTGCTGGAATTGGAGCAGAACACACTGAAATCACACTCGTGGAACAAGCTTTGTTGCTACACAGATCTCTTTCTCAGGCCTGGGAAAGATGCTCAGAATGTTCCTGGTGACACCGAGTATCTTTCCCAGACCTGAGGAAGAGATCTGTGTAGCAACAAAGCTCGCTTTTCTCACCAAAAGAAGTTGGTCCAATAAAAGATACATCACCCACCTTTTTTCTCTAATATCCTGAGATAGACACTGCTACAACACTGCATACTCCTAGAAGCAGGCATCTAATCATCCAATGCAGAATTCTACTGTTAATCTCTCCTACCAAGCAAAACATTGTTTTTCAACATTATTTCAAGATTATCAAGCTTTTATTGCTAGAGTACACCACCAGGTGGCACGATTGCAAAATGAAGATGATAAAAAAAAAATCACTCTCATATATGACATTCAGTGTCCTTAAAATGAAAATGTTTAACACTTCTCTATTATACTCATATAATCTGCTTGCTTATGATTCTCTATCATACTTCATGTAGTCTGTTACTTATGATTATGTTAGTTAAATTGAATGCAAAAATCACTTTAGATGACAGCAAAGAGAGATCATGCACATCAAACAATTAAATGCTGGACTGCATTTAACACACAAAAACCCCTCATTTTTGTTATTTCCTTCTGCTTCCTCTGACTCCAGTGAAGGTTTTATAATTTACAAGCATAACGCAATCTTAACAGCATTGCATATTTTTACATGCCAAAGAGATGCTAGCTTTTCATATTAGTCAAAGATGGCCATCATAGTAAAGGTATTTGGTTTGGGGAAAGAACATTAAGCTGGATCAAGACACTTTCTAACACAGACTAGTCAGAATTACTGAAATAACTTTAAAATATATCACAATCTGCTCCTACTCATTACAGTCCAGGACACAGAAGTCATTTCTCAAAATCTACTATCATAGGAGCATGTGTGCCTGTAATGGGGTACACTTCCAGTGGAGGCACCTCTTTGGGACTGGGGATCAACTCTTGCCCAGCCTGGTACCCCTTTCTATTGGTTGCTCACACCATAGACTCTCTGTTTGAGATTCAGGGTGCTCCTTCTTTGTGACTTGATCTTCCAGTCAGGTCACTAGTTAGTTGTCCCTTTCCAATTTGTCAAAGTCCCCTGGCAGGGCCGGCTCCAGGCACCAGCGCAGGAAGCAGGTGCTTGGGGCAGCCAACAGAAAGGGGCGGCACGTACAACTCTTTGGTGGCAAGTCCCTCAGTCCCTCTCAGAGGGAAGGACTGGCCGCCAAATTGCCGCCGAAGAATAAAGCAGCACAGTAGAGCTGCTGCCAAAGTGCCGCCGATCAACGGCTTTTTTTTTCCCCCGCCGCTAGGGGCAATAAAACGCTGGAGCCGGCCCTGCCCACTGGACAAGCTGTCCTCAAACCATGTCAGATATTCTTCCACTCCAAGTCCAGGTCCAGTGCCACTTTCCGAGTGCCTGGTAGGGGGAACCTGGGCCTGTCCGAGTTACTCCGAGTTACAGCCCAGAGACCCTATGCCTTGCAGCCCTGGTCTACTCAACCTCAGACACTGTTGCCATTTCCCTAAGCTTCTTCCTACCTCATTTCATTTCCTTGCCCACCTCTGGGTTTACCAACCCCAGTCTCCTCTGCTCCTGGACTCTGTAGTCCAGGGCAGGATCCCAGGTCTTACTTTTCCCCTAGAATGCCTTCTTGTCCCCAGCTTACTCCCTCTTTCTCTCTAGGGAGTGACTGCAGACCTCCTCTTATAACCCCCTCTTTTCTTCCTTTTTCTCTCTTTTTTTTTTTAAATGTCAAAGCAGACTTGCAACCCCTCTTGATCTCAACTTCCTGCCTTTATACAAGCTAAGCCTGCCCTTGCACAGCTGAGTTTCATCATTAGTTAAACCTTACCCATCCCTGGATCTCTTCCAGGTGCAGCCTATAAGGACAATTGATCCTCTAATCTGCTCGGGCCTTGTGTGGGGTGCACACCCCATCACA
Source organism: Chrysemys picta bellii (assembly GCF_011386835.1). Taxonomy (NCBI): domain Eukaryota; kingdom Metazoa; phylum Chordata; order Testudines; family Emydidae; genus Chrysemys; species Chrysemys picta. The sequence continues at coordinate 41,613,406 of NC_088797.1, forward strand.
GTGCACAGACAGATGGATTTTAATGTTGCTTAATGTCTCCCAATTCAAGCAAAAAGTAGGATAAAAAAAGCTGCGCTCAATAACTACTCAAATCTCATAGGAATTTAATGTGTTTCCCCAAGAGACCCCAAAGTGCTTCCCTATTGCATATAAATATATATGGAAAGAGAGAACAAATACTGATGATGAATTTAGTATAAAGGTTTTTATTTTCCTGATTAGAAAAGCTATGAACAAGTTACACAGGTCATCCTGAATGAGTCCAGTTGAACCACATTATTCTACATATGCCATGTAATGAAGTGATCACCATGGGGTTAGTTGGGTTACCCAGTCTCTTAGGGGATAGAGCTCTTTTGTTAGGAGAAGTTTGTTGCGTGATGCAAGTTGCATAAAGTAGCAAGTTCCCTAGCCTGCAGTGGAAGGTCCATTTGCAGAAATGTTACACAGGAAAAAAAACTATAGGTATGTTTTACAAAGTTTTAGATTTCATCGGAACATGGCACTTGTTCAACAGCAGACTGCCACACTGCATAACGATTTCAAAAAAACTAAATGATTACCTCTTGAAAAAGTGTAGGTAAGCATAAGGTAATCAAAATTAATTCTGTATTAAACATGAAGTATAAATAATAATCAACACTGGAATTTCACTCTCACTATTAAGCCATCGGTGTTATGATCTTCAATAACCACCTCTGATTAAGACCCAGTTTTGTTTCATGAGACACACTCAATCCTGGGCATCTCCACCAAGAATGCCAATAAGAGAGACAATTAGTTGAACTGTTCACTAGGAAATTGGATTGAGACCACCAATTCATTTAATTTAAGCCACACCATTCTGCCAGCCAGCTTGCGTTATGGAGCAAGCTTGTGCATCAACTAAACCCGTATTACGTGGTTTGGATTCAAGCCAGTGACCAAGAGACTTAAGACTATCTGTACAGTCAACAAGACGGGGGGGGAGGAGAGAAAATAAGAAAGCTTATTTAAATTCCATTTGATAAAGTGTTACAGAAACCATTAAAGTGTAATTACCATATCAGCACATATTTCTTTCATCTTTTGACTAATAGACCATCTAAATTTACTAATCTTTAGATATTTGGAGAAAATTCATCTCCCATGAATCTGAGTTAAAAAATCTCAAACCAAAACTATACAATTCTACAATCAATCAGTTTACAAAATTAGGCCAACAAGTATTTACTACCATGGATTAACAAATAAATGGAAGGGTCTAGCAACCATTCAGTACTTGATAACAAACCATGTCCCCTTAACAACTCAATAGTTTCCTTACTACGACTACTGACATCTATGCTGCTAATACAAACTTATAAGCAAGAAGGAACAATATTCAAAGAATATTAATAGTAGTCACTAAAAGGACATTGTAGGACTTGCTGGATAAGAACATTAGCTTTCTCCTCTAACTGCTGAACCAGCATACAAACTTGAGGAGTAAAAATAGAAAATATACTTCCCCCCCCCCCCCAAAAGAACTAACTGAAGCCAACCAGCTGAATATTTACTTTTAAAGGCTTTGAAAAGAAAGTACTTTATCCATCTGCAGTTCACTCTGAAGTGGTGCCAGACTAAGAAAAATGAGAAATTAGAGGTTTGTATCCAAACAAAAAGAACAACTAATGTACATTAATTCTTACTAAGATGCTTACCCAGTAAGGAAAGAAACATGGTGGTCGTGAGAGGTATTGCAGTGCCACACAATATCTTAAGTTCATCCATCACTGTGGGCCGGGGATTGTATTCAGTTCCAGTGGGGAGGGTTATCACAGCTCCTCCAGGAACGACAACCAGTGAGGTGAAATTAAGGTGAATCACTTAGGTTGTAAACACCATCTGAGAGGTACCACCTTCTGGGAAGGCTTGAATATACTGTTTAAACTGGATATTCCAGAGACTAAAAGACAAAGAAAGGGCTATTGATATAGGCAGGCTGGATTTAAACTTAATCAGGGCCTTTCTTCTGATCCAGCAAACAGACAGGGCCTTCTCTCCAAGGAGGTCCTCAAACCTTGCAGAAGGGCTGGAAAGACTTTGGCCTCCTATTGCCTCCCCTGGTAAACTTTAGCATGTTGTTTTCTCTCTGTGATGCTTTTACCTTAAGAATAAATGTGCTTGCTTGAAAGAGCTGTGTGGTTACTTGTAACTTCTAGCAGTACATTCTGCATAGCCCTCGGAGAGAAAGCAAAGCACAGATGCTGGCCCTTAGGCAGATTGGCTTACTGGAAATGTCACGGGGTTAAGGCAGGGAGCTGTGCAGCCTTAAAACTTCTGGGTCAGAAAGGAGTGGGACAAGGGTCCCTACGAGAGACAGGTGATGACATTAGTTTGGCTGGCAAGTCTCAAGTGGACCACAGCAGAGCGGCTGGGGAGATACAGGTACAGTTACTTGAAACTGTAGCAGGGTGTATGTACCCTGATTTATTTCAGGAAAAGGAATGCTTAAAGAATCATTATCAAAAGCCATGACCATGAATATCACTTCCGATAGGCTGATCTCCTCCAGTTAAAAACACTTCAGAATAAAACTCTGACAATGAAAACACCTCAGGGCTGGAACTTGGTAAACAAAGAATGGGAAATTTTTATTTTTAAGTCCTGGAAGGAGAGGAGGATTTGGAAAAATCCATTAAGGATCAAGAGCATGAGATCCAAGAGATTAAACAAAACAGTCAGGATTTTTCAAAGTTGCTGTTGCAATCCCACTGTTCAATAATGGCTTTTTAAAAAAATGTGATGTCTAAGCCTACTCATTTGTACTATGGACTAATGGCTTTGCCTGATACAAGGGTGAGGGTGGGGGGAGGTATACAACTAAAAATGTGCTCTAAAATAAATTACTGTGCACAAACAACAGTTGTTGGTTGCCTAAAACATTTTAGCAGCATGTGATCTCAGTCCAGCTAATGGTAAATAAAAAGTTTCAATCTGAAAAATAAAAATAAAACAAACTTTAGGCTGTAGTCTCAGTTTGGCCAGTCCTTAAAATAAGAGGGAATTAATAATAGTCCATATATTACAAAACCAAAGATGAAACTTTTTATACAGAGAATGAGAATAATCTACGTATCTAAAACAAATGAAACATGCGTGATTTTTGGGTAAAAAAAGGAGCATAAAAACATCTGCAGTTCAGAGTAAACACAAACAAATGACAGGTTTCAGAGTAGCAGCCATGTTAGTCTGTATCCGCAAAAAGAACAGGAGTACCCTATGCCTCCAGCTTCCATCCAGGACACACCACACGATCCATTGTCTACAGCCAAGCTCTAAGATATAACCGCATTTGCTCCAATCCCTCAGACAGAGACAAGCACCTACAAGATCTCTATCAAGCATTCTTAAAACTACAATACCCACCTGCTGAAGTGAAAAAACAGATTGACAGAGCCAGACGAGTACCCAGAAGTCATCTCCTACAAGACAGGCCCAACAAAGAAAATAACAGAACACCACTAGCTAGCACCTTCAGCCCCCAACTAAAACCTCTCCAGCGCATCATCAAAGATCTACAACCTATCCTGAAAGATGATCCCTCACTCTCACAGATCTTGGGAGACAGACCTGTCCTCGCTTACAGACAACCCCCCAACCTGAAGCAAATACTCACCTGCAACCACACACCACTGAACAAAAACACTGACCCAGGAACCTATCCTTGCAACAAAGCCCGATGCCAACTCTGTCCACATATCTATTCAAGTGACATCATAGGACCTAATCACATCAGCCATGCCATCAGGGGTTCATTCACCTGCACATCTACCAATGTGATATATGCCATCAAGTGCCAGCAATGCCCCTCTGCCATGTACATTGGCCAAACCGGACAGTCTCTATGCAAAAGAATTAATGGACACAAATCTGACATCAGGAATCATAACATTCAAAAACCAGTAGGAGAACACTTTAACCTGTCTGGTCACCCAATGACAGATAGACCTGCAGGTGGCAATTTTGCAACAGAAAAGCTTCAAAAACAGACTACAACGAGAAACTGCTGAGCTTGAATTGATATGCAAACTAGATATAATCAACTTAGGTTTGAATAGAGACTGGGAACGGTTGAGCCATTACAAACATTGAATCTATCTCCCCATGTAAGTATTCTCACACTTCTTATCAAACTGTCTGTACTGGGCTATCTTGATTATCACTTTAAAAGTTTTTTTTCTGTTACTTAATTGGCCTCTCAGAGTTGGTAAGACAACTCCCCCCTGTTCATGCTCTCTGTATGTGTGTATATATATATATATCTCTCTTCAATATATGTTCCATTCTATGCATCCGAAGAAGTGGGCTATAGCCCACGAAAGCTTATTCTCAAATAAATTTGTTAGTCTCTAAGGTGCCACTAGTACTCCTGTTCTTTTTACAAACAAATGGCTGGCCAATAGTAAACTCAGTGCTAGGATTTTAAAAAGTGTGCACAATATTTCAATCAGTCAAATAAGCAAATCAGTACTAAAAAAGGCTAAGCAAACCTTTCAGAAGGATTCTAAACCAAGGCTATAAGAGAACCAGATATTCCAAACCTGCTGAGAGCTTAGCTTGTATAAACTCCTATCAAATGTAACAGTCTAAACACAGAAGAAATAGCCTTCAGAATTGAGAATTCAGTCAGAAATCGTCCATTAAAATGAAAGGACAGCATGCCACAAAATTTATTTATTTACATTCCAGATGAATCTAGAGAGATCACTCATGATCAAAACTCCATTGTGCTATGTTCTATTGCATATGCATAGTAAGAAATGGTCCCTGAAGACAGAAGGTAGGAGAAATGGAGATACAAGCAGACCAATCAGGGCAGCGGCTAAAAATGTTGATTTCCTTCTGGTTTTGTGTGAAGTTTGTGGTGTTTCTTGTCAATAAATAATGGGGTGAAGGAGAAAGGTAAAAGGGGAAGAATTAAAACAGGAGCAAGAGCGTGGGAGGAAAAACAAGAGGAGGAGTTGCTGAGAGGAGGGGAAGGAGAGGGCAGAATGGAAAGGCGCATGGGGGTCCAGAAGAGTAAGGATGGCAGCAGAGGGACTGTGAGGAAAAGGGGCATGTGGCAGTCACAACAAAAAGCAAACTAGCAAAGAGCAGAATGCAGACTCTAAACTGGATAAGTCACAATCTAATGACATCACGTTTGTACAGAGGCATTAGCCTCTTCCTTGCTCCTCTTGCTGTTTTTGAAAAAACAAGGAGTCCAGTTGCACCTTAAAGACTAACAGATTTATTTGGGCATAAGCTTTTGTGGGTAAAAAACATTGGTTCCACTTGTAAGCTAACTCCCTTCTCTTCATGTGCCAATATATATTTATGCCCATATCTGCAATTTTCACTCCATGCATCTGAAGATGTGAGTTTTTTACCCATGAAAGCTTATGCCCAAATAAATCTGTTAGTCTTTAAGCTGCCACTGGACTCCTCGTTGTTTTTGTAGATACAGACAGGAGCCCCGCCAGCTTTTTTGCCGCCCTAGGCAGCAGAAGGTCCCGCCCCCAAAATGCCGCCCTCGACAGAGGCAGCGGAAGGTCCCGCCCCGACAGAGGCGGCGGAAAGTCCTGCCCCCGAAATATTGACGACAACCGGGGCGGCCAAAGATCCGGCTGCCACGGTCACCACCCCCCAAATGTTAGCATGCTAGGCGACCGCCTAGGTCGCCTAGGTCGCCTTATGGGTTGTGCCGGCCCGGGATACAGACTAACACTGCTACCCCTCTGATACTTGCTGTTTTTGCTCTTACTACTTCTACTGAGAGAGCATCCCTGTGCCCAGGCTGGGTCTGCACCAGGAGCTGCTGTTTTTACCTTCCACAAACTGGCCTGCGGGGCAGTGGAGGGGAAATGTGGGAGCCCCAGTGCTGTTTCAGTTCTAGTTTTCTGTGCTGGGAGAATCTCTCTTTGCTGCTCAGAAGAACTTAGGGCACAACCAGACAATCATAGAAATGCAGGACTGGCAGGGACCTCGAGAAGTCATCAAGCCCAGCCCCCTGTGCTGAGGCAGGGCCAAGTATAACTAGACTATTCCTTACAGGTGTTTATCCAACCTGTTCTTAAAGACCTCCAACAATGGGGACTTCACAGCCTTACTTAGAAGTCTATTCCATAACTTAACCACCTTATAGTTAGAACATTTTAACCTAGATCTCCCTTGCTGCAGATTAAGCCTATTACTTTTTCTCCTACCTTCAGTGGACATGGAGAACAATAGATCCCTGGCCTCTTTATAGCGGCCCTTAACATAGTTGAAAATTTATCAGTCCCACACCCCAGTCTTCTTTTCTCAAGACTAAATATACCCAGTTTTTTTAACCTCTCCTCGGAGGTCAAGTTTTCTAAACCATTCATCATTCTTGTTGCTCTCCTCTGGACTCTCCAATCTGTCCCCATTTTTCCCTCAAGTGTGGCACCCACAACTGGACACTACTCCAATTGAGGCCTCACCAGTGACAGGCAGAGCAGCACTGTTAACATCACAGTAAGATATGGGAGGTATCTGATTAAAATATGACGATATAGATCATTGTTGCAACCACTATTATATATTTGCAGCGAATCTTATACAAAGGTTGTCGAGTGAGGTATCTATGAAAAAGTTATAATTTGCTGATTACGATTATGCTATCTGTATGCATGTATCATTTTTGTATTTGAGGTTATAAGTATTGGCTCTATGCTTGGATTTCAAATGCTTGCTCCTGGGGTAACACCCACGAGTTAGCTAGCCAGCACATCTCGGAAGGACTATTCAAAAGAACATTTAACTGACAATGGACCATGGGAGACACAATGAAATTTCCTGCTGTGACTAGGCAAAATGCATGGACATGTGACTTGCCAATGCGACTCCAAACTCTATCTCATTGCTGTAATTTTCCACAGTAAGAACAATGGGATTCCTTCCACATGGCAGAAGCTATAATAGGCCCTGGAAACACTTTGCCTCTATCCTGCTGCAGCCTCTGGAATACGAATTTATATTAATAGGAGCATTCTAACCAATGGGAGCATTCTAACCAATGGACTGAGTGCCTTCTATTTGAAAGGTTTCAGAGTAGCAGTCGTATTAGTCTGTATTCGCAGAAAGAGCAAGAGTGCTTGTGGCACCTTAGAGACTAACAAATTTATTTGAGCATAAACTTTCGTGGGCTACAACCCACTATGCATCTGATGAAGTTTTCTTTTGTTGCTGGTTTGGTACATCTTATGGAAGAATAGCCACTAGTTTTGGGGTGTATCTGCCCTACTTCTCAGCAGTTCATCCTGAATTGGACATCCTCAGTTGTGACCCACTGAGGCACAGTTACACTTACATACAACACTCCTGTTAATACACCCCTGAACATTAACCTTTTTTGCAACTGCATCAAATCACTGACTCATTCAATTTGAGATCCCCTTTACCCTCAGATCCTTTCAAGTACTACCACCATCTAGCCAGTTATTCCCCATTTTGTAGCTGTGTATTTGATTTTTCCTTATTAAGTGAAGTACTTCACACTTGTCTTTATTGAATTTCATCTTGTTGATTTCAGACCAAGTCTAACAATTTGTCAAGGTGGTTTTGATTTCTAATCCTGTCTTCCAAAATGCTTGCACCCTACCCAGCTTGGTGTCATCTGCAAATTTTATAAGCCTACTCTCCATTATCCAAGTTATTCACAAAAATACTGAATATTACTGGACCCAGGACTGACCCCTGCAGAACTCCACTAGATACACCCTGTCAATTTGACACCAATCTATTGATAACTACTCTGAGTATGGTCTTTAACCAGTTTTGCATATCCCTTATAGCAATTTTCATCACATGGCCCTGTGTACACTCAATGAAATGCCTTACAGTACAAGTACAATACTGTATCATTAAACAAGACCCACCCGAAGCATTTTACAAGCATTAGTTGAGCCAGTGGGATGTAATTTCAGGAAATGAAATCAGTGTTGCAACAGTTTCGTTGTGTAGTATAAATAAGGTTTTTGTGGTTTAGCTTCAGCTACTTTCAAGTGGACTAAACTGCATAAAGGCACTTTTAACACATGGGGTGTTAGTGAAAAATAGTATTACGATTGAAAATCACACTCTAGCTCTTTCCACACTAACTTCTCATGTAGACAACCTCTGCTGTAATCCAGAAAGTAGCAATGCTCTATGTTACAGCTTCAACAATCATCCAAGTGAGACTACCCAACAGGGTTAAAGTCTTTCTAAAATGATAAACTGAGCTTTGACAAACCCCAAAAGAGCACTCTGAGCCCTTGATACAGGCTGAATGGATCTACTATTGAGAGGAACTTTACACAGTAACGATAAGGCAGTTTGATGTTGAGAGATAATGGATAGTACTCGAAACCTCTCAGCATTCACTCTGAACTGTAAAAATAGAAACAAAACAAAACCAAAAACAACCAAGCCCAGATAACATGAGTGGTTTACAATAATAAAAATTGGGAAATTGTCCAAATGAACATTCTAACTTCCCCAAGAATAAGAGTTGAAGCCAGCAGAGATTAAAACACAAAGTTCTTCAGAAGACGCTCCACAGCAACGGTCCCTCTGGACTGATGTACACAGAACAAAGAGCCCAATCATTTATCAACTACTGGAGCGGTGCTCTAGTGATTCATACAACATCAGCAGAATCCTTAAATGTAATTACAGCCTTATACTCAGAGACCACATTATTCCATTTCCATTCTGAATTGTAACCTTCTTTCTTTGTTAAAGAGAGTTCTGCCGTACATTCTTTTAGAAGTTTCAGAGGATAATATAGATTTATTCAAATGAATGCCTGAAAATAGCATAAAAGCAGTTTCTTCAGCAACAGAAATACAAGTATGCCACTTTAACAAATGTATATGGTAGCTCTCCACTGATTAAAGAAATCAAAAATGTAAATACTACTAAATATTTATACTACCCCAATGCCTATAAGCCCCAGGATTTGGGGCTCACCGTCCTAGGTGTTGTGCAATCACATGCAAAGAGACAGTCCACAAAAGCTTCAGAATACAAATGACATATGAAAGTTGGAAGGAAAGAAAGAAATATATACAGGCTTCATACACACAGCTAGCACAGAGGAAATCCGGAAGGAAAACCCTAGATGACAGCCATGTTAAAAGAGGAAGCTTAGACTGAGGTATTTCTTATGCTAATGTTTCTGAGTTACCAAAAAAGCCAAAATGCAGGAAGGGGGGGGGAGCAAAAACACTAAGGTCACAATCCTGCAAAGATTTATGCACATCCTTACTTTTACACACTACGACTAGTCCCATTGTAGCAACTGGACACTTCATCATGTACAAAATTTAAGCACAAGTGTTTGAGGTATTGGGACCTAAATCAGGAAAAGTATTATTACTTACTACATTTCTCCTGAGATGGCTGCATTGTGGTGGTAGATAAAATTTAATTATTTCACCTGCATTTTCTGAAAAGAAAAAAAAATATTTTCCTAATCTCCAACATTTGTAACACTATGTCACTACTTTACATTTTTCCTTCCTTGTTTTGGACATTACAGATGTAACTCCCTGCTACTCCTACACTTGAAAGGGTAACTGACTAAGTTAGTGATGCTTCTCTCCTCTCATATATGAACAAGTAGACACAGTTCAAAGCACCTAACTTGCTCCCAATTTAAAATCAACATTATCGAAAAAGACACTTTCAGTAAGGTGCCCTGATTGATTTGAATTGTTGTCCAGGTATTAAGAAGCATCTTTATTATACTAATACACCTGAAAGGGACAGTGTTTTAACAGGCCTGAGCAGCACCTTAAGACTGAGTCAAGTCAATTAAAGTCAGTTCTTTTCACAAAGTAAGTTAGCAAGCTAATCCAAATGTGATGTATTCCAAAGGCTTCTTGTTGTGCTGTATCCTATGAAGTCTTACTTTCTGGACACTATATTACATGTATATGGATAAATGTAGTGCATGAAATATTTTAAAAGACTTGCCCTGAAAAGCTTCAGCTCTGATCAAAGTTTCAGGTCAGCTTTCTTATTCTATTGTTTCTAACCATTGCCGCTGGCTCTGCATGAGACAATTCGAGGATCTTTCTTTCAGAGACTATTGTCCAAAGGTACCATTACAGTGAAAATATGTAAGGTAAATTATTAAGGGCAGGTGGCTAACAGCCTTACACATCACTGGAGAACTGGATTTGAATATTGTTTTGGTCACAGGTAAAAGTTTGGGAGTCTCAAGCAAATTATATCCAGTAATCTTTACAATGGGTTTCCATCCCCAGGGAGACCAGGGAGGCAGAACTAGACCTGTCACTCACAAGCAATGCATTTAGCCCTATCTCGGAGGAAATTAGTTCAGTTCTTTCTGCCTCTGAAGCAGCAAAGAGCAGTTCCAGACTTCCAGAGCTTTACAGAACTTTGTACAATTTACAAAGAACTAATAGTGACTGAATTACTTGCCTAAATATTTACTCTTCCTTTAATTAGCACCTAGAATTAAAACTACAGCTTCTGAGTCACTGCAGGACAAAGAGAAGAAGCCTAAATGGTACATCAAGGGAGGAAATGCCCCTCCTGTCTCTGCATCAGAAGGGGAAAATAAAAACAGACAACCAAGCCTTCTATTAAGAGGGAAAACATGGCCAACAAGTTTCACAGTTCACAAGTCTGGCCCACCAGACATCCCCTCAAACCAGTGTGAGGCAAGGTGCACTCCACCCTCTGCTATCACTGCAGATCAGAAGGAAAGGCTGTCATGTGGCCAAGTCACCTTCGAGCCATAGGAGCAACCCAGCTTCTACAGGCCTCTGGCCCACATACTGTGCCTCCAGAGCAGTGAGTGTAGCAAGCACTGGAATGTTACATGATTTTTTCAATTTCCTAACACAGGCAAGTACTATCTTTGAGTCAGCAGGCAGGATTCTGCTTCATGGGGATCCCTGCCCACTACCAACTGAATATGGGGATTCAAAGTTTCTTTTCCCTCCCTTGTTTTCCACTTTTCCATAATGACTGCCACCTAGAGTATAAGAAGGCAAGTCATGACTGCCACCTAGATTATAAGAAGGCAAGTCAAAGTGGTGAGAGTCATCTGGGTCCTTTTTGACTCCTTGATAACACCAGGTTTTGTTGTTGTTGTTTTTTTTACAATGCCTTCTTTTACCTCCAGCTTCTTCAGAAACTTTGTCCCTTTCTCCCAGATGAGGACCTAGCCACAGTTGTCAAAGCATGTGTCATGTCCAGGCTGGATTACTGTAATTCACTGTATCATAAGCAGAATGCAAAGATGATACACACGCTCTATTTGGTACTGAATGTGGCTGTCTGCTTTCTCCATGTCTCAGGCTCTGTGAACACATTAGGGCTATGCACAAGTGAAATCCCTCCACTGGATTCCATTCAGCTTTCAATGCCATTTTAAGGCCTTTATCCTCATTTTCAAAGCAATTAATGGATCATGCCCCAGCTACATCAAAGATCAAATTTCAGTCTGTGAATCCCTGCAACAGTTGTGCTTCTTTGGGACTATGCAACTCCCAAAGCCCAGCCTGAAGCATGTGGGAGCATTGCACAAAGCATTCTCTGTCAAGGGAGTCTGGCTATGGAAAAATATTCCAGAGAAAAATTAGGTGAATCCAAAGTCTGTCCATCTTAAGGAACATTTCAGAACCTTCCTCTTTGAGGAAAGCTCTTGCATTGGCAGTGACACACCCCTACTAACCCCAAGCAAAGTTTTGACCCGGAAAAGGGAGAAGTGCCAAAGACTTCATGAAATCTGCTAGGGACTTCGCTATTGCTATTGATTTTACGTGGAAAACTCATGCTACGGTATAAAACCTTTACATAAATAGACTGACATTCACCCCAGCTTAAAAATGGTTCCTATTAGTCCTCCTTTGAACAGAAAAGAAGGATTTGACTTCATCCCAAAGAAATAATAGTGGGATAATTATGTGAGAAGGCCCACAGGCCCACTGAAAAGAAGAGAATTCACCGAGACAGATGATCACAAATGCATGAGTGACAGAGCTCTGCTACTTCCGATCCTCCAGGAAGATGAAAACTTTCTGTAAGGACTAAGGGACATAAATGGTTCAAAACCAAGTTACCAGGTAAAAACATTTTTTCTTGATTAATAGGAGACAACCCTGTAATCTAGGGCCCCAGGTAATCTGGGCTCATAAGTGACTCAAGACTGACATAGTAAAGGAGTTGCAGGTCAGGGTTGAGTTGCATTGGCAGAGTTGCGTGGAGAAAGCTTACACATTTCATTGCCTGCACTCTTCTTAGCTAGACTCATTGCTACCAGTATTGCCAACCCCTAGCATTCAATCATCATGAGTCAGGCCTCCAAAATCATTAAACTGACTTACAAATCATGAGATTTTTTTCAAGTAATATATCTGGGGTTCTTTTTAAAAAAAGCTGTGTCATTTGTTTTTAAAGACATTTTACAAGTCTTATAGTTTGATTCAACATGAGTGCAAAGCTAATTGTCATACATTATGCTAGAGAAGCATCAAAGGAGAGATGACATATCAGCAATAGACAAACTGATCTGGATTAAGATAGTAAGGTGGTGAGGGCAAAGAACACTCACTTTAGCCATCACAGGATTTAATGAGACACTGCAAGTGACACCTCCAGCGCCACAGGCTAAACTTAACTTCCCACTAAACTCTGCCAATCAGATACAAAATTGTATCTTTCAAGAGAACAACTTAACACTATTGGAAAGATATAGTGCCATCTACTGGTGCAGATGCTATCTATGCTGATCATTGCAACAGTGTTCTATATTCTACAGTATATTTTTCATAAACTATAGTCCAACACAATTAAACAATACAGTCACCATGTTAAATAATAAATGGAAAACCAAAAGAAAAATTAAAGAGCAGTAAGGCAGAGGAGAAAAAAAATTCCAGCTGATATTTGAAATGGGATAGTGCCTGTGAGAGGTTGAGGGCGGCTGTTCCAGATGGCAGAAAATACAGAAGCAAAAGGTTTAGCACTAAATGTGGCCAAAAAGAAACTGCGTGAGCAGATGGAGAGGCAAGCCCAGTGTATTAAAGAATACAGTTAAGGATGTGTGTGTTAAGGCTAGTATTAGTCCTTGGGGTGGTTTGAAAAACAACAGCAGTTATAAATGGGATCCTGAAATGAACAGGGGGGAAACATGGAGCTGAGAATGGGTATTTTTTTACCCTGTACCCCTCATAATCTAGAACCTTATAGCTCAAAAGAAGTTACAAAATAAGAAAGTAATTCACAATGGTTTAAGGAAAAGCAAACTAATTACTGCTGAAGGTTATGGATGCAGAGATTACTTTGGGCCAGTCTATGGACTAATTCTCTCTCATGCCTGGCTCTCCCTAACATAATTAGATAGAGTATTTTTATGAGTAAAGCTTATGATTGCTTTAGGCAACATAATGCATCTTGCCAACAAACAGTATTCTCCATCAGTACTTTGTCTTATTAACATCCGAGCATTATTTGGGGGGAAAGAAAAAGCCTTAATACATTTTCTGCCTTAATAGTCAATGCATATTCCAATTGCTGGATTTCTCAGCTCAATAAGAAAAAAGTGTCACTGGTGTTTTTTATTATTAGCTACTACTATTATACAGTCATAGATTACACAAGTCTAGGATGATAAGAGTGCATCAGTTTTATCTGTATATAGGAAACCATGTTTCACTAACTATATATTTTATATAAAGGTAAAAAAATGTTGTAAAGTTCATTTTGGCATTAGCTTGAAACTACAATGGCTCATGGGTGATGAAGCGACAAGTGATTTATGAAAATCACAACAAATATGTGGCAGTAAGAACCCACACCCAACCCCAGCATGTATTCTGTACATGCTACCTTTTATAGATAATATTTTAGCAAATGTTTCAAGGTGTTATTTGGGGATTTTTAATGAGACTATTTCTTGTATCCTGCTACAAGATGCCCTGGTTATCATGATCCTACAGTAGGACTCGAGAGTGAGAAATCAAATAAAAAGTAGAAAACATAAAACACCTCCAAAACTATCCTAAAATAGGTTTTCAAAGTCTAATCATTATTCTTTATTATTTAAGGTAGGGTTAAAAGGCCCACAAATGAGCACAGGGCCTCATTGTGCCAGGTCTCCAATGTAAGGAGCACTTCTCCAACCTTACTTTCTTTAATATAAATACACAGCAGTGTCTACTTATTTTATTTTAAATAAAACTCCCAAACCAACAAAACAAAATACTCCCCTGCACACACAATTCTCCCCCTCAGTATAGATTATACACAAAATTTTCAAAAGCAGCTAAGTGGTTTAGGATACTAAATCCCATTTTCAAAACTGACTTGGAAGCCTATGTTCCACTGGCTTTCAATAAGAATTAGGTTTTTAAAGGCCAGATTTTTAAAGGTATTTGGCATGCCTAAAGATGCAGGTAGGTGTCTAGTGGGATTTTCCAAAGTGTTTACTTGCCTAACTCCCATGAAATCAACCCTGCCACAACAAGAAGCAAGAAGCGTCCTGTGGATTTTCTTGAAACCCCTTTGAAAGAAGTTTCAGAAATCCAGTACCCACTTCAGATTAGAATTTTGTATTTCACCTTTCATACTCAGGTTGCCCTAAATAATTTACAAGGCAATTCATTAGGTACTGACTACAAACACAAAATGGGCAATCATCATGCACTCAACAATAGCTCTCTCACTCTTTTGGATAGCAGAATCTATTTTATTTATGGGGGCATGGGAATATTGACCAGGACATTGCGGTTATCACTCTACTCCCCTTCCTGGCCCCCTTTTTTTAAGATCCCTAGGATCTTTAATTTCAGCCACCACAGATGAGTAAAAGGGACCTCAGTTTAACATTTCAAGTACAGCACTCTGCATGTTATATTGCAGTGTCAGGGTATAAGCTAAAGTCCTGGTGTATTTTGCAAGTTGTAAGTGCAATACAATGTACGCAGGCTACTGGAAAAAATGGTATTTGTGAAATGACCAAGGATTCCTTGAGATTACTGTAATATTTTATCATTGCTTAAAGGTGAACTGCTACATAGAATGAAAGTTGAGTTAATTACAGTTGACTCTCCCCACTAACTAGGCTGAGGGGCATTAAGCACAGAAATCAGCTTTAGGTAAACTTCCATATTCATTAACTATCCTTTATAAAAAAACAAAAATTGGACAATGAGGAAGTTCATGTAAAACTGCTGACCTGAAGAAGAGTTCTGTCTAAAATGGAACCTTTTCTCTCTCACCAACAGAAGTTGGTCCAATAAAAGATATTACCTCACCCACCTGGTCTTTCAATTTAAGAAGTCAGACAGTTGAGGTCTTATACATTCTAAAGAATAGCTAATAAACAAGATTATATTAATACAAGTAATTTCACAAATCTATGGAGAAATGAGAACCTAAAATACTGGATCCATGAAAAAAGTAGAATTGACTTTCAAAAATGAAAAGAAAAGGGATACAGGCAATTTCCATCCAGTCCCTACTAAAACAATGGAACAAATACAGAGAAGGAAATACACATTAAACATCTAAAAAGACAATTGAATCATGTGTGGCATTCAGAGATTATAAAGAATACACCTGGCAAGACATACTTATTTGCTTTAAGTAAAATTACAAAATTAACAGGTAAAATAATATTTGGATTTTATTAAAGCAATTTAATGGGGTCATGGAATCAAATTGAAAATTAATTTAAATTAGATCTGTTACAAGCATTCATGGGCTAAAAAATGACTCAGGATCTGTAGCCAAAGAGTAATGGGAAATAAGATTCCACATTTTTATACCAAGGTGTCTAGTGGGTTGTTACAAAGATCTGTTACATTTAACTCTCTAATCTAGAAGAGTAGAGAGCATAATGAAATAAGTGGATACTACTTAATTGGGAAGTGTTGCCAGTTACAGAGAGGACAGAAATAAAAAAGGGAACTAGGGAGAACAGAAACATGTATACAAATTAAAATTCAACTTTGATAATGCAAACTACTGTAATATCGAAAGAAAATATTCAAGAGGATAAAGAAAATTGGATAGCAGCAATGGTGAAAGAAAGTTAGGAGTGACTGACCAAATGTCATCTAGGTTTTCAATGGAACAGAAAGAGGTCAGTGCATTTTGGAGCTACATACCTGTACAGAGAAATCATGTTATAGGAGAGAGGTAGTAGTCCTTGTGTATGGCTCTGGTGCTACAGGACCTAGAATACTGCATTCTTTTTCTGAGCAGTACCTCACTGAAAAGACATTGACAAGTTAAAGGTTGTCCAGAGAAGAGCAACAAAATTGTTGAGGAAGCTGGAGGGACTGACTCTTGAGGAAAAACTGAAATAGTTAAATATGGATATAGGTCAACCATGCCATAACAAAGCGTATGTTTACGCTGCAGTTTGAGGTGTGATTGTACATACATGTACATACCTGTGCTAGCTTTGATTAGCTAGCATAGATATTTATAGCAGCTTCAACACAGGCAGCACAAGCTCACCTAGGACCCTGGGTACTTACTCAGGCAGCAAACGTGAGCTGAAGCCTGTGCTGCCACAGCTTCACTGCTATTAGATCAGATATGTCTACTCGTGCTGCAATCACACCTCCAATTGCAGTGTAGACATACCCTTACAGTGGGTGAAACTTACAAATAATTAAAAGGTTACTGTCACTGACACCATCATCAATTCTCACATTCTTCTTAGTCTCATCTCTTCCCCTTGTGTTCTCCCTCCCATAGCCAGATAGCATCACACCTCACTGGGAGCAGGCATCTCTGTTCATGCCCCTTGACAAAGATTGAGTGTGTCCCAGGTTTCTAGGCTCCAGAAACTAATTACCCTTCACAGCACCTCTCCTCAGAGACTGCAACGTATTTTTTCTTTGGGGGACATTAAATTACCCATACACAACAGTCATCCTAAACTAGATTTATTAAAAACAGAGAAAATTGAATTACAAGAATAGAATTGGTTTCCTTAACCTATCTATACCCTTTTCATAAGCTAAACAAGAGACGGCATGGAGGTGGGGGAGAAGCAGAAGGGGAAGAGAGGTGAAAGAAGGGCTGGCATACCCCGGAGGAGAGCGCATGAGTAGCTAATAGACTGGTGGTATTAAAAAGTTAACACCCAGCCACTATGGGCAAAGAGGACTCATGGTCCTGGGATCCCCAAGAACTGTCACACCCTTATCAAGGCCCCACCCTATCTCAGACCCATGGTGGTTACTCCTGATTTCCAAACCAGTTTTCTTCAGTTACTTAAAACATACAATGAAGTTTTGAGGACTTCCTAATAGATGGGCCACCGAAGATACAAAGACAGATAATTTAAGCAGAGTATCAAGAAAAAAAAATTAACACTGAAATTTCTATGACCATAGAAAAATGTCCCAAGAAAAAAAATAGTGAAAGGTCCATCCCTTGGGAAATTTGAAAATACAGTAGAAAAAATATATATATGCTCAAGAACATTCTTCACTGGGCAGATTTATGGACTTGGGCGATCTTTTCCCATTGAGAATTTCTATTATTCTAGCTGGCACATCTCCTCATGCATTCTCTTCCTGCTAGATATAGGGAAAACTTACACAGGTGCTATGTAAAGATCTTAGCTGAATCAAGCTGACTGCATATGAATATGCATCTATAGGTATAGTACAAGCCACATCCATTACCATCCTCAGTGATATCAGTTACTGAAGATATCTTAAGTGCTGTTAGACCAAAAACCACCAGCAACTCATTTCCTGCTTGGTCCTTCAGTCTCTCCCCTAGTGTTCACTGACCACAGCCTAATGGCAACACAATTCAACGGAATAGGACACCATTATCTATTATGCCTTAATAGAGATCAAGAGTGGAGTGTAGGTTCCAAAAACTTTTACATTTTGAACCTCTCTTTCAAGATTGTATGGTGCTTTTCTCCTCTGAGATGGATGCATTAAAATCCCTCTAGCAACAATAGATCTCCTTAAAGACATCTGTATGATAGGGGTTTTGGAGATAACCGAGGGTATGCTTCCCAGAACAATAAAGGGGTGGAAAAAAGGTGTTGGTGGTGGTTGTAGGTGGCTGACTTGAGAGTCCCTCTCTGAACGATCATTTTAAAGCTGGTGGAACATTTGTTGAATTACTAATTATGTGTTAGCACCCCTGGAATCTATTTAGAATCTCTGCTTCCTCTATAAGATGGACAATTGTGGAAATAACCTTCCAATTTTGTTTTTCAAAGGCTCATCTTAGATACCACACTTCATAAACGAGTCAGACCATCAAGCAGAGTGGTGTCTGATGGGTCAGACCCGTTGTCCATTGAAGAAAGTAGCTTCATCTGGCTGGGTGAATTTTTTTTTTTCCCCTAAAGCTGGGGCGGGGGGACACAACTCATTTCCCTCATGTTCCTTGGCTATTAAATACACATTGTGAATTAGGGACAGAGGTTCATCTCCTCTGTACCATGATGTGTCTGTTACTTTCCCAATGAGATCGAATCAGAGTGGACAGCTTCTCTCACCATCTCCCCATTGCTACTACCAGGTAATTTGGCATGCTCAGACAATACACACATCACCAGACAGAATCAGTCCCAGACTATTTGCTGTACTTGCTCCCTCCTAGTGATTTACCCCACTGTCTGCCAATCCTAGCGCTAACATCAACAATGAGAGTAAAAAAAGCAGAGAGTTCAGTTAAAAACACAGGTGGCTCATGTTCCTTTAAGTTAAGGTGTGTGTGTGTGTGTGTGTGTGTGTGTGTGTGTGTGTGTGTGTGTGTGTGTGAACAAAAAAGATTTAGATTTATCCTTAAGCCTGAATTCCTATATGGATTAGTTTCTTCTCATGGTGATCAGGATTTTGCTAGCTCAGAGCTACTTTAATGACAAAGTTGTATATGATTATGCAGCAGCAAGTTTGGCATGGTGATGCACATTAAATAGGGCTACCTGCAGTATACTGTAGCTTACATTTTGAGGACAAGTTAAAATATACATAAATATAAAGTGTAATTAAACCCAAAAGTGTTCAGAAAACTATTGCAATAAAAATGCTGAGAACATTAATGCAGTCACATCTGTATCCACTTGTATTTCAGTATAAAGTTGGAACTGTGATCCTATGACCCCAGTGCCAGATACCAAGGAGCTTCCTGGTATGGAACAGGGAAACTTGGCGGGTCTGACCAGCTCAAAATACCTCACACACTGTTGTCATATTTATTTAAAAGGTGTCTTGTAATGTATCATTTGAAAACTAACACCACGCTGGTCATTAATGTCACTGTGAAATGTATGCAGTGATGCTGTATGTGGAATTATGGATACTCTCTGATATTATGTTTTGGAGTCCAAGCAGACCAAGGATGAAAAATGAAGCATGTGTTTTTTTCCCCAGACAACAGAGATTGGCAAACACCTCTTGGGCTCAATTGCAAATCAAGCTAGCTGTGGCCAAGAACAAGGGGATATTCATTTGCACTGTGGATTCCAGTAAGATCATTTGCATTGTAAAAATCACAGGGGACTGCAAAAATTAGCATGATGTTAGTTCCCCAGTGGACACAAAGATGAGCCCCAAGGAGGGCTTCCTGACATTGTTTGCAAAGACAAATTGTGAGGATATAAGGAACTGCTGAAAGACTCTGGGGTATCCATGATCTAGAAGACAAATGGGGCAGCACCCTTTCACTTCATGAAAAAGTAGATCCTTTTGACCCAGGAGGCAAAAGTAGCTGGAATCTGAGTATAGGAGAGAAACCTGCTTAGACAAAAATTGTAACTTACTGAAATTGCTAGTAACTTACTGAAATTGCTTTTTAGTGACTTTGTTTTATTTGTACCCATACCTGTTTCTTCTAGTCTTATTAACTCTTAAATCTATTCTTTGTTAATAAACTTACTCTTGTTTTCATTACAAATCCATCTCAGCACTGTGTATCAAACTGATGGGTAAAATCCTCAACCAAAATAACAGGCTAGTACATGTGCTAACTCTTTGGAGGCAGCAAACTTGATAAATTCTGTGAGGGTCCAACAAGAGGAACCAGACACTGAAGGGGAGACTTGGGACTGAAGTGCTGTTGGTGTTACCCTGCAAGGAATCATCTGGCTGGTGGAAGCCAGGGTGAGGCCACTTTACTGTGAACGAGCTGCTAGTGTCAGGATTCTAAGCAAAAGCTGCACAGCACCAAAGCACCCAAGGTTACGGGACAGGCAGTGACAACCCCTTACTGGTCTGAGTACACAGGCATCAGCTTCTTCCAGGCCCCGGGGGTGCACAACCCCTTGCTCCACCCCAGCCCTTCCCCCTTCCCACCCACTTCCACCCCGTCCTCTGAGCAAGCCTCCCCACCAGCTCCTCCTGCACACTGCGAAACAGCTGATCGTGGCGTGCACAAGGTGGTCGGAGGGAGGGGAAGGAGTTGATCGGCGGAGCCGCCAGTGGATGGGAGGTGCTGGGGGGTGGGGGAGGAGCTGGCTGCCAGTGGGTGCTAAGCACCTTGTGACAGGTTGGGTCACAGAGACCCCTTTGGGACTGCCACCTGATGTGCTGGGACTACCTCTGAGCCCATTTTCCCTGGCAGCTTGGGACTTCAGTACCCTTCCTGCTTGAGCCAGACATGCTTGCCTGCTGCAAACACAGATCCAAGTCTGAACCACGTCCCCCACAAGCTGCAGGCATAACTGAAAACAGCTTAAGAAGTGCTCCTGTCTCCAACACCCAGATACCCAGCTCCCAATGGGGTCCAAACTCCAAATAAATCTGTTTTACCCTCTATAAAGCTTATACAGGATAAACTCAAATCGTTTGCCCTCTAGAACACTGATAGAGAGATATGCACAGCTGTTTGCTCCCCCAGGAATTAATTACTTGCTCTGGGTTAATTAATAAGCAAAACGTGATTTTATTAAATATAAAAAGTAGGATTTAAGTGGTTCCCAGCAATAACAGACAGAACAAAGTAAATAACCAAGTAAAATAAAAGAAAAACATGCAAGTCTAAGCCTAATACAGTAGGAAACTAAATGCAGGTAAATCTCACCCTCAGAGATGTTCCAATAAGC
This sequence comes from Chrysemys picta bellii, assembly GCF_011386835.1. NCBI lineage: Eukaryota > Metazoa > Chordata > Testudines > Emydidae > Chrysemys > Chrysemys picta. The sequence continues at coordinate 41,634,485 of NC_088797.1, forward strand.
TTCTTTCACAGACTAGACTCCTTCCTAGTCTGGGTCCAGCAATCACTCACTGTCCTTTGTTCCAGTTTCTTTCAGGCAGTTCTTTGGGGTAGAGAGGCTATCTTCTGAGCCAGCTGAAGACAAAATGGAGGGGTTTCCAGGGGCTTATATAGTCTCTCTCGTGGGTAAAATCCCCTCAACAAGATGGAGTTTTGCAGTCACCTGGGCAAGTCACATGTCCATGAATGATTCAGCTTCTTGCAGGCCGACGCCATTGTTTACATGTTAGTTTGAAGTTCCCAGGAAAGCTTGGATGTGGATTGGCATCTCCACAAGTCCATTGTTAGTTAAGTACTCCCAATTACTTGAATAACCCCTTCACGCTATGTTGACCAAATCTGCCTTATGTGCTTCCTACAACAAACACTTTAAATACAAGCATAGAGCCAACGCTCATAACTTCAGATATAAAAATGATACATGCATACAAATAGGATGAATATATTCAGTACACCATAACCTTTTCAGAAATGTGTTACATGGCATATCTAGCATAAAACCTATTCCAGTTATGTCATATTTACACTCATAAGCATATTTCTATAAAGCATTATGGGGTGCAATGTCACACACCCACTAATTTTTTCCATGGGTGCTCCAGCCCTGGGGCACCTATGGAGTCAGCACATATGTCTGAGTGAACCTCAAAAGTATCACAAGGAAATTTTAGGTAAGCTGCCAAACTTGTGAATTATTCATAGCACCCAAAAGTGTGCTAGCCACTTTACAAGACATAACACAAGGTCCCTGCCCATTGACTACAATATAAATTTAAACATGACATAAGAAGAAAAACTATGAGTGGGAGGCAAGACTTATACACATAGCAAAGCCAAATAACCATATAGACATGTGCCAGGTTCCCATCTTCTGCTCAGATTAAATGCATTCAGTTCTTCCTCCAGCACCTCCGTGGTGCTGCCTAATCCTGTTATCATCAGATACAATAGGATTATTACAGAGCTGCTCTAAAGAGCATGTGCCATCATTCCCTCTAAAGTCTTCTCAAACTAATTTGTGAGAACCCGTACATTATCAGTCTTACCAGACAAACAGGATTACAAGTGTAAGATGAGTGGAAATGGCCAGATCTTGCCTCTTTAATGGGGGGAGGGGAGTTCATTCACAGGAGCTGTCGTTTACAAGAAGGGGTGCTAACCACCGTATGTATGGCTGATATTTTTGGTACTCCAGAAAGATGGAAGAGTATTTAATAGTTCACCCACTGGGAATCGTTTAGAACACTGGTTCTGTGGATGACATTTGGGGCCCAGTACCAATAGAGGAAACAAAAAGATGTCCATACAACTGTCAATGTCCAAAGATGCAAGCCTGGATTTTCTTGTTGCTCCATGATATGAACAGGTCCACACATGTAAGAAACAGCATTGCTGCTAGATAAATCTTGTCCGATGGGTGTTACCAACACTGAGGTCTTTGAGCTACCAATTCTAAGGGTGCAACAAAGCAGTAATCTCAAAGCAAATTGAAGAGTTTCATAGGCCTCCTACATAAACAGAGGAAACTCAAGTAGGAGTAGAGAGGTTATATTGCCTCTTTGTTTGGCACTGGTGCAACCACTATTAGAATACTGTGTCCACAATTCAAGAAAGAGGTTGATAAATTGCAGAGGGTTCAGAGGAAAGCCAGGAGAAAGATTGAAGGACTAAAAAAACCTGTTTCATAGTGACTGACTCAAGACACTCAACCTATTTAACCTTACAAAAAAGATTAAGGGGTGACTTGATCCAGTCTATCAGTTCCTAGTTTTATAATCTAGCAGACAAAGGTATAACAAGCTCCAATGGTTGGAAGTTTAAACCAGTGAAATTCAGACTGGATATACGATGTACATTTTTAACAGTGAGGGTAGTTAACCATTGGAACAATTTGCCAAGGATTGTGGTAAATCACCAACACTGGCATTTTTTTAAATCAAGATTGGAGGTTTCTTTAAAAGTTATGCTCTAATTGTATTAGAAATTATATTGAGCCAGTTCTATGGTCTATGTTACAGAGGTCAGACTCAATCACAATGGTCCCGACCGGCCTTAGAAACTATGAATCACTGATTAAGGATGGGGACCTTTGGATAAGCTTTGCAGATTGGAATCTGAATTGGATTTTTTTTCCCCCTCTTGGAGTACACCACTGAGTATGTCAAAGAAAGGGCACATTATGCTATTACAGCACATCATGGTGGCTATAATAATTGCAGATACAAAACCACGTCTTAGAGTGGTCTACACACCATTATTGTGCTGATGTTACTGTTTTGATTAGGGGTGTAAATTTTTTTAACCAAAATAGTTAAATTGGTACTAATCTATTTTAGCACCTGAAAGAATTTCCAAGATTGATCTCCCTGAATCTGAGACAATTTAAGAGCAGATTTTGTATCAGAAAAGCCGCTCTCTCAGGCACAGACCATTCAGAATCCACTACATGAAGTGGACTTTGGGTAAGAGGGTGCTGGGAGGAATTCAGGCAGTCACAGCAAGGTCCCCAGGCTGCCCCTAAGCAGACAGATTCAAAGTGATACTTACAGTATAAGCACTTCAAGACAGAGACTCTCTCTTTGTTATGTTTGTACAATGCCTAGCTCAAGAGGGCCTGGCACCTAGGGACATCTGCAATGCAAATTATATCATAATTTAAGAAACAAATTTTGCTAATACTAGAAATTTCCCCAGCACTGGCAAGATTAAAATTTTACACCCATCCAGGTTCCCCTACCACAAAAGTGAACCAGCTGCTGCTGTACGTGAAGGAGATTGGGAATCTGCATGTAGCTAAAACACAGGAAGTGACCGATGCAAATAAAAAGCTTCTTCAGCCCATGTGCCCCTTTCTCTCATGAGACCTGGTCCAGATTGACGCATGTTAGTGTAGAATACATACATAATCTCTATACATAAAGTCAGAATGGAAGAACAAACAGCTCAGAGTGGAAACTGAAGTGTCTCCTTTTTATTTCATGGGAGTACTGCAAAAAACAAACAAATTAACCTGCGGTCAGCAATTAAAACTTTTGGAGAAGTTATATTCAGAATCAATGGACTAAGTAGATATAGAATATTCAGTCTTCTGAAATACTTTAATTTCATACTAACACTGAGCTACTTAGAATGCAGAACTGACACCTTCAACTGATCAAATTTCCAGCCACAGTCTGATAGTAAGTTACATCAATATTTAATATTGAGAAATGAAAAAGCCTGAAGTATTTTTACTTGATCCAAACAAAGGGTGTGTGATATGTGGATTTTGCTTCCCTTGTGATTGAATGAAAATGGAATGTCAAACAAATCAAGGTAGGGAACATATTGTGAAACTAACTTAAACTAACAGCATGCTATACCCCAATGATATGAAGACTTCATATCAAACTTAAGTGAATTTTATCCAAAAACATAGAACAAAAAATTACTAAGTTAGACTGCCATCCCTGCTACTACAGTGCTCTTTTAAAACCCTAACAATATACATGTAATTTAACTAGGTACTAAATTACAGTAAATAAACCCTATGACATGCTGATTTGCATAGCTGGTTAGCCATCATTTTCTTAACTGAAAAAACTCATACTATACAAATGAATACAGAAAGTCTCATTATCCATAAGTTATATGCACCAAATGCAATGGAAAGTGTGGGTACATGTAACATACATCTCTCTGACTGTTCATTTTCACTTGGGCATTTCATACACAATATGGATTTAATTTGCAAAATGGAAGTGGCAGAGTATAAATACAATAATAATTATATTTATCAGTTTTCAACTTGTGTCTTTTGGTTGTAACCCTTAAAGGTGTAAAACGGAAAGTCTAAGTCTCCCCTAGAAATGTTCAATTTCTATTGTAAAAAATAATCTGTGGTGCAGAAAATTAGAGAGCAGATGCCACGTTTTTCTGCTAATATTGAGTGAGTCAGACATGTCAGTAACACTTAATATTAAGTAACAAAAATGAGAATTTAATTTTGCAATAGGATGGAACAGTATGTTTTCTTTGGAACATAAAATTGCACCTGAGGTACATTGGAGGCATGAGGCTCAAAGGCAGAATATTTATAAACACTTGGTTCAATAAAACACATTTCAGTTTATATGAATACTTGTTTGCATTATTGTTAATATTAATACCAGTATGATATTGATTTATAATTTTATTTAAAATTAAATATTTAAAATTATTTCTCTCATATTTCCCACATAATATTTTTCAAAGTTGAAAAATAAAAGAAAATAAAGGGCTGGGAAGTGAAGTGTAGTAAACACTTATCTTCTGTTTTACTGATGTTTATAATTATTCATTTAATAATTTTATTTTTTCTATTTTAAATTATAACTATCCTCCACAAGTCAGCCCAGGAGTAGATGTTAGTAAAGACGTACCATCACCTAAATCCTCTTTTTTTTTTTTTTTTTTTTTTTTTTTTTTTTTTTTAAAAGAAGTTTACATTATCAATCACACCTTGTAACAATGAGCGTTTTTGTGTATTTGAACCTCTGTGTCCAGGCTCATGGGCCATAGTACTAAATATACAACTACACACCTAGTTTAGCAAGTTACACTATACTTCTGATTTTTTATGAAAAACGTATTCCATTTGTGTCTCTTTGATAGCTGCTTTATGTTGACAGGAGACAGTTCAATGTCGGCATAATTAAACCACCCCCAACGAGTGACAGTAGCTATGTCGGCAGTAGAGCGATATAGCGCTATCCACACCAACGCATCTGTCAGTGTAATTTACATCAGTCAGGGGTGTTTCCCCCGACTGACAAGCATGCTCGTGTAGACATAGCCTTAACGTAATAGATACACTGTTCACTGCATTTTAAAAAAAACAAAAAACAAAGTTGTCATATCATGAATATTCTAGCACCATCTGGTATCCTAACGAGCAAACAAATATACCTGGTCATCCTGTTTCACTTCTAAAAGAAAAGAGAAAAAAATGTTCCCTATCTTTCCAACAAATAACTTACTAACAACAGGATCCATAAAAGGAAAACCTGTTCTTAACTATGACCATTTCATCCAGAACAATTCCGCCCATTCTAAGTTATGTATCTATTGCAGCATACTATAAAAAAGATTTTATAAAATGTTGTATAAAATCTTCCAAAACAGTGACAACTCCTGACACTTTAATAGAAACCTAGCTTCATAATATAGATTGTACCATCTCAAAATGACATACCTGGCTTTTACTTATTTAAATTAGAAACTTCAAAGAATCTTTACTGCAGTGGATATGTTTATCCAATGATATAATGAACGTAACAGTAACTAATTCCATTTCATCTTTTCAGCTAGTAAATATCTTTTATTTATGGTTGGCTGGTGATTATAACAGAAGATAGAGAGGAATTCTGAACTGAGAGAGCTGCTGCTATCTGCCACAATATGTAAAAAGACACAATAACTTCCAGCCCCTGGAGACAGACTGCCTAGAAAAAGCAATAATTTGTGTAAAACTGCTAGCAGATTTTCATATTGAAATATATCCTGTTAGACTATAATGTGCTTACACTGAATATTTAACATGCCACAGTAAAAACAAAATGAAGCAGTATTCACTATGGTCTCAAAAATAGCCAGTTATATATCATATCACACTATAGTGTGTTAACATTCACATAAGAAATATAAGTTCTTATGGCTGGTATTACTGTGTGATATAAAGTAATAAGTCAAAATAAAAATGGATTCCAAGCTGTCATCCCTCTCATTAGGACTATATTACAACAGAGCTAGTCCAGTTTTTTTTTTTTTTTTATGGTGCACAGGGACAAACCATAGAAGTTCGTCAGCACCTTTTGTTGGTATGAGCTCACTTGAGACTTGGTATCAGCTGGAGAAGTATTGACAGGCAAGGAAAGATTAATGTAGAGCACCATTTACCTATTTTATTTAAGAACTCTGTATGCAAGTCTTCATGCACTGAAGACTAAATTGTAGAAGGTGTTATGTACTCAACTATATGCGAGTTACTTTCAGCATATGGAGTCTTATGGCCCCAATTCAGGAAAGCAGTTAAGTATATGCTTAAAATACCGTATGAATGCTTTCCTGAGTCAGAGTGTAGGTGCATTTCATAGCTGAATTGGGTCTGCTTCTCCCTTCCAGGCACAAGTCTTCCTATCTGAAAATTGATGTCAGGCCCCTAGTCCACACTCTCTCAAAGATGTTATAATCCAATGGCGTTTGAAAGTTCAGCATATACTGACGCTAAGTTTAGATGTACTGCATGAACTAGGTCCAATGAATGAAGTATCAAATTGGTTTTAAGAATGCAGAGTTGTTGACTCATGATTTTATTGAGTCAAGCTTTCGGGGGGGGGGGGGTTGTTTTTTAAGCTCTATCTACTGGAATCAGGTGATCATATGAAAATCTCAACTTTCAACTAATAAAAAAAACCTAAGCTTCTAGGCCTCATGGCTGCAGAGAAGGTTCAAAATGTGAACGCTTAAGTACTCAAATACCAAAAGGCAACTAAAAAGAACCCAAAATGTATTGTTTTAAAAAAATCTAATGATTTAAAATCTAGTCATGAAACCATACACTTGATTTTACCTAGGGAAAGGAGTGACGGTGTAAAAAGAGGGGAGGATGGTGACAATTCAATGCAAATATTCTTTGTGCTGAAATCCATTCTTTGTTTCTATTAATTTTGAGAATTTTTTTCCTGCTCCCACAACTGCCCCAAAAAAGGCTACACAAGTAAAACTCTCCTCACCCAGAGATTTCACAGATGGGCTCTGTCAGTGAATACTTGTCGGGATGCTTTCTCTCTCTTTGTTTTAAGGACAGGAATTGTATCATTATGGAATAATAGTAAAATATTTATGTTGTTTTCAAGGGCAGGAATGACTTATTGTACAAATCAATATTCTATGTATATTACAAGTTGTGTGCTGTAATGGGATTTCAATGTTAATAAGGACACAAAACTTTAGAAATGTAACCATTTTTACAAGGATCCCACATCCAAAACTCTTTAAAGAATTTAATTTATTTAGCATGAGAATTTCTTGAGTTACAAAAGGGATCAAAATGCAACCTGAACTATGGAGAGACTACTGAGTGACTGTCCATAATAAAACTGATAAAAATTAGAGACTTAATGATACAGAGTGGTGTTCCAATCGCAAGTGGTGGCTCGGGGAGTCATAACAACAGAAATAAGTATATAAATAATCATGTGTTCAGTGTTAATGTAAACAACTGGAGTGGGCTTCTGATGAAGGAAGCCTGGAATTTGGGGTTAGTATGTTTAAGATGGATGGATCAGGAAAACAGTAAATGGGATGACCTGGGTAATTATAGGCCTGTCAGCCTGACATCAATCCTGGCCAAGATAATGGAGCAGCTAATACAGGACTCAAAGAATTAAAGGAGGGTGATGTAATTAATGCCAATCAACATGGGTTTATGGAAAATAGATCTTGTCTAACTTGATTTGGTTTTATATTATATGTTTGCTAGATAAATTTAGTATTGTTGATGTAATATATTTAGACTTGGCATGTTTTGATGAAAAATTAGAATACAAAATTAGCATGGTACAAAATAGATTGATTAAAAACTGGCTAACTGATAGGTCTCCAAGTGTAATTGTAAACAGATTGTAATTATAAAGCAGGTGTGTTCCTAGTAGGGTCCTGAAGGGATCAGATCTTGGCCCTAACACTATTTAACATTCTTATCAATGACCTAGAAGAGAACATGAAATCATCAGTGGTAATGTTTGCAGATGACAAAAAGCGGGGGAGTGGTAAATAATGAAGACAGGTCACTGATAAAGAGCACTTGAAAAGCTGGCACAAGCAATGTGTATTCTAATATAGTTAAATGAAAATGCATACATGCTTTATAGCGATTGAGCTCCTTGAGTCTGTCTATTTAGCTTAACAAAGAGAAGGTTAAAGGATGACTCCATCACAGTCTGTAAGTACTTGCACAGGAAACAAATATTTGATAATGGGCTCTTCACTCTAGAAGACAAAGGTATAACAAGCTCCAATAGCTGGAATTTGAAGCTAGATGTATACCTTTTTTCCAGTCGAAATCTATTCTAACAGTGAGAGTAATTAACCATTGGGACAATTTATCAAGGGTTATAAAGGTGGGTTCTCCGTCTCTTGATATCTTTAAATCAAGATTGGAATTTTTAAGAAAATATGCTCTAGTTCAAAAGGAATTATTTTGGGGAAGTTCTATGACCTGTGTCATAGAGAATTGACTAGATGATTACAATGGTCCCTTCTGGCCTTGGAATCCAAGAATCTATGTGGAGTAAGCAGGTAGAGTGGGAATTCAGAGTAAGTAGGTAAAGGATCCCTTAAAAGTCTCCCATGATCATCATCCAAGAGACTGATATTTCATTTAGCTTTTTTCCCCAGAAAGTTTCCAATAATTGTCTGCGGAGATATTACCTTGAAAATCTGAGAACACGAGCACTTCTATTTTTATATTTAAAGGGTGGCATGAAGCTGAAACCCTAGAAATAATAAAATCATAGAAATGTAGGGTTTGAAGAGACCTGAAGAAGTCATCTAGTCTAGCGCCCTGCACTGAGGCAGGGCCAAGTATAACTAGACCATCCCTGACAGGTGTTCATCAACAATCTTAAAAACTGCCAACAATAGGGATTCCACAACCTTGCTTGGAAGCCTATTCCAGTGCTTAACTATCCTTATAGTTAGAAAGCTTTTCCTAATATCTAACCCAATTTTCCCTTGTTGCAGATTAAGCCCATTACTTCTTGTCCTACCTTCAGTGGACACAGAGACCAATTGATCCCTGGCCTCTTTATAACAGCCCTTAACAGAGTGAAGACTTATCAGGTCCCCCTCAGTCTTTTCTCAAGCCTAAACATGCCCCCCCCCTTTTTTTTTTAATCTGTCCTGAGAAGTCAGGTTTTCTAAAATTATTTTTGTTGATTTCCTCTGGGCTCTCTCCAGTTTGTCCACATCTCCATTACAGCATGTTCCAGATGAGGCCTCTCCATTGTGGAGTAGAGTGGGACAATCAGCTCCCAGGTCTTAAATACAACACTAATACACCGCAGAATGATATTCCCTTTTTCACAACTCCATCACATTGTTGACTCAAATTCAGCTTGGGATCTGCTACAAAACTTCCAGATTCTTTTCAGCAGTACTACCACCTAGCCCGTTATTCTTCATTTTGTAGTTACACATTTGATTTTTTCCTTCCTAAGTAAAGTACTTGTTACTTTTCTTTACTGAATTTCACCTTGTTGATTTCAGGCCAAGTTCTCAGATTTATCAAGGTCATTTTGAATTCTAAACCTGTCCTCCAAAATGCTGGGAACTACACCTCCCAGCAGCGCTGTAGACACATCCTAGGGTCTACGTCTTCACCATGGAATTAGTGTGGGTGATCAGTCCTCAGGCATAAGCAGCTGGTTGGCTTAACTCAAGTATGAGCCACCACACTGCAAAGCTATACTTCAATGTATCCACTCAACTCCATCTACACTGAGGCTGCACTCATGCTCATTCATATGAGGCACTAGGAAATCTGGAGACAGATCCTAAGGTTCTTAGCTCTGCAATACAAAGAGCTGCTCTATGACTCTTTCCCTGTAAATTGTGGGAATTGCAGGAAGGCATTGGAGGAATATCAGGTGAATGCCCATTTAATGGGTGTCTGAATACAATATACTCCTGTTTATCCAAAGACCACAGGGAACACCGATTTTGTTCAGATAATCAGGAGCTTGGATAATCAAAGGGCAGCCTTTTTCTCAAACCCTTCCCCCAAAGCTCTTACCTCTGCAGTCAAAAAGAGCTGGCCTGGGTACAGATTTCACTGTTCTAACTACGTATGCGCAGTAACAGCAAGGCAGCAGACTCCCTGGCACCCAGGCTCCTGCTGCAGCTTCTCAGAGCACACACATACTCACATGCGGGCTCCTGCAAACCACCTGAGATAATATGGAGACCACACTGAAGAAGGAGCTGGGTACTGTAGTGCTGCATCAACCAGGGCCAGAGGTACAGCTCCAACCAGGTGAAGAGCAATTCCACGGCAGAGGTGCAGGGAGGTAGCAAGGGATGCAGGAGGAGGGAAAGTGCATGCCGGCAGCTGGGCAGGGTGACTTACTGGGGGTTGCATGCAAGCAATTGACAAGAAAGGGATTCAAATAATAGGTTTTTCGATAAATGGGAGTACACTGTATAAGTTAAGGAATGAGGGTGATCAGTATACCCCTACACACACACAATTGCCCTCAGGAAGAGATTTAGCAAAGTCTGCAGAACCTAGCAGATATGACTGGGTCACGATTAATCGCAGTTTTAATTGTGCTGTTAAACAATAGAATACTAATTGAAATGTATTAACTATTTTGGATGTTTTTCTACATTTTCATATATATTGTATTCTGTGTTGCAATTCAAATCAAAGCATAAATTATTTTTTATTATAAATATTTGCACTGTAAAAGTTATCAGTAGTATTTTTCAATTTACCTCATACAAGAACTGTAGTGCAATCTCTTTATCGTGAAAGTGCAACTTACAGACGTAGATTTCTTTTTGTTACATAACTGCACTCAAAAACAAACAAACAATGTAAAACTTCACAGCCTACAAATCCACTCAGTCCTACTTCTTGTTCAGCCAATCGCTAAGACAAACAAGTTTGTTTACATTTATGGGAGATAATGCTGCCCTCTTCTTATTTACAATGTCACCTGAAAGTGAGAACAGGTGTTCGCATGGCACTTGTGTGGCCAGCATTGCACGGTATTTACATGCCAGATATGCTAAACATTCATATGCCCCTTCATGCTTCGGCCACCAATCCAGAGGAGATGCTTCCATGCTGATGATGCTAGTTAAAAAAAAAAAAATGCATTAATTAAATTTGTGACTGAACTCCTTGAGGAAGAATTGTATGTCTCCTGCTCTGTTTTACCCTCATTCTGCAATATATTTCATATTATAGCAATCTCAGATGATGACCCAGCACATGTTGTTCGTTTTAAGAACACTTTCACTGCAGATTTGACAAAATGCAAAGAAGGTGCCAATGTGAGATTTCTAAATATAGCTACAGCACTCAACCCAAGGTTTAAGAATCTGAAGTGCCATCCAAAATCTGAGAGGAATGGGGTGTGGAGCATGCTTTCAGAAGTCTTAAAAGAGCAAGACTCTGATGTGGAAACTACAGCACCCGAACCATCAAAAAAGAAAATCAACCTTCTGCTGGTGGCATCTGACTCAGATGATGAAAGTGAACATGTGTCAACCTGAACTCCTTTGGATCGTTATCGAGCAGAACCCATCCTCAGCATGGATGCATGTCCTCTGGAATGGTGGTTGAAGATGAAGGGACATATGAATCTTTAGCGCATCTGGCATGTAAATATCTTGCAACACCGGCTACAGCAGTGCTGTGTGAACATCTGTTCTCACTTTCAGGTAACATTGTAAACAAGAAGCGAGCAGCATTATCTCCTGCAAATGTAAACAAACTTGACTGACTGAGCGATTGGCTGAACAAGAAGTAGGACTGAGTGGACTTGTGGGCTCTAAAATGTTACATTGTTTCATTTTTGAATGCAGTTATTTTTGTACATAATTCTACATTTGTAAGTTCAACTTTCATGATAAAGAGATTGCATTACATTACTTGTATTAGGTTAATTGAATACGTGAATACTATTTCTTTTGTTTTTTTACAACACAAATATTTGTAATCAAAAATAAATATACAGTGAGCACTATACACTTTGTATTCTGTGTTGTAACTGAAATAAATATATTTGAAGATGGAGAAAACATCAAAAATATTTAAATGAATGGTATTCTATTATTTTTTTAACAGGTGAGATTAATTTTTTTAAATTGCTTGACAGCCCCAAAAATAACCCTTGGAAAAAGTGGCTGTTGCCTCTTGCTGATCACTTGGAGGCTCTATAAAGGTGAGAAACCTTGCTTGAGATGAACTGTACAAAGAGCACAACAACTGCCTTCAGCTTGCCAAAGAGAAAATATATGCAATCATTCAGACAAGAAACAAAAAGGAAGGAAGATAGAGTGAACGCGCCATTCATAAAGATGTAGGGGACAGACTGCTTGTGACAAGAGACATAGTACTCGTGCAGAGAATACAATGAGGATCTACTTAATTAATAGAACTCTTCATGAGGTCACCACCCATTGTGTGAACCAATCATGGATGACAATGACCTGTCCAAACATACGGCAAGCTACACTGCTGAAGAGGCATCTGGAAAAGCAGCAAATCAAAGTCACAGTAAAAGTGATCAAATCCTTCAGAGGTCAGTGTATGCTGACTCATATGAGACCGGTGTGCAGTTTGGAAAGAGAATAAAGTCCCAAGGTACTAGAGAAAGTCCATACTGGAACAGACACATATACACCATCTATATTCTATCGGGGGAGCCCATTTTAGAAAAAGGATCAATTTGGTTTTAGAAAAGGAAAAGGAACAATAGGTGGTACATTCATCCCTGGACAGCAAGTGGAAAAGAAGTTGGGGAAATGTCAAGCACAGATGGGCTTTTCCTTTGGAAAAAAATCAAGAATCTGCTCTAATCCTATGGGGTACTGGTGGACTTTGCCTGATGATGATGGGTTGGTATGATAGTTCCATGACCAACATGCAGCACCCTTCTGTGTAACAGAGGGTTTCAAGGTGAAGGTTGGGGTTTACCAGGGATCGGCACTTAGTCCATTACTATTCATAATTGTGATAGACTTCATAAGAAAACAAATCAAAATGGAAGGTGGTACAAAGTTGATTTATGCAGACTATTTTGTGCTAATGGCTGACAGTGAGGAAAATTTGGTCCAGATGATTGATGCCAGGAACAGGGAACTAAAACTATGGCCTCAAAATGACTAAAGAAAAGATTGAGTCATGTAGGTGACTCACACAGAACCAAGCCAAATAAATAGCAATATTGAGAGCCAGCACCTAAATCAACTTTCTTCATTTAAGTACTTTGAAGGTTGGTTAGCAGCAAATGGAGAAATCAACAGCCAAGGCTTAGTGCAGGGGAAGACTGGTTCACAATAAAATGGGGTTGCTTTATTATAAACAAATGCCCAAGCTACATAAGGGACAACTATACAAAAAGAACGGTTACTTACCTTCTGTAACTGTTGTTCTTCGAGATGTGTTGTTCACGTCCATTACACATTAGGTGTACGCGCGCCGCATGCACGGACGTCGGAAACTTTTTCCCTTAGCGGCTCCCGTCGGGCCGGCAGGGCCCCCTCCTTCCCGCCAGAGCGGCGCCCCGCTCCAGGCTATATATATCCCTGCCAACCTGACCCCTCCGGTTCCTTCTTGCCGGAGACTCCGACAGAGGGGAAGGAGGGTGGGAAGTGTAATGGAAGTGAACAACACATCTCGAAGAACAACAGTTACAGAAGGTAAGTAACCGTTCTTTCTTCTTCGAGTGATTGTTCATGTCCATTACACATTAGGTGATTCCCAAGCTTACCATTGGAGGTGGGTAGGAGTCAAGGTACAACTGACTGTAGCACAGCCCGACCGACCATTGCGTCCTCTCTGGCCTGATGATGGATCACGTAGTGGGCTGTGAACGTATGAATGGACGACCAGGTGGCTGCCTTGCAGATCTCCTGGATAGGGACCTGTGCCAAGAAGGCCGTAGAGGACGCTTGGGCTCTAGTCGAGTGGGCCCGGATCTCCGGGGCCGGAACATTGGCGAGCTCATAACAGGTGCGTATACAATGCACAATCCATGCCGACAAGCGCTGTGTCGAGATAGGCAAGCCTTTCATACGTTCCGCAATCGCAATGAACAGCTGGGGTGTTCTGCGGAATGACCTGGTCCATTCCAGGTAAAATGCCAACGCCCTTCGGACATCCAGGGTATGTAGGCTGCGTTGGTGAGGGTCCGTATGGGGTTTAGGGAAAAACACCGGTAGGCAAATGTCCTGCCCCATGTGAAACTGTGATACCACCTTTGGGAGGAATTTGGGGTGCGGCCTCAGTTGCACCTTATCTTTATGGAACACTGTATAGGGTGGTTCCGAAGAGAGGGCCCTCAATTCCGATACCCTTCTGGCCGACGTGATGGCCACGAGAAACGCCACCTTCCACGAGAGGTGCGTGAGGGAGCAAGTGGCTAGGGGCTCAAAGGGAGGACTCATGAGTTTTGTTAGGACTAGGTTCAGACTCCCCGCCGGGACAGGCGGGCGCGAGTAGGGGAACACCCTTTCCAGCCCCTTGAGGAATCGGGCCACTGTGGGGTTGGAGAACACTGACACTCCCAACTCTCCTGGATGGAAAACCGAAATAGCGGTTAAGTGAACTCTAATTGAGGCGGGCGCAAGCCCTTGATTCTTGAGGTGCAGTAGGTAGTCCAAGATAGACGGAACTGAGGCTTGTAAAGGCTGTATGCGTTGAGGCTCAGACCAGTCGGAGAACCTTTTCCATTTTGCCAGGTAGGTCGCTCTTGTAGAGGGCTTCCTACTATTAAGGAGGATTTGCTGAACTTGGTGAGAGCACCTGTGTTCTGCATCATTCAGCCAGAGAGATACCATGCCGTGAGATGTAGCGAAGACAGGTTCGGGTGGAGTAGGCGACCTTCGTCTTGCGTGACTAGGTCGCGATGGAGGGGGAGGGGGATTGGATCGGCTATGGACAGTTCCAGCAGGGACGTGAACCAATGCTGGCGTGGCCAGGCCGGGGCGATGAGTATGATCGTCGCCCTGTCCCTGCGGGTCTTGAGGAGAACCTTGTGTATGAGTGGGAACAGAGGGAAGGCGTATCTCAGGCTCCCTCCCCATGGGATCATGAAGGCATCTGCTAATGATCCCCGGCTGAGGTTCTGGAACGAGCAGAACTGAGGGCATTGGCTGTTGTCCCTGGTGGCGAATAGATCCACCCGGGGAAAGCCCCACCTCCGGAAGATCGAATGCAGGACGTCTCGCTTCAACGTCCATTCGTGCATTCGGTAGGAGCGGCTGAGGCGGTCTGCTAAGCCGTTTTGAATTCCTGGAAGATAGGTCGCGATGAGGTGTATCGCATGGGCTATACAGAAGTTCCATAATTGGAGTGCTTCGTGACAGAGGGGAGAAGACCGGGACCCGCCCTGCTTGTTTATATAGAACATGGCGGTAGTGTTGTCCGTCAGGACTGCCACGCTGTGACCCTTTATGGTGGCGCAGAAGGTCTGACAGGCGAGGCGAACCGCTCTTAGCTCCTTCAGATTGATGTGAAGCCGCTTGTCTTCTCTGGACCACAACCCTTGGGTCCGCAGTTCCCCCAGGTGCGCCCCCCAGCCCAGGTCTGATGCATCTGTTACCAACGTCAGAGTGGGCTGTGGGGCAGCGAAGGGGATCCCTTCGCATACCTGTTGGCGATCGAGCCACCAGCGAAGCGAGCTGAGCACCTGGTTTGGGATCGTGACTACTTGATCCAATGGGTCTCTGTTGGGGCGATGCGTGTGGGCGAACCACAACTGTAAAGGTCGGAGCCTCAGGCGGGCATGTCTGACCACGTGTGTGCAAGCTGCCATATGTCCCAGAAGCTGCATGCAACACCTTGCCGTTGTCGTGGGGAACTTTTGGACCGAGCTTACGGCTCTGTGAATTGACATGAACCGTGCCTCTGGTAGGCTCGCTTGCGCGGTTACCGAGTCCAGGGTTGCACCTATGAAGTCCAGCCTCTGTGTGGGGACTAACGTGGACTTGGGCACATTGACCCGGAGCCCGAGCTTGTCGAACGTCTGCAAGGCCAGCTTCACGTGAGATTGGACCTCGGCCTCCGACCTGCCCGCGAGTAGCCAATCGTCCAAGTACGGGAACACACGCATCCTTCTCTTTCGAAGGAAGGCTGCCACCACGGACATGCATTTCGTGAACACTCGTGGTGCTGACGCCAGGCCGAAGGGCAGGACCGTAAATTGGAAGTGGCGTTGGTCGACCATGAAGCACAGGAATCGCCTGTGGGCCGGATTGATTGCGATGTGAAAATAGGCATCTTTCATATCGAGGGCAGCATACCAATCCCCCGGATCCAGGGATGGGATAATAGTTCCCAGGGAGACCATACGGAAGCGAGCTATGATCAGAAACTTGTTTAGCTCGCGCAGGTCCAAAATAGGACGGAGGCCTCCTTTTGCCTTGGGGATCAGGAAGTATCTGGAGTAGAATCCTTTTCCCCTCAGGTATGTTGGGACCTCTTCTACTGCTCCAGCAGCGAGAAGGGTCTGAACCTCCTGCGTGAGAAGTTGCTCGTGAGAAGGGTCCCTAAAGAGGGACGGGGAAGGGGGATGGCAGGGAGGGGGCGAGGAAAAATGGAGGGTATAGCCCGCCTTCACTGTGCACAGGACCCATCGGTCCGATGTTATGCGCGACCATGCCCGGTAGAAATGGGACAGGCGGTCTTTGAAAAACAGAGGAGGATCCGGTATGGGATATGGTACGCTGTCCTCGGGCGTAGCTTCAAAAGCCTGGTTTATTCCCTGGCTGCGGCTTGCCCTGGCCGTGACTCTGGCCCTGGTTAGGCGTATTGTTACGTCTCCGCCTGTTATCCCTGCCTCGACGGCGGTACGGCTCATGTCGGGGGCGAGGGTGGTATTGCCTTTGCTGTGGCTGAGGTTTAAAGGGCTTACGCTGCGTTACCGGAGTGTGCATACCCAACGACTTAAGGGTCGCTCGTGAGTCCTTAAGGCTATGTAGCCTGGCGTCCGTCTGGTCGGAAAACAAGCCCGAACCTTCAAACGGGAGGTCCTGCAGCGTGGTCTGTACCTCTGGCGGGAGACCTGAAGCCTGTAACCACGCCGAACGCCTCATCACGACTCCCGACGCAATTGTTCTAGCCGCCGCGTCGGCTGAGTCTAGTGCGGCCTGCAATGAGGTCTTGGCCACTGCCATTCCCTCATCCACCAGGGCCGTGAACTCCTGATGCGCGTCGGGGGGGAGGGAGGCCTTAAACATGGCAACTGATGCCCACGAGTTAAAATTGTGCCTGCTGATTGGCGATCCTCAGTTGAAGGCCCCCAGATGAATAGACTTTCCTCCCGAATAAGTCCAATCTCTTAGCTTCCTTGCCTTTGGGGGCAGGAGCTTGCTGGCCATGCCACTCTTTTTCGTTGACCGCCGAGACCACCAGCGAACAGGGGGACGGGTGTAGAAAGAGGAAGTCAAACCCTCTAGATGGGGCGAAGTATTTCCTCTCTACGCCTTTTGCAGTTGGCGCACTAGAGGCCGGTGTTTGCCACACCGTCTTATAGTTGGACTGTACTGTTCGTATAATCGGGAGAGCGACTCTGGAGAGGCCCTCTGGGCTCAGGATATCGACCATGGGGTCGTCCTGCTCTACAGTCTCCTCCGCTTGTAAGCCCAGATTGAGGGCTACCCGGCGAAGCAGGTCTTGGTGTGCCCGATGGTCGATCGGGGGAGGGCCGGACACCAGTGTGCCCGCTACCGCCTCGTCTGGCGAGGAGGAAGAGGTTGGGGCCTTCTGCCCATCCTCATTGTTCAGCAATCCGGCATCAGCCAGTTGTTCCTCTGCGGCCTGACCCGCAGCGTGGGATTGGGACGGCACCGTACTCGGTGCCGAGTCCACTCCTTCCCGCTCCGGCGGTCTAGAGACCGTTGCCTCCCTATACGATGGCGGGTGGTGCCGCGGGGAGCGGGATCAGTGCCCGGATGGCCCGGATCTCGAGGCCCTCGATGGGGGTCCTTGCTGGTGGTAGGCCCATGGTGTCCAGAATGGCCATTGGCTCGGTTGGCCCCATTGGGACTGACCGTAGTCCCTGCTGGCCCGTGACCTATGGGCATACCCGCCGTATCGGTCTGAGTCAGTCCCCGAGACCACGGACGGTGACCTGGAAGGCCACGGTGGAGCCGTAGGATGGTGCCGGTCCGGTCTTGGGGAGTAGCGCCTCCGTGACCAGGACCTGGAATAGCGCCTCGCCGACCTGGAACGGTACCGGTGATCGCGGGACCAGGAACGGCTACGACTGGTCGGCCTTGGGTAACGAACCGCCGACGCTTTGCGGTGCCGACTCATGCTCGGTTGCTGAGTCGGTGCCGACCGCTTGTTGAAGCCCGACTGCTGCGGTGCTTCCTGCGCCGAGGGCAACCGGGAGTCCACCGAGGCGGAGCTCGACCGGGACCGGTTCCTGGAGCGGTGCCGAGACGGCGACCGTGATGGGCGCAACATCGCCGGCTTGCCTCTACGCGGCAGCATCGGCGGAGCGCCCTCAGCACGTGCCGGGGCCTCGACGGACAACGCGATGAGGTCCTTAGCTGCCTCAAACGTGTCCGGAGTGGAGGGCTGTTCCACGAGCTCCTCTAGCCCTTCATCCTCACTCGACGCGCCCATCCCGGGGCTCGACGGGCCTTTCGGCGCCAGAGCCACTACCGGGGTCCGTGTTGGGGCCGTATCGGCCTTAGGGGCACTCGAGGTCTTTACCGGTGCCGGCCTCTTGTGCGGGGAGCGTCCTCGGGCCTTAGACTGGCCCTTCGCTTTCGCCGGCGAAGACGATCGGCCTCGTGCATTTCCCCGCTGGGTCGGTGCCGCGGGCTTCGGGTGACCCGCCGGTGCCGGTTCCCGCACCGATGCCGGGGCGCTCCGCACGGAGGCAGACGGTGCCGTCGAAGTGGAGGGCTGTAACGCCGTCTCCATGAGCAGCTGCTTAAGGCGAAAGTCCCTCTCTTTTTTAGTTCTGGGCTTAAAGGCCTTGCAGATCTTGCAGCGTTCTTTCTGATGAGCTTCCCCCAGGCAACGGAGACACGAGGCGTGGGGGTCGCTCAATGGCATAGTCCTACGGCACGTGGCACAAGCCTTGAAGCCTTGGGCGTGTGGCATACCCCGCCGCCCAGGGCCGGTGCCGGGGCTGAACAAACAACCACGGCAGGAACTTTAAGTACTCTAATGAGCTGTTAACTACTGGCTCAACACTACTATAAACTAACTGATAACTGCTAAGTAACACTAATGACTATTGCTAAGGGACACTCTCAGACGAGAGACAGAGTTGTTCCAACGCCGCCACGGACGGTAAGAAGGAACTGGAGGGGTCGGGTCGGCAGGGATATATATACCCTGGAGCGGGGCGCCGCTCTGGCGGGAAGGAGGGGGCCCTGCCGGCCCGACGGGAGCCGCTAAGGGAAAAAGTTTCCGACGTCCGTGCACGCGGCGCGCGTACACCTAATGTGTAATGGACGTGAACAATCACTCGAAGAACCACCATTGTAAGACCAGCTCTTCTGTATGGATCAGAGACATGGGCGACCAAAGAGCGGCACTTGAAAAGACCTGAAGCCATTGAAATGAGATGTTGAGGGCAGTGAGAGGGGTGACATTCCTGGACCACATGCAGATCATCAGGAGTGAAATTGGTATCAGACAGAAACTGCAAGAGAAGAGGCTGAGATGGTATGAGCATGGACAAAGGATGGATGAAAGGACTAGAGTTTGCAGTCAGAGAACAAAAAGGACAACCAAAAAAATGGTGGCTAGACTGCATATGGAAGGATGGAGTGGAAAAGGGGGGAGCATTGGACTGGCAAGCCTCAAAAAAACTGATCTGGTGAACTGTCCTCAGCTAGCTAGGAAAAGGGGAAGACGACAACGATGAGGACTATCAGCACTCAAATGGTTTTGCCTGTGTCCACACCGCAAAGTGGGCGGTTATCAGTTTTAGCATAAGCAGCACTCGGGGCTTTAGCCTACACCCTGAAATAAACCAGCCAGCATGAATGTAAAACATCTAAGCAATACTTGTGAGAGAGGGTTGTATGTATGGACAGGAGCTGAATTGGCGGGGTGTGGGGGGGAACACCTGAGTAAGGGGCTGAGTTAACTCGACAATGAAGACAAGCTTTAACAAAGTTCAACTTGTGCAATTGGGATGAGGGACAATGTGGTATAGATTGGTGGGGTGCTAGCTGAATTATTTGTACATTTCTGGTACTCAATGCAATTTGACAAATTCCAAAAAGCAAAAAGAAATTCCCAGCCAGAAACATATTGATGAGCTCCTGTGGTGAAACATTTCTGTTCAGAGATGGTTTTGCCATGTCCAGAGAGACCATGAAATCCACACAAAGGCAAACAAATTTCCCAGACTCTCCTTTCAGTGAAAGAGAACTTAAGCAAGAAGCTCCTAAATCTCCATCCAGCACTTGAGTGACATACAAGGTTCTTAAATGAAGATAGCGATATTTCTAGAAAATGATCACTGCACTGTCTATAGACATGGTTTGTAACTCTTAAAACCTATGATTAAATATCTGTTCTCTTAAAGCTATTTTCATCTGGAAATGGATTTTTTAATACTCTCAAATGCAATACAAATCACTGTCTTCACACAAGAAAATATATATTAAGACATTTTCAATCAGTTTGATATCTAGCAGCACCACCTCAGAACATGGCTAGCACACAATGAATGTACAGTGATATTGGCATCAACTCCAATAGCTAAAGCTGGCATAAATCAATATAAAATTTCCATTGGGCTTATTTAAGTTTTCAGAAGGCTACAAGGTTGGAGCACTTATCAAGCCTATGAATGTTAAAATTACAGTATCTGCTGCACTATATGTGAAGCTCAGTACAGTAAAAGCTGTGTTATCCAGCACTGTACCAACCAGAAAGCTCTATAAACCAGTATTTCTGATCTTCATTGAAAGTCCGGTTTATAGTCCATTTGGTACAGGGCCAGTAGGCTCCCTACCTGTCTCCACGTGGCTCCCCAGAAGTGGCAACATGTCCCTGCTGCTCCTAGGTGGAGGAACAGCCACAGGGGTTCCATGCACTGCCCCCGCCCCGAGCTCTGGCTCGCAGCTCCCATTGGCTGGGAATTGTGGCTAATGGGAGAGTTGGGGGTGGTGCCTGCAGGTGGGGGCAGAGCATAGAACCGCATCTCCGCCTAGGAGCGGCAGGGACATGTTGCCGCTTGTGGGGAGCCGCCCAAGGTGAGCGCCACCTGGATCTGGCACCCCAAAACCCCTCCAACACCCCAACCCCGAGCCCCCTCCTGCACCCAAACTCCCTCCCAGAGCTCATGCCCCACACACACCCCAACCCCTCAGCCCCCTCCTGCACCCAAACTCCCTCCCTCTTAGTTAACTGGAATTTTTGACTTACCGGCACCCCCAAGTATCCCAACATGCCAGATAGCAAAGCTTTTACTGAATTTGGTTATCATAACACGAAATGCAACTGTCAGGAATGATATCCATTTTTAAATACACATACAAATTGGCAAAGCTTCTTAAAGCAAAGCTCTTGGTCAATTTTTAGTCATAAAGTGACCAAGGATTACTGCCTGCTTTAATGACTAATTCTCTGGTAATTGAATAACCTATGTATTTAACAAAGTTAGCAGAAATGTGTATTTTATATTGGGGCTGTGTATAAATGGGATAGAGTGGCCTCTATTTGTCAAGTGAGCACTTACAGGACAGCAGTTAGTACCTGAACCTGCAATGCATCGCAAATTAACAGCATGCTGCATCCACATGGATTTAATTGGTGTCCACAAGAGCAGAGAAGATTGCCTATGTGCAATGTATTGCAGGATCAGGGCATGAGTGATTAGTTGTAGAACACATTACTGTATGCCACCAGAAAAGTGAAAGAAACAACTGATGTTTTCCTTTCAGACACTTCCTCAATCTGTTAATCCCCATTTATAAGGAAATGGAAATATACTTCAAAGCAGAGAGCATTACTGGATTCATTATCCGCCTCTCCTGCACCCCAGTAGAGTGACAGTTATATCTTCTTCAGACCTGTTGGACTTTCATGCCACCTTTGACTCACTACAATTAACCTATTCCCACTTTACACCTCCAATTGCTATTGGCAGGCAGAAGCATTCTGTCATTTGAAACTTTGTTTGTACCCATCTGTTTGCATGTCCTTTGGATAATCCATTCCACCACAGCTTGCCGATTCCAAGACAGAATTCCAACTACCATGCTGTTTGTGCCATTTTTTATTAGTGTGTGCAAGGTACATGTGCATGGGATTGATTCAAAGGGAATTTAAAAGCAAGAGCTGTAGGGAAACACACATATTCTCAGCCCATCTTTTCTACCAAGCCTTTCTGCCAAGACAATGTTAAAATGTTAGTGTAAGAAGAGAAAAATCAAATGTTGAATGTTATTGATAGAATTGTATCTAGGCTTTTATAATCTTTTTTGAACTATCTATAAATTTATGAGCATTTCTTTTTACCCATGTGCTTTCTTTTAACTGAAACATCAAATATATAGGAGCACCAAGATACTACCATACCATAGACATTGGGCTGGTCCACACTAACCCCCCACTTCGAACTAAGATACGCAACTTCAGCTACGTGAATAACGTAGCTGAAGTCGAAGTATCTTAGTTCGAACTTACCGTGGGTCCACATGCGGCAGGCAGGCTCGCTCCCCCGTCGACTCCGCATACTCCTCTCGCGGAGCAGGAGTACCGGCGTCGACGGCGAGCACTTCCGGGATCGATCCCAGAAGATCGATTGCTTACCGCCGGACCCAGAGGTAAGTATAGACATACCCATTGTTACAGATAAACATTAGGAATGGATCTCATCAGTGGTCCTTCCAGTCCAGTATCCTGTCTCCAACAGTGGCTAGTACTAGCTACTTTGGAGGAAGAAATGCTGCAGAATGCAGTCACATAAGATAACTCACCCCCAAGGTTCCTTCTAACCCCCAGTAGTCTAAAGTTCACTTATGCCCTTAAGCTAGGAGTTTATATCCCTTCCAAAATTGTTAAATATTTACTTTTGTAACACTGGTCACTCTCATTCAGAGACATACCTAATCCTTTTTTTAATTCTACTGAAATCTTGGCTTCAATGATACCTTATAGCAGTGAGTTCCACAAACTTTTTTTTTTTTTTACCCCAAAAAAGTAATCTTAATTTGCTTTCTTTCAGTAATACTGAATGACCCCTTGCTCCTTCTTATGAGAAATGATGACTTGAAGGATACAAGCTACCTTCTCTACATCATATTTTATTATATGCAACTTTAGGATGCAGCTAAACCGCTTCTAAAGTAAACAGTCCTAATCTTTTCAATCTTTCTTCATTTGGAAGTTTTGCCATGCCTCTAATCTTTCTCATGGCCCCTCTCTGAACTTTATCTATAAAAAAGAAGTGTATCGGGTTTAACTGAAATAAATACTTACTCCAATTTAAAGTAGACTGTAATTAGAAAAAGATTTTTTATAATTTGGATTACAGATACTAGTACAGCAATTTAACATAATTACTTATAATTAAAATTATTCTCCCTAAAGAAAATAAAATTGTTTTAGTTTCTCTCCATACACTAAATTTAGATATAAACGGAGTGGCTTACTCATATTGTTTACTATAATTATTGCAGTACTTCAATAACAACTTTAATTCCAATGTTCACAATTATTTTAAAGTTTTAGAACTTTCAAATCAAATAATAGTTTCTGCTGCAGAAAGGGAAAATCTTTCCAACTCCCATTCCTTTTGTACTTTTAACATGACTCATAAATTTACATTCCTGTGAAGGTTTGTGTAGGAGTGAAGGCACTTATGTATTATCAAGGAATCTGACATTATAATCCCAAGAAGTTACTACTTATAGAAAAAAATAAAACAGTTCCCATTCTTCTCTGTACATGCTAAGTGTATTCTATTAATCTAGCCAAAAAAGTTGCACTTAGTATTTTAAAATGTATTTTTAAAACTATACTTATCACTCAGCTTTAAAAACAGCAATGAAGTTCCTTGAGGTTTCCAATGTCCAGAACTCAAATTGGAATGGAAAAATCTTATTATGTGCTTCCTTCTCCACTTTGGGCAACAGTCAGCCTGAAAATTCTCCCCACTATATAGATACATACAGGGATCCTTTCAGTGAGAGTAATCAATGAATAAATTAGCCTCACCTTGGAGTTATGAAAAGTCTCTCCTCCTCTATCATTTTCTTTAATTCAGTCTCATTTTTACCTTCACGTCTTCTCTTCTTCTTCCTTCTACTGCCTCCCCTGTTCCCCCCAGGTTCTCAATACTACCACTTTCTCCCCACTACCAAATGCAGGCTGAGACACCAAATGACATTTAGATACATCAGAGGAATGGTGGCATGTAATATTGCTAGTTAAAAAAAAAACAAAAAACAAAAAAACAAAAAACAGAAATTTAGAGGTAAGCTATTTTTTGAAAACATCTATTAGATTTCCTTATTTCAGTAAGAAAGTTGGTCAGGACTGTAAAGGAAAAAAACTACCTCACCAATTTGCTTATTAGACTATATGTAGTAGCCAAAGATTAAACGGCTAATTAATTCTGCTTCTCTCCTTTCTTACTCAGAACATCATTTTCCAAGTTGCTTAACACTCAAAAAATTGTAATCTGTCCTTGAACATGGAGCATTGCTTGAGTCATTTCATGGGACAATGCCTTTACTAAACCATGAATGGTGAGCCAAATGTGGCCCACAACACAAATAGATGCACATCTACCTATAAGCAGCAATCCAATAGTGAGCAGAAATTGGGGATAAAGCTAAGCGCATAAATTACAGGGGTATAAACAAACCGAACCATTCAAATGCGGATGCCCACAGCTGAACTCATTGTACGGAGGTGGTAAAAGAATAAAGAGATTAGTTCCATTCCTGACATTTTTTTCTAAGGGGGTTACGAAAAACACTGTGGTACTGAACTGAGAAGCTGTAAAAGGAAGCTAATGTAATGAATAGAATTCAACTTTCAACATGTGGCTCTAATTAGAACATTGGGTCTAAGGGGGAAAAAAACCTAGAAATGTGCTAAATCCCAAAGTTTGACATGTGGGTCAGATACAACCTGAAGGTTCAGGAGCATTTCCAGTGTTTATCTAGACTTCTGGAATTCTTGCTGTGGGTCAGATCAGGAGTTCCACAACAACTACTTCCCTTATTATTTGGGGATTTCTGGTTTTGTCTGAGACTGGGTGCAGAAAATGCTGAAATTAACCAACTTTATCTTTTGAAAGCAATACAGCCAAAATTCACACTTAACAAAATGACTGACCTCACACTTGGTAAAGCAACCCCCATCCTCATGTATTTATACCCACTCCTGTATTTGTCACTTCATGCATCTGATGAAGTGGGTTCTAGCCCATGAAAGCTTATGCCCAAATAAATTTGTTAGTCTCTAATGTGCCACAAGGACTCCTCTTTGTTTTTGCTGATACAGACTAACACAGCTACCACTCTGGAAAATGTGTATGTTATTATCTGTGTACCAGGCTAGTGAAGAAGTTATACTAGACTTGAAAATATTTCCTATTTGAGTCATGTCTGTTCAGACTGGTGGCAATTTTTAGTATTGGTAACAATGTAAAGCCAATATGTATGCAAATGATGAAACTACATTTTACTTTCCTTATGAAACAAATGAAATTACCACCAAAATGCCAATTTAAAAATGAAATGTGATTATATGCTGTATAAAGCAGAACCCGTTGTTATGCACAAAAGATGTAGTGTTCGGTCTCCACTTCATACAACCCAGTACTTTCCCCTGTTTTGACCAATGCATTGCAATGAACATACACCTTCCGTGAGCACTCCACTGTGGAACAAACCATTTCTTGAGAAGTTACAGCTAATTCAAAACCCATCAGTGTGGAAAGATTTAGAGAAAGTGGATAAAAAAAAATAAGACTGATGGTGGGAAGACATGGCAACAAAAGGCATAAACGCTACATATGGAGAGGATGCTTTACGGCGGTACAAAGCAAATTAGCAGTAGGAGCATAGATAAAGTTAAGAAAGCAGTAATTAAAGCAAACCTTTGAGTAATATGCAGTAGGCTGTGGAATAGGGTCCCAAGAGAAATGGAGGAAATGTCATCATTTGAAACACAAACTAAAAATTGAAGATCTATGGTTTTGGAGGAGGGGGGGGGAATTCTGTATTGTCCGGGGGATGCACTGGACACCCTTAGAGTTTTTCTCCATCTCTTACTTGAATGACTCAAAGAAATCACCACAACTATAGTTCTGATCCCTGGGCACCTTGCTACTATTTATTCTGATATTAAGTAAAAGCCATTTATTCCCCCTCATTGCTTTCTATCTCCTAATTACGTTTTAATTCATGACAGACTTTAACCTTTCATCCCGTGGTTACTATGTTTCCTTCAGAACCTCTCGTTAGAGTCTTGATCCAATAGAGTTTTAAAAAAACTAAAATTATATCCACTGGTTCTTCTTTCTACTGCTTGTTTAGCAGCTGTCTGTATTCAAAAGGAATCTTGATTTACACTTTAAAAAGAGCATGCTGGTTTGTCTTTTTTTAGCATCCTTTATGGGGCACTCAATGGCTTGTGACTGGGAGTGTTTCACATCTGAGCCATGAGTCCAAGTTGGTGATGATTTCTGAATTAGACACACAAAGCCTTTTGATTACACCAAAAGATCCCCGCCACAACCAATGCCTCTGTTAGCCGTTTCAACAGAGAATCTAAAGACTTAATGGAGCACAGTGATTAAACTAGCCCCTCACTTCAGCAAGAGTATCTCTGTAGGTGAGCATGGAGGAACATACATTGCTTGTGTGTGGTACCTCTTCTGTGGATAACTAGAGAACTTGAGTCTCATTCGGTCCTAATTCAGCATCTCTCCCAAACATTAAAGTTGCTGTTTTTATCTAGCTGCATTTTAACTGTAATTCTTCCCGTGGTAATTTTCCTTACAGCAGGTATAAGTTTCACTAGTCTGGAATATCCAGGAGAGTGCGGGTGTGTGTGTTTAAGTGCCTCCAGCACATAAGAAGGGAAAAGCTTGCTGTACAAGCAATTCCTCCTGTGGTTCTGCACAACAGTAGTTCTCTCCCTGTGGCACTGACAGCACTTTACAGCTGACTATGAATGATTATTTATGTGATGCTGCAAATGCAGTCTAGGAAACATACACTTCAGTATCATCCTGCTCGTTTGGGCTGGAGAGAAATAGCAGGACATCATCAAATGTTATTCCTATGGCTCCTCATCAAATAAAAATCTGAGCTATATTAGCGAAGCTGTGCCCAGTAAATTTCACTGTGTGTTTATCGGTCATGCTTCAGCTTAACAAAGTTTTGTTCTAAATGTCAATGCAAGGTATACAGTGGTAGGGATAGTTTCAAGATCTCTTCCCCCCCCCCCCCCCCCCCCCACACACACACACCACGTTACTTGTAGCCTGATATGATATGCAAATATTAACTCTCAGCTGAAGCTTATCAAAAATTTTAATGAGAACATTTTTCCATTGGAAAATGACATGATGAAACAAAATTTTTCATGAAACCATATTACCTTTGACAAAATTCTGTTTAGAAAAAAAATAGGGGGGGATTAAAAAAAAAGTCAAAAAGTCCCTTCCCAACATTTTCAAAATGAGATATTCAATTTTTCAGTTTTGTGTTTCAAAATATACTTAACTTCACATAAAAAATAAAATGCTTCCACTGACCCCCTACCTCCCACACCTTTTTTAGTCATTAAATGAAAAAAAAAAAAAAGATTTAAATTTTTGGCTTTTCATCCCTATTCAGGCTGAACTTTTAATTGAAATATCAAGTTTATCCATGGATGGAAAAATAGTTTTCTAGCTAGCTCTACTATGAACAGAGGTTAAAGCCTGTTGCTTTATGAAGGAACCCTTAACATTCAAGGTTTGTGTTTTTTTTCCCCCACTTCTGCTAACTCCCACATGAAAGTAATTAAAAACAAAATCACTGCAATTTTTTCAGTGCAGATTTTTGGAAATGATAGCAAACATTTTTCATAGCCATAGCTAAGCTATGTGCTGTTTTGTTTAGTATATTGATTTAATTATTTGAAAAGATGACAGTCTAATTTGTCTGCTGTGATACAGCAGCAAACAAATAAATTGTACGTTCTGTTTTAGTCCAACTATTTTCTATAAAAGCCTTCTCACCTAGAAATAATTTGGGCATTTAACTTGTACAGCATTGCAGTTTACTATAAATGACCTGAATAATGTCCTGAAAAAAAAAAGTACTACAGCTGCAAGCTCCTATTAAAAAGTAAATAAAAACTACATTTCTCATTTGTTTTTTAATCTGTTCATTCTTGATCATTGTTATGTATGAAAGAAGGTCAGAAAAAAGTACACATTCTTGAGCAATTTCTAAATAAACCAAGTTTTAAAGAAAAAACACTGGTTTCAGCAGCATTTTCTTCTTCCAAATGTACCTTATCAAATTTCTATTTATGAACAAAAAATTAAACAGCCTACCCATTTTTAATAGAAAAAGTGAGTCTTCTGGTATTTTTCCTTGAAGCGTTGTAGACCTGTGCTTATAATTTGATTCAAATTGATGTTCTTTTAATCAAACCATTTGTAGAACTAAAAACTTGACTTTCCAGTCCCAGGAACGATACAATAATTTTGAGGAACGTTATCTAAATAGAAATGGCAGATGCATGAGGAATTATAACACGGAAAATTAAAATATGAAAGTTCTATGTCCTTTTATCATTAAAGGAAATAAGATTCTTATATATTGTCCTTAGGGTTCAGTTGAAAAGCAATAAACGAGCTTCATCTCAGTCGTTGATTTCAATTCAGTTTAGAATTACCAATAATATCAATTAACTTCATGCAGCAAAATCCTAGTAAAAGGCAAAGTCCATCCATATGCCAACCCTCAATACCAACAGAACGTTTTTTTAAAAATGGCACTAGTTGGAGCTTCTTTGAAATCTCTGATGTGACATATGTGCTAATAACTTTATCTCCATAAAATGTATCAGATCAGAATATTAAGACAGCACTAACAAAGTGCAAATTTGTGTTGCATAGGATAAAAAAAAGATATACTATTTTCTATCCTGATCCCACCCCCCACCCCCAAAATCACTTATTAATAACAGCATAGCTTTCAACTGGCTGATTAGCACTTAGAGTCCAATTAAAAGGTTTAATATCTCCTCATACCATAAACCATTATGTGAAGACAAAATGTCTCAAGTATTCTGGAAAAATATTTCAATGCACCATATGTTAAACAACATAATATATTGATAAAAAATTCAAGACAATTTTGTTTTAGGAAAAGAAGCTAGGATTCTTCTTCATGCCATATGGAACCAAAGTGTATCAAACCAAAATCTGGGTAAGTCTTCCTTGATGGAGTTTGTGTTGGAGGGAAAATGTTATGGTGTCCAAAGAAAACAATGCCTTTACAGTCTCTGACATTAAGGATTAAGAAAATAAGGTGTTGCTTTCAAAAATTAGCCTGGTATGAGGCTGCAGTCCTTTTGGACATGTACCTTAATTGTCCTCCTAATTTTATCTTGTAATTTATTAAAGGAGTTAATTCAACAGACATTCATTAACAACATGTCTTTATGCTTGTACATGCTACTATTGCCATGGTAGCGGGAATGGATTCAACTAACAAAAGAGTTTAATGGAGAAGCAGTTTTACAAATCTTGTTAGAACGCTACATGGAAGCATTCAGGAAAGAAAAGCCACTTAGGTTGTTTCTGGTCTGTGGAAGCTCAAAGCCTCTTAGGCTATACTTTGAAGTAGCAATGTAATGTCTCAATAGCCAAGCCAACGGTGTCCTCTTTCAGGGTAAGAGAGCGAATCCTTCCTTGAAAAGGAGAAATGTTAAGGCTGTATGACTATTCTATAGTACAAAGTACATATTGAAGACAACACCTTCAGTCAAGATGTATCACAGCATGAAAAAACTACTTCTGTTAAATCTTTGTATCAGATTGTTTTCAATAAGCCTTGTTAACTGTACATGCATCTGTTTGCATGCCCCAAATCCTAGACTTTAGAATGAGCTAGTAGGCAGGAACTCTATTTTCTTAAACCTTCAGAGAGGTTCAGGTTTGGTTTGAGTTCCAAGCCTGTTTTAATTCCATCTGAACCATTTCACCTGTCTCTAATTAGAAACGTTCAACTTCTAAGTGAAAGGCTTCTGATTGCTAAATTGGAAAGCTAGCATTACTTTCCCAGCTTATCAGAGACAAACATTGAATCCTGAATTTTACAAGCCTGTGCGCTAAATTTTCATGAATACTGTCTTGTAATATAATTAGGGCTCTACCAAATTCACGGTCCATTTTGGTCAATTTCACAGTCAGAGGATTTTAAAAATTGTAAATTTCATTATTTCAGCTATTTAAATCTGAAATTTCACTGTGTTGTAATTATAGGGGTCCTGACCCAAAAAGGAGTTGTGGGGTGGTCACAAGGTTATTGTAGGGGCGGTTGCAGTACTGCTACCCTTACTTCTGCGCTGCTGCTGGCGGTGGCGCTGCCTTCAGAGCTGGGCAGCTGGAGAGCAGCGGCTGCTGGCCAGGAGCCCAGCTCTGTAGGCAGAGCCACTGCCAGCAGCAGTGCAGAAGGATGGCATGGTACGGTATTGCTACCCTTACTTCTGCGCTGCTGCCTGCAGAGCAGGTCCAGTCAGTCTGCAGCAACGATCTCCAGCTGCCCAGCTCTGAAGACAGTGCAGAAGTAATGGTGGCAATACCATGACCCCCTGCAACTCCCTTTTGGGTCAGGACCCCCAATTTGCAAAACTCTGGTCTACCCTGTGAAGTCTGTATAGTATAGGGTAAAAATACAAGAGACCAGATTTCATGGTCTGTAATGCGTTTTTCATGGACCTGAATTTGGTAGGGCCCTAGGTATAATGGAATTTCCGTATTAACAAATCCAACTAAATTGTAATGAGGATACTATAAAATATATTCACTAGGCACTACTAACCTAAGGCCAATGTCAGTTCACTGATGCATGCAAACATCTCTCATTTAAATCAATGGGAGACATGGATACCTATCCAGGACTGAATTTTGCCCTTGAAGCATTATTTCCCAAGGTATTCCAGTTTCAGAATGGCACGTATTTTCTGGCATTTTACTGATATTCATAATCTGTCAATGATGGCAGCGGTGATGCAAACTTCCAATTTATCTTTGAAGGTCTAGTTATTGACCAGTACAGTATGTTTGCTTTGAAACAATCTATGTTATACTTATGGAATTGAACTGCAGATGTCTGGGTGTGGACTGAACAACGTACTAAAAAAATTTTTTAAAGGGTCTATTAGTAGTAGTTACTCTATTACAGTAGAGTAACTGTCCACATGTTGCTAGGTACTGTCCACATAAAAGGAAGACAATGAAGCCGAAGTATTTGCAGTCCTAGAAGGCATGCAACATTTGAAGGAGAAAGGAAGCTAAAACATACAATCAACTTTACAAATATATTCGTAAACTATTCACAACTGCTCCTTATTACTTGGTCAATTTCTTGAAAGTCTCATGACATAAGTGGGTATAGAGGGAGAATTTGAAGGTGCAGAAGGACTCATTTTGGGGGATGGGACTCATGTATTAGACGTGGAATGAAAGCAAGCATGAAGATGACAGCTAACAGGAATGAAGTTGTGCATTCAAGTTTTCGTAGGCTGACCTGAAGAGTTTCAAACTCCAGAGCACTACTAACTGTTCACAGAAATTAAAAGCAGAGTTACTGAAGGTCAAATTTAGATAGGCATTGAGCTTCTTTCCACCCCCTCTCCATTGCAACAAGCTTTGAAGCTGCAGCCAACTGTTTAAATGTTCATTTCCATAATTCTACAAGACAAAAGTTCCAGCCTTAAGACCAGCACCAAGCACCAACATACTTAACGTATGTACATTTTCTCCTCCTCCTCCACCCCCAGAAGTTCCCTCTAGTTCTTTTCAGATATTTTAGCTGGCATGTTAGAATACTATGATACTGAGTCTGAACCGAAATTCTCCATGATTGTAAAAATTTGTGATTAAACAGATGTCAGCAAATATTTAATGGAGTGTAAGTAGAGAAGCAGATGGTGAAATCTATGGAGTTCAAAGTGGCTGTGTTACACTAAAAAGCAAATTTGAGGAAAAAAGTATTGTACTGAAAATATTAACTATCTTCAAGATTAGTTTAAACAAATGTAAAAAAGTTCTTACTCAAAAACACTTATTCAGAAGGTTTATGAAGCTTGAAATAGAGGTATCTGCGTTATAAACTTCACACCATTATAGAAAAATTGACTTTATTCTGCTCTTGTGGATGTTACAGAACATTGTTCTTATCAACATCTGCATTCCCAAAGAAAATAATATACATCATAGTTGGAAAGCATCTGACTAAAACAAGTACCTTGACTAAGCATTGTGGACAACACATGTGCTATAAAGTAAGGCTGCAAGTCTGTCACGGAGGTCACGGGTTCCGTGACCTCCATGACTTTTGCAGTGGCTGGTGCAGGCTCAGGGGCTGCCCAAACCAGGCAGCCCCTGAGCCAGCAGCAGCTTGGGTGTGTGGGAGGGGGCTCAGGGCTAGGGGCAAGAGGTTGGGTAAGGCATTTCTCTGTGCCTCAGCTTTCCCACCAGTAAAATGGAGCTATTTAAGTATCACTGTAAAATACTTTGAGACCTACCAATGAAAAGTGCAACATAAATATTTATTATTAGTATATAGAGTGATTTCTCTCTCTACATCTATGGCACCCCAGTAATATTTTTTCCTATGTGACAGACTTGTTTTCATGATTTTTAATCCTGCAAATTGTTGAAACAATTAACGTAAATAGCAAATTCAAATTCATGACTGTACCCTAAATCACTAAGAAAGCAGAACAGGAGGAGATCACTATTACACACACTGTGGTCTCCAACATTTGGTATTCAGGGAAGTCCCTTCTTAATATTGATCATGAAATCTAGACCATACCTTGAAGATGGAGCTATCTAACTCCCCAAACTCTGATCCTGGAAATGGCCTCTATTTTATTAGGGGCTTGATTGTGAGGCAGCTCACAATCACAGGGGTATAAGCACAGGGATATAAGACATACTCAAACCCCTGCCTGGGCAACCTGCATCACCAGTCTGTGCATGGGAGTAGAGGGATAGCTGTGGCTGGAGGGCTGCTACTCCCAGCCTGCATAGTTTTGCAAGCAGCAGGCAGAGCCTTGGAGCAATCCTCTCAGTGCACTAGCCAGCACAGCTGAGCAAGTGATGCGAGGAGCTTACTTAGCTATGCCATTGTACACTTGTACAGCCTACTTCCCCTGTGTTACTCCCTCCCACAAATTTATTTCAAGTATTGTGAGTTCAGCCCCTGCTGTACCTAATCTTGTCGAGATGTCAAAAGCTGCAGTTCTGTCAGTCTAGGGGGATGCAAAACAGGAGCTACAACCTCTCACAATGCCCTGTATCCGGGGCCGGCTCCAGCTTTTTTGCCACCCCAAGTGGCGAAGAGAGAAAAAAACAGTAAATAAATAAAATAAATAAATAAATAAAGCTGCGATCGGCGGCACTTCGACGGCTGCTCTACCATGTCGCTTCATTCTTCGGCGGCAATTTGGCAGCTGCCAAATTGCTGCTGAAGACCCGGACGTGCCACCCCCTTCCAAGTGCCGCCCCAAGCACCAGCTTGCTGCGCTGGTGCCTGGAGCCGGCCCTGCCTGTATCCCAAGGGAAGAGGCACTAAACTGGAACAGAGACCACATGAGTTCTAATCCCAGCTCTTCCACTCCACTATTATGAGCCCAGTCCTCTTCTCATTACCTTACAGGAGTAACTATTCCTCACCTATTTTCTAGCTGAGATAACCAGGAGCTTGCATAATGTCACTCCGGGCAGAGCTAGGAGTAGAACAAATCGTTCTACTATAACAGAACTAGGTCTCATCCACTTTGCTACACAATCTTTCAGAAGGAACATGCCTGCACCTAAGGTGTTTCTCTAACCCCTACCAACCAGAGTATGGCTGTCATGCTTTAGTGGCTAGATCACATACAGAAGTTTACAACTCTACTGCTACTTCCATGCTGAAAGATCTAGTTCTTTGATTCTAGTGGTAGTGGCTTATGCTTTTACATCCAGAAGGCCCCAGTTAAGATGACCGAGATAGGAGTATTGTTACATTTGGCAATGCTATCTGTCCCCAGAGCCAGGAAAAGAAACCAAGAATCCTGATACCCAGAGTTCTACTGCTGTGCCACAAATACTTTTGTAATCCACCTTTAAACTGAGTTTTGTCTCCCTGGCTAGGCTAGTTTACACAGAAGATAACAGCATACACTTCCCCCTCAATCTTACAGCTGAAATTGAAGTTGTTGCTGTGGATTCAAAGACTGTTAATGATCTTTTTTTTTAAATATAAGGACCCTTGCAAAAAAACTGTTTGAATGATTTACATTGCAAAACATTGTATTTTAGCAGTGACATTGGGTGTTGTGTTAATATTTGTTTACTGTTGCATTTTTAGTGTTTGTAGTTTGGATAACAGAATCTATCCCTTTAAGAACAGTGTGAAATCTTCTGCAACATGCTTCAGGCTGAGACACCTTGTCTGTGTATCAAGAGACTGGAAGACTCTACTCCAAAAAGATCAGACCTTGATTTAGTAAACATGTGTTTCCAGAAAGCAAGTCTCATTCTGCAAGATTTTTAAAAAGTACTTATAGGGGATTTGATACCTCAGGACAATGCTAAGGCTCTATAGAGCCATTCACCTGTAGGTCGCCAATCAGAATCCAGCTCAGCAGGTTTAAAACTTGTTCCCACCTTATAAATGTTTGTTAGCCCCTGTATGAGTTAACTTTGGAGAGCCTCAGTTCTAGGAGGAGTCCCAAAGTGAGAAGACGAGACAAAAAACCATGAAGATACTTGCTTTTTGAAAACCTTGTGCTTTTTATGCCAATCTCCTGGTTTTTGGAGGTCTGCCTCAGGATTTTTCATACTACTTACCACAAGGTTAGGGCTAGAAAGGGCCTGTAGTCAAGATGGAGAAGGCTCATCACAGAGCAAAGAGATACTGACTTTTATTTATGTGCTAAGATCATTTCATGTAAAAGTTGGAAATAAACTACTTAAAAAAATCTGAGGGTGCAAAGGGTTAAAATGGAGTCCAGATATTTCCGAAAGTATTACAAAAAGTGTTTTACACTGTACTTTATAGGACCTATATAGTTCCTAAATCTCAACCTTTTAAAAAGTTCTGCACCAGATTATTCATGGGAAAAGAAAAGTTGGCTCCTATATCTGTGTATGAATGGCTGTTATGCTTGATAAGGTCTTGTTCTCAGTGAATGACCAATGTATTTGAAAGTTAATGTTACCCAGAATTTTATTGAGTGATTTAGTGTTTTTATAGGTACCACACTTTCAGCTTTGGTGACTGAAGTCCTCTTTCCACAGAGCAAAGTACAGCACAGGCAGAAGAAAGGCAGACTTCTATACAACATTGTCTATTCTACCTCATGCAGCGGCTAAACTATTGTATGTGGGAGTGGGGAGAAAACTGGGTTATTAAAAATGCGTGGGGGAACCTAGTACACTAAATGCTACCATTGGAATTCTTAATGGCATGTGAAAAATTGTAAGGCTTGTTTATTATTAGGCTAAAATTAGGTGACATTTTCAAAGCCCAGATTTTTTTTAAAAACGGTATTTAGGCACCTAACTCGCAGTGATTTCAGTGGGAGTTAGTCACCTAAGTACCTTTAAAAACCTGAGCCTAGGTGAGTTACACAGCACAGTTTTCCAGTGGAGTCTGTGCTTCTTTAAGTCACTTTGAACTGTAGTACATATTGAAAGAAAAGAAAATATATGTTCATTTAAATGCTATGAAGTTCATATTCCAATGTGCAGGATACGATGACCTTCTAGAGAAGCTAGTCACTCATAGGTCACAGTGTATGTTGAATTACAGAAAAGTGACAGCTTTTTAAAAAAATGTCAGCTGAAAAAAAAGAGCAAAAGGAGTTTTCTTCTCTCCCCATAACTGAAGGTTTCCATACAAAAAAAGTACAACGCAGCTGAAGTTGCCTGAGAACAGCTTTACCTGCACTGACATTTCATCAAAGACAAATAACAGAGGTTTAAATATGATCCCACACTGAGTGGTTAGTACCTGCTATTCCAAATGCAAAGTTAATTACTGTAATTAAGGTACCTTTATACACTATCCTAAGAAAATAATGCACACTAAATTACCCAAGGATTTTTCACTAAAAGCGAAAATCTGCTGTGTATTAGAATAACTCAAATTATTCTCATTTGAAGTCCTGCTTTTTATTTTTATTTAGTATACAGAGAAGACGCACGATAGCACTTTAAAGGTAGAATAAATAGCTTCTTTTAGAACATACATTAACATAAATCAAATATTATTACTGTTCTAAAGAGATCCCCTATTTTTATCATTGATGTATGTATTTATACACCTTCGCTTACATTCCATAAACTGATAAAGGAGCAGCAAAGTAACGTGAGTCTACTGATCCAAAGCAAAAAGTCACTGTCAAGCCCTATGCCTTAGCTCTCCGGATGTGACTCTTGGCTCCACAGCTCATTCATCATTCCTTGACCTTGGAATGATGTGTAAGTAGGTATCCACAAATCACATCTAAGTCATTTCTAACATAAGGCTAGGGTCTTCACAAAAGATAGAAGCAAAGATGAATCAGCTGCCTGTGACCAGAGTCAGGCATCTTGAAAGCATGCACATGTTGGTCAAAATGTTTTAAGAGTGCCTTTAGAACAAACAATCATTCATCTAGACAGTGATGTTAAACAAGGACAGAAAATAAAATGTGTGTGGAGGGTGGGGGGGTTCTTCTTTAGTTTGCACCTACTTAAAGACTCCTATCAGTTGCTTTTCTTATTAGTATATCCACTCATTAGGTCCCTTAATCTAAGTTTCACCTTAGACTCAGTGGGTCAAATTCTGTGGAACTGTGTAAAGCAGTGTAAGATACATATGAGTAGGTAGTGATAAGTGTGGAAGCAGTTGTAAATTACACCAGCTTAGATTTGTCTCTGAACTTGCTCTTTGTCTTTTAAGATAAATATATCAATGCCAGTCCACACACATTATGGAATCACCGATCGCCAAATTTTCTGCTCTTCATTCTTAAGTTATATGAGAGTTCCATATGCACTAAAACAAATGTGAAATGTATAAAAGTTTTTTTTTAAATCATTAACATGAAAATACCCATCAGAATTTTGTAAGAAATATTTTCTTCCCCAAATTGAGAACTTTTGTTCCAGGTTTCACTCCTGAGTGTTTTTTTCTGGCCAATCTTGCATAACAGCTGAGAAACAGGATTAATAATTAAATGATGTCAGTTTTAACTAAAGTTTCATGAATGGTAATTCTCAGATATAGTGCCCATTGATCAATGTCTAGATGCTTTTCCATGGATCCTAAAGAAATGTAGCATAATGCACAGCAAATTGATAGAGCCCAGCATTTAAATCACTAGAGTACTGACTTACTGCATGAGTAATGAACAAACATCAAGTTCAAAGTATATCATATGAAATACCCATATTTTCTCATCAAATAATGTACTTAAATATTTAAAAACATGCAATACCAGATAGGCGTTCAGTCACTTCTACAGTGTTGCTGAAGCATTCATTATCTCATTGCTCACATTTGCGTCTTTGTCAAATCTGCTTTTCCACTAACCCATTCCCCTCAATATTTTAGCAGTCAAGAAGTAAATATTGTACTTAAAGCAACCAGTGATCTGGAATTGTACTTGGATACATTCAAACAGTAGCAGAGCAGCCAATGTGTGCAAGTATAGACAAGCACAGAAAGTCATTTAAAAAAAACCTATGCTGCAAAAAAGTAAGCTTTCATCTCACAGGCAGAAACCTCAGATAGCATTCTAATATAGCAGCAACAGAAGAAGGGAAACCACTTTAAATGTAAGTATTTCTATTATTAGTTAGGTAATGGGATCAGATTGTCAAAGCAGAACACCTGTTTGCACAGTCTGGGCATGCAGGAGATTTAGAGAACCATCAAGTAACTTTAAACAGCAGGATTTTTGCAGAATGGGAGGAGAAAAAGTGCCGGCTCTTAACCCTCCCTCCTCACATAGGTGCTGGAACTAGGGGTACTCAGGGGGCTGCTGCACCTCCTGGTTTGAAGTGGTTCCCATCATACACAGGGTTTACAGTTTGGTTCAATGGCTCCCAGTAGCCCCACTATACAAACTGTTCCCAAACCCCTGCCTCCTCAGCTCAGTTACTCATGTCCTTCTCATAGCCTAACTGTAGAAGTTATGGGGGAGGGGGAAAGGAGAGCACAGAAAGGGTTCAGTGAGAGGTCGTGGGAGAAGGTAGGATGGATGGCATCACGTGACAGACCTATTGAGAGGGGTAGCCCTGAAGTATTGGTATGCATAGCCAGCCTGTTGTCAGCGTCACCAGCCCATTTGGCCGGGGGGGGGGGGGGGGAGGGGGCAGGGTGCATCTTGCAGTACCAGAATCTGTGAGGATTATGAAAATTGGGACAATTTATGTTTTGTGTAAGACTGACACAGATGCTCCTGAAAACAGGGAGAGTCAATTTTTCAGGGACACAAGGTGCGGATATGATGAACACATGCATATCAGACCATTCTAATAACTTTATAAATGTTATCTCCATCTTTGTGAGCCATAAATTATATTCTAACTCCAAGGGGAAGGTTTATCAAACTTCCCCCAGGGAGCTATAATCTGTGGGAGGTGATTACTGCAAATTCTGGAACTAGTAAACAAATTCCAAAAAAGGACCACTCACTAGGGATTTTTGCATATACAAGGTCAGACCAAGTAATCGGAGCCAGAGGCCAAGTGGACAAAGACTGGCTTTTAGTATAAAGCCTGAGCTTAAATTGAATAAGGGGGTTCTTCATCTGCAAACTGACATGTACCTTTTACCAAAACAGCCAACTCTGCTGGAAGTGTTAAGGAGGACATTGACAAGTGACCAGACATCCAAGTGGAAGATGGGTGACTTCTGGTAAGCTTAATATGCATTTAGATCTTTCATTGTTTTATGACATTTTTGCTGTAATGCTTTTTCTCCTGAAATAAACGTACTTTGGTTTGTGCAGGCTACCTAGTCACTGGTAAATCCACAGCCATTATCCTTGGAGAAAGAGGGCAAAGCTGCAGCTGCTGAGGTAAGATCAGACCTGCTGGGATAATCAGTGATTTTCATGGGAAGTGCAGACCTAAATCCCCAGTCTAGAGGGAGAGGGACCTTCCTGTAGAGAGACTGGAAGCCTGAGACCTAAGGGGCCATCCCTGCAGCAGACGACAGAGGAATTGGAGGTGTAATTATCTCAAAACTGACAACAGTAACCTGAGCAATAGATGTGCATGATCTTCGTAGGCAATGATCAGCAATACAGCAGCTATTCCACCATCAACATCATGGTAATTCGGTCTTGTCCAAACTTGCCAGCTATTGGTTATGTTTATAGTGACATGCCACTCTAGCACAGGAGGAAAAGCAGTTTGTTGCCTACAAAGCACAATTTTACAGTGAGAATCCTCTCTCTCTCTCTCTCTGGTGAAAGGCAGAAGTTTCTAGCTGAAAGCCAAACCAGCTTCACTTTATGAAACCAAGCTTCTCAGCTGAATTGTGGGCGGGCACACCTAGTAACCAGAGCCAGAGCCCACAGTCACAAGACCAGAATCAGGAGTTAACTGGGTCAAGATATCAGTGGTAGTCTGACACAGGAGACAAAATGGAGATCAGAACCTCAAATCAGATGCTGGGAGTCATGCCAGGTCAAGATGCCAGAAAATCAAAGCCTGGGGAGCAGGAAGCACAAGGCACACAGTCCAAAACAGGATGCAGCCCAGTTGTTCAGGCAGCTTCCTGTTCCTACATCTGGTTTAAGTGGGGACAGTGGGACAATCAGCTACTCCAAGAGTCTGCCAGTAGGACCTCCGGGGGTGGAGCCTCAAACTGGCGCTGGGCTTCATGGGTCGCACGCAAGCAAGCAAGCGAGAGTTGGAGCATGGCCACTCTTGCGAACCTGGGTTCAAGACCTGTGGTCATGACACCAAGAGTCTAAGTTTTCTTCAGTGGTGAGAACATTGCGTATAATTAAGAATCATTGATGTAAGGGGTTCCCTTCCACACACTCAGCTGCTAGTTGCTACAGACAATTTAAAGACAAGTTAACTTGATGGCAAAAATCACAAGTATTTCTGTTTTTCTTAAATATATAAACAAATATTTATCATCATACAGATCTTCATTATTTGAAAAAAATTAAGTCAGTCAGGGAAAGCTTAGTCATAAGTAAGAGCCTGAAAAGGTTTTAACAAATTCTATCATTGCAGAATCTCTCTATACAAAAAGAAGTGATACATTCCTTTTGGTAACTGTGCAGATTGCCTTTTTGGTGCCTGTGTGGCTTCCTTATACCAAGGGCCAGATTGTGGCCTGCACTGCCCAATAGCACAATACTCTTGTGCATCACTTTCAGCACTAAAAGGGCAGCAGACTCCACAGTACCTGTAAAGGGTTGGGAGCCCTAGCACACACCCACAAACGCCAACACAGAGAGCCTGGCAACAGAGCTACAACAGCACATCAGGGAGCATATGTTGTGCTGGGTGTAGACCCAGCATAGTCTATTTGCTCCTTGTAGCAGTGGAGCGAGACCGTTTCCCTCCAGTCAGCTCCAGGGTCAGCACAACAACGTTTGCCCTTTATTCTGGGCAGATGCAGACTACCAAATCTAGTCCTAACTAAAAAAGCAATATACAATAAAATCCAAGAGAACCCCATCACATCTGAATTTGAGTTATCCAGTGCACACAATTAGTCTTACTTACAGAATGCAAAGTTCAGAAAGCTTTTTACAGTTTGATAAAACACTGTCATGGTAAAAATAGGTACTTTATTCATAACTAAAACCCATGTTCATATTTTATGACAAGGTAGCCAATTGTAGAACAGTCCTATTGTTCAGCTAAGGGTGGCTCTTAGCAGTTTTAGCCAAATAAGCTTCTTTACTGCCAGTAAACAAACTAGTTAACTGTCATTGTAACATCCCTATGACTAACTGTGATGACACCTTAATATGACATTTCTTAACAGCTCCCTATTAAATACTTACACAGATAAATGTCAAGTTATTGTTTGAATTACATTGCATGTTCAGCCAGTCCACTGTGTATACAGTACAGAGCAGTACATTGAAAAGACCGTTTTATCCTCAGCCCAGAACAGTAACAATAACCAAAGGTTTTATGGGAGTTAAATCAGTCAGTGTCATAGTTCAGCAAGGAAAAAAAAATTGAATAGGAGACCAGAAAAGATACACCAACAGGCCTTGTGTATCCTGGAACTTGTCCTATTCACAGCCATCGGTATAGTTGTGCTGACATAAACTTCTAGGAGTAGACAGGCAAATATGCTATAATACATATACCAAGCAGTCAACCCTAGTTTCAAGAAAAATTATACAGCACTGGTGCAAATCATGCATTCTGACAGTTCTGCCTGCCTGGCTAGCCGCTTGCCTCAGTGCAGCCACACTGGGATTTGGCTTCTGACATATTATAGCCCCAGTGGGACAAGGTCTATCATGTAGGAAGCCAAAAATGTGACACTTGCGCCATTTGGCAATCATTTACAGGCTAAGGGTCCAGGTGAATAATACTGAATATGTATTTATGAACATTCATTTGAATAGAAATGGAATTCATTTTCACAATCTTCCTTTGTTCATATTCACACAATTTACTTCTCGATAACATTTGTAGACAGTTTTCAAAAACAGACTCCAACGAGAGAGACTGCTGAGCTGGAATTGATATGCAAACTAGACACAATCAACTCCGGTTTGAATAAGGACTGGGAATGGCTGAGCCATTACAAACATTGAATCTATCTCCCCTTGTAAGTATGCTCACACTTCTTATCAAACTGTCTGTACTGGGCTATCTCGATTATCACTTCAAAAGCTTTTTTTCTCTTAATTAATTGGCCTCTCAGAGTTGGTAAGACAACTCCCACCTGTTCATGCTCTCTGTATGTGTGTATATATATCTCCTCAATATATGGGTCTAATTAAATATATGGATTATTATAATACTCCCCTTCTTGCTGAAGCACAAGGCAGAGTTCTCTCAAATCTTTTCAAAAAGCAAAACACAACCAAATACTTTTGTTTTTACAAATAGGTCAATCTGTCTAAATTGAATGTAGCCATAAAATTTCCCATGTAACAGAAGATCACAGGGAACATGATACATGGAACAGCTCTTCCCTTGACACTGCCTGCCCATACCTCTCAGCTCTGTGGAGTGCAATTGCACTGTATGTAGAAACCACAGGAGAAAGTGACATTTATGTTGTTGGGAAAGGGTGGTACCAACCAGATGAACAGATGGAGAGCAGTGTATCTCCCTCACCCCCACTCTACACTGTTTGGGATGTTAAGGTCTCCTTTGCACTCTGTTAGCCAAGGCGGGGGGCGCGGGACCATATGGTCCAGAATATTTGACTTAATTCTTTTACAGGTAGCCATTTTTGCAATAAAAATGTATAGTAATTCTGCAATGGGCCAATAACTCTGATTCAGCAATACAGGATAATGAAATATGAGAAATTATATCAAAATCTGTTTGAATATTTCATGTTCTGTTATGCTCTTTGACTGTCTCTTTCACTAGCTCCAGTAAGAGTCTTTGCCTCTGTCATGCATTCAAATGTCTTTACAAAATACACTAACCATAACACCAGCAACATTGTATTATGGTTGACAGTCATCTTTGAGCCAAAATCAAGCCACATGAATTTTTATTAATTATTATTATTATTATTATTATTATTATTAAAGAAAACATTTTCAACAGCCTTGTTTTGTCCTAAACAAATTCTGAATACACTGCTCCAAGTTTGACTCAGTGAAGATCAATTAAACTTTCTAGATTTCTACTTTAATTCCTGTTACCTGCTCATCACCAAAGAGTTTCTCTCCAAAGACCTTATACAATAATAGGATGGCATATCAGACATTAGTTTTTGAATAGCAATGGAAAGGGTTAACTTTTGTTGGGTGTAAGTAGGAGTCACTAGTTTAGTAACTTGTTATGCCTTTTTTTAGATTTAAAGATTTTCTATAAATACCAGGCCAAATCCTCAGCTGCTATAAACTTCCTTACTCCATTAAAGTCAATGGAACTATGCCAGTGAACACCAGCTGAGAATTTGGTTACTCAAAAAAAAAAAAAAAAAAAAAAAAAAAAAAAAAACCATGCATGCATATTATACGTGGGAAAGGAAATAAGTCAGTCATCACTAGTATCTGTGTGAAGAGTCTGGACTTTTAAATTTTGCTGGTCTGCAGACTTTGCTATTAGTTTTGATGTGACCATGGGTAACATGCAGGTTTTACACTGAGCTAAGGTATATTTTCAAGATCACGTGCCACTATGCAGGTTTTTTTAGGGAGAAAAGTAAATGAACATTTATGTCAATTATACTTTCTATTGTGCGGTCCAGAAAAGGGTGATTAACTATGTATCAAAATTTTTCCTTATTTTGTTGTGGGTTGCAGAAGTTAAACCAAGAGAAAGCTCAGCTCCTCTGCTGCTGTAAAATCAAAGGACAAGCTGCCTGTTCCTGGAATGGGAGAAGCCCTGCTCTCTCAGATTTTCCCTTCCTCTTTGGCTGGTAAAATGAGAACATGAAAATCTGAAGTGAAAGCACTTAGGGACTGGTGCCTGAATATGAGGTTTCTTGGGCCCCCAAACTTTCTGCTGGCGGGTGAATCATCAGTTCCTGATAGAAGAGGGGTGCCAGCTTGGAGTTCCCAGATCCACCTGTTCTCCTCTAAATAGATCACTATTTGGAAAAAGAACAGGAGTACTTGTGGCAATTTAGAGACTAACAAATTTATTTCAGCATAAGCTTTTGTGGACTATAGCTCACCTCTTCAGATGCATAGAATGGAACACACAGACAGAAGATATTTATACATACAGAGAACATGAAAAGATGGAAGTAGCCATACCAATTGTAAGAGGCCAATCAATTG
The DNA here is from genome assembly GCF_011386835.1 of Chrysemys picta bellii. NCBI lineage: Eukaryota > Metazoa > Chordata > Testudines > Emydidae > Chrysemys > Chrysemys picta. Next base: position 41,678,453 of record NC_088797.1, read on the forward strand.
AGATGAGCTATCAGTAGTAACAGAAGAAAAAACGTTGAAGTGATAATCGAGATGACCCATAGAAGGTGTGAGGAGAACTTAACATGGGGGGAAAAAAATTCAATTAGTGTAATGACCCAACCATTCCCAGTCTCTGTTTAGGCCTAAGTTAATGGTGTCTAATTTGCATATTAATTCGAGTTCAGTCTCTCTTTGGAGTCTGTTTTTGAAGTTTTTTTGTTGCAAAACCGACACCTTCAAGTCGGTCACTGAGTGATTAGAGAGGTTGAAGTGTTCTCCCACTGGTTTTTGAATGTTATGATTCCTGATGTTAGATTTGTGTCCATTTATTCTTTTGCGTAGAGACTGTCCAGTTTGGCCAATGTACATGGCAGAGGGGCATTGCTGGCACATATCACGTTGGTAGATGTGCAGGTGAACGAGCCCCTGATGGTGTGGCTGATGTGGTTAGGTCCTATGACGGTGTCACTTGAATAGATGTGGACAGAGCTGGCATTGGGCTTTGTTGCAAGGATAGGTTCCTGGGTTAGTGTTTTTGTTGTATAGTGTGCGGTTGCTGGTGAGTATTTGCTTAAGGTTGGGAGGCTGTAAGCGAGGACTGGTCTGTCTCCCAAGATCTGTGAGAGTGAGGGATCATCTTTCAGGATAGGTTGTAGATCTTTGATGATGCGCTGGAGAGGTTTCAGTGGGGGGCTGAAGGTGGCCACTATGCAAGTTAGACAATTAACTTAGGCCTAAACAGAGACTGGGAATGGTTGGGTCATTACACTAATTGAATTTTTTTCCCCCCATGTTAAGTTCTCCTCACACCTTCTATGGGTCATCTCGATTATCACTTCAACGTTTTTTCTTCTGCTGCTACTGATAGCTCATCTCAATTGATTGGCCTCTTACAATTGGTATGCGTACTTCCACCTTTTCATGTTCTCTGTATGTATAAATACCTTCTGCCTGTGTGTTCCATTCTATGCATTTGAAGAGGTGAGCTGTAGTCCACAAAAGCTTATGCTGAAATAAATTCGTTAGTCTCTAAAGTGCCACAAGTACTCCTGTTCTTTTTGCGGATACAGACTAACACGGCTGCTACTTTGAAACCTGTCACTATTTGGAAAGGTTCTGAAATTCAGAGGACTGTATTGGTGTTTACAGTGTTTTACCGCCCCCCCCAAAAACACCCCTATGGAGAAGTATCCCACAAGCTTCCCAGTTTAATCTGTTTTGATATCAGTAAAAGATTTTTCATCTTGCTCAAGTCTAAATTATAAAGATGCCATTTATAGGGACAGAAATGGGAGTCCGTACACAGCTTCTGGCACTGTATTCAAACAAATAGTGCTCGATGAAAAATTTTAACTATGTTTCACATTTTTTCCCACAAAAATGGAGTGTGGGGTGGAAAAGGAGAAATGAAAGAGGGAAAAAGAAGAGGGAAGAAAGAGAGCCAAAACTTTCGATTTCAAGGGTTGGGGGAGGTGTCACTGAAACATTGGACTTTAAAAACCATTAATAGAATTTTTTAAAAGGCCATTTTTCATTTAAAAAGTGAAAAAGTTCAGTCAGCTCTACACACAAAGGTCTGTTTTGTTGGGTGAGGAGTCTGCTTGAGGAGAAATCAACTTCTCTCAGATTCATTTCTTTTATCGTCCCCATTCTCTTTCTCCTGGTTCCTCAGTGAGAGATCGCAACCTCTCAACTCCATTTTCATTTCTTCCACCATGAGTGGGGAGAGTTTGTGAAATGCCTCTTATAAGCAGAAACATGGAACTCATACAGTTGTGTTCCTTTGAAGAATATGATACAAAGAAGAGAATTTGAAAAGTCAAGGTACATCAGATTAGTTACCCTATGTGTCTGATTTTATATGCTGTCAACTGCCTTCATTGGACCTGCATAAAAAACCCTGTTTCTAGAAAAACTATACAATTCTTATTCACATACATACTTCAGAAAAAGCTAATTATAAAAATACATTGGGCCATATGAAGCATTTCTAATGTAGAGGCAAGTCATGAAGACAATAATGATCCCCAGGATCATATCAGTGATACATTAAGTCTATCTACTTTACAACTCTCTTATGTTTTATTGCGTCTCTAACTCAGTAACAAATTGCAGTCAACTCTTCAAGGATCTCTCTTATTGAAATTGCATTACACAAGATAAAAAGGAGACAAATGACACAAAATAACAGCAATCTCCAAACCACATTAATCAGATAAGTCATACTTCAAAAAGTGAGTAATGATGCTGTGCTTAGCTTGCAGAATAATGAATATCTGAAAATAAATTAGAATTTCAAAATGCCAGTTAATATTCTCATTCTTTTTAGAGCCATGTCAACAGATTAAGTTATTTATTTTTAAAGGACATATTGGACCTATTTTAAAAGATATGAAAAAAATTCATATATTTACAAGTATAGGTTTCTATTCACCAATGACTTATACTTGATGTAACAACGCATTCAGGCTTGTGGATCCACTGAACAAGTTGCAGTGTGCTGTAAATGTAGAACACAAAAATTGCACTGTGATAGATACAAGGCGGGGCGGGGGGGGGGGGGGGAGCAACTAAAAGGTGCCACTGTTGAATACCAGTAGCTCAACCGGTCTAAGCCTTAGATATTGGGTCATCTTTCATTTAATCAAATAAGAAAATGTGAAGCAAGTAGTTATAGTCACTGTGATCTGACTGTGCAGAAATCCAGTTCTCAAGACTGGAAATGCCTTTGAGCAATAAAAGACGGTTACTCACCGTTGTAACTGTTGTTCTTCGAGATGTGTTGCTCATATCCATTCCATTAGGTGTGCGCACGCCGCGTGCACGATCGTCGGAGAATTTTCTACCCTAGCAACACCGGCGGGTCGGCTGTGGAGCCCCCTAGAGTGGCGCCTTCTTGGCGCTGAATATATACCCCAGCCGACCCGGCGCCCCCTCAGTTCCTTCTTGCCGGCTACTCCGACAGTGGGGAAGGGGGGCGGGTTTGGAATGGATATGAGCAACACATCTCGAAGAACAACAGTTACAACGGTGAGTAACCGTCTTTTCTTCTTCGAGTGCTTGCTCATATCCATTCCATTAGGTGACTCCCAAGCCCAACTTAGGTGGTGGGGTCGGAGTGAGACATTGCTGTGTGCAAAACCGCTGATCCGAAGGCAGCATCGTCCCTGGACTGCTGCACTAGTGCATAGTGAGCTGTAAATGTGTGGACTGATGACCAAACCGCAGCTCTACAAATGTCCTGGATCGGAACTTGCGCCAGGAAAGCCGTCGAGGAAGCTTGGGCCCTCGTGGAGTGAGCGGTGAGGTGCGGTGCTGAGACACCTGCCAGGTCATAACAAGTCCGGATGCAAGACGTAATCCAGGAGGATAGGCGTTGTGAGGAGACCGGTGAGCCTTTCATTCGGTCGGCCACTGCAACGAAGAGTTGCGTCGTCTTTCTAAAGTGCCTTGTGCGGTCAATATAGAAAGCCAGGGCCCTGCGTACGTCCAGAGAATGCAAACGTTGATCCTGGCGAGTAGCATGTGGTTTAGGATGAAAGACCGGGAGAAATATATCCTGGTTGATATGAAAAGGAGAAACCACCTTAGGGAGAAAGGCAGGATGTGGACGAAGCTGCACTTTATCCTTATGGAAAACTGTGTAAGGGGGCTCGGATGTAAGCGCCCTGAGTTCAGAAACGCGCCTTGCTGAGGTGATGGCTACGAGGAAGGCTGTCTTCCAGGATAGGTACAAAAGTGAACAGGTGGCCAGTGGCTCGAATGGAGGACCTGTGAGCTTGGAGAGAACCAGGCTGAGGTCCCACGTCGGAACGGGCTGACGTTGTTGTGGGTACAACCGGTCTAAGCCCTTGAGGAATCTAACGACCATCGGGTTAGAGAATACCGAGGACGCGAGTTCCCCTGGGTGAAAGGCTGATATAGCGGCCAGGTGAACTCTAATTGAAGATATCGCCAACCCCTGCTGTTTTAGGGAGAGGAGATATTCCAATATGAGAGGGATAGGTGCCTGTAACGGGGACGTGGCTCGTTGTTCGCACCAACAGGAGAACCGCTTCCACTTGGCCAAGTATGTGGTCCGTGTTGAAGGCTTCCTACTGCTCAGCAGAATCTGTTGGACCGAGTGCGAGCATTGTCGCTCTGCCTGGGTGAACCATGGAGCAACCACGCCGTGAGGTGGAGCGATTGCAGGTCGGGGTGACGCAGCCGGCCGTGGTCCTGAGAGATGAGATCTGGACATAATGGAAGCGGGATCGGTGTCTGAACCGAGAGTTCCAACAGTGTGGTGTACCAATGTTGTCTCGGCCACGCTGGAGTGACCAGAATTACCTGTGCCTGGTCTCTGCGCAATTTGAGCAGTACCTTGTGGACCAGAGGAAATGGAGGGAAGGCATAAAACAGGTGGTCTTTCCAGGGAAGGAGAAACGCATCCGAGAGGGAGCCCGGAGCTCGACCTTGCAGGGAGCAGAACACGTGGCATTTCCTGTTGTCTCGAGATGCAAAACAGGTCTATCTGGGGAAACCCCCACTTCTGGAAGACGGAATGTATGATGTCCGGACGGATAGACCACTCATGCGTCTGAAAGGACCTGCTGAGTCGGTCCGCTAAAGTGTTCTGGACTCCAGGGAGGAACGATGCCGTGAGATGGATTGAGTGGGTGATGCAGAAGTCCCACAGGCGAATGGCCTCTTGGCATAGAATTGACGAACGTGCTCCTCCTTGCTTGTTGATGTAAAACATGGCCGTGGTGTTGTCGATGAGAACTAACACACAGCGGCCACGTAGGAGATTGAGAAATGCCTGGCACGCCAGGCGCACCGCCATCAGTTCCCGAACATTGATGTGCAGGGCTAGCTGGGATGCAGTCCACAGGCCCTGGGTATGGTGTTCGTTGAGATGGGCGCCCCAACCCAGAGATGAAGCGTCTGTGACCAGGTGCAGAGAGGGTTGTGGGGCGTGAAATGGCATCCCCTCGCAAACCACATTGTGATCTAGCCACCAGGTGAGGGAGGTCAGGACCGAGTTCGGGACCGTGACCACCATGTTCAGGCTGTCCCGATGTGGGCGGTATATCGACGACACCCAGGTTTGGAGTGGGCGAAGCCGAAGTCTGGCATGCCTGGTTACGTACGTGCAGGAAGCCATGTGACCCAGCAGGGTGAGGCACGACCTCACCGTGGTAGTTGGGAAGGCCTTGAGCCCTTGAATGAGGCCCGTGATGGTACAAAAGCGGTTGTCTGGCAGGATGGCTTGTGCACGTCTGGAGTCTAGGACTGCGCCGATGAATTCTATTCTCTGGGTAGGTTCTAGAGTGGATTTGTCCTTGTTGAGTAGGATGCCCAACTCGTTGAATGTGTGCACTATTATGTGGACGTGAGCTCGAACTTGCTCTTTGGTGCGACCGCGTACCAGCCAGTCGTCTAGGTACGGGAACACCTGTATCCCTTGCCGACGAAGGTACGCTGCCACGACAGCCATACATTTCGTGAACACTCTTGGGGCCGAGGATAGGCCGAAGGGAAGGACTGCAAATTGATAGTGCACTTTGCTTACCACGAATCGCAGGAAGCGTCTGTGAGGCGGGTAAATTGCGATGTGAAAGTATTCGTCTTTCATGTCGAGGGCGGCGAACCAGTCTCCAGGATCGAGGGAAGGGATAAGGCCCCCAGAGAGACCATGCGGAACTTCAACTTTACTACGAATTTGTTGAGTCCGCGCAAGTCCAAGATGGGTCGCAGACCTCCTTTGGACTTGGGGATCAGGAAGTAACGGGAATAAAATCCCCTGCCCCTTAACTCTACTGGAACCTCCTCTATAGCCCCCATAGCAAGGAGCGTGGAAACCTCCTGTATAAGAAGTTGCTCGTGAGAAGGGTCCCTGAAGAGGGACGGGGAAGGGGGGTGGGAGGGGGGAAATGAAGAAAACTGGATAGCGTATCCCCTCTCCACCGTGCAAAGGACCCAACGGTCCGAAGTTATAAGGGACCAAACACGGTGGAAGTGGGAGAGGCGATCCCGAAAGGAGGGGGCTGGATCCTGGGGGATGACTGGGGCGCCGTCCTCGACCGCACCTTCAAAAGTTCTGCCTGGGGCCTGCGGGTGGCCTTGGTGGCCCTTGGTTCTGACCGGGTTGAGGGCCGGTCCACCTTCGTCTACCACCTCGCCCTCGCCTCCGGGCCGAGTCCTGTCTCTGACGAGGTGGGGGGGGGGGGGGTAGAAGCGCTGAGGCTGAGGCCTAAATGGCCTGCGCTGAGGACCCGCAACATGCATCCCCAGGGAGCGCATGATCGTCCTGGAGTCCTTGAGGCTCTGCAGGCGAGAGTCCGTCTTCTCTGAGAACAACCCCTGTCCTTCAAAGGGCAAATCCTGCAGGGTTTGTTGCAATTCAGGGGGCAAACCCGAAACTTGGAGCCAGGAGGTCCTTCGCATAGCGATGCCCGAAGCCAGGGTCCTCGCAGCCGAGTCCGCTATGTCCAAGGAGGCCTGTAAGGAGGTCCGAGCCACCTTCTTACCCTCCTCTACCAAGGCCCCAAACTCCTCCCTGGACTATTGGGGAACCAACTCCTTGAACTTCCCCATAGAGTTCCAGGAGTTAAAGTTGTAGCGGCTCAGGAGCGCCTGCTGGTTAGCCGCTCTAAGTTGCAGCCCTCCGGCTGAATAAACTTTACGGCCAAACAAATCGAGGCGCTTAGCCTCCTTCGATTTGGGTGCTGCGGCCTGTTGACCGTGGCGCTCCCTTGCATTCACTGATGACACCACCAGTGAACACGGCTGGGGATGGGTATACAAGTACTCGTAGTCTTTGGAGGGGACAAAGTACTTTCTTTCCACCCCTCTCGCTGTGGGTGGGATGGAGGCAGGAGTTTGCCATATCGTATTTGCATTAGCCTGGATCGTGCGGATCAGAGGTAACGCCACTCTTGATGGGGCATCCGCCGCGAGGATATTTACAATGGGGTCCTGCACCTCCACTATCTCCTCCGCCTGTAGGTCCATATTACGGGCCACCCTACGTAAGAGGTCCTGATGAGCCCGAAGATCTATTGGGGGTGGACCTGTGCACGACGTGCCCGCCACTGCCTCATCCGGAGAGGAAGAGGAAGATGCCTCCGGTGGTAAGGGATCCAAGGGAGGGTCCTGGTCTCCCTGCTCCTGGGCCGGAGCATCACCTGCCCTTGCGTCTAGGACGTCAGGTGGTGCGGACACGGAAGCCTCCATGCCCCCTGGCGGAGGGCGAGAGATGGTGGACTCTGGGGCCCTTCGCTCAGAGTGCACCGAGCGAGAGGTCGAAGTTATTGGAGCCCCTTGTGCCTGATGGTACGCCCACGGGGTCCAGAACGACCAGTGAGATGGGCCATGAGCAGGGTCCTCTGCTACCTCCTGCCAATGGCCTATGTCCTGCTCCTCGGCTTGCCCCTGAGGGGGGTATGCCGATCTCGATAAGTCCTCAGAGGAGCAGGACACCGATCTCGATGGCCATGGCGGTGCCGAGTGCGCCGAGACGAATCCCGTGGGATGCGGTGCCGCACGATGCCGGTCCGGAGATGTTCTATCTCTACGCGGTGCCGGCGATCGGTGCCGAGATCGCGATCGGTGCCGATGACCTCGCCGGTGCCGGGAGTCGGATCTGGACCTGGACGATGACCTGGAGTAGGCCCGGTGCCGGGAGCGGCCTCTCGACGTCGAGCGTCGATCGTATCGGTGCCGAGAACTACGTCTCGATGTTGATCGGTGCCGACGATCATAGCGGTGCCGAGACGTAGAGCGGTGCCGCGACGATGATCTTGGCTGCGAGTACGACCGGTGCCGAGGTGATATCCGGCGCCGGGACTGCGAGCGGCGTGGGGACCTGCTTCGGGACCTGGACCGGTGCCGTGGTTCCAGCCCCTGTGATGGAGGGCGCATCAAGGCAGGTTTCCCCCTAGATTGGACCGGACGAGTCAACGGTGCCGGCGGTTGGGGCGGTGCCGGCTCCGTGAGAGCGATCAAGTCTCTCGCCGTCGCGAAGGTCTCTGGGGTCGACGGGAGGCACTGTATCACCGCCGGTCGCGGTGGTGACCCTGTCTGCACCGGACTCAACGGCCTCGGAGCCGGAGTCGACGGTGCTGGAGTCACCTGTTTCCGGTGCTCCACAGGCGGACGCGGCTCTACCCCCGGCACTGGGGGAGCCGGCGTCTTCGGCACGGAGGTCCCCGTCTTATGGGATTTTTTATGTCCCGGGGATAATGAACGGCGCCGAGGCACTTGCTGTGACGAGGTCCGGTGCCGTGGAGGCTTGTCCGACGCCACTCGCGTGGTCGGAATGGTCGGTGCCGCCGGGGCACTGCGCACCGAGGATGGAGCGTCCGGGCTAAGTGCCGCCTCCATAAGGAGTTGCCGGAGCCGAAAGTCCCGCTCCTTCTTGGTCCTCGGTCTGAAGGCCTTACAGATCTTGCACTTATCTGTTTGATGGGACTCTCCCAGGCACTTCAGACACGAGTCGTGCGGGTCACTCGTTGGCATAGGCTTAGCGCAGGAGGCGCACTGCTTGAAGCCGGGAGCCTTGGGCATGAGCCCGGCCACGCGGCCGGGGGAAAAAGGGGGAGACAACCCCCTTAATCCCCTTGAACTATATAACAACTATTAACAAGTGAAAAACCAACTATTTAACTATAACAACTAGAACTATAACTATAACTATGAATGACTGAATAAGCTAGGGAGAGTGGAGAACAGCTACGCCGCGCTCCACAGTTCCAACGACCGTCAGGGGCGGTAAGAAGGAACTGAGGGGGTGCCGGGTCGGCTGGGGTATATATTCAGCGCCATGAAGGCGCCACTCTAGGGGGCTCCACAGCCGACCCGCCGGTGTTGCTAGGGTAGAAAATTCTCCGACGATCGTGCACGCGGCGCGCGCACACCTAATGGAATGGATATGAGCAAGCACTCGAAGAAGAAAGTATTTATTTTCTAATATTTATTGTTTTAATTATAATTTTTCTCCCTTTCAAACCCACTGCAGACAAATTGGGAGCATGAAATGAATTATCCCTTGAGTTTCAGAGTGAGCAATAATCTAGTATATTTGGTTTTGTATTCCAACCCTGATATAATGACACATAAAGGAAAACCATGAATAAGGCTGGCAGCAGTACAATCAGCTCACTTGCCTGAACCCATAATAATCATCTGTATTAATAAAAGTGAAGAAAACTATTTCAAGTAAGGAATTTCACGCTTGGGGCCTGATCCAGACAAGCTTTAGCAGTTGATGACAAAAATTCTATGGCTCAGCTATTCCAGTGACTCCTTTTTAAATAAAATCTATAAAAGTTGCATTGGATAGCAGCTGGGATACAGTCTGAAATGAACAGTACCGTTAGTCATATTTGGTGGGGATGTTCAGTATTTTAAAAATGAAATTACAAACAGATCTATTTACTGTGTTTCTCAGGCTCCCAGATAAATTAAACCTATTGTGGAATAATACAAAATTGCTCATGCACCTTCCAATAGCCAGGTGCACCTTGCCAGAATTTTAGAAGAAAGAGTCCCTTCCACCCCCTCCCAATATCTTCTGAATACAGGTTGTTCAGACAATGGAACAACTCACAGATAATCTGAAACGGGCCTACCATTTCTAGAATTAGAAAAAAAAAATACAAAAGACAAACCTGGGAAACAGAAATTTGGTTTGCCTGTGGAACTTTCTACTATCTTTAGTATAGTAAGTGGCACTTGGAAATGACATCAAGGAACTTCAATGAACATGCCCACTGATTACCTAGACAGCCTAATGAGGGCTTGGATTTTCAAAGGCTGAGTTAATTTAAGTGAACCAAAGAAGATTAAAAGATCATGGTCCTAAAACCTTAAACTCTTCTCTGACAACTCTAATCCCATCAGCCAAGGAAAGCTGTTTACTGACCCTGAGCCTAAGAGATAGAGGTCTTTGACTAACATAGTTTATGTGACTATCCCTGGCTGACAAGAGTGAACTCATCACCAAGGGGATAAAAAAAAACAATAAGGAGAGACACAGAGACCAACCTGCATGAACAATGCAAGGATTTAATCTATTCGCAATAGAAAGTAGTAGACAGTAGGGGAGAAATCCACAGTTGTGGATGTATAAGTAAGTGCCTTTGCCCATCATATACACCAAGAAAACACAATTTACATATATGTAGAGGACGTACCCTGGAAACCATTTGGTGTAAACATTATGTCAGTATATTACAATCAGCCACAGGGATTCCTTCCAAGATACAAAACCTTTCACTGTCAATGAAGCCCAGGTTGATGATGAAAGAAAGTAGTTACAGTTTTATTTATTTATTTTTCATTGCTGGTAAGAAATGAGTTGGTGGTCTCTGAGTATTTCTATTAGACAAGCCTCTACTTTACTAAACACCTTGTTGGTTTTCTGATCAGAAGATCCAAGGACTCAACAGCCATGGAGACTGACCTACAGAATCACGTCACTTCTACAGATGGTCCCTGCACAAGGTAGAAACACACTGGTGGGGAAACTTGCAGTGCTTTTGTTGTTGTTAATGGATAATACAGTAACCACGTGGGGACCCCAGTCATGGATGAGGGTCCTATTCTGATAGGCACTGGGGGGTTGGGGGAGGGGGGGGGGAAGAAGTGGTCCCTGTCCCAACAAGTAAGTGCATGCATGCCACTGCCCATAAGCTTGCTGCCTGAATAAAAAGGCTTCAGTCTACAGAGCTGGCAATCCAGCACATTTCATTAAAAAATAAAATAAATAAATAAATAAAATATGAGACCAAAGGTAAAAACGTCTCTGACCTCAGTATCAAACAGATATGCATTCTCAATAGGATATTCAAAAAGTGATGCTACAGTGGACATTGTAGTGGTTTTCATAGAATATCAGGGTTGGAAGGGACCTCAGGAGGTCATCTAGTCCAACCCTCTGCTCAAAGCAGGACCAATTCCCAACTAAATCATCCCAGCCAGGGCTTTGTCAAGCTGGACCTTAAAAACCTCTAAGGAAGGAGATTCCATCACTTCCCTACATAACCCATTCCAGTGCTTCACCACCCTCCTAGTGAAAACGTTTTTCCTAATATCCAACCTAAACTCCCCCCTCTGCAACTAGAGACCGTTGCTCCTTGTTCGGTCATCAGGTATCACTGAGAACAGTCTAGATCCATCCTCTTTGGAACCCCCTTTCAGGTAGTTGAAAGCAGCTATCAAATCCCCCCTCATTCTTCTCTTTTGCAGACTAAACAATCCCAGTTTCCTCAGCCTCTCCTCATAAGTCATGTGCTCCAGCCCCCTAATCATTTCTGGACTGGACACAGCACTCCAGATGAGGCCTCACCAATGTCAAATAGAGGGGAATGATCACGTCCCTCGATCTGCTGGCAATGCCCCTACTAATACAGCCCAAAATGCCGTTAGCCTTTTTGGCAATGAGGGCACACTGTTGACTCATATCCAACTTCTCGTCCACTGTAACCCCTAGGTCCTTTTCTGCAGAACTGCTTCCTAGCCATTCGGTCCCTAGTCTGTAGCAGTGCATGGGATTCTTCCGTCTTAAGTGCAGGACTCTGCTCTTGTCCTTGTTGAACCTCATCAGGTTTCTTTTGGCCCAATCCTCTAATTTGTCTAGGTCCCTGTGTATCCTATCCCTACCCTCCAGCATATCTACCACTCCTCCCAGTTTAGTGTCATCTGCAAACTTGCTGAGGGTGCAGTCCACTGCCATCCTCCAGATCATTAATGAAGATATTGAACAAAACCAGCCCCAGGACCGACCCTTGGGGCACTCCACTTGAAACCGGCTGCCAACTAGACATGGAGCCATTGATCACTACCCGTTGAGCCCAACGATCTAGCCAGCTTTCTATCCACCTTATAGTCCATTCATCCAGCCCATACTTCTTTAACTTGCTGGCAAAAATACTGTGGGAGACCGTATCAAAAACTTTGCTAAAGTCAAGGAATAACATATCCACTGCTTTCCCCTCATCCACAGAGCCAGTTATCTCATCATAGAAGGCAATTAGGTTAGTCAGGCATGACTTGCCCTTGGTGAATCCATGCTGACTGTTCCTGATCATTTTCCTCTCCTCTAAATGGTTCAGAATTGATTCCTTGAGGACCTGCTCCATGATTTTTCCAGGGACTGAGGTGAGGCTGACTGGCCTGTAGTTCCCTGCATCCTCCTCCTTACCTTTTTTTAAAGATGGGCACTATGTTAGCCTTTTTCTGGTCATCCGGGATCTCCCCCGATCACCATGAGTTTTCAAAGATAATGGCCAATGGCTCTGCAATCACATTCGCCAACTCTTTTAGCACCCTCGGATGCAGCACATCCGGTCCTATGGACTTGTGCTTCTCCAGCTTTTCTAAATAGTTCTGAACTATTTCTTTCTCCAGATAAGGGCTGCTCACCTCCTCCCCATGCTGTGCTGCGCAATGCAGTAGTCTGGGAGCTGACCTTGTTCATGAAGACAGAGGCAAAAAAATCATTGAGTACATTAGCTTTTTCCACATCCTCTGTCACTAGGTTGCCTCCCTCATTCAGTAAGGGGCCCACACTTTCCTTGACCTTCTTCTTGTTGCTAACATACCTGAAGAAACCCTTCTTGTTACTCTTAACATCTCTTGCTAGCTGCAACTCCAAGTGTGATTTGGCCTTCCTGATTTCACTCCTGCATGCCTGAGCAATATTTTTATACTCCTCCCTGGTCATTTGTCCAATCTTCCACTTCTTGCAAGCTTCTTTTTTGTGTTTAAGATCAGCAAGGATTTCACTGTTTAGCCAAGCTGTCACTTGCCATATTTACTATTCTTTCTACATATCAGGATGGTTTGTTCCTGCAACCTCAATAAGGATTCTTTAAAATACAGCCAGCTCTCCTGGACTCCTTTCCCCTTCATGTTATTCTCCCAGTGGATCCTGCCCATCAGTTCCTTGAGGGAATCAAAGTCTGCTTTTCTAAAGTCCAGGGTCCGTATTTTGCTGCTCTCTTTTCTTCCTTGTGTCAGGATCCTGAACTCGACCATCTTGTGGTCACTGTCTCCCAGGTTCCCATCCACTTTTGCTTCCCCTACTAATTCTTCCTGGTTTGTGAGCAGCAGGTCTAGAAGAGCTCTGCCCCTAGTTGGTTCCTCCAGCACTTGCACCAGGAAATTGTCCCCTACATTTTCCAAAAACTTCCTGGATTGTCTGTGCACCGCTGTATTGCTCTCCCAGCAGATATTGGAGTGATTGAAGTCTCCCATGAGAACCAGGGCCTGTGATTTAGTAACGTCTGTTAGTTGCTGGATGAAAGCCTCATCCACCTCATTCCCCTGGTCTGGTGGTCAACAGCAGACTCCCACCACAATATCACCCTTGTTTCTCACACTTCTAAATTTAATAGAGAGACGCTCAGGTTTTACTGTACTAAACTAGAAACATGGCTTTAATTGGGTGGATTAATCTGGAAAAGCATTTTCCCAGTACGTTTCCTGGGTGGTTTCAAATGGTACAATCATATGTGTGTGTTCTAGTTTGTCAGTGTATCACAAATAACTAAAACAGAGGAAATGAAAGACTTACCTTGAATATGCCTGATCTCGGTCTCATGCAACAGCGTGCAGGCACTAAATGAAAAAAAAATATTGAACAAGTCTTAATCTTTGGAGATGCAAATTATTGATTGAGCAAATTGAATTTAAGACCCAAGGAAATCCAGCCCAGCCATTTAAGAATGCCCAGCTTTACCTGTTCTATTCCATAACTACTAGAAATAAGCATGTTTTTATTATTATTTTCCTACTCTACAAACCTGAACATGAGTCTGAAAAAAACTAACACTAATTTCAGTATAACTGTAGTGTGAAAAACTATGTAGTTATAACAATTGCCAAAATCAAAACATTTAGAAATGTGGGTCCATGTTGTCAATAATATGTTGTAATTCATAATTGCTCTCTGATAAAGTGCAGAGCTAAAAGCATTAAAATGAGCCTAGAAATAAGCAGACCCTCAGTTTTGCTCAGAAACAAATATATTGAATCAAAAAGAACAAATAAATAAATATGCACATTATTCAGAGTAATAGATCACAATGGCTTTTGGAGAAGATGAAGAAAAAGAGCTCTTCTAGGAATTGCTATCAAGAGAAATCACGAAGATAAACAGTTTCCAGATTTGACACTTTGGATTCGCAAAATTTGTAGTATCTGTTTCAACACCTATTGGAAATGATTAAGTATTTTAAATAAATGAGGACAAAATTCAAATTAATATTTGTCAAGATAACATTTGAGTAGCATAAACAGTCTTATTAAACCTAACATCTTAACATTAGCCATTCTGAATATTTTGGTACAAGTTTATGCACTGCTACATATCAATGACAGCCATCTGAATCTCAGAAATCTTGGCATAATGAATAAAATAACTTCCATACCAACTTCTCTCCTACATTCCCAAAGCACTTTAGAAATATAAAGCAGGTTTACAAAATTGATTAATTACTTTATTCACAACCAAAATGCAAAACCTTCTTGGATGTAATCTATTATTTACTATTTACTGTTTGAACCCTGCGCATCTGTTTAGGCCAGGAATTAAAAAACAACATATCCAATTTAAGCATCAGGGTTAATTTAGGAGGACAATATGTAATTAGCCAAATTAGAATTTGGTTTACAAGACCAAGGCTATCACGCTTCCTGAAAATGCATGGGATCTAATTACCACAAGTGGTCAGGATCTCTATTTTACATCCCATCCAAAAGATGGAAAACCTGTACTGCTGGAAATGCCAAGTTCCTAATGCCTTGTTGGGGCATAGTTTCACCAGTGATTAAGTAGTAAAGATGCCAACATTGAATCTTCAACACCACTTCCTGTCTTTCTCTTGGAAGTTTCCCATCCCAGAAGGATGTACGTATGGCGGGGGGAGGGGGGAGAAGATCTATGCAATTTGCTAATTTATATGCAGCCCAGAGATAGGGCCATTATTCTCCACATAACTGTAATGCAACCAATACCTGGAATACTGCATTCCATCCTATGCAACACATTATAGACAAATAGGCAAGTTACAGGTAGATCCTGAGAAGACCAAAACCAATAACGGTGCTGGGAGAACTGATTTACAAGGAAGGATTAACAATTTAAATGTATACCATGGCTAAGCAATTAGTAACTCACAGATATGACATTGGCCTACAAATATGTGAAGGGTCTTCACACCAAGGAAGGAAAGGAATTTAGTGTGATGGATGGAGGAAACTAGGAAAAATGGACTGAATATCAAACTTCTCAAACATTGAGATGTATTATTCTGTGGAATGAACTCCCAAAAGCAATAATGGAACCACCATCATATTTGACTCTTAAAACTTGACTGAATAAAATCCTCAGCTTTCAGGGAGATGGACTGATGATTATATCGTATAAAACCACAGTTGTAATTACCACCTTACAGCATGTGAAAACAAAGTCCTTGTCCTTATCTAAGAGCGGAAGGATTGTCTTGTGGTCAATCCACAGGATAGAGACACGCGGGTGTATTTGCTGACTATCACAGATTTTCTGTGTGATTTTGTGTAAACCACTTAATCTCTGTGTCAGTTCTCCATCTGTAAAATACTCCCCTCTATCTTACAAGGATGTTTTATCAAGCAGAGGTGGATTATAGATTTGTGGGGCCCTGGGCTAGAGCAAGTGTGGACCCCGGGCCAGAGCAAGTGTGGACCTCCTCCCTCCCCCTTCCACTTGCAGTCCACCCCTTGACGCTCCTGCCAGGGAGCCAGGTCGGGATGTGGAGGTGCCCATTTCTCCAGGGGCCCCTGGTAGGGGCCCCATTGGCTAATCTGCCACTGGTTGTGCGTTTAAATTAGGGCTGCCAAGCTATTAAAAAATTAATATCACCGTTAAACAATAGAATACCATTTATTTAAATATTTTTGGATGTTTTCTAAGTTTTCAAATATATTGATTTCAATTACAACACAGAATACAAAGTGTACAGTGCTCACTTTATATTTATTTATATTACAACTATTTGCACTTTAAAAAACACAAAAGAAATAGTATTTTTCAATTCACCTCATATACGTACTGTAGGGCAATCTCTTTATCATGAAAGTTGAACTTACAAATGTAGAATTATGTACAAAAATTAAATTTTACAACTTTAGAGCTAACAAGTCCACTCAGTCTTACTTCTTGATCAGCCAATCACTCAAACATGTTTGTTTACATTTGCTGCCCACTTCTTGTTTCTAGTGTCACCTGAAAGTGAGAACAGGAGTTCACATGGCACTGTTGTAGCCAGTGTTGCAAGATATTCACATGCCAGATGCGCTAAAGATTCATATGTCCCTTCATGCTACAACCACCATTCCAGAGGACATGCATCCATGCTGATGACAGGTTCTGCTTGATAACAATCCAAAGCAGTGTGGACTGATGCACGTACATTTTCATCATCAGAGTCAGATGCCACCAGCAGAAGGTTGATTTTCATTTTTGGTGGTTCAGGTTCTGTTGTTTCCACATCAGAGAGTGTTGCTCTTTAAGACTTCTGAAAGCATGCTCCTCACCTCGTCCCTCTCGGATTTTGGAAGGCACTTCAGATTCTTAACCTTCGGGTCGAGTGCTGTAGATATATTTAGAAATCTCACATTGGTACCTTCTTCCATTTTGTCAAATCTGCAGTGAAAGGGTTCTTAAAACGAACAACATGTGCTGGGTCATCATCCGAGACTGCTATAAAATGAAATATATGGCAGAATGCAGGTAAAACAGAGCAGGAGACAATTCTCCCACAAGGAGTTCAGTCACAAATTTAATTAACGCATTATTTTTTGAACAAGCTTCATCAGCATCGAAACATGTCCTCTGGAATGGTGGCCAAAGCATGAAGGGGCATACGAATGTTTAGCATATCTGGCACATAAATAGTTTGCAATGCTGGCTACAACAGTGCCATGTGAATGCCTGTGCTCACTTTCAGGTGATGTAAATAAGAAGAAGGCAGCATTATCTCCTGTAAATGTAAACAAACTTGTTTGTGTTAGCGATTGGCTGAACAAGTAGTGAGACTGAGTGGACCTGTAGGCTCTGAAGTTTTACACTATTTTGCTTGTGTTCTATAGCCCAAAAAAAAAAAAATCTACCTTTGTAAATGGCACTTTCACAATAAAGAGATTGAACTAAGTACTTGTATGAGGTGAATTGAAAAATACTATTTCTTTTATCATTTTTACAGTGCAAATATTTGTAATTAAAATGAGCACTGTACACTTTGAAATATATTTGAAAATGTAGAAAAACCATCCAAAAATATTTAATAAATTTCAATTGGTATTCTATTGTTTAACCGTGTGATTAAAACTACAATTAATCATGATTAATTTTTTAAAATAGTGATTAATTTTTGAGTTAATCACTTGAGTTAACTGCAATTAAATTGACAAACCTAGTATAAGTCCAAAAAATGCTGGACAGGTACTCAAATACTAGAGATGAGGACCAGATAAATACCTACACACACTTTCATCTCATTTCTTTGATTCTATACAGATCCAATACCACTAAAAATTGAGAGCTTTGATGAGATCGCAGTCCATGCTTGTAATGCTATATCTCACAAAATAATCAGTGTTAGTTTTAAAACATGTTTCTTTGGTCAAAAGATTAGCCAAAATTAACAGTTCAGTAAGTCTTCAGGCTGCCATCTGCTATTTCTAGTGTTTTGGAAAATTACAAATTGTTAGAATTATTACATATTGCTATAAAATTCCCTATAAAAGGGACTGATCTGAGAAACCTAATCACTCATGATAGAAAAACTAGTTTCATAGAAAATTTGCTATCACAATCTTCAAGCTTCAGTTGTTCCCTTAAATTGTTTAAACCTTTATTGAAACAGAAGTTCAGAATGCCTGTAAATGCCTAACAGCATTTGGCAGAAAACATGAATAATTATGTAGATAATGGTGATCTAATAGCTTGCTATGGAGAACAAAGGATATTGATTTTAAGAATATTTTTGATGAGGGAAGGGATTTACATCTCCCTGAATTGAAGTTTGATATAAGAATTGAAAACTGAACTCTAAAGATGTTGGTTTGAATCCCCACCTATTCATTATCCTAAAAATCTGGCAGAGCCATGCAATATGAAGCGGAGATTCTGTAGAAGATGCTTCAGCATACAAATTGCCTATGTTCAGGAGGAGAGAGACAATTTTTGAATGGAGCGTGAAGACAAGAAAAACTGATTAAGTTAAGAGGATGGCTGACATTAATACTATGCCCCTATTTCACCTGCGCTCTGATGCTCAGCTTTGGCCAAGGAGTGCCCAGAACAGTTTAGGAGGGGAAGAGGTACACCTGCCTTGTGCATTCACCTCTCTGCCCCTCACCTTGAGCTGTCTGGGCAGCAGGCTGGTTCCAAAGCGTAAAGGCCAACACAAGTGCTTATCATTTACACCAGCCGTCAATGGATCCAAAAGGGCAGGTACAGTGACCAGGCATCTTTGGCATGTTGTGACGCCCCTTTGTTATGTCTGCAGGGAGAGACGATGATGCAGGGGACACTAAGAGGGTTGTGTGCCACATGAACTAATCTGGGGCTTGGTTACTCCAGCTTTAGAGTTATTTTGTTCCAACAGAAACGTGTAATTTCTGCACATGCTGAAATATATATATTAGTGCTTTCTTATATCTACTGCATTGTGCATATTCTTCCACTGTACCACACCAAACTAACCCTGATCACAACTAAACTAACAGAATATTTTGACTGCCTGGCAGTAATTCGGATGCAGCCTGTATCTTCCCACATTTGTGAATGTTAAACAATAAAATCAAAAGTATGCCATTAAAATATTATCTACTAACAATCTTTGCTTGAAAATGCTCTTTTAAGTAATCAACAACTTTAAGTCAGTTAATACTGCAGTTAGATATTGATATATTTTTGCATTGCATCTCAGAGAAAACTTCCCACTGCTAGAATTGTATGCTTCTGTCCACTAACCAACTGCATTTTATTAATGTCACTAAGTAGGTGTATTTTTAGTAACCAATACCTCATTCGCATATGCTATGCCAGAATCATTGATTTATATGCATGACTTCAGTGATAAGATCTGGTAATATTCTTTAATAACTGTTTAAACTGTTCTAGTTGTGTGCTTCAAACAACAGTTTTATTCCAACACCTAGACAGAGCTCTTTCCACTTGTAGTATTTTCCAGTACTCAGTATGCACAACCTGGCATCCGATAGCCCGGATTTTCCATTGTTTTCTTTATTTGATTGTGTTCTAGTTACAGAACTTTTAATCCAAGTATGAACATGCCTGAAGTTCACAAAAGAATCATTATCAAAATATGCTGACTACATTGTTCAACCTTCATGCTAAACATGAACATTCAGTCAAAATTTGATATCAGCTCTTAGCCAGACCTTAAATACCAGACAGTAGAAGAAGTTACCATTTTTCAGCATATAAAGATATTCCAGTCGGTTACTCTCTCTAGAAGACTATATGACCTTCTCTTTATACTAGCTGTAAATTGCTTAGCACAGTCTTGATGCTCTATAATAAGTAAAGCCAATTTTTTTTAAGATAAAACAAATTCAATTTGTTGAAAGTTCTTTGTCAAATCCTGCAGATTTGGAATCAAATGTAATGTTTTCATTATCAAAGGTTGCCAAAGTGGGACAGGGAGAGGAAGGAGGTGAAGCAAGGAGAGAGATCAGTCAGAACAATTAGAAGCTTACAGTACTTTGTGAGGAAAGAGAGACACTGTGAGCCAGTTTCTACCTTCAGTGACATGAGGCCTAAGTTAGCTAATGGGAAATTGTCTCAAGGGGCAAATTCTAACCTTGGATGTAAGTGACTAACTGGGAAATACCTGTATTACTTGTATGAACATGGTGGGTGTCTCTGTGTGTGTTTGTTGTGAAGGGTTCCTTGTTACGGAATTAAATTAAGAGGGGTTGCTAGGGGAATGAAGCAGGAAAGGTAAAACAATGGCCTACATAAATAACATCCCAACAAACACAATAGCCAGATTGATAGTCATGAAGAGGCCACTCCTGGGCACATAGATGTTTTGCCAAGGTTGAGAATATAGAGATCAAAGACAACACTAGGGGGCCCCCAAGCCTGGAAAAGGTGAAGGTTGAGTGAGTGATCAGAAGCTGTCCAGAAAGCATCAGAGGAAACAGTCACACTGGCTAGGGAATACAAAGAGATAGGAGCAGGACAGTCTATTCCCTCTCAACCACAGATGAGGGTTATCTGGGCAGAAAACAATTTACCAAAAACTGGCCAGGAAAGATTAAGATGCATGTCAGAATCCAGCACAAAGTTCTTTTATTGTTTTACCTTTTTTGCTCCTTGGGAACATGACTAAATAATACCTGTCTTTGAAGATGTTTTTGAGCTACTTTAAGTCAACTCACTGATCACAGGTCCCCAGAATGAAAAGGCTTGCAAAATGCCAAGTAAAATTGGATCTAATTAAGACAATTGGGACACAGAAGGGCTGACACCCAGAGACCCTGTCCCAGAATGGTCATGTCGCCTGTTTCCATCCATAGTGAGGTGCAGGAAGCCAGGCCTGTCACCTAAGAGGGTGAACTTGATATTCCTGGGGGAATTCTGCACCACTGCACAAGCACATAATTCATGTCCCCCGCAGATTTCCCCCCCCCACACACACACACACGAGATTCTGATAGGGAGGCAAAGGGAAGCTGCAATTACACCTTTCATCCACCAGGGCTAATGTGCAGGAAGAGAGGGCAGCTGGCTCATGGGCCAAAGCAGCCAAATGCAGAGAGGAAGGGGATAGAGGCTGCCTTCTTCACAGGGCCAGGTGAGGCAGCATGGGATATGCTGGGGGGAGGGAGGATGTGTGAGAGACACGACAGATAGGGCAAGGTGCACGGGGCTGCGAGGGAGAGTCACAACATTGAGCCAGTGGCTGAATGGGAGTGCAGGGCTACATGGGAACAGGGGCAGATATGCTTGGCTGAATGGGGGTGTAGAGACACATGGAGACAAGGGCAGATGTGCCGCAGCCTGACTGAAAGAGAGGCTGTGGTCAGCCAGGGTCTGCATGAGGGAGACTCCCAACTCCCTAACAATCCCCCCCCCCCCCCCCCCCGTTCCATTCTTCTCCCACCTACACCCAACAACCCTGCAGGTTCACTCCCAGGCTTCTTCCCAGAAATTACTTCTCTCTCCCTCAACTCCTCTGTTACCCCAATTCCTCCAAGCCTTTGCATGGCTTGGAGGGGTGTGAGAAATAGGTTTCTGTACTGTAGTTTAAATGAATTACCACCAAAAGTTTTGTATTAATAGGCCTAGTTAGGAATCTATTTGTCAAAAAACATTTTCTGAATCTCTTGTTTACAGACATACTTGTTGACAGGTATTTTGAAATAAATTACCAAAGTTATTGAAACTGGTATGCTTATTTTGACAAAAAAAATATGCAGAATTTTTAGGTGCAGAATTCCACCAAGAGTAACTTGAAAGGGATTTAAGGTGCATTCCCACCCTGTAACTGTGACACCATTCTTGTACAAGTTGCACTATCATCCGTAAATTCTACACATGATGGGTGGGGAAATAGCTTTAATAGAATAGGCTAGCAATTGATTCAAGCTGGTAGCTGAATTACTGTATTTTGAATAGTCCTGTGAGAGACCTAAGTTTGGAACCAACTATTGCTCACTGAATGGATCAAACTTGAGACCAGGTGAGTGGCAGAGCAAAACAAAAGGTTGCTGAAGACTGTCTAGCCTGCATTGTATTCAGCTTCAGAGCTGCCAGCCACTTCAAAAAGTAGCAATCCCACAGAAACTCTGCATTCTGCCATTCAAGCTGGTGGTGAAGTTATGACAGCTGGAGGCCAGGGAATGCATTAGGCAACGCAACCAACACTGATGCTTGGAGGCTAACTGCCAGAACGAGAGGATTTGTACTTTTGAGATGGTTTTATTGATTATATTTTATAAGGGTATAAACCTTTAATGCTCTTTTAATATTTACTTTATTTTACATAAAGAATGTTATAGTTTATCTGCAATTTGAAATCCATCTCATCCTTCTGATAAACCAGGATTTCAGTACTAGTAATTATAGTATTACAAAATAAAATTGAATGCCTCTGTTAGCTCAATATGTCAAAAAGACAGCCTGCACAGCCTCTCAGTGGCTATGGTACATCTACGGTCATCTCTCATCAGGTGACAAATTGGAAAAGTTGTGAATGCCAAGTTTCCTTGTTCTATTAGATCAGTCAAGGGGGTTGTTCTGAAGAACACTTGTGTCTTAGAGGAGATATACCCCCAAAATAGGAGCTGGCACTGTTGAGAAATACTTGCAGGCGGGGAAATGGTCAGCATGACACCATAGTCTGTCTGAAATGTCCCAAACCCCTATGAACTTTCCAGGAGGAAAACTTATGCCTATAACCTTAGTGTTTAGGCATCATTAGAGACAAGGATGAGATCCAGGATCAAATTCCAGACTCCTCATCTTGTTCTTAAGGACAAAAAGGGTTGCAAGCTCTGCACTGGCTATATGATACTCAAGCCACGGATCAGGGGGGTTAGAGCGTGGGGGCTTAGAGTTTAGGACTGTGCTATATCACAAGGTCCTTCAGAAATATTTTTCAAAATGCCATTTCCCAGTACTGAATTGTCCAGAAGATTGTCTCAGTGGGGCATTGTTGTACCTTTGAAAGAACAGCGTTCCCTTCAGTATACAGTGGAGGGTACAATTTACCATGAAGTATGTCAGAGATAACCTACCAGGGAAGCACATAATAGCAGGGGCGGCTCTATGTTTTTTGCCACTCCAAGCACGGCAGTCAGGCGGTCCGCTGGTCACACGGCTTCGGCGGCGTTTCTGCGGGTAATCTGCCGGTCCTGCGGCTTCGGTGTACCCGCCGCCGAAGCCGCGGGACCTGCAGACCTCCCTCAGGCATGCCGCCGCAGACTGCCTGTCTGCCGCCCTCACAATGACCGGCAGGCTGCCCCCCGCGGCTTGCCGCCCTAAGCACATGCTTGCTGCGCTGGTGCCTGGAGCCGCCCCTGCATAGTAGATAAAGGCTGCCTCCAGGAAGACTGCACTGTATCAGAGGAGACTATAGAAGACTTTCTATTATTCTGCTCCTTTAACATCTGTATTTCAGAATCTGTTGGCCTCAAAACTGCAAGTTCCACTATAGCATGGGCAGACGTACATACAATTGGCTTTAGGACTCTTTCAGACACTAGTGCATCTAAGGAAGGACAGACATTAACCACTTGTTTTCTTTCAGACCCTGGCAGTTGTTAATGCAACAGTTTTAGATTACTTATGGCAGAGTCATTGTTCAGCCTGTTTTCAGACATAGGATGACTCACCTGAAACTTGAGTTTGAACTATTGGTGCAGTCATTCAGTTGCTTGCAATGGCTGAGAAAAAACAGATGAGTTTGACATTGTAATGGGGGCCCATGGTATTATACTGATCTTTTAGTTCTCCAGACAACAAGTTTGGGGAGTATTGTCCCTATTGGGACTGATTTGCTGGGTTTGTTTTGACATTTTATTTAACAAAGATAAGCAGAGATGAGAGAATAAAAATAGAAATTTGCCTGCTCTGCTTAGATGTTGAAGTTCATTGGGTAGCTACTACTTCCTGCCCTAAAAGTTACCTTCTATCGCTAGTGCTCTGTATATATGGTAGTAAGTTGTATTGATAACTTTTGGAATGATAGTCAATGGGTAGTCAAAACTGTTACTTCACATTGTTTAGAATAAGAATCATTAAGTGTATAGAAACCACACGTCTTAGTCCTACTCGACAGTCCTGACTTGTTTATATGGTACCTTGAGAACTACTTTTAGGACATTTGAAATGTCCTGGTTTTTCCATTTAGTCAATGACAACATTCCTGTTTTTAAACTACAAAACATTTGTTCCAGATGCCTTGTTATGATGATACAAGAAATAATTACAGAGAGAGTACACGCTGATAATTGTCAAAGCCAAAAGTTGCCAGGTGACAACAGTACAATATGAAGTCTAGTAGGTTGATGATCCAGTCTAGTTTGTCTTAGATTGCAAAGCTCTTTGGGCGAGTAACTATTTCTTTATTACATGTGCGTACCACGTTTAACACAATGCAGCTCTGATCCTTAGTTGGGGCCTTTAGAGTATGTCCACACTGCAATTAAAAGTCGTGGCTGGCCTGTGCTAGCTGACTCAGGCTCCCAAGGTTCAAGGTAAGGGGCTGTTTAATTGCACTGTAGATGTTTGGGCTCAGGCTGCAACCCAAGCTTTAGAACCCTACCACCTTGCAGGGCCCCAGAGCCCAGGCTCCAGCCCGTGCCCAGACACCTACACTGCAATTAAAAAAAGCCCCTTAGCCCAAGCCCCTCAAGCCTGAGTCAGTTGGCATAGGCCAGCCACAGGTATCTAATTGCAGTGTAGACATACCCATCTCTGCTACAAATAAACTAACCACCTTCTGTGCAAAATGCCTACTCTGGACAGTGGAACAGATCAAAGAGAGACTGAGCTCTTATCTTCCTCGGTGTCCCTCGCTTCTTTCTACTCTATGGTTCTGGCAGCCACAGATGGAAGAGATGGAAGTATTGCTCTTTATTGTCTTCCTGTCTCTTCACACCCTCTGCTCATCCCCAGGTGAATCTTTCTAACACAGCCAGAACAGATTAAAAAAAAAGGAGCCAGAATGTGAACTCTTGAAAGCTCTTTGATAAATGCACTTTTACCTTTTCTAAGGGTTCCTTAAAATATTTTTTGCCACAAAACTGTCTGTCTATTTTGAAACCAAGATCACATTACATAGTTAGTTCTAAACAGCAGTAATTCAAACCTTCCAACAGTAGGGCACAGTTTACAGCAAAATAAGTGATGTTAGAAGATGGTGAAAATTAGTACCCTATGAAAAAATGAAAAGAGTTAACATATACACCGCTACCTCGATATAATGCCACCCGACAGAACACAAATTCTGATACGTGGTAAAGCAGTGCTCCGGGGGGGTTGACTGCACACTCCGGTGGATCAAAGCAAGTTCAATATAACGAGGTTTCACCTATAACATGGTAAGATTTTTTGGCTCCCAAGGACAGCACTATATCGAGGTAGAGGTGTACCTATTCTACCATCATAATTCTACCCCTTCCCACCCCCCCAGTACAAACCACCACCACTACTGCCAGATGATTAGGCACTAGATACATTTTCTGCCTCCCAATAAGGTCCAGGTAAAGGAGTATATAATAGGGTGTAAAGTCAAATAACTACTATATTTATTGATTAAGCAGTGCTGTAGGTGCAACCGGATACTTGTCAAACAGATGATGTTACAAGGGAACTAGAGTGCTGACATTGGAAGGAAGATGCCTGAAGCAGTTGTGGTATTACAACGTTTTTTAAAAATACATAATTTGCTGAGTTGCTACTATTCACTGATGTGCAGAGGCATTGCTATGAGTACCAATATAAAAATGGTGGAGACAAAGGAATGATGAAGTATTTCATTGTCTTTCCACTGCAAACTGTAGCATTACCCAAAAATTAAACAAACTTGTGTGGGGGAGGGCAGGGTAGTTACAATAAACTAGCAGTGAAGATATAAACCACTAGATTTAATTTAACCTGTAAAGGAAATTTTAACATTAGGAAAACAATGGTAAAAATAAGGTGTCTGGAGGCCTGAACATGCAAGTTCTGAACTCACTTCCCTCCGAGGCTCATTGGTAATTCTAATAAAGCCTCTTCACTCCGTGTGCTGCTAATCAAATTGTCAGAAATCCATTTAGTAATTTCTCAGTATTCATAACTGATTCAGACTGCAAGAGTGTCTCTGATCAATCACAAGTTGGAATTTACTTTTTTTAAAATGCTGTATCAACTTCATCATGAGTCAGACTGTTAATGAATTCATTTGTAACAGCTCTGTCCTTACAGCAAATTCCCTATCAACTTTATAAACAATGGGTCACAAAGTTAAATTTGGTTTGTTTACATTTGTTTGGAAAATATCTGACATAAGATTATTGATTTGCCTAAATTGTATCAAATTTCAGAAAGCCAATTCCATTAATTTTGTACTCTTATTCTCTTCATTGAAGATACCCAACACATTTGTTGCCTAGGTCACACATACAGCGTATATTAGTCAAACACACACTTGTTTATGTAAGTATTTTATTCAATATACTGTTTTATGTTTAATGCAAGTTAACTGTTATGGAAGTTTAAAGCATCTGTATTGTATAACAAATGCAAATTAATTCAATATGTTGACACCTTTATAAATCAAAACCAGGCCTCTCTGCATAGGTTTATAAAAAAAGTTATTATCAGAGTTAGTGGCTTAAAACATTGCCTCTGTATTATCGGTCTCATGCAAGGACCATCTTTTACAATACTGGAAGGAATCATTAAAAAGTGAAACAGGCATGCAGGATTCATTTGATCACTAGAATTAAAATCACAGAATCCAAAGTAGTGTCTGATCTTTATTAGAGATTATTTGCATTCTAAAAATTCTAACCACTATCTTTCTGAAATTATTTCTGGTGTCAAGAACAATGGGTAGTTTGAAATCCAGCCATGATCTTCATCACCACCACATTTTGGCATGTACATTGTATTAGTATTTTGTAAATACTTTACTTGATTGCAAACAAATGTACTGACTGGATCCAGATTTGTAGCACAACTCCAACTATTTAAAAGAAAACAAAAATAAACCAGTCCATAAACAAACTCCTTCTTTGTTCATTTTTACCAGCATTTCATAAAATGCTCACATACAAACACGAATATCAGGAGTTATTATCAATTCCTTTTATAAAGGCATATCTTTAGCTCTAGAATATTATCTGATAAAAAAGAGTTCTCAGGGTAACAACAACTACAACTACAAGCTGGTTCCATAAAGCTTTAAGGCTGTATTCAACATAAATGTTTCTTCCTCCAGTGGACCAGTTCAACTATGTTACGTAATATTCCTACCCTATTCGAAGACGCATACTAAACACAGCACAAGGGGCTAATTCAAAAGAGCAGAGACTCACCCTTATGCAGTCTCAGAAGCTAGTTTAGGATTTGTAGAACGAGTCCCTCTTTCATCTAAACAGCACATTCTCTTAATCCTAAAAATGAAAATCCAGGGCTGGAAAAGTGCTGCTTCAAACATTCTAAGCTGGGAATCATGCCCTCAACTTTTGATGCATGCACAAGGTTTCTTGGCTACCTATACTTATGCCTGCGTGTTAAATTGGCATTCTGCTGGTTTACAGTGTGGTAGGTCAGTTTTTCTAGGGCTAAATGAAAACTAAAAAGGGATTTAGATGGGCAATTTCCATGCTGCTTCCTAGTGCCATCTATCTCTAATGTAAGGCGTCCTTCCACTGTGACAGCATGGACACATTCACACCACATGTCTCTTCACACTAAGTCAAAACCTGCTATCAATTATGTGCCAAAAAAAGAATATGAACAGTTTGGTGGGGGGAGTGACATGTCCATGGGCTTTTATGGCTGCAAATGAGACAGACTGTATTGCAGCAGGCATTTAGGAAACCCACCCGAAGCATAATAATATACACGTAGGATGTACACTGTGGGCTACGCAAGAGCAATGCCTCTAACCCTTCTGCATGACAGGAGAAAATGGCACCAGGGGATAAGCTAAATAACAAAGCAATCAACCTAACAGAGTATAAAATACAACTTGTTCACTTACCCCAACAAATGAAAATTTAACTAACACAACAGTTCAGATTCATGGCATTTTAGTAAGGTATTCAAACTTTGTTTAGAAAGGCAAAACACACTGTGTTGGGACAGAGGAGTCCATCATGGTCCTCACATTTACTAAAATTCTTAGGCTTTTAATATAAAAATTATATTATTCCTGATTATTAGAGGATGGTGTTTATTTTGGTTTCTGGTGACCTCTAAAATTTGTGCAGGCCACCACAAATGACTAATATGTTGTAACTAAAGGTTTGAGTCCCTTTCTACCACATCTGGTGTATGTGCACACACATACACATTTGTGTACAACTTATTGTCAAATAGAACTGTGTTTTACTGGTTAATGACAAGCGCAATTCTCCTCAGACTTTATCTCTTTCTATTTTACCTTATTGATATACTCAATACATGCTATGGTTGCAATTTGCAAAGCCATCAATGGAAATTGGACACCCAATTCCCTTAGGAATCCCTTAGCTTGGAATATCCCTGCCTATATTTTTCCATGTGTTCTGTAAAATGTTTTGGTTAAGAAAATATTTAAGTTTATACTTAAAACCAAAATACTGTATATTTTAAAAAAAAGACTTATGGCAAGATCTGAATTGACTTCAGTTTCAGAGAGTCATACACAGAGATACCACATGTAACTGAATCAATAGCTTCAACCACCATTTTCTTCTCTCAGAGTGACTTCAACAAATATTTAAGGAAAACTTTATATTACAAGTATAATTTCAAACAGAGCGCATGACAGATGACTAGTATCTTTTCCTATTAAAATGCTCTGCCACAGTGACGTTCAAGTGTGCCCAGGTATGAAGATGCCTGACTAAAAGGAGCAAGAGGATAATTATGAGAGCATTTTTGATAGGCTTGGTATAGGCATTTGTAAGCGTTTTTCATTATAAGTGTGAACATTTAAAAAAAAATCACATTAAAGAAATTGGTTTATTACGGATGAAGAAAAACAAAGTAAGGGATAATATTAGAGACAAGGTGGGCAAGGGAATACCTTTTATTAGACCAACTTCTGTTGGTGATGGAGCAACTTTTGAGTTTACACAGAGCTCTTCTGCAGAACTGGGAAATGTGCTCTGTGTCACAGACAAATACAAAATAGTTTATCATAAATTAACACATTTCAAGGGACCATTCAAAGTGCATAAGGCATAATATAAATAAATAATAAAGCATACAATAAAAAATAATAATTTAGGAAGGAAGATTACATGAAGAATTAAATAAATTTTTTCAACAGGTTCATAAATTGGCTATCTACCCCATACAAAACAGAATGTGTATAAAACTTATTCTAAATGCAGAGTTTATGTTTAACATACTGCAATATATAATGCTGATGTTCAATAAGAAGAGGTTCTTTAAATGCATCAGGAGAAAGAAAGACAAAGCAAGTGTACATCCTCTACTTACTAGGGAAGGAGAGCTAATAACTGATTACATCAAAAAGGCTAAGCTGTAGAATGCCTATTTTGCATGTCTTCACTAAAAATGCTAATGGTGACCAGATACTCAACACAGTTCACATTAACAACAAGAGGGAAGGAATAAAAGCCAAAATACAGAAAAAAAACAGATTACCAAATATTTAGGTAAATTAGATGTACTCAAGTTGACAGATGAAATGCCTCTTAGGATACTTAAGGAACTAGCTGAAGCAATCTCAGAACCATTAGCAACCACAGGCACCAACTTTTCAAAGTGCCAGGTGGTGCCTGACCCCCAGCTCTGCGCCAGGCCTTGCCCCAACACCCCCTTCCTGCTCCACCCCTCCTCTTCCCACCCAATTCCGCCCCTCCTCCGAGCACACCGTGTCCTCGCTCCTTCCCTGTCCCTCATGCCGCAAAACAGCTGATCGTGGCGTACCTTCAAGAACTCTGATGACAAGTGAGGTCCAGGAGGACTGAAGTAGGGCAAACAATCATAGTACTTATCTTTAAAGAAAAGGGGAACAAAGAGGATCCAGGAATTATAGATCAATCAACCTAACTTTGATATCTAGAAAGATATTGGAACAAATAAAACAATTTTTAAAACCCTATAGTATAATCGGATTATAAGGAATAGTCTATATGGATTTGTCAAGAACAAATCATGCCAAACCAAGCTAATTTCCTTCTTTGACAGGGTTACTGGCCTAGTTGATGTGAGGAAGCAGTAGAGGTCACATATATTATTTTAATAAGGCTTTTGACACAGGCCCACATGGCATTCTCGTAAGCAAACTAGGGAAATGTGGTCTAGATGCAATTACTGTAAGGTAGGTGCAAAATTGGTTGAAAGACTGTACTCAAAAGAGGAGTTATCAATGTTTTGCTGTCTGACTGGGAGGGCATATCTAGTGGGGTCCCATAGGGTCAGTCCTGCATCAGATATTATTTAATATTTTCATTAAGACTTAATCTCAATTTTGCAACTGCAGGAAGATTCAGTAGTTTAGATAAGACTCTAATTCTAACTGCTTATCCCAACATCTGAACATTTGCTGTTTGTTCAACCCTAAATTTTCTTCTCTCTCATTTTTTTTTTTAAATGACAGCTTTGGAGTGTGGGGATTAAAGAATACCAAGGAGTTATGATGACTACTTGCAAAGATCTAGCATGTCTTCATGCTAATGTATTTTGCATGACTGCAGAGAGAGAAGCATCCTGTAACAGATTCCTCAGTAAGCTAGTCAGCTGGCTTTTTATGCAAGATATGTTGTATTCAGTCTGTTAATTAATGCATACTGACTCATAAGCAGGGATCAGTTATATTTTCACTTATTTGCTAAAATAATGTGATACATAAATTATGTTATTGGCATATACAGAAGTGCATTAAAATGAATTCCTTTAATTATATACATGATTACATGGCAGCAGATCAGACAATTTATCAATAGAAAATATTGATGAGATGTCAGTCAGAATTTTGTATGGTTGCCAGTTGATTTGGCTAGCCTCTTGGTTTTGTTTTTTTGTAGGGGGAAACCTTTTGGATGAATGCTATCCAGAACTTCTGTCTGTATTTCCTAGGTATTTTCAAGGTGTCTATCACCAGGTCACCCAAGCATGGTTTTTTAAAAGAAATTGGAGGACTACGACACCAAGTACTTGAAGTCAAACAGGTTACAAGCTGCCTCTTAATATCAAAGACCAGTCTTCTTTCACGGGAAACATAAAAGAAGAGGCTAAGGTGCAAAGAAAAAAAAACTACACCACCCACTCTTGTGAAGAAGCAGAAGCAGATGCAACCTCTCAAAACTACCCAGATCTCAGAATACTACAGAGGAGGAAGCCACCTTTTTTATGGAACCAGGAGCAGGGACCAATCTGGTTGTGCTAGCCCAGCCTCTCCTGACAACACAGCTTCTGCTGGAACAATGCCTTTTCCTGGGTCTCCCCGTGGTGACTCATTAGCTGTTCAAGGCAACTCAGGCCAAGACAACATGGCAAATAGTTTCCCCCCGACCCCACGTTCAGATTTCTGATCAGTGCGTGGAGAGGACACTTCTTCCCTCCTTCTGGGCAGAAATGGGGAGATCTATGTGCATACGCACAGGCACACACATGTGCATGCACCCATCCCTACCTCCAGGAAACAATCCAATGAATGTAGTTGTTTTAGTGATGGGATAATAAAATAGAGGCATAAAAAAATAATCCCAGAGACTGGTAACATACAGTGATCCTGTTGGCTGAGTTACCTGGTAATTGTCTGCATGCACTTAAACCTAATCTCTGGCTTGGTTTTATTGATTTTACTCTTCTATTGTTAGGTTATCTGATAGTTTGAAAAAAAAAAAAAAACCACAGGCCCATCAAGTTTAGCTTAAATACGGATTCTGAAGTCAAAGTTATTTAAGGTGAAAAAAATCAAAATTCCTATTTAATGTTATTAATCTTGCTAAATTGAAAGTATGCTACTCCGATGTTTATGATTTGGGACTTTGCTCAGACCACATTAAGTTTGCTTCCCACTAATGATGGACAAACTAGTTTGGAAATATAGGATGTGACAAAATCCAAAACTTTTTTTTGACTGAGTAAATTCAGCTAAATAAGAATCTCTCTTTCTTCAGTCTTTGCCAAAATCTCTCTCTCATTTACAGTCTTCGAAATTAGCAAATTCTCACATTTACCTAGAGTTGAGAGCAGAAACAACATAGTCTCAGATGCTGCTGACCTGGAGAAGCACTAAAATATATAAGTTTTCAGGTATTCCTGCAATTTTATCATCAGTTTCGAGACATTTCGTGCTTTTCTTAATATCCCAGATGCTCAAGTCATGTGACTATGTACAAATCTCAGCCTTCATTTCTAAAAAATGTCTAGCCCTCATGCTTGGAGTAAAACTTGAAAACATGAATCTTAAAGGCTTAAAAAACAGAACGCAAATAAAAAATTTAAAAGAGTATTTTTCTTAAAAATCTCATTTTAAGCCAACCTCATTATTTTGGGGGAGTCTAATTTACAATTTTTGAATGCTTGAGTTGGCAATCCTAATAGAGATGGTACACAAACCCAGCAAATTGTGCCAGACCAATCCCTAATAAAATATTAACTATGGATTTGGAATGAAGAAAAAGAGAGAACAATCTAGCTGGCTTAGAAAAATGAAGGGAGGGGAGAAGGAGCAGCGTGCTGCATGCATATGCTGAAGATGGAACTCAGATGCACAGCAGTACAGTATGTGAAAGACAGCACAGCGTGTACTTAAACTGATGAAGCAGGCTGTCCATTCTCACCAAATATACAGAAAAATTGAAACTTTTTAAAAAAGAAATTTCCTACCAAAGCTTTTTATGTTATGAATAAATGGGATCACTTTGTTCATTCAGTTAAAATGTATTATCCTACCGTGTCAGAAAGCATTATTAAAACACATTTAAGCCACCACACTGGTACCCTGCTCCTTCAGCCATCAACTACCCTGTTAGACATAAGCCTGTTTATAAAAGCTATGATGAGTTTCCTTTTAAACTCCAAGTTGAATAGGATTTGTTAACATCTACCTAACCTGAAAAATGCAGGAAAAAATGAAACTGCTACTTTGATTAACTGCTCCAATTCCCCCTCTCCCCACCCCCATTTTCTGTCCACTACCACCGACTTTATTTTGTAAACTGCTTATTTTGTTTAACTGCATTCAGCATATGCAATCAAAATTTTTAAGACAGGTAACCAGAGCCATAAGACATCTTACTCATAAGCAAAGTACTGATTTTCTTTTGACATTTATGACATCATGGGCCCTGGAACAATCTATATCTCTCATTGATTTCAATGGGACTGACTTGCATGAGCTGCAAGACTAGATCTTCACGTTTGTATGATATATTAAGCAGTGAAACCCAAAAGAATGCCAACCTTCAAAGAAATTCATTTCTGCAAAGAGAATGAAGTCATCCACTGCTGTGTGCTCAACCTATGCGAATTAGTGTTGAGAATCCCATGGCAGCCAAAAGGGTACTGGATAAGCACACAAAATAGCATTATGTCCTGGCCAAATTCCAGACTGAGTGAACTGTCTTTTGTCTGCCTAAATTAACCCACTGAATATAGTTTCTGCACTTATGAACCATAAACAGGCTGTATATAGTATTACTGGGCACCATTCATCAACTGATGCCTTCTGCCCCAGGAAGTGGTTGCACTAAAGTAGCGAGTTAAGGGTTGCCTGTGCATCTCTAATTTATAAAGAATTTTGGGATCCTTCCTGATAAAAGATGTTGCCAAAATATGAAATTATGATTTTACTATTAAAGGTCATAATCTGAAGAGAGATTTGCAAAGTGATTTTAATAGTCCAATTTCTCCAAAGAATTAAAAATTTGCAATGCAAAATACAAATGATAGTTTTTTTAAAAAAGGGTAGTATCCACTTTACCAACTGAGGGCAAAGACCTTGAGGTGTTCCAAGGTTAAAGTTTAAAAGAGTCAATTGTCTACTTATATGCAGCTTTCACACTGCTGACATGTCTGTCAATTTGGAATACTAATCTGCTGGGACCTTAACATGCTCATCAAGGGATCTGCCCAACTCACTGAGTTCCCTTGCTTCTGAGATTAGTATCTTTAATTGTTTTCCCTAGGATATTCTCTGAACTCATTTCAGTTTGTCTCAGACAAATTTAGTAATCCAGAAATGCATAGCACACAAAAATAAAAGCAACTTGCAAATACTAAAACAGTTTATACACAAGATACAACTCCCAGACACAAGACCGAACTTTGTACAAGTACTGTACAATAAGTGATGAATTACACTATTCACCAGTAGTTCATAGGTAACTAGGGCATATTTCAGTGGTGACCCTGCTTTTCTGATATAATCATTCTAGAATTAATGGAATGCCTTAAGGACAAGGGTGCCACTATCTTAAGCACAGGCAAACAATGTTAAGTCAGCATCATTTTTATGATGATTTGGTAAGTCTGAACAAATATTTGAGGAAGTTACAGAAATGAAGTAAGCTTTATATATGTAGTTTCAATATCACTTATATTTATCCTCCTCTTTGCTGAAACGATGTATATTTGATTATAAAGATCTAAAATCCACCTATGGAGAGATGTGCACATACGGGTGCAGTAGACTTTAGATCTTCTTGCACAAATACTTATACAATGTGTGCATCAGCTGAAGAGAATGATAGATGTGTCATGCTGAACCTTACAGAAATTAACATTTGTTAATAACTTTCTGGGGGGGGGGGGGGGCTTGTGTGTATACACACACACACACACACAAACTTATTGCCTAGTAATTAAAGAATATCTTTCATGTAGTTCTTTATCTAGAAAAAAGGAAAGCAAATGCAGCAAGTGCAAACTTCCCTATGCCATGTCATCAATAAACCAAAAGGGGGATCATATTTATGGAGGAAATCAGGAATGGTCAATAGAGTCGGTCAGAACATTTTTCTGTGCTGTTTCGTCAGAACTGAAATGGATTGCAGAGGTGTATTAGTTTCCACACAACTTTTATCAGGACAATTGAGTCTGGGATACTGTAGGGACGGGGGTGAGGGATGACAATGCTTCAGGTTCTACATGTTCATGCCCATGCTCTGCTTGATTTGGAACGATCTGGAGATAAAACAATGAATCAAGCAGAGCAGGGATTTGAACAGCATAAAATCAGATCTCTCAAGTCCCATCAGGACTAGAAATTAGAGTTTTATACTCTGAAAAGAGGAGCCAATTATCCAAGTTCCCAACAGGATACGCAGCATGTACCTTTTGCTCTAGAAGGTCCCAAGGTATCAGACCTTAACAATACAATGTTATTCTATGTAGAAATAATTAAGGTAAATAGGTAATCTAAGTAGTATCTAAACTTTATTAGTTGTAGTTTTCTGTTTTTCTAAATCTGGTACAGCTGGGGTCAAGTTATTACAGGGCCTCATTGTTCCTAATTAAGTCAATGCCAAAACTGATGGGAATTGCTCTATATAGCAGAGGTATATAAAAAACAATGCCAATAGTGCTTTATACTTCCCAAATGGTTCTCAGGTATTCTGTCTGTAAAATGTGTCATATCCAGGATATATGAAGATGTCATGAGATGACCAACGTAAGTTTGTGGCTTCACCACACGAGTCAGCCAGCCCAGATTCACAATGACTAAAGCTCTACTACACAACAGCATACATGTCAGTGTGTCTCTGCCTCATATAAAATGTGGAGGATTTATTATACAAAACAATAATGATGACAGGACAATCAGACTAAGTTTATTAAAACTTTAACGGATGTCAAACATTTGTCTTTATAGAACAGCAAGCATACTCCAGACTAACAAGGCTGGGAGACATTCCAAGTCTTAACTAATATTTCGTTCAGCTTGGAAAAAGTTAGCCAGGCATCTTGGCAAAACATTAGAGCTTTTTTTTCCAGTTAAACCAGATATTTCGCAAAGGCAGAAATGTGTCAGATTTCCAACATGCTACTGACTAGATAATACCAAAAGTAGATCTAGTTGATACCAGGTAGCACAAGCACACTGTTTATTGATATTAGTCTCTCCCATGTGAAGGGTTTCAGGATAAATGCCAATAGCCTAATTATTACTGATGGTTTCCCCATGAAAGGTTTTTAAGGGGACCATCCACCCATCACTGCAGCCAATAAACAGTGAAAGAGACTCTCCATAGATAACCATCAGTTAAAATTTCCAGCGTGCGTCAGATGGAATAATACCTGTAAAACCTCTTTTGCCAAAACGGTAAGCTCCTACAACTTGAGTTTAAGAAAAATCAGTAGCCATGTATAAAAGTACCACTATATCTTCTTTTTCAGCTTCCATTAGAGAAGTACACAACTGAAGATTTGATCAGGTATGATTTCATACAGTAAAAGATCAACAGCATTGACATATTACAACTAGAGAGCAATTCAAACAGCAGTTGCCTCCACAGACTGCCAGAAAGTGGGACACAACTAAAGTTATGAGTCATATTTAAGCATTGTACTAAGTCAACCTGTTGCTAGTTATGCCTTGCATCTCATTTGTTTAAATTGCAGGTCGAAAGTAGCACACAGTTTAACAATATCCTATCATCAAATTATTGCAAGGGAAACTCATTGTCTAAAAGCAGCGAAGAGTCCTGTGGTACTTTATAGACTAACAGACGTATAGGAGCATGAGCTTTCGTGGGTGAATACCCACTTTTTCGGATGCCCAAGAAAGCTCATGCTCCTATACGTCTGTTAGTCTATAAAGTGCCACAGGACTCTTTGCTGCTTTTAAAGATCCAGACTAACACAGCTACCCCTTTGATCATTGTCTAAAGTAGAAGCAAACCCAACCTAAAGCTATCAAATTCAGAAGGTAAGTAAAATTTCTTTTAAAGTACCAGTAGGTACTACTTGAAATCTCACAAGGAAGTCTGTTCTTAGGAGATTTCCAGCCCAATTTCAAGACCAAAGAAGTTTCTCCTTGTGGACTATCAAAACATCAGACTTTGATGATATGGAATAAATATCTGAATCTTTTGAAGCTTTCCTATCACTAGTTTTATATGACCATCACACATCTTTTTTCTTCTATTCCATTACTGTATTCACTGCTGGCAACAGGCTATGAGCAAAACTGAAGAGACCACTGAGTGTAATGCTATGTAATTTCTTACAGCTTCCAAACAGATTGTTCTGTTTTTACTTCTCTCAGTCAGGAACTATTACTCAGAATGATTCTGCTTTTTGCCCTAATAAAAAATTAAGCTCATTCGGGAAAAAAAACACAACCCTATGTTTTAATATTTTGGGATAAAGAGATGTGTTAGGAGTTATGGTATATGTTTAAAACATGCAGCATCAAAAGGTATAGAAGCTATACTGTTCTTGCTTCCTATTTTCAAAACAATTTGAAAAGTGAAGTAAATGTGTATTCTGGTAATTAGGTCACCACTAAGCTTATAAAGCTTGACAAAAAAAAAAAAAAAAAAACCACAGATTAAAGCTATCCAAATTACAAGCACAAGTGGTAAATTATTCACAGCCAAAATTATGCCCTCAGTTGCTCCTTTGCAGCTCTGAATGAAGTCAGTGAGCCTATCTAGGTGTAACCATTCCTAATTTACCCCACAGAAAATAAAATACTCCCTTAAAATAGAAATGTAAATATATAAGCACCACAATTCTGACTTGTGATACTTCTTAATTCAGCTCTGAATCACAAAACAGTTCTACACATAGACACTTTCAAAAAGTGGCACACTCAGTACGCTAATACGGTGGCTTCTCACCTTTGTGAAAGGAAACAGAAAAAACAATCAAAGAAATGACTTTGTTTGAAGTAAAACAGACGACAACTAGGAGCTTTCAAGGATTGCGGTACAGCTACAAAATTGTTAAAGCAACAGACCAGATTTTTTCCTAGGATGAGACTTGAGACAAAAAACAAACACACACACACACACACACACACACACTTATTTTGATTCAGAAATTTAGTTGAGGCCCAGTTGACACCCCTTTGGACATTTCTGAAGCACTTGACAACTTACGTAGGGTACACCTATTTCATTACCTTACCACCATGACTACCACCCACTAAGATATAAGGATTCACCATGACACAGCTGGACCTTCTTTTTCCTGAGTCTGACCAAGCCCATTGTGGAAACTTAATCTGAACCAGATGGTATCGCCAACTCCACAGGAGTGTCCTGAGATGCTCTTGAGAGGTAAACTAAGGTTCCTGCTGTTTTCTATAGCTTGCCAATTTCCCTACATTGCTGCTCCAACCACTTTTCTACACCCCGCCCCCCGATTCTCTCTAACATTTATCCAGCTCTGAGAAACGTGTAAGTTTATAGAATTTACCTATGACCAGTTTTGCAGGCTAAAAGTGATCACAGAGCAGCATGAGCTTTGTGAACTTTGCTTCCACAGACAGACCAGAAGAAAATAATAGATACAGAGCCAGGAGAGTAAACCCAAAGTCCAGGAGTGGCTAACTGGGTCAATGTGCTGAGCCTGTTACATTCCAACCAGGGCCCAGGTTGACTGTGGTCCCCTTAATCTTCATATCTTTATTGGTATTTGATGTGTAGTCTTGGATTACTTTCTTACTAAGGACTAATAGCTCATTTATCAGAAAACAATAGTGAAACTTTATAAAGTCAAAGAGAATAATGGCTGATGTGACACAGAATGCAACATACCATACGCCAAGTCATTCATGAGACATCCAAAACATACAAACCACAATTTCTCTGCAGAAAGAATGAAAGTAGCACATAAATATGCATCTAAGCAATTCAAAGTTGTCCAGGGCAACTGAAAGGGTTTTCCATTGGAGTTTAATGTTTTCTAGTTATGAAGCTCTGCATTTAATCATCCCTCCTTATTTTAAGAGGCAGTACAACATTGAGGCTGCTCAGGTGTCTGTTCACGTTATTTTACTCCAAATTTTCCCCCTGCCACATGCACATTCCATTCTTTCACAGTATCTACCTTAGTGGTGGATACTTTCCTTTTTATTACAAGCTATTTTGAATAACTTTAAGCTTTAGTTTTTAAGTGAAGCATTTGGTTAGTTTCTCCTTTTTTTAAAAAAAAGGGACACAATGAGGAGTCCGTGACACAGACTAACACGGATACAGACTAACACGGCTACCCCTCTCTCCTTTTTAAAGGAGTTTTTAAACTATGGGGTTCATTTCTGCTGTCCTTACTCAATCAAGACTCTAAATGATCTTAGTGGAAATAACGTAAGGACCCCAAGATTAGCCCAAAAAGATGAAGACCAAGACTTTCAAAAGTGACTAGTGATTTTGGGTGGCCAGTATGAGACACATTACGAACGACTGATTTTCAGAAGAGACACAACCCAGCAGTTTCTGAAAATCAGGACCCTTTAATGTGTCTCAATTTGAGTACCCAAAATCACTAGTCATTTTTGAAAGTCTTGGTCTTCATCTTCTCAGTCCCTTGCTCATGTTATTTACTTAAAAGGAGAGAGGACTAGCTAAATGTAAGGTTTCAGAGCCTGATCCAAAGCCCACTGACGTCAAATGGGAAAGACTCCCATTCATTGCAATGGCTTAAGAGTCATGCCCCATATTGTAAATGAATACCACGAAGGAAGTAGATGTTGGCTTTGGGATTTTCTCCTGTTTCTCATTGACCATGTTCTGATATACGGTGTGAACACCCATATTTTCAAAGGATTATGAAGAAAGTACCACAGATAAATCTCTATTGACCAGAAATCCGTCTCTATGTCGTTTTGCATCTGTCATAACTACATATTGCACTTCATCTTGTTTAATCAACTTGAACACAAGAAGATGATAGACAAGAGGTGTTTTGACCCCAAATTAGCATATGAGACAAGATAGATGAATAGAGTGTGAAATGGTTCAATTTGAATACTACTGCATTTTATCCATGTGAAGCATCTCCTGGCCAGCTGGAATTGATCAAGGGCATAGCACACTGTTCCAGTAATACAGACTGTAAAACAATGAGTAGGCTGGCTTTACTTGACATATGCATTTAGGAGAAAGGTACCTGTAACACAGCTAGCCTACCAGGGGAATACATCAAAAAGTTCAACTCGATGGCTAAAGACAAAGCTGGCAATGATTCATACAGCAGCTCACTATTTCGAGTTATGCGAACTACTTCACTGACGTCACGTACTTGCTGTATATGTTACACAATACAGAAGTTAAAAAAAAATAAAAAAAAATAAAAAAAAAAATCACAGATGCCTCCACAGGAAGACATAAGCAAATTCTGAAACAAAACTATAGGTATAGGGCAGATTTTCACATGTGGTCTGTACCCATATTTGGGGCCAGATTTTCAGAAGTGATCAGCACTCACTTAGGCACCTAAGTCAAGAGCTCAGATTTTCAAAAGGGCCCAGCAGCCAAGCTCCCATTGAAAATAATGGGAGTTGCTGGATCTGATAAACAAAAAAGCTGGCCACTCAAACAGGAGAAAAACTCTTGAAGAAAAACACTGCCCACTTAGTGAGGTGCCCGTGACATACGAGGGTACAATCTAGACTATGAGTAGCTGTGTCACCCCTGCCCTATAATCTGGGGTGCCCTTTACAATGCATTGCTGCTGTAGCCTCTATCGTGGACTGCTCACAAACAGCCTCCAGCATGCAAGTCACCCCCAGCTATGTCTGAGAGTGTACTGGAGCCAGCCAGCCACCTTGGCTCTTACCACCGTTGGTTATACCGCAGGGTGACTCCAACACACCCCCAGTCTTCCATTTCTGGCAGACTAATGCTAGCTAGAAACCCGGTAGCTCCTTTCCAACCCAACAGGCCACTTGCAGCAAACCACTTTTCTGCCTCTACTACCATTGCTACCTCTTGCTGAAGGAGGAGAACCACAGTGGGGACATTGAGGGAGGGCCTTCTCTGTCCCTGTCACATGATGAGTGTAGCAGAATTATAGTTTCTTCCCTGGCACCCGTGAGCATTCACTTGCTACTCTGCCATCTACTAGCAGCTAAGGTTCTGAACACTCACATAAGGTACATCCCTTAATATGTGTGCACCAGCACTTCTATCAGTCAGACCTATATGTGGCTATAAAAACAAAAAAAGGTGCCCTACAAAATATTGCTAACATAGTGAGAAATGTAAGTGCACATTTGGAAAAAGTCAGACACAAGGTAACAAATTCATATCCTTCACCCTTGATGAGGAAGGCTCTGATACAGCTGTGAACTCCACATGAGTGTACCCCTGCGTATGCCAAATAAAGGTCAATGGGGGACTGCCCATGCATTTTATTGCAGGACTGCAGCCAACGATTATTTTTGAACTGGCAACAATAATTTTAAATATTGTCCAAACGAGGATGGCCAAAGGGCCCCCATTAAAAACTAAAAATGAAACAAAAGACAGCTTGCAAATTACCCTCAACTTACAGAAAGGCAGGGATCAAAGTCTGAGCCTCAGTCCAAAGTTTACACCTGTCCTCTGTCATGGTAACAGACCAAACCAAAAAAATTGTTCCATGTGCACTGAGTATTATGGAATGATTTTGCAGCTTAGTTTCAACTCTATTAAAAACAAATACTTATTTCTAATTTTTTCTTACATACTAGCTTTGATAAACTATAAAGTAGAATAACTAACTTCAGATACTCATTCTAATGCCACTGGCAGTATCTAACAACCTCAAACATTCAAAAATTTAGAAACAGAAAACTAATGGACAGTGCAAATCATCTTCCACCAAGTACGCCCCCCTTCATCAATTACCCCATGCTAATTGCCTAGGATTTGGTTCTTCACTAGTGCACCCTTCTACTAAAGAGACAAAACAGCCTGACAACTACCAGTGGATACCTTTATTTTTTTAATATATATTTCATTCATTCTTCAGTGCAGCAGAAGGCGAATCTGCACCAATGCTCATTTTTGGCTTTGCTTCTTTGATCTTAGAAATCCAGGTTTAGCCAGCCTGCATTTTCAAACACTCTCTGCAAGCATGAGACAAAAAAGGAGCTAAAGCTCATTCATATTCACAGGGGCTGACCAGTGATTTCCCCCTTTTGCTCAAAAACAGGCAATTCCAAGAACACTTCCACAGGTAATGTGCATGCCTTTTAGAATGCAGACACACACACAATGGAGACCGGTGCATAAACAGGATGAATATCTCCATGTTCAGAAAACAAGGTCAACCAATGCCCCTATTTGTTCTACTGAAAAGAAAAGAATATACACCCTCAGTGGCAGCTACTGGTATATTTATTGTCACTGCACCTTAAAAATAAAGGAAATCTATTGCTAGGGAGAGATAGATTTACTGGAGCCAGTTTTCTCACCTTTTCTCTTCTACGTTCTGCACATTGTCTTCTCACTAATTTTGTTTATGGCAATGTC
Organism: Chrysemys picta bellii; assembly: GCF_011386835.1. Classification (NCBI taxonomy): domain Eukaryota; kingdom Metazoa; phylum Chordata; order Testudines; family Emydidae; genus Chrysemys; species Chrysemys picta. The sequence continues at coordinate 41,720,606 of NC_088797.1, forward strand.
AGTATTGCTGTTACCCATGCCTGCACCTCTTTCCTTACTATTAATTATGTTAGCTCACCAAATGTACAACCACTTTCCAATCATAGAAGACTAAGTCTTCTGTGTCCATGTTTTGCTGTTTTTTAGTGCCCAGGGTGGAGAACATTTTCACCACACACAAGCCAAAAAAATCCCTCAAACACACACAATGCCAGGTAGGAGAGCCATGTGACACCCCTTAGAAGCTGGTTGGCACCCTGAGCAACCGCCCTCCTCACCCATGCCTAGGCCCAGCCCTGCACAGTCCACACACTGAAGACACATGAACACAAGCACAAGTCTTTGTAGGACTGGGGCCTAAGGCTGTAAAATACAGAGAATTACAAAGTAATCAGGAAAGATAGGAATAGAAATCCAATCCTCCTGCACACATTCCCCTAACTGATCTTTCCTGTGATTCTCCCTTGCAAAAAAGGATAAAACATTTACTAATTGTCCTATCCTCCAAGTTAAAAAAAAAAACAATTTAATGCTTATTTTTCCATCTTTGTTGTTCTCCCCTCTAAGCTCTTCTGTCACATCTGTATTAAACTTCCAGTCCATACACAGTGAGTACATTTCTGGCATAAACCAGTAAAAATACCCAATCAACATTTTCACAAAACCAGTAGAAAAGGGAAAATTTACCTGTTCCGTATGGAAAAGATATTACCCAGCTCTGAAACAGTTTTTCTTGTTACAGTGCTGGCAGCAACAGGTATCCCTTCCACAGCAACTCCTCCCTGAGGACAGCTTTCATGAATTCCTCCTTGAGCATGCTCAAGCATTAAAGGGAAGTGCAGGTGCATGTTCTCTACAGTTCTAAGCAGTCTGAGAGAAACTAGCTATTTCCATTTTAAAAGAATGTTCAGTTATACTGAAAATAAAAAATACATAAATAGCTAATGTGGGAATGCTTGTACCATAAGCAACACTTTTGTGAGATCTACAAAGTTCTGTCACTTCTCATATTATGCACAGATCCCCACTCACTCTCCTAGGCTATCTAGAAAGAGATAAGTGTAACAGCTTGTCTGTGGCTTAAAATAAATAAATAAAAATAAGCAGAGTATTAAGAATACAACAAGGCAGGGAGTTGCAGTCAAACGTAAAAAGGACCAGCATGATTATACTTCTCAGAGTCTGTTACAACAAACTTCTCACAGTCAAGACTCAAACAGGCTTGCATAAAGCCTTTCAATCACCAAAAAAAAAAAAATAATAAAAAAAAAGGCTCTGGATAAATAAAAGAGAAAACTATTACTGGCAGGAACTTGCCTAAGTACTACTTTCCTCTTCTTTCTTTCTCTCTGTGTCCCAGAAGAGTTTGTTTCAAAGTACCCTACTACTCAGACCACTTCCAGGGTAATGAGAAATTTCTTAATTCACTACAGCTGCCCATGCCCTACTGTTCTGCTAACCCCAGCAATTAATACATGCAGCTGTCCTGTTCCAACCCAGGCAGAGTATGAGTGTTAATCCTTCCTCTGCCATTCCCTGGACAGGCTCTATCCACCCCATCACAAACAGTTAAAAGAAACTGTAAGGGCTTAGGCCCAGATTCTCAGTGGTGTGTAGGCTCCTATTTTCCATTGATTGGAGAAATGGACCTTAGTGTATGTTGCTTTGTAGAAAGGATCACCACCAGCTACGTCACCAAGAGCTGTTTTAATGGCTCTTCCAGTAACCATGCAATCTGTAATAGCCAGCCCTTCAGGAAAATATCTACTTCATCTCCTAAGCACTTGAAAAATCCATGCACAGTAAAGTAAACTTGCATGCCAGAGTTACATTTCTAACAGTTTATCTCATCTGTGAGTCTTCACCCAAATCAGTACATATATGGAGAAAGACATATGTCTCTTATGTTTCAGTTTAAAATCCTGCAGCTGTGTAGTCATTCATAGTAGTCTACTCCAGGTAGAGTGGGTGCTCACTGCATACTCCTCACCAGTGATCGAGTATTTTCTGGAAGAAATATTGGCAGTAATATGAACGTTTATGTGTCTCTGCTCCATGCTGTGCTGGTAGAGATCATATGGGCATTGTGTCTTTACAGCTAAAGGTAATCCATCAAGGAGCTGAAGCAAATAGATTATTGTTCCATTAAAAAGTTCTTTGTGGATAACAAAGTCTCTGACTTAAATTTTACGGTTGTGTATGGCATTATACTAATTCAACCAGCTTCCATATAAATGTCACAACAAAAAATGTTTCTGGCTCTTCATCAATGAGCTTAACATTATAAGTGAAGGGTAAATTAATCTATGAGAACTTTGTAAAATAAACTTGATTAATATGTGTTAGGACAGGAATGATCATTAGGTTAAGGTTGCATAAGCGTTTCAGTTCTAATTACCTGTTTGCAGTCACATTAGTTTACAAAAATATTCACCTTTCAGGCTTAGTCTCTGCCCAAAGGAAAATGCTTTTGTAAGTTTAAGAAAACCCAGTTTAGACAGCTTGTGAAATTAATACTCTTCCTGTTGGGAAAAAATTACAAGGTGTTTTTTAAGCCATTATATAGCACCAACAGAAAACTTACATTTGGTTGGGAAATATCCCTCACTGAGGAGAGATGATGTGTTCTGGTGGAGCTTGATTTTGATGTTGTAGTTATGATCCATTTGTTGCCTTTTGCGCATATGTAATACCTTTTTTTCTCTTCCCCCCCCAGGGGAGGAATCTTTTCACTATGGAACAGAAGGGTTCCCATAGGGTTACCATATTTAAAAAATTAAAAAAGAGGACACTCCACGGGCCCTAGCCTCGCCCCTTTCCCACCCCCGGCCCCGCCCCAACCCCGCCCTTTCCCCAAAGTCCCCGCCCTAACTCCCCCTCCTCCCTACCAGCCTCGCGAAAAGGGCTGCCCGAGCGCTACCGGCTTTACGGTTTGCCGGGCAGCCTCCAGACCCTGCGCCCCTGGCCGGCCCTTCCCCAGCGCAGCTGGAGCCCGGGAGGGGAAGCGCCCAGCCAGGGGCGCAGGGTCTGGAGGCTGCCCGGCAAACCATGAAGCTGGTAGCACTCGGGCTTCGGGCAGCCCCTATGCCTCCGGACCCCAGCCGCTGTAGCAGAGCAGCTGGAGCCGGGGAGGAGAAGTGCCCGGCCGGCGGCTGGGGTCCGGAGGCAGGGGGGGCTGCCTGAAGCCGGTAGCGCTGGCTCAGGCAGCTTGGCTCTTAAACAGAGCCAAAGTCTGAGAGGGGAGGAGCAGAGCAGCTGGAGCCCGGGAAGGGAAGTGCCGGGCCGGCGGCTCGGGGTCCGGAGGCAAGGGGGGCTGCCCGAAGCCGGTAGTGCTGACTCGGACAGCTTGGCTCTTAAACAGAGCCGAAGTCTGAGAGGGGAGGAGCAGAGCAGCCGCGGGAGGGGAAGTGCCCAGAAGGTATTTTTCCCGGACATGTTCAGCTTTTTGGCAATTCCCCCCGGACGGGGGTTTGATTGCCGAAAAGCCGGACATGTCCGGGAAATACCGGACGTATGGTAACCCTAGTTCCCATTGACTTCAGCGTGCATTGCACTAGGCCCTAAATTTGTATTTAGGCAAGGAAGACTCCTGTGTACAAGCATGCATAGCTAATTAACTGCAAGCTGAAAAATGACCTAAATGTGCATGCTGGTTCAGAAAAGGCCCAATATAAAAACTTTACCACCTCCATTGGTAGGAGCGTGGCATGTGCTACATGAAACAATTATAAGCATACACAAAAGAGCAGATTTATAACTGGATATGTAACTTTAATTTTGTAATTTCTTGACTTGAGTGCTTAACTGTGCAATCTTAATGGTCTCTAAGTATTTAATGAATGCCAATGAATAGTGTATGCAATGTAATAAAAGTTGCTATTATGCAGTTATTATGACAAAGCCCAATTTTTATATTATATACATAATTGCAAAATAAGCTTTTTATCCTGTTTACCATTCCTTGCTCATTCTCAAAAGCTTTTCTACATTATTGCTTACCTAGTGCTTAAACAAAGTGACCTTTAAAACAAGCATACATAAATCTACAATAAAGCTTCTACGCTACCCTATCTCATTATTTAAATTGCACTCAGCCATGATATTGGAGCACCAAGCAAAATGAAAAAGTAGTCAAAGTGAAGCTTTTCTCTTTCTTCCTCTTTCCCTTATCAGAGGCACATATTTAGTAGTTAAACATTATTAATAATAATATCTTACTATGGAAGACCAAGTAGGAGAGGATTTTACATTTTGGTCTGAAGATAACACAGCAGCTGCTTCAGGTTTTTAATGTAACTTTTAAACTCCTTGCTCTGTAATTCAGTGAAGGGGGCTCTACATTTAGCTCCCAAGTGAAATGTCTGCAGTAGTATCTGATATATATAAGGGATACAGAACAGAAAGAAGGCCCTCAATCTGAGAGTTATTCCACCTTAGATCTTGCAAAGGGATTTAACTTACTCTTGTGTTAAGTAAGGAAACTTTAAAAAAAAACACTCTATTCATAATACTGATACAGCTAAACATCTACATGGTTTTCCCTGCTAACATTCTGTCAATTAAATTTTATTCCAGGAGGGTTAAATGATACCGTGACATTTTGCCCTTTGTCTGTGACTTAAAAATGTGACAACAGTACATTCTAAAGCTGACAAAGCTTCATGTGATGTTAACAAACAAATGGTGTATTTCTTGCAGATTGCAGCACTGATGTGTCATGAAAGGTAAGGGTGTTTGCCACAGAATTTTGCTTCAGAGCATTTCAAAGCAAATCAATTGACCCAATATATATAGGACTTGATGTATGATTTCACCTATACCAATGTAAATCTGGAGCAACTCTGTTAAAGGCAGTGGAGTTACACCAGTGTAACTGAGATCAGAGTCAGGCCCCTAATACCAGTTCTTATTATGGAAGTGAAAATGAGATTATGATTTTAATATATTTAATTTGTGCACTTGAATCCTTTTACTCAAAATTCATTGAATTTATTCATAAAATTATACACTAAAATGACTAGGTAACCTACTGGAGTGTTAATTTTCAATCTTCAGTAGAACTATTAACAATTTCCCAGATCCTTTACAGTTACACAAAATATCCTATAAAGGCTGAATTAGGAAATAGGTTTCTAAGAACTGCTTTAGGTTGATTTTTCTGAAACTATATTATAGCTGGTGAGGCTATTGTCGGCACTCTGCTGTAGGCCTTGTGCCTAATAGTGCACTTGGATGTATTGTTGAGGCAAAGTAACATGCCTTCGATGTAGCTAATTGCTTAAGTAACAAGCTTTTGAGCTGTCTTCCTCCTTTTTGTTGGCATTACTAAGATGGTATAAATATTTGATGAATAGTATATTATTATTATTTTATTATTTTTATTATTATTATTTATTAAAGTTCACTTAATTAGGAAACTAAAAGCTGGTAGAGATCTAACTTGTTAGTTTGAGACTATTCCATGCACTGGGGAAAAAATATTATCTTGTGGCTGAGGAAGCGGGGCGTGGGCATTGGGACTCCTGGGTTACATTCCCAATTTTGCCATCCACTTTTTGTAAAATCCTGAGCGAGCCATTATAGGTACATCTACACAGGTAGATAAAAGCCCTGTGGCACAACCACAGCAGCCCAGGTCAACCTCCTGGTTCCACTGCCCCTGAACCAGTTTACTGTGGTTTGGGGCTTTGTGTTAGGTCACTGCTGGCTCACTCCCATTGTAACAGCCACTATTAAAATAGTTATAATCTCACATTAAAGACACAGAAAAGTAAAAACCAATTAAAGGATGTAAAACTTAGAGAACTACATCTTTCATTTTATCAAATCACCATTCTCTCTAACTATTTGGAGTCTATTACAGGGGAAACCGTTGCTGAATCTTCTTGGAGTGCATTACCAATCCTTTCTGAAGGAAAAGGAAAAGTTATGTTTCGGTGATCTTCAGCGGCTGTTGTTTCTGAAGTCCTGTGCTGTTTCTTTGCAAATAAAAAGACAAACTCAGACAGAAGGGGAGAGAAAAGAATAGCAACAACAGGTAATCCAGCTTCTGTCTCTGGCACTTGTTTTCTCTTGCAACCTTCCTGGAGAAACATAGTCACAGCACACTCTCTTATCAGCCACTCTGGGTACATCAACACTGGAATAAAATACCCGTGGCACGGGTCTGCTGATGCAGGCTTGCAGAGCTAAAAATTACTGGGTAGACATTCGGGCTCAGGCTGGAGTCTGGTCGCAGAACTTGAGCTCCAACCCAAGCCCTGATGTTTACATAGCAGTTATACAGCATTGCAGCTCAAGCCCTGGAAGCCTGAGTCAGCTGACCTGGGCCAGCCAGAGGCATTTAATTGCTGTGTAAACATACCCTCTGAGACCTGGCAAACTTTGACCAGTGTCAGATTGAAGATATACCTTGCCTTGCTGGTCAGAGGCTCACAACTGAGCGACACAGGTTGTCTTGACAGGTCAGAAAGGAAAAGGGGAGAGAGAGAGAGAGAGAGAGAGAGAAAAGAGGAGAAATGAAGCAAGGAATGCAAAAGACACATTAGGAAGGGGGTGGCAGCAGGAACCAGAAGATCAAATTCTGAATCCTATGTGGTGTTCAGGATTTAGCTGAGGCCAGTGAAGGTGGTATGACATAGCCCCCTCCTTCTGACCAGATCTGGACAGAACATATTTCTGGATCAGGAAAATAAGGACCCAGCAGTGGCATAGTGCATCTCAGAGTGCATGGGCAGCAGCAGCCATAATGGTGAAGCTTCGTCCTTCCAGTCCACCCATCCCTCTGTCCCAATGAGTGACCCCAAATAAATAATGTCTAACCTTGCTCTAATAAAATTAACCAATCAAAACATATTTTGATGACTTGAACTACAGTTCTTTCCTTCCATTTCTATAACTCATTCTTATGCCAATTTAGGACTTCAGCAGGAGACTTGAATACCCCTTAACACAGTTAATACTAATACTTGTCTCCTACTTTGCCCACTGTCACAAATTTTGTATAACAGGCTGAGCTGGAGTTTTATTTTTAACTTTGAATAATTTAGAATACAAGCTTCTATGCAATAGTGCACAGTTTGAGTTGCCTGTAAAGGGGTCTGGTTTTCAGGAGGTGACTGCTCAGCATTGCCCGAAGGTCTAGCAGCATTTGCATGTGTATCATATTGCTGATCTGAAAAGAAGACATATGCCCCAATGAGGTTGACTGGGAATTTCCCCCTGCCTACTGCCTCGTCCTGACTATTAATACTTGATCATTATCCTCCTGCTACTGCCTATCATTACACATAGCCTGGATGTGAGGACCTAGAGATATGTTGAGTAAGGAGAGGAGAAGGATTAGGGGAAAGTAACCACCGTCAACTTGAAATGATGGTTAGACATCCACAAGGAGATGTCATAGACAGGCCAAGATTTTGGTTTGGACAGAAGAAAATGGGTCTGGAGTAGAAAGGTAGATCTATGAGTAGTCCACATAGATAGTTGAATTTGTGTTTGCAGATGAGATTACCCAGAGATAAGGTTTAGCAGCAGAAGAGAAGGTGGCCAAGGACGGAGCCCTATGGAACCCCGACACAAAAGGTGGAGGGGGATGAGGAGGATCTTAGGAGTACTTAGCAAGGTCAGAGGAGAAGCAGGAAAGGGCAATGATCTCCCTGATGCACTGTGAAGCATATAGAAGTATGTTCAGCCAATCAGGGAATTAAGGGGAAAAAAGCCATATGAAAAAACTCAATCAACCTACTTTGAAACTTGAAAATGCACCCACAAAAGGCAGCCCTGGAATTCATGGTTATCTAGATATTGCAAGAACACATCAGACCTCACTTGAATTACACACTGAATTACTGACAAATTTGAATGGAAATGATACAGAAGCACTACAAGCTTAAAGTAGCAAACTTCCACTTTTTGGAGTTAAGCATAGAGTCAGAGTTTAAGATCAGAAGGGACCAATATGATCGTCTAATCTGACCTCCTGCACAATGCAAGCCGCAAGCAAGTGACCCATGCCCCACGCTGCAGAGGAAGGCGAAAAACCTCCAGGCCTCTGCCCTGGAGGAAAATTCCTTCCCGCCCCCAAATATGGTGATCAGTTAAACCCTGAGCATGTGGGCAAGACTCACCAGTCAGACACCCAGGAAAGAATTCTCTGTAGTAACTCAGATCCCACCCCATCGAACATCCTATCACAGACCATTGGGCATATTTACCGCTAATAGTCAAAAATCAATTAATTGCCAAAATTAGGCTATCCCATCATACCATCCCCCCCATAAACTTATCAAGCTTAGTCTTGAAGCCAGATTTGTCTTTCGCTCCCACTGCTCCCCTTGGAAGGCTATTCCAGAACTTCACTCCTCTGATGGTTAGATTTCAAGTCTAAACTTCTTGATGGCCAGTTTATATCCATTTGTTCTTGTGTCCACATTGGTACTAAGCTTAAATAATTCCTCTCCCTCCCTGGCATTTATCCCTCTGATATATTTATAGAGAGCAATCATATCTCCCCTCAGCCTTCTTTTGGTTAGGCTAAACAAGCCGAGCTCTTTGAGTCTCCTTTCATAAGACAGGTTTTCCATTCCTCGAATCATCCTAGTAGCTCTTTTCTGTACCTGTTTCAGTTTGAATTCATCCTTCTTAAACATGGGAGACCAGAACTGCACACAGTATTCCAGATGAGGTCTCACCAGTGCCTTGTATAATGGTACTAACACCTCCTTATCTCTACTGGAAATACCTCGCCTAATGCATCCCAGGACCGCATTAGCTTTTTTCACGGCCATATCACATTGGCAGCTCATAGTCATCCTGCAATCGAGGTCCTTCTCATCCTCTGTTACTTCTAACTGATAAGTCCCTAGTTTATAACAAAAAATTTTTGTTATTAATCCCTAAATGCATGACCTTGCACTTTTCACTATTAAATTTCATCCTATTACTATTACTCCAGTTTACAAGGTCATCCAGATCTTCCTGTATGATATCTTGGTCCTTCTCTGTATTGGCAATACTTCCCAGCTTTGTGTCATCTGCAAACTTTATTAGCACATTCCCACTTTTTGTGCCAAGGTCAGTAATAAAAAGATTATATGAGATTGGTCCCAAAACCGATCCCTGAGGAACTCCACTAGTAACCTCGCTCCAGCCTGACAGTTCACCTTTCAGTATGACCCATTATAGTCTCCCCTTTAACCAGTTCCTTATCCACCTTTCAATTTTCATATTGATCCCCATCTTTTCCAATTTAACTAATAATTCCCCATGTGGAACCATATCAAATGCCTTACTGAAATCAAGGTAAATTAGATTCATTGTGTTTCCTTTATCTAAAAAATCTGTTACCTTCTCAAAGAAGGAGATCAGGTTGGTTTGGCACGATCAACCTTTTGTAAAACCATGTTGTATTTTTTCCCATTTACCATTGACCTCAATGTCCTTAACTACTTTCTCCTTCAAATTTTTTTCCAAGACCTTGCATGCTACAGATATCAAACTGACAGGCCTTTTTTTCCCTTTCTTAAAAATAGGAACTATGTTAGCAATTCTCGAGTCATACGGTAAAGCCCCTGAGTTTACAGATTCATTAAAAAATTCTTGCTAATGGGCTTGCAATTTCATGTGCCAGTTCCTTTAATATTCTTGGATGAAGATTATCTGGGCCCCCCGATTTAGTCCTAATAAGCTGTTCGAATTTGGCTTCTACCTCAGATGTGGTAATATCTACCTCCATATCTTCATTCCCATTTGTCATCCTGCCATTATCCCTAAGCTCCTCATTAGCTTCATTAAAGACTGAGGCAAAGTATTTGTTTAGCTATTGGGCCATGCCTAGATTATCCTTAACCTCCACTCCATCCTCAGTGTTTAGCAGTCCCACTTCTTCTTTCTTTGTTTTCTTCTTATTTATATGGCTATAGAACCTTTTACTATTGGTTTTAATTCCCTTTGCAAGGTCCAACTCTACATGGCTTTTGGCCTTTCTCACTTTATCCCTACATGTTCTGACCTCAATAAGGTAGCTTTCCTTGCTGATCACTCCCATCTTCCACTCCGTGTAGGCTTTCTGCTTTTTCTTAATCACCTCTCTGAGATGCTTGCTCATCCAGGTTAGTCTACAACTCCTGCCTATGAATTTTTTTCCCCTTTCTTGGGATGCAGGCTTCTGATAGGTTCTGCAACTTTGACTTGAAGTAATTCCAGGCCTCCTCTGCCTTTAGATCCACAAGTTCTTCAGTCCAATCCACTTCCCTAACTAATTTCCTTAATTTTTTAAAGTTAGCCCTTTTGAAATCAAAAACCCTAGTCACAGATCTATTTTTGTTTATCTTTCCATTTAGTTTGAACTGAATTAGTTCATGATCGCTCGAACCACGGTTGTCCCCTACAACCATTTCTTCTATGAGGTCTTCACTACTTACCAAAACCAAATCTAAAATGGCATCCCCTCTTGTTGGTTCAGCAACTACTTGGTGAAGGAGTCCATCAGCTATCGCATCCAGGAAAATCTGAGCCCTATTATTATTACTAGCACTTGTCCTCTAGTCTATATCTGGGAAGTTAAAGTCTCCCATGATCACACAATTCCCATTAGTATTTACTTCATTAAAAACATTAAAGAGCTCTCTATCCATATCCAAGTCAAATCCTGGTGGTCTATAGCACACCCCAACCACTATCCCAGGGGAGGCTCTAGTAGCTTTCTTCCCCAATGTGATTTTAAGCATTTAATACAGTTCCAGATTAAACAAAACATCAATATTTTGAAGAGAAGAACATGCTAAAATGACTTGTTCAAGAAGTGAGCACAATGAATAGTAATTTCTTATTGAGGCATTTGCTTTCTTTGATTCAGATCCACTTGTCTTTACTGATTGGGTTTCCCATGTAAGACAGGCAGCTCATTTGCAAGTAAACAATTTGCATCCAAAGTCCTCAAATAGGGACTTTCATACTGATATTCTTGAACATAATTTATGTCTAATTAACAATATAGCAATGTAATTAAAGTAGCCATTCTGCTTTCACACCTTTTCTATTAACTATTCTATATCTTTGCAAAACACAATTGTAGCACCAATGACAATCCCTGTTAAGTGAGTTCAAGTTAACTTTATAATAAACAGTTCTATAAATCATGGACAGAAAAGAATTCCTAGTTATAAAACATTAAATAAAATTGATTGACTACCACCTAAGCAAAAGATTGTGTGATTCTCTACCGTGGTTGATAGCCTGGTTACCAGTCCTAACTTCATTTTCTTCCATGTAATTTTTAAGGACTCAATTCAGCAATCTATTCCTGCTCACAGAATCACCTAACCACATACTTAAATCTTCAATGGAACTTAAAAGTATTGCTGACTGGGTATGAGCTTAAGCATGTGCTTAAATACCCACCTGAACTGGGGCCTTAGAGCTGCTGTTGTCCTGTAGATGGTCAAAATAATCAGTTTTGGAAGTTGGAATATTGATTTATTGATCACTACAGGTGAAGGCTAATTAGACTGCACTTAGGTCAGCTTGCTTCAGTTCTGGAAGAGCATGTTAAATCTTATTTGTCACTCATGGAAGAAGTTAAATCAGGGACACAATGCTGGTGACAATACCATTTAGAGATTAATTGAAGGATATGCTGACTAATATAAGTAAAAGCTGAACGGAATCATAATAATTTCTGAGGCAGACATCTTAAAGTGTGCTTCTAAGAGAATCTTTTTTAAAATAAACCAAAATGGCCCCATCATGCTCAGACATTTTTCCTATATGTATCCAGAGTTTCTGAACTTACTCCAGGAATTAAAACCAGCTTTTACCATCATTTACTGCTTTAGCGCTATAGAGTCAACAATTAATAAGAGAATGAGCTAGCTTCTATTCCACCTTCTGCATCATCAAAATTATTTAAGAATTAGTGATATTCAATAGCATCAGTGAAAATCCAGCAAAGGCAACAGGTTAGCACAGGTGTAGCCTAGGAGGCAGAACTTGGCATGCAATATCTCAACTACAGACAACAGTGGGTGAAAAAGAAAGTACCCAGATCCATTTCTAGAGCCCAAACAGAGTTAATGGAGCTGGCAGCTTATTTAATAACATCAACAAAAGTTTTAACCCAGCACATTCCATATCAAAACTGGGACACAAACATGGAACTCCAAAATGCTATTTTATAAAGTCACCTTTCAGAGCAAGCCCACACAAATTGTGTGGGTGTTTGCTTTTTACAATTTGTCAGATGAGAGGGTTTTTAATGTTGAATACAAGTGTCTATGCACCATTACACTCCAGTGATTAATTTTTCCATTGGAAATCTCCACCCTTTCCTGATTTGACATTTCTCATTGACAGTTCTGATCAATCTTCTGCAGAGTAGCTTATTCCTACAATATGCTCCTTGTTTGGGTTTAAGTCCGAGGCATTATTCTAACCCCCTTTTAATCAGAGGTCCCTCTATTTTACTATATTTTTATCCTTGTATAAATCTTACTTCTATTAGAGAAGAGAAGGATATTTGTGGTGAGTAGCACCATCACAAGCCAAATATCACTGGGAGACCACTTCTAAACTTCAGGAATAGCCTCTGGCAAGGCTCACACTTATCTGCAAATCCTCAGTTCCAAGTATTATTATCGGCATTCAGAAGTGAGGTTTACAGAACTCTCTTGTCTACCCAGCCAGGTCAAAGAAATGTCCTAATTTCTCAGGCTGATTTGAGAAATATCCCAGGATATCCCACTGCCCAAACTCTTAATTTAAAAATACATGGTACATGTTTTCTTTCCTACTACACAGGATACATCAAGCTTTCTTATAGCTGTTTGCAGGTTTTATATGCTTACTACATACACTTTTAAAAACAACAACCATCCATTTAATGCCAGGTGCTGAACCAACAACAGTTGAAACTCCTTTTTACCTAAAAACAAGGGTAGAAGAGATAGTGGTAGTAGTGGACCTTCCCCGTGCTGCCATACCAATGTGCCTCAACTCTGATGGATAGCAACAATAGACAAAAATCCTACTAGTGGTGCTGCTAGGTTCCTAGAGCTGCCTTGCCCACTCCCCGCAGTGGAGAGGGAAAAGTTGCCCAGTTTCCACTGTCAGATGTTTATTCTGCTGCTTGCCTGCCTCCTGCTTGCTCCAACTCTAGGCAGACCCAGGAGCAACACATAGGAAGGAAGTCACCTGTCTAGAGTAGAAGCAAAAGAGTATTGAGTAAGGGACAGACACAACAAGGGTTAGGATGGGGGGTGGAAGCAGCAGGGACTTGGGTCTGATGAGGTCAGGCAAGAGCAGAGCTGCCAAGGAGTGAGGAGGAAGGAAAAAGTAGGTGATATGAATGGACTGTGTGGATGGGTTTCAAAAGGGGCAGGGCTTGTTAAGGGGCACTTCAGTTATATAGCTAATTTATGCCTGGTTTCCCATCAGTATATTGTTATGGCCCTGGGAATACCCACAACATGGGTGTGAGAAATGACATTAAATCTCCGAGTCAATCCAGTCATTCTGTTTTGTTTGCCAAAAATGCCAAGAAATCATTTAAGTTATGCTTATCACAGAGGAGCCATGTATGCAGTGGTTATCTATCTTATAGGAACTGAGCTGACATTACCAACTCTTTCTGCACTGGTACTCAAAAGCCACACAAACATGGCACTGCAAAAATAATCAATATCAACAATTTCACATGGTAGTTTCCAGTTGCTATTGAGCTACGTTTGATCTGAACCAGAACTAAAAAGCATGGGATTACAGTAACAATCCCCTATCCTCTAAGTGTGACTCTAACCATTTTTCCAATTTAAAGTTAGCCTGCACTATGTATTTACTGATGTGGATAGTTTTCATATAAGTAGTTTTATTAAGATTAAAGCTTCCAAGAGAATTGTATGGCTCAGGAAACAGGTAATAGGACATAGAGCTTTTCACCTCCTGTCTGCTGGATGAAATCCATCCCAGGTAAGTAAGGACAAACGTTGCTACCATCTGATTGTTCAACAGACTAATTAATGGTCTCAGCCTAGTTCTCAGGGTAAAAGGCATCCACATATTGACATTAATTCTTGCATCATTGGCAGTCCCAAAAGAGAAGATGAGTGTTGCATGGGCCATGGTAACTGAATTCCCCCAACTCCCTCATCAATGGAAATGGTCCCTCCAGCTGAGCACTGATGGCAAGCATTAGTAGGGGAACATGAGGAGGTTTGTACTGTAGATGTCCATGCTGAAACTCTTTTGTGGTTAAAGAGAGGGCTTCGGAACTATTCAGCCAGTGCTTTACACAAGCAGCAAACTAAATCACCAACACATGAACTTATTTTAAAAGATTAAAACCCATATTTTGTCATATGGTTTTATTAACAGTGTCTTACAAATGTACGGTCAGTAAATGTGAATGTCCTTAGCTTGCAAAACTTCAATTAAAATAAACAGGCTTCTATATAGTGCATAACTATATTCGCAAATGAGAATCAAGTTGTATTTATTTTCAAGCAATGTACAAGGGACCAATACAAAATAAAGCCAATAAAGCAAAAGTGGCAATCTAATACAGCATTAGTAGTAGTCTAGTAGCTGGTCAAATGTAACTTGATTATCACACCATAGTTTAATAGCACTTAGTCCTTTCTGTGTAATTTTTAATACATGGAAACTGAGACTATTTACTTTTCCCTGAGGTACAATGTGAAAATCATTTAAAAATTAACAAAATGACCTGTTCCTACAAATACTGTAGAGCTGAAAGAGCTAAAATCTGTAGCGATTTATAGCCTGTCCAATCCCATTGACATATAGAATTAATATCCCAGCAGGCTTAAAAGAACTAGGGTAAGACTGGAAATTTCATGGATTTCATGCCTGTCTTGCTGACAGAAGTTGGGTATTTTTCTACTGGGAAGGGCATCTTCTCAAAGAGAGTAATGAAAACAAACACTTTCATTTCTCCCAAGAGAATGAGAATTTACAATATCGTTTAGTCTTCAGAGCATCCCTGATTCTGATGAGTTTAGGAAGACAGAGTGAGTTTTTTATAATAAATACTATGACTAAATTAAACAGAAGTTGTAGGGAGTTTGGGCTGGAATTTCGAACCTGTAACAAAGAAATGTCCGTAGGCACAGATGGAAAAGAGACACTGGCCAAGTGGATGAAGACTTGAGATATCCTCTACACTTGAGGATTTATATGGGCAAAATCTATTACATGAGCACATGGTCGTGTGTTGTCTGTCTTAAATATTAGCAATTTCCTTATTAGGGATTTCTCAGTGGTAACAGCTCCCACCTCATGGACTTGAATTCAAATATATAGACCAATGTACTTAAACATCTTTGAGGATCTGGGCATTAGGGTTCAAAATAGTAGAAAGAATCATTTCCCCTCTATCATTTTGAACCCTAATGGCCAGGTCCCCAAAGGTATTTAGATGCCTAACTCCTATTGAAAATCAGTGGAAGTTGGGCACCTAGGTACCTTTGAGGATTTGGACCTTAGCGCTACCAGTCCATGTTCTGCCTCAGACTATCATCGGCAGTCCCTTTGCGGTAGTTGGGTCCTGACAGGTACATTAGCAGTTACACAAACAAGCATTATGAAGTGTTTGATGCATGAATGCCAGAGAGTTGCTGTAGAAACAGCTGGATAACTTAAGAACAGGACACAGTCGCAAGACAGGGTATTTGGGGGGCTATCAATATGTGCTTCACCTTTTGAACAATGACAGTGAAAGGGCTTTGAGGACCTCAGAACAATGTCTGGGGTGGGGTGTATTTATTTGCTTTACCTACTCTCCCCAGGCAGGAAGAGATTGCCATCCTCATCCTGATGCTGACCACAAGGTGCATGAGATCCTGAGTGGGAGATAAGACTCATTCTCCACCAGGTTAGGTGGAAAAAGGTGAAAAAGCTCCAGGTTCAGTTGAGCTACTGATTTGTCTCCAATAGGGATGATCCTAAACACTCCTCAACCCTCAGCTTTGTGAAAACTTCAGTTGACTTCAAACAAAGCAGAAGGGCATAAAATTGTATGCCAAGTCCCTGCTTAGGCAGAATCTCTGGTGCTGAACTGCTGTCAGCATGCAGCGATAACCATGTTGAAAGTCCACCGATACCAGACAGTTAGCTAGGCTGTCTGAACAGATACCAGTTAGAATTTTGCAATGGTGACAAATATTTTTAACACTTTACGTTTAAGATGGGTTTCTTCCTTGTGACTTTTGGGGTACAGTGAAGTAAATAAAGTAATTACCTGTGATTTTACTCTGCTGAGCAGGGATTAACAGTTAGCTGGATGCTTTGCAAGTATTTAAGTGAAACTTGGACTTGGAACAGCACTCCTGGGGAGTATAAGAAGTCTAGAAGCTACTAAAGACCCTGGAACACTGCTCAGTAAAGCAACTGATGAACCTCCTCTGATCTAAGCATAAAGAATCTCTTCGCTCTTACATGGTTGTAAATCAGAAGTTATTCCAATGAAATGTATGGAGTTCTGATAGTATAAACTTAGCATGAAAGGTGAATCAGGGCTCTTGTCTGAATTCTTCATAAATTAGGGTGTGACGGTCCACGCTCCTGGGGTCAGGGCAGCGTGGACTATCAGTCACAGTCAACCCACCCGGGACGAACCAACCTTATGAGCCATCATATCGCAACGACGCCCGGCCAGAAGGTGAGGGACAACCATCAACCGCTGCCCCAGAAGATGTGGGCCACGATATGACAGGAATTGGATACGATGCTGGAGATGGGCGTGGTCGAGGAGTCAAAGAGTGAATGGCACAGTCCAATCGTTCTGGTCCCAAAACCCAACAGGACCCCCCCCCCCCCCGATTCTGTATCAATTTCCGGAAGATGAACACTATCTCGCGGTTCGACGCGTACCCAATGCCATGGGTGGAAGAACTCCTAGAACGACTCGGGGAAGCGAAGTATTTGTCAACACTAGATTTAACCAAAGGGTACTGGCAAATCCCCCTTACACCAAATTCCCGGGAAAAAACTGCCTTCCCAACACCATTCGGCCTCTTCCACTTTGTAACCATGCCGTTCGGGTTACATGGGGCCGCAGCGACTTTTCAGCAGCTGATGAATAAGCTCTTGCTATCTCATGACCGATACGCAGCGGCATATATAGACGACATTGTGGTCTACAGTAACAACTGGAAGGACCACCTCAGACACCTCATGGGGGTCCTCCAGGCCCTCAGAGCAGCCGGACTCACGGCCAACCCGGCGAAATGCCATCTCGGACAGGAAAAGGTGACCTACCTCGTGTACGTCATAGGGGAAGGGAAATTGCGCCCCAAATCAATAAGGTGCAAGCCCTTATGAATACACCCACACCCAAAACAAAGAAGCAAGTGCGCCAGTTTTTGGGACTGGCCGGGTACTATCATCGCTTTGTACCAGACTTCGCATCCCTGTCAGACCTGACGAAGAATTCTCAGCCGCGACAGGTACTGTGGTCCGATCCGTGTGGCAAGGCCTTCAGGATTCTGAAAGAACGGCTCACGCAGGAACCGGTCCTGCGGCACCCCGATTTTACAAAGGAATTCATACTCCAAACGGACGCTTCAGAGGTAGGCTTAGGGGCAGTGCTCTCCCAAGAATGGGAGGGGGAGGAACACCCGGCACTGTATCTGAGTCACAAATTATTTCCTCGAGAGCAACACTACTCAATGATAGAGAAAGAGGCCCTGGCCGTGAAATGGGCTATGGACGCCCTGCGCTATTATTTACTGGGGTACACCTTCAAATTGATCACTGACCATGCCCCCCTCAGATGGATAAACAGCATGAAAGACGCAAACCCCCGAATCACGCGCTGGTACCTGTCACTCCAACCATACGACTTCCGCGTGTTTCATCATCTGGGTAAGGCTCATGCTAACGCGGATTTCTTTTCTAGACAGGGAGAGTATGATGGGGAGACGTACCGCCCCGGGGGTCCTTTTTAAGGGGGTGTGTGTGTGACGGGGCCGTCTTACCACGCACTAGCCCTGACAGGGTTAAGTCCCAGGTGTTGACAGCGGAAGTCCTGCCTCCCTGGCAAGACTGGGCATGCTCCAAGTGCTCTAGTAGTATAAAGGGTGGGAGACCGTCTCATTCTGGGCTGGAGACTGCAGGGGAAGGACTTGCCTGGGAAGCTCCTGCAGGGGGCCAGCCACAGCCTCTGACTACGCCGGGAATCGCAGCCGTCCACAGCCCGCCTGCACCCCAGCGACTGGAGATGACTGGACCTGCCGAACACAGGGGAATCGACGTCTCATGGGAAACCCCATCACAGACTCTGGTAGGAAGTGACCCAGGGAGGGTGTCGGAGTGGTACCTCCCACCCAGGGAAACTCAGCGTGTTTTGGCAGGACCCCCCGCTTAGTCAGTGGCAAGCAGCTACGCCACTGTTAGGGCCCTGGGTCGGGGCCTGGTGGAGTTGGGTGGGCCCGGCCCCCCTACCGGGGCAGCCACACCCCAATGCTATAGACTCTGGCCACTAGGCCACGCTACCCTGCCCCAAAGAATCACTTTATGGACTCCGGCCATTAGGCCCCACTGCCCTGTAGCAAAGGGTGGCGCTATAGACTCTGGCCACTAGGCCACGCTGCCTGGCACCCAAGGGTGGTGCTATAGACTCTGGCTGCTAGGCCACGCCGCCCTGCACTGAAGGGGGTGCTATAGACTGCAGCCACTAGGCCATGCTGCCCTGCGCTGAAGGGCTGCTTTATGGACTGTGACTGATAGTCCACGCTGCCCTGACCCCAGGAGCATGGACCATCACAGGCTGCTTTACAGACTGTGACTGATAGTCCATGCTGCCCTGACCCCAGGAGCGTGGACCTTCACACGTGGTGGAGAATGTGGGCAATGCCCGGGACCTGCTGAAAGGTCCAGTGCAAGGAATCTAGACGGCGGGAGCCCCACCGCCATCTAAGATGGATACAGAGAAGCTTCTAAAGTGGTTGCTGGAGAATCAGTAAGAGCAGGCGGCCCAACAGCGACAGCAGCAGGCTCACATGATGCAGCAGATGGCCAGCCAGCAGCAGTTGCAGATGACCCAGCACCAGGAACAACAGCAGCAACTCCTTTGAGAGCTGGCTGCCTAGCAACAATTGCAACAGGAATGCCTAATCCAACAAGTGGCAACTTTACTGCACACGCTGGGAGCTCCAGCCCCCACACCTACAGGAGCGGGATCTGGAGAGGCTCCAGTGGGGCTGCCAGTTCGCCTCACTAAGATGGGACTAGGCGACGACCCCGAGGCATTCCTGGTCACGTTCGAATGGGTCACCACTGCTGCTCGGTGGGCCCCAGAACACTGGGCCACCATGCTAGCCCCTTATTTGATGGGACAGGCAGAGACGGCTACCATAACCTTGATCCCTGAGAGGCTTTGGAGTAACCCCGGGTGAAAGCGGCCATTTTAGACCAGACCAGCATTAGCCCTGAGACGTACCGCCAGCGCCTACATAAAGAACAGTATCCTCCTGGGGCTCGACCTTGGGCCATGGCCCAACGGGTACAGAACCATTGTTGGAGATGGTTGGAGCCAGAAGGCTTGACTGGACCTCAGGTGGCGGAGATGATGGTGCTCGAACAGTTCACCCAGATCCTCCCGGCAGGAGGGAAAGCATGAATGCAACATCACCGGCCGGCGACCTTGTCAGCAGCCGTGGGCCTGATGGAGGACTACTTGGCGGCCGAAGGAGCCGAGGCAACCCCACGGAGGTCCAAAAACCTGAGCAGGAATCTCCACCCAACACCAGCCCCAAACCCACTAAGCCTCCCAGCCCCGAACCCAGGCACAGAGTTCCGCGGACTCCGATTCGAAGGGAACGGCCCCCACAAGGGGGGCGGAGTCCGCCAAGGGAAGGCCTTGGACCCTCGGAAGGCCGGAATCGCTGCTGGGAGTGCGGACAAGAGGGACATTTCCAACGGGAATGCCCCTTCATGGATTGCAACTATGGGCAAGTGTGGGTTGCCGGACACAGAGCCCAGAAAAGGGGGCCAGGCAAATTAGTGATCCCTGTGCGGGTCGAGGGGACCCCCACGAATGCTCTTGTGGACTCAGGATGCAGTCAGACCCTCTTACGGGAGGGGCTGGTCCCAGATCTTAGACTTTCCGGGAAAAAGATACACCTACAATGTGTCGATGGGGACATCCGCCCTTACCCCATAGCCTGGGTGAGGATCGGGATTGGCCAGCGGGAGGAAGTCCTCCACGTGGGCGTAGCCCCCAGATTGGCTGACCCCATAGTGCTGGGATGAGACTGGCCAGAATTTAGGGAGATCCTCCAGCAGTATCAACCACCCGCTGCACAAATGGAAGGGGCTACGTCTGCAGGAAGGGGACTCCTCGGACACACACCGGAAGCAGATCCCGGGGAAGGGACGTCTACGGTGGGGAAGGCACCTGCTAACGCCCGACATCCCTCCGTGGAAGACGCGCAGACAGAGCTGGAGCGGGATATTGACTTTGTGAGGGAGCAGAGAGAAGACCCGACTCTGAGTAGGGCCTGGGAGCAGGCCACCATCCCCAGCCCTGGAGAGGACACCTCTCCGAGACCTCCGCAGGGGCCTCGGTTTGAGATCCAGTGGGACCGCCTATATCGGGTGGCTCGGGAACCACAGACACCGGAGCCACTTCATCAGTTGTTGGTTCCCCGGAGGTTGCAATGAGGCCTCCTACAGGTATCGCATGCAAACCCACGGGCAGGACACCTGGGGCAGGAAAAGACCCTTCAGAGGGTGGCCCGCCGATTTTTTTGGTCCGGCATTCACCAAGAGGTCCGGGAGTATCGCGCGTCTCGCCTGGAGTGCCAGCGGGCCGGACCAAAGGGTATACCCTGAGCCTCATTAATACTCCTACCCATGGTTGGTGTACCCTTTGAAAGCATCGGAATGGACTTGGTTGGACCCTTAGACAGAAGCAAGACAGGGAACCGATTTATTTTAGTGATCGTGGACTACAGGACACTTTACCCCGAGGCTGTTCCCCTCCGTGCAGCTACGGCGCCAGGGATTGCCGCCGAACTCGTGAAGGTCTTCGCTAGGGTGGGGATACCCGCGGAGATCCTGACTGACCAGGGGACTAACCTATCCTCAAAACTGATAGCTGAGCTGTGCCGCCTCCTGAACATACGGACACTGCAAACGTCGGTTTACCGTCCACAAACAGACTGTCTAGTGGAGTGTTTTAATGGTACCCTGAAGTCCATGTTGCAGAAGTTCGTGCAGGAAGACCCCAGCCATTGGGATACACTATTGCCAGCCCTACTGTTTGCCATAAGGGAGGTACCCCAAGCATCGACCGGGTTCTCACCCTTCGAACTTTTGTATGGCAGGCAGCCCTGAGGAATCCTGGACCTCCTGAGGGAAGACTGGGAGGCACAGGAGTCGCGAGTACTTGGGACCACTCAGTATGTGCTACGCCTCCGAGAACGGCTCCAAGCCTTGGAAGCTTTCACCCGGGAGAATCTGCTGTGGGCCCAAGAGACACAGGAATGGGTATATAATAGAGGGGCTAAGGTAAGGAGTTTTGACCCGGGGGACCAGGTGTTGCTCTTGTTGCCCTCGGCCGACTCAAAGCTCCTGGCCAAGTGGCAGGGGCCTTACGAGGTGATCCCACGGGTCGGGCCCGTAGATTATGAAGTCCAGTTACCCGGACGACGGAGGGACACTCTGACTTACCACGTGAATCTTTTGAAGGCATGGAAGGCCAGGGAGGCCTTATTCATCATTCCATCGCCCCTGGACCCAGAACTGGGACCACTAGCTGGGGAACCCCTAGACTCAAGGCAGGCTACACTTGGGACCAACCTCACCACAGCACAGCGGGAACAAATATCGCAACTCATAAAGGAATTAAACAGAGAAGATAGGATTGGGGACCCCAAACTCTTCAAGTGAAGTTCATATTAAACAATGACTTTCTCCGATGAAAGCACCTGACTGGACTATTATAGAAGGAAAAACAGCAAAAATTCTGCCATGAGAAGAAGGAACATTTCTTGGGAACTTGAGAAACAATATCTTATGTGGCATGAACATGAGCTTGAACTTAGTTCAAAACACATCTAAAAACGAAAGGATTCTCTCTGTTTCTGTAAGAGTACCAGCTGAAATGCAAAGGGATATCTTGGACCACCCTCCCCATGGAAACAAATGAAGGCTTCATTGGAGAGTTGGACTAAGAGGTAGCTTTCCTGGATGATCCAGAAGTTCTCACCACCTCCACTATGAACAGAGAGGTACCCAGAGGGAACCTATGGAGACAATGCAGTCTTGATTTTGTAGACATGAAATATCCTGATGCATTTTATTAAACCTTGAAAGATCTTGTTGAAAATAAAGCCACGTCTCCAGATTACCAGGAATGTTTGCCTGATATACAGTATCAGATGCCAGAAAGGCCATATTAGAATGAGAATACAGGGGAGGCTCTTAACTTTCTCACTCATCTGCAGTATTAGCTTGTATTTATTAAGGATATTCTGAAAATATTGCTGTCAAACTGCAAGGACTCAATTATCTAAGTTAACTGGCAAGTTTAAAGTCCTTCCACTGTTGTACAGGTCAGGGGTAGTTCTAAGAAAAATGTGTCTACTGTGTGGACTTTCTGACTCTTTTGCTGGGTTATAATCTGTACATTGCATCAGTCCGTTTTGTACTGCATACAGTACATCTGTATGACATATGTACACACACATGTCTTTAGCTTTGTGAGTGAAAAAGGAATTTGGAATTTGATACTGAATTGTTACACAACCAAAATTTATCCATCAAAGTATTTTTCCAGTTTTGTAGGGTGATTCTGCTTTTATGAGGTGTTTGTTTCTTTATGTTTCTTGATAGATTAATCAGCATTTTAGAACAGCTGTCTTAAACATACTTATCTGATGAAGTTAAGAAAGGCTTTTTTTAAACAGTTGAGTCACCAAGAAGGGACTTTCCAAGTTGTGCATTAGTGGAGTATGATTAAGACACAAACATTGATTTTTTGGACTCTGCATCCTTTTTGGTCTGTACTAACATACATAAATAGACCTAATAATTGAGCATACCCTGATCACTCTGGAGAAATGAGTCCTTCTGCTTTGCCAGAACAAGGAGTAATAAAGTTTTTAAAACTAATAAAATATTGAAAGGCAATTAACATATTGTGCTAAATTCTATCCTCTAATACAGATGAGTTGAAGAATACTCCAGGGATGAAAACCTTGATCCAATTAGTTCAGTGAGAAAACTCCCATTGACTTCACTGGGCCACAATTTAACGTCAGAACTCTAGTAGCATAGTATCTAAAATATTCCAGAAAGAACTCTGTCCAAAATAAAATCTAAAAATATTATCGGGATTGATGCATATAAAAATGACAGCTTACAGTACACTGGTCTGCAAACTCATGGAATCATAAATTAGAAGTGGAAAAGACACATCACCGCTGAGTTCAGAACGATTCACAGTTTACAGATTCACTTACTAGTGTGTGGTCTAATATGAACTGAAATGTCCCATGCAAAGAGGCCTTCAACTTTCATTCAGGGACTTCTCTGCTGTTTAAAATATATGACTATCCAGAAGCTTTGGGATCTCAAATATTCCCTGATACTTCTGACTCCATGAATCATGCTAAATTCCTCTCCATCCTTGATATTCACACCCACCAAATATTTTCAGAAAACTGTAACCACTTTGCATCTTCATCACCATTAGGCACTCTATCTAGCACATCTCTAGCTCTCTTTAATTTTTCCGTTCAACCCTAAAATTTATATAATTCTTTTCTGAACTCCCTCCAGTTTGCCGATAACTAGCTTGCAATGTGATGCCCAGAAAGGAATGCAAAAAACCAGGGTTGAAATCCTGACTCCACTAAAGTCAATGACAGTTGTCCTCCATTCTATGAAACCTCTGCATATCCATCTCAAAACTGCATTGGCTCTTTTTTTCTGCCATATACATGAAGCACTCTATATGCAATAAACGGCATAAAAGTATATTGTATATGTAATTAATAAAGCTACTCACCACGGTGGTCAACTACTGCTTTCTCGAACATACCTTTTTTTTTAAACCCAAAACTATAATGCTTAGAATACTGAAAATGGCCAGAAGCAGTTTTTGTCAGCTTCTTGCATTAGTCAAAACAGGTCACTTTCACCCTTGCATGTCTCTTTTTTTTTTTTCTGAAAAGTCTGACTGCAAACTATCAATAAGCACTTTTCCAGCTGGGACTTTTCCAATCACAACATAAAATACTCAGAGCAGTGACGCTTACTCTGCTGCACTGAACATGATGTTAGATAAAATTAGAATAGAAGTAGGCAGCGAATGCCTTCAGTGGATGACTACTTCGATAGCATAGACACACCAAATATTACAGAAATATATTACCCAAGGATCAATGGTATCTATACATCATCTGCCTAACATCCTCTGATGTACCTGTAGTGCAAAATCTAGATTACAATGTGACTAACAAGCATAGTCCCTACAAAACTAAATAGTGTGGCTTTGGCATTTATTTATGCTGTTAACATCTTCTAGGTCCAGGATGTTCAGGTTGATATGTTTTCAATAACTAATGAATTTTAAGTAACCCCCCTTCCTCCATCTCAATCGCCACACACATTTCCACACAGTCTTCTTTGGTAAATAATCACTTGACATTTGACAGAACCAAGCAGAAGGCAAACCCAAGCAAGAAAGCCCAAAGGATCCAACTGTCCATATTCTTGTGACTTATGTGATGTCAAAATTGTTTGAACACGATGGAATTTCTGGGTTTTTCTTTTCCAGTTTGCTTTTATAAAAAACTTAGTAAATTACATACATAAAACTACATTAAATTAATGTTAAGGTTGCAAAGTCAAGTACTCTAAAGTTAGGAAATGCCAGAATTAAGGTTGCTCATGCAACTTTCAATTGCCGCCCTTGTGTGCATGAATTAGCATAAAGTCTTTAATGACATTATTACATACTGTATTTTCCAAAGGACTCTGGCCTCATTCAGTTCGCAGGATAGACCTGCTTTAGGGGATGAATCAGGATTTCATAGTAAAGGGGTATCCCTACATAGCATTTTGGAGAGAGTGGAAGTGAGCCTCCCAGTCCAGGTAAACAGACTTGGGCTAGTGGGACTCACACTAGCCCTCTAAAAATAACACAAGCTGCAACTTCAAAGTGCTGTCTATAGAGCTATTTTTAAGAGAGCTATTGCAAGTCTCACTAGCCCGAATCTGTCAGCCTGGGCTGGGAAGCTTGCTCCCTGTAGCCTATATTTAGGTTGAATGGATATAGTTGTATTGTTGGCGGATCAGTTGCCAGCTCAGGCCAAGGCTGTAAGTGTCAGCTGAACACTGACAAATTCATAGCTGGAAGCCAGACCAGTTCACCTATATATTAGTATTGTTCAAGATAGGTAGAGTGACCATATTTCCTATGCTGAATATAGGACACCTGGTAAAATTACTCACATTCAAGCGAGTTCAACGGTAATCAATCAGAACTATGCAGTACAAACATTCAAATTAACATCAAGTTGACTGAGCCCATTAAAAAGAAATACTGCCTAGTTGGATTCTTTTTATTTACCTTATCTTTAAGGCTTTAGGGTTCACATGGGGAGAGGTGACATACACACCCCCATGGGGAGAGACACACCCACACTCCCATACTCCTCTCTCACACAGGGGGTGGGGATGACCAACCAACCCAATCATCCCTGCCCGGTGCTCTCTGCCCTCCAGGCCTGGCTGGGCCCCCGGGATGGACCCGTCTCTCCTTGTACCTGGTGCCGCGTGTTCTCGAGGCAACACGTGGGGGGACGCAGGTTCACATGCCCCCCATTTCAGATTTCTGCCAGGGCTCAGACCAGACCATGGCCAGTAGTAGCCTTTCGGCACTGTGTGGGAGGGAAGGGACGGGAGCTGCTTCCAGCCACAAGGGAGAGGGGGAGGGATGACCTGGCTCATGTCTTTGCAGAACTCATCTCTTCCCCCCTAACCCTCACTCCCCTGTGGCTGGAAGCAGCTTGTCCCTTCCTGCCCGCACAGTGTTGAAAGGCAGCTAACAGCTCCAGGCTGCTGCTGACCACTGACATAACCCAGCCACCTCCTGTCCCCCGGCTACAGCACAGGCAGGAAGGGGTTAAGCCGGGGTGGGCAAACTTTTTGACCTGAAGGCCACATCTGGATATGGAAATTGTATGGCGGGCCATAAATGCTGATGAAATTGCGGGTTGGGGTGGTGGGGGGGTGAGGGCTCTGGCTGGTGGTGCGGGCTCTAGGGTGGGGCTGGGGATGAGGGGTTGGATATGCAGGAGGGTGCTCCGGGCTGGGACCGAGCAGTTCAAAGGGCGGGAGAGGAATCAGGGCTGGGGGAGGGGGTTGGGGCGTGGAAGGGGGTCAGGAGTGTAGGATCCAAGCGGCGCTTACCTCAAGGAGCTCCCGGAAGCAGTGGCATGTCTCCCTTCCGGCTCCTACGCAGAGGCGTAGCCAGGAGCTGTGCGTAGGAGCCAGAGGGGGAACATGCCACTGCTTCCAGCACGCAGAGCCATGGCACGTGCGGAGCGGGGCAAGCCAGCAACCCCGCTCCCTGGCTGGAGCACTGGAGCAGCGCAAGCCCTGGACCCCACTCCCGGACAGGAGCTCGAGGGCCGGATTAAAACATATGAAGGGCCGGATGCTGCCCCCGGGCCATAGTTTGCCCACCCCTGGGGTAAGCCCTAAGGATGCATTGTGCACCAGGGCCCAGGGAACCTAACTGCAGGCGCTTCAGCAAACCCGGTCAGAGAGGTGGCTCAGCAAGGTGCCTGGGGGATGGAGCAGCCCCGCACTCTCGGAGGGCAGGACCCAGGGCGGGACAGGAGGGGAAAGAGGGTGCTAAGCCCCTGCCCAGGGGACTGCTGTGGAGCCTGCAGGGTCAGGGCATGAACAGACTGGAAATTGCTCCCCTTCTGCCACTCCAGAGTTTAGCTGAGGAGTGGAGAGGCTTCCCCATGCCAGCGCTGTGCGGGGCTCCAGCACACACAGGGCTCAGCTCCTCCTCCTGGGCCGGAGGGTCTTGGGCTTTCCCAGGGTGCCGGCCAAGCCAGAGGCAGTGGGGGAAGGAAGGAGCCTGCTGGCCAAGTTGTTGGTCAGCTGAGCACTCCTACCAGGGGCTGGTTCTCTGCACAGCGCGGGGTGCAAGATGCGCCCCGCCAGGTGGGATATGGAGGAGCAGTGGGGCTAGCACCTGCCTACACTCACCAGCCACTGGAGCTCACAGCCAGAGCTGGCCGGAAACAAGATGGAGGATGGGGCCCTGCTGGCCAAGAGCCAGTATGCAGCAGGGGCTTTGCTGACGGACCAGCAGGGGGAGCGGCCAGCCCCGCGTGCTGCTTTTTTGCCCCACCAGTAGCCTTGCACTCCCACCTCCATCATCAGCCACTGGATCCCCCCACTCACCACTGATGGGCAGGCAGCTGGTGAGCAGGGATCCGGCCAGCAGCAGGACCCGCCAGTACTGGTGGTGGGGGAGACAGAAAATACAGGACAATTTGCCCATTTTTAAGAAAAAGTCAGGACACCTGCAGGAGGGCTTAAATATGGAACTGTCCCTTTAAAAACAGGACGTCTGGTCACCCTAAAGATTGGTGTTAGATTTGTAAGAATGTGTTCAGTCTCTATAACATGTTTGTAAGTTGCTGCATGCATTCATCTTATTTGTAATGTCTGTATTCAATGATACAAGGTAAAATATGTTTGCCTTAGTACTGTAAAAGTGTCTGCACTGAACTTGTGAACCTAGGCAGGAAACATGGTTTCCCTGGCTATCAAGAAGAACTATCAAAACTAAGTGGGCCATTGCCGGACAAGAACTTTGTTGATTGTGCCCTCCATCTATGAAGAAGTTATATGCAGGAGTACTTGTCCCATCGGTTTGAACTCTGTGGGGAAGGGCATCTAAAGATGCTCACAAGAAGAAATAGTTATCTCTTTGCTGTTTGAACTCTCTCAGGCCTAGAGACACTAAACTGAAGCAGAAAGCCTAAGGATTATCCCAGAGGTCCTGCCTGAAAGACATTTTGAACTGACGGTTTACGAGATCACCATTTGGAACCATAGACTGTAACTCATTTGTTGTGCACATATGTTGTCTGCTTTAACATGTAAATAACTCTCACATTTCTTTTCTTAGTTAATAAATCCTTAGTTTACAATAAAATTGGCTACCAGCATCATCTTTATAGTGAGGTTTGAGGTACAAATTAACCTGTGATAAGTGACTGGTCTCAGGAGACTAGAAGCAACCAGAATATTTTGTGACCATTTATCACTAGGTCCATCTTGCCGGGGTGGCAAGATAACTGGAGTGCCAAAGGGGACTATCTGTGACTCCATGGTAAGACTGGTATAGGGCTTCAGAAGTTCATATTTGTTACTGGGTTGGTGAAGTCTAATTATAGAACATACCATCAATTGGGGATATCTGCCCTACTTTTGGCAATCTGCCCTGAGGCTGGCAGACAAGGTCGTGAGCCACTCCAGATAGTGTGATAATAGTAATCAATAGTTCTGTGTTAAACCACAGCAGGGGCAATGCTAGTGAGTGGCAGGAATGGTCACATGCCCCTCCCCAGATGCGGGGGAGGGGGGGAGGGGGCACATCCCAGAGGGGGCGGGAAGTTACAGCTGTGCTCAGGTAGGTGCCTCAGGTCAGGAGGAGAGTACCTTGCCTGTGCTCTGAGGCTGCTTGCCCAGCCCTGGTGAGCTTCTTTCTTGCAGTAATGGGACAAAATGGCAGGGCTCAGGGGAGGGAGGAAGGGAGAGAGAGCAGGGAGGAAGGGGCGGCTACTGGGGACACTGGGGATGATCGTGGGGATCATAGGAGGGAGAACGGGGCAGCATAGGCCAGGGCTGGGAGTCTGGGGGCGAGGGGGGGTGGCTGCAGCAAGGAAACAGCCATGTGGCCTGGATGGATGGGCATCTGGGAGGGTGGGGGGGCAGCAGGGCCAGAGGCTAGCAATGGGTGTGTGTGTTTGGGAGAGAAATAAACCCATGGGGGATGGGAGGGCTCAGGGAAGAAGGAAGAGGGGGCCGCTGGGGACACTGGGGATTATCGTGGGGATCATGGGAAGGGGGGCGGGGGGTCAGCATAGGCCAGGGCTGGGAATCTGGTGCGGGGTGGTGGCCGCAGCAAGGAAACAGCCATGTGGCCTAGATGGATGGGCGTTTAATTTTTTTTTAAAGATTGAAACAAAGAGAAGCACTGAGCACATCTCTGGCTTGTAGGAAAAGAGTGGGGTAGAGTCTGTGTGTGTAGTGGTAGCCCAGGGAAGAATGCTTGCTCACTCATTGCCCTCCCAGAATCCCAGGTCAGAATTAAAATACCCTAGATTTCCTCCCTCACATGATGAATCCTTTAGGATTAATTATGGTAGGACCACAATTCCCAGGAATTTTCTGTTCATGCCATCGTGTGTGCAGACAAGTGAACTTCACTTTGCTAAGGCCCCTACTATTGGGGTTGACAAGAGTAGCTCAAGGCCATGGGCCACCTGAGTTCTCTGGGCTGGGTGTAACTGCTTGAGCTCTCTGGTTGGATGCTCACGTGGACTTTCTAACATGCCCAGCAGGGCCGGTTTTAGCAGGTGCGGGACCCCACGCCGGGACGCGAATTGTCTCACCCCCCTGCCCCACCCCGACTCCGCCCCCTCCCTGCCCCATTGGATCCTTCCCCAAATCCTCGCCCTGGCCCTGCGTCTTCCCCAAGCACGCCGCATTCCTCCTCCCCATCCCTCCCTTCCAGGCTTGCGCTGATCAGCTGTATGGCGGTGCAAGCGCTGGAGGGAGGGGGGAGAAACAGGACGCAGCTTTTCTTTTTTTTTTTTTTTCTTTTTTTTCCCGCGCCGCCGTCAGCCCTGGATGTTGCGGGGCCCTCTTAGGCGCGGGGCCCCATTCCGGGGAATCAGCCGAATCGGCTTAAAGCCGGCCCTGATGCCCACTGCCCCTTCTTTGTTTCCTTGCCCCTATACTGAATGGGCAGGACTAAACTGGGAAAATAGGCAGTGTTTAAAAATGAGTTTGCTAACATGCTTGAACTATCACGGTTTTCAATACAACCTATTTCCTAGTCTGGACAGGGTGGGTCAATGTCATATCCCCATATTCCATTCTTCCCTCAGGTATAGGCTTTAAAGAGGGAAATTGCTCTATTGTATAGTAAGCAGGGCTGTGGGTGTATTTTCCAGCAATGTGTCTTTTGGTTTTCACCCTCTCTCATAGCCTTGAGACAGAAACAGTTGCTGACTCTAGGCTCCTCAGAGCCTCAAACCCCTCTCCTGTTTTTGCTGGGAGTGTGATTTGCATCTAATGCTGGAAGAGCTGTATGGATATTTAGCTGATGGCCTCCTTTCACATTATACCCTTAGCAGCACATCCCGAGGTGGCACCTCATTTCTTATGTAAAGTCTTTTGATTGAAGAAGTTTGGATAGGTCAGGTAGTTTATTTGCATTAGCACTCTGGTTTCCGTAGGTCTACAGCATATGCGCCCTATTCCCATAGTAGCATTTTGGTGGTCTTGCTATGTAACAGGAAAGCCACTTCCAGCTCACACTGGAAATACAGAAAGTAGCATTGATGGCAATGTTTTCACTGCAAAGAAAACAAGGAGTCTGGTGGCACCTTAAAGACTAACAGATTTATTTGGGCATAAGCTTTCGTGGGTAAAAAACCTCATTTCTTGGGATGCATGGAGTGAAAATTACAGATGCAGGTAATTTTCACTCCATGCATCTCAAGAAGTGAGATTTTTTACCCACGAAAGCTTATGCCCAAATAAATCTGCTAGTCTTTAAGCTGCCACCGGACTCCTTGTTGTTTTTGTGGATACAGACTAACACCGCTACCCCCTGATACTTCACTGCAAAGAGTTTGCCAAGAAAGGATAAGGACAAAGTGTTATTAGCTGCTGTCTCCCACTAAGTGCAAAGTACACAAGAGGTGTGCAGCGATCCTGAGTGTCACTTTACTGCACCCATCCCTGCAGTGGCTGAGTGTTACATGGATACATACTTCAATATTATTTCTATTACAGTACGTGGATACCTAATAGGGGCTTATAAATTACAAGCTCTGAAAATACTGTGTATAGAGTGGGGTATTAGAAGGTATGCTGTATTGTATACAGTGGTGGGTTGGAAGGTATGGCATATTGTGTACAGTAGGATATTGGAAGGTATGCTATACTGTATTGTATACAGTGAGGTACTGAAAGGTATGACATATTGTTGCACTTTGAAAGCTAGGGGTATAATTAATCTGTTGAAATTCCACTGACTCCAGTGAAATTACACCAGGGGTAAAATTGGCTTAGTAGATTTAATTCTTTTTCTGTACTGCTGCAAAAATATCTTATGGCTTACATTGTTCCAGAAATTCTCAGCAAACATACAGTTAGTTAATGTTTGTTCCCTGCACTTTAGTGTAACAAAAAATAAAGAGAAATTTAAGGCTTAAGCCATGAAGCCTGCAGGTCAAATGTATAATTGAAATGACTGAGCAACGCAATAGGTGTCCAAAAGCTGGGCTACTAAGGAGAACCTGGTGTCTGGTGGAGAGATGCAATAGATCTGCTCTGGTCCCAAAGCCAAACAGAAAGTAGCAGGTCAGTGGTGATAGAGGAAGTAAACCTGGTCTAAGATGATCACACCATTATCTGTCCCTGGTATTACAGACCTAACGGACAGTTCTCTGCTTATGCAGCACAGAGTGAACTTGAAACAGCCAAAGGAATCTCCCTAGTGGCAGCGATGGTTCTGCTGCCTTCCACATCTGCCATCTACTCTGCTGGAACCCACTGCATGGCATAAGGAAAAGCAAAGGCTTCTCGGAGGGAAGGAGGAGACAGAGCATGTGAGGGAAGGGGAGGAGGCAGAGTTAGGCTCTGATATACTCAGTTCTCAGCTGATTTAAGGTCCTTGTGGGAATCTTTCCACTTGAGCACAGTGGAGAATTAAGCCCAAATCTCTGAAATAGACCAGAGTAATGGATCACTGAAATAAGCGTCTTGGCCTGGTATCCCCATTTATATAGCTGTTGTTACAGGAAAACTGTCTCTTACATTTTTAGCCCATGGCTGGTTATTTTAAATAAGTAATACAGAAGTAAAGGTGGATCAGCTGTCTCATTGGTTTGATGGGGATTCAGCAGCTCAAGGGCATAACATTCTCATTCACTTTAGCAGGGTTCAAAGCCAGCTAGATAGCAGATCAATGACACATTTTTGTACTCCATCTGAGCAAGACCTTACCAATTTGCTTGTAAGTCCCCATTCTATTGCCCAATTTGCTGGGCGCTCTCCCAAGACAAACTCTGCCTAGCAGTGTACTTTGCTGCCTGCTTGCAAGCTGCGAGACAGTATGTCTCTTGGCAGCCATCTTCTATGGACACAAAGCAGACATCAAGAATTATAACATTCAAAAACCAGTGGGAGAGCATTTTAATCTCCCCAGACACTCAATTTCAGACTTCAAAGTGGCCATGCTTCAACAACAAAAACTTCAAAAACAGACTTCAATGAGAAACTGCAGAGCTAGAATTAATTTGCAAACTTGACACCATCAAATTAGGCCTGAATAAAGAATGGGAAAGCCTGGGTCACTACAAGAAGTAATCTCCCATCAACTGTTGTGTATGGGCCATCCATCCTGCTGGAATTTGCCTCATTAGCACTACAAAAAGTAATTTTTACTTTGTTGACATTCACATCTTCTTGTCAACTGTTGGGAATGGGACACATCCACCCTGATTGACTCATTGACCCCCCACTTGGTAAGGCAACTCCCATCTTTTCTTGTGCTGTATATTTATGCCTGCCTACTGTAATTTTCACTCCACACATCTGAAAAAGTGGGTCATAGCCCACTAAAGCTTATGCTCTAATAAATTTGTTAGTCTTTAAGGTGCCACAAGACTCTTCATTGTTTTATCTTCTGTTGAATATCTCTAAACCACAAAGTGCGGGTAGAATGACCGTATCTCTGAGCAGCTGCAGGAATTTTTCTGGGAAACGTAAACTTGTTGGACGGCTAAGATGCTCCTATTATGCCAAGCTTTCACCCCAATGGCAATGCTTGCATTCTGCGCGGTTTAACGGTCTGCTTGCATCTTTGTCGCTAGAATCAGGAAAATTCCTTGACACTGCCTATGAAATTAATATGCATCAAGTGTGCTAATATAAATAATTTGTTATCTTAGTGCTTGGGAACGTGAACGAGGGATAGGACTTCACTCCAAACAGTGTTTTATTAAAATAAAGATGGATTTTTTTTTATCAAAACCTCACTTGGTTTGGTTGTAATTATAAAGCTGTATGCAGTTGTGTTGGCATTGTGTTGGGGTTATATTTATTCACAAGACTGATTCTGGCACTTTATTGTAAGGTGGCAGTGAGCACACCAAAGAAAAAATGACAAAATGCATAAGAATTTCTGTGAGCGCTCTTTTTTTTAAGAATCTCAAATGTCAGAGCCAGCAACGTACAAATTGGTCTTAATACTAGCCACATATTAGGACAACTTTCTTAAGATTTTTAATGCACGTACGAAACATACAATCATGGTTTTCTTCATGTGTAGCTCTCTTTTAGAACAATCTCCATCTGCTATTACATGGTATCATAAAATATGACATCAAAAGTAGTGCTAGAAACCAAAACTCCTTTGTCTCATGAGTACCTGCCTTGAACCCTGCTGCATACCACCATAATCTTTAAATTGTGCCCCCTTACTATCGGCAGTTACTAGTCACCTATGAACCACATTGTCTTCATAATTAACCACAACATCCTGCTCAATCCAAAATGCCGTATAGACATATCCAAGAGGCCTCTTCCTGTGGAATCCTGCCTCATTTGTTAGAAGGTATGCAGTGAATGAGGCAGGAGATTGCAGGAAGAGAAGGAATGGTATTATGGTTAGGGCCCTACCAAATTCATGGTCCGTTTTGGTCAATTTCATAGTTATAGGATTTTTAAAATCAGAATTTTCATGATTTCAGCTATTTAAATCTGAAATTTCATGGTGTTGTAATTGTAGGAGTCACAAGGTTATTGTATGGGGGGGTTGCGGTACTGCTACCCTTACTTCTGTGTTGCTGCTGGCGGCAGCACTGCTTTTAGAGCTAGGCAGCTGTCCAGCGGCGGTTGCTGGCCAGGATCCCAGCTCTGAAGGCAGAGACATTGCCAGCAGCAGCACAGAAGTAAGGATGGTATGGTATTGCCAGGTCTGGCTCCAGCGTTTTTGCGTTTTTGCCGCCCCAAGCGGCAAACAAACAAAACAAAACAAAACAAAAAGCTGTGATCGGCAGCACTTCGGCGGCAGCTCTACCACCACCGCTTCATTCTTCAGCGGCAATTCGGCGGCAGGTCCTTCCCTCCGATAGAGACGGAGGGACCTGCCGCCAAATTGCTGCCGAAGAGCCGGACGTGCCGCCCCTTTCCGTTGGCTGCCCCAAGCACCTGCTTGCTGCGCTGGTGCCTGGAGCCAGCCCTCGGTATTGCCATCCTTGCTTCTGCACTGCTGCCTGCAGAGCTGGGCCCTCAGTCAGCAGCCGCCACTCTCTGGCTGCCCATCTCTGAAGGCAGCAATGCAGAAGTAAGGGTGGCAATACCATACCATGCCATCCTTCTTCTGTACTACTCCTGGCGGAGTGCTGCCTTCAGAACGGGGCACCTGGGCTGGTCAACAGCTGCCGCCCTCCGTCTGCCCAGCTCTGAAGGCAACACAGAAGTAAGGGTGGCAATACTGTGACCCCCCTAAAATAACCTTGCAACACCCCTGCAACTCCCTTTTGGGTCAGGACCCCCAATTTGAGAAAGGACTGGTCTCCCCGAAGAAAACTGTATAATATAGGATAAAAGCACATAAAAGACCAGATTTCACGGGGGAGACTGGATTTCACGGTCCGTGACATGTTTTTCATGGCCGTGAATTTGGTAGGGCCCTACTTATGTTTAAGGCAGATGAATGCTGCCTTGCAGAACTAGATTCTATCCCCGCCTCTACCACAGAGTTCCTATGTGATGCTAGGTACGTCACTAATATCAGACTTTTCAGAAATGGTTAACTGTGTGTTCCTCGTTTTGGGGGTCTGATTTGAGACTCTGGGATCTGACTTGCAGAAGTGCTGGGAGGAACTATGCTTTGAATGTATAACATGCTAAATAACACTCAGTACATAAAAAGTCCTTAGACTACTGTACTGTCAGTATTGGAACTTAATGTTCTCTCACACTGTGACATTATCAAATATTCTGAATCATAAAAACCCTATTAGAATCACTTTTTACTCAATAGCAGTCTTATGATTAAAAGATAAAGATGTATGTACTATCAGTACAGTGTCATTTCTGCTCAGCAGCACTCCAGTTCCCTTGGTTTTTCACCATACCCACAGGATGAAGCTATGTAAGAATATACTATTTCTAGTCTAGAAATTATATAGTCATATTTCTCCATTCCAGGTTCAGCAGATGGAAATGCTGTTGCCAGGAAATAACTTTTTTCTAATAAATCATCCTCTTGCAGCTAGAGATATTTGCTAACTTCACTTCAGAAGCAAAATCATGACTGTCATTAATACAAACTATTGATTACATTTTTGCGGTAGTAATCAACTCTTACAACGTCAGCTGAAGCAGTTGTTGGTAACCAATCTCTCAAAAGTTTGCTGCATTGGAAGTAGATTGGCTAACGTTTACCCTTTGAAGATTGAATATATCCTTGAATGGCGGAAGCAGAGTGTTTGCAGATTGTGCATTTTTATAAACTAGGCTCATATAGCTTCCCTGTCAAAAATATCCTCCTCCTACTGCCCCTTACTTATCCCCTCCTTATCTCAAAAAGGACTGCAGATAAGAGAGGCTCATTGAAGATTTCGTCAAAGAAAAACATAATCTTGCCTTTCCCAAAATATTTATTTTTATCTCTAATGGCTTTTCCTACCTTACAGAGTTGGGGCAGGGAGGGCATGGAAGGAAGCAAAAGATCATGGCACAAGTCCAGTTCTGTGAAGTTAAGATTAGAAAACAATGGGTCTGATTCTCACTAATGTTAATTTAACACCTTCAGTGGCATTGTTTCTGATATACACAGGTATGCTATCAGTCAAGTCCAGTGTATTCAGTCCCTCACTAAAGGTTGGATCCATCCTTCATGGAAGTCAACTGGAGTCTGTCCAAATAGAAATTGGATTGGGCTCTAAATTTTGACCTTACTCTTTAAATTGTCAAAAGCTTGAAAAAACAGTCTTTAAAAAGTCAGTAGCTCCCTAAGAAGGGATATCTGGTCATATACTTCTGCAAAGTTTGAATTAATGCTCCCTCCATTTTTTTTCTCCCTCACTGAAGTGTTTCAGAAGAACTGACTTCTAAATTTCACCATGAGGGCAAAACTTTGAGAGGGGAAAAGAGGGAATTCTAATTTTTAAAAAATATTGACAAGCAACAGTTTAATTTAGTTAACTGTCCAAATAAAGAAAACTGTTCACTACTACACTTCTATCCCGATATAACGCAACCCAATATAACACAAATTAGGATATAACGCGGTAAAGCAGCGCTCCGGGGGAGGGGGCAGGGCTGCGCGCTCTGGCGGATCAAAGCAAGTTCGATATAAGGCGGTTTCACCTATAATGCAGTATGATTTTTTGGCTCCCGAGGACAGCGTTATATCACGGTAGAGGTGTATGTCCAAAACTGCACATGATCATTCCTTGGTGATTCAAGACTCAATTACAGTTTTAAATTAGCCTAGTTGTAATTTTTCATAATTTCCCTTAAGGAAACTATTCCAGTCTGAAAAATTGCCCTCTTAGGAAGCTTCTTGATATTTAACCTAACTTCCCTCTTGCTAATCCAAAATGCCATTCTTTGGGGAGGGACAAGGGGAAGCTAGGTAGCAGATAGCAGTATTAAGCCTTATGCACTGATCCAAGCTCTAGAAGTTTGGGTTCAAAACCAGACTCAAGGTATTAGTAAAGATGATCTTGGTGGTTTTCACCATGCCATCTTGTATGTTTAAGCATAAATGGCAGTTTTCTGAAAATGTTTAAGCCCTAAGGATGGTTGCATATGCTCCCGTAGCTTATGTGCTAAGAAGTTTAGCAGCTTGCTAAATTCTATATACAAACTAAAATCTCCTACTTTATATGCTGTCATAACAATTTATACTAAAATGGTCCCAGGAAACGTACACAAAAGATCTTCCAACTCCGAAAAAAAAAAAAAAAA
Organism: Chrysemys picta bellii; assembly: GCF_011386835.1. Lineage (NCBI taxonomy): Eukaryota > Metazoa > Chordata > Testudines > Emydidae > Chrysemys > Chrysemys picta. The sequence continues at coordinate 41,757,863 of NC_088797.1, forward strand.
GATTGTGGCCTGAAGGAGTCACAGCAAAGCCATGCAACCCTGGAAATGCAAACTTACTGCAGACAACTGAATGTAATGCTGCTCTAAGAGGCATCAACTTGCTATGGGCAAAAATCCACAGTCCTTATGGCAAAGCATGTTTCACTGAATGTCTTAGCATCCATGCAACATCTGCAACCAGTGGAAGTGTGCTGGGTTCATCTCAGACTGCAAGAGGCTGGGGGGGAAAGTTCACAGTGCTTTTACGTATTCTGTGGCTTCATGTTACAGATTCTGCTGCTTACGTACAATGTGCACAGTTTGCTACTTCTCCCTCTCTTTGTCAAAACTTTTCTAAGGATGTCCAATGCTGGTTACTGCAAATATTTCTCTTTCCTAATTGAACAGCATGATGTGAGGAAGCTAGGAACTTATATACAGCTAGCCAAAAAATGAGAATTATTTTCCATGAAAAGTTTTGAACAAAATGATTTTTATTTGATTGGAAACTTTACATGAAACAAATGTTTTTTTCAATTGGAATTATTCCATTGAAAAATCAGGAATTGAATGCAATTCCCACTCCCCTTATTTAATTTATTAATTTATTTGCACTACAAAAAAGAGCAATGGGGGAAACAAACTAAAACAAAAAAAATGTTTATATTGTATTAGATAAGGAAAATATTTTTAATAGTTTTGCTGAAAATTTAGATATTTTTAAACAATACAAAATTCTTTGTATTCTTTGATGAGTCATTTTTCATAAGTTTTTGATGAAAAATTTCAACTGGCCTACAGTTTTAGAAGGCACTAGACTGGGAAACAAGATAGCAGCAATCTCATTTTTACAATTTATTGTATTATGGAAGGCCCAATTGGCCTCAGTTGTGACCCTGGCCCCTGGGAGGCACTGTACAGACACACTACAAAAGTAAATGTCCCAAAGATCTACCACAGGCAATACCCTTATTTATTCTGTGCCTCATTTTCCCTTCCTAAAACAGGAACATTTCCCTTCCTCATACTACTGTTGAGGCAAAATATATTCATATTTGTAGTAGCACTACAAATACTAATGTGACAAGTACTGTAGAAAAAGCAGTAAATAGACTTAAGATCAGTGCCATAGTAGTCTTACCCTGTTTTTCAACAGTGTAGTGCTATGGAGAAGCTAGAAATACCCACCTCTGCATTAAGAACTGCCTTAATTCCACCATGATTGGAACTGTCTCTTACTTTTGGCATGCCCTGGAGAATTCTTATTAAGGAAAATGATATAGTTGTAAAGTATATTGAAATGTTGACATTTGCCTATGCATGAATATGCTTTCTGCCTTCTCCTGACAAAAGTGGGCTGTTGATTTGAGATGTAACCACCTTCTTGGGTGGCAAAGATCTATTTGATAAACTCTTGCAGCTCTTTTCAACAGAGTCATGCTGCAGCTACAGAATTCCCCTTTCAAAATGATAGCACTGTACCCTGCGCAAGTTAGGTAACCTATTTTACTTTGTCAGAAATAACACAGCCATATGAATGTCATCTCAGCAAGGTCTCACACTGTTAACTCAACATTTGAAATGAACAAAGCAACATACTAATATATTGCTGTGGCCCTATTGTGTCTGCTCAGTAAAAGTGACTATCTCCAGAAGCCAGGGTGGGAAAGTTTTCATAATAATGCCTCTTGACACTAGGACTTCAGATAGCAGTCCCTGTTTTCACAGGCATTAAATTTTAATAGTCATTTCCTCACCTTCAGACCCGCAAGTCAAAAAGTGTTTGGAAGTACAGATTTACTTAGTTTCGGTGTTTCTCATCCAGCATTATTAAGAAATGCAAAAGGAGCTCGTATTGCCTAAATTCATCTGCCACAGTCAATCACATCCGACTTATGAAAAAACAGTTAAACGTTCCCTTTTTCCCTACAATATTTCTGATATTTTAACTTTAGTGTCTTATGAAGGCTTTCTAGCTTTAATATGCTATGGTGATTTTAAATTGTTGCAGTGGTTTCGTGACTAATATATGCAGCTTTCCCTTGTGTGTCTTGCAGGATCCAACTCACAACTAGAACTTGTGAGGGGAGAATGCCTACGAGAATAGCTCTCTCACATAAAAGTGCTCACCAGAAAGAGAAACTATTTATTTGTAATATTGAGATTTTGTATTTTGTGCAGCATCTACATTTCTCATGGGCTGTCACAACATTTTTCAGTATAATGGTTCCGAAAATTCTTATCAGGCTGCATAAATTTAAAGACTTCAGATTTGTTGATAATATTTAAGATACTAAAAAGAATTCTGTGTGGTCAACAATGCTGTCAAAATATATACTGGATTTTTCCTGAGACTTTTGTCAAGTTTACATCTACACAACTGAAGGAAAATTTAAGCTTACTCCTGTCTAATGTAGCTACTTCATGAACTTAAAAAGCTCAAAGCCTGGTTCAGAATAAAGCTTGCTAAACTTGTGCCCTCCGTATGCTCAGGAATGTTAAGGATTAAGGTAAGCAGCACACCATGTTTGCCAACATGTTTCCATGGGATTCTACTTCTGAATAAACATGAATCAACCTTTGGTCGTTCTGTTGTAAAATCAGATACTCCAAAGGTCAAGAATTGACTTCAAATAAAGTATGGATTGTCACCTACAAGTAAGAGAACGTGACCTTCAGTGGTGACCTCCTTACAAGTAAGAGAACGTGACCTTCAGTGGTGACCTCCTTAAAATATTTTCTATGAATACTTTTATCAGAAACATCTATCTGCCAAAACAAAGTGTAACATTATAAGGAGACAATAGAGAAATACTCATAGTTTTATTAAACACAGCTAGCTCAGCACTTACATAAAAAACATTATGGTATATGAGTATCTCAACATGCTTTACAACAGTGAGTAAGTGTCCCCATTTTACACAGGGGAAAACTGAGATGAAACCCCTAAATTAGGAGAAACTATGGTGTTGGACACAATAGAAATGCCTATAAAGGATTACAGATAGACTCCAACAGCCTTTTACAGATAGGATTACAGATAGACTCCAACAGCCTTTACACAGGAATAATTGTTTATTTAACTTGAGAAAGTTATAAATGTATTGAAAGATATCAATTCATTTTCACTGTAGATTTGGTACATGATTAAGTGCCAGTTCTAGGGAGTGCTTTCTATAAAAGAAATTGGCTGATTACACTGCGTTTTCTTTCATGCAATCATACAGCTGAAATATTTCTTTGCCTATTCAATAGTCTGCAGACAAAGGCAAAATACAGACTTCTCTAGATTCCTTCCATTATTCTAATGTATAATTTCTCTAATGTCACAAGATGTTATTCTGAAAGATTAATGCAGTCTCTAGGGAATTACACTTGAAGAGCCAGATCTTTCTGGTGCATCTTAATAATCGATTTATTTTTAATCTACATTGTTCAGTAAACTGCATCCAGAGCAGTGCAGTACAGCAGCTGTAAAGGGGTTAATGAAGACATTCAATTGAAAGGAGAGGAAAGCAGAAAAATACTGAGCCATCACACTTTTAAAAAAAATTCTATGTTGCCAGGACCAGGGAGCATATATATATATATATATATATATATATATATATATATACACACACACAGTACTGCTTCTGATAAAATACAGTTTCCTAAAGTTCTTGCATCCAAGGAACTGTCCGGTAGAAAAGGAAATAAGTTACTTTTGCAAATGGGCTAAGTTTTTACTGCTAAAGCAAAATTTCTTTCTACAGCAGAAGTGTTAGCTGGTGCTGTAATATTTTTAATAAAATACTTATTCTCTTATATTTACAGAATGCTAACATCAGAGAATTAAAATACAAGGATAAGTAGCAAGATAGCTGTCTGTTGGCTTTATTTTATTTTATTTTATTTTATTTATTTATTGGAAGGCCCACATAGAAATCAAATCTTCTCATGCCCTCTTTCATGCAAGGTTGGAAATATCCCACACAGTGTGGCTCAAAATAAGTGGACTCTGCTTGTGTGAGCTAAATTTAGGGGACTTCTTTATTTTCCAAAGCATACATAAGTTCAGTTTCCCCTCTTTACTTCCTAAAAGCATTCTCTTCTGCCTTTTAAATTTGATCTTTCATATCTTAAGCAGTCCTGAAAATGTTACATTTCTGCAGATATTTCATTGTATGGAGAGAGACTTCACTGTAGATTAATTTAAATAAAAATTCACTAAACTAAAAAAAAAAAAAAAACCCCAAAATTTGTTCAACTGAATTTGCTTTTCCCCCCTAACATTCCTGCTACAGTGTTGTATGTCAATATTTTCCAGGCAAAATGTGCTTTTTATCTTAGCTATAGCAGAGAGAAAGTATTCTCACAAAGTAAAAGTACCTCTGATGAAGAACAAGCGCCACCTCTTCAATCCTAATCTGATTAGGACAAAATGGCCTCTGTTCTGGATTATACTTTACTTGATGACAAAATTGGTATTTCCCCAAATGCCCTGAAAATAGAAGGGTTGGGGCTCATTTCTTCCTCCCCTGGGGCCTTCTTATGTTTCCCACTCATACATTTAAGATTGCAGATAAATCTTGAATGCTACATGGAGAATATGAAAACATAAATTCTGAGGTTCCAATTGTATTTAACACAGCGATTCTGTAACAAAATGAATGAGTCCTTTTCTTTCCTTGGGCTTCACACAAAGTTCCTTGAGAAATTCTCAAATGATGAAATTACCTTGATAAATGATCAAACAGTCTCCTATAATCAACCCCCATTTTGTAAAAATTTGCACAAACTTATTTTTCAGGGATCCTTTCAATTACTTGACTTTCTCCCATGGCTGTACCAGTATCTCAAATGCAGCTCAGTGAGAGAAAGAAGATCTTTGCAATGGAAATGCTAATACAACTAACTAGTCAGGGACAGTTCCACTATAAAAACCCGTTGACGAACCCATGGAGTCTAAGCTTTGTTACAGTATAAAATCTGTAGATAAGAAACTTTTTAATGACACTATTCCCAACCAGAAAAGCCCTCAATTTATCCTAAAGTATAGATAGATACACATGAATTTCAGGTTTCTAGGGCCTGATCTAAATCCCACTGAATTAAACAGGCAATCTTTCTACTGACTGCAGTTTTGGACAGGACTTTAAGGTTAAAACCAAAACAATATTTTAAAAAATAAATAACAGCTAGTCAAAATTAAACTTTAATTTCCAAATTTCAACAACTTCAAATTTCATAATTTGAAAAATAAACAAGAATTTTTTATTAAATGTGTAATGGTTTCGGTCACAGAGACCCCCTTGAGACTGTCACCTGACATGCTGAGATTACCTCTGAACCCATTTTCCCTGCTAGCTTGGGACTCCAGAACCCTGCCTTGTTGAGCCAGACATGCTAGCCTGCTGCAGCACAGACCCAGGTCTGGGCCACCCCCCAAAGCTGCAGACTTTAACCAAAAACTGCTCAGCAGGTCACTTATCTCCAGCACCCAGACACCCAGCTCTCAATGGGATCCAAACCCCAAATAAATCCGTTTTACTCTGTATAAAGCTTATACAGAGTAAACTCATAAAATGTCCACCCTCTATAACACTGATAGAGAGATATGCACAGCTGTTTGCTCCTCCAGGTATTAATCACTTACTCTGGGTTAATTAATAAACAAAAGTGATTTTATTAAATATAAAAAGTAGGATTTAAGTGGTTTCAAGTAACAACAGAGAGAACAAAGTAAGTTATCAAGTAAAATAAAGCAAAAACACGCAAGTCTAAGCCTAATACATTAAGAATCTGTTTACAGGTAAAATCTCACCCTCATAGATGTTCCAATAAGCTTCTTTCACAGACTAGACTCCTTCATAGTCTGGGCCCAATCCTTTCCCCAGTGCAGTCCTTGTTAGTTCCAGCTCAGGTGGTAGCTAGGGGATTTCTCATGACTGGTAGCCCCCCTTGTTCTGCTCCACCCCCTTGTATAGCTTTGGCCCAAGGCAGGAATCCTTTGTCTCTCTGGATCCCCACCCCTCCTTCTAAATGGAAAAGCACCAGGTTTAAGATGGATTCCGGTATCCTGCGACATGGTCACATGTCCTGTGAGACTTCATTCTTCATTCTTCCAGGGCTGACCCATACCCAAGTCAGTAAACAGAGCCATTTACAACCGATTGTCCTAGGCAATGGGAGCCATCAAGCTTCCAAACCACCATTAATGGCCCACACTTTGCATAGTTACAATAGAACCTTAGAGTTATACTTTATATTTCTAGCTTCAGATGCAAGAAGGATACATGCATACAAACAGGATGAACACACTCAATAGATTATAAGCTTTGCAATGATACCTTACAAGAGACCTTTTGCATAAAGCATATTCCAGTTACATTATATTCAAACTTATAAACATATGGAGTGAAACATCACAAAATGTTAGTTAATTTTCCTTGTTGTTTGACCAATTACATCAATATTTCACTCACAGGCATAAATCAACTTAATTTATGAAAAGTTATAGGCATGATTCAAAATTAGGCAGCAATGAATCAGATTATTCACTGACAAACACTTGACCAAATTCAGAAATGAACTAACATGCTCAGGGTCCCACATCAGATTTTTGGTACAGATAGGAATAGAATCTGTGTCTCATGAGACCAGTGCCCCATCCAATGCTCTGACCTACATTTAAGTTAACTATATGGTTATCATGAACTCTATTTAATATCATTTCTACTGACAATGTTCCTTCATTACTGCAGCCATGGGCTAGAGCACGGTGTATTTTTCCACTGATGTAAACAGTTGTGTAGCTTTCCTGAGCATTGTTAAACAGGTGGAACATTCTACACCAGAGATGACTGCACTTCACAAGCCAGGTACACAGGAATATTGTAAAGTTACCAAAGCAGGCTGATTATTTGGGATGAAATATGCTTGTAAGAGTAATGACTGACTCGGTTCTAATGAATTCAACAGGAATAACTATGTGTGCAGTTGTAACTCTTTACAGGACTGGACTAAGAGCTGGTGCGTTGGATGGACCGTGTATCTTTAATTTGAATGTAAGTTAAAATGTTTCAGGTTCCTTTGTAAAACAGCTGGGAACACAAAATACATGGAATAAAATGGGTCCAGTTATCTTCTGCTACATAAAACCCCACAAAAAGAAACTAAGGGCATGAGAAATCTGAGATTTCCTTAGACTGCTCCACTCCACTATCATTTTAATTGCTGATGCTGATGCATCCCCTTCTGCCATCTCCTCCATCCAAATAAGAATCCCCAGGAGATCAGCAGGAGGGCTGCTTTTGGGTCTCTAAAGAGCTCTCCCCTCAAAGTGCAAGTCCAATGGATTCTTCCTTAACTACAGATGTAAAATTAGATCTTTCTCCCCTCACTCTTTCTGTTTCAAACATGCACTAGAAATTGACCTACTTCATTACTACTGATTCTAGAGTTCTAGAATGCCCCACTGGGTCCTGCTGCCACACCAATTCTCAGTCACTTGAAGTAACTTCTTTGTCTGCTGATTTGGTTGAGTTATTTCAGTACTTATCCATTCACTCACTCCCCAGCAACTCCAATGGAAATTGTATTGTCTCAGATATCAAGTCTCCTAGGAATGCTAAAACAAGGAACTTAAGCTTTCTGCTAATTGTACCATAAGAGTTTGTGGGGAGATAACGATGTAAAAATGGCAATGTTGGTATGTGCTTCATCTGCCCCTAAGCTAATATACTTCAAAGAAAAGAAATATTGCCAAACTTTAACTTTCTCTATATGTTACATTTAAATACAGTATTGGGTCTTATTCTCACACTGTTCAATTTTTCAGAAATGATACCAGTCCAGTACTGTCACTAAATCTCCAGCAGACTTAATCCTATACAGTTATCTGAATTGACCAGTATATCACTATGTTCTATGCACAAAAACATGACTGGTTCAGGAATATGGGCCTGACCCAACAGTGTCCTTCGACAGAAAGCACACATATAAAATAAAAAAGTTTAAATAATCATCCTACCTGTAAATCTGATGGATTGATTTTTTGGGCTTTTATTCTTCCTTTTGTAATAAAACAAATTCAAAAATAAAGCTAGGCTACAAAGCTCACAACTACTACTACTAAGTATTATGAAGGCACCACAATTGTGGTTCTACAGTTAAGCCTGAGTTCAGTTTTTCAGTTAAGGTGACAATTAGACCTTTGTTTTGCATGGAGAATAGTATTCTCTCCCCTAAATTTACAATATATAATCTATAAGTGAAGATTGAGATTTTTCTGATGATTTTCAAGTAAATTTGTTAATTACTTTAAGTTAAAATTAATTAAATCAATGATTTTAGAAACTTTACTTTCAATCTCTTATTTCAATAACCTCCTGGAAAGTGGGTAGGGGTGAGAGGAAAAAGGGAGAGAGAGAGGTGGTTATTTGAAAGTTATTTCACATGTAGATTTTCAGCAGGTTATTGTGTTATCTTTTGGTTTGATAATATCGGTCATAGCAGTTAAAAAAATCTAACTCTCCTAATTGTGTGAAAAATCTTGAAAATATGGACAATATTATATTTTGTGGCTAGTTTTACAAAAATAATCTCATTTTACAAAAATAATCTTGAAATTCCTGTTCTTTGTGGAAGTGTAAAAAGCCACTTTGACATCCTTTCTAAAAATACAAAATGGTCCAAAGGAAGTACACATAACACAATGTACATCTATCAGACAAGACTGCTGCACACACACCGCCAGACAAAACCTCAAAAAGAAATGAAAAGTGAAGCCATCTAACTGCACACACCCTCTCCTCATCTACCCAGTGCCACACACCTCAATACAAGTACTCTATAATTCAGACACTGGTTCACAATCTTAACACTGCCATAATAGGAATGTTTGCCTCCCAGTAGTTCCTTCCCCAAACTTGAATCAGTATGGTCCCAGACTGATGGGACAGTATGGCCTGGGAGGAATCTGATTTGTTTGATAGGTAACAGGAGGTAAGACTCTGGAGAACAGTGTGCAAAAAGATTGGCAACTCTGTCCCAATAGGGATGAGGCTGTAGTGTATACACATGGGGGTTTAGTGGCTGTGCGTGCAGTAAGGTGCATCACTGCATGGAGGAAAAGGGTTATATACTGTAAAACAAATTATTATTTCCTTTTCTTGCTTTTGAAGTAAATTATGGGTGTAGCCAGCCTAGTGTTTTTGGTGTAAGTATAGTTAAAACCTGACGCAGTTACCTAGAGAAACCCAGGAAAAATGTATATGGCTACTTTGTGCGACCACAAGTGACAGAAGGTACCTTGTTTTCTTTTTCAAATACTCATGGTATGACATAAAATGCAAGCTAAGTGTCTCCACACTTCTATAATGTACTTGAACATCTTCATCTTCAAAAACATATTATTTCACTTATAAAGGTTTCTTTAACTTTTGGGTATCTATAAGGACAACCTGGCATTGATTAATCTCCTTCAGCCTTTAACAAGACTATTGGGCACTGAATGCATTTTTAGTAACTTTTTGAGATGCTAAGATAAAACAATGTTCTCTGCAAGGAACTCATTCAATTTTCATGACTGAATTCTTAAGGGGATAAATATAATTTCAAGTGGCACCCAAAGAGGGAATGGCAATACTTGCTCTGCCATCGGACTTCTGCTTCTAAAACTTAATTGTCATAATCAAAAGACCAAAAATGGAAATCAATTGCAAGTCAGTAAACTGCATTTCAGCAAATTTGATACAGCAATTCAGACTTCTTCCAAACCAGGGTTCGTCCAGTTTTCTCATCTCCAGGGTGCTATCACTCTGTTCACTCTCTCTAACACAGTGAAATGGACCCCTTTCCATGTGATTGTTTTTTACTGATTTTAGATACATTAAACAAGAGCTCTAAAATAACACAATAGCAGGTTCCCTGCCCCTTCACCCCACATGCTCTTAGGACTGAAGGCTACTTCCATTGAAGCCAGATACATGATTCTTTATCTAGAGTTAGCTAGCTTGCCTTCAAGTACAGTTTCACTCTGAAATGTGAATCTCTAGGAATGACATTGTGGGGTACCATTTCATTACCCCTTAATGGCTTTCAGATGAACTACACAAATAAATAAATAAATAAATATGTAAACAATAAACATTTGTAAATATTTATTTTTAAATACAAATATGACTGTAATTGCCAACCCTGCATATTCAGTCTAGGAACAGAAAGTCAAGCTAGAATCTGTTTTATAGATGGTGATGTGTATGAAGGAAAGATCATGGAGGCCAAATTCTGCCTGAGGTAATATTCTCGTAACCACAGTAAAGACTTGTGATGCCTGTGCAACCTCAGAAAGAATCATTTGACATGCTGAATATTTATGAATTGATGTGTGAGAAGAAACAAACCCATCATGTTCAGAACCCAAGCTGAGTCTGAATTACTTTAGTAAAATTTTATCTGGGAGTTGCTATGTCAAATCTCAGTTCCACAGTAAAATTGGATATTTTACTGATTTTGGTGCCATTCCCGAAGATCCTCTGCCTATCTATCATAGGAAGGAAAAAACACACGTTATACTTTTGAGTATGAACTCCTGCTTGTTGAAGAAAATATTTGTGTCAGCTGAGTAGAAAGTCGGTCCATTTCAGTCTTTAATAGAGTCTTATAAAAACCCTCAGTAGCTAACAACTTCATTAATAATACTTCCCTCTGCCAAGGAATTCAAGTTGTTATACTTAAATTATTAATAAGAAAAGATTACTTAAACTTTCCAAAGTTATAGGACAGAAATATTTCTTCCCAATTTTCTGAGTAGTTCTCATGAAGTCACATCCTTAAACTATTCCCAAATTTTGAAATTTAGGTCACGCTATGAAACTGTGTCTAGATAACTTGGGTTCCTTTTTCATTTTTTGTATCGGATACCTCCTAATCCTTCTTTAAGAAGGAATAGTTTCAGACAGGACAAAACAAATTGGAGGAACTTAGGCACCAGTGGAGGTGCCTCCTTATTTCTTTTAGCCTGCTGGTTAGAGGGCTCACCTAGGATATGGGTCACTGGGGTTCATTTTCCCTCTACCTGAAGTGCAGAAGGGATTTTAATTTGGGTGTCCTATATTTCAGGGGAGTGCTCTAGCCACTCAGCTATTGGATATGGGGTCTCTCGCTCCTGTTGAAGCTGTTCCACTATGTATAAGTAATTAAATAGTAATTGGTTATCGGATAACCAATAGCAGACAGGCACACTTTGACCAAATTACCCAAGCTTTGACACACACCTTTTTCTACAATTCTAAAGTACTGACAAATGCAACAATTCTTGCAGCCTTAAACTGAAGTTTCAATGAAGTAGAAACCAAGACAAGCACTTAGATTAGGAAGCAACCACAAAATACGAACTGTTCCTGCCTAGCCTTACAGATATTGTTAATACAATTACTAACTACCTATTCATTGGAAGTAATTTATTGTGAATCTGAAGGTGGAAGTCAACTTCAGAGGAAGTGAAAGGGAAAAAAAACAGGTTAAAGCAAATTTAGATAAGATAGTGTATTCAAATCACCAGGGCCTGACACAATTCACCCTTGGATATTTAAGGAACTAGCTGAAACAATTTTGGAACCATTAGCAATTATCTTTGAGAACTCCTTGAGGATGGGTGAGGTTGCAGAGGACTTGGGAAGTGCAAACATAGTACCTATCTTTAAAAGGGGGAACAAAGAAGACCTGAGGAATTATAGATCAGTCAGCCTAACTCTGATACTTAGAAAGGTACTGGAACAAATTATGAAACAATTAATTTGTAAGTCTCTAGAGAAGTGGTTTTCAAACTTTTTTTCCGGGGACCCAGCTGAAGAAAATTGTTGATGCCTGCAACCCAACGGAGCTGGGGATGAGGGGTTTGAGGTGTGGGAGGGGCTCAGGGCAGAGGGTTGGGGTGCAGGGGTGAGGGCTGCGGGGTGGGGTAGGGGGTTGGGATGTGGGAGGGGGTCAGGGCTCTGGGCTGGGGATGAGGGATTTGGGGTGCAGGAGGGGCTCTGAGTTGCGGGGGCTCAGGGCTGGGGCAGGGGATTGGGGCGCGGGTACAGACTTACCTTCGGCAGCTCAGCAGTCAGGGTGCACTGCGGACTGCGCTGCACCCTGGAAGCAGCCAGCAGCCAGCAGCAGGTCCGGCTCCTAGACGGAGGCGCGCAAGCGGCTTTGTGCAACTCTTCCCCACAGGCACTGCCCCCCCCCCAGTTCCCATTGGCCAGTTCCCAGCCAATGGGAGTTCGGAGCCAGTGCTCGGGGCGGGGGCAGTACACGGAGCCCCATGGCCCCCCTGCCTAGAAACCGGACTGCTGCTGGCCACTTCCGGGGCGTAGCGCAGTGTTGCAACAGGTAGGCACTAGCCTGCCTTAGCTGGGCAGCACCGCCGACTTTTAATGTCCTGCTCGGGGGTGCTGACCAGAGCAAGGCAACCCAGCGCCATACATGCCGCGACCCAGTACTGGGTCACAACCGGTGGATTGAAAAACACTGCTCTAGAGTATAATAGGGTGATAAGTAGTAGCCAACATAGACTTGTCAAGAACAAATCATGCCAAACCAACCTAATATCCTTCTTTGATAAGATTACTGGCCTAGTGGATGCAGGGAGGGGACGCAGTAGACATGATATACCTTGATTTTAATAAAGTTGTTGACACAGTCCCACCAAGACATTCTCATAGGCAAATTAAGGAAATGTGGTCTAGCTTAAACCACTATGAGGTCGGGGCAAAACTGTTTGAAAGATTATACTCAAAGAGCAGTTATCAATGGTTCACTGAGAAACTGGCAAGATGTATCTCATGGGGTCCCTCAGGTGTCAGTCTTGAGTCCAGTATTATTTAATATTTTTATTAACTACTTGGATAATGAAGTAGAGATTATGCTTATTAAATATGTGGATGACTCCAAGCTGTGAGAGATTGCAAGCTCTTTGGAGGACAGGATTTGAAATTCAAAACAACCAGAGGTATCATATCTAAGACGCGGGAGGTAGTTTTTCCATTCAACTTGGGTTTGATAAGTCTAACCTAGAGTACTGGGCACCACACTTTAAGAAAGATGTGGTCAAACGGGAAAGAGTCCAGTGGAGAACAACATCTGATGAAGTGGGCTGTAGCCCACGAAAGCTTATGCTCAAATAAATTTGTTAGTCTCTAAGGTGCCACAAGTACTCCTGTTCTTTTTTTAGAAGTTATAAAAGGTTTAGAAAACCTGACCTATGAAGAAAGTTTAGAAAAACTGGTATGCTTAGTCTTGAGAAAAGAAGACTGAGGAAGGACCTGATAACAGTCTAAATATGTTAAGGGCTGTTATAAGGAGGATAGTGATCAATTGTTCTCTATGTCCACTGAAAGTAGAGCAAAAAGTAGTCAGCTTAATTTGCAGCAATGGAGATTTAGAATAGACATTAGGAAAAGTTTTGTAATTATAAAGATTAAGCACCAGAATAGTTTACCAAGGGGGTTATGGAATCTCCATTACTGGAGGTTTTTAAGCACAATTAGACAAACACCTGTCAGGGATAGTCTAGTCTTGGTGCTGCCTCAGCAGAAGAAGAGGAATTCCGGAAGGGCGGAGTGGGAGATAACCTCTAAGAGTATGCCTACACTGCGATAAAAAAACATGCAGCACCAAGTCAGAGCCTCGGTCAACTGACTTGGGCTGAAGAGGCTCAGGCTGCAGGGCTAAAAATTGCAGTGTTATGTTTGAGCTTGGGCTGGAGCCTAGGTCCCTTGTCAAATCAGGCAATTGTAAAGTGCAATGAATAAATGCACTAGTTCTACTGTGCAAATTGCAAGTAAGTCCAGGGTAGCCTGTTCACACTCATATCCCTGTGAAACTGCAGCATATGTTTCACTGAACCAGTCTGTCAAAAAGGAGAGGCTAAAGGAAGAGACAGCACACAACTGCATTCTAAAACATCAGTCCCAGAGATTGTAATTGCTGCCTTTGGCTGTTTCTTTTGTGCAGCAATGTTCTGAGTCTGATACAGGCTGACATCATATGAGCCTACATAGCACTGTGATTGTTTGCAATTCCAATTTGTACTCCTAACTAATACAGAACATAGATGTCTGAAACTCTTACAAAAAAAAATTAGCAGCATAAAAGTCTCTATTAGATCTTTCCCCTTCCGAAAGGATGGAAAACACACATAATACAATGTTTAGAAATTTATGATTATACAACAGCTTTTGTTTAAATATTTATATGGGCATTGCAGTAGGTTAAGCACTGTACAAAAACAGAGGTAAAACAGGCCCTACGCTGAAAAGCTTGTAGTCTAAGGCCTTGAATTGCAAGCTCTTGCATGGGCAGATCCCAATGACATCAAAGACGCTCCAGGAGATGCAAGGTGGTGCTGCGAACATGAACTTATTTGGCCCTAAAACTTCAATTTTGAGCACTTTAGATGTTACCTAAGAACTTATCTATTATACAAGAGAAAATGGAAACTGGGTAATTAATTTTAGAAGCCTAGTCGTACATGGATTGCAAATACCTAGAAGTACTAATCTTAGAGACAAGATTATCTCTAGTGGGTTCCTGAAAAAGTATGAAATAATGAATTCATCTAAATGAACATCCTCAATGGATCACACTTAAATATATTCATTCAACAAAGAAGACACTCTGCAAAAGAGGATGCACAGTTTGTGGCTTTATCCTCTCAAACTGCAAATCTGTCAAAAACAAAAAGTGCTTCCACTTTGTGGGATTATAATGCAGTTATCACTGTACCTTGTGGTCAAATTCTCCAACTGGACACAGTCTATTAGTCCCCTGTTACATGGCTGAGATGTAGTGTGTGTGTGTAGCATGCAAATCAATCTATTCTAGTATCAAACTAGTACTTCATGGTTTGTAGCAGCAGGATTATCAGGTGAGCCAAAGGACAACTTCTATTGGCTACTAATGATATTTATGGAACAAAGTGACTTAAAATCTGTTTTCAGTGTAATAAGAATTTCTCAACTGAAAGATACTCCAAACACACAGCAGTCGTTTAATAAGCTCAGCAATTATGTTGTATGACATGAGTAACAATCAGTGCCTAGCGCAGGAGCACAAAATGAGGGAGAAATGGCTATTTCTTACGGATTTGAAGACAACTGAACTAAATGAGGTATATAGGAATTATGCAAGACTTAGGAGCTCTCCAAAACCAGTTTGATATTATAATTAGCAGAATTGGTCCAAATACATAAAAATAGGTGGCAACTCTGTTAGCCCTCTCCCGTCTTTCCCAAAGAAGTTGAGGGTGTTAAATAGTCCAGTCCCTCTTTTTACAACAAAACTTTTAAAATAAATCTCAGAAACCACAGTATATCTTAGAATATAAATGACAGTCTCTGTTCCAGAATACTCTACGCCTGTTGCATTTTCTTGAGCCGCAATCAGACAGCTAAAGCTAAAATCTTGAGATATCTACCAAAAGGTGAGGTGGTCTATTCTTGCAGATCAGGTACAGCAAGTGTCTGTCCGCTGATATCATATAAAGCCTGAATGTCAAAACCCATAAATCTGCTATCAGCAGTTAAGTCAGGAGCTGCCCTTCCTTGTTTTCCTGATAAATGTGTACATTATGTAAACAGAGGCAAGCCAGGGGGGAGGGATATCTCAGTGGTTTGAGCATTGGCCTGCTTACCCTAGGGTTGTGAGTTCAATCCTTGAGGGGGCCACTTAGGGATCTGGGGCAAAATCAGTACTTGGTCCTGCTAGTGAAGGCAGGGGGCTGGACTTGATGACCTTTCAAGGTCCCTTCCAGTTCTAGGAGATGGAATATCTCCATTATTTTAATTTAATTTTTAATTTAATACCCACCTAACTCTTCTTTGGAACGGAAGATACTTCTGGATCTAGGAAATGGGAACAATCTGATAGAAGTAGAACACAGTGCTGCAGGGAAACAAGTCTCCCTCTGGCTTTTCCTCATCTATGTATCCTGCATGTCTGGGATGATGTCCTTTCTCCCCGCAAAATCTTTTGCCTACTTACTGTCCAATCCTGGAAATACACATGATTATCCTTACTACTACAAGTAGTTCCAGTGAAGCAAACAGACTGAACAGCAGAAATGGATGCCTGTTGTAGTGATGCCCAAATACAACCTGCCACACTTGAAAAATCATTGCTAGGTTCTATCTTCTGAGGGCTGATGCTGTGATCTTGGCACTACCTTGGTGAAGACTTCCAGAGCTGTGGCTAAGCCAAAGGGCAAAGGAAGAGTAGTGCAGGAAACTAATTCCTTTATTTGGTGAGTATTTCATGGCCTAAAGCACAAGGGATGGTATACTTAATTCTATTATTAGCACCTATTTAAATCCTTTTAAAACTGGCCACACAAAATGATAATCTTCTTTTGAACCCTAATCTTTCTGATTTCCAGTGGCAGTGGGTTCGTCAAGTTCACGATGCACTATATTATCAAACCTTTAATTTCAACATTGTGTCTTTAACAATGCCTATAAGCCTCCACTTTCAAGGTAGCCATCCAGACTGATGGATACATTGCATTTTAATGCGCCTCTCAATCACAAACTGCTGTTCAAATCACTTCAGAGTTAGGATCCATAGATCCTCTTTAAGACATGAAGCACAGATTCTATCCATGATTCTCTCCCAAAAGTGACAGCTCATCTGATTGACACAATGGAAATGGAGTGTGAAAATTACTCACTTTTGGTTTGGTGACAATGACAATGTCTTTCCTGGGAAGCAAAGGAAGGTGAACAAACAATGACAGCCTCTATTATAACTAAACTAATCCAAAGCACAGTCTTTGAGTAGATGGCCTGTAGGTTTCTCCATTCATGCCTCACAAAGCGTGATGGCTATCAATAATAGGGAAAGCGGAGGCTGGCAGCTAACAGCAGGGAGTAGGAACAAGTGCTCCTTTGGAAAACTTGCTGGAATTTTCTATAACCACAGACAGACTGAAAGGACCGAGTACGGTCTCTCTCGACAGCAGTATTTCCCAAAGCTCGGGAGCATGGGTGTGCAGATAAAACTCTCAATTGTCCTCCAGAGTCTTGGCTTTTATGAAGAAAAATTAGCCTCCAACTTCAAAATGTGACACAAGTGTAACTCATGTAACATCGTCTGCCTGATTTTACAAAGAGTACAGTACCTCTGAGAGATGACTATCTAGATAAATGTCTATCAGGGATGGTCTAGACAGTATTTGGTCCTGCCATGCGGGCAGGGGACTGGACTCGATGACCTCTCGAGGTCCCTTCCAGTCCTAGAATCTATGAATCTATGACTTTCCCCATTAATTTCAATAGGTGTTAATTCAGGGGTCAATGGTACTTTTAAAGATCAACCTTAACCCTTTCATTGTTCAAAGCATATAAGAAAAGAGGGTTTCTATCCATCGATATCATGAAGATCTACCCCAAAAAAGTTAAGGACACATTTTAACACAATTTAACTTCATTTCATTAAAATTATAAAGTTAATTAAATTTATAAATTAAATTCTAAAATTTCATTAAAATTCTAAAATATGGGCAAGCCTCTAACACAGGGCAAGGTTGAAGGGGAGGGTGGGAGGTTTCATTTCCCTGAAGGGCTGGGGGAGGGAGGAAGGAGCGGTTCAGCAAGATTCCTGCTCCAGAGAATTTGAAATTAGAAGAGGAGAACACATAAGGAAACCTAGTATTTATATATAAACAAAAATCCTCTTCACTTCTCGAGGTTAAACTGGTGACTCTCAATATAACCAGTCACCTATGAAACCTAAGGCTAACATTACATCCTCTGTGTTCCCAGCATTTTTCTTGCTTTCCTAGACTCCTCTCAAAGATTTAAATCAAAGACACAAGCTGACAGACTATTTTCTTTCAGGAGTTGTAACTGTCTCTAGTGAAGCAGAACTGGCTCAAACGTCACATGGCCTCAAGGTGCAAAAAGTCAATCTTAATGGGTGGTATTGCTGCTTCCCATCTCAAGAGCTGCACTTCGTCTGTAGTGAAGATATTGTCACAGTTTTGCCAAGTCTCAGTTGAAATATAGGTAACACTTTTTATGAAGGGTACATTTGTAAATTGCTGAAGGATTAACAAATGTTACAAGCCTCAAACTGTGGGGAATGCAAAAGTTATCAGGGGAGTGCAAGGACCAGATAGGTTAAGAATTTTTCTTGTTTCTTGTTTTCTAGTTTCTAGCCGAGTCTCCAGCTCCTGCTGGCTCCCGGACCACAGACATCTGTGGAAATACTGTTTTTAGACAGAGGGTGACATGTATGTAACATAAATCTCTGAATGGGGGTGGGGGGGGGTCAGAAAATGTTTGGAAACCTCTGTTATAAGCATGTTACAGGCATTAATAGTGAGTTATTAGCAACCTCTTTGGCTCCATTATAATTGATTTGTTACATATTAAAACTGCTATCAATCATTTATTAACTCTTTTTGTTCACCCATGAGTGAAATCCTTAAAATATAACAAAAATATTGGTAGTACATTAGCCAGAGGCATCTTTGTTTCTTTGTTGTTTGTTTTTTACATTCACAAATCCTTTCCTGTAGATGAACAAATTAAGAATAAGCCTGTTCCTCTAACTAGATAGTTGAAAATAGACATTAAGAGCTTGTCCCAGAGTATCATTCACCTAAATAGTTCCAAAGGCCAACCATGTAAAAGCCCTATCTCTGACTGTCACAGACAAATAAAAGCTTCAAAATGCAAGAGTAATAAACTAAAGGGTAACATGAAATAAATAGTTTACTTTGGGGCTTTAAGATGTCTAATGTGTGTTAAGTTTGACACTGGAAAATAATTTTTATTAGTTAGCTTCTATATTCCAGTGGGCAGCGAACAAATATATGAACAGGGGCTAATGGAAAAAAAGCTATTTTTATTTAGCTGAACACTGCTGAATAAGTGAAGGGGGAAAAGGTAATATCAACAGGGAAATGCACAGCTTTTAGCTAAATAAGCAATTTTAAGACTCGCTTTGCTATTTTATTTAGTGCTATTCCTTTTGCAATCTGTGGTAAAGTCAGCACCAATTATAAAACTTTTATTATAAGCTGTTAACACTCCTCTTTTGAGTTCTAAAGAGATTAGGCTTGCATTAAAATAACTCCTTCAACTTGCTTTTATATATAAGCATTTTTCATTACAAAGACAGTTAGCTAATTTTCATAACTGAATTAGATATATTACTGTTTCCTTTGATGCTGTGTAACACTTTTTGGTTCTGTTAAGTGGAACATAATTACACTTTTTCCCCCTCTGCACATCATAAATCACTCATCTTTCTGACAGCTTCAAATAACTATTTAAGCTTTAGAAAAGTATGCAGTTATGTGAACCTTAGTTTAAAACTTATGTGAAGTTGCTAAGCTTTTTGATGCTAGGAAGGGATTAACCCGAAAGCTCTGAAGGTTGGTGGCTCTATTCCATTTCTTACCTTCAGGCACTATTCTCCCAGAAAGCCATTTCATCCATCGCTTTAAATTGAAGATTATACCAAAACAATCTTGAGTATTTATTTCCTTGAAATTTGTGAACTCCTTTTGTAGTGTTAGTTGTGAATATTTAGAGCCACTATTCATGGTAGCCACTAGGGTGCACATAGCAAGGAGGTAAGGCTCCATGTAAACAGGAAATAAAGACATCTCGCATTCACCGTAACCATGCTCTGCAGGCCTCTAATCTCTACACCTCCCACTTTCAGTGCTCATGCAGAGACCCATTGGACCAGTTCTCTTCTTTCCCTTTCAACCTTAAAATATCTTGGAAAGATAGGTGACCATGTTGGTACACTCTCACACTGCATTAGCTCATATTATAGTGTTTAATACAAGAGAGGCAATTAATAAAACATGGCATAACAATAGCACTTCATGAAACAGTGAAAAATAGATATTATGAACTAAAGAATGTCTTTGTCTTTACAAAGATATTCCGCACATTGTGACCATATTTGCTGAGATCAACAGAAAATCTTTTTATGCTTAGTAAACTGATGGAACATAAGAATGGCCATAGCAGGTCAGACCAATGGTCTATCTAGCCCAATATCCTGTCTTTTGACAGTGGCCAATGCCAGATGCTTGAGAGGGAATAAGCATGACAGGGCAATTTTTGTGTGATCCATCCTCTGTCCTCCACTCCCAGCTTCTGACAATCAGAGGTTTAGGGACACATCTTGGCTAATAGCCACTGATGGACCTATTCTTCATGAACTTATTCTTTTTTGAACCCCATTATGCTTTTGGCCTTCACAACATCCCCTGACAACGAGGTCCACAGGTTGACTGTGCATTGTGCGAAGAAGTACTTCCTTATGTTTGTTTTAAACTGGCTGCCTATTAATTTCATTGGGTGATCTCTGGTTCTTGTGTTATGTGAAGGCGTAAATAACACTTCCTATTTATTCTCTCCACACCATTCTTGATTTTTTAGACCTCTATCAGATCCCCCCTTAGTCATCTCTTTTCCCAGCTGAACAGTCCTAGTCTTTTTAATCTCTCCTCATATGGAAGCTGTTCTATACTCCTAATCATCTTTGTTGCCCTTCTCTGTACTTTTTCCAATTTTAATATATCTTTTTGAGATGGGGTGATCAGAAATGCACACGGTACTCAAGGTGTGGGCACACTATAGATTTATATACAGGCATTATGATATTTACTGTCTTATTATCTATTCCTTTCCTAATGGTTGCTAACATTCGGTTAGCTTTTTTGACTGCTGCTGCACATTGATCAGATGTGTTCAGAGAACTATCCTCAGTGACTCCAAGATCGCTTTCTTGAGTAGTAATAGCTAATTTAGACCCCATCATTTTGTATTACCCTCCACACTATTTAAATCTCTGCACTGATATTTCATGAGCAGAAAAAGTCATAAAAGGAGAAACACAGGATCTTCACTTACCTCACATAATACCACACATATTGAAGGCTATGAGTGCCAGCAACTGCTATTCTGGCACATGCACTGTAATAAGGGAGCCAAGGCAACCCCAAAGCTACCTTTTAGTTTATAAAAAAATCCAACCCTGCTTGGTTTAGAGTAAAAATTTCTTGCTTGGAGGTAAGGAACTTTGCATTGTATCAAATGTAAACTCTAACTTTCTTTGGAATTGGAAAAATTGGGCTCATATAAAAATATATCCTGTCAGCAATGTTTGTGGCCTACTAAAGTAGGACAACACTGTACAAATGTTGCAAGTGTGCATAGGAGTCTTCCCCTCAGAGTGAGCACAAATCATAGTAAAACATCCTGACTGGAAGCGTAACTGGCTGGCTGGTTTACTTGATAGGCCTGTTTTGTGTGTGTGTGTGTGTGTGTGTGTGTGTGTGTGTGTGTGTGTGTGTGTGTGTGTGTGTGTAAAATGTTCACTGTATTAGGAGTCATACCTCAGCTAATGGGATCCTCCTCTCTGAAGAACTTAAATAACCCCTAACTTAGACCCAGCTCTCCAAGGTGGGTGACTGCTGATAGCACTGCTATAAAGACTCAGGAACATGTAAAGATAAAGTAGGAAAGGGCATACCTACTATAATATATTGGAAAAGTGGAGGAATACTGCAGAGCTATATTGCAGTTTCGGAATGCATTCAGGTGACCAAAACCAAAGTACTCTAGAATATACATTGATTAGTTTTGTGAGTATGTCTAACTCCTTTTATTCCCTGACATTTGGGTGAGTGAGCTTTTATGCACCAGAACATAGAGTGAAAACTAAACCATCGCTAATACTAGCCAAAACTAATATTCACAAGAATGTTTTTACTGGAAGTGCTCTGGGGCCATTTTGAATTTTTTTATTAATAATTATTATTATTCACATTAAATTTTCTAACAATTACAATTGCTTGCAGGTAATTTTCTCTTTTTTATAATGCCTAGATCATCCAGTTGGCCAATCAAAACACCACCATGAGGCTTAGGTGATCAGCTGTAAGGCACAAATTGTGAATAGCAAATTGCCAGTTGTTAACTATGCAAAATAGCAATAGTTGCAAATAGTTGTTACACCTAGCAATAGCCAGAGTGACTTGTCAACTTCTGACTTGTTTGTACAACACTCTACCTGGAAAAATTGCAGCTAAGCATTAGTTCTTAAAAATCTATTTGCAGCTAATTCATGGGGAAAGTATTCAGTTCATAAGAAGTTTATTCCAGGAATTGAACTAGCACTAGCATGCAGTATCTTTGGGACATTATCACTATGCCAATAAAATGGAGCAATGATACATTCTTGTAAGGGTTCCCCCCGCAAAAAAAAATTACTGCATAATACATTCACTACTATGCTTACACGACCACACCTTAGATTCTTCTCTTCAGCTTCTCCGATAAAGGACAGCAGTATAGTCACCTCTGATACGTTTAATATATGCACAGATAAGAATTGAGTGTGTTTGCCAAATAAATGAATTCAGCAAATAGTTGCACAGCCAAATTTGCAGCCCTTAGGATAGCAATAATTCTGGTTTGGCCAGCCAGCCGTAATGCAGCAATGTTCTCAGGCAAAGCCTCAATAAATATATATTCCATCACTATGCCCATTTTTTAATAGAAGGGAGGACAATTTTCTGTAGTTCACTGACCTCTAGTATCAGAATTATGAAAGGCTAAAAGTGCTGAATCTACTCTTGCAAATGAGCTTTTATGTAACTCAGAACAAATCTGGGCAGTGAGGTGTCTCTAATATGTTACCTTTTTTCCTTCTGTCAGATACTGAAAATTAAGATTATACTATGTTTTTATTCAAATTTGGGTCATGTCTCCTCCTCCAGACCTGCCACTCCCTGTTTTGTTTTGGTTTTTTTGTTTTGTGAATAGGATATTCTGCAACATGTTTCTGTAGCAGGTGATGCTGGGTAAGCCCCCAACTGTCTGGATGCTTCAACACCATAATATTTAAATAGTTCTCTAGATTTTCCTAATAATTTCTTGACTGCAAAGCTGGTCTAGAAATTTCATAAGAACAAACTTAAGTGATTGCTCGCCCACAGCAATCCAGCATCTCATTTTGCAGTTCTGTTTGTAAACTATAAAAACAGGGGCTTATAAAAGTTTGAGATTGAGACAATTAATCTAACACTATCAAATCTCACAGAAAGTTTACTTTAGATTCACATGGGGCAACTGTCTGGGTAAACTCTTAATTTCTCACCACCTTTCCCTATTATTGGTCTCAACTGAATGAAACTGAACCACACTTAGGCCTGGTCTACACTACCACTGCCGGTTCATCTAAGCTACGCAATTTGAGTTATCTTAGTAGCGTACTCAAGTCGACATAGCTTAAATCTACTTACTGCGGGGTTCACACTAAGCTATGTCGATGAGAGATGTTCTTCCGCCAACATTGCTTCCACATCTTGTTGAGGTGGAGTACAGAAATCGATGGGAGAGTGCTCTCCCATTGACTAAGCATGTCTTCACTAGACCCGCTAAATCGATGCCGCTGCTTAGTTTGTCCATAGTGAAGACAAGCCCTTAGTTATGGGCAATTCCAACACCTACCCACTTCCTTGCACAAGTAAATGTCCCAATAGAGAGGAAATCCAGTGCAATTTATCAATCAAGGGTAATTGGCCCATACAATTAATGTGAGATCTGTCAGATTATGTAGGTCTACTAGCCAAACTCTTCTATTACCTTCCCCTCCAAAAGGGGGTGAATAGCTGTAGATGTCAACCAGCCCTGAGGCTGCCACAATAGTTATCAATTGTTTTTGTTGCAGCTCTATGGCCTAAATGGGAGGAGTGAATTTCCCTATATACACCCATCCCCATTGTTGACTCCTTTCCCCAAGCCTGTTGACTTTGCCTTATCACTAGGCAGTGGATTTATCCCTAAAAGCTTGGTATTATGCTGCAGCCCCATGAAGACACATGTGCCAACACAGGAGAATCTGATTCCTGAATCGAGCTAGTCAAAAAAATTTCCATTTGATTCATTTTCTGATGGAGAATGCCCTTTTTGCAAAACCAAAATTTTGTTGCAAAAAATCAAAATGATGGCTCCTTGACTGCCCACCCAAAAGGCTCTTGTCAAGTTCATTTTCTGCCAGTGAAATGGGCAAAAGTTTTCCTGGAGGGCTGCTGAAGCAGAGTTCTGGGGAACGGGGAGAGACAGAACTCAGATGCTCTGCTTCTGCACCTCCACATCAGCTCCAGGAGGCAAAAGAACCTCAAAGGCAAAGGTGCCCCAACTCTCTGCTGGTCTGGAGCTGGAGGTTTAGCAGGGAGACTGAAGGCGTGGGCTCTCTGCCTCCAAGTCTGCCAAGAACCTTTCTGGTAGGCAACTGCAAAGCCAAAAAATTCCATTTTGATTCTCCCTCAACTGGAATTTGTCTTTGAAACCCTTTCCATGACAAATTTCACGTCTGATGTTTCAAAAAGATGATTTTCCCCCCAGAAATGGATTCCCTTTTTCAGACAGCTCTATTTCAGAATTTTAAATATCCTGTTAGCCTTGTTTACCTCTTCCACTGCATTAGCTGCAGATTGCTTAATGCATCATCTGAATTGGTTTGAATTATGCAAGTTAGATTTATTAGTCCTCTGAGGCCTTTTTTAAATGTCAGGAAGTGAATTTAGTGCTGTTGAAAGGTGCCAGATTAATACATCATTGGAGACTGAAGTCTTCTACTTTCAGGAGAAAGTACAGCACTTCGATTCCTACTGATGAACCTCACACTCAATCTACATCTAGAAGGGGCATATAGCTAAAACCATGATTTTTAAACGTGTAGTCTCCAATTAGACTGAAGACAAAGGTGTCTGTGAAATGCTGTGGTTGTGAGCTCATCTCATCTACCTATTTAGATTAAAATATCAACTAATTTTCCTTCGACCAATGCACTTCAGATAATCACTTTCATTATCCTCTGCTTGGAAACTACTTTAACCTGAATGACCTGAAACATAGTGTCTTTCAGAATGCATTTTTCCCCATTAAACATGGCTAAAATGGTTAGCTCCTCTTGAGTTTTGAAGTTTCACTAAAACTAAAAAAATTTCATGTTTTATGACAAGTTTGGGCCATAAAAACCTTTGTTTTGAACAATCCATTGAGCATGTGTGTGTATATAGAACTATTGATGCTTAGAAGTTGTTTTCAAATTACTTACAGCCAATGTTAATAAACTTCATTGCACACCACAAGCACAAAAATATGGAGCATTTATTGAATGTAGGCCTGTGATATTTTATTTAGATGATTAGGTCCTGAACCTAATATACTTTGAATTGCTTTTCTCACATTATGCAATAAGATAGATGTTCCTGTGCATTAAAAATTTAGCTTCTATTATATCTGTGATTCTGTAAAAAGAGACCTGTCATTACATATCACAGTGAGATCATACTTAGCATTCAATGAGCCTGCAAGCAAAAATGTTTTACAGATTTTTAAAACTTGTAAAAACACTCTTAATTTTAATGTGGATACATATAATACTTGCTTTTCACCACCGCCATCAGTTTATTGCAAGGATTCAAGCATTTTTTTAAAGTGATTGTTTTTGGTCTCTCTCTTAAGTGATCAAAACTCCCCTATTAATGATTACAAATTAGCTAAACAAGCACAGTAATTACTTCCAGTTGATTTACAATGAATACCACAAACCCACAATCCACCTCAAATGCTGGACTTATTTACTGCATGGAACTTGAGAGCTTGTGTAATATCCTACATACTAGTGCTTTTGTTTAAACATTTAAAAGCTAAAACACCTTCAAACATTTTTGTGTCCAATCCTGCATTCATTGTACACCCACAAATGGCCACCAACATCACTGAGCGTTTGAGTGTATGGAGAATACAGATTCAGACCCATAACATCAGCCAGCATTTAATAAGAAAAGCAAACCAATTAAAAAACAACAAATGTGTTACAGTCTCTGTAGGTCTGTGTATCTAGTTAGTGAGGCATCCAAGAAGAGGGGGAGTCCACTATTTATTATAAATATTGAATTGGTAACCATCACTGTAGTATCCACGTTCACAACAAGCAAGGGAAAAACACCTCCTATGTAAAAAGTTAAAACATTATTCAGCACTTTGTAAGGACAGAGATGAGGAAGATTGCTATATGGATTAAAACAGTAGTTCTCAAACTTTCCAGACTACTGTACCCCTTTCAGGGGTCTGATTTGTCTGGCGTGCCCCCAAGTTACACCTCACTTAAAATTACTTGCTTACTAAACTCACACATAAAAATACAAGTGTCACAGCACACTATTACTGAAAAATTGCTTACTTTCTATTTTTTTATAATTATAAAATAAATCAATGGGAATATAAATATTGTACTTACATTTCAGCATATAGTATGTAGAGCAGTCATTGTCTGTATGACATTTTAGTTCGTGCTGACTTCGCTAGTGCTTTTTATTTAGCCTGTTGTAAAACTAGGCAAATATCTAAGTGAGTTGATGTACCCCCTGGAAGTCCTCTGCGTACCGCCAGGGGTACACGTACCCCTCATTCAGAACCACTGGATTAAAAGACAATAGAAATTATTGCCACAATTATCGAGAAACCTACAGAAAGTCATGCATCTTCCAGTGCATTCCGATTGGGACCAGGCTTGGCTTAAAGCCAATCTTGGCAACAGCTAATTCCAGAGGCAACGGTCCATTTCTGAGAATGGCCCTGCTTCTGATTTGCTTGGGCTTCGTTCTTTGGGATGGTTAACCTTAAATGTCCTAGAACATTGGAGACGGTGGTGTGGGCCATATCAGAGATTTATTCCCAACC
The DNA here is from genome assembly GCF_011386835.1 of Chrysemys picta bellii. Classification (NCBI taxonomy): domain Eukaryota; kingdom Metazoa; phylum Chordata; order Testudines; family Emydidae; genus Chrysemys; species Chrysemys picta. The sequence goes on from NC_088797.1 coordinate 41,784,595, forward strand.
CATGACAGGCTTTATAGATAGTAACACCTGCATCATATATTACACACATTTACTAGCAGCCAGTGCTGAGCAGAAGTGCAATATCTTCTCAGGATCCACCTGGATGGATGGCAGGTGAACAAGCAACATTCCATGTTAACTGAAGATTCTGGTGCCTTAGTATCAGTCTCACTGAGAGCACAGTGCAGTAGCATAAACAAGAAGTCACAAAAGCATGGATGCCTGAAGTGAATCAGAGGAAAAGAGGGTTCTCCTTTCTTGCTATCTGTAAACGCAGAACAGTAAAACCTGAAAAAGAGGGACCACTTTGACATGGGGTAAGCAGATCCCTTCAACCTATGGGGCAGTTAGATTATTTTCCTCAAGACATTTGCTCTTGTCTAAGGAGTGCTCAGTAGTCTAGGTCCCTGTCTCTTCCAGAATCTATGAAAGAAGAAGAATGGCTCTGAAAAGACCTTCAGGGGAATTTCATTTGTATATGGATGACCCTACAGCTTACACTACCTTACAATCTCCCCAGCCCCAGTAGCTTCAAAGACCTTTCAGACAGGATCAAGTAGAACCACTTAAAACAATTCTTCTCCCTCTCAAGTGCAACAAACATTGGCATTTCCTAATTAACTGAATCAAATCTCACCACCAAAAGGATCTCAGATTAGAATCATAGTTCTGTAAGGGACCTTGAGAGGTCATCCAATGATGGAGATTCTACAATCTTCCTAGGCAATTTTATTCCAGTGCTTAACCACCCTGACAGGAAGTTTTTCCTAATGTCCAACCTAAACCTCCTTTGCTGCAATTTAAGCCCATTGCTCCTTGTCCTATCCTCAGCGGTTAAGAAGAACAATTTTTCTCCCTCCTCCTTGTAACAACCTTTTATGTACTTGAAAACTGTTATCATGTCCCCTCTCAGTCTTCTCTTTTCCAGACTAAACAAACCCAATTTTTTCAATCTTCCCTCATAGGTCACGTTTTCTAGACCTTTAATCATTTCTATTGCTCTTCTCTGGACTTTCTCCAATTTGTCCACATATTTCCTGAAAAGTGGTACCCAGAACTGAACACAATACTCCAGTTGAGCCTAATCAGCGCAGAGTAGAACGGAAGAATTACTTTTTGTGTCTTGCTTAAAACACTCCTGCTAATACATCCCAGAATCATCTTCACTTTTTTTGCAGCAGTGTTACACTGTTGACTCATATTTAGTTTGTGATCTACTTTGACCCCCAGATCCCTTTCCACAATACTCCTTCCTAGGCAGGACATATTATGTCTCTCCACTACACTTATGAGATCAGACCATTGAGACTCAGGATATTTATGTACTGTGTCCTGCTCTGAAGCCTGACTGATAACAAAAAAATCCAGATGTCAATTGCTATCATCACCTAAGTCCTAGAAAAGGGAGTTTAAAGACCAAGTGATCATTTGGCCAAACTCTCTCTCAAATGCAGCCAGACTGCCATGTGCTTGAGGGTGGCTAACAGCTGGCCATCCCTCAAGAAGGCATTAACAAGCCTTAGCAATTGCAGGTGCATTTACTCCCTACTCAATCTTACCATCAACAAGGGCCAAGGACCCAATTCACAGGTGACCATGTGGACCTTCCAAAATGTCTCTTGAACGCTGGATTGGGAAACTGCATTATTGAAGAAATAATAGTTTACTTGCATATGATTACGGCACATCAGATTATCTGTAATTAATCTGGGTTTCATACATTTTAAAATAACTACTTTGCATTTGGCTTTTATTTATATTAATTAAAAAAAAACCTCATCTGCACAAATGAAAACTTTATCATTCAATATATGGTACCTAATGATAAAATCTTGTCTTGTGGTCCTCTTTGTGATGAGGCTTTACATAAAGGCAAGTTTTACAAATAATATAAACTGGAGTCACTTGACCCACCTGTAAAATGCATCCATCCTCTCATGAGGAAAATGATATATATTGAATAACTCACAGCAACACACCGCAGTATAACCACCTGCTTAACTTTCCTATGTATTGTTTTTTGGGGTAGGCATGTTACATTTCCTTGAGCTTTTAAGACTTGTGACCAGCGGTGCTAGAACAATTTGTGGAGGTGCTGAGAGCCATTGAACCTAACTGTAAACCCTATATATGGCAGAAACCACTTAAAGCCAGTGGGTGCAGCAGCCCCCTCAGCACCAGCACTTATGCTTGTGACTGAAGACCTGGGGGAAAGGCAGTGTGTGACACCATGTTCCAATGCCTTTATGTATAAGTTTAACAGTTAGTCTAAATAGAGCCTACTCACTTACAAATTGTCAAAATACAAGAAACTGATCAACTATTTTAGTACGTTGTTCATCGTAGAACTAAGTTGACATGATACTGCAAGTTCTAGAGATTTGAAGAAATGATACTAAGTTCAGAATCACAGTATGGGGGGGTGGGTAGGGGGGGGATTAAGAATTGTATTCATCTTCACAATACACACATTATTTCCATCTGTTTTCCAGGCTGAAAAAAAAAGGTTTTAAAGCAAGAGCCTGTACCATTGCTGCTACTACTGACGTATCACCTTAATTCAGTCATGTCTAGATTGCTTTACCTAATGGGCACAGGCTACAGCATAATTTGTTTTTGCCAATTTAATAGTCGATTTTATTGGAGCTGGACCGGGCACAAACTGCTACAGTAAAACCTGAGGAAGAGTTTCTATTAAAACATTATTTCAGCAAGTTTCACCATTTGGGCATATTTTTCATCCCATGTGTCTATCTTACAGGTGGCTTTTTATTTTGTATTTTTTCAAGTTTAAGCAAAATCCCACTGGCTGTTACTGAATGAGAAGAGTGGATTTTTTCTTCTTAAAAAAAAAATACTGCAACTTTTTTCAGAGGGTAATGGCATGTTTGAAAAGTTCAAAGTGGAAATAAGGTAGACCTTTAACTGCAACGTTATCAACCATAGGAACAGATTACCAAGAGAAATAAATAATTTGTCATTACTTGAAGTCCTTAAATCATAAGAACTGACTCTCTCTCTAAAAAGGGATGCTCTCTTGAACCATTTATTCCTTCAATGGTTTGGTTCCCTGCTACTGAAATGAATAGTGAATGAAGATCTAGGAGTTATGCTGTGCAGGAGGTAGGAGTAGGTTGATTATAGTTTTCTATTCTGGCTTTAAAAATCCATGAAAATAGACTGAACCTTTAAACATGAAATTTGATATGTATGTAGTCTTTGAGCACGGGCTTTGGTAAGTCCAGGGCACCTGGGTGTAAAAGGAGTTAGGAATGTTTGAAAATCAACTCGGTCATACAGAGTAGAACCTTTAAAAAATATATTATGTAAAAACCTGAGTATGCAAATCATTGAAAAGAGTTGTAGTGCAACACCTCGGCCCCTGTACTGCACTACACAGGTCACAACAGCTTTCTGAATGTCCAGGATCTAATAAAAAGAGATACTTTTCTTTTCCCTCTTGCTGCTTCCCCACCACTCAAGCACTACAGAATGAGCATGGGGCTGAGAAGCAGGAAGCAAAGTTCTATTTCAACCTCTTCCTCTGATTAATGTTAATACTCGATACTTGAAAAACCTTATTTTAGACTCACAGCAGTGCCCTAAGAAGTAAGCAAATATTGTCCCCCATTTTATAGTTAGGGTAGCTAAAGAACAAAGTAGTTAAGTGACCTGCCCAAGATGAGATAGGAAGTTTGTATGGCAAGGCTGCAAGTGAACCCAAATCACTGAAATATCACATCAAAGTTGTCTTCACTGGATCAGCATACATCTCATGTAACTGGTCTGATCTCCACTTTGTATGGATATGTGTAAAATGGGGTGGCTTATGGTTATCCACTTCTGTAACAGAAACTTCTATGTTCTTGTCCAATTAGAAACCAATTTTCTATATGAATTCTACATAAATTCTCACTCTCTTCAAAGAAAGTACACCCAGTGGTTTGAAAAAGTAATACTCAAACTTTATTAAAACAGTCTGAGGATAAGTTACATGGAAAACTCAAAATAGATACTTCTATATAATCAGATGGTGAAACAATAATGCCTTTAAAAATATAAACAACTCTTCTAACAGAGAGAGAATCATTCAAGTTCCTCAATAAGTTGCTACTGGTCAGTGGCCCATCTGTCTCCAGAGAAAAACGATATCCTGATGAACATATACTGTAGTACACTGTAGCTGACCACATTATTGATATATATCTTAAAAGACTAAGTCAATGCATACAAAGACTAAGTCAATTAAGCTGTACTGGACCATTAGGACAATTAAACTAGTTTAAATATACAAAACTAAAAAAAATTAAGTTTCTACACAACTGCATCTAAGGATGTAAGAAAATGTTTTATGATTGCTCAACTATTCACTAGTCCATAATCATTTCCAGTGTTTCTGAGCACCCACAACTGGTTGAGCTTGATGCAGCTCTCCTCACCATACTATCTGAGTGCTTTAAAGACAATGGGATATATTGGAAGTTGAGAACCTCAGAAAAAGGAGGCCATTCAGGTGCCTAAGTACAAATCTGAATGTCCAGCAACAGGCACCAAAGTTGATAATATCATCTTCACTCATCTAATGCATACAGCAAAGTTGCCTTTCCTAACTACTGCTCAATGAGATATGTTTGTCCTTATATCCAAATGCCCACTGCCATATTGGTTGTGTTGTGACTGCCATTTTGGGTCGACCTCTTTAGATGTCAGTTGGCATCAACAATTTCCCCTCTTTGGAAAGATTGAACTTTGCTTGCTTCTTCTTCTGCACAAAAGCACCAAGAGTCAATGTGATGGCTTCAAATTGCCCTCGCTGTTCTGGATAACCATGATTGCAATATAAATGCTGAGACTTCCTATTCCTGATGTTCTTACATGATTTGGGATGGAATCTCTCTCTCTGTCTTTCCCCCCATGGGGCTTCATCCTGCAAGGTGCTGAATACCCTCAATGCCAATTAAGTTAAACAGAAGTGGAGGACACACATGTATTGTTTATGAGTGACATTCAGTTACAAAAATGTAAGTGCTTGCTGTAAATTTGAATTAATGTAACAAGAGGATACTCAGCCCCTGGGAGGATTTAGCCCTAAATGGAGTGGGAAGGTTGCTAGGCTGCTCCCTTTCTGTAACATTCCCATCCGCTTTCTCCAAGATCCAGAATTAGATGCCTAAAAGGAACTAAATTGATATCCTAGCTCACCTATCCAGCCTTATTCCTCCAGTCACATGTGTGAAAATCCACATCATTGACTCCATGACCTATATTTCACCATGACAGTAAACAAAGCAACAGTCGGCAAGACAACAAAGTTGACAATCAGTTACCACCAGGTGGAATCTTAACATGTGTTCATATTTACATGAATAAAAAATATGGCTATCAAGCTATTACAAAAATTAATTGTGATTAATCACATGATTAAAAAATCAATTGCGATTAATCACACTATTAAACAATAATAGAATATCATTTATTTAACTATTTTTGGATGTTTTCTACATTTTCAGATATATGGATTTCAATTAAAACACAGAATACAAAGTGTTCACTTTATATTTATATATGTGCATTGTAAAAAAACAAAATAGTATTTTTCAATTCTCCTAATACAAGTACTGTAGTGCAATCTCTTTATTGTGAAAGTTGAACTTTGAAATGTAGAATTATGTAGAAAAAAACCCGCATTAAAAAAAATGTAAAATTTTAGCACCTACAAATACACTCAGTCCTATTTCTTGTTCAACCAATCGCTCAGACAAACAAGGTTGGTTACATTTGCAGAAGGTAATGCTGCCTGCTTCTTGTTTACAATGTCACCTGAAAGTGAGAACAGGCGTTCGCATGGCACTGTTGTAGCCGGCGTCACAAGTTGTTTATATGCCAGATGTGCTAAAGATTCATATGTCCCTTCATGCTTCAACCACTATACCAGAGGACATGTATCCATGCTGATGATGGGTTCTACTCGATAACAATCCAAACCAGTGCAGACCGATGCATGTTCATTTTCATTATTCTAATCAGATGCCATCAGCAGAAGGTTGGTTTTCTTTTTCGGTGGTTCGGATTTTGTAGTATCCGCATTGGAGTGTTGCTTTTTTAAGACATCTGAAAGCATGCGCCACACCTCGTCCCTCTCAAATTTTGGAAGGCACTTCAGTTTCTCAAACCTTGAGTCAAGTGCTGTAGCTATCTTTAGAAATCTCACATTGGTACCTTCTTTGCGTTTTGTTAAATCTGCAGTGAAAGTGTTCTTAAAAATGAACATGTGCTGGGTCATCATCCGAGACGGCTATAACAAGAAATATATGGCAGAATGCAGGTAAAACAGAGCAGGAGACATGCAATTCTCCCCCAAGGAGTTCAGTCACAAATTTAATTAACACATTTTTTTTTAACAAGGATCATCAGCATGGAAGCATGTCCTCTGGAATGGTGGCTGAAGCATGAAGGGACATATGAATGTTTTGCAACACCGGCTACAAAAGTGCCTTGCGAATGCCGGTTTTCACTTTCCGGTGACATTGTAAATAAAAAGAGGGCAGCATTATCTCCTGTAAATGTAAACAAACTTGTTTGTCTTAGCAATTGGCCGAACAAGAAGTAGGACTGAGTGGACTTGTAGGGTCTGAAGTTTTACATTGTTTTTGAGTGCAGTTATGTAACAAAAAAATCTATATTTGTAAGTTGCACTTTCCCAACAAAGAGATCGCACTACAGTTCTTGTAAGAGGTGAATTGAAATACTTTCTTTTGTTTATCATTTTTACAGTGCAAATATTTATAATAAAAAATAGTATACACTTCGATTTCAATTGCAACACAGAATACAATACATATGAAAATGTAGAAAAACTTCCAAAATAGTTAATACATTTCAATTGGTATTCTATTGTTTAACAGCGCAATTAAAACTACAATTAATTGTGATTAATTTTTTTAATCGTGATTAATTTTTTTTTAGTTAATTGTGTGAGTTAACTGCGATTAATTGACAGCCCTAATAAAAATGCAATAACCTGCTGCTCTACAAAGCAGCCTTCCTTCCTCCTGGAACCCAACAGGTCAAGCATAGGCTAGATGCCAGCTCGCTATCAACACATAGTTATTAGTTTAAGATGCTGCAGCAGTGGAACACAAAACATCTGATACTCTTTGATGCTGAATCTTGATGCCTCTTGACAGGCCAAAAAAAAAGTGAATGACAGAAAATGATCTGGAATTTTAACAATGCATCAAGCAAAGAAAAAGAAGTCATTCTTCAGCTCTAGTTTAGATTGCATATTATTTGATACTGGCAAAAAACCAAGCACAAATTATATAAATTCTGCTACCGCAGCCAAACATGGTACACAAATTCTGCAGAAAGATCTGACCTACTGAAATGACAAGCTGCTAAATGGAAAAAGCTAAAAACAAAACCTGTAAAAAACAAGGAGTTCTATGTTTTCCCCTGACCACGAAGGAAAAAAAGGTACCAGTAAATGAATTTATGCATAGCAGGTCAGTCATAACTTAGGGCCCAATACTCTAATACCTGTGTAGGAAGAGTAGAAAATCTGCAAGTTTGCATTCATGGAGTTTCCTTGTAAGTGTCTTCCTTTGGAAAAGGGTATGTGATCTACCTCCCACCCACTGCTGTGGAAAAGACCAGGGGTTCCATGCTCAGAGCTATCAGAGACACCAGTTCCTCATTTCAGCTCCCTTGCCTGGGAGTGTTACTCGGGCACTGAAATCCAGGACAGAGCTATGCCCCCACCCATCAGATATCTACGCTTCGGCAGCTTTGCCTTGCCATTTTCTGAGCTGCCCCATGCGCGTGCCCAGCTCAGCAGATGAAACCAAGTGGGCGGGGGGGAGGGGGGCAGGGAACCAAGGCTAGGAAGAGGGCGTGGCGTCGGGGAAGAAGCTGAGCTAGCATTGTCTGGGCCCACCCAAATTTCCACTCCTACCTGTGCCACTGCCTGACTGTCAAGGGCTGGGCAAACAGCTTAATGTGGGAAACTTAAAATGTTACAAGTAGTGCCCTTGACATAAGCTATCCACCTTCACCCTTTCTCAAAAACATCAAAATTGCTGTTTGAAGGTACTGCCTTGTATCACATGCTGTGCATATGTATTTTAGTTTGATTTGAAGGGAATATCCATGAGATGCTGCATACAATAGTTTCCATTCTCACTGATGTCTCTCTAATAAGATTTAGAAATTCCTACTGCTGTAGCTGATTGGAGTGGGGAGAGGGGAGGAATACAGAATCAGTCTGGCTTCCCTATAAAATTGTAGTGATATTCTGAATATGGTCACCAAGGACGGTATATTCATTACGAAGTTTTCTGGAACACAAGTGTTTGCTCAAATACTAGCTAAACAAAATAAATTTGTATATCTCACCCTGAAAAAATCATCTTTTATAAATGCTTTTAGCCACTCAAGGATGGCTTTGGCCAAATGACTTGGCATTAGTGGAGCAACAATTAATAAGACAGTCATGGTAATTACAGTACTTATTGTGGCCTTGTGACAATTTGGGGAATCTGTCCATACAATTTAAGAATTCTGTGCGAGATTATGAACTCAACTCTCTCTATGTATCTTTACCACACTGCAAACTCCATTTTGAATGTGGGGGCTAGAAGCTTGTCTCTTGTCTCTTTACTTCCACGTTGGCCTGAAATGGCAAGGGGTGTTGATACAGGGCTGACAACAGAGGGTCATTAAATCGGGATGGTCCTCTATTCAAATACCAACATCCTAGCCCACGGGTGGGCAAACTACAGCCTGCGGGCCGCATCCAACCCACCAGCCATTTTAATCTGGCCCTGGAGCTCCCGCTGGGGAGCGGGGTCTGGGGCTTGCCCTGCTCCGGCGCTCCAGCTCGGGAGCAGGGTCAGGGGCTGCTCCACGTGGCTCCCAGAAGCAGCAGCATGTCCCCACTCCAGCTCCTACACATAGGGGCAGCCAGGGGGCTCGGCTCTGCACGCTGCCCCTGACCCAAGTGCCGCCCCCGCAGCTCCCATTGGCTGGGAACTGCAGCCAATTGGAGCTGCAGGGGCAGCGTCTGCAGACGGGGCAGCATGCAGTCCAGCCGCCTGGCCATGCCTCCGCATAGCAGCCAGAGGGGAGACATGCCGCTGCTTCTGGGAGCCACTTGAGGTAAGTGCTACCTGAAGCCTGTACCCCTGAGCCACCCTCCCATGCCCCAAACCTCTGCCCCAGCCCTGATCCCCCTCCTGACCTCCAAGACCCTCGTTCCCAGCCCGGAACATCCTCCTACACCCCACACCCCTCATCCTCAGCCTCACCCCAAAGCCCGCATCCCCAGCTGGAACCCTTGCCCCCCCACCTCCCCTACCTACCCCAGGCCATAGCCCCCTCCCGCACCTTGAACTCTTCAGTTCTGGCCCCATCCCAGAGCCCACACCCCAACCACATTTTCGTGAGCATTCATGGCTCACCATACAATTTCCATACCCAGATGTGGCCCTCGGGCCAAAAAACTTGCCCACCCCTGACCTAGACAATAGACTGACTCCCACCCAGAAGAACTGGTTTGCCAGGGGAGAGGCCACCTGGCAACAAAGCCACCTGGCATCCTGACCTTGAGTCACCCTTATAAGGCTATTCCAGGAGTCATCTGACAGAGGGACTGGAAGATTATGAAAGGGCAGGAGCTGATCTATTCAGTGTCTTCAGCCATTTTCACCAGCCTAGCTTAACTCAGACTGGTCCCTCAAAGACTCCGCCGGGGAAGGGAGAGAGAGAAAATATTTCGGGAATCAGCAACTGGATCCCCTCACAGCAGCCCAGTGAGTGTCCAAGTGGGGGCAGCTCAGCTAGATCTGTGACAGGCCTCATGAGCCCTGATGTAGCCCTTTAATTCCTTTCTTTTTCCAGGGCACACTTTGGGGAAATGCTATTTTCCAAAAAGGAGAAGACACCTAATTTGCCTAATGTAATTATACTTCATGTGCAACCTTCTGGAGATTGTGCTAGAAGGATTTGAAGAAAATTAGGGCAATCCCTACCAGTGACTCCAGACCCAATGAAGGGATCAGCTAACAGCTACTTTATCTTCCAAGGGCAGAGGCAACGTGTGGGGGGGACATGCAGGGTCCTGTCCCCCATTCCTAGATTTGCTACTTGTTTTGTACTGAGTATGCTCACATGGACTGAGCATGCTCAGTAACACTGCTGAAGCCGACTACCCTCACTCTGCCCGCCCACTAATGCCTAGCACATGTCATCTCTGTCTGAGTGGACAAGCCACTGGATGAGACTTTGCGTAACTGAGGTTTGATTTAGGTGGGAACAAAACTACGGAAATGAAATACTAATATCTTTCAGCGATGAATTGTCTTTTAAGGAATTGTTCAGGAACACTGCTGTGCTAGTCATTAGGTGGGAACACATGATGTGCTGGCCAATTTTTAAGAAGTCTGAAAAGACAATCAGCTACAGTAAATATAGGAATTTCTAAGAGACATTAGAAAATATACTTTATGGGATGGAATAAAAGTTTGGTGACTGAACTGCAGTTTCTTAAAACCCACATAGGGAGAGTGAAGTTCTGTCTTCCAATAGACCAGTTTCATGGGCATAATTATCCACTTTATAAGGGAAAGAAAATAAGCAACATGAGTATCTGTCTTTTGATAACAAGATTTGTTGCACAAGTAAATGGCTAACTGCAGTAATATAAAATATAGAACGAATTGTGCTGAAGTTGTACCAAATGGGAAAGGAAGATAAATGTTCACGGTAGCCAACTTAATCACAACTTCCTTAGTTTTAAGTAACTTTGGAATTATAGTTTAAGTTTCTGGTATTCACCAGTAATGGCAAACAAAAGAAACATCATTCCTTTCCTAGCAATGAGTCTCTCTTGCTTATCTCTGCAGCACCGGTGTACCAAATCTAAAGTACTTGGATAAAAGTAACTGGAACAAGATCACCTGAATAGGTAATGGACTACACAAATATACAGATGCCTAAAAGAAAAAGAAAAGCCACATTCTCTGAAGTTATAAAACAATCCAGGGGCACAACACATGGGGGACACCATGCACTGTCACATTCTGTTAAGCTTCATTGAAACTATTCCATTATTGTACATCAGCATATAGCTCAAATATTTAAAAGATGTTGAAAAAAGCTTAAAATGACAGGCTTTGGTCATGAATTATAGCTTAATGGTATAATCACCTGAGTAGCCATGCCTGGTGTGATAAAACATACAAATTCTCTTGGCTTTAGACCAGCTCCCCACCCAAGCGGGCAATTTAGAATTCCAGCTGATAGCTTCTGAGTTAATCAAGTACAGCAGATTAGTCCACTGATAATTGATCAGTACAACAGTAAAAAGCATTTTTAAGTGAGCTCATTATTCCATGATTCTCACTGTTGTGTTTTTGGTTATTTAGTGGGATAGTTGCATTACGTTTCCTTTTTTAAATATCATGTTTCAGTCTAATTATGCTGCAAATTAGTTAGCTGTATTACAGTCCAAATTACAGACTGTATGCTTTCCTGCTTAAAGTGAGACAGTAGACAGATTGCTTGAAATTTACCACCCAGGTAGTAAATATTGCTAATTTACCATTAATCACTAGCAAATACTAAATACCACATTACATATCAATATCTTCCAGTCCTATACCCACATCATGCTGATAGCATCGCATGCAATGGTCATGGCATTACAATGTGATACTATTACAGAGAGGAAGGTCTTGAAGTGAATGCATTCACAAAGCACTCTAGAGAACTGTGTTCATTTTCTGGTTCTGCTACAGCCTCCTTGTATGACTTTGGGCGAGTCACAATCTCAGGGGCACTGAAGCACAGTCTGTCTAATTAGGACAGTAATACTTCCTTTGTCTGTCTTGTCTAGATAGTAAGAGACAGTATCTGCCTCCAAATACCTTATAACATATGTACAGTGCTTAACAAAATGGGACCTTGATCTCAACTACAACCTACTGAAGGAAGAAAAAAGAACAAATTACTTTCATTACTTTCATTTTTAAAAAGATGGAATATCAATGGAATACCAATATTAGCATGACATGGGAATGGTGATTACTAAGAATAAAGAACAGGAGTACTTGTGGCACCTTAGAGACTAACAAATTTATTTGAGCATAAGCTTTCATGGGCTACATCCCACTTCTTCGGATGCATAGAATGGAACATATGTTGAGGAGACAACCCCCCCAACCTGAAGCAAATACTCACCAGCAACCACACATCACTGAACAAAAACACTAACCCAGGAACCTATCCTTGCAACAAAGCCCGATGCCAACTCTGTCCACATATCTATTCAAGTGACTTCATCATAGGACCTAATCACATCAGCCATGCCATCAGGGGCTCGCTCACCTGCACATCTACCAATGTGATATATGCCATCATGTGCCAGCAATGCCCCTCTGCCACATACATTGGCCAGACCGGACAGTCTCTACACAAAACAATTAATGGACACAAATCTGACATCAGGAATCATAATACTCAAAAACCAGTGGGAGAACATTTTAACTTGTCTGGTCATTCAATGACAGACCTGCGGGTGCCTATTTTACAACAGAAAAGCTTCAAAAACAGACTCCAAGGAGAAACTGCTGAACTCGAATTGATATGCAAATTAGACACAATCAATTTAGGTCTGAATAAAGACTGGGAATGGCTGAGCTATTACAAACATTGAATCTATCTCCCCACGTAAGCATTCTCACACTTCTTATCAACCTGTCTGTACTGGGCTATCTTGATTATCACTTCAGAAGTTTTTTTTCTCTTACTTAATTGGCCTCTCAGAGTTGGTAAGACAACTCCCACCTGTTCATGCTCTCTGTATGTGCGTGTATATATATCTCCTCAATATATGTTCCATTCTATGCATCCGAAGAAGTGGGATGTTGGCCAGGAAAGGTTATGCTCAAATAAATTTGTTAGTCTCTAAGGTGCTACAAGTACTCCTGTTCTTTTTGCGGATACAGACTAACACGGCTGCTACTCTGAAACCTGTCGTTATACTAAGAATAAGATTAACATGAGTAGGTATGTTCCCTAATAAAATTCTAGCTCTACATATACAAACACCTGACAGTTAAATGCAAGGAAATTATTCCCCAAAAAATTCTACTGTCAGCAACAGCTAGAATAACAGAATGTGCAAAGATATTTTCACAACATCCTCAATAGTGAATTACAGCCTTCTGTCTGACCCTCAGGATGGACAATAAATATATACTGAAATCATGGAGAAAGACCCAAACCCTAGTTAACTCTTTGCAGTTAAAACTACTTCACCTATCATAACAGCTCTTACAGTTCAGCTTTATGGCACATAAAAATGGAGCTATTTTCACTAAAACAATGCATAAAGATCAGTTATCAGACAAAAATTGAAGCTTTGAATGACATACGCATTCAACCCTTCAGCTTCCAACAAAACTGAATGCCAACTTTCAATCAGGCATTTAATAAATAGATACTTAAGCAAAATGTATTATATGGCTCAAGTCTAAGTATTAGGTTTCAGAGGAGGCTTTTTAGGGTGAGATTTTTAAAAGCACTTATTGACGCTATTCCCTATAGCTGGTCAGAAAATGGAATCTTTACTCCATGGAAAATTCTGACATTTTGACATTTGTTTTTGTTTTGAATTAGAATGAAATCCTGAAATTTCCTGTGAAATGAAAATTCTGAAAAATGTAGATACAAAACTAATAATGTTGAATGTTAAAAAAATGTTGAAAAAATTCATTTTGATAATTGCAAAACATCATATAATATAAAAAGTTAAATAGACTATATACATTTAATATAATAAAATATTTTATTTAACATAAAAGTCTAAATGAAATGAATCAAAATGATAGTCTAAATGAAATGTTTTTACCTTATCTAAATGTTTTGACACTATCAAATGAAACGAGAAATTTTCCTACAGAAAATGCAGTCAAAATCAACATGTTCCCACAAAAAGTTTAAATTTTGATTAAACGGTATTTTTCAATGGGAAAGTCTTAAAAAAAAAATTCACCCAGCTCTACTGCTCTCATTGAAGTTAACAATTCTCATTAAGAAAAGCTTTCCATTATAGCATTAACATATTTTCTCACTGGTTTTATAGTAGCATGGCTTTCAGTATAAAGTAAAAGGAGTACACTTAATAATTCATCCCAAGTTAAAGCTCTTAACCAAAGCTGTGTCTTCCCAGTAGGAGAGAGATAAGTGGAGCAAAGAATAGCACCAAGCAGACAACTGAATGTTCGATTCAGATGCAGGTTAAAAAAAAAAAAGTTTCAGGTAGACCCAAAATTTACACAATTTTCAGCAAGTTGTAATGTTAGGAAAAGTTTTGTTTTAGTTTTGAGGATTTTAGCACATTTTTAAACATTTTTTAAAATAAAATTAAGAGAAAATCCAAAATAAAATATATTTCCAAAACAAAAATTCAAAAATGTTTCATTTTGGAAATGCCAAAATACACCATTTTGACATTTCCAGAAAAAAAAAATCTACCAAAACAATTTGCTGAAATCTACCCAAAGTCACATTTTGTTTGTGGGGGGTGGTTTAACACACAATAATCTGCACAGCTGTACTAGGGAACCTCCTTTCTCCCTTTGATTAGCGAGCTTATATCCATAACCTCCACATCTTTTCCCCACAAGGCAATTCACCACTTTTTTGCATATATCAGGATTGCCAAATAGCAAGCAACAATGCTTGTGAGTTTTTATTAAGCTGACCAAAGCTCCTATGCTTGGAGCCATCCCAAGTTTGTTTTTTGTTTTGTTTTGGGGGCGGAGGGGGGGTTGTTGGTTGTTTGGGATTTTTTGGTCCACCTCAGGATCTTATAATGGCCACAGTCTATTTTCAGCTTTTGCCTGGTTACAAACATAGGGCTTGATCCAAGCTCAGTTAGTGGGACTTAAATAGACTTTGGATCAGGCCCTCAATACTCCTTTCCCTGGATTCTAAAACAGCAAGTTCTTTGAGGAAGGGACCATGTACCCCTACTTGTTTGTACAGTGCCTTATGCAAGGAGACTCTGGTTCCTGACTGAGGCATTTGGGCACTACCATAGTATGTACAAAATGAAGAAACACTAGGAGTATTAGAAGCACTTCTTACTCCCACCTGTATAGTACGAATTCAGTTTTCACCCATCTCCTAGGCTCAAAATAATATCACAGTGCTTAGTCTTTAGAAGAACAAAACAATCAACATTAAAGGAACATTTGCAGTCCAAAGCTGCATCATGTCACGGGGAAGAAGATTTTGCCAAGCAAGGACAATGCTGAAAATAGGTTTTCCTAATAAGTCAAGTAGAATAGACATGTATGCAATACTTGGATATCGTTTGAACTAAATGACTTTTACAAGATTAATACATTGAGATTTAATACATATGTGGAAAAATGAGATTTTTAAAGGAATTAAAGCTAGAGAACCAAGCACGAATGAAAATAAATGAATTCCATAATGTACCCTGATTGGGAATATTTAAATTTGTTCTTAAACGCAATTGAAAATAAGAATGGAAGGTGTAGAAATAATGTCCCTGTCAGTTTCTTTACAGTCAGGTGCATCATTTTCTTTATCGTTCACAGAAGAGCAATCACCATCAAACACCTCTAACCCCGCCATTGCTCATTCTGTCAAAATCTAACATATTGGTAATGCTTCTGCAGTCTGCTATTAACACGGAGCTTTTTCAGCATATGGACACTAGCATTAAATCTTGAAGAGGACACTACAACTTTTGAGATGCATTTACAATGTTAAAGTAAACAACGTCAATAGAGTCTATACATGCACCGATACCCCCATGTTATGATAAATACATAGCTAAAATGGTAATAACCAGAGAAAGCTGACTGTTTCTAATGGAAACAATGTTTCTAATGGAAATTAATAAAACCAGTAAATGAAATAGGCTTTAATCGAGAATAAATGCAAGTGTTTTCCTATACTGAGGAAGTGAGGAAATACAGGTTCACTGACAGTTTTTCTGTATAATAGAGAAGCTACTGATATTCCAGGACATAGTATAAACCATGCAGAGAGGACTTTAAAGTATTCTCTTGATTTTAGAGAAGAGTGGATTATAACAACCTTCCTGATCTTCAAAACTACCTCTAGTACAACAGAAGTCCCTGAACAACAAGTAGAAAAAGATATGAAAGGATATATCATTCTCCAACAAACAAAAAAATTATGAAAAAAAGTTTGTGGAAATAAAAAAAAGAAGTCTACCTAAACGTAGGCTACTCCAAAGTTATTCATTTAAATGTCCTTAATTAATATAGGATTATGTATGTGATTAGGTGTTAAGCAGTCTAGGAGTAATGAAAGAACACTTGCAAGGCCAAATGCTGTGGAGCTGAAGGTGACCTATCTTATTATAGATGCAAAGGACAAACCCAAAAGGAAATAGCCCGGGGCACAAAAGTGACATTTCCTTCCATGTTATTTTAAATATTTTACATGTATCATCTGATTTGAATCACTCACTCCAACTTTCCCCAATGGGAAGGATTATCTAGACTGAAAAAAACTAACCTCAGTGCTATGTATGGGCATTGGATCAGACTCCAACTAACCCTTTACCAAATGCAGTACTGGAAGAAAAGGGTTTAGAACCAAGCAAATCAACCAAAAGTAAAGCATAGTTATCAGACTCAATATTCATACCAGTGCAACAAGTTTGTGTGAATTTGCCCCTGACAAAATCTAAAAAGGTATTCAAAAGATAAGAAATTTGCTATATAGACTGAAGTGGTTTTTAAGCCCAAAAAGTATCTGAATAGCTTTTAATGTGTCATTTATGTACAGTATCTGGATTCCTTATTATAAGGTTTTATTAGTTGTGATAATGCTCACCATGCACACCTAGGATGCTGTAGTAGATTAAAAACAATATTTAAATTTGCTAACTTACAGGTATACCTGCAAAATACTGCATGCTGACTATTGATCACTTCAAGACACTAGACATTTACAATTCAATGTGAAATCCAGGAGGGACACACCATAATATTATAACAAATTTGTGACCACCTAGGACTGCATGGTTGTCACTATAATCCATACCTGGGCCACTGAGAAATTAATAGTAATAACAGGGATGGAAATCAAATCCTCCTGCTCCAAAATCACATTCTCCCTTAGCATACAGCTGTTCAGCTGGGTGAGTAATGGAAACAATTATATATCCAATATTTTATATAAAACGTGCCATCACATTTGAGTATGTTATTTTAAAAAATAAATTATTAAACCAGGTCTAGTTAGCAAAACAGGGAGTAAAGTACACAACTAAACCATTATGTTTCTATCCAGCAGAAGACATTAGTACACACTGGCTAATTCATTGCTATATTTTTGACTAAATCATTCACTGAAGTATTCCCATTTGCCAGATGATGATATAATAGATTCTTGGTTTAAGTATTAGGGAACCTGGTGTTGACTTTCCTCACTTCTGTCAAAAATAACAATACATTGTCAGACAGTCATCTAAGACTACATGAGTTAGAAGAGACATCAATTTAAATACAGCTTGCATCATCTGGGTAACATAGTGCTCTCCACACAAACAAAAAGTTACCTCAAGGAAGTCCCAACAGTTATACAGATAGTTACCACTGGTACATTTCTGAAGATAGAAATCATGCATTAAATTCTGAGTTGCCTCACAGAGGTCAATTGTCTAATCACATTACTATCAAATATCATAGAAACTGAGAATTTAGAGATGGAAGAGAACTATTAGGTCATCTGCTGCTTTGCATGAGTGAAAAGGCAGCAGGAAGCGCTAGTGGGGGGGTTGTGTCAAACGGGAGAAGACCCATATTTGATTCTACTGAGGCTGACCTTGGGAGCACTTAACATCAGGGAAGCCCCAGAATACTGTTTTAATGGCACAGCATATTCCATCTTCATTGTCTATTTTCCCAAAATTCCCTCACATAAACCTCATGGCAAACCCTCAGAAAATATATACCAAGTGAAAATAAATGGAATATTTGTCACATTTCTAGTCTTATGTGCTTTATTTTATTTTTAAGTGGCTCATGCAAAGAGACATCCACCATTTCCCTGGGGAGAGTATTTCATTCTAATAGACATCACTTCTGGGAAATGTTACTTACTACTGCGTTCAGCAGAAACTTTCATTAGATCAATTCAGCCCACTATTCTTAGGCCTACCCACAAAACAATTCCTAACTGTCTTTGGTTTAATTCCTCCAAATATTTGTAGATAGCTGTTACTCATTAGTCATTAGTTTGTCCAAGCTGGACATATTTCAGGCTAGACTGTAACTGAATTCCCTACAACATGACATTTCTAGTATTGAGGTGCTCAGAAATCTACATAGTTTCCTAAGTGTGGTCTCACCAATGCCATGTAAAGAGGAACTAGCACCCCTCTGTTTGGACTTACTTTGTTATTTGTGCTCCAGGTATGTCATATATTTACAATGAAGCAGAAGAACCTCCCCTTCATAGACTCCTATGAAATCCACATCCATTTTAAAATCTGCAATTTGATACCCAATGGGCTTAAAGTAAAGTGATTTCATGCCATAAGGTTTCATATTTCATGAGTCCAAAACCCTCTTCTCTACACCATTTGCACATCCACAGAGGAGGTAGATGAGGCATTTCTAGCACAAATAACAAATATCCAAAACACAAGACCTGGTAGTAATGGGGGATTTTAAGTACCCAGAAATCTATTTGAAAAGTAATACGGCAAAACACAAAATTTCCAATACGTTCTTGGATTGTATTAGGGATAACTTTTTGTTTCCACAAGTGGAGGGAGTAACCAGGAGGACTTGATTCTGACCAACAGGGAATAATTGGTTGTGAATCTGAAAGTGAAAGGGCACTTTGGAGAAAGTGATCAGGGAATTTAGATTTCATTATTCTAGTGAAAGGAAGGAGTGAGAGCAGCAGAATAAGAACAATGGACTTCAAAAAAACAGACTGTAACAACCTCAGAGAACAGGTAGGCAATGTCCCCTGGGAAGAAAATCTAAGGGAGAAAGAGGTTCAGGAGAGCAACAAAAATGATCAAAGGTTTAGAAAACTTGACCTCTAAGGAAGGATTTAAAAAATTATGCTGAGGAGGGGACCTGATAACAGTCTTCAAATATGTTAAAGGCTATTATAAAGAGGATGGAGATCAATCATTCTTCACGTCCACTGAAGGTGCGACAAGAAATAACGGGCTTAATTTGCAGCAAGGAGAATTAGGTTCGATATTAAGAAAAACTTTCTAACTACAAGGGTATCTAAACTCTGGAACAGGCTTCCAACCGAGGGTGTGCAATCTCCATCATGGGAGGTTTTTAATAACAGGTTGGAGAAACACCTGTCAGGGATGGTCTAGGTTTACTTGGTCCTGCCTAAGTGCACAGGGATGGACATAATGACTTCTCGATGTCCCTTTCAGTCCTATGTTTCTACAATTCTATGATCCTCCAATATTCGATATCCAATATTTTCTTTCTTTACTATCCCTTGGTAGCAGAAGGATCTCAGAAAATATCATCTATCAATCTTACCTTCAGTTTTCTTCTGAGATCACTGAAGTCGCCTCTAATTCTTACTGTAACTGATTCCCATACAAACAATAATGAGCCTACTTTCTCCATATTTTTCACTTTTCTTGCAATATCTCTGCCCAGACACCTAGATATAAGGTCCCATGGAAAGAATTGCAACCTACTCTGCTGTTCTCTGTCTAAGATGGAGAGAGCCTAGGCCATGTTATTCACTTCTGAGTTGAGCTGGTGGGAAAACTTATTTTCTCTGCATTCCATCACACTTTAAAATTCAAAAAAAAAATTGAACCACTCTAAAACAAGATAATTTTTTGTGAAAATTTGTCATTTTCTTTTCTGGAAAACACCTAAATTTCAAATTTTTCAACAAACTGTACTTTTAGGTGACTAATTAAGATCATGACCTCCTACTCTTCCTCTCTCTGGTGGCTCCTTTTCAAAGTCACTGTTTAGGCCACCATGTGCCCTCAGACTCTTCTCAGTTTGGTTATCCAATAATGCATGACATGGATGGAATATATTTTGCTGGTACCTAGGATGAATATCCTCATATGAGTTTTCCCTTCTTCCAGATGAATTCATCTTCACATACAGACATACAAACAAGAATCTCTACCTTTCACCTCAATCCATTTTGTGGCCCCCTTCATGATCTTACTCAATTTCCCACGTGTTCTTGGATGATTTTGATGCCCCCCACCTTTCCCTCAGTGGGAACTAGCTTGCTTTCCATGCCTATGTATGGGCCTACTCTCCTTCAGACAGAAACAGGAATGTTGACATATACAGAAAGTTCCTTCATCTATAGTTCCTATTTACAGAACACAGTCCTTCCATATAGCAATAGAATGTGTCCTGTTAGTCTCCTCTTCCCTCTCAAACTAATTAGGTCAATAGCTATTCAACATTCCAATGGATGATGGGGCTGGTTTTTTAGTGGTCTCCTTCTCTTTTCAGAGCCTATCAGTGTTTTGAAAATCTCTTCCTCCCCACTCCCAAGAGCTTCAACAGGAAAGTTTGCAGCTTGCTAGATTTCACGGGCCAAGGCTATAACAACAATCTCAGCTCTGTTCCCTCATTTACATTCACTAGTAAATCCTCATTTGCCTTCAAAACAAAGCATGTTCAAGAGTTCTAAGAAGACTCTGCTCCCAAACGAGCTATTCATTCACTGTTCTAAGTGCAGATTCTGCACTTGCTTCCCTAAAGCTCTTAATACAAATAAAATCAATCTCCTCTTCCTGCTTGCTAACTTTAATTATTGTTTTCAGCTGTCACTTCCATTGGTCACTCAGCCTCTATGAATTCCCACTCAAACTTCCTTATTAGGATTACATTTCTTTCCTTGCAGAGTTGGCATTTCACAATAGCCCTTCTTCTCCAGGGTCAAGGTGACTATGGTCTATAAGGGATAAATCTTTAAAATTTCCCAATGAAGGATGAACACTGGAAATAATATCTAACAAAGTTTTAAAAAATGAAGCACTTGTCTCCAGAGAACACATTCTGAGAATCAAATCAAGGAGGCTATATTGCTAAAATTATATCAAAGTTCAGGGTTATAATTATTAGGAGTATAATAAACGGCTGTCTTCATGCCAGATAGCTCCCAATAACTATTATGAATCTACCATTATTTTCATTTTATGCTTCATAGAGGAGAAGGCAGAGAGACCTGTCATGCCCTGTTCTATCTCAGCTTGCTATGTTTGAGCTCAAACAGGTGTTTCTCCAATAGAAATGCTTCATCAATTCCCACTCCCCATACACTCCATTAATGATAGCATCTTTTACCATTTAACTGAAGTCTAAATTCCCCTCGCATTCCAG
Organism: Chrysemys picta bellii; assembly: GCF_011386835.1. NCBI lineage: Eukaryota > Metazoa > Chordata > Testudines > Emydidae > Chrysemys > Chrysemys picta. The sequence continues at coordinate 41,806,020 of NC_088797.1, forward strand.
GAGGTCAAATTAAAGTCAGTCATTTATACAAATCATACAGAAAGCAGAGAGAGTCAACTGAATTTTAATGAAAATGAAAGGCTGTGTAGGCAGGAAGAGCTGAGGCGTTCCCACTCGCCTGTTTTTCTGAACACAGAAGTCAGTACAATATGTACCCTTCCTTCAAAAGAAAGAAAAACAGAAGCAGAAAATAAAAAATAATTCAAAACAGTCCCCCCAAAAATGCAGAGACAAGAGAAACATACCCTATCTACTCAAACCCAAAGTTATTCATTAAATATTATACAGGGTTATTTAAATATATCATTCATATTGTGCTGTATATTTAAAGCCCTGAAGAAATATTGACTAATATTCACTATTTCTGTGAGGCAGGCAAGAATCAGTTGCATTTTATGGGTGGATTAACAAACACACAGAAGGTAAAGATTTACCTAGGGTAACACAGGAAGTCAGAGTGAGGAACAGAATTCAGAAATTCCTGAGTCTAAGGGTACGTCTTCACTTACCGGAGGGTCCGGCGGCAGGCAATCGATGTTCTGGGATCAATCCCGGAAGTGCTTGCCGTCAACGCCGGTACTCCAGCTCGGCGAGAGGAGTACGTGGCATCGACGGGGGAGCCTCCCTGCCGCGTCTGGACCCGCGGTAAGTTCGGACTAAGGTACTTCGAATTCAGCTACGTTATTAACGTAGCTGAATTTGCGTACCTTAGTCCGAAGTGGGGGGTTAGTGGGGACCAGGCCTAAGCCCCATGCTCAGTTCAGTTAGACCACACAGCCTCTACACAATATTCCAGAGCACACAATACTTAGTGTAAATAATACCAAAACTCCATACATGCCTACCCTAGCACCCACTTATGTAAAGAGTTAACAAATCAATGTGATGGTTGTGATTTTATATATGATGCACATTCCTGCATTCTGAGGCTGCACAGGGGCCTACTTGGTTCCTGGTGTAAAACAGAGCAGCCTAGGGCACCTCTAATTTACCCACATCTTGGGCAGCTCCCCAGGGGCTGGTGCAGAGTACAGCAGTTCCACTTGCTACTGGTGTACCCTTCTGTGCTGGGCACTTTCAATTGTGGCATCCCAGCCATCAAGAGAAGCAGTTATGTTTTCAGACTACTGCCTCATTATGAGTCCCACTGTCCTTCCCTCCCCCATATGCTGCTATAGCAACATAAAAGGGGAATAATCTTAGTAAAGTAGCAAAAGCTATATATCTCTGTAGATGTTTGATATTCATCTAAATTCTTTGGGGGCAGAGACTGTATCTATATAAAGGTAGGTACAGAACCTTACACAATCCAGCATGGGGCCTCTTGGCCGTAACACTATGCAAATAATATTAAACTTCTTCTTTATGACAGGAAGATTTGAATTCCATTATATATTTTCCATATAATTATTTTAGATGCTGCCCTTGCTCAGTAGTTCCCACCTTTTACCACACAAGCTAAAGGCATAAGTAAATTCAAGAGGTCTTAGTTTCTTAATGCAAATGAAATTGACTTGGTGTGTCCTAGTCTGTGGGAAGCTTGCTTCTGATAATGAGCATAGAGAGGTTGGAGGGTTGTTTGAATGCCAGGAGAATGGGTTCAGAGAAGATTTCTTTCAGGATGTGTTCCCTATCAAATATTGGTTGTAATTGTTTGATGATATCCCATATTGGCTCCACTGTGCGATGGGAGGTGACAACTAAAGGTGTGAGGTTGGAGGGGGTCTTATTTCTGCACTGAAGCAGGAATTTGCGTGGCCCATTTCATGATACAATCTACTTCTCTGGTGGAGTGTCTTTGTTTACGTTCATAACTTTGTTAGATATTAAAAATCATGGACTGAATAGGGACACTGGATTTATGGTTTATTACAACAATCTATAACTCACTTAACACCCCCCCACAAACCTCCCCCGCTTCCCCTTCCCGCATGACTGGAGAGGTGTTAACAGGCCTCTTAGCCTTGAATGGTGCCTTGAAATATGTGTTAACTACTTATGCTAAACAATCTTTTCCACCTTGTATTTAGCTGTGACACTGAGTACATTTCCCAAACCTGATGAAGAGCTCTTTGAGTAGCTCAAAAGCTTTCTCACCAACAGAAGTTGGTCCAATAAAAGATATTACCTCACCCATCTTGTCTCTGTAATATGGAAAATATATACATTTTAAAAAAATCTATGCCAGTGGTTCTCAACCAGGAGTCCGGGATCCTCTTGGGAGCCACGAGCAGGTTTAAGGGGGTCCACCAAGTTGGGGCAGCATTAGATTTTCTGGGGCCTACGACAGAAAGCCGAAGCCCCACCGCATGGGGCTGAAGCCCATGGCTTCAAGCCCTGCCATGCAGGGCTGAAGCTGATGCCTGAGCAACTTAGCTTCACAGGGCCCCCTGTGGTGTGGGATCCTGGGCAGTTGCCCTACTTGCTACCCACTAACACTGGTCCTGGCTTTTATATGCAGAAAAACAGTTGTGGCACAAGTGGGCCATGGAGATTTTATAGCATGTTGGGGGGTGCTCAGAAGGAAAAAGGTTGAGAACCCTTGATCTATGCAACTGTTAGTGCACATTTTGGCAGCTCTTGCAATATTTGACATAGTCCAATTTCTCATGGGTTTTAGAAACATCTTCCTTAACCCATCACCTGCCCATGAAAAGTCAGTCAGAACTGCTGAGCATCACTAAGAGCCAAAATCATGTTCTCTATTCCAATTCTGCCTGAGCTGTGGTTTCATAGCTTGCAAATTCCAGAGATTGGTCAGAATTACTGGATTTACCCCCAAGAACTTTTGTAATCCCATAAATTAAATGGGCAATGACAACAATATTATTAGCCACTAAACTAGCATATGGAACTGTTGGCACAGCCATTTGAGGCTTAACCTATTCAGCTTTCATTGTATTATTTGTAGTACCATCAGTTCCTGACCCTACGTATCTATAAAATTGTTCTCTGCTGGGGTAAATCTAATCTGTTAAATGTGACTGAGTGATTAGGATGCTGTTTTGGGCAAGATGCAGGTGACCTCACTAATATCTGTTAAACTAGGAAATACCACGTGAACAGATTTTAATTTGTCTCTGCAATACAGTAATAAATTGCACATGGCATACTGCCATGTCTCAGAATGCACGTCAAAATACAAATAGCTTTTTGTTTACAATGGTTCACCACCAGGTAACAGTGTCATCAGAGTGTGAGTATTGGGGGGTCATTGGACAAAGAAACTGGAGATGATTGGTCGGGTGAAGTGAGCTTTTCATTTCCTGAAAGAATGACAAGTGTTTCTTTCCTTTCTTCATTGTCTTCTTCTTTTTTTAATTGCATAGTTCTGCAGCCCCATCTACTTGAACTGTAGTGTTGGCAGCAGTTTAAAGATTCTCAGCATCAACTAATCTTGCTGCTGCAAAACATTTTTGGTGCTTCAATTGCTCATGAAAAGAGGTTTGATGGTACAGTTGTCACAAGCAGTCAGTAATAGTTACCAAATTATGGTGCCTGAAATACCACAGGTTTCAGAGTGGTAGCCGTGTTAGTCTGTATCAGCAAAAACAACAAGGAGTCCTTGTGGCACCTTAGGCTACATCTACACTACAGGGGGGAGTCGATTTAAGATACGCAAATTCAGCTACGTGAATAGTGTAGCTGAATTCGACGTATCGCAGCCGACTTACCCCGCTGTGAGGACGGCGGCAAAATCGACCTCTGCGGCTTCCTGTCGACGGCGCTTACTCCCACCTCCCCTGGTGGAGTAAGAGCATCGATTCGGGGATCGATTGTCGCGTCCCAACGAGACGCGATAAATCGATCCCCGAGAGGTCGATTTCTACCCGCCGATTCAGGCGGGTAGTGTAGATCCAGCCTTAGAGACTAACAAATTTATTTGGGCATAAGCTTTTGTGAGCTAAAACTCACTTCATCAGATGCATGGAGTGAAAAATACAGTACGCAGTATAAATATTACAGCACATGAAAAGATGGGAGTTTCCTCACCAAGTGGGGAGTCAGTGCTAATGAGACCAATTCAATTAAGGTGGAAGTGGCCTATTCTCAACAATTGACAAGAAGGGGTGAATATCAAGAGAGGGAAAATTACTTTTGTAGTATTAATGAGGCCAATGCAATCAAGGTGGATGTTGCCCATTTCCATCAGTTGATAAGACGGTGTGAGTATCAGCAGAGGGAAAATTACTTTTTGTGGTGACCTACCCACTCCCAGTCTTTATTCAGGCCTAATTTGATGGTGTCCAGTTTGCAAATTAATTCCAGTTCTGCAGTTTCTCATTGAAGTCTGTTTTTGAAGTTTTTTTTGTTGAAGAATTGCCACTTTTAAGTCTGTTATTGAGTGTCCAGGGAAACTGAAGTGTTCGCCAACTGGTTTTTGAATGTTACAATTCTAGATGTCTGATTTCTGTCCATTTATTCTTTTGCGTAGAGACTGTCCAGTTTGGCCAATGTACATGGCAGAGGGGCATTGCTGGTACATGTTGGCATATATCAGATTGGTAGCTATGCAGGTGAACGAGCCCCTGATGGTGTAGCTGATGTGGTTAGGTCTTATGATGGTGTCCCTTGAATAGCTATGCGGACAAAATTGGCAACGGGGTTTGTTGCTGGGATTGGTTCCTGAGTAAGTGTTTTTGCTGTGTGGTGTGTAGTTGCTGGTGAGTATTTGCTTCAGGTTGGGGGGCTGTCTGTAAGCGAGGACTATTATGAATAGGTTGGAATATGAATGAAAGGCTGCTAGGCAACTCTCTGAAACCACATTCTACAGGCCATTACCCTCTGATCCCACTGAGGGTTACCAAAAGAAACTACACCATCTGCTCAAGAAACTCCCTGAAGAAGCACAGGAACAAATCTACACAGACAGACCCCTAGAGCCCCTACCAGGGGTATTCTATCTGCTACCCATGATCCATAAACATGGGAATCCTGGACGCCCCATCATCTCAGGCATTGGCACCCTGACAGCAAGATTGTGGACTCTCTCCTCAGGCCATACGCTACCAGCACTCCCAGCTATCTTTGAGACACCACTGACTTCCTGAGGAAACTACAATCCATTGGTGATCTTCCAGAAAACACCATCCTAGTCACTATGGATGTAGAAGCCCCCTACACCAACATTCCACACAAAGATGGACTACAAGCCGTCAGGAACAGTATCCCCAATAATGTCACGGCAAACCCGGTAGCTGAACTTTATGACTTTGTACTCACCCACAACTATTTCAGATTTGTAGACAATTTATACCTTCAAGTCAGTGCCACTGCTATGGGTACCCGCATGGCCACGCAGTATGCCAACATTTTTATGGCTGACTTAGAACAACGCCTCCTCAGCTCTTGTCCCCTAGCACTCCCACTCTACTTGTGCTACATTGATGACATCTTCATCATCTGGACTCATGGGAAGGAGGCCCTTGAGGAATTCCACCAGGATTTCAACAATTTCCACCCCACCATCAACCTCAGTCTGGATCAGTCCACACAAGAGATCCACTTTTTGGACACTATAGTGCAAATAAGTGATGGTCACATAAACACCACTCTATACTGGACCACTATACTTACCTGCATGCCTCCAGCTTTCATCCAGACCACATCACATGATCCATTGTCTACAGCCAAGCTCTAAGATACAACCGCATTTGCTCCAATCCCTCAGACAGAGACAAAGGCCTACAGGATCCCTATCAAACATTCTTAAAACTACAATACCCACCTGGTGAAGTGAAGAAACTGATTGAAAGAGCCAGAAGAGTACCCAAAAGTCATCTACTACAGGCTAGGCCCAACAAAGAAAGTAACAGAATGCCACTAGCCGTCACCTATAGCCCCCAACTAAAACCTCTCCAGCACATCATCAAGGATCTACAACCTATCCTGAAGGACGATCCCTCACTCTCATAGACCTTGGGAGACAGGCCAGTCCTCGCTTACAGACAGCCCCCCCAATCTGAAGCAAATACTCACGAGCAACTACATACCACACAACAAAAACACTAACCCAGGAACCAATCCCTGCAACAAACCCCGTTGCCAACTCTGTCCTCATATCTATTCAAGGGACACCATCATAGGACTTAACCACATCAACCACACCATCAGGGGCTTGTTCACCTGCACATCTACCAATCTGATATATGCCATCATGTGCTAGCAATGCCCCTCTGCCATATACATTGGCCAAAAATACAGGGGCTGTATTTTTCACTCCATGCATCTGATGAAGTGGGTTTTAGCTGACGAAAGCTTATGCCCAAATAAATTTGTTAGTCTCTAAGGTGCCACAAGGACTCCTCGTTGTTGTTTTTTTAAATACCACAGTTATTTCCCTACAGTTAGAGACAGTTGACTTCCTTTGTGACTACTGTAACTGTCTAAGGAAAAATATCATACATAGTGCATTTTATACTTTACTGATCTGCATTTCTGCTTACTGGTGAAGTTTAATGACACTGAAATATAATGTGGGGCAAAGGGGTTGTTCTAAGAAAGAAAAGAAAAAATCTTAAAAAGGGACTCTGAATTCTCACCAGGAAAAAAGCCTTTGGATACACATTGATGCCAGATGAAGAGAGCAATCAACCACATTGCTTTCATTCACTGTGTTACATTTCACAACTGTGTTGAATAACTCATGTTGTCATGAAGAAGAAGAAGAAGAAGAAGAAGATGGCCAAACATCAGTCCTGGATTTTTTTTCAAATCTAGAACTAGGAGATTCATATGATTTTGGCAATATGTCTTATATGACCCATACCGATGTCATCATACTGCATCAGACATGAAGATCGTCACGTAGTTAAAAAATATTTAAAATTGTAAGTGCACACTAAGGGAAGAAAATATGCTGCTGAATGTAATCCAGTTACTAAAAATAAATACCATTAGAATTGTTTCAAAAGGAGCCAATATTAAAAGAAGTCATTTTAGAACAAATGAAACCATAAGTAAACAAGCTTTTAAAATAATTTGATGGATGAGATTATCAAAATTTTAAAATAGATTGCTTTTCTGACTACTACACTTGCTTTCATTGACATAAGAAACGGGAATAATTAATGGATTTGGTTGCTTCTCTCCAGGGATGAAGATAATTGATCTGTGGAAGGAAAAAAAAAAGGCCTTTATCTAGCATAGATACAGTATACAGTACAGCCGATGGAAAAAATCTGAGAGATCATTTTGCTGGCATGTCTCCAGAACTGCTTATCAGCTCCCACTGCTGAATTTTAAACTAACTGAAAGCTGGTGTTTGAAATGCTGAGGATGATCATATTCCCTTTGTTATATGAACTAAGATGAATTTATCTTTCTGTTGAGTATGATGACTGTAAGGTGAATATCTACTCAGAAGAAATAAAAAGGTTAGAATTTCCTTGTCTGGCAAGTTCTGTTCTTTTAGCCATCCGGGCTCAAGGAAATTGTTTTGTTTATAGATGTATGTAGTTATAATAATAATAAACACAAAATCATTAGCCTAAGAATACATGAATTGCAGGCATATCAAAAGTGCAGCTGCTAAGATTTTGCAGCTATTTACCTCAAATGTTCTCTAATAGAATAGTTCTTGGGTATAAAAACACCTGTTTGGCAGTGTAAAATAGGTTCAACTCATTTAATGACTAATAAATACACTTTTCTGATTAGTTAATGGGATTATTAAAATCTGTGTCACCAAAGCTTTAAACCGAAGCTGTAAAAATACAGAATTGAGCTAAGATTTTAAAATGGGTGCCAAAAGTTAAGTCCAAATTCGGGCATCTAAATAGGTGTTCTGATTCTCAAAGGTGCTGAACACTCAGTAGCCCCTCCCTAGACAATGCATCCACAAATCATTGGATGCATGAAGAAGTGAGGTTCTTACCCACGAAAGCTTATGCTCCCAGTACTTCTGTTAGTCTTGCATCTGAAGAAGTGAGGTTCTTACCCACGAAAGCTTATGCTCCCAGTACTTCTGTTAGTCTCAAAGGTGCCACAGGACCCTCTGTTGCTTTTTACAGATTCAGACTAACACGGCTACCCCTCTGATACTTAACAGGCCTGTAGTTACCTGGATCACTTTTTTCCCCCTTTCTTAAAAATTGGAACTATGTTAGCAATTCTCCAGTCATACGGTAAAGCCCCTGAGTTTACAGATTCATTAAAAAATTCTTGCTAATGGACTTGCAATTTCATGTGCCAGTTCCTTTAATATTCTTGGATGAAGATTATCTGGGCCCCCCAATTTAGTCCCAAATCATTGTATATGAAGATATTATGAATTCTGTTTGTATTTTCTTTTCAGTATTACAGTGTAGTGTAATGTGAATCTACTTTCTTTTCCATGGGGACAGGACATTTTTATGCACACACACACACATGCAATTTAAAAAGCTAGGACTTACAAAGAACACTATGTTAAATAATCAGCTGACCATAATGAAGAAAAGGGATGAGATTTCATATCTCATGCATTGAAAACTGTCACATATTTCTTAACTGGCAGCTGTAGATTGACTTCTCAGTAGAATTAAAAATGGGAAACTGCAGAATGTTACTTTTAAGGACTTTGTCATTTCTCTTTTCTCATGTGCCTGATGTGAATTATCCCTTACTTCCTGCTGACCAGATGAGACTAAGGTGATAGAGGGTTGTATGGTTAAAATAAAAAATAAAAAAAAATAAAAAATAAAAAAACAATGGGAGGGGGATACAACATGAGATGATGGAGATTAGCTGAAACCAAATGCCTCTAAAGTTAATCTTATCTCCCAAGACAAGATAGTTCAGACTATACCTACTCAAGGCTAGAACCTTAGCCAAACTAGATTGAGAGTTTATGTTCAAGCCTCCGGGTGGAGTGCAAAACTGTGCCAAGAGTGGGTGAGCTCCTGAAAGAACTGTGACTCTGACATGCCTCTTCACAGCTCTTGCTGTGAACAGGGTGGGTACAGCAAAAGGTATGCTGCATCAACCTAAATGCACCATAAATTGTTGATCTTCTCACACACAGAATCGATCTCAGGGTAGGTTCTGCCTTACATCCCTTTGGTGTATAGAATTGCTTCCCAATCTAGACCTTAATATGTAGTACAGACATGATTTTCACCAGTGCAATGTGATCTGAACTGCTGGAACCTACCCCACTTTCAAGTGGGGTTAAGCTACACTGAAAAAATTTAGCTGTACTGGTGAAAATAGTAACTACATTAACGTTTTTCACCAATTACATCAGCTACATCAGTAGCTAACAATCCAATGTATAGACAAGGCCCCAGGCTCAATACATCCACACTCAGAACTACAGAAACTTACCAACTACAGCTGTAAAAAGCGACAAAGTGTCCTGTGGCACCTTATAGACTAACAGAAGTATTGGAGCGTAAGCTTTTGTGGGTGAATACCCACTTCGTCAGATGCATGTGTCTGATGAAGTGGGTATTCACCCACGAAAGCTTATGCTCCAATACTTCTGTTAGTCTATAAGGTGCCACAGGACACTTTGTCGCTTTTTACAGATCCAGATTAACATGGCTACCCCTCGGATACTCAACTACAGCTGATTACTAGTCAGCCAAACTGCTATTCCAAGAATGCAAACTAAAATTGAATACAGACTGAAAAATAAAGATGTGCTTAACTGATAAACATTTTGACACCTGAAGGGATACAATCAACTCCAATCCCACCATTCCCCAAAAAAGAGGTATGTTCTGTGAGCATTGCTATTCAGCCTTCATCTGCACTGCACCTTTTCTTCTGTTGAATATAGGCTTACTACACTATTTAAAAAATCCCATTCCATGAGTTTTGATGATTTTACTGGCTATTGGTGAGTGTTTTAATTCATGATAATATATAATAGACCTGAGGGTAAAATCCAGTGCATATTCAAACATTTCTTATCAAGTTATGTAAATATTAAATTCAAATAGCTATGTTAAAATACTAACTATAATTGTTGCATTAACTGCACAGAAATCAAGACATCGAACATTACTGTTTTCAATTTCTCATGTACATTTACATTCTTTGGCATTACCTCTCACGTTAATAAAATACAGTTAAATTTTACACTCCAGGGAAATACCCTCAAGGAGTATAAGTTGGCCTGGAAACCCCATGAAGTTGACTTGCCATAGCTGAGTTCCTCTGCTGTGGGATGAATGGATTGGGCTACCGAGAAGGCATGGTAAGCCCTCCAGCCCTATGGGGCTTTACAGGGAAGTCCTTCATTTTCAATATGTGCAATAAAATTCTTCAAATCTAACCATAGGCAAAATGTGACCAAATAAAAATCCATTCACGTAAAAAGTTGTAAAATCAAAGACCTAGCTATATAAATAAGTCAATGAAATTATGAAAATACTGAATATTCAAATGTAATTGCTTGAGATATCAGATTCTTCTGCATTTTGGTAAGTTTCTTGGCTGAACACGTTGCCATTTTCCCAGTAATAAGATGATTATAGTATCCTCTAATTTTTATTCATTTCCCTTTTTCAGTCTTCTTGTCAGCCTTTTTAGTGCAATTTACTTGGCAAATATTAAAAAAGATTCTTAAATTATCATGTAGCTTTGTAAAATATAAAATCATTAACGCTAAATCAATGTAAAGAAACTGTTAGCCTGAGATATATTACCACATCTGGAAACAATTGGTTATACAGTAATGCCTTTGGCTTATGTCTAACAGATATTCTAGTGCCAACAAAATCCCTTGTTGAATCTTCATTGTCCTTACTTTCCAGTGTATCTATCTAGTCCTGCAGTTACTATGAGAGGTTTGAGATGGGCAAAATGACAGAACATTTTTCCATCCTTAATCTTTGACTTTTTTCATTAAAATATAATGAATCGTTTTGATCACCTAGAAGTAATTACTACAGGAAAACTACAAACGATTAATCAGTATGAAATGTTCCTGTTATGAACTACATCCAGACTATTTTTCAAAGGAGTTCTTCCTTTTATAGCATAACTTGACTCAAAGAAACCAATATATTTTGTAATTTTTGGCATTCTTACACTGGATGTGAGTTTTAACATCACCCCATCTGAAGCTGAAGAATCTATTTCAGTCAGAATTAGTGATGTATTTCATTTTTATATTATGAAAAAAAACCTCAACATTGGAAAATAAAATGAACAAAAATGAGTATTTATAATGCCACAATATAAAATGACATTTATCAGAAAATCTTAAACTGTTGGCCCATTGTTCTAGAATTCCACTATGAATTATTATGAACTCCTGAGGAGAGCTTATAAGCATTAAACCCCTTCCCCCACCCAAATTCTCCAAAACCCCTGTTGATATGTTAGAGGTGAATTCTGCATTATGTTTAGCAAAGTAGAGAGTTCTGGGAGTGTTCATTGGAACAGGGGCTAAGCACTGCAGAGGGACATTCAGAGGACTCGTGGATTGGTGAGTGCTTATCACTAACCTAGGTAGAGAGAAGCCCTGCAGAGGCCTGGCAGGCAGTGCTTGCACTGCCAGAGTGTGGTGGCTTCAGTGAGCTGATCCACAACAGGCACAGACAAGACTTCCTCATGGTAAGGGCAGGTGGTGGTGAGGTGCCTCACAACCTGGGGTACCACTGGAAGTGTCACAGCTGGTCACTCTGGCCATGATCTAGCAAAACACTTAAGTATATGTGTCACTTCAATGAGACTATTCACGTGCTTAAAGGTAAGCATGTGCCTAAGCGCTTTGTTGGACTGTGGTTTATATAATGAAATAATACTGCATTGGATAAACTAATTTTTAAAAATTTCTTTAACACGTTTGGGAGGCAGGGTGTAGCATGTGTGTTTTGGTTTGGTTTTTTGTTTTACAAAAAATGTAATTTGGTTTTGCTGGATGTATGCTATGCATGGGGACTTCAGTAAGACTGAGAGTGGGGATTTGAATGTGGCCAACTAGCAAATGTCTTGTTTTCTACCTAGCAAGTGTCCAAGTTGAAAGCCTTTGCCAGCACAAGAAAAATCTATGGTTATGTATGGCCTGTGACTGGCACTAATTCAGTTGAACTATATAAGGCCACAGTAATTTCAATAAAATGTTATTCACCAGTGTAAGAGAAATGCTACTGATATCTTCAACTATTATGGGCACTGGTACCCTTGGTAGCAGTTTCAATCTCTGCATAGAGTCCAAGGACTGAACCTGCATGGAGACTTCACTACCATTTCATATCCCAGTTAAAACTAAAGTCCAATGATGCAACAAGGTGAGGAAATTTGCCCTGCTTCTGACCATACTGTATTTATTCTGAAGGTATCTGGAAGATTTTGACCACCAAGGATAAAAATCTCTAACCTTTCACAAACAATAAATGAAATGGAGAGGTATTAGAGCAGATGCTTTTATGTGCATAATTGGACATTAGTGCATATAGAATAAAAGAAAAATCTGTAAGGCCAAAGCTCCATTTGTTCACAATTTCTTTACAGGCAGTTTCATACGCATGTATGTGTTAAAAGTAAAATATTGACTATACTAGGTGTTTGGGTGATTGGCTTGGAGTCATCTGTTCTAATATATTGTATTTTAAAACAACTTCTTAAATTGAATGATTCCTACTAAAATCATAGGGTATGAGTCGAATTTTTTTATAGGAAAGAATTTATAAAAGGCAGTCTTGCCAGTCCTCATGGTTTAACTATTTTATTGCTTTTTAATAATAATATTACAGTCCACACAGATATCTACATCACCTTTACAAAAAGAGCACTGGTTCCATATATTTAAGTTTACAGAATAGTCTGTAATTGTTAATGTTAATCAAGTCTTCTGTCTTAAACCATTAATGTTCCCTCAGAACATCAATTAAGAAAAACAATTAGGATATAGTAATTCTTCTTGAGATTCATGGGTAAATATTTCTAATTATCAGTTCATTATTTTGGGGGAGAGGGGTAATAGTAAAGAACTGAATGTATGAGAATTGTTGCCAAGGTATCTTTTAGTAGTTCAGTCTTAGAGTTATGCCTTCTGCCTTTTAACCAAGTATTTTGAAGTAAGCAATATTTCTGAGGATGTGCTGTCTGGAAGGTTTCATAGCTTGTCATTAAAGTGTTATGTAAGTAATAGTTGGGGTCAGCAGACAAAGCAGAGGTAGTATTGTTAACTTAGATGAATGAACATAGTAACAAAGATAAAAATCTCACTGTATTTTGTATGAAATATACTTTGGAGAGAAAGGAGATGTCATATTATATATATATATATATATAATATATACATGACAAGATTGGAATAAGTTTAATTTTCAAGAATGACAGGCACAGTCCACAGGAGATCAGCAGTGGCATACAATAGACCATCAACAAACACAGTATGAACTGTGTATACAAGAATATTCCAGCTAACCAAAATCAATTCTGTTTTTGCTTTAGCTTCAGATATATTTTGGCATTTTTTCTCCTTACAGAAAATGTTTCATATTCCATACTGCTTCATAATACAGACCTAAATTGCAGACACACAAAATGAAAACAACAAATCAGAACAAACAACTGTGATTAACCTTTTCAAATGTTATGTTGGCATAAAGGAGTTCAGCACTCACAATACAGCCTTTTTTCCCCTGCAACATAAATAGGGTTCTGAGGAGTGGAGGCACAATGCAGACAATCCAGTACATTTTCTCTCATAGCGATTCAAATCCATTCTAGGAACAAAAATTCCTTTCTGCATTCACCACTGGAGAGGTGTAATATGAAGTCCTCAGTATAATGTATACCCAGATACTGGGGTGATGGTGGTGATTATTTCACCTGGATCCAATCAAGGTCAAATATGTTTTCAGCTTACATATTCAAACAGTTTACCTATGTACCTTGCTGAGTTCTCCTCTCCATGAATATTTTATCCATGTGGGGAGTTTCAAGGGATTTAAAAAAAAAAGATGCCTGTAGCATTAGGTTGTTGTTCTTAAGGTGGGATGGTCCAGTATGGAAGTAACAGTGAAAAATGGGGTGGGGGGATATTTCAATTATATATAACATCTAATTAAGTTAACTGTAGTTTGTGAAGGGCTAGCAGGGAAGGGGAACCAGCTCAACTCTGATGAAAATCTATTTAACACTCCAGTGGGCAGAAACTGAGGCATTCAGGTCTTGATTTTATTTTGTGCTTCCCTTCTATTAGAGCTTACTGGAGTGTGCAAGAACTCTTTTTGCTTTCCCTCCATAACTTATATGTGGAAGGAGCTAGAGGATTTTACTGATTATGTCCAGTCAAACAAGTTCTCCCACTTTCTTCTCTCCTTTTTACTGTGCTTTCTCTAGGTCTATTTTTTCTCTAAAGTTGCTTAACATAGTATTCTCTCCCCTATCCTTGTGTTGTGGTCCCTTATTTTCTTCTATCATTCTGTCATCCTCTTTCCTTTATAATATCCTCTCTCTCATCCTTCATAATTTTCTCCCTTTATCCACTACCACATATGCCCCACCTCAAGCTTTTCCTGTTCACTCTGGGTATGCTGTTTTCCTGTCCCCATCAGAAAAGGAGAGGAGAATCCAAAGTAGCGAGGATCTGGATGTCTCAGAGGGTAGCTGCATCCTGCTCAAAGCAAGCCAAAGGGGAAGTTTCTTAATGTGCAGAAATGAGCTAGTTGGTAGGATTCCTCTCAGCATTTCAAGTTTCTGAGCTTGATGCCCTCCTTCACATGAATCTCTGGGATCCCACTTTGCTGCTCTGATGAATGCGGAGAACCACATACACACGTGAGCAGTAGCATTAGAAAATACTCTAACTTGCTCAACAGCCTGGGCCCCCTGCCACTTCATACTTGTTCCGCCTCACAGCAGCCTTGAATGCATGCAGCACCAAACATCCTTGCTGCAACTGCCTTCAAGAGTGGCCATCAAGCATGGATATGCCATGTAACTCAGATGTGTTCTTGACGTGTGAAATAATTGACCATCTAGTGCTCCAGCACAGACAGATTTTTTAACCTATCTTATTCTCAGATGCCATGCTGGAGTTGGCCCCCAGCACTTCCTGAATACAATATGTAACCATAAAACTAACATGGTTTGAATAAGTAGGAAGCCATGGTTCACTAACATTTACTTTACCTGTCAACCTTAGAAGTACTATTCCCAGGGACACTGTCCAAGCTGGGAAATTATCATTCAGAATGAACAACAGCTCCAAAACATACCCAGCTCCTCTTCAATTTATCAACATTTTTAATATGCACATATTTCCAAAAGATAATATAAGCCCAATATTCAAATATTCTAGCTAAAATATACGTAGTATCAAAGACATTTATTTTTATGTAAGGTACTTCCTTCCTGTCATCCCTTAAAGTATTTATTTCAGTAATTCTAGGACAAAGAGGAATAAATAAGTATTCCAGCTGAAGGGATATATTGCGATTAGGCAGAATTCTTCCTCATCAGGCAAAAATGTACAAATTAAAATGAATGTCCACATTTGCAGAAAGAAATCTGAAAGCTGCATCAGCTCTTTGAAAGATGTCTTTGCTGTAATGTCTCAAGTGAAGGCCAGGCAGCTCCTTCCTATGAAAATGTTACTGCCTTCCATCAAAGCTAAAGCCTGTTCATGGATAAAATGTGTCCTAACACTTTTTAGACATTACGCCCTCCACTGTTCACTGGGCTGCTGCAGTTTAACCTCTTTCCTTCCACTCCTTTCCCTTCATGTTTAAGGAAGAATGTGGAAGGGTCTAACTTTAAGGTTTTTAAATTTAGATTTGCTGTATCTTTTCCTGTAAATTTTCTGGAAGTTTTTATAGGCTCAGTGGTTTTCCACAGGGGATTTTGAAAGGGCATTTGCCTGCCTCTGAAAAACAATGCTTCTTTATTGAACTCTGAGCTCCTTCACAGAAGCTTTTATCCAGCAAAGAAAGTATCTATGGCCTCCACAAGAGCTTTCAAGGAGAAAGAGCTAAAGGTTGCAGCTCACCACCAGGGATTGTTTGTTTGAAATCAATGCAAAATCTGATCTAGACAGTGAGAGCACACAGAGCCTTCCCCACAAAGTCTTCTTATGATGGGGCCACACCCAATCATAGACCTTATACACTTCCTGAGCAAAAACTACTCCAGGTTAATGCTGCTGCTCACCATCCCCAAAGCCCTAAGAAGGTAGGACTATTGCCTTGTCCTGTCCCCACCTCACTCACCAAAGGCAATGGCCCCGCATGGGTGAGCACAGGACACCTGGCTCTCTTTCAAAGGGTGGCTGAGCTCCATCACCAGAATGCCCTGCCTTTAGCAGCCACAGCAAGAAGTCTGCCTAAATAAGCCTGAAATTCTCCAGATTCATGCTGGGGCTGCGCCTCTCACTTTCCACAACGTGGGCCATGCATTGCATGCATTCTGGCTTGCTGGGTGCATAGTAATGGAGAAAGCTCCTGAAGGTGTAACAGCATGGTCTAGTGCGGCAGTTTTCAAGCTGTGGTCCCTACACTCCTAGGGGTCTGCAGACTATGCCTAAGGGGTCCTTGAAAGGTTATCGTTACTATAGAACAGTGGTTTTTAACCTGTGGTCTACAGACCCCTGGGGGACCACAGACTATGACTAAGGTTTCCAAAGGGGTCCACACCTTCATTCAAAAATTTTTAGGGGTCCACAAATGAAAAAAGGTTGAAAACCACTATGCTAGTGCACTTTATGTTCCATCATTTAAATCAGAGTCCCGGGCTTCCTCTGACTCATTTTTGGTCTATTTTCTTCACAAACAGCAACATTGCCTCTGCACATAAGGGGTCCTGAGATTATTTACATATAGTTACATCCCACTTGGGGAGGACATTGCTGAAAAGTTCCTATGCAGAGTGATCCCAATGTAACTGGCTTAAAAGGTATACTGCATTGCGCAAATTTGTGGCCTTTTCTTTGAGTCATTGTTTCTATACTCATCTTAAAAAGACATGATCATAATATATTAAGATCAGGAGCAGATTATGGAAGAATTTTTAGGATCCAGGAAAAGAGGTCAGAATGGAGCCTAGATGCAGCATTTGATAATATAAGAGCTGACTGCTGCCCATCAGCCAGATGCTGGGATAATCATGAAGTATAGGGATGTTGGGAAGAAGAATTAAGATTCCAGGTCAGGAGAGAGACAAGACTATATGGGGGCAGGAATCTCTTTTTCTGAGGGGGTTGGAAAGGGGATGTCTAAGATGGGAAGAATTATCTGCCTGAGGGGTCCCCAATGTTTTCCAGATTCTAGCCCCAGTTAGCCTTACTCTGCCTTGGAAGATTTTTTCCAGACACAGAAGCTGACTCCTACTGATGTAAAGAGAAAACTGAGGATCCATTTCACAGCAGCATAAAAGGGCACCACAGTTCTATCAACTGATTAGCAGGTGCTCTTTGCCAGACAAGATGAGATTACGAGTGGATCAATGTTAATATGAGCACTCACTCCTACACAGTCTCCAGTTTGTGTATGGTTTAGCATATGCACCTGATCAGCTCCAAACCAGAATTCATTTTTTAAAAATGTGCTTATGAGAGAAAAGTCTTAATTGGAAGAGGCTTCAGTCTAGAATTTGACCTGGTCCTTAATATATCAAATGTGGTACAGACCTAGAGAGGTAAATATCAGATATCAAAGAAGAAGATGAAGCTAAAATAGAAGCAGTTAAGCTCCTAAAAAAGAAAGCCGATCCTACTGCTTCAGTGGAACAATGCAATGAAGGATGCAATTCCAGATGGAAATTTGCCAATCTGTGACTGGGATTCTAGTTCTGTACTCCAAGGTGGACAGAGATGTTTTCTTTCAGTTCAGGATACCATTGCCACTGGCTGAATACTGTTACCAAAAGAAAATACAAGGTATATCCAAACCCCTTGCTTCACCCTCCTGAAAGAAAAAGATGTAAAGCAGCACATTAAACAAATTAGCACAAAAAAATTGAAGGTAGCACAAAAGAGGAAAGAAGGAATTTTAAAAAATCATTTAAATATTGCAAAAATTTGAGGAATATCCAATGTTCTCCAATGAAACAATTGGAATTTAGGCAAAACAGAAAATACACTAACAATATAATCTCTCCATAGCAAAACTTTTGTTTTACTAACAGCACTTTGACCTAAGACACTTTTAGGTCATGGTTGTATATTTTACCTGTTTTGTATACATTATATTTTAATAGTTTTGTATAGTGGAGTTCAGCTTTGTTCCAATCTGACTTTCCCAGACTACAAATCATCACAATCAAAATACAGCTTGCTTATTTTAAACATCCACTGTCCATTTCCATCAAGAACTTGTGAATATTTATCTCCTTTAAAAAACCAACAGATATGGACTCTGAGTTTAAAAATAATGCTAACGTCTCCTGGTATCTGTTAGAGCTGCATAAGTAATATCCACACAAAGCGGTATTTACCATAAAGTTATCCATAAGGCAATGCTAATCTTATTTAAGAAGTATTAATGTCTTCAAAATTCTTCTAGGGGAAAAAAGGGAATAAAATATTTACAAGATATCTTTTCACCCCTGTGAATTTTTAATTCCTGAAGAATAACCCAGGCCTCAAAGTATTGTGTGATAAATGATCGCTTACTACTACAAAGCCTCTCAAGTATCACATCTGTTAAAATTTCATGGAGTCACAGCTTTAATGACGTCTGAAAACTCTATATTTAAACAACATTGAACTTAGCTGGACCAAAAAGGATGATATCAGTTTGAAATGCTTCAGCCATAGAGGTTGATTCACCAATACTTCAATATTCAGATAATGATCGCTTAAGTTAAGGACCTAATTCAGAAATGAGACTGATACAAGAATTACTGTAGATACTTTATCAACTGGTTTATTTACAACTGGTGATGTAACACTGAATTTAAGGGGGGAAATTTTTTGTCCAGCATCACTTGGCCCAAGCAAAACCTTAGAGTCACAGAATGCAGCCATTGTTCCTACTGGGAAAAGTTTGATGAAAGTATTGTTCATCTTCATGGACATAGACTCCTTTGAAAATACAGCATTTTTAATGAGTTGTTCTTGATACTAATGAAATAAAAGGACCTTTTCATGCACTAATTGGAATGCAGCACCATGGATGCCAGCATTCAAACAGGCATATAATAATGGAGAAGAAAGCATAATAAATTGCATGATATGCTTTCAACATAACACCAAATTTTGGAAAGAGACATTCTATACTCTGTGATCACGTGCCCTCTTGGAAGCATCATTAAATGATCACTGCCAGCATGCTATTTACCAATACCATGGTAGAGACTTTTTGTTAATTTCAAAGGACTTTAGATCAAACCACAAACAACTTTCATTTTAAGTTTATAGATACTTTATATTATAGTGCAATACAGGAAAAAGCTGTCTGAGATATGGCACCATTTTAATTTTCCTCCTGCTCCAAAGTGACTATGCTTCATTGCCTCATATTATATTCTGAGACGGTGACAGATCAAGCCAATAACCCATCACCCCATCAGAACAAAATGAACTTTCTCTAGCCTCAAGTGAGGGAAAGCAAACGTCTGTCAGAAAACAAAAATCTTCAAAGAGCAAGTTAACTGCCAGCAAAGGCAGCGGGCTGTGATGTCATTTTAATAATTACTAAATATTATTTTTCAAATAAATATAAATTTGCTATAAACACAAATTTTAGTACCTAAAAAGAAAGTGAACAAATATCTTTAAATCCACCTATCAAAAAAAGTTGCTCTGGTAGAAAAAATATTTTTAAATCATTATTCAAAATGTAGCTGGTAACTTTTGTAAGAGAGAAACCAGGTTCTATATACTAATATTTTAAAATGTTTTGAGGGTGTGCATTTCCCCAAGAGTTATATTTCATAATTGTACTTTGGATTATTTGCCCTTGGAATACAACTAACCTACAGAATGGCAAAAGAAACCAAAACATGTAATTTGGTAGAGAACTGATGGCTTTGAACCAAAATACAAAGCATTTCAGCTCCATTAACTGTACTTATTTATCACAGCCCTTGTTGCAAGTAAATGTCATGGTTAATATTACTTTTTGAAAAGCTCTTTGAGTAATTGATGAATCAAAACAAAATAAAAATTAATAAAACGGCAAACATTTATCAGTGATTCATCATAGCATGACATGCAACGGATACATTTTTCATAACAAAGCAGTTTTGACGTCCCTAACCAGGGACTCCCTCCATTCTTTCAGAATAATGGAATGCATAATTTGTATTACAAAAATAAAGCCAGAAATCCACTTAGATAACAGAAAATTAAAATAGGCCAAATAGTATGCTGTCATTTAACTGCATCAACCAAATGCTTTGTGGACAAGCAATGTATTTCAAATTAAGGCTCCAGTCCTGCAAATACTTTGCATTTCCTTAACTTTAAGCACTTCAGCAGTTCCATTATGAGCCTTTGTGCCTGTGTTCAAACAATGAGAATCTGATTTAAATACCCAAAAGCTAGTTTATGCTGAGTCAAGGTTCAGATATATACCAAAGTATATACTACATATATTTGTATACATAGTACACACACACACACACACACATGCACACATATATAAATATATACTGCAGGTTAGGAAGTCATCCTAAACTCTCTCCTTTTATGGCTGATCTAGGTACTATGGCAAAACTAACCAGCCCCTCCTCCCCCAAAAATCAATTTAAACGTTTAGTATTTGTCACTCTTAAAATCCATTAGTGGTTGTTTTCGGTATGTGTGTGTTTGTTTTTACTGTCCCTTTGCTTTGAAATAAATATATCTCATTTATGAGACCTATTGTTTTACTATTCACTTCAATCCTGAAAGTGTGAGACCCACTTCTAGTCAGTGAATATTAAGGAATTTCTGAATCTCTGTTTGTGAAGCATTAATGCAATAGATGGTGGAAAGTAGCCATTGCAGTGTATCAAACTCCACTATAGTGTAACTGATTTTCAGTGTATATAACCAGATGCATTTTAACTGATTCTTCAGCATGCACATTAGTGAATGGACAGACCAGGACTATCATGAAGTTATGGCCCAGATTCTCAGCTGTGGCCAAATGGCACACCAATTAATTTAAAGATGTACAAACTGGCTTTTAAACATCACTGCACTCCCCCTCTCTGGGCTGGTTGTGTAATGGGCCAGTCCCCTGGCACAATTTAGAGTAGCCTGAGGGCTATTCTAACTTTTTGCTGGTTGCCAGTGGCCCCAATAAGCCTTGTTTACATCCTGTTTCCCTTGACTGTGCCCTATACATTAGCTTCAAGGAGGGAGATTGGAATAGGAACTGTTACCTTAGCTCTGTGCCACTGAAGGATCCTCCTTACACTGGCACCATTCATAATGCAGGGAAGAAACAGTGCCTATGTATCACTAAACTGGTGATATAATAGCTCCTTTGTACCCTTTATTATGCAGCGTGTCAAAAATTAGCTGGGGACTTTATCTTGTGATTCAGTGTTTCCCTTGGTAGGCTGTGTTGACTATTTGTTTTTAATACTGAGTACAAGAACATCTGACCCTCAATCTGGTTGTCATACCAGACCCAAAATTTGGATAGACAGTTAGTTTCAGTTCAGAATAGGAAAATCCACCAGTTTAATAAAACAAATTAAATGGGTAATAACCCCCCAAACCTGAGGTAAAAATTTACCTCCTGGCTGAAGTCCAGCAACAGTAAATTTGCTGTCTTCCATCATGTATTAGGTATGAGAAAAATGTAGTTTAAGAGAAATCCCTCCCTTTAATTTTAACCCAGAATTGTTTTAAAATATCTCTTTCCCCCGAATTTCATTCCTTGCACATCCAATTTAACTGTGCTACACAACCACTGAAATGAATTAGTTCAGTCACAAAGCAGTCAGTATTATTAAACACTGGCTAACTTGAGTACAGACTAGGAAATGCTTTGCTAGCAAACAAAACTGTAACTGTAATGTCCAAACTCTGGCCTGGGGCCAAATGTGGCCCTCAAGTGTGACTGGGTTATAGATTTTCTTATTACTTGATTTTGAATTTAGAATGTGTTCCCTGAGCTGTATTTAACAGAAAAGCTTGAATCAGCTCCTGCACTACAGAAGAAATCACTGGTTCACCTACAGTCCAAGAAGCAGCTCTGGTGAGAGCTGGGAACGCTTTGTCCCTATCCTGCTGGCCTCTTGCTGCATCGCAAGGAAAGGAGAAGGTAGCTCTGGCTGCTCCTATTCCTGCTTCCCTACCAAACTGTGAGAGGCCAAGGGAGAGCAACATAGGAACACAACTGGCTCTGTGAGAGCCTAAAAAAGAATGGGTCCTCTCCCCCACACAGTCATCTAGAGCATCCCAGGATAGTAGAAGAGGGAAACTGAGAACCAACAACCATTTTTGCCTCCCTTGTTCTTGGCCGCAGCCTGGATTGGAGAAGTCTGGAAGCTGTTCTAACTTGCTGTAGTTGGCTGTGCTCCCCAAGGGACTATACAGCATCTGAGGAAAGCTATAAAACTTCCTTAGATGAGGGGTAGCATTTTCAAAAAGTGCCTAAGTGACTGAGGAGTCTAAGTCCCATTGATTAGACTTAGGCTTCTATGTGCCTAAATCTTTTTTAAAAATGGGACTTAAGCCAGTTCTCAAATGTATGTAGGCCTAAGTATACAGACAGGTGTCTGTTTTCAAAAGTGCAAACTCCCATTTAAAATCAATTGGATTTGCCTAACTGTCTCTTTAGGCACATGAAAACCTTTGAAAATCTGACCTTTAGGCATTTTTTAAAATGTTTATCTCCATTCACTAATGAACCCCTACGGGCCATTTCTTTCCACATTATTCTACTGTTGGGACTCTCTAACAATACCCCCCACACACTTTAGCTCCAACTTGAGCAAGCCCACAATTAGCTGCTTTATAACACAACCAACTCAGCTCCTCTTTGCCTACAGGAACAGTGAGTATTAACATATTTCATGTTATGACTTGGTTATCAAGTTGCTCTATTTCCTTCTCCATTACTGGAATTCTTTTAGAAGCAGCCTGGTGTGTGCCACCTACTCCTTTTGATTTGTCTTTTTCCCCCGCTTCAGGTCTTGGCTATTGTCCTCCATAACAACTAGTTTTATTCACAGAACTTGAAACCTGTGTCTTCAACTTACAAGTTCTAGCTGCATGAGTTGAAATTTTCCTCCAGCCAAGTCATTGAGCTTTCCAATCTCTTACTTCTGGTCATCAAGTCTCTTTTTATTTACTTTCTGTACCACTTAGAACCTGAGCAAGGGTTCCTTGCTGATGGTAGGTGTGGCCTCAGTGCACACGTCATATACTGATTTTGCTACATTTCAATGGTTAAATTTAGGGTTACCATTCGTCCGGATTTACCCGGACATGTCCTCCTTTTTGTGCTAAAAATAGCGTCCGGGGGGAATTTGTAAATCACTCAAAATGTCCGGGATTTCCCCCACTCCCCCGGCAGAGCAGAGCGAGCGGCTGGGAGGGCTGCAGGGAAGTCACGGGCTAGACTCCGGAGCAGCTGTAGAGGAGCTCCGCCCTGCATTCTGAGCCGGCAGCTCTCCCCTGCAGCCCGGCTCCAGCAGCACTGTGCAGGGCCAGGAACCGGGTTTTGTTGTGCTGGGGAGCGCAGCCACGTGTCCGGCTCGCACAGAGCCCAACACCCTGTTCTGAGCAGCAGGGTAAGGGGGCCAGGGGGTTGGAGAAGGGGCAGGGAGGTTCTGGAGGGGGCAGTCAAGAAACGGGGGATTTCAGGGGGGGGAGCTTTTTGGGGGGGAGTGGAGAAAGTTTTGGGCAGTCAGGGTACAGGTAGGGGGTAGGGTCCTGGGGGGCAGTTGGGGGGGGGGTCTTAGGAGGGGGCAGTTAGGGGACAAGGAACAGGGAGTCTTAGGTAAGGGGTGGGGTTCTGGAGGGCAGTTAGGAGCAGAGGTCCCAGGAGGGGGCAGTCAGGGGACAAGGAGCGGGGGGGGTGGGGGAGGCTGGGAGTTCTGGGGGGGAGCTGTCAGGGAGCAGGAGTGGGGAGAGGGATCGGAGCAGTCAGGGGACAGGGAGCAGAGGGGTTTAGATGGGTTGGGAGTTCTGGGGGGGCTGTCAGGGGGTGGGGAGTGGTTGGATGGGCCGTGGGAGTCCCAGGGGTCTGTCTGGGGGTGGGGGTGTGGATAAGGGTTGGGGCAGTCAGGGGACAAGAGGCAGGGAGCATTAGATAGGGAGTGGAGTCCTGGGGGGCAGTTAGGGGCAGGGGTCCCAGGAGGGGGCAGTCAGGGGACAAGGAACGGGGGGAGGGTTGGGGGTTCTGGGGGGGCGGGAAGTGGGAGGGGCAGGGGCGGGGCTAGGGCGGGGCTCCTCCCGTCCTCTTTTTTGCTTGCTGAAATATGGTAACCCTAGTTAAATTTAATGGCTTTTTTTCTTTAAAAAACAAAACAGTTTGTATTGCTTTTCAGCCTTTGATTTTTCTCACACTTTTTCCCCTAGCACTTGGTTAGCTTTTTCTGCTAACAGCTCAGTAAACTCTGACTGCATGCCCTTCTTTGCGACTCCTCTTCAGGAAGACAGGTGACATTCCACTACATGTCTACCATAATGGATCTTTGAGCTTGCAGAGTGAAGCTAGACACCGGCATTTAGAAAAAACTAGCTCACCAGCACAAGTCAATTCTGAGTATTTTTAAAAGGTTGGAAGTGAATCTTTTCAATAAAAATGCATCCAAGATAAATGATTGAGAAATATCCACCCCATTTTAGGACTGTACCTTCAATCTAAGTAACAACATGTGCATTGTTATGTGATTTCAACTAAAGCTCTCCGAGGCTGGTCTGTGTTTTAAATGTTTGTACAGTACCAAGCACATTGATAGTTGTCAAATAACAAATTATATAGATCACTGGAAGTGTAGGATCTTCTCCCTTTCCCTTTTGATAACTATGTTTAAATTATTCATCTCTTTAGCAACAGGAACCAAGAATTTAGAAGTAGCATGTAGCAAAGCTGGTATGTTGGAAGCAGAATGTGAATGATTAAATTTGTAATTACCTTTTTCAGTTGTGGCCCTGCAAATTCTTATCCTTCAGGTTGTTTGCTCATTGCTTCTTCCCTGTAGTTAGAGTAAACGGGGATGTTCTAAACTAGGGTTGTCAATTTTGGTTGGACGTATTCCTGGAGGTTTAATCACATGACATAATCTTTACTTAAAGATTAATCTTTAATTGTTGGAGACTCCAGGAGAATCCTGGAGGGCTGGCAACCCTAGTTACAGCACCTCAGCTCTTGCATGTAGTAATTCCAGTATTGATGTTCTCAGCCCCATCTTGAAGTCTCTGGTTCATTTAACAGAATGGAGAAGGACGAGGTGAGAGAAGAGAAACAAAGGGGAAGAACTAATTTGTTTCTTTTTTTTCTTTTTTTTAAAGGTCTTTCTTAAAAGACTAATCAAAAAATGTTCAAAGAATTGCTCCATATAAATAAAAATGCTGTTTAATTAGAGAGTCAAGGGTCATGGGAAATCTGCCTCAATTATATAAAATATGACAACTTCCCAGATTAATTTTGGTACCAGAATTCCATAATGCTCAGCTGTAAGAAAGTTAGATAAGCACCTGGGAACACCTGCAAGTCTGCCCTACAAAGATTATCTAAACTTTAATTTTTAATTGTGTTTTTAGTTGTGTTTTAACACATATTAACATGCATTAACTAAGACAATTGTAAATGCTAGTGTAGACAGGACACAAATGTTTGTTCCTGGTGGTTAAATACAACTAGCAGCAAGCGTGTGCAGTGTTTACATCAAAATTTACAATTATGTTAAAAGATTACTAAAAATGCAAGTGTAGACATCCCCTCACAGGCAGCAGTGTGAATCTCACCTAACGAGTAGGACACAACCTCTGAAATTTGTTTGGAGGACGAGCCTCATTCTGCATGTATGTTTTTACTTTTTTTGGATTGTTATACAAAGTGCTACTAGTCTATGAATTGGAAGTGACAATGTGAAATGCTGTATAATCTGAATTTCCATGCGCAATGCTTGAGAGGACTGGTAAGTAGCTGCCCTAATCAAATTTCACTGAAAGACTTTTGCACTTTGCCCCATCCCCAAGTCACTTATTGACCCAGTAGGCTTCATGCTGCTTGAAATACTCTCACATATGTAGTTGCTTAGTATGCTGCTGTGCTTTCATAAGACTTTCTTTTCCTAGGTTTGAAGACAAAGACCATTTTTAACTTAATTTACAGTACTATTAATAACAAAGCAAGGAGGTGTCAAAAGATATATTATGAACTAGTGCTGGGTGAATTCAGAGTTTTAATTTGGGTAAGCATCAAAAGTTCAGATGTGTATCTGGACTATTTGTAGTTCACAGGGCTGCACAATTAGTCATAAAATCATGTAAATATTTGAGATATTTCTGGTACTTCTGATTTATGGCTCCAATAGTAAACCCAAAAAACAGGCTCTTTTTTGAGGTATTTTCGGATGTCTTCTTGTAGTACCACCCAAACCAGAAAGGTCTGTGATGTTTCAGAAGGAAAGCTGTGGGGATACCAGGTAATTTTGATGAATTTTTGAAAGTGTTGGCTCAAATAAACATGGAGCAAATTTTCAGGTCTCTTTATTTTAGCCAAACCTTGCCAAGTCCTTATTTTTAAACTGAAAATTTGTTCTCTCACTCGCTCACACACACACACAGAGAGACAGAGACACAGAGAGGACTCACTCAAACATTCAGAGCCTGATTTTGAAAAATTCATGGTCGATAGTGTGCCTAAACTGGCATGCATGGTTATCACGAATGCATGCACAAATGGATATTTGTTAATGCAAATAGCCAATTAGATATGAAACTGGTCATTTACATGCAGATATCCAACGTGCCTGCATAATCTTGATACTCCCTTGACCATTCTTCTGAATCCTGGATACAGCAGATGTGCTACCGCTATTAAAACATTAGATGAGTGATTCAATGGTCAGGCCCCAGTGCATCTTTCCCTCTGTAGCTCCTGAATACAAATTGCAGGCCAGGTGCCCTGCCTGAAAGGCATGCAAATGCCCTCCAACAGCCAACCGGCTGTGTTTAGAAAGCAGTTGCCATAGCTGTGAAGAAATGCACCAGATCTACTAGGAAGCCTGCTTCTGTCCTGCATAATTCAGCAACTGTGACGCAATGGAGAGCTCTCTGATTAGTGAAGTTAAACAGGGCAGCGCTGGTGCCTCCTAAACTAACTTCATAAAAGTCTGTTTAATAAAGTTAACTGGTGCCACAATAAAATCTTTCTAGACTTTTATAATGCATTCATCCTCATAATATCTGAACAGCTTACAGAACAATCATCTCATTGAGCAGTAAGATAGCTTTAGTTTTTTCTTCTCACGATGGAGCGGGGGAGATGTGTATGCTTTTGTTTTTTCTCGTTTGGAATAGCTGTACCCAGGGCCGGCTCCAGGCACCAGCTTGGCAAGCTGGTGCTTGGGGCGGCCACTACGGACAGGGGCAGCAGGTCCAGCTATTCGGCGGCAATTCGGCGGATGGTCCCTCACTCCCGCTGGGAGCGAAGGACCTTCCGCCGAATTGCCGCCGCAGATCGCGATCGCGGCTTTTTTTTTTTTTTTCGTGGCTGCTTGGGGCGGCCAAAACCCTGGAGCCAGCCCTGGCTGTACCAGAGATGAATCTTCACAACTGGTCCACGCAGTCAGTAGCACACCGCCTCTCTCTTGTGTAGACAAGGCCACAGATAGCTGTTTCCCACAAGTAGCCTGGGACGAGCCCAGTGACAACTTGGAACTCAGAGACCAGAACCTTGAAAATCATGTTATAGTGTGGTGCATGCAGCTCGTATGCACAGCAGAGCAAATCCATGTCCCAGGTCGTAACCAGGGCATGCAAGGCCTCTGGATTTTAATGCAAAATCATTAATAATCTTTGCATTGTATTTAGCAATCCATTTCATGCTGATGCAAACAGGGGCTGCGAGCTTTGCGAACAGGGGCTGCTAGGGAGTTTCGCAAGGGAGTTCTCCAGGTGAAGGAGGAGCAAATACAGTAACCTTGGGGTAAGTGGCTGTCTGTAGTGTGTGTTTGTGTTTGGGGGTTACTTGCTGGGTGCTGAGCTTGTGTTTGTCTGTCTGTTTGGTTGGTTGTTTGAAGGACCGTGTGCTGTTGCTGGCAGTTGGAAGCTGTCAGGTTTGAAACTTAGAAGCCTCTGTTAATTGGCTGAGTCTTAGTCAGTGGGCAGGGCTATCAAGAAGGCCAGGGCTTTATAAAGCAGTGCACAAGCGACCAGGGAGCTTTGCAAATAGGGGTTGCTAACAGGGAGTTTCTCAAGGGAATTTGGAAGGGTAGTAGGAAGGGGGCAAGGTTCACTTGCTGTTCTTTAAAACCTGTAAACTAAACTACATTCAAAACTTCTTGATTTAAACAAAACCCTTTCATTAACTAGGTAGCTGCAGGAGACAATGCAGGCAGAAGTCCAGCAGCAGAGTGGGGGCTATCCAGTTTATTGTGCTGAGTGCAGCATGTGTGATTACTTGCCCTGTGAGCAGGTAGCATGTGTGTGCATTCGGTGCAAGGAGCTCCGGGTCCTCAGAGACCGCGTATGGGTGGCAGAACTGGAGTTGCTGAGGGAGGCAGAGAGGTATGTCGATGAGGCTTTCCAGGCTTTCCAGGACACTGTAGAATTGTCCCACCTCCGGTCAGACAGCCCCTGCGCTGTTGAGGAGGATGAAAGGCCCAGGGAAGCAGAGCAGTCAACGGGAGCAGAGGGAAACCTTCCCATAGTTGGGACCCTCCTTCCAGATGGTGTTAGAGTATCCTCTTGCACTGAGGTTACCTCTCCAGGGGAGGGAACTCCAATCACTAGGAAAAGGCAGGTGTTAGTAATGGGAGATTCGATCATTAGAAACATAGATAGCTGGGTTTGTGATGACCAGGAGAACTGTATGGTGACTTGTCTGCCTGGTGCGAAGGTTGTGGATCTCTCGAGGCATCTGGAAAGTCTTATGTGTATTGCTGGGGAGGAGCCGGTGGTCATGGTAGGTATCAATGACATAGGGAAGGGTAGGAGAGACGTCCTGGAGGCCAAATTTAGGCTGCTAGGGAAGAGACTGAAATCCAGGACCTCTATGGTGGCATTCTCAGAAATGCTCCCAGTTCCACGCACAGGACCAGGTAGGCAGGCAGAGCTTCAGAGTCTCAATGCGTGGATGAGATGATGGTGTAGAGAGGAGGGGTTTAGATTCATGAGGAACTGGGGAAACTTTTGGGATGGGAGGAGCCTATACAGGAGAGATGGGCTCCACCTAAACCAAAGTGGAACCAGATTGCTGGCACTTAATATTAAAAAGGTTGCAGACCCGTTTTTAAACTAAGAGATGGGGGAAAGCCGACTGCTGCAGAGGAGCACGTGGATCGGACAGAGACTTCTCTTAGAGGAGAGTCTATTGATAGAGATTCTCTAGGTCAGGGGTCGGCAACCTATGGCATGCGTGCCAAACACGGCACGCGAGCCGATTTTGAGTGGCACACTGCTGCCCACTGAGAGGAGGAGTGGCGGAGGGGCCGGAATGCACCAAGCTGGGGGAAGAAGGGGGAGGAGGAAAACTTGGCTGCCGCAGGACCAAGCTTCTGCCTCCTGCCCCTGCAGGGGAGAGTGGTGTGGGGGGGTCCCGGCCCCCCCCCCCCCCCCCCCCCCACCGCTCTCCCCTGCGGGGGCAGGAGGCAGAAGCTTGGTCCTGCGGCAGCCAAGCTCCCCCCCCCGCCCGGTTTCTTCCCACAACGTGGTACATTCCGGCCCCTCCTCCTCCCCCCTCTCCCTGCCAGCGAGGGGGAGGGGGAGCGGAGCAGAGCTGAGCGCAGCGTGCTCGCTGCTCCCTAGAGCAGGAAGAGAGAGGTAGGGATGGGCCTCGGGGAAGGGGGTGGAACAGGGCATATCCCTCCCAGCCCCCTGCCATGAGCCGCTCAGGGCAGGGGGCTGGGAGCACCCCCACGAGCCGAGCACCCCAGGCTTCTGCCCTGCACCCCCCACACACACACCCGCCCTCTACCCTGCACCTCCTCCCAACACCCAGCCTTCTGCCCTGCACCCCCCACACATCCCCAGCCCTCTGCCCTGACCTCCTCCCAACACCCAGCCCTCTGCCCTGCACCTCCACACACCCCCAGCCCTCTGCTCTGATCCTCCCCTCAACACCCAGCCTTCTGCCCTGCACCTCCACACACCCCCAGCCCTCTGCCCTGACCTCCCCCCAACACCCAGCCTTCTGCCCTGCACCTCCACACATGCTCCAGCCCTCTGCCCTGACCTCGAGGCGCCCCCAACACCCAGCCTTCTGCCCTGCACCTCCACACACCCCCAGCCCTCTGCCTTGACCTCAAGACACCCCCAACACCCAGCCTTCTGCCCTGCACCCCCACACACATCCCAGCCCTCTGCCCTGACCTCCCCCCAACACCCAGCCTTCTGCCTTGCACCTCCACACACACCCCAGCCCTCTGCCCTGACCTTGAGTCGCCCCGCTCAGCCCACTGCAGGCCTAGGTGAACAGAACCCCAGGCTGGAAGCGGCTGGCGGCATAAGATCAGCATTTTAATTTAATTTTAAAGGAAGCTTCTTAAACATTTTGAAAACCTTGTTTACTTTACATACAACAATAGTTTAGTTATATAATATAGACTTATAGAGAGAGACCTTCTAAAAAACGTTAACATGTATTACCGGCACGCGAAACCTTAAATTAAAGTGAATAAATGAAGACTCGGCACACCACTTCTGAAAGGTTGCCTACCCCTGCTCTAGGTTATAGTCAGGAGCAGAGGACCGAAGAGGATAATGTAAGGGCCAGATCAGACAAGAAACATTCACATAAAGAATCGGACACATCAGAAAAGGGCAGACAAATAAACAGTGATAAGTTTTTAAAGTGCTTGTACACAAATGCTAGAAGTCTAAATAATAAAATGGGTGAACTAGAGTGCCTCATGATAAAGGAGGATATTGATATACTAGGCATCACAGGAACCTGGTGGACTGAGGACAATCAATGGGACACAATCATTCCGGGGTACAAAATATATCGGAAAGACAGAACAGGTCGTGCAGGGGGATCGGGGGTGGGAGTGGCACTATATGTGAAAGAAAATGTAGAATGAAATGAAGTAAAAATCTTAAGTGAATCCACATATTCCATAGGATCTCTATGGATAGTAATTTCATGCTATAATAAGAATATAACATTAGGGATCTATTATCGACAACCTGACCAGGACAGTGATAGTGATGATGAAATGCTAAGGGAAATTAGAGAGGCTATCAAAATTAAGAACTCAATAATAGTGGGTGATTTCAATTATCCCCATATTGACTGGGAACATGTCACCTCAGGACGAAATGCAGAGACAAAATTTCTCGATACTTTAAATGACTGCTTCTTGGAGCAGCTGGTACTGGAACCCACAAGGGGAGAGGCAACTCTCAATTTAGTCCTGAGTGGAGTGCAGGAGCTGATCCAAGAGGTAACTATATCAGGACTGCTTGGAAATAGTGACCATAATATAATAACATTTAACATCCCTGTGGTGGGAAGAACATCTCAACAGCCCAACACTGTGGCATTTAATTTCAAAAAGGGGAACTATGCAAAAATGAAGGGGTTAGTTAAACAGAAATTAAAAGGTACAGTGACTAAAGTGAAATCCCTGCAAGCTGCATATACGCTTTTTAAAGACACCATAATAGAGGCCCAACTTAAATGTATACCCCAAATTAAGAAACACAGTAAAAGAACTAAAAAAGAGCCACCGTGGCTTAACAGCCATGTAAAAGAAGCAGTTGGAGATAAAAAGGCATCTTTTAAAAAGTGGAAGTCAAATCCTAGTGAGGTAAATAGAAAGGAGCATAAACACTGCCAAATTAAGTGTAAAAATGTAATAAGAAAAGCCAAAGAGGAGTTTGAAGAACGGCTAGCCAAAAACTCAAAAGGTAATAAAAAAATGTTTTTTAAGTTTATCAGAAGCAGGAAGCCTGCTAAACAACCAGTGGGGCCCCTGGATGATCGAGATACAAAAGGAGCGCTTAAAGAAAATAAAGTCATTGCGGAAAAACTAAATGGATTTTTTGCTTCAGTCGTCATGGCTGAGGATGTTAGGGAGATTCCCAAACCTGAGCCGGCTTTTGTAGGTGACAAATCTGAGGAACTGTCACAGATTGAAGTGTCACTAGAGGAGGTTTTGGAATTAATTGATAAACATTAACAAGTCACCGGGACCAGATGGCATTCACCCAAGAGTTCTGAAAGAACTCAAATGTGAAGATGCGGAACTATTAACTGGTTTGTAACCTGTCCTTTAAATCGGCTTCTGTACCCAATGACTGGAAGTTAGCTAATGTAACATCAATATTTAAAAAGGGCTCTAGAAGTGATCCCGGCAATTACAGACCAGTAAGTCTAAAGTCAGTACCAGGTAAATTAGTCGAAACAATAGTAAAGAATAAAATTGTCAGACACATAGAAGAACATAAATTGTTATGCAAAAGTCAACATGGTTTCTGTAAAGGGAAATCATGTCTTACTAATCTATTAGAGTTCTTTGAAGGGGTCAACAAACATGTGGACAAGGGGGATCCAGTGGACAGAGTGTACTTAGATTTCCAGAAAGCCTTTGACAAGGTCCCTCACAAAAGGCTCTTATGTAAATTAAGTTGTCATGGGATAAAAGGGAAGGTCCTTTCATGGACTGAGAACTGGCTAAAAGACAGGGAACAAAGGGTAGGAATAAATGGTAAATTCTCAGAATGGAGAGGGGTAACTAGTGGTGTTCCCCAAGGGTCAGTCCTAGGACCAATCCTATTCAACTTATTCATAAATGATCTGGAGAAAGGAGTAAAAAGTGAGGTGGCAAAGTTTGCAGATGATACTAAACTGCTCAAGATAGTTAAGACCAAAGCAGATTGTGAAGAACTTCAAAAAGATCTCACAAAACTAAGTGATTGGGCAACAAAATGGCAAATGAAATTTAATGTGGATAAATGTAAAGTAATGCACACTGGAAAAAATAACCCCAACTATACATACAATTTAGCTACAACGAATCAGGAAAAAAGATCTTGGAGTCATCATGGATAGTTCTCTGAAGATGTCCATGCAGTGTGCGGAGGCAGTCAAAAAAGCCAACAGGATGTTAGGAATCATTGAAAAGGGGATAGAGAATAAGACTGAGAATACATTATTGCCCTTATATAAATGGATAGTACACCCACATCTTGAATACAGCATACAGATGTGGTCTCCTCATCTCAAAAAAGATATACCGTCACTAGAAAAGGTTCAG
This sequence comes from Chrysemys picta bellii, assembly GCF_011386835.1. Taxonomy (NCBI): domain Eukaryota; kingdom Metazoa; phylum Chordata; order Testudines; family Emydidae; genus Chrysemys; species Chrysemys picta. Next base: position 41,839,278 of record NC_088797.1, read on the forward strand.
AGAAGGGCAACTAAAATGATTAGGGGTTTGGAACGGGTCCCATATGAGGAGAGATTAAAGAGGCTATGACTTTTCAGCTTGGAAAAGAGGAGACTAAGGGGGGATATGATAGAGGTATATAAAATCATGAGTGATGTGGAGAAAGTAGATAAGGAAAAGTTATTTACTTATTCCCATAATACAAGAACTAGGGGCCACCAAATGAAATTAATGGGCAGCAGGCTTAAAACAAATAAAAGGAAGTTCTTCTTCACACAGCGCACAGTCAACTTGTGGAACTCCTTGCCTGAGGAGGTTGTGAAGGCTAGGACTATAACAGCGTTTAAAAGAGAACTGGATAAATTAATGGAGGTTAAGTCCATTAATGGCTATTAGCCAGGATGGGTAAGGAATGGTGTCCCTAGCCTCTGTTTGTCAGAGGGTGGAGATGGATGGCAGGAGAGAGATCACTTGATCATTACCTGTTAGGTTCACTCCCTCTGGGGCACCTGGCATTGGCCACTGTCGATAGACAGGATACTGGGCTAGATGGACCTTTGGTCTGACCCAGTATGGCCGTTCTTATGTTCTTATGTAATTCACATCACAGCTTAGGCAGGCTCTATGTAGTAACACTGTCCTGGACAAACTGTACTCTGTAGACTGCAAGCTAGAATGCTATAATGTCTGAGAAACCTCAGGAAGGAAGGTGCTTATTACACCTTACTACACTATCGTTTATACAGGTCTACATCATCTGTCTACGCTTTATAATATCCTCTTCCTTTATAATATCCTGATGTTCTCTCTACACTTGCCTAGGGTAGTACTATAACTAGTACTAGTGACTTTATTTAATAGAATTTGTATATACCCAGTACTACGTACAATTATTATTTGCATTTAGGGTCCCAAATACAGGTATGTATTATATTTAAATTTCATAAAACACTCATCAATTGCCTAAAACAGAAATATTAATTAATGGAGATATCCCATCTCCTAGAACTGGAAGGGACCTTGAAAGGACATTGAGTCCAGCCCCCTGCCTTCACTAGCAGGACCAAGTACTGATTTTGCCCCAGATCCCTAAGTGGCCCCCCTCAAGGATTGAACTCACAATCCTGGGTTTAGCAGGCCAATGCACAAACCACTGAGCTATCCCTCCCCCCAATTAGCCAATGTTTTTCTTCAAAATGAAAGGAATGGGCTTAATCTTATTATTTGCTCTTCCAGTCTGGATGACATCATTTCCATTTGCATCTGCCAACTGCTATAAATACTGTTGCCCCTTTTGACCTGAGCAGTTAGTCAGTGTTCAGGGTCTTGTAGGTTGTTTCCATTAGGAGGAGAAATTGATGGAATCCAGTATTTCTTTGATGCAATCCTGTTTATTTACAAAGAGTGACATAAAGTCCCGTTTCTCTGCATACAGTAGGAATCAAACAAGGAGACAGGTTCTTTGCTCACACTACCACGCCTTGTTCAGCCAGAACTCTACCCTAAGAGAGCTCTCTCTAGGCTCTTTTTCCAAGGCTTGTTCTGACTGTCTCTTTGGCTTTCTGCTGCTGCTTTGTCAGCATCTCTAGTGTTTCTGCTTTTTTCTTCACAGGTGCACAGCTCCACCAAAAACAATAGCCAGCTTGCCTGCATTTGCATTCAGCCCACAGTGAAACCTCTCCGTCCACATAACTCAGATGCCTGACTGGCATTGCATGTGGCCTGTGTTTTGCATGGTGGCTCCTATTGCTTCAGTTACCGTATTCCATTAAAAACGCTTAATTGTTTCTTACACTTATTCTGAATGTTATGCCCATCAGCTTCAAGGCTATTTCACCCAATCCACAGCATAACAGTATATTCCAACCAGTTTTAAATTCTTTATACATTATCACTGAGTTGCATCACTGAGTTGTTGTACTTTTATAGTTCTTGGAAGATAGGACAAGCTTAGTGACCACTTCTCTGACTTCTAAGGTAAGATGACAGAACAGCAGTTACACGTTGCAGTTTCTGATTCCCTTTACATCTTGAGAAACTCCAGCCTAAAGTCAGATCTCAACTGCAACTACATTAGAACATAAGCTAAGGTTATAGCATTCTATTTTAAGCTTGTTGATGGTAATTTTACATTTAAAAATGATGCTCATAAAATATACATGACTTTTTGGATTCCTTCCCTTCTTTACATTGGATGTTCTATTCATGAATAGAGTAGGACTCACAAAGGAACTGCATACTTCTAAGCATATTCGAAGGTGAGTGTGGCCTGAGCACAACCCCACATGAATTCTGTCAAAGCACCTCAGTGCTGACCAATAGTTTCATTTGCTGACTCATTTCAAGCAATGGGATTGAAGTATGCAAATGAACTGGAGGAAGTGATTGATGACTGGCTGAGTTATCTCTGATGTCACAATGCTCCTCTGCCTGCAGCACCAAATGGGCACCCTGTGAAAATTAGGCTTTTCCAGTATTCTGATATTCCTACTGCCACCATAATCAATAAGGTTCGGCCCACTGATGCCTAGAATATTCCCTAAAATCTTGGTATTGATTGGACATGCTCTTCAAGAATTATTGCTTTACAGAAAGACAGACAAATAGAGAAATACCATCACGTTAAGTATTAGGCCTAATTTGCTTGACCAACCATTTAAGCACTGGTTCAGCAAAGCACATAAGCATGCACCACTGAAATCCATCCTCATCCAATAAATCACTTTAAGCACATGCTTAAATCCCTCCCACTGGAAGTTAACCACATATAGCAAGTGCTTTGCTGCAAAGGTCTGGACTTAAGTACATGCTTATATGCGGTGCTGAATGGGGGATTTAAAGATTACCAGAAAATAATAAAGTTCTTTTTTTCCCCTCTCATTAAACTCTGCAGTAGCTTCTCTTATACGAGCATCACAGAGTCACTGATTCCCTGTAAATCATTAGAATCAAATGCTGATCAAACAATACTTACTCTTTTGACAAAGTATTAAGGAAGGGGCAGGTAGATACTGTGGTGCAGTGCATTACAGGCCCAACAACAGACACATATTATTGTGAATAGAGGGGATATATTTAGGACATAATAATTAGGCCCTATAAGCATAAATAATGATGTGCAGGACTGAGGAAGGCAGCTTGTGTAACAGCTTAAAATTTAGAGCTACATTAGCTGATCTGGGAAAACATTTGTCTCACAATAAGGCAAGCATGACCAGCTAAATTTTCCTTTTTTATAAAACGGCTTGATATGTGTAGAAAGCCTTTAGAAGAAAGAAGCGTGTTTTCTTGGAGTATTCTAAAAATATTAATTCCTAAAGAGGAGCTCATTTGCATGACAAATTCTCTGTGCATTTTCAGAAGCATCTTTAAAAAAAAAAAAAAACTCACAGTTGAAGGAATTATTCTGCAAGCTGAGTTCCCACTAAACTTTGCACTTGTGATAGTTTCTTTTCATTTTCATCAGCATGTAATTTGAATATAAGATAAGGATCACAGTTTTTCCCAAGTGTGAATTTGTTGCTTACATATTAATGCAAACAGAAATGCCACTGAGTTGAGTCGTAGACCTCAATTTGATTGGCCAATGAGCTCAAAGCAGCAGATTACAAAGCAGCATAACATAAGAACATAATGAATGCATTACCTTTGCATCTCTCCATCCCTTTTCAGTTGCCTCACATAAGGATTTAGAATTTTAAGGCAGAATTAAAAGAATTAAAAAAAAGCTTCATGTACACCTGTATGGAAAAAAACTTAGAGCTTTAAGCTGTCCCAATAAATTATTTATAAGCCACCAAGATGCTCAGAATCAGTAAGAAACAGCATGAAAATCTTAGTATTAAAACCACTTCCAATGCCTGCTTTGCAATCCATAAAGCCAATTGTCCTTGCCCCAAAAGGAATCTGTTACATTCTTTCATTTCCAAAGATTTAGGGACAGATTGCCCGGCCGTAAGGGGGGGAAAAAAACCATCAGGGGGCCCAAGAATCTACATGAGGTTATCCCTGACGGAGTCTTTTGTGAAGTATCACATCAAATCAGAAGGGCTTGGCAGTTCCACAAGTAGCTTCAGAAGGGCTTGGCAGTTCCACAGAGGCTGAAACCATCCTTCTGCACCTTGGTAACACAGTTGTGTGAGCAATACTGATTGAGCCCCCTGGAGGGAGCTCACTATTTAACTGTGGACAGGACTGTCCAGGTATTCAAGCAACATTGCCTTCCAATGGGATTTCCACATGGAAATCTCCAGGCTAAGCAGGAGACACTAGCACAGTAGAGCAGCTGGATTTTAGCCACTATTTCCTGGGATAGGATTACATTAGCCCAAAGGAGCATCTTGAGACAACAAGATGTTTAGTGTGAAATATCTGTCACTGTAGTTGGAGTAGCTCAGCAGAGGATTCTCTCTACCTCTTCCCAGCCAGCTTTCCTCCTTTTAAGAAGAAAACAGGTAATAATAAAGTAAAAGGGCAGGTGAGGGAAAACAGTAATTCTCTTTCCAATGCCTTCTCTGGATTCTCTACACTGTTCCACCCAGTTTTTGCCTGTCTGTTCTAATTTCCCATTCTAATCTTAGCACATTTTTTGTTCCTCTCCTTCTGTCTCTCCTACTCTGCTGTCTGCCTGCAAGCTCTTCCATTTTTCTTACATAATACAGTGCAAATACTTTACAGCTAAAGGGGGGTAGGGGGTGTTTTTTTTTTGTTTTGTTTTGTTTTTTACAGTTGCATACCTTACATAATTTTGGTCAAATTCTCCTCACATTTATATCCATACATCTTAGGTGCACCGATATAAATTAAATATGAACAAGGCTCATTTCTTTTCAAATGAATTTATGTAAATGGTGTATCTAGAATACATAAAGAATGCTTACTGATGTGGAATGATTTCATTGGCATGAGTCTGGAACTGACACATTACTGATGAGTATCATTGAGGCATGTGTGTATATATTTGGCCAATAAATATATAAATAGCTCTGTAGTTTTATGCCTCTTAAACTAAGCCCTTGTCTACACTTAAAATTTAGATCAGCTACGTTGCTCAGGGGTTTGAAAAATTCACACCCCCAAGTGTCACAGTTAAGCCAGCCTAACCCTGATGTAGATGTGGTTAGGTCGACAAAAGAACTCTTCCATCACCCTAGATACTGCCGCTCAAGGAGGTTGATTATCTACATGGATAGAAAAACCCCTTCCATCGATGTAGGGAGTGTCAGCATGACAGTGCTACAGCTGGCGTGTAGTGTAGACATGCCATAAGTGTGTGTAATAGAACTACCACAGCTGAAATGTTACAAAGACTGATACTGTAATACTCACAAACACAAGAATTTCAAAAGTGAGCAGTGACTTTGGGTGCCCAACTTGAGATACTTCAAAAGAGGCCTGATTACAGGAAGTGCTGAGCACCCACCCTCTGAAAATAAAGTCACTTGCAGTGCCTCAAGCTGGGCACCCAAAATTGAGGCACGCAAACTCTCTAATCTATTTTTTAAATGTTGGCCACAATGTTTGTCTCAGAGGTTTTTCAGCTCAATCTACAGGTTTATAAGTGATTTCCCATTCCCCCCACCTCCACTGTCATGATATTTACCACAGTATGGTAAACTATGGAACTAGGTCATACAAATTATTCATATTCATAATATACATTGCCAGCAAACACCATCCTGTGCTTGTGACCTCAGAAGTTGATGACCATGGAACTGAGTCTGATGTTTCCAGCACAGGACTGCGGTATTAATTACAAAGCCAGGAGCAGCAGGTTGAGTAGAAAGCTTAAACATCTTAATTCCAAGCAAGAAAACATATTTTAATATATTTTACTTTTTAATCAAGTGTTTTAATATATTCATTTTTAATGTTTGCTGCAGTGTAATAACGATATTTTAATTCAGAGAATTAAATTGTCACCTGTATTTCAATATTAGTTTTGTATTTCAAAAATATAAATAATTACAAATTTTACTATAAGTGGATTGTTGGTGTAAACCTAAATATAATAAACAGCAGAGAATGCTACAGTGTAACCCATAAATTAGAATAATTTAAAATATTGGAACCAAGTTTGATGTCATTTCATACATTTTTAAAGTTCTAAGTGCTAATTGCTTGATGGTCGCTTTACCATAAAGGTGCTTTAAAAGCATGTTGGCAGTATTGTTGTAGTCATGTTGGTCACAGTGAGGATATGGGAGAGACAAGCTATCAAATTTTGCAGTTTAAAATGGAAACTTCACAACACGAATAAGGAAGCCAGACTAAACAGTGACATCTATTTCCTTAGCAAATGCAAGAAACTACACATCATCCCAAGAGGATTTGCCATCTATAACCCTCTGGCCACTACATACAACTCCAAATATGCTGAACAGCTCTGACGAACCATATCCTCCACCTTACATAGTCCAAAAGGGACCATCTTAAACAAAAAATCATCATATGCTCCCACACACTGGAAGAAAAAAAATCAGAAAACCTACCTAGAGATTACAGGGCAAATCCAAAGCAACTATCAAAAAAACCTGATGACAACCATCCAACATAAAAACAAAAAGTGGAACCAACTACAACAATCCATAATCAAGAGAACACCACCTCCGGGAGAAACCAAGGCATCATAGCCCACCACATGGACACTACATGACACTCTAACATTATCAATCTATCAAGACTACCCCTAACTGGAACTGATCTGTACTCTCCAAGGGACAGAATTTCTGCCCCACAACAGAACCAGATAATATAATAATGTTGAGAGCTAGAAGTATTTTTCCACAGACTCCGCCTCAAGGAATTATTTCACAACAAGCCCAACAGACAACTCTCTGACACCACCTACTACAAGGAACTCAAAGATGACCCCTTACCACAATTCACACAGGAATTTAAAGATAGCATCAAATCCTTCCCCAAAGTTCTCCAAGAAAAACTCTACAACCTGATCCTCCATGGACCTATCCCAGGAATCTTCTACACACTTCCCAAACAAGGGAATCAAGGCAGACCCATCATATCTGGCTACAGAAGGAATATCAGGACTCATAGAAACCATTCCTCCACAACACTGCCAACTTCCTCCAAAAACTCTGCAACATTAACAACCTCCCTCAGAACCCCATCCTTGCCACATCACTGCCTACATCAAATACATACAAGATAACGTACAACACTCAGAAATTCACCCAAACCACTTCAAACCTCACCCATTTCATCCTCACCCACAACAAATTCACATTTAACAACAAACACTTTGTCTAAACTATTGGAACAATCACAGCTAGTAGGATGGGTCCACAATATGCCAACCTCTTCATGGACCACCTCGAGGAAGAATTTCTGTACAAAACCATCATGAAACCAATGAGATATCTGAGGTACATCAATGATATTTTCATCCTCTGGACAGATCTAAACTCCCTCATAGATTTCCACAACACTTTCAAAAACCACCATTCATCCATCCAAACACTCTCTAGAACACCCCCACAGCAGCCACCCAAAAATCTTGGAAGAACCTGATTCAATACAGGGAAAAGACCCTATTCACCCCACATGCCTAATTGTCACTTCCCACCCCACAATGGAACCTACACAGGGCATCATCAAACAATTACAACCCTTATTTGATAGGAACCACACCCTGAAAGAAATCTTTCCTGAACCCCCGCTTCTGGCTTTCAAATAACTCCCCAACCTCTCCAAGCTCATCAACAGAAGAAAGCTCCCCACAGACCAGGACACGCCAACTCAAAGTGGCACCAGACGCGGCTAGAACAAGAGATGCAAAACCTGCAAACATATCTCCACTTCTACAACAATCAATACCACCCACAGTACACCTTTCATAGGGTTACCATATTTTGTGCCTCCAAATGGAGGACACCCCCCGGCCCCGCCCCCAGCCCCGCCCACACCCCCGCCCCCTCCCCAAAGTCTCCGCCCCCTCCCCTGCTTCCCGCGAATATTTGATTCGCGGGAAGCCTGAAGCAGGTAACGGGGGTGTGGGGGGAGGAGGCGCGGCCCAGGCTGGCCCCCCGGCGGCTCCAGCCTGGGTCGGCTCGGGCCCTGGGGTGCCGGCCCCGGCCGACCACCCCCGGCCCGCCCAGCACTGCCGGCCCCCGGCTCCCCGCCGGCCCGGCTCCCCGCGGGCCCGGCCAGCCCGGCTCCCCGCCGGCCCGGCTCCCCGCCGGCCCGGCTCCCCGCGGGCCCGGCTGACCCGGCTCCCCGCGGGCCCGCCGGCCCGGCTGACCCGGCTCCCCGCGGGCCCGCCGGCCCGGCTGACCCGGCTCCCCGCCGGCCCGGCTGACCCGGCTCCCCGCCGGCCCGGCTCCCCGCGGGCCCGGCTAGCCCGGCTCCCCGCTGGCCCGGCTCCCCGCCGGCCCGGCTGGCCCGGCTCCCCGCCGGCCCGGCTCCCCGCCGGCCCGGCTCCCCGCCGGCCCGGCTCCCCGCGGTCCCGGCTGACCCGGCTCCCCGCCGGCCCGGCTCCCCGCCGGCCCGGCTGACCGGCTCCCCGCCGGCCCGGCTCTCCGCCGGCCCGGCTGACCTCCCGATTTTCCCGGACATGCCCGGCTTTTGGGGATTTCCCCCCGGACGGGGATTTGAGCCCCCAAAAGCCGGACATGTCCGGGAAAATCCGGACGTATGGTAACCCTACCTTTCAAGATTCATGGATCCTACACAACTTTATCACAATGTGTGATGTACCTCATCCAGTGCACGAAATGCCCCCAGTAATAACTCTGTGGGTGAAACCAGAGAAACACTATGCTCTCAAATGAACTCAGACAGAAAAATGATAAATCTGATAGTTTAATACTTGTCCTCAAGGGGAACCTGCACAACACCTTCAAAAGGCAAGCTTGGGAACTTAAATTCATAACTCTTCTAAACACAAAGGCTTTGTCTACACTGCACTTTCGTCGCCTCCAAACGACAAAAGTTTTACCAACAAAAAGCGCCAGTGTGAACAGTGCTCTCCCGCTGACAAAGCTACCGCCTGTTGTTGGGGGTGGATTTTTTTTTGTCGGTGGGAAAGCTCTCTCCTGCCAACAAAGAGCAGCTACTCTGTGCACCTTTTAGCAGCACGGCTGTAGCAGCACATCTGTGTCACTAAAAGGTACGTAGTGCAGATATAGCCAAAAAAACATGGACTTAACAGGGACACTGGTTTTATGGCTCTTGACAACAATTTGTAATATACTACATTGCCTGCTACCCTTAATTGCCCACTTCAAACCCTTTATGCATAACAATCTAACCCCCAATTGCCCACTTTATTTCAGGTGATCACCTCCAACAGACGTTACCCTTCTGCTTAACAATCTTTCCCAACTTGCATTTAGCTCAGACACTGTGCTTATTTTCCCAGAAAAAGAGCTCTATGTAGCTCAAAAGCCTGTACCTTCCTCAAACAGAAGTTGGTCCAATAAAAGATATTACCTCACCTACCTTGTCTCTTTAAAAGCATGGCATTGAAAAAATACAAAAAGGGGTTCTATAATGCTATTATAAATTATAATTAGACTTGATGTAATTAACTGCACCCACTTGCAGCTTTATGCCAAATTCACACAGTTTGTAGAAGTCTTGCATGTTTATTAAATAACTTGAATAGATTCAGACAGATGATGAAGCAACTTGAGAGGTCCTTCCATAAGGTGCTTATACATGGTGTCTGCTTAGTGGCAACGCACAGCAGTGCAAATTTTGTTTTTAAAGTGGTGCAACATTCCAATTACTGCATTCTTAAAAAAAAAAAAAAGCAGCTATTCACTCAGCTCTAAGTGCTTTGACTACATGCCATGAAAACAGGGTATCAGAGAACCTAGAGATTATGAACACAAAACACTATTAAGATGGTGCCAAAAAGATTTAAGGGGAGAAGGGGTTATCTTAAAATTTCTTGTTTGATTTCTGCTTCTTTTTAAAGTTGTTCTCTGAAGAGCAATGTCTCTTGCCCCAGACACATTGTTGTATTGTTAAGGCAGAAATTCCATCCCTGAATACTGGTTCAATATTGATTTTGGATTTTTTAAAAAAAGAGATTTAAGTGCAAATGATAGCATGCAACATTTTAATTTAATTCAGAACTAGTGAGTGAACTTGCAAAAAATAATGATAAAAATATCAATGTATAAATTTCTTATATTCAGTTCACCAATATTTAATATTTCTGTATTATCACTACACCCCAGTTTCAATTAGACACTCAATACAAATGCAAAACAGAAAGAGAGAATAGCTGAACATGTAGGTTCACTTTAAACCCAAGTATGTGAAATTAATATTATCAGATGGGGCATTCTGGGTCAAAGCTGCCTGAGAAAGGTGAAAGATCTTTATAAAGCAGCACAGGGACTGCAGCAGCATTTCTCAAACCTGACGTGGGACAGAAGGACAGTCATTCACTGCCCTGATGATGTTAATGGAGGACTTGGGCATGGAGCAGCAGACTTAGGAGCCAACCACTGCAAAGATTCTATACAGGCTGACTGGCCCCAAGGACTTTTCGGGGAAGAGGCTATTGTAATAAACTCCTAGCCCCAGAGGAGACCTTCAGGTAAACAATGAAAAACAGTTTCATGGGGGGGAAAACAGTTTTCCCAGTTTGATTTAAGTTTTCTAGGCCATACAAACAAAGAACTTACAGCAATCTTCATAGAGAACCAAACCCCAGGTAACTCCAAACTGGCAATTTTTTACAATCTTAACCTTATTCTCTGCTATATAAAAGAAACTGACTGGGAAATAGTCACAAGAATTTTATTCAGTTAATTAGCTCTCTTCAAAAGATAAGATTCAGTCTGCATTGATCTCCTGCACCCCCTGGTGGCAAACTCAAAGAACAGCAAAACCAATTCAGTGGAATTGCCCAGATCCAAGCTATAGGTCCATTGGTACATGCTCTCTCATGACCTCAGTCGCTCACTCACTGTAGCCCTCCTTCACTTAACTTTAGCAACCCCAGACAATTCCCTATGTTTTATTTCCTCCTTCAGAAAGCAGCTGCCACTTACAATCAGTCATCTGAAGAGGCCACCTTAATTCCTTAATGCATCCCAGAACATGTTGCATTGCCCAAAGTTGAAAGCCCTTCCCTGGTTGCAACTGACATCTCACAAGGAGAAATGTCATCTCAAAAGGAGTTAGTCAGAGGCCATTTAGCGCTGCATAGGTCAAAAGGAAAACCATGAAAATGAATCAGAGGCCAGTGCAGATCAGGAGACGCAGTGCTCCCTGTGAGTAGCACCGCCACTGCATTCTGAACTAGATGAAGTTTCTCAATGGTCTTCAGATGCAGGACCTTGTACAGCACACTGCAGAAATTGAGTCTCAAGGAGACAGACATGGATAACAGTGGTGAGACCCACATCTGAAAGATAGGACTGTACCACCTTCTTGCCAAGAGTAGATTGAAGAGCATTCTCTTTATTACCGCTACTACTGGGGGAAGCAGCCAAGGATCCAAAGAGACCCCCAAGCTGTGAACATGAGTAACAAAAGCAGGCTAGTTCCCTTCAGCCAAAAGCACCAATATCATCTTTGCCATTCCCTTCAGCTGTTCCCCAGAATCTAACAAACTGTGTTATCCATATTGAGTTGGAGCCCGCTAAGCTCCTATTTGGATATCTATCTCAGACACTGGAAAAGCTGGTCAACTAAACTGTCTACAGAGCCATCCCTTGAGTAGGGTGAATCAGGACAACTGCTCTAGGCCCTGCACTTTGGGGGGCCCTAGGGACCAGTGCGATTGGCCGGTGTGGTTGGTACCAGAAGAGATTAATCTATCACTTAGTCCCAGGTCACGCACCCCCCTAGGGACAGTCCTGACTGTCTAGGTTCAGTAAAAGAGAGAGGTGTGGAGGTGTATGTTATCTTCATACTGAAGGCTTCCCAGCCTATAACACCATACCACCATCTCTTATAACCACATATATCTGTTCAACAAGAAGGCTGACAATGAAACCCCACAGATGACAGCCCTCAGGGCACGACAGCAATACCACCCTCTCGGTCCGCTCCAAAATTAAAGAGCAAAGTCACATTAGAGAAGTTCCTTGATCACTGCTATGATCTGCAGTATATCAAACCACATCTCCATGGTCAATGATATCAAAGATTCCTGGCAGAAGGGGGAGACTTAGCATGGACACTTTATCTTCATAAATCCACCAAAAATTACTGAACATAATGGGATTCAAAGAACTTTTCATTCTAATTTTGACAGGAGAAATTATACCATCTCAAACAGATCTTTTGGGTCCAGGTAAAGATACCTGCACTGTAAATACCGTGCACACAAAGGGATATGGTCAAGCATTTTTTTTACCCAAATGAATGCCCTTTTCTACTATTCCAAGAAAGGAAGTTGAAAGACCATAAAATAAACTGCCCATTGTCAGTATCTAATGTAGAACTGCCCAGCCTCTCTATAGAGCAGGTTTGAAAAAACAGGGGTTTGGTACTGTGAGAAAGACTTCTTTGCTGAGAAAAATAAAAGACTTGCAATTCTAGAAAGATAACAAGTGTCTGGCAGGAAAATGACAACTATGGAGCTCAGACAAGAACTTGTCAAGCTTGTGAAAGCACTTAGCTGATGTTGGAAAGACTACAGAGAAGACAAATACGGGACAGGAAAACTCAAGCGCACCCTGCCCAACGATTAAGTGTTATAATGAACTGACTCATTCTCTTAATGACAAGTGAAGGTTGGAAGAGAAATGCCAAGACTGGGATGTCACTGACAAGAAGGATTTGAACTATAGTTTAGCAATAGAGGTCAAATCTTTGTAAAATCCAATAACATGAAACACAGGTTATATTAATTAGCTTTGCTTTGGATCACTATGGTTTAGAAATGCAGAGAAAGGTTGAGTTTGCAAATTAACACAACCCAGTGGTTACCCTCAGAGTAGAGTTACCATATTTCAATACTGCAAAAAGAGGACACTCCACGGGGCCCTGGCCCCACCCCAACTCCACCCCTTCCCCGCCCCAACTCCACCCCTTCCCCAAAGTCCCCGCCCCAACTCCACCCCCTCCCCTGAGCACCCCGCATTCCCCCTCCTCCCTCCCGCCCCACGGCTGCTGCTGTGCTGGGGAAGTTGCTTCGGCCCCCGCTGCGGTGGAAAGCGGCGGGAGCCGGGAAAGTTGGAGCCCGGGGAGGAGGCGGTCCCCTTACCATGCCTCCCTATTTTCCCGGACATGTCTGGCTTCTTGGAAATTCCTCCCGGACGGGGATTTGAGGACCAAAAAGCCGGACATGTCCGGAAAAATCCGGATGTATGGTAACCCTACCCAAGAGCTGCCTCCTGCCCGCCCGCCGGACCCCCCCAGGCCTCACCCCAGAGCTGCCTCCCACCTGCCTGACCCCCCAGGCCTCACCCCAGAGCCACCTCCTCCCTGCCTGCCGGACCCCCCAGGCCTCCCCCCAGAGCTGCCTTCCACCCACCCACCGGACCCCCCAGGCCTCACCCCAGAGCCACCCGCTCTCCACAGGGCCCATCCTCAGCCTTCTCCTGCCTCAGTGCCACCTCTCCTGACAGCCTGCCCTCCGCAGCCCCCCCTCCAAAGCCCCTGCCTCAGAGCCCCCTCCCATAGCCCCCACCTTCCGTAGTGCCTTCCACAGCACCCCCACCTCAGTCCTCCCCTTCACCTCCCTCCATAACCCCTACCCTTCATTTCCCCACCTCCTCCCATAGCCCACCCCCTCCACAGCCCCCCACTCTCCACAGCCCCTGCCTCAGAGCCCCCCACCCCCTCCCATAGTCCCCTACCCTCAGAATCCCCCCCACCTCAGAGTCCCCCACCCTTCACCTCCCTCAGGGGAGCCTCCACCCCACTCCCAGCCGGACCTGGCAAGGCTGCGGCAGCTCAGGCTGCGGGAGGCGCTGCAGCACGGGCCCTTCCCGGGTGCGGGAGCTCAGGCTCCCGGGAGCCGCCGCGCACCGAGAAACTTTCTCTGTGCCGGGACCCGCACCTGGGCAGCGGCTCCGCCGGGGGGGAGGTAGCCCTGGCTGCACGGACTGCTGGCGGGGGGGCTCCTTGCACGGCCAGGACGGAGGGGGGAGACTGAGGCTCTGCCAGAGCCGCGGGGGATGCTTGAAGGAGGAAGAAGCTGCCGCGGGTCCCCTGCACCAGCAGCTGGCTGCAGAGATGCCACCGCTCCTAGCCGTGGGGCGCAGGGTTGCAGCAGCACAGGGGGGTTGCAATCTGCAGGCTGAGCGAGCTGACACCCCAAGAGGAGGGGGGCAGTGGGTAGGGTTATCATACGTCCGTATTTTCCGGACGTTTTTATATATTTAAAAAATCCTCCCGGACGGCAATTAACAACTAAAAAGCTGGACATGTCCGGGGAAATACGGACGTATGGTAACCCTACCTCAGAGAAATATGTTGCATAAAGTATGCCGAAAGAGGGAAAGTGCACGTTAATATTACTAGTAGGAATAGGCCAGCAGAAAGACTGTTTTCTGCTGTAGAGAATGAGTAATGTGGACAATTTGAGATGCTACATGGCCTAGAGAAATATGGGTGGTTTAACAGCAAGGAAGCAGAGTGTGACTACTTAATGGCCCAAGACTCCTGCCTTAGAACAAGTGATTGGTCCAAGTTCCCAGACACCATAGAGAATGACAGCTGGACAGATATGGTTTCCATTTGAAATTTGGAAGCATAGGGTGCTTCTCAGCCTTGACTATATAAACATTTTAGTTGACTGTCAATTCTGTGCATGTATGTAAGCAATTTATGTGATATATGCTGTAATACCAGCCACTTCTACTGTGATTCTAATCTCTGTGTACAGTCACCACCAATAAATATTTTATACTAACATCCACATGAAATGGAAGTATGCCGCACTGGCAATGAACTCCATAACGACATTGTTCACACCATATTTTTTCTTGCTTAGAAGGAATTAATAATGCTGGATGGTTAGAGCTAAAGTTAAAATATACAATTCTTAATATACTTTGTTTTGTCATAGGTTCAGTGTGGGATGGGGTATTGGTCACTAGTATAAATGCAATTGTATAAACATAACTGCCAATGTTGCCAATATGAATTATTCCAATAGAGTTAAGTAATATTTATATTCAAACCACATGTAAGCTCTCCCTCATCTTCAGACTACTTTGGTATTTGCTGAAGAAGCAGTTGATTCAGTTTCTTGGCCCATAGCAACCCTTGGCATCATAACTGACTTCTTGAATAACTTTCTAAAACAGGCAGAGGACAGTAACAAAAACTGTTGTAAAACCCCAAGCTGTAGTTTAATCTGCAAAACATCTACTTTATCGAAAAGCTGACAACAAAAATCACAAAATGTTCTATCAAGCCATGCATACAATGAGTCTAGTCCCAGTGATTTGGAAACCCCTATTATGTACAAGCAATGCTCTGATAAACTTTTCAACTATAGCTCAGTTACCATTTCTCTTGTTTTTGCCCAGTATTCAAAGAGAAGCACAGGTGAAACACAATCAAACAAAATATGGCCATCATACAGAGAATTTAAAAAGGATATTGAGAGAGAGATTTTCAAAGGCACTCCTATTGACTTTCATTGGCACCTTCCTGCCCTTTAGTGCCTTTGAAATTCTCCCCCTTAATCCTTTCTGTGCTATTGTATCTGTAGTAAAAATCAGAACGTGTTCTGCAGATTGTGTTCTTTGAGAATTTAATTGTGCTGGGGAGTACCTTTTTTTTAAACAAAACCCAGAAGATCTGCTGTGCTTTGTTCCAGCAAATATATGTATAGTAATTTCAAGTTTTGCACACATTTTAGAACCCAGGGCAGTTCAGCATATACAAAGTTGGATTTAAAACATGTAATCAAGAAAATAAGGGAATATAATGCAACTCCTTTCTGAAGCAAAGATTTGCCACTGTGTCATTGCATCTTGTAGCCAGCATCATAGTTTCTTGGTATAGAATTCAAGGTACTTTCAAAATGACTCAGTGAATCATCTCTTTCACAACTGGACATCAGAAAGCATTAAAAAAAGCATGTTAAATTAGCATGCTATTTTTTAAGCACACTGCATTTTCTGACTAGCTAACAAAATAATCCATGACACTGTATGGAACAAAATAAAGCATTTGTGAAGATCATCACTCTCATCCAATATACAAGTGATTTAAAAAATCACAACCTCTTCAAACACAATAAGGGTCTCTAACATTGAAGTCAATTTTTCTCTAAGAACCACTTAACTATAAATAGAGATTCACTAAAACTGGAAGGACAGTCTGCACATGCTGCATGAATACATTGGAAAACCTCAGCCCTATAGTGAAATCTAGAAGTAGAAACAAGTGGGTATTTCATCAGACAGGTTCATCTGTATGCCTCTTCTGGTTCCACCGCATTTTCACTTTACTTACTGCAAAACTATGACTTCTGTTGATACAAAAATGCTGACAATTTTTTTAAATTAATGTTACAAAAACTGGGCCAAATGTAACCTGAGTGCAATGCTATTGATTTCAGTGGAATTCCACCGATTTATTCTAAGTGTGAATTTTACTCTCCAGGTGCAATATGTAAGCAAAACATGAGGTGCCATAGAAGGGTTTTTAATAGCATTTTTGTTTAACTGAATCGCAGTACTCAACTGCAAAACATGATAAATATCCCTGTTCACTTTCTAAATACCATCCCAGTTCCCTATCTAAATGTTACGAGGAGTCCTTGTGGTACCTTAGAGACTAACAAATTTATTTGTCTCTAAGGTGCCACCAGGACTCCTTGTTTTTTTTGCTGATACAGACTAACACGGCTACCACTGAAACCTATCTAAATGTTGTGATGGTTCTTTAATCACAATTCTGATGGCTGTGCAGATTCCACAAAATGGCTGCAAGAATCCCAGATTAAAATATTTAGTGAATGTCACATCAGTCCAAAAGCAAAAGCTACACAGACATTTATTACAAAAAAATTAACCAGTAATATGGAAAATTTTAGCATGGCATTCTCCTATTCTACACATGCCAAGTAAAGGCATCTGTGCCTTCCAGCCCCAAACCCAACTGAAATCTTCAACCTGAAGCAAGAGAAAGGAGAAAAATAATGTATAGCTTACCACTATCTAGCCAAAATGAGAAGGCTAAACCTTATTTCACACAATAATTCCCAGTATTAATCTTGTCCACTAGCATTCTACATGGGCAACTAATTATCTTACTAAAATCCACTGATTGAAAATATATTGACTATGCTATGTGAGCAGTCTGAAACTTCAGCATAAACCAGAAGAGGAAGACAATGAAGGTACCATGAAATAAATCATAAGAAAAGACAGATCTGTTCATAAACAGGAGAGACTAAACTAGAAATAACTAAATAAATAAAATGGAGATTTGTGGCAATTCCACTGAGTCAACTCTTCCTGCTGTTGTTTTTCTACTTCTCTTCTACACAGAATGAAGCATCTGTACAGTCTTCTTTCCTGCCATTCATAGCCATGAACAAGACTCTCACACCTCTTGTGCAGGGTATATTCTTTGAATATGTCACTGCAGAAGTTTTGTGAGCTCTTTTTAAACAAGCCCAACACCACTTGAAGAGTCTAATTTCCTTTCTCCATGAGTAATATGAAGCTAAAAACAGGAAGACAAATCTTGCACCCACCCTTAGTTAATAAATGTAGAAACTGACATTATTTTATGGTGTTTTGATTATAGTTCCTCTTTTTAACATCCCCTCTATTTCTAAGTGATAGGCTCAGCTTAGACTATAGGAAATGGGAAAAAGAAGGTAAGGCCAAGAGTCCTCAAGACCAAAAAACACAGACAGGTTAATCAGAACTTCTGCTTATCAGCCATAACAAGGGCAGGTGACTCAGTTGTTCCTAACTAGTGAAAAGGAGAAAAGAGTAAATATTGATAGGTGGGTTTTTTTAAATAAAAGCTATGTCACTCATATTAAATCCATGTTAATTTATTAGCCTCAAAGCCAACTGCACTTATTTGAAATGATGAACGAAGTAGAATCAGTGCAAATAAACCATTCTTGGCTTTAGAAGCAAGTCATGTCTATCCAGAAAGGAAAATATGCAAGGTTGATTCATGAAGTGATTTATAGCTGCAAACATCACCTTAGTCAAATAACTATTTTATAGTACAATACTGATTTTTCTAAACCTAACCTGAGTGTCTGAATGATCTTACTAATGAGATTTTTTACCTGCTCTCTCACTGCACCTACTCAATCTATTAATAAATAAGAACCAAAATCATCCCTCCTAAAAAATAATCACAGTGAAAAACATCTTTGAACATAAATTATGCTAGCAAAAGAAATTTTACTGCACTGAAAAAAACTTACCATGAGTTAGTAAGTGCTTTTCCCTTCAAACTCATAAGCAATGTACTGATGGGATACACTGGGAAGAAACATTGATACTCAGCAATGCATTCAATAAATAAAGCTACTTAGCATGGATCTGAGGTGTGCCTGGGTTTCAGGAGAGAGCGATGACCATGAACTTGAATAGCCTTTAGCAACAGACTTATAGAGCAGCAGGGAGATATGTCTGAGAAGCCATTACTTTCCATCCACCCATCAGACAAGTACCACAATGGTGGCCATAAAACACAGGAAGGAGAGTTTAGAGAGTATGAAGAAAGATGAGAAAAATGTAATGACTTGTAGGATGGGGCTTATTCAACTTAAAACTGAAGATGGTACAGTGTGATGGCTAAAAATATAGACCTTCAGAGTACTTTTTCCTCATCATAAATGGATGTCTATTCAATCAGATCACAATACTAAATGCAACACAAAATGAATATTTATTGGAGACCTATTAGCCAGAGAACAAAACATACTATTTGGAGGCTGATATGATAGTTGACTGAGGGTTGGGGGGGCACCAAAAAAGGTCCAGGGGCAACACTCCATGTTGGAAAGTCCAGCATGCACTGCCTCCTGCTGGGAAAATAAAAGGGTGCTGAGATTCTAACCAGCTTGCTGCCCTTGGGCCCTGCACCTTCTTTTATATCACTCTGGGTAGTAGGCATCTAATATAACCTCTCTTCACAGCTGTTGGGGAAAAGCTGCTTCTCCAACAACCCTCACCATAGGCCTCCTGGCTGCTGTATGGGGACTAGGCCTTTTTTGTTTGTTTTATTGTTTCCTTTTTAAAATATCATGTGTAATAATGCTGGAAATGGATTGTCTGTCTCTAACCTTCTCTCTATCTCTATCTTAAATTTTGTTTGGAAATTGCCTTAGTTTGACAACTTTTTTAATGTTAGCTTATAAAAATCATTTTTTCTGTGGAGTTGGTACAGTCTCAACAGACAGTGAGCCAGAGCAGTTCCTGGAAACAGAGAGCCTGGGATGCTTATATGCTATAAAGGAGGCCACATATTTAGATTTCTGTACCGAATTACAGTTATTCCATCTACATCAATGTTACCAAAATATGTCTAAAAAAGATAATAAAAAGTTTCTTGTGGAGCTTGCAAGTCCCATATTGCAGTGCAAGTGAATTCACTCATCAAAGCCTTCCTCCGACCCCCCGACACCATTGCTTCTCTTTTTAGACGTTTAAAAATATATCACATGTAGATATACAGTAATTTAGGCATCTGATAAACACTTAACAGCAACTTTGAGGACTGCTGCTGCTTGTTGTCCAAAGAGTTTGAGAATTTCCTATTGAAATGTTCTAATCCATAAAAACCACTCAATCACTACATGAGAAGATATCGTCAAATAGATAGTCAAGAATCTGTCATATTATGAAGCCTCATGCACAGTGCTTCTGAGGCTGTTGCAATGACCTATTGACAAGTCTCTGAGCATTAGGTACAGTACTTACCATATCCAACCCTGGCGAAGTTATCAGTAGCAGTAAAGCATACTACTGAAGGAAAATAGCGAATTTAGTACCCATGAAAAGTGCTGGACTGAAGGCACCTGGAGACAAATCCTGTGTTTAAAAAAAAAAGAAATAATCCAAGCTGCAAAACACTGCCCCCTACAACATGCCTTAACCCAGTATTGGAGGGATTTATTCTAGAGAGTAAGCAGCCCCATCACTTCCTTTTTCGCCCTTGTTTGTTGAGACTGCCATCAAGGGGACCAATTAGTGCACATTTTGATAGTGTTTCTGATGTAGACTTTTGTCCAGTTGGAAATGGACTGAGACACCAAACACATTTGAACCTAGAGTTGATGGGAAAGTTATCCTTTTGCCTCACTTGTCAGAGAAATGAGAGAACCTTAAGAACTAAGTTGCTAGTAAGTGAATCAGCAGACATACAAGGGAGGAATTACCAAGGGCCAATTGTGTTCCACATTTTATGAAAACACATAAAGGGGGTTGGAATGTCTATATGATTTGCAAAAGGTTTTACTTTATCTCTGGTTTGAGGAAGAATCAACAAGCAGAAGAGGTTAAAATACATAGACACTGTGATGGGGTGTTCACCCCACACCAGAGAGGAAGGGGTTAATGGATGTCGCATGGGCCAGCCATACCCTGTCCCAGAGAGCAGCAGTGGAGATGAATCCTCCAAGCAGCCTAGGGAGGCTGCGCAGGAAGCCTCCAATTGGAGGGAGGCTGCACAGAGCAGCCAATCAGGGACCAGCGGGCTCACATAAATGGGAGCTGCAAGGCAGAGCAGGGTCAGTGGCTGCTGGGCACTCAGGGAGTGAGGATTGTGACCCTGAGAGGCTGAGAGAATATAAAGTACCTTGGACAGAGCAGTTGCTATCAGGGACCAGGAAAGCAAGAGGGAGCTCCTAGCTGGCTGCTAGGACTAGCTGCTTCAAGGCTCTGAGAAGAGGGCAAAGAAGGTGTTGGGGCTGCATGGAAGTGAAGCAGCAGAGATGGAAGTTAGAGGCGCAGCAGGAGGCTACTATCTACAGGGTCCCTGGGTTGGGACCTGAAGTAGTGGGCGGGTTCAAGTCCCTCCCACTCATCACTAAAGAAGTGGCTGAACTATAGAACTGAGAGATACTTGCCCTCTGGCAGGGGGAAACACGGATGGGCTGAGTCATGAAAAGGATGCTGTGGTTCCTGGACTGAGGTCATGTCTGCAAGCAGACATGAGGGCGAGAGAGGTACCATTAGGAGAGGTAGACAAGACAAGGACTGAGAGAGCTAATCCCTGAGACAGCCAGCAGGAGATGCTGCTCTGGTGAGTGAACTCCATCACAAACACCAAGAAACTAAATCTTCATAAATGAGAACTACACGTACAGAAAAGTGTAAGCATCTTTTTCCCAGTCATTAAAGTTGGCCTGTGGAAGCACTCTGTGATGCCATGCTGATGAAATTTAAATTTACTGTTTTAAGCTCACAATACCTCACTTATTTCTCCACTGGTCCTGCATTTCTCAGTTACTTCTGTTCCCAAGTAGGTAAAGAAGACCCATCTAGCACTGAGTTTCTTCCTTTCACAAAAGTCTGAGTCTAAGCTAAAACAGGACCACTTGTAACACACTGTACCATTCATCATGACTCAGAAAAAAACAGAACTTTTGTGTAGGTGGAAATGACACCAAAAGAAAAGCTAAGAGGCTGCCTGATTAATATAAGCATACAAATGAATCTCTTATTCTTCTTAGGTGACTACTCCAGCACCCTCTTTTTAAATGCGTCTTCACTAGGAGAAGCCTAAACATTTGCCCTCTATGACCTTACATTACCATTTCTGAAGTGCTAGCCTTGACATACCATTCACCCAGTTTTACAGCCTGCTAACCTCATAATTTTCCTAAGAATGATGCATGGTTTAAGAGAATCACACGTGCAGTTCTTCCAGGAGTATTTCCCATATTTCCCCTTAGCAATAATTACATTTCATGCACCACAAAACTCTAAGGAAATTGAGCTCCTTAGCCATAAAAACTACTGTACTTTTTCTTCCCAAAGATTTGTCTCCAACAACAACCAAGCGTCACATGAGTGAAAGTCTGAATGATATTTCACTCATGTGATTCTGTTTCTATGCAGGCTAAACCTCTCTTTTCTGTTTTGCATGACTCCACAAGCTTTTTTGAGATTTAAGGACTAATCCTATTTCACCAAAACATATTTGTTTGCCTCAGATCCAGTTTCTTTCTCCCTCCTCATTGCCAGTGAGCGAGTTTGGATTCTTTTCAATCAGTATGCAGAGCAGTGCTGAGAAATACGTTTACATTTTTTAAAATACTGCAGTAGTAAATGTCTATTAAAAATCATTATGGTTTATCTGAGAATTTTAAGCCTTTAAGTCAGTCTTTTTAGCTGGCATGTTTTAGAAATGAATTCAATCAGTTTAATACATTCTGGGGTTAATTTTAATGCTTATGAAACTGAAAATCTAATAGCATTTGCTAGAGCTAACCATACTTTAGTTTGGGCAAGCACTGTGCTAATGTCCCTACATAGCTCTGCCAGCATGTTTTCATGCTGACCATCATATCCTTGTTATTCCACTAGAAGGATTGCCGAGCTCTTGTGATGGAAACCATGGTCTCATTCATCTGGTTGGCTGACACCTTCTAACGGGGGAGTTAGTCACTCTTGTTAGTGTTTTGTCATGACATTTTATGGCGTTCCCCAAAGAGGGATAGGAGCTACTTTTTCCATGTCTTTGGAGGTACTGTATATGTGGTGCAACAATGACTGTGTTGTGGTTTCAGGGCAGGGCCGGCTCCAGTATTTCTGCCGCCCCAAGCAAAAAAAAATAACAAAAAACAAAAAAAAAGTTGCGATCGGCAGCAGCAGTTTCAGCAGCAGGTCCTTCGCTCCTAGAGGGAGTGAGGGACCTGCTGCCCCCGAATTGCTGCAGGTGCCGCCCCTCTCCCTTGGCCGCCCCAAGCACCTGCTTGTTAAGCTGGTGCCTGGAGCCGGCCCTGTTTCAGGGATTCCTGGAAAGTCATTTAAATCCTTTTAAAAATAAGCATTAATCCCTTTTTTCTTTTGTAGATATTGGGAATAATAGAATTCCAGGGTTTTCTGCATGTCAATCAGGAAACATCTGTCTCTGTATCCACATGGAGCTCACTGCAAGAACAGGACCTCTCCGCGTTGCTTACATGGATATACGCTGTGATACGGAGAGAGGATTGCAAAGCAGTTACACAGCAATTTAGCAGGCAGTGTTTGGCATCCTCATCAAAACCTCTGCAGAATCTAAATAAGTAATTTAATTTTCTTTTCATTTATATTTTGCAGGCTTTGAGCAGATCCAGGGATGAATCATTGTTACATTTCAGATTACATTATAGCAGTGTGACAATGAATGATCCAATTTCAATGATTTATGCAGGTGATTCTTCTTGAGAAGAAATGGAGAAAAAGAAGACGTGCTGCAGTGAGCTTGCCTCATTTCCAGACATAAAAAATCTCATGGCAAAAATTTGAAAATGGAGAAGTCAAGTTGTGAGATTGGCATATGTTGAAGTTTATGGCCAGGCAATTTCTTTGAATCTTTGACATAAATTTGTCTGGCCTCAGAAAAGTCTCTATTTAGCAGCTTTGGCAGGCAGGGATGCAATAGTTACAGGAGATCAAAGCCGGAAGATTCTGTATTTAAACCAGAAGTGATTATTACATCTATGCAGAAGTCATCTCAGCAGACTCCAAGAGATGTCACTGAGCTGCACAATCATTGGTGCACATAATGTACCACTGTAATAACCATGTTATTATTACTGCATCATTTCCCATCCTCCACGCAAAGATCTTCCCTCTTTGTAAGTCAGTTTCAATGACGGTTCATGAACTAGTTCCTATAGAAGGTAAATCACCTTAACTGACTGTGCTGGGCTAACATCCAGAACCTATAACAAGAAACTAAACAAACAAAATAAAAAGCTTTTAGACCTTGTATTGACAGGCATACACTATTCTAATAATCATGGAGATGGTAGGAAATTCCTTTGATGAATGGCTAAATGTATTATTAGCAGAGACTCTTGGGAAAGGAGAATGGTTCCACTTAAGTCTATTATGAATTATGTATGTACGTATTTCTAGAAGAGCCTACAAATAAAGTGGTTTAGTCTTTTTGAAAGCGCTTAGGACTAGCATGTGACTAGCCCTAGAGCAGCTGAGCAGTTGGGGCCTTTAAGCAGTCATGTAGGACTTCCTGGTTTGCAGTTCCTGGCATTTAGGGGAACTCAGGGGCTGTGCCTGAGATGTTTCTCATCCAGCCATCTCAGAAGTAAATGGACAGGATTTATGTGGGGAGTAGGCAGATTAGAGTTTACTGGACATACAGGGGGAATATACTGAACCCTCAAATTATAACTCATCCCCCAACAGAACAGGGTGTTGAGGTGGGTAAAGAGAGTAGGTAAAGAGGATTGGTGATGAGATACCAGATGTCACTTTTAAAGTGCTGATTCAGAGTCTAGTTCAATAGGGATTGGAAGCTTACTTGTCACCAGTTCTTATAGGGCAGGGGTCCATTTCACAAGAAAAACCATGACATTTGCCACTAATGGGCAACCTTGCAGCATCCTCAACTAACAGACCTACTATCTGCTCACCCTCAGAAGTGGTCCCATCCAAGTCCAGTGGGTAACTTTGCCATGTCTGTGCTGTACTGTACTCTGCAAATAGAAGACTTCAATTTCCCGTACTTTCAATCTGGCATCTTTCACAAGCACTAATATTTAAAAGAGCCACAGAGGAAAGACAATATAGACCCTTATAGGGAAAAGTGGAAACTTGGTTCCCCCATTTCTGTTTCATCAACAGGAAATTGCCTCTCCATCTAGTCTACAGAAAAACATAGACCATAAGAAGAGTTAAGAGGGAAACTGAGAATCACTGAAATCAGGACAAGTTCACTTCCTCTAAAACATCTTCATAGCTCTTCATGTACAAAGCCTCATTCCTACTCCAACAATTAGCATTTGTACATTAACTTCTGCGTTTCTAGTCTGAAATTTTAAAAGTAATGAATATTTTAGTGCTGATAAATGGTTATACATCAATGGCCCTATATATATATATTAATATATTACTATAATAGAATATTTAATTATATTTAATTTGTGTTACAGTAGCACCTAGGCACTGTACAAGATCAGTCTCTGTGGCCTATCTAATTCTTGGCATCTTTGCTGAGCCTGCCTGATCACCTTGCCAGTTAGTGATCACAATACTGGGTTTTGGGGGCTTTTTGTGTTCTAGATACCTGTCCACTGGGAAGACTTCTAAATTTATTTCAAAAGCCCACCAAACAACAATTAGATGGGGTTAATGTCAGTTCCTATCTGGGCTGGAGCAGCCTAAGTGAAATATTATATCATATTACCAGTCCCGTGAGCTATTTATTCATTTGCTTGTTTTTTCTCCTTTTTGTGGATTTGCTACACAGAAGATAAAATAAAAACATCTCTCAATCCAGAGGCCAGTTATTAGTATCTTTTTTTTAACAGGTACTTTAGCCGAATATTTAAATTCCTCATTTTCTGCGAGGCTCTTTTGCAAAAACGATACTCTGCTCAACTTAAAGCTATATTTTTTAAGTGAAAAATTTAAGTGCATGTAATGGTTTTTTTCTAACTGCTTATTCAAAAGGTTGTTGAGATGTATAAATAGCTAAAACATTTTTACAACACAATACCATTTTTAAGCATAACATCCCAAGCCTCTGTAAACAGGCCAGTTTACTATAAACAGTCTATGCTCTGAAAGGCAGCCTTTACACACTTGGTATTTTAAATCTGTTACTGTTAAATGAAGTAACCAAACATGGTGTTCTAATATATTCTGAGAACAAAATGGATTTTGGCAAAAAAAATGAAGGTTTTATAATTTAAAAAAAATCCTTAATACAACAGACTTGTATTACTTGATTCATATAAACTAGAAGACATTCTTGATCTCACCAGTTTTGCTAAGAAAAGAAATCTTTTGAGAGCACAAGGGACATCTGAAGAAACCAAAACCAACACATGTGCATGCACATGCCCGCGTGCACACCCGCCCCAAATTTCTATACGCTTTATCCAGTTAAAAAATGTCAAGACTGAAATCAATTTGCTTCAGTAGTTGAAGAGAAGTCTAGTGAATTATCTAGCAATATATATGTAAATGTTCAGTATATTAGTAAGATGCTGGGATGATTTACAAGACAGATTTCATGTGATTTTGCATAATACAAAATTTTTCTAATATTGAAGGAGGTGCTGTATATTTCTAACTCTTGCAGTACGTTGTGCTGTATTTATTTTCACTATTCTGTTACCAAATATAAAACCACATTTCCCAGAGAGAAAAAAAGTAAACTACATTTTTATCAGTAGCCCTAACTCCTGACCCTATGAACAGAAAATAGAACACTCTTTCTCTATCACTGGGATATTGGGAAAACAATGCTCTTCAGATGGTAACTCACTGAGTCAATAAATTTAATTGCCGTGGGCAAAAAAATAAAAATATAAACTTGGCCAAATCAGTTCAATTATATTCCAAAAAAGATTTTATAGAAGATCAGATAAGGAAGTCGGCTATAAAAAGACACCAAATTCAACTATTTAAATTTTCCCAACTGTTTTCTGAAGGAAATTAACAATTATGCGTAGACATATTATCCTATAAGTACAACTAGCTACTGTATTTTACAGGATATTTACATGTTTGATCAGTTTCAAAAATTCATATTCTCTGTTCAGATTAAATAATTATCCACCCCATACACAACACTTATAACAAAGTTTTGCATTTTTCCATTAGTCTATCTCTAAACAGTAAAGCTTTACAGATTATTGATCTGTGGATAGCAGTGTGACTAGAGTTGTGCTGAACAAGATTATTAAGGTTATAATTTTTTATTAAAGTTCATTGATAGATTTATATAGACATCTGTAAAGCTATGCTTATTTTTACTAGTTGCACTTTTGAACCAGTTAAAAAGAGTTACTCAGCAGAAAATGAACTTTTTATAATTCACACACACAACTGAGTCCCTCTGTAGACAATTCTTGTTTCCAGTTCCACGTAAATTGATAAGTGAGATGACTGTATAATGACAACTTGTGAATGTTTATAGTGTTTCTTTCAAAGCAGTTGAATAAAAGTTGGGGTTTTTTTGTTTCTCTATTTAAGGAAGGAGAATATAAACAACCACCTGCCTTTTTTGTAAACTTCTCTGTCTTGCACTTAAATAGTCCTGTGTAAGTTGTTCAATTGTTCAATTAGTTACTTAACTGCCTTATTTTTGTGCATCAGAACAATTAAAAAGTACAGTCTATTCTCCAGTGATAAGAACAACCTGATTTTTTGTTTTTATTTCACATAAATGCATTTTAATTTGTTAAAGGTAACATAAGTCTGGTCAACTACTGGAACACATTTTTTTCTGACAATGAATATATATTAGTGCAGTATTGAAAAAAGCATAGAATTGCTCTACTATAAAATTATGCTGAACACATTCTATAGAGTAAGCAAAGATCAATTGTTAATTCTGGCCTCATTACAAGTTTCATTTTTTATAAATAGCAGTAGTTTATAAATGCATTCAAAGTCTTAATTCCTTCTATTTGCACCTTATTATTCTTGAATAAGTGTTATCTACACTTGTTTTATGCCGGACTACCAAAGGGCATGTCACTAGTTAAAAAAAATGCTACAAGAATAGTAGCACACTGATGTTTCTCAAACCCCATCTGAAATTGAAATTAGTTTTCTGACACAATCTGCTGGTGTCTCTGTTTAACAACATTATAACTCCTGGTAGACAGTGCTTCATTTACAGATTACTCTTTTCCACATAATATATTTAGGTTTTAACTCTTTTGTGCATTACATTTATCTACATGCATTTTACATTATCTGAAATGGGATAACAACAAAGTAGGAGTTTTAACTAAACATTATCAATAATATATCATGCACTTTCTGTCCCTATTAGTTCATGGCTACTGCTGATGTACTTAGCATAAGCAAGCTATTAGACTTGCCAAAATGGCTCAAATGAAACAGAATTATAAAGTTATTAGAAAAGAAGATACAAGGCCAAATTCAGGCTCATTAATGGAATTTTGCAAAGTAAGCATACCTTCTGATATAGAAGCAATGTTATTAACTGCCTGTTTATGTCTGGCAGCAACCTCACCAATAGACATTATCCCAAATAAGTTGTTCTTGATAGAAGCAGGAATAAGTTGAGTGGATGCTTCTAACGGGTGTGGCTAGTTAAGGAAGTTTAAGGGCAAAAATATACAAATGTTGACCCCCTTGTTCCTAGATCCTGCTTGCAGTTTTTCTCATAGACGTTCTGTGGAGCAGATCATCTATAGGTTTCAGGGAACAGAGTCAAAACTGAAGCGAAAACCACATTACTCTAGTTGTATAGCTTTTCTGCTGGGATTCTTGAGCACAGCAACCTGCAAAGATTCTGCATTACAAGTATTTTCCAAAATTTGTCAGGATTTAAAAGTTCAGCATGAAGATCTTTGAAAGCACTGAGTTCTTTAAACTCATCCTTGCTTCGATCATATAACAAACCGATAAAGAGTGGGTTTAATTAATTCCTGTACAGAGGGTTGTCTTAAAGCCTAACACTTTGAGTGTATGCTCTAAGTATAAAAGAAGAGATAACAGATGGATACAGACAGATGGGGGAGCACAAGGAAACAATGGGACAATATTAGCGGATAAGCATCATCACAGCACACCAGCAACCTAACCATTGTCAAGTTTTTTGTATGCATCATGGCAAAGGAAAATTTTGAGGAGGGATTTCAAGGTGAATAATAAGGTAGCTTTGTGGATGTTTACAGCGAGCACCTTCCAGTGCAAACACTTTTTTGGACCCTCTTAAATCAGCTTACAGAAGGCTTACATTAATTTATGTTAAGTCAGTTCAATTAATATAAGCCATTTGTAAACCAATCTATGTGTTAATAACGGGTTTGGTTTGCACTAGCTTAACTGAATTTATTTAAATACCCATTACAGTTAAACAAATGTATAGGCCAGCTCTAAAAGAACATGATACATCAGGTTTAGGACATTATGTTTAGGTTTAACAATTTTCCCTGTCATCTTGCATATACACCGCTACCTCGATATAACGCGACCCGAGATAACACGAATTCAGATATAACGTGGTAAAGCAGTGCTCGGGGGGGGGGGGGGGGGAGGCTGCGCACTCCGGTGGATCAAAGCAAGTTCAATATAACGCAGTTTCACCTATAATGCGGTAAGATTTTTTGGCTCCCAAGGACAGCGTTATATCGACGTAGAGGTGTACGTACTTAAAACATGGGACCAGAGATTACCCCATCCCACATTACAAACCAAGGGAAGGAGATTTTTAGAGGAAAAAAATATCCATAGGGCCTTCCTCACAAAGAGTCCCATCAGGAGTGTGGGAGGGACTTGCATGCATCTGTACAGAAAAGGGTGTTAGGCCTACTCCCAAACCAGGTGTATCCTGGGAAGAAAATGCAGGAATCCAGGACCACTTGCACAGGATCCCTGGTTCTTTGCACAGCTCCAGCCCCTTGGTCCCTCCCACTGTCTCCCTGGCAGCACAGCAGAAAAGCAGGAGGGGATATATGCAAAGAGGAGAGATGCACAGACCTGGAGAGGCACAGATCTGGAAGGACTCAAATGGCCTGTGGCTATTTGGCTCTTAATTTACCCCCCTGCCTTTTTGTCAAATCTTTCTAAGCTGTAAATTCTTGGTTTTAAAGGGCAAGATACTTGACCTCTTGAAGAAGTTTTCAAAAAATTATGGGTAAAGTATTCAGATCCCCCTTCCCCCCAATTCATCTTGGGCTTTGAAAGAGCCTAACAAGTGTTTTAATTATAGGAAGGCAACTTTGCACATTTCACATACACAGAGTGATTTTACCTTCCTAAACTCTGAAAAATTAAAATACAAGTCCCACCGAGAAGACAAACTTTGCAGCTCCACCAGAAGATACTTCAAAGGTTTGCGCTGAAATATGCCATGCCAGGTGAATATCAGGCTGAATTTTTTATTTTATTTTTAATTTCAGTCAATTTCTAAGAAGGTAGCTAGGGGGGAAATGGTTTAGCCCAGGTTAAAAAATTGTGATAACATTTATTTTAGACCCTCTATGTCCCCCACCCATTACATTAGAGCAGGATCTTGAAATCGGACAAGGGGCTGGCCTTTGTGTCAAGGATGTGACTGTTTTTCCCATGCAAATCTGGCTAAGTTGTAAGTCTTTGAAAAAAAAAACAATTTGCATATGCTCAGTAGAGACTTGCTAGAGCAGAGATGAGCAAACTATATGTGGCCTGCGGGACCCTCCTGCCCGGCCCCTGAGCTCCTGGCCTGGGAGGCTAGCCCCCAGCCCTTCCCCACAGCCTCAGCTTGCCCTACCACCAGCGCAATGATCTGGGTGGCGCCGCTGCAGAGCCCAGCCTGACCCAGTGCTCTGTGCTGCGCGGAGCATGGCTGTAGTGCTGCCAGCCACCGGTGCTCCAGGTAGCGCGGTAAGGAGGCAGGGAGCAGTGGGGGTTGGATAAAGGGCAGGGGAGTTCGGAGTGGTAGTCGGGGGTGGGGGGTATGGATAGGGGTTGGGGCGGTCAGAGGGCGTGGAACAGGGGGTTGAATGGGGGCAGAGGTCCGGGGGTCAGTCAGGAAGGAGGGGGGGTTGGATGGGGTGGCGGGGGCAGTCGAGGCAGGGGTTCCGGGGGCGGTAAGGGGACAGGGAGCAGGGGGGGGTGGATGGAGCAGGGGTCCCGGTGGGCCATCAGGGAATGGGGGGGTTGGATGGGACAGGAGTCCCAGGGGTGGGCCGTCAGGGGGCGAGAAGCAGGGGGCGGAGGCCGCCAATGCCCCGCTCCCCTAATCGGCCCGCCATACAATTTCCAAAACCCAATGCGGCCCTCAGGCAAAAAGTTTGCCCGCCCCATGCTAGAGGTTAGCAGCTGAATTCCCCGAAGATTCCATCCATACTGAGCATGTTCCAGGCCAGATCTGAGCAGTGCTTTCCCTGAAATTGCCACTCTGGACGGCTACAAGCCCAGGCTGGGTCGAAGCACTGGAACTCAAAGCAGGGAGGCAGTCTCTCCTGTGCTCTCAATGACCCCACTGCTGAGCCCACTTAGCTTGTAGGAGGAAGCTGCCTGATTCAAAAGCAAATGGGTCAAGAGCCAGATCAGGGGTAGGACTGGGAGGGATGGAGGAGTAGATTGGAACCCGAAAACCTGAAGGAGCCTGAAGGGAAAACTGGGAGTGGAAGCTGACAGGGACTGGAGAGGAAAACTGGGACTGCAAATTAGGTTGGGAGTGGGGAGGATTCTGGGACCGGGTGGGGAAGGAGACCAGGAGTCAGTGAGGAGAGAGACAGCTCAGATAGTGGGTTGGGAGTTGGGGAACTGGGACTGACTGGACAAGGAGACTCGAGGCAAGGAGTGTGGGGTGTGGGTGAGGCGCTGAGAAAGTAAATGGCAAGGAGACCAGAGCTTTGAGTCTAGACAGATTTGCACAGGATGTGCTGGGCAACAAGACTGGAATGAGAACCCTGAAGTGTGGAGACTGAGACTGACTAGGAAGGAGAATGGGACACTGGGATGAGGAGCCGGGATAGGAAAGAGATAGGGGCACCTTGGAGAGGATAGCATAGGAGTCTAGTTTGGGGAGCAGAGGCAGAAGTATCTGTGTCCATTAGAACACCCCTCTCCAGGGCTAAGAATGGCACCTGGATTCCTGAGGGCTTGTCTTCACTACCCGCCTGGATCGGCAGGTAGAAATCGATCTCGAATTATCATGTCTCGTCGGGACGCGACAATCGATCCCCGAATTGACACGCGTACTTCACCAGCCCAGGTAGGAGTAAGCGCCGTCGACGGGGGAGCCGCAGTGGTCGATTTGCCGCCGCCCTCACAGCGGGGTAAGTCGGATCGGATACATCAAATTCAGCTACGCTATTCGCGTAGCTGAATTTGCGTATCTTAAATCGATTCCACCCCGTCCCCCCCAGTGTAGACCTCGCCTGAGTCTCACCATTCCTCTGTTGTCAGCAAATATCTGTGAAACCCACTGGCAAACGGTCCCATCCCCTTCTTGTGCTGGGCCTCACAGAGGATGACAACTTACTACTGCTATCACTTACTCCATTAGTTCAAGAGGCAAAGGTCTGTATGATGAATCTAAAGGCACCAATCCTGCTAATACACCATGTGGGTGTAAATATGATGGTACATGATGGAATTTCTGTTTTTTCCCCCCATCTGCTTTTTTATGAACCTAGAAAATTACACCAAAAAGCTGCATTAAAAGAACATTATGAAACTTATAGTCAAGCACTCAAAAATTAGGAAATGCCAGAATTGAAGTTGCCTCTGCAACATTAGTTCAGCCCTCTTGTGTGTATGCATTATGATACAGTCTTTAACTATATGATTACATACTAATGCCTGCAACTACATTAGATTTTAATATAGTATATAGGTGGCAGCAAATCAGCCTACAGCACCACTGTTCCTCTTTTGCTGGACCACTTATCTATTCACTTGTTGAGTCTGTATTCTTTTTCTTTAGGATTGAAAAATTAAATGGCCACATGCTACCTTTAATTCCTAAAGTTAATATGATTTTCTTTATTTTGAGTCATTCTGCTCAATTACTTAAGCCATGTAAATAAGAACTATTTTCTTCTTATCATTGCTAGTAAAAGAATTTTCATAGTTTCAAACAGTCTTTCAGGCTGTATGCCATTTCTCAAAGATATGTCCTGGACCTAGATTAGAGCAGTTGCCTTAGAGAATTTACAATGACAGAAGAAGAACATGGCCTCCACAACACATAGAGAGCAATGCAAGTAGTTTTATCTCAAAAGATGCATTATTGTCAACCATAAGCATTAAAAAATCATGGGTTTTAAAAAAAATCTTAAAAACCATGAAGGTTTTTTTAAAAATATATTTTGGGTGCTTTTTATTTACATTCTGATGTTTGAGCGGTTAAGTACATTTTAAATCTTTTCTCTGAAACCATGAAGAATAGGTACTTTTTTTTAAAAGGCAGCCAAGATTCTTACATTATCACTTGACTCCTGAAGCTGTGGGTTTCAGAAAAACAGAAAATATTGTGAGAGTTGTAACAATGAGGATGTTAGTAAGATAAACTTTCACCAAGAAACCCAGAACATTAAATCTAATCCAGGCACTGTATCCCGTGCAGACCTTAAATTCCCCAGTCTTTACATTAAGCTCTGGAAACTTCCTATAATGTCCGGACTTCACTTCTTCTGTACCTCTCTTATGTGCACAACAACTGAATCTGACTCATCTCAATTTTTTTCTGATTTAAAAAAATTATTAACTATGAGACATCAGGGAGAATTAAAGCTGGTCAGAAAAAAGATTTTATTTTCTATGGAAACATTTTCATTTCAACAAAGACTCCAAAAGTTTCAGTGAAATTTTCCACTTTACAAAAAAAACAATCAATAAAAAAGTAGATGCTAAATTTTTATCTGCTCCAATGAGACTATAAGGGTGCTACATTGTGCCAACTGCATAATTGCAGCATGTATCCTGGCATTCTCTGGGTTACACAGGAAGTGCAAACATAGCTACACTCCATGGTTTGTAGTGTGCTCATGTCCCCATCACCCCACAGTCAGTACATATGCATCCTACATGCTCCTCTATACACCCTAGGTGAGTAAGACAAGAGCAGGCCCAGGGCTCCCATAGACAGTTGCACTTTTATGCTAGCTCCAGTTTAAGAGATGGGGTGGGGGAGTGAAAATGCAGAGTGAATATAATTTATTTTGACTTGTGTTTGATATAAAAAATAACACTCATTATATTTCTAAGCCTAGGATGAACCATCTGAATTAATGTTTCTTCGTGTCCCTGGTTATTCTGAGGGAAGCAATCATCTAGACATCATTTAAACCCATTATGAAACTCTGGCAGTGGTGAAAGAGGAGCAAAAACCAAACATAATATTTGAGTATGACAACTTAAACGTTGCTTAACTTGTATGTATAAAACTTGTATATGTAGGATAGACCTCAATATTGATAATAATTTTAATTATTTTTTGTATTTACTCATTATTTTTGGTTATTACAACCTCGATTTTGCCTTTACCGTATTTTAGGAGACACAATTATTTTCATACATATGATGCTTGGAGAATCACATGCTTGGGTTTTTGCTTATTTATTTAATGAAATTAAATATCCCAGCTAATTAAGAAAATTATTAGGAAATCTCTGCTTTTGCCAACCAGTGACAGACTCCAGGTGTTAAAAGGGATGACACCTCCTTAGCCATAACACTATATTTATTACCTGCATGTGTGTTAACACAGACTATGGAATGCAGAAAATTGCTATTTTCTTTTATGCTCTGTTTTTAAAGATGTATATAAGTGTTAATTTTCTTGATTCATGCTTTGTATAGAATATTTGATAGAACTCTTAAATTGCAAATGCACTAGAAAAGGTAGGTAGTAAAACTAGGAACCGTTTGCTTAAAAAGACAAACCAACAAAAGTGTCTTCTCAGAGAACAGGGCACCTCCTCCTTCTACAAGAGACCAATTTGGTATAGATCTTTATCACAATAAAACAAATTTTGTAAGATATTTATGGTTTGGAAAGAGACCTGACTATATAAAATAATATTCAGGATATCATGAAGAGGAGTGGTGCTTAGGATGTGTTATCAGAGCTATAACCCAAGTCATAAACAAGTCTTTATCCCTCTTTGCAAAGAAAAAACACCTTGTTTTTAAACCCCCACAAAGAATCCTAGAAATGTCCTTATTGAAACATATTTAGTCTATAAACACTCAAAAGTCTGTGTTCTTTCAACTTCAAGAACACATTTATGACTGGGGAAAGTTTTGCAAAAGATGTTGGTTACTTCTAACTCATGTTTCCTCTTAATGGTGAAAATCTTTGTTGTCCCTGAAATGCTTAAGATGGTATAAGCTTCTTTTGAGATGTATAATTGCAAAAAGTTTGTATCTAAATGCAAGCCTTCACATAATAACTATCTGAAACTATTGTTATGTGACTATTAAGATGTATGTACAAGTATAGCAAGGTCATTTGATGTTGTAACTAGTTACTAATATAAGAGCCATTTCAATATAAAAACACTTCTATTAATTGGAGAATTAATTATGTATTTGACAATGCTTAAGCAACTTCATTACCAAACGCAGGAAGACTGTGCCCACCTCAATCTTTATCCAAGTGTGTGGGGGGGGAAATGTCTTTGTCTGGCTAACTGAAAGAAAAAATGTGTTCCCTCTTTAAGGGCTCCCTTGCAATAGAGAGAAGAAGGGGGAGAGTTTTCAGGGATGGACAGGAAGCTTTTAGGGCCAGATCAGGGGAAGGTCATTGCACCGTTGTTTCTGCTGATGGGAAGAGTGGGGGTATTCATAACCCATGCAGCCCTGGAGAGGCCCTTTCTAGAATCGGGTGGCAGCACCTAATCACTCATAAGCATGGCAAAAGGACTGGATTCCCTCTTGACCCGCTGAGAGCATTATAGTGCCCTTTTCGTTGGGGGGATGAGAAGAAATTTTCCCCTGACTGCCAGATTGGCCAAGTTGGGATGGGTTTTTTGGTTTTGCCTTCCCCACAGCAGGTCTGGGACCTGGTGGGGTTGGAGTATGGCGGTTTGGTCATAGCATTGCAACTTAGTACCTAAAACTTGTAGATATCCAATGCAGGTACTCTGCATTGAAGGGATATGGTTATCGAATAAAATGAATTAGAAAAGGATTTGAAGAAAAGCATCCCTTAAGGGAGCTGAGGAAGGAAGGTTTGGGATTTCTGCACCTCATACAGGAGGAGCCAACCCCTCTCCTTTATCTAGCCCTTTAAGACTGCTGAGGAACAAGGTTTTGGGGTCCTACATGTGAAACAGTGGAGAGCCAACCCCTTCCTCTGATAGGACCCTTTCACCTCAGATGAGGGGAAGGCAGCAGGGTCCCAGCAGCAGGATACCTGGTATCTGGTTGGGGATTACTTGAAATTATTAAGGAAAAATTGATGATCTGCACCATACAATTTAATGCCAAGTACTCCCAGATATTTTAAGTGAATAAAGTTGCAGCCTAATTAAGCCACATCCTCTGCCTCTGGTCTAGCCATGCCTGGAAAAATACGGGAGAACCTTTACAAGAACTGATAAAAAGAAAATACAATAACTTCTCTGATGACCATTTAAGCTTAAAGACTTTCTTTAAAAATCATCTAAGTTTAAAAACCCTATTTTCAGAGCAGAAAGGCTTTTTATATAAAAAATTGGAGTGCTAAAGGGCTTTCATATAAGGAGGAGTGTTTGGACTCATTTGAAATGGAATTTCAACTCCTATTAAACCTTAATGGAACTGAACATATATATAACAGAAAATGTACTGAATAAAAGAAAGAATTAAAACTAGTTTACAGCTATGCTGAGAATTTCTCACCAAGAAGACAAAAGCAACATAACCGTAAAATTGAAGAATTGCAACTCTGCTGTATGTGCATTAGGAGATTGCATATTTATGAGCTGAAAATGCTACAAAGACCATCCAATTAAGATGCTGAACCAATGAAAGGTGACAGTGGCTTATATGAATCTAGTGAAGCCCCTGAAAGAGGTGAGCCTTCCACATTCAGTGAGACTGTGGAAAAACAGTATAAATTTTATATGCTCTCTTGCTCTTATTACACTCTTACACTTAAACTCCTAAACCCTTATACTCTATACACTACATGCTTAAACACTCAGGTCTTATCTCAGTCTATACATCTCATCTTCATAAGCAAGCAAACAGTAGCAATAAGACAGCTAAGAAAGAAGCCATAAAATCGCAGCAGAAACTGCAACCTTCTAGTCCAGCACCACTTCTGCAACATGATGACATAACCAAGACTTCAGCATTATGGTGAGAGGGAGTGTGCAAATACACCGCTAAAGGATTACATTTAAATTTTTCTTCTAATAATTTCAATGGGATACTGTAATTTAAGGTACTAACAGCTTTTCCTGATAAACACCAGATTGTTTGGGCTGTGTACTTCTGGAGAGGAGACATAAACTAATCCTGGTAAAGAGAGAAATGTGGGATTTAATATTCATTAATTTTCCTGTCTCAAGACGACTCCTTGAATGGCTTCTTTTAAGTCACTGAGTTAAAATTTTTCTTTGGTTTCATAGGACTTAATTATAAATAGGCAGAGATGAGTGATCTTAAACTGTTAGGTTATCCACGATAAACCAAACAGAATTCACCAACCTGTAAACAAAATTCCTTTGCCAATGTATAAACTGTTTTCGTTAGCTAATAAACCTTTAATTTGTTTACTATAGAATTGACTGTCAGCGTTGTCTTTGGTGTAAGATCTAGGGTACCAATTGATCTGGTAAGTGACTGTTCTCTTGGGACTGGAAGCAACCTAAATGTTGTGTGATTTTTGGTGTAAGTGACCTTTTATCTCAAAGTCCAGTTTGTCTGGGTAGCAAAACAGACTGGAGAGTCTAAGGGAACTGTCTGTGACTCCATGGTAAGACTATAGTGATCCAGAAGTTCACATCTGTTATTGGCTTAGTGAAATCTAATTATAGAACACATCACCTGCTTGGGGTGTTTGCCCTTCTTTCTGACAGTCTGCCCTGAGGTAGGCACTCATGGTCATGAGCCACTCCAAACAGCATGACAATTGGTGTAGTTGTAACCCACACCACCTGGGTGTGTTGTTCTGTCCCTTCTAGTGGCACCGAGACCACTTAGAGAGAGAGAGAGAGAGAGATTAATGAGTCTGCTCTATATCCTTAGCCTTTTAGCTCATGCACTAGAGGTTCATGCACTAAGCTCCAGAGGTCCCAGGTTCGATCCCGCCCACCGACAACAGGGGTCTGTCTGCTAAGCCAGTTATACTAAGTTTCACTAAGCCAGTTACAAGTGGGGGCTCCTCCGGGATTTCAATTGGGAAATCTCTGAAGCTCAGGACACACTTCCTCAGCTAGGGGAAGGACGTAACCCACACCTCCTGTTGTGGTGTTCTGTCCCATCTAGTAGCACCAAGACCACTTAGAGAGAGAGATTAATGAGTTTGCTCTACTACCTTAGCTAACAGCCAGTTGGCTTTTAGCTCATGCACTAAGCTCCAGAGGTCCCAGGTTCGATCCTGCCCACCGACGACCGGGGTCTGTCGGCGTTATATAGTCATGACACGATTCACGTGCAATGAGTCAATTGGGCTTAAAGATCAAAACTCAACGCTGTTAAAAGTTTATATTTGATATTGAGAGTTTTAAGGGTTAAAGCGTAATTACAATGAGTGAATCGCAGTCGTATGAGGGTCTTGACACAAAAGCCCTTGACAAATTATGTAAAAAATAGGGAAATATCCCATAAAAAAAGAAAGCTTCAGACCAGGAACTGAGGCTTTGCTCATAGACTTTGACCAAAGACAGGGTCTGAGCACCATATGCCACAGAGATCACAGCAGCAGAACTGGTCAGCTGAAGCTCCTCGAAGCCCAGAAAGAACGTGAACACCAGATACTGATGGTGGAACTCCAAATAAAGGGAAAAAAAGAAACTGCTGGAATTGAGAAGGAAGCTCACCAAAGACACAAGAAGTAGCTAGCATCTGAGAAAAAATTCACACACTGCAGCTCAAAGTCCTGGAGCAACAAAAGAAGCAGCCTCAGACTGTGAGTACATCCTCTTTCAACAGCCGGGAGTCGTAGAAAGCCTGTTCAATTTATCAAGAGGCTGACTGTGTTGAGGTGCTCCTGTCCACATTTGAGAGACTATGTGGGATCCATAAGATTCCAGAGGACAAATGGATGCCTATTCTCTTAACCAGTTTGACTGGGAAAGCCAGACAAGTTTTTAATGATACGGCAGAAGGTGATGCTAAGGTACACAAGAAATTTAAAGAAAATGTATAGAAAATGTTTAAGATTACCCGTGAGTCCTATCAATTGAATTATAGAAATTTTAAAATTAACAATGTTATTTATGTTGAATATGTGCATAAGATGTGTAATTATATGAAAAAAATGGGTAGTAGGGGCAGAGGCTGAAGGGAGCTATGAAATACTTTAATCTGGTGGCACAAGGGCAATTATTGTGGACTAGCACTGATGAGGTAAAAGCAGCTATCTGTGACAAAAAACCTTCAACAGTTTTGGAGGCAGCAGAAAGTATAAATGTTGACATATATTCTGATGTTGAGCTACTTTAGTACATTCTTAGGCTTGGCAGAATTTGATTTTTTTATATAATTTAAACAGAAAATATTATATGATTTAGACAGATATTTAGGTTTAAGCATTTTAAATATATTTTATTGATTTATATTTTCACTAATGCATGAAATTATGGGCTTTAACCATTTTTTCTATTTTTATCTATTTAGATTTTCTCAGTTACGGGAAATTATGGAAGGGTCAGACAATTATTTTATTATAGTAGACATTCAGATTCAAAAAGTTAAAGCTTTATAACCATTAAAACATATGTCAATATATACAAAGTAAATATCCTTAAATAAACAAATCATACCTGTTTTTACCATTCATTTATTAGTCCATTTGTAACAAGCCTGCTACAATTGTCTAAATCACTGGATTTTGAATTTAATAAATGTTGAGGCAAAGTAAGAAAAATGGTACCTATCTGTAAACTTTTATCATCATCTATGGTAATATATCTTTTCATCAGTTTGTGCATGTACACTTAAATTGACATTTACCAATAAAAATCCAATTCTTCCAAGGCTATTCATTTTGTAATAGGAATAATGAATGTGTGTTCGGTACATACTAGAACTGTTTTACAAGAAATCTGAGGCATAGTAAGCTTAAGTGACTTGCCCAAAAGTCGAAAGAATCAGTGAAAGAGCAAGTACTAAAACCCAGGAGTCCCATGCTCCATCTACTGTATACTTAGCCTTTCTACTGTGCTACTGATTTGACTAACAAGTGTGCAGTATAAATAAGGCACAAAGTCTGGCTACAATGGTAGAACAAAGACCAAATATTTTCTCTCCTATTGCAGTAATCTAGAAAACCACACAAACACCCTTTTTTCAGGATGTGGGGGTGAGTGGAGGAGAGAAACACTGACTTCTTTATAGATATAAAAACTATTGTTGTATGTTCATCTAGGACAAAGAAATGCAACACAGTTCAAAGATTAAATAGTTCAGCTATGAGTATAGGTTAAACAATTGTAGAACACAGACAAAGAAAGGAATAATACTAAAGCATACAACATAAAGTGTTACAAGTATCATTTTTTCCTCCAGTTCTTTTTTGTGAAGAGCAAAATCTCAGACTATGAAGTCAAAAGAATGAGGAAAGTCACAAAAAAAATGCAACTCTACCGCATCATCTTTTTCAGCCGGGAGGCAATAAATAGTAGCAATGACATGCCAAGCAAAATATATGAGATGAATACTATAGGGTCAGGCAAAAGGAACAGGATACTGTATCTTCTTTAGGAAACAATGTATCAACAATGAGACTTATCGGCTTTTATGCCATATTCTTGTTTCCATTACTCTCAAGTTCTTTTGTGTTTGACACTTTCTAAAATGGATAGAATTGGATGGAAAAAGTTTACACCCCAGGTTTTTAACACCAGTATTTAATAATGTAGTCAGACTAGTTCTACCATTTTAAAAAGAGAAAATGTGGAATCATCATCAATTTTCACTTTGTCTATGTACGGATAGGACACAGCATGAAACCTCAATTCTGATTGGCATCTTTTGGTCACTACTGTAATAATTACTTTATCTAATAAATAAGGACCACCTTCAATAAGAGGAACAGATTATTTTTTCAGAAATTTATACAATGTTTTGCTATTTTACCTTAACTGTTACATATAACATTAAGGTATATTTCTCAGTCTTTTATTCTTTTTAAGAACTTGGGAAAATGTCTCCTTTAAGTTATATTTTGAGATAAATATTGCATTCTTTAGCAAAATACTGATAAACACGATTTTGTAGAACAATGATAGCAGTACCAATAATGCATTAGTACTTTTGCACTAAAGAACAGAATTTCAAGGGAATACACAGAATAGTTATAGGTATATACACATGTGCTAATATCACCATTAATTTGATTTGTTTTTCTGCATATTCCCTGCTTGGAAGATTGTTATCAGCATTTTAACTTGTATTGCTGCTGTTCCAACATGTGAATTCACAGCCCAGTTCCCTAAAGTGACAAAAATCCACAACTATGAGACAGAGGGGGTTGAATATACTTTAAGTGCTATATAAGTGCTAAGTAACATGACAGTACCAAAAGAAACTTTGAGATACAATTGATGATCTTTAGCCTTCACCTATGGTAATCCTAATTAAAAATATCCCAAGGCTCTCACCACTGGAATACTGGCAAAGAACCACTTTTCTCACTTCTAGTTGATTTCCAATTTCAGTAATATAAAAAATATCCAAACATTAACTTCATAATGAACAGGATATTTCAATCCACTCTCAAAGAGTACTGAAAAGATTATTTTAAAATAATTTGTATCTTTTCACTAATTATTTTAAAGAATCATTCCTAACTTATGTACATATGTGAGAAAACAATCTTTTTATTTTATAATGCATTGAAAATAAATATGCAAACATATTACATACAAGTGTGTCAGTTTCATCTGTACAGCAAATATATTTATGCCCTAGTGCTCTACCACGTGGGCATACTTTGTATCCCCTGGTGAATGCAGTCATATCTACTGTGATGAGAAACTTCCTAATTTTAGAACAACCACCATTGATGGAGAGGAGCCCCCATTCAAAAAACATTATTAAATATATCTCAACACCATATATGCTTGGGGTAAAATCACCACTATCACATGGTGAAACGACATGGGCATTTGAAAAGTGTCTCTTTTGCACAACCCATGTTCTTAAAGGATTTGGAGAGTGGTGTCATATGATATGACCTTAAAGCAGAGCACCTGATCCACTGTAGTTGTGACACCCACAGCCAGTTTCATTTCTCAAGATGTCCAACTGATTTTGCATCAGAGATTTTTACATGTTCCTAAAACATAATTTTACTACGTTTGTTTAATGTAAGTTATTTTAGACACTTTAATAGAGAAATTAGGTCAAAGGTAACGCCAAAATGTCCTAAAATGAATGGGCTTATTCATTTTAGAATCATGTGCTTACATGCTGTCATGAACAGGGATGAGTTCCTGAATATGGGATAGAGAGATCCAAGCCATGAAGTTCACATCCAAATCCTACTTGTCACCAAGTTTGGTGGAGAAGGGGATGTTCAGTTTTTCAACTCTGAATTATGCCCCATCTTTAACACTGAATTACAATAATACATCCTTTTTTGAATAGTTCCAATTAAGTTGGTAATTAATAGTGCCAACTGACCAGGGGCACAGAGGGGGTGCATATGGGGTACAGGGATCTCCTGGGTCTGGCATGTACCTCCTAGTTTATCAAAGAGTGTCATGTGAGGTCTCAAATAAAAGCTGGTGTCACACTGGTCATCTATATCACCACAAAACACATGCATGGATTTTATATAAGGAGTTATGTATATATACTGAAAATTATGAAAAATATACTAAATGTTTATTTATCTGGTTGTGCACATGTAAATTAAGTATTGTATGGTTCACAATGGGTCTCCTCTCATCAGTTTGAACCAACTGATAATGAAGGATTTTGAAAACTTCAAAGAGAGAAAAGTAACAGGAAAAAGTAAACAGTGGGGAGGGATAGGGGAGGAGACCCTATCCTGAAGTCCATATTAAAGGTTGCTCTAGTATATTTGGGGGACACCCTCTCATCCTTCACCTAGGAAATAAATGGACAGCAAGTTTGCTTAGGGAAAGAGGGGTTTCAGACAGCCGTGGCTGAAAACACTGGAGAGAACTTTGGGTGAAATGAGCTTCTTTAGACAAGAGGGTAATTTGGTAGTTAAATTTAGTCTCTAGAAAGAAGATTTTTATTTTGTTTTATAGCTAAACTTTTTTTTCCAATATTCTTACTCACTATCACTTGACTGTTCTTTGATAATAAATTTATACTTGTTTTCACTATAAATGTATATAAGTGCTGCATTGGGCAAAGTGATTAGACTGAGTTGAATCTTAAAAACGGGTATATACTGTTCATTTGGGAACAGCAGGTCTGGTAATTCTGAGAGTGTTCAGTGGACAAGGGAATGGATATTACAGAGAACTCTCAGAGAGCTCAGGGGCTGGTCAGCTCCTATCACTACCTGTACAGAGAGAGAGCGAGGCCTGCAGAAGCCTGGAAGGCAGTGCTTGTGTTGCCTGTGGGTGGTGGTTTCACAGCAGGCACAGAAAAAACTTCCTAATGCAGAGGAAAGGTGATGGTGAGGTGCCTCTCAACCTGGGGTACCCCTAGGGAGAGTCAGAAACTCTTTTTCACATGAGTAGTCCCACTGATGGCAACAGAACTATTTGCATAAATTGGCTGCTCAATTCCCCCAACCCAGGATATAGGTCTCCGCATCCCATGTGAGAAATCCAGCAGAGCCTGAAGGGATGCACACATGATCATTGCAGGTGGCATCAGAAAGGTTCTATGAAGTTGCAACATGCTCAGTGCAGATGAAGTGTTAGAAGATTTTAAGTAGTAAGCCTCTAGGTCAGGGGTGGGCAAACTACAGCCCAGGGTCCGGATCTGACCCGCCAGCCGTTTTAAACCAGCGGGGTCTGGGGCTTGCCCCACTCCAGAGCTCCAGCTGGGCGCAGGGTCAGGGGCCACCCCACGCAACTCCCAGAAGCTGCGTCAAGGCCCCCCTCCGGCTCTTACGTGCTCCAGATTCAAGTAGCATAAGTTAAAAGTATAAGAAGAAAAAGTTAGTCCTTAGAAATCCTACAGAATTAAACATCAGATCCAGCTTGACTTGACTGACTTCAACTAGACTTCTCATTTGAGTCGGGCTAACAGGTCCAACTGGGCAGAAAAACCTCTGACTTTTCAGAAATGATATATTATTCCTTCACTTAATCCTGCTATGAGTACAGGGGACTGGACTAGATGACCTCTCGAGGTCCCTTCCAGTCCTATGATTCTATGACTCTATAAC
Organism: Chrysemys picta bellii; assembly: GCF_011386835.1. Lineage (NCBI taxonomy): Eukaryota > Metazoa > Chordata > Testudines > Emydidae > Chrysemys > Chrysemys picta. Next base: position 41,883,312 of record NC_088797.1, read on the forward strand.
CCCCAAGAATCTTCTTTTCATAGCAAGTATTAAATATGTGCAGACTATTGCCTCACAGGAAGTTATCTAAAACTTTTCAGATTTGGCTCCCAATGTTTGGAGGACACCACTGGATCTGATATCAGGAGTCTGATCTAAAGCCTATTAAAATAAATGGCATCTTTTTATTGATGTCAATGGGTTTTCTACTTTCTCCTGTGTCTACTATGTATTACCTATTCTGCATTAAAACATTTTTGCCAGAATTCTCTTAGAGACCAATTCTATAATAGCCTTTTCAACTAATTAGAATACATTTCCACCCTTTCTGATATTATAGCATTGGCAACTTTGATTCATGCAAGATTTACTGCATATTTATACTTTGCATTGCTTTGGCAAGTTTATAGTTTATTTTGCCTTTTAAAGATATTATTCATTTTTGTGCTTTGATTTTTTTGTTACAAATATTTTTGCAACATTGCCTACATGTGCTTCTGTTGTTGCCTAAAACCCTTAAAAATATTACACCTTAGAAGCTCATTCTAATAGCAAACTTTTACTAAACATCTGGACTTAACTCAAAAATTCTGATTTTTTTTTAAAAAACGGATCTCAATTTTATGTAACGTTATTTAAACATGTTTTCTTCTTTCTTTCCTAAGGAATGAACTTCCACTGACTCACTAGTATTGCAATCCAGTTAACTAATGGATTTTCCCTAATAGAAAATTTAGATAAGCTTGGAGAAAAAAAAAAGTCCACAGTGTTTTCATCAAATCCTTATCTATCTTGAATTTCTAATGCAAATCAAATAATATGGTGAGTGCTCAGATTTTAGAAATTTTAATTTCTGGTTTGCCAACTCCAACTTAAAGGGTCACTTGCAATGTATTGGCAAAATTATCAGAGAGTACAAAATGTTGCTTTGATTCATTCAGATAGCAAGCACCTATTCATGTGAGTAACTGTTTTAAGGCAAGCAGTCCTATTGGCTTCAAGCAGGCTATTCACATCAGTGAAGTTACTCGTGTGTGTTAATTTTTTGCAGGATTGGGTCCTTAATCAATAACACTGAATAGGCAACACAGAGGCACACCAAGCACCATCTCAATATGATTTTTTTCATTATATTCTGATAAAATGAACCTCATTAATATCAGGTGACAGCATCACAAGTAATATATAAGTATCAAAGTTCAGTTACTATGAAAAGTTTCAGAGACATCAAAAATATTTGGATAAGCAGGAATTCAGAGTATTGGATAGCTATGTGATTCATATTGAGATATATAACCAAAATTTGGATGAGTTTCAGAGTAGAGGAGATTGGATAACTGGAAGATTACTATACTGGAGTTCAGCATTGAGAAAGTGAGGATTTGAGTAAAGAAATTATGTGAGCCAAAGGTAGCATATAGAGTACTTAAAGCTCCTTTAAAAATGAAATAACATTCAGTATACTTAATGATAGAGTGAAATAAGACAAAATAATTCTTTCATAAGAAAAAGATGGAAAAAAATATTAAGAAGCTATTTTTCTTTACAGCATTGTGCAGTTAGAGGATGAAACTGTATATCAAATCACAAGCCTCAGTGAACAATACTGTACCTCTTCATTCACAGAATGAGACACATGTACACAAGCCCTGCAAGCCATTAGTCATAAATATGAATCCTGTGAACAGTTATACACATAAGTAGCTACATTCATGAGAATAGTCCTGCTAAAGTTACTCACGAGTAGTACTGCAGGCTCTGATGCCAAGAACTTGATCTTGTGAACGCTACCATTTAAAATGCAAGCAGTCCCATTGAGTTAGGAAGGACCGCTTACATGACTAATGAGTTGCTAGATTCATCCCTCAGATATTACCATTCTTTAAAAGGCTCTGCAGCAGATAATTATGAATTTCCTCAGAATTTTTTTCTTGGAAATAGGTGATAGCTGCCTCAACTTTTATACTATATATAAAATTATGTTTTACTACTTTAGAAATTCCTAAACTATACTATTGCTAACTAATAGTTTGTATAGCTTTTATTTAAAAATATGTTAGCTCATAAACTAACATACATACTCCCCATATATCTAAATTGTATTACAAAATGAGTATTGTGCATAAAAATGTTATTTTATAACAACTAAATTCTGCATCAAAAAGAGATTACATTTGTTTAGGTACAATCCACAGTGTTATCAAAAAATGTAGCTATAATATTTTTATATGAATGTGAAGAAAATGTAAACAAAAAAGTACAGAGAAAACACACATTTCTTATTAGAAATGTCAATTAAAAATGAAAGATAAGATTCCTCCATATAAAAATCAATCAACTTTTCAAAGATGTTGTCATACTCATTAGAACCATACAGAGCAATAAACTAGCTGCAATATATTCTCATATCAAATCATTACCCCAATAAAAACAGCCATGTGTCCCTATAATTAATAACTAATATAATAATTGCTAATAATGTCGGCAGTATTCTGAAGTTGTGGAGACAGCCTGGAGTTTGGGGTTACAGCATTTACAGCTCTGCTGCGGACTTACTGTGTGACTTCAGGCAAGTCACCCATTCTCTTTGCCACAGTTTAGCTATGAATTTAAATAACCATAATACAAATCCTACCTCAGTAAAGTGTTGTGAAGCTGGGTTAATTAGTATTTGTAAACCACTTAGATCCCCCAAATTAAAAAAAAAATCTCTACAATAGCTAATTGTTACAATAGTCTACTTCGTCACACAAATGTGCATCCAACATATGGAGAAGTGCGGTTTAGTTGCTCTGGAGAGTCTCTTTTTTCATTTGTTTTATTCATCTGGCTCAAACAAATGCAATTTAAGGAATCAGACTGTAAACTATAAACCTTTTTGGAACTCTCCAAAAAAAGCAAGTTTTGTTTTACATCATTGACACACTGAAGCCCACTACAAAAAAGAATAATTTTGTTCACTTTTCCTTAAAATTAAAAACATCACAGATTTTAAAACAAACTATTTTGTGCCTTAATGAATAGAGAGTAACTTTTAATTAGTTTAGTGTGAACTGCTGTGCTGCAAACTAGAATGGAAGGGTGGGTATATTTCCATGACAGTATTTACTTTTGCTTCTTGAAGTGGTTAAACAAGAATGAAAACAGCAAGTTTCATTAACTATTTACTTCTGTCTTTTTATTCCGTGCATTAAATAATGCCAGTCTTCCTACACTGAAACCAACCCATTACTTTATAAAATGGTTTTACTCAAGCTCTGTTAAATCAGCTAGTCCAGTTAAAGTTGTGAGCATGCCCTTCTGTGCCAGACTCATGGATTAGCTTAAAGTAACAGCGTTCTAAAACGTAGCACAAGATGTGTCAGCCTTGTGTTTCTATTTACAATATGGAAACCCCCTGAATGGAATTTTACAATCCGCTGCAGGATGGCTATTGTAAACAGACCCAGCCTCAGCCGCTTGGTCTGGGCATTTTCACAGGGACAACTTTCCCTCTCTGCCTCCAGCCCCGGACTTCCAGAGTTCCTTGCTACCGAGCGAGCAGCCTGTCCTCAGCCAAGCCTCGTCTCTCCCTAGCTATGCTCCAAGCACAGCAGGTTGGGAACTACTGCGGCTGGGACACACACACGCACTTGGGACAATCACAATGACTATCTCCATCTCCGCCCCACCTCCAAAGGTCCAAGCCTAGTCTCCTAACGCTGCTACCCAGCGGGGCCGGGACCTTTGCACCAGTCCAGCCTCGCTCAGCGGATGGTTCCCACATTCGTCTGCCAACCTCCCCCCATCTCTGGCCAGCTGCACCAACCCCCTGCCCCCGCCCTAGAACGCGTAGGACCCCTTCGGAGCTCCCTGCAGCCCGCCAAGAACCTCCCCCGGCTGCGGAAACCCTCCAGCACGGACCCAACAAATCGCCCCGTCTCTCCCATTCCCCCAGCCCCGTGGAGCAGCTCAAGGTCACCTAATGACAAAGCCGGCAGCACCTGGAAGGGGGAGCCTGCTGCAAAAGCCGCTGGTCAGAAACACCTGCCGCAGGAGGGATCCCCTGCTTTGCACTGGGGGGTTAGGGGGGAGCTGGCGCTTGATACCCCCTGCCCCTGCCCGGCCCGCCAATGCTGCAGGATCGGAGCCGGAACGGAAAGTTCCTTTGCTTACCTGGGCTGGGGACTGAGGAGCGCGCGCCTCAGAAGTGAAGCTGCTGGCCGGCCGGCCGGGGCGGGCACGCGGATGCTGCTGCTGCTGCTGCAGCTGTTGCTAAGTCACACAGGCGGCTGAACAAGGGTCCGCTCAAAGCACCAGCATCCCCAGCAGCTCGCGGCGGCGCCCGGGGATTCCTCGGCTGCACGACGCCTCCTGCTGCTGCTGCACCATCCTGCTGCGCCCTGCTGCTGCGCTCTGGCATTCCACCGCCAGCCTCAGCCCAACTTTGGCTGGCCAGACGTGAAGGGGGAGCCCTGCAGGACAAACAGATCCTCCGCCCTCCGGAGAAGGTTCCAGCCCTGCCCCATGGCAGGCAAGGAAACGCCTGGCAGGCCTGGTGCCAGGGAGAAGGGTTGGCTGAAGAACCGGGACTCTAATTGCCACTCACTACCCACTGCTCCCATTGGCACAGAGCTTCCCCAAGGAGGTGAAGGGGGAGCTGCCGTGGGTGCTACTGGAGATGGGAAGTGGACAGCACGACTCCATTTCCCTTCCCAGAAGGGAGAGGATGTGTACCATAGGGAAGGGGGAGGGGGATCACCACCCCTCCATTCTGTCATCTCCACTGGGACAGGGGATAAGAGGGAGGCTGGGTATCCAGCCTCCAAGGGGAACAGTGTTAATCATTATTATCTAAGGGCTGTTAGGACTTGAATGCATCCAATCATTTTCTTGTTTAGGACAGAATTAGGGGGCAGAGCTGGAGGAATGGGGAGTGCTCCCTCCCAGATGGATTCCCCTTGTTTAACCTGGGCCCTGCTCTAACCCCTCTTTTCTGATGCTCCATTCAGTAGGTCACCTAGTCAGGTAGGCTCCTGATGCTAACATGTCAACCCCAAAGGCCAAGTCAGGGTATTTCTGAGACTGGGACGCTATTTGTTTTCACTTCACCGCCATATCAGCATTTTTACAGTAGCAGACAGAAAATAATCATATCAAACTTTGACCTTTGGAGCACTACTTCCATCCATGCAAGAGGGGATTTAATTGTGTAGTTATCACTACCATAAATGGAAGTTTTCCTGTCATTTCCATGCCTAATTAGGGCCTGACTCAATGTCCATACAAATCAGTGGGAAGAACCCCATTAAACTTCAAGAGGTGATGGATCAGGCCTTAAGACAATAGACTTGTGCATATCAATAACATGGTACTGTATCCGAGGCACCCTGAGATATAAGTACAGTTATTGTATAGTAATATATATTGCAAGGGGGAAGGCGGTGTACGTCAAAGAGTGTGTTAGACATTTCCCACCAGCACAGACTACGTGTCAATTAGAGCTGATCAAAAACATTAAAAATTTGCATTTTGAATCCACATTTTGAATTTTGATAAGAATAAGATGAAATTTTTCTGAAAGTTTTCTCAAAAATATGACCCATTTTTCAACCAGCTCTGTTAACGTTTGGTGATTTAACCAAGCTTCCCTGGTAAAAACTGTACTGTAGCATTTATCTTTCCCCCCAATATGTATTAAACTATTTATTTTAATAGCTTAACTGAGGATCTGTATTTAAATCCATGATAAACTGACTGGATATTTGAGAGCTTTTCAATCTCTAAGGTCTTGTCTATGCTAGAGAAATTTGGTGTGCTGACCATTTTTTGTTCCTGTAGCATGCTTGTAACACCCTGTTGGCTAAATTTTCAGAACCCAGCAGCTCCCTTATCCACAGGTGCTGGAACTAGACGTTTTGGAGGTGCTGCCACACTCCTTAGCATGAAGTGGTTTCCATTACATATAGGGTTTAGTTTGGTTCAATGACTCCCAGCACCCCCACTATAAAAACTGTTCCAACACCCCTGCTCTTATCTGTCTACATGTGCCCATGTATATGTAACACCGACAGACCCCGATCGTCAGTGGGCAGGATCAAACCTTGGGCCCATGGAGCTTAGTGCATGAGCCTGTATCGCATGAGTTAAAAGCCAACTGCCTCTTAACTAAGGCTATAGAGCAGACACAAGCTCTTTCTCTCTCTCTCTAAGTGGTCTCAGTGCCACTAGATGGGACAGAACACCACACCCAGGATGTGTGTGGGTTTTACTCTCTCTCTCTCTCTCTCCCCTCCCCCCGGTGCTGAGGCTATCATACCACAACTTGAGTCAGTTGCTTGAAAATCTGTCTGCCAAGAGAACAAACAATTCACTGTACTAGCAACAATTGCTAAGTGCTACTTCATGATCTGCATGGTATATCCCAGTCCCATAGCAGCTGTTTTAATGTATGTGCATAAAACTTTTCTAATTTGACTAGTACACCTTCTGCAGGCTGTGCTAAAATAAGTTAGAGCCTACATGCAGGGGCAACAGTTTGTTTGACTAACTGGGATTAATTTGTAGCAAGTCTTTCTGCCTTCTCCCTTCACAGTGTCTGGAGCACTGCACTATTTTATATTAGATAAAATGCAACAGGCAAATATTGTAACAGAAATAAATAAATTAATTAATAATTATTTATTATTTAATACATACTTAAATAGTAAAGGACCAGTCATTGAAAGTCCACTTGCTTTCAGTTTGCCAACAGCACACTCCACCACCATCCTGCACTTGCTGAGAGTAGCCTGAATTTAAATACTCAGGCCATAGTTTCTTAAGCCAATGGAAATAATGGATATATTGTGAATGACTGTGGAGATGGAAACATCCTGAGTGGTGTTGATGATGATGATGGTGGTGGAAGAATTTCTCCTCTGACCGCTCTTGAAAAGTCCAAAGTTTTTGAAAACTCTGGCATTGTGTACTTCGACCTATGGACATAGGCACCAACTTCCCCTCTTCCTGGTGGGTGCTCAACCCCCCTGGCCCTGGCCCTGCCCCGCCCCCTTCCCCCAAGTCCCCGCCTCTTATCCGCCTCCTCCCCTCACTGTGCTGCATCCCCACTCCTCCCCCTCCCTCCTGGAAAGTCTTAAGCACCGCCAAACAGCTGTTAGGCGGCAGGGCAGTGGGAAGCGCTGGGAGGGAGGAGGAGGAGCAGGGACTCAGCACCCTCCTGGGTGGGAGAGAAGGAGGCCAGGAGGGGGGAGCTTGGCTGCCGGTGGGTGAAGAGCACCCACTAATTTTTCCCCGTGGGTACTCCAGCCTCGGAGCACCCATGGAGTCCACGCCTATGCCTATGGAATGATCAAGGTACCTGCCATAATGATCCTCTATGTCTTGCATCACCATTAATTAGTACACCTTTCTGTTGGTGTAATCCTGGCCTTCTTGGGGGTGGAGGTACAGAATGGATGCATGGATTACATCTATAGCTCCAGCATAGATCAGGAAGCCATTTTTTGAAATTCCACATCAACCTCAGGTACATAGTCCACTCCAATCACAGTTCTCCTGCAGTATGGTTTGTAATGCCATGGAAACTGCTCCCACTATGGACTTCCCAACCCAAAGCTGTGCCCAGCTGACTAGAATCTGTCTGGATAGCCAGCTTCCCTAAGGCAAGTGCCCCTCAATTTTCCATACTGAGTTCAGTTCTAATCCTCATGGTCTGACTGCTGCAATATTGAGACTAATTTACCACCTTGAAGTCCTCCACCCACTATTGTACCTCCTAGGTCTCAAAAATAATGTGGTCTTACCAGTCACCAGAAGTACTGTCTTAAGCCAGATACTCCTAAAGGGATAGAGATGGCAATAAATCCATTAATTCATTATCTCTCCCTGGCTCTCCACAGGCCTTCCCCACTGCCTCTGGTGCCATCTGAGACACCTCGTGGCTATTTTTCAAGTCACATCCATTATATTTCTGCAGTACTTTCAGCACACGCTAGTTAGCAATATAGAATTAGGCTATTCGTGCAAAGGCTGAGTACCACGTTTTAAAAGATTAGAATACTTGATAACATCCAGTTAAGGTTCCTCATTTTATCCTCAACAACAAACGTACAATCAACTGAGAAATAACATTTTCCAATCCTTTCCCCAGCTACATCTCATACCTGTGTAAACATGAAGAGCAAATAAACTGGGAAAACCTAATAAAAAATAGCAGCATCTCTGTTTTGACAATGTTTAAATTGACTCCAGAAAAAAACAGAATTAAAATGTTTACAAAACAAAACAAAAAATAATCATGCAGGCATCAGGTAAATCTGGTGCTATTTTCAGCTTGTGCTTATTAATCATTTAGAGCAGATGGTTGGGATACAAACTGAAAAGCATTAGGTGTGCATTCTTTCTTTTGAATGTATGATAGTAGGATAGTAGTTGAGTGTATGACTGGAGCACATCGTAGTCCCTATAGCAAGTCTCTTACTTTAACATGAAGTAGGACTGGTAAAACAAAGCTCAGGGAATACTAGCAATTCATCCTTTTTCTTCCCTTCTCTTGGCCTCAGATCCTCGCTCCTTCCCTCCTCAGAGTGGCTTTATATATTGTTACAAACAGGGCTGGCTCCAGGTTTTTTGCCACCCCAACCGGAAAAAAAAAAAAAAAAAAAGAAGAAGCTGCGGCAGCGCGATCGTGCCGCTCCACTCTTCGGCGGCAATTTGGCGGCAGGTCCTTCGCCTGAGAGGGACTGATGGACCTGCTGCCGAATTGCCGCCGAAGACCCAGACGTGCCACGCCAATAGCAGCCGGAGTACCGCCCCTTGGTATTGGCCGCCCCAAGCACCTGCTTCTTTAGCTGGTGCCTGGAGCCGGCCCTGGTTACAAAACAGCATAAATTCACAGCTCTTTAAAATGTGTGATGGTAAGATACACCTAGAATCCAGGATGCACTTTACCCATTTTAGCTACATCTGCCTATGAAAATCTATCCAATTTAAACAAGCATGTAACAATTCTTTAAGTTTGCTAAGGTTCTGGAATCTATCCCATTCAGGTTTCTTATATGGGGCACATCATTGTAGTCTCTGAGGGCCTATTAAGTCAGCCCTTACCATTCCTGATGCTTGCAACTGTCCTACATTTTTTTGTCCTTTCCTTTAACTACAGTTTAACTAGTGGATTACCCTGACTGGCTGCAGTTTGCCCACCAATGATCTAGACCAGGGGTCTCCAAACTACGGCCCGCAGGCCGGATCCGGCCCAGGGCTGCCATTTGTCCGGCCCTCCAACCAACAGGGGAGAAGCGAACAGCTGAGTGGGCACAAGCAGGCAGGGGGAGGGGCTGCCGGCAGCAGTGTGGGGGTTCAGGTGAGCTGAGCTCTGCAGAGGAGTGAGTGCCTCTGGGAGCCAATGTCCCCCCAAAAGGGGAGCCAACTTAGGGGAGAGTCGTTGCTGCAGCCGAGCAGGCGTGGACCCCTGCCTTAGAGTAAAAATACAAGCCAGATGCTTAATTATATCTCCAATAAATGGAAATAAAGAAAATGGAAATTAACAATTTCATAATGGTTAAATTTTAACTACATCACTAATAGAACCAAACAGTATTTGTATTATACAAATGTGAGTTTTTAGAAATAAAATAAAAAAAATGTGAAATGATTTTTAATGTATTGACAAATATTTTGTGTGATTTCACAGTACCTGCATTGATTAACTTTTATACCTGATTTAGAATTTAATGCAACACTGACACAGTACAGTAGTGTTGTTTTTTTAATGATTTTGCATATATTTGCATATACTTAATTTCTTTCAAGTTGCTTCGGCCCCTGAAGCCCCTTCAGAAATCTAATATGGCCCTCGTCTCATAAAGTTTGGAGACCCCTGATCTAGACCATCCCTGACAGTTGTTTGTCTAACCTACTCTTAAACATCTCCAATGATGGAGATTCCATAACCTCCCTAGGCAATTTATTCCTGTGCGTAACCACCCTAACAGGAAGTTTTTCCTAATGTTCAACCTAAACCTCCCTTGCTGCAATTTAAGCCCATTGCTTCTTGTCCTATCTTCGGGAGGTTAAGAAGAACAATTTTTCTCCTGCCTCCTCGTAACAACCTTTTATGTACTTAAAAACTGTTAACATGTCCCCTCTCAGTCTTCTCTTTTCCAGACTAAACAAACCCAGTTTTTTCAATCTTCCCTCATAGGTCATGTTTTCTAGACCTTTAATAATTTTTGTTGCTCTTCTCTGGACTTTCTCCAATTTGTTCACATCTTTCCTGAAATGTGGCACCCAGAACTGGACACAATACTCCAGTTAAGGCCTAATCAGCACGGAGTAGAATTACTTCTTGTGTCTTGCTTACAACACTCCAGCTAATACATCCCAGAATGATATTTGCTTTTTTTGCAACAGTGTTACACTTTTGACTCATATTTAGCTTGAGTCACTATGAGTCACTTGAGTTACTATGACCCCAGATCCCTTTCTGCAGTACTCCTGCCTAGGCAGTCATTTCCCATTTTGTATGTGTGCAACTGATTGTTCCTTCCTAAGTGGAGTACTTCGCATTTGTCCGTATTGAATTTCATCCTATTTACTTCACACCATTTCTCCAGTGTGTCTAGATCATTTTGAATTATAATCCTATCCTCCAAAGCACTTGCAACCCCTCCCAGCTTGGTATTGTCTGCAAACTTTATAAGTGTACTCTTTATGCCATTATCTAAATCACTGATGAAGATATTGAACAGAACCAGACCCAGCATTGATCCCTACAGGACCCCACTCGTTGTGCCCTTCCAACATGACAGTGAACCACTGATAACTACTCTCTGGGAATGATTTTACAACAATTATAAACCCACCTTATAGTAGCTCCATCTAGGTTGCATTTCCCTAGTTATGCGAAAGTCATGCGAGACAGTATCAAAAGCTTTGCTAAAGTCAAGATATACCACATCTACTGCTTCCCCCCATCCACAAGGCTTGTCACTCTGTCAAAGAAAGCGATCAGTTTGGTTTGACATGATTTGTTCTTGACAAATCCATGCTGACCGTTACTTATCACCTTATTATCTTCTAGATGTTTGCAAATTGATTGCTTTATTATTTGCTCCATTATCTTTCCGGGTACAGAAGTTAATCTGACTGGTCTGTAAGTCCCCAGGTTGTCCTTATTTCCCTTTTTATAGATTGGCACTATATTTTCCCTTTTCCAGTCTTCTGGAATCTCTCCCATCTTCCATGACTTTTCAGATATAATCACTAATGGCTCAGATATCTCCTCAGTAAGCTCCTTGAGTATTCTAGGATGCATTTCATCAGGCCCTGGTGGCTTGAAGACATCTAACTTGTGTAAGTAATTTTTACCTTGTTCTTTCCCTATTTTAGCCTCTGAGCCTACCTCATTTTCACTGGCATTCATTATGTTAGACATCCTATCACCACCAACCTTCTTGGTGAAAACCAAAACAAAGAAGTCATTAAGCACGTCTGCCATTTCCATATTTTCTGTTATTGTTTTCCCCCTGTCAATGAGTAACGGGCCTACCCTGTTTTTGGTCTTCATCTTGCCTCTCATGTATTTGTAGAATGTTTTTTTGTTACCCTTTATGTCTCTAGCTAGTTTGATCTCGTTTTGTGCCTTGGCCTTTCTAATTTTGTCCGTACATACCTATGTTATTTGTTTATATTCAGCCTTTGTAATTTGACCTAGTTTCCACTTTTTGTAGGACTCTTTTTTTATTTTTAGCTCATTGAAGATCTTCTAGTTGAGCCAAGGTAGTCTCTTGCCATACTTCCTATCTTTCCTATGCAGTGGGATAGTTTGCTCTTGTGCCCTTAATATTGTCTCTCTGAAAAACTGCCAACCGTCTTCAATTGTTTTTCCCCTTAGACTTGCTTCCCTTGGGATTTTACCTACCAACTCCCTGAGTTTGCTAAAGTCTGCCTTCTTGAAATCCATTGTTCTTATTTTGCTGCTCTCCATCCTACCATTCCTTAAAATCATGAACTTTACCATTTCATGATCACTTTCACCCAAGTTGCCTTCCACTTCCAAAATCTCAATCAGTTCCTACCTATTTGTCAATATCAAATCTAGAACAACCTCTCCCCAGTAGCTTTCTCCACATTTTGAAATAAAAAATTGTCTCCAATACATTCCAAGAACTACTTAGATAATCCATGCCCTGCTGTGTTATTTTCCCAACAGATGTCTGGGTAGTTGAAGTCCCCCATCACCACCAAGTCCTGTGCTTTGGATGATTTTGATAAAAGCCTCACCTACCTCTTCTTCCTGGTTAGGGTGGTCTGTAGTAGACCCCTCCCATGACATCACCCTTGTTTTTACCCCTTTTATCTTTACCCAGAGACTTTCAACAAGTCTGTCTCCTATTTCCTCCATTCAAGTATATACATTTTTATTATACAAAGCAACACCTCCTCCCTTTTTCCCTGCCTGTCCTTCCTGACCAAGCTGTACCCTTCTATACCAATCCAGTCATGCATATTAGCCCATCAAGTCTCTGTGATGCCAACTATGTCATAGTTATGTTTATTTACTAGCATTTTGAGTTCTTCCTGCTTATTCCCCATACTTCTTGTATTAGTATACAAACATCTAAGATATTGATTTGATTCCCCCCGTTCCCCAGTTCTGTCTTGTCTCTCCCTTATCCCTGCTATAACAGCCCATGCTCCCCCCAGATTCTGACCCTTTTCTCAGGTCTCCATGTTTTTGATTTACCTGTGGGCTTTGGTCACTCACCTGCCCCCTTCAAACCTAGTTTAAAGCCTTCCTCAGTAGGTTAGCCAGTCTGTATCCACATATGCTCTTCCCCTTCCTCGATAGGTGGACCCAATCTCTGCTTAGCAGTCCTGCTTCCTGGAACAGTATCTGGTGGTCAAGGAAGCCAAAGCCCTCCTGGTGACACCATCCTTGCAGCCAGGCATTCACCTCCAGGATGCATCTGTTTCTGACTGGGCCCTTACCCTTGACCAGAAGGATCGAAGAGACTACCACCTGTGCTCCCAACTCCTTCACCCTTACTCCCAGAGCCCTGTAGTCAGTTTTGATCTGCTGAGGGTCATACCCCACAGTATCATTAGTGCCCACATGGATGAGAAGCATGGGGTAGTAGTCAGAGGGCCAGATGATCCTCAGCAATGCCTCCGTAACTTCTCTGATACAGGCCCTTGGCAGGCAGCATACCTCCCAGGATGCCATGTCAGGGTGACAGATGGGTGCCTCCGTCCCCCTCAGAAGAGATTCACCAACCACCACTACCTGACATTTTCTCTGGGGAGTGGTGGCTGCAATCCTCACAGCCTTAGGAGTAGATGGCTTCTCCTCCTCCACCTTTGTGAAATCTGAAAATATCCAACATCTCCCCATTTGTTTTGGAGCCTGAGACCTTTCCCATAGGATTTTCTGGACCCAGCCTTCTCAGGCCTGGATATTCAGGAAAATCCTGGTAACTCCCTGCCTATTTTTCTAGGTTAATGAGGATGAAGACTGTGATGGGTTGCCCCCTTTAGGATGCCACCTGATGTGCTGAGATACCACTGAGCCTGTCTATTATGCCAGCCTGGGTACCCTTTTTACCTGTCTTGCTGAGCCAAGCTACTGTATTAAGCCTCCTCCATCGCACCCACAGGCAGGACCACACCCAAATGCAGAACGAAACAGACACTGAGATCAATTCTGGGAAGGCTCAGCTTAAGGGACTTGCCTCAGCACTCAGGTGTCCACCTCCCTTGGGGTGCAGACCCAAATATATATTATGAAATCCACCTCCTCCCTCAATGTGGAGGAAGGTACGCACAGCTTCTTACTCCCCCCACCTCCCTTCAATTATGAATTGTACACACAGGGTTATGTTACAAACAAGAAATACGTTTATTAACTACAAAAGGTGAATTTTAAGTTAATATAAGAGATAACAGACAGAACAGGGCAGATTACTGACCAAATAAAGCAAAATATGCAAGCTAAGCTCCATATACTTAAGAAACAAGTTACAAAATGTAAATTCTCACCCAAAATGTTATTTTAGGCAGGTCGCACAGTTTCTGTGGTTCAGAGTTCCAGTTATATTCCTTTTCAGACTGGACCCCTGTCTCAATCTGGACTCCCCCCTTGCCTTCAGGTCGCTTTAGCAGTCTTTCTTCTTGGACAGACAGGCCATGGAGAGGAGGAGTCTTGTTTGCCTTCCTCCCCACCCTTAAATAGGATTTACACAAGGTGGGAATCCTTTGTTTCCCAAACTTGACCCCCCCCCCTTCCCTTCCAGTGGAAAGTTACAAGAAGTCACAGGTGATGTTTAGTATCAGGTGACAAGACCACCTGACCTCGTAGTGTTACAGGTCCTGTCTACACTGGCAAGTTTCTGTGCAGTAAAGTAGCTTTCTGCATTGTAACTCCCGAGCTGTACACACTGCCAAGCCACTTAGTGCACAGAAACTGCGCAGTTGCAGCACTGTAAAAAATTCACCCCAACGAGAGGCATACAGCTTTCTGCACTGAAGGTACAGTGCTGTGGTGTGAGTGTAGGCACAGTGGTCGATTACAGTGCTGCAATTGGCCTCCGGGAGGTGTCCCACAATGCCTGTTCTTGTCTCTCTACTGTCCTTCCCTCAGGTGACCAACAGTCATCCCCACCCCGTAAATTCCTTTTGAATTTTGAAAATCCCCTTCCTATTTGCTCAGTATTGTGTGCAGTGGTCTCAGCGCATCTTTCCAGCTGGCCATGCCTGCTCCATGCACCAGGCAATTGCCTGCTTGGAGCAATGCCAAGCTGCTGGACCTCATCAGCATTTGGGGAGAGGAGGCTGTCCAGCCATAGGAATTATGATACCTACAGACAGATTTCACGATGCAATGACAGAAAGGGGCCATGACAGGGACACACTGCAATGCAGGGTCAAAGTGAAGGAGCTGCAGAACGCCTACCACAAGGTGCGGGAGGCAAACCACTGCTCTGGTGCTGCACCCACAAGCTGCTGGTTCTACAAAGAGCTGGACGCGATACTCATGGCAACCCCACCTCCACTGCGAAGGCCACTGTAGATACTTCAGTGGCTTGTGTGCCAGTTGAGAATAGACCGAGCCAGGACGACGAAATCTTGGATGAGGATGTGGAGGGGGAGGGGGACCTAGAGGCAGAGGATGACTGAGGGCATGTCTTCACTACGGGGGGGTCGATTTAAGATACGCAAATTCAGCTACGCAAATAGCGTAGCTGAATTCGACCTATCGGAGCTGACTTACCCCGCTGTGAGGACGGCGGCAAAATCGACCTCCGCAGCTCCCCGTCGACGGGGACCACCTCCGCTGGTGGAGTAAGAGCGTCGATTCGGGGATCGATTGTCACGTCCCGACAAGACGCGATAATTCGATCCCCGAGAGATCGATTTCTACTTGCCGATTCAGGCGGGTAGTGTAGACCTAGCCTCAGAGGTCAGAGATGCATTTAGCCAGGAGCTCTTTTCTACACCAAAGGAGGATAGCCAGTCACAGCTGTCAGATCTTGGCGAAGCGCAAATAGGAGAGGAGGCCCCTGGAAAGTGGAATTGATTTTGGGAATCGCTGAGGCGAGTTGTTGGGGGCAGGAGGATTGCAGAAAGCAGGCTTGTCTCTGTATGATGCACGTACCTGTAGAAAATGTGGGTACAGGAATGATTACACTGCTCTACAGCCAAAATGCTTCTGAAATAAATGTAGTCAAACTTTACTAATTCTGGGTCACTGAGAACGAAAATGATGCTTAAAATTGTTGGTTGGCTCTAGTTTTCAAGATATGCTATTGGGTCAGTATATACGACCCTTGACTTGGGAATGGCAGAGGATAAGTGAGTTATAAAGGGAAGGGATCTCAATTTAAACCAGAAATGACTAAAATACATCTTTAACTGGATCGATGAATAAATCTATGACTGGGTTTGGACAGTATTTGCTTTTTAGGCAAAACAATGAATGATGCAATCTGAAGCTGGTATTGCGTCATACAGGATATGAATTGCATCATGTTATTCCTAGAAGTCATGGATGATGCAGTCATAAAGAAGCTTACATCACTCTGCTGAACAAATGGCCCTATATAAGCTCTAGAAATCATACAGTGTCGTGCTCTCTTATTTGTCAGTGTTTGATTTTGCAAAGGGATACATTTCTGTTTAGCCAAAGTGAGCAGAGATGCCTCATACTTGTGTGAACAGTGCAGATAACTTCTGCTATGTTTGTGGTGAAGTGACTTTTGCATCACAAAAGCGCAGTATAACCACTATGGTTAAAAAGCCTATCACCTTTATTTTGGCTGCAAAACTGGAGATCAGGACAAGAGGTGGGCCCCACACATATGCTGCAACACTTGTGCAACAAATCTTCGCCAGTGGTTGAACAGGAAAAGGAAATCTATGCCTTTTGCAGTGCCAATGATTTGGAGAGAGCCAACAGATCATACCAGCAATTGTTACTTCTGCATGGTGCCTCCAGTTGGGAAAGGTGTGTCAAAGAAGAAAAAGTGGTCTGTGCATTATCCAAACATTCCATCAGCTATACGCCCAGTACCCCACGGAGAAGGACTGCCGGTTTCTGATGCACCAGAATCATTCTCACTTGAATCAGACGAGGAAGAGGATGAAACTTCTGGTCCTGAACCATCAATGTCACAGGACCCACATTTTCTCCCATCCTCCTCCTCTGAACCACACCTCATAACACAAGGTGAACTGAATGACCTTGTCAGGGATTTGGAACTACCCAAGAGTAAGGCAGAGCTGTTGGGCTCCAGACTGCAGCAGTGGAATCTCCTGGCAGGTGATGTTAGGGTTTCCATGTTCCGTGACCGTCAAAAGGATCTTGTCCCATTCTTCTTCATGGAATGTGATCTTGTAGCCTTCAACAACTCGATGGTGTGATGGCAGCCCTCAACATCGTTCACGATCCAGATGAGTGGAGACTGTTCATTGATTCGTCGAAGACAAGTCTTAAAGCTGTTTTACTGCATAATGGCAATGTTTTGCCATCAATTCCAGTTGGTCATGCAGTCCATCTGAAGGAAACCTATGACAACATGAAACAACTTTTGAGGTGCATAAACTACGACCAACATCAGTGGCAGCTTTGTGGCGATTTGAAGGGTGTTGCTCTCTTGCTGGTCTGCAGACTGGATACACAAAGTACTGCTGTTTTCTCTGCGAATGGGATAGTCATGCAAGAGATTCCCACTCCATCAAGAAAGATTGGCCACTCCGACAGTCCTTGGAGCCTGGGAGGAAAAGTGTTCAGCATCCACCACTTGTTGAATCAAGGAAGATTTTGTTACCACCCTTACACATCAAGCTGGGTCTGATGAAGAACTTTGTCAAGGCCATTGACAAAACACAAGCAGCTTTCAAGTACAACCATGGAAAATTTCCAAGGTTAAGTGAAGCTAAGATAAAGGAAGGTGTCTTTGTTGGTCTTCAGATTCATGAACTTCTTCGAGATGATGCATTTGACCATGCACTGCGTGGCAAGGAAAAGACGGCATGGAAAGCCTTCCAGTTAGTGGCAATACATTTTCTCGGAAACAACAAGGCAGACAACTACAGGTTGTTGGTGGAAAACCTCCTCAAGGCATACAAAAGCCTTGGTTGCAACATGTTATTAAAGATACATTTTTTGCACTCTCGTCTAGATTTTTTTCCACCAAACTGTGGAGCAGTGAGCGATGAGCATGGCGAGCGATTTCACCAGGACATTGCAACAATGGAGAAACGCTATCAGGGCAAATGGAGCCCATCAATGCTTGCAGACTATTGCTGGACAGTGACAAGAGATGCTCCATTTAATGAATACAAGAGACAAGCCAAGAAGCGCCGAGTAGACACTGAATAGGACTAAACTATGTACATAATAGTTTTTTGCCTTTTGTTTCATAATAAATTTTATTTATATAACCCTTTTGCTGATTTTTAAAATGTTACATAAACAGGACAGGTGAAATATTATCATGTAAAGCAACCATAAACACATGAAAAGACCTAGGTTTACAATTTATGATTAAAACTCTACTATCTACACAATATACATAGACATAAAATGTAAAAACTTAAATATCTTCGAAACAGTAGCCAATCAGTTGTTTTAATTGTCATATTTGAATTCAGCACATCAAAATACATAATAAATAGCACATTTTATCTCTGAAGCAGACGACTTCTCAAAAATTGTAGACCAGTGTTATCAGGCTCCCCCTACAGTGCTGGCTATAGCCACGTGCCCAGTGTACAGCAGGGTCTGGGAAGAGTGATTTACCCTGCCACTGCAGCTACTCACCATTTTGGGGATCTTGTGGTGCATGTGTGCTTGCTTGGGGTCAGACAGTTAGTGAGAGGTGTGTGAGAACTGGCTGTGTTTTAAAGCACCGAATCAGTGTTCTGTATGTTGCAAACAATACTGCTCCTGTAAAATGTTGCATTTAAACTTCACAGAGATGACCTTGGGAGCCCAGCCTCCCTCTTTGTTATCACCGGCTGAACGGCTGTGCAGAATTAGAAAGCGCCCACGAAGAACTAAGGAGGACTTTCTGCATGATGTTATGATGCATTCCACGGCTGAAAAACAGGAATTGAAGGAGTGGCAGGACAGCGAGTAGAGGGACCGAAAGGAGAACTCTGCATGCGAGAATGAAGTCACGGAGAGGCTCTTAAAGGTTATGGCGCACCAATCAGACATGCTCCAGGCAATACTAGCTCTTCAAACTGAGCAGCTCCGCACCCGCCCTTCCTAGTAGCTGCTGTTGCAAAACTCTTTCCCATGCGCTCCCCAGACACCGCCAACACACTGTTATCAACCTCCTGGCTCCACTCTCTACCCACAGCATTCCACTCCTCCCCCGTCACAGTCCAGCAGCGTGGACTCCCAGTACTGACTGCACTCAACACCCATCCCCTCTGCAGTTTGGCCCTGCTGAAGTACAGTACGATTGTACAGCATTGTACTCCAAAGGAGAAGTCTGGATATGATCCCTGGACATACACAAATCTTTAGCCATCCCAGGACCCCACCTCCGCCTGGGATCTTCCCTTCGCCCATCCCCCTCAGTGCTGATGTGTTTTTTTGTTTGACTCTCTCCTCTGGTTGTTGTTTTTTAATAAAAGAATTGTGTTGGTTTGAAAGCAATCTTTATTCTATTAATTGAAAGCAAACAGAGCCCTGCAAAGCAACAGACAATTATGTTAAACTTTCATATTGCATCGTCTGCACCAATCACAATCACCTCCTAGCATTACAAGCACTGCAGTCCCAAGCATAGCAACAAATATTAGTGGCTTTCAGCTTCAAATTGCTGCCTCAAGGCATCCCTGATCCTTATGGCCCCACACTGCGCCCCTCTAATAGCCCTGGTCTCTGGCTGTTCAAATTCAGCCTCCAGGTGCTGAGCGGTCCAGCCCCGAGTGAAGCTTTCACCCTTCCCTTCACAAATATTATGGAGCTTACAGCACGCAGCTATAAACATTGGAATATTGTCATTGGCCAGGTCCAACTTCCCATATAGGCAGCGCCAGTGGGCCTTTAAACAGCCAAAAGCACACTCAACAGTCATTCTGCACTTGCTCAGCCTGTTGTTGAACCGCTCCTTGCTGCTGTCAAGTTGCCCCATGTATGGCTTCATAAGCCATGACATTAAGGGGTAGGCGGGGTCTCCCAGAATCACAATGGGCATTTTGACTTCCCCTATGGTGATCTTCTGGTCCGGAAAGAAAGTCCCTGCTTGCAGCTTCTTGAACAGGCCAGTGTTCCGAAAGATGTGTGCGTAATGCACCTTTCTGGACCAGCCTGCATTAATGTCTGTGAAACGCCCACGGTGATCCACAAGCGCCTGGAGAACCATTGAGAAATACCCCTTACAATTAATGTACTCAGTGGCTAGGTGGTCTGGTGCCAGAATTGGAATATGTGTGCATTCTATCGCCCCTCTGCATTTAGGGAAGCCCATTTGTGCACATTGCCCAGAGTCACGGTCTTTCAGAGCAGGATGCGATTAATGGCCCTGCACACTTCCATCAAGATGAGTCCAATGGTTGACTTTCCCATTCCGAACTGGTTAGCGACCAATCAGAAGCAGTCTGAAGTAGCCAGCTTCCACAGTGCAATCACCACGCGCTTCTCCAGTGACAGGGCAGCTCTCATTCTCATGTCCTTGCACCGCAGGGCTAGGGCGAACTCATGACACAGTCCCATGAATGTGGCTTTCCTCATGCAAAAGTTCTGCAGCCACTGCTCATCATCCCAGACGTGCATGATGATGTGATCCCACCGCTCCGTGAATGCCTCAAGCAATCTCGTGTTGTAGCTGCTACGTGTGGCGAGATCAAAGTCGCACTCCTCTTGCCTTTGTAGTTTAAGGAATAATTCCACTGCCACTCGTGACGCATACTGATCAGCAGTTCGGGATCCATTCCTGCAGACTGAGGAGGCAGAGCGCGCAGTACACAAACCGTTGAAAGATGGCACCAAATGCAGATGGAAGCACAGGGATTGCTGGGACATGAAGCAATGCATCACAGGGCATCGGGCCAGGACCCAGGATGCCCCACAACCCCCTCCATCTTCTCACAACTGTTAGCAGCAGAAGAGAAAGAGGTGCTCTGTGGGATAGCTGCCCAGAGTGCACCACTCCAAATACAGCTTGAAGTGCCGCAAGTGTGAACACACTATTACGTAGGCAGCTGATAGCGTGAACACACAACAGCGGTTTCCCTTCAGGGCTCTCTGAGCGGAGCTGTAACTGCCAGCGCTGTAACTTTGCCAGTGTAGACATACCCACAGTTACTTCCCCAGAAACCTCCCAGGAGAGAGATTAGTATCTTCATGGTTTTGTTGTTCCTTCCTGATGGCTCATCAAATTTGATGGCCTGCCGTCTGGTGGGTGTCTTCCCAATACACACTCAGTTTTAATTGTTACATAGTCCATATTTCTAACTTTAGATACAGAAATGATACAAGCATACAAATTGGATAATCACATTAAATAAATCATAACCTTTCCAATGATACCTTACAAGACCCATTTTGCTTAAAGTATCTCAGTTATGTCATATTCATATCATAAGCATATTTTCATAAAGAATATGGAGTGAAATGTCACAAAGACGATCTACTTAGTCCACAGCATGGGAAGCAGCAGAGAGCATGACAACCACAGAACCCTCTTGCCATTTTCATAAAGAATATGGAGTGAAATGTCACAAAGACGATCTACTTAGTCCACAGCATGGGAAGCAGCAGAGAGCATGACAACCACAGAACCCTCTTGCCATTACAGCACTTCCCTGTGGTTGAAATATCTAGACGTATGGTTGTCACACAGTTCTCCCCACCCTCCCAATCCATTTCACTGACAAGTGGAACATCTTCACCATCTACAACTTAATCTCCACAACTCAACAAATAGAAGATTAATTTCAAGAACACTTATGAAGCGAGGCTCTGATGCCAATACAGTGTGCTGCTGCGCTAGCCAATTTGTTAACCAATAACACTGGAATCGAATAGCCCTATTTCTTAAATGTTGAGGTCCCTTCTGAAATTCCTAAAACAAGTGTACAACGTAACTACCGGTACTTATATTTATATAGTACATTACACCTTCCATCCCAAAGAATCCCCGTGCATCTTACCCACCGTGTACACACAGCAGTCATTTCTCCTACTATTAAAATGCAGCTGCTGCTAGAATGAGCAACTATGTAAGAGAGGAAGGGTGGAACATTTTATCCAACTGAAAGTGCGGCTGGGAATTAAATAGGTAAAATGCAGTTATAACCAAAATGGAATCTGGCATGGCTAGCAGGGTCAGCCTCCCATCCTTTTATAAGTAAGTGAGATATTTAATTATCAGAAATGGTCAGTATTACAGTTTCATATCTCTTCTGAAACACTTAGCTGCCAGCAGCACAGTGCCCCCTAATATCAAAATAGGTCACTGACCTAGAGAGAGGAATGCCCCCTACTGAATTACCAGCAAAATTTCCTGCAGTAATCTGGCATTCCCTTGGAAGTCTCCCATCCAAAAACAGACCATTCCTAATTCTGCCTAGATTTTAAGAGCTAAAACAGTCATAATTTAAGATGATGGCTGTAACACATCCTCAAAGTTTGTCCATGAAGATTTATACCAAACAAATAATCAGTTAATGTTCCCCAGGAGGAAGCATCTTCTCATACATAAAGTTTGAATATGGCATGCATTACAGAAGGAGATTGGGAAAAATTGGCTTAAAAAATCTGACTTTCATTTGGAGAGAAGTGATGTCTGACTTCAAGATTCTTAAATATACTAGAATACAGTACTGCGCTGCTAATATTTCATTGGTCTCCCTTTCCATTCTGTATCACCTCTGATTCAGCACCAAAGCAAAAGAGATGCAGCTGGAGCCTAGTATCACAGAAGAGAATGTGTAGTACTGTGTGTACCTAGCTGTGATGCCCTTGGAATGGCCTAAATTTGCCTGTTAGATGGACTTAACCATCATCTGGTGTGAAAAGCAACTTTGTAGCCCAGACATCACAATCTAACAGTGCCCAAATAGCTGACCTTTCCAGACTGACCCCGGTTACAGAGAAGAGCAACTAAAAATTACTGATTGATTTCTTTCTAAAGTAAATCTGACACCTGGAAAGCATTCTCACAGTTAAGCAATATGTTAAACCTGACATTAAAATTGATGAACTTGCACTGAAAAGCACTTCAGAAACTAAGTGAAAGGAGAGTTCCTTTGGAGGTTAATTTTTGGTGGAAATGTCTAGTACCCGCCTAATCTTAAAAAGCTGTTGTCTGAAACATACAGCAAACAGGCATGAAATAGATCAGAGCCCAGAGAATTCTTAATTTCTCTATGTGTGTTTATTTTATTAAAGGGCTACAGCCAATATTGGCAGATGCATAATTTGTCTTGCTTTTTGCTCTTAAATTAGTTTGCCAAATGGATGTTCATATAAATGGGGATGGAGGAGGTGCATATTTGATTTTTTTTAAAAAGCACTCCAGAACTCATTAGCAATCACACCGGGATAAAACAGTTCATATGCAAAATGGACTAAAATTTGAAAGGAAACAGTCTGGTTTCAAGCTTTTAAGAGATTATTATATACAACAGAAGAGTGTTTTAGAATTCTACAAAAATTCTCTGACAGCTCTCTTATGTTACTGGACAGGTTTATTAGGCAGTGGCCTTTGACTTTTAAAAACAAAATGCTATGCATTACTCTGTACAGAGGCCATCATGACAAGTAATTTAGCAGGACTTTTAGAAAGGATGGATGGATCCTTTTATAAACATTCATATCATTTGCAGAAGTCTACTTATTGAGGAAAAAGTCACCTTTGTCACCTTTGTCCGGCTTGTCCTCATCCCTCCCTCCACAAATGCAAGTCAACACCACACAATTCAATTTTGTTGCAAGCATGTTCTTTCCATTTCTGGACAAAGAGTTTTGTCATGGGATTGGCCCAGTGTGTTTTCGGTCTGCCCAGCAGCCTGGCAGACCAAGGAAAAAGTAGGTGGAAGAAAAGTAGATATGGATGCCGAATGTTGAAGCAAAGAGCATTTGTGTTTAAATAAAATGGAGGCACTGTAGATCTCAGGAACCCAAGACAGTGTGCCATGGAACATTACATTACAGTAGGCGCTAACTTACAATTCAGATATAAGGCTACTTCAGATTTTATTTTGGGGAGCTGGACATTATCACAAATCTACTTCTAACAAGACTCCTCTTTATTTTTCTTCTATCTATGTGGTTTGTATTCAGTAAAGTACTGATAAAGTAATCTGGGTGGATTGTGTTTCAGACACTTGGAGACATGGTCAAAGTGACAAAGAATTGCTACATTTTGAATTTGGTCGATGATTAAATTCTTGGACCTGGGTTGGGGACATCTCAGAAGTAAGGTAGAAGTCAGGCAAGAAGTTTAACTTTGACGTAGGTAAAGCACAAGGCAACAGTGAAAGGTCACTATTAATAAGAATTTTCTGTGATTACTGACATGCTTGATTCAACAGAACAGTCCACTATTTTTACAAGTAAATCTTTTGCTTTCTACAATATTTTCCCAGGGGGAAAAAGGAATAATTGATGTAAGTGCTAGTTGTCATCACCGGTTCTGGCAAAAATTTACTGTGCAAACATTATAGAAAAATCCTAAAGCAAAATATTTATCAATACTACAGAAGTCCTGTCACAAATCAAGATGGATTTAGCGAGTTTGAACATATGACAAAGAAACGGTCCCAATGGTCATAATATAAATATCAGAGATAGCTTGCTGCTGTTTGGTTAAGAAGACCCCTCTTATTTTGTTGATGAGAGAGTTTTGAAATATCTTTTTTACAGTGAAAAATGCCAGCAACATTTATGCTGTTTTGCTGGGATGCTCACTTATCCTTTACACTTGTACTGCTAGTCTTAGGCACACATAACAAAATCAAACATCGCAAAGGCAAGGCCAAGTTGCCCAAAAACATGGTTTACAGCAAGATTTATTTGTATATATATGTAAGGTAAATGGTCTGCAGGTAAAATCTTTATTTCAGAATAATGGTTGTCAAGGAAACTAATTTGAAAGCCATTAGGTTCCACTCAGAGGAATCCATGTCACTGTAAAGAAAGTTAATGATAATAAACTGCTTTGCTTTTAGAATATTGGTTCTTGTTTTCTCACTTTTCCAACCTTTGGCCAAAAGCTGCTGTTTAAGATAGAACTCTAATTTCTTACAACATATTGTAAAAAGTCTCTCCATTTCTTTTACTTAGCCCTAAAACTGGCTTTTTAGCCAACCAGATGTAAAACTTCCTAGTGTCCTGATGATGCTTAACTTCTTTAAAAATTCAGGCTTGGAATTTTTCGACTTTTATTAATTGACTTGCCAATGTATTGAAAGTACAGCCAAGATCACTTAGGCACCTAAATGCCTTGAAAAATCCAACTCTTGGTGCTTTTACATTAGGTGCATTCATTTGGCTAACCCATCATAGATCTTAAAGATATGGTGCTTCAGATATGAATGCAAATCTTTTGAAAAACCAAAATATGTACATAAAAACAAATGTGCTCTGAAGAATTGTACAGTACAAACCTTGAACTTTCCTTGCTGCTTATGCCATGTGCCCAACTAGCATGTCAACAACACATTGGTTATACTGTTCAGACACTTTTAGATACAAAATTAGACTCATAAATTTGACCTAAAATAAAGAGTATCCTAATCACAGTATCCTTGACCTATATGGGTTGTAACAAATTTTTCTGTATGAACCCATCAAAATGTTTGGAAATTCCATTTCCAAAAACTTTTCTGGAGTTGATCTGAGCTTTTCCAAACATATTGGATTATTATGTTATTTCCAGTAGTTCCTGGTGGAACAGAAATATCTGAAGGATCAGAAATACCGCTGTCGAGCTTTTGTCACAGTGTTTCAGTATATTGCCTAAAAATAAAGAACAAAAAAAGTTAAGTGAACTTTTTTCAAAACTCAGTAAAGGGACCAGGATCTATATAAGTCTGGGGAAGGTTTAAGTTGATTCCTATTTTGCACAAACCAGTTATCCCATCCCTAACAAGTCATTAGAGGAAGTGAGAAACTATTATTTGGACATGGAATTTACTTGCATATTTTAGGCTCTGGAAACATCCGATGAAAAAAGTAACATTTCACTTTTAGTCTTAGCACTGGTAGCTGTTGGTCAGTGCTGACTTTTTCCTTTCTCCACATTCACAAACTGTTTTATCTGTAAATCTTTAGATGCAGCAAAACACTAACATCTACCTTCCCAATGGAGCAGATGTTCTTCAAAGTAGAAGACAAGCCCCTGTGCAGTTTTATATTAGGAAATCTATAGTTCTTACAGTACTGCTAATGTGTGGTATTACAGGCATTCAAATTCACCTTAACACTTAAACCAACTAAAAACTAACTAGACAAGTAGCTGTCCTAATTCTGCTTAGAAAACATGGATCTGAACAGGCGAACAGACCCAGCAAACGGGAAGGCGTAGCTGCGGACTCTGTGCTTGGAGATAGAGGGGTAGAGGGGATTAATGAGTGGTGTGTTTCGTCTGTCCGTCTGTTTTTCATGAGGATTGTAGAGCTAGGCTGTGGGCTCCTCCGGAAGAGTCTGTTTGTGTCTTGGTGTGAGCCATGTGGCTAGGACACGTGAGTCTTTTATCAGACCTGGTGTTTGATGAGAGTTTGAACTATTCAGAGACTTCAAACACTCCTCAGTATCTAATCCCTCCCTGTCAATGGGAGGGTGGAGCTGAGTGGCAAGACTTAGTATATAAAACAGCTGCTAGGCAAACTTCTGAGCAGGTGAATAGGAGTGGCAAACAGGAGTTAATCAATAGACCCAAACATGGGTTTATGGAAAACAGATTCACTGGTTGGTTTTTGAAGCTAGATAAATTAAATCTAGAAATAAGGCATAATTTTTTTTAACAGTGAGTTTAATTAACCATTTAACAACCTACCAAGGATGTGTGGTGAATTCTCCATCACTGGATATTTTAAAATCTAGATTAGATGTTTTTTTCTGAAAGATACGCTATAATTCAAACAGGAATTAATTCAAGGAAGTCTTGTGGCCCCTGTGATATGTGTGGTCAGAGTAGATGATCACAGTGGCCTTATAATCTATGCACACTTTGGGGAAATTAGATCTGGATCCATATTGTGCATCTTGGGCCCCTCTTTAGTTCTGCTCTTCCCTGTTAGAGATTGTAGAAATAGAGGTCCCATTAAACCATTTTTTCTACATCCAATAATACTGGGTTGTTACACGTAGAGGTTTCCTTCTTCTTCCAGAGGTATAGAAAGCAACCAAGTAGATTAGAGTGGGATGGGAGCTGACCAGGATTGACAGCCTGAAGACACATGGGCAAAGGACTATCAGTGGTACCCTGTACTGTCGACTATTGCTATCTAATGTTGAGTTTTGTGTAGTAACAGCTGCAGTTTTTTGTTACTCTGTGTGTGTGTTCTGAAATGCCCTGCATACAACAAACATTTCACCATTTTTGCCTGCAGCAATTAAAAAGTCTTATTTTAAAAAAATATCTATGCTTTGATACAATTTTATGTGAACAGAAAAACATAAGGACAAGTCCAGAAATTCCTGCACTAAAGGCAGAACTAACACTCTAAAGTCTGAGATGAGTGTGGTGGAGTCTAATAGAACCCTGTGCAGTGGCAAAGGCTTCCCAGGGGCCTTGTAAGCTGCAGACAAACAGAGGAGATGGATTTAAGTGTATGTACAGTTATGTAAAACCCAAGAAAAAAAAACTCCAGCTGTGAAGCATTCTTGCTGGATACAATATTGGGAAAAAAGGATGATTTATTGCACAGGACAGCACTGTATCCATAAGGGAAAAGAAACTCAATTTTGTAACAGCAAAAATATACAAGCAAAACATCAACCATTCTTTGAAACATCTCTGAGATTGTATATGCACATTACTTACTTTTAATGAGCTGCAATGGCATACATTAATCAGATATTCTAAGCTAAAGTTCCACCATAATCATTACAAAGTTCCACAATTATAAGGGGAGTTTTCAAGAAGATGTACTTAGTACAGGTTAATATTCCTTTAATTATATAAATCATTGGGATCTGAATAAAAATGAAGCTATACTGTGACAAACTTTTTGAATGCGCAGATTTACTGGCTTCCCAGGAGCAGGCAGACATGACAAACCTTCACCAATCTCTCATATTTTTTTTTCTGTTCATTTATCATATGCTTACAATAAAAACAGCAGAGATTAATTATGCATATTTTTGAGCACGCAGAAAACTTAAATAGAAATGTTAAATACAACTTATATGTAAGATCTGTACAAAACACTCACTGACCTTGCTAAGCTTTAAAAGGCATTCTAAGATTAGCCTGGCATGTATTTCAAGTGTACAAAAACAACAATGTAAAACTGTTTTTTAAAATGCTGGCACAGACTGTTTCATGCCTAAATCCTTATTATGCTCAGTGTATTTATAGGAAATGACTCAACTTTAAAATAGTTAAAAGCAAGGAGCACTTCTTTTATTAGGGAAAATTGGTCTTCAGATGCTGAGAGGCTAGATCTTCAATCTGCAACCTCAGATAAAATGTGTTTTACATCCCAGTGAATGCAACATATATGGACTTCATAGGATCACATTTCCTCATACCAAATTTTGTAGAGCTTAAATTAATATTATAGCCCTGAAACATTTTATGATTTAGTAAATATATCTTGGAGGGTTGTGAGTGAAAGAGGTAGGAAGGGGAAAAAGAAAAACCCTTGAAACATGTGCCTAAGCTCCAAATCCCCTTAAACCTACAGCTGTAGCCCCATTCCTCAACTCAACACCTAGAATTTACCATCACTCATTGCTCTGGTCTTAATTTAGGCCCTGTTCCTGAACTGTGGGGGCCAAATGCCAATGCCCACACAGAATCTCCTTTAATTTATTCCACCTGTTTCTCCCCCCTTTAAAGAAACATCTCTAAGTTTTTCATTGCTCCCTGATTTGTTTGGAATGAGCATTGCTGGCTCATTATTTATTACTTTTCCTTCCCCTCTATTTGAGCATCTAGTTTTGTAACATATAGGACCAGATTGTGACATCCTTACTCATGCTGAGTAGTATCTTACATCATGAGTACCCCATTAAAGTCAGATTAGTAATGGTTCCTACAACGTCTGCATCACAATATTGTATTTTATTGCTGTATAATGCACTGAGAAGGGTGGAAACTTTTAAAAGATAAATTATTAATAGGCAATTAGAAGTCAGTGAGGCACTCAGGATCAACCCTTCCAAGCAAAGTAGTAATGAACATGAGGAATAGATTGGAGGGTACTGCAAATGCAAGGAAGAGAATCTTACCAAATCATCATGTTCGCACAAAAATAGTTCAAATATACAAAGATGAGAGAGCTGTACAGAGATCCAACTTGGAAAAGGGTTTGCTGTTTAAAGATCAGGTTAAATAAGGCACAAAAAAGGTTACTTTACCCTCTTACAACGATTATCAGACATAAGAGCCCTGCACTGTGATTTGAATATGAGCCTTGGAAAGCTAAGTGCTGGACAGGTGTCAATTCTTGTCCTGGGCACCACCTCTGTATTCGCCTCCTCCAGGCACTGTCTTTCTCCATTGTATGTGCAATATTTAGGTAGCACAATGTGATGGTTACAGCACACAGTGGTCAGCATCAATGAATAAGGTGGTGGGGAGAGAATTTCAAATAGCAGGCACATTAAATGCATTTCATCTAGTTTTCTGCTTGATTGAAACTGCTTTGCCTAGATATTATAAAACACTCATTTAAATCCCATGAAGGCTAATCCAGGCATTGAGGTTAGATTATATATGTATTTGCATATATGCAGCAAAATGTAGGCAATTTAAGGATGGCGAGGGAGCTTTATCTTGATGTGACTGAGCATTTTTCACTCCACAGTCAAACAATTTGACTTCACATTGTGGGAAGGAGTATTGTCTTGTACTTTGAGCAGGGCACTGGAAGTTAGAACTCCCGGGTTCTGTTCTCTATTGACTCGCCATGCCTTTAAGCAAGTCAATATACTTCTAGGTGCTTTCGTTTACTTATTTATAAAAATGGAGACAATACTTCACAGAAGTGAAAAGACTCAATTAAATTCAATATTTTAAAGAGTTCTAAAGACAGCAGATGGCTATACTATGTAAGCATAAAGCTGCATTTTATTAAAGTAACTCTTGCCTGTGCTGTGAACTTTTACTACATTTCAGCTTCATGTGAATTGTCCCATCAAACTCTGAGGAAGGAGAGATTAAGAAAATGAACACAGTGAATTATAAACTTGTTCATTCTCCTCTGTGAAGTGGGTTGCAGCAGTATCAGATGTTGAAAAAACAAAGACCAATGTCTTGTTTATGAATAGCTTTATCAAAAGAATAGGTAAGATAAAGGATACTACTTGAGTGTATCTCAAAATGGGAAATGCAAATGAGATGTGGCAAGTAATATTTAAACTCACTGTTGACTCATTAGACAAAATATAATATGCACTGGAAACAGCTTATCCAGCACCCAGGCTGTCTCCGAACCGATTCGCAAGCCACTATTTTTGACTTATTCAAAATCCCTGCTAAAGAAGCATCATCTGCCACAAAGTCCTCAAGAAGATGAGTAATAAAATTATACAAATAACTTTGTTTAGGCCAAAATTTAGATCATATTAATCTTATTTGATTAGGCCAACAAGTCCTCTCCTTTGTATTCATTCTCACCTGTGTCACATCTAAAGTCCAAAGAGTAAGCTCTCTGTGTGGTCACCTTTGCCTGAGTCAGAGGTTGCAAAAGTTTCTCCCATATGCAGACCTTGCTACATGATCCATGCTTTTGTCACCTCTAGACTGGTCTAATGCAATGCACTCTCCCATGGGGATACATCTACCTGGAAGCTGAAGTTAACCACCAAGCTGCCACATTCTGATTGCAGAGCCATTGGCCATTATCTTTGAAAACTCATGGTGATTGGGGGAGGTCCCGGTTGACTGGAAAAAGGCTAATGTAGTGCCCATCTTTAAAAAAGGTAAGGAGGAGGATCCGGGGAACTACAGGCCAGTCAGCCTCACCTCAGTCCCTGGAAAAATCATGAAGCAGGTCCTCAAGGAATCAATTCTGAAGCACTTAGAGGAGAGGAAAGTGATCAGGAACAGTCAGCATGGATTCACCAAGGGCAAGTAATGCCTGACTAACCTAATTGCCTTCTATGAGGAGATAACTGGGTCTGTGGATGAGGGGAAAGCAGTGGATGTGTTATTCCTTGACTTTAGCAAAGCTTTTGATACAGTCTCCCACAGTATTCTTGCCAGCAAGTTAAAGAAGTATGGGCTGGATGAATGGACTATAAGGTGGATAGAAAGCTGGCTAGATCGTCGGGCTCAATGGGTAGTGATCAACGGCTCCATGTCTAGTTGGCAGCCGGTTTCAAGCGGAGTGCCCCAGGGGTTGGTCCTAGGCCTGGTTTTGTTCGATATCTTCATTAATGATCTGGAGGATGGCGTGGACTGCACTCTCAGCAAGTTTGCAGATGACACTAAACTAGAAGGAGTGGTAGATACGCTGGAGGGTAGGGACAGGATACAGAGGGACCTAGACAAATTATAGGATTGGGCCAAAAGAAACCTGATGAGGTTCAACAAGGACAAGTGCAGAGTCCTGCACTTAGGACGGAAGAATCCCATGCACTGTTACAGACTAGGGACCGAATGGCTAGGAAGCAGTTCTGCAGAAAAGGACCTAGGGGTTACAGTGAACGAGAAGCTGGATATGAGTCAACAGATTGAGGGACGTGATCGTTCCCCTCTATTCGACATTGGTGAGGCCTCATCTGGAGTACTGTGTCCAGTTTTGGGCCCCACACTACAAGAAGGATGTACAAAAATTGGAAAGAGTCCAGCGGAAGGCAACAAACAGGATTAGGGGGCTGGAGCACATGACTTATGAGGAGAGGCTGAGGGAACTGGGATTGTTTAGTCTGCAGAAGAGAAGAATGAGGAGGGATTTGATAGCTGCTTTCAACTACCCGAAAGGGGGTTCCAAGGAGAATGGATCTAGACAGTTCTCAGTGGTACCTGATGACAGAACAAGGAGTAATGGTCTCAAGTTGCAGTGGGGGAGGTTTAGGTTGGATATTAGGAAAAACTTTTTCACTAGGAGGGTGGTGAAGCACTGGAATGGGTTACCTAGGGAGGTGGTGGAATCTCCTTCCTTAGAGGTTTTTAAGGTCAGGCTTGACAAAGCCTGGCTGGGATGATTTAGTTGGGAATTGGTCGTGCTTTGAGCAGGGGGTTGGACTAGGTTGGACCTCCTGAGGTCCCTTCCAACCCTGATATTCTAGGATTCTATGATTCTACACTAAATGGAGCATCTCATCAAAAGCACATGACAGCAATGCATCATGATTTGTACCAGCTGTTTACTGCGTTCTACAGGGAATGTAAAACATTGCTTTTTTTGATTTGCCATATAAATCCCTAAATGAACCAAGACCTGATAAACTGCCCCCATCCCCATCCCTCTCCATGTGATATGGAAAGATGCTGGTTTGGTGTAAGAGAGCAATTGCTGGCAGGGTATTCTCCATGAAGTCTGCTCTGGCTTGGAAACTCACTCCCCTCCAACTTCTTTGATCCAAAATAGCTCAGAGTGATTGACTTGCAGGGCACATTGCAAAAAGCCACCATTTTGACAGGGATGGGGTGGCTGCTGTTTAGCTTATGTATTTGGGAATCAGGGTGGTAGATTTCTGATCTGTAGTGATTTTTTGCTGTCCGGATCTTTTATGTTGCTGGTGTGTTGTTTTGTCATAGTTCTGGTTATGGATTGTATTTTTATTGGATGGCAAGGCACCTACAGCTTCGGCTAGAGGTCTTATGATGCTGAAATCAAAATTAAAATAAACACAGATAGACTACACGTAGCAAAATCCTGCTCAGACAATTGCTTCACTATTATCAGTACTACTGACCAGTGATAGCATTATTACAACATATACTCATAGACTTTAAAGCTAGACGGGACCATCATGATCACCTAATCTGACTTCCTACATATTGCAGGCCACAGAACCTCATCCACCCACTCCTGTAACAAATCCATAACCTCTAACTGAGCTACTGAAGTCCTCAAATCATGGTTTAAAGACCAAGTTACACAGAATTCACCATTTACTCTAGTTTAAAGCCGTGGAGGAAGGTGAAAACCTCCCAGGTCTCTGCCAATCTGACCTAGGGGAAAATTCCTTCCTCACCCTAAATATGGTGGTCAGTTGGACCCAACAGCCAGACACCTAGGAAAGAATTTTCTGTAGTAATTCAGAGCCCTCTCCATCTAGTGTCTCATCACCGGCCATTGGAAATATTTGTTACTAGCAGTCGCAGATCAGCTACATGCCATTGTAGGCAGATTCATCATACCATCCCCTCCATAAACTTATCAAGCTCAGTCTTGAAGCCAGTTAGGTTTTTTTGCCTCGCACTGCTCCCTTTGGGAGACTGTTCCAGAACTTCCCTCCTCTGATGGTTAGAAACCTTCATCTAATTACAAGCCTAAACTTGCTGATGGCGAGTTTTATATCCATTTGTTCTTGTGTCAGTGTTGATCTTAACGTAAATAACTCCCCTCTCTCTCCCTGGTATTTATTCCTCTGATGTATTAATAGAAAGCAATCATATCTCCCCTCAGCCTTCTTTTGGTTAGGCTAAAGAAGCCAAGCTCTAAGTCTCCTCTCATAAGGTAGGCTTTCCATTCCTCAGATCACCCTAGTAGTCCTTCTCTGCACCTGTTCCAGTTTCAATTAATCTTTCTTAAACATGGGAGACCAGAATTCTACACAGTATTCCAGATGAGGCCTTACCAGTGCCTTGCATAATGATACTAACACTTCTCTATCTCTACAGGAAATACCTCGCATTAGCCTTTTTCATGGCTGCATCACACTGCTGGCTCATAGTCATGTAATCAATAAATACATTCAGGTTCTTCTCCTCTTCTGTCACTTCCAACTGATATGTCCTCAGCTTATAGCAAAAATTCTTGTTGTTGGTCCCTATGTACATGACATTGTACTTCGCATTATTACATTTCATCCCATTTCTATTATTCCAGTTTTCAAGGTCATCCAGATCTTCTTGTATGATATTCTGATCCTCCTCCATATTAGCAATACCTCCCAACTTTGTGTCATCTGCAAATTTTATTAGCATACTTCCACTTTTTGTGCCAAGATCATTAAAAAAATGTTAAATAAGATTGGTCCCAAGACTAATCCATGAGGAACTCCACTAGTAACCAGCCTGACAGTTCACCTTTCAGTATGACCCATTGTAGTCTCCCCTTTAACAAGCTCCTTAACCACCTTTCAGTTCTCATATTAATCCCCATCTTCTCCAGTTTAACTAATAATTTCCCATGTGAAACTGTATCAAATGCCTTATTGAAATCCAGGTAGATTAGCTCTAACTGCATTTTACTTATCTTCTCAAAGAAAGCGACGAGATTGCTCTGGCATGATCTACCATTTGTAAAACCATGTAGTATTTTATCCCAATTACCATTTACCGATACGTCCTTAACTACTTTCTCTTTCAAAATTTGTTCTAAGACCTTGCATACAATTGAGGCCAAACTAAGGGTATGTCTACACAACAATGTAAGCCTACGGTCAGTGGGACTCGAGTCAGGTGATGCATGTCAGGGAACCCTGGGGTTGAGCTTCTACACTACATTTTAAAAAATTTTCCCATCTCCTAGAACTGGAAGGGACCTTGAAAGGTCATCGAGTCCAGCCCCCTGCCTTCACTAGCAGGACCAAGTACTGATTTTGCCCCAGATCCCTAAGTGGCCCCCTCAAGGATTGAACTCACAACCCTGGGTTTAGCAGGCCAATGCTCAAACCACTGAGCTATCCCTCCCCCCCTAAACACTGGGTTTAGGATTTTCTGACCCTTGCTCAAATCTAGGGCTCTGGTATCCACACTGCAGTGCACAGACCTGAGCCAAAGAAAACCTATCCCCAAATGCCTAGCATCCATTCCCTCTACAGTGTCAACACTCTAGCCCTATGAATGTGTTGCACTGTGGGAGAACTCTACTGCCCACTGTTTCCTAACTGTGACTGTGCTATTGCTGGGACTCAGGGAGAATGGCTGCAATCTGAAACTTTATATGAACTATCATCTAATCTGAGAATTGGGCTCTCCACCTCTAGGCTCAGTCACCTTGGCAGGAAACTATCTATGTGCACCTGTTCTGATGATAATTAGGATATCAGTCTCCAGGGCTGTCAAACAATTAAAATGAAACTTTGCAATTCTTAATTTTTAGCATAAGATGGTCAATGAAGGTGTTTTTGTTTATTTATTTATGTCTATTTGTTTTGAAGTTTGACATAATATATAAGTTTCAGAAGACAAAACACACACATACCCACAGCCTGGCTGCTGTCGGCTGTGGAGCGGTGAAGTGCATCCCCAGGGCTTCGGGTGCAGCATGCTCCAACACCACTCCGGGATGCCTTATCCCTGCCCCTGCCTGTTGCACTCTGGGAGGCAGGGCCAAGGGACCCCCAGGAGGCTGTGAGGATTTTGGGGCTGGCTCTCACTCACCACCTTCACAGTGCACGATGCCCAGGCACCTCTGCACACGCAGCGTCAGAGAGGGTGAAGGGGGAGAGGGCAGAAGCGAGGGACAGAGAGAGGAGTGGGACCAAGTGGCTGCCCTGAAGGGAGGGAGAGTGGCAGAGCTCCCAGCTCAGAACAGCCAGGGGAGGAATGATCCCCAACATCTTAGCAGACAGGTGCCACCTCCTGCCCGTCAGCTTTGCTGCCTGCTTCGGGCAAGCTCTGCACAGCAGGAAAGGAGGATCTGGGGTTGGAGCCGCAGGAGGCTACGGGCAGGTTTTGGGGCTGGCTCCCATTCGATGCCCTGACAGTGCATGCTGCTCAGGCACCTCTGCACATGCAGACCCAGGTAGGGGAGGAGGGGCAGAAAGTGGAGCAGGGACCAAGCAGCAGCCCTGAGGAAGAGGCCAGAATATTAGGGGTCATCCTCCCGCATCTGTGCTGAGTCGGGAGCACTGTTTCTCCCCATCCCTGCAAGGCATCTGCTTTGTCCCACTCTGTTCTCTGGCACTTGCTCCTGGAGCCCACCTGCTCTCCCTGGGGCTGCATGTGCAGGGGCACCCAGGCAGCGTGCCAAAATCTGGCTGTGCTATTGTGACCAAAACAGCAGTTCCCTTTGCAAAAAGTTTCATCTGATCAGTCTCCATTGAAAACCCTGCAGGCTCTCTGATAGCGTGCTTGCAGACTGGTGCTTAGCAGACATAGGTTAATGCTGACCTGAGCTGCTGCCATTTGCAAAGAGAGGTGTGGCTTCCATTTGCAATAGAGTGCAATAGACTACACCACAGATTGTCAGCACAGAAAGGACTAAGGGAGTTGCTTCAAGGAACTCTGGGATATATCCAGAGGACTTCCAGGTCCCAAGTCAAGCCAGGGCCATGTGCATGCAGGAAAACAATAGGGCTCAAACCGTAGGTCCCAGCTTAACAGGGGCTTGGACCCTCCAGCCCTGCAGGGTCCTGGGACTCTAGGTTCAAGTCCTAGGTTAACACAGTTGATGTGTGGGTGTAAAGGGGGTTGTATTGCTGTGTAGACATACCCTAACAGGCCTGTAGTTTCCTGGATCACTTTTTTTCCCTTTCTTAACAATAGGTACTATATTAGCAATTCTCCAGTCATACGGTATGACCCCTGAGTTTACAGATTCGTTAAAAATTCTTGCTATTGGGCTTGTGATTTCATGTGCCAGTTCGTTTAATATTCTTAGATGGAGATTATCCAGTCACCCGCCATTGTGTCTCATTAACTGGTTTGCGTTTGACTTCCGCTTCTGATGTGATAATTTCTACTTCCATATCCTCATTTCCAGCCACCCTGCCACAATCCCTAAACTCATTACCTTTATTAAAAACTGAGGCAAAGTGTTTATTTAGGAGTTGGCCATGCTTAGATTATCGTTAATCTCCACCCCATCCTCAGTGTTTAACAGTCCCACTTCTTTTTCCCTTGTTTTATTTTTAATTTACATGGCTACAGAACCTTTTACTATTCACTGGTTTTATTTTCACTGCAAGGTCCAAGTCTGCTTGGCTTCTGGCAGTTCTCTCTCTCCCCCACCTTTTTTTTTTGACCTCCAAGAGGTAGCCTGCGTTGCAGATCCATCCCATCTTCCATTCCTTGTAGGCTTTCTGCTGTCTCTTAATTGGATTACAACAGTTCCCTACAATTTTCCGCAGTTTCTTGGGATACAAGCTTCAGATAGTTTCTGCAACATTGACTTTAAAGTAATTCCAAGTCTCCTCCACATTCAGATCCTTGAGTTCTTCAGTGCACTCCAATTCCCTAACTAATTTTAAAAAAATGGGGGAAACTTTCCCCCTTTTAAATCAAGGATCTTAGGTGCAGATATATGTTTGTTTATCCTTCCCTTTAGTTTGAACTCAATTAGCTCGTTATCACTCAAACCAAGTTGTCCCCTACAACCAGTTCTTCTATGAGGTCCTCACTAATCACCAATACCAAATCTAAAATGGCATCACCTCTTGTAGGTTCGGTGACTGTTAGGTGAAAAAATCTGTCAGCTATGACATCCAGGAAAATCTGGGCCCTATTATTATTTGTAGCAGTTGTCTTCCAATCTAGATCAGGGAAGTTAATGTCTCTGCAGTATTTATTCCATTAAAAATATTAAAGAGGTCTCTATCCATATCGGCTCCTGGAGAATCTGTAAAATACCACAACCACTATCCCAGGGGAGCATCTTGTAGCATTCTTCCCTTAAGTGATTTTGACTCAAACAGACTGTCTTTTATCCATTGCATCACTTCTAATTTCTTTACAGTCTACCTCATCATTAATATACAATGCTATCTACCACCTTTACCTTTATTGCTGTCCATCCTGAACAGCATATACCCTTCAATCCTTGTACTCCAGTCATTCCACCATGTTTCTGTTATCCCTAGTATATCTGATTTCACTTTTTGCACCAGTAGTTCTAGTTCCTCCATTTTGTCACCTACACTCCTTGCATTGGTATACAAACATCTTCGTTGTTTCTGCTTGGCTTCACCCAGATTCCTCACCCAGTTAGGTAAAGTCATTCTACTGCCAGTATCACCTGTTAGCTTCATTGGCACCATCTTTCCTCTTAGTGTCTATTCTCTCTACCAATCATGCCCCAAATTCTGGCACTATGGAACATTGATAAAGCTAACGTCACCAAGACTGACAGGGATGCTAGAACAATTTTTATAGTGTGGGTGCTGAGAGCCATTGAACCAAACTGTAAACCCTTTATATAATGGAAAACACATCAAGCCAGGGGGTGCAGCAGCACCCCTACCTGCAGCACTTATGAAGACTGAAATGGTCTTTCACTCCTGAGATAAGTCCAAAAAAATTAAATAACACAACCTTCACTTCTTACAAATGAAAAAAAAAAAATCTTTCAAGGATAGATGCTGCATTGCTCTGTGTTAGTCTCTCTAACCTAGGGGACATAAATGGTAATCCTGGAAAAGCCTCTGATCATATTCCAGAGCACTATCATAAAATATTTACAACAGCAGGTGGTGGACTACAATGTTTTGTTAACCTTGTAGCTCAACAGTGTCCTTTAGAGGCCAAATTTGGAATCTATGTGGTTTCCCCCATCCGATGATATTACCATGTTTACTCTGTGTGTTCAGCCTGGTTTATTATTGTGCTTGTTTTATGCTCACTGTGAAATTTGTAAAAATGCTCAAGCCTCTCTCTTCATTAATTAAATTACATGTAAGAGGAAAATGCAGACAGATCCCTAACCACAGAGTTACTGCTGGCCACCACTATAAAATAGCTTAATGACCCTTTTGAGAGGAAGAAGACATTTTTTCAAAGTGATTTTTATTTCTTGTAAAAATAGTTTTAAATTGGCAATATTTTAGGAACGGTATTACAAAGGTACATAAAACCTATTTGGTATTTTATTACCCCATATAAAGTACCTTGGCCTCTTGCCAGTCCAACACCTTCTGAAAAACATTCATTTGAGATGACAATTTTGCAGTAAAGACTGAACATAGTTTGTATTTCTCTTATGTCCCTACCCACTCCTTTGTCTCCCCCCTCCAAATATGCACATTTGCATGAAAACATGTTCTATGTCATTCTGACCATACTACCTTTCTTCTGTCCCCTTTTAATATGATGAAAACTATTTAAAAAATAATTTGTTGCTGGTTAGTCTGAAGCTAAGGTCTATTTCTCACGCTGACATCACAACCAGCTGCTATGAAGATTACTATGATGTCACAGACTGATGACTGAATTTGGGTGGAAAAGCACCAGCAGGGGCAGATGCATTCTAAGGTCTGGGTTAGTGGGAATTTTGCCACTGAGTTAAATGGGAAACTGGATAAGGTTAAACCATAAGCTGACATATTAAAATTTTTAAAAATGCAAACATGAGACGTAATCAGACTATTTCTTAGCTCCATAAAAGTACTGATTTAATTTGTTTCTTTTTTTGGCAACTCTTTTGTTCATGTCACAAATGTAAGGTAACAATCAGTAAAGCCATGGTTTCATTTTGCAACTCGCACTTGGCAATTCAGACACATCATAAAAGTAATCTGAAAGCAATCAGACTTGGAGTTAAGTGAAGTAACACTGCAGGCTAACCGCCAAGTTTTCAAAGAGGCCCTTAATATTTTTAAAAACATTAATGAACTGTCGTTTATAACATTAAGACAATAACAAGGTATTACCATACCCATACATTATGCTTAAAGAATAGTATCTTGGGAGTGAATAAAGCACTCAATAAAATGAGAGTGGAAATAAAAGGAAGGATTGTCTCCAACTCTTAACCTCACTCAGGCCATGTCTACACTGCACTTTCATCGCTAAAACTTTTGTCGCTCAGGGATGCGAAACCCCCAGCCCCCCAAATGACAAAAGCTTTAATGACGAAAAGTGCCAGTGTGGACAGCGCTTCATCGGCTGGAGCCGCTCTCTCCTCGAGGAAGCTACCACCCCTTGTTCTTGGTGGTTTTATTTTGTCACTGGGAAAGCTCTCTTCCGGCAACAGAGTGTGACTACCCTGCGCACCTTACAACAGTGAAGCTGCAGCGGCACAGCCGCATCATTGTATGGTGCGCAGTGTAGACATAGCCCAAGTCACAGGAAAAAAGGTCAAGGCATTCACAGTCACCTGAGGTGCCACTGTTCTTGATAAATCTAAGGAAGGTTTCCAAATTAATGTACTTATTAAACTTCCCACTTTGCACTGTCTACTGCCTATGCGCAATAATTTACTCATGTAGAATTCTATACATAGGCACCTAAACTGCATGAACAATAGCACAGGTTGAAAAGACACCCACCGATTTCAGGTGGTGTTGGATTAGGGCTGCAGGCAGAAGTCACCTGAGTGCATGTTTTTCAGATTAAGCTCAGGGGCATGCCAGTCTCTCTAACAGTAACAATAATAACCCTGAATACATACCTAGGAAAGGGACTGAAAGAAATTCAGGAATGAAAAATTCATTTTGTAATTATGTGAAACACACACTAATTCAGAATGTTGAAAGCAGCGTTAGAACCAGACAATAGCCCACCAGGACCTATGTTACCACCTGGGAAATATAGCTGTTGAAGGCCAGTTGTCTAACTGAGTATTGCATATTTCACAATAATAAAGGTCAGGGCTCACTATTTGATTAACTTTGTCAGTCCTCTTGATTCACATTCTGTGCTTCTGACTTTATATTTTCTGTACTGATGATAACCACCATAAAACCTCACTCAGCTCCAGACTGAGCTGCCTGCATCTGTGGCAACAGAACAGTATTCTGAAGCGATTAGAGTTTGTGAAAGAGGAGATGGTAAATTTTTGGTTTTGTGTATTGGTTTCTTTTGTGTGGAAGAAGGTTGCTGGTTGACTATTGGTATTTTTGTCTTAAATTGATTGATTAGTGCCAGACATTCTTTTTATGTTTATAGGCTGAAATAGACTCAATAAAACAAATAAAATCAGAACCGCAAATTCACCTGACACTGGCTGAAGTAGAAAACTCAGCTTAGAAGGAGAAAAGATCTAATGCCTGTCAGGAACATTGCAATTTGGACCTCAGACTTACACAGCTGAAAGAAAGAAAAACTAACAGTCAGAAAGGACTTCTTTCCTACCATGTTAAGATACTTTATCTTGCAGTGCTGAGCAATATGGCTACCTGAGATAAGAAACATATTGAAACATTACGTAGCCAGTAAAAACAGCATCACATGATACAGTAACTAAGGAAAATGACATCACAACACAAATTATTTTCCCCTTAAACTGTATTGAAAATGGTTTCCAGCAATTACTGCTTAATGCTTAACTTCTATGGTGGGGATCTCAAACTGGGGGTCGGGACCTCTCAGGGAGTCACGAGATTATCACATGGGGGGTCGCGAGCTGTCAGCCTCCACCCCAAATCCCGCTTTGCCGCCAGCATTTATAATGGTGTTAAATATATAAACAAGTGTTTTTAATTTATAAGGGGAGGTTGCACTAAGGGGCTTGCTATGTGAAAGGGGTCACCGGTACAATAGTTTGAGAGCCACTGTTGTATAGCTAGTTACCAGTCAATCTGCTTTGTTAATTTTCAATGGTAAAGTTTAGATAAATTCTGTCACTGACATAATGATAAAGCAGACACCAGAGAGAGGGGTTAATAGCAGGGCTGGCTCTAAGAGTTTTGTTGCCCACTGTGGAAAACATTTTTGGCACACCCTGAATGGGGAAGAAAAAAAACTGATTTGGGGAACATCACGGTCATCTGCCCCTAAAGATGACCTACTTAACATAGTTTTAGGGCTGGTAGGAAATAGAGGATGATGCTGAACAAGGAACAGGCCACAAAGAACGTGGTAGGAAGGAACCCAAGATGAACTACTTCCCATGGGAGTCGCTCTAGGGCAGAGGTGGGCAAACTTTTTGGCCTGAGGGCCACATCTGGGTGGGGAAATTGCATGCAGGCCTATGAATGTAGGGCTGGGGCAGGGGGTTGGGGTGTGGGAGGGGCCTCAGGGTGCAGGAGGGAGTGCAGGGTGTGGGAGGGAGTGCAGTGTGAAGGAAGGGGCTCAGGGCAGGGGGTTGGGGCACAGGAGGGGTGTGGCACGGGGCTCAGGGCAGGGGGTTGGGGTGCAGGAGGGGTTCAGGGTGCGGGCTCCAGCCTGGTGCCGCTTACCTTGAGCGGCTCCAGGGTGGCAGTGGCGCACAGTGGGGCTAAGGCAGGCTCCCTGCTTGCCCTGGCCCTGTGTCTCTCCCGGAAGTGGCCAGCACCACATCCCTGCTGCCCCTAAGGGGAAGAGGGCTCCATGCGCTGCCCTCGCCTGCGGGTACCACCCTGAAGCTCCCATTGGCTGCGGTTCCCCATTCCTGGCCAACGGGAGCTGCGGGGGATGGTGCCTGCAGGCGAGGGTAGCACACGGAGCCCTCTGCTCCCAACCCCAGGGGCTGCAGGGATGTGGTGCCAGTCGCTTCCGGGAGTGGCGTGGGGTCAGGGCAGGCAGGGAGCCTGCCTTAGTCCCATGACGCCATGAAGGTGGCAATCCCGCGGGCCGGATCCAAAGCCCTGACGGGCCAGATACGGCCCGCAGTTTGCCCACCTCTGCTCTAGGGCATCAAGATTGGGAATGTGTTGTTTCCAGTTCTAACAGCCTCAGTATAACATAAGATGACTTCGATTATTCCCTTAAACTGTAGTTTACGTCCCACTGATTGCCCACTATGCGCACACAACTGATCTTACCACCACTTGGGTACAGAAATGCCTATATAATGTAAATTTTTGCACACTCTCTCTACTATATCTTTAATATAGCTACTTTTTGATTCCTTCTGTACTAAAGCTTCAGCCAAGCTGATGGTACATCTGACTTCTTATTAAACCATATGTTGGGACCAGTAAGGGCCAAATTCTTGAATAGACCCAAACAGTACTAGGAAAATCTGCTGGGGCATCCAATTTGCATGTGTAAAAGCTGGTAAAAATGGACACAACTACCTGTCTTGTACATGAGAATGCAGGATTGGCATACCCATACAAGTACACAATCAGGCAGCAGCAGAGAGCCAAAAACAAAATTAAAAAAAGCAAATACAGTACAGTGTTAAACTACTAAAAAAAGGAAAGCAGCATTTTTCTTCCTCAAAGTTTCAAAGCTGTATTAAGTCAATATTCAGTTGTAAACTTTTGAAAGAACCACCGTAACTTTTTGTTCAGAGTTACAAACATTTCAGTGTTACAGCCTCCGTTCCAGAGATATTCGTAAACTCTGAGTTTCTACTATACTCACTTAAGCATAGATTGCAGAATCAAGTATCCTAAACTAGATTTCTCCACTAATTCTTAGACCTTCCTCTAACTTCCTTGAGTTACACTGATTGGCAGAGCTCACTTTATATATAATTAGTAATCAGTATAGCTCAAAAGAGCTTAAAAGATAAAATATAAAGGCATTTGGATGCATGATTAGTCATAAAAAACATGGTGTAATTCTGAGTTCTGATTATTTTTCCTTTGCAAATTACCAATTCTGCAAAGTAAAGAAAATGATTTGTCCTTCAAATGTACTGAAGATGATATTCTATGGAAGTACCTTATGCACAGATGTCTAATTGTCATATTCTATCAAATACAGCAATTTATAAGCATTGGGTACCCTGGCAATTTATCAGAGATGTATGTGTCAGTGTTTTAATCACTGAAGAGAATTGGGAACGAATTGCAAAATGAGGGTAATTTCCACAGAATTCCCTGATGGCCAAACCAAGAAGCACTTAAAATGTAATAGCAATACATATTTATGGATGGTTTTATTTGAGCATTAAGTGCACCTACAAGATTTTTTTTTTTTTTTTAAATCTACCTTCTGAGGAGCTGAGTGACCCATCATTAGAACTCTTTACAGACAGGGACAGCAAATTAGCTTCAATATTCAGACATATTGAAATAGGAGAGACTTTTCTGCAATTACATAAAAGCTATAATTACATTGGTTATATAAGCATTTTAACTGTGAAAAAAAGTTAGATAACTGGAGGTGCACACTGCCCCAACCCCAGCCAACCGCCACTCAAAGCACAGCAAAAAAGTAACATTAACTCAGCAAATAGAGCTTCATGCTGTAAGCTGCTTCCATATGTCTACAGAATGGAAGTTTCCTTTTTTTCTTCCATTGTCTCTTTTTTTTTTTTTAAAGGAAAACCTTGGGGAACATTTATCAAGTTAGTTTACACTA
The DNA here is from genome assembly GCF_011386835.1 of Chrysemys picta bellii. Taxonomy (NCBI): domain Eukaryota; kingdom Metazoa; phylum Chordata; order Testudines; family Emydidae; genus Chrysemys; species Chrysemys picta. Next base: position 41,927,195 of record NC_088797.1, read on the forward strand.
ATGCACAGGCTTTTCTTTAGCTGTTTTGTTGATGTCATGAGCTGATACCATGGAAAATCATATAAATAACTACTAAAAAAAGAATAATTGCTTCCTGCTTAACCAATGTGACAAGGCAGTCTAGACAGCCCTCAAGAATGATGAAGGAACGAGGAAATTAGAAAGATTCACAATGGCAAAGTGGCTATAGTGTGATCATATTTGATGCAATCGGCAAACAAAACTCAGTTGCTATGAAAAAAAATGATTGTGGATAAAATTTTGATGGGAAGAAAGAAACTTTAAAAAAGCCAAGAGGAATCTATACCTTCACTGAAAAGAAGTTAACCATAAGACGTGCCGTGATAATTGCCATGAAGATTTTGTCTTTAATATTTTATTGAGTGCACATCAACAATGCACAATACACAGGTTCTCTGCACTATACATTCATATAGAAAAACTAAATTAACACCTTGTAACATGACTATACAGATCCACCACTTCAGTCTGAATTACAATCTGGGGGGAATCTGGATTGACAGAGCTAGACCCTGAAATCCTCTCTGTTGAGCTGGAGAACAGGTGCAGTACCAGGAGCAGCAGAACCATGTTCCCCCACGCTGCCTTGCCAATGTATCTACTCACCTGGAGAGATCAGCTCTAAGGGTGAGGATAGAATCATAGACCTTAAGGTCAGATGGGACCATAATGATTGTCTAGTGTGACCTCCTGCACAACGCAGGCCACAGAATCTCACCCACCCACTCCTGTATCAAACCCCTAGCCTATGTCTGAGCTATTCAAGTCCTCAAATCATGGTTTAAAGAATTCAAGGTGCAGAGAATCCTCCACCAAGTGACCCGTGCCCCACACTGCAGAGGAATTCGAAAAAACCCCATGGCCTCTGCCAACCTGCCCTGGATGAAAATTCCTTCCCAACCCCAAATATGGCGATCAGCTAAACCCTGAGCACGTGGGCAAGAATCACCAGCCAGATACCCAAGAAAGAATTCTCTGTAGTAACTCAGATCCCACCCCATCTAACATCCCATCACAGGCCATTGGGCATATTTACCGCTAATAGTCAAAGATCAATTAATTTCCAAAATTAGGCTATCCCATCATACCAACCCCTCCATAAACTTATCAAGCTTAGTCTTGAAGCCAGATATGTCTTTTGCCCCCACTGCTCCCCTTGGAAGGCTGTTCCACAACTTCACTTCTCTGATGGTTAGAAACCTTAGTCTAATTTCAAGTCTAAACTTCCTGATGGCCAGTTTATATCCATTTGTTTTTCTGTCCACATTGGTATTGAGCTTAAATAATTCCTCTCCCTCCCTGGTATTTATCCCTCTGATATATTTATAGAGAGCAATCATATCTCCCTTCAGCCTTCTTTTGGTTAGGCTAAACAAGCCAAGCTCTTTGAGTCTCCTTTCATAAGACAAAGAGTCCTGTGGCACCTTATAGACTAACAGACGTATTGGAGCATAAGCTTTCGTGGGTGAATACTCACTTCGTAAGATGCATCTGACAAAGTGAGTATTCACCCACGAAAGCTTATGCTCCAATACGTCTGTTAGTCTATAAGGTGCCACAGGACTCTTTGTCGCTTTTTACAGATCCAGACTAACACGGCTACCCCTCTGATACATTTCATAAGACAGGTTTTCCATTCCTCGGATCATTCTAGTATCCCCTCTCTGTACCTTTTCCAGTTTGAATTCATCCTTCTTAAACATGGGAGACCAGAACTGCACACAGTATTCCAGATGAGGTCTCACCAGTGCCTTCTATAATGGTACTAACACCTCCTTATCTCTACTGGAAATACCTCACCTGATGCATCCCAAGACGCATTAGCTTTTTTCACGGCCATATCACGTTGGCAGCTCATAGTCATCCTGTGATCAACCAATACTCCGAGGTCCTTCTCCTCCTCTGTTACTTCCAACTGATATGTCACCAGATTATAACAAAAGTTCTTATTAATCCCTAAATGCATGACTTTGCACTTTTCACTATTAAATTTCATCCTATTACTCCAGTTTACAAGCCATCCAGATCTTCCTGTATGATATCCCGGTCCTTCTCTGCATTGGCAATACTTCCCAGCTTTGTGTCATCTGCAAACTTTATTAGCACATTCCCACTTTTTGTGCCAAGGTCAGTAATAAAAAGATTAAATAAGATTGATCCCAAAACTGATCCCTGAGGAACTCCACTAGTAACCTCCTTCCAGCCTGACAGTTCACCTTTCAGTATGACCCATTGTAGTCTCCCCTTTATCCATCTTTCAATTTTCATATTTATCCCCATCTTTTCCCATTTTACTAATAATTCCCCACGTGGAACCATATCAAATGCCTTACTGAAATCGAGGTAAATTAGATCCACTGTGTTTCTTTTGTCTAAGAAATCTGTCACCTTCTCAAAGGAGGAGATCATGTTGGTTTGGCACGATCTACCTTTTGTAAAACCATGTTGTATTTTGTCCCAATTACCATTGACCTCAATGTCCTTAACTACTTTCTCCTTCAAAAATTTTTCCAAGACCTTGCATACTACAGATGTCAAACTAACAGGCCTGTAAAAAGCAACAGAGGGTCCTGTGGCACCTTTGAGACTAACAGAAGTACTGGGAGCATAAGCTTTCGTGGGTAAGACTTGCATCTGAAGAAGTGAGGTTCTTACCCACGAAAGCTTATGCTCCCAGTACTTCTGTTAGTCTCAAAGGTGCCACAGGACCCTCTGTTGCTTTTTACAGATTCAGACTAACACGGCTACCCCTCTGATACTTAACAGGCCTGTAGTTACCTGGATCACTTTTTTCCCCCTTTCTTAAAAATTGGAACTATGTTAGCAATTCTCCAGTCATACGGTAAAGCCCCTGAGTTTACAGATTCATTAAAAAATTCTTGCTAATGGACTTGCAATTTCATGTGCCAGTTCCTTTAATATTCTTGGATGAAGATGATCTGGGCCCCCCCAATTTAGTCCCATTAAGCTGTTCGAGTTTGGCTTCTACCTCGGATGTGGAATATCTACCTCCATATCCTCATTCCCATTTGTCATCCCACCATTATCCCTAAGCTCCTCATTAGCCTCATTAAAGACTGAGGCAAAGCATTTGTTTAGATATTGGGCCATGCCTAGATTATCCTTAACCTCCACTCCATACTCCATCTTCAGTGTTTAGCAGTCCCACTTCTTTCTTTGTTTTCTTCTTATTTATATGGCTATAGAACTTTTTACTTTTGGTTTTAATTCCCTTTGCAAGGTCCAACTCTACATGGCTTTTGGCCTTTCTCACTTTTTCCCTACATGTTCTGACCTCAATAAGGTAACTTTCCTTGCTGATCACTCCCAACTTCCACTCCTTGTAGGCTTTCTGCTTTTTCTTAATCACCTCTCTGAGATGCTTGCTCATCCAGCTTGGTCTACAATTCCTGCCTATGAATTTTTCCCCTTTCTTGGGATGCAGGCTTCTGATAGGTTCTGCAACTTTGACTTGAAGTAATTCCAGGCCTCCTCTGCCTTTAGATCCACAAGTTCTTCAGTCCAATCCACTTCCCTAACTAATTAGGGACTGCACTCTCAGCAAGTTTGCAGATGACACTAAACTAGGAGGCATGGTAGATACACTAGAGGGTAGGGATTGGATACAGAGGGGCCTAGACAAATTAGAGGATTGGGCCAAAAAAAAACCTGATGAGGTTCAACAAGGACAAGTGCAGAGTCCTGCACTTAGGACGGAAGAATCCCATGCACTGCTACAGACTAGGGACCGAATGGCTAGGTAGCAGTTCTGCAGAAAAGGACCTAGGGGTCACAGTGGACAAGAAGCTGGATATGAGTCAACAGTGTGCTCTTGTTGCCAAGAAGGCTAACGGCATTTTGGGCTGTATAAGTAGGGGCACTGCCAGCAGATTGAGGAACGTGATCGTTCCCCTTTATTCGACATTGGTGAGGCCTCATCTGGAATACTGTGTCCAGTTTTGGGCCCCACACTACAAGAAGGATGTGGAAAAATTGGAAAGAGTCCAACGGAGGGCAACAAAAATGATTAGGGGTCTGGAGCACATGACTTATGAGGAGAGGCTGAGGGAACTGGGATTGTTTAGTCTGCAGAAGAGAAGAATGAGGGGGGATTTGATAGCAGCCTTCAACTACCTGAAGGGGGGTTCCAAAGAGGATGGAGCTTGGCTGTTCTCAGTGGTGGCAGATGACAGAACAAGGAGCAATGGTCTCACGTTGCAGTGGGGGAGGTCCAGGTTGGATATTAGGAAAAACTATTTCACTAGGAGGGTGGTGAAACACTGGAATGCGTTACCTAGGGAGGTGGTGGAGTCTCCTTCCTTGGAGGTTTTTAAGGCCCGGCTTGACAAAGCCCTGGCTGGGATGATTTAGTTGGGAATTGGTCCTGCTTTGAGCAGGGGGTTGGACTAGATGACCTCTTGAGGTCCCTTCCAACCCTGATATTCTATTATTCTAATTTCTTTAATTTTTTAAAGTTAGTCCTTTTGAAATCAAAAACCCTAGTCACAGATCTATTTTTGTTTATCCTTCCATTTAGTTTGAACTGAATTAGCTCATGATCACTCGAACCAAGGTTGTCTCCTACAACCATTTCTTCTATGAGGTCCTCGCTGCTCACCAAAACCAAATCTAAAATGGCATCTCCTCTTCTTGGTTCAGCAACTACTTGAAGGAATACATCAGCTATCGCTCCAGGAAAATCTGAGCCCTATTATTATTACTAGCACTTGTCCTCCAGTCTATATCTGGGAAGTTAAAGTCTCCCATGATCACACAATTACCATTAGTATTTACTTCATTAAAAATATTAAAGAGGTCTCTATCCATATCCAAATCAGATCCCAGTGGTCTATAGCACACCCCAACCACTATCCCAGGGGAGGCTCTAGTAGCTTTCTTCCCCAATGTGATTTTTGCCCAGACAGACTCCGTCTTATCCATTCCATCCCTTCTTATTTCTTTACAGTCTACTTCATCATTGATATACAATGCTACTCCACCACCTTTGCCTTTATTTCTGTCTTTTCTAAACAGCACATACCCTTCAGTACCTTTACTCCAATCCTGACTACTATTCCACCATGTTTATGTTATTCCTATAATATCTGGTTTCACTTCCTGCACCAGTAAGTCTAGCTCCTCCATTTTGTTACCTAGGCTCCTCGCATTTGTGTACAAACATGTTAATTTTTGCTGTTTGGCTTAGCTCACATTCTTTAGCCGATTAGGCAAAGACAGTCTACTGCCAGTATCACCTATTAGACTGGTATCTACACTACCTTTCCTCCTTTTGTCCATTCTCCTACCCACAGCTATATCCTTTCTTACTTCGTTTTCTTCCTTCTCAATGTTAAAATCTGGCGTGGAGATTACCTGGACATCTCCCAACCATCTCCCCCAAATTCATAGTTTAAAGCTCTCTTAATCAGTTGTGCCAGCCTCCATCCTAGAAGTCTATTTCCCTCCCTACTCAGGTGAAGTCCATCCCGGGAGAACAGTCCTCTGTCCATGAATGCCTCCCAGTGGCCATACATCCCAAAGCCCTCCTTATAGCACCACTGCTTGAGCCATCTGTTGATCATCATAAACTTGTCACACCTTTGTTGCCCTTCTCTAGGAACAGGCAGAATCCCACTGACGATTACTTGATCCTCGATTTCCTTAAGCGTCTTCCCCAGTCTGGCATAGTATCCCTTGATACGTTCCAGTGAGAATGTAGCCGTATCATTTGTTCCCACATGAAGGACAATCAGTGGATTCTTTCCCGCTCCTGTTAGGATCCTCTTCAGCCTTAGGTCCACATCCCGTATCTTAGCACCCAGAAGACAGCATACCCTTCTGTTCCCTGGATCAGCTCTGGTTACAGGCCTGTCTGTTCTTCTCAGTAAGGAGTCCTCAATCATGTAGACCTGCCTTTTCCTGGTGATGGTGTGATCCTCCGGTCTATCCCGTTCCCTCTGGCTGCAAGTTCTCTTGATTCCTATTCTCCCTTGCAATCTTCTGCAACACATCCTGTATCCTCCTGGGGCTCATATTTGGTGTTATCTCCATTGACTCTTCCCCTCTTCCTATAGGACTCGCTGCTCTTCTCTTCTTCCTTGCCCTCTCACCTTCAGTGACCACCTGCTGTGCCCCTTCTTCATTTTCCAACTCCACAAACCTGTTCCTGAGCTCTATTTCTCCTTCACTAGTCAGTCTTTTCCTCTGCCTGGTTCTCTTAGTCACATGCCTCCACTGTCGACTTTCCTCACCCAGCAGTCTCCCCTCAAAGTTCTTTGGTCCTGCTTCCATCTGCAAGTCTGAGCTTTTCCCTTCAGCCTCCTCGTGTCTTTGCTCCATCATCTGCTCGAACCCCCTTCTAAACTCAACCAGAGTTTCCACCTGCATCTCTAATCCTCAGATCTTTTCTTCCATCAGCTCTATCAGGCGGCACTTCATGCAGACGAAACTCTTTTCAGGTACCCCCTCCAGGATCATGTACATGCCGCAGATTGCACATCCAGTCATCTTCATTGTGTCTTCCACTGCTTGGGTCACTACCACTGCTGCCTCTGTATCTGTCATTGCCTTCCTACCTAAACCCTGTAAGTCTGAGAAACACAAACCAAACCAAAACACCACCACCCACAGCAAAACAAACCTCCAACAAGCACCAAAACACTACCAGAACACCACACACTCCCTTCACTAGCCTGTCTGTTCCTCTGCCTGCCTCTCTTAGTCTTCCCCCAAACTCCCCTTGCAAACTCCCACTCAAACTCCCCTGTTTACAGCTCTGTTTGCTGACTCCTATGCCACTGTAGCTGTCTGTGCATTCAGTTGTTGGCCCCTCTGCTAGGTGTGCCAACAAGGGTGCCAATTGTGGTGGATTTTGTGGAGTAGACACCTCTCTGGTAGGAATTGTTTAGATACAACCCACTCTTATGGCCCAATCCAACTCCCACTGACTGCAAGAGGAGTTAGCGTGAGCCATTAGGTACACAGTGGCCATAAGATCAGGGAAGAGGGAGTTGTATAGAAGAAAAATATTGACATTTTAAAATATAAGTGTCCACCCTTTCACTTGTTTAAACCACATTACCATGATTTTGGACACAGTTGCAATGATAAATCTATTTTGTTACACTACCTAAAGCTCCCCAGCAATAAAGGGCTTGCTCAGCAGAGATCAGCTCTTGCAGACTGCTGAAAGAAACTTCTATTTCAGTGAGATGAGAAAGATGGGATGCTGTATTACTGTCATCAGTTAAAAAGTGAGAGAGAAAAATCAGGGGATTGTTGCCAGGACTGGAAGATATAAACTCTTAAAGTAAGGACATGCTCAGCACTTGATACAGGCTTCTGCAGATGCCTCTTAGCATTACATCAAAATGGCCCAGGACCTAAATTATACAACAAAAGACAGTTAAGAGGGAAGTCAATTGAAGTACATAAATCCTAAAGAGTATCACATCAAGTCAAGCAAGTATTTTTAGCTTAATCTAGATGAAACAGCAAGACAGCAGGCACAAAAAATGAAAGAAAAACTAATTTAAAAAAAGTAAGTAGGAAACTTTCCACATTTCATGAAAGCCCATGAGACAAGATCACTGAAGAAATAATTAGAGAGTACCCTGGGGGAAATGATGACTAAAAATGGAAAGGGAAATAAAAAGAGTTCAACCCAAAGGGTCATTGCTTGTTCCCAATGATTTCTTACAGTAAGTTTTATAGATATGGGAACTTGATGAGCTAACACTGCAGCAGCCAAAAGTTGAACTTGTATACTAATCCTCATTTGTTAATTACACAACACTAATATGCATAAAAAAGGGAGGCCAAAGTAATCTGGGGACCTAGCAATCATGCTCAATAGTGCCATGTGAAAAAACTCTGGCTTAGTCCATTGTCTTATTCTTGCACTGACTACCTGCCCTGGGTGGGTGGGTGTGTCCCACTGTGAACAATGACTGATCCTGACTGAACCACTGCAACAGCATTTAAGGTCAAAATCAGCTGTAGCTGGAGAGACCACAATTTCTCTTCCATCCAATCACAGCTCCGGAGGAGGATAGGATACAGATATGAGAACATGGGTAAGCCACTAAAAAAACTAGTGGGGAAGGATGCAATAAACAGAGAGAAAGGGAACAATATGCGGGTGATACAATGGAGAAAACGAATAAAGAGAGAGAAAAGGGGGGAGAAGATAGGGAATACTATTATATTCATGGCACGGTGCAAATTAAGACACTAGTCCTGGAAAAAGAACCACATGGGTGGAGCCCTGCACCCATGCAAAGCCCACCCACAGTTCTCTTTGGAAGATCAGTACTTTAAAAAAGCTCAGTGGAAGCAAATAATTTGAGGAAATTGCAGCTTTAACTTTGGTTCTTTTCAGCACAGCCCTTCTTTTATATTTAAGCACAACCTTTATATGGAGAAAAACAGCAGAGTGCGGTGAAGGAGTTATGCAGGCAACTTATCTAAAGGCAAAACTCAAATTGTTAGTTGAATATGTTCCTTGACATGGAGAGCAGACTTGCACTTGCTTGAAAGATGATCCATTGTGCCATGCTGCCACTTGAAACAAGAGACGCTCAGACTTTCAGTGATCCCAATTAGCATAGTGACGGAAACTAGAAGTACTGTCTCATGCCATTCGAAGGGTGGTAACATTTACTTCAAACACATATTTGGGAATACATAATGCATTATACTAAAGAGAAAAAATAAGACTAGGTAACACTATGTTAAGACAAACCAAAAGCTGGGAGGGGGAAAAGTAATTTTCACTTTAAACACAACAAAACAAGACAGAGGGAAACAGCTCTCCAGCATATCTCCCTATCAATGCAGGATTTAGCTTCTTCTAGTAATTTGTCTTGTCCAGTTTGTTTAAATTTAAATTAAATTAATGGAGATTTCCTATCTCATAGAGCTGGAAGGGACCTTGAAAGATCATTGAGTCCAGTCCTTCACTAGCAGGACCAACTACTGATTTTGCCCCAGATCCCTAGGGGGCCCACTCAAGGATTGAACTCACAACCCTGGGTTTAGCAGGCCAATGCTCAAACCACTGAGCTATCCCTCCCCCCCGAAGGGTCTGAATCAAAGCTTACAGAAGTCAAAAGAAAGAGTCCGTTGAGGGGTATTTCTACAAGTTCTCATTGAGGAATTGTTCTGTAGCATAATATATCTGTCAAGATGTTTTCCCAATATTCAAGCCATATTTCTTATTTAAATTTCATCTAGTTGTACATAATTTGCCTTGTACCATTTGTGAACTTTCAGGTACACAGCAATTTCTATATTGGATCAGACAAATGGCCCACCTCCTCCAGTTCGGTCTCTGACAGTGAGCAGCATCAAATTCTTTAGAGAAAGCAACAAGAAACCCCATAGCAGGCAATTGTGTAATAACTTGCCATGGGGGAAATTTCTTCCTCACCCAATTAGTGGTTTGTTTACACCCTGAATGATCAGGGTTTATATCCCTTATGAAAATAGAACAAAAGAAATCAATTTTTGCTCATTACTGCATTGCCTTCAGTTTGTCAATATCTTTCTGTTAATCATGTATCCTCCCCCCCCCCAAAAAAAGAATTTAAATTCCAGGTTCAGTTACACCAACGTTGTATTGTGTTGCCTCTACATAAGCAGTTTAAAATTGCCTTGTCCTTTTTGTCAAATTTTAGACTACCAACTCTTAGGGCAGGAACGTTTTCTTATGTCTGTACAGCACATTGAGATGCTACTGGAAACACGATAACTATTACCTTCTTACATCTAACACTGTCCACTTCTCTCAGAGTAACTGCTTTCCTGCTTCTTCCCTCTCTCATAGATCTGGATTTTAGATTATTTTTCCAGATGGTAGGTTGCATTAGTCTATGTTCAGTCTCATTTTTATTACTTCCTGTCTATGTTTAGGGCTATTTGTTTCATTTCTCTCTTCTCAAGCATATTTGCAATGCCTCCCACTTTAGTGCCACCTGAAAATGCAATTAATATACACAAATACTGGCACTGCTCAGATTCTCTGCCTTCTTGGACCATCTTCTCTAACCACATTCTGGTCAGACTCTGCTTCTGAGGACCCATGGAGGCTCCTCTTCTTGATTTGTAGCCTAGCATCAGGGTCTTATTGCTGTGTTCCAGTCCTGATTTGGGCACTATTAAGCAAAGCAGTTGCTCTCTCTCTCTCTAGCTCAGTAAACTTGTCTGTAAACAGGCCCAATACATCATGCAGGAGCACTGAACATGATCAGGTAATATTTGTATAGCAATTTGATAACAAAGTGCAAATATTACTATTAATGTGAGAAAAAAAAAATCAAATGATGTTCCAGAACCTCCCTCCCAATTTGTCCTCGCTAATGGAGAAATTGCTTTCCTGTGCCTCACAGGAAAGGAGGTGGGAGCGGGGAAGCATTAAGGATGAGATTTTTCTAGAAGTGCTCTCCCATTGAAGTCAATGCGAGTTCTTTGACTTCAATGGAAGCACATATTGAGATGCACATTGAGAAAGGGTTGTCATTACTAACTTAGCTTTCAGCTACTGCTGTGACAGTCAGTCAGGGTACATGCTTTCTGCAGTAAACATTCTTGTAAAAATATGTAATAGACACATGCAGATGATTCATGTATTAATACAAACACATGTCAACATTCCCCCTTCATCCCTACAGAGTAAATAACTTACCCAAACTATTTATTGCCAAATATATTCTCTCTTTTTAAACTGGAGTATCAACAAGCATTACTTTTAACAGTGTAACATAGGTTCTGTACTTTTGCAAATAGCCTTTGTAGTGAAGACTGGTATTTAATGAAGGGGAAAGCAGCTGTTTTATTTTCATCTGCAGAATATACCAGCTGCTTATCTAGAAAGCCTATTTTGGCTACATTTTACTGGATACAATTGGGAGATCATCAGACTTAGCCCATAGAAGGTATTCCTTTGCTGCAGAGTGGATTGCATTTTTGGCATGAAGCAGGATTGTGCATACTTTGAGAAAGGGTAAAGATTCTGAGAGATTTTGACTTTTTTCTACTGGTAAGTCAGATTCTGACTTCAATTCATATCCCAGGTTTTTTTTAAGAGATATGCAGGACGTAGCCATCCATCATCCACTAATAAGATTTGTGTGACTAAATCCCAAGCAACTCTAAGATGCAGATAATTGTGTTCTATGTTTCAATATCTTCATTAAAATGGATTTCTCATCTCATTAATAAGATTTTTATTTCAGTTTTTACTCTGCTTTTATTTACTTTTTGTAAACATGCAAAGCAAATTCGTTAGCTGTAGATCAACAGTTTCATCTTCACAGAAAGTATAATCCTGAACACATTACTTCAAGTGCAAGGACAGATGGCAATAGATGAAGCCTTATTTGATTTTCATGTGACTAAATCAAGAGATAAGCATGGTTTACGGGAAAATAACTTGTCACTGTCCAATACTTCTAGAACTGTGCATTCCCAGTATTTCAGGAGATACAGATTTTCAGAAAGGGCTTCATCACACTACAGGCAAATACACGTATGTAGCTACATGCTAGAAACTTGCTCCACTTCAAGTGAACTGTGTGTATCTCACTGAAGAACAGTAAGCAAGCATAATAAAAGTGATATTTATATTTGTCACAGATATAGTATATTGTGAAAAACACCATTCAATTTTGTTTTATATCTACATTTAGCATAAAGATGAGAAAGCAATGGAGCATAAGGATGTAGAGCAATGGAGAGGTATTTTTTAACTAAGTGCTGGTTACTCTTATAAGATGTCTTTTGCTATAATCATTCCTGTTTCCAATTTACTTAGCTGTCGTCAAAAACTAAGTGGTAAAACAGTGAAGGTAACTTTTATGCCAGTGTTTCATAGTGAGTACAGACTCCAATACCATATCACATCTCTAAAAGGAACCTGTATCAAATCCAGTGTCAATTTGATAAGATCAAATAGTCTGATTTATTTGTTCTCTTCCCTCTTTGGACCTTAGGAAAGTTCATGAATTAAGGGTTTTAGTCGTTTGGGTTATCAAGCAGAATACTGTAAACAAAACTAAAAACAAAAATGTTTTGCAAATTTTACAACCTAACCATCCATAACATCCACTTAGACAAACTGTACACGTTTCATGTTTTCTTTAGATTTTGCTGATCCCAAAGGAAACAAAGTACAATCTTCTTTAAGGATGTAGGGAACTGAATTACCACCCAATTAGGAAAACACTGTTTTGGAGATAAAGAAAATTTATTGTTCCAAAGTATGGAAATTAGGAAGTATTTTCATCAACACCACACTTCATTAAAACCCAACTAGTGTGAAAGCACAGAACTGGGTAACTCCTCCCTAATTAGTTTCAAAGCTGTAACAACACACCCTTGGAGACACGGCTTAGAAAATTAAAGATGGCCTCTGCATAAAGGACAGGCAGAGAACGGCATCACTGAGGTATGAGTCCATTTCTTTTAGGTAAATTACTGCATAGATATCTAGGCTTAAGATTTGACATTACTCTGAATAGCCTTTATAGTATCTTATAATAACAACGAAAATACATTGTATTTGAAACTGAAAGCAACATATTACACATGCACTGGTAGAAAACATCATCGGTGTACAACTGCTGATGTTGAAAATACAGTACACAACTTGGATGTTCATTAAAAAGCATACTAATCAGAATCAGATCTCTCTTCTGTGAAAAAAGTCTACAGAGGCTTATTAATAAAAATGGAATCCTCAGCATTCAGCTGTTGTTGGTATAACATGAACATACAGTGTCTTCGTATTCAGGGTCTTCATGGAGGTGTCCTTTGTAATCTCTGAACAAAAGGCAAGAGAAAAGATGGAACAGAATTAGCAATCTCTATACAACAGAACACTGTCAACACTCTTATTTCCATATTCTGAAATAATAATCCAGTTCTCTTTATCTCAGCCAAAATGATGCTTGGACAGGAAATCCTCAGCTGAAATCAGAGCCTGTCATGATAATGCAATAAAGTCAAAGGAGAGATCAGCATACATTAAGCTTGCCACTCATCAACATTTTCAAGGTACTAGTATGATTTCAACAAAGCTAACAAGCAGTTTAAGATTGAAGGACACACACATCCCAAAATATGTTCTGGGACAAAGCCCTCAGCAGTTTCAAGGCCTCATAGTGTTATGTGGATGATGACGACGACAACAGGAAGAAGATGTTACATTGCACGAATATGAGATCAGGAGTCCACTATGAAAAAGTTACAGTACAACATGATGAAATTGTAGGATTCCTTAAATGTTACCAAAGTCCCCATTTTCTATTTCTTCTTAGTCTCTCATCACTTATATGCTAGAACTGTGTAGCTCAAAAGCTTGTCTCAGAAGTTGGGCCAGTAAAAGATATTATCTCATCGACCATGACTCTCAGACTTTGGTACACAAATGCTTCTCTCCATCTTATCTTTCTGCAGCATTAAAGATTCTGAACTGTGCTGGTTGTGGCATTCAGTGGAAGAACAAGAAATCCTGACTCCCAACTCCATAGATACTAACGTAAACAGAGAGTGTTAGCATACTGGGCTGCATGTGAAGTACAGATTTTTCACTTCATCCTGATAGAAAATCACCTCTCCTGCTAGATGTCTTCCAAATAAAATTATTTGAGCAGCATAAAGTGTTCAAGGATATTTGGGAAGTTTTCAATAGACATAATACTCTGACAGGTGTTTACATTCATTCCTCCACATGGCTGCCTGCTCCAAGCAGCTTTAGCTGAGCTTAGTGCTACTAAGAACACAACATTCAGAGAAAGAGAAAAGGGGTGGGAGAAAACTAGGTGGAAAAAAAAAATCTGTAGTCAGAGAGTGAAAGTGAGTTGTACGTGAGCACATTTAGATGTTTATTTTAGTCTCCTTCCATTAAATAATACCTGCTACATATTTAAAAACAAAGAGTTTAACAAATAATAGAAGAGTCAGTTATAAATACATGTGGCGAAGTATTCCTAAATATGCCATATGCTACAGGTACACTGTCTTCCATTTCCTTTTGTAAGATGAAGTGAAAACAAAAACAGCACAGAACAAAGAATGAAAATGTCATTTTATCTAACTCTCTGCACTTGAGAGGTGGATTAGTGTGACCAAAACTAAGAGAAAAAACAAAGTCTCATGGAAGTCTGATGGATTAATTTCTTCTGTACCACTTTAGTAATAAAGGACACCCAGCTTCTGGCTCTGACTTCCCTGCTCTAAGCAATTTGTCCTCAATTGATACTCTCAGTAGTGTCCCGTCAGAGCCCACTTCGTTACAGCAGGACCGTTGTTTCTCTGTGGAGTTCTATAAAGCTCAGTGGGACTCTGCACAGGCAGAGGGCCTCTCTCGCAGGAGCATATAGGGAATGTATTGCAGCAGTGAAGTGAGGCCACATCTAGAGTCAAACGCACCACAACAATTCTCCTCAGCATAGGAGACAGCTGAGCTAAACAGCTTTCAATTCTGGAACATTAGAAGGAATGCCCACACTAAAATCTGCAGCTATTTAATATTCTGAATGATTAAGAATATAATATACACTTAATATAAGTTACACGCAATAACTGGGCAAAATTACAGTGATGAAACCAGCTTGATTTATATTCTGTATTTTATACATGTTCAGCGTTCACTGTCCTGCTACCTGGATGAACATCAGTTTCTCTCAGTATCACAGGTACAACTCACCTGACGATTCAGTGGCTATTTTTACCTGTTTGAAAAAGAATCTAAGACCATTCTGATGTGAAAAAATAATATTGAGCCACCTGATTCAGGTATCAGAGGGGTAGCTGTGTTAGTCTGGATCTGTAAAAGCAGCAAAGAGTCCTGTGGCACCTTATAGACTAACAGACGTATTGGAGCATGAGCTTTCGTGGGTGACATGCATCCGATGAAGTGGGTATTCACCCATGAAAGCTCATGCTCCAATACATCTGTTAGTCTATAAGGTGCCACAGGACTCTTTGCTGCTTTCACCTGATTCAGATTACTGTGATACCACACCCCATATGTATCTTCTGCAGCAGTACTTTTTTACACCGTTTTCATGAAGCATGGCATTACATGATGGCATGCCTAGAGAGTTAACATTTTGGAAGTTTTTTAGGATCAATTAAAAATGGTGTCAAAAAATATTAGTGCAGGGATGGTCCTCATTACCAAAGCTGACTGAAAACCACCAAACTTTTGCACTAGGTTGGTGGTTTCCATGAAAAACTAAGCGCACCAAATGAAATTAAGTGCCTTATTATGCACTCCCGGACTATGACTCCACAACTAAATCAGAGCTGAGTTTTACACTTAAGGCAGGGATTATAGTAACAATTGCTAAAATAGATTAGTGTAGCGGTCTTGTTAAATATACACCTCTACCCCGATATAATGCGATCCGATATAACACGAATTTGGATATAACGTGGTAAAGCAGTGCTCCGGGGGGGGCAGGGCTGTGCACTCTGGCGGATCAAAGCAAGTTCGAGATAACGCGGTTTCACCTATAACGCGGTAAGATTTTTTAGCTCCCGAGGACAGCGTTATATCGAGGTAGAGGTGTAATAATGTATTCCACACTGTGCCAGATTGGTAATTTAAATCTTCTTTCCAAAACAATGTACATGGAGTTCTAAGGATTATTTGGTGACGAATGTTCCAAAGATAGGAGGACATGTTTCAAAATTCCATGGTAAGAAGTGCTTGTTATCAGAGAACAATAGGAGGATATATGTCACCAACAGAAGTGATGCACCTGTGGAGAATAACTGCCTGGAAAAGGATGGAAATTAGTCTTAAAATCAATTCAGAGCTGCTCTTCCATTGTGGTGGCTTGCTATGGCCCAAGTGTAGGGGAGGGATGGAGATAGCAGGCATATTACCTGACCTAAGGATAGGTCTTTCAGATAGCAGAATGGTAGAAGATCTTGCCAGATGTTTCACAAACATTGCCAAGCCTGTCAAATATCTCTGCTGCATCTATGAAACAGGATTGCTTTATGCTCCTGTAAATTCTAACTATAGTCTCTGAATTGATTTTAAGACTAATTTCCATCCTTTTCCAGGCAGTTATTCTCCACAGGTGCATCACTTCTGGTGGTGATTGTGGGGTTTTCAGTTTGTCTCTCTCACTTGGTCTACATCAAATGCGCTTCTTTTACAACTAAAATTTACTTTTTGCTTAGATAACTGCCCGGGGAGCTGAAAGTCAAACTGGATTCTTTCCTTCTCATGCATCACCATCAGTAATACACGTGCCACAGGTCAAATTAGATGTGCACCTGGGTAACTATTAGCCTTCGAGGGGGGAGCTTTTCTCAACATAATTAGTTGCATCAGAGCAACTAATATACCGATTCTGTTTTACCAGTGGTGACACACAGGAAGAAAAGAACCAAGCTCAACACTCGGAGCCCAGGATGACTCTGCAGGGCTGTCTTTAAAAAATGTTTTATTTGTAAATTGAGCCAGTTTTGTATGGAATTAATAAGACAAATCATGGACCTGCATGATGCCATTTTTACAGTCTCTCTTCAGAGCAGACTTCCGTTTTAAGTATTTTAAATCCAAATTACGAAAGGTATAGGGTCAGGGCACTAATTCATTTCAGCAATTAACACTTCTTCCCCTCAATAGCTCCCTTACCCCCTCCCCCCCCCAAAAAAGATTCTCTCATTAAGAAAAAAATTTAAAAGAATTATTCTGAAGCAGAGTAAAGCCAAATTCACTGCTAAGTCACTCAAATTGTGAACTTGGTCCCAAAGTTTTTTTTAAATTATTTTTGAACATGATTGATTATATAATACCTGCTTGAGATGGGTTTATTATCACCATCACATGGTTAAAGGTACACTGTAACCTTACTCTATGCATAACTTCATTAAGAAATAGTCAAAAAACTTCCCCTTTATTATTGTAAGATAGTTTTAATTTGGAATATGAAATAAAAATACACTAGATAGGGCTTGTGTTCTAAACCAAATATATTTCAATTAGGATTTACTGTAACTGTTAACATTTAACTGTATATGGTAATCTTTTCCTAGCTCTGTTGAAATTCTAAGGTCTCAGATACTTTGCCCATCAGTGTAAACTGAAAGCCTTATTTAGGCAAAACTTACCATTCTAACATTTATGAGAGATTTTTCCAGGAGTTCCATAACGAAAAAATTATAAAAGAAACTGCATGCCCTCACTTCCTTTGACACAAAAACATTAAAAAAAAATAAGTTTTTCAAGACTTTCAAAACTCATTTCAGCCTGTGAGAAACAGTCCAACACCTGGCACCAGCAGTTTTACAATTCCAGCTGATATTTTATCAAGTTCTTTAACTATTTACCAATGAGTAAATTATTATTTTGTATTAGAAGTAGCCCTAACGAGTTAATAAAAAAAAATAGAATCTCCAAGACTATGAAATACCACAGCTGCTGTTTGCCATTTCAAAGTTTTAAACATTTTCTGGAGTTGTGGCTATAATGATAGATGGATAAAAAGATGGTTAAAAAAATAAGTAAAATTGCAGAAATATGCATTTCCATTAGTTGTACTAAAAAATTTACAGAAGCCCCAAAATATAATTTACTCCAAAATAATTATTTTCTCTAAAAACATTTGCAAGATATTGATCTTGGCTCATTGTGGCAGATAATTTAATGTAATGATGTCATAAAAAAGAATTAAGAGTCATAACTCAATTTGTGTATTTATACTATAAAAAGTGTTGCCAAATCACTTCCTATATTACATCATATTAATAGAGAAAAGGAAAGTGAGAACTTGAATCAAGACAATAGAATTGTAACCATTACACACATAGTGTGTTAGCTACACAAATCAGCCTGTAAACCAAATGAAAGTACTATGCTTCTTGGGGCTCAGGTATGATTTAGAGAGTATTCCAATCAGGGCTTTTAGCCTTTAAAGAAGAGTATTTACAGAAACTGCAGCACATTTTAAATTTACATGTTATGCAAAAATTATGGTTTATCCATCGATGGATGGTATGACTTTCCTTAACTTAATTTATACTTTATTTAACCTTAAGAGTAAATCTATCCATTTTCATTTGTGTAGGAATTATAGTATAAAAATGTACTAGCTACTGTACTGGTATATTTTGCTGCAGAGAAAAAAAAAGTTTAAAGTCATTCCTCATTTTTTTCCTTCCAATACTGGATAACTGTACATTACATTGTTTTTCTAATTTATTTTACTATTTCAAGCCAGTATTTTCTCTGTGATAATTATTTGCGCAGCTACACTGATCATTCGTTGCACTGAGATCTTTCTGCCCTGCAATAACATTGAAAGAAACCAACGACAGATGAGGTTTTAACAAAGAAGTGTAACATCAACTGCTGCCAAATTACAGTGTTCTCTCTAGTCAGCAAGATTTCATATACAGCTACATTTACACAAATTAAAACTGTGCAGGATATATTCTGTTCTTATGTCTTCTGCAGTGCTTTAATGATGTGCAGTTTACTGCAGAACAGATTCTCAAAATCTGATCTGCTACCATTTAAATTATTTTTTTCCTCTAAGTAGAGACTTCTTTTTAAATGTACTCATCGCATCAGTACATAACTGACATTTTCATTAGACTGACTGACCTTTCAATTTCAACTGAAGAGGCTCCTAGAGAACTATTTTTAGCCATTTCAGCCAATGCATGTAATTGCACTACTCATGCAAAATTTTACTACATGAAAAGTACTCTTTGTTGGTATGTATATGATGTACTTTGGATGAAATAAATTTAACACTGATTAAATATAGGTTTGAGACCCCAGATCAGATGCACTCAAGTCTGATTAACACACTAAGGCCCCGATATTGCAAACACTTACATACTAATCTAAAGATTTTAAAAACTAAGTAGAAAACAATGAATTGTCAGGCAAGATAATTAGAAAGAAATGTAGACTGTAGGCAACTAAAATAATCCACTGGAATCCAATTAAAAGGATATGTCGCTGTTGTTGAAGAGAAAAAAAGTACATAAGCAAAAAAATCCACAGTACACTCAGGCATTAAGTAACTTACCCTGTGTTTGTGCTTCATCTAGGAACAATTTTAGCCTCCTGCTCCTGAGACCAAACACTTTTGCTGTTTCATAGAGAAGACCTTGATATGTTAGTCCATTCTGACCAACTGGGTTTTCCATTAGAAGAGTTCCCACCACTCCTTTCAGACACTCTAAGGAAACAAATTGTGTATTATTGCAATCTGAGCGGAGGAAATTGCCTCCTACTACACATTTGCATTTGTCTTGACCCATAAGCTTAGGACTTATTCCTTCAACTCACCTGTTTCCTCAACAGCATTCCTTAATAGCATTCACTTACCCATGTATAAGCTAAAATACAACAACAAATATCTATCACAGAGTCATCGCTGGAAAGTTGTCTTTTTGAGCGATAAATCCATAAACACTGAACTCTGTGAGCACATCAACAAATGAAAGGAAATCACTAGCCCCCCTACAATGGGCAGGCCACAGTTGCTGAAGAGGGGTTATGGAAAACAAATATTTCAGTATGACACAGGTGATCTACTCTTTCACAGAAGTACAGATCATAAATGCTCAAGGAAAAACACCAAATAAATTGCTGATCATGGTCCTATTTTCTGCCCAGGGTCAGCCCACGCCGATTTCCAGTGACTTCAAAAGGAGTCCATGCAGGAATAAGGACAGTTCTTTGCACAGAAACCAGGCCTAAAACAAACCCTTCACTGGAAAGGCAAGTCTTTTGGAGGCAAAGTAATGAGGGAGGGGAGGCAAAGTAATGAACGTACAATGGGATTAATGAACAAGAAACCAAATTATACACACATCTTGATCTCTAGATTGATAATGAAATAATTCCCCTAGTTCTTAAATCCGTGTATAAGCCGTGGTTGTGATTCCTGCATCATGCACTCAGTGATAATCCCATTACAAGAGAAGCTGGCCTTTTCAAGTCAATTTTAGGCTTGTAGCCTTTTAGAACAAGTTTTGCATATGCAAACCAATAGTTAGAAATAGGAGAACAATTCTGAAACTCATATTTAAATGCCAATAAGACCATCATCCCCTCTCTCAACTTATCTTTTCCCCTTTTTCAAAAGTGAGGAAAAACTAAAACTCAACTTCCACTTTGTACATTAGAAAGTTTCTATTATATGGAATACAATAAGTAGAACACACCAACTACCAACCCAAACATATGTATAGATCTCAAGTGAACACTGTTGTCCAAAACTTAAATTACAGCAGATAAAACCGGTAACTGAAATGAGAAATATCCTACATACTGTACCTTGTGGTTTTGCATTCACTAGCTGTAAGTTGATATACTGGCAGAGGAGGGTATCATGGGTATTGATCAAAGCAGGGGCTGACCCTGATGTCACATGAAGAGTCTTTCCACTGAGACTCAGTAAGTCAGTGTTGCTTAACAGTTCTGAAATGAAAAATGAAACCAGTCAGGCCGTTACAGGCTAACTAACATCTAGCTCTCATCTGATTAACTGACAGAGTATTTCTAGCTACTGTTTCCATTACAGAAATGATTTCCTTTCTCAAGAGAGATATATTTCTTCATTCTGAAAAGCGTAAGTGAACTTGTGCAGTGAGTTAAGAGATACTTTGTATCATAAAACAAAGTATCTCATCTGCTATGGAAATTAGCATGTCAAGCATAATGGGCTCCGAATGCACAACAGCACTATAGTGCAAAAAACTTCGAAGATTGTATAAGAGGCTGGGAAGTTAAGATGATGTCACTTAGAAGTGCAGCCCTAGTACAGGAAAACCAGGAAACTCACTCACTCAGCAGGTCAACTTCTAGAATCATAACTATATATACAATAAATAAAAATTTTGCTTGATAGTTTATAATAAGCCAGCAATGATTCCTTTGTACCAGCCATTTCCAAATCATCAAATTAAAACTTTAAAGTCTTTGCTTCTATCTCAATTTTGTTAGCTGAAGCATCATAGAACATGTTTTAGACAATAGTTTATTCAAGATATTTTTCTGATGCTCCAGGTGCCAATTAATGCAAAGGCAGTGGCTAATAAAATGATTTGATCGTGTATGAAGCCCTTGGCATTTGCATGCAATACCCAAAACAGAGTCAAAGAGCAACAACTAAAACGTTTACTTTCTCATGCCCCCTTTTTGAGAAGCACGTGGCCTGGCGAGATGGAGCTGGCATCTCTCAGAGAGAGGTGACTCACATGTCACTCAAGCTTTTAACAAGCAGAGCTTGACTACATGGAGACGCAGTGTGTAGCAAAGTTGGGCTGTGAATCAACAGTACACTAGCATGCCGTGCATTGTTTCCATGTAGACAAGCCCATATACGTAGCTATATAATAAGATTCCAGGAATGTCACTCTGAAGCCTAAAATTTCTATTGTGTCAGTGTGAAATGATGGAAGCAGCTACGAGCATGGCTGAGAACTCTCTTTGTGCAGAATATCACCAGGTTGAATTATCACTGTGTTTTCTTTTCTGCTACCCTCCAATTTTTTAGTTCTCAGCCATTTTGACTTAATGAATTACACTCATGCAGTGTACAGATACTGTAAGACAAGAATCTATGACATGCCAAGAGTCCTAAACTATTATGATATCAGAGATAACTGTAGAGTGAGGGTGGTGATTGGTTGAGCTAAGTTGCATGCAAAAGTTTCATGAGTTGTATGAGGAAGTCTTGCACAAACAGTGGATTACTTGGCCCAACTGTCACACCCATGCACCCTAAAGCTGCCCACATAAATCAACACAAACCTCCAAGACATAAATCAAACACAGCCATCCACACATGAACACAACCAGCAAAACAATGACCCTGAACATCACTCTGAAGCCCATAATGTCTGCTGAATTGGTGTGAAGTGATGGAAACAGCCACAACAGCAGTTCTCAACCAGGGGTCTGAGGTCACCTGGGAGGCCGCAAGCAGGTTTCAGGGGGTCCGCCAAAATAAACCAGAGAGCAGGGCCAGCTTTAGACTCACGGGGGCCCAGGGAAGAAAGCTGAATCCCAAGCCCTGCTCCTCGGAGCTGAAGCCAAAGCCCAAGCAACCTAGCTTCACGGGGCCCCCTGTGGCATGGGGCCCTGGGTAATTGCTTTGCTTGCTACCCCCTAATGCCAGCCCTGGCTTTTAATCTAGTGAAAAACAGTTGTTGTGGCACAGGTGGGCCATGGAATTTTTATTGCATGTTGGGGGGGGGGGGGAGAGAGTGAGAGGAGGGGCTCAGAAAAAAAAAAGGAGAACCCTTGAGCTACAAGCATGGTTGTGAGCTCTTTTTGCTTAGAACATCACCAGGTTCAATCATCACTGGGCTTCATGGTCTGTTACTATCCAATTATTTAAAGTTCTCAGCCATTTTTGGCTTTAAAAATATCATATATAACTTTAAAATTACACCTATGAGACAGCATGGGCTTTCAGCTACTCATAGTAAATACCTAAGCTTATGGGTATAACACTTGGAACAAAAAAAGTATTTTCCCAACTAAGCCACTAACTGAAAAATCAAAGATTTTAAGATACTAAAACATCCTGACACTGGTAAAATGAGACCATAGAAGGGATAAATAATTTAGAACACTAAGTTAGTGGATTTCACTAAAGCTGATATGGCTAAGTTTTCCCTTCAAAATGCTGAATCAGACAATGACAAACCTTACCAATGACCCTCACCACTTGGTGATGAGACAGCACCTTCAGCTGTATTCCTCTTGGTTAATATGTTCCGACAAGTGTATTGCTTCTGTCGGCTCATTTCATTTCATTTTAATGTGGAACTAATGGTATGGTACATCTTACTCCAAAGATCAGGGGGAATATTTGATGCAACAGCAAGTATATAAGGAAACAAAATATTCCACAAGATCATTAGGCAATAAAGAAATGCACAAAATTCCCTGGTTTCTCATGAAACTGGCAGATTTCAGGAATAAAGGGCCAGATTAAAGCTAAACTTAAATTTTATGCTAGCATATTCCAGCAAACTGAATGCTGAAGGGGATGTGGTTACATGTGTATGTGTCTGCTGTCTCTAGAGAGTTAACAGTTATTTTTCAAACAAACAAAGAAGAAAAAAAAATCAAGTCACTAATGCACAATACTTAGTGAAAAGAATTTATAACGTAGAGAGACCTAGCAGCAGTTATTTTTAAGCTGCATGAAGCTAGAACAGCTTTGCCTAGCACTGCCATGCACTAAACCCATGATTACTATGTATTAATTATATAGCACCTTCAATGTGCAAGGTGTTTTACAGAACAAGTAAGAGACATGGCCCAAGGAGCTCACAGTAATATTGGATAGCTGGAATAATCCAGGTAGGAGGTGGACAAGCATGAGTGACAGAAACTGTGATTTATCTTTCAAGTAACTCTAGTATTTTGCATCACAGCGCCATTGCCATGTCAACACAGAGACAACTCTCCATCTGCAATATTGTCACCATTTCCTTTTTTTTTAGTCTTTCAGAGTAGACAGAATCCAATATTGTCACATACTTGTGAAAAAGTGTGAAAAATCACAAACCATCATTGTACATCAATATTAAAGCTTTTAAAAAACCTTCAGTTCAGCCTGAGAGCTGAGATTTGTAGTAGGAAAGCACAGCCACTCAACTGGGAGTGGCAGTAAGATGGACTTCCCAAAACCACAGTTCTTCTCATTCTAGGCCAAACCACCCCCCAGGGGGCAAAATTTACCTATCCACAACTGCACAATGTGTACATTTTATCTTAACTGTTAAAAAAAATACTTTTCATTTTAAATGGCTGTCAGCTTCATTCTGCTGAGGCCCTTTGTCCCGGACACCACAGGAAGAAAGACTAGATAATCAGGAATGTGATTTAACTAGACCACAGCTTCATTAAGGAACACATCTGAGAATTATCCAGCAGTAACTTGTCCAGTTCACCTTTCTTTGTAACCTATTCCATGTGGTTGAAGGCTGCTGTTAGCCCTCACCCTCCTCAATCCCAGCATTGTCCTGGGGCCCCACCACCCTTGCCTCAGACAAGGATTAAGTGTCTGGGGAAGAGAGGGCTGTGTCCTTGCTGTACAAGACATAAGGTGCCCCAACCCCATTCCCCACCTTCTTTAGGAGATACCAGACCCATCACTGAACAATCACCTTAATTGGACTCCTGTCAAGTAGCAACAAAATTAATTATACAGTCTAATCTACCCACCAAGTCCCTGAGGGGAAGGCAAGAAAACCCACCCTATCCAGACCAATCTGGCAGTGAGGGAAAAATTCCTTCCTAACTCCAAAAAGGCAGTTAGCACGATGCCCAGAGCATTGCCACAAAACCCAGCCCTACCTTAATATCGTGGAGAGATGGGGAGAGGGTATCTTCCCTGAGCAGAATGGTACCCTTGGATAAGGGGAAGGGCTTATAAATCCTCCCCTTGGGAGCAAATAGAATGCTGCACCCTTCTGTCCAACCAATCAGCCACAGAGCCCCCCTCCTCAAGCCCAGAGGCAGGCACAATCCTTGAAGGAGCCAAGGGTTTACCTTCCTCTGCTGACCCAGACAAAGCCCGCACAACCACCTCAGACTATAGGATGTGAAGCGGGGGGCGGGAGGGAGCGCATTCTGGTAAACTATGGTTCTACCGACTACTTATCTCTACAACTTCACACCAGACTACTTTGATTTTGTTCTCGTTCCAAATACACCACATTACTGCTATTTGGAAAATTATTTTAAGGAAAGGTTTTCTTCCACAGCCAACTTTATTTTAGATGGTCTTGTTAAGCAATCCTGAACAGCAGAGTACTCTTTTCATATGGTAGAAATATTCCACTTGGTTCTGTGCAACCAACCGCTTTAAGCATCCTGGCTATTAACAAGCTGAATAAGGCAAATGGAGTGTGTCAGATAGAGAGGCTCAGTGTGGGTACCCCAAAGACATTCTACTAAAGACATGAAGATAAAAATATTTTTTCAGGGAATGAGAAACAGGAAAGGCAAAAATGTAAGAAAAAAATGGTGGGGATACAGGTCTAAGGCAAGTTACTGGTCCAGTGATGTAATGTATGGGTACAAACTTCTGCTCCTAATAGCCCTGTAGGAATTTTAAGGCAACTGTTCATACTTTCCATTCACAATGATCAAATTATTACCTCCATCTCCCCCTTGTATTTTAAAGATACAAAATAAGCTTTCCATAACCATTGACCTCTGTCAATTTTGCAAACACTATCTACAGGTTTCCTTTATATCCACACCTGTTGAACCTTGAATTGTCTAATTTGTAGAATCCATATTAACTTTAAATGCTTCAGTTTTTAAAACTCTCTAGAGCAATACTACTCAAGGTGACATGTCTATAAAGAACTCACTAATATACTATAAAAATAAATTTCCAATTCTTGCTAATCAAAGTTTTTACTTCGCTGCAGCCACCACTTTTCTCTTTTTTGATTTATTCACTGAGTGGTTTGGTTACTTAGGGTCTTTACACTACCAGCCAATCAATTGTCCCTTAATTCTAATACAACAGAATACAAAATGTAATCTTATCATAAAACAGAATCTTGATCTCACAGACATGAAAATAAAGCTAGTTTGTTTGCTAAGGTATCATGGTCACGAATTGCAACATTTTTCAGTTGTATCAGCCACTTTATCTCTGTTATGCTTGCTAAATTATGTGTGCTCTGTACGTAACCCATAAAGTGCACTTTACATTTTCATTTGTTTACAGAGTCGGAACACAAATTCAATCCTACAAAAATATTTTCAAAATAAACTGTTCTCTAACAGAAGAAGTCTGGAGATCTTCAAACTGCTCTGCTGTAAAATACAAAAATATGGCAACAGCAAAGAATTTGACAAAAAAGGAAAATCAGTTTGTACTCAATTTAAGTTCTAACTCCATCTATTAGTGTATTTGCAAAATCATGCAACTATATTTCATGGCAGCTTGCCAACTCATGGTACAGTACTAAACTGATGAAAATGCTTTCTGAAATAGATGAAATTTCATCCTAATGAGAACTGAAAAAGAAATACAAATTGGAAATGGATAGCATAACAAAAGTGATGAACACCATTTAACAGGAACTTTTAAAACCATTTAGATTGTTTATAACTGTAAACTATCTATAAACACATTCTCATATGCTTAGTAAAAATCAGCCCTAGAATACTGGGCATACTTCCCAGGAGCTCTTTTTTAGAAACTTCATACACACAATCTGAGAAAATGATACAATAAATGATACAAGCTGCCAATGACATTCTTCGAAAATCAACTGAATTGCTACTGTATGCACTTCCTCAGCTTTCATCCTCAAACACCATGTACCTGATTTTCCATTGAAAACTGACAGCTTTGAATTTTTAAGGCCAAAAATGCAGGACACAGCATCTACAAGTTTAGTATAGTTTAATTTATTATCTCCTTTTGGATTTTCCAACAGCAACACACCATCTAAAAATAAAAACAAAAATGAAGAATTAAAATGTAATTTAAGAAATGAGTTTGTCTGTTGCAATGATGAACTACTTAGAATTGGTTTGCTATATTATGTAAAACCAATACTGATTATAGTGAATGAAAAAATGTCTCTCACATTTCTTTATCCCAGGAATATGAACTATGGTTCTCCTCTTTTCTTAAATTAAGCCCATTATAAGAGGGAAAAAAAACCTGTTTCTGGATAGGTTTAGTTAAAAGAAACCTAATCTCCATTGAAGAATTTGTGTGGGTGTCTTTCAGTAGCTTTAATCAGCTGCAATAATCCTATAAATTTTGACAGAAATTTAAATCTTAAAGGAAGCAAATATTTATGCATGATGTCATCTTAGTAACAAAATCACAGTCCAGAGACATACTTATTTGTATGCGATGTAGACAATTTGGGTATTTCTTGAAAACTGTAAATACAAATGTGCTCCTTTGCTACATCAAAATCCTGTGGCAAATGTTTTATATTGTATTGGATAAATCAATGTACAACCCAAAAATATACATTGAATGTACATTAAATGCAATATGCACTCATTAAAATCTAGCACGTGCAGGAGATTGGTTTACATATTAATCTACCAGGGAGACGTACATGCATGCAAATTAAATAGACTATAATCAAATCAAATCAATTATTTATGTATATATTCAATGATGGCATGGTGCATTATATTTGCAATTAAGTGAAAGTAACTGATGTGCCAAATGCAGGAGTGGTTTACAATTAACTGGCAGCTTGATCACTCTTCTAAACACATACAGGGTAAAGTCCTAAATAGTGATGCTCTATAGACATACAGTATTTTGTCCTGTATACAGACACTGTTTTATGCTACAGATTTCTATTAAGAAAGTGTCAACATGAATACAGTAAAAGTTAAATCGGTGTTCCATCACAAATTTAGCATTTAAGTTCAATTAAAACAGAAAAGACCCTCTCAGAGACCTTTAAAAGGAGATTTAAGCTATCACCTCAAAATACTGCTATCATTTCAAAAACAAAATAGTTCAATACCCAAAATCCAATTATTTTCAGTATCTTATGGGAGCTGCAATATCCCAGCTGGCATTTTGGGTATGCTCCTCTCAGGGTGAATCTCTGTGTCCCTTGGAGACTGACATCATATTTGAACTCAGAAAAATCTTATACACTTTAAAGAACGGAAGTCTTCAAAAAACAATGTTTAATCTTGTATTGGATTTATTAGTGTACTTCCCTATTTCAGGTAAGATTTTAGTACCCTTTTGTCTCTTTGAAATGTTGTATAGGGGGTTCAGTCACAAGCATCTGAAGCTCAATCACTCCTGGCATGAGGAAGACTGTCTTCAGAGTCAGCACATTGATATAAGGAATACTGTGAAAGAGGTTCAGAAGGAGGCTCTATGAACCTCAGGATGACTATGTTGAAGTTCTTGGCAGAAGTAGGTTCTCTGATCTGTGGGTAAGTATGTAACAGCCTTTTGAGGAACTTTGTCATTATCAGATGAGAAAAGACAGAGCATGACTGTACCAGAGGATGTCAAGGTGAAATTGCTGCAAGTTGGACCTTAGAAGTGAAATACCAATCTCTTAAGTGCAACAGGTAGTCAAAGATCTGTGGTATTGAGGTCTGAATCAGATTCAGACCATGTTGGGCTATCCATATTGAAAACCACTCTCACTGAGATGAAAAAACGGTTACTTACCTTCTGTAACTGTTGTTCTTCGAGATTTGTTGTTCACGTCCATTACACATTAGGTGTGCGCGCACCGCGTGCACGGACATCGGAAACTTTTTCCCTTAGCAGCTTCCGTCGGGTCGGCAGGGCCCCCCCTCCCGCCAGAGCGGCGCCCCGCTCTAGGGTATATATATCCCTGCAGACCCGACCCCTTCGGTTCCTTCTTGCCGGTGACTCCGACAGAGGGGAAGGAGGGTGGGAAGTGTAATGGACGTGAACAACACATCTCGAAAAACAACAGTTACAGAAGGTAAGTAACCGTTTTTTCTTCTTTGAGTGATTGTTCACATCCATTACACATTAGGTGACTCCCAAGCTTACCGTTGGAGGTGGGTAGGAGTCAAGGTACAACTGATTGTAGAACAGCCCTGCCAACTACTGCGTCCTCTCTGGCCTGATGATGGATCGCGTAGTGGGTGCATGGAGCACCTTGCCGTCGTCGTGAGAAATTTCTGGACGGAGCTTATGGCCCCTTGAATTGCCAAGAACCGCGACTCTGGGAGACTTGCCCGCGCAGCCACCGAGTCCAGGACTGCACCTATGAAGTCTAGTCTCTGTGTAGGAGTTAACGTGGACTTGGGCACGTTGACCAGTAGGCCGAGCCTGCCGAACATCTGTAAGGACAGCGTCACGTGAGAGCGGACCTCTGCCTCCGACCTGCCTGCAAGGAGCGTCGTCCAAGTACGGGTACACATGCATCCTTCTTTTCCGAAGGAAGGCTGCTACCACGGACATGCATTTCGTAAACACTCGCAGTGCCGATGCTAGGCCGAAGGGCAGGACCGTAAATTGAAAATGGCGCTGGTTGATGGTGAAGCGCAGGAACCGTCAGTGGGCCGGGTTGATGGCAATGTGAAAATACGCATCTTTCATATTGAGGGCAGCGTACCAATCCCCCGGATCCAGGGATGGGATAATAGTTCCAAGGGAGACCATACGTAAACGCGTCCTGACCAGAAACTTGTTTAGTCCACGCAGGTCCAAAATGGGACGGAGGCCCCCTTTTGCCTTGGGAATCAGGAAATACCTGGAGTAAAATCCTTTTCCCCTTAGGTCTGGTGGGACCTCTTCCACTGCTCCCACTGTGAGGAGGGTCTGCACCTCCTGCATGAGAAGTTGCTCGTGAGAGGGGTCCCTGAAGAGGGACGGGGAAGGGGGATGGAAGGGAGGGGGCGAGGAGAACTGGAGGGTATAGCCCGTTTTCACTGTGCGCAGGACCCAGCGGTCTGATGTTATGCGTGACCATGCACGGTAGAAATGGGACAGGCGGTCCTTGAACCCCAGAGGTGGATCCGGAATGGGATGCGGTACGCTGGCCTCGAGCGTAACTTCAAAAGCCTGGTTTATTCCCTGGCTGCGGCTTGCCCTGGCCATGTCCTTGGCCTTGGTTAGGCGTATTGTTACGTCTCCGCCTGTTATCCCTGCCACGACGGCGGTACGGTTCGTGCCGATGGCGAGGGTGATACTGCCTCTGTGGAGGGTGAGGCTTAAAGGGCTTCCGCTGTGTCACCGGGGTATGCATTCCTAACGTCTTTAGGGTCGCTCGTGAGTCCTGGAGGCTATGTAGCCTGGCGTCCATTTGGTCTGAAAACAAGCCTGACCCTTCAAACAGGTGGTCCTGCAGGGTGGTCTGCACCTCTGGCGGAAGGCCTGAAGCCTGTAACCATACCGAGCGCCTCATCACTACCCCTGACGCGATTGTCCTAGCCGCTGCGTCAGCTGAGTCAAGGGAGGCCTGCAACGAAGTTTTGGCCACCGCCATCCCTTCGTCCACTAGGGCCATGAACTCTGGATGTGCGTCCGGAGGTAAGGATTCTTTGAACTTGGAGACTGATGCCCAAGAATTAAAGTTGTGTCTATTTAGAATCGCCTGCTGATTAGCGATCCTCAGCTGGAGGCTCCCAGATGAGTAGACCTTCCTCCCGAATAAGTCTAAGCGTTTCGCCTCCTTGCCCTTGGGCGCAGGGGCTTGCTGGCCATGACGCTCCCGTTCGTTGATCGCAGAGACTACCAGCGAACAAGGAGACTGGTGCAAAAAGAGGAAGTCAAACCCTCTAGACGGGGCAAAGTATTTCCTCTCCACGCCCCTTGCAGTTGGTGCACTGGAAGCCGGCGTTTGCCATACCGTCTTATAATTAGACTGGACTGTTCGTATAATCGGGAGAGCGACTCTGGAGGGGCCCTCCGGGATCAGGATGTTGACCATGGGGTCCTCCTGCTCTACGGTCTCCTCTGCCTGCAAGCCCAGATTGAGGGCTGCCCAGCAGAGCAGGTCCTGGTGTGCCCGATGATCAATCGGGGGAGGGCCAGACACTGTTGTGCCCGCCACGGCCTCGTCCGGCGACGAGGAAGAGGTCGGGGCCTTTTGCCCATCCTCGCCTTCCTGCAACCAGTCATCGACTGGTTGTTCCTCTGGGGCCTGTCCCACGGCATGGGACTGAGATGGTACCGTGCTCTGTGCCGAGTCCACTCCTTCCTGCTCCTGCAGTCTAGAGATCGTTGCCTCCTTGTGAGAGGGCGGGCGGTACCACGGAGAACGGGACCGGTACCCTGATGGCCCAGATCTCGAGGCCCTAGATGGGGGGCCTTGCTGGTGGTAGGCCCAGGGTGTCCAGAATGGCCATTGGCCTGGCTGGCCCCATTGAGGGTGACCAGAGGTTTCGTAGTCTCTACTGGCCTGTGTCCTGTGGGCATACCCGCCGTACTGGCCTGAGTCAGTCTCTGACACCACAGACGGTGATCTTGAAGGCCACGGCGGTGCCGTGGAACGGTGCTGGTCCGGGTTTGGAGAGTAGTGTCTCCGCGACCAGGACCTGGAGTAGTGTCTCGCCAACCTGGACCTGGATCGGTACCGGTGACCACGGGACCGGGAACGACTACGGGTGGTCGGTCTCAGGGAACGTGTAGCCGACGCGTCCCAGTGCCGACTCGAGTATGGCTGCTGAGTCGGTGCCGACCGCTTATTGAGGCCCGACAGCTGTGGCGCTTTCTGCACGGAGGGCAACCGGGAGTCCACCGAAGTGGAACTCAACCGGGACCGGTGCCGTGAATGGTGCCGAGATGGCGACCATGAAGGGCACACCATCGCCGGCTTGCCTCTGGATGGCAGTCTCGGCAGAGCGTCCTTAGTTTGTGGAGGGCCCTCAACAGACAATTCAATGAGGTCTTTTGCTGCCTCATATGTGTCCGGAGTGGAGGGCTGTTCCAAGAGCTCCTCCAGCCCTTCCTCCTCGCTCGACGCGCCTATCCCGGGGCTCGACGGGCCTTTCGGCGCCGGAGCCACTACCAGGGCCTGTGCCGGGGCCGTAACGGCCTTAGGCGCACTCGAGGTCTTCGCTGGCGCTGCCCTCTTATGTGGGGAGCGTCCTCGGGCCTTGGGTTGGCCCTTCGATTTTGCCGGCGAAGACGACCGGTGCCGTAAATGCCCCCATTGGGTCGGTGCCGTGGGCTTCGGGTGACCCGCCGGCGCCGGGTCCCAAACCGATGCCGGGGCGCTCCGCACTGAGGCAGACGGTGCCGTCGAAGTGGAGGGCTGTAACGCCATCTCCATGAGCAGCTGCTTGAGGCGAAAGTCTCTTTCTTTCTTAGTCCTGGGCTTAAATGCCTTACAGATCTTGCAGCACTCTTTCTGGTGAGTTTCCCCCAGGCAACGGAGACACGAGTCGTGGGGGTTGCTCGATGGCATAGGCTTACGGCACGTGGCACAAGCCTTGAAGCCTTGGGCGTGCGGCATACCCCGCCGCCCAGGGCCGGGGTTGACCAAACACCTACAACAAGAACTTAGAGTACTTCCTAAGGAACTGTTAACTACTAAGCTTAACACTAACAACTAAAACTGATAACTGTTGAGATAACACTAATGACTATGCTAAGGGACACTCTCAGACGAGAGACAGAGTTGTTCCAATGCCGCCATGGACGGTAAGAAGGAACTGAAGGGGTCGGGTCTGCAGGGATATATATACCCTAGAGCAGGGCGCCGCTCTGGCAGGACCCTGCCGACCCGACGGGAGCCGCTAAGGGAAAAAGTTTCCGATGTCCGTGCACGCAGCGCGCGCACACCTAATGTGTACTGGACGTGAACAATCACTCGAAGAAGAATAAGTCTTTCTGGTTAAATATTTCCTGCTCTCTGTCAGGATTTCCTGGACCTGCAGGGAGCAGTCCTTCTCTATGGTACCAGCCAACTGTCATGCCCTCATGTCTGAGTGGAGTATCTGGCTGTGGTGTTGGGAGATCAGGTCTCAACAGTCCAGGAGCTGGATCTGTGCTTGAATGGACATCTGCAGTAGGTCAAACAGTCGAAACTGCCTTAGTAAGTATGGAGCTACAAGAATGTGGCTGTCTCTCTTCTGATTTGGGAAATCCCCTGGGAATCTATTCAGAGTCAATGTTTGCTGCTGAACTGGATTAGCTGGTTTCCATCACCTGCTGGTTGTGCTTCTCCTTAGGCAAGAGCTTGCTGCTCCCTGACACTGCTGGCTCTTTCAGGCACAGGCCACCTGCTAGACCCCCATTCTTGTTTTAATTTAGCATCCAATCCTGCAATATATTTATCAACAAGCATAATGCTTACTTCTGAGTAGTTTGTTTGGATATTCAGAGCACTATGTGCTACACACCGTAGTAAAAGGATTTCTGGGTTGGATACTTAGGCTGTCAACTCTTTCAGCAGGGCACTGTCCCTTTTGTAAAACATTATGTGCATGTAGTTTCAGAGTGGTAGCCGTGTGGGTCTGTATCAGCAAAAACAACGGAGTCGTCCTTGTGGCACCTTAGAATTTGTTAGTCTCTAAGGTGCCACAAGGACTCTTTGTTGTTTGTGCATGTAGTGATATATACATAAATTAAAAAGCACTATACACACTATTTTTTTTCACCCAGTTGAGTATCATCTCTCATTTAAAGACTTAGTTAGAACAGTGAAAGTTAGATTTCCTCAATAATCCTTTATCAAATATTATTTACAACTACGATGTAAAGGAAGTCAGCACCACCTTGTGCACATAATCTCTTTGTTCTGTTATCCATCATATTATTCCTTAATTCATCTTATGTGGTGATGGCTCTGAAACATTAAATATGTCTAGTTAAAACAAAAATCTCCTACCTTGCTCTGTACCATTAATACAGATGTTGAGATTGACATAAGCACAGGCTGGGTCAACACGATGATGTAAGCCTCCTCTGACAAGTGTGATTTCTAGTTCTGACCCCTTCAACTAAAACAAAACAAAAACAAGAGTATTTTTACTTCAGTAGTACTCTATTAAGATAGAAAACAAAAACAAAACATATGCCTCAAAATAAGCACACATTAGGACATTTCTATGGATCATTATATTAAAAAATAATTACACGAGAACATAATTGTAAATTCTATAGTGTTCTCTCTCTGAGGATCTGAGACAGTGTTGTGAATATGAATAAATTCACCCTTACTTCGCCTCTGAGATAAAGAAGGTGGGAGGGTGTGAGAACTGGAACACAGAGAGCTAGAACACCCTAATTTTCTGAAATGCTGTGGTCCACAAATCCCACTGAAGTCAATGGGAACCGCAAGTGCTCGAACACCTTTGAAAATGAAATCATAAATGATTTGCCTAAGGTCAAACAACAAGACAGAGGCAGAGCTGAGAAAAACTTCCATCTCCTGAATTTCAGTCCCATGTCCAAACCACAAGCCTACACCTAACCCCACTTTCCACCTTGTTGTGAAGTGCTATGTAAAAACTTCTTAAACCCCCTGGAATACGGAGAGAGACACATGAACTGTGGGCTGGTTTTGTTCTCCTGCTTCTTCCCCCAATACCCTAAAATCAGAAACACCCTGCAATTAGTCAGAAAGCAAGTTCTAAGCAAGCAAAAACACCTTAATCATGGACTATGCTATTTAAGTAACGCCTAGCAATGACGCAGAGCATTCTCTTCTTGACAGCAGAAAAGTCAGCATTTTCTGGTAATGGATTCTTCACATGCTTAAAGCTTTGTTTTTTCTTTATTCCTATTCAGTTCAGGATTCTTCCACAATAAAATTTGCAGAAGTGGACAGGGTAAAAAAGAAGGCAGGTGTGTGTTCTTTTGGGGTATACAGAACCTTATGGTCATTGGAAGCACATTATTTTAACAATTCCCAGACCTACTCCCCCAGTCTGAAATTTATTCAGACACCTGTCTGACAATAACTAAAAAAAATATAACTGATATCCTATAGCAGGTATAAAAATAACCATGTAATAATATACATTATATTACTTGAGAACTAGTATAGAATCATGTAAATCAACAGTATTTTAATGCATACATTCGAAAAGAGCTAAGGTTTTCGTTACAAGCCAACCTTTTTCTATCAGAGGGGTAGCCGTGTTTGTTGCTTTTTACAGATCCAGACTAAGAGTCCTGTGGCACCTTATAGACTAACAGATGTATTGGAGCATAAGCTTTCGTGGGTGTATACGTCACATGTGTCTGACGAAGTGGATATTCACCCACGAAAGCTTATGCTCCAATACATCTGTTAGTCTATAAGGTGCCACAGGACTCTTTGTTGCTTTTTTCTATGGCACTCACAGAGGCATCTGACTACCCCAGAAATATTAATTTGCTCTTGCATCACCCCCGTGAGAAATGGAAATAATTGTATTTTCATTTTGCAGATGGGGAACTGAGGGATAGAGAAATTAAGTGACTTGCCCATCATCATACAGAAAGTCTGTGACAGAGTTGGAAAAACAAAATGTGATTTGTAGTCTCAGTCAACCATTAACTTTCACGAAAGTTATAGTTGTAGCCCATAGGATTATTTTGCTAGCTATTATATCCTACTAATCCAGCCAGCAGTATCAATTAATGTTTCTTTTTCTGAAATTAATCCATTTTATTCTTATATTTTATCAGTATTAATTCCTGGGAATTTAGGATGTGTTGAGGCGTGTGTTTCCTAATAAGAAGTTTTGCTGAAATGCAAGAAGCCTACCAGCCTGTAAGATCCGGTAAGATCTGCTATATAGCAAAAAGTATAATCAGTTATGAATATGTCAGCATAAAAGCTCGCAACCTTTGGCACAGATAAGAATGGTCCCTGAACTTTGGGGAACCAAAGGGAGGAACTATCCACATCACATCACAGGTTTATCCAGCATCTACCTCCGATTGGTAACCGCAGGGTACACCACAACTCGGAGGTCATCAAGAGAACCTAGGTTGGCAGTTTTGGAGTGAGAGAATCCTTATTAATATATTTAGAAAGTAAGTGTCATAATCCACTAACCTATAGGAGAAGTGTACCCATAAATTTCTTAGGGTACGGAAATAAAATTTGGGTATAGTAGGTTGGGCCTGAATTACATAGGTCAGGATCCTATAAAATACCTTGTAAGAGAGCTTTTCTAAGTTCTAGTTCTAGGCTCTTCTAATTCCTGAAGCTTCGGTTTCTTTGAGTGCTTTTCCCTGTTCTCTTATACTCTATACCCTTTTCATCTATCTAGCTATTCTATCACGCTACCAGCTCAGCTTGTGCAGTATAGTATAACTACTCAACATTCCTAACCATTGGGGAAGCCAGCACCATCGTGTAATCGGGCATGCCAGGAGTGAGGCTGGTCCTCCACCTCCTATTACCGGGTCCTCAAGAAAGGGTGTGAGTATGTTAGGTTAAGGTATTTATAATAGAAATGTTACCACCAGGAGTTTTGGAATTCTTTTAATGTTTTGGAGTTATAAGTTTCATTGAATTTCTTATTTTTATGTCAATCTCAATAAAGGTTTTATCAATTTGGTATTGTCCTCAGTGTATGTGTTCTTGCCAAGCACCCCAAGAGTCCTCTCCTGATACAGAACTCTCTGAGTTCTTGAACTCTGTAGTCTGAATTGGACAAGAACCTATAAATCTTCTGGTCAGATGCAATCAGTGGCGAGCCATAACAACTAACCCATCAAATTCAGGTCAACAGATTGGCGAGCCAGCCAGGAGTCTCAAGGTGTGCGTGGCAAATACTTACTTAAGAGGTTAAAAAGGAAAACTCTGTGTGACCTAATCACTGGGCATAGTCTGGTAACAGTTTCCTTTGTAACAGAAATTCTGGGCATCGATCCCAGAGAATTTATACTACTTCCTTTTATTTTATTTTTCTCTCCTTGCAGCTTGTGGGTTAAAAGGTTTAACTGTTTTATGTCTGTTTCTTTTATGTGGCCAAATATTAGGAGTAATGGTAGTGTACACGTGATAAAGGATGTTTTTTGAGTATTGATTAGGCAATTGCATTGGGTCCAATGACCCACACTCGTGGTGGCGGCAGAGTTGATTAACGTGGTTAGCTCAGAACTTATACGGTTCCAGTTACCCCCTTGGTAGTCCCCTCAACTCCCCCGGATTGCCCCCCTTGAGCCATCTCTGAGCAGTATTTGCCCCTCTGTTCAGTAGGTACCGCCAGGGGTTTTACCTCTCGATCTCCTAATACACATTGGCCATCGAGGGAAGAGAAGGATCCTATCCCCATTCTTTCTTTTGGAACTTGTTTAAAGTATTGTTGGACCGGTCTGGGGTATATTTTTTATTACTATTATTGGTTTTGTAAGGCGCCTTTAGATTTCTTAATTTAGATTTAAGGTTTAGAGTTAAGTTATAGTGTTAAGTTTCCCTCCTTGTTATTTTAAAGTTAAGTATATTCAGTGTAAAAGCAAAAATGAGTGAGAGAAAGACGGCAGAGCCTGTGGAGGCTGCCTGCGACATAGCCTTGGAAATTTTTGTCAGAAGATACATTAGGGAAATTGGAGGAGGATTGGAGCAATGGAAAGATAGAAAAGTTCTCTACGGGCATAGTAACCCGTGTGGTCTCGTGAGTTGAGTATTTGAAACTGAAACTGAGAGAAAGAAAAGAAAAAATAGTGAAATGAAAGGGATTGCAATGGAGTTTTTGTTGACAGCATGTGGTCTTTTAGGACGGAAGTTAAATGCAAAAATGGAGCTGCTCAATAAGGCAAAGAAAGTTGTAGAGAAGGAGGATAGGGAAATTCAGGAATTAAAGGAGCAGTTATACACTGCCTCTGACGAGCAGTTTTCCTCTTTTCTATAAAGGAAAAGAGTTGGAAAGAAAGTTAGAACGGAGTCACCATCATGACCGTGAGTTGTGTGAGGAAGTGTACAGATGGCAGAAATGAGCAGCTACCAGTTTAAAGTCACTGGAACGTTATAAACTAGAGTGTGGTCGGTTATTGGATCCGATCAGAAAGTTAGAAGGCAGTTGTGATTCACTCAGAAAGGATAAGGCAAGGTGTATGGGAGAGACCACAGGAGCACCTGTAACTGTAAGCACCTGGGTTCAGACAGAGATTGTAGATAAGGAAGCGCCCCCACAGATTATGGCCAAGGAGCTAGGAGAGACAGGAGATGAGTCAGCAACGGTTCCTATCCCTATCGGGTTAGTGGAACCAAGAGAAATTGATCGGCCCATGGGGCCATTGACAAGAAAGAGAGCAAGAGAACTAGCTAGTGTGGAGGTGGCTTCTGAAGCCGCTAACACAGAGGAACAACCCGGTGAGTTAGAAGAGGAAGTTGACGGTGAAGTGATGGGAGCCAGCGTGCCAGCAGAAAAGGGAAGTCCTCCGGCCATAGTGCCTGAGGAGGAGGAGTTAAGTGAACCAGAAAGTATCATCTTAGAAAAGCAAGTAGATGTTGCAGAGGGAGAGAGAGAAGGTGATTCTGAGGAAAAGACTGTCTCAGCTCTTAGTAGAGCAGGAGAAGTGCCTTTGGAGGTTCAAATTGCGCAGGAAATGGAGCATGCTGTATCAGAAGTAGTTCAGGTATCTAATGTGTGTGATACAATCACCAGGATTCAGGAGAGAGAGTGAGAGAGAGAAAGAGAAGCCTAGGGATGTCATTCCCGCACCTAATGTGGTAGCACCATCCAGTTTAGGAGGTTTTCAG
The DNA here is from genome assembly GCF_011386835.1 of Chrysemys picta bellii. Classification (NCBI taxonomy): domain Eukaryota; kingdom Metazoa; phylum Chordata; order Testudines; family Emydidae; genus Chrysemys; species Chrysemys picta. The sequence continues at coordinate 41,965,376 of NC_088797.1, forward strand.
GATTCCCTGAGGGGGGCGGTCCTTTGCCCTAGCAACCAGGCCAGTCACCGGCACCGCCCAGGTTCATGGAATACCTGGGAACTCCCACTCCATGGTACGTGTTAACGTCACCACGTGTACCAGTGGAAATGTCAGTATGGTATGAGAGTACCTTACATAAGAGTTATCCAGAACACTACACTAACCATATATTTCCCAGGTTCCGCTCACGGGAAATATCTGACAGTTCTGATGAAGGAAGTACTGACTCGGGTAGGAGAAGGCCTCAAGGTTTTGGGGGAGATACTTCAGATACTGATTCCAGTGAGAGTTGACCAAACTCTCCAGTAACTCCTGACTGTCCCGTAGCAATCGTTATAGATATTAAAATATTATAGATTTGGTAGCTAAACAAGTAGGAATGATGGAGGATTCTTCTGTTGCAGTATAGGCACAGTGGATTCAGGAAACAAACACAAATATTTGTGTTTATTTAAGAATGCTCTATCAAGCATTCTTAAAACTACAATACCCACCTGCTGAAGTGAAAAAACAGATTGACAGAGCCAAACGAGTACCCAGAAGTCACCTCCTACAAGACAGGCCCAACAAAGAAAATAACAGAACACCACTAGCTGTCACCTTCAGCCCCCAACTAAAACCTCTCCAGCGCATCATCAGAGATCTACAACCTATCCTGAAAGATGATCCTTTACTCTCACAGATCTTGGGAGACAGACCTGTCCTCGCTTACAGACAACCCCCCAACCTAAAGCAAATACTCACCAGCAACCACACATCACTGAACAAAACCACTAACCCAGGAACCTATCCTTGTAACAAACCCCGATGCCAACTCTGTCCACATATCTATTCAAGTGACATCATCATAGGACCTAATCACATCAGCCATACCATCAGGGGCTCGTTCACCTGCACATCTACCAATGTGATATATGCCATCATGTGCCAGCAATGCCCCTCTGCCATGTACATTGGCCAAACCGGACAGTCTCTACGCAAAAGAATTAATGGACACAAATCTGACATCAGGAATCAAAATACTCAAAAACCAGTGGGAGAACACTTTAACCTGTCTGGTCATTCAGTGACAGACCTGCGGGTGGCTATATTACAACAGAAAAACTTCAAAAACAGACTCCAAAGAGAGACTGCAGAGCTAGAATTGATATGCAAACTAGACACAATCAACTCCGGTTTGAATAAGGACTGGGAATGGCTGAGCCATTACAAACATTGACTATCTCCCCTTGTAAGTACTCTCACACCTATTATCAAACTGTCTGTACTGGCCTAGCTTGATTATCACTTCAAAAGTTTTTTTTTTTTTTTTTCCTCTTAATTAATTGGCCTCTCAGAGTTGGTAAGACAACTCCCACCTGTTTATGCTCTCTGTATGTGTGTATATATATCTCCTCAATATATGTTTCATTCTATATGCATCCGAAGAAGTGGGCTGTAGTCCACGAAAGCTTATGCTCTAATAAATTTGTTAGTCTCTAAGGTGCCACAAGTACTCCTGTTCTTCTTTTTGCGGATACAGACTAACACGGCTGTTACTCTGAAACAAATATTTGGTTTGCCAAGTGATGATTGGGTTAAAATCTTACAGCTTACAGTAAATCGAGCCTTATGGAGCACTTTGTTCCCAGAGATTAGGAAGGGCGAAAAGTCTTTTTCAGAAACAGTGGCCGTGCTTGAGTGTAATCAGCATCCTGGACAAGCTGGAGTGGCTATCCTGTCTAATTTGAAGCAAAAGCCAAATGAGTCTCCCCACCAATTTCATCTTTGGTTAAGTGTAACCTGGCACAGTCACATAAAAGAGGACACAGAGGATACACAATATGTTAGCTTGTTGGTTAATAATTCTCTTCCCTATTTAAGGGAAATTGTTAACATGCTTATCCATGATGGGACCTCTCTGGAGGAGGCCCTGGATTTGCTGGCCAAGGGTCATATCCAGGGAAACCCTAAAGCAGATCAACGTGGAGCCCCAGTTACAACCCTACAAGAGCCACAGTCTATTCCTATAGTAAGGATTGAGGGTCCTACTGGGGCACCTCAAGGGCAGAACCGGATGAATCCTAGGTCCCCTCAATCTCAGCGCAGGGCCAATAATTACAATTCACGAAACAATTGACAAGGGTATGCATTTGGACCCCAAAGAGGGCCTCGAGATAGTGTTCCTTTTTTTGCAGGTGCTGCACAGAACTCTTCTCATCCTCAGGGTTCTAGATCCCCACTGCCTCATCAGAAGGAGGACCTCTCAGTGGTGTCGATGTTCAAGGCAGTGCAGCCAGGATATCAGAGAACTCTGGACACGTCTGAATGAGTTGGTGTTGGGAGATCAACGTCCAAATCCTTTAAACCAACCAGTGGCCTCTATGGACTCAACCCCTCCTCCTGATTGGGTGGCTTATTCTCAAGCAGGGTCGGCTACCCCTGAAGAGTTGGAGATGGAAGATCCTGAAGGCAACCTGCCTATCCATCCCATAGATTACGTCGCATGACATCAGTCGGCCCCAAGGAGCATCACAACCTCTTTGGGAAGAGATGCAAGTGGAACACCCAGGATATCTTTAGTGGTAGGGGGCTGCCACCTAAATTTTGTTGTAGATACCTGAGCAGCAATCAGTATAATTCATGTGAAGGATCCTAGATCCTCTGTTTTGGCATCTGGGAAAACAAAGTTATGGCCATGCTATCTAAACCTATCGAAGGACAAATTGGTCACCTGCACAAGACCCATGTCTTTGCATTGCTCACACTGTCAGACCCAAAAAGTAAATCTGTTGGGGTCTGATTTCCTAGGTAGGCAGGAATGCGTTATTGATTCGGCTAATCAATCGTTGTGTCTTACTGTAGGACAAGAGTTGGGTTGCCTGCTAGTGGTCATGCCAGAGTGTGGATATCTACCTACAAAATCTGCAGGAACATTTAAATCAGATCCATCTGCAGGTAGCCGCAAAATTGGGGAAATCAAAATCCAAGGCTAAGGCCTACTTCAGTAAAACCCAAAGAGAGAATACTTGCGAGGTTAGTGATCTAGTAATGCTGTTATCCTACAAAGCACAGGCTGTGTAATCGGTGGATCGGACCTTTCTGAATCATGGATAAACTCAGTTCAGCAGTGTACAAGATTAGAGTAACAGGAGGCAAGCGTACTAAAGATAAAATCTACCATGCTAATCAGTTAAAGCTATATCAATCATCTAGGTCCCAGGAGCAGCTTGCTTCCCAGGAGCTAGCTGAATCATCTCCTAAAACCCCCTCTAATCAGAGTTCAGAAGATTGCAGCCATGAAATGGACATTGAGATTTCTGATCATTCATCTTTGCCCTGAGGGTAGGACTAAGCCAAAATCAAGACTGCCCAGGACCATAATACCCAATGACGCCTCCACACTCAGGTATTTGAGCATTTGAAACGTATCGCACCACCACCAGAGACTGAATGAACCATTGAACTTACTTTAAAGCTATATGCCAATTTGCTGGAAAATGGCTCTACGGACTCATTCCCACATCTTGTAAACATCGTAAGTGTTGATGCGATGGTGAATATTGTTTGGAGTTGGAAAGAGGAGAATAGATTTTCACCTTCACATGATTCAAAGTCAAAAGGATACAAGGTAATCATAAGTTGGCAATACAAACAAAATCAGGGAAAATTGGTCACAGCGATAAAACGGCGCACCAAACTATCCTCCTGGACTAATGATACAATATTAAAAATACATAATGTACCCACATATATGTCCGACAGATATAGAGCAGGAATTTGTACAATTCTCCAACCATTGCCTAATAACTGCATTTGGTAGAGCCATACTAAATTAATTGTTCAACCACCGCACGTAAATTAGTTTCCAGAAATTGTAAATTTGGATCTCCATCCTGAATTCAGCAACCATCCAATCCAGTACATTACAGGAATTAGAGGGGAAGAAGTCACCTTTAAGTATCAATTAACAGGGGTGACATCACTGCCATCAAGTGGTTGGAAAAAAAATTCAGCCATTAGATGAGGAGTCAAAGGGGGGAGGATGTAACACCTATATCTTCAGATTAACCAATTCCACATCCTTCAGACATGGAATTCCCTATGGGGACTGGAAACACAAGGCTAATTGTGAAAACTCTGTAACCAAGGAAGTCTAACTTTACACAAAGTAGAATATGAAGATGAAGAGCTATATGAAGTCTGTCTCATAGCTACCTTTCAAACTAAATTGGGAGATAAGAAATACATATTGAATATGACTTTTGAACTTAAGGTCCGCAATCCAATAATTGACTATGACTATGACAACATCATTGGTGATGTATTGATTTGTCCAGCAACCAATCCAGGACCAGCCAGTGGTCTCACCACAATGCCCATGTTTGGTGTATTAATTAATCAAGTTCGATTTATGAATATTCCTGTGGTGTTAAACTTGTCCAACTGGCAACTAGGGGAGTTTGAATACTTCAAACATACCAAAGTAGCTTCCTTTTTCTCAGTACTCCTTGTGGATAAGATTGTAAGTTATCAGCAACAAGCACGAGGCGTATTAATGTTGGGGGTAGATAATAAAACAAAATCATATACCTCCAGGCAAAAAAGTAGCTTAAACCCGCTGGGAGGTCTGGGATCCATATCAGGACTATTTGGTTCAGGGATGTCAATGTGGAACCGTATAGATGTTTGGAAAATCCGCAAACACATAAATTAAGTGTTACAAGAGGAAGCTAATCAAGTGATGAATTCAATGTTGCAAGGCATAAAAGGGCTATCATAAGAGGAATGTTTTACTATTTATAACATGCATGACATAGCACAACTATTCAATGACACTCAATCCAAAATTAACCAACTAATTGCTCATAATAATGATTGGCAAAAGGACCAATCATTAGGAAAGGAAATTATTTGTTCTGCATATGGGGACTATGTTATCAACACTATCGCTGAGGCGTTACAATCCCTAGAATTGGGAAGGATCCCCAATCTAATCAAAGATGAGCAATTATTAAATTGGTATTGCCCTAAATGTTTTGAAAGGCCTGAAGGGGAGAGATCTGTATGTTTGAATGCGTGTCCGCATGTATCCACTGAAACTATGAGACAAATGGGGTCTGTGACACCACATCCAGAGACAGTTGTTTATCTTCTCAAAATTGTGTTGTAGCACGATCCTTGTATGTTTCATTCACAGTCTCTTTAACCGTGTTTGACTCAGACAAGGATGTGTATAAGCGGTTTGCTGCAGTACAGTCGATAGATCACCTCGAAGACAGCACCTACAAGGAACGTTCAATGTGCCTCCCTTGGTAGTCTATCACACTGCAACCCAAACATGGAAAGTTCTGCAGATGGCCTGTTGCTCTAAAAAAGGGCCTCAGTATATCTGCAGATGTAATGTGTTTGAGGCAAATACTATCTTGTGTGGACTGCAGGGAGAGCTCTAGAATCAATCATCGTTAGAGTGTATGGTCCAACTAACCAGATGGAAGACACCTATGGAGAGGGTGACTTATGCTGGAAATGGCCAATTTTGCATAGTAACGAACCAGGAAAGTTTCCTATATGGTTCCTTGGTGTGTCAGGTCACAGATTCAAACTTCTGTTTTACTCCTAAGCAGTTTACCTCAATTGGAAATCAAGTAATTTCCCCTATTCCTGCCTTTGAAAACACAATTATTTTGGAATCTGATTCCTCCTATCAGGATTTGACTATCCTACATACCCCAACATTTTTGGTACATATTCCCTCTCTGGGATTACAATTAAAACAATTGGTATCCCGAAAGGAAACCCACCTTATCCAAATAACAAATGACATGGATAAGGCTAAACAAGCAACTGTCCAGTTATTAGATCGGGAAGGCCAAGAAGTAGATTCTCCCTGGGAGGAAATTGGATTGAAAGGATGGATTATCATCCAAGGTATTGCAACTGGGATTGTTTTCATCATTGTGAACAATGTTGTTCTCATAATCTATGATTTATAGCATGGCCATGCTGGGTGACATTTTAAATTCTTAACACAAACTGTGTTCAAATTAATGCTGATGCAGAATGCTCTGGAGAGATCCTTTTATTTGGAAACAAATATAATCTGGAAATAGAGACAAACATGGAACTACTATTTACATGGTGGCTTCTCTTTTCAAAGAGCTGGGTTCTAATATAGGAGGTATGAGAGCCTAACTTAACTGCCTTTCTGATAAGAAGCACAGGGATGCGTTTTGAGGAGGAACATTTTGATTAGATGACTAGAGGCCCAAGGAAGGGAACAAAATTCATCTGGGAGGCTTCTTGTCCATCATGAGTCTAGAGGCTGTCAGTCATGAAAGCAGGAGGAGGAGCTCTTGAGGACAGCTCTCTCCTATTAGCAATTAAAGAATCAATACACTGAATCATGTACTTGTCCATCCCATAGTATTTTTCACAATAAGAATATTAAATTTTGCCATTTGTTAGAACAAGCCTTTTGGAAGACAGTTTGCTATGAGATGTGAGATTGACGGCCTACATAAAGAGTTGACGATCAGTGTGAACATCAGAGAAGGGATGAGGTTAGTTCAAACAAAATACTTTTAACAAAAAGAGGTTAAACTTGATTTCATCTTGAGTCTGCATAGAAATTCAAGTTCATACAAAACTGTTGGCTTAACAACAAATTGCACTCAACTGTTTAAAAATTTGGTAAAAACCAACCTGCTAGCTTTCAATTAATCTGCAAGGTGCTTTGGGGATCTATATGCACCTTGTTCTTTAAAATTTATCTGCTTTTTCCACTTTAAGCATTTTAAAGTTATATAACCTTAATCTATATCAGTGTTGACATGAAAAGCACTTAGTGAGTTCAACAAACACACAAGAAAGTCTATGTATAAAATAGTTTCAAATTCATATTGGACCTGATTTGCTAACACCTGTATTTATCCACTTAACTGCTGTATGCACAAAAATATCTATAGGTATAAATTAGGGATATATTTTGTGCACAAAACTACATTATTTGAAAATATTGAATACTGAATACAGGTTGTGGTAGGTAGCAGTTTGTGTAACAGAATTTGCACACACACACACACACTGAGCAGTAGCTTGTGAAAAGAAAGGTACTATACAGTTGTGCACATCTACAGTAAAAGCTTTAACACGCAATGAATGCCAAGGTACTCTTTCATTTAGGGCACAGCTAACAATTTCTCTTTAATTTATAAAAGGTCTCCAACCTCTCCTTACCACCAGGTACTCTAGAAGCAGGAAACTTCACAAATGTTAATGGGGACTAGATTGGAGCCATATTTTTTTCTCTAAATAAAATCATTACTGTGATTGGAGTTCAAAATCTAAACTAAGGAGAAAGCATTGGAGTGTTACCAATTTCTAAATTCCCTTTGCAATTAGTTTTCATCGGGATTCACATGAGATTATTTAATTTTCAGTGTTGAGCAGCATGGTTTAAAAAAAAAATTTAAATGAAATTAAGCTACTTTGCTCCCCCTTAAAATCTTCCAGAGACTATAATGAGAATTCCACACTCAGAAGAACTATGTCAGTGGGTATGCTCCTCGTGTGAAGAAAATCATTACCTTTAGCTAGAAGCTGGATTTTTCTGCTCAATGTAAAATGCAGCAACTGCTTGTGGCCCAGTGTTGCCAATTCTCTTGATACTATCACCAGTCTTATGTTACTTGGTTTTTCTCTTAAAGCCGCAGGTTTGGGACTCATTTGAGTATGCACAAATCTCAACATTCATTTAAAAAAAAAAAAAACACTTTCAAGTTTCTAGCCCTCGTGGTCGATGAGAAGACCTCAAAAACACAAGTCTGAAAGGCTCAAAACTGAAAAACCAACATAAAAAGAAGCCAACATTTACTACTTTAAAAAAAAAACTCATATTTTTTCAGAAATTATGAGTTGTACCCCCAAAATATCATGAAGACTTTGACATTACTTTTTCTAATATACAGTAAATTTTAAAATGTGAAACCAAAACTAATAATGCATCTATAACCACCATGCACCTTAAGGTTACATTCTACAATGAAAGGATTTCAACTTTTTTTTAAGTAGTTATTGATATTTGACAGTTAAGATGACCAAACACCTACAGCAAAATGAAAACACAGTAGAATTTAAGTGTTATGAACACCAGAGTTACAAACTCTGACTCAACCACACAGCAAACTTGGAACCAGAAGTACGCAATCAGGCAGCATCAGATTAAAAAAAAAAAAGCAAATATGGTACAGTACTATGTTAAAAGTCCTACTTCTTGTTCAGCCAATCACTAAGCAAAACAAGTTTGTTTACATTTACGGGACATAATGCTGCCCATTCTTAATTACAATGTCACCTGAAAGTGAGAACAGGCGTTCTAAAGTGCCTTCCAAAAATCTGAGAGGGACGAGGTGAGGAGCATGCTTTCAGAAGTCTTAAAAGAGCAACACTCTGATGCAGAAACTGCAGAACCCAAACCACCAAAAAAGAAAATCAACCCTCTGCTGGTGGCAGCTGACTCCGATAATGAAAATGAACATGTGTTGGTCCACACTGCTTTGGATTGTTATCGAGCAGAACCCATCATCAGCATGGACACATGTCCTCTGGAAAGGAAATTGAAGCATCAAGGGACATGTAAATCTTTAGGCATGTAAATATGTTGCGATGCCAGCCACAACAGTGCCATGGAAATGCCTGTTCTCACTTTCAGGTGATATTATAAACAAGAAGCAGGCAGCATTATCTTCTGCAAATGTAAACAAACTTGTTTATCTGAACAAGAAGTAGGACTGAGTGGACTTGTAGACTCTAAAGTTTTACATTGTTTTATTTTTGAATACAGGGGTTTTTTGTAAATAATTCTACATTTCTAAGTTCAAGTTTCATGATAAGGAGATTGTACTACAGTACCTGTATGAGGTGAATTAAAAAACAAAAGAAATAGTATTTTTCACAGTGCAAATATTTGTAATAAAAATAAATATAAAATGAGCACTGTACACTTTGTATTCTGTGTTGTAATTGAAATCAATATATTTGAAAATGTAGAAAACATCCAAAAATATTTAAATAATGGTATTCTATTATTGTTTAATCACACACTTAAAAAGATCGCGCACTTAAAAAGATCACGCAATTAATCTTTTTAATCGCTTGACAGCCCTAATGTAAATGGTAACCAAACACAGATTAACAACTTAAATATATAGAACATTCATACATCAAGGAAAACTAAACACAGATTAACTTCAATGTGATTCATTTGTTAAAGATTGTCTGTTTATTACTCTGATTTTTTCTTTTATTAAAACGTTTGCATTTTTTAAATGTTTACTATGAAATAGCTTTTTCAGTGTATAAATTTGAAACTTGCATCAATTCTTAGCCAATGTTTATGAGTGACCTACCATGACTATAGATTTTAAGTCAACAACAGCTGTCAAAACTCAGTTCAACAAAGATCAAGATTTTGTTGTGTGCTTCCATTGGCCCATTCACCATTTGCAATAGTCACTCAATTTTTCCCATATAAAATTTTATCTCTGCTAAAATGCTTTAGTTTTTGTAGTCTGATCTCTTTTCATCATCTTCACATGACGAGCACTACCCAACATAACCATCTCACATGTGCTCTGTAACTAACTAGCTGTTAATTTCAAAAATAGCTGACTGTTCTTTCTGCTATCTGCAGAACATGTTCAACACAGCACATCTACAAAGAAACCAGCACTTTTCTGCCAGGATCACCTCTCAACATCACATAGATAGAGAAATTTAAAAAATACTCTTGTGCTCATCCTTAGATATTCTACGATACATCTTTTCTTCTTTAGATGGATAGGTAAGTTTCTCTGGTTTTTCATATTCGCACATGCACAAAAGTCTAAAAACAAAATAAGTTGACCAATATTAAGCTAAATACAGTACTCAACATCGCAGTTATGCCGTAAACACAAATGTGCCCCACAATCATACCCTCAAGCAAAAGTCTGAGCAAATAGATGGACTATCCATGAGGCCATGAAAATCAGATCTTATGGAAAGCATTTTAGAATATTGTGCCTCATTCATCCCATTTTTACAAACCATCTGCACATAGTCTACTAAGAATACAATTTCATTCACACTAAATTCACTATTTCCGGCTGTCCTACATTCTCTAGTGTTTGCGCTCAGATTTGGATTCAACTTTCTAAGGTCAAATCTCCAGTCAAGCAGCATCTAGCTCCATATTCATCACAAACAAGCAAATATCTAACAGGAATATGACAAACTACTTGCCAGTTCTCAGTCTTTTACTGTGTTCTCACCAACTCTTACATCAGCATGTTCTCTAATTGTAAGTCAAATATTGCCCAATGCCTTTGTCAAGGGATAACTAACTGTGTTGAACAAAGACAAGAGATCGCCTTGTTTGAAACTCTTCTGACATTACAAATTCATTCATAAGAAAAACAAATATGTCCTTCTGTATCAGTACAGGGTCAAAAATGATTCACGAATATCTACCTCTTCGTTTTCAGATATTCCCAGGGCATACATCATTCTGCAGATCAAATCAGTAAGTTATTTTATGTCTAGACTCTTCCGCCATGTGGGCTTGTCACTCTTGTTTAATGTGACACACAAGCACATTCTGAGCAGACTAGTGAGATAAAGGCATGCTCAAGACAAGGTTTGGGCCAAGGAGGCCAAATATCTACTAAAGCAAAGGAAGCAGCTCGACTTTGGTGCTGAAAAATGTAAGCCACCTGGCAAAAGATACCAAATTCCTGCTCTGTATGATCATGCAAGGCTAAACTCCAAAACTATCATTAAAAACTGGGTTAAAATGGTTTTTTCAAGCCTTATAAAGGATCTTAATAAAAATTAGACTTAATTTTAATGTAATACCATCTTTATCACACATGCAAGGGCAAAATACCCCTGGATTCACACGCTATTATAATATTTTTGTGCAAAATACGCCTAGTGAGGTATCATTTAAAAACTAACACCACATAGACATCAATATTTTTGTGTAATGTATATACAAAATGTGCATTAACAGTTATGAACATTAGCTGAAATTATGACCGTAATGTGTTTACCAGACAAGTCTGGAGAGGGGGTAAACTGGTTTCTCAAAGACAAAGGACAAGCTGATGCCTCTAGACAACTGTCAAAGTTGATTAGCAATCACTTGTCAAGTGGCCATTCTTTGGCAATGAAGGGGGCCAGGAACAGATCAATCTGCATTTTAGTAAGCAACAACATGGAACCTCTTTCATGAGACTCCATCTCTGTCCTCACATCAGGAAGGAACTTTATCTAAGGGTAACGCTCAGGAAAATGCATGTCAAAGGGTGACTGGACTATAAAAGCGAGGGGTAACAACACCCCAAGCTTGCTCTCTTGCTCTCATTTAAGACGACAAAGGAATCAACCCTTTAACTTTGGGGAAGTTCCTGACTTGAGAATTTGGTCACACAGTGCTGCTGGGGACCTGTCGTAAGGATTTTTCCTTGAACAAAGTCTAGCTTGTTAAATTTTAACTACCAGAAAGCATTTTTTCTTTTATTTCTCTTGTAATCATTTCCAGCTTTAATGTCTTATACTTGTACTCCCTTAAACTCTCTCTCTGTAGTTGAATAAACTTTTATTTAAATCAAAGCTAATCCAGTGCTTTGTTTAAACTGAACTGTTTGGGTAACTTCAGTTAAAGTAGAGTACTGTGGCATAAGATCCTCTATAAGGCCTGAAGAAATCATTATTACCCAGTTTTTATTCATAGCTCTGGAGCCTGAGCCCAAATGTCTGCACTGCAATTTTAGACCCACAGCCCAGGTCAGCTGACTCAGCCAGCTACAGATGTTTTACTGCAGTGTAGATACACCCTAAGTGGCCTGATTTTTAAAGATACTGAACACCCAAGCAGAGCCCCTTGATATTTTGTACTTAAAAGGCTAGCTATGGCAATCTGCAGGTCTGAAATGCTTACAGCCATCTGATAAAACAAACACGGAATGTCAACATGTAGGCCATCATCTGTAGTCCAATGTATCATTCAGTTTAATCTGAACAAAAAATACTTTCAAGCATGTAGTTCAATGTATCATTCTTACTTGGGTTTTCTCTTGAATGAGCACTTCTCTTGAAGTAGGCACAGGGTATGGCTTCAGGGCAGCCTTTATTGTTGCAAAAATGAAATCCGTATGCTCCTTAATAACAGAATCCAGGTAGTCACCTTCAGGATGTGATCTGTAATATACAGTAATCTCATCCGTAGGAACTAGATTGCGCTGAAACAAAATCCAGAATTTCAGTTCAGTGACAGCAAGTTTATATGTACATATACAAACTTCTGTAAGAAACATGCAACTTAAAACTTAAAAGTATTTTAGAAAAATATCAGTCATATTTCTGTTAATATGGAACTAAAAGTTTTTCCTGAAAACCAGGCTATTCTTTTGACAGAAGCAGAAAGTATCCTTTCAGTCAATGGAATGAATATAAATAAACACAATATGTTTCTGAATCAAATGAACTAATTTATAGATATTCAGTTCTTCATGATGTTAAATAATTCAGATAGGATTAAAACAACATGTTAGTCTCAGACCAAAGCTTTTAACAAGTTAAATTCAGTGATTCTGCAGCTGTCACAATCAAGCACTGAAATGTATATATAGATATCTTAAAAGATATGGCAGTAACCTGCACACATAGTGCTGGATGCACATCAGTGTTTCGGACCAGTACCTCACATGAATTATGAGTTACAATTTGTTGGGGGTAGGGACTCAAACTCCCCAAGCCTCTGAACAGTACCATTCTTGCTACATCGTACTGCAATATGTTTTTGAAAGCTTAGGATGTTTCTAAATAATTCATTAGGAAAAACAACCAGACTTTAACAAAAGGAACAGGAATGAAGCAATGGAAGTTGTAGCATTTTTTTTTTAGCAATGACAGTTATAATAAATAGAGATAAAAAAAATATATGGGGTTTAGTGACCAAATGGGAAGAATTTATGACCCTAGAACATTCTGATAGTGAATTGCAATAGCTTCTGTTAAAGGGCAATTTTCTTGCCTGTATTCTTTCCTATCTTTATTATGTACCATCATTGATATCAGTGTGTCAATCTTTATGGATGCTCTCTAAAGAATTAACTCTAAACATATCAGACAGATTGATTCCCCAGAACCTATCCCATGAATAACAGAATCTCAATCCTACACTCAGGAAAGACTTCAAATGGGAGTCAGTGTAGATACGTGTACAATCTGGCCACAATGGCTGTGGAGAATTAGCTTTTACTTGTGGATTTTGAAGCCATTATATTTTCTTGCACGGGCTATACAGTACTATAGGTCCTGTCCACATTAAGAAAATCTGAACCAGGGTAGTCACACTGATGCATATGCCTAATGTACATTGGTGCAAAGTGGAGTTTCCATTGAGTGGAGATAGTGCATATACCTTAGGGGCGTGGCACCACGCTAACTATATTAACAGTTATACTGGTTCAAATTGCCTTAACATAGACAGGGCTGTGGTTTGGGAAACTAAGCCAAAAACAATGTTTCATGCAACCAGGAAGAGAGAAATAAATTGGCAAAATACTTCTGTCAACACAATGTTGTTAGCCATTCCCTCGCACATTTTGGTAAAACACACATTTGCTTGTGTGAATGAAGACATACGAGCTGTGGCGTCTTCAAGTATGATGATCGCAGCCAGCTCATCTCTCTGTCACTGATCCAGCTGATGCAGTCTAACTCACCCAAACTGGGGCAGAGATCTCACACTCACTGTCTGGTAGAAACTGGGGCATGGATGAGGGTTAGCAGGCTGAGGCTCAAACCAGGTAAGACTGAATTGATGCTAGTGGGTGGGGAAAGAAATCAGAAGATTTGGTATAAGCTGTATTTGCTCCACTTCTGGAAGATGTGTCTCCACTATAAATGATATAGGCATGCAAGCAATATGGGGTCTGGTTAGACTGCTAGCTGCTATGAGACCAAGAAGGAGTGACCAACATAGCTTATTTCCACTTATGTCTTGACCTGTAGGCTGCAAACATTTCTACAGCTAACCAAGCAATATTAAAGTACATGGAGCTGCACTTTAAATCAATTTGGAAACTTTAACATCCTCAGTATAATATATAAAACTGATTTTTCAAAATGATATCACATTCCATCACTTACTAACCTTCTTGCGAAGTTTTTGGATGCGATTAATCACTTCGCGAGCAACTCCTTCATCAACCATTGACTGATCTGGGGTGACATCTAGGAGAACTAAAACCTGAAAGAATGTACAGCAGAAGCATTAGTAAAATACACCAGTTATTGCATTAACATGCACGGTTTCATTTTTATAAAGCTGTTTACTTAAGGTTGGTTATGGCGAGGAGACAGATTTAATAAGGTGTGTTCATGTTCAACAGATCAGCTCCACGTATGGATTTGAAGTCACAGCTTCTTTAGTGACAAAGATCAGCCTTTACTGCTGTTATTCCTGTTACAAATGCACAGTCAATACCGCTGGAGAAGAGTGAGCTATCCATGATACTATCCTGAGTACTGGCATTTCCATTGACATAGATGAGTGTCCGGTAAGAACTAGGTTAAGACGACAGCGCTCATTTCTAGTTGTGTACTAAATATGATTTGAACTCACTCACTGTGTCACAATTACTTCACTTAAATATTTAAATGCTTACTTTCTAGCAGGACCGGCTCCAGGGTTTTTGCCGCCCCAAGCAGCGGTGGGGGAGAGAGGGGAGAGGAAGCGCGACTGCAATTGCGATCAGCGGCACTCCGGCAGCAGCTCCACCGCGCCGCTTTCTTCTTCGGTGGGAATTCGGCGGCAGGTGCTTCCCTCCGAGAGGGACCCGCCAACGAATTGCCGCCGAACAGCCAGACGTGCCGCCCCTTCCCCTTGGCCGCCCCAAGCACCTGCTTGCTGGGCTGGTGCCTGAAGCCGGCCCTGCTTTCTAGGGAAACACTTTGCTTAAAGCAGAGAAATAATTACTACAATTAATACCTGAGCATCAGAATGTGCTTCATACTGGGCAGATCCGCCCATGACCTGATCGAAGGTGTACATGAGACGGAGATCCTCCTCATGTAATTCATGACCTTCCACAACAATGGTACCTATATAATTAATAAGACAATTATTTACACTAGCTTATTACAAAACAAAGCCTTTCTCTCTTAGTCATGTCAGTGAGCATCCTGCAGTTAACTCTTGAACTAAGTATACATTAATATCAAACTTCAAATACAAGAAATACATCACATTATGACATTTCTTTCAACAGGAAGACAGTTTCCTCATTGTATTAATATAGGTAACTGATTATAAGCAACTAAATTGATAGAAATCCTGAGCTATGTTATTTGAAATCCAGCACTGCTGTCCAACATTGCTAAGCAATTCTCAGGAACATTAAAACTACTCCAAATTTAGACTTTCCAAAGTAAAGTCACTACAAGCAGCAGAATTTAAGCTCAAGCACCACGATTGGTGCAGACCATTTGGAATCAATAGCTGTCTATTATTAAAGCTGAATAAAAGTTAAACATACAAGACAGAGTAAAGATGTTTGGAAAAATCCCACCCACCGGGAACTATTAAACAAATATTTTTTAAAAAGTTTCAGCTAGATGTTTACTTCATAAATGAATTTAAGAGTCATCGAACAATCCAGCTCTTGTACTCCATACAAGAATCTATCAGTCTACTCTGTTCTACATAATAGTTTTCACCACAGTACATAAAAGCAATGTGTAAATTAAGCACATAAAGCCATTTATTTCTACTCTAGACAAGTAGGTTCACGGTATCAATTCGCAGCTTCTCTTTATTCACTTAGAAAGTTCACCAGTTTGCCTGGAATGTTAGCTGGGGGTTGGGCCTTTAAAATCTCTTGCATTTTGATGTAACAATGTATTTGTGGTTATTTTTTACAAAAAATGTGTTAAACTGATTATTATAATTTAAACTAAAAGCAATGGCTTGAGCCTGAGAGGCCTGAAATCCTTTGGCTCTTCTTTGCAAGGTCCACATCATGACCATCAACTGCTGATCAATGCATACAGTCCCACTATGCACCTGTCTTTTGGAATTCTTCCAGCTGCTCACTCTTCAGCTCCTTGATGGCAGTCATAACAGCTTTAAAGGCCCCTTTCAGGCGCTTCCCAAGCACCATATGATCCGGTTCCGCTCTTAGACGGATTCCGTACTTATCTTTATCAGTAGACAATGTCACCTGACGTACGTTAAGTTCCTGTATAAATTTGCCAAAAGAAAATAAACATATAAGCAAAATAACAATTATCACAAAAATAATACTATACTTGGAAAAATAGGGAAAAGGGGTGGGAAGAGGATTATAGCATGAAAGCGAAGAGTTTAATCCTTTTATTTATAAGGACATTTAGATAGTAATCTGCTACACCAGTGTGACAATGTATAAACAAAACAATGACATGTAGATTATTCTTTAGGAGCAGATCCCACTCCCATATTACAGCCGCAGTCCATTTGGCCTATTGGGTAAAGATTTCACTACAATCTAAAGATTCTGTGCAGCTCTAACCTCAAATCAGACTAGACTTCTCTGATGCTTTTCTACCACATGAAGAGATAGGACTGTAGGATCTTTGTGTGTCCAATAAATTATATTGCCAGACATTGACTCAAAAGGATGCATAACATATTCAGGATTGTGTTAAGATGTTGGCTGCAGTTTATTTGTAGCCAACAAACTACTACAAGTTTTAGTTCTTCAGTGGACCAAACATCAACCTGAGTACCTCATTTTGCCTTTTTCCTTTTCTGGTTTTCCTACCACCTCATTGTATGTGGATGCATTTTGAACAAGTTAAATTAATGGCCTGTGGTTCTGGAATTCTGCCAGTAAATTCTGATGCAGAACTACAGATGTTTTCCTCATCATTTAATTAAATTAAAAGTTGCCTCCGAACTTTTACCCTTGTTACATATTTTGGCCTGAAGTGATGCAGATTTTCAAGAACCATTGTAGACTTTTGTACTCTACATTCAACTCTATTGAAAACCAGAGATCACTACATGCACCACTTGTAATTTCTGTAGGTTTAAGGAATTTCCTCCTAAAGAGGAAAGCACTGTATCTAGATTTAGACTACACTAAAAGTGCTCTGAGTCTTATAGAAAGCCTGTGGTTATTCTGTCTACTTTGTAAAATTAAAGAAGAATGTCACACTCAAGACACACAATTTCGTATCTAAAATTGGAGCTTAAGGCAGAATCTTGCTCTATCTTCTTTCATTTTTTGTTTGCAACAGTGCTTTACAACTTCTGCCCCCAGCATACCATACATTAACTCTTTTACTGACACTGTTGGTTGTAAAATTCTATGCACTTACCAAGACTACCTATATTGAATTTGTTGAATAACCTACATGTTTTGCTTTTAGTACCTGACAGGTTAGCAGAGTTCACACGAGTTGCGATAGAATCACCTAATGCATTTAATAAGCAATCTATTTGTATAAGATGTGGAAACTAGAAAAATACCACCCATGTCGGTATGAAAGGACCAACAGCTGAAACAGTTAGACTGGGGTTATGATGGCTAATTATTCTCTCTACACCACAGACTCATCTCTAAGGAAGTCCTGTTGAAGAGAACAGCTCAGAAGAATACTCATTTAACACACTGTCCCATTTAACAAACTTGCTTAGGAAAGAAAATTGAACTGGAATTAAATGTTTCAGAGGTAATTAAGTTTTAACTCTGTGCTGTTAAGACACAAACCCATATGGAAAGTGACAAATGACAGACATAACAAATAAGACACAGCTCAAGTTTATACAACATCTCTGCCTGAGTTTTAACAAGGTAAATCCAAAATCTAGCCATACTAGCCAATCAATGTTCAAGAATAATCAGATTAAAAACTAGTTTTCTGCATATAGTGTTAGTGATAATACTAGTAGAATTATTTAAGCAAAGTTGCCTGTACAATCAAGTAGCAGGATAGCATAGGTTTAATTGTGTATTAGTCTCAACATATTGTTTTGATTAGAAAAAACAGTTGGTTTATTTGACTTTGCCACTAGGACATCCTTAATTTTCTCAATATAAAATTAAGGCATTATACTGTGTGCATGAACGTGTAATTATATCTGTACAATTACACACAAAGATATCTATACACCATGTAACGTTACAATGTGCATCTGTACTACAATTATTTTAAATACTTGCATCTCAATACTTTAACAATCTACAGTACACAAAGTAAAGCCACAAAGCAAAAGCTCTAGTTTTCAAAAAATGTGTTAGTTTAAAGTAAATTTAAGTAACTTACACCAAAATAAATAAATACATATTGAATTAACTAAAATATTTAATTTACCAGGAAAATAGCATATCATGAATGCCATTAAACTTTCCCATTGCATTTGTTTAAAAATTCTCTCAGCACTCTAATTTGGCCCCATCCTTTATTAGAGATATTAGGAGATGGATATGTATTTTAAGTCATTTTATTTACATTATCTTGTACTGAATGCTTAGACTCAGCATTTCTCTCCAGAATCCAATAGTGAGCATGGCATAGGTCCTTTCATCCTGGATTAATAATGACCTTCATTTATATTTTTAATCAATGCAATAATAAATAATAATTTCAAGAAGGTATTTGATTAATAAAGTGACTAAAATAATGTATGTAATATAATTCTTGTCCTCCTAAATATTTATTCCTTCACGACATTTAAAAAGTTAGATTTTCTCCTGAAAAGCCAACTTTTAAAAATAGTACTTGCTGCGTCAAAACCTTTATTTTTCATTGTTGGGGCAGAATCTGCAGTTTTCATATACCAAAAAAAATTCATGAAATGAAATCAAATGGTTCTTGAAGTGAAGCATCAGTCTGTCTGAAACAAGAGATTTCAGCAGCACGATCTGACACAGAAGAAAATGGCTATGGACTTTGCAGACATCTTTATTGGATAGTATCCATCCATAATGGACTTTATTTTCAGTCTTGCCTTTTAAATTTATGGATTAGTGGCTGTGTGCTGTCATTTCAGGTGGTAGCTCTGCTGACATCTTATAATAACAGAATTACAGGTAGAGCTAGCATAACACCAACATCTTTTTTTGAAAGGGTGGACGTCTGCTGCTGGAGTATTTATAAAGCATTTTACTTCTTCCTCCGTGTAGCAAAAACTGTAAATGCTCCTATAGAAACTGAGTGGTTTTTTTTATTCTGATAACTATTTATGTAATTTTTGTTTTGCTAAGCATATTTAATCTGATAAATTCTGCATCAGGGATTAACCAATAGGATTTCCTCACATAATACAATTGACACCCTATCTAACACCAATTAGATTACCTCTGTGACAAACTTGCACACAACTCCAAGGCCTGATGAAATTCATCCTAGGCTATTTAAGGAACTAGCTAAAGCAATCTCAGAACTGTTCGCAATTATCTTCGAGAACTCGAGGAGGACATAAGAATGGCCAGACTGGGTCAGACCAAAGGTCCATCTAGCCCAGTATCCTGTCATCTGACAGTGGCCAATGCCAGGTGCTTCAGAGGGAATGAACAGAACAGGTAATCATCAAGTGATCCATCCCTTCGTCCATTCCCAGCTAGAAAGAAAAAAATTAATGCACAACCACAAAATGGGGAATAACTGGCAAGGTGGTGGTAGTGCTGAAAAGGATCTGCGGGTTATAGAAGATCACAAATTGAATGTGAGTCAATAATGTGATGAGCTGCAACAAAGGTTAATATAATTCTAGGAGCTATTAGGAGGAACATTGTATGTAAGACAGGGGGTGGTAATCATCCCATTTTACTTGGCAATAGTGGGGCCTCAGCTTCAATATTGTATCCAATTCTGGGCACTCCACCTCAAGAAACACGTGGGTAAACTGGAGAGTCCAGAGGACAGCAATGAAAATGACAGAAGTTTTAGAAAACCTGAACTATGAGGAAAAGTTAAAAAATTGGACACATTTAGTCCTGAGAAAAGAAGACTGAGTGGGGACCTAATAACAGTCTTCAAATATGTTAAGGGTCATTATAAAGAGGACAGTGATGAATTGTTCTTCTTGTCGATTGGAGGTAGAACAAACAGTAATGGGCTTAATCTTCAGGAAAGGAGATTTAGATTAAAAATTAGGAAAATCTTTCTAGCTGTAAGGGTAGTTAAGGTCTGAAATAGGCTTCCATGGGAGTTTGTGGAATCCCCATCATTGAGGTTTTTAAGAACAGGTTGGACAAACACCTGTCAGGGATGGTCTAGGTTTACTTGGTTCTACCCCAGGGCAGGAGGCTGGATTTGAGGACTTTGAAGTCCCTTCCAGACCTACACTTCTATGATACTTGCAGTAAGTTGTGTACTGATTAAATGTGGACTGAATTCTCCCAATAACTAAAGTAAGATGAGTATTCAGCATATTACATTGGCAGAAAAAAAAATTTAAGACCATAATATCCAAATCAGTTTTAGCTAGCCAACTCCTTTGCCAATCTAATGCTCCATCATGCACTATGCTGTGGCATCACAATTAATATGGAACCATGGGAGATCCTGGATATGGCCCATATTGAATAGATTATGTTCCATTTTAATATGTAGGGTGAAGAATTGCACATTTCTTTTTTGGAGTATAAAGCTATAAAAAACTTTAATACATAGAACCCAACATTCCTGCTCATACAGTATGTTGGGCTATCTGATGGATTTCAAAACTGTGTAAAACCTTGTTAGGACACTGATCCTTCACTGAAAGGGGTTTGCAACAAGTCCCTCAAACCAGTGCTGGAAATGGCTTAATTGCTAGTGCTGACAAGACAAATCCATTTTTGACACTGTTACTAAAAGCTTTCTTAAGACTTGTTTCTCTTGTGAGCTTGATCTTGGTCCTTTGTGCACTAGCACTTAAACCATTTTTGGCAAGGAATCGATTGCCTAGTCTAACAGCCCTACCATTAGTCTTAAGTTTCATTTGTTTAAAATAATTGCTTAGTTTTCATAATAAAGAATCAAAGATTGCAGTTCACAAAGCAAGTCAATTTAAAACAGAGCTTGCTGAAGAAAGTTGTTCTAATAAATGAGGTTTTACAAAAATTGACATCTCCTGTACTTCTCAATTTCTTTTGTAAGGAGTTGTACTAAAAGCTTACACTGTAAGTGACATCACAGAGGTAAATCACAAGAGAAATCCCACTTTATCAAAGTTACCAAAAATCATTTCTGGCATTAATGCTAAAGAATAAAAAATAAAAGTCACAAATACTCTGATTACATTATCAAGTTTGATGAACAACAAAGCTGAGAAGTATAATCAAAATGGAGCAAATTGGCTGAGTTCACATAGATATCTCTAGGTCTGTGCTCTCCTTTCCAGTAACTAACTTGAAAACTTTCCATAAGTAGCAAAACAAATATTGGGTTTTGGTATCAACCTGAAAGACTAAGATTTACACAGCACAACTCTAACCCAGGGGCAAATTAATACACCCTAAGAAATGTCTTATTGAGTGTGTTGCCTGATGTTTTTAAGAAAAAAGATGTCTCTTATTTTTGTCATAGGTGCGGAACTTTAATTAATCCTTAACACCATTTATTACAAACTTTCCTATGTTTAATTTGAGAGGTCAACCCAGCCTTACTTTTATACAACTGTCTGTGTTCCCAAAAACCAATGTAAGTTAATGCTACATTATACAAATGTAAATTAACCAATACTTTTAGAGCTTTACAACAACCCTCATAACTCCCTTGTGCCTTGAGTATTACTCCTAGGTTTACAGATGAAGAAAGGCAGATGAGGCAGGGAGGCTAAATGACATGCTGAAGACAAGAGGGTCAGTGCTAACAAAACCAGCATTAGAACTCAGGAGTTGCTGGCTCCCAGCCCAATACTCATACCACTGGACCACACAATCTCCAACTGCCAAGAATTGGAGAGAAGATATTATCAAAGACTGGGTGGCTATTCAACACATTCTACCACTCCAAGAGCCAGAATGGGAGGCTATCTTTGTATGGCCATGAAGGACATAGGAGATTCCTAGTTAAGATACTTTATCAGTCCTCTGGAGTCTAGTTTGGTATCAGTCAGTGTCTGATGGCTCTAGAAAAAGTGAAACACTCTCAGTACATCTAACCAGACTGTACAATGCTACGCGGAAGAATTTATATTTTCACATTTAAAGAGACCAGTCAAAATTGGCCTAGTGTACACAAAACCAAGCACTGGTAGAAGTGTTTCTATAATTTTATTTTCTATTTTATCACTAAACAAAATTCTAATGAGAGCACTTTTTATAAACAAACATTTATTGCAGTGCTTGTAGCCCAAACTTGGCAGAATTTTGCTAGTGGATATGAACCTGAAAGTGAAATTGATTAGTCCATCTATATTGCCTAATCGAAGAGAAACAAGTATTAAACAGCAAAGAAAAAATAAATTCATTTTTAAAATCTTTTCCAATCTTGAACTATCTCCCTTGTTATTTGGTAAAAACAAAAAGATTTTTTCAAGTACATTTTAATCTGTTTCTTTAGTGAATATTACCAAGATGATGCACAAAATGAAGTTATATTACAACAAAACAATCAAGTTCATGCAAAGGATGACTGGATGAAGGAAATACTACATTCAATGTTTATGTGCAGTTACCATTCCCTATGGAGGATTTAATCACATGCTCAATGACGATCCTATGCAATTTTTGTGCTTTAATTTGGATATTTATTTTATAACACTAATCAGATTTTCACCATTACACACATTTTCCTATAGACTTCACGTGACAATCCACCTAAATCATCAAGCTAAACAATTCAACTGTATATTGCTTAATTAATTCTAAACACCTGGCAATCTCCATATCATCCTTTTACCAAGGTAGATTACATGAGTATAGAGTTCAAAGTACCCCTAAAACTAGCCACTCCGGCTGAAAAACAGTCTTCCTTACCAAATGTTAGCTTCCTCCCCTTCTACCCACACACTTGACTTTTCTACTGCAGGATATCTTTGAAGTGAAAGAATACACACTTTAAAATGAGCTGTTTGTAATAGCATTTAATTGAATTCAAGAGACAATGAACAACAGCTCCACAACCAGCATTTAAAGGTAAAAAGAAATAAGTTTGTTTCCCCACCCCAACTTCTTGAATTTGGTACAGAGATTAAAAGCTTCAAGAACATCTTGAAACTACTAATTTTTAGATGACTGGCTGAAAGCAGGATGCCCAGACAATTTGACAGTTAACTTAAATATGTCAAATACCAAAAAGGTTAATTTATTTTGAATGGCAGGGTTTTTATCCTAGTAAAGTATTAAAGGAGGGCAGAGTGCATTTTCTCTAATGGATCCACATAAAAGAGAAAGTACTACAAAGGCATATCACAGGGGATGCTCAAGATAATTGCAAGAAATTATATAGACCATAAAATCTTACCTATTTGACATTTTATTTTCTATAGAACTTTGGAAAAACAGGTTAAGCTTTGAGAACTTTTGGAACATACTCAATTGTTTTCTGCTCTTACTTTTCACAGAACTTTCCATCTAAGCAAGCTATGGATCTGTATACTTCCTTAACCCTTCAGCATATACTCTAGTCATTGCATTTTAATATCCTTGAATTATTTATTGATAAATAATGATTACCCCTACAATTTCACCTCCAAGATTTGACTATAATATACTTTGGCAATCCTGAGTGATTTAGCATGCCTCATTTTCATTCAAACTTAATTTCTGCCCCACAATGAACATGAAAAAGTATATTTCTAAAGTTCTCTGAATGACTTGTATATTACCAAAGTCATGCTGTGTGGTCAGACACTTTCAGAGATGAAGTGTTTCTCATAAATGTAGTCTGTAGATTTAGGGTCATAATCCACCCTTTGCACACAGCTCTCATTTATACGACTCACAAATTTGCATACTGACCAAATATGGAATGTGGCCCAAAAGAGCAGTATATGTAACTTAACTGAATTTCAGTAAGTGAGGTATTAACCAAGCCAATAGCTATGATATAGAAGAGCTTCTTTCAAACTGACTTGCACAGTAAAACTCCATTAATCTCCTCTGTTGATTATGTTCTTACCTCAAGTATATACTTCTCCAAAGACCTGATATTTTCCAGAGCCTCTGGGTCCTGATGGATAACCACTACTTCTTTCAGTGGATACTGCAACAAAAATCAATATAGGTTCAGTCTGAGAGAAGAAATAAAGGGCTACAGAAAGTATTATTTTGGCCATTTTAAACTAAATTCTGTTTAATTCTGCTTGCTAGCACAGATTTAGTCACTTACTTCCCCCTTCTCCGAAAGTTACAGAGCTGCTATATGTTCATGGAATATTGATGTAAGAGATATTAAGAGCTTCTAACCTTTACTGGAATGGTTTTTCTGTCTCGGATTACCCGGCCAAGCTCAATAACAGATTGCATCCAGGAAACGGCATTTTCAATTTTTTTGTCAATCAGATCCTCCCTAGATTAGGAAGAAACAATGTAATGTTTTCATCTCTTTAGATTTATTTAAGTGAACCTTTAACCCATCGTCACATCTGTCAAAAATTTCCCATAGCAGATTTGGTCATATCCATTTACTGGTAATGCTAAGAAGCAATTTTGTGTGGGGGTTTCTTTTTTTTTTTTTTTTTTTTATTAAAGAATTATTCTTATTAGCTGTCATTAATAGCTTTCACATGACTGACTGATGTGAAATAGTTGTCAAAACTATTATTTTACAAGTATCCAATGAAGAGCAGGATTTACATTTATTATATAAATGAATATCCAACAATATATAACAAATGAAACAGTTACATTGCTATTGAAATACCCACACACAGTGAACTGGTGGGATCTCCATAATTTTTTATCTTGAAAGTGTGGGTTAAAAGGATGATGGGCCACGTGCATTTTTCCAGAATTCAGACCTGAATTTTCCAGAAAGCTTATGTATTTCAAACCTTTTGCTTTTCTCTGTGGCTTGATAACAAGCTCGCACCACACCTCTCTGTTTCCAGACAGCTTGTTTTTCAGGTTAAGCACAGAGTCAAAGCTTGTTTCAAATGTAAAAGCAATCACCAGTTCTATGAGCGATGCCAGTTCTTGTTCTTTGTTGACTGTTTGAATGTATCTGTAATTCAGGCAGCTCCTTCAAAACTACATACATTTTCAAGCAAAGCACACAGTCATTACTATTTTGGTATTGATTTGTGTCAGAAAAGCTGTGAACAAAGGAAAAGTATACTATGGATGTGAAGTTGCTAATTATATCATTTTAAGTGGAAACATTCTTGGTGTAAAACAGAGTAGTCTGGAAGGTTTACCAGAAGGGAGAAGAATCCGTGGAGTAAGATTTAAGACTTGTCATGCCCTAATCTGTGGTACCAAGTAGTTTTGGATTAAAGTTATTGACTATTTCTAAGTTTCTGTGCTTCTTCAAGCAAATTTCCCAGGGAAGGACTTAAAAAAAAAAAAAAAAGTTTAAATTTGTACTTTATTGCAATATAAAGTTTTCTTGTTTTCATTCATAAATGTTCATAGTAAGAAATATTTCCACTAAGACTTTAAAGTGTTATTGTGAAACTGCATGTGAGAATATTTTTCATTGATTTATGATAAAACTCAATGAAGTATTACAAAAACAATGTTTCTGATTTTACCTGTTACTTTGGACAGAGAAGAATCTAGTTAGCATACAGCATAAGTAAGGCCTTCATTTTCAGTTATTACTTTGTTTGAAAATTTCCTGGGAATTTATCAATATTTATTACAAACATTTTAGAATAGGTGAAAATTGATGCAAAAAAACTAATTGAGCAGTTTTCTGGGTAAATATTGGGAGAGGTTAGGACAGAAAAAAAAGCAGCAAATAGAGAAAAGTAAGAGTACTAAAAGTAAAAGCGGTTTAACGGTGTGGTTTATTTCATGAACTGCACATTTACAGTACATACATATTTGCACATGCATGTGTGTTGTTCATTCCACAACTCTGCCTTACTTGAGCTGACAGCCTCATATTTACAATTTAGACTAATTTATTATTAAAATAAACATATCTACTTCATGTAATGTCCTGGATTTTCTTATCATCGTCAGTATTTTCATGTACTGCAGGGTCCAAAATTCAGGTAGGAAAAAAACAATAGAAAACCAAATAGTAGCTTTTATAAAACCCAGGAATTTTTGCTTAAAAAAAAAAAAAAAAAATCAGTAAAAACTGAAAACAAAGAGCCTGAAACAGAAATCATTGCTAAAAAAATCCCAATATTTCAGGGTCAAAGTTTACAGATCTATTGTTTATTTGACTGTAATTGAAGTACAGATCTATTAGAGCAACTCAAATTCAACTGTTTCTATAAAAAGTATTAACTTATTGGATTTCCAGGGCATATAAAGGTCTGCAACAAGCAATGTGTCAGGAGACTGTGCATCTAAACGAAGAACAGGAAATAAGAGCCACAGTTGGAGCTCAGAATTCTGGGAGTCAAGGCAGGGCAAAAGAGTTGGATTAATCTCTTGCATCTTGATGGCCGTCTTGAAGGTTATCAGAATTTCCCCAAATCACTAATCTGAATAGCACTTAAAGGGAAAATGAAATCACATTTTTGTGGACTCCCAAGAACTCAGAGCTATTACCATTAGTTGTATATATCAATATATTGCTTAAGTGTCACAGAACCAATTCATTCTCTTACACACATGCAGTTTTAAAAGCCGAATACAAATTTATGTCCAACCCTGAAAATGACACAGTCAGTTTAATCTGACAACCATGATATTTGCCATATAGCTTTTTTTGTATAAACCTATCATACTGCTGTGAAAGTACACACCACACAGCAGTTTACAACTGCCACAAAAAAAGATTATGTCTTTGTTGCTATCTGTGCTACTGCCCTTGGAAAAGCTAGCTCATTACAGATTAACTATCACAATCAAAGCTTAATTTAAACATAACACTAAGACAAAAAAGGCACCAACAAAGAAAAATGACTGCCTGATTTTTAGCCACTATAAAACCTCAAGTGTAATTTAGTTTTAAAATCACATCTATCTTTGAATTGATTAGTATAAGGGAACAGGAATGCACATGGGACCCAATAAGTTACACAAATTAAGTTGCCATGAATAACTGAATTTCCTTCTATTTGTCCATATACACCACCAGTTCAAGGGCATTCCTAATGACAACTTATCAGTTTCACATTCTGTGCCATAGAAAATACACTTCTAGAATACATAAAATCAGCAGCATTGCTAAATGAATCTCAGTAGATTTCTTGTAACAATACTTTCCAATTAGTGTATACTGTATAGTGTACACTGTATAGCCATCAGAAGGAACACAACTGATAGCTCTCTTGCTTGGTCAGAGACACCAAAAGGCACAATATGCATAAAAAGAAAAACCTAGGTATGATTTAAACTCTGGGTGGCCCAAGCTGACATCTGAGGTCCCAAATATGTTCCTGTGTCGTTCTTGCTGGGTTGTGAGGCTGAGCTGCAGTAAAACAGGAAAGAACCTTTTTTCTTCTCATTTCTGAGAAGTCCCCAGTACTACCTTGGATCCACAGGAACCAAGGACCCCATGGATTTGCAAATGACATGAGCTTACTTTAGAACAGGGGCCGCCATGGTTGTAACGGCTCACCTTCACGGTGCTAGGGGGAAGACAGTTTCAGAGAAAAAGCTCTCCACAGCCTTCAAAAGCTGTAGACTCCTCATATATGGTCAGACTGATATAATGGGTGACCTGATGAGGCAGACTGATGTGACCAACTTGGATCCAAGAAAACCCTTTTTGGGACCCCTCAGTTACAGGACACTGATCACACCAAAATCCAAGCAGATTCAGTGACAGGATCCTTATCTTTCTTACCATGTATCCTTTTGTAAAGAGGAGCTTTCCTTGGCTCCATCTGAAGAACACAGACCCTTAGCCAGTGGAAATCATTTTCACAGTTCCTTACGGAGCCCATTCAAGGCAACAACCTCTTTCAGCCTGAGATTTAACACCAGACTGGTACTGAGGAAGGCTTATGGCCAGACATATTCAGACATGAAAAGGCTCTGGCACAGAGTTTTACGATCCTTTGGGGGGTCTTTTTGGAGAAGGCAGGCACTGCAGCCTCCAATTAAGCATCCACCTTGAAAGAGACACTTCATGCCTATGAGAAATGGGGAACATTATAGCTGTGTGACCCCTCTTCTCTTGCCCCAGCAAGCTGTATACCCAAGCTGTATACCCTTCTCAGCATGCAGAGAAACCCAAGTGTGTAGCCAGCTTCTTTGCTGAAGGGGAGAGATTGGATCTAGAAAGAGTGCTAACTCTGCACCTTTCCTCCCAATACTGCCACAGCACCTTATCAATACTGCCGCAGCCAGACCTGTCAAGGTAACACACTTCAGCAATGGCAAGTGTGTTAAAGACTAAAAGGAAACACTCCCCTAAAGCAAAATGGTATACAGGAGTAAAATAGTTTCATAAACACTTTTTGAAGATTCAATTACATATTTTGCCTGCCTAAGGAAAACAGAAGTGTTTAAAAAAAATAAGCACGACTGCAAGATCATTTTCTGGTTGCAAAAGGCATCCTTTGTATCAAAAAATGTGTTCCTTGCATGCTTGTAAATGCCCAAGACTGGTATTTTTGCTTTGTTTAAATATGTGAATAAGGTATGAAGAACTTCTCTCTGTAACTACAGGAAAGAGAACCCTGCCCACTATCACCAATAGAGACTGTTTCTTACCTCACTTGAGGAAGCATCAGATAGTGAATGCTATCACAGTTCTTCTCCTGAACTGAGGCCGGATCAATAAGGGTCTTCAGATTCTGGTACATCAATTCAGTGATAAAGGGAGTATAAGGTGCCTGCAATATTTTATATATTATTACTCATGAATGCACTCTTACTGAATTGTATCGTCTATATTTTCAACCAATTATCTTCATCATCATCATCAAAACACAAGTTTTTGTGTGTGTTCCTTTTTTCTTATTAATCAGGAATCCTTATGTTACAGGATTATACTGTCCAACAGACAGCTCTGCAAAAATGGAATATTTACTTTGCGTTTTAACACTACAAAGTATAACACTAATTCAAGGAATAGGCCATGATGAACAAATTAAATTGATGCCAGTTGTTCACCTTCCATTTGCATTTAACCCATTATTATTCAAATCTCTTTATAATCTCAGTTGATGTCTGCCTTTAAATAATTAGAATTGAGTGTAAAACCCTTACCATGAGTCTGCACATTGCATACAGAACACCGAATAAGGTTTCCAAGGCCATAATGCAGTCCTCATTCCCATTTTCACCCTATTCAAAGTATCCATGGAGAAAGGGAAAGGATTAGAAAAACATCTATATTTTTAAAATCATGAACTACAGTCTCACACTGTAATACATGATTGTACTCCTTCACCAAATAAATGCTAGCTTTCCAAGATCCACAATTACAGTTCAATCCTACCACACAAAACAAAAATTATGGGCTACTGTGTATTTTTACTGGCCCTATGAAGAAACAAGGGGTAAGAACATAAATGAAGTAAAAAGGGAAAATCATATTTATTTGCAATTTCAGCTATTCAGCTGAAAGCTACCCAGTTTTATATAACACACAAAGATTCTAAAGGATTTTATTAGCTTAATTAATCTATTTAAACTACATTGGGCTCTATCTACAGTAAAAGGTTAGCAACAGAAATAGCACCTACCTTTAATCTTCTGCGATTCATTCTGACGTACCAGTTGGTCAGTACATCAACAAACTTAACTAGTCGAGGGACTACAGTGTATAGTCTGTAGGCTAGGAAGAAAAATAATTTCTTAGTGTACAAAACACTTGCCTTCTGCATCAAATTCTTCACTTAAAGAATCACACAGTAATATAAAGCCTTGACAATTTAACACTCATGACTTTACAGAAGCAAATACCTTCATAAGATTAAAAAATGGATTAGGCACACTAGTATTACTAGAATCTGAACTTAAACTATATCATAAAATTAAAATTACAAACATAATCAATTCTCATGCTTAAGCATGTCACCAGCTGAAGGTCAGAAATAAATTGTCACCCATAGTCTAGTACTGCACAGAGGTGCATTATGGCCGTTTTATGCCTTAATCTGAAGCATACTGGAAGAAGATAATGGACAAGATGGGCCATTGATCTATTATGGTTTGGCAATTCCTAAATTTGAACATACTGCTAAAAGAAACAGCTGAGTACTTAAATTCACCAAAAATTGTGGGAGAAACATGAATGGAGATGTAATTACCCAATTCAGGAACCATTTTAATTTTTATTGCAACTTTTTTAAACTTTTTTTCCCTGGGAGAGTTTCTTGTACAGTTCTTCTAAATAATAGAGTAGACTAAAGGCTATAAAGTCATTCATGCAAACAGATTTTATTTTATCTCATGAATAATATTAACAAAATAAAAAGCTAGGCACAGCCATTTTCTTAGGTTCTGTGTAATTCAAATGCATGAAGAACTGCTAACACAAATAAGAGGTTCGCACAAACATCAAAGTCCAACCAAAGGGAAACATGACCTTAATTACTCAAATGTTTTTAATGCACAAAAAATTGTTTTCTAGAAAGGTTAGATAAACTAGTCCTTATAAACAAAAGTTACTAACTTGCAGACAGCTTGGTTAAAAATAAGGAGCTGCTATGAATAGCATAGTCTTTTGCTTCTGGCATTTATTTTAGTACTCAAACAGCTATTGAATTATACACCTTTCCTTTGAGAGTTCCTCAGCACACGTTTTACAACTGCATTTCACAAGCTAGTAATATCTTTCAAAGGCCTGGTCTACACTAGGAGTTTATCTCGAATTTAGCAGCGTTAAACCGAATTAACCCTGCACCTGTTCACACAACGAAGCCCTTTACTTCGATATAAAGGGCTCTTAATATCGGTATCTGTACTCCTCCCCCGACGAGGGGAGTAGCACTGAAATCGGTATTGCCATTTCGGATTAGGGTTAGTGTGGCCGCAATTCAACGGTATTGGCCTCCGGGAGCTATCCCACAGTGCACCATTGTGACCTCTCTGGACAGCAATCTGAACTCGGATGCACTGGCCAGGTAGACAAGAAAAGCCCCGCGAACTTTTGAATTACATTTCCTGTTTACCCAGCGTACAGAGCACAGGTGACCATGCAGAGCTCATCAGCACAGGTAACCATGCAATCCGAGAATCGAAAAAGAGCACCAGCATGGACCGTACGGGAGGTACTGGATCTGATCGCTATATGGGGAGAGGATTCAGTGCTAGCAGAACTAGGTTCCAAAAGACGAAATGCCAAAACATTTGAAAAAAATCTCCAAGGGCATGATGGAGAGAGGCCACAATAGGGACTCACTACGGTGCCGCGTGAGAGTTAAGGAGCTCAGACAAGCCTATCAAAAAACAAAGGAGGCAAACGGTTGCTCCGGATCACAGCCGCAGACATGCTGCTTCTACGCTGAGCTGCATGCAATTCTAGGGGGGGCCACCATCACTACCCCACCTCTGACCATGGAGGGGGGGGGGGGAGTTGGGGGGGAGCGGGGAGGAAATCTTCCCTGATACCAGCCACGTGGTGGGGGGAGGGATAAAGCGATCACCCCAGAGAATTGGATGGGGGGGGGGGGGAGTTTGGTTTCTGCTGTTGCACGTTAACAGGAAAACCGCAGCACTCAAGGGGCTTTGCTTGGTATGTGGGAAAGGAGGGCGCTGCTTGTAGGAAAGCTGCAGAAGCTGAAAGACAATGGCTTACCATTGCCGCGTGTAAGCCGAATTCTGTTGTCTGGACCGGCGTCTGTGCTCTCTAACACCAAAGCCGCAGGCACTCAATATTAAAAGATGCAAAATGCGACCTTGTACCGAAATCACATGTGCTATGGAATGTGAATAGTGTTGTTCACCGTGAAAGAGTATAAGAATTGGTCTGTAAAATGCATCTTTTTAAATACTTCTCTCCCTTTTTCCCCTCCCTCCCGCAGCTGCAAATTTTTCAAGCCTCCCTCCTCCGTCCCAAAGGCTATCTCAGATAAGGTGTCGAAAAAAAGAGGATGCGAGACTAAATGTTCTCGGAAATCATGGAATCCACCCGCAATGAAAGAGCTCATCTGAATGAGTGGAAGGACACGGTATCAAAGTACAGGAAAGATGCCAGTGAACGTGAGGACAGGAGGGACGCTCAAGATGAGAGGTGGCAGGCTGCAACGCTGGGGCTGCTGTGTGATCAAACGGACATGCTCTGGTATCTGGTGGAGCTTCAGGAACGGCAGCAGGAGCACAGAGTGCCGCTGCAGCCGCTGTATAACCTCCCTCCCCCCCCACCATGCTCCATACCCTCCCAATCCACCCGAGTGGACAGCCCAACCAAAAGGCTGTCATTACTTTGAACTTTTTTAGTGGCCTTTCCCTTTCCTTTTCCTTCCCTCCTATCCTCCTCCCAAACCTCACCCGGGCTACCTTCTCAGTTCTCTCCCTCTTTTTATAATCAATTAATAAACAATGCATGATTTTTAAACTATAGTGACTTTATTTCCTTTGAAAGCAAGCTGGGATCGAAGGAGGAGGGTGGGTTGCTTACAGAGAACGAGTCAAGCAAGGGGGTGGGTTTTCATCAAGGAAAAACAAAACAGAAGATTCACACGGTAGCCTGGCCAGTCATGAAACTGGTTTTCAAAGCTTCTCTGATGCGCAGCGCTTCCTGGTGTGCTCTTCTAATCGCCCTGCTGTCTGGCTGCGCGTAATCAGTGGCTAGGCGATTTGTCTCAGCCTCCCACCCTGCCATAAAGATCTCCCCCTTACTTTCAAAGAGATTGTGGAGCACACAGCAAGCAGAAATAACAATGGGAATACTGGTTTGGTTGAGGTCTGAGCGAGTCAGTAAAGATCGCCAGCGACCTTTTAAACGTCCAAATGCACATTCTACCACCATTCTGCACTTGCTCAGCCTGTAGGTTGAACAGCTCCTGACTACTGTCCAGGCTGCCTGTGTATGGCTTCATGAGCCATGACATTAAGGGGTAGGCTGGGTCCCCAAGGATAACTATAGGCATTTCAACATCCCCAACGGTTATTTTCTGGTCCGGGAAGTAAGTCCCTTGCTGCAGCCCTTTAAACAGAGTAGTGTTCCTGAAGACGCGAGCATCATGAACCCTTCCCGGCCAGCCCACGTTGATGTTGGTGAAACGTCCCTTGTGATCCACCAGTGCTTGCAGCACCATTGAAAAGTACCCCTTGCGGTTTATGTACTGGCTGCCCTGGTGCTCCAGTGCCAAGATAGGGATATGGATTCCATCTATCGCCCCACCACAGTTAGGGAATCCCATTGCAGCAAAGCCATCCACTATGACCTGCACATTTCCCAGAGTCACTACCTTTGGTAGCAGTAGCTCAGTGATTGCTTTGGCTACTAGCATCACAGCAGCCCCCACAGTAGATTTGCCCACTCCAAATTGATTCCCGATTGATCGGTAGCTGTCTGGTGTTGCAAGCTTCCACAGGGCTATCGCCACTCGCTTCTCAACTGTGAGGGCTGCTCTCATCTTGGTATTCTGGCACTTCAGGGCAGGAAAGCAAGTCACAAAGTTCCATGAAAGTGCCCTTACGCATGCGAAAGTTTCACAGCCACTGGGAATTGTCCCACACCTGCAACACTATGCGGTCCCACCAGTCTGTGCTTGTTTCCCAGGCCCAGAATTGGCATTCCACGGCATGAACCTGCCCCATTAACAGAATGATCTCCAAAGTGCCAGGGCCCGCGGTTTGATAGAATTCCATGTCCATGTCCTCATCACTCTCGTCGCCGCGCTGCCGTAGCCTACTCCTCGTCGCCAGGTTTTGCAGGTTCTGGTTCAGCATAAACTGCATGATAATGCGCAAGGTGTTTACAATGTTCATGACTGCTGTCTTGAGCTGAGCGGGCTCCATGCTTGCCGCAGTATGGCGTCTGCACTGTTCATCCAGGAAAAAGGCGCGAAACAGTTGTCTGCCATTGCTTTCCAGGAGGGAGGGAAGGATGTACCCAGAAACACCAACGACAATGTTTTTGGCCGCATCAGGCATTGGGATCTCAACCCAGAATTCCAATGGGTGGGATAGCTATGGGATAGCTACCCACAGTGCAACGCTCCAGAAATCGACACTAGCCCCAGTACATGGATGCACACCGCCGAATTAATGTGCTTAGTGTGGCCACATATATTCGACTTTATACAATCTGTTTTCAAAAACCGGTTTCTGTAAAATCGGGATAATCCCGTAGTGTAAACATACTCAAAGACAGAGCACTAGATATTTCAACTTAAAAAGGAAACTTTCTGGAGTCATGTGTCAAGTAAAATAAAAACTATTTATGGGGTTTTATGTTCTGATAGAGACCCCACTACTAACCCTGCTTGAAAAGTAACTACGATGCACAAGAAAAGCTTGCCAACGTACTTACATATTTTACAGTGAGATATTTGTTTGTTTTGAAACTACATTTCATTCACTTTTAATAGTCTAGAATCTCCAGTTATAACCTGTACAATGATATTATACTTTGAGCTGACAGAAGGGAAAAAAAGAAAGACACTAAGTCAGTGGTTCCCAAACTGTGAGACATACTCCCCTAGGGGGTGCAGAGAAACTTTTGGAGGTCGGTGCATGGCAGAGCATGGGCCAGTCCCCAGAGGGGATGGGGAGGGAGCGCGACCCAGCCCTGCTCCAACCCCAGATCCACTCTGCCCTGTGCTCTGCCCCTAGCCCAGCTCCAGCCCCACTCCACTCCACCCCACCCCCAGCCCAGCTCAACCCTCATTCCCTCTCCACCCCAAGACCAGCTCTGCCTCTAGCCCAGCTCCTTCCCCATCCCCAGTTCTGTCCCCAGCTCTACCTTCAGCCCAACGCCTCTGCTGAGGAAGCCTTGGCTGTGCAGTAATGGAGGGGAGACGCGACAGATTCCATAAATGCAGGGGGGATGGAGGGGTGGAACGACGACAGGAGAAGTTTGGACACCACTGAACGAAGCCATTCTCTCAAGTTTAACCAGCATGAGAAACATCAATTTGTAACAGAACTAACAACTTCGGGTTTGTTTGGTTGTTTTTTTTGTTTTGTTTTTCAAATAGTGGCCATTCATCTCCATTTTTCCAGTTCTGCACCTCTAATGAGCAGAGATGGGCGGGGGGGGGGGGGAAATCTATGCTTAAAGAAAGAGTTTAGATTGTGAAACAAATCAACAAAAATCCAGTAAATACAAAACTGAAACCAATTCTCTCTCTACTGCGAATGCTACTGTATTTCAACGTAAGCTTGTCCTAACTACTTATTTTCTATAATACTATACCTACTTATACCAGATTGGAAAAGTCTTCAGCAATTCTCTGGGTGGTTTTGTAGGAGAAACAGAGAGAACCCAATGGAATATTCCTTTCTACAATATAGTGATAAGGTATTGGGAGCTGAGCTATGGAAGTAGCATTTGAAATTGTGCTCTTTGACGGGTAAATTCTTTTTATTATTTGCTTTGTAGCTTTTTTAAGACATCAGACGCAAGCATTAATGCTTGTCTGTGACATTTACGTTGCTGTTGTGGCTTGCCAGACTATACCTGAATACCAGCAAATTCACATTTTGGATTTTAAAAACCAACCTATTTTTAGCCACTGACTCACTGCTTGCTTGCTAGCTACAGTAAATTAAAATGATGGAGCATGAACTACAGGGCAATGGTACACCCAGTATCCAACTAAACAGTAAAATGATTAAGTATGCATCGATTGTACATTTGTAACAGATTATATTAACTATGCTTCAACCAAAAATGTTTCAGCTAGCTATTAAATACATACTACTACATATTAAATGCACCCACTTATGAATCAGAGGTCTCTGTGTAAATGGTAGAGGGAGCTAATAAACAATTCAACCCATTAGTAAGCTGAAAGGCTCAGACGAGCTAACCTTGATTATCCCCCAAACTCCTCTGGACTGTGACACGGATGGAAGATCAAGGGTATTGTATGAAGTCCCTTGGTCGCTGGCCCTCCTTTTAGGTTGTTAACCGGTCAAAGTGGGGAGAGGCACTGTAAGGTGCTCCCTGTTATAAAGGTCAATGAGGGAGAGAATCACAGATACTCCCTGTAGGAGGATTAAGGAAAGTGTGTTGAAAGCCTTTAACCGGGAAATTGTGGAAGGGACACTTCCACCAAAGTAATGTGTTAAGAGTCCAGGAGACTAAATTAAATAATGATACAAAGAAATGGTCAAATGAGTATGTCTCAAAGGACCGAAAGAAGGAACCTCTATTTATCAAACGATAACAAAAGCTTAGTTGCTCACAAAGGCATTGTAGCTATGTATTTCGTAAACCATCGGAGAGTTCCTGGAACCTGCCAAACCTTCGATCACTCATTGGTAATCTTTCTACCTCCATGTCAGGTAGGTAGAAAGATTTATGTAAAATGTGTGTGTGAAATAAATAAAAGATAAAATTTATCTTTTAAAAGGATTCCATAAAAATATGTTTGCCTTAATGATTTTTTTAAAAGTAAATTAAAGTCAAGGGTGTTTAGGCATATATACCTCTGTGCCTTTAAATTGTAGCTCTGCTAGAGTGATTTCTTTAGTCAAAGCTGACAGAAATCAGTAAAAAATCAAGTTCTTAGGCCAGCAGCCAATCTGCTGCTGTATATAAAAAAGGGGAGCAACTTCCCTGGTCTGTATCTGTTTAAAACAAAATAAAAACCGACCAGGCAAATGCTTTGCATTTACATTCAGCTTAATGAAATTAAAATTGGTATTCCATACAGCCAAGTTATAATATTTATTTCAAATAAACTGTCATATAGGGACATTTAATTTAGCATTCTTCAAAAATATCAGTAAGATATAAGGTAACCTTAAAACAAGGATATGCCTAATATAAATGCAAGGGGTAAAGTGAACACTGCTCATTACTCTTCTAACCTGTAACATATGACAGCATGGAGAAAGGAAAAGGATCAAAAGTAAAACCCTTACGTAAATTAAAGTATTATGTGTGTATATATATATTCTGTTGCTGCACAACTGCATTAACTAATTTACCATACCTACAAAATTTGTTTGGTTTAAAGTTTTGTTTGTTAAAGAATATATTCTTAATGTAGCTAATTGGCTATTGTGTGTTATCCCAAATATTGGTATCAAGTTAATGATGATTCTGGACACACCATGGCTGTGGTAAAGGAAATCAGCAATGTATAACTTTTTTGCTTTCTACAGAAATCATTTTTAAGGATGTACTAAAGCTTTACTGAAGCCTCTATCAAAAAAAAAAAAAAAATATATATATATATATATATATATATATATATAAATAAATACATAAATAAATGTAGCAGCCTCTATTTCACACAACATAGCAGTGATGATTATTATTACAGGTCTCAATTCACCGTTTTAGTAAAAGTGTCTAAACTCACTCCTTATAAAATGTTTATAATTTCCTTTTATTTTATCTAGGTAATTAAAGCATGCGTTGTTGTTATTTTTTGTTAAATCATTATTGTTTGTTTGTTTTTAACAGCCAGAAGTGTCTCCCCTGAACATTCATAGCCTAATTAAACTATTTTTATAGGCAAGTTAAGGTGTAATTTAGCTAAAAGAAGGTTAACTCAAGTAGTTTTTCTAGGTATTATTTATTCTGTTTAAAAATGGGTAAGTTTTCAGTGACCATCTGCCTTATTGGTCAATGTTGGTGTCAACTAAGTACTGATTAATTAATAGTTTTAACCCTTAGGTTTTCTGGACCCGCCCTAAACAGCAATGTCTAATTCATTGTATAGTAGTTTATCTATTTAAACCTTTGTAAGGTATTGTATATTATATGCTTATACATAACGATGTTGAGATTATTTGTCTCTGGTTATATGTTTTATTTCACTTAACCACTTTTTTTTTTTTAATTTGGGGGTTTTATTTTGTTGTTGTTGCAACAAAAACATTTTTTGCATGCAAAAGTATGAAAGAACAACAACATTAAACCTTTTTATACCACCACATTATTTCATTGTAATAATTAGGATATAACTATCATTCGTGTATTATAATATACTAATTTTTTTTTGCAAGTGTCAGTCATAAATATGATATGTTTGGTTAAACATTAAAATTAACAATAAGCTTAAAAAAAGTTTAACCAACAATTTCATTATAAAACATTTTTTTATTGATTAAAATTTTGTTTAACTTGGTTAATTTTAATTTGGCATTTGTTAAGCAATGTGGCCAGTTGTTTGGTACTACCCAGTTTAAAATTCGTAAGTGCATTAAAAACAAACAATATTATGCAGCGTTGATGGCTATATTATAGCTACAACAATATATACTGTTTGGTTACCTGTGATCCTGGCTTTGGTGGAACTCTAGGCGAATGCAGCAGCTTCTCGACAAACTTGGGGGAGATTAGTTTCAGGGCCTAGGCATTTGGATTGGAGGGTCTCCACTGCCATCAGGAGTGCCAGACATGGGGTCTGGATATGGAGTGTGTGCCTAGAGACTCAGACCCAGAGAGAAAGTGCCTATACTCTGTGTAGCTCCAGGAAGTCAAGAGCATGCAGGAACCAAGTTTTGGTTCAGCACAGCACCCTGGTGAGCAACTAGGAGTGAGAGTATTCATTGGGTGTCAATAAAACATTTACCACAATATTACTTTTACCAAGGTATAAACTGGGAAATACTACAATAAGTTAAATTACTGCAGGTGGTAAAAATGGCTCCCGCTCTAACAGTGGCAACCGTTTGTTTTTAAAGCACTAGCAGTTATACAAGTTATTCCCATTTTTTCTAAAAATGTGACATTTTAGTTCACACAAATAAGATGGAACCAGACTGATCTACTTTTTAAGATCAGAGCACTTGCATGATTTTCTCCCTTTAAAAAAAAAAAAAAAGTTGAAGCTATTTCAAATATTTCCAGTGACCGAGTTTGCTCTAAGTCACTGAAAAAAACACCACCACATTTTAATGAACTTGTTTGCGCCACTTCTAAACAGGTCCGTAGGAGTGCTCCCATGTCAAGAGACTTTCAGTCAACTTTCTTCTTACCCTATAAACTTTTCATAACTCTTTCTAGGCTCCAATCACCCAGAAGTTGGAGTGTTCTTATTCTCTTCCCTTTCCTCCAATGCCACCCAATTTAAGTATGACACAAAATAGGGACAACCGTCATTGAATCAAATTTAGCCTAGATGCTGGCTACCTAAACTGCTGGTTAAAAATGTGGACAGATTCAGCTGTTATCAAGGGGTTAAATGGTGCTTTAGGACTACAAGTAGATACTGTACTGTAGGTGGCCAACTGATATGAAATTTAGCTATATTCTGAATACAGAAATTGCCAAAAGAGAAATAAAGCTGAAGTGCAGTGAATTACCTTTTCATTCAGTGCAGTATTTCGTGCCCTTTTAAAATGTTTCACACACACACATAAAATAGCCTCTTATGTTGTTCAACACAGTTTTTTTAAGTACAAGGATTCCATTGTAATTGGTTTGATTTTGGTTCCTCTGTGTTCAGTTATTCTTATCCAGGTAGTTAGTTAGATCTTTAGCACAGTAACTATGACGTCACGGGCATTTATTGCCAAGAGTGACCACTGTGACATACATCAAGTTTAGTTCCAGTCACTCTTCAACTATAAATGCTACTATGTCTATTTGTTCATTATTTTTGAAGTCTCACCTCTTTGATCTAATTGATTATATAAAAGTATAAATGTGAAAATTCATCAAAAAAACAAGCTGATATTAATTTTTTGAAAAGTACAGCAGATTATGACAAGGTAAAGCTGGTGAAATCCAGTAATGTATTTGCAAATTAAATGGATTCAGATGTTTTATGCAGAAGTATAAGTAAAAATATTGCTTTCATCAACATTCACCTCAACATGAGATGTGATACTCATTAGGGGAATGTAACATACTTTCATCCAGCCTAAAAATAAACATTAGCATCTAACATCAATATATTGCTACAGCAGAGCAGCTTCTTGACTTCCTTTTTCTTATGTTTTTCTTTTAAGTGAAAGTTTTTCTTCTTCTTAGCAAAATACACACTTTTCTTTTTTATAAAGCCAGTCAATAACATCTCTCTCATTCTTTGTTAGATTTTTTTTCCCCCATTAAGAACCCAAGGTGGAGAGATCTGACGCATAAGAAGAGATCTCTTCCCCGCATTTTTCTATCAACACTCTTCTCTTTAGAACTCTAACCAATTCCTATTCAATGTGTGCACAAATACGATACCATATAAAGAAAAAAAAACTTACTTTTCCACTCTTCTCCCAGATATCTGCATTCTTTCCTCTACAAATCAAGGAAAGGATGGCCCTAGGGGGTCTTTCCTCTTTTTTAACCTGATACGTACTCAGAGCTCTGAAACATGAGGCTTGTTCCCATTCTGGTCACAATTTCAGAACTTGATATTCAACCAATAAGCCTATTTCATCATGGCAATGATGAAAGAATCGCTTTACCATGGCAAAGGGAACAAATTCATTAGAGCTGTCCTCGTGGCAGTCAAGGTTCCACCAGAGGGAGTTCACGAAGCTATAGAAGCAGAGGAAAGCCTCTGCAGAGTTTTACAACAAATTTCTAATAAATGGAATAGTTGTGTACCAGATTCCCTCAAGTGCAATTTGTGCCACACCCTAAACATCTTTACTGCTACCATAAGCTGAATTAATTCAGTGAACAGCTCCGATAACTGCAGCCTCAATAATTCAGTGCAGGATTTCTAGAATACTTTCTTGGACAACTGAAGAATTCATAGGCTTCCAAGCTATGCTAAAGTTCTTGGGATTTAACAAGTGCTATGATGGTGAAAGCCAACCTCCTTTGCAAATATCTCTGAGGGCTTGTCTACACTGACCCACAGTTTGGACTAAAGGGCTGCCAATAGTAGTATTCAACAAAGCGCAATACTGTAACTTCTGCGTGTGAACGCTGTGGGCACAAACTGAAATATTCCTAGTTCGCATTAATGGAATCCTCTTCAAACAAGACAATATTTAATAGGAATTAGGAATCTTTTAGTCTGAGCCCACAGCGCAGCACTTTGGTGTGCACTGCTATTCACAACTCTGTAGTCCCAACTACAGGGCAGTGTAGACATAGCCTAAGTGTCCAGTGCCCTTTAAAATATGCTTTGACTCACGGGCATATAGTTCATTGCACCAGACTACTTGCTTCAGTGGGTTCCTGCACCTTCCTCCTACATTTAAATGGCACACCAATACAACATGAGCATATGAAGAGATGTGACAGCATGAAACAGATATTTTATATAAATAAGCCATAAAAATGATAAATAGTATATTTTTAATGTGTTCATGGTGCTGTGATTTAAGAAGCAACTAGAGAAATCCATTCTCTTCAACATATCCAAGAGGGTTACTGACCTCAGAAACAATGTCAAGCGATTTGCCCAGTGTGGGATGAAATTTACCCAATATGGTTATTTCTCAAGATTATTTTATCTGGCTGAAATTATCTTTTACCATTTTGATCTTCCTCACAACTCTCAATTTTTTGGGGGAGGAGGAGGAACGCATTTTTGTTTAAGACTGTCGTTCAATCACTACTTCCAGATTCATTAGTATTTCATAATAGGTTTGTTAATTGCCCGAAATCTCTGAAAGGTTCTATTGCTCCAGGTAAACTCAATAAACTTTTATTACTGAGCCCAGATGGGCGAGTTCAACAGCACTGTGAAATGAATGTGAGTATTTCAAAAACTGTGGTCATCTTACAGACTTCATTGTGGGAGAAGTTACTCCAGGTTGAAGGCCACGGTATCACCAGAACTAAGTTCTTATAACAGCAAGAATTGCATGTACATCAATTAAATTAATATTCTGTAGCTGCACATTTCCCTGTGTTATTGTTTTAAGATTTTTTTGCCCCTTTCATGCAGTCTGATCTGAAATCTGAAAATCCCTGGATAAATGCATCCTTTCTGCAAGCCCCTCCCTAGTCACCAGTCAGTGAAAATTACTCAAATGAAATCTTTTTCTGAACTGAAACAAAAAGCAAAAGATGCACATACCTGCCATTTCGGCCTTGAAGAACTGAATGAGTGACTGTGTGAAGGAAAGAATCCATTTATCCATGATGTTGTTGCTCTCCTTCATCGTGTTCTCATTGTACAGGAATTCCTTTCCATCTTCCTATAAACATCATTGGAAAAATGAATAGTAGTATAGCGTGTCAATGCTTGAACACATTAAATCCTATAAAATAACATCTATCATCAGATCTCAAAGCGCTTCACAATCTTTTAATGTGTTTATCTCACAACATCTCTGAGAGTTAGGTCAGTGCCATTTTAACCTCATTTTACAGATGGGGAACTGAGACAGAGACTAAGGGTATGTCTACACTACCCGCCAGATCGGCGGGCAGCGATCAATCCAGTGGGGGTCGATTTATGTCATCTAGACACGATAAATCGACCCCCGAGCACTCTTCCGTCGACTCCTGTACTCCACCGCCGCGAGAGGCGCAGGCAGAGTCGACAGGGGAGCGGGAGCAGTCGACTCACTGCAGAGTATACACCACGGTAAGTCGATCTAAGTACGTCAACTTCAGCTACGTTATTCACGTAGCTGAAGTTGCGTAACTTAGATCGATCCCGCCCCCCACTGTAGACCAGGCCTTGGTGTCTTGCCCAAGATCACAGTCTGTGGTGAAGCAGGGAACTGAATCCAAGTCTCCCATGACCATCCTACCTTAAAAGCCCATTTGTTATCCA
The DNA here is from genome assembly GCF_011386835.1 of Chrysemys picta bellii. Taxonomy (NCBI): domain Eukaryota; kingdom Metazoa; phylum Chordata; order Testudines; family Emydidae; genus Chrysemys; species Chrysemys picta. The sequence continues at coordinate 42,008,235 of NC_088797.1, forward strand.
TTGAAAAAAGCCTCCTGTCCAGGCTCTTCTCCATTACATTGGTTAGTAAGAGTACTCAGTGTCAGATACACATTTGTTCTTGGGACACATTAACAGAAAAAGCCAAGATAAACTGACTTGCACTGATCCCGGTTTCATTACACAACAATGTAAACTACAAAAGGGATCAGTTTTTTGTATTTATTAGAATACAGAAATAGTAGTACAGTACACAAAGGAATTCAATAATCCCATGTTTTACACCTTTTACATGTAGTCTAATCACAATTTATAAACACAGGCTAATGATACTGATTTTACATCCCCTTCATCCAGCTGGAATCCAAAGCATGTAACAAACTTTACTGACTCTGAGTGTGTGTGTGTGTGTGTGTGTTAAAATATACATAAGTGAAAATTATATAGATAGATATAGGACATGTACACCTCTACCCCGATATAACGCTGTCCTCGGGAGCCAAACAATCTTACCACGTTATAGGTGAGACCACGTTGTATCGAACTTGCTTTGATCCGCCGAAGCACACAGCCCCCTGTAGCGCTGCTTTACCGCGTTATATCCAAATTCATGTTCTATCGGGTTGCGTTATATTGGGGTAGAGATGTATATAAATAACTTTCATTTTGAAATGCAGCAGTTGTTCAACAGCACACCCAAAAGAATTGTTAAGGGTAGGTGGAAAGGATAGCAAACCCAACTGGAACTGCCGGAGGAATTTTAGGCAGGCATCATGTCATTACTGTACATATTTAGCATTTCATGAGAGGCAGCACTGTCCACTGCCCCTGAACATTGGACTCTAATGTATTATACACTGCAAAAGAGAAGGTGGGAAAAGGCTAGAAGTATATGTGCTAAATTGGTAATCTATCCATTCACTTTGCTCTTTCAGGGAGGGAGGGAGAATATCACATTGACTTCTAACTGCGCAGCTTTTAAACAATGATCAGTGGAGATCCCTACTGAATCCCCTATACCACTCCCTACAAGTTTTCCCTAAAGGCCTGCTATCCCTGTTGTGAGGATTTTCATTCTTGAAAAATCTAATTTAAAAAAAAAAAATCAGTTTGAGAGGGTTAGGTCTGAAGACAAGGAAAAAATGGACAAGAATGTGTTGCACTAATTTTCAGGCACACTTATCCAACCATAGAATTAGCAAGAGACATGGTAAGACACATGTGTTTTTATGTGACCTTTAAGCAAGTGCATCTTGTTTAGAAAATATGAAATAGGAAGTCTTCTGTTATTTGTTGAAAGTAATTACAGTAGGCTTCCTAATAATAAGAACTGTTCTTTCCAAATGCCACTGAAATACATTTCTTCTATATAGGAGGCTTGCCTTTGTCACAAGGTTTCTTGTAATGGTATAGTAAAGAAATAGTATCTCACGTACAGCATCTTCCATCCAAAAAGATCCCAAACTGCTTTGCAAACTTAAAACAATTATCTACATGAAATACACGGATTAACATACCTGTCTTCACAGATCCAGTTATCACCCCAAACACACCAAGAAATCTTAGCTACAGCCAGGTACTCAGATACCATAGAATATGCTCTGAGGAGAAAGTCCATGATGTACACCTTAACATGCTTAAAAGCACCGTCACCAAACAAGGACACTCCACCAGAGAAGCAGATTGTATCAAGGAACGGGCCACACAAATAATCCAAAAGAACCTGCTTCAATACATAAATAAAACTCCATCACCACTAGCTGTTACCTACCACCCCACACTGGAAACCCATACTGGGTATCAAACAATTACAACCCATACTTGATAGGGAGCACACCCTGAAAGAAATCTTTCCTGAACGCTCTCTTCTGGCCTTTAAACAACCTCATCATCAGAAGCATAGAATCATCGAATATCAGGGTTGGAAGGGACCTTAGGAGGTCATCTAGTCCAACCCCCTGCTCAAAGTAGGACCAATCCCCAGACAGATTTTTGCCCCAGATCCTTAAGTGGCTCCCTCAAGGATTAAACTCAACTCTGGGTTTAGCAGGCCAATGCTCAAACCGCTGAGTTATCCCTCCCCCCGACCCCAACAGGCTCCCCACAGACCAGGGCACACCAACTCAAAGCAACACCAGACCCTGCCAGAAGAACAGATGCAAAACCTGCAGACATCTCTCCACTGCTGATGATCAACACCCCCCCACAACACACCTTTCAAGATCCAGAGATCCTACACATACTTATCACTGCATGTGGTGCACTGGACGAGGTACACAAAATGCCCCAATAATAACAATGTGGGTGAAACCAGACAATCACTATGCTCTCGAATGAAGTCTCACAGAAAAATAAGACAAAAACACCATATCACCTGTGGGGAAACAATTGTCACTCTAGGTCTGACCTCTCAGTCCTCATCCTCAAAGAAATCCTGTACTATACCTTCACAAGACAAGCCTGGGACCTTAATTTTATCATTTTGCTAGACACTAAAAATCATGGACTGAACAGAGTCACTGGATGTATGGCTTATTACAACTATCTGTAACCCACTTACCGGTAATCCCCTGCTCCTGGCTTTCCCCCCCTCCTCCCTTTTCCCCCTATGACTGCTGGGATATTAATGGGCCACTGTCCCTTGAAATATGTGTTAACTACTTACTCTAAATAATCTGTTCCACCTTGTATTCAGAATGTTACAGCTGAATACATTACCTCACCCACCTTTTCTCTCTCGCAAACTTAAAGCAATATTGTGTGGCCACAGTCCCAACCTATACCATATCAAGGCTGTTAAAGGCTGGAAAGCAAAAGCCATTAGAATTTAAGTCAGTACACCACATCTGGCCATAGGCCTCTCTACATTGCAATTAAAAACCCACGGTTGGCCTGTCCCAGCTGACTCAGGCTAAGGGGCTGATTAATTGCAGTGTAAAAGTTCAGGCCTGGGACCCCAGAGCCCGTGCTCCATCCTGAGTCCAAACATCTACACTGCAATTAAATAGCCCCTTCGCCCGAGCCCCACAAGCCTGAGTCAATGGTGCGGGCCAGCCGCGGGTGTCTAATTGTAATGTAGGCATACCCTCAGTTGAGGAGCTCATCTTTGAACTGGGATTCTTCCACTGATTGCCCAGACAAGTGAAACTACATATGGATCTCTTTGTCCACTATTCATGCAACCACCTCTGTGGTGCAAAGTGCAAGCTGCTTAATAGTGCACAACAAGATTACACAACAACTCAGGGTGGGGAAAGTGAACAATAATTTACCCAACTGTAACTGCAATGGCAATTTTAAGGGGCAGAATGTAATTACCAGATTTCAGCCAGGACACTGGGATTAGGTATTTCTCTCTTACAGGAAGTATAATGAAATTAACAAGTGGCCAGAGCCTCTATATTAGGTCTTACCCAAAAAATAACACCTTCAGCAGCATATTATCTTCTAATTCTATGCTGAGGTATTGTTTCATTACTGACTCATAAAGAAAAATTACATTTGCTGAATCAAAAAATTATTTGCTGAAGGGTCCAGGTTTTCCACATACGTCTCCTAACCCCAGCTCTGCTGATCTTGCAAAAATCTAATGGGATGACAGCACAAAATGGTTGGCTGCAAAGCTCATTTCAGCTAATTCCATGGTCACAGGTGAAAAAAAAAAATTGAATGTTTTTAGGGAACATGAGAAATTTCTTATGAAGGCTGTGAGGATCCTCAGAAAAGCCTCGTTAATTATAAGGTAGTTACCAAACTTTCCTTGAAAAGATTACTACTAAAAAGGTAAAACCATTTGCACAACTATTTACTGAAGTCTGCTGCCATTATCACTTCAAATGGCAGTCTTCCAAAGTGATTATTAATAGTGGCTACCATAATTTCAAGAGTACTACAAGGTCTGAACTTTTTGCTTAGTTTTTGCTTAGTTTCCAGCCTATTGGAAATGTCTGCACTAATAAGTGGTAACTTGTTATATGATGACTTTGTTGAAAGGAAGAAATTGCTTTCAAAGGATCCCACACTCCACATATGTAAAAATTTCAACATCTGGCAAAATAATAGTGTTGCTGAGGAAAGACATTTTGATCTTTTTTGTGGATTAACAGGAAGCGTTCAAAACACATATCACTTACTCCAGTGTCTTTCATTAGTTCTTGACATTTACTGGTTACATTCAAAGACCTATTGCAGATAGTAACTATTTTACAAAGATGCAATATAGGTTATACATGGTGCTGTCCTCTTCCTATTGCTAAGTGATTCATAGAATCATGGGACTGAAAGGGATCTTGAGAGGTCATTTAGTCCAGTCCCCCATACTTATGGCAGGACTAAGTATTATCAAGACCATCCTTGACAGGTCTTTGTCTAATCTGCTCTTAAAAATATCTCCATTGACAGAGATTCCACAACCTCCCTAGGCAATTTATTCCAGTGCTTAACCACCCTGAGAGTTAGGAATTTTTTCCTAATGTACAACCTAAACTGCCCTTGCTGCAATTTAAACCCATTGCTTCTTGTCCTATCCTCCTTTTCTGTACATGAATGTCTAGTATCAAGTATTCTTGACTACTAAATATTTTTATGCAAATCTACAGTGAATGCAGTTATCTTAGGTGGCATGTGTGACTTTTTTTAGGAATGATGAATTTCTTTATTCAGTATTACTGATTTACAGTATACTGGGCTAGATGAACCTTTGGTCTGACCCAGTATGAGAGTTCTTACAGTAATCCTGAGAAGATTAGACTACTCTCCGTAATTTTTTTTTATTATTTATTGGTGACTTCATTGATTTTTTTGGTACGTATGCTATCAAGAGTGCTTTTGAAGCTCTGAGAAATTATCACTCCAAACTTAAGTCAAAAGTCAGCAAGATGAGAGAGTCAAAGCTTCAAACCCTCCTTTCCTATTACCTAGTTGTGAGCTATGAAGCAAAACATGCCCTGGCGCTCAAGGAGGCAAGGATGGATTTGTGGCAGTTGCTGCCTTTAAACTAGAAAACATGTCCAGATTATTCAATTAGGGACAGATTTACAGGCTCGGTACGAGAACAAGGGTGCAAGACAGGGTATGGTGCAATTTCCAACACTGTTCAATTTCTTCAAAATAAGACCCTGACATCAAACCAACTCCTGATCCCAGAGTCCAATAGAAGCACTAGGATAATCTGGTGTACAGATGTGTTAGATTTACAGAAATAAAGAGCAACTAAATCAGTGGGAACTAACTTTCGCTTTTAGGTGTTAACTCTGGTGTCCTCAGTAGTTAGCGTTTGGTTGGTGAACTTACTCCTCGTCGAAATGTGATGCTAGCAACATTGATCTGATTTGAAGCCAGGCTTAAAACGAACACGTACTACAGAAGGTTCACTCCACAGCTCAATTTTTCTATTTCAGTTCCAACACTATAACCTTGCTATAGCATAAAGTTTATTTCAAAACCAAATAAAAGCACCTTTGTACTGTAAGAAATGTTTATATCTTGAAAAGGAATAATATTTGTAAGAGCAAGAAAGCTAACATACTACAGACGTCCGTAAACTTCCACCTCCTTTATAACATCATAAACCTACACAGTGCTTTACAGACAACTAAAAATGATGTTTACAATGTAATTTATGACAGGGATGTAGCCAAGCCATAAGGAGTGGGAAGAATAGGACTAAAGAGCTACAGCAGTAAGTTAACTCTGGCTGCTGATGTATGCAACTTGAGAGTTAACCTCATTTTTTATCCTTATCCTTCCTCTGTACCTTCTATTTTCCTTGATATACACATACATGCACTCATTATGGCTTAGAAAGGAAGATTAACGTTTGTAGCATTTGGGGCCTGATTCAAAATGAGTTGAAGTCAATGCAAATGACTTGTATTGACTTCAGTGAACTATGGCTCATGCTTTTGGAGCACAGGATGGAAGCATGGTGGACTGGGTCAGAGAACCATACTCCAGGCTTAAGGATCTTAGCAAGAGAAGGTATGGAGAAAATAAAAGAAGATTAAGGGGGTGGGGTTAGCTTTGTGGCAAGAGGGCATGTTATTAATATAACATAATCCACCAAGAAATAGTACCAGGTGTACAAACTAGTCTTTGCCTTCTCAGTGTCTCAAAACTTCATACCTTATGTTGCAGGATCACAATATTTTGAATGAGAAAGCGATACGCATTGTACCAGGGCAGGAAGACATCCTTCAACACATCTCTTACTCCTTCCTCCTTAAACCGCAAGTTTTCTGCTCTTACCACAGGAGAATTGATGAGGTACAGCCTGCAGAGAAACAGTGCAATAGGGTCAACTAGGAAGAAGTTTAATGACATTTCCCCTATGGTCTCTATTTCTCATATTAGAAAGCTTGTCATTCTAACAGAAAAAATTACATTCTCTAAAAGCTTACCTGCAAATACTTATCAAAATGTTTTACAAACCATAGCAAATTCCAAACATTGTGCCACAGTGTTAGAAAAACACTAGAGGGGATGGATTCACAGAAAAGAAAATCCATAAAAAGACAAAATTGTAAGTAGGTACAGCATGCTGAAAATATGAAGGTTTGTACCCTGGTCATATTCTTGTTCCAGCTAGAATACTACCAGTATTAACATGGTAGAACTCAAAAGGAAAATAGTCAGGACTAAGAACCAAATATGAATCAGAATACTAATATATCCTCTCCTTAAAGTCCATAAGGGAGAAGTGCTCTTGCTGTTGTGATTTATTCAAAAGCTGTCCTGATGCTGAGGAGTGATCCAATCAGCTCAGCAGGAAGGAAGGCCACTCCTTTTTCAGAATCGCTCCTGCTTGCACCTGGAATCCAAGGAGGCTGGCTGCCTTGAGGCCAGAGTCAATTGCTGGATCCTTCAGAAAGTGTCTCTTGACTGTTCTAGGTTTCAAGAATCCATGTTAAGACAAAGCTCTTCTCTGGCACAATCTGAAAGTCTTACGTCCTTTAGCAATTGATACTACTTAGATGAACGGTTTGTTTTTAGGGCTTCCTCTAACAGCATGGGGCCCAAAGGATCCCAAGTTCAATACCAAGGAAGGTTTCAAATTGGATCTACTTGGTCCAAGAAGCATTCTCTCAGATCAGTGTCTCCTGAGCCAACAGGTCTCATCTAATTAGAAAGACAACCCTATTGACCCAATCTCCTTTCTGGATCTTGGGAGAGATGACTTCACAAACAGCATATCCCCTGGAGGAGCGCCCTTCCCAAAAGCACTGAAAACCATTAGCCATGCAAACATCCAACTGATGTTTTGGAAGGGAAACTGATCCCTGCCTTTTTCTCTGCCTCCACCACAATAGACAAGGCCCCCGGTATATTTTAGTCAGATAACAAGGAGGGAAAAAACAAAGAAAATTTTCAACAACTTTCCCTGTACTAATCCTATTAACTAAATTGAAAGGTTTGTAACAAAAAGCTAACTTTCCCACATAGAAGTAGAGGGAGTAAGGTACCAGGACTGCACTGGCTAGTGGTTAGAAAGGAATGGAGACATGGTGGAAACCAGGTATTTACAACCTGATTCAATAGAATATTGGTCTTGAGGGATGTTATGCACATGCCGGCTAAATGCCAGTACTGCACAAAAAGATTCAGGGCCTACATGGGCAGGCTCACAACTCCTACAGTGTGGCTCAAGAGATGCAAAGTCATTAAGGAGAACATAACTGATGGGAAAATATCTTCCCACTATTTGCTCAACTCTGCCAGTCAGAACAGACTACTTTAAGAGCTGCCAGTTGAGATTTTCCCATACTGCATGAAGAGCAAATAAGAGTTTTTAACGTTGGCTTAGACAAGGGATTTTCACTTCCTGCCTTTCCCCCCCGTTATCTCATCTTAAGGACAGGATAGTGGGTGCTTGTTTTTGGAGTATCCATTTCCATAGCCACATGAAGTCAAATTGAGCCACTATTCCTCTTAACCAGTTACCCCACTAGAGCCAACAATACAGAACTTAAGGTGTCCTTACTGAACAAAACAAGTCAACTTCCTCCACCAGGCACTCAGTGTGCCAACATTTTTTTTTTTAAAGTACCAAATAAAAACACCGGTACCTAGAATAATGCATAATGTTTCTGTGTTTGGTTAAAAATTACTATACGTCTACAAGTAAGCAGTGAAATCTGAAACAATTTAGAATGAGATTTGAAGCCTCTAGCCTGTAAATCTGCTGCAAAGGAGAAGAGTAGTTCACACAAATATAAATATATAAATAGATATATATTATATTTTTGCAGTAATAATGAGAACAATATTCACTTACCTTTTTTTCAGTGCATCATAATATGTATCCAATTCGGTTTGAAAAAATTTATCTTTTAAAACCTTATATATGCACTGCCCTAAGCTAGTATTTTAAACTACAGAGACAACTTGGTTTCTACTAGCTTAAGTAGAACAGAGACTACTGTAGGTCAGAACTAGTGTCTCACTCAGCTAACTTAACCTATACAATTATTTAAAATAAAGATGTATGTAGTACTTCATTCAACTTGCCAAAAAGCTTTTCTTTTTAAGATTTCAACATGGTCAGTAACAGATTTATTTCAGAACTCAATTTGTCATGTTTTATAAACTTTTTAGAACACAAATTTCTAAACTAATGAATCTATACAGAGATTTCCTTTAGGGCACTTGAAAACCCTAACTTGGGCTGACAGAATACATTCAAAAATACTGGACCATGAATTCTTCTTGAAAGACCTTCTCACATAAACATAATACATGAAATACAGCTGTTTGGGCAAATAGATGGTAAAGCATGAATGTCAGCAGTACAGGAATGTGTACTACTTTGAATTTAACATTCAACTCTAAAAGCTGGACTTCAATACATGTTTAAAAATAGAAGAAACTTGCTTTTGAATTTAGATGACTCATATGTGGCAATGTAAAATAGTTCAGTATTATGTCTAATTACTAAATAAATGAAACAGCAATTTGACCTCCAATTTTTTTTATTTTTTGGTATAGCAAATCTCATTGTACAAGTCTTTGTACATGCTGTCACTGACTCTTGCGATTTGTTCTCAAGTCACAGGATTTTGGCTGGATCTGGAACCAGTCTCAAAATGATACAAGAAGCTCCAGTCCCCTCACAAACTTCAGCCCAGTCACCCACTTTCCTGCCTCCTGAGGAAGAGTAGCTTAGACCTTCTTCTATTCACATTAGAGAAGGAACTGGAGCAAGGTGGTTGGTCCGTGATGCCCCTTATACCCTTGGTTGGGAGCACAAGGCAGCAAAGGGAGCAGGCATGGACCAACAGACACTGCAACTGAAAAGTTTCCAGTCTGAGGGGCATGGAGCACATGCACACCCACAGTGAGTACCCACAGGGACCAGCACTGTGAAGGGAGTGAAGAGGACCCCAGGCAGCTGCCCACCCAGGCCTGGCAGAATGGACATGGGGTAGGGGAAGAGAAAGGGGGGAATGACACAAAAATTAATTCATTAGAATGGGGGATAAGCTGGAAGATCCAGGCTACCTTACTCAATAAATCTGGCAGAGTTTACGACACTAATTGCCTCACATACAGTGGAGGTGGGGAGGGGAAATACAAAGATCTTCAAACAGACCAAAAACTCTACATAATTTTTTAATCTCATAATTTGTGAGCCAGTCTCACATGATTTGTAAGTGTGACTGGAGATTTTTGAACTTTCAGGGCTGGTAATAATGTATAACACAGACACTGCAAACCAATAATACTGTCGTCTCTACATTTTCCTAATTTATTTTACATAAATGACATTTTAAATCTTTACCCACTGTGTTCCAAAGTTACCACAACAGCAAATGGCCTGTAAATAAACTTAGGAAAGTAACAAACACTACTGTCTGCAGGCTTCAGAAAACATGCACTTCTCTTGGTTTTATCTGGTGTCCTTGTGTACTGGCAGCTGTGTAATTACAGGACACTGAAGACACTGTAAATAAATTATTTATAGTACCAGAAGCATGGACTGTTATGGACTAAATGCATCTTCAAATGAAATTTGTTTTTAAAGCTAGTCAGAATGAAATGCTTCTGAACGTAAAGAAAAGAAACTAGCACAAAACAAGAGTTTATTTTATTTTCAGTCATTTTAAGGACACTTGCTTATGGTAAAACGCCTTTTTAAAGCAGTTTATACTGAGCCTGCTCAGCTTGCAATAATATCTTTACCTCAAAATCAACATGGCCTGTGTTTACTGAAGCAGAAAATTATCTGACTTGCTTCAGATGTATTTGGTATTTAATGTTGTGTACAGGTGTTTTTACATCAGTTCTGTGTGCAAGGAGGGGGAAAAAGCTTTGCCTTAAGAGTTAAAACGAAGCAGTAGATTTAACTTTTACAACCTTGACATTTTATTTATGGTCCATATTATAGCCATACAAAACTCTCTGTGCTTTGGCTTTACCTATTTTTACAGGACTTAACATTTTTAATCATTTTACACCTGTATTGTCTCCACATTGAACATTTGGTCATATAGGACTCTCGGACTCCAACCCAAGACACAAAAAGACAGTTATCAACTTTTCTCCAATTCCCCTAGGGAAAAAAAATCCCAACCCTAAACACCTACACCGTAGGTCTTTGAAAACCTGGCACCCTGGTGTGTGAGCAAGACATCATGGTGAATAATGGCCTGACTCGTTATGAATAGAAGTATGAGAAAGACTGATTGTTTACAGTGATTGGCATTAATGAGACTGTCTCAAAAAACACACTGCAGATCATCAAAAGCCTCCGGTTTCTAGAGAAGAAAATATAGGTGATCTTCTTGGAGATCCTTCCTATCTCATGAGTGAGAGAAGATAGACCTTATGAGGAGAGGCTGAGGGAACTGGGATTGTTTAGTCTGCAGAAGAGAAGAATGAGGGGGGATTTGATAGCTGCTTTCAACTACCTGAAAGAGGGTTCCAAAGAGGATGGATCTAGACTGTTCTCAGTGGTATCTGATGACAGAACAAGAAGTAATGGTCTCAAGTTGCAGTTGGGGAGGTTTAGGTTGGATATTAGGAAAAACTTTTTCACTAGGAGGGTGGTGAAGCACTGGAATGGGTTACCTAGGGAGGTGGTGGAATCTCCTTCCTTAGAGGTTTTTAAGGTCAGGCTTGACAAAGCCCTAGCTGGGATGATTTAGTTGGGAATTGGTCCTGCTTTGAGCAGGGGGTTGGACTAGATGACCTTCTGAGGTCCCTTCCAACCCTGATATTCTATGATTCTATGACCTAGACAGCAGATGATACTTGAGGTTAAACATTGTCTAGGTAAGTGGTATAAAGTATAGGGGTTTGATTTTGTTGCACAATGGACTATCTTCTATAAGGAGATAAAGATGTATGTCTTGGACGACCTCTGAATTAACAATAACACTGCTATATTCTTTCCTGAATACATAATTTATTCTTCTGGCACCTCATGCCATGAAAATTAGTTGCCAAATGCAAATAGCACATTTTCACAGAGTTGTATTGCTAGGATACCAGTCTGAACTTTGAGGGATAAGGCCTCAGTGAAGCAAACAAAAGCTCAGCTGTAGAAGCTATTGCCCTCTGATTTAAAAAAAAAAAAAAAAAAAAAAAAGTGTGACAGAATTGCAGACACTCAGCAGGAGTGGCTGAGTCTATTTGTTTACCTGTGTTGGCAGATGGGGGCTTAGGTCACTTGATTATATTAACAATAGTGAAACATTACTGTCAAGGTAATGTAGGAAGAAATTGATTACTCTGGAACCAATCCAAATAAAGGGACAAAACTTGCATACTTTTATTAATCATTTATTCTTATAAGGGCCTGTCTACACTGTGAAGTTGTCGACAAAGCTTTTGTCCTTCATGGGTACTTAAAAAAGCCCCCCCGCGAAAGACAAAAGTTTTGCCGACGCAAGTGGCCATGTGAACGTGGCTTTGTCAGCAGGAGCGCTCTCCTGCTGACAACGCTAATGAGGCTTGCGGGGCTGGAAGTATTTTGTCGGCAAAAGTACCAAACCCAAGTGTTTACACATGCTGACGTTTAGCAACAAGGCAGCCTTGTCGCTAAAAGCTGCATGGTGTAGACAGCCCTTAGACTTGCATTTCTTGGCCACTAAATCTTCATTGCCTTTATTGCCATGTAGTTCTGAAATTCTAGCATTTTTGTTAGACTCCACAATCACTGACGCAAGTTCACACTCACCATCAATCTAACTTCATGTAACATTTTAGTATACCCTTATCAGGCACTAGATATCAGGCTGAGGAAAGCCAATTCCCCATCACAAATATATTGATATGGCAAGAAGGGCAAAGTCTACATGTTCATTCTTTCCAAAAAGGTGCAGAGAAAACTATCACCAACTGATATTTGGAAATTATTTTTACTGAAGTTGCAGTTTTTGATCCAGATCAGCACAGTAGAAATATTAACTGTAGCATGTGAAGCATAGAAATCCCCATAGGATAGGTTTTTAGCATGTTAAGCAAGAAAAAACTGCTGAGTTCAAATGCTCATCTACACACAAAAATTGTACTGCATTAACTATGCTGCTGTAGTTAAGTCAGTGCAGTCCCCCTAGTGTGGGCACAGTTATTCTAGTATAAAGATGCTTCTACTAAGACAGGGGAAGAAGAAATAAGCTGTACCAATGTAACTATGTCCACATCAGTAGCTGTATTGGTATAGCTTTTGGCAGAAATATCACTCCTAACCAAAACAGTTAAACTGGTTCCAAAAAATTATGTGACGCCCATAGAAATAAGTATTTCCCTCCTCTCCCCACTGACCCCATCCCTTCCTGCAGTCCCCACCAGTTTTTGTTGCCCTGCTTTTGGAAATACAAAGCAGGCAGAGTGGAGAGTATAGCACAAATACATTCCCTTTAATGTGAGGACCTTCTTTGGAGCTCATGGAAGTGAAGGAAAATTAAATGGGGAGAAAGAGAGAACACCACACTTTTTCCCTCACTGCACGACTTCATCTTTGGCTTACAGCTCATCTGAGTTAAGGTGGTCAAGACTGCCCAAGTGTGATGGTAGCTTTAACATTTAGGACTGGTCTACACAGTGCAACAATGCACACGAGAAAGGGTGTAAAATTGTAGAGGGCTTTGAAGTGTTGAACTCTAACAGCTTTGTGTTGACCCCACTGATATGCTCTAAAAGATTCCTAGTGTGCATGAATGTAGTCCTGTTTGAAAACAATACAAAACATAATACATACTTTTAAGAGTGCATCAGTTGGGTCAACACAGGGCAGTTAGAGCTCAATACTTTAAGGTGCTCTACAACTATACACCTCTTCTGATGTGCATTGCTGCACTGTGTAAACAAGCTCTTAGACACTGAATGGTTTCACATACAATTCAAAGAACACTGGAATTAAAGATTTTAAAAGTCAGAGACCAGTGTGCTAACTCTCTGTGCTACCTAGCTATTCCTTCCATCTGGAGTTCTCATCCTATTATACATTTAAGCAGCTTATGTGTGTAACTGCTGGGGATGCTGTATTTACTAACATACTGCTATGCTGAGACTAATTTGAAGCTACCATTCGTAAAGATTCTCCTGAGGGGGAGGGGAGAACTTCCTTCACAGAAGCTAAAGTAACTGTGCATAGAAACCGTGCCAAAATGACAAGAAAATCTAAAGTAGCTTATTCTATAAACAGTATACAAGAAGTGCTTCAGTGGATAAGCACAAACAACTGAATCACAGAAGTCTTTCCTTAAATGAACCTAGTCTGTACTGCTTTATACTCTGTGTGTGGGTGTGTGTATAAATAAATATGACATTAGAGAGTGAATGTCAGGCAGAAAAATGAAATTAGCCTTTTATTGAACAAAAATGGGGAAATAATGGAATTGTACCTTTTACCCTTTTTTTTTTTAAGGCAGAAAAAAATTAGGAAAAAACAACAACTGAACATTGAGTTTAAAAGCCTCTATAACAACTGGGAATCTCTGCAGTCATGGTGCTTCATATTCTGCTGACCATGGTTAGACTATTATAAAAGAGTTTGATCTTGTTGATCAACTTAAGAACTCTATTCAAGCCTTCACAGTAAATCTAGTTTTTTATGACAATTTCTTCCTGAACTGACGAGATACAAGGTATTTACCAAAAGGGGATTTCAATGTTTCTGAAATGTGTGTGTGTGGGGGGGGGGGGAGCTTAAATTTTAAAGTTGTATCAAAGTAGAGACCTCTGTTCCATTTTTCAAGGTATTCAAACACAAGTCTAGTCTTCTTAAAATAAATGTTAATTTTAAAGCAAGTTTCAGTTATGGCAAATGGAAAGTTTTCAACAGACACAGACACACATACTTATTATTTGATCTGCCATAGTCTCAGCATGCAATCATGATGCCTGGTGACATATTATAAAAACCTGAATAGAACAACATTCAAATGGCTCTTTACAACCATAAATAAGATATTAATTCAGATATTCAATGTCCATATTCCACCTTTAGGTTATGAAGAGATTTTATTGCCCCCCGCCAAATTAAATGCCTCTTATACTTGAGCATTTATATTATTTTAATGAAACAACTTAAATTGCCCAAAGCCCTAGATAGTTTGATCAGTAAGGTGCTTTTTGTACATGAATATATTCAGATCTGCCCCTTCACTTTTGTCTCCAATTTTAACTGAACATAGTGCTTATGAAAGATGCTGCCTTAAACAGCAATGTAGACCAAATCTTTTCTCCATAGGTAATATATAGCACAGGTAGCGACTGCACAAGCAGCGACTGCACAAGCTTCCCTCCACCATGCAGCCTATGTGCAGATATGCTATTCTAGAGTAACTAGCTCTGAGGAGGAGTTGATCATAGTTTTCATGACCATTCAAATACTTGGCGTCTATGCTTATAAAGCCAGCAATTATACCAATTAGTGTCAGCTTAAATTGACATATTATATAATAGGAACTGGACACAACTCATTTCCTAACCAAAAAGCCATCAGATAGCAATTAGCTTCAGTCATTATCAGCCTTGTTAGGATCGGAACCAATGTTTTAGAAGTTCAAGGCTCCATAACCCATTATCAATCCCTTGGGTCATCCCTTCCCGCAACTACTTCCTTGCCACAGAGTTCTGAAATACTCTAAACTGAAGTTCTTTCCTATCGCTATCTGTCAAAACCCATTACATCCTTTCTGGTATACATGTCTGATATAACTATTCATAGGAATTTGAAGTATTAGGTATCTACATTACAGAAAAAAAACAGACAGTTGCCAGTTCCTACCTTAATGCATCAGCTCCATAACCATTTACAATGGTCACTGGATCAGGATAGTTCTTCTTGCGTTTGCTCATTTTTTGGCCATCACTAAAAAAAACAAATGCCAAGTGTGGGGAATGAGTTCTTAGGACTCTGACAACACAAGAGTTGCAACCAAGTATCCTTTTACATCCAGCTTCCTTTCCAAATAATTGATTAAAACTCAAATCTGATTGTCACAATATGTTTACAGTTACCCATGCCACTGTCATGCACTCAGCACACTATTTCAGCATGACGGACAATTCCAGAGCACTGAGAAAATCTGGAAGCAATAGGCTCCTAAATTACAGACTCAATTAGAAGATTCCATCTTCCTCTGAGAAATTAAGGTGCATAATAAGGTGCAAGAGGATAAAAACAAAACATTTGCTTTGGATAAGTATCATCATCCTGAAGATGTGGCAAGTTATGACACTGAAAAATATATTTACTGTTATAAAAAACATATAAACCTCCAAATCAACATGTAGCTTTTAAACAACAGGGTATCCTTCCTTGTGTACAATGGCATATCATTTCTTTCCTCAATTCCATCCAGTTTTAATTAGCTTTGTGGCCGATAAGTAAGGGCAGATATTCCTGTGAAGAACTAGGCATAATTCCCGGATAGGAGACACAAATGTCCCTCTCTGACAGGCAGTTAAATTCATCTTCTGTAACGTTGCTACTTTGTGACAAGTTTCTCTCTCATTGGTAGCCAAAACTGACCTAACTATAACCACTATGTACTCCTAGGCTACCAAATGTCTCACTTGTGATTTAGAGTAACATATCTGAACCCATTACAACGAGGTGACAATAAAAAGCTGTTCAGTAAAGAAAACTAATATACTAACCTAGCAAGAACCAGCCCATTTACAATTACATTCTTGAAAGGCGGCTTCCCAAAAAGAGCTGTGGATAGCACCAGGAGAGTATAAAACCTGAAACAAAAAAGTGATAACTTTATCAGACAGTTCAAACCATATTCTAGGCACGTTATGCTAAAAGCACCATGCTGTCAATTACAAATCAAATTTCAATTAAGCTGGATTTATTCACTCTAGCACATTAGAATTAAAAAACATCTGAGTGGACATATAACTGGAAAATATCCATTATAATCAGCTTATTGTACAATTGTTTTCTTGCTGTGCAGTATATACTATTATTTCTCCAAATATTACACACAAGTAATAGAATACTAATAAATGACAGTGAAACATTTTGGGAATAATTAGCAAGGTTGGGAGACAAGACAGTGGAGAATTTTCCCTTTAAGTAATAGATTTTTAAAATCCACAAAATATAAATTAAATATATATATTTATATAAACAAAAATAACGAGGAGTACTTGTGGCACCTTAGAGACTAACAAATTTATTTGAGCATAAGCTTTCATGGGCTAAAACCCACTTCATCGGATTCATGCAGTAGAAAATACAGTAGGAAGATGTATATACACACACAGAGAACATGAAAAAATGGGTGTTGCCATACCAACTCTAATGAGACTAATCAATTAAGGTGGGCTATGATCAGCAGGAGAAAAAAAAAAACTTTTGTAGGGATGGTCCATTTCAAACAGTTGACAAGAAGGTGTGAGTAACAGTAGGGGAAAAAATTAGCATGGGGAAATAGTTTTTACTTTGTGTAATGACCCATCCACTCCCAGTCTTTATTAAAGCCTAATTTAATGGTGTCCAGTTTGCAAATTAATTCCAATTCAGCAGTTTCTTGTTGGAGTCTGTTTCTGAAGTTCTTTTGTTGGAGAATTGCAACCTTTAGGTCTGTAATTGAGTGACCAGGGAGGCTGAAGTGTTCTCCGACTGGTTTTTGAATGTTATAATTCTTGACGTCTGATTTGTGTCCATTTATTCTTTTATGTAGAGACTGTCCGGTTTGGCCAATGTACATGGTAGATGTGCAGGTGAATGAGCCTCTGATGGTGTGGCTGATGTGATTAGGTCCTATGATGGTGTCCCTTGAATAGATATGTGGACAGAGTTGGCAACAGGCTTTGTTAGAAGGATAGGTTCCTGGGTTAGTGTTTTTGTTGTGTGGTTGCTGGTGAGTATTTGCTTCAGGTTGGGGGGCTATCTAAGCGAGGACTGGCCTGTCTCCCAAGATCTGGGAGAGTGAGGGATCGTCCTTCAGGATAGGTTGTAGATCCTTAATGACGCGCTGGAGAGGTTTTAGTTGGGGGCTGAAGGTTACGGCTAGTGGCGTTCTGTTATTTTCTTTGTTGGGCCTGTCCTGGAGTAGGTGACTTCTGGGTACTCTTCTGGCTCTGTCAATCTGTTTCTTCACTTCAGCAGGTGGGTATTGTAGTTTTAAGAATGCTTGATAGAGATCTTGTAGGTGTTTGTCTCTGTCTGAGGGATTGGAGCAAATGCAGTTGTATCTTAGAGCTTGGCTGTGGACAATGGATTATGTGATGTGGTCTGGATGAAAGCTGGAGGCATGTAGATAAGTATAGCGGTCAGTAGGTTTCTGTTATAGGGTGGTGTTTATGTGACCATCGCTTATTAGACCATCACTTGTAGGGTCCAGGAAGTGGATCTCTTGTGTGGACTAGTCCAGACTGAGGTTGATGGTGGGATGGAAATTGTTGAAGTAATGATGGAATTCCTCAAGGGCTTCTTTTCCATGGGTCCAGATGATGAAGAGGTCATCAATGTAGCGCAAGTACAGTAGGGGTGTTAGGGGACGAGAGCTGTGGAAGTGCTGTTCTAAGTCAGCCATAAAAATGTTGGCATACTGTGGGGCCATGCGGGTACCCATAGCAGTGCCACTGACTTGAAGGTATACATTGTCCCCAAATGTGAAATAGTTGCGGGTGAGGACAAAGGAAAAAGGACACTAAACTATCTAAACTACTACATTCCACAAGGGGCCACAACAGTGGTTCCCTTAACTCACCCAACAATATTGTTAATCTAACCAGCTATACTCTTAGCCCAGCAGAAGAGTCTGTCCTATCTCGGGGCCTCCCCTTCTGCCCCTCTACCCCCATGAACATGATACAGTTTTTTGTTGACCTGGAATTCTACTTTCGAAGTCTCCGACTCAAGGAATATTTCCAACACACCTCTGAACAGCACACTAATCCACAGAAACCTATTCACAAATAGGATTCTTGTCAGAGGCCTGGGCCTGTGCAACTCTTTATTTTTAAATAAGTTGAAGGTGTGGCACAGCCTTGTTAGCTAAGGGAGAATATCAAATACATCAGCAATCTATAGAGCTAAAGCTAACACAGCCTTTAAATGAAAGATGATTTTATGAAAACTAATTGACTCAGACCAAGCCACAGAAGGTTATGCTTCAAAACTGTTTATTAGCATAAGATTTAGAGAAGAAATACTCTGCTGAAAGAAAGGTTCATTTGTATCCTCTGAAGTGGCTAGATCTCAAAAAGCTGCATAGAATTGAAAACACATCTGTGGCACTTGAGTATCCAAGACTTGGTAAACGTTGCTTGGGTGCATTATTGCATTTATAAAACGGCTTAGATGAAAGCCGTGATTCTTATTCCCTAGAGAGGCTTTCAACTCACATTATCATCTCAGGGCGCACACCCCTCTAGGCTGTAAAACCTCATAACCAACCAAATTACAATGTAACTTACAAACCTTTATCAAACATTCACACATACACAAAAAGTAAAATACAAATCTTTGCCATTTTAAGCTACTTTCCCATTCTTTACTCCTTGTCCATAATTCTCTACCCTCCTCCTTACATCCCACCCCCACCCTTTTTTCCTCCCTCATCTTTAGTCTTCAAAAGAAAAAAAACCTCAATCCTGAGCTTTTGCCCATATGACCAAGGCAAATCAAAACTAAAGAGACTGCATACTAGCTGATTCTTCCCTCAGCTGGTATGAATACCCAACTGACAAAACAGTAATGGGTTATGGCATGTAAATATACATGCAAAAACAAACAACAAACTGATCCCAACAACAGCAATTGTCATGGAATGACAACAACACTGTGGGCATGTCTACCCTTACCTCCGGAGCGATCGATCGATCCGGGGGGGGTCGATTTATTGTGTCTAGTGAAGACGCGATAAATCAACCACCGAGCGCTCTCCTGTCGACGCTGGTACTCCAGCGGAGTGAGACGCATAGGCGGAGTTGACAGGCGAGTGTCAGCAGTCGACCTACCGCAGTGAAAACACCGTGGTAGGTAGATCTAAGTACCTAGTTGAAGTTGCGTAACTTAGATCAATCCCCACACACACACCGTAGACCAGGCCTGTAAGGCATTTCTATTTTAAAAGCAAAAACTGACTTTGACTAGAAGGAGCTTCAATGTTTTTGTTGTTGTTTTTTTTTTATAGGAGACTGGTACATGAGGGTTACGCACTTTGAGGTGGCACATGCAGAAATTTTTTAGTGACTGAAGAAACTTCTCCAGAGACATTAAGTTAGATAGTTCAGTTTCTTAAAAAGATGAACAGAAGAATACCCACAATCATACTGGACAGTGTATCTGGAATTAATTGAAACATGCCTGGTGTATAGTGTTGGGAATATAGTGCTAATACTAATTGCTTGCAGTAGTAAATGTTATGATTTTAATGACAACCACTGTTGTCATTTCAAAATATCATCTACATATTCCTATTCATGATCATTCTGTGGTTTGATTTGCTTTATAGACATTACTTGGTGGTTTTAAGTTTTACATTTATAAGATGCTTTTGATATGCACATCTATAAACCAATTAAAAACATGCCTTTCATAACAGCCAATAGACAGCCAACGCTGGTAAAACATTTTGTATAAACATGTACAAGTTGGGTGGGGTTGGGGTAAAGTTCCATATTACCCCAACACTAACAAACCTCTGTCAGAATTTAAAGGCCTGGTTAAGCAGTTAATTCTGGTATGAGGACCTACAGGTAGGGCCAAGACTGTCGTACAAAATGTGCTGTTTTAAATATTAGCCAAACTGAGAAAGACGCTTCCATGTCTAATACATGAAGTAGAGTTACCAATGCTCAAAGAAAAAAGAATGTTAAATGACAAAGGGCAGCATTCTGCCTGAAATAACTGTTTGCTTGTGACTGAGAAATCACAATTTTAAAGATATCTACGTTCTAACAGTTTTACAAGGTTTTGCAAATACAGTCTATTTAAAGCATCAATATTTCAGAGTTGACTGGACCATTGGCCATTTAGCAGTGTTGTCATTTTAGCACGTCATAACTAGAGAAGGATATATTCATTGGCATTTCCCAGAATCTCAATCTTTCACAAGTATAATGAAGATATTGGGGAAAAGTTAACTAAGGGCTGGTCTACATTAAAGAGGTAAATTGATCTAAATTACGCTAGTTCAGTTACGTAACTGAGGTCAAGGTAACTCCTGTTGACATAGCTTCCACCTCTCAGGGACGTGGAATACAGATGTCAACAGGAGAGTGCTCTCCTACCAACTTAGAATGTCTTCACCAGACCTGCTAAATCGACACCGCTGCATCAATCTAGCCCCTAGAGTAGACATGGCCTCAGTGTAATCCAGCTTTATAATGAGGATGAAATCTAGCAACTGTCTAGTACAGTCTGATGTCACCATCATTCCAGAGGAACAATCCTAATCTTAATTCATTTTTCTGTCTGAAAATTAATAGCTTTATTGGGATGGTAACAGGCTAGCACTGCCTATTCGAAAAACACCACCTTGTTAGCAGATCATCATCTTGGGAAATGTTTGTGGGTTCTCATGACTTTCTGAAGCAATTGGCTTAATAGCCTCCTAAATATAAGGAAGGTGACAGCAGCTCTCAAGGGAGTAGGATCTAAGATGCAGCTCAGTGGTTCTGAGGGAGGAACCTTAAGAGTAAACCAGGCCTGGAGAGAAGGCTTGAGGTGAACTTTATGCTGCTGTTAATAAAAACTAACCCCATGAAGCAATCTACCCAGGCGTATACAGTTTGAAAATTTCCACCATCTGGCAGCAGTTATGTAGCCTACAGAATATAAAGTGAATTGGCAGGCTCAGTCCAATACCCAATGGATCTATGTCCATATCACAAAAATCAAATCACAATTGGCATTACAGGTGGCCTCTCTTTTGAGATTGACAAAGACAGACTCAGTCTGGAGACAGACCACCCATAAACTCCCCCCAAGTCTCCCTCCAAAAAATGCTCTCTCCAGATCAGGCTCTACAGCCTTTAATCTGAGAAAGCTTGTAAAAGTGCTGCTCAGATGGCAGAACTTAGTGTTTGGTGCTGCATATTTACTACCTTTCATGAACACTAATCATACTGTGGTAGTGTTTTAAAAAAAAAAATAGAAGAGAAACTAGGAAGTGTGCTAATTTAAAATAGGTTTGTAAATTATAGTGGCCTCACATTTAGATTATTACCCTGACAATATAAAAATTCTTCCTGTGTAAAAGTGTACCAATGTTCTTCAGTGATACTACCAGATTTTATTTCAGGAACTTTCCTACTGGATCAGACTAGTGGTCAACCTCATCCAGTATTCTATCTCCAGCAGTGGCAACAGCCAGATATTTAAAAGGATGGCCTAAGAACCCTAAAGTAAGCATATGTGGAATAATCTGCTCCCCACATTGGTTTCATCCTGTTCTCTAATAGTCAGATTGGCCTAAAATCTGAAGCACAAGGCTTAATTCCTCTTCCAGATATTTTGTCATTAATTAGGACACTTTTGATATCCATATTGATACCACATCCCTTTTTAAAATCTTGTAAAATTCTTGGCCTCAACCACTTTTGTGGCAATGAAGTCCACAGCTAAGTTACACACTGTGTGAAAAAGTATTTCCTTTTGTCAGTTTTTAATTTCCGCACTTTTTAATTTAATTGACTGTCCCCTTGTTCTTGTATTATGAGGCAGGGAACAGAACCTCCCAATCTATCTTCTCTATATTCATTGTTTTATCTACTTCTATCATGTTCCCTCTCATTTGTCTCCTTTCTGAAGTAAACAATCCCAGGCTTTTTCATCCGTCTTTATGAGAGTTTTTCCAGGCCTTTGATCATTCTCATTGCTCTTCTCAGAACCACATTTAGGTTTGCAATATCCTTTTTGAGATGGGGCGACTAGTACTGCATATACTATGACAGGTGAGGCCGCACCAATGATTTATATAAAAGTGTTAGCATATTGTCCATGCTGCATCTAATTCCATAGGAGTGTTAACATGTTAGCTTTTTTTGATCACAGCTGCATGTTGGACAGAGATTTCCATTGAGCTCTCTACAATGATTCCCAGGTCCCTTTCTTAAACTGACACTTAATACAGAAACCTTTGTTTTAAAATAAATGTATATTCCATATATATATATGATCTATTTCTAGGACTTTTACGAAATACAGTATTGCATAAAAACTAATAAATTAAATTAGGGAATCTGGGATCAGTGCTTAGTAACAATGTCTAGAAAACTACTTGAGGAATAGTGTGCGAAGAATAATCATGACCTGTAAGAAGTTGTGTCTCAAAGTAACAAGGGATCGATTCTCTTCAATGTTGGGGTTCACTGTATTAAATATTCTTTATTAATAATCATTCTGATAGTGTACAGTGAATAATAAATCCATATATAAGCATGGGAAATACAAACTGAAGTAAGATCTTATCAGGTGGGCTAGCAGGTGGCAAATGGAGTTTAATGTAGTAAGGAACAAAATAGTAAAAGTAATTTTAGGATTAACGGAACAAAATTAGAAAGGACTAATGAAGAAGAATACTTCAGAATTGTAATAAATAATTAATAGAACTTTACATATAGTGTGAGACTGCAAATATGGGGTAGTAATGTTGAAAGAGTGTTGACGGTGTATAAAGTTTTGGTGAGGATCCATTTAAAATACTATCCACTGCTTTGAACAGAGTTCAAAGTACAGTTCTACTCTGCAAAGGAACCAAATTTCTGTGAAGGTTCTGGTCTCAGTGATTTTGTGTTAAGTATACTCAATTGGCAAATAAAATATGTGTTGTTGTTTTTTTTAATTGCCAGCCTTCAAAGCAAAACCTGGAATTTGGCAATCAAGTTTGGTTCTTTCCATCTCACACATCACCACCAGAAATAAAGTATTGCAAGGTTAAATTAGGCCTTCATTTATACCTATGCAACTTTTCTGTATTCATATCATGCCCTCAATGATACCTGTTCCACTACCTTTTAGAAATTAAACCTAATTCATTTTCTCTAATCTCAGAGATTTGCAAAAATACAAATGACTGGAATTGAATAAACAAGTCTATTATATACAAAATAATGCTGAATTTAGCTCACTTAGTCCTGACTGACTTAGAAATGTAACAGATCTGTTTACTGTGCAAGTACCACTTCAATATAGTGAACTATGCTAATTTGGGACGATGGAAGGAAAGTCTAGTTAAGTAAGGTTTGTAAAACTAAGCATAGTCAACCTCAAAACTAAGACTTCAAGGACACATAATTATAACAGACATTACTAAATGGGACAAAAAGACCAAAAACTAAATATTATACATCAGAAATTACCAGGGATAAACCTGAGATTAGAGAAAAATTTAGCTTTACATCAGGAAAGGTATGTTTGGCCACGGAAATATCAGTAAATGGAGCAGTTCACAACATTGTGGAAGCAAATTTAAGTCTAGACGTTTATATTTTTGAAAAGGAGTGTCTCCTACTAGTCACATAAGGGTTGACTTAGTTACACTTTTGGCCCTTTCCCAAACTAACACAGAAAAGTTAAATCGCATCTAGGGCATGGGGTTTACTGGCTTACTCATCAGGTATGAAATACCTACCATCCCCAGAAAAGTTTTTGTCTCAGCTCAGTAAACTCAGTCTTTCCTCCTTTTATGGTAAATAAACTGAATTCTGCGCAGTTTACTTTGTGGCAAATTTCTCAATGAGAATATCCAATGGCAAGTCTCAGAAATAATAAGAGATTGCCCTGGTATTTGCTGACTACTTCCCTCCCACCACTGACGTAGCTGCATTTTAGTGAAAGCTGTATGCTTATACACCTCTACCCCGATATAACGCGACCCGATACAACACAAATTCGGATATAACGTGGTAAAGCAGTGCTCCAGGGGGGCGGGGCTGCACACTCCGGCGGATCAAAGCAAGTTTGATATAACGCAGTTTCACTTATAACGTGGTAAGATTTTTTGGCTCCCAAGGACAGTGTTATATCGAGGTAGAGGTGTAGTTTGCACATCACTTAGGGATGGTTCATATGTTAAATGCACTCTCTCTCTCTCTAAAATCTTGAAGAGAGTATATTACCATCCTCTGGTTTGGTCAATGCCTTCAGCAATGAAGTCAGCAGGAAAGGCATCTTCAAATTCTTTTCTGTTCTCAAATGGATAATGGACTTGTGCGTAAGGCATGCTCCCACTCTCAAACCAACAATCGAAGACTTCAGAAACACGGTGCAACATTCCTTTTCCACAGCGTGAAGGGATGGTTAGATGATCAATGCTGTAAGAGAAAAAGATGGACAAACGCTAATCCAAATACTAAGAACTTTGATATAATAGAACTTAATCCATATTATGGTTATGCATTAGATAGAGAACAAAAACAACAACAACTCAGTTTCACCGTGATTTCCAACAGGCCAAGATTTCATATAAAAAATTTTAGAGTTTAAAATGGCTTTGTACATTTAGTATCAATCTCAAATTGAAGTTCCATAAGAATATAACAATGACCATACTAGGCCAAACGTGATCCATCTAGACCAGTATCCTGTCTTCTGACAACAGCTGGTGCCAGATGCTTCAGAGGGAATAAACAGAACAGGACAATTTATCGAGTTATCCATCCTGTAAC
The DNA here is from genome assembly GCF_011386835.1 of Chrysemys picta bellii. Taxonomy (NCBI): domain Eukaryota; kingdom Metazoa; phylum Chordata; order Testudines; family Emydidae; genus Chrysemys; species Chrysemys picta. The sequence continues at coordinate 42,033,273 of NC_088797.1, forward strand.
CCAGTCCCAGATTCAGCAGTCAGAGGTTTAGGGACAGCCAGATCATGGGGTTGCATCCCTAACCATCTTGGCTAATAGCCATTGATGGACTTGAGCTCCATTAATTTATCTAATGCTTTTTAGAACCGAGTTATTCTTTTGGCCTTCATCACATCCCCGGCTACAAGTTCCAAGAGTTGACTGTGCGTTATTGTGAAGAAGCACTTTCTGATATGTTTGTTTTAAACCTGCTGCCTATTAATTTCCAAGAAAGAAACATTTGTATACTTAATACAGTATACATAAAGCCATTCTAGTTTCCTCCATATGCTCCTAAAATCTAAATGGTTATTCAGGTTTAAGACAATAATAACTAACATTTCTGCGTGATACTCCCTAACAGTTGCTAATTAACTATAGGAGCAGTTCATGCTGGTATATGTTCTCAGTGACTGACCTTTCTCTGTGGAGATCAGTGACTTTCACTCCTGACAGCTCTTCCAGTTCTGCCACTGACCCAATGCAAACCACCTGTTAAAAGATAGTAAAATACTTTAGAACCAATTGAATGGATATTTTAAGAGATATTCCATAATACTGTGCTATCATGTATCAACTTTCAAGTACAATACAGACCTACAAACTATAAGTTAAATTTACCCTTTTACACGGAAACCCTGCAACATTTTATAGTTGTTTTCATTTTGGGAAAAAATTATTTAAATCCAAAACCCAATATATATTATTTATATAAAACACACAATACTTAGCACTTCAACAACGCCTTCCATCCAAATATCTTGAATCACTTTACAAACCTAATTATCTCATTTTATATTTAGAAAAAGAGGCCAAAGAGGTTAAATAATTTGCCTAATCACAGAGATTAGCAGTGGTAAAATTTGGCACAGAACCCAGATATGCTGATGCTTAGTCTCCTGCTCTGACCACTAGAAAATGCTGCTTTCCAAGGGAGTCAAAATAGTCTTTACCTACAAACATGAACTGCTGCATAATGTCATTAACCATTTAAACTGGAACCATTAGCAAAATGGTTAGATGGGAACTAGCTAAGATCCAGAAGTGACACTCATGTTCTAAATCAGTATTTCCAAAACTTTTTTGGGTGGTGACACCTTCTAAGTCAAACTTTCCACAACACCCGATATTTACTATATAAAAGTAGAGTTAAAAATGTGTAAGTGATCACCTTTAGCCCAGTGGTTCACCCATCTGGGATGTGGGAGACCCAGGTTCAATTCCCCCCTCTTCCTGATGTGGAGCAGAAATTTGAATTTATATTTCCTACACTGCAGGAGAATGCACTAATGACTGGGCTATGGGATATTCTGGAGCAGGTCTCTCGCAGTCTCTCCTATTGAAGCTGTTACACTGTGTATAAATGCTTAGTCACTGGAGCAGGAGCTTGAACTTGGGTCTCCAACATCCTAAGTGAGTGCACTAACTACCAGGCTATAGGGTCATTCTCTGTCCTTGCCTGAGAGTTGACAACATCCCTTTCACATGTCTAAGAAAAATGGGATTTAGCACTTCAGATTAGCAACAATTAGCATTTTATCAGACTTTTAAACTATGTGTCTAGATAAAATGCTCCCTATTTATTAGTGCTTTTAGAGGCTGGTATTTCAATGTACAAGTAGCGTTTTGACTCCATATAAAAGAGCAGCAAAGGGGCTTTTTAACATACCTATCCATGGACTGGAGCTGCCTCAATCCTTCTACCAACGTTTGCTTCAGCAGAAGTTGGACACTCCACATTACATTTGTTCGAGGTATAGCAGATGAAAAGGAAGTGACTCAAAAAGTGTTTTGACCAGCTTAGAGGTGACCAAGGAAGAGGCAATCCCCCCACCACCAAAATGACTTCTGACAGTCAAGGCAGGCGGATTTTCAGAAGTTTTCAAGCCTCCTTTAATACATGGTCTCCATCCATCTTAAAATTGATCTGAGTTACCAACCATTGTTTCCATCCCAGGAGCTGTCAATTCATGCTCATGAAAGAGTTTTACTATACTAAATTGCTAGGACTACCATGAGGGCATAATTTACCATCTGGCTCAATTGGGATTTTTGGGTCCTGGAAAGAGTTAAGTGAGACATATCTTATTTAAAGTGAAAATCAGAGTAATCTATCAAGGAAGAAAAATGTGTGTCCTTAAAGCATCCTGTACCCAGAAGAAAACTCACATCTGCACAACCAAACCTCCAGGAGACCCTTCCATGGAACTGATGCAGCTAGAACAGATTCACAGGGTAGACAAAGGTGGGGAACCCGGATTGGCAATTACATTTAATGGTGGGCCAGTTTCCCTTGTCCTTGTGTTATGAGAAGAGAGAACAGAAGATTCCCACCTGCCTATCAGTACCAAGCAAACCACCTAGGAGCTTTAAAAGAAACTTACATGGAATGATTTATATGAAGAACACTTGACAAGGTGAGCTAGAGGTGGCAGACTAGCAGCAACTGGACCAGGGCTGGCTCCAGGCACCAGCCAAGGAAGCAGGTGCTTGGGGCGGCCAATGGAAAGGGGCAGCATGTCCGAGGAAGAGAGGGAGCGAAGGACTCGCTGCCGAATTACCGCCGAAGAATGAAGCGGCGTGATTGAGCTGCCGCCGAAGTGCTGCTGATCGACTTTCCCCCCCCCCCTCCCACTTTGCTGCTTGGGGCGACAAAAAAGCTGGAGCCGGCCCTGAACTGGACAAGTGGAAACAAAACAGACTGGGCACGAGACATAGAAAAGATTTCTTCACAGACTAAAAACAGCATAGCCAGGGATTTCCTGTGGTTAGTGCTGTTATACAAGACTACTGGCAATAAAACTAGTTGGTCAAATGCCTTAGTTGAGTGACAGGAGCTCCAAGCCACACTAAAGCATCTGAACCACATCTTCACTAAATATTGAGCAACTTCAATTAAACTGTATGCCAGTTCTTTAGAACTTAAACATTTTATCTTCCTGCTTTATGAACCTGATCATGCAGCGTTAAAAGATTTTACATCTAGTTGAAATGGGTGCTTTTCTGCTTAGTCCTTTCTTCAGAAACTTGTAGGTTTAAGCTCTCAAATCAATGATTTTCACAGAGTAATAAAAAACATAAGTTTCAAATCTCACCTTCCACTATGTGTTTCTACTACCTTATAATTATACCAAAACTTAGTGCAGCTAAAATAAAACTGTGGGAGACTAGATATTGATTTGTACTATTTTTTCACTTAACTTGCAATTAGTAATCTTTCTATATATTAAATAATAAATCCACAATTTTTTTCTGATTTTAACATGAACAATATAATTGCACGCATTAAGTGTTCCTTTTTGAAGGGCACATTGTTGAGGTTCAGTAGTCTGGTATGGCTACTGGACCACAGTAAAATTAAAAAGTTTGAGTGTTTCAATGTTAACCTTTTATATTAATTTTTAAACAACATCCCCTTTCATATAAAATATGAGTGAACATAGGCACACTCCGTTTGGATTTTACTGTGGCCCAGTGGCCATACCAGATTACCAAACCTCAACACTTGCTTTCTAGCCGGTGGGTACATGCAGCCTCAGGAGAAATGCAAGATGTCTGTATGCATTAGACCATTTCTTCCCCAATGTCTGATTCCTGGAGGCTATTTTCACTAAATTGCATGGACACTAAACTCAATCTTCCAAATTAGAAAAGGAATTGTAAAAATTTCATCAGTAAAAGAGGGACAGAGATTGTAAGGAGCATTACCAGAGGCCAATATGGATACTGTAGTCTTTTGTCCAGTCTTTTTCAGCTGCAGGACCAAACTTGAAATATTTTAGCATGATACAGTACTGAACCTTTACTAGTACTAGTACTAAAACCCTTACTAGTCAGTACAGAGTATTTTCATTTTGACTTGGCCATTCTGTACCCATTAGGTACAAAACTATCAGTCATGGAAGTGGATTTTAATCCACAGGTGGGCACTCAGAGAACTACAGCAATTGCTTCCAAGGAAGAGTAATATAAGAAAATGTTTGTTTTATTTTTAGCCATCTTAATGCAGTACAACATCTGCTTCAGGGAAACATTGTTAGCATAAAGCAACCAATCAACTCTCCATGGACCACCAACAAATAGTCCAGGGATCAGTTTGAGAATCTGTGTCCTAGTTTTTCCAAGGGTCATGAAGGACATAATACTGCAAGGGAAGGATAATATACAGCTGTTGGATGCAGGTCAGGATTCACTTAGCCTAAGAGTCTCCACCACCTCCTTGCTGTATAAAACCTCTCCTCATTTGATGAAACCTGACTCATCGGTGGCCTTAGGACGATCATGTCAAAATCAGCAAAACACCATAACAGGAGCCTGAAGCATCTCTAAGCAGGAAAGCAAGATGGGTTAATATAAACGGTAGCTTCTCAAATTTAAGTTTTTATAGTACAGTAAGACAGCAGAGATTGCCAACATATTTGGACAATACAGCAATATTTGTGTAAATTTTTATGGAAAACACACCTTTTTGTTTATAAAAGTAAACAGTGGGTCAAGGTAGAAATAATTTGATCTTGCTCTGTTGGGCAGTAGAAATGTTTTTAAACATAAGAACAGGGAAAGGGTGTGAGGCATAAAAGTTACTTTTTACCTACATATATTTTTTCTGTTATCCTGCTTCAGCCCAGAGTGATAATATGTGTTACCTCCTTATTAGCAAGGGGGGTAGAAAGGATAAGAAGCTTCAGAATGCTATCACCACCATTCAGGCTTATATGGGCATCCTGACAACTTCACTTGTTTTCTTTTTCCATCTAATTGTGTTATCAGAATTGACTAATCAAGCTGATCCCTAGAGTAGCAGTATTTTACCTTTAAAAAAATTGAACATCTGGGTGTTTTATGAAACCAGGAACTTGGGCACTGCCAAGTACCTTGGTATATAGTTTTGTACATTTACTTCATGCTACTAATGCTGAGACACCTTACAACTCACCCAGTCCAATACCATATATTTATATATCAGCTTTTCTGCTAATGTAGGCTTAACTTGCAAGAGAAAATTTCAGGCAGTTTGTATCTACCAGTTATACACAGACTTTTTCTTGAGTGTTAAAAATTAAAATCAAGAGCTGAAAAATAGTGACTAAAAAAAAAATCCTTCTCTTCTCAGTTTTATTTTATGATGTTATAGTTTCACTAGTTCTCCTGACTGTGTAGATTCTTCCAGGATAGAGCTTAATTTAAAACATAAAAAACAAAAGAAAAATACATCTGAAATTTTACATTACAGAGATGAAGAAAAAAGCACTACTTTTTGTCCTTTACTTGCATAGCAGTTTTAAGAACTATTAGCGGAGTACTTCAAACTGCAAAGCACTAAGACCGTTCTGTGCTCAAGGAAATGAAGCAAACCAACTTGGTAACATAGCAGGATTTCTTCTGTCAATAACTGGAGATTTTTGTTTTCTTACGTACCTCTTCAAAATCACTGCTGACCCACAAAGGGATAGGTGTTCCCCAGTATCGGTTCCTGGAAATAGCCCAGTCACGTGCATCTTTCAGCCAGTTTCCAAAACGTTTCTCTCTCACAAAGTCAGGAACCCTGTTACGAAAGTTAAAAGCAATTACATTATTATCTACAAACGAAACCTTTCAGTCATCTGATAGGCAGACATTACATTCATACCTCCATATCACAACAAAATTGATTTACTTTCTGATATTTGCATTAATTGGTGTAGTTTCTGTGTTGGCCATTTGCTAGGAATTGCATTTATTACTTGTATGACCTTTGGAGAAAAAAATAATAGTATTGCTTCTTCTGACTCCTACAGATCCTCAAATGTGCTATGCAAGTGCAAGAATATTATGTTTTATTGTTCATTCTCAAAGTAATTCAATCAACATCTGTGTTAGATTAGACAAATATCTACAATGTGCCCATGGATGCATATTATACCCATACAAAAGGTAATAATGATGTTCACACTTCACTGGGATACCTTTCTTTAGAAAATTACTACTAAAAGTTGAGATAAAGATTTAGAAAAATTCACATGATCACTATCTTACAAAAACTGTTCTTAAAGAAACAATCTTTTTTGACATTAACTGAGGATTCTGATATTGCAGACATCCACCCACCCACCCGTTTCTGGCTAATGCATGAAAATCTTATAACGGGGTTATAAGACAACAATAGTTAAAAGTTCAGTTGACTAGGCTAAGTTGGCACTGTGGGCCACTGTTTAGCACCTATCACCAGCCTTTGCTCCATGGATATCACTTCTATCAATACTGCATGAGTTAGAGACTATTCCAGAGCATGGATCCTTGAGAATAAACAAAGTTCCAGATCCACTCACTCTCCCACAAGGTCATGGCTCTTGCCCTGTTCTTGGTAAAACTGTTCATGGGTCTCAAATTAAAAATATATATATATATATATAGTTAATGGCAGCACTCTTTGAAGACTTCATTACTAGCTAAATGGGCTTTGAGAGACGTTTAACTATGAGATCTGACCATATGAAATATCTTGAAGATCAAAGACAATGCTGAGGATTATACCCCATCAAGGCTAATTAATCTGATCGTTTGGTTAACAATTGGTTATTCACATTCTCTACATAGTCACAAGCCACAGCCTGCTGTATTTGTTAAAAAACTAAACAAACCCAAACCTCAGTTAGTTACCTTCTTGTAACGGTTGTTCTTTGAGCTGTGTTGCACACATCCATTCTGCTGTAGGTGGGTGCGCACCTACACTAGAAATGGGCATATACTATCACTCAAAGTAGAACTTGTGCATTTTCCAGTTCTTTAGTAAAAAAAAAAAAAAAAACCTTTTAAAAAAGAATTATTTGTAACTGATAGAAGCACCTATACAAAAATAAAAAGAGTTGCATGCTAAATCTTGATATAAAGACAACCTTTCAGGCTTAGGGAGAACTTTTTTGGGATTATGGGATTCACTTACATAATTCATTTGCGGCTTTATAGCTTATACACATATAGTTACAGCTGAAGAGAATTTTAAGACATAACTGTGTTTAATTCAATTCAGTGACTATACAATGTACTAGAAAAAGTGATAACTTTTGAGGTCAACAGCATATTACTTTCATGCCTAAAGAAACATTTTAAAAGTCACAGCACATAAAAGAAGTGGTGGGTTGTAGGAAGCAGCCCTGGGAATTTAAAATTCATTATGCACATTCCTTAGGAAGTCAATGCATTTTTTTTTGAAGTTTCACTGAACATCAAGGCACTACAACATTTTCAGACCCCGTATTGCCATAGGCTTATAAGCATTACTGAGAGCTGGTGATATATTGCTTTAAGCCAATGTCACAGATACACAAATAAGAGTGTACAAAATTTAAGGGAAAAATATCCAGAATTATTTTTGACTTTCAAAAAGACTTCAGAGATTTAAAATGTCAAAAGCACCCATGTGATCATAGACCAAGTCTTAAGTTGTAAAGTGTCAAGGGGACTTAGGTGCTTTTGAATTATTTATCCTCACTGACTTTACCTACACCCCTCATAGCACCAGTGTTAATATTCCAGTAACTCGACTCCCCAAACCCCACCAAACTATTTAAAACAGAAGTGGGTAAAAAGAGCCTGACTTATCCATAGGAACATTTTATTTACTGATTTTTCTAAGATTTGAAGTAGCCATGCCTCAAAAAAGTACTTGCATGCAAGTATGCAAAATGGTATGGAAAAATGCTAACTCTGAAGTCTACTAATTCAAGAAAAGCAAAACATTAAAATAAAACTAATGAAATTCAAGTTGCAATACTTATGAGTCTCAAAAAATATTTAATGAAATTCAACTCAATTCAAAATGAGTAATTTGCCAAAGAGTATGAACATTGATCAGTTTGGTGATACAAATATGGTCCAAATATAATAGCCAGGTATAATGCAGATGTATGCAATCGAGCAGTATTGTGAATTTCCTAATTCTTACCCGCCTATCCAGCCAGTGATTCAAGCAGAAACTCTTCCAGAGGCATCCTTCAAGCAACCATGTTGGGACTTTCTATAGTACTCATCACCATAATATCTGAGGGTGTATCTGTCTAAATATGCTTTGCTAGATTCCAAAAAATATTTCCACAAACACTAAAGAAGGCTTCACTGGTTAAAAAGCCATCTCGGTTAAATGGTGAGATGAAAGCAACAATAAAAAAAATTAATTAACAAATGGAAAAACAAAGAAGCTGATCGCAACTAGTACAAGTCAACAGTTAGGAAATTCTGACAATTGATAATGGAAGCTAAAAGTAACAATTAAAAAACCTACGGCCAACAGGGTTAAGGACAATAAGAAGGAATTCTTTAAATGTGTATCAGGTTGACTGACTGGGAGCCATCTTGTGATAAATTATGATACTGTATATTGACCTTGTTATTGGGGTATTTTCTATAGGATTATATTGGTTTCTCTCAGCAAGGGTCTGTCTTGAAAAACAGGTAAGAAGGAACACAACTCAAGCTAAGCCACTCCTCAGCTATTAACATACAGAACTACTGGCCCTATGGATTCTGGCTAGACCTCCTACTGAGCCTACTGGACTGGTTTTGACCAGAAGAACAAAAGAACTATAGCAGGGTTTAAAGAGAAAGGGGCAGTAGCTGTTATGGGGAACCAGACAGATATAGGGACCTGTTGAGAGTCTCTAATGCTTTGTTCCTACTATTAACCCAACAATTCTTGTTTTAAGAAGGCTGCCTGATCATTGTATACCACTGATCACAGATTCCCAAACTGAAGAACCACAGGTGTGAGAACTTAGTGGGCAAGCCATAAAGCACATGTGTCAAACTCAAGGCCCGCGGGCCACATCCGGCCCGCCATACAATTATATCCGGCCCGCGAAATCGTTTTATATATCTGTTTTTAATGGCCCTGTGATATGACGCCCCAATAACACACACTACAAATCCCATGATGCAGTGCAATTGCCGCCAACGGCAAGCCGCGGTTCAAGTTCGCGGTCTGTTGATGTATACAACGCTAATATCAAATCAAAGCTAGACCCCAACAATGGCCAAGAGAAAAATTGATTCTGAAAACCGAGGCTTTCAAAGCCGGTGGGAGAATGAGTATATGTTTACTGAAATTGCAGGTAAACCAGTGTGTCTCCTTTGCGGGAGTAATATCGCTGTAATGAAGGAGTATAACCTAAGACGGCACTACGAGACGAAACATGAGAACAAATTCAAAAACCTGAGCGCAGGACAGAAGCTACAAAAGGTAGAGGAGTTGAAGAAGAATTTGACATCCCAGCAGACGTTTTTCACCAAAGCAAAATCACAAAGTGAAGCTGCTGTGAAAGCAAGTTTCATTGTGGCCGAAGAGATCGCCAAATCAGGACGGCCGTTTACCGAGGGGGAATTCGTAAAGAATTGTATGATGAAAGTGTGCGACGTCCTTTGTCCAGATAAAACGCGAGCGTTTGCAAATGTAAGCCTCAGCAGAAACACTGTTGCTAATCGGGTTTGTGAGATGGCGACTGATTTGAAAACACAGTTGACTGAAAGAGCAAAAGATTTTGTTGCATACTCCCTTGCCGTGGATGAAACTACTGACGCGACTGACACTGCACAGCTGGCGATATTTATCCGTGGTGTGGATTCCAATTTGTGCATAACAGAGGAAATACTGGACATTAAATCGATGCACGGGACAACGAAAGGAGAAGACATCTTTGGAAATGTATTTCAAAGTGTAACCGACATGAAACTGCCGTGGGAAAAACTCGTTGGACTTACAACAGATGGCGCACCTGCTATGTGTGGTGAAAAAAATGGACTGGTGGGAAGGATGCGCTCAAAGATGCGGGAGGAGAACTGTGCCGGTGAGTTGACAGTGTATCACTGCATCATACACCAGGAATCGCTGAGTGCTAAAGTCCTAAAAATGGATCATGTGATGAACACTGTAACACAAACCGTCAACTTTATCAGAGCCCACGGTTTAAATCACCGCCAATTCCAGTCTTTTCTGCGGGAAATAGATAGCGAGTTTGGCGATATGCCATATCATACGGAGGTCCGGTGGCTAAGTCGGGGAAAAGTTCTCAAAAGACACTTTTTGAGCTGCGAGAGGAAATCTGCCAGTTCATGGACAGTAAGGGGAAAGACTGCACAGTTCTGCGGGATGAAAAGTGGAAATGTGAGTTGGCGTTCCTGGCTGACATAACGTCGCATCTTAGCGCTTTAAACCTTCAACTCCAGGGACGGGAGCACATAATAACCGATATGCATGATGCAGTGAAGGCATTTCAAGTGAAGCTGCGCTTATGGGAGACACAAATGCACCAATGCAACTTGTCTCACTTTCCCTGTTGCCAAGTAATACGGAACCAAGAAAGTGCCACAGTTTTCCCAAATGCCACCTTTGCTGAAAAACTCAGCGCGCTGCGCACTGAGTTCGCACGGCGCTTCAGTGACTTTGAGGCACAGAAAAGTAACTTCGAGCTGCTTCGCAACCCATTTGCAGTCGATGTGGAAACCGCACCTGTAGAAATGCAGATGGAGCTGATAGAACTGCAATGTAACGGGACACTGAAGGCAAAGTACGACACTGCGGGGCCAGCACAGTTCACTCACTTCATTCCTGAAGCGATGCCGCAGCTCCGCCAACATGCGGCTCGAATCCTGTCCATGTTTGGCAGCACATATCTGTGCGAGCAGCTGTTCTCTGTGATGAAAATTAACAAAACGTCACACAGGAGTCGCCTCACTGATGAACACCTGCAATCGATCCTGAGAATCTTCACAACACAGAACCTAACCCCAAACATAAACGAACTTGTTGCAAAGAAAAGACTCCAAGTATCAGGCTCTGACTAAATAGGACAAGAAAATGGAATGTTATGATTTGTTATGATTATACTTCTGCTTTAAATTCAATTTTTTATTTATATTTTCAGATTTTTTAATATTCCAGCATGTACAGATTTTGAATGTATTGTATTGACAGGATATTTTTTTATGAAGAGCAAAATATTTTAAGTTGAAATGTATTTATTTTGGAATGATATCCTGTATTTTGGTTCATATTAATGGTTAAAAAACATAAATATTTAGTCTGTTAAATAAATGGTTATACTGTTCGGCCCGCGAGTTTTGAGTTTTGGCCCCCTGTGCAATTGAGTTTGACACCCCTGCCATAAAGAATTAAAGGACAGTAGCATAATTAATGCCAATCAACATGGTTTTATGGAAGATAGGTCTTGTAAAACACACAAACTTGGTAATGTTTTTTGCTTAGATCAAATGTCTGGTTAAAAAAGGTAACTCTGTTAAAATAATAGATTTGTGTAAGGTATCTGACTTAGCACTCACATTGCCATAAAATCTGAATTATCCCCCCCAAAAAAACTCTGATGGAGACCATATTAAATAGATTAAAAACACTTGACAGATAGATCTCAGAGTAACTGTAAACAGGTAATGCTCATCCAGTGTAGGTGTTTCTAGTGGGGTCTCAGAAGGATCAGTTATTGACACAATACTATTCAGTATGTTTTTCAGTCACCGAAAAAAAACCCCAAGATAATTACTGGAAGATGACAAAGAAATTAATGGAGTGGTAAAGAGTGATAGATACAGACCACCCTTGGATTGTTTGGTAAGGTGGGCTCATTTGAACAACCTGTATTTTAACACAATCAAATGCAAGGTCTAAAAACAAAGGACGTAGATCACAAAAGAAGGGGAAATTTCTCCTCAAATATAATCACACAAAGAATTAAGGGGTCACTGTAGACAACTAATTGAATATGAGGTCCCAGTGCAATCCCGTAGCTAAGAGGACTAATGCACTCCTTGGATGTATAAGCAAAGGAAAATCAATTAGGAGGAATAGGGAGGTGATATTTCCTCTCTATATGGTATTGATGAAATCATTACTGGACTACTGTAGTCAGTTCTGGTGTCCACACTTCAAGCAGGATATTGAAAAAGTGGATAGGTTCAGAAAAGAGCTTCAAAAACAATACCAGATCTGGAAAACATGCATTATAGTGAGAGACTCAAGAAATTTCATTTAGTTTATCCAACAAGTTAAAAAGTGACAATCATCATCTACAAGTACCTACACTGGGAAGAGATTTCAGATAATAGACTGCACTTTGATCTAGCAGAAAAAGGCATAATAAGATCCAAATATAGGGAGCCAAAACTAGAAAAACCTAGACTAAAAAAAATTGTGTTATTTAAACAGTGAAGGTAATTAACCATTGGTACAATTTATCTGGTGATGTGATGGATTCTCCATCACTTGACGTATCAACATCAAGACTGGATGTTTTTCTAAAAGACATTCTATAGTTCTAACAGAAGTTACGGACTTGATACAGAAATTACTGGGTGAGGTTCTATTGTTTGTGTTAGGTAGGAGGTCAAACTACATGATCACAAGAGTCCGATCTGGCCTTAAATATATATGATGTTGAATCTCTTTTATCATTACCTGCAAAAAAGACCTAGTGGTTTTCTCTTCACCTTCAACATATTGAGGGGAAAAACAATCTAAGCCATTCATTGCTTGCCTCTTCCAGTCACTTTCCCTTCCCACCCCAAAATTCATCCAGCATTTCTTGGAGTATAGGCAGTCTGGTCCATAAGCCATATCCTACAACAGCAGCACTTAAAACCTCTTCTGCAGCCTGCTGAACGTACTGGCTCTTTAAACAGTTTCATTTATGCGGATACAGGTGCATTGGAAATCTCAATGGATGTGATTACTACTAGGCCAGAAAGCTTCTTCAGCCAACTAAGGAAGCATCAGACATCAAAAATACTTGAGACAGATAACTAAATGATGTAACTTTTTGCTAATTTTTTCTGACCTTTTTAACTTCAAAAGTTATCTTCCACTAAACTATCATTTTTTGTTTGTGCTAAGAATATAAGCTCTGTGTAACTACCAACATCAAGTAATTATGGCTGAAATAGCTTAAAGAAATCGAACAGTTAAGCTTTCTTGCACCGAAATTAAGAATATTCAGGCTTCACGGATTCTTTTAGAGTTGAAACTTATTACTGTAACACTCTTCATGCTGACCTTCAGCAGAGACCATCTCTCCAATCACAAGTGGAAACTGTATTACAATCATTAGCATGTGACTATCAGACCAACAATGTGGAAAACTTCTCTTTACACTGCTCTTACAGAAACTAATTGCCCTTTTTTAAGAAGTTCTTAGACACTGTGTTTAGCTTAAATTATTAGTCCTATTTAAAATAGCCAGAGGTTGGTACAATCCCCCGGGACATTAAAATGCTTAAGAGTTTTCTCTTAGCCGCCTCAAAATGTATATATAAATAATTTCTTTCCCTTAATGTGTACAATAACCGGGAAAGTTTAAACATTTGAATTCTCTCTCCCCTTGAGCTATAAAGCCATACTTCCTTTTTCTAGAGAAATTGTCTGAGCCTGATGGTAGCCTTTAGTGCAACACTAGAGATCATGTCATGTGCTACAGATGGGGCTCACTAACAGCAATGGTATGTTGCTCTGTTGGATTTATAACATGAGGGTCATCAATTGGTATAATAAGAACATAAGAACTGCTATACTGGGTCGGACCAGTGGTCCATGTAGCCCAGTCTCCTGTCTCTTACAACGGCCAGTACCAGAGCTTCAAGGGGAGTGTAAAGAACAGGGTAATTATGGAGAGACCAACCCATGTCTGCCCTTCCTGGATTCTTGCAGTCAGAGGTTTAGGGGTACCCCGAGTATGGGGTTACAGACCTGACCGTCTTGGCTAATAGCCATTGATAAACCTAGGCTCCATGAACTTAACTAGTCCTTTTTTGAACCAGTCATACTTTTGGCCATCACAACATTCCATGGCCATGAGTTTCCACAGGTTAATTGTACATCGTGTGAAAAAGTATTTCCTTGTTTGCATTAAACCTGCTGCCTATTAATTTAATCAGTGACCCTTATTTTTTTGTTACTGTTGCTATTGTTCTAATAAAATAGTGCTTTAAATATTTGACCATTTTTAACAAGGACAATATGTGACTGATCAATCGACTAATTATTTGTGGACTGGTCAAATGCCAAATCCTAACAACCATCTTACCAATCAGCTAATCGTTCTGCCAGGTGGTGCTCTGTCCCTTTGTTTTGTTTCAACAGAAATAGCTACTGATTTTTCAGTCTGACACATCTGGCTTTTCTGCACATCAGAAAATATCAGGAGCACCTTCTATTTAGAACTTTTACAAGAATGGTGAACTGAATACTAACTATTCCAAATAATATCTATACAAATATTTGTTTATTGTGTTGCAGGGAATAGCAACAGTCCTTGAGTTAATTTTCCAAAGCTTAATTTCCCAGCCTGTTGGCCACACATAATGCTCTTCCAATCACAAAAGGGAAAAGATACTCAATGTTCTTCCTGTAGTTCCTGAAGAAAGATCAAGACTATCTGTCCAAGATACCCATTCCCTTTCTGGAGACCTCATCTCTGCTCTTCCATCCCCGCCCCCCAAAATATGGACTGCATACTTCTGTGCCACCCACGCAGAAAAACACAAAATAAATCTGCAGGGGGACACGTCTCTCCTCCCCAGAAGTGCGTCTGTTCCAGCATTCCTGGAGCAGCTTCAGAGATGCAAATCACTGCAGCGGGAGGGAGACTGGGCATGAGTGCCTGCAGGCGAGATGTTGATCACCATCAGGGGGTGGAGATAGCCAACAAGCGCGAGAGACACTGTCTCTCTCTCGATATTGTGGCTCGAGGGGCGTGGAGGAGGGTAGGTCTTTTTGTTATGCAGGAGGAAGGCTCTGTCCCTGAGGCAGAAATGTAGCAGCCTGCCTAGAAAAATTTAACTTCTTGAGAATTGGGGAAAAAAAAAAAAAAAAAAAACCACTTAAACATTAGTATCATGTTACTGAAAATTGTTTGTTTTTAAGTTAAAGAAAATAGCTTTTGTAAAAAAAAAACCAAACACATTTTGTTAATGTTGCTGTTGATGGTTAATTGATCTCATTCTCTGAGGCAGACATGTAGCAACCTATCTGCATAGTAACATTGTTAATTATTCTATTGTTAGTTAACTGTTCCCATTCTCAGACAATTCCCCCAGGAACATAAAAACCTGTAAAAGTTTTAAGGCCCCAGCATTGCCAGTGATGTAAAACCTTATAAATTACATGAGTAGGCTTTTCTTCAGTGAAATTTTAATTCAGGCTTCTGCAAGAAGGTTCTATGGAAACCAGATTTACTCTCCCTCAGTCTTTCACTGTGAACTATCATTTTTCTTTGTCTGACACATCCTTTTCCC
The DNA here is from genome assembly GCF_011386835.1 of Chrysemys picta bellii. Classification (NCBI taxonomy): domain Eukaryota; kingdom Metazoa; phylum Chordata; order Testudines; family Emydidae; genus Chrysemys; species Chrysemys picta. Next base: position 42,048,561 of record NC_088797.1, read on the forward strand.
AAGTTAAGAATCTAATGCCAAAATTTAAACTGGCAAAAAGCAAGCCATGAGGGCCAATGGGATATAAAGTCCTTCAAACAGGATCTTTGTCAGCTGAGTTCTACAGGAAAATTGTTTCCCCTGTCCTCCAAGTCTAAATACTGCAGTGTCTAAGATATAAGGTGTCTAAGCCTGTGTGACCTTATGTGTAGGATGGGAAGAAGAGCAGAGAGTGGCTCCAGCCCTGAATTATATATTAACATAGAAATAATTAACTCATTGTTGCTGATCTGGTCAGAATTTGCATCCCCACTCAAACATTCTGAAGACTAATATTCAGTTCTGGTACTTTCTAATGCAACATGTTTTTTATTTTCAAAATTGATGGGCAGGGGTAAAAACTATAAAGAAGTACATAATGATAAAATAAAAATGATTGACAGGAAAGACAGACAGCTGTTCCTTTTTCACAAGCCTACTTTGAAATGTTTCTACAGTGCTCATACTGTAATTCTAAATATTGATTTAAACTCATTCTACTCCAGAGCTCATACGTGCACTGCAGCACTAAATGAGTTGCTACACTTTTCTCCATTTCTTCCTCCCAGCACGAGATATAGGACTACTGTCTCATCGCTATTTCTTCTATGTCTTGCTGAAGACAACAGTGTAAATATTTAAGTAAATAGTACTGTCAAATATTGCTATAGCAGAAATGTCACTTACTTTACCACTAAAACAACTTTAACTGTTAGATGAAATTATGTGTCTGATTATATAGCTTTAAGTACATTAAATATTTAATATATACTAATTTTTTTCATCCATCAACTATTTTTTATTCACTACATTCTTCTGAAAGCCACAGTAACTTAGCTATAGTTAATCAAGTTTCACTTGATAAATTTCTAATGATTAAAAGAAGCTCCTTGGGCTATGAGCTATTTTAAGATATACATTTTTAACATCCTGAAATTTAGTGCGGCAGCCAAACATTTAACCATCCACTATTTTAAGAGTTAGAGGGGAAAAAAGGGAATTACCTTAACTAGAATAAGAAAGATTGTATGATGGAGGAGTAAGCTACTGCACTAGTTTTCTTCCTCTTCTACAAGCACAAATCCTAGCTTAGGTCTCAAATGTCCATTTGTTTAATCTTATCTGGGGCCCAAAACTAATCTGCCCTTTGGCATAATGGGAATTCTCTCTTTAAGCAAATCATAAAACCAGAAACTAATGTGGTTGCTGCACATCACAAATAAGCTATATTAATGGAGGGGTAAGTAAAATCTAAAAAATAGCACTAGTCCCTCAATTTCAAACACCAACGTTTCTTCAAAATCTAAACACATTTTGGTTGAAAAAATAGTCTGAACTTAGTATAACATTTACAGTCACTGCCTTTTTAAACAGGCATCTAGACCTCAAAACTCTAGAATCTAAAATCTCCTTTATGTTAATTTATCCTACAATAACCAACTCTCAATGTGCCTCAAATTAATTTTTAATTGTTTTAATTCAAGGAGAAAAGTAAGTGACACTAATTAGCTCCAATTCTATATCATAGGCCTAATTTAACCTGCCAGCGAGGGGATTAATAGAGACAAAAAAGAAAAATCAACAGTTTGCAAAGACATGCAGAATTTTCAAGAAAAGAATCTCTCCCCTCCAACACATGGAAGTTTATTACAATAGTCCACATGCCATCTACCCTACACAAAGAGTTAGGGTCACCTCAGTAAAAGGAAACTGTATTCTTTCCATATATGCCCTGCTAATTTTTGAAGTTATTAGTATTTTCAGCCTTTTTTGTATCCTACCCTGTTTCTCGTAGCAACAAACACTTTAGAGCAGCAGTTCTCAACCAGGGGGGTCTGGGGGGCCACAAGCAGGTTTCAGCGGGTCCACCAAGCAGGGGCCAGTGTTTGACTCACTGGAGCCCAGGGCAGAAAGCCAAAGCCCCGTTGTGCAGAGCTGAAGCCCGGGGCTCTGAGCTCTGCCATCTGGGGCTGAAGTTGAAGCCTGAGCAACTTAGCTTTGTGGGGTCCTCTGTGGTGTGGGGCCTCAGGCAATTGCCCTGCTTTCTACCCCCCAATGCCGGGCCTGACCTTTATATGCAGAAAACCAGTTGTGGCGGCACAGGTGGGCCATGGAGTTTTTAAATAGCATATTAGGGGGGCCTCAGAAAGAAAAAGTTTGAGAACCGACTCATTTTATATAAAGTGCATACACAAGCAAGCCTCAAAGATTTTTACTTTGCACGATGCAGACACTATGCTAATTACTCTTATCATCCTAATCTGGCCAATGATGCTGAAAATTTTGCATTTTCAAGTGCAACCTTTCACTTACTGAAATAAAGCCTTCACCCTACTCTTTCCACACCATTTTCTTTCAAATGTTTTGAACTTTGCATGCAAAAGTATGTTACACTGGAGTACAAATTAATTAGCCTGTTTTAACAAATATACATTAATATTTTTACAGACTTATAAAAGGACAGACATTCAACATAATGTATTTACTGATAATTTAGTAAATTCTCTAAAGACTTGGTGTTAAAAGTAGGTTAGTCAATTAGTCTTCCAAATCTGAAGTCCTTATTTCAAATAATCCCTTAATTGGCAAGTGACATGGAATTTTTTTGTGGCCACTTCATTAGGGAGAAAGAACATTTGCCACAGATTGTCACAATTGGTAATCTCTGCTCTAGAGTCCTTGAGCAGGAATAGCAGATATATTGAATCAGAATCCAGGTGCATGTCAGGATTGCTAGAAAATACCTTAAATTACTCTAATCTACACTAAATCTGATTTTTACCAGTGAGAATGCCCTCTCACTTACATTGTGCTAAAACAACACATACAATGAGTTACTTTTGCAGTTGTTTTCTTTTGCATCCCAGCCTAGATGACAGAAGGAAGTTTGCGTTATCCCCAGTAAATGCTACCATCTAGTGTTGAACCTTGCTATATGCTTAGCCAATTGTGGATGCCTTAAAGGAAACTTAATTGGCATTTAGATTACATGAACCACAAGATATATTCAGTCATATAGACACAAAATGACAATTCTATTATCATATTAGAAAAAGTAGGAAGCTACAGGTGTTTGGTTAAAAAAGTCTCTACTTATGCCAAATAAAAGAAATATAACATTCACATTTAAAATTAAACAGCTTACATGGGGGAAAATATCCATTTGTTATTCTTAACTAAAGCTTCACTGATAGACAGCAAAAAAAAGGACTTACGGAATTAATTTTATTGCTAGAAGTTGAAAGAGATGTAGAAAAACCTTCAAGTTAAATCAATGGGTTAAAACAAGTTAGCTTTCTCATCCATAAAAACAAACTTTTATCTTTTCAAGTATTAAACATCAAATTGACACTGAAAGTTACATTTGCAACAAGTGAATTTGCAAAATTCACAAGCCAAAAAGTGCAAAACCAGTATATAGCTACAGTAATATACTATCACATTCAGGAGGCCAGATCCTCAGCTAGTGTAAGTTAGCCCAGACTACATTTGTACCAGCTAGTGATCTGGTCCATAGTATGTTTGATTAAGTTGAATATAAACTTAATTACTGTAATAATCACTAATTATCAAAAATATCAGGTATGCATTATAAGCATGAAAAGCAATTATTGTTAGAACTTGACTTTCTGCTTTTAATGTTGCAAAATTATCAATATAGATTTTTGCACTAGATTTAATAGACAATGGGACTGTTTTCAGAGAAAAAAATATGACTTGGGGACCTTGCTTCTAGTTGAGGACAAGATGGAGAAAAGGTAAGAACTAGCTGACCAGTCTTCTCTCAGAATTTCCCATTATCTAATGCAGGGGTCGGCAACCTTCGGCACGCAGCCTATCAGGGTGATCCACTGGCGGGCTGCGAGACATTTTGTTTACGTTGACCATCCGCAGGCACGGCCTCCTGCAGCTCCCACGGTTTACCCTTAAACGGCCACGGTTTACCCTTCCCGGTCAATGTGGCCACGGGCCACAGGGTCATGCTGGCCACCACTCCGATTGGTCATATTTTTTCCCCCTCTTTGAAAACAATGCTGACCCCTGATCTAATGCTTTTTGCAATCAAGCCTCCTGCAGGTGGGAAATGTAACAGGTTAGGATGGTTTTAAAAATAAAATGAAGTTACTTATTGTCTTTTGCATCTGTCTGTCTCCCCTTCCATCATTCTTCCTTTCCCCCCTATGATGGGGCTTTTACTTTAGATACAAAGAATGCCCGATCTGGAAGTTGGTGGGTCCTGCCTGAAGGTAGAGTTTTTGATAACTAGTCACGTGGGGACTCTTTGGCCAAACTTAATCACAGTACTACCAGTAGGTGAGAGAGGGTGAGAAAGAGAGACCTTTTAAAAACTGAAATTTACATGCAACAGCTGACTCAGCATATCTCTTCTGTTTATTTCCACACTTTTCTACAGTCCTCATCAACTCAAATATAAATTACAGACACTTCCGACTCCAGTGTGAGGTAGGGAAGTATTATCCCTCTTTTATAGATGGTGTGACAGACACAGACCAGTGGGGTACAGGAGTCTGGTAGAGGCCAAATATACTGGTCACTGGATGAGTAGTTTTCTGTTCCCTGAGTGACCAGAGAAGGGACTGCACTAGAGTAATCAGGAACCTGCTAGAACCAGTTGAGGAATCAATTAAAGCAGGCTAATCAGGGCACCTGGGTTTTAAAAGCTCACTTCAGTTTGTGGTGCTAGTGTGAGGAGCTGGGAGCAAGAAGCTGAGAGTGAGAGGGTGTGCTGCTGGAGGACTGAGGAGAACAAGCATTATCAGACACCAGGAGGAAGGTCCTGTGGTGAGAATAAGGAAGGTGTTTGGAGGAGGCCATGGGGAAGTAGCCCAGGGAGTTGTAGCTGTCATGCAGCTGTTACAGGAGGCACTATAGACAGCTGCAGTCCACAGAGCCCTGGGCTGGAACCTGGAGTAGAGGGCGGGCCCGGGTTCCCCCAAACCTCCCAATTGACCTGGACTGTGGGTTTTTCCAGAGGGGAAGGTCTCTGGTCTGTTCCCCAACCCACATGGTGAATCTCTGAGGCAAGAAAATCTGCCAATAAGTGCAGGACCCACCAAGATAGAGGAGGAACTTTGTCACAATGGGGAAACTGAAGCAACAAGATTAAGTGATTTGACCAAGGTTACAACATGAACTGTAATTCCAGCAATTCTAACCTTGTATAGGAACATAGGGGAAAAGTTCATGGAGCAGAGTCTTAGGTAAGGGACCGTGACTTATTGGCACTGGGGATCAGGGCTCTTGAGTTTTGTTTACCAGTTTTACCACACTTGCTCCAAGACATTTGGCAAGTCACACGTCTGTACTTCCACCTCCCTAGCTGTAAAATGGGTAGACAACCAACTTCAGTCATAGGAAATTGAGAAGCTTTTTTGTAAAGCTCTGAGCTCCTACTTAACTTCAAAGTAGTACTTTTCCATTTGCTCATGCATTCTTTCAAGATATTACTAGCTCATTTTTCAAAATGAAGACAGTTGCTAGCTTTAAAGCCATGCCTGTTCAAAAATGTATTAATGGTAAGTTAACTCATTAAAAAACTAATTAGGAATTCAATTAGGTTATAAAGTTTGTCAAACTATGTTTAAAATTTAATCTATTTTGTCAAAAGCAACATCTATAAGAAGAGCGTATTCTTAAGGGACAATATTCTTAACAGTCATTTTTTTGAATTAAAAAAGCAAGGCAGTCATAAAACTCATTTGCAAAGGTTAATACAGCCCCAAAGGCATTCATCTCCAGTTTTCCTGTTTTTAGGAGATGCTGAAGCCCTCAAGAACCCAAATCAGAATTTAAAAAGTTAGGTCCTACTCCCAGGACCGTAACAAAATGGCCAAATCCCTCCAATACAAAGCTCCTGATTTTGAGACATGCTGAGTACCTACAACTGAAGTCAGCAGGAAATGACGGCAGCACCTCTGAAATCAAGCCCCAAGGCTGTCGTACATGTAAGTGAGACTTATGGTACACAGAAGGGAAATGTTTTCACTGAGCAGCCTTTTTTGAGAGAGTCTAAAACTCACATTGTTTTTGCTACATAAAGTTTTTTTTTTTAATACTATATCTTGGATGCCTTTAAATTTTTTATTTTTATGAAATCACATGCTAGAGAAATCAGCATAATTTTACAAGACATTATAAAAGTACAAGCTTCCCTGCGTCAGTGAAGCCACAAAAATAAAATTATGCCAATCCATAAGACATCATTGCTTTTACAGGATGCCTTTAAAAAAAAAAAAAAAAAAAAAAAAAAAAAAAAGGCGTTCAGTTAAGTCATGGCATGTGTGTCGTCTGAACAGACAATTTTTCCCAAATAAAACAAACTACTTTCTTTTAATTATTAAGAGTTATGAATATTGTCAATTAACAAAATCATTGGATGGGGGAAGAAAAGCATACTTTTCTTCAGTATCTTATACTATTAGCATAAGCCTATCTTTTCTATGACAGCTGTCAACATTTGGGGTCAAGTTTATCTCCAGTGCAAATGATGTACATACAGCTGTAGTCATCACTTAAATCCTCAACATGATGATTAAGTAGAATTCAAGTGGAGATCTCCTGGATCAGGATGAATGTTGCCGTTGGTGAATATACCTTCAAGTTCTACCTCTACATGTCCTCCCATACCAAGATTAAAAGCCCATTAGACTGATATTGTTTTTACTATTGGAACACTCCTTTTCCTTATTAATGAATAAACAACTGTAGTTTTCACATTAACATCAGGCAAATCAACGTGTATACTCATTCTCAGTCATCAGAACAGTAAAAACTTCTTGTAAAAGGTAATTCAAGCAGAGGGCAAAACACTTGTACCCCCTCTTTCCATTATTTTTCCCAAAAGTGGAACAGCAGTATGCTTTGCTACTAAAAACTGAAAGCAACATTAAGTATAAAACCACCTTATAAATCCAAGCTGTTCATTTTCTTACTGCACACTTAATGAGCCACCTCTGAAGCATTTTGGATAATCTACAACAAGGAGCTGCTTAATTCTCTCATGTCAATTAATATTCACAGCAGGCATATCACTTTAAAAAAAATCTTCCATGCAAGCCGAGTTTCATAAGAGCTATTTAGGGCTATCTTAATTGCTATCCACCTGCTAAAAAGGAGCGCAGGGATGGCAGAAATTAATTCAAGTCGCCCCTCAAACTTGGCTACATTTTGAGAGTCCCAGAGTATACAGCACTAAAGCCTTCACTCTGAGCTGTCTTATCACCAGGGTATTTAAATACTGTACACCCAAAAGGTTCTCTATTCTGCTCCTCTTCCCTCCCCCCATTTGTGAGGGTACATTTTAGTCTTCTCTTCCCTTTTCCTCTCAACCTTCTTATCATGGACTTATATTGGGGTGGGAGAAGGAAGGCAGGCACTACAACAATCTTTGGAACAATAAATGCTGTATCAGTGGGCAGAATGACAGACCTGAGTGCTGTCAGCACACAGCTGAGTCACAAAATCTCAGCCTGTCAAAATGGCTGCCATCTCCAATAATTCCCTCTTCTGTTATCCCTTCAATCAAGTCTTAGTTACTTATAGTACATGGATATTTAATATTTTTCCCCGTACGGCATCATTTTATATATTAAAAGTATTATTTGGTTTATTTGCCATGGATACCCATTTTTAACCAAAGATCCCCCTGCTGAAGAAACAAGGTGTGAGTACTAACCTTGGGGTGAGTGAGTTTGCTTGGCTGTTTGTGTTTTTAATCTCTCTTTCAGGTTATTTCAGTTACTGGGTCAGTTGGGATTGTGTGTCTGGGGAATTGTTTGAGCCTTTGTTCCCTGGATCATCCTTGATCAGCCTCAATCAGCCTTGTGATCACCCTCCCTCTGTGTGATTAACGAGGCGGTAGGGCTGACCGAGGAGAGAAGTCCTTAAAAGCCAGAGGCTAAGCGACCACAATTAAGGGACCACAAAACAGGAGAGTTTGGGAGGGAGTCATAATATAATTGCTATGGTTAGGAAGCATCCATGCCCACAAGGAATTCATTGACAGTATTCATATGGAGACTTCCAAGGCTGAGCAAGCTATCCAGCTACAGAGGACTGCTGTCACACCACCTAGGGGAGGAGGATATGGCTCTCTCATAGGGAGGACACTGGCTGCTGGTTCCTTCTGGCAAAAGATGAATATAAACAGATAACAAGAATGTAGGGACAAAATTAGAAAGGCCAAGGCACAAAACAAGATCAAACTAGCTAGAGACATAACGGGTAACAAAACATTCTACAGATACATTAGAAGCAAGAGGAAGACCAAGGACAGGGTAGGCCCATTACTCAATTGGGGGTCGGGTGGGGGGAAGAGGAATAACAACAGAAAATGTGGAAATGGCAGAGGTGCTTAATGACTTCTTTGTTTGTCTGAGGTAGGATCAGAAGGTAAAATAGGAAAAGAACAAGTTAAAAATTACTTAGACAAATTAGACAAGTTGCAGAGTAGCAGCCGTGTTAGTCTGTATCCGCAAAAAGAACAGGAGTACTTGTGGCACCTTAGGCCTGGTCTACACTACGACTTTAATTCGGATTTATCAGCTTTAATTCGAATTTACCCTGCAACCGTCCACACAACGACGCTATTTATTTCTATGTAAAGGGCCCTTTAAATCGATTTCTGTACTCCACCCCGACGAGCGGAGTAGCGCCAAAATCGATTTTAACATTTCGAATTAGGGATAGTGTGGCCGCAATTCGATGGTATTGGCCTCCGGGAGCTATCCCACAGTGCATCATTGTGACCGCTCTGGACAGCAATCTAAACTCGGATGCACTGGCCAGGTAGACAGGAAAAGCCTCGCGAACATTTGAATTTCATTTCCTGTTTGCCCAGCGTGGAGAGCACAGGTGACCACAGATAGCTCATCAGCACAGGTAACCATGCAGGCTGATAATCAAAAAAGAGCACCAGCATGGACCGTGAAGGAGGTACTGGATCTGATCGCTGTATGGGGAGAGGATTCAGTGCTTGCAGAACTTCGTTCTAAAAGACGAAATGCAAAAACTTTTGAAAAAATCTCCAAGGGCATGATGGAGAGAGGCCACAATAGGGACTCTGAGCAGTGCCGCGTGAAAGTCAAGGAGCTCAGACAAGCCTATCAAAAAACAAAGCAGGCAAACGGTCGCTCCGGGTCAGAGCCGTGGACATGCCGCTTCTACGCCGAGCTGCATGCAATTCTAGGGGGGGGGCTGCCACCACTACCCCACCTGTGATCGTGGATTCTGGGTCGGGGATAGTCTCATCAGCGACGCCTGAGGATTCTGCCGATGCGGGAGAGGAGGAGGAGGAGGATGAGGATGAGCTTGCAGAGAGCACACAGCACTCCGTTCTCCCCAACGGGCAGGATCTTTTTCTCACCCTGACTGAAGTACCCTCCCAAGCCTCCCAAGCCAGTACCCAAGACTCTGACCCCATGGAAGGGACCTCAGGTGAGTTTACCTTTTAAAATATAAAACTTGTTTTAAAAGCAAACGGTTTTTAATGATTACTTTGCCCTGAGGACTTGGGCTGCATTCGCGGTCAGTTCAGCTACTGGAAAAGTCTGTTAACGTGTCTGGGGATGGAGCGGAAATCCTCCAGGGACATCTCCATGAAGCTCTCCTGGAGGTACTCCAAAAGCCTTGCCACAAGGTTTCTGGGCAGTGCATCCTTATTCCCTCCTCCATGGTAGGACACTTGACCACGCCATGCTTGCAGCAAGTAATCTGGTATCATTGCCTGACAAACCCTGGCAGCATATGGTCCCGGTGTTTGCTGGCATTCAAGCAACATCCGTTCTTTATCTTGTTGTGTAATCCTCAGGAGAGTGATATCACTCCTGGTAACCTGGTTGAAATACGGGAACTTAATTAAGGGGACAGAGGTGGCCGTTCCTACTGGGCTGTTTGCCTGTGGCGGAAAATAAATCCTTCCCTGCAGTTAGCCAAGCGCAGATGGGAAATTGGCCCTGAGTTTTTCGCGTTTGGCTAGCAGGGATCTTCCCTGTTACCAGCCACGCGGTGGGGGGAGGGGTACCGTGATCATCCCAGAGAATTCATGGCGGGAGGGGGGCGGCGGCGGGGGGGGGGTGGTTAGTTTGGTGCCTGCAGGGATCTTCACTGATACCAGCCACACGGTGGGGGGGAGGGGTACAGCGATCATCCCAGAGAATTCATGGCGAGAGGGGGGGGGTGGTTAGTTTGTTTTCTGCTGCTGCTGAATGTTAACAGAAAAACCGCAGCACTCTACAGGCTATGCTTGGTATGTGGGAAAGGAGGGCGCAGAAGCTGTAAAACAATGGCTTACCATGGCCGCATGCAAGCCGAATTCTGTTGCCCAGACCTGTGATCTCTAGCAGCAAAGCCACAGGCACTCAGCATTAAGAGGCAAAATGCGACCTTGCACAGAAATCACATGTGCTATGTAATGTGAATAGTGTTGGTCACCGTGAAAGAGTATAAGCATTGTTCTGCAAAACGTAGCTTTTTAAACAAGTCTCTCTTTTTTCCCCTCCCTACAGCAGCTGCAAATTCCTCAAGCCTCCCTCCTCCATCCCGAAGGTTATCACAGATAAGGCGTCGTAAGAAGAGAACGCGAGACGAGATGTTTTCTGAAATTATGGAATCCAGCCGCAGTGACAGAGCTCATCTGAATGAGTGGAAGGAAACAGTTTCAAAGTATAGGAAAGAAGCCAGTGAACGTGAGGACAGGAGGGACCAACGTGAGGACAGGAGGGACGCTCGAGATGAGAGGTGGCGGCAGGAAGACCAGAGGAGGCAGGATGCAACGCTGGGGCTGCTGCGTGAGCAAACAGACATGCTCCGGCGTCTGGTGGAGCTTCAGGAACGGCTGCTGGAAAACAGACTGCCGCTTCAGCCCCTGTTCCACCCTCCCCCCTCCCCATGTTCCGTATCCTCCTCACCCAGACGTGTAAGAACGCGGGGGGGGGGAGGCTCCGTACACCTTCCCATTCCACCCCAGTAGACAGCCCAAGCAAAAGGCTGTCATTTTTTTAACCTTTTCTTTGTGGCTTTTTCCTTCCCAGCAATCCTCCTCCCAAATACCACCCGGGTTCCCTCCCTCTTTTTCTATTCTATTAATAAAGAATAAATGATTTTTAAATGATAGTGACTTTATTTGGTTTGAAAGAAAGCTGGGGGAAGGGGGAGGGTGGGTTCCTTACAGAAAATCAGTCAATAAAGGGGGCGGGTTTTCATGAAGGAGAAACAAACAGATATTTCACACTGTAGCCTGGCCAGTCATGAAACTGGTTTTTAAAGCTTCTCTGATGCACAGCGCTTCCTGGTGTGCTCTTCTAATCGCCCTGGTGTCTGGCTGCGCGTAATCAGCAGCCAGGCGATTTGCCTCAGCCTCCCACCCCGCCATAAAGGTCTCCCCCTTACTTTCACAGAGATTGTGGAGCACGCAGCAAGCAGAAATAACAATGGGGAGATTTCTTTGGCTGAGGTCAGAGCGAGTCAATAATGATCGCCAGCAACCTTTTAAACGGCCAAATGCACATTCTACCACCATTCTGCACTTGCTTAGCCTGTAGTTAAACAGCTCCTGACTCCTGTCCAGGGTGCCTGTGTACGGCTTCATGAGCCATGGCATTAAGGGGTAGGCTGGGTCCCCAAGAATAACTATTGGCATTTCAACATCCCCAACGGTTATTTTCTGGTCCGGAAAGTAAGTCCCTTGCTGCAGCCCTTTAAACAGAGTAGTGTTCCTGAAGACGCGAGCGTCATGAACCCTTCCCGCCCAGCCAGCGTTGATGTTGGTGAAACGTCCCTTGTGATCCACAAGTGCTTGCAGCACCATTGAAAAGTACCCCTTGCGGTTTATGTACTCAGTGGCTTGGTGCTCCGGTGCCAAGATAGGGATATGGGTTCCGTCTATCGCCCCACCACAGTTAGGGAATCCCATTGCAGCAAAACCATCCACTATAGCCTGCACATTTCCCAGAGTCACTAACTTTCGTAGCAGCACCTGAGTGATTGCTTTGGCTACTTGCATCACAGCAGCCCCCACAGTAGATTTGCCCACTCCAAATTGATTCCCGACTGACCGGTAGCTGTCTGGCGTTGCAAGCTTCCACAGGGCTATCGCCACGCGCTTCTCAACTGTGAGGGCTGCTCTCATCTTGGTATTCTGGCGTTTCAGGGCAGGGGACAGCAAGTCACAAAGTTCCATGAAAGTGCCCTTACGCATGCGAAAGTTCCGCAGCCACTGGGAATCGTCTCAGACCTGCAACACTATGCGGTCCCACCAGTCTGTGCTTGTTTCCCTTGCCCAGAATCGGCGTTCCATGGATAGAATCTGCCCCATTAACAACATGATCTCCAAAGCACCGGGGCCCGTGGTTTCACAGAATTCTGTATCCGTGTCCATGTCCATGTCCATGTCCATGTCCTCATCATGCTTGTCGCTGCGCTGCCGCCGCTGCCTCCTCGCCTCGTTTTTCTGGTCCTGGCTGAGCATAAACTCCACGAGAACGCGCGAGGTGTTTACAATGTTCATGACTGCTGTCTTGAGCTCAGCGGGCTCCATGCTTGCCGTGGTATGGAGTCTGCAGTGTTCACCCACCCAGGAAAAAAGGCGCGAAAATGGTTGTCTGCCGTCCGTTGCTTTCATGCAGGGAGGGAGGGAGGGAGGAGGGAGGAAGGAGGTGAGGCTGTACCCAGAACCACCTGCGACGATGTTTTTTGTCCCATCAGGCACTAGGATCTTAACCCACAATCCCAATGGGCGCGGAAGACTGCGGGAACTATGGGATAACTATGTAGCTACCCACAGTGCAACGGTGCAGAAATCGACGCTAGCCCCGGTACTTGGACGCACACCACCGAATTAATGTGCTTAGTGTGGCCGCATACATTTCGACTTTATACAACCTGTTTTTCAAACCTCCCGTAGTGTAGACATACCCTTAGAGACTAACAAATTTACTAGAGCATAAGCTTTCGTGGGCTACAGCCCAAACTAACTAAATTTGTTAGTCTCTAAGGTGCCACAAGTACTCCTGTTCTTTAGACAAATTAGATGTCTTCAAGTCACCAGGGGCTGATAAAATGCAGCCTAGAATACTCAAGGAGTGGAGATATCTGAGCCATTAGTGATTATCTTTGAAAAAGTCATGGAAGATGGGAGAGATTCCAGAAGACTGGAAAAGGGGAAATATAAATGCCAATTTATAAAAAAAAAAAATCAAATAAGGACAACCTGGGGAATTTACAGACCAGTCAGCTTAACTTCTGTACCCGGAAAGATAATGGAACAAATAATAAAGCAATCAATTAGCAAACATCTAGAAGATAATAAGGTGACAAGTAACAGTCAGCATGGATTTGTCAAGAACAAATCGTGTCATACCAGATAGCTTTCTTTGACAGGGTAACAAGCCTTGTGGATGGGGGGAAGCCGTAGACATGGTATATCTTGACTTTAGTAAAGCTTTTGGGCGGGAGGGAAAGCTCAGTGGTTTGAGCATTGGCCTGCTCAACCCAGGGCTGTGAGTTCAATCCTTGAGGGGGCCACATAGGGATCTGGGGCAAAATCAGTACTTGGTCCTGCTAGTGAAGGCAGGGGGCTGGACTCAATGACCTTTCAAGGTCCCTTCCAGTTCTAGGAGATAGGATATCTCCATTAATTAATTTTTTTTTTTATTTAATTTTGACACTGTCTCACATGACCTTCTCATAAACAAACTAGGGAAATGCAACCTATGAGTAGCTACTAAAAGGTGGGTGCAAAATTGGTTGGAAAACCATTCCCAGAGAGTAGTTATCAATGGTTCACAGTTACCCTGGAAGGGCATAACGAGTGGGGTCCCACAGGGATCAGTTCTGGGTCTGGTTCTGTTCAATATCTTCATCAATGATTTAGATAATGGCATAGAGAGTACACTTATAAAGTTTGCGGATGATACCAAGCTGGGAGGGGTTGCAAGTGCTTTGGAGGATAGGATTATAATTCAAAATGATCTGGACAAACTGAAGGACAAATGCAAAGTACTCCATTTAGGAAGGAACAAGCAGTTGCACACATACAAAATGGGAAATGACTGCCTAGGAAGGAATACTGTGGAAAACAAACTCGGGGTCATAGTGGACCACAAGCTAAATAGGAGTCAACAATGTAGCACTGTTGCAAAAAAAAGCAAACATCATTCTGGGATGCATTAGCAGGAGTGTTGTAAGCAAGACACGAGAAGTAATTCTTCCACTCTACTCCCCGCTGATTAGGCCTCAACTGGAGTATTGTGTCCAGTTCTGGGCACCACATTTCAGGAAAGATGTGGGTAAATTGGAGAAAGTCCAGAGAAGAGCAACAAAAACGATTAAAGTTCTAGAAAACATGACCTATGAGGGAAAATTGAAAAAACTGGGTTTGTTTAGTCTGGAAAAGAGAAGATTGAAAGGGGAGAAGATTACAGTTTTCAAGTACATAAAAGTTTGTTACAAGGAGGAGGGAGAAGAATTGTTCTTCTTAACCTCTGAAGATAGGACAAGAAGCAATGGGCTTAAATTGTAGCAAGGGAGGTTTAGGTTGGACATTAGGAAAAACTTCCTGTCAGGGTGGTTAAGCACTGGAATAAATTGCCTAGGAAGGTTGTGGAGATTTTTAAGAGCAGGTTAGACAAACACCTGTCAGGGATGGTCTAGATAATACTTAGTCCTGCCATGAGTGCAGGGACTGGACTAGATGACGTCTCAAGGTCCCTTCCAGTCCTATGATTAATTCAGTGTGTTATATATATGATCACAGAGTTGTCATTTTGTTTCTTGTTAAAATTTTTGAAATGCACACTTAAGACAAAAAACAACTGTAACTCTGCAATGTAATGACAACATACAAGCAACCGTCCAAAAACTAATTTAATTTGATTTGGAACCATAAACATAATCACTTAATCATAATCCTAGGTTACTGCATAGTATCTCTACCGGACAAAGCTAAGGTTATGCCTTAATGGTGCATTTCCATACCTTAACACATTCAGATTTCTTTTAAGCTTAAGGTTTACTCTGGATTTCCTTGTTTTGGGGATAATTGCAGTATCACTATAACATATTTTGTCCAAAATTACTGATCGGTACTTAACCTTAAAAATTCATTTAAAACTAGTTTTTCTCTGGAAATGTATATGTGGGTAAAGACATATGGGTATTTCAGACAGCTGAGAGACTGTGTGTATTTATGTAGAGTTTTATTCTGTCCAAAGAAACAGGTTTATTAGTGCCAGCACTGCCTCAATCTTATGACCCAATCTGAAGCCTTTATTATTATTGGAGGTGGTTAGTTACTCCTGGAGATTTGGTCACTAGCACCATCTCACTAACTTTACTCCAGAAGGGTAGAAAGGAAACAAGACAGTAATCACAGTGTATTACTAACCAGAAGTGAAATAATAAATATATGCAAGATACAGTACCAGTAGCATTGACCATTATTCTCCAACAGCTTCTCCACCATGTGTTCTACTCTTACAAACCAGCTTGGTACAGCTTTGTAAATTAGAGGGGTATCTGACCTGTAAGAAAAGAGTGCACAAACAGGTTCACACAGATATGTTTTAAATATTTTGAATATCTTCTTACCTAGCAAACAATATATTGTTATGATGCCAACTTCCTCTCTCCAGAACCAAACACTTCAATGGTCAATATTTAGTTAATGTACTGACAGATGAATTTCTGCACAAAACACACACTTGTTAGGAATTATTGTACTTAGTCAATTTATTTTTGTAACAGTTCCATATTTTCAAAACCCACAACAAAATGTAGCAAGTTATTTTCGATCTTGAAAATAAACAAGAGAAACTATTTGTGGGGGATTCATTTTATATTCCTACACCTTATTTTACATCTGACTGATGTATATCAATGCTGATTTTAATGTAAAACAAGTCAAATTCTTAAGCCTTCCAACTGTGTTTATGTTGTAGCACTTCCCACCACATATAAAATCAACCTGAAATGTTATTACAGAAACAAGTTCATTTAGGCATGTTTCAACTAGCAGTGTAAAATACTACAAACAATTAGTAATGAAAATTTTAAAAATTAACACTCAGATTCATAAAGTTTAAGGCCAGTCTGATGTTCTGTATAACACAAGCCATTACATTTCACACAGATACCCTTGTATTGAGCCCAATGATTGTGTTTGAGAGAAGGATATCTTTCAGAAAGGCATCCAGTCTTGAAGACTTCAAAACGGCGAATCCACCACTTTTTAGTAGTTGGTTCCAATGGTTGATCACCTTTTAAAAATATATGCCTTATTTCTGGTCTGAATTTGTCTGACTTCAGCTTCCAACTACTAGTTCATGTTATGTCTTTCTCCAGTAGATTTTAATACTTAGTATCTTTTGCAGGGCCGGCTCTAGGTTTTTTGCTGGCCCAAAGCAAAAAAAATTTTGGCTGCTCCCCGTCCCAGCCCTGGGCTCCTCGCCGCACTCCTCTGCTGCCCCAACCCTGGGCTCTCCCCCACCACCTGCACTCCCAGCCCTGGGCTCTCACCCCCCCCCCACCCGCACTCCCCTGCCGCCCCAGCAGGACAGGGTGTTCGGTAGAAGCTTGCTATCTAAATTAAGACACCTGTGGACGTATACTACCTTTTCTTTCCAATAATTTCTGCAAGTGCCTGCATGTAAATTAGTAGACTTTCTTCACTGCTATATTTAAAAATCTCATTTTTATTAAATGAAAATAAATTCTGTACGTGAAACAGTAAAGATAAGATTTCAATATAGATTTTGATTCTCCTACACCCTCATAAATTACAAGTGTATCCACTTATGCTGTTTGACCTAACAGAAAGCAGAACCAGATCCAAAAAAAGACCAGAAATATAAAGGTAAGATTCCCACTGGACAGTCTCTTCCACACACCAATCTCTGTCCTCTTCATATACAACATCAACAGATATTTCACTTAGCAGTCACTGGGTATTTTTTCCTCACTTATTTGACAAACATGTGTTAAACCAGGATACAGGTACAGAGTAGGTCATATTAATCCTAGCCATTCACTTGTTACACTTTAAAGACATCCTGCTAAGATGCAAACAGCAACGTATGTTTGCATGTAACTACAAACCAATTCCTCAGTATTTATTTTCTTCTACTGTATACAATACTGACCAGAAATAGGATACAAACCAGCTGTAGGACTATATGTACATTGTAGTCAATTATAACTCTGGATCTTCATTAGTGAAACTGAACAAAAGACTCTCTATGAAGGGGTTAACTTGCATTAATGGGGATTTAATGGGGATGAAATCTTATTCTAGCATTCAATGATAGAGCTTGATATTCTACATAATATTGTATAATCTTACACCGAAAAGAATAAGGCCTTTACTTTTCCCTCTACTAACCCCCACCAACAATTGTACACCCAAATCAATATCAGCTGGGATTACCCCTTTCTGTCTGATAATAGTTAAAATTTCAGGAAATACCTTTTCCACATGGAATCCTTGGAGTTTCTACAAAGTGAAACATCAACTGAGTATCTTACAGCAATGTAAAGCTAATAACAAAGAATTAATGTGTAAAGAAAAAAAAAATCACACAGTAAAACAGCTCAGGCAAAACCCTAGGGTGATTCAGAAGTAAGAATGTACCATCCTGAAGCTATTATTATTAAACCAAACTTAATTCAAAAGTAAAAAATCAACTTTATTTCAGTCATTTAAAATATTTGTTATTCTGCTTTGCTGAAAAATTTCTCTGCACATGCTAATGCCTGACAGAGCCATGTAGCAAATGTCAAAACATATCTAAGCTATATAAACATTTTAAGAAAAATCTAAAGGAGCAATAACTGTAGATTACTGTTGATATTCAGCACCAGTAGTTCTTTTGTAGAAACGATAATGGTAACATGCTCTCTGGACACTTACGAAATGTACTCTCTCTTTAAAATTCCTCTATTTCATCAAGTTGGAGAAATAGAAGCTACACATCACTTAGCTGTATACTGGAATGAGCATCCCCTCAAATCCATGAGATATTTTTGTACATAAGGAGAAGAAGGCTGGAAAGACTGCCTCTCTGCCTCGGTAATGGATTGTTGTGTGTCCAATACATATTTCCAGTAATTTTCTAATGCGGTGGTTCTCAACCTTACCATACTACTGTACCCCTTTCAGAAGTCTGATTTGTCATGTGTACTCCCCCCACCAAAATTCACCTCACTCAAAAACTACTTGCTTACAAAATCAGACAAAAAAAGTGTCACAGCCACTATTACTGAAAAATTGCTTACTTTCTCCTTTTTACCATATAAATATAAAATAAATCAACTGGAATATAAATATTGTATTTACATTTCAGTGTATAGTATATAGAGCTGTATAAACAACTCAGTCTGTATGAAATTTTAGTTTGGACTGACTTCACTGGTGCTTTTTATGTAGCCTGTTGTAAATCTGGGCAAATATCTAGATGAGTTCATGTACCCCCTGGAAGACCTTTTTGTACCCCCAGGGGTACATGTACCCCTGGTTGAGAACCACTGTTCTAATGTATGTTTTTGGACCGCATTGTCTCAGCCAAATTAAAATGTGGGTAAGGTAATATCTTTTATTGGACCAACTTCTGTTGATGAAAGAGAAACTTTCGAGCTAACCAGAACTCTTCTTCAGATCAGATATTTGTCTCTCCTATATCCTGGAACCAACATGGCTACAATACTTTTAACTTGGCTGTCCATATTTAACTCTGGATATCCTTACTACTTTTTCATTTTCTTTTATGCAGTTTTGCGGTAGACATTATCACCTGTGGGAGAAAACTTTTCACAAAGCAATCACTCTATATCTGACCTCTCAGGCCTTATCCTCAAGGGAAACCCGCACAATACATTTGAAAGAAGAGCCTGGGAGCTCATAACTTTAAACTCATAACTTTGCTAGACACTCAAAATCATGGACTGAATAGACACCCTGGATTTATGGCTTATTACAACAATCTGTAACCCCCCTACATTCCCCCCTTCCCCATGACTGGATCGATATTAACGGGACACTTCATCTTGAATGGTCCCTCCAAATGCATTAACTATTATGCTAAACTATCTGTTCCACCTTGTATTTAGCTGTGACACTAAGGCTTCGTCTATACTGGAACTTCATCGGCAAAATTTTGTTGTTCAGGAGTGTTAAAAAAACAAACAAACAAAAAAAACCCCACACACCCTGAGTGACAAAAGTTTTACCAACTAAAAGCACCGATGTGAACAGCGCTTTGTCGGAAGGAGCGCTCTCCTGCCAACAAAGCTGCTGCTATACTGCGTGCCTTTTAGCAGCACAGCTGTGGCGGCACACCCATGTCATTAAAAGCAAGGTAGTGTAGACAAAGCCTGAGCATATTTCCCAGAGCTAAAGAAGAGCTCTGTGTAAACTCAAAAGCTCATCTCTCTCACCAACAGAAATTGGTCCAATAAAAGATATTACCTCACCCACCTGTCACTCTTCCCATTTTCTTGTCATTTTAATAAACCAGAAATAATTTAAATTAAGAAACTGATTTCTAACCCATCATCCTTTAAGCTTTCTACCTTCGCTTTCACTGTGGCTGATGACACAAAATATCCAACCAACAGCTGTAGGTTCCTGATGTTGCTACAGCTATAGACGTGCATAGAAAGGCTGGACTTTCTTCTATCTCTTATCTTTCACAGTTCTTAGATTGCCTGTTACTGACACTTTTATCAAATTGAGCACTGTTGATATTAGGCTATCAAGGTCATGTGGGGTCACATTTGTCACTAATGTCAGTGACGTTGCACTCTATGATTTTATGAAAATATGCTAATGAGTTTGAATATAATGTAACAAATATGCTTCATGCAAAAGGTCTCTTGTAAGGTATCGTTACAAAGCTTATCATGTGGATGTGGTCATCCTATTTGTATAAATGTATCACTCTTGTATCGCAAACTAGAAATATGAAATAACTCTGAGGGCCTATTGTAATTATGCAAAGTGTGGGCCATTAATGGTGGTTTGGAATCTTGATGGCTCCCATCAACCAGGACAATTGACTGCAGATGGCTCTGTTTTACCTGTAAGTCTTCCCGTATACCTGTGTGCTGGCAAGTGGCTTATAAGGTCTTACAGTGATATGTGATCATGTCACCTGAACTGGAATCCATCTTTAACCTGGTGCTTTTCCACTGAGAAGGAGGGGTTGGGAACCCAGAGAGGGACAAAGGATTCCTGCCTTATGCAAAAGATATATTTGTCCGTGGAACAGAACAAAGGGAGGCAGCCATCATGAGAAATCCCTTAGCTACCACCTGAGCTGGAACAAGGGCTGTATCAGAGGAAAGAACTGTGCCCAGACTAGGAAGGCATCCAGTCTGTGAAAGAAACATATTGAAACCTCTCAGGGTGAGATTTTATCTGTACTCAGTTGTATTACTGTATTAGGCTTAGATTTGCGTGTTTTATTTTATTTCACTTGGTAATTCACTTTGTTCTGTCTGTTACTATTTGGAACCACTTAAATCCTACTTTCTGTATTTAATAAAATCACTTTTTACTTATTAATTAACCCAGAGTATGTATTAATACCTATGGGGAGAGGGGGGCAAACAGCTGTGCATATCTCTCTATCAGTGTTATAGAGGGCGAACAATTTATGAGTATAAGCTTTATACAAGGTAAAACTGATTTATTTAGGGTTTAGACCCCATTGGGAGTTGGGCATCTGAGTGTTAAAGACAGGAACACTTCTGTAAGTTGCTTTCAGTTAAGTCTGCAGCTTTGGGACACGTGGTTCAGACCCTGGGTCTGTGTTGGAGCAGACTGGGTGTTTGGCTCAACAAGCCAGGGTGTTGGAGTCCCGAGCTGGCAGAGAATGCAGGGCAGTAGTAGTCTTGGCACATCAATTGGCAGTTCCCAAGGGGGTTTCTGTGATCCAACGCGTCACAATGTCAGTTAAGGGAACGTTGCAAGGCTCCATTTTATATGCACTTTCCAAGCTGTCACCATTTTTCCCTATTGTTTGTGATTTACTTTTAAGACTTATCTGAATGTGTATCATAGCAGTAGGATGACAACATACAAAGGACCCTAGTTCTGATCATGTATTAAAGGAAGAACTCTTGACATCAGCAAGCAGTAAACCTTGATTTAAATAACTGAGTTTGAGTTTTAGTTTTGCATTTGTACTTTTTAGCTATATTCCTAAAGAAAGCTTGATGCAAATTAGTTGATAACATTAAAACGTTGATTTGTAACTAAATATAGCGTTTACACTAAATTTGGAATTTCTTTCTGCTAACCATGAAGATACACTACAGCTATATACATTTACCTAAACAATTATATAGTTAATTTATTCAAATTCTTAATTTTTACATTTATGTTAGAAAATGGTGAATATGTTTATTTGCTTTATAATTTATTTGTAATTTACAACAAGTCCTATTTGTGCAGAAACTCAAATTCAATTAAAAATTAACAAAAATAGCATTTTAAAATAGTTTAAACTTATCAAAAAATCTTAAATGTACTAGTTACATAAAAACTTTTATTATCAGAATCTTTATCAAAACATGTTTTGCACTTTAAATTAACTGATTTATTTTTTTAAAAAATCTCTATTTAGTGAATTTAACTGTTTCTAGTTGCCATGTGCTTCAGATTTTTAGAACTAATAGATTTTATCTCCTCTCACAGCTAGGTTTTATTTATAGATTGGAAGAGGGAAGCCATTTTCGTTTCTTTTTAAAACTTCCTATTTGGTTTCTCAGTTTTGAATATACTAGGTTAGTGAGCTGAACTAGCTGAATAAACTGAAATGAAGAAAATATTCTCTCTGCACCTACAGAAGAAGCTACTACTCTCAAAAGCTGCTTTAGAACTTCAGCTAACTCTGGTTCAGTAGTTTGACTTTCTTCAAAATTTCAGCAGATGGCATGTACTGCTTAATATCAGGGTGGATAAAAATCAATGATTTAAAAAAAAATCCAATTTTTTATTTAAAACTTTTTTTTTTTATAAAATGCTTTTTTGAGGGGAAAAACCTATCTAAAGATAGTTTTAATTAAGATACATTATAGCTCAAAGATATCTCATCATGGAATAGGATTATAAATTCTAATTCTATGGTATGAAACAATATATTCATGTAATGTTTAAGAAAAGTTTTTTAAATGAATTCCAATAGTTCATGGATGAGGGACCCAATATTATGGGGTTCCAGGGGCTTCTGTATAGATTATTTAGGTTAATCGTTCTATCTACCCAATGGGACTCAGTGCTCAGTCTAGAAGATACCATCAGAGATGCTTAGTTTTGCAGTTTTCGAACTGTGAATTTGTCTCTCCAAAGATAACATTCTTGTTAACAGCAAAAATGTTTTTAAATAAATATATAGAGAGGTGAGAAATAACAGACCTCAACCCTATTGTCCCTCTGCAAATTTGTGTACACAGAATCAATCCCTTACCTCTCTCTAAAAGTGCCAAGTTTCAAAAAGTTCAATGAATAGAAGATTGTTGGGAGCGGAACAGATCTAGACAGGGAGAAGAAGTCTGGAGATAAATGTGAGAAGAGACGGACACGCAGCAGAAACAAAAGTGAAACTGTCTTAGCAGCATATTCCAGAAGTCTTGAGGTCTTTCTGAGAGTAGCCTTCGTTGATTTGAGATCTACCATACCATTCTCTCACTAGAAGGGAAAACCTATAATGGCAGCAGGCTGTAAAAGAGACCCAGTTTGGGAATATTTTAATGAAGTTCCTCTACCTGTGGGTAAGACAGGCATGCATGCAAAATGCAAACAGTGCAACAAAGAAATGCAAGGCCTCATGGCCCGAATGAAACAACATCATGAGACGTGTTCCTTCTCAGGAGGAGACTGTGTTAAAGATGATGAAAGGAACATGTCTGAACATGCAGGATCTTCAGGTTGGTAAACTTTTTTATTTCATACTTCTTTCTTAAGGACTGCCTGTCTTCCTTCTGCACTATTCTTGAATTCTCATGCTTGAGCAAAAAAATATACCATAGTTGTTACTCTATGGTACTGTCATTTTAGATGCAGTTGTGATAAAAAATAAATAACTGAAATAGGCAGCTCTTCCTTTTGCAATTTCACCTTTAAAGTACTACTGAGTGTCAGTGAATACAATGAGTAATACTAAATGAGTAGTACGGTAATAATTAAATAACTGCATTGACTTATTTTGTTTAGGAGAATCCATCCTCAACATACAGGATTCTGAAGACTTCAGATCACCTTCAAGATCACCATCATTTTCTATAGTTTCAGAGTTATCTGCCAATGATAGTGTTTCAGTCACATCATGCACGTCACACAGTCACAGTATATCACCTGTACCAAAAAAATATATATATCTATATCTATATATATATCCATCATCCAGAAACAAACAAAAATAAGTTTCTGATAAGAACCAGCAGATAATAAAAAGAAGTAATTGATGAAAAAATTGCCCGGTTTGTTTATGCAACAAACTCTCCTTTCTGGTTGACTGAGAATCCACACTTCATTAACATGGTTCAGTCATTAAGACCAGGATACAGTCCAACCAATAGAGCAGATGTCTCAGGCAAATTGCTGGATAAAGTGTATGAAAGAGAAATTGAGCAGTGTGCAAAAGGTCTAGAAGGTAAAATTGTTAACCTGAGTCTTGATGGGTGGAGCGATGTCCACAATGATTCTGTTGTAAATGCCTGTGTAACAACAGAAGAAGGGAGTGTCTTCCTTACAGAAACAATTGATACATCAGGAAATGAACACACAGCAGAATACCAACAAGAAGTAGCAGTAAAAGCTATAACAAACTGTGGAAAAAAAAATTCAAATGCCTAGTATGCAGCTTGGTCACAGACAATGCTGCAAATGTATCCAAGATGAGAAGAAATTATTTAGAAGAGAGTGAAGAGAGTCCCAAGCTAATGACATACGGTTGCAGTGCTCATTTGATGCACTCCTAACCAAAGACTTCAGTGTTCCAGAAATAAAGGCTAATGTTGTTGAAATTGCAAAATACTTCACAGCCAAAGTTCTCAACATTGGGCTTAAGCGAAATATTGAACACATGCTGAGTACCCTGAAGCCTATTTCTGTAGCCTTGAACAAAATACAGGGAAATAGCGGTTTTATTGCTGACACTGTTGAAATTTGGAAGGAACTGAGCGAGATCTTAAAAAGAGAAATATGCAATGACAGAGTTAAATTACAAGCATTAAAAAATGAATGGGACAAGCATTATCTCCAGCTCATTTTCTTGCAAATATTCTCAATATTCAGTACCAGGGTCAAACCTTCACTGACTATTACATGGACATCCAGCAATCATCCCTCCATAATGCCAACTATAATAAACTTCAGAGCTAAAGATGAACCATTCAAGAAATATATGTTTGCTGATGAAGTTTTAAAGAAAATCACACTAGTGAACTTGTGGAAATAGAGACATCGTTTGGGACCTGAAAAAGCAGGAAAGCTTGTTTTTCTTTTCCAGATGATGAACAAACAGGAAAATGAAGGTGAAGACGACTGAGTTAGCTGCACCTCCCAATGACTTTATAAATATCTGCTTCAATTACCTTTGGTAAATGAAATAACCAAACAATCATTCATTTTCTGATATAGCTGTAAAACTAATCTGAAAAGTTTTCAAAATAAATCACTTTAAAAATGTATAGTGTGTACCTTCTAAAAATAAAACCTGCATCTATCTCTAAGTTGTAAAGAATATGTAGTAAGGTTATAACAACCAACAAGAATGCACTTTTATGCAGAAATCCATGATTAAATCAAGTCTTCCTGACTAGTGATTTAAATCATTAATTAAATCAATTTGATTTAAATCAAACCCACCCTGCTTAATATTTTATTTAATTTGAAAAGATTAGAGTAAATGTAGGTCTTAAAAAAGGCTGTCTTCATTTCAAACAAGCTTATTTTTTGAAGTAAAACCATATTTGATTTAATATTTTATTTAAATTAAAGTATCTGATTTAAATAAAAACTTGTAAAGTTTTTTGTTGTTTTTTTTTTAATATCAATTTTTATTCACCTTTGCTTGATCTGTTAGGGAATTTAGAGCTGCCCACTCTCAGGGAGAAGGAGGAAGAATAGTTAAGTAACTTAAACACAAAAATCTGGAGAACATGCCTTCAATAAATCAGCTCAGCCTCAGCTACGTTACCCTATATTGCTCAAACCAAACCTACTATGAAACTCTGGGGGGGAAAGAGATAAATCAAGAATGTATTCCTCTACTTAGAACACATCCCAACTATGGTTTTTGCTTCTGTTGGCACTGAAATGAAGTTTATAAGTGACTGAAATCTGTTATTGCTTCCTTCCAACCAAGTGTCTGCCTCTAAGTATTGCTTGCAACTTACTATCATCAGTAGAAAAGCAAATACAGACTGCAGTAGTATTTCTGTCTCGTTTAAGGCACCCCTATAATATTGGTTTGGCTTAACGTCCAGCACTGTAACGTTTGCTACATCAGAAAAATTAGATCACGTTAGTTATTAGCATAAATTCTCCCAGACACAGTGATTTGCCAACTCATCAGGGAAACAATACATGAAGGGCATTTTTTCCCTTCTCCCAGGGTAATCCCAACCTAGATAAAATAATGATGTTGTTCAAGGAAAATTAAAGGTTATCCTTGATACAGAGCAAAAGAAATGCTCATTGCCCAAGGATTCCATCTAGTGGCATTAAAAGAAGTCTGTACTTTTCTACGTATCTAGATTTATCTAGTCCTTATATCAATGCTGCTGCCAAAATGTGTTGAGTAGGATTAGTACAATTTTAAAGCTTTTTCAGAAATCAAACAGCATTAAAAAGGTGTTCCTTCTTAAAGACAGACTTGGATTAAAAACAGTTTAAAACCAAATATTCTTACCAGATTACTGAACTAAATTTTTAAAAACCTAACTGTGTTCTTCATTGTTTAAGGTCTTTATTTACTTTTTCATTGTCCATCTGAGAAATGCATAGTGTTGAGTCATTTTTATGTACCCCCTACCCTGATATAACGCGACCCGATATAACACGAATTCGGATATAACGTGGTAAAGCAGCGCTCCAGGGGCGGGGCTGCACGCTCCGTCAGATCAAAGCAAGTTTGATATAACGCGGTTTCACCTATAACGCGGTAAGATTTTTTGGCTCCTGAGGACAGTGTTATATCGGGGTAGAGGTGTACTGGTTTTCGTTCACTTGGCTGCATTTTTGGGCTCCCAACATTTCACATCATTGATACATTTCTACTGGTCTAGGGCAGTGGTTCTCAATCAAGGGTCCAGGACCCTCTGGGGCTGCGAGCAGGTTTCAGGGGGTCCACCAAGCAGGGCCAGCATTAGACTTGCTGGGCCCCAGGGCAGAAAGCCAAAGCCCCACCACATGGAACTGAAGCCCAGGGTCCTGAGGCCTGCCACCTGGGGCTGAAGCCAAAGGCTGAGCAATTTAGCTTCGCGGAGCCCCAGGCAATAGCCCTGCTGGCTACCCCCTAATGCCAGCCCTGGCTTTTATATGCAGAAAAACAATTGTCGTGGCTCAGGTGGGCCACAGATTTTTAGCATGTTGGGGGTGGGGCTCAGAAAGAAAAAGGTTGAAAACCCCTGGTCTAGGGTTTTATCAATATTATAAGAGCAGATCAAATCTAACTCAACAGTGATTTAGATGTCTGACTCTCTCAAGTGGTTGAACACAAACAATCCTGTGTATAAACTTCATATAATGCAATTTTCCCCATATATTTTATTCCTCACTCCAACGCATTCAAATATGTAGTCTTTGGGAAGAAAACAGAAGGTCATATTTGTCAACAGATTTTGGATGCATTATGACTTGAAGTCTTTAGCTTTATATTAGGCTGAGCTGGGCAAAGAACTAACTGTCAGCACATCTTAGAGATCTGCATGGTGGATTACAATAGAGCACTGGTTCTCAGATTTTTATCAATTTTTTTTTCTTTTTTGTGTGTATATGTGTATATATATTTATTTATTTTTACAGTCACAAAGGATTGAGCGATTCAGGTCATGGGACAATCTAAATGGGAGGCTGTTGGAGTCACGACAGAGTGAACTAATGAGATGGGGAGCTGGGCAGGTGGAAGTGGTTCTCCCTCCCCTTTTAAGGAGCCCAGTGAAGCAGTATCTCCCCGGCGCTGGAGCTGATCATTGTTTTGACAGGGTCAGGAGCTTCTCTGGTATTGGGTGGGAGGAAGCAGACTGAGCAGGGGTGGAAGAAGCCATGTGATGGGATGAGCCCCTTGCCTAGACTTTTATTCTGCCCTCATGATCCAGGCAGTTTGCTTATTGCCAGCTACAGGCTTGCAACCAACTTGCTTTCACTAGCTGATTAGCGCTATAATTGGTAGCTCAATATTCGTATTCTTCTGGACAATTTACAACTCAGTGGCAAAGCACAAAGATGTCCCTTTAGCTCAGTGGTTCTCAACCTGCAACCCAATCAGGACAGAGCTGCAGCCCATGTGACATCCTCAGGGCCATACAGGTAGTACTGGATGTGGCCCACAATGGTAAATAGGTTGAGAACCACTGCTTTAGAGAAAGCCTTCCAACTTTGTATAGCTAACAGTAAGGGGTAATTATTGCCTTACGTAACAAATCTAAAAAAAAAAAAAAGGCAAATTTCAGACACTTTTAAAAGAAAGGCTTCACGCAGTGATCACAACACAAGGGTTCTCAAGACTCTTCCCAAGTGTGGCCTGCAGTTGTCTAATTGCACCCCTCCCATCTGTGATAGCCATCTACTATCCTCCCATTCACAACTGCATAATGTCCCTATGGCAGCTAGAAGAATTTATGACATGGATAAATATTTTTAGCTACTTCTAATGTGATTTAACAACTTGAAATTAGGAAGACAGTCAGTACTATGTGACCACCAAGAGGTCCACAGGCCATTGGATGAAAGCCACAGTGGTAGAAAAATTCTTTAACTCAAGACTGACTATGATTTATCTACAAACACACAATTCTAGAGGTTGAAGAATCACAGCAACTGACACTACTAGATTAATCATCACAGTGAATAAAACAGGCAATGTTGTCGGTGATATGTCAGTCACTGCTCTTTCTGCAAGCAATGGACAAAGCAGGCGTTATAAGGGAGCATTGCGTAACTTTAAACGAGCACATTCTCTCATTGATCAGCAACGTAACAACGAAACAATGTTAACCGGGATGACATTAAGTGAGGGTTACTGTATACGCTACAGCCTTCAAAAAAAACTCCTAGTCATCATTTGGATTCCCAAAAACTAACTTTTTAAAAATATGGTTAGAAATACAGTAAGTAGTTCTCATTTTATAAAATGTAAAGATACTTATCTATGGCAGTGCACTCATTTCCACACTAAGCAAGTCGAAGGTAACTATGTGCATATGAAAACTTGTCCACAATTCACCTTTGCATGATTACCAGTATACAGCCTCACTGTAAAAGGAAAACATGACTGGCCTCACACACTTAATTCTATGTGTGAAAAAGTTATAGATTTTTCAAGTGGACTTATCTTTTTTGTTGCTTTTACTCACTCCAAATTTAGCACAAACCTAAACAGAACAGTGATATCAAAGTCTTAATTTTAGCAGCCTCCAAAGCTTCTAACTCATGTTTCCTCCCACAATATCCCTCCACCAACACCTCTTTTTCCAATAGGAATAAACTGGAATAAAGGATGGAAACTATGTGTTGCGTTGTGTAATATATATTCTATACAAACACACAAATGCAACTCAGTTAGAATTGCAGTTGGCTCCGCAGTTCAATTTATATATTTTGGGTATCAAAAAGTTTCTTAGGGAGAGAAAAACAAACAAAAAACCGAACAAAACAAAACAAAACTTATTTACTTCTGCCCACCAGCCATCATCAAAGGCTCAATAAGTAAGATCCTTCCTCCAGCTAAAAATTGTAGCTCTCCCCAGACCTAGTCAACACTAACAGCTGGAAAGATGGAATTTCCCAGCCGTGATGAACTTCTTCTCCAATCCTTCTAAGGAGATGATAACTCATGCCAAAAAGTGAGGGTAGCAACACACCACCATGTTGAATAGGTGAACAATCTGCCCCTGAACTGCTTAGCTAATGTATCCCCCGCCCCCTTTTTTTTTTTTTTTAAATATCAGAGTCATTGTAGTCTGGGAGAAGTCATATTTACATATATTAGATTAATGATGCTTATCTGAAGGTCCTTCACTGTACAAAAAAGTCTGGTTATCACATCCACGCTTTCAAAAGGTGAGTAAAACTTACAGGCAACTTGAGCTTCAATTGGTTTGAACAACTGCCGAGTATCTCCGCTTTTAAGTGACAAATTGATGCTGTACTCTTCTGTTAACATTGATCAAAATGTGCATTTTTGGGGGCCAATGTAAATTTTAATATCACATTATTTGCAGTTTTTGGTAAATGACATAACCACCAATACCTTTATCCAGCTGAATCCCAGCAATAGGTGATAGAGTATAGTAGACACTTGTCTGCAGCAACACCCTGTAAGAGCAATCACTACTTAAGAGCAACATTTCTCCTGGGAACACTTTGCCTACCGAGAATTGTCGCCTCAGTAACAACAACATAACTGCCGCATATGACCAAGATTTGTGACATCACACCAGGGGCAGATTTTGGGGGACAGGGATGGCCTCCCCAAACTGCATCATCCCACTGCCCTCCCAACCCTGGCCTTCAGCGCAGCTTCAGGGCACACAGCGCAGTCCACTTGCCCTGCCTGACAGCCTGTGTGGAGAGCATGTGTAGGGGGGAGTTTGGGGAGAGGGTCTGGAAGAAGGATTTTTCGGGGGAGGGGAGAGATGGGGTGGAGGAAGCAGCAGAGGCACAGCTAGAATGTTTCTTCCTCCCTTCCTCAGCATCTGGCTTGCAGATGGCAGGGGGCGGCTGGGGAAGTTGCTATTTTAGAGTTGGGAGTATTTCGGCTGCTGGCGGCAGGGTGTAGGTGTGCTGTTTTGCAGTAGGAGGTCGGGCGACCCCCTTAAATAAATAAATAAATGGAGATATCCCATCTCCTAGAACTGGAAGGGACCTTGAAAGGTCATCGAGTCCAGCCCCCTGCCTTCACTAGCAGGACCAAGTACTGATTTTGCCCCAGATCCCCAAGTGGCCCCCTCAAGGATTGAACTCACAACCCTGGGTTTAGCAGGCCAATGCTCAAACCACTGAGCTATTCCTCCTTCCCCAGGCCACTGACCTGTCTCCTTCTCCACTCTGTCTCCGCTGTCCATTCTAGGAGCCATCACTCCCCACCATTGCAGGCTGTGCACTGTGCCCTCCCCAGCCAGCCCTCACCAGGGTGGAGCATGAAACTGTCAGTGGGAGCATCCTCAGCCTGTACCCTACAGCCAAGTTCACTCAGTCATTTTGCTCACTGGGGAATCCCCTGACTCATTCACCTCAACCTGGCTAACCCATCCCTTCCAACACCCTTAACTCTTCATATACCACAGCCCACCCCACACCTTCCACCACCTCATGAGCCATCATTACCATGTGCCATCTTGAACCAAACTAGTCTCAGTGTCAACCCACTCACGCCTCTGCCCCCGGGCCAGGGCTTGGATTCTCTGGGACTGAACCCCTGCTCTGACTGGGATAACAGGTTCTGTCTCCTTTCTCTGCCCCCCACAAATCTCTCTCCATCTGGAGTGAGCATTCTCCAGCCTGCTGGAAGAGAACCGGGCCCTGCGGGCTGAGCTCGCGCTGTGGCAGTCCCAGGGCTGAGTGGAATGTGATACGCCTGCTACCAGTGATGGGCAACACCAAGGGAGCTCAGCCACACCCCCACCAGCACACCTATGGGGCAGAGGTCAGGGGGACCTTACTTATGGTAATAGGGGGAGGAGGAGACTTGAAGCTTTGGCTCGATTTGAGGGGTGCGGTGAAGGCTTTTGCAGCTGGCTCAATAAGGGAAAAGGTGCTGAGCATCAATGGGGCGCACTGCCTTTGGTGTACTGTACTGTTTTACGTATCATAAAAAGCAGGCTGGTCAGACAACACTCCCCATAACAGGAACAGCCACTTAGGAGGAACATAGCAAGAGGACTCCGATATGTCGCTACTAATGAGCATCTACTGTAGTAAAATCAATTCATACAATATGCAAACATTTATGTGGATTCATAGAATCATAGAATATCAGGGTTGGAAGGGACCTCAGGAGGTCATCTAGTCCAACCCCCTGCTCAAAGCAGGACCAATTCCCAACTAAATCATCCCAGCCAGGCTTTGTCAAGCCTGACCTTAAAAACCTCTAAGGAAGGAGATTCCACCACCTCCCTAGGTAACCCATTCCAGTGCTTCACCACTCCCCTAGTGAAAAAGTTTGTCCTAATATCCAACCTAAACCTCCCCCACTGCAACTTGAGACCATTACTCCTTGTTCTGTCATCTAGTACCACTGAGAACAGTCTAGATCCATCTTCTTTGGAGCCCCCTTTCAGGTAGTTGAAAGCAGCTATCAAATCCCCCCTCGTATTTCTTTTCTGCAGACTAAATAATCTCAGTTCCCTCAGCCTCACCTCATAAGTCATGTGTTCTAGCTCCCTAATCATTTTTGTTGCCCTCCGCTGGACTCTTTCCAATTTTTCCACATCTTTCTTGTAGTGTGGGGCCCAAAACCAAACACAGTACTCCAGATGAGACCTCATCAATATCGAATAGAGGGGAATGATCACGTCTCTCGATCTGCTGGCAATGCCCCTACTTATACAGCCCAAAATGCCATTAGCCTTCTTGGCAACAAGGGCAAACTGTCGACTCATATCCAGTTTCTCATCCACTGTAACCCCTAGGTCCTTTTCTGCAGAACTGCTGCCTAGCTATTCAGTCCCTAGTGTGTAGCAATGCATGGGATTCTTCTGTCCTAAGTGCAGGACTCTGCACTTTTCCTTGTTTAACCTCATCAGATTTCTTTTGCCCAATCCTCTAATTTGTCTAGGTCCCTCTGTATCCTATCCTTACCCTCCAGCATATCTAGCACTCCTCCCAGTTTAGTGTCATCTGCAAACTTGCTGAGAGTGCAGTCCACGCCATCCTCCAGACCATTAATGAAGATATTGAACAAAACCACCCCCAGGACCGACCCTTGGGGCACTCCGCTTGATACCGGCTGCCAACTAGACATGGAGCCATTGATCACTACCCATTGAGCCCAACGATCTAGCCAGCTTTCTATCCATCTTATAGTCCATTCATCCAGCCCATACTTCTTTGACTTGCCGGCAAGAATACTGTGGGAGACCGTATCAAAAGCTTTGCTAAAATCAAGGAATAACATATCCACTGCTTTCCCCTCATCCACAGACCCAGTTATCTCATCATAGAAGGCAATTAGGTTAGTCAGGCATGCCCTTGGTGAATCCATGCTGACTGTTCCTGATCACTTTCCTCTTCTCTAAGTGCTTCAGAATTGATTCCTTGAGGACCTGCTTATCAGCTTTATTTATTTTTTATTTATTTTTTTAATCAACAATATCTAGTAGGAGTACAATGCCTCAGTTCGAAGATACTAAGTAACAAAAGTCTCATGGGATTCTAAAAAGCTGAGGAAATCTGTGAAATTTAAATTAGATAAAGACAGTAACTGTAGTAGAGATGGAAAAAACTGTTTAATCCAACACACTGAAAGGTTAAACATAAAAATAGAGTTTAAGTCACTTTGAAAATATACCTGTCAAGAAAACATTCAAAGAGCCTCCACTAAGAATGTCATCCAGTCAACATTTAAAGTTCTCCAGGCAGAAATCCCTTTGATGTTAATTAAATAAACAAAAAAAATCTAACAAACAATGAAGTCCATTAAAGTGAGAAACCAGCAGCATAGCCTAGCACAAGACATACTGCAAGCTCATCTTGAGCAAGTTTTCCAGCATAATTCTGCCAAAGCACCACTTCTGACTGGTAGCATTTTCAGACAGAAGTTGGGTAGAAGTTTTGCAGATTCAGTAAAGTTATGAATGAACACGTTCCACGTACGTGTCCACCCAAATTTGGAGCAAAGAACTACCAGGGCAAACCACTTGGACACTTAGTACCCTTCGAAGGTTTGCTGTCATTTGGAAGGAGAACAGGCATCTACTCTCAATTTTGGAATTAAATGACCATGTGTTTTAAATGCTTAAAAAATCACTTCTAGAACTAAATTACATTTTCAGATTTAATTCAGTGCCACAAGTTAATTGCAATTCAGCTGTACTTTATTTCTTGTACTTTCACTATCCTTGCCAAAAAAACAAAACAAACAAACAAAAAAAACACACCACAAGAAAAACAACCTCACTTAAGAAATTACTAGTTATAACCCTCGCATTTCTCTATCAATCTGAAAGTCAAATGTATTTCTCTTCTTACCTCCAGCAGAAAGGGTAATTGTGCTTGAAAGTACTGGTGTGAACCAGTCTACCTTGTTCTTTCAGAGATTTGATGATGTTCTTATCTGCATCCTAAAGAGAAAAAAAGGTTTTCTGAACAGAACTTTTAACTATTATAGGGAATATTCATTCAAGGTTGGGTCCTCAATTTAAAAATATATATATATATTTTTTTAAATCAGTATTTACATGCTATGATGTGAAACAATGTTATGGTTGCAGAATTTGTATATTTTCAATGATGTGCATCTACTGTGGAGGTGCCATAACAACTACTCTAATATTCTTGAAAGAGAACATGCTCCCCAAACTGGGATACATACCTGCAATTCTAACTTCACCTTATTTTTTTGTGTGTGTACAATATAACTTTTAAATAAAGTCACAAATATTTATGCATACCCAACACCAGCCAGACACACAAATTCAGTTATGTTTTCAGCTATGCTGTTTTGATACCATAACATTAAGTCTTTTGGGACGTATCTATGCAATTGCTTCAAACCTGATCTTTGAACCTCTTCACTAAATTTGCACTACTTTATAGCGTGAAACTGACGTGGAATGATTCTAAATTTAGATGTGAAGGCCTAGAAACCAATAAAAGACATTTTATCATCTTTTATAATACCTCACCAACTGAATCTTTATTATTAGATTCAGGCCCCAAGTCAGAGCAGTAACTGATATTCAAAGAAAGCCTGCTGGACTAGTTAATTGCTACAAATTATTCCTTTGATTAAAAAAAATGTGCTAGGAAGTTTGATAGAACAGTGCTCCCATGGCGAAAAGACAATTCAATATCATGAAACTATTTTTTAAGAGCATAAAACTCTGGCTTACAGTACCAGTATCCTAAACATAAGATCCTCAATATTTCCTATTATTCTTACTGCCTTATACCTATTAGCTGGTACCTGGAAAATATTTGAATTTGTGTGCATTATCCTGTATGCGCATCCTGGGTTTCAGCTTCACAGTTTTCATACAATTTCCCCCCTCCCGCTTTTTAAAAAAAAACAACTCGTTTAGCTATCAATGTTACAAGTGGGAGATCCTTATTAAAAAAAATAATAATAAACAAAAAACTTGATTCTTCCCATGACAGGCATATAGAGTAGGCACTAGAGTACACTCTCCTTTCCTTTTTCTAAGACTTACATCATTGTTAACATATCAAGTTACTTATTTCCCTAACATTGTAATTAACATTTTGTGAAGTGACAGTACACAAGAAATCCATATTTCTCTGTTGTAGTCCCAACTGGAGAAGGATAACCTTTTTTAATATAAGTCTTTGTAACATGGCTGTCAAAAACATACTGAAGACAAAACCACCTGGGGAAAGAAAAATGAGTTTCTACCACATGGAAATGCTAGATCAAAAAAAAAAAAAAAACGTTACTATTTCCCCAAGTCCACCAACCTTCACATATTGTCCAGCAAAGTCCGTCACTTCTGCTGTGAAGTAGCCTGAAGCATCAACAGGACAAACTGGAACTGAATCTTTCTGAATAATATTAAAATCCATGCAGACTCTGTAGTCATCCTAAAACAGAAGTACAAAATATGTTATTCCTAAATGTAGCTTTCAATAGTCAAGACTTAGGAAAAGGGATTAAAAACTTAATATAAAGCTACTTCATAATTATACAAAAAACAAACAGTCAAATAATCCCAAAAACACTTTTGAAAGCATTTTTAAGCAAAATACTTCATCCATCAAGATGAAAAGGATGATGTAGGGCACACTTGTTCCCTATCACTTAGGGTTGTGCCAGTTTTCTAGGGAAGGGAACAAATTTGCTCTATTTTGCAGCCTCTGCCCATCATTTCAAAATAAAGGGCTGGGGAAATACATTTCATGCTACTGTATGAATTAAGAGGGTACACTGAAGTTGTGGTATCTCCTTAAAGCACGTGCCTGTAATTCTGTTTCTCAGACGACATGTCGTTTTTAAGAGCTCTCCACTCCTTGGTCCATGCTCTCCACATTTAACTGATATGATTTCCCCCAATGCCTCAGTTCTCAAGCCTTTTAAACCTTTTAATCAATAAAACTAAGCATCAGACACATCAAATACCCTCATGCTTTAAATGTGGGGGAGGAGTGGAAAGAGGGGGACAGGACAGTTAGAGTACTCATCCCAAACAGCAGCCAAACCTGAAACTGTCACACCAAATTAAAAGCTAAGTGTTGCTTTCCTACTGGAGTTGGAAAGTACATTCTTGCCACGAAAGGCACATGAGCACAGAAAAAAAGTTAGCAACTAAAACTCTGACATCACCTTCAGGAGGAAACAGGAAGAAACCAGAGCATCATTTCATTTTCTTGAAAAGCAAGGCCTTTGTACATGCGAAGATCAGAACTGTGCTATAGGTGAGGTCCCCTTTTGACACTTGCAGGCTATTGCATTTTCTCTGACCAAACCAGGCATGGACTTTGGGTTTGAGAAACCACTACTGACAATGTTCGTTAGATATGGTTGCAGCTGAACTGTTGCTGAACATGGTCAGTCCTCCTTTACACTTGCTGCTAAGCCTTCCTCAGATCCAATCTTTGTCAGCAGCAATTCTATTTTGTAGCACAGACAAAGCTCGTTATAAAATCATACTACAGAACAGCTTCTATTTGTTTGGCTAGCACAGCTATTATATCCTTGTCCATATTGGTCAAGGAAATCATGCTACAATCAAGTGTTATGGTACAGGATGAAATGGTGAAGCTCACTCACAGTAAGCACAAAAATCAACTGTTACAAGGACTAAAGCTTTACATGTAAAAAACACCCTCAGGTTTCAGTGATCAATTGGCTCTAAAGACACTACTGACTTTCTCCTCCTCAGCCTACTACATGTACAGTATCTATCTGACCTCATCTGTGTGATTTAGCTCATCTGGTTATTAGATCAATTCCTTGGTTAGTCTTCCATCATCCATTATCATTACATATAGCAGGCAGACTGTGGTGTTAGTGTAAACCAGATGAAAAAAACAAAGCAAGAACTGGAGTTACCCCAATAGGGCTAATATCATGAACTGTAAAAGGCTTCAGAGAAAGAGCCAATGCAGAGCACATCAAAGCCTAACATACTGACATCTGTCCTATATATGACTATGACCCCTCAGCATTATAGGATCTGGGCTAAGAGGTGGCACTGTGGTATTTGCATCCTCAACACAGCCCACGAAATATATAATGACCTAATTACTCCAGTTTTCAACTGCTGGGTGCCTTGATTCTGAACAACTCAGACTTGAAGCTTTCCAGACTGATCTACCATTTAATTAGTGAAAACTTACTTGGGTGAGCATGCCTGAATTCAGGCATAGATATCGGAGTTGCAATGATAGCAAGCTCCATAAGAAAACAAGTAAGGCAGTGATCATGTATGTCCATGACGGATATCTTTATGTCCACACTTGGGACACTGAGACGTACAAAAAGATTAAAAAAACAAAATGAAACAGAAAGGGGGGGGGGGAAATCTATATGAAACTAAGTCTCTCCCAACAGTTGTTTCCTTCTTTGAAAAAAATTACAAAGAAAATAACTGGAAAAAAATGTTATGGAAAACTTAGGACTAAAAGCTAAAATTCAACTAAAATAAAGGTTGTGATGCAACAACCATGATTCTATACCGTCTCAATAATGATGCTATACTATCTCAAGCCCATATCATTCAGTGGCTAGGCATTTAGCGGCATTATAGCATCTGCCATTTGAAGCATGGAATCAGGTATGGGGCTGGTATTAACACTTACATGATAAACAGCTGGATGGGGGCAAACCCTGGTTATAAGATGCAAAAGATCTGCTATATAGCTAGCAAAAAAAAAAAAAAAAAAAAAAACTCAAAACCACTGTAAGTTACTGTAGATGAAGAACTGTCCAGGATGCTGAATTTTAGTAGCACGTACTTTCAGATAAACAAAGATCAGAAATTTAATGCAAGGTTTATGCAGGCTGGTCTTGTTTTCTGATCTATGTTCTTTTTGAATTGTGTGATATTTAGTTTCATGAGCTGGCTATCTGTGAGCTATTTGGGGACATACTAGCTCAAGTTGGGGGAAAGATAGTACCGCAAACTGGTCTTGGATTAAGAAGTGTTCTAGAACTAACTGCATCTTTTTTTTCTCCCTTTAAGTTTTGGTTAAGAATCCTTTTCACAGTAATACATGGAGGATGGATTTCTGAGATCTCATGGTGCAGAACACATCTATATAATACCAAAGGTTCATACTGAAGCCACATTTTACATCATTATGTATCCTTCCCTCAAGGGACTTCTCTTTATTCAGAGACAGTACACTAGGTAACAGAACAAGCAATGAGTGGTTGTTTAAGATGTTTAAATATTTCATGGAAGGTGTGATTCTCCTCAGTTCCCCCCCACACCCCCACTTTTCTCTCTTTTCCCTCCTTGTTGCTACTTGTATACCCCTTCTTCTCCCCCACCCCAATCCCAACGCCATTCATTTCATTTCCTAATACAAAAAAAAGTAAATGAAGTGATAGAGAGGAAACTGAACTACAAAATGTGCTCATCAGAACTACGGTCACATGGCTTTTTAGGCTGTATCTCTCTTCTCTCTCCTCTACCTGTTTTTCTCTTTAATTACACTGAAAGCGTTTTCAGGACAAGGATCATGTTTCTCCTATGCATTTGAACAGCACTTAGGTCATTGGAGCCCTGATCCTAACGGCAGCCTTTGGGAGCTATTGCTTTTTTGAACTAACTGGAGGGGATGAGGTGAGATGCAGAGATGCCAAAGAAGAAAAGGTTTCAACATTCAAATCAAATGTGTTATTTAAATATGTCCTTAAATAATTCCTTCTGAAGACAAAATATCCATGTATTCACATATCAATTTGCTATATCATGAAGTTGTCTACTCTACAGGCAAGTAACAGAAAATTTGGTCTGTGGAGTTAGAGCCATACAACAACATATGCACTATTTGCTATGCATTAAACTGATAAAATCAAAGTTTTTAAGAGATACTAACAGACTGCTAATTATTTCATAGCAGACAACTTTTTTTTTTCTAAGTTAATTTATATTTTACTGCTTAGTCCTTGTGTACTAACAACTGTAACAGGTTCTGTGAAATTTTCAAACTTCCTTTATCACACTAACACTAACACTCCTTGTGTGGGTTCATCACTTTTCAGTTAACACTTGATCCTCAGTCGTCTTTTATTTGTAGATATGGTGAGGCAATTGTTAAATTAAGGCAATTGTGAACCTTCTTTGCCTCTCTAACCAGTGTATTCTACTTATGTAATTAAAAGTAAAAAGCAGGTTGTTTTCCTGTGTAATATTTGTATAAGAATTTTCATCTTGACAACATGAAATAAAGCATAGGAATATACACATTCTTCAAAAGGAGACAACTAAATAGGACGTCACTGAGGCAAAAAAAAAAAAAAAAAAAAAAAGATTCAAAAAAGGGATTGGACATTTAGATGGATAACAAGAACATCCTGAGTAGCAGTAGTTCATGCCAACATACAATTTGCAAGAGAGCATATATTTAATGCTTCAGGAATTAAACCAATTTCTAACTACCAGAGGTTAGGAAATGTCTCATATCTTCCTTGGAGACATCTGTTGCTTGCCACTGAGACAGGATAGCGGATTAAGCAGACCATGGGTCTGATCTAGTATGGTAATTCTTGGGTTTATAAAGGCCAACTGATTAACTCTTAAGAGAATCTGTCCAACTTTTCTAGTCTTCAATATCTCAAGCAAATTGGGGAAAGGAAAAGGAAATAAAACATCCTTAAAAAAAAAAAAAAAGACCATTGTGCAAAGAATTCTTTTAGCCCAAAGGGACATAGAGAAGGTACAGAAGCATGTTAAGTCATTTTATATGCTCAACACATATAAATTAACAAATGATAAAATGTTGAAAGGCATAGCATGCTGAACAGTCCTGATATTTGTTCAATTTATGAATTAGAACAGCTGGTCCCTACTTAGCAGTAGAGTACTCAGTTCTTCTTTGTGATGAAGCTGGCATTTCTCGATCTTCAGGGAAGAGAAGGAGCTAGAGCACTCAGATGCTACAGGGATGGACATTTTATGAATAGTAAAGATGACAGTTATGGACATCTAAACTAACTCCCCACTGGTGTGCAAGTAAAGGGCAACTGCATCTACAAAAAGAAGTTTGAGCATTCACCAGAACGCAATGTTTTAAAAGCAGCTGATTACCCTTCTTGGCCTGCAGAGAGTCAGCATTGTACATCTGTAAGAGCCCTTGGAGGCCATGGGAACATGCTCCAGACGAAACATATAATAAAAGTTAGTTTTTACTTACAGCACCGAAGTAAGGAGCCTGATGTACAACCCCTGTACCTTCTTCCTCCTTCACATAGTTGTCTGTGACCACAGTAAAAGCACCATTGTTTTTACACTGCAACACACAAATATTGAAGTATTATATTCTTTTTCAGACGTACAGGAAAGTAGCATTTTTCAAAATGATTGGAAAATGTACATTGAACGGGTCAACTGTTAAGTCAAAAAGCTGCAATAGCTAGAACTATATTTTAGTTTGCTTTATACATAGGACATTTTTAACCACTTATCTCAGCTAAAATGCCAAGCCAATCCATTCTTTTTACACAGCACCAAGAGTGTAAGACTAAATCTAAGACTTCTGTTGACAACTTCACAAAGTTGACTAATACATATCCTTGCACTGATGCAATCTCATGCTTGAGACTACAAATTAATAGGATCCTATAAACAAGATACATAATAAAAGAAATTTCCAGCCATTTATAGACCTATATATACACACACATACATATAATAATTATTTTATAAACAAAGCAGCTTCCACATCTCCATTGTTTCTTATTACCATAAAAATAGGGGGGGTTGCTACTAATTATTTTAAGTCACCTTACAGGATGATAAGCACAAAGGAAAGCATGAAGGTAAAAGTTTGGGATGACATTTAACATTAAGTTTTAACTTTAATGGTGGAAGAAAACCGTGAAAGATAACGGAACCAATTATCTGCCATCTGTTCAGCAAGCTGATAATTAAGAGTAATGAGCCATTTTCGTATCCCTCACATAATTTAAAAGTAACTTAAAATGAACTATCCTGGTGATCACAAATGAAGCAATGATTTGTCACAGTACTGTATTAAGTTTTGTCTTGGTCTGTAATACAGTAAAAGCTTTGTAATCCGGCATGTTGGGGAAATGGGGGATGCCAGTAAGTGAAAAATTCCGGTTAAATAAAGGAGGAAGGAGTTTGGGTGCGGGGCTGGGGCATGGGAGGGGGTGTGGGATCTGGGAGGGAGTTCGGGTGCAGGAGGGGGTTCAGGGCAGGGGGTTGGAGTGTGGGAGGGGTTTTGGGGTGCCAGATCCAGGGGGCACTCATCTCGGGCAGCTCCCCACAAGTAGCATCCTGTCTCTGCTGTTCCTAGGCGGAGGCGAGGCTAGGCGTCTCTGCACGTTGCTCCCGCCCCGCGTACTGGCTCCGCAGCTCCCACTGGCCAGAACAGTGGCTAATGGGAGATTTGGGGGCGGTGCCTGCGGGCAGAGGCAGCATGCAAAGCCACCTAGTCACGCCTCCGCCTAGGAACTGCAGGGAGCCACCCAAGTTGAGCGCCCCCCGAAACCCCTCCTATGCCATAAGAACCTAAGAATGGCCGTACCGGGTCAGACCAAAGGTCCATCTAGCCCAGTATCCTGTCTATCGACAGTGGTCAATGCCAGGTGCCCCAGAGGGAGTGGACCTAACAGGCAATGATCAAGTGATCTCTCTCCTGCCATCCATCTCCATCCTCTGATAAACAGAGGCTACCATTCCTTACCCATCTTGGCTAACAGCCATTAATGGACTTAACCACCATGAATTTATCCAGTTCTCTTTTAAACGCTGTTATAGTCCTAGCCTTCACAACCTCCTCGGGTAAGGAGTTCCACAAGTTGACTGTGCGCTGTGTGTGAAGAAGAACTTCCTTGTATTTGTTTTAAACCTGCTGCCTATTAATTTCATTTGGTGACCCCTAGTTCTTGTATTATGGGAATAAGTAAATAACTTTTCCTTATCCACTTTCTCCACATCACTCATGATTTGAATATACCTCTATCATATCCCCCATTAGTCTCCTCTTTTCCAAGCTGAAGAGTCCTAGCCTCTTTAATCTCTCCTCATATGGGACCCATTCCAAACCCCTAATCATTTTAGTTGCCCTTTTCTGAACCTTTTCTAGTGCCAGTATATCTTTTTTGAGATGAGACCACCACATCTGTACGCAGTATTCGAGATGTGGGCGTAACATCAATTTATATAAGGGTAATAATATATTCTCCGTCTTATTCTCTATCCTCTTTTTAATGATTCCTAACATCCTGTTTGCTTTTTTGACCGCCTCTGCACACTGTGTGGACATCTTCAGAGAACTATCCACGATGACTCCAAGATCTTTTTCCTGACTTGTTATAGTTAAATTAGCCCCCGTCATAGTCTATGTATAGTTGGGGTTATTTTTTCCAATGTGCATTACTTTACATTTATCCACATTAAATTTCATTTGCCATTTTGTTGCCCAATCACTTCGTTTTGTGAGATCTTTTTGAAGTTCGTCACAGTCTGCTTTGGTCTCAACTATCTTGAGCAGTTTAGTATCATCTGCAAACTTTGCCACCTCACTGTTTACCCCTTTCTCCAGATCATTTATGAATAAGTTGAATAGGATTGGTCCTAGGACTGACCCTTGGGGAACACCACTAGTTACCCCTCTCCATTCTGAGAATTTACCATTAATTCCTACCCTTTGTTCCCAGTCTTTTAACCAGTTCTCAATCCATGAAAGGACCTTCCCTTTTATCCCATGACAGCTTAATTTACGTAAGAGCCTTTGGTGAGGGACCTTGTCAAAGGCTTTCTGGAAGTACACTATGTCCACGGGATCCCCCTTGTCCACATGTTTGTTGACCCCTTCAAAGAACTCTAATAGATTAGTAAGACACGATTTCCCTTTACAGAAACCATGTTGACTATTGCTCAACAATTTATGTTTTTCTATATGTCTGACAATTTTTGCCACAACCCCCTGATCCCTCTCCCACACTCTGACCCCCTTGTGGCTGTTTCTCCGCCTAGGAGCAGCAGGGACATGCTGCTTCCAGGGAGCCACCCAGAGCCAGGTAGGGAGCCTGCCGGCCCTGCAGCAACCGGAATATAAACCAGACTTTCTATGAAGATTAGAAATGCCCGTTTATAGAGCTTTCCGGTTGGTACAGGGCCAGATAACACAGCTTTTACTGTATTAGATGCAGAGAGGCTACCATACAAACCTTCCAACACGTTAGTGTAGATCCTATCTTTATACCCTGCAGTCCAGTTAATGGCTACAACTGTGATTCCCACCTTCTTCCAAAAATAGGTCTGCTCCCTATTGAGTTGATGAACTCCTTTTACCTCTGTTGACTTCAGGAACTGACTGCATACACCAACTATTCTTTTATGTAAAGTAATTATATATCAGCAGTTCAGTATTTTAACTATTTATATCATTCAGTCAAGTTCTATCAAAATGTTTATACACCTATTCTATTCTCCATAACTCATTCCCATGATGTGTATTAAACTATGTTCTCAGTACAGTAAAATATGTACTCCTGCTTTAAGTGCAGCATAACAAGACATCCATAAAGACTGGAAATGCGAACAGTTACAGCAATATAGGGTCTTAATACTCCAAATGTAAAAGCACAAAGAACCTCCAATTTCAATGTCATCATAATTCCACTTCTGAATATGGAATTTATGGTTTTAGAAGGCAGAGAATGAGGATGCTGGCTTCAACTGAACGGAGCTAGGTCATAGATACTAGGGAATACTGACTGTTCAATGAAGAGTCCTCTGAAAACCTAGAGTCATCCCCAGGAGCAGCGCCAGGGTTTTTGCCACCCTAAGTGACAGCACTCCTCTGAGCATTCGTCGGCGGGGGTCCTTCCGCTCCACATCTTCGGGGCACTTTGGCGGCGGGTCCCGGAGTGAATGAAGGACCCGCCTCCAAATTTCCACCGAAGACCCGGACCGGAAGGACCCCCTGCCGCCGAATTTCCACCGAGAATGGCAAAATGCCGCCCCCCCAAAATCCTGCCGCCCTAGGTGACCACCTAGGGTCGCCTAGTGGAAGCGCCGGCGCTGGTCATCCCTACTCTCAACCTTCATCACCACCAGGGTGTGTACTTATATGAAGTATGAGCATAAAGGACATAAGAAAGAAAGGTAAAAACAGAAGCAGCCAACTTTCTGGCAAAGTGACAATGCTCTCTGTGTTTGGGGAAATGGAGGCCTGAGATTTAACTTGCTTGGTATTTTACCTATTTTCCCCACGACATCTTGACAGTTGGGATTTTATTTCAACATATAGCCAGTATTATCAGTAAATCCAGTCAAAGTATGGGTCTTAAAATAAATGAAAGCAAATTCTAAAGAAAGCACAATATTCATTTTGTCATCATATCAAGGGGAAATATTGATCAAAAAATGTACAACTATTTAAAATTGCAGTCTCTTGGTTTTAACATTGTCATTTGGTTCTGTCTCTAAACACAAGACTGACTTATCTTACCTTAATAAAATATTCAAATAGTGGTTTATATTTCTTGCCTTTAAGAGTAATGCCAGGAAACCTATGTAGAAAAAGATTTATATGTACACACATTAACACTGTAAATTGCACTAGTTGTCTTATAAAGACTAAATATAGAAGTACTATTTTTCTCTTTTTAAATATTTTTCATACTGAAATCTGATATGAGGAAAAGCACTTGTTTTCCAAATAGTTTGCTTCCTACTTCTACCTTTATTTGTCAACTTTAACACTAAATGAAAGCTGAGATATTTGTTAACGATTTGCCACTAGTATAAATTCATTATCCCCACAATAAAGTACACGTTTATAAATTAATGCAGTAGCAAA
The DNA here is from genome assembly GCF_011386835.1 of Chrysemys picta bellii. NCBI lineage: Eukaryota > Metazoa > Chordata > Testudines > Emydidae > Chrysemys > Chrysemys picta. The sequence goes on from NC_088797.1 coordinate 42,092,995, forward strand.
GCATAAATCAGTAATCCACTTCATAAGAAGCTATGATAGGACCTTCAGGAAATAAAAAATAAACTGGTTATAGTGGCGCTCTGTAGTATAAGCAGAGTGTCTTCTGGTATTTACAAGAATGAATAAAACTAAGTAAACATTGGCCCAAAAATTACTAACTCCAAGCTAGAGAAATGTAGAAATGTCTAGAACTGTAGAAGTGTAGAAAAGTAAGTCTAGAACTCCAAGTTGAGAAATGTAGTCTCCTGACAACACCAGAAGAGGATGAGAACTTAGAGCTCTAAAAAAGGACTGAAACAATTAATGTCCCAAGCTTCAAAGAGATTAGTTCCAAGACAGAAAAAAACAAATTTTAACATGCTGGAAAACAGCACAGAAAACATGAAGGTGTGAACTATACAGGTGAAGAACAGTAACACAGGGAGGAAAATCTGGGAAACTAATAAATCTTCCACTATTAAAAAAAATCCGTAAATACTAAAGAGTCAATATACGAGAGACAGATGCATAACTTGCTTAAGATTTTTCTAGGGAACTGCATTCATTCTCAAAAAGATGTTAATGTTATAAAAAATGCAATTATTTTGTAAAAAGGGGTAAAAACTGGTTTTATCTAGGTGCAGGAAGTTTCCAGTTCTTGGAAGACACCCAAGAGTGGTTAGGGTATCACTGCAAAAGGAAAGGTAAGGATGGGCGGGAAGGGGAGGGAGCATAAATGTTTCTGTCATACTGTATGCCTTTTATAAAAATTATGTTTTTTATTGAAGGGTAATAAAAAAGGTATATCTCTTTACAGCAGCATTTGAATTATGAGGTTTTATTTGCTATTCTAAACTGTATTGGGATGAATAAAACAAATAAAAAGTCCTTAAAAATGTGTGCTGACACTAGCTTTACAAGCGGAAGAGGTAGACTACCATATGGGAAGGATACTGAGATACTAAAGACAATTTTTTCCTACTCTGGCTTCCAAAGATATTGTGTTTACAACCTTTTCCTTAGCTACAATAAACCCAGATGCAGATTCTACTCTGACAAAAACTTCCATCCAAGCCTAATTTGCAGCGACAGATCTCAAACCCCTTGACAGGCTGTAGCAGGATGTACATAAAAAGGCACTCATGTGTTAAACCACTCTCCTAAGAAGGCAGTCTTGGATTCTGCAGTTATCTAACTTCTTGCAGCAGTTCATTACTTATTTATAAAAAAATGGAAGTTCAAAAGCGTGCAATAATTCATGTACTTGCCTGTCAAGTATCACATATTCACTTTCAGATTTGTACAGTGCTACCAGCCTGGCTTCCATCAAAATATAAATCTTCCCTGTGGCACTATCTAAAAGGAAAAAAAAAAAAAAACATAAATGAACACTCTACTTTTGCACCATTACAAAAGTTCCCATTTTACATAAGAGCAATAAGACAGCAGGTCTAAAACTACCCAGAATAATTCTGTGCAAAGAGCTAAAATTTAGAAAACACCCTCTTGACATCAGCATTATCACAAACTCCCCGGATTGCAGAGCTGATGCTTTCAGGATCTGACCCACTCAACTGACTTTTAGCAGCCTTTGCATTGAAATGCCATGGTTGCCTTAACAGATAGTTTTTCCACCGTTCTTTCTGGCAAGGGAAGGCAACCAGATAGGAGCAGCCCGGCCAGGTAAAACTGAGGGCAAAACACTTAGCTAAACTATAATAAATTAAACAGGAGCTGCAAGAATTAGTGGGTCAATGCTTTACATAACAATCACACACTATCCCATTTTGCTGCATTTCTGAGATTTATTAGAACAACAACATGAAATTACTCTTAGCTCCTTTTTTCTTGGATTTAAAAAAAAAATGAAGGTAAATGGGAAGCTTTAGATCAGGGATCTCAAACTCAAATCACCACGAGGGGTACATGAGGACTAGTACATTGGCCCGAGGGCCGCATCACTGAAACCTTTTCATACAACGATAAAAACCTATAGTCAAAAATGAAAAAAAAAAAGAATAATGTAGTATGCTATTAAAAGTCAATGTATTACCTTTTTTAAAACTGTAATGCGAAAAGTCAGTGCTAATTTTGACAGTCATTTCATTTTTGGCCACTTAGCTGGCAGCGTTTTGCATCAAGCCAAGCATCAATATTAGGTTTGATATCCTGAGACTAAACCAATCTCAGTGTTGCTTTCAAATGTTCATCAGTGAGCCTTGAACTTATCACAGATTTGTTAATCTTCATGGAAGAAAAAAAAAAACTGTTCATGTTCATATATATCTATATATATATCTGTATCTGTACTTCCAAACATTGGCATTACCCTTGCGGAAGCAGAGAATAACATGGGAAATCTTTCTTGTAAAAGAAACCGGTAGAATTCCAGAATTCCAACCTCTGTATACTTCTGCTTAAAAATGGTATCACACTGAAGCTGTGGAAAGAAGTTGAAAATATGGTTCAAGTGCCTTGAAATCTTTAAACCACGCATCAAACTGTTTGTGTAAGTTACAAATGATATCTGCATATTCTTTCAAGCATTTGGGTTCAGCTTTTCCTAAGGAATTCAGAGTCGAGAAATGGACCAAATTGCCAGTAGTCAACTGTTTCTCCCAAAAAGTAAGCTTGACTTTGAATGACTTAACATTGTCATATCTGTGTTATCACCTGTTTTCTACCCTGAAGCTTCAAGTTCAGTGCATTCAGGTGATCAGTTACATCTGTTAGAAAAGCATGGTTGCAGATAAAAGTGGAATCAGCAAACTGTGGAGCCTCCTTGTTTTTCATTTTCATGAAGGAATCAATCTCCTCCCTAAGTGCAAAAAACACTTCAAAACATTTCCATGACTCAGCCATCTAACTTGAGTGTGATACAGAAGTTCTTTTCTAGCAAGTATGGACAGTGAATATGGAGAAGTGAACTGTCTGTGATTCAGCTCTCATGGACGTATAAAATTAACAGTTTTAACAACTACATCCATAACTTCCTTCATTTGAAGACACTGTAGACTACACAGGGCTTCTTGGTGCAAAATGCAATGTATACTGGTGAAGCTAATTCCTGGTATATTGAGACTGTTCAGTTTGGTCTTCAATAATCCAACCACAACAATGTTTTCAGAGCACATTGATGGGGCACCGTCCGTAGCCAAAAAGATATGAGTTTGTTCCATGGCAGCGCAGCTTTTTCAATGCACTCTTCCAGTCCTTGAAATATGTCACGTCCCTTCAGTGGCACTAAGTCTAGCAATTCTTCAGTTATATTCAAATTGCAATCCACATCTTTAATGAACACTGCACAATGTGCGGTATCTGATACATCTGTACTCTCATGAAGAGCAATTGAAAATGCTTTGCAGTCTTTTGCCATTTGAATTAATTGTTTTTGCACATTATCTGCTAAATCCATTATCCTGCAGGCAACTGTATTGGCAGACAAGCTTATGCCTTCAAAAACTTTCTCCCTATCAGGACATAAAATTTCGCTGGCCTTCACAAGGCATTCTCTTACGAATAGGCCTTCTGTAAAAGGCAGCGATGATTTAGCTATCATTTCGCTTATCACAAAACTTGCTCTTACTGAATCTTCGCTAGACTTGTTAATCTCCGAAAAGAAATTTCTTTGCTTGGCAAATGCTGCCAAAGTTTTTCCTCTCGGATTTTTCCAGTGAATACATCATATTTTTCATGGTGCATCATGTCGTAGTGCTAACGCACGTTATACTCCTTGGGAACAGCAATCATTTGCTGACAAATGAGGCATTGAATTTTATCTTTTACCTCTGTGAAAAAATATAAATTCTCCCATTTGTCTTGGAAAACTCTTTTCTTCCATGAGTGTTCTTTTTTTCAATGAAGTCATTTCCGAGGGGGTTTTAATAAAATATAAACACTCAGTAATGCACCTCACTCAAAGGACAAAACACTCATTTACTTTTAGAAGTACTTCTGTTAAAGCTCCCCACTCTGCCCCCGTCTCTGCCCCCACTCCACCCCTTCCATGAGGCCCCACCCCGCCCTGCTTCTTCCCTCCCCCATTCCAACCCCTTTCCCAAAGTCCCTGCCCCAACTCTGTCCCCGCCCCAACTCCATCCCCTCCCTGCCCCTATTCCAACCCCTTCCCAAAGCCCCACCACAGCCTCGCCTCTTCTCTGCCTCCTCCCTTGAGCATGCTGCATCCCTGCTCCTCCCCCCTCCCTCCTGGAAAGCCTGAAGCGCAGGGATGTAGGCGGGGGAGCAGGGACGCGGCGCACTGGGGGGAGGGGAGCTTGGCAGGCTGCAGGAAATAACTCCCGGGGTGGGGGGAGAAGGGGAGCTTGACGGGCCACAGGAAATAATGCGGCCCAAGGGCCGCGTGTTTGAGACCCCTGCTTTAGATAATCGAAGTTGAACCTTTATCAAGAATAGCGTCATTCCTCCCCACCACCCCACCACTAACTCCCATACCCTTATATCAACATGGAATATTTTCACTACTAAAGCAGATCGCTATTCTTCCTCACCCCAGCTACCTTTAAAGGTGTAGTTATAGTTTGCCAATCAATTTAGGATTCTCCCCAAATTAGCAGAGGTCTACTACTCTGTACTGGATTAATTATTATCCAACACCAAAATCAGCCATGATGCTGCCATGCAGGAGGCAATGAGATTTTTTTCCATAAATAATATTAAGCTCTTATATAGCACTTTTCATCCCGAAATATCACAATACTTTATAAAAGGAACATAAGTATCTTTATTCCCATTTCACAGATGGGGATACAAACACAAAGGTGATTTTTCCACAGTCAAACAAAAGATCAGTAGCAGAGCCAGGAATAGAAAACAAGTCTGACTCCCAGTCCAGTACCTGCCCTATCTAGTAGGCCATGTTGCCTTCACCTAAATTAATTTATTAATTTGAAGAGGCCTGTGGAAATCCTAGAAGTCCTGCACTTGGAAGAAACTAGCAGTAAGCACCTACTCTTGAAGATCAACCAATGTTTTGCCACTATGGGAGAGGCTGTGGCCATGTTCAGCTAGATGTGCTTTAAGAACAGTCTGAGGAAAAAATGGCATCTGAAAGCCAAATGTTTTTCTAGTGCTCATTCATTTTAGGAATTTAAGTTCCAAACAGTTGTTTGTTTATAATATTCCGTAGAAGACTATTCTAACTGAGGACAAGTTTGCTTGGTTTCTAGTTATAATGATGAACCAATATTTCCCGAACTAGATGTTCCTGAAGAATGAGTTAAATGCCATACATCCTCTGGGGACAATGTGATCCTTGAGTTAAATTAATTTTGTACATACAGCTGTTCAAAGGGCTTAGAGGCAGCAACAATTTAAAACGTTTCAGTTTAAAAATGTTGGGGGGGGGGACTTTTTTCTAGCATACTTAGTGCATTTGACAGCACATTACGTGTAGTCAGTGTCACTATTCCTCCAGTATAGTCAGTAAGCAACAGGTGAGAAAGAAGTTTAGACAATAGGGAAATGTGATTGCAAAATAACTGGTAGAAGGTAGGTGTTATGCCTGAAACTACGCTTAACTCTTTTTGAGCTGCATAGGTTTCAAGATGATTGTGCGTCTTAATACTTGAGGAAGTGCTCAGGAATGAAGACTTAATGAACAAATATGAATTTATCCAAAAGCCTGTGTGTCTTAAGAAACGGTTGATTTGTCTCCCAGTGTTTTACATGTGCCACTACCTTAGGCATGCATAAATTACATTTTAAAATCTATATTAAAGTGAAAACTAACTGTGCCATTTCATCTGCATTAAAAAAATGCCAGAGATAATCTGAATCACTGTATTTGGTTATGTATGCTGCAAATTTAGAAAAGGTCAGCAGTTTTATAAAATCTGAAAAGTTCAAAGCAAAACTGACTGCTTACGTTCAAGTCAGTGAACATGATCTTAGTGTATTACATAGTCTAACTACAATAAATATTAAAATATACATTAGATTAAACTTATCAGAACAAGGGAATCATTAGGAGGAACTGCATTTCTTGTATGGATATTGCACGATACTCAGTTAAAAAAATTCCTTTCTGAAAATGATACGAGGAACAAAGGATGAAGATAACATTCCTCTGGCTGCTGAGAAGCTGGAGCTGTAAAGTTCTGAAAGATGGTGGGAGAAGTAGCAAGTAAAGTAAATCTATTTTGTTCATACATCCTACCCACCTGTTATACGTGGGTATAAATCTATTTTGTTCATACATCCTACCCACCTTTTCAACCATAGGAACGTGCTGCAGTGCGTCTCCGAATGTATCAGGGGCCCTTGAGGAACAGGCTACCTTACACACTGACTTGAACTAGCCTAATACATTCTGATTCTCCTCACCAAAGGCAATGAGACAGTTTGGTCTGAAATGGTTGGGAAATGGGGCAAAGCAGAGAAATTGTCAGACAAGGAAAGAGTTAGGATCACTTGGTGTGAGACTCTTTGGGGAATGATGGGGGATTTACTGGTGAGATAACTAACACCCATATTGCATACCCGCTGTTGCTCACTATGTAGTAGTGTAGTATGAGCATTTAGTATGTAACCACAAGTCCTTTAGTACTCATGTAATAAAGCTACGATACAATAAAAGAGTACAAAATGAATGGAGATTTTAGCAACACGGTAAATTGGACTCCTCCTTCAGAACAGTATACAGTCAACTCCAGTGAAATGCTACATGTTGAAAGTCAAACAGAATTGTCTATCACAGAAACTGCCATACACATGCATGAGTTCAATGGAACTACATTTTCACTGTATTTCATATCAAGTTAGCACTTGCCTTTTAGTTTCACATATTGCAATTCTGGGTTAACACAGAGGGCCAAGTTACTAGGCAGGGTCCAGGGGGTAGTTGTCCAAGCAACAAGAGAGACGTTTTCATCTTCATCCAATGGGAAGCTCACAATCACCGAAGGATCTTGAACATCCTTAAATGAAATAGAGATAGGGAGACGGATATGAAAGGTTTCTTGATAGTTGGCGAGAACACACACTCCAAGGAAAAGCAGTGACAGCTGTTGTCACTCAGTTACCTGGTTCCTTTAGTGCCCTGCAATCTGGCTTGTCAAAAAACTCAGTAAGAATGAATGCAGATGAGAACCAATTTAAGCATGTCTCTCCACCTCCCCCGTGTAGACTACTTGACCAAATCACGAGGGACACAACTGCCTCAACATAGTCAGAGTTTATTTCTAAAGGCTGAGAGTTGGGTGCCTGCCTCCTTCAGATGCCTTTGATAATCCCAACCTAAGATTATAAAAAAATAATCCAAGATCATAACTGGTTAAAGGTTTCCTTCATAGTTTAATAATTTTTCAGCTGCTGATATCTGGAGTTCAACATTCACCTAGTTTGTCCTAGGGGACCAGGAGTTGGGAGGACAAGCTATCACTTGAGAAAATTTTCTCCTGGCAGGCAACTATTTTTAACCAAGGCACATAAACTATATGTTCTTAAACATAGGGGTACATGGATGTTTAAAACATACTGCACAACTGACAGATGGTTTTCTACCTCAGCCTCCAAGAGTCCTGCCTTCAATCAAGTCAAAGGAATCCCTTTGTATTATTAATATCAGTGTTACTCTAAGGCTTGGTCTACACTAAACCCCCAAATCGAACTAAGGTACGCAACTTCAGCTACGTGAATAACGTAGCTGAAGTCGACGTACCTTAGTTCGAACTTACCGCGGTCCAGACCCGGCAGGCAGGCTCCCCCGTCGACTCCACGTACTCCTCGCGGCGAGCAAGATTACCGGAGTCGACAGGGAGCACTTCTGAGTTCGATTTATCGCGTCCAGACAAGACGCGATAAATCAAACCCAGAAGTTCGATTGCCTGCCGCCGAACCAGCGCGTAAGTATAGACAAGCCCTAAGAGACATTGTCTCAGACACATTAGAGAGAGTCAGTGGTGCAAGTAAGCAGGTACAGTCAGATACAGCATACCATTAAGATATTTATTGCCAGTACACCGTACTGGAAAGACAGTTTCAGAACCGCAGGGCACTCCCGGGAATCGCAGCGGTGAAAGGAGCAGAATGTGGGGTTGCCACTCCCAGTAGCCAGTGCCCCGTGCCGGCAGCTTCTCTGGCGCAGCTGTAACAGTACTGCCCTCAGCCCCTCCCCTAGCCCTGTCCTCTGGTGAGGATGTACAGACCCCAGGCAAGAGACACAGCTGCATGGAAGGGCTGGGGCAGTACAGCCCGGATCTGCTTGCGTGGCGCCACCATGCGGCCCCATGTTCTGCTCTTTTGGCCGCTGCAGTTCCCGGGAGAGCCCTGTGGGTCCGAAATCAGTATCTGGTGCAGCGGAAGGACAGAGCTCCCCCACCTGGCCCCCAGGTAACATGGGATGGGGAGGGGACGGGGAGAGCGTGGGGGCCCCAGGCTGGGAGGGGTCAAATGGGGGAGGGGGAGAGTGTCACGTGCCCCCCCCCCTTTAGCTCATGCCCCCCTTTGTGTCCATCCCATGACTTGCCTATGCATACCGGTGAGAATTAAAACCTCCTCACACCACTGGAGAGAGTGAAGCACTTGCACAAGTTATAGTTTCTGTATTATCAATACTATTGGACTGTGGAAGACTTTAAATGAAGTTATGCCCTGATGAAGAGTCCAGAGTCTTAGGGTATGTCTACACTACAAAATTAGGTCGAATTTATAGAAGCCGGTTTTATAGAAATCAGTTGTATACAGCCGATTGCATGTGTCCCCACATAAAATGCTCTAAGTGCATTAAGTCGGCGGACTGCGTCCACAGTACCAAGCCTAGCGTCGACTTCCGGAGCGTTGCACTATGGGTAGCTATCCCACAGTTCCCGCAGTCTCCGCCGCCCACTGGAATTCTGGGTTGAGATCCCAATGCCTGATGATGCAAAAACAGTGTCGCGGGGGGTTCTGGGCACATGCCGTCAGGGCCCTCCCCCTCCATCAGAGCAACGGCAGACAATCGATTCGCGCCTTTTTACCTGGGTTACCTGTGCAGACAACATACCACGGCAAGCATGGAGTCCGCTCAGCTCAGCTCACCGTCACCATATGTCATCTGGGTGCCGGCAGACTTGGTACTGCATTGCTACACAGCAGCAGCTCATTGCCTTTTGGCAGTAGACGGTGCAGTATGACTGGTAGCCGTCATTGGCTATCTGGGTGCTGGCAGACGTGGGGCTGCATTGCTACACAGCAGCAGTTCCTTGCCTTTTGGCAGTGGATGGTGTATTACGACTAGTATCCGTCATCGGTGTATTCCTCAGGGAATTCAATCAGAGGCACCTGGGCAGACATGTTTTGTCTCCTGGAGACTAAGTCCTGGCGGCAGTCCTATTGAACTGTCTTGACGATGATGGCTAGCAGTCGTAGTACAGTATCTTCTGCCAAGCACCCAGAAGCTGCCGATGGCTATCAGTCATGCTGCACTGTCTGCTGCCAGCTTAAGATGTGAAAAATAGATGGACCAGATTTGTTCTGTATTCATTTGCTTCCCCCTCCCTCCGAGAAATCAACGGCCTGCTAAACCCAGGGTTTTGAGTTCAATCTTTGGGGGGGGCCATGCTGTGTGACAGCTGTTTGTGTTTCTCCCTGATGCACAGCCACCTTTGTTGATTTTAATTCCCCGTACCTGTAAGCCATGTCCTCACTCGCCCCTCCCTCCCTCCGTCAGACAATAGTTTCACACCTTTTTTCAGTCCAGACGCCATAGCACTGGGATCATGGAGCCCGCTCAGATCACTGCGGCAATTATGAGCACTATGAACACCACGCGCATTGTCCTGGAGTATATGCAGAGCCAGAACATGCCAAAGCAAAACCAGGCGAGGAGGCGATTGCAGCGAGGCGACGAGAGTGATGAGGAAATTGACATGGACATAGACCTCTCACAAAGTACAGGCCCCAGCAATGTGCAAATCATGGTGTTACTGGGGCAGGTTCATGCCATGGAACGCCGATTCTGGGCCCGGGAAACAAGCACAGACTAGTGGGACCGCATCGCGTTGCAGGTGTGGGACGATTCCCAGTGGCTGCGAAACTTTCGCATGCGTAAGGGCACTTACATGGAATTTTGTGACTTGCTTTCCCCTGTCCTGAAGCGCCAGAATACCAGGATGAGAGCAGCCCTCACAGTTGAGAAGCGAGTGGCGATAGCCCTGTGGAAGCTTGCAACGCCAGACAGCTACCGGTCAGTCGGGAATCAATTTGGAGTGGGCAAATCTACCGTGGGGGCTGCTGTGATCCAAGTAGCCAACGCAAGCAAAGACCTGCTGATATCAAGGGTAGTGACTCTGGGAAACGTGCAGGTCATAGTGGATGGCTTTGCTGCATTGGGATTCCGAAACTGTGGTGGGGCGATAGACTGAACCCATATCCCTATCTTGTCACCGGAGCACCAAGCCACCGAGTACATAAACCGCAAGGGGTACTTTTCAATGCTGCTGCAAGCCCTGGTGGATCACAAGGGACGTTTCACTAACATCAATGTGGGATGGCCGGGAAAGGTACATGACGCTCGTGTCTTCAGGAACTCTGGTCTGTTTCAAAAGCTGGAGGAAGGGACTTTCTTCCTGGACCAGAAAATAACCATTGGGGATGTTGAAATGCCTATCGTTATCCTTGGGGACCCAGCCTACCCCTTAATGCCATGGCTCATGAAGCCGTACACAGGCAGCCTGGACAGTAGTCAGGACCTGTTCAACTATAGGCTGAGCAAGTGCCAAATGGTGGTGGAATGTGCATTTGGACATTTAAAAGCGCGCTGGCGCAGTTTACTGACTCGGATAGACCTCAGTGAAGCCAATATTCCAATTGTTATTGCTGCTTGTGCCACAATATCTGTGAAAGTAAGGGGGAAATATTTATGGCGGGGTGGGAGGTTGAGGCAAATCGCCTGGCCGCTGATTACACGCAGCCAGACACCAGGGCGGTTAGAAGAGTACAGGAGGGCGTGGTGCGCATCAAAGAAGCTTTGAAAACCAGTTTTGTGACTGGCCAGGCTACGGTGTGAAACTTCTGTTTGTTTCTCCTTGATGAACCCTCCGCCCCCCGACCCCGGTTCATTTTACTTCCCTGTAAACTAACCACCCTCCTCTCCCCCCTTCGAGCACCGCTCGCAGAGGCAATAAAGTCATTGTTACTTCACATTCATGCATTCTTTATTAATTCATCACACAACTAGGGGGATAACTGCCAAGGTAGCCCAGGAGGGGTGAGGGAGGAGGGAAGGACAAGGACACACTGCAGTTGAAAACTTTAACACTTATTGAAGGCCAGCCTTCTGATGCTTGGGCAATCATCTGGGGTGGAGTGGCTGGGTGGCCAGAGGCCCCCCCCACCGTGTTCTTGGGCGTCTGGGTGAAGAGGCTATGGAACTTGGAGAGGAGGACTGTTGGTTACACAGGGGCTGTAGCGGCGGTCTCTGCTCCTGCTGCCTTTCCTGCAGCTCAACCATACACTGGAGCATTTCAGTTTGATGCTCCAGCAGCCGGAGCATCGACTCTTGCCTTCTGTCTGCAAGCTGACACCACCTATCCTCTTCAGCCCGCCACTTGCTCTCTTCAGCCCGCGATTCAGCCTGCCACCTCTCCTCTCGTTCATATTGTGCTTGTTTGCATTCTGACATTGACTGCCCCAACGCATTCTGCTGTGCTCTGTCAGCGTGGGAGGACATCTGGAGCTCCGAGAACATATCATCCTGAGTCCGCAGTTTTCTCCTTCTAATCTTCACTAGCCTCTGCAAAGGAGAAACATTTGCAGCTGGTGGAGGAGAAGGGAGAGGTAATTAAAAAAGACATTTTAGAGAACAATGGGTACACTCTTTCACGTTAAATTTTGCTGTTCACATTACACAGTACATGTGCTTTCGTTATAAAGTCACATTTTTCCTCTTATATTGAGGGCCTGCCGGTTCGGTGTGAGAGATCACTCATGCAGTGCCAGGCAACAGAATTCGGCTTACAGGCAGCCATGGTAAGCCACAGTCTTTTGGCTTTTTTAACCTTCATAACATGTGGGAATGGTTTCAAACAGCAGCGCTCTCATTTCCCAAACCAAGAACCCGTTGGGTTGGCCATTTAAAATGGGTTTGCAATGTAAAAGGAGGGGCTGCGGTTTCTGGGTTAACATGCAGCACAAACCCAATTACCTTCCCCCCACACACCCAATTCTCTGGGATGATCACTTCACCCCTCCCCCCCCCACCGCGTGGCTAACAGCGGGGAACATTTCTGTTCAGCTGAGCAGGAACGGGCACCTCTGAATGTCCCCTTAATAAAATCACCCCATTTCAACCAGGTGACCGTGAAGGATATCACTCTCCTGAGGATAACAAAGAGAGATAAGGAATGGATGTTGTCTGCATGCCAGCAAACACCGGGATCATACGCTACAATGCTTTGTTATGCAATGATTCCAGACTACGTGCTACTGGCCTGGCGTGGTAAAGTGTCCTACCATGGCGGACAGGATAAGGCAGCCCTCCCCAGAAACCTTTTGCAAGGGCTACGGGAGTACATGAAGGAGATCTTTCTGGAGATGTCCCTGGAGGATTTCCGCTCCATCCCCATACATGTTAACAGACTTTTCCAGCAGCTGTTCTGGCTGCAATTGCCAGGGCAAATTAATCATTAAACACGCTTGCTTTTAAACCATGTGTAATATTTACAAAGGAACACTCACCAGAGGTCCCTTGTGTGCCCTCAGGGTCTGGGAGCACGCCTTGGGTGAGTTCGAGGGTTACAGGGTCCAGGGTGATAAACATATCCTGGCTGTTGGGGAAACCGGTTTCTCCGCTTCCTTGCTGTGAGCTATCTTCATTGTCTTCATCATCATCATCTTCCACGTACCCAGAACCCGCTTCCCTGTTGCGTGATTCTCCATTGATGGAGTCAAAGCACACAGTTGGGGTAGTGGTGGCTGCACCCCATAGAATGGCATGCAGCTCCGCGTAGAAGCGGCATGTTTGCGGCTCTGCCCCAGACCTTCCATTTGCCTCTCTGGCTTTGTGGTAGGCTTGCCTTAGTTCCTTAATTTTCACGCGGCACTGCTGTGCGTCCCTGTTATGGCCTCTGCCCTTCATGGCCTTTGAGACTTTTTCTACTATTTTGCCATTTCGTTTACTGCTACGGAGTTCAGCTAGCACTGATTCGTCTCCCCATATGGCGAGCAGATCCCGTACCTCCCGTTCAGTCCATGCTGGAACTCTTTTGCGATCCTGGGACTCCATCACGGTTACCTGTGCTGATGAGCTCTGCGTGGTCACCTGTGCTCTCCATGCTGGGCAAACAGGAAATGAAATTCAAAAGTTCACGGGGCTTTTCCTGTCTACCTGGTCAGTGCATCTGAGTTGAGAGCACTGTCCAGAGCAGTCACAATGAAGCACTGTGGGATAGCTCCTGGAGGCCAATAACGTCGAATTCCGTCCACACTACCCCAAATCTGACCCGCAAAGGCCGATTTTCCCCTCGTCGGAGGTGGAGTAAAGAAACCGGTTTAAAGGGCCCTTTAAGTAAAAAAAAGGACTTCGTCGTGTGGACGTGTCCAGGCTTAATTCGATTTAACGCTGCTAAAGTCGACCTAAACTCGTAGTGTAGACCAGGCCTTACAGGATTAACATTTTGCATAGTTGTGTAAGGAATATTTCCAACAGGCAAAATTTAAAAAGCAAGTGTTACTCAAACCCCACATCTTTTGAAGTAACATCAGTTTTATGGCTAGAATCTAAGTGGCAATACAGACCTACTATAGCTCTGTGAGCTTGTTACCTAATGGCAGCCTGCAGGAATGGTAACATTTTTGTTATAGAACTAAAGAACAAGTTTGGTATTTTTGTAACTAAAAGTAACAGCATTATCAGGCTCCATGATAGATTTTTAATGTGGAGTTTGATTATCTTTATAAACCTCAAACTGCATCCATTTATCTTTCCTACCTACTTCACAAGGGTATTGTGTGAATAACTTAATGCTTGCACGACTTGGCAAACAAATACTACATATACATTGAATATTTAGTAAGCACAAGTCTTCAAATTAGTGCTCTGATCTAAATAGATAGCAGACTAAAAAGGGTTGGAAAGGTCAGTGCTCTAATAAAAAACCTTCAGGTGAAACCTAGATGGATATCTGAAGTTGTTCAAGTAAGTAGACAGCACTTTTCTTTCTGAATTGTTGGTGAAACAACAGCCCCCACTGCAACATGGTACTAGTTGGCCCTGTAACGTTAGAGGTGCCGCCTGGTACATGAAATATGAAAACCTGAAGATACGACCTCTTTTGTTTGCAAGAGAAGTGTGTTATCTGTAAAGTCCCTGACAAAAAGGTAAATGGGCAATGTTCTTCTGCCTGCCTAAAATCTCTCTGGAGTTTCAAATGAACAATTTATTCTTCACTTTCCCTCCTAAATAATTGGCTCCTGCATTCCACCCATAAAGGATACCACATCCATGGCAAGAAAGCTGATCCTTTGGTGTACTGTACAGTCTCTCTCTAGTTTGTGTGCTATGAAATCATTAAATTTAGCAAAATATGCAAGGCTTTCCAAAGCGAAAAGCTCCAAGCAGCATTAAAAAGCTTTCTTAGGGCATTTTTACAACACCTAACAAATTAACATCATATGCATAAACCAGGAACACTCAAACAGATTAGGTCACATTGCCATTTGTGCACTGAAAGCATCCCTGGCTCCTCTCCAGCAACACAGCTCAGAATAGGTAATTCCATTATGGAATGGGAGCTATTTAAGTCACAGCTAAGGGCTGCTTCAGAAGGAATTCTTTCTATAAGCAGCTGGGGCGGCAACAGTCAGACTCAAACAGTTATGTAATGCTTAGATTATGAGCAATACCCAGTGAAGACTATGCTAGCAATAAAATTTAGTCTCTACAAATTGTTAGACAAAGACTATGATGTTTCTAACCAGCTTGTTCTAATGTTTCACAAAGTACTAAACATGCCAAGCAACTCAACAAAATCCTGGCATTTTGAAAGATGAATCATGTTACATTTACAAATGAAATAATTGCTTAGTATTTCTCTGTTTGCGTTATCTCAGTTTCCTTTACAATATACTTTTCTTTACTCAGACACAAAATGACTGAAATTTTATTTATTTTTCAATTGTGAAAGTTTGCTACATGGGGGCTTCCTCTAAGCACACTTATAGTTTCTGTTACACATTAAAATGGGGTTTTATACTATACAGTAACTCCTCGCTTAACGTTGTAGTTATGTTCCTGAAAAATGCAACTTTAAGCGAAACGATGTTAAGCGAATCCAATTTCTCCATAAGAATTAATGTAAATGGGGGGGGGGGGGGGGAGTTAGGTTCTAGGGAAATTCTTTTTCACCAGACAAAAAACTATATATTATATAGATATACACACAGTATACATTTTAAACAAACAATTTAATACTGTTCACAGCTATGATGATTGTGAAGCTTGTTTGAGGTGGTGAAGTTAGAGGGTGGAAGAGGGAAGGATATTTCCCAGGGAATGCCTTCCTGCTAAATGGTGAACTACCACTCAGCTGAGCCCTCAAAGGTTAACACATTGTTGTTAATGTAGCCTCTCACACAAGGCAGCACGAACAGGAGGGACAGGAGACAGCATAGCAGACAGAGACAGACACACATCTTGTGTGTGGGGGAGACAGAGAAAGAGAGCGAGCGAGAGATGCACACTGCCCCTTTAAGTAAGCTGACCCACTCTTAAGTGCATTGTCTTTTTAAGTGGATCAGGAAGTGGAGACAGCAGCTGCTGCACCAAGCTCTGTGTCTCGTAGGTTGGTGTCCCCTCCCTGCTCTATATGGAGAAGGGGTAAGCGGGGTGCAGGAGCAGGGGGAGGGGGACACCCTGACATTAGCCCGCCCCTCCCCCCCCCCCCCCCCCGCACAGCAAGCAGGAGTCTCTGGGAGCAGCTCCAAGACAGAGGGTGGGAGCAGCACATGGCAGTGGGGGGAGGGACAGCTGAACTGCCGGCAATTGATAGCCTGCTGGGCAGCTGCAGCACAGGGAACTTAGGGGGAGCTAATAGGGGGGCTGCCAGTCCACCCTGGTTACAAGCCCCCACCAGCTAGCTGCGACGGGCTGCTCTTCCTGCAAGCAGTGGACAAAGCAGGCGGTTGCCAAATGACTTTAGAAGGAAGCACTGCACAACTTTAAATAAGCATGTTCCCTAATTGATCAGCAACGTAACAACGATACAACGTTAACCAGGACGACTTTAAGTGAGGAGTTACTGTACTAATAATATCCTGCTTCATTGCAGAAGTTCATGATTCCATTTCCTTCTTTCATTTCCTGAAGCAAGGGCTAAGGAGTAGCTTTACTAATGGCACAAGAGAAGGCAGAGGAGCAACAAGTGGTATTTAAGCTGCAATACTGGATCTCAGATCACAGAATTCAATTCTCCTCCCACAACTCATCTGCTAACTTTGATAAGTTACAGGTGTGGCTGCTGAGCTGCCAGCTAGAGCTCCCCAGAAGATCAGATTCAATATACAGGGAATCCTCTGCTGAGGTGAGCAGGAAAGGTGCAGTGTAAAATATTCACTGTAGAAACCCAACACAGTGAGGTACACAAAAATGTGTGAGGAAGAGTGGAGCAATTTCCCAGATCAAAAACTGTGAGAATGGTGAAAGGGGCAACAAATAATGACCAAAGGAACGGTCAGGAAAAAATCATAGCAGGACATATACATGACTAGGCCAGCTCTTTACTAGCACTATTCTATCAGTTTTGAGTATGTCGATAAGCCTACATTCCACCCAACTGAAGTATTAAAGCTTTCCGGTCCAAAACAGACACTCACTCCAATGTGACAGAGCAGTTACAGGGGTCAGATTATTATACATACATATAGA
This sequence comes from Chrysemys picta bellii, assembly GCF_011386835.1. Lineage (NCBI taxonomy): Eukaryota > Metazoa > Chordata > Testudines > Emydidae > Chrysemys > Chrysemys picta. The sequence goes on from NC_088797.1 coordinate 42,109,835, forward strand.
CAATGATATACCTTGTAGTTCTGGTGAGCCTCAAAATTCGAAAGAGGAGTGTTACATGCTGTGGAGAAAGGCATAACCTTAACGCCTCTGTAAACCAGTCCTTTGTTGTACAGCTGTTTGAAAACCCACCTAAAAGTAAATAAGGAACATATAATAACTTAATAGTTTAAGATTCAAACTAAAGGCAGCTGTAGTGTAGGATTATGATGCAGTAGGGAAGGTATTCTGAAAAGTTCAAATAATTTTCAAAATACAGACAATATTTACTACTTGAAACACCAGAACTCAAAGCATCTGCACATACATATACAAGTCGTATCTTGAAACAATATAAATACTTAATGCCATTATGACATTTTTATTGTGAATATTCTTTCAGTTAGATTCAGCTTTGGGTCATCCTGCCAGCTCTGCCTTGCACGCACAACACATGGCAATATTCAGATGGGATATAAATCACTGTAACAGTTGAATCTTTCCCCAACTGCTTGCTTGGGGACCATAAAACTTAAATTTCAGTGATTAACACAAAATGCTTTCCTCAAGAGGCCACATCTAGGCAACTAGGTTTGTTTAGAGAACAAGAAGTTTTGTGATTCCATGAGTTACATTCATGAAGCATTGTATAACACTTTCCATCCCAAAAGACCCTTGCTTCACCAGCTATATGTATGGCACCATGCATCATTGGCAGGGGAGAAAATAGTGGATTTTTGGCAACCCAGGTGAATGATGGCTCTTCAAATAGTAGGCAAAGATCTTCACTGTCTACACTGTACACCTTTATTTGTAAAGCCTCATTCAAGAGACTTGCATATTCAGTGACACAGTTTTCCAAGGGCTCAAATTATCACACCAGCATCTGGCCCTGTGGTCCTGGGGAGTCTAGTTATTTTGTAGTTGGATGATCAGACTATTCAGCAATCGCTACTGACTTTAAAAACTCTTGAACTCTCCCACCCAAGCTACGTTTTCAAAGCATTGTTAACATTTTCAGTGTTTCCTTCCAGATGAACATCTTATTAACATGCAAGCAAACACAGAGCCGTCTTGTTAAATAGTATGTTTATGAGACCAAACTGCACTGGGTCACGCTGTTTTGGCAATTGGTCCTTTTTTCTGGACGCCATCATTTTGTGCTTCAGAATCTATGCATTCATTTAAACAAAGATCTTTTGCTCTTATGTTTAGGATAACCATTCAACATGGGAAATCAATTCCAACAGCTACAGTGTTATCAGTCTGCAGCCTGAATCAACAGCACTGAGAGATATGAACTGGCCTATTGACAATGAAGCCTAATGATAACCTAATAATCAGAAATGTCAACTACTACATTGCAGAAAGGAGAAATTAGAGACCACATTATGAAGATCTGCACAATCTACTGAAAGTGTCATCCATGACCCAACAGTTGTAGACCAAAAGTTCAGTGAGGACTTTAATCGACTCCAGGGAGCAAAGTGCAGCATCTAAGCACCACCAAGAGGAATCAAGTCTCAGAAGCCCGGAGGGGTATCCAGCCACAACCAAGGGGAGCAAAAAAACGAGGAGTTGAGCAAAGCTTGCAGGATCTTATCATGAACATCTGCACAATCCATTGACCGTGCCTTCTCAAATTGGTAGGGCTCAGTTTCTAGAAGGAGCTGAAGAGTAGTACTATTTACCCACACAGAATTTGATCCCTAGGCATATATTCCTCCACTCTCACCCCAATTCAAAGAACTATTCAAGTGCACATTATGAGACACATTCTTTCCCCTGACCAAGTACATATAATTCTGGTCTGGAATAAAGGTGCTCTGAATGTGAGAAAGCCAAATAGTTGACCACCTTGACATGGCTACCTTTATGTTTTGTTCTATGCATTCCTTTTACAATTTGATCATTACTCCTAAGAAAGGAGATATACCTGCTAAGTTTATAAAAAGAGCATCATTGCTAGGACTTAATTTAAAGCTACCAATCATTCAAGCAATAATGTAGCCAAAATGTAGTGAGATAAATTTTTTATTTATATGCATTTTCAAGCATAGGTATTTCAGTATTCTAACTAGGAAAGCTCTGTTGCAACTGAGCAAAAGTATAAATTTTCATTTTATGTTTTATCAACTTAAGCTATATTAAATGACTTAGTTGTGATAAGTCACTGATTTTGGATTTATTCTTCAATATTCTTGTATTTGCCTTCTGAAAAGTGTTGATTAGAATATTATAGATAGATAGATACACAAAAGATGTCCAATTTATTTTTTATTTTTTTCCTAAAGAGATATAGCTTACTAATCCCACAGAGGAAAACAGTTCAGTGCCACATCTATGAACATTTAATGACTGCTTAGATGTACTTGTAACCTTAACAAAAAAAATCAGAGAAGGGGGACCACTAGGTGGAGCTACAAAATTAAAATACAAATGAACAGCCTCCTCTTGTTGTAATTTTATTCAACTGCAGTTTAAAAGCTTCAATTTTTTTCACTACCAGGTAGACACTATTTAGCTTTCAAAATGCATTCCCATTCAGAGACCTCTAAACAGAGGTTACTACATCTCACACTAAAAAATTGTTTTTAAATTTCCATTGTCAAAGGATATAGTCATTTGTATTCAGAGCAGACTACACTATAGGGCAGAGGTTCTCAAACTGGGGGTCAGGACCCCTCAGAGGGTCATGAGGTTATTACATGGGGGGGTCACGATCTGTCAACCTCCACCCCAAACCCCGCTTTGCCTCCAGCATTTATAATGGTGTTAAATATATTTAGAAGCGTTTTTAATTTATAAGAGGGAGGGGGGTCGCACTCAGACTTGCTGTGTGAAAAGGGTCACCAGTAAAAAAAGTTTGAGAGCCGCTGCTATAGAGTCATAAAAACAGATTGTTGCTTGATGAAACTGCCTGTGTTACCATGACAAAAATATATTTGTCATCTCTGAGCTACACATAACTGTCTTTCTATCAATAAAGTATCAGTCACTAGGAGACAACAAAATAGACAGGATGTAACTTTTGTTGCTAGCAGCATTCCCTACCCCAAACCAGCACACTAAGCATCAGCAGTTTTGCTTAGATCTAAAAAATAAATAAAAGCCAGTTACTACTTGCAAGTGGACAGTCCTTTAATTCATCTTTATGTGCCTAAATTAAGCAAGATATATTTGATGGGTAGTCTGAAAGAGGCATTAGGCTTGTGATCCTGGCATAGAGAAACAGCAGCCCTTTCTGGAAGGTCAGCAATACTACTGGGAAGCATGCAGAAACTTCTTGCGCCACAGGTCACTTCTGTGTGCAAAGGAAATAGGTTACACACTCACGTAATATTTAAAACAGAAAAATCTATTCCCTTGAATTTCACTCTATAAACAACATTAGACAGGTGAAACCACACTTCTGATTGCCATCTTAAGCATCTGCAAACTGATGACCTAATTCTCAAAAGACACATTGAACTCCTACCAAACAATGGGATTTGCAGGTGCTGAGCACCTCTTGGGATCTGGCCCTGAGCCCCATATTCTGATAAGCACTATATTCACAAATAAAAAAAAAACAAACAAAAAAAAATAACAATCCACCCTCACAACACATCACAAAGCACAACCCACAATGGGGTTTGGCACCATAGTTTTGGGCAGTTGAGATCACATTTAACCTTAATCTGGGTACCAAGAAAACGGTCACAGATCTGTGCTTCAGAGGAGCCTGAAGCCTGTTATCCTGAAAGCAAAGATTTCCCCAATTCTCAAACAACCAGCAGGCCACCTACCACTCAGTACATCCTTCAACATACCTCCCAGATGCAAAGAAGTTGTCCTGCATACACACTTACACCCCACATGACAGGGAAGTAGCTCAGTGGACCACTCTGACGGGGAGTCTAATATCTAAAAGGTCCTTGTGGAATTATTCTCAAGCCCATTGCTTTAGGGATTTATCTAGTTGCAGGTTTAGCATCTTTCCTATTCTGGATCAGGAGTCAGAGATCTGAAACCATTTAGGATTCTTTGCTCTCAAGAAAGGGAAAGCAATCCCTTCCACTATTCAAGGTAGTTTGGGAAACAAGACTCTCAAAATCATCACAAGCCAACATTATAGCCATGGGGGGGGGGGGGGTTGCAGTTCTTTAACAGGCAAGTCCTTGTTGCTTTAAACAGGATTAAAAAATAAGGTTTAGGCAAGGAGTCCAGTACTGTCATTAGCCATAGAAAAAGCAACTCGGGATGATTAGGGCTTTTTTTTTTTTTTTTTTTTAAGAAAAGTCTTTTAGAGTGCAGCATCAGGGTCTACACAGACATTTAGTTTGGAGCAGGCTAGTGCAGAGTAGATTTACAGCCCAGCTTACCACAAACTAAGTGCTCATGTTGACATGCCCATAGACCAGTGCTTCTCACAGCTGGTCCGCCGTTTGTTCAGGGAAAGCCCCTGGAGGTCCGGGCCGGTTTGTTTACCTGCTGTGTCCGCAGGTTCGGTCGATCGCGGCTCCCACTGGCCGCGGTTCGCCGCTCCACGCCAATGGGGGCTGCGGGAAGCGGCACAGGTCGAGGGATGTGCTGGCTGCCCTTCCCACAGCTCCCATTGGCCTGGAGCGGCGAACCGCAGCCAGCGGGAGCTGCGATCAGTCGAACCTGCGGATGCGGCAGGTAAACAAACCGGCCCGGACTGCCAGGGGCTTTCCCTGAACAAGCGGCAGCCTGACTTTGAGAAGCACTACTATAGACTGTTTTTAAATTCAGCCATATTCAGGACTGAAGGTTTCAGAATTAGACTCTAGATGGTGCTATTAGACGACTATTTGAAAAAAAAGCGCCGATCCACATAAACATTGAGAAACATTCAAGGTCAACAGGCCGCAAAATATATCCTACTTCTGATATTTAAGAAAAGATCAGGACATGTTGGAATCCAAAACAGATTTTAATATAAGAGCCACAAACACACTTAAAATCCTTGCTGATAAATAGGGTGGGGTCAAACAGGTGTATCGGGATATTTCTCTATTTCTAATTTTCATACTGCCTCCATTCTTATAAGCCAGCGGAGAATAGACAATGGCACATTATGTCGTCCTAGCAACCATTCTGATCTTTGATTGTTATAATAAGTGAAACAATTAAGTTATTTTTTCTGTTAACACTTCTCAACATGACACCAAATCTCTCAGCTATGAGCAGAGTACTATTTCCTCAACTCAAGTTTATTTCAGACCTTTACCCATTTACCAGGGAAAATTCTGTTTAAGATCCAGGACTCAACTGACCACAGCACTATCTGGAAAGGTACACCAATAGTTGTGTTAAAAATCCATACTGTCTTTCATTGGCACATGTATGTCTATCACGGTTACCCCTTTCTGAGACACTTCCTGCAGGTCTCTCAGGTCAGTAAAATGTAAGGGGGTACCAATTGTTTTCACTTTGACTCAATGCAGCTCTGTTTGGGTCAGAAGATAAAGTATGCTGTATGCCAGCACTTGTTTCAATAGCTCAGGATGGTGTGCTCTCAGCACTATTTTAGGCAATAAATACAGTTACCTCCTGAATCAACCTTGCACTGAAAGAAACAAACCTAAGAATTCCACACAAGTATGAATAAAAGTATTTTTAAAAAAGACTTAGAGGTCTGACTGTACCTTCTCATCAGAAACCCTCACAGAACTCTCTTAACAGAGCACAAAACTAATATTTAAGTAATACTACTGAACAGTAACACCTATGAGTCCTTTAAAGATTCTGCCAAAGCATCTCAGTCTTTAATATTAAAAAAGATGAAGTTCTGTTCAAGGGTAAAAGTCACCCAACTGGAAATGCCTGTTTCACCTTTAACAAATAGTCATCTGCCGCCACCATCACCACCAAGCAGCATGAAATGCCAATACAAACACAAAATTTTGTCAAGCACAGAACAGACATTTCATTAAGGGCCTTTATTTATATAAAGATAGCATGACCAGGGACATTAGTTGGTGCAATGCTTCAAACACTAGCCTTCCACTCATGCAGACCTGGACACAAAATCCTGCCTGGTTTGCAAATGAAAATCAGTTTGGGGACTCACCCCAATTTGCGTCTAAAGGATATTCAATCTTAAATGGACTATTCAGTTTGGCACATCTAGTATTATAAGTTCAGAGAGGGATTCACAACTGTAAAACAGCCTCCACTATAAGATCAGAATGGAAAGCATTAACAAAGCTGTATAAAGCAACTCTACCCGCATGTGGTTCCAGCAGATCTCATCCATTCCTCATCCATACAAGGACTAAGTAAAGCCACAACTAAAGGGTTGGGGGGGGGGGGGGAAGGGAAATGATTTTGTTGTTGTTGTTGTTGTTTTTGGAGGGAGTTAGTTTATTTTTAAAAGAAGGCTCGAGTCCCTAAAGACTATTTTGCAGAAAACAGTCTTCTATTTAATGTAGCTCAGAGGAAATGTGCTTAAAATCAATTAACATGTTTCATACTAAACCTCCATCTCTTCATGAAATGCTTTTCTGTCCTTCTCTTGAATCAAGACAATGCTTAGAAAAGTGACCAAGACACAACCCTCCCCCTCCCCCCCCATTAATGGTGTAGAGAAACCATTCATCCACCCCTGTATGGGATACACGGAAGAAAAGAGAAATTTACATACAGCTGGCACACCTGAAATTTACAGGGTTTGTATTTGACACGGATTGTGTTTGGAACCAGCTCCCCTTCCCCTCCAGTTCTTTTAGAGTCTCTCCCCTAACTTTCCATTCCACATCTGCTAGCAGCAGAAGGAATTTTACTAGAATCTCTCTTTGAAACATGTATGTATTGTTATAGGAGATAACAGAATTATAGCCTGTCAAACTACAGCTAAGGGTAGCATAAAATCCCTCCTTTACTGTAAGGGGCTAAGAAGCTCAAATAACCTGGTTGGCACCTGACAAAAAGAACCAATAAGGGAAGAAGATATTACCCCCCCCCGCCCCGATTTGAAAGTAAGGGGGAGGGGAGAGAGAGCGAGAGAGAGGTTTTGTTTTTGCTCTCTCTGTTGTTCTCCCCGGGACAGAGAAAGACCAGGGAAGGAAAAACACATCTCCTAAAATCCTCCCTGAAATAAGCATCCAAGATTACAAATAGTAAGTAATAGCAAGGAAATGTGTTAGATTATCTTTTGTTTTAGCTTGTGAATTTTTCCTATGCTAAGAGGGAGGTTTATTCCTGTTTTTTGTAACTTTGAAGTTTTGCCTAGAGGGGAATCCTCTGTGTTTTAAATCTTATTACCCTGTAAAATTACCTTACATCCTGATTTTACAGAGGTGCTGCTTTTACTTTTTTCTTTGTAATAAAGTTCTGCTTTTAAGAACCTGATTAGTTTTTAGTGTCCTAAAACCCCAAGGGTCTGGTCTGTGCTCACCTTGTTTACCTATTTGGTTGGTATATTATTTTCAAGCCTCCCCAGGAAAGGGGGTGAAGGGACTTGGGGGTATTTTGGGGAAATATCCAAGTGGTCCTTTTCCTGAATCTTTGTCTAACTCACTTGGTGGTGGCAGCGATACCATCCAAGGACAAGGAAGAACTTGTGCCTTGGGGAAGTTTTTTACCTAAGTTGGTAGAAATAAGCTTAGGGGGTCTTTCATGGGGGTCCCCAATCTGTACCCCAGAGTTCAGAGTGGGGAGGGAACCCTGACATAGGAATCAAAGTGAAATAGGCTAATTTAGAACTATTCAGTCACAGAAAGAAAGCCTAACTGCCTTTTCTCAGTAGGAAGAATGGAGCCAGATTTTAAATAAATTGGTTCTTTAACCACAGATATAATATTTGTTCCTAGGCAAGGACAGAGACAGCATGCTCTAAAGGTTTATGTCACGTGTAATATTTAATAAATTCAGCCACTGCAGGACAAGGTCAGTAGATACTTCCCTACCACAGATATAACACAGCATTCAAGCCCCCACTACAAGATAAGACAATTCCAGCAAAAATTATGCTTGGCTTACACACAGTTTCAGCAAGTATGACCTATCCCAGTCACTCTCAACCTTTCCAGACCATTGTTCGCCTTTCAGGTGTCTGATTTGTCTTTCATACCCCCGAGTTTCACCTCACTCAAAAACTACTTGCTTACAAAAAAGTAAAAATAAAATATATAAAAATACAAAAGTGTCACAGCACACTATTACTGAAAAATTGCTTACTTTCTCAATTTTACCATACAATTATAAAATAAATCAACTGTAATATAAGTATTATACTTACATTTCAATTTATATAGAGAGAGAGCAGTATAAACAAGTTATTGTATGAAATTTTAGTTTGTACTGACTTCGCTAGTGCTTTTTATGTAGCCTATTGTAAAACTAAGCAAATATCTAGATGAGTCGATATACCCCCCGGAAGACCTGTGGTTGAGAACCACAGCCCTAACCTATAACAAATGTGCAGAGTATTTGAATGCTCATTCACCAGTTACCACTGGGACCTACGTTTGTTTTAATGCTTACAGGTGGTTTCTAGGCTTCCACTACTACAGTACACCATGGGAGTCAGATCTCTGGAATCGGAAAAGAAGGAGTAGGAAAGGCTAACTCCAGTGGCATCCTCCTCCTGAGCAAATGCATAGAATATGGCCTGCTCATCACAACCACCCTCTCTAGACACAGTGTGAAGTATAAGAACACCTGGAGACACCCACTCTCCTGGCATTGGCACCTTCTTGACTAGGTTATTGTTAGAGCTCGAGATCAGAAGGATGTCTGCATCATGAGGGCCATGCATAGAACTGATGACTGTTGGACAAACCATTGCCCTGTTAGCTCAAGCATGAATTTCCAGATCACCTCAAGGCATTGCAAGCAGGCAAAATCAGTACGAAAGAAATTCAACGTCAAGTCCCTTGAAGATATAGTGACTCGGGAGAAACTTCAGCAGTGTCTTCAAGAAAAGTTTGCCGCTATGCCTACAGCTGATGATGATAAAAAAAAAATCTCTGGAAGGGATTAAAGACTGCCATTCTCTTGGCACGTGCTGAGTCCATTGGCTATGTCACCAGCCATCACCAAGATTAGTTTGATGAGAACGATGCTAAGACTCCGGGCCTGCTGGACCAGAAAAGAAAAGCTCATTGTATGTGGCAAAATGACATATCACACCAGCAGAAGAAAGACTCATACAAGCAATTCAAGGCTGAAGCCCAAAGGAAAATCTGTGGCATCAAAAATAAGTGGTGTCGAGAAAATGCCAAGGAGATTGAGCTTTATGCTGATAAACATGACATGAGGAGTTTCTTTCAGGCAATAAGGGCCATTTACGGCCCATGCTCCCACACCACTCTAAGCCCAAGACAGGTCAATGTATTTTAAGGACAGCGAAGGCAACAAAGCCAGATGGAAGGAGCATTTTGAGCTACTCCTGAGCCATGAGTCAACTGTCTCTGATGTCCGTATCAAATCTATACCTCAACATGAAAGAGAATCTCTTGCTTACCCCTCCCGCCCCCCGTACCCTTGAATAAGTAACGTGAGCTATTATGCAAACTAAGAACAACAAGGCAGCAAGGCCAGATGGCATACCAGCTGAAGTCTACAAGTTTGGAGGTGAAGAACTGGTAGGGAAGCTCCACAAACTTTTTCTTCATATCTGGTATAAGGAGAAGATTCCCGAAGACTGAGAAACCCTAATATTGTTACAATCTTTAAGAAAGGAGATAAGTCGGAGTGTGGAAACTATCAAGGCACTGCCTTGCCATCTACAGCAGGGAAAATTCTTGCCGGTATCCTCTTAAACCGATTACTTCCCCTTGCTGAGGAAATATTGCCAGAATCTCGGTGTGGTTTTAAATCATCCCTCGGGCTAACCGACATGATCTTCGTTGCGTGCCAAAAAACTTGGTGAAGCCCTGTAGAAGGTGCTGGCCAGATTTGGCTGCCATCCAAAATTTATCAAGGTCCTAAGGCTTCTCCATGATCAGATGACTGCCACAGTTCTCTGAAATGGCCTTGAGATGGAACCTTTCATCATTAAAACTGGGGTTAAGCAAGGATGCATTGTCGCCCCTCCAGCATGGCTGTACTGCCCCCAGCCCTTTCACACAGCTACATCTTATGCGTCCTGTCCGGGGTCTGTCACGCAGCCCTGCTGGAGGACACAGGTTGGGGGTGCGAAGCTAGGGGCGGAACAGCCGCGCCAGAGGAGCTGCCGGCATGGTGTTCTGCTCCTTTCGCCACTGTGGTTCCCAAGAGAGCCCTGAGCTGCAGGCTCTCCCAGGAACCGCAGCGGCAAAAGGAGCAGAACGTTGGGCAGCCCCATGCCGACAGCTCCCCCAGTGGGGCTGCCTACAGACCCCAGACAGGAATCACTAGATGCAGCTGCGTGGATGGGCTGGGGGCAGAACAGCTGCACCGAAGGAGCTGCCGGCGTTCTGTTCCTCCTGTGTCTTTCCAGTACGGTGTATTGGCTATAAATAGCTGACTGGTACAGCATACCGGACCATACTGCCGTATTTGCACCACTACAGAACTCCTAGATTAAATCAATGGACTGAATCAATGGCATGATGTGGTCCCGTTTTTTTAATATTCAGGTTACTATCCAGCCATTCAGCTAAGCCCATCTCTAATAAAATTCTCCCTGCCTCAGCCCTGCTTCCCCCACTCACTACCCCGGGGCCATGACAGCTCTGTTAAAATGCAGAAAGGAAGCCACAGATTTAACATGGACAAATGCTGAAATGCTGTGATAGCAGACCCAAAGGGATAGAAACAAATCATTAGAATCATGTTATTTGCACTGAGAAATGTTAATGTTCACGTTCGAGGCCTCAGTGTTCTGCTTTGTCCTAAATCTGGACACTAGTTCACAATTCACTAGCATACACACTTCGGAACAGAAATTCATCTAAGACACTCAAATTTGGAGACCCAACCTGATCACCTCTCCTGCCTCCTTGTCTATCACAAACCCCTGTGCCCTGCCATTTGGACCAGCTATGGGGAGGAGGGGTCCTCATTAAATATCTTCTCCCCAATGGAGTGTACATTCAATACAGAATGGATGGGCAACTCTTTAATCTTCAACGTCTCCGCTCGAAGTCTAAAGTCTTCAGGACGTCCATTACTGACCTTCAGTATGCTGATGACTGTGTCATCCTTGTGCACACAGAGAATGGCCTTCAGTCCATACTGGATTTTCTTGCACAAGCTTACCAAAGCCTAGGACTCTCACTCAATATTGAGAAGACTAATGTGCTCTATCAACCTGCTTCAGGACTTGCATATGACCCACCACAAATCACCATCGAGGACCAGATTTTGGAGACAGTTGAGTACTTTTATTACTTCAGTAGCCAACTTTCTGAAAATGCAAAGATCGACAGAGATCCAGCACAGGATCCAGTGTGCAAGTGCTTTTTTTGGGAAATTGCTCCAACGCGTTTCACAGACCATGACCTGCAGCAGGACACCAACGTCTATAAGACAACTGTTATTCCAACACTCCTCTCTGGATGCGAAACTTGGGTGACCTATCGACAGCACCTCAAGAGTTTGGAGAGAGATCCCCAACTATGCTTCCGGAAGATCCTTTGTGTCAAGTGGCAAGAATGCCGCACTAACAGCAGCATTATCGCTGAAGTCAATGTCACCAGCATTGAAGCAATGATCCTCATGCACCAACTTCGCTGGGCTGGACATTGTGTGTGGATGCCAGACTCTCACCTCCCAAAACAAATCCTCTACTCTCAGCTCACCCCAGTCAGAGATCCCGTGGTGGTCAGAGAAAACGCTATAAAGATACATTTTCAGTGTATTTTAAAGAAAACTGATGTGGATATCAAGCTGGGAAGAACAATGGCTCCATATCCTCCATCAGGCAGTGGCCTGCTTCGAGGAGAAGCGCCTTGCCCTCGAAGCTGAAAAGAGAGAGAGGAGGAAGGAAAAAGAAATAAAACTTTGTCTCAGCAGGCCTCTGGCCTGCCACAAAATGTCTGTACCTACTGCAGGTTGATTTGCAGTTCCAGGATCAGACTCCTGAGTCATCTCAGGACCCGTATGTAAATCCATGGTAGAGATCATCCTCGAATCGAGGGATCGCCAATCTATCAATCACACCATGGGTAACTGTTAGAAATGCTGTTTGATCAGACTCCAGGATCTTGTGTCTTGGGAACAGATGGAAGAGAAGAGTCACTGAAATAGGTAGAAACTAATGCCAAAAATCCTTAGTGTATTTAACTGAAGGACTAGGGACAGCGAGACAGTGCATTTGTTACCAATATTAACATACTGGCATCTCGTCCTGTAGGACATAGGAGACATATTTTCCTCCCACAGTCAGGTCAGAACACCTCAAGAGGATTAGCTGTGGTTCATTCTTAAAGTCAAAGCAGAAATTAGTAATCTGCAATTTATTTTACCCATTTAATTTGACTCTAAATAGGTTTTACTTTTTCCATGCAAGAGAAAACACTAAAAGACAACAGAAAAATTCTATAAAAACCCATGAGAAATGTAATACATCATCATTCATAATGAGCCTCAGAGCTAAGTTTAAACTTAGCTATCTAAATCCACTTATGAGTTTAACACCTGAAGGCCAATATGATTTTGTCCACCGTGTTAGCTGAATTCGGGAATCCACAGCCATGCAGGATTACTCTCCTTAGAGAGACAAAGCAGGTGAAGTAATAGCTTTTTTCTCTCCTTCAGAAATCTAGTAACTACCCTTGGCATTCCACCAGAGGGCTGATGAGTCATCCTAGTGATTTTCCAGGGAAGTCACAAGAAGCTGCCAAACCCCAGAGCCACAAAAACAAAATGCAAGAGAACTAGATTCCCAGCATCTGAATTCAACCTAGCAAAAGTGTTTTAGCTACAGCTATCCAGAGTTTGAATTGTTCATCCTCTTGAAAACATCAAGAAGGGAATTTTTTTCTGGGCTAGATACCCTTACTTGTTAAAGAGACATAGGGTGACCAGACGTCCCGATTTTATCGGGACTGTCCCGATATTTGCTTGTTTGTCCCGCGTGCCGAGCAATGTTTGGTCGGGACACTGGACAAACAAGCAATTTTTGCCCTCTGCTCCGGCTCGCCTCCCTCCTTCCCCCATTGGATAGCTCCCCAAATCCCCGTTCTGGCCCCGACCACTCACTGCCACATTGGACCCCTCCCCAAATCCCTGCCTCTTCCCCAAGCACAACACATTCCTCCTCCCTACCAGGCAAGCGCTGGAGGGAGGAGGCCCGGGGACGGTGGGGTGAGTGCAGGCAGGAGGGCAGGGCGGTACCTACAGCGGGTCAGCCCCGGGTCCAGCCTGGAGAACTGGCTCCCTACGCGCCCATGGGTGGGAGTGGGGTTGCGGTTCCTCGGGGCTTCACATCCACCATGTGCGCCCCGGCCCTGGGGCGAAAGCGGCCGGGACCTGAGTGGGCATAAGCCAGCTCGGTGCACGCAGGCTCTCGGGCCCCGCACAGCGTGCGCTGTAAAATCGCGCAGAGCCTCCACTGCCACTGCGCTCCATTCCCCAGTGCATGGCTGGAGCTTGAACCCACGCGGAGGGACAGGTCAGGTGTGAGCGGGGCTGCAAAAGCCTTGCCTCAGACCCTGACTGTGAAAGCCCCTGCTGCCACCACTCTGAGGGGATTGCGTGGGGGAAGGTGGAGACGAGGCGTGGGGGGAGGGGGCGCTCCGGCTTCCCCCCCCCCCCCCCCCGCCGCCATTTTTTTCCCTCCTCCCCGTGTCCCGATATTTCAGTTGTGTCATCTGGTCACCCTAAGGAGACAATAGAAAATCTTCAAGGTCATTCTGCAGACCTACTAAGTTTGAATGGAGTAGATCAGGGATGAGACTTCAGGGCCAGACTAGCAATGACCACTTCTTCTATTAATATCCACTTTATATTTTTCTTTCAGAAACTCGATTCAAGTGAACAAAGAGCAGGCAGATAATTAAGTCTCTTGCCGGACACATTTTCACATTGTATATGGAAATAAGCTCCAAGAGAAATAATAGGGGAGATGCTTAAACTGGCCCATTTTCCATACTTCTGACTCAGTAGTGTAAACGAAAATCTCTTGAGAAATGTAGGAAATATGCTTCTTTATGAAAACACACATCTCACTATACAATTTTAATAACCAGAGCATTTCAAAAGAGAGATAATTTCGAACAGCATCAACAGAATGCTAAGACTACTTACCAGACAGTCTCCATGAACTCAGGATATAGAGTTTTATAGTCATTGTCAAAGTCAATCCAGCGTCCCAGTCTGGTAATGCTAATCTGTTAAAATATGAACATACAGCTTTAAAGGCAGCTTAAAACAAAGATCATAGTACATTTCCCAGATTTATCTCTTTGTAATAGCTTGTTTAAAAAGCAACATGTTCTACCCTTATCAGTGAACCAAGCCCACAAAACAGTCAAGCCTGACAATGGTTCAGGGTAGAGCACTTTATCTAGCATGGAGTATGCTAAGGAAAGGTCATGAATACAGGCCTTTCCTTAAATTCAAAGCCATGCAATATAAAAGTATCTACTCACTGCAACTAAACTTGGAGATTGAGAGTGTATTGAAGCTGGTGGGTCAGACCTTTGCTCAGCATACTGCCAAATGATTCACCAGAAACTTGGCTTTGCCTGCACTAGTTTTGTTTTTGATTATAACCATGTATCTGCTATGGCGACAGTCAAAATGGGGAGAAGAACAGAACTTCACAGTTCTCTCCATTTCTACAGAGTTATAGTCGGAGAGCTCTAAACATTTATCTAAATCAGAGCTGGAAAAGCCATTGTGTAGGCACTGTACAAAATTATTTCAGGACCAGCTGCCTCCTCTGGCCTCCCTATACTTGGAAGCCACATTGCTAAAGCCACAAGGACTCTGACAAGTCTTTGTTTCATATCTACTCACACAGAGCACATAAGTCAATTAATGAGTAAATTACATGAACATTATGCTTCACTTTGATAAGTGATATCCTTTTGTTGGTTGGGTAGCTATGCAATCTGCCAACTTTGCAACATGACCAAAAACAGGATAGACCTTTCCTGATATTGATATATGTTGGTACAGTAAGAGTCAAACTACATGTATTCCTGGAATAAAGTAGATGCACATCTATAAAGATTCACAATCAAGCTACATGCACAAAAAATGCTGACAAGTTTTGTGGGTACAAACTGACCAAAATTTGTGATGTACGCACAATGTTCTTGGTCAATGTTTTATCGAAGTTAAAATCTTAGTCCTTTTCAGATTCAACTTTTATTCACATTGAAACAGTGGATCTCAATTTGAGAGTTTGCTCTCTCTAAATTCCCTTTAATGTCACCACACAGTAACATCCAGACATTGCGATTTAATAGTGCGTCATCAAGACAATGCCATGCAATTTCACAATCCCTTGCCTCAATTCCTTATGACTCGTTCTGAAATGCAGATGCCAGGACCCACCTCCTGGGTAGTAGGGACTCTGGCAGCTTAAGTACTTTATCTCCGAAGGCAGAGTTGGGAGTGCTGCTGTCATAGATGAACACTGTTAGCTCTGCTCTATTTTTCCTCAGGCGCAGCAAAAGTAGTTCCACCATGTCCTACTGAATTGCATAAGAATTGCATGCAATTTTAGACACACAGGCAGAGTTAATACTGACATTCTACTTACCCTCCATTCGGTAGAGTATCTCATCACAATCCCCCTGCACTGATTGTTATATTCTGCAATACCCATTTTGGCCACATCCTCTGGCCCTTTGATTCCTAGTGTTTTGTCAATTTCATACTCCTAGAGAGGAGGAGGGGGGGGGGGGGGGGGGAAAAGAGTCAATACATATTGCAGTGCGAAATCTTCAGGATTTTCCAGTTAGTTAATTTTTGTCCCAGCCCTATACAATGCATCCAAAGCCCCAGACTCAAATCTGCATGTGCAAGTTTCTCATGCAAAAAAGCATGTATATTTGAGCTCCTATTTCGCACGTACAAGGTTTTCTCCTCCCACAACCATTATCTGTACTCACATACACAATAACACCAGTAATGGATGAATCTGTCCTTCAGAAATAAGGGCGGTCAGTCAGTCAATAAACGGTCATCCTTTGCATGGTAACTACTAACAATAGGCTTGCATAGCTACCTGTACTTTGCACAGCAAATTTACAGTTTATTGAATCATTTGCTTTGGAACATTCCAAATTTCTAAATGACATGCTAGTCCACTAAAGTTATTACTAGGGATTACTCATTCAGTTTCCCAGGATCAAATTTGGGATGCAGGGGCCAAACAAAAAATACATACCATGCAAAGGTACTCCATGTACAAAGGAGATGATAGAACCAAAAGGGATTCCTATAGCACCTTTTCATGGACAATTCAAAACCACTACACAAGGAGGGGAATTTAGATATTTCAGCATAATGTAAAAGTCACGAACAAAGCAGAACATTCAGCCCCATTATAAGTGACTGACGGGCTCCCAAGCTAACCAAATCCTCATGGGTAACAAAAGAAAAAAGGACTCAAACGGAGGTTTCCATCAAGGTTTTAGAGCAGAGGTCTCCAAAGTGGGGCATGCACCCCGCTGCGGTGGCATGGAGGACCATGTGGGGGGAGCACGGTAGGGCCTGGGCCATCCCCTACAGGGGCAGGGAGGGAGCGCCATCCAGCCCCTCGCCACCCCCAGCTCTGCTCCAAGTCCCAACCCCAGCCACATTCCTGGCTCCCAGGCCTGCGCGCTCCTGGCCCCAGCCTCGGCCATGGCTCTGTTCCCGGCCCTGGGCTAAGGCTGGGGGAAAGGCCAGGAGCGGAGCTGCACCTGGCCGTGGGCCCGGCTGACAGCCCCCACCGCAGCCCAGCTGCAGCTCTGCTCCTGCCCCTGACTGTGGCCTAGCTCCCAGCCCCAGCCCCTACCCCAGCTGCAGCCCCCTTATCCCGGTCCACGTCTCCACGCCCTCCAGCCATGGCCCCGCTCCCAGGCCCAGCTCCAGAGAGGCGGGGAGGGGGAAGGGCGACAAGACCCTCAAAAGTTTGGGGACTGCTGTTTTAGAGGAATTCTGGGGGGTTAATAGAGGAGGGCAGGGAAGAGGACGTAACAAATTATCCAGATGCACAGATAACCATATTCAAAGATCAAGATAGCAAAAATATCTGCAGGATCACTTATTGCACGTACCACAGGTAAACCATGACAATCCCATCCAAATCTTCTGTCAACATAAAAGCCACTCTGGTGAGCAAATCTGGTTACTACATCTTTAATGGTTCCTGCAAGAATGTGGCCATAGTGTGGAAGCCCAGTTGCAAATGGAGGGCCATCATAGAAAGTAAATCTGTGAAACAATAGGCAATATAAATTATTAGTTCAAAATCAGCCCTCACAAAACAGGAAGACCATTCCTCTGTGCTTGTGCTGCTCCTGCTTATATGGCTCCACAAGTTGTATAGTAGAACCTCATAGTTATGAGCACCTTAGGAATGGAGGTTGTTTACAACTCTGAAATGTTCATAACTCTGAACAAAACATTATGGTTGTTCTTTCAAAAGTTTACAACTGAACATTGATTTAATACAGCTTTGAAACTTTACTATACAGATGAAAAATGCTGCTCTCTCTCTCTTAAATGTAAACTACTAAAAAAAATTAACAGTAACGTACTGTAATTTTTTTTGTCTCTGCTGCTGCTCAATTGTGTACTTCTGGTTCCAAATGAGTATGTGGTTGACTGGTCAGTTCGTATCTGTGGTGTTTATAACTCTGAGGGTTCTACAATACCAACACCAGAGCTAAAAACTGATGTGAACTCTGTCCGTGTTGTTGTTGTTTTTGTTTGTTTTTTCTCCCTCTTCTCCTCTCTCCATTTTTTTTATATATATATATATATATATATATATATATATATATATATATATATATATATATATAAAAAAAATAAACACACACACCTTCAGGAAGAAAAAAGAAAAAGTAATAACATGGAAAGTGGTGCTGGCTTAGACAGAGTTCTAAAAGAAGGCATCAGCTGTAGTATGAGTGAACAAGCAGAAGGGAGAAGAGCTACAGGTAAATAAGCTCTTTATTTTCATGCATACTAGCTGTATCTTTTATGCCGCTTTTTACCTTGGTCTGTTTTTTGACTGTTTCAGGCATTCCTGAAAACAATCAAGCGTGTTCCAGAGATTCAGTATCTTCTCTTCCTCCTGAGGAAAATTTATGTTTTCTGCAACTTGCTGAACCATTCTTTCCCCTATAAGGATCAAATAATATCATGTAGAAAATGAGTTTTGATTTTCAAGACAGAATAAGCAAGGATAAATAGCTTCTCAATACAGTACACTATGCCATTAGAAAAGCATCTCATGGTATATACGACCATATCACAGTATGATTCTTGATCACAGCTTAGGATCTTGTTTCAAAATACAGGCGAGTCCCATCTTACGCTGGGGTTAAGTTCCGCTGCCAGCATGTAAAGCAAAAATCGTGTATAGTCAAAATTCCATTGAGTGTAATGGTGGGCGGAATCGCCCGCACTACAGGTACAGTATTTAAATTGTTATTTTTCTCTTTTTTTTTTTTTTTTTTTGCCGACCGCACAAAGCTGAATTCACATGTTACATGCGCGCAAGATGAGGCTTGCCTGTAGTCACTAAGGTAGCAGTCTGTTCTAAATACACTATGAAGTATTTTCATGTTTCATGGTGATACAATAGTATGAGGAAGTGGTTCTCCATTTACTCTTGGTTATGTTCATTGTTGATTTTCCACTGAGTTTCCTTGGCTACTTAAAACTAAATGCCTTTTCAAATTTTCTTCCAGATTTGAAGGAACACTTCCATGCAAAACTTACAAAATTGTGCTTTCCCTCTTTAGTCAGGTTGTGATTCTCCCCAGCATCAAAAAGCAGATCAAATTCAACACTTTAAATTTAGAGATCTGAGCTGGCTCCCAAATCAGCATTTAAACTAACATGGCAAGCAATGTAAAAGAGAGTACAATAGATGTGTGGTGAAGGCTGAGGATGGAAGGGTCTGGACAAGGAGACAGGGAATTAGATCAGTGGTAAGAAAGAAAAGTGGAGAGCAACAATTTCTATCTGCCTTTGCAACCATAACTGTTCAGTAACATCTTCCTGCCCTTGTTCATTACTTTTCTCCTTTTGCTCCCCATTATTTGGAGGTAAGACCTCCACTATGCACCTTGGGAATTGGTGAATGACTCTGACAAATTCTAATCAACCTGTTCGCCTAATTTTCAGAGGTGGAGTTCTCTGCTCACAGAAAAAATCAAGCCAAAGTTTTCAGCCAACAGCCCATTCTTGCTTATTCCTGGCAATTCCCTGAAGAACTAAAAAACACCCAAGTGTAAAAGTCAGAGCCCAAAGCTGTACTCTAATTCTGACTGAGTCAATGACTCACTACAAGGACAATTATTTCTCACTTACAAACAAGATTTCTCCAGCATGTGGAGATGCAATAGTGCTAAAATATTTGACCATTAGAAATACATGAGTATGTGACTGAGACATTCAGGTCTGAACACAAAAGATTTCACAAAACATCTACATAAATTTGTAGTGAGTGCTGGGGTGGAACCCGTGCTTAT
Source organism: Chrysemys picta bellii (assembly GCF_011386835.1). Classification (NCBI taxonomy): domain Eukaryota; kingdom Metazoa; phylum Chordata; order Testudines; family Emydidae; genus Chrysemys; species Chrysemys picta. Next base: position 42,129,391 of record NC_088797.1, read on the forward strand.
GGAACATATTGGTACCAATGACACAGGGATATTCAGGAGAAATCCTGCCTGCTTAAGTGGCTACGGAGATAGATGAAAGCTTCTTCCCTTTTTCACCTGTCTCTATTCTTTTAGTCCTCTCCCCACCTCACCCCCAAATAATTCCAATATCTGCTGCTACTGCTCTGGGTTTCCCAAACCACAGCAAAAATGAAACAGTCAGAGTATTTGTTTTCATTGTTGCCCCAGGTTTGTGAATCACAGAACTGAAAAGACAGAGCCTTGTTAATTGTATTTAGTCTTGTCAAGTACCAGCAATGAGAAACATCAGAAGCACTACTCAGGAAGACAGCATCAATTCATGATCAAAAGGGTTTTTACAGCTATAAAATCCAGAAGCTTCATTTTTTTAAAATGTGAAAGTTTAAATGCTGCAGAAAATGACAGCTTAGCCTGTCCACCCATCATTCTCAAAACACATCCAAGCACCACTCACCTAAGTGAGGTGGAAGGTGACTTTTTCAATCCCTGATTTGAACTATATTCGTAACACTAAGGGTGGCTCTTTTTCCTCTATAATAATCATGTTTCCTCAGAAATACATGGCCCTTTTATGAGGAGATATGCCACATATCTTTCACATGTTTGGGGCCAGACTGTGTCTGACCCCTGTGCAAATGTTGGAGGGAGTTAAAGCACCCAATGACACATAAAGGGAGTCCTTGTGCTCAGAGTGCAAAGATTCCATGGAGCTGGAGATGATGAAAGTGTTTTTCTGTGCAAAGGACATATGAAGGAGGCAGGTCCACGCCCCAACAAGGCCAGCCAATTGGCCAGCCAGTTGACAACTGACAAAGATCCATAGAACCCTGGTGTAGTACCTCCTTAGAGAAAAATGTCTCTTGGGACAGCACAACTCTGTGCCATCTCCAGTACATGGCTTAATGCCACAATTTAACCCTGGTTATTGCTGTAGCACAAAGTCATCTTCTGGTACATAGCTCACCAGGGAAACCACTAGATGAAGATTATAAGGAGCCTTGAACAAGGCAATGTTTTTCTGTATTCTAACAAGGCTAGCAATAACCCTAGATCAGCATTTCTCAAATGCAGCAACCGTGGCCGCATGCGGCCACCAGAGGCTTTTCTTGTGGCCACAGTATCTTGAGTGGTGATTTGGGGAAAGGAGGAGCAAAGCAGCAGCCCCTCCTCTGGGGCTGCTAGGAGCGGTTGAGCCTTGCTCCCCCTTTGGAGCCACAAACACCGGAGAAGCAGACAGCTGGTGTGAGTTGCCCACCTTCCCAGGGCGGTGGGGCTCAGGCGTCTTGACTTCAGCCCTAGTGTGGCGGGCAGCAGGCTCTGGCTGCGTGCGCCTGCCACGGGCTATGACCACAGGGCTTTGGCTACTCAGCGCTGGGCTCCATCCCTCGGCCACAGGACTCAATCCCTGGGCTCACCAGCCCTCTCATTGCCACTGCTGCCTCCCTACCTACCTCCCCATCCAAGGCTTAATTTATTCCCCAGCTTGCCAGGGCTAAGTAAGTCTACTGCGAAAAGTGATATTTGTATATTTGTTAATATCACTTTTTACTGCTTCCCAGCTAGCTAACAAGTCTGCTGCTGTGGAAAATGATATTAACAAACATACAAATATGACTTTTCACAGCAGCAGACTTACTAGCTAGCAAGTCTAAAAAATGCAGCCAAAAAAAGCAAGAGAAACAATAATAAAAAAATACAAGAAGGCTGCAGAGCACCTTATTTGTGTTTCTATTCTGTTTAGGTCCACTAAAGAATAGAGACAACTGTACGTTATTTTTATTACTGAGTCTGAAAAAAAAAACAACCCTACATAAATAAATTACTATGATGTGAACATATATATGTGCATATTTATTTGTTTTTTTCTAAAGTATTTTATGAAAAATTGTCTGAGAAGTTATCAGCAAGAGTTCGTGGCCACACTTTGAGGCCACTAAAAAAATTGTTGTGAGAACCTCTGGCCTAGACGTTAAGACTTAATTAATATAAATAACAATACTTCACACTTCTGCAGCAGTTTCCACCCTAGGATGCTGGAGTGCTTTACAAACATTAATTAGCTCCATGTCACTATTGGAGGAACGGATCATCTATGTTTTCCTCACAGCCCCAAGGTCACACAGCCATTTAGTGGCTGAAGTGAAAATAAAACCCAATATTTCCCAAATGCAAAGCCTTCTGCTTTAACCGCTACACACGCTCTCTCAAACACAATGGTTCCTCTCATTGGCAGCAAATACAAACACACTAGGCATCTGCACTCATTGCTAACACCAGGAAACCCAGTCTTTAAAAACTATAAGTTTACTCAGTATCTACCATGGTGATCTTCTCTGAATGAAGTCATCAATTCCTCATGACTCACTATAGTAAATATTTTAAACGTCTTTTGTTCACAAGATACTAATAAAATGTAACTGTAATCGGGCTATGGAGGCTGCTAAGATATCACAGACTCCATGCATAAACCACAGTATTACTTTTGGCCCATTTTTACTAACTGGAGCACTGTACCAACACAACAGTTTCCAGTAACCACAGGGCACACATTCACCTGCATAGCAGAGACTTTCTATTTTTAACAGCACAAAGGTATTTTACCTGAATTGATGGAAGTCTAATGTTTCAGAGCTGTGTAGAAAAACCATTTAATGGGCAAGATCAGTGATATAGTAACTCCTCATTACAGGTCCGTTTTCTCAATTTGCAGGACAAAAAATTAATTGCGATTAATCGCACTGTTAAACAATAGAATACCAATTGAAATGTACTAAATATTTGTGGATGTTTTTCTACATGTTCAAAAATATTGATTTCTGTTACAACACAGAATACAAAGTGTACAGTGCTCACTTTATTATTTTTATTACAAATATTTGCACTGTAAAAATAACAAAATAAATAGTATTTTTCAATTCACCTCATACAAGTACTGTAGTGCAATCTCTATCATGAAAGTGTAACTTACAAATTAGATATTTTTTTACACGTAGCTGCACCCAAAAACAACAATGTAAACTTTAGCACCTACAAGTCCATTCAGTCCTACTTCTTGTTCAGCCAATCGCTAAGACAAATAAGATTGTTTACTTTTACAGGAGATACTGCTGACTGCTTCTTATTTACAATGTCACCGGAAAGTGAGAACAGGCGTTCGCATGGCACTTTTGTAGCCAGCGTTGCAAGGTATTTACATGACAGATATGCTAAATATTCATAAGTCCCTTCATGCTTCGGCCATCATTCCAGATGACATGCTTCCATGCTGATGATGCTTGTTAAAAAAAAAAAATGCATTAATTAATTAAATTTGTGACTGAACTCCTTGGGGGAGAACTGTATGTCTCCTGTTCTGTTTTACCTGCATTCTGCCATATATTTCATATTATAGCAGTCTCGGATGATGACGCAGCACATGTTCATTTTAAGAACACTTTCACAGCAGATTTGACAAAACGCAAAGAGGGTACCAATGTGAGATTTCTAAGGATAGATACAGCACTTGACCCAAGGTTTAAGAATCTGAAGTATCTTCCAAAATCTGAGAGGGACGAGGTGAGGAGCATGCTTTCAAAAGAGCAACACTCTGATGTGGAAACTACAGAACTCAAACCACCAAAAAAGCAAATCAACCTTCTGCTGGTGGCATCCGACTCAGATGATGAAAACGAACATGCGTCGGTCCTCTTTGCTTTGGATCGTTATCAAGCAGAACCCGTCATCAGCATGGACGCCTGTCTTCTGGAATGGTGGTTGAAGCATGAAGGGACATATGAACCTTTAGAGCACCTGGCACATAAATATCTTGCGATGCTGGCTACAACAGTGCCATGCAAACGCCTGTTCTCACTTTCAAGTGATATTGTAAACAAGACGTGGGCAGTATTATCTCCTGCAAACTGTCACCAAACTTGTTTGTCTGAGCAATTGGCTGAAGTAGGACCAAGTGGACATGTAGTTTCTAAAGTTTTACATTGTTTTATTTTTGGCCACTAAGGACAATCTACTTTCCCAGTGGGCCCCTCCCAAAAACCCCTGAGAGAACACAATGGGGGCTGTCTAGCTCCCATGACCAGCAAGGATCTTTCCAGCACCTGGAAGAGAGTTTAAAATGAACAGGCAATGTCATCACCACTTGACCGCTCTCCTCTCCCACCTAGTCTGAAGGCAACAAGAACTTTGGGAAGAAAAAGACTTTGAACTGGGGAGATTGGTCCCAGGCTGAAAAGGGAATTCAGCCTGTGTACTAAGAACTGTAAGCAGCCTGCAACATCCAGGAGGGTGAGAAAAACTGCTTGATTCAAATCTTGCTTAGTCTGATAAAGTTTAGGACTTAGACTGTAATTTTATCTTGCATTTCTTATATAACCAACCTCGACCTCTCTGCCTACCACTTATAATCTATCTTTCTGTAGTTAATAAAGTTATTTTGATGTTTAACCTTAAACAGTGAGTTTGTCCTAAGTGCTTGGGGTATCTGCTCAGAATACAAAGGCTGGTACATGTCCACTATCTTTTGATGAAGTGGTGAACTAATTAATGAGTTTGCATTGTTCAAGAGAAGGTCTTGAGCAGTGTGATATGGTACATTTCTGAGGTGCGAGGCTGGGTCAGGGGGCGAGAGGGGGGAGTTTGCTGGTCTCTCCCTGTGTGCAGTTCATGAGATGCTTCGAGAACATTCATGCAATTTGGCTGGGAGTGTCTCCACATGCTGTTGGCTGAGTGATCACAAAACCTGGAGGAGTTTGCTGCTTGTCACTAACATAGCATTTTAAGGGACAGCCCAGCCCAGACTGGAGAGTTAAGGGGGAACAGTGGTCCCAAAGGTCCAGGTTGTACCCCAGGGGTCTGTAACAAGGGTCTTAACCAGAATGATGATAAAAGCTGTATGGATTTTGGCTCTACATTTACTGGTCAAAACAGTTTCTGTTTTTAAGATCTATCATTCTGCTGGCATGAAAGCATGAAACCAAGTAAGCTGAATTTTTCAGAGTTTAACTGACTTCCTAAACGAGAAGTTCTTTTCAAAAGGTTACTTCCGTCTCCAAAAATGTTTTAAAAAGCAGTATACACTGGATCTTTCAGAACTGATACCAAGAGGAAACCTTGCACCGTAAGTGAAGAACTTAACCTGACACCCACTACTGATGCTGCTAAAATCATATAAGTAAAAAGAGATATAGTTAAAATGCCATCAATCTCCAATACAAGTCAGGCATCAATACGATAAAATAGCTCAGGACAGAAAACCCCAAGCAACCAAAAAGATATACACAAAGCAACAAAAACGACATGATTACTTTCTGAGTCTACTGATGTAACTTTGCAGGCAAAAATTATTGTTTTTTGCTAGTGATGAGAGAGTATTTTATTGTGGAAATCTTTCTATACCTACTTTTGGTGAGACAACAACATTTCCACACAAAACGAAACACTAAGCTATTTCTTTTAAGAAAGAAATAAGATTTTGCCATATATATATATATATATATATACACATTTGTACAAGTACTATGATTTGGCTGTCTCTCTTATGTCTTCTTTACTTCACTATTTAGTGCTATTACATTTAATTTGTTACTATTCAGTAAACATACTACTAGGAAATAAATTTTTAACATACTTTTTTAAAAGGAGACAACATTCAGTGGAAATGGCGTTCTTCAATCTGTACTGATGGTGCTACAGCTAACAGACAAATAGCAGCCTTTGTACCTAGAACAGGGAAATACAATGACGTAAGCATTAAAATCAGGAGCCTACTAAAATTCTATTTAAAATAAATCAATAATTTAATTATACCATAAATTAATACAATTCAAATAATTTAGCATGGTGGATTTAACATATTTCAGTCATTGTGTGGGTTGTGAACTAAAAAAAAATTACAGATCACTTTTTGCCATAGCTGCAACCCAAAGTATTTAAAATGAGGAAAAAGTAAAATATTACAATCAGAATAGTGATAAAAATGTACATAAAGTATCAGTTAGTTTCTAAAGTCCTATAGAACCCTAACTATAGGTCTGATCCAAAGATTCCCACTGACTTCAGCTATCTTGGAGTCAAGTTCCACATCACCTTCCTATGTCATGATGTGATCATTCATGCTCTATTCATCTTCTCCCACTCTCTATTCCATGCCTGATTCCGCATGTATGAAATTCCCTCCCCAGGCTAGTTCAAATCTCCACCTTCCTCTTATACAAACACCTCCTGAAGATTGACATATGAGTAAATTACTTTAAAAAAAAAATCTTTTAGGCTGAAAACTCTTTGAATCACAGTGCTGAGCACATTCTCGGAGTTAAGCAAATGAAATACTACTACATCTCAACACTGAAAATCCACCACTGCTAGAACTTAGGGTAAGAGCCAGGTGGACAACCTGTGAACAGCACAATTTACCATGTGCATGTGGAGAGGGAATTTGTCCAACAGCAAAGGATATCATAGGATCTTTGATTGCCACACAGCCAACTTGCTTTTAAATGTCTTACACTAAAGGGTCACGTGGAGAATAAAACAATAACACAATGTATCTGTTTCATCAAAATGAAGGACTCAGCCAGCCCCATACCAGGCTCTCAACATGCAGTTCCAGCATGTATTTAAAATCTTATGCTTAGACCATAAAACCCATCTCTTCTGGATGAGTTATTCTGTTCCATTCTAAGTAGCATTGTACACAACTCATCACATAGCTGCTAATTCAAGATTAACCTTATAGAAAGTTTTCCATAAATGATTTTTCTTCCCGCACTAGAACTTTCCAGATAGCCACCCAGAAACTCTGTGTGATACTCCAACATATTTAGGTTGCACCCACACTAGGAAAAATTTGAAAACAATCCTTCCTCAAAACAGCTTGGCTGGTGATAGCAATGGTGGAGACTGTAGTATAGGATGTGGACCTTTTCACCCTACTTAGAGCAGAGGTAGATCATGTGGTGGTACATATGCCTAAACCTTGTCTAAAGCTTATAACAATGCAACTCCTGGTAAAACTGCAGGAGTGAAATTAGGGATCCCAATTTTCCTACAGCAAGCTATACCTAAAATAGCACTCTCTGTGTTTTCTCTCTACCAATTAGGGATTTAAACTTATTATGATTAAAGTGAGTTTTTGAATCCCAATCTGGGAAAATGACTGAAATGCAAGCAGAGATTTATAGCAGAACCCAGAAAGGGAAGAACAAAAAAAAGCACTTGATTTCATCCCAGTAAGACATCACACAAGATGCAACTTGTCTAAAATACTATAGCCACATTCCTTCCAGAAATAATGTTGAAATGCCTCAGAACACATAGTATTTCTTTAATTGGTCCTATGATAAAGGCCAAACTGTTAAAGAAATGTATAAAGTTTACACCTACCTATCTACAAATCCCTGCATAGAGTTACTTAAATTTATCTCTTCATCCTACAACTACCATTGCAAATTTTTCTCTCTTTATATTAACTTGATCAAACAAACAAAACCAAGAGAGATCCTTCATTGAAGGGACTGACAGCTCTGCAGTGACTGCAAGTCACTCCATCTAACAGATAAAAAACAATGGCCAAGATTTGGTTAATGCTATAGTTCTTATGATATTGCTATTCCTGATACATGGTAAAAGAGCCTCCATCACCTGACAATAGCCTCATGTCATCTCACCAACAAAAAAAAAGTAGTAAAAATCCCAACTATATGTATAAAATTATAGGGTCTAAATTATCTGTTACCACTCAAGAAAGATCTTGGAGTCATTGTGGATAGTTCTCTGAAAACAACTACTCAATGTACAGCAGCAGTCAAAAAAGCAAACAGAATGTTGGGAATCATTAAGAAAGGGATAGATAATAAGACAGAAAATATCATATTGCCTCTATTTAAATCCTTGGTATGCCCACATCTTGAATACTGCATGCAGATGTGGTCACCCCATCTCAAAAAAAGATATATTGGAATTGGAAAAGGTTCCGAAAAGGGCCAAACAAAAATGCTTAGGGTATGGAGCATCTGCCATATGAGGAGAAATTAATAAGACTGGGACTTTTTAAGCTTGGAAAAGAGACAACCAAGGGGGGCATATATTGAGGTAAATCTATAAAATCATGATTGGTGTGGAGAAGTGTTATTTACTCTCTCTCATAATACAAGAACTAGGGGTCACCAAATGAAATTAATAGGCAGCAGGTTTAAAACAAACAAAAAGTAGTATTTCTTCACACAACACACAATCAGCCTGTGGAACTCCTTGTCAGAGGATCTCGTGAAGGCCAAGACTATAACAGGGCTAAAAAAAGAACTAGATAAATTCATGGAGGATGGGTCCATCAATAGCTATTAGCCAGGATGGGCAGAAATGGTACCCCTAATCTCTCTTTGCCAGAAGCTGGGAATGGGAAAGAAAGATGGATCACTTGATGATTACCTGTTCTGTTCATTCCCTCTGGGGTACCTGGCATTGTCCACTGTCGGAAGACAGGATACTGGGCTAGATGGACCTTTGGTCTGACCCAGTATGGCCATTCTTAAAGATGCTTATTCCAGATCAAAGGAAACAGGTAACTACATTCTACAGATCTTTAAAAATACCAGTGAGTAAAGAATCAATATCAAATCCATGGAAGGTTAGTAAAAAATGAGGAATATTAAGATCTCATATTTCTAAAATTAAAAAGGCATTGACAATTTAAAATTCCCATATATTAAACAGATATCTTTACCATCCGTGCATTGTTTGCCACTTGAACATTGCAGTTTTGGGAACCTCAAAAAGAAACTGATCATAAAAGCCATGAAACTGGCTTCATTGATTTTCACTTTCCAAGCTGAGAGAAACATATAAAGCAAGTAGCAATTATAAGGACAAAATTGGACTTTCTAAAATATTAGTTTTAATAACTTAAAAGTTATTACCAATGCATGTTTCCTTATAATGCAATATTTGGACTACTGTATTCATTATTAGCAGTTTCCCTTTACTCTCGGGGATAAAGGTTAAGAACATAAGAACGGCCATACTGGGTCAGACCAATGGTCCATCTAGCCCCGTATCCTGTCTTCTGACAGTAGCTAATGCCAGCTGCTTCAAAGGAGAACAAACAGAAGAGGGCAATCAAGTGAACCATCCCCTGTCGTCCAGTCCTAGCACCTGTCAGTAAGAGGCTTAGGAACAACCAGAGCATGGACTTGTATCCTGGACATCTTGGATAATAGCCATTAATGGACCTATCCTGCATGAAGGACTGTAATTCTTTTTTGAATCCAGTTATAGTTCTGACCTTCACCTCATCCCCTGGCAACAAGTTCCACAAGTTGACTGTGTGCAATACTTCCCCTTGTTTGTTTTAAACCCACTGCATATTAATTTTATTGGATGACCCCAGGTTCTTGGGTTATGTGAAGGAGTAAATAACATTTCCTTATTCACTTTCTCCACACCATTCACGATTTTATAGACCTCTATCATAGCCCTCCTTAGTCATCTCTTTTCAAAGCGGAATAGTTCCAGTCTTTTTGGTCTCTTCTCATACAGAAGCTGTTTTATACCCTTAATCATTTTTGTTGCTTTTTTAAATCTTTTCCATTTCTAATATATCTTTTTTGAGATGGGGTGACGAGAAATGTGTGCAGTATTCAAGGTGATGGATGGGTGTACCATAGATTTATATAGTAGCATTATGATATTTTCTGTCTTATTATCTATCCTTTTCCTATTGGCTCCTAAGATTTTGTTAGCTTTTTTGTTATTTATTTATTGTTGCAGCACATTGAGCAGATGTTTTCAGAAAACTATCCAGGATAACTCCATGATTTCTCTGTTGAGTGATAACAGAGAATTTAAACCCCATCATTTAACATATATATTTGGAATTATGTTTTCCGATATGCATTACTTTGCATTTATCAACATTGAATTTCAGCTGCCATTTTGTTGCCCTATCACCCAGGTTTGTGAGAGCCCTCTGTAACTCTTCACAGTCTGCTTTGGAGTTAATCATCTACCCCCTCAAGAACTGGGCTCAGACATACCCCTGCCCAATCTTCCTTCCGTTACTACCACAAACCAAGAACCTCTTAAGAGCCAGGCACTCACATCCTCCCCTACAGGGTCCTGCGTGGGGCCCAAGCAACCCGTTAAGCCCTCAAGGGCTAGCACGTCCCCTCCCACACGCACACCCCTCCCTCCAGTCACTGCTAAGGCCCAGCGCTCCCCTCACCTCCCAGACACAACCTCCCTCATGCTCAGTCCCCACCCCAACAGCCTGTACCACTGGGGGGGGATCACTGCACCAAATCCCTGCGAGTGAATGGGCAGCTGAGCCCCCCTGCACAGCGCCGCTCCACCCCACCTCCGGGTAACTCGCCCAGCTCCCTGCACTCACCAGTCACCTCGCCCTCCACTGCCCCGGCAACCAGCCGGCTAGAACTGATGCAACCAAAAGAAAGCATGACAGGAAGCAAAGGGACACGCCTGCCTGCTGTAGCCAATCACCGCGCTCCATACACAGGCCGCAACAAGGCAGCCTCTGATTGGCCAAGCGGATCTCTTGGTAACTGTAAATCATGGGGGATGTGAAGACTGAAGAGATAGGGCGAGGAAAAGGAAGGAGTGCAGAAGTGACGTAAGTGGCCTTGGAACCACGCCTGGGTTTTGTAGGGGCGTTTCCTGGGAGGCCCCACGCGAGACAGGAGGAAATAGGCTGTTGTTCGGTGCTGCACCCGAGTCGTGTTGACAGCCCCAGCTCTGACACACCGCGCGTGGGTTCGGCGCAGCGGCGCTGAGTTTGAGCATTTGCAGGCTGGGGCTCTCTGCATCTGCAAACCGCGCGCTCCGCAGCTTCAGACACGGATTCCATTTTAAACGACAGGTCTAATTCAGCAGAGGGCTCTGCTCTGCACGGGGGACAGGCCCCCCGCACACACACAGTGTGTACCCGCAAAAGTTAGGCTGGCATAAGAGGCACCCGAGGTATACGATATAGTGGCAATTTATTTCCATCCTTCTCTGCTTCCCTTCTTCCCTCCGCCCCCTCTCCAATCTATCTGGGTTGTTTTGCTCGTTGCTGTACTTTTCATCCGAATTTTGTTCTCTCCATCCTGTTGTTTGTTTGTTTGTTTTTAATGACTCCTATACGTACACTGAATTGGCCTGCCTAGAGCACAAGGAGTGTGTGCAAGAACCAGTTTCTTAGCCAGGCTTGCTATTTAGCAAATGGTCATACAAGCCACAGAAATACAGAATACAATAAAATACAAGCCTTATTTGGAAAACTGGATGTTGAGTCTCTGAATGCCGATTTAGAGTGGAAGTTTCCCTAGCTTCCCTGCCTGCATGCAAATCACTTGTGACTTTGGGGGTTTCTTAAGATTACCTACAAGAGTGCCTCTTAATTTTATTTTTCTCAGTATTGATACTAGGTGAATGGAGATCAGCACTCCTCAAAGCCACCAAATAATTGGCAAATGGGTGAAGCATGAACAGTTTTTTCAGTGGTGAGTTGTGATGAAATAGTCCTAGGAATAATCTAAAAATGAGGTGCAATAATTGTATTCACACTGAAAATATATTGGTTGGTGAGATATCCTTACTGTATGGTGTGTTATTAGAATTGCCTGTTTGATTGAATTGATCTAACTTAATAGGGGTCCATGGGAGGAACAAATAGGAAAGCAACACAACAGATCTAAGTGAGGACTTACCAGCACTCACTAGAAAGATAATGTGGCAAGCTGTTAGTTTCAAGGATCCTGTCTCTGACAAATCGCAAGAGCTAGGACCTGGAGATCAAAGGAACAGTTAAAAAGCAAAAAGAATGAGGAGTACTTGTGACACCTTAGAGACTAAACACATTTATTTAAGCATAAGCTTTCGTGGACTAAAAACCACTTCATCAGACGTGCATCTGATGAAGTGGTTTTTGCCTACGAAAGCTTATGCTCAAATAAATGTGTTAGTCTCTAAGGTGCCACAACTACTCCTCGTTCTTTTTGCTGATACAGACTAACACAGCTACCACTCTGAAACCATATAAAAAGCAGTTCTCTGGGGAGCTAGAGGGTCGCTTGTCAGAAGCTATCTAGGGAGATAAGCTGATATAGAGAGACTATAGGTAGTCAGTCTCTCTGAAGAAGTTGGGCCTTCCTAGTTCCAGGGAATATTAAGCCTTAGGGAAAAGTAGATATAACTATAGTCTGTTATTATTTTAAAAAATATTTTCTCAGAAATGCTTTGTTCTAAAAAAATTAATATTGCTTTAAAGAGGCTGTCTGGTCACTGTATATACCTCTGTCATTGCTCTTGAAAGGAACACCCTACATGGTCTTTGCCAAGTGATGTCTGCTGAAGTAATCACAGTTTGTACTAGGGAACTTCAACCCACACTGCCCACCCTGACAGTGGGAAAGTCATGCAATTGCACCCAAGATAGAAGTGACAGCCTGAGGCCTGAGACGTTATACTCAAATAGACCAGGAGGGGTCAGAGATGTAGTTAAGCTACTACAGGGGTAGGCAATCTATGGCATGCATGCCAAAGGCGGCATGTGAGCTGTTTTTCAGTGGCACTCACACTGCCCGGGTCCTGGCCACCGGTCCGGACGGCTCTGCATTTTAATTTAATTTTAAATGAAGCTTCTTAAACATTTTTAAAACCTTATTTACTTTACATACAATAGTTTAGTTATATATTATAGACTTATAGAAAGAGACCTTCTAAAAATGTTAAAATGTATTACTAGCACATGAAACCTTAAATCAGAGTGAATAAATGAAGACTCGACCCACCACTTCTGACAGGCTGCTGATCCCTGAGCTAGTAACTGTGAGGCAAGCACATTGCAATTGTTAGAATTTGTAAAGAAGAACCAAGTAAATGTAAGGGTAAAAGTGTTTAATATGGCCTCTTGGTGATTTTTGTTGTTAAGATCCACAATCTTGTCCTTATAGCTCACAACAAAGCAATACAGACACTAACATTTGAAATACTACATTGGATTTCATTAGCTTTATAATATTGAGGAGGCTAATTATTAAAATGTTTCCTGTAGTAAATTGCTGCTAGCTACCTGTGCAATTAGTTCTGTGCTATATTGGGATTACTTCTGCATTGTTCATTGTTGGTGTCAATGACTATGTAAGAAATTACTGCTCCACTATATATAATAAATAGGGCCCTACCAAATTCACAGTCCATTTTGGTCAATTTCATGGGCATAGGGTTTTAAAAATTGTAAATGTCATGATTTCAGCTATTTAAATCTGAAATTTCATGGTGCTGTAATTGTAGGGGTCCTGACCCAAAAAGGAGTTGGGGGGGTCACATGGTTACTATAGAGGGGGTTGTGGTACTGCTACCCTTACGTCTGCGCTGCTGCTGGCGGCGGTGCAACCACAGCAACCCTTCTTCTCCACTATTCCTGGCCATCCTTCCAACTCCATGCCACCTTACATTACCTATCACAGCCCTATATTCCATCTCTTTGTGGGCTGCTCCTTCTTGGCCTGGTGGTCTCTCTCTCAGTTCCCTAGCCCACTTCTCCCAGATTGCACCCACTCTACCCTTTCCTCCCTCAACTCTGTTCCTGACAATCTACCCTGCCAAATCCACTTGACCTGTCCCTTAGTTTCAGCTGACTATGTTACAGTTATAGTGACTATGATTCAGCTACTTCCAGCTCCCTTCCGGGTTACCACTAACTTCTCTTTCGCTGTATTCCAGTTCCCACCCCTACCTCAGGCTCCATCTATCTAACTAGAGTTTTTGGTTTTTAATACTGTTGAGAATTGTAATTTCTCTATCTAAATATTCACCACTCCTCTCCACCCACCAACGAATGTTATAATATTGGCATCATCCACTGATTGTGAAGTATGTTAAAATGTTGCACTAAAGAGAAAAAAAAGCGGAAAGTGCTCTTTATTTACACATTTAATACCTATACAACAGAAACATATACTCAAAACTCATTTGCAGCAGGGCACATTGCTAATGTTTTAAAAACCACTAGGAAGCACTATATCTCCACAATGATGAGGGAATGACTACATAATGCTTTGTAAGGCTGTTAATGATTGTGCGTACCTATGTGCCCTTAAATGTGAAATCAAGCTGTTTTCAACTATCACCAACATGTTTACATTCTCTTTCACTTTTGTTCCCTAGATTTGAGACTAGGAATAGGAAGTTTTGATCAATGGCCCTTTCTCTCTGAAATTTGTTTTTCTATTTATCTAACAAAGCCTGAGTTGTTCGACATTCAGGGCCTGGTGCAAAGCCCATCAGTTCAGGCAAGTTTTTGCCTGAGGCAGTGATGGTGGGTCTCTTCTGCCTTGAATTTGAAAGCTGAGGTCAAATCTACTTTATCTATTATATTTTACATTTGTCAACCAACTGAGAAGACGGACCGTTCGGAGGAATGCATGAGTACGTGATTGAGGCACAGACTTTTTAGTTATCCTCACCCTCTAACTGAATTGTGTTTGGCCTCAGGAAAGCATTTTATCTCTGTGCATCAGCTTCCTTATCTGAGGAAAATTAGAGTGATATACACTTACAATACTTATTGTACTTGTTGAAATAACTAGTTAGATAACATCTGTGCAATGCTTTAAAGCAGCCCGCGGAACTGTCCTGTCCGGCCCTTGAGCTCCTGGCCAGGGAGGCTCGCCCCCGGCCCCATCCCGCTTGCTCACTCCCATGCAGCCACACAACCACACGGGCGGCGCTCTGGGCAGCAGAGCGGCGCGCTCCTGCAGAGCAGAACGGCAATGTGTCTAGCTCTGGCTGGACGGCGCGGCTGCCAGACATGCTGCTCTGAGCGGCATGGTAAGGGGGCTGGGGCCGGGAGGTTGGATAAGAGGTGGAGGGTCCCGGGGGGAAGTCAGGGGACAGAGAGCAGGGGGCAGTTGGATGGGGCGGAGGTTTGGGGGGAGCAGTCAGGGGACGGGGAACAGGGAGGCTGCATAAGTGTGGGGTCCTGGGGGGCCTGTCAGGGGGCAGGGGTGTGGATGGGGTCAGGAGACTGGGAATGGGGGGGTTGGATAGGCATGGGGTCCCCGGGGGCCTGTCAGAGGATGGGGGTATGGATAGGGGTCAGGGCAGTCAGGGAACTGGGAGCAGGGGGGCTGGATAGGGGGTGGAGTCCTGGGGGGCGGTTGGGGCGGGGGGTCCTGGGAGGGGGTGGTTAGGGGACAAGGAGCAGGGGGGTTGGATGGGTCGGAAGTTCTGAGGGGGGCAGTCAGGAGGCGGGAAGTGGGAGGGGGCGGATAGGGGGTGGGGGCCAGGCTGTTTGGGGAGGCACAGCCTTCCCTACCTGGCCCTCCATACAGTTTTGCAACCCCAATATGGCCCTTGGGTCAAAAAGTTTGCCCACCCCTGCTTTAAAGAGATTGGGCAAAATCATTCTTCCTTCGCTCATTCAGATAGATTCATTGACTTTAGTGGGACTATTCACTTAGGAAAGGTAATCTGGATTTAGTCCCTCTTCAAATGCTATCCATGAACTAATTTTATTTTTTAAAACACACATGTGACCAGACACACATGTAATAAGAACAGGAGTACTTGTGGCACCTTAGAGACTAACAAATTTATTAGAGCATAAGCTTTCGTGGACTACAGCCCACGTTATGCATCCGAAGAAGAGGGCTGTAGTCCACGAAAGCTTATGCTCTAATAAATTTGTTAGTCTCTAAGGTGCCACAAGTACTCCTGTTCTTTTTGCGGATACAGACTAACACGGCTGCTACTCTGAAACATGTAATAAGTGAACTTTTAGAAAATCAATAAAGCCTAAATGTTACCATAACATTCTTCTCTGACTTAAGTGTGTAATTACAGAAGTTGCATTTTTAGATAAATATGACCAAATATGACTTTTACTTACGTTAGTTTTCTCTTCTAAATGGTGTATGCCTTTAGAAATGGGTTTCTTTTAGGACTGTCAAGTGATTAAAAAAATTAATTGTGCAGTTAAACAATAATAGAATGCAACTTAAATATTTTTGGATGTTTTTCTACATTTTCAAAAATAGTGATTTCTGTTACAACACAGAATAATAAAAAAATGTGAGCACTGTACATTCTGTGTTGTAATAGAAATCACTATTTTTGAAAATGTAGAAAAACATCCAAAGATATTTAATATATTTCAGTTGGTGTTCTATTGTTTAACAATGTGATTAATTAAGATTAATTTTTTAATTATGATTTATTTGAGTTGAGTTAACTGACTAATCGACAGTCCTAGTTTCTTTAACTCACAGTTGACAAACATTACTTTAACATAACTGCTTAAGTTAACTTTATTAGCTCCTGTTCTAAAAGAATTTTAAAACAAATTACTAGTTAAAATATGTATTCAAGCAATATTAATAAATTATATTTGTCATCTTCGATAGAACATAGCATATGTCTGGTCAATTCTGTCCTCACCTTCTACTCCTGTTGCTCAACTCCATTTCTTCTCCCACAAGTACCTTTGGCTTGCCCTTGTTCATTCTCTCTCTGTTTATCTTTCTCTCCCTCCTCTTTCCCCTTACCACAGCTACAGTCAACATATATAAGCACCCCAATCTTGCTGTGCTTATTCATGCCCACATGCTAATGAAAATTATTTTGACTGCTGAACTGAGTACATGGTAGTTATTTTTGTGGTAAGTAATGTGTCTTCAAGACTGGGGAGAGTAGAGAAGTCACTGTCAATGTGTCAGAAGACAAAGTTAAATGCTAACTGTTTAAACAGCCCTTACGCCACACTCTGGTACTAAAGTTCAAAATGCTCCAACAATCACATGGCTGTTTGAAGTTGTCTAAATAAAGGCAAAAATCTACTCATAAATACAAAGCCCAAGGCTTGCAAATGTATGTGCCTAAAATTAAGCATCTAAATGCATATTTAAGCTCCTAAATTAAGTGACCTGATTTTCAAATGTTAAACACCCACTACTCCTCCTGAAGTAAATAGATGCTCAGCACTCCCTAAAAATCAGGCCAGTAATATCTACGTGACAAACCAATTAAAAAGGTGGCCAAAAGGTGCAAACAAGGCTAATGGAAACATTTTGCTCACTCTAGCTAGTGGCAGATCCATCTGGCATAATCTATAAGTATTTTAATTAATACACTAGGTTACTAAACTGCATTAAGGAACAACATGCAAATAGTTAACTATTTGAACACTCCAGCAGAGTTCTTGAGGTGACAGTTTGTTTACACAGCCCTTAAATCCTCCTCCTCCTCCCCAAAAGCCGATGAGAAGGGGGGAGGGTGTCTGTGTGTGTCTGCCTAGAGGCCAAGGGGGAGCGCAGGGGGGTGGCTAAACCTGATGGCTGTAAACAAGGCTGTAGAACAAGTCCAGCACGTCCCTTGCGAACGGATCCTCCCCAGTCCTCCACTCCGCCCCCTTGTAGTCAAATAGAAATTGAATGTGTATGGACAGTGCTGCACCAGGCCCCTGCAACTCCTCCCTTCACTCCCACCATACTCCCCTTGCTATTGCCGTTTCGTGAACGAGATCAATCTTGTCTTCGTGTTCTTTGTGTAAACGCGAATATGCAAACAATTTTATCCTGGACCTTTCGAAATGAGGAAGGGTCTTCCTGATCATTTCTCTACAGCTATTAAGCCAAACTCCGAACCGTGCCCGCTAGAGGATGTTAGACAGACTTGCCCTCGGGATATTTTTAAAAACCATTTGCCTTTTTTTGAGATGTAAAACGCGCAGGATTTGTTAGAATGGTTCGGGGGAGAAGAGAATGAATAGCTTCAGTGAGCTATATGTAGGGATTTGCCAGAGTCCAAACAGCTGATGTTGGGGGAAGGGGGACGTCTTGGACGCCCACCAATAAAAACAAACCGGAACCTACAGCTAAAATGCCCACGATCAATCACCCACCCCACCCCTATTTTCTCAGCTGTCAGTGGCAGGATGGCCGCTTCTCCTATCTCCAATTATTGCTGGTGTGCCACCCAGACCGGACATGCAAGGAGTTACAAGGGGTGGGGAAGGCTGAAAAGAGTTCACACACACTGCACCTCCAGCATATCAATCATTTGCAAACACAGCTGCAGTGTGCAGCTAGACCCAGGGATCCCCTGCTAACTGTCTCTCCTGCCAGTTCGTAGGGATTCACTTGCCCAGGCACCACCCCTGTTTTCCTCTTAGCAAGCGCTTGTTTGTGCTTCCACCGGCCGTTAAGCACTTTACGTACACGCTGCAATCTAGGCAAGCTCGGGGTGGAGCTGCGCAAAAAAATCCGAGTGTAGGCGAGGGTTGTGCATGGAAGTCACACAGAATAACTCGCCTGGAGTTGGGCCAAACCAATATTGTGTAAATGCAACAAATGTAGGGGGAGAAGCAAAAAACAGCACTGACACCCCATGGCGATGCGTTCCTCCTTGCCTGGCATGCAGCATGTTGGTTTTGCATGTCGATGCAAGGGTTTGGAAGGAAAAAATATTCGTTGATGCACACACCCCCTCCACAGTGGCTGCTTTTGGACTGCTCCATGTCCTGTACATAAGGGGGTGTGGACTGGAGAAGTACTAAAAAGAGTCAGCAGGCAAAATCCGGAGGGTGGTGTGTGTTTGTTTTCTCGGGGCTGTGCAACTAGATAGTCTCAGCGACAAAGAGCGTCCGACGCGACCTCCCTGCTTCTCTCCCCTTCTCCTTTTGTCAAACACACCCACTGTCCTAGGCAGTTGTTATTCTGTGGCCGTTTGCACCGGGATAACAATCTGCTACAGAAGGAGGCGAGATAATCTCTTCTAGGCAGCAGCCTAAAGGTGGTCAAGCTGCCCCCCAGCCTGCAGCAGCTCAGCCAGGCTATGCACTGTAAAAGGGCTCTGGTCAAGAAAAAAACAGAGCGGATTGTGAAAAGGTAGAGGCAGCAGGAAAGCCCCTTCGGCTGGGGGGAAACCGCAGTGCTTTACAAACCAGCAACGAACAAGCCAACCCAGAAGGGGGGAAAACGCCAAGAAGACGCCGACGACATTGAATTTGCTTCTTTGGTGGTGGTTGGCAGCTGTCCAGGGCTGCAAAGAGTATGTGAGAGGGTTACTATGTTGAGAAGAGAAGAGCTGATCACGTGTGGCACAGGAGCCAGGGGTGCCCCCTGGGAGCCTGCCAGGGCTGGGAAGGAGGAAGAGGTCCCGGAGGCCTACCAGCAGCAGCTGAAGGAGGGAGCGCCCCGGAGGGGCTGCAGCAGAGCTCGCTGGCACCATAGCTGGCGTGGAAGGACCCCCACCTTCTCCAGGAAGCTTTTGGGCAGTAGGACGCGCGCCCATTACCACCAGCAGCAGCAGCATTGCAGGGCTTCCCAGCGGTGCTACCGGCCCACCCGCCCCAGAGTGCTGCTCTCTCTGCGCCCCGTCAACATGATGGGCAAGCGAGCCCCGGGCATGCGGGCCCCCCGCAACACCAACCAGTTCCTGATGCGGGAGAAGTACCAGCTCATGCACCTGCGGTCAGACTCGGTGGGCACCGAGAGCGGCGGGTCGGACAGTGAGATGAACCCGCTGGATATGGACTCTTACCTGGGAGTGCTAGAGAACTCCCGAGGGGCGCTGATGGATTTTGCCGAGGACTCTCGCTCCTCCTCCTGGTCTCCGCCCGCTTCCTCGGCCGCCACTGACTCTGAGCCCTCTTCGCAGCAGCAGCTGCGGTTTTTCGGTGGCGGCTTAGCGGACGTGCACCAGGAGGAGAGCTTGCAGTACTTCCCCTCCGAGGACGATGTGATCGAGAGCGAGACATTCATGGAGAGGGACTTCCACGAGTTCTGTAGCAGGATTGCCTGAATTGGAGGGGACCTATTTATTTGATACAATTACCTCCTTCCTCCCCTTGCGTTTTATACTTGGCTGGGTTATGGGGGCGATCGTATCTCCGGGGCACAGCTGGATCCGGTCGGGCTGGGTATGTGGATTCTCAAGAGTAAAATGGTTTTCCAAACGTTAAGTCCATCTACTGGCATTTGAACTCTGCAGCCCGGGGAGGGGAGGAGGTGGCGCGGCATTTTGTCCCCCGGGAGAAAGGGATATGGGATTACATACTAGGCCTTGTTTGTGGGAGCGCTTTATTTATTTTACCGCCACCCTTTTGCGTTGTTGTCAAGGGGGGCCAGGTCATTTTATATTTAAAAACAAAAAACACGCTCCGGATTGTAAATAAAAGGAACTTTTGTAGATTAAAACAAATCGACTGTGCGAAGTGTTTGTGCTCTATCTGGGAAAATGTGTCTGTGGGAGGAGGGTGGCTCCTGCGTAGCTGTGCGGAGTGTGCGCCTAGCGGAAGGAAGAAGGGCGGAGGAGCGCGTCTAGTGCAAGGGCGGCGGGGAGGATGGGGGGGCGCCGGTTTTGCGCAAAATCCGAGAAGCCACCGCAGCAGCGGGTTGTTTCTGCTGTTGACAGCAGTGGCACAAAACACACTCCTTGGCTTGCTTCAGCGAAGAGATAGAGGTGGGATGGGACAGAGGACGGACGTAATCCGCTCCCAGTTCAGTGCAAGGGGCGGGCCTCAGTGCGGGAGGATCTTGCCTGGTAGCCACCAAGAGGGAGCCTCTGGAGGTTACAGAGTACATGGGAATATGAGCACGGCTACAATAATCGCATTCATCATACTTAAGGTTAAGATTTTGTCACGGTTATTTTTAGTAAAAGTGTGGGGGGGGATCACAGCCTAAGCCCTGCTGCCCAGGATGGACTGACGGCCTGACCCCTGCCACCAAGGGCTTTATCCCGCCGTTGGTGGGGGGAGAGCTAAAAGCCCACGGTCCACTGCCAAGGACAGACTGACAGCCTGAGCCACAGGTGCCGACTCCGTGGGTCCGCCGGGGCTGGAGGACCCATAGGGAAAAATTGGTGGGTGCAGAGAGCGCCCCGCCCCAGCTCACCTCTGCCGCCGCTCCACCTCTTCCCCTGAGCATGCTGCGTGCCCACCTTTTCCCCCTGGCTCCCAGCCCTTGCGCTGCGAAAGTTTTGCAGGGGCACGTGCTGGGAAGAGGTGGGGCTGGGGTGGGGATTTGGGGAGGGATCCAATAGGAGCAGGGAGGGGGCAGAGTTGGGATGGGGACTTTGGTGAAGCGGTTGGAATGGGGGTGGGGCAGGGGGACGTGAGCACCCACTGGTGCCGGGAAAAGTTGCCAGCTATGGCCTGAGCCCCACCCCCCACAGCTCACCCTGCCGCTAGGAGGGGGTGGGGGAGCTGGTAGCCTGAGCCCCACTGCCTGGAGGGGGAAGCTGCTAGCTAGAGCCCAGCTGCCTAGGGCAGACTGGCAACCTGAGCCTCGCCACCTTTTTGCTCAGCCAGGGTAGGACTCGGCTTTTTTTTTTTTTTTTGCTCTGCCAGCGGGCACCCCCCAACGTGTCCCAATATTTTCTTCCCGTCATCAGGTCACCCTAGGGCAGACTGACACCCTGAGCTCTGCCGCCGGGGTGGGGGGGAGCTGACAGCCAAAGCCCCGCTGCCCAGGGCGGACTAGCAACCCAAGCCCCACTGCCTGTAGCGTTGCCAACCCTCCCAGTTTGGCTGGGAGTTTCCCAGGATTGGGCTTTATCTCCCAGAGGCTACTGAAGCCAATCCGGGAGATTTTAGTCTGCTAAAAGTCCAGCGGCGCAACAGGGCTAAGGCAGGCTCCCTACCGGCCCTGGCTCCGTGCTGCTCCCAGAAATGGCCGGCATGTCCCTGCAACCCCTCATTGGAGGCACAGCCAGGGAGTCTCCACGCGCTGCTCCCGCCCCAAGCACCCACTCCTCAGCTCTCATTGGCCGGGAACGGGGAACCATGGCCAATGGGAGCTGCAGGGGTGGTGCCTGCAGGCAGGGGCGGTGTACAGTTGCCTGACCACCCCTGAGACTAGGAGCCACTGTCGGACATGCCGCCGTTTCTGGGAGCCACCCTGCCTAGCTGGAACTTGCACCCTAACCCCCCTCCTGCACCCCAGCCTTGAGCCCCCTCCTGCACCAAAACTCCCTCCCACAGCCTGCACCCCTCACACTCTCCCCCACCCCAACTCCCTGTCCCAGGCTTCAGCTCTGAGTCCCTCCCAAACCCAAACTCCCTCCCAGAGCCTGCACCCCCCTCCTGCACCCTTACTCCCTGGCCCAGCCTGGAGCTCCCTCCCACACTCCAAACCCCTCAGCCCCACCCCCCAGCCCAGAACCCCCACCCCCTCCCAAACCTCAACCCTCCTGCCCCAGCATGCCACCAGTGGGAGATGACAGACCAAGCCCCGCTGCCCAGGATGGACTGACAGCCCAAGCCCTGCCAGCCGGGTGGAGGGAGCTGACAGCTGGATCCCCACTGCTCAAGGCTCATCCTGCTGCCCAGGAGAGGGGCTGACAGTGAGAGCCCCACCGATCTAGAGTTACCACCTTTGAAATGGAAAAAAAAAAAAGGCACCCACCCCCCACACACAAGGCAAGTCTGACGGCACCCCAACCACAAGGCAACTCCACAGCCTGCGCTTCAACAGCCACTTATAGTAGTTAGAGAAAGAACACATACAGATAAGACTGATGACATCATTTTCTTACTTAAACTGCAGAAGTGGGAACACTGCCCATATTTAGCTGGACACAGAAACTTTTAACATTAGATATCCAAGTGTATTGTGATAATGCAAATCTTGAGAGCCACATAAAAAAACCCAGCAGATTAAATTATTTTTCTAGCAACTGGCAAATCCATTTAAAAAAATGGCCAGGTCAGTCAAATACAGGCCAGGTGGTAAACCTTCGCCACCCAGGGCTCACCCTGCCACCCGCTGACAACCCTATTTCCATCACCTAGGACTGACACTCAAAGCCCTGAAGTTGTGGAGGTCACCAAAAAAAAAAAAAAATCACAGACTCCATGACAGACTCGTAGCCTTAATCATACTGAATGTGAAATGGTGAACAGGCATTTTACTGTGAGAGTGAACCACAAAACCAGACCAGAAACATTATTGATCTTACTTATATCATGAGCCGGGGGAGCAGGATTGATGGGTAACATGGGGGCGGGGAAAATAAAGCAATAGATATCTTTGCACTCTCAGATTCCAGCCATGAATAGTAGGGAGGAATGAATGTCTACACATCCCCTCTTCCCCATTCTCACACAGGGGAATAGATGTGAGACATATTTTAATACGACAGAGAAAAGACGAGCCCACATGTCACACAGAGGATCTCTCATACCCCAGTCCATTTGCAGCTATTAAAAATATAATAAGCACCAGCAGCAAATGGGGACTCTAAACAGAAAGAGTACTGGATTTTTATGATTAATAAATATTGCTTGTCTAGACCCTTTTTACATCTAAACACAAAAAAGGAAATTTTTACCCACACACCAGCCCACATCTTGTTTTCTGGCTCCTTAAGGATAAAATGTTTAATTAACAGTACAGTTAGAAGTTAAGAAAACAAGAAGCAGAGCTGGCCTTCTACAAGAATAACATGGAAGACGGAGGCATCTACAAATTTTTGGTGGGGGAAGAGGAGAAAAATGAGATTAATCAATTCTACATGTTACTGGAGATCAAAACTCCAGGAGGTTTGGAAAGCTTTTCCTGAGTTCTTCCTTGGCATTGCACAGCTCAGTGCAAGGCTCAGTGCGCAGGCAAGAATGTTCAGTAGAAACACAGCAGCAAAGGTAAACAGTGTAGCCTGATTCTGAAGCTTTTTATTATCCCCTTCATTTTAAAGAGGGCAATCACGGCAAAGTGGCACATTGGGCATGAGCTACTGAATAACGTTAGCACCACAGTGTAATTTTTTGTACTCTATATAATTAAAGTATTATCATGCCTGCCTTAAGTGCTTGATAGCAGGCTTTTAGTCCTACTCTGCTAGATACTAAGGTGATAGAAATGCCTAGAAAGATACTTTAAGGATCTCTGCACACTTAAAAAATGTAGATACCTAGCAAATGAGAAAAGTTATTTCAGTTTTCCAGGAGTGGGTTTGTTAGGGGGGTGTTGTGTATAGCCCTATCCTTACAAACCACAAAAAATATACTTTTTTATTTTATTTTATTTTTTTGGCATTGATCCTGTACCTCTAAACTTAGGGTAAACTCCCACTGAACTATAGGAAAAAAGCATTTAGAAAATTTAAAAATATATATTGAAGACAATGTCTGCACTCTTTATGTTTGTTCCAGTATTATGAATATAGTTGTTCAACACCTTAGCACATGCATACATAATCTATCACAGTCTATTTGTTCATAGATTCACTGGGAGACATTTGAAGTTCAGGGTTTGTCTGTTCGTGAATGGCACCTTCCTGTACTTGGAAACAGTTTGGGGCTATTTTTTACCATCATATTTACTAGGTAAAATAAAACTAAGTAAATTCTTTTAGAATCTTAACACATCAGCTGTAGCTCTGTAAAGTATGATTTATGGTAATGGAATCTCTTTGTCTTTCCCCAAAGGTGGGCTGTCTAATTTCAGGAGCGCCAAAATTACTTGATTTTTTTTTTTTACATGAAGCATGGGCTGTGGCTGTAAGTTAAGGCTCATATACAGTCAACCTCTTGATCCAAAGCACAGGTCTAACTGGTAATGGGAGGTTTGCAATAAGACCTTGCCTACAGTGGACATTTGTCCCCCTTCAAACATGAGTGGTCAGTCACCATTGTAGTTGCACCTATGCAAATCTCTAGTGTAGACAAATCAAGCTGCAATGTGCATCAAAAGAAACTAGTGGCATGAATAGACTTGATCTTCAGAAAGTTTATATTTTATTGGCTAATCCAGAACTGCAGCTACATGTTCAAACGAATGATTTGATGTCTGATTTTTCCGACTTGACATTTAAATGGTATGATGAAAGCTCACTAGTAATATTTACATGAAGGTTTGCTCTATTATTGTTTTATAGGGTGGCAAAACAATCAATGTAAATTATATTTATGTTTCATATTGCAGTTTTTATCTATTGAAAACAAAGTATAATTGGAATGCAAATTAGTAGAACAGTGTAAAGAAATAATTACAGGCCACATATTGCCTGCCAGAATTACAGAGGTGGATTCACATTAATAAAAGAGGCTCTCTGTGTTCCCATCACTAATCAATGGAACATGCCATGTAGGATCCATTCCAATTCTAATTTGAAATTTCAAATCTTAAGTGGGAGCTTGCTTTTCATCTTATCACCTCTGTCACTATTCTTATCTCTTAATCACTGATTCCAAACATCAGCTCCAGGCAGGAGTAAAAATAAACAGCTAAATAACAAAACTAATAACAATGCTTTAAATTAGATATCATCTTTCCACATAGCCTTCTCAGTTTCTTACACAATCACCTTCATGCCTTCTTTCAGGCAGTTCCCCATGCTGGTTACATCCTCAGTGACCTCCTTAGTATGTCCTCTAAACCTATCCACTTGCACTGAATTGAGCTGACTTGTTTGTAAATTGCCTGTTTTTCTTCAAACCTTTTTTCTGGTCTGTCTTTAGTTGCTGGAAGCAGGGACTATACTTCTGGTGTGTTTAGAAAGTACCTACATAAGAAACATAAAAATGGCCATACTGGGTCACCCCAATATCGTACCTTGTCTTCCAACAGTGGCCAGTGCCAGGTGCTTCAGAGGAAATGAGCAGAACAGGTAATCATCAAGTGGTTCATCCCCCATCATCCACTCCCAGCTTCTGACAGTCAGAGGCCTAGGAACACCAGAGTATGGAGTTGCATCCCTGACCATTTTGGCTAATAGTCATTAATGGACCTAATTCTTTTTTTAATCCGGTTATAGTTTTGGCCTTCACAACATTCTTTGGTAATAAGTTATACAGGTTGACTGTGCTTTGTGTGAAGAAGTACTTTCTTATTTTTCTTTAAACCTGCTGCCTCCAAAGAATTAATTTAGCTTCTCCACAAACGCCTTGTCTTCCTTGAGTGCTCCTTTGGCACCTCGATCGTCCAGTGGCCCCAATAATTGTTTGGCAGGCTTCTTGCTTCTGATGTGCTTAAAAAAGAAATTGCTGTTAATTTGAAGAGCAACTAGCAAAAGACTCAAACTCTTTTTTTTTTTTTTTGCCTGCCTAATTATACTTTTTATAATTGACTTGCCAAAGTTTATGCTCCTTTCTATTTTCCTCAGTAGGATTTCACTTCCAATTTCTAAAGGATGCCTTTTTGTCTCTAACTGCTTCTTCTACTTTCTTGTTTAGACATTGTGGCATTTTTTTGGTCCTCTTACTATTCTTTTTAATTTGGGGTATACATTTAATCTGAGCCTTTATTATGGTGTTTTTAAAAAGTTTCCATGCAGCTTGCAGGCATTTTATTCTTTTGCAGGGCCGGCTCTAGGCACCAGCAAAGCAAGCAGTTGCTTGGGGCGGCAGATTTGCAAGGGGCGCAAGAATCCAGCATGGGAGCTGAGAACCAACAGGGTGCCCTGGGAGCTGTAGTTCCTTGGTTAGCTCCCTGCCTATAGAGCCAGCCCTGGAGCAGGGAAAGAACTACATTTCCCACTAGCAACAGAAAAGGGTGTGGGAAAGGAGTATGGAACCCCCTGCCGCCCCAGCTCTGGCCCCCACCTGCACCCTCCTGCTGCCCCAGCCCTGGGCTCTCCCCCAAAGAAGGAATTGGGGGGGACTAAATGGACAGTGAACCTCTCTATCTGAAGCCTAGCAAGGGAGGTATGTGGATCCCACTAGAATTTAAAATGAAAAGTAAGGGAGGGGAGGCTCTGGACCTGGGCAGCTTTAGATACAGTGCCAGGCACTTAGGAGGATTTCCACTTCTGAGCCATGGAAGCAGAAATTGACTTTTCCTCTCCAGATATAGCTAATATTCAGAAAGGGAATCTAGCACCTGCCTTACAGATTTGAACACCCTCAAAATTCAGGAGTGCTCAAGCTCAATTTGGGCAGCTGTTACTTCATTTCCCCCAAATCAAATATACTGATCCACTGTAACTTGCTGTAGAAAAAGTAGAATAAATTGAGCAAGAAATGCTTCCCAGTGGTTATTAGGACTGGAATTGCTTCTTTTTTTTTAAGTTTTAGTTTTATTTGTTTAAAAGGAAGACCGTGATAGATAGTGCATTCCCCATAGAAACAAAGAATGGAACAAAAGAATAATAAAGGCACCTCAACTTTTCCTCATTTATGCAGTGCCAATGATTTGGAGAGAGCCAACAGATCACCAAGTAGTAGCTGAACCAACGAGGGGGGAGGCCATTTTGGATTTGGTTTTGGTGAGTAGTGAGGACCTCGTTGAGGAAATGGTTGTAGGGGACAACCTTGGCTCCAGTGATCATGAGCTAATTTGGTTTAAACTAAATGGAAGGATTAACAGAATTAAATCAAAGACTAGGGTTTACAATTTTAAAAAGGCTAATTTTAATAAATTAAGAGGACTGGTAAGGGAAGTGGATTGGGCAAACATATTAACAGAAAGCATACAAAGAGTGGAAGAGGGGAGGGATCAGTAAGGAAACTTACCTTATTGAGGTCAGAGCATGTAGAGATGGAGTGAGAAAGGCCAAAAGCCGTGTAGAGTTGGACCTTGCGAGGGGAATTAAAAGCTATAGTAAGAGGTTTTATAGCCATATAAATAGGAAGAAAGCAAAGAAAGAAGAAGTGGGACCGCTGAAGACTATAGCTGGAGTAGAGATTAAGGATAATCTAGGCATGGCACAATATCTAAATGAATATTTTGCATCGGTGTTCAATGAGGCCAATGACGGGATTAGGAATATTGGCAGTGTGACAGAGGGGGATACAGGAGGGGGGGATTACCATATCCGAGGTAGAAACCAAACTTGAACACCTTAACGGGACTAAGTCGGGCGGATCGGATGATCTTCATCCAAGAATATTGAAGGAACTGGCGCGAGAAATAGCAGGCCCCTTAGCAATAATTTTTAATGAATCTTTAAACTCGGGGGTGGTACCGTTGGACTGGAGAATAGCTAATGTGGTTCCTATTTTCAAGAAAGGGAAAAAAAGTGACCCGGGTAACTACAGGCCTGTCAGTTTAACATCTGTAGTGTGCAAGGTCCTGCAGAAAATTCTGAAGGAGAAATTAGTTAAGGACTTTGAGGTCAATAGCAATTGCGACAAATTACGACATGGTTTTACCAAGGGCAGATCGTGCCAAACCAATCTGATCTCCTTCTTTGAGAAAGTAACAGACATATTAGATAAGGGAAATGCGGTGGACCTAATATACCTTGATTTCAGTAAAGCGTTTGATACTGTACCGCACGAGCAATTATTGGTTAAATTGGAAAAGATGGGGATCGATATGAAAATCCAGAGGTGGATAAGGAACTGGTTAATGGGGAGACTGCAGCGGGTCGTACTGAAAGGTGAACTGTCAGGTTGGAGGGAGGTCACCAGTGGAGTTCCTCAAGGTTCGGTTTTGGGACCGATTTTATTTAATCTATTTATTACTGACCTCGGAACCAATTGTAGGAGTGGGCTGATAAAGTTTGCGGATGATACAAAGTTGGGAGGTATTGCCAATTCGGAGGAGGATCGGGATATTCTGCAGGGAGACTTGAATGACCTTGTAAGTTGGAGTAACAGAAATAGGATGACATTTAATAGTGAAAAGTGTAAGGTGATGCACTTAGGGATGACTAACAACAATTTTAGTTACAAGCTGGGGACGCATCAGTTAGAAGTAATGGAGGAGGAAAAAGACCTCGGAGTCCTGGTAAGACCGCAGGATGACTATGAGTTGACAATGTGACGTGGTGGTGAAAAAAGCCAATGCGGTCTTGGGATGCATTAGGCAAGGTATATCTAGTAGGGATAAGGAGGTGCTGCTTCCGTTGTACAAGGCACTGGTGAGACCTCATTTGGAGTACTGTGTGCAGTTCTGGTCTCCAATGTTTAAAAAAGATGAACTCAAACTTGAACGGGTACAGAGAAGGGCCACTAGGATGATCAGAGGAATGGAAAACCTGTCGTATGAAAGGAGACTCAAGGAGCTCGGGTTGTTTAGCCTAAGCAAACGAAGGCTGAGGAGGGATATGATTGCTCTCTTTAAATATATTAGAGGAATAAATACCAGGGAGGGAGAGGAATTATTTCAGCTCAGTACTAATGTGGACATGAGAACGAATGGATATAAACTGGCCGTGGGGAAGTTTAGGCTTGAAATTAGACGAAGGTTTCTGACCATCAGAGGGGTGAAATATTCGAACAGCCTTCCGAGGGGAACGGTGGGGGCGAAGGACCTGTCTGGTTTTAAGATTAAGCTAGATAAGTTTATGGAGGGAATGGTTTAATGGGATAACATGATTTTAGTCAAATGAACAGTGTGCCATCGCTGGTAAATAGTATCAATGGCCAATGAGGGTCTGGCTGGAGAATCTTGCCTACATGCTCGGGGTTCTACTGATCGCCATATTTGGGGTTGGGAAGGAATTTTCCTCCAGGGTAGATTGGCAGAGGCCCTGGAGGTTTTTCGCCTTCCTCCGCAGCAAGGGGCAGGGGTCACTAGCTGGAGGATTCTCTGCTACTTGAAGTCTCTAAACCACAGGATTTGGGGACTTCAACAGCAGAGTCAAGGGAAAGGGTTGGGACGGCTTTGTGGCCTGCATCATGCGGGAGGTCAGACTAGATGATCATAATGGTCCCTTCTGACCTTAAAGTCTATGAGTCTAGGACAGTCTTATAATATGCATCCAGATATCCTCCAGTCACACAAGCTGAAAATTGTTCCACTTTACTGCAGTTCTGTAACCATATGGGAACCAATCCGGTCTGTGTTCTGTGCACATCCAAAATTCCTGCTGAATGACCCGCCCTGGGAGCGAGTTACCAGTGACCCAGGGCTGGGGCAGCAGGAGGGTGCAGTTGGGGGGGGGGGGGGGGGGAGAGCCCAGGGCTGGGGTGGAGGGCAGCCAAAAATTTTTTTGCTTGGGGCAGCAAGAAATCTAGAGCCGGCCCTGTTCTTTTGACTGTTCCTTTTAAATTTCTGTTTAACTAGCTTCCTCATTTCTGGGTAGTTCCCCTTTCTGAAATTACATTCTACTGTTGTTGGCTTCTTTGGTATTTCCCACCCACCCCTCACATCCTGAGACAAGTATGTTAAATTTAATTATAATATGGTCACTATTAACAAGCAGTTCAGCTATATTCACTTCTTGGACCAAATTCTGTGCTCCACTTAAAGACTAAAACAAGAATTGCCTCTCTCCTTGTGGATTCCAGGACTAGCTGCTCCAAGAAGCAGTTCATTATGATGTCTAGAAACTTTATCTCTGCATCCCATTCTGAGGTGATATGTACCCAGTCAATATGGGGATAGTTGTAATCCCCAGTTAGTATCAAGTTTTCTATTTCTATAGCCCCTTTAATTCCCTAGAGCATTTCACAATCACCATCTTGGTCAGGTGATCGGTAGTATATTCTTACTGCTATATTCTTATTATTTAAGCATGGAATTTCTGTCCATAGAGATTCTGTGGTACTGTTAGATTCATTTACAATTTGTACTTTATTTGACTTTATGCTTTCTTTCATATATAGTGCCACTCTCCCACCAGCACGATCTACTCTGTCCTATATATTTGGTACCCTGGTTTTACTGTGTCCCATTGATTACACTGCTCTACAGCCAAAATGCTTCTGAAATAAATGTAGTCAAACTTTACTAATTCTGGGTCACTGAGAACGAAAATGAAAACTAGAGCCAATCAACAATTTTAAGCATCAAGATTAAGCTATTGGGTCAGTATATACGACCCTTGACTTGGGAATGGCGGAGGATAAGTGAGTTATAAAGGGAAGGGATCTCAATTTAAACCAGAAATGACTAAAATACATCTTTGACTGGATCAATGAATAAATCTATGACTGGGTTTGGACAGTACTTGCTTTTTAGGCAAAACAATGAATGATGCAATCTGAAGCTGGTATTGCGTCATACATGATATGAATTGCATCATGTTATTCCTAGAAGTCATGGATGATGTAATCATAATGAAGCTTACATCACTCTGCTGAACAAATTGCCCTATATCAGCTCTAGAAATCAAACCATGTCATGCTCTCTTATTTGTCAGTGTTTGATTTTGCAAAGGGACACATTTCTGTTGAGCCAAAGTGAGCAGAGATGCCTCGTACTGGTGTGAACAGTGCAGATAACTTCTGCTATGTTTGTGGTGAAGTGACTTTTGCATCACAAAAGCGCAGTATAACCACTATGGTTAAAAAAGCCTATTACCTTTATTTTGGCTGCAAAATTGGAGATCAGGACAAGAGGTAGGCCCCACACATATGCTGCAACACTTGTGCAACAAATCTTCACCAGTGGTTGAACAGGAAAAGGAAATCTATGCCTTTTGCAGTGCCAATGATTTGGAGAGAGCCAACAGATCATACCAGCAATTGTTACTTCTGCATGGTGCCTCCAGTTGGGAAAGGTGTGTCAAAGAAGAAAAAGTGGACTGTGCATTATCCAAACATTCCATCAGCTATTCGCCCAGTACCCCACGGAGAAGGACTGCCGGTTCCTGATGCACCAGAATCATTCTCACTTGAATCAGACGAGGAAGAGGAAGAGGAAGAGGATGAAACTTCTGGTCCTGAACCATCAATGTCACAGGACCCACATTTTCTCCCATCCTCCTCCTCTGAACCACACCTCATAACACAAGGTGAACTGAATGACCTTGTCAGGGATTTGGAACTATCCAAGAGTAAGGCAGAGCTGTTGGGCTCCAGACTACAGCAGTGGAATCTCCTGGCAGGTGATGTTAGGGTTTCCATGACCGTCAAAAGGATCTTGTCCCATTCTTCTTCATGGAAGGTGATCTTGTAGCCTGCAACAACATCGATGGTGTGATGGCAGCCCTCAACATCGTTCACGATCCAGATGAGTGGAGACTGTTCATTGATTCATCGAAGACAAGTCTTAAAGCTGTTTTACTGCATAATGGCAATGTTTTGCCATCAATTCCAGTTGGTCATGCATTCCATATGAAGGAAACCTATGACAACATGAAACAACTTTTGAGGTGCATAAACTATGACCAACTGTGACGTTATTGATATAATCTGGGACCATATAGATCATTGTTGCAACCAAGGTCCTGTAGTGGCACCCAAATCTTGTATAAAGGGGGTCAAATGGGGTGTCTAAGACAAGGTTATGGTTTACTGGTTATGATTATGCTGTCTATATGTGTGTACCAATTTTGTAGTTGAAGTTATAAATATTGGCTCTATACTGTCTGTATTTCAAACTTATGCTATGCTGCTGGGTGACATCCCAGACAAACTGGTGTTAGCTCTGCCTAGCCTGCTTGATGGCCCATTAAGGACCATCAGCTATACAATGGACCCACTGAGAGAAGGCAAATATGCCTTGAGACTCAGCAAAATATGCAGGAACTTGCCCATGTGACTCCAGACTCCATTTTGCTGTAATTTTCCACAGTGAGAACAAAGGTGTTCTTACACCTGAAAAAAGACTATATAAGGCTGATGCCTCATCTCCATCTGGTCTTCAATCCTGCTTCATACCTCTGGAGGAACTTTGCTACAAGCTGAAGCTTTGAACAAAGGACTGAGGACCCATCCCAGCGCGGGATGTATTCCAGAGACTTGATTTGAACCTGCAGTTTATTCCATCGCTGCTGCAAGCCTGAACCAAGAACTTTGCCATTACTGTATGTAATTGATTCCATTTAACCAATTCTAACTCTCATCTCTATCTTTTTCCTTTTATGAATAAACCTTTAGATTTTAGATTCTAAAGGATTGGCAACAGCGTGATTTGTGGGTAAGATCTGATTTGTATATTGACCTGGGTCTGGGGCTTGGTCCTTTGGGATCAGGAGAACCTTTTTCTTTTACTGGGGTATTGGTTTTCATAACCATTTGTCCCCATAACGAGTAGCACTGGTGGGAATACTGGGAAACTGGAGTGTCTAAGGAGATTGCTTGTGAGACTTGCGGTTAGCCAGTGGGGTGAGACCGAAGTCCTCCTAGTCTGGCTGGTTTGGTTTGCCTTAGAGGTGGAAAAAACCCCAGCCTTGGGCTGTAACTGCCCTGTTTGAGCAATTTGTCCTGAGTTGGCACTCAGGTTCCGCCAGAACCGCATTGTCACACCAACATCAGTGGCAACTTTGTGGCAATTTGAAGGTTGTTGCTCTCTTGCTTGGTCTGCAGACTGGATACACAAAGTACTGCTGTTTTCTCTGCGAATGGGATAGTCGTGCAAGAGATTCCCACTACATCAAGAAAGCTTGGTCACTCCGACAGTCCTTGGAGCCTGGGAGGAAAAGTGTTCAGCATCCACCACTTGTTGAATCAAGGAAGATTTTGTTACCACCCTTACACATCAAGCTGGGTCTGATGAAGAACTTTGTCAAGGCCATAGACAAAACACAAGCAGCTTTCAAGTACCTCCGTGGAAAATTTCCATGGTTAAGTGAAGCTAAGATAAAGGAAGGTGTCTTTGTTGGTCCTCAGATTCATGAACTTCTTCGAGATGATGCATTTGACCATGCACTGCGTGGCAAGGAAAAGACGGCATGGAAAGCCTTCCAGTTAGTGGCAATACATTTTCTCGGAAACAACAAGGCAGACAACTACAGGTTGTTGGTGGAAAACCTCCTCAAGGCATACAAAAGCCTTGGTTGCAACATGTCACTAAAGATACATTTTTTGCACTCTCATCTAGATTTTTTTCCACCGAACTGCGGAGCAGTGAGCGATGAGCACGGCGAGCGATTTCACCAGGACATTGCCCCAATGCAGGGCAAATGGAGCCCATCAGTGCTTGCAGACTATTGCTGGACAGTGACAAGAGATGCTCCATTTAATGAATACAACAGACAAGCCAAGAAGCGCCGAGTAGACACTGAATAGGACTAAACTATGTACATAATAGTTTTTTGCCTTTTGTTTCATAATAAATTTTATTTATATAACCCTTTTGCTGATTTTTAAAGTGTTACATAAACAGGACAGGTGAAATATTATCATGGAAAGCAACCAGAAACACATGAAAAGAGCTAGGTTTACAATTTATGATTAAAACTCTATCTACACAATATACATAGACATAAAATGTAAAAACGTAAATATCTTAGAAACAGTAGCCAGTTGTTTTAATTGTCATATTTGAATTCAGAACATCAAAATACATAATAAATAGCACATTTTATCTCTGAAGCAGAAGACTTCTCAAAAATTGTAGACCAGTGTTATAATTGTTCCACCAAGTTTCTGTGGTGCCTATTATATCAATATCCTCATTTAATACTAGGCGCTCAAATTTACCCATCTTAGTATTTAGACTTCTAGCATTTGTATACAAGCACTTACAAAATTTGTCACTTTTTAGCTGTCTGCCTTCATGTGATATAATTGAAGGGGAGTCTTTCATTTGACTGTTACTCTTCAGTTCCTATATGTACTTTATCAACTTCTATCCTTTCCTCTTTACTAAGACAGAGACTCCCCGTTAATAGATCCTCCTTTAAGGGATGTCTCTGTCCAAACCATGTGCTTCTGTTGGATTTCCCCCAGCATATAGTGGGTGCTAGGCTACCACAAATAACCTTTAATCTTAAGGTTTGAAAGTACTTTACAGGCTGAAATTCAGCAAGTTACACAGTGAATCACTGGCAAAACTGGGAATAGAAACCAGGAGTTCTTACCTCATAAAATCACTAATCTGACTACTAGCCAGCAATCCCACCCACATTCACAAACTTCTTGACCACATTATTTCAGTATGTTTCATTACCTAGTTGTTGTGCCTCTTCCCAATTTTCCTCCTCTCATACACAAATTTAGAGGCAAAATGTTAAGGTAAAGCACAAAACTACTGACAAGTTTTATAAGATGTAGCATGCATACAGGCACTTTTGAGTCTGAATAGACAAGTTTCAGCTTGTTTCAGTCTTTAATCATTGTACTTTTACTAGGACATGCATTTTGCTCTGATATTCTTCCTCTTGATAACTGGTTTGATTATTTTAGTATTTAATATGATCAGAAAATCAAATTTGTTAGTTGGTGAGAAAGACATTAAAGATGGCAAGTTGTTTAAATTTCCAGTCTCACTTCCTCATTCCCGTTTTTCAATGCCACTGCATTACTATTTTTTTTTAAATATTCAGGTTCCAAGCACACATGAGCTTTATTATAGAGCTCCTGAACATGATTTTGTTTTTGAACAGAAGACGTTATGGGCTTCACCATTTTGAATGCCAATTAAAAATATCACAAGAACGTGGAATTTGGTAAAAACTATAACTGGGAGTTCATTGTAAAATATCTATATGCCTAATACGAACCCTATGCACCCATTGTATTCAGTGGCAAAATGAGAGCAAAGACTGATCCCTACATCAACGATGATACGCTAAAACAACATTAAGGGCTCAATTGTGGCTTGCAAACTTCACTGTCCTTGCCTGCCACTATACAGGGATGGTTGGGGACCTGCTCAGTCCAGGCAGGGAGAATGGACTTGGTAATATCAAAAAGTGAGCAGAGCTTCAGCTTCCTTAAGCATTAATTCAAATTGCAAGAAGAAAAGGAGAGGGACAAAAGAATACACTACTACTATATTCAATCCATTATAAATGCAGAAATATTACTTGTAATCACTCAAATCATCTCAGCAAAAAAGTTCAACACTTCCCACCCAAATTAAGGTAACAACATCAGCACAATCTCATTGTGCAAGAAATGTAATAAATATTTAGCTTAAAGTAGTAATTTTAAAAATGCAAGTACCACAACATTTTATGAATTTCAAAACTTTCTGAACGAATCAATGGCCTATGGATTGATCAAAAAAAATTCAAATTTAGAATTTTATTGAAACACACGATGTTACAATGTAGTTTATATTAAAAAGGACTTCCTTTATATCTACAGTACTATTAAAATTCAACCTTATGAAAAACCATATGTTGCTGCTGCATTAATATCAAATTATTAATTTGTTTTTAATTTATATAGACTAAGTTAAATTCCTTCTACTCCTACTCTCAAAAAATTAAGGCGATATACACGTATAACATTTAAAAACCCACTTAATTTGAACAGTGCTATTATTCCAATGGGAAATGTTAGGACATCAGTATCTCATTAGTTATTTCTAGGGCTGTCAATTAATCGCAGTTAATTTCACGCAATTAACTCAAAAAAAATTGCGATTCATCACACTTATAACAATAGAATACCAATTTAAATGTATTAAATATTTTGAATGTTTCCCTTCATTTTCAATATTGATTTCAATTACAATACAGACTACAAAGTGCACAGTGCTCATTTTATATTATTTTTGATTACAAATATGTGCACTGTAAAATGATAAACAAAAGAAATGGTATTTTTCAATACATCTCATACAGTACTGAAGTACAATTGCTTTATCGAGAAAGTAACTTACACATGCAGATTTTTTTTGGTTACATAACTGCACTCAAAAACAAAACAGTGCAAAACTTTAGAGCCTACAAGTCCACTCAGTCCTACTTCTTATTCTGCCAGTCGCTAACAAACAAGTTTGTTTACATTGACGGGAGATACTGCTGCCTACTTCTTATTTACAATGTCACCTGAAAGTGAGAATGGGTGTTCACATGGCACTTTTGTAGCTGGCATTGCAAGATATTTACATGCCAGATATGCTAAACATTCGTATGCCTCTTCATGCTTCGGCCACTATTCCAGAGAACATGCTTCCATGCTGATGATGCTCGTTAAAAAAAAGTGTCAATTAAATTTGACTGTGCATGCTTTTAGAAGTCTTAAAGGAGCAACACTCCAATGTGGAAACTACAATACCCGCACCACCAAAAAAGAAAAATCAATCTTTTGCTGGTGGCATCTGACTCAGATGATGAAAATGAACATGCGTCAGTCTGCACTGCTTTGGATCATTATCAAGCAGAACCCATCATCAGCATGGAAGCATGTGCTCTGGAATGGTGGTTGAAGCATGAAGGGACATATGAATCTTTAGCACATCTGGCACGTAAATATCTTGCAGTGCCATGCAAACGCGTGTTCTCACTTTCAGGTGACATTGTAAACAAGAAGCAGGCAGCATTATCTTCTGCAAATTGTAACCAACCTTGTTTGTCTGAGTGATTGGCTGACTAAGAAGTAGCACTGAATAGACTTGTAGGCTCTAAAGTTTTACATTGTTTTATTTTTGAATGCAGGTTTTTTTGTACATAATTCTACATTTGTAAATTCAACTTTCATGATAAAGAGATTGCACTACAGTACTTGTATTAGGTGAACTGAAGAATACAATTTGTTTTTTACAGTGCAAATGTTTGTAAAAAAAATAAATATAAAGTGAGCACCATACATTTTGTATTCTGAGTTGTAATTGAAATTAATATATTTGAAAATGTAGTAAACATCCAAAAATATTTAAAATAAACGGTATTTTATTGTTAACAGCATGATTAATTGCGGAAAAAATTAATTGCTTGGCAGCCCTAGTTATTAAATTTTAACTAGACCAATAATGAATTATGACTTAAGGACAAATACTTAAATAACTAGCTCTATCAATCAAACCTCACCTTGTTCCTAAAAATATTCTTCACTGAGAACAAAAAGCCTTCAATTCTAAAAAATATAAAAAAAGAGCCTAAAGTTGACCATGACCAGTTTATACATCTTTAGAAGTGTTAAAAGCTGTCTCCACTAGTGTTCAAAAATATTAGGTAAAACATGGTAGGTAACAAAATCTTAAACTTTTTTTTTTTAATTCTAGACCTGGTCTGAATCACTAGAGTAGGCCACACCAGTTTAACTCCCACTTTATTTCAGTGCAGCATGTCTACCTCAGGGGGTTTCACGGAAGTAATAAATGTACTAGTTACACCCGTGTTAATTTTAATAATATAGACAGGGCCCAGGATAGTTTTTTCTGCAACTCCCGGCCCTAAGCCTGGAATGGGGGCAGAAGTGAATCAGGTATGTGAGACCAGATACACGATTACTCTAGGATGATTCTTCTTCTAACCAAGGTGGTGCCAGAGGATCATGAATCTCAGGTTGCTAAAGGTCAGGTGAAAAATAGGAATTCAGATCCCTTTCCTCACCCCCACCAAAATTCCAAGTAAATTCCACATCTGCATATTGTTCAAATCTATAGTGTGAAATTTGTAAATGTAAAAGTCATAAATAGGATATGAAAAGCATGGACAAACATTACAGACAAAACTTCCTGTTAGCCATAAAACATGACAACTATTATGCTGCTTAGATTTCACAATTTCAGTTTAATGTAGATAGATCAGAGGTCCCCGAACTGTGGGGTGCAGCCAGGGCCAGCTCTAGGCACCAGCCCTCCAAGCACGTGCTTGGGGCGGCACTTTCTAAGAGGCGGCACTCCAGCCCCCCTTTTTTATTTTTATTTTTTATTTTTTTGCTTGGGGCGGCATTGCCGGGAGCCAGCCCTGGCCCAGCCACTCGCCCTGCCAGCGGGAGCTGGGATCCGCGCCCCCTGCCCAGCCCGGCGGCGCCCTGTACAGCGCTGCCCTGGGGAGACTCGGCGCAGCAGCTAGAGGGGCTAGAGGGGCTCCCGGAGTGTGTGAGGAGCAGGGGGGGCGGGAAGGGAAGCGGCGCCCGGAATGCAGGGAGGCAGATGGGGTCCTGCTGCCCCTGCCGCGCCGAGTCTTCCCTTCCCTTCCACCCCCGCCGCTCCTCACACACTCCAGGAGCCCCTCTAGCCACTGCCACAGCCCGGGCTGCAGCGGCCGTGAGAGGGGCTCCCAGAATGTGTGAGGAGCGCTGAGGGAGAGAAGCGGCGCCTCCTGGAGCCGAGCCCGGGCTGCGGTGGAGGCGAGGGGCTCCCAGAGTCAGGGCCGCCCGGGGGGGGGGCAAGTGGGGCAATTTGCCCCAGGCTCCGGGTATATCCAAGGCTCCCCCCGCCTCCGTCTTCCCCCATCCCCCGGCATCTCAGCCGGTAAGGGGACGGGGCTGCAAGCTGCGGCCGAGCGGCAGGAACTCAGGCCCCGCTGGAGACACCAGGCGGCTGCAGCGATGTTTGGGAGAGGGATAAGCGGCATGGTAAGGGACCGGGACACCCCCGACCCCATCCCCCACAGCCCTGACCCCCAAAATTTTTCTGCTCTGAGCCCAGCCCCTCTAAGCCGGGCACCCCCCGACCCCATCCCCCACAACCCTGACCCCCAAAATTTTTTTGCTTGGGGCAGCAAAAAACCTAGAGCCAGCCCTGGGTGCAGCCCCCCCACCAGCAGCAGGGAGGATCATTTGAGGAGATGCAGTGGGGCCCAGGCCAGTCCCCACAGGGGGTGGGGTGGGAGCGCCACCCAGCCCCACTCCCAGTTGTGCTCCAGCCCCGCCCCCAGCTCCATGCCCGGCTCCGCCCAGCCTCAGCCCCCAACTGCAGCCTAGCCGCAGCTCTGCATCTGGCCCTGCTGCCAGCCCCAACCCCAGCCTCAGCCTCAGCCCCCTTACCTCTGTCCGCCCCCCACTCTTGGGAGCTAAAAATGGGGTTATGAAGCCTGAAGGAGCTATTTTGAAAATAAAACAAAACCAAAAACAGCACAGACAAGACTTAATTCCTTAGTCAATAAGATCTAAATGTGTAATGTGCTTATGCTGGGTTTTTTGTTTGGGTTGGTTTGTTTTTTTATTTTGGTTTGGTTGTTTGCACTTATGCTGCCAGAGGAGTGCAAACTCCTAGCACAGATTACTGCACTGGTGTCAGCCATGAAAAAACTAAGGAACACTTTACGCCTTGCATTACCTTACATTTGCATTAGTGCAGCTACATTGATGTAGCTGTACTAGCATGGAAAACTAGCACAGGTAAGGCTTTAGTAGGATTATGACCTCACAAGTATCAAGAATTTGACACTTGATTAAATGAGGGAATGTTTTTTATTCAGACTGTTCCTTAGTTTTGTTTGTTTGTTTTTGTGTAAATTAAATAGTACACATAGTGAGAAAATATCTCTTTGCCACTCTTACCCCTTGACTTAAGGGCTGAGAAAATTCCCAGTATACATTTCCGTTGATCAAGACTTCACATATCTGATATTTCTAAGAAAAAAAGAAGCAGAAAAAAGCCTTAAGGAATACCCTTTGGGTCTTCTCTGTTTGTCATAAAGAAAAAAAGGCACAAACCCATTTTTCCCCCTTGGCAGGTAACCTTTAAACCAGGGGTGGGCAAATTATGGCCCGCAGGCCAGATCCAGCCCGCCAGCCATTTTAATCTGTTCCTTGAGCTCCCGCTGGGGAGCGGGTTCTGGGGCTTGCCCCGCTCCAGCCGGGGAGCAGGGTCGTGGGCTGCTCTACGCGGCTCCCGGAAGCAGCGGCATGGCCCCCCTCCAGCTCCTATGCAGCCAGAGGGCTCCACTCTGCATGTTGCCCCCACCCCAAGCGCCACCTCCGCAGCTCCCATTGGCCGGGAACCACAGCCAATGGGAGCTGCAAGGGCAGTGCCTGCAGACAGAGCAGCATGTAGAGCCGCCTGGCCACGCCGCTGCATAGGAGCCGGAGAAGGGAGATGCCACTGCTTCCAGGAGCCGCTTGAGGTAAGCACCGCCCTGAGCCTGCACCTCTGAGCCTCTCCCCATGCCCCAATCCCCTGCCCCAGCCCTGATCCCCCTCCCGCCCTCTGAACCCCTCAATCCCAGCCCAGAGCACCCTCCTGCACCCCAAACCCCTCATCCCCAGCCCCATACCCCCAGCTGTAGCCTGCACCCCTTCCTGCACCCCACTCCTCTGCCCCAGCCCGAAGCCCCCTCCCACACCCTGAACTCCTCATTTCTGGCCCCACCCCAGAGCCCGCACCCCCAACCAGAGCCCTCACCCCCTCTCACAGCCCAACCCCAATTTTGTGAGCATTCATGGCCTGCAATACAATTTCTATTTCCAGATGTGTCCCTTGGGCCAAAAAGTTTGCCCACCCCTGCTTTAAACACTGCATACATTTGGCAGAGCATGGGTATGAAAATCTCATCCACAAATATTCTCAAAGATTTGCCAAACAGTGCAACAGTAGAGGTACTGTTTTTACAGCATACTAAAATGCCTTCATGTATCCTGATAGATCAGAAAGAATCCATATATGCAACATCTTGGTGTATGCCTTTTAGTATCAGGCACGTGCTGTATATTCCTGAATCACACATACCGGGCCAGAGTTTCAGCTGGCCCTTGCATAGGCATGGAAGGAGCAATGAATGTTTTCTTGAGTCTAGAGATTATTCCCTGCTAACACCACCTTGGAGGCAAGGCACTCCAAAAGGGTCAGGGAGGAGATGGAGCCATGAAACTACCCCACCTTGCCAGTGGTCAGTGCAGCCAGGCACTGTTGTGCACGCCACTCTGCCAGGCAAGGGAGCATATGGTGCTTCTCCTTAGGGATGCATGCAGTATTGCCAGCTCTGTGCTTTCAAAAATCATGAGATTTTTCAAAAATAATAAATGTCTGGGTTTTCTTATTTACCATCAGGTTTTTGAAGCTTTAGGGGGGAAAATACCCAGGGCTGCCCAGAGGATTCAGGGGGCCTGAGGCAAAGCAATTTTGGGGGCCCCTTCCATAAAAAAAAGTTGCAATACTATAGAATACTATATTCTCGTGGGGGCCCCTGGGCCTGAGGCAAATTGCCCCACTTCCCCCCGCCCCCGGGGTGGCCCTGAAAACACCTAAGTCCCACATTTGTAAGGGTATTTAGGCGTTGCCGCACTTGGTGGTGCAACACCTAACTGAGTTAGGAGCCTGGGTTTAATTTCCAACAGTGATTTAGGCACTTAGGAGCCTAAAGCCCAGTGGCTGTCTGCATGAGCTTCTAAGGGTCAAAATCCAGCCTCAAATACACATGCAAAAATGTGTCCTTCCCAATGGCGCTTGCAAGGGATTCCTCTTTCTATCACCCTCAGGTTGGGGTCACTGCCATTCTATCCCTCTTCATTTCCCACTCCATCATTATCCTCTGGACCCCCTTAGTCTCCTTCTGCGCCACTTCACTCTTCTTCCAGCTTCTCATGTTACTCCATTCTCTAGGGTTGCCAGGTGTCTGGTTTTTGACCAAAGTGAATAAGGAAAAGTTATTTACTTGTTCCCATAATATAAGAACTAGGGACCACCAAATGAAATTAATGGGCAGCAGGTTTAAAACAAATAAAAGGAAGTTCTTCTTCACACAGCACACAGTCAACTTGTGGAACTCCTTGCCTAAGGAAGTTGTGAAGGCTAGGACTATAACAGGGTTTAAAAGAGAACTGGATAAATTCATGGAGATTAAGTCCATTAATGGCTATTAGCCAGGATGGGTAAGGAATGGTGTCCTCTGTCTGTCAGAGGGTGGTGATGGATGGCGAGAGAGAGAGAGAGTGAGAGAGATCACTTGACCGGAATGCCTGGTCGAAAACGGAACCTGGCGGCTCCGGTCAGCACTGCCATCTGGGCTGTTAAAAGTCTGGTCGGCGGTGCTGCAGGGCTAAGGCAGGCTAGTCTCTACCTGTCCTGGCACCGTGCTGTGCCCCAGAAGTGGCCAGCAGGTCCGGCTCCTAGACAGGGGGGCCGCACAGCTCTGCGCGCTGCCCCCGCCCCGAGCACTGGCTCCGTACTTCCATTGGCAGGGAACTGTGGCCAATGGGAG
This sequence comes from Chrysemys picta bellii, assembly GCF_011386835.1. NCBI lineage: Eukaryota > Metazoa > Chordata > Testudines > Emydidae > Chrysemys > Chrysemys picta. The sequence goes on from NC_088797.1 coordinate 42,172,000, forward strand.
ATGGGGGGCAGTGCCTGCAGGCGAGAACAGTGTGTGGAGCCTCCTCGTCTTCCCTCCTCCCACTGCCTAGGAGCCTGACCTGCTGGCCACTTCCTGGGAACAGTACAGAGCCAGGGCAGGTGGGGAGCCTGCCTTAGCCCTGCTGCGCCACTGACCGGAAGTCCCCGAGGTAAGCCTCTGCCCCAACCCCGAGCCCCAACCCCCTGCCCCAACCCAGAGCCCCGTCCTGCACCCTGAACCCTGCATTTCTGGCCCCACCCCGGAGCCCGCACTCTGGGTTAGAGCCCTCACCCCCTCCGGCACCCCAACCCCCTGCCCCAGCCCAGTGAAAGTGAGTGAGGATGGGGGAAAGTGAGCCACCAAGGGAGGGGTAATGTAGTGAGTGGGGGCAGGGCCTCAGGGAAGGTATGGGGCAGGAGGTGGGGCCTCAGGGAAGGGGCAGGGCTAGGGTGTTCGGTTTTGTGCAATTAGAAAGTTGGCAACCCTACCATTCTCCTTAGTCTCCTCCTGCCCTGCACATCTCCCTGCCCTCCCATTCCCCTGCAACCCTTATATCAACTTCCTGCTTCCCCTCTTAGGCCATGTCTACACCAGCGAGCTTACAGTGACACAACTGTACCGATGCAGCTGTGCCACTTTAAGATCACTCATGCAGCTGCTCTATGCCATAATTAACCCACCTCCAATGAGTGGCGGTAGCTATGGATATAGCGCTGTCCAAACTGGCACTTCTGTCAGTGTAACTTATGTCGCTCAGAGGGATGTTTTTTTCTCATCCATGAGTGACATAAGTTATACCGACAAAAGTGCTAGTGTAGACATAGCCTCAGTTTCCGCATCCACCTTCAGTGTCTCCAGTGCTCCTCAAAGTCTGTTTCCTAATAGTGTCTTGTCTAGCCCTGCAACCACACAGTGGCAGCCGTCTGGCCTGTGGGCAAGGCCGGCCTTAACAGGTGCGGGGCCCCACGCCGGGATGCAAATTGTCTTGTGCCCTCCCCCGCCCCAACTCTGCCCCGACTCCGCTCCCTCCCTGCCCCATTGGATCCCTCCCCAAATCCCCACCCTGGCCCCGCCCTCAGCCCCGCCCCCTCACTGCCCCATTGGATCCCTCCCCAAATCCCCGCCCTGGCCCCGCGTCTTCCCCAAGCACACCGCATTCCTCCTCCTCACTCCTCCCTCCCAGGCCTTTGCTGATCAGCTGTTCGGCGGCGCAAGCGCTGGAGGGAGGGGGGAGAAGCAGGATGCGGCTTTTTTTTCCCCCCCCCCCCACTCCGCGGGCAGCCCCGGACGTTGCGGGGCCCTCTTAGGCACCGGGCCCCATTCCAGGGAATTGGCCAAATTGGCTTAAAGGCAGCCCTGCCTGCGGGTAGGGCTTTGGTCTCACTGAAAACAGCTGGAAATGGTAGGGCTGCTACATTGAACATAGGGAAATAGCAGCCATCTTGCTGGCTTCAGCCTAATTGCCAGTAAATAGACATGGTGGCCATTTTGAATAAGAGAAAATTAATGAGTTGGTAGCTTTTCATTGCATTTTCATGGGACAGGTAAAACATCTCAAAATCACTAGCCTTGAAATAAAAATTGCAAGAGTTGGCAACACTGTCACATTGAGAATTGTTACCAGTTCTCCTACAGCTAGTTTAGTATTCATCCACGCAAAAACTCTGATAGAAGCATTAGTGTAAACCAAGAACAGGCTTAACCACTACTCTATAGTCTAACCCTGAACAAAGCAGGCCTGCACTAGTGCTTCCACCTCCATACAACAACACTTTGAACCAAATTCAACCTTGGCACAAATGCAACTCCCACTGAAATGAATAGGAGCTGTGTCTGCACATGTCAGGGCTGACTTTGTCCCTTTATGCCTGAGGCTTTCCTTTGTCTGTGTTTCCCAAAATCCTACACTGTTTTTTGTTGTTGTTGTTTTGTTTTTTGGCAGAGGATTGTTGATGGAGGAGTATTTATTAAATAAACTATAAAAAGCTTGTATCTTAGAGGTTTGCACAGCAGTTGTCTGTACCACTCCCATTATGGATTGGCCTGGCCATTCAGCTCTTTGCCACATCTCAGTGGAGTGAAAATAACTGGGAGTGTTAGGAAGCTGATAGCTCAAGGTGGAGACTAAGGGCTTATCTTCACTACCTGCCTGGATCGGCGGGTAGAAATCGATCTCTCGGGGATCGAATTATTGCGTCTCGTTGGGACACGACAATTGATCCCCGAATCGACGCACGTACTCCACCAGCCCAGGTAGGAGTAAGCTCCGTCGATGGGGGAGCCACAGCGGTCGATTTGCTGCTGTCCTCACAGTGGGGTAAGTCAGCTCGGATACGTCGAATTCAGCTACGCTATTCGCGTAGCTGAATTTACGTATCTTAAATCGTTCCCCCCCCCCAGTGTAGACCTAGCCTTAGAAACAGATCTGGGCAGGAAAATGTTTCCTTCTGAGAATAAACTGATGCTTACACTAACTATTTTTTCTTGATTTATTCCTCACAAAGTAAAATGATAACTACAGTAATCAGGAATTAATCACTAATCACTCCATCCCACGCACAACATTTCACAGTTGACGTGCTGATTTATGTAAGGGTGGAGTGACAAAGGAAAGGTGGATGCAGTAACCGGTACTGGCTATTTTTGGCATCATAATACCAGACTAGCTGAGCGAATGATATGATCTGGTACAGCAAAATCCAATGTTTCTCTGACAAATATGCATTTAAAAATGGCTGCTCAAACTAGCTCATTTTTATTTATAATAAAAAGTCTCTTATTAAATGAGCTAATTTGTGTTAAATTAATTTATATTGAATAGCACAATTAATTGCTACTGGGACTACAGAATAGATATTTGTGTAATCAATTTTAGAGGTAAGGAAGGTTCAATTTAAATAATTTTGATATTTCAATGATAGCTGTGCTTTACTTTCAAATACTAAATAGGCAAAGATAATCATACGCCCAAATGTAACCTCTGCTGGGCATGGTTTAAATGCATAACACAACACTTCCATCATCTGTAACAGAGAAAGATAGAGTCTGACACACAATTTGGCATGAGCACTGATCTATTTTTAGGGCTGCACGACTGTCCAGGACCTACTGCAGTATGTGCACAGAGAACAGAAATTTGAACCAAACTACTTTCTGATGTAGATGTTTGCAATACACTGAGAGTCTGAAACTACTTTGTCAAGGAAGTAGTGGAATAAATGCCGGGAAAACAGAAAAAGAAAAAATGTCACCACCACTACATTTTTACTATTAGTAATATTTAGTCAATACCTGAGGCCAGAATTCTCCTCCAGCAGGAGACAAGTAACTTCTACTGAATTCATTGGGAGTTACTTGTATGCTGGGAGGTTGGGGATGGCGGTGGGAATAAGGCCCCTTAAAGTGCCAGCAAAGTGGATTAGCTATAAGTGTGAAAGTGTTAAGGCCTCCGCGGGAGGAGGGGCTGGCTTGGGGGGGCAGGGGGGAACCGCCCCCCAGCACAAGCCAGCAGACCAGAGCAGGTTGGGGCTGGGTTGCTCCACTTATTTCCGCTGATGAGTGCAGGCCCGACCCCTGCTGCAGTCCTCAGGGGAGTGGGGGCAGGGCTGGGGCAGAGCAGGGGCAGGAAGAGGCGGGGTGGGGGCGGAGCAAGGGCAGGGGCTTTGGGGAATGGGTGGAGTGGGGGTGGGGCTGGGGTGGAGCAGGGGTGGGGGCCAAGGGGAAGAGGCGGAGCAGGGGCTGGAGCAGCATGCAGCTGCATAGGGCACCAGGAAATTTGGTGCCCAAAATTTCCTGGTGCCCTACGCAGCTGCTTACTTTGCATATGGGTAAGGACGGCCCTGTATGGCTTCATCTATGCTATAAAAGCTGAGCTGGGAGACCAAGTTACCACATGGTAAAATCCTAACATACCAAAAACATAGTTTCCTTAGTTGTCATAGTTCCTTAGTATTTCAGATTACTTTTTTGAACACACACAACCTTCAGCTAATGTCCTTGTGATGGGGTTCGACTCACCACTGCGACACCTCCTGCTGGCTGTCCTGGGGATTAGTTCTGTATGTCAGTGCACCCTCTTCTGGTGATGTCTCGCCATCATCACTTTTGTTCCAGGGACCCATGTCACTCCCAAGACCGCAGCATCCTCTTCAATGACACAGCCCCCAGCTGTGCCACACTCTGTGCTCCCCCCTTCCGGGGGAATGTCACAGTCCCTTAGTCCAGCCACTTCCTCAGTGGCAAGTGGGGGTTGGGAGGGGGAGAGGGACCCAGGCCCGCCCACTACTCCAGGTCCTGGCCCAAGGACCCTGTAGATGGCCGCTGCCTGCGACACCCCGCCTCTGACTCCTCAGTAGATTTCCCTGGGCCACTTCCCCATGGCCCCAGCACTCTCTTTGCCCTTGCCTCAGGGCCTCAGCCTCCAGCTCCCTGCAGCACACCAGGAGCTGCCTTTAGCTCCCCAGGTCTCTGCCTGCAGCACTGCTCTGTCCAGGGTGCTTGCTGCCTTCAGCCTGCAACGCAACCCATCCACCTCCCTTCTTAAGCTCCAGGGAATGACTGAAGCTGCTCTGTACTGCATTTGTTCTTATATGGGCCTGCCCGACCCTGATTGGCTGCTCCTATAAGCCCTTCTGTGATTGGCTGCCTCCTGCGCAGCCTCCCTAGGGCTCCATTAACCCCTGGGAGATCCCAGTGTGGAGCAGGTGCCCCATCACAGTCCTGGATTTAAAAGTCATGTTATGCATATGGAACAGTGCACCATTAAGTCCAGAGCCTTATCCCTCAAGAAGAGCCATATAGTTAAGGAACAGGACAGGGAGTCAAGAGATGTGAATTGTATTCCTGGTTCCTCTATGTATGTGATCTTGGTCAAAACCAATTAATCTCCATACTCCACTTACAGGACTTCACATGGTGAGGAAGATTTTTTTCATAACATATTTTGAAGTAGTGTCTTCTCTTGGTGCTGACTAATACAGCTCTTCAGAACCTCCTACATCATGTTACTTTGGTTCACAAACAGAGGCCTGGTCTACACTGCAAGTTAAGTAGTAAGCGGTCTTTCGTCAATCTAGCTGTGGAAGTGTCTTCACTTAAATTTGGCTCCCATTGACGTAAATGCCTCTCTATGCTGATTTAGTAACACTACCTCCCTGAGCGGTGCAGAGTCACAGTTGATATAATTAGGCTGATGCAGTGTCAGTGGCTTTCAGGACCCATCCCACAATGCCCCACACTGACAAAACGATCGATACAAGCACTCCTGGTGAGGCTGAGCATCGCCAAGCATACGCACACACAAGCGATTTTATAACTACAGTCGCTGTGTGCTGACGTAAGTTAGGTCAACACAATTTTGTAGTGTAGACATGGCCTCATAAGCTTACCACTAATGTCACCATGAATAACTTTTATTTCCAAAATATCTGAGCTTTGCTTCCATCCCCCTCCTAATCTTTTTGGCCATTTTTTTTTTTTTTTTTTTTTTTTGCTAGTATACATCTGTGAAAGCTGGAGATCTACCAAAACAGTGTTAAGAAAAATTAGACGCCCTTGAAAATAAGTGCTGTTGTAACAATTGGGCCTACAAGTATACCTGAATTGTAAGCTTAACTGTAAGAAAGTTTATAAAGTGTCACAATAAACAATACCAGTAAGCATTAATGGGTAAAGGTGCAAAAGGAAAACAAAAAAAGACTAGATTAGCTTAAACAAAAAAGCCAACTAATATAACTTAAGAACTGTGTAAAACTCAGGCCTGGTAAACCAGAGAAATGTGGAACCAGTCATTAATGAACCCAAACTGGTGTGCTGGCAATTAGGCCTAAACGATGGACAAAATAATAAGAAGATGGGCTATTACGCCCATCACTTCTTTTTGGGGTACTTAAAAAATGACTTTTAGGGGAAAAGTTGGCTACTGCAACCCTAGCTGGCTGAAAGACAAGAAAAAGGGAAGGTGTGAGCTTCACCATCATGGCTGCCACCCCACCATTTCCAGGAACCCCATGATCCAGTGTGACACTATTGTGCCTTCTTTGTCCTGGATCCTGAGAGATGTCCTAACCAGACTGGGACAGAGAGAGAGAGAGAGAGAGAGAGACCCAGAAACACCAGTTCTTCCCCTGGCTTCAGCTAAATCCTGAACATCAGCTGGGTTGTGAGATAGGGTTGCCATGGCTCTCCCACTTTTTGAAAGTGGACTTGCCTGTTTTTGCTGTGGGCGACAGGCCCCCCCTACCCCTGCCCCTCCTCTTTCCCCCAAGGCCAGGCCGGCAGCTGGAACCAGGCCAGGGAGCCCAGGCAATGGAGGGCGCCACACTGTGGAAGGGCCAGGGGTGGAAGGGCCGAGAGCAACCCCTGGCCCATGTCCCCGCCAAGGGCAGGTGGAGGCTCCGCAGCTCTTACCATGGCTGGGCTGTGGCTCTGAGATCCCAACCCGGCTCCAGCCAGGGAATGGGGCAAGAGCCATATGGGCAGCTGTGGGGAGCTGCAAACCCCCCACCTGCCCCGGGCAGAGGGCCCACAGGGCACGGACACAAGCCCAGGGCTGCTCTCGGCCCCCCCGCCCCATCCCAGACTGGTAGACGGTCCGTAGCTCCCGGCCTGCTCCAGCTTCTGGCTTAGCTGGGGGCAGGGCCTTGGGTGGAAGGGGTGGGGGTCCTGGATCCCCCCCCCCCACTTTTGGGAAGGCTCCGCCAGAGCTGCCTGGCAATGTATTCCTTCCCCACTTTATTTCTTCCTGTTCCTATTTCTCTCCTTCTTTCTTCTGTCTAATAAGAGCCTGGCTTAGCCCACCAAGACTGCATATTTTACTATATTGCTATAAGCCGGTTGCCATAAAGGCAGGCCTAAGCAGTCTGATACTGATTACAAGTTTGCCAGGTCTCAGAGTGGCTGAAAGGACCATGTGCTATGCCTGTGTATTTCCAGCAGTGAGGTTGCAAGTGAGGCCTGGTCTACACTAGGAGGTTATGTCGAATTTAGCAGCGTTAAATCGAATTAACCCTGCACCCGTCCACACAACGAAGCTATTTAGTTTGACATAGAGGTCTCAAATTCGATTTCTGTACTCCTCCCCAACGAGGGGAGTAGCGCTAAATTCGACATGGCCATGTCAAATTAGGGTAGGTGTGGATGGAAATTGACGCTAATAGCTCCGGGAGCTATCCCACAGTGCACCACTCTGTTGACGCTCTGGACAGCAGTCTGAGCTCTGATGCTCTGACCAGCCACACAGGGAAAGCCCCGGGAAAATTTGAATTCCTTTTCCTGTCTGGGCAGTTTGAATCTCATTTCCTGTTTGGACATCGTGGTGAGCTCAGCAACACTGGCAACGATGCAGAGTTCTCCAGCAGAGGTGACCATGCAATCTCAAAATAGAAAGAGGGCCCCAGCATGGACCGATCGGGAAGTCTTGGATCTGATCGCTGTATGGGGTGATGAGTCCGTGCTCTCGGAGCTGCGATCGAAAAGACGGAATGCAGAAATCTACGAGAAGATCTCAAAAGCCATGACAGAGAGAGGATACAGCCGGGATGCAACGCAGTGCCGCGTGAAAATCAAGGAGCTGAGACAAGCGTACCAGAAGACCAAAGAGTCAAACGGACGCTCCGGATCCCAGCCCCAGACATGCCGTTTCTACGAGGCACTGCATTCCATTCTAGGTGCGGCCGCCACCACTACCCCACCACTGACTGTGGACTCTGAGGATGGGATATTGTCGACGGCCGCTTCCTCTGAGATGTTAGCGGACAGGGAAGATGAGGAAGGTGAGGAGGAGGAGGAGGCAGTCAACAGCGCTTACAACGCTGATTTCCCAGACAGCCAGGATCTCTTCATCACCCTCACAGAGATCCCCTACCAACCGTCCCCAGGCATTAACCCGGACCCTGAATCAGGGGAAGGATCAGTCGGTAAGTGTTTTAAACATGTAAACATTTATTTTGAACAGAACAGGAATATTATCAGTGGGTTTTTCATGATTTGTTTGCCCTGGGCGCTTATCGTTTTAGTCCTTGGCAGTGCAACTACTGCAAAAGAATCTAACAATGTCCGGTTTATCATGATTAGTTTGCCCTAGGCACTCAACTTTTTAGTCCTTGCCAGTGCAGCTACTGGAATAGAAGGTCTATATGTACGGGGATAGAGCTGAAATCCTCATGGGACATCTCCACGAAGCTCTCCTGAAGGTAATTGGAAAGCCTTTGCATGAGGTTCCTGGGGAGAGCGGCCTTATTGTGTCCTCGGTAGTAGGAAACTTTTCCTTGCCAGGCTATCATCAAGTACTCTGGGATCATTGCCTTGCAGAGCATGGCGGCATACGGCCCTGGTTTTTGCTGGCTTTCACGCAGCATGCGTTCTTTGTCGGTCTCCGAAATTCTCAGCAGAGTGATGTCGCTCATGGTGACCTGCTTAGAATTAGGAGAATGTTACTATTGGGACTGCCTGCCTGTTCCTTTACAGAACTCTCACCAGCGGTTTACAGCCACGCGGTGGAGGCGGGAGAGGGGCAGCAGACAGGGATCTTTCCCGGGGACAGCCACGAGGGGGTGGGACAGGGGCAGACTTCATGCTTGCCGGATTGCCGGCAGCAGGAACTGGCCAACGATAGGAGCATTGCTTTTAACTTGAAAGGAGGGCACAGCTATAATTTAAGTTTTAAGCAGCCAAAAGTCTATGGCTTACCATGTCAGCCTGCTACCCGAATTCCGCTGTCCTGCCCCGCTTGTCTGATCTCCACTGCAAGACCCCAGGCACTGAATGCGAAGGCTGAAAATTCGACCTTGTCCTGAGTGCGCATGTGATAGGTGCTGTGCATGGTCTTGTTCACAGAGAAAGACTATGTTCATTTGTTCACCAAAAATTATCTTTGTGAGGAATTCACTCCCTTTTTCCCATCCCACAGCTGCCATCCTACCCTGCCATCCCCCTCACAGAGGCTGGCGCAGATTAGGCGTAGAAAGAAAAGGACACGGGACGACATGTTCTCAGAACTTATGGGCTGCTCCCGAGCCGAGTCAGCACAGCAGACCCAGTGGAGGGAGAACATGTCGCAATACCAGCGAGCACACAGCGAACGGGAAGAGAGGTGGCGGCAGGAAGACCAGCAGGCGACTCAAACGCTGCTTGGACTAATGAGGGAGCAAACGGACACGCTCCGGCGCCTTGTGGATGTTCTGCAGGACCGGAGGCAGGAGGACAGAGCCCCGCTGCAGTCTATCTCTAACCACCATCCCCCGCCACAAAGTCCCATACCCCCCTCACCCAAAGTCCCAAGAAGGAGGGGCGGCAGGTGCCGTGAAAACTGTCACTCCACCCCTGCAGACTGCTCAAGTAGCAGAAGGCTCTCATTCCCAAAAATCTGATAAGTCCTTTCCTTCCTGCCTCACCCAAGCCCCCGTCCCAGTTTCATCCCCTAAGTGTGTAGTTGTTAATAAAAGATATGTTTCTGTTAATTACTGTATCCATCATGTTCTTTTAGAGGAGTGTGTTTGAAGGGAGGGAAGGGGGTTGGTAATTGAAGAGGATAGTCACCTTTGCCAGGGTACAGACACGGGGGTAGGTGCAGCAGAAGGTCACACACACATTGCAGTCACTAGGCACACTGGTCAGTCTGGGAGGTGGTTTTCATGTTCTGTGGGGGGGGGGCATGTGACTTTGTGGCGGGGGAGGGCAGATAGATATCTTATGCAACAGTCCTTGTCCTGGATCACAGGGCCACGCAGCAGGGGATCTGTAACCGCCCTCCCCCGCCACAAAGTCACATAGCCCCCACACACAGAGTCCCGAAAAGGAGGGGTGGCAGGCTCCGTTGAAACAACCAGTCCACCACTGCGGACCTCTCTAGGAGCAGAAGCCTGTCATTCCTCCAGTTTAGAAGCGTTCTTCCCATCACTACGCCCGTTCCCCACCACAATCTGTGTCCCACTTTCAACACTTTACCGTGAAATGTGTAATAAAGAAAACGGTGTCCATTAACAAAGTTCCATGTCTTTTATTTTTAAACGTGTGTTGGAAGGGGGTGAACGGGGTATGTAGCTGGAGAGGATAGTCAACAGTAAGTGGGTAAAGAAACGGGGGCAGGTTCAGCTTCTCTTTAAACAAACTTAATAGTCACAGGTTACCCTGCTCACTGAGGAACCTAGCTTTCAAAGCCTCCCGGATGCACAGCGCGTCCCGCTGGGCTCTTCTAATCGCACGGCTGTCTGGCTGGGCGTAATCAGCAGCCAGGCTATTCACCTCAACCTCCCACCCCGTCATAAAGGTCTCCCCCTTGCTCTCACACAGATTGTTGAGCACACAGCAAGCTGCAATAACAATGGGGATATTGGTTTCGCTGAGATCAGAGCGAGTCAGTAAGCTTCTCCATCTCCCCTTGAGACGTCCAAAAGCACACTCCACCACCATTCTGCACTTGCTTAGCCGGTAGTTGAAGAGTTCTTTTTCACTGTCCAGGGTGCCTATATAGGGCTTCATGAGCCAGGGCATTAGCGGGTAGGCTGGGTCCCCAAGGATCACTATAGGCATCTCCACATCCCCCAAAGTTATTTTGTGGTCCAGGAAGTAAATACCTTCCTGCAGCCGTCTAAACAGACCAGAGTTCCTGAAAACACGAGCGTCATGAACCTTGCCCGGCCATCCTATGTTGATGTTGGTAAAACGTCCCCTATGGTCCACCAGTGCTTGCAGCACCATTGAAAAGTAGCCCTTTCGGTTAATGTACTGGCTGGCCTGGTGGTCCGGTCCCAGGATAGGGATGTGAGTTCCATCTATAGCCCCACCGCAGTTTGGGAATCCCATCGCGGCGAAGCCATCTATGATGACCTGGACGTTTCCAAGGGTCACTACCTTTGACAGCAGTAGCTCAACGATTGCGTTGTCTACTTGCATCACAGCAACCCCCACGGTAGATTTCCCGATGCCAAAGCGATTTGCGACTAACCGGTAGCTGTCTGGCGTTGCAAGCTTCCAGAGGGCTATTGCCACTCGCTTCTGGACAGTCAGGGCTGCTCGCATCCGGGTGTCCTTGCGCTTCAGGGCAGGGGACAGCAACTCACAAAGTTCCAGGAAAGTTCCCTTCCGCATACGAAAGTTTTGCAGCCACTGTGATTCATCCCACACCTGCAGCACTATGCGGTCCCACCAGTAGGGTTACCATATTTAACAAATAAAAAAGAGGACCCTCCACAGGGCCCTGGCCCCACCCATTTCCCACCCCAGCCCCACCCCAACTCTGCCCCTTCCCCGCCCCAACCCCACCCTAACTCCGCCCCCTCCTCCCTCCCAGCCACGCGAAAAGGGCTGCCCGAGCGCTACCAGCTTCACGGTTTGCAGGGCAGCCTCCAGACCCTGCGCCCCCGGCCGGCGCTTCCCCAGTGCAGCTGGAGCCCGGGAGGGGAAGCGCCCAGCCGGGGGCGCAGGGTCTGGAGGCTGCCCGGCAAACTGTGAAGCCAGTAGCGCTTGGGCTTCGGGCAGCCCCTATGCCTCCGGACCCTGCGCCCCTGGCTGGGCACTTCCCCTCCCGGGGTCCGGCGGCGCAGGGTCCGGAGGTATGGGGGCTGCCCAAAGCCCGTAGCGCTCGGCTCTTAAACAGAGCCGAAGAGTCAGGGGAGGAGCAGAGCCGCCACGGCCGGAGGCTTTGCTCCTCCCCTGACTCTTCGGCTCTGTTTAAGAGCTGAGCTGCCCGAGCGCTACCGGCTTCGGGCAGCCCCCATGCCTCCGGACCCTGCGCCGCTGGAGCCCGGGAGGGGAAGTGCCCAGCCAGCGGCTGGGGTCCGGAGGCAAGGGGGCTGCCTGAAGCCTATAGCGCTCGGGCAGCTCGGCTCTTAAACAGAGCCGAAGAGTCAGGGGAGGAGCAGAGCCGCCGCGGGAGGGGAAGTGCCTGGCCGGCATTTTCCCGGACATGTTCAGTTTTTTGGCAATTCCCCCCGGACGGGGGTTTGATTGCCGAAAAGCCGGACATGTCCGGGAAAAGCCGGACATGTCCGGGAAAAAACGGACGTATGGTAACCCTACCCACCAGTCCGTGCTTGTTTCCCGGGCCCAGAATCGCCATTCCACAGCATCAACATGACCCATTGTGACCATGATGTTCACTGCGTGGGGTCCCGTGCTTTGCGAGAGATCTGTGCCACTCTCAGACTTCATGTCCTCAGCGCGCTGCCGTAGCCTCCTCTCCCGATTTCTCAGCATCTGCCTCTGGAAAAGGTGGATGATAAGCTGCGAGGTGTTGACAACGGCCATAACTGCAGCGATAGTCACAGAGGGATCCATGCTCGCAGTGCTGTGGCGTCCGCGCTGTCACTCACCAGAAAAGTGCGCGAACTGATTGCCCGCCGGCGCTTTCAGGGAGGGAGGGTGGGAGTGACGGTTGGATGACGACAGTTACCCAAAACCACCCTCAACACATTTTTTTCCCCAGCAGGCACTGGGCGCTCGACTCAGAATTCCAATGGGCAGCGGGGACTGCGGGAACTGTGGGATAGCTGCCCGCTTCCAATGTCGACGCTTGCCCCATTAGTGTGGACTCACAAAGTCGAATTACTGTCCTTAGTGTGGATACACACGTTCGACTTTGTAATATCGATTCCACATATTCGATTTAAGTACAATCGAAATACTCTCGTAGTGTAGACATACCCTGAGTCAACACTAGAGACAGAAGCTTCATTTTTTATTGTTTGCCTTCCCCTTTTGTGTCTTGTTTGTCTTGTTTTTTCTTCTAGGAAGCAGGAAGAAACTTTAACAGCAGCAGCAATGACTGCTCCAGCCCATTTCAACTAACCACTTTTCTTTTCCCGAAAAGGACAATTATTGCCATTTAAAAGACCATCAAACAAGGGGAATTTTCCTTCTACAGACTCCCTCCGACTAAAAGGAAAGGGAACAAGGAATGTTGTTAAAATGAAACCCTTACTTAATATTTTACATTTCAAATGCTTTAATTGTTTTTCTTTTATTCCTGTTTCGTTAGTAAAAGGTTTAAAGGATTTTTTATAATGTGTTTGCCATTGTATTAATCACAGTACTAATGATGACAGTGACAGGGTCATGTTAACACCTTTATTCCATCTAAATTAACACAACTGTGTCTATTAAAGATTCTGGACATTGGTTGGAAAAACTTCATTACCAACAAAGAGATCTGAGAAATCACCAACCAACAGCTTGCTTCCACCTGAATCAGAAGGAAGCATTCAACATATTTGGGACATGTTTTCCGAATGCCAACACACAGACTCCTACATGAAAATCAACTGGTGTGAGGAAACAAGGGCACCCAAGAGAAAACTCACAAAGGACTTTTAGCAGGGAGGCATTCTCAACATCAAAGAGCAGATGGAAGCAGCAGCAAAAGGCAGAGAGGAATGGAAGAGACTAGTTTCCAACCTGATCACCAACATTGTCACAGGAAGAATGCATTAAAAAAAAGTTAATGTATTTCTTGAGAGCGTGGTATCCTCCATCTCACTCAACTTCCCATCACCCTAACGTGGACAGCCCTTGAAACCAAGCTCCTCTTTTGGCTGTTATCTGGATCAGGACAGGAAGCAGCATTGTAAGCTTCTGCAGCATTGCCTTGCCAATGTACTCCAGCCTGGCCTGAAGGGTTTGCATCTCTAGTGGTGAGAGGGTAATTCTACCTCTATGCCTAGTTAGTCTATGCTCTCTCTGTTGACACTGCCAATTGTAATGGTGTTTTGGGATGTGAGCATCTGTCTACAAGGAGCTGGGCTAAGACCCATCAACTCAATTCACTATATGCTGCTGAAGAACATGACCTACACTTAAAACTCAAGGTATAAGGCTCAATATATCCCACTTGAACCATCCAGTCTCCTGACTGTTCCTACTACTGACCAACAGAATGTGACCAAATGCCAAAAATAAGATGGTGAGAAAAAAGGGAGGGTTTGACACGACTGTATCACGCTGATAAGGAGGAAAAGGTTTCAGGTTTACATTGGAATAATCCATATCCTCTAAAGGCAGATTGTGCCTTTTTCCATGGAAAGGCAGAGGTATCCACGTAACACTTCCACATCTCTATTTGCCATAAGAGGTACTTTCCATTTATGTACCCGTTTTGCGCCATTGGCAATAGCTGCTGAAGTTTTAAATTAGCTTACTAGTTTCCCATTACAGTAGCAACTGTGAGTAAGTGGCAATTAAGCAGACACGAAACACTTTAAAATCAGGTCTTATACATACAGTTCTTACTATACCACAAAATGTTCACTCACTGCTAGATTCTTTGAGTATGAGTATTCTCACATTGATGTGACTCCATTGTCTTCAGTGAAATTCCTCCTGATTTACACCACTGTATGAGAGAGGAGAATCAGGTCTATGTTGTACAGCTATCCCTAGTGTAAAACTACTACACACTGGTTGCCATTCCATTACAAACTCAGGGCCAGAAATATCCCATGGAAATACTACAGGAAGGCTAATATTGGAAAAGCTCCAAGCTCCCAAGATATCATATAGTCATGATGGCTCGAGTTAGCCTCCATGGAGAGCAGGGACCAGACCCTCCAACCATGAATATACCTAGGTGCAGCAGTGTCTCCAGGCCCTCCCATCTTATCTCTCCTCTGGGGTTTGAATCACAGAGCAGGAACTAACAGGAATCACTACTAAAGGGGCCACTATAGTTTTGCCAATTGATGATGCCACAGAGACAAACTCTTCTACGGTACTATCCCTACCCACTAATACATCCCATACCCAGAGAATCTCAACCGGGGTGTTTAGGAAAATGGGTTTTGAAGAGGTAAGAGAAAAAGGGAATAACGCTACTTAGGGTCAGCTCTAGTCCCTGTAAAATAGTATTGCAAAAATCAAAGCTGAGCACTTTCTTAGGGATCTGCATTTATACCTCTCTATCATATATCTTGAAAAAGTTGGTGTTTCTACCCATTTTAGGTTTAATCTGAAAGCAGGTTTATAGCTTATTAAGCATTTTAAAAAACTGAGATAAGATATCTCTAGGTGGGTTTTCCTCTGTGCCATCATATTATAAACATTAACATGGAAAGTATGGATAATGCAGTCTATAAAACTTGTATTATTATTTAAACCAATGAACGGTTGAAGTCAACTGAGAGCTTTTAAAAAAGGCTTAGCTTCTGTACCGCTTTGTATTTGGTTATCGGTTTGGTATAACAGACTATTCTAAGTCTGTTTCATACACACATCAGTGCCTCTATAATTAGCTCTGAACTGAATTTGTCTGCCTCTTCTACCTATTTCAATGTGAATGGCTCATCCGATCAAGAGAGGCTTTTAAGCGGATACTCAGGCTGCTGCCATGACTCAATGATGATAACAAGGCTGGACAATTTAAAACCTTTCTATTGTCTCTGCTTCAGGCCCAAGTTGGCACCCCACTGAGATCCTTCCTTATTTGCCTAGCCTTTATGGTAATGTAACAGGCATGGCTCATCACAAACAATGCAACATTTTTCTACTGGGACCATTTGGACACTACTATTTGCCTAATTATTGCTCTATTAATTAATTCTATTGGCAGCCATGGATCCTTTGGTGTCATAGACATTTTCCTGTGTTTGGTCAGCTAAGTGGGAGGATTTGTGAAACCTAATAGGTTAACAATGAGTTAAAACAGCAGCATAACCACCATCTGAAACAGAAAAGTTTATTAAAGCTTTCTGGTCAGCACAAGACTTAGAGCTAGGCTATACTAGCGCTGTACGTTGATCTAAGTTACGCTAGTTCAGTTACATAGACTCTCCCATTGACATAGCTTCCGTCTCTTGGGAAGGTGGAGTACAGACATCGATGGGAGAGCCCTTCCTAAATTTCCATCCCAAGTTGTATATTGGGCCCACTGCATGCTGGGACAGGACTTTAGAAATTAACTTGTGTGAATATAAACAAGTTAAAGAAAGCAGATTAATACAATAAATATCCTTGGATACCTCGCTGACCCATCATTTAGGATTCCTACCTTTTCCAAAGTTTGCAGTACTACCCTTTTTTGTCTGGTCCAGCCTACAGGTTGCAAGGCCAGTTTTCAGGATGTTTAAAAATACATGATAACAAGTCCTAGTGTTACTTTTTGCCCCACAGGACAACAGATCAATCATGGAAACTTTGCCTATGGGATGGGGATGGGGATTAGCCAGAATGATATGCTACCAAACCAGTAGTTCTATGAGCTACAGACAGGACCCAATCTTGGTCTTAATTGGTAACATTTTGAATTTGGCCATAGAAATTTCTAGGACCCTTCAAATTCTATGTCTTGACAGTCAGCTAGAAGGCATTTGAATAATTAGCTTTGGTCATTATCTATGGAGTTAGAGTGTACTGGATCACAGATTTGCAGTCTAAAGAAATTCAGTAGACTGATGGAAATGGGTTAAATGAGTTATTACTGACTATGCAGTGTTGTTGTAGCCCTGTTGGTCCCAGGATACTAAAGAGACAAGGTAGGTGAGGTAATATCTTTTATTGTACCAATTCCTGTTGTATTTTGTCTCTGTATTTTGTCTTTAAAGAACAACATCTGACTTGGCAGAGTATAAATAAGAATTCATAATGTTTTAATGGGTGAAGCCTGGATGATGGGGAAAGTGAAGGGAAAAACAGAGTAGAATTAATGTTTGAGGAACCAAGAGAGTGGCTTATCAGATCCTTACCCTCTTTGGGGATTTAGGAAAATACAGTATGGGGGCTTTTTTGTATGCAGAATTACTATCACATGGATATTAAAGAGGAAGTATTTATACTGTACACACTAGCTTGGTATTTTACAAAGCGTCACTCTCAAATGGGTAATAAGAGAACCTCCCAGTTTTTAATAAAGTAAAACAACAGAAGGAAGTGTGCTGCAGTGGCGCAGGGAGGCAGAATCCTCAGCTGCCACACATAGGATCCAGGAGTTGGGAGTCCACACCCCGTCTCAAAAAAAACCCCAGCTGCTTCTATGGAAATGTGGGCCAGGGAGCTTTGCATTGTTTAATTTAATTTTTCTGGCCCCTCTTGTCCCCATCCTTTGGCTTTTTCCAGTAGGGCAGTGAAGGAAGGAGATCTCTACCTGGATTGTTTTTCATTCATTGTAACAAAGCAAGGAACTTTATCTGCCTGCTACTAATAATCATAGTCACAGCAGGATATTGCTAGGCTGCACTGGAAGTCAGTGCTAAATAGACTATATTGTTACTGTTTGTACCCAGTAATAAGTGCTGCATCACTACATCAAAGAACCTGTTTATATTAAATTAAGCCCTTTGGCCAAAATATTGTAAATTTTCATTAGAACACACACATTTAAACAAAGGACTTTTCTAATCCATGGCATGCCAAGATTCCAGCTGTGAATTTGTCAGCAATCACCCATCTGTAATACCAAATTTAATAGGGACATACAGTTGAATCTGTGTTTCTTGGCACATATCTGCAGATGGAGAAAATCTAGCTAAGCAATTGTGCTAGATAAGAGGGTAATTAGGAAAAAACCCATGCCAATTAACCTTACAGGTTAGCAGTATTTAAACCCATTCTCCAGCAAACATCCCAAGTGTCCTGTTTAAGTGACTGACAATTAAGTCGATTATGTTATATATTTATAAGAGCTTTCCTTTCTGTCTGTTTCTGGAATTATAAAGTGTTCTTGTGAGTATTGTCCAAAAGTGAACACCTGTCCACAGTAGGCTAAATGGTGTATTTTATTTATTAACTAATACATTTTAACTAACATGTTTTAAACCCCCTACTGTAGACAGAGCAAATTGTACATTAACACACAATCAAAAAAATGTTTCTTGCATTTTCATCTGAATACACAGGATTCAGAAGCAAAATGCTGACAGTATAACCTTCATTATGGTTAAGTAATCTCTCCCCCCTCCCCCCCCGAAGGCCATGTATACACTACAAACTTTGGTCAACACAAGTTACCTTGGCATAAAGCTGCCACGGTTATAACCTGCAGTTTCAATGAGAATAATTTAGATTGTCCTTGTTCTGTCTTCATGGCAAAGACCTACCCTTAGTTCTTAAGACAAGGTACAGACTTGTATCTTGCACTTCTCACTTCTTCCATTTGAGTCTGAATATAATATAAATCTTGGTTCTGAAGCAGGTACAGATAACATATCCTTCCTAATGCCATTTCCATTTCCATTTGTTCTGATAATTTCCTTTTTTTTAAGCTTCTAATGCATTAGTGAAGAAGCACAGAATAGTGCAAATACGTTATTCTAAAATCAGGTATTTTTAAACAAATGCTACAGAGTTTCAAGCATGCTGCATTGAGCAGATCCATTCCTCTGGCCTGTTTACATCTGGGTTCCCATCTCCTTCTCATCCCTGGTGTACAACTGAAACTTGTCTCCTTCAGTCCAATATCCAGTTCCTCAGGGACATGCAAGTGTAACTAACAAAAACTAAACAAAATCATCAACAACTTCTTCAATATAAGGCCAACATCTGCCCAAATCTTGGCTTTGGAAATACATTTTTCCTGCTATGTTATGTTTCCTGTTATTTATGTTATGTTATTTATTCATCCATCTATTTTCATAAAAAGACTTATCCCAGGATCTAGGCACCCTGACAAAATATTAAAAATACAAGTAATGACAGAAATAACCATTAAAAAAACTCTAGAAAAACACCAGATCCCACAAAACAGAGCCCATCTGAAGAAAGCGTATCTAACATCCCCATCCCTGAAGTCTCCACAACCTTCTTCACAACCCATACGCTTCTGTTCTTTCCAAATGTCAGTCCAAAAAGACAGGCTTTGCAGCATGCCCTCTAGCTCAACATATAACCTTCCTGTTTTACAGCCATACAAAATTCCTGGACTCATCATAAACGTCTATTTATTATTTTGTGAATTTGGGGCTGGTATAAGATTAATAGTTTTAGATATTGGAGTTCTGATTCCGATGGACTAGATACAGTATAGGCAATGGTAGTGAAAGTTTACTCAATACTTCTCTCTTGATCTTGACTGCTGGGGAGAGTGGGGAGCCCAGTCTCCAGACCACTCTGTCCTCTGCTACAGCTAGGTAGTTAGTTATCCATTATGGGGGTGACTTTTGGGATGTGGACCCCTATCTATCTAGACAGGTCTATGGCCCTCATCATCATCATCACATCTCACAACTGTTAATGTTTATGCTCAGAACACCTTGGTAATGAAGATAAGTATTATCCTCATTTTACAGATGGAGAACTGAGGCACTGGGTATTTTAAATGACTTGTCCAAAGGAATACAGGAAGTATATGGCTGACCCAGGATTTGAACCCTGATCAGAGTACCAGTCTAGTGTTCTATCCACTATTATTTGTTTTAATTACATAGAAGCCCCAGTCGTAGACCCCCATTGTGTTAGGTGCTATACAAATTCAGAACAAAAAGATGGTCCTTGCTGCTCCAAAGAGTTTACAATCTAAGAATAAGACAGCAGACCACAGGTGGATCAAGAAAAAGACAGAGAAGCACAGCACAAGCACCAATGAGACAATATTAATCAGCACTACACCATCCTTCTTCCCCATCTACTAAGCTATGAACTGAAACCACGAAGGCCATGTATACACTACAAACTTTGGTCGACACAAGTTACCTTGGCATAAAGCTGCCACAGTTAGTCTATCATTTGTACGCATGCACACTTGGCATATTGCATCAGCGCTGCCTGTACTCAGCAGTAGTGCTTATGTTCATGCACAGTGTGGTGCACCATGGGTAAGTATCCCCAGGTGCAACCTACCACCATCGAGTGCATTGTCTTTTGGAATGTTTTGGCAATCCCTGGTTAGATAGAAATGAGTCGTGCAGGGGTGAATGGGAGCAAGGGGTCAACTTTCCAGCATGAAACTATCTCCATCCCATAATGTCATCTCTAGCCCATAATTTTTGCGCTTTTTTTAGAAATCCCATGAACCCATGCAAGCCTTGTCATTGCTATCTCTGACCGAAGCATGGACCCAGGGACGACACTACCCATACATAAAGTACACAGCTGCGTAGGGCACCAGGAAATTTGGGGCATCAAATTTCCTGGTGCCCTGCGCAGCTGCATGCTGCTCCAGCCCCAGCCCTGCCTCTTCTCACCCCCACTCCACCCCTTCCCCAAAGCCCCTGCCCTGCTCTGCCCCTGCTCCACCCCATCCCCGCTTCTTCCCGCCCCTGCTCTGCCCCAGCCCCTCCCCTACTCCCCTGAGGACTGCAGCAGGGCTGGGCCTGCACTCACCGGCGCAGCCTTCTCCTTTGTATCTTACTGTCAACTACCAAGGGATATGGCAAAGAACCGTCTCTTACATAATCTCCTTACATCCTGATGCCCTCTCTGAGAATGAAATTAACATTGAAATGCTGCACGGCCTTACGTAATGGAAAAGTTGTATAGAATTGAGAGAATTTTTTATTCATTTCTGTGGGCTGTTCAAAAATATAGAAAATATAGAAAAAATATCAATCACTGGTTTTTAAAAACTACATGAAGTTATTTTCTATTAAACTCTGTTGGTAAAGTAATCTCTATGCAATGTTATTTTACAGAGCCCTACTGGTTTAATCCCTACCAAATTCCATTGGAATTTCAAAAAATTGTAGAAAGGATATGACTGTCAATTCAGTAGGTACAGTAATCTCTATTCAATCTTATTACATTTCTACAGAGCTCTGTTTAATCTGTTTCCCAAAAGGGTGTGGGCCACAGATTTCTCTCTCTAGAGCTTCAGACCAGCTCTGACAGGTATTAAATGTTTACATTTTGAATGTGGCTGTTTGTTTTCCCTGACTTGACATGGCTTTTTTAAAATGCACTGCTGCACTTTTGAGGCATCCATTTCAAAATGCTGCATATCCTGAAATTTATACAAAATATATCCCCACAACATGTATTTCTCAATCCAGCTTTGTTCTGTCTTGTTTTTGCACAGTGAGTTTGTATTGCTGAAGTATGAGGAAGTAAAATAAGACTAAACCGTCCTAATTGCTCTGGGAGTCATTTCTGTTGCAGAGCTCCCTCCAAGCTCCAAACTCTAATGCAGGTAATCACTTAAGGCCTCACTATCACTATCTTACCCAATATATTAATGTAGTGTACATGCAGCCAGTACACAGAATAAGAGCCTGTTTTTGCTTCCATTATCTTCAGTGGGAGCAGGATTAAGCTCTAAATCTTCCCTTGTGTTATAAAATTACCAATAGTGCAGCTCAGTGGTTGTTCTCACTCATTCCTCCCACTCTTTGGAAGAGAAGGAAAAGCAGATTCCTCTTATAGTGATTGGGAAGGATAAGCTAAAGGCTTGTGATGAGTTAGAGTTAGCATTTTAAACATGTTGAACATACGTATTTTAAGGGTAGGTCTACACTTACCTCGGGGTCCTGCGGTAAGCAATCGATCTTCTGGGATCGATTTATCACGTCTTGTCTAGATGCAATAAATCGATCCCAGATCGATCCCAGAAGTGCTCGCCGTCGACGCCGGTACTCCAGCTCGGCGAGAGGAGCCTGCCTGCCGCGTCTGGACCCACGGTAAGTTCGAACTAAGGTACTTCGAATTCAGCTACGTTATTAACATAGCTGAATTTGCGTACCTTAGTTCGAAATGGGGGGTTAGTGTGGACCAGGCCTAAGTTTCTAAATAAGGGGTTGCATACTTTTGTTAAAAATTTAAAAAACCTGAATATATCTTAAGAATGTAACTAGGGTAAAACAGGATTGTAACCACTACAAAATATATCTCCGTTGACCATAAAATACTGGTAACTCCAGACTCATGTCTAATAAATTGATTGTAATGTATTCTGCAAACACATACCTAACTACCCTTATACCTTTGAGTAGTCCCGTTGTACTCAAGCATTACCATTTTTCAGAGTTAAACTTTAACTAGACATATAAGGTTATTTTTTAATTAAGTAAATTCCATCCTGTGTGACAGAAGGCAATGAGCTGTCCTTTCTCTTATATAGTAAAGAACACCTTTTGTAAGAGTAAGCCTCTTCCAAAAGTCCTGTAACCTTTTGCATTTAAATCACTACGGTAGATGAAGGATTTACATTTGTATGTCTGATGCTGTTATAAGGCCCCTCTTTTTGACTGTTTACATCTACTCTTGGTCTACCCAACAGAGTTAGGTTGCTCCCACTGATGTAAATCACCCACAACACCGACCTAATAACTCCACTTCTGCGAGAGGCATAACGCTTAGGTCGATGTAGTTAGGGGAATGGAGTGTCTGTGTAGATGCTGCGTTACTTACATCACCTTTTGGCTGTCAGCCCCGCGCAGGGCGCACAGCTGGAGCCCCAGCCCCAGGGGGGAAAGGAGGGGGCTCCAGCTGTCAGTGCCCCACACAGTGAAGTCGGTGGAAGTGCTCCTGGTGAGGATGTGCACCACCGACAGAGAGGATGTAGAGTGGACGTGAACCACCTCAGTACTATAATTACTGCAGTGACTGTAGGTCAACCTAACTTAGGTCAATATAATTTTGTAGTGTCGAAAAGTAGAAGTAAAGCTATAGTGTAGAAGTAAAGAAGTGTAGAAGTAAAGCTATATTCCATCTGATCAACTCTAGAAACCACGGTTCCAGAATAGAAGGGTTGATTCTTTATGGAACTATCACTGTTTATAGTACCTGCAAAGTAGCTTGTTTTACTTAAGAAAAGCAAAGGAAACTTAAAGAATTACCTAAATAAATAAATATGGAACGAGACATAGAAGCTTCTCCTTTCTTGTTGTTGCAATTTAGTATTGGTTTAAATACTGGGATTGGGGATGGCTGAGCCTCATGGAGTTAAAAGGTGTGTCAGGCCTTCAAAATATATTTGTGGGGGGGGAGAGGGTTCAAGAGTTTGCAAAAAACTAATTTGAATTCATAATATTTTTTCCTTTGCTTTAAGCATCTCTGTTTTTAAATGGAAAATTCATTTAAATTAAAAGGGGTTTCATACCAAACGAGAAGTCTGTGCTATGTATTATGGACAAGACCCTTCCCAAGAGCTAGGTTGGCACAATGGGTTCCAGGTATATGCTATATGGAATAAATACACAGATTACATCAATTAGTATATTTTATTTTGCTTTCTCTCCACTTCTTTTTTCCCGGAGTTTCTCCTACTGAGAACATTAGAGATACAGTCAAATTTCCAACCCACACTATTCCAGTAGGTTTGGAATTACGCAAATCAAGTTTGTCCATGCATAACTGGAGTAACAACATAAGCTTAGGACATAGAATCATAGAATAATAGAACTGGAAGGGACCTCGAGAGGTCATCTAGTCCAGTCCCCTGCACTCAAGGCAGAATATCATAGATTATAGAATGTCAGGGTTGGAAGGGACCTCAGGAGGTCATCTAGTCCAACCCCCTGCTCAAAGCAGGACATAAGATACATTCTTACATTTTTGTGGTTTGCATAGGCTCTTTCCATATTCTCTCTTTAATTAATCTCATGTCACTAGCTTTTCACTTTCTCCCACTAGTTACCTAATAATTCCATTTTCCGTTATGAGCTTAAAACATGAAACAAAGCAGAGTTTTAGGATATTGCTCTACAGTAACCACCACATACAATAGGGATTCTCAACCTTTTTCTTTCTGAGGACCTGCCCCTCCACCTCCCCTCACCCCCCAACATGCTATAAAAACTCCATGGCCCACCTGTGTCACAACAACTGTTTTTCTGTATGTAAAAGCCAGGGCCAGCATTAGGAGGTACCAAGCAGGGCAACTGCCCGTGGCCCCATGCCATAGGGGCCTCCGCAAAGCTACATTGCTCAGGCTTTGGCTTCCACCACAGGTGGCAGGGCTCAAGGCCCCAGACTTCAGCCCCATGCAGTGGGGCTTCAGCTTTCTGCCCTGGGATCCAGCGAGTGTAATGCTGGCCCTGTTTGGCAGACCCCCTGAAACGTGCTCACAGCCACCCAGGGAGCCCCGGACCCCTGGTTGAGAACCGCTGATCTACAGTATTAGTTTACCACACTCTATTCCTCACGCATTGAGATCTGTAGGAAGTTGTTAGACTAAATATTCATATTACAAAATCTGTAAAAAAAAATATACAAAGGGTGAGACTAAAACAAATAAATGCACAGTTCACAATTCAGACTAATACATTGCAAGCAGGTGCAGAAAGGTAATTAAAAGAGGTTTTGTATTGTGCTTAATCCATTAATTTGCTTGCTGTTGTAATGGGTTTCTTATAACAGTAAGTTATTTAGTATAGCTTTCTAAATATAGCTTTTTTTTAACTGAACAAGAGGAACACCACAAAGGAGACAGGACAGAGTAAGAAACATTTTAGGAACAGCAAGCAAGGTTGCAATTAGTCATCAAGTTAGGCTGTCTGCACCCTAGCCTTCTTTCTAAAAAAAATTGCTTCCCACCTTGGCTAACACTGGGGCAGCTATACTACATGTTGCCTATGGGGTAGTGCTAGTGTTTGCACAGCCTCTCGTGTTTTAGCCATATGGTCTAACACTACTCAAAGCCCCCCATACAACACTGTGGAGAAAATAAAATGCTGGTGGCTCCTGCTGATACCACTGGTGGAAAGCTTTTCAGAAAAATATCTTGTGTAGACAGCATTTAATAAGGGTAAGGAAAATAGCATATCCTTAAACAAAACCAGCCAAAACAAAATAGGTCTCACACACACATACCTGAAACTGCTTCCTGAGAGAGACACCTTGTGTACACTGGTATCAGAACCATTTTAGCTACTACTGCTTGATGCCATCAGGATTCAAGGATACCAGAATCATGGAAGAGATTTATTTTTGTCATATGACTATACTTTAAAACAGTGGTATACACTACCAAGAGAGGCGGGTGAGATGGAGGGGGAGGAGGCAGTCTATCACATAGCTCGGTAGTACAGTTTTCAGGTGGAAAAAATCCCTTTTCCTTTGTTGGCATAGAATGGTGTCTTGATGACAACCATGTATAAGAGCTATCACTGCTCTACTGTGTACATGGTATTGCATGCAAGTAACAAAATAATGAAGAAATAGTTGGTGACTGTCTCATATACTAAAATCTAAAAAAACAATCTTCTCCCCCCCCCCCCTTTTTTTGCCCCCTCTTACTTTCTCAGCTTGCCCTCTGCTTTTCCCATTCCCTTTTGGGGGGGGGGGGGGTGACGACAACTAGCATTTCTATAGCACATGCCATCCCAAGGGCTTTCAAACCACCTCACAAATTATGGATCCAGGGCTGCTCCCAGTGATTTCAATGGCAACATTCCTACTGGATTTCAGAAGGGTCAGAATTATACACCTCTGTATGTATACAGAAATAATTTCAATAATCTCTAAAATACAGCTACCTGTGCAATAGGAAACATTTAAACTGTTCAACATTATGCAGCAACACTACATAAAAAATGTAGGACAGAAAGTGAAGAGGAAAATCATATCCAATTCAAAATGCAAAGGGAAATTAGGTCAGAAGTGGCTAACAATTTGTCCTGGACACCAGTATAACATCTCTCTAAGTCCTACAAAAAGTGCCACGGGATTTTTAATGACCACATATGGACAGGTGTTCGATTTTCTCTCTTATCCAAAAGATGAAGCTTTCAACAGCACAGAAGACATTTTGACAAATGGTATACATTGCTATATGAGGCGTGGTTTTCAGCAAGTTTGCAGAGGACTGAAGGAATTTATTTTGCCTAGGGAGACTTAGCTAGAGCTAAACACAGTAGTTATTTTACAAAATCCTTAGAAGAGCCTTAGGTGAATTCTTGGTGCATGTTTCAGCTGATGACACTGTAGTGTGAAAGCTTTAAGATTTCATATTCTTCACTGGATAATTCAGACTGAAATGCTGCAATACACAGGTATCTGGGTGTTTAAATTACTGTCTTTGGAGGGCATAACCCCCTCTAAATACTTTCATAGCCCTGCAGGAAATCATTAGTCCCAGCTGATCAGAAACTATTTCTCATAGATGATAGGGCTTAAAGAGAATTAGGACAGTGCTTATTCTTTTAGGCTACTACCTCAAAAAAGAGGAAATTGGCCTTTAAAATAAAGTTAAAACAAAGCATCAGTCTAAAATGAGAGGTTTTGCAAGTATATTTTCTAATATAGCTTGCCAGATAAGATCATAACCATGTACAGATGTTTGTTGATCTGTGCGAGCTAACAGGTTTTAATTTTAACATTTTTATAACCAAGACTTATAGAGCAATGTCTGTTAGTATACATGAACATGTCCTCTGACTCTTCTACCCTCTCTCTCCTAATTATTGGTCATTGCCTAGACAACAATGCAACCCTCTTTCAGAAATGGTATACTTTCAAAGGTAAACTTGATGATCAAAATTTTTTTTAATCTGCTAACACACCAAGTGCTGGTATTTGGTGTTAATCACACCGATGTCAAATCCAAGTAATAGAATTATTTCCTAATTCCCCTCACAATTAAAAAAAGACAATGACCAGAATACAGGTTTCCCTTTCTTATGTTTTGCTACCACAGCATGTTTCACAAAGTGCTTCCTTTTGGCTTGACGCTACATATGTGACGCATAACATTAACACACACAGTATGGACTTGGATATTTGGTACATCCCTAATGCAATGGCAGAATATGATGGAATGCTCGATCCACACTTGTGGTCTGGATCAAAGGAGTAGAAACGAACATCTTTGGGAATTAGTTTGCCTATTTCTGACAGACCTTACAAACCACACACACACACACAAGGGGAGGACATGGGACAGCAGGATTTATGGCTATTGTGACTAACAAATAACGTAAAGTGAATGTCAAATAAACTGGTGGGGTTTAAATTTAAAAAAAAAATCTAAAGGATGAGTTGCTTTCAATTAGAGAAAGTGGGTCAAATTTTGCCTCATTTATACCTTTTAAGACCTTCCTTAAATAAAGGCTGCAGGATCAAGGCTTTAATTTATTGTTCAATTTAAATTTCAGCTGAAGGCTAGATTTGGAGAGCATTAATATATTTGCTGTTTCAGACTGCACCTGCAAACTTCTCTGATAAAGTTAAATGTCACACACAAAATAGCCCTGTTGAGGTATTCCCTGAACAGAGGCCCTCTGCTCAAAAGCTGCTCTGTCTGTTACGCTCTCCTCCCTTGCAATAACTGCAGTTTGCTACTTGTCTGTATTCATAGCCCATATGCAAGCCAGCTAAGGCAGGGCATTTTTAAGACACATAATGTGTTATGTCCTCTGATTTCTGGAATCATAAACAAAGCAACATTATAAATACCCCTGTATGAAATACAGGGTAAATGAACCCACTGAAATAAGCCCTTACATACTGGATATCTGTTATGGGATCAGATTTGTGTGGTAAAAAAGGTGCTGCATCACCAGTGGTAAAATCATTTAAAGGCAGAATCAAGGGGAAAACTTTGTATTGTATGCCCAGGCACTGTGGACAGGTGAGCCCAAGGGACTAAACCCAGACAAGCAAGTGTAAGTGGCCATCCTATATAAACACACAAGAGTACATGTGAAAGACACAAGGACAAAGGTCACGTCCCTTCAGTCACCTAACACATTGAGTATATAATACAGGTAATTGCATTTCTTTAAGTGTCACACTGATTTTATAAAATGTTTGTAACTGATGGATAATATCCTGATCGGTGTGGCTGCTTATCCCTGCTATCTGCACTTCTGGAACTTTAGAAAACTATTTTTAACAACATGTTTCTTTAACTAAAGTTAGCCACTTAAATTATCTGTGGCTGTTTTTAGATAAGATAGCTCAGTGCTCCCCATAACTGTACCTTGACATCTTTTCAGAGGCTGTGACTGTTTTGGATGTGAAAGAGGGCTCCAGTGTGTGTAGAAGCTAACTCTTAGCTTGTCTTTCTGCAGCTGTCTCTCCGCTGCACTGCCAGGAAAAAGCGGAATGCAGTGACACCGGACACCAGATTAACCACCGTTGAGTGATCTCAATAAACTGTGAAACAGGAAACCACAAACATAAATGCATAGGAGTAGTCTCCAAGAAAGGGAAAGGAAGGCTTCCCCAAGAACATATTTAAGCACCTAAATAAGTGGCCCAATTTTCCAAAGTGCTGAGCACCCAGTGCAGTGTTGCCAACTCTGATGTAGTGGTTTCTTTAAAGTCCTAGCTCCGAGAATCATATGACTACATGAGAATCTCAGCTTTCCATTAAAAATGTTTCAGAGAAAAGCTTGAACTCCAGAAGGAAAAATCTAATCTATTAATCTAAGGACCCCAAATTTTATTTATTAAATCATTGTTTTAAAATCAATTTCATTATTTATTAGGGCCTGATAATGATTTCTGGCTGCTTAGGTTTGGCAATATTGGGCGGGGAGGAAGTATTTAAAAAAACTTTAATAAGCAATATGCTAGGTGAGTGGCAGAAACCACTGATGCGGTTGACTTAATGTACCCTTTCTAAACACACACATATGAAAGCTTATTATATCTACTTTAAGATGAAGTATGATATGGAGCTGTCAAGTGGTGCCGTTACCATAGAGATGGGAATAAACAACCACACCATGAACATGTTAAAATGATCACTTGAAATATTTGCATTCATTTCTGTTAGTTTAATGACTCCATGTTTCTTGGAGCAGTTCCTCCAAGCAATTGCTCCAGCTTCTGGGAGGTAACGCAGCCCCCCAATCACTTCATTTCTTGCTCCTCCTTTTATGAGGATCAGCCAGTTAAGCCTGTAGGGCTTTTCCCAGGTGCAGGGGGCAGGTCTAATCAGCCAGCCAGGTAGCTGCCAGTCTCTGACTTCAGTGGAATGGTTTCCTTATATCTTCACAGACAGCCATGGCATCTCTGATGTATTCTCTGCTTTCTTTGTTGTGTGCTCTTAGCTTATGGAGTTTTTCAGCTTGAGCTTTCAGCTGATGCCCTAATTCAGTTTTGTCTGTTCTTCCCATTGTTCCATCAGCATGGCAGAGGGACATAGTTACAGGTCCTACCTGGGTGAATAAGAACAGTTGCCATTGAAACATCACCTCTGAATCTTGCTAAGAACAGGGGTCTGCGGAAAACAATTTCTGGATTGATAGTCCCTGCCTTGCCAGATTTAAATTTTGTCTTCTTGACCATGTCCACAAATAAAGTGCCCCTCTCACAAACCTCTCCATTTGTTCATTACCATCATCTGCTGCTGTCAGTAGAGACTCTTGTACGTCTGATGTTACATGCAGTCCAGCAGATATGTTCATAAGCACCTCTGGATGTGACTCACGGTCAAATGGATTTGTCATCCTGTTGATGCCATGGTTGGAAAGAGCTGTAACATGCTCTTCATCCCTCTTCAGTGCAGAAGCAATGACTTGTTTGTGTACTTTGTCTTCACTACTTCTTGTTAGGCTACTTCTATCATAGCTTTTGCCTATTCATAATATGAAACTGTGTATTGTCATCTCTAACACTAATACTGACCCGTGCATAAGTGTCACTGAATTAAACTACTTTCTAGAATATTTTTAAGGCTAGTACTGCATGCATAGGCAATTACAAATTAAAACCTTCTACCAGGCAGACTAGATGCCACATTGTATGTACAAAAGCTTACAAATGGAGAAGCATTACATTAGAAATTCACATACATTTATATCTATCCACTATGCAGTATACACCGTGGTACACACTCTACTGCTACTCGTGCAGAGTGAGACTATCTGATCAACAAATTTCAATTGAAAATATAGAAAACTATTATAATCATTTGTGAGATACTTTGACAATAAGAATATGCAATTTGAAAACATTTCATATTATATTACAAAATGTTTATATTTGCCATTTTTGCCCTGCACTAAACAGCTTCATAATTTCTGGGAGGAAAAACTTGCCCATGCAAAACTAATAAAAATCTTTTAATTCATTGTTGTTTGGTAGCTTTCACTAGTAAACACCACATTTAGGTGTTGAAATTAACTTAATAAAAACTGTGGTCATAGTCACGTTGCAGTCTTTCTGGAACAGAGCAAAAAACTGACATTTTCTTCTTTTGGGTACCATTATTTCATTGTGCCTACAGGCTTATGTCACCACTTTATAGCTCCATATCATTCCTCATCCAAACATACATAGCTTTCAAATTATATATGATGTGTGTGTGTGTACAGTGGATACATTAAACTCCAAAAATATGGCCCTTTTTGTATAATTGCCACACACCTACTCTACCATAGTTCAATGGAAGTCCAAATAATTGTTAATGAAGATTATTAGAATGAGATTGAATGAAACTGGGTGTATGATGCACTCATATTGTTATGTTAGGGCAGAAAGCCTTGTCTCAGAGTGGGTAGTGAGATAACAGCTTCTTATGGATTCTCTCATTTTCATCTAAACCAATGATATGGAGCAGCATTGTGTACTACCACCTTAGGCTGACATTAACAAACACAATGAAGAGACCACTTGTGAAACCACTCCCTTCTTTCTGCAGCTGATCCAAAAACCCCCTTTCTGTCAATGAAACAATGGAGGGGATATCTGCAGTGGCAGTTCAGGGCAGTGCTTGGCACACAAACAAGAGGCAGGACAGCTAAAAACTAGGTGAGGGGAAAGTGAAAGGGAGGTTTTTAAAAAGATCTCTCTGAAATTTAAAGCAGAGAAGGGGAATTAAGAGCAATGACAAATGGGTTAAAAGATTAATCTACCAAAGTATATGTGAGAAACCATGCTTCAATTTACCAGCCTCCACTCTCTCTTACTGTTTGTTTAGTTGTTGTAAAGATTACTAATTTATATTCTTATGTTGAGATTCCAGCTGCTCCAGTCATTCCAAGTTTCATGTGACTGGGGTATCAAAATATATAATTACTTTTAAAGCTCCAACTTCACTGCTGCTTGCTCCAGTTTTAGGTCAAGATGGTTATCCCTACGAGCACCCAAGAGTTCTCCTTGATGCTCCCTACTCTGAGATCTCTCCTGAATAGTGTCTGTTGCTATTGGCATTTCTGTTCCTGCTGCTCATCTCTAGTCAGTTAAATGTTGGCAATTAGCCCTCCATATTTGTCTGAGGGCATTATTGTTCTTCTTCGAGTGATTGCTCATGTGTATTCCACAGTAGGTGTGCATGCTCGCCACGTGCACCAGTGCCGGAAGTTTTTCCCTTAGCAGTACCCGTAGTGGGGGAGCCCCGCTGCGGCCCCTGGAGTGGCATCTCTATATCATGCCATAATGGGGGCTGCGCGCTCCCCCGACCCTCAGTTCCTTTTTGCCGCCAGTGAAGGTAGTCGGAACTTTGTGCTCCAGCATTGCTATAGCATCTATCCTTAGTAGTATGATCTTCGACCGTAAATAGTTTTCTATAGTTAGTGGCCTGGCTCGGGGCCTGCCCCGAGCCCCAGGCTTCAAGTCGTGTGACTCCTGTCGCAATTCCATGCCCATAAGCGATCCACACTCTCAGTGTCTTCGCTGTGTGGGTGAGGCTCGCAGAAGTGAGCGCTGCAAAATTTGTAAGTCGTTCAAGCCCCGGACTAAGCGTGAACGAGATAGCCGACTCTGGGCCCTGCTTATGGAGTTGGCATTGGCCCCGGCACCGGCGCGCCGACCCAACCCAGCGCCAGGCACTGCATCCTTGGTGTGGAGCGAAGCCCCATCCACCAGTTGGCACCGCTCTCCCACTAAGAAACAAGGCAAGACCAAGCGGCGCCGAGACAAGGACAGGGGTGAGGCCGGACCTGAGTTGGGCAGCCCACGATCCCTCTCGGGACCCAGACCTCTGACTCGCGTTGAGCGGAGTAGTCCGGCCCTGTCCGCGTGTGCCTCTCCGGTGTTGAGGATGCCGGAGGCAGCTCAGGCAGCGTGTGATATCCTCATCCTGCCGGTGCCGGGCGTGCCGCCCGAGTCAGGCCCCAGTCCCGAGGGAAGCCGCCACTGGGCGCTCACCAACCCTCCCCTGCCAGGTCGGAGGTTGATTTCCAGGCTCAATCTGAGGGGCCTTCCCATAGCCTGTGGCAGATCTCTACTCCGTTGACTGGGTCACCTGAGAGCGAGTCTCTGGAGTCTTCCTCTGCCCAGAGGGGTCGCAGGCGCTGGGACAGAAAGCATCGACGCTCCTCTTCCACTCAGAGTAATAGCAGATCTCTACGCCATCGGCACCGCCGCTCATACCATGGCGCGCCAAACTCGGAGTGCATCCCTATCGGCACCGGCACCGAGGCGTCGTAGCCACGGTCACCGAAGGGATTCCAGACATAGATCCTCCAACATGTACATCTCCTTGTTGTCGAGGTCCAAATCCCGCGGTCGGAACTGACATGGTGGGGACCGGTCCAGCCGCTCGTACGGCACCGTGCACTCCTCGGTAACTTCGGCCTCGGCTCCCAGCTGTGCTTCCCCGGGCCGCATTGTCCCTCAAGAGCAAGCAGCTCTCCTAGGACCTCAGACGGCCCAGTGGCAAGGGGCACTCTGGCAAAGACAGTGGTGCCAGTGGGCACCGTGGCCCCAAGCGCCCACACCGGCGAGGCCCCATTCAGTGGCTGGGGCGTCCCAGGTCCACTTGGCATCCCCGTTGTGGCACCGAGAGCAGTCCTCGGGTACCGAACCACCGGCACCAAGCCCGGACCCAGACGCAGAGTGCGACCCGATGGTACCACCCGACGCCCTAGGGGCGGTACCGGTCGTCTCGTCAGCACCGGACGAGCCCATAGCGGCGCCACCCCCCTCCGTCTCAGGAGCATTTTAAGGCTCATCAAGAGCTTCTCCGATGCATAGCTGCAAATCTCCAGCTCCAGGCTGAGGAGATGGAGGAGCCGCTGGACACTTTGTTTAATGTCCTGTCCTCTTCGGCACCAGGCCGTGTGGCCCTGCCACTTCACCAAGGGGTAGCCAATATTTCTGTCGGGCTCTGGCAAACCCCTGCCTCTCTTCTGCCCATTTCTAAGAAGGCAGAGCAGAAGTACTTCATGCCAACGAAGGGGCATGAGTACTTGTATACTCATCCTGCCCCGAACTCACTGGTCGTGGAGTCCGTCAACCATCGTGAAAGGCACGGCCAGCCCGCACCCACCCCCAAGGATAAAGACACCAGGAGACTAGACACTTTTGGGAAAAAAGTTTATTCTTCTGCGAGTTTCCAGCTCAGGGTGGCAAACCATCAAGCACTCTTGAGCAGCTATGATTTTAACTTGTGGGGGGTCTCTGCCGAAATTTGAGCTTTCCCTCCAAGAAAAGGACAGGAAGGAATTCAAGGCTGTAGTCGACGAAGGTGCGGTAGCGGTGAAAGCGGTGCTCCAGGCAGCGTTGGATGCAGCCAACACAGCGGCTCGTTCGATGGCCTCGGCTATCTCCATGCGACGGGCTCTTGCTGTCGGGGCTGTCCGTGGAATCCCAGTCCCTCATGCAGGACCTGCCCTTTGACGGAAAGGCCCTGTTTGCGGACCAAACGGACACTCGTCTGCACGGGATGAAGGACTCCCGCACCACCCTGCAGACTCTTGGCCTGTATGTCCCGCCAGTCAAGGACAAACCCAGGCCGCAGCCCTTGGCTCCCCCCATAAGGGCAGATACGAGCCCCCGCCTATGAGGCCTAGGGACCAGAGGCGCAGGTCACAGCACCAGTCCCATTCGGCCCCACGCCCTGGCCCCTTGAAGGGCAAGAGGCAGGGGAAAAGGTGTTTTTGACTCTTTGCGGGGGGCCACTGGGCCTGTTGCCAGGGAAGCTCCCTAGTTAATAAAGTTGGTTTTTGGCAACCATTTATCTGCCTTCCGAGTGCAATGGTCCCGTATAATGTCAGACCGGTGGGTCCTCAGTACCATCTCCAGGGGTACATGCTGCAGTTCGATTCACCCGCACCCCGCCATCCTCCGTCCCGCAATGTCCCCGGAGACCCGGAGCACGCCCTCCTTCTAAATCAGGAGATGACGCGCCTCCTCACCCTGGGCGCGGTGGAGAGGGTACCTCACGAATTCCAGGGCAAAGGGTTTTACTCCCGGTATTTCATGATCCCGAAGGCAAAAGGTGGGCTCAGGCCCATCCTCGACCTGCGGAATCTCAACCAGTTTCTGGTCCGCTGCAAATTCCGTATGGTATCCCTGGCCTCTATTGCTCCATCCCTAGACCCGGGGGATTGGTTCGCAGCCTTGGACCTCCAGGATGTGTATTTCCATATCCATATTTTCGAGGGCCACAGGCGCTTTCTCCACTTACTGGTAGGGAGAGACCACTATCAGTTTACGGTCCTTCCCTTTGGCCTTTCCACGGCCCCCAGGGTTTTATCAAATGCATGGCGGTAGTGGCAGCCCACCTCAGGAGGAACGGATTGCAGATCTTCTCCTACCTGGACGATTGGCTGCTCAAGGGCAGGTCTCGGTCCCAGGTGCAGGCGCAAATGAAATTCCTGCTAGATATCTGCATGAGTCTAGGCCTAGTGGTAAACAAGGACAAGTCCACGTTAGTCCCGGTTCAGCGCATAAACTTTATAGGGGCGCTGTTAGACTCGGTGGGGCCACGGCCTCCCTCCTCCAGGACAGGTTTGAGACGCTCAAAGGTCTCATTGCCTCGGTCATGGCCTTCCCTGTGACGACGGCACGGGTGTGTCTTCAAATCCTAGGCCATATGACAGCATGCACCTCAGTGGTGCGACACGCCAGGCTCAGGATGAGGCCCCTCCAACTCTGGCTGGCCTCCCAGTACTCCCAGTCCAGGGACGGCCTGGACAAGGTCGTCACATTGCCACCCAGTGTAGTGGCCAACCTGCAATGGTGGTCCCTCCCGAGCAACATGCTTCACGGTATCCCCTTCCAGGAGACCCCACCCTCACTAGATCTGGTGTTGGAGGCCATGTGGGGAGCTTCAAAACCCAGGACAGATGGTCACCCTCGGAATTGTCCCTACACATAAATGTCAGGGAGCTCAGGGCGGTGCGCCTGGCGTGCGTGGCTTTCTGCCGGCACCTAGGGGGAAAGGTGGTCAGAGTCCTCACGGACAATACGACCGCAATGTATTATATCAACAGGCCAGGGGGCACACGTTCCGTGGCCTTGTGCCAGGAAGCCCAGCTTCTGTGGGAGTTCAGTATAGCCCACAACATCCTTCTGAGGGCTTTTCACCTGCCCAGCAAGCGCAATACGCTCGGGGATCACTTAAGCAGGGTTTTCTCCCAACAGCACGAGTGGTCTCTACACTGAGAGGTGGCCAAAAGGCTCTTCCTGGAGAGGGGCACTCCCCAGGTAGATCTTTTTGCCACCGTCCAGAATTGCCTCTGCCCTTGGTTCTGCTCCAGGGTGGGAGAGGGCGAAGGGGCAATATCGGACACGTTCCTAATTCCATGGTCGGGCCACATGTTCTACATCTTTCCGCCCTTCCCCGATAGGCAAGGTCCTACAGCAGGTGAAGGCAGACACGGCGCCGATTATCCTGATAGCCCCGGATTGGGCCCGTCAACACTGGTATGGGACCCTCCTGCAACTTTTAGTGCCCCTCCCCAATGCAGGCTGCTGCTTCAACCGGACCTCCTCTCCCAGGAGGGAGGATGTCTCCTCCACCCCAATCTGACTGCGCTTCACTTGACAGCGTGGCTGCTCCATGGTTAAACAAGGAGAAGGGGAGGTATTCTGAGGATGTTAGACAGGTTCTGCTTGAGAGCAGGAAACCGTCCACACGACGAACCTACCTGGCCAAATGGTATCGGTTCTCCACATGGGCGAGGGAGGGGGCTCCTCCCCCTCCTCTGCATCTATCCAACTCATCCTCAATTACCTCCTGTACCTTAGGACCCAAGGGCTGGCGCCCTCTTCAGTCAGGGTACGCCTTGCGGCCATTTCGGCCTTCCACCCCCCGATGCAGGGCCACTCGGTGTTTTCCCACCACATGACATCCCGGTTTTTAAAAGGGCTGGATCAGGCATTCCCTTACGCCAGACCCCCGGTCCCGCTCTGGGACCTGAACCTAGTCCTCTCCCGCCTCATGGGTCCCCACTTTGAGCCCTTGGCCATGTGTTCCTGGTCCCACTTATCTTGGGAAGTGGCGTTCCTGGTGGCTATCACCTCAGCTCGCCGGGTCTCAGAGCTTAGGGCTCTGACCTCTGAACCCCCATATACAGTCTTCCATAGGCATAAGGTCCAGCTCTGCCCGCACCCGGCTTTTCTGCCAAAGATAGTCTCGACTTTTTGATCAGGACATTTTCCTCCCAGTCCTCTGTCCAATGTGGAACGACGCTTGCACATGCTAGATGTGCGTAGAGCGCTGACATTTTACCTAGACCGGACCAGGCCATTCCGGAAATCCCCTCAGCTTTTCATTGCATCGGCCGAGCACATGAGGCGGCAACCGATTTCCACCCAGCGGATCTCCCGCTGGATCACCTCGTGCATACACACGTTACCACCTGGCAGGGGTTCCCCCGCCTCTTATAGTGAAGGCTCATTCGACGAGAGCTCAGGCCTCGTCAGCTGCGTACGTGGCTCATGTCCCTATTCAGGACATCTGTAGGGCTGCTACATGGTCCTCTGTTCACACCTTTTCATCGCACTATGCGAGCGTCTCCCAAACATGGGATGACGCCGGGTTTGGTAGGGCGGTGCTCCACCCTGGTAACCCTTAAACTCCTACCCACCTCCATCCCGTATAGCTTGGAGTCACCTACTGTGGAATACACATGAGCAATCACTCGAAGAAGAAAGGACAGTTACCTGTTCCGTAACTGGCGTTCTTCGAGATGTGTTGTTCAGGTGTATTCCACATCCCGCCCTCCTTCCCCTCTGTCGGAGTTGTCTGGCAAGAAGGAACTGAGGATGGGGGAGCGCGCAGCCCCCTTTATAGCATGATATAGAGGCGCCACTCCAGGGGTCACAGCGGGGCTCTCCCACTACGGGTACTGCTAAGGGAAAAGCTTCCGGCACCGGTGCACATGGCGAGTACGCACACCTACTGTGGAATACACCTGAGCAACACATCTCAAAGAACGCCAGTTACGGAACAGGTAACTGTCCTTTGCCAATCCGTGTGTGGATCCTCCTGCTGCTGTTCTTCCTTTCTTCTGTCTCTGCTCTTCAGGGCAGAGAGGGTCACAGGAGGATGTTGGAGAACTGGCCCAGTGTCACGACTCTGACTGGTCTCCTCCTCTGTTTTCCAAAACTTGGTCTACTAACACATTCTGCTTTAGGGTGCTTCTGTGTGGCTGACATGGTTGCCTGGGGAGGAATCTAGTGGAGTCTGGAGATCAAACACAACAGTATATCTTCTAGCCAGTTAAAACACACCTGCAACATTTTTGCTGGCTGACCCTCAATGAGGCACAGGATGGATAAATTGTCTGATTTTTTTATAAAGGAATTTTTTTGGGAGGGGGGGGTGGCTTTTTTTGGCTGAAAACTCCACTTCCTTGTGGAGAAGTAAGATGCCCATCAGCAGGGGACAAGGATTGTTGGAACAGCAGTGTGGCTAACATTCATATTGGGGATGGAGGTGGTGGGGAGACCCCCCCAAAAAGATAGGAATAATGGGGTCTTTGCAGGGCCCTCCTGGCTTCTGCCCCTGCTGGGCTGAGAAAGTCACATAGAGGCCTTGGTGCAGTGCTCACCTGGTGCTTTTATTTACAGGTTGTGTTCCCACCCCCTTTCCACCATACACATAGTCCCCTTCTTACAGTCCACCAGCAGGAGAGAGGGCGCATCCATCCATCCCCCACCCCACCCCCAGCTCCTCTCCTGGCTTATCCAGCCCCAGTCTGATGAGGCAGCAGCTGTTCCAGCTTCCCCAATCAGGGCCAGGTGATCTACCCAGCTCCAATTCACTTCCCCTAATTGTAGCTGGAGTGACAGAGGAGTGGCTAAGCAGTTTTCTGCTTAGCACCCTGTCACAATAGGGCTTTCTGGGGAATCAGGAACTAGAGCCCCCAAAAGACAAGAAGAGGTTTATGTTTGGAGAGACAAAAATTTCCCCCCTTCAAAGAATGGTTCTAGGTTTCTAATAGAGAAAGATAAATGGGTGAATGGGAACCCCAGTACAGAGAAGTGGGAGACACTTGCCCAGAGGGTATGTGAGAGCAGGCAAATATTCCAGATCCCCAGGTCTCATGGATATTACACTCTGATCTGTTTTCAGGGTGGATCTCTAGATCAATTCGGCAATTCAGGCAAGAGTCCGAGCGGCACTTTTTTTGTGTGTGTGTGTATGTGTGCTTCGTTGTGGCAGGGGGTGCGTGCTCAAAATTTTTTTACTGATAGGGGTGTGCGATCAAAAAAGTTTGGAGACCACTGCTCTAGATCTCTGTACCAACATGTTTCTCTCGCACTAACGACTGTTTCTGTCTGACCACCATACTACACTTTTTTACAGAGAGAGCAGATTGTGGTCATCCCGAAGGGTGAATACTCGTGCAGCAAAAGCTTTACCCATCCCAGAACTGTATATGTTTTTGCCAAAGTGCTGTTGGCGCAGGGAGGAGGAGACTGGTCCCTATACAAGAGAATAAATGCTATTGCTGGATCATCTAGACAACTCAGGTGAGGTTTTAGTGCTAGTTTTTAAAATCTAACATCAGTTACCTGCAATAATCAAAACAATAAAATGCTAAAAACAACCTTCCTTTAAGAGTCACTTGGCAGAACTGGCTTTCCTTTGGAAAAAAAACAACAAAAAAAACAGACACACTGCAGCCAGAGCAGGAGATATGACAGACAGTGACCTTTTCTGCACGGTGGAGTTAGCTACTTCAGTTTGTAAACACTGAAAGATCTAATCTTCAATCACTGATGAGCCCATCGGTCAAATGCCAGTAAAATATTACAGACCCCATGATGTAAAGTCTGGATGCTAGATTAATAATTGCTTAGAGTGCACCTCGCTTAAAGTAACAGAGTAAAACCTGGCATATTATGTTATGTTGCAGCCTCTGATACTCAGTTCACATTATTGTTCATTTGGACTAATAGCATTTTGTCTGGCTTACAACATCTGTGGATGTAATGTTCACTGTGGATATAAAATGGCTGTTTTCCTTTTCATTAGTACTGTGTGGCTTCATGCATATTAGTAATATCACATGTGGTTATATCTTTTCATCTTCACCTAGCGGCCTTGCTGATTATTGAGAACTGTATGGCATGAAGGAAATGTGAGATGGTATTCTCAACAACAATCATGCTGAATTACAGGTCACTAATGCAAGCCAGCCTATTTCCTTGCTTGAAATAATGTGTCTATAAATGCAGCCTTGCAAAAATGTCACATGCCAGCCCAGGTAAAAAAATCTACTTGCCTGTCCTTTACCACGATGATAGCAACGAAAGATTAATTCCATTTGCATTTAAAAAAAGGCTACTCATTCTATTGAAATTTTGAAAGAGTGATACAACATCCCATATTACTGAGTGAAATTAACAAAAGGACTTACTACAGCATATTTGAATAGAACATTAAAGAAAATTAAACACCAGAAACATTGCTCATAACCTTCAGTTAACATGCTCTTTAGCGAAGGGGAATGTTCACTTCTCACAAACAAATCAGGAGCAGCACACTATACTCAAATTGATTCCCGACTGACCGGTAGCTGTCTGGCGTTGCAAGCTTCCACAGGGCTATCGCCACTCGCTTCTCAACTGTGAGGGCTGCTCTCATCCTGGTATTCTGGCGCTTCAGGGCAGGGGAAAGCAAGTCACAAAGTTCCATGAAAGTGCCCTTACACATGTGAAAGTTTCGCAGCCACTGGGAATCGTCCCACACCTGCAGCACGATGCGGTCCCACCAGTCTGTGCTTGTTTCCCGGGCCCAGAATCGGCGTTCCACGGCATGAACCTGCCCCAGTAACACCATGATTTGCACATTGCTGGGGCCTGTACTTTGTGAGAGGTCTATGTCCATATTAATTTCCTCATCACTCTCGTTGCCGTGCTGCAATCGCCTCCTCGGCTGGTCCTGGTTTTGCTTTGGCATGTTCTGGCTCTGCAAATACTCCAGGACAATGCGCGTGGTGTTCATAGTGCTCATAATTGCCGCGGTGATCTGAGCGGGCTCCATGATCCCAGTGCTATGGCGTCTGGTCTGAAAAAAGGCACGAAACTAGTATCTGACGGACGGAGGGAGGAAGGGAGGGAGGGGCAAGTGATGACATGGCTTACAGGTACAGGGAATTAAAATCAACAATGGTGGCTGTGCATCAGGGAGAAACACCAACAACTGTCACACAGAATGCCCCCCCCAAAGATTGAACTCAAAACCCTGGGTTTAGCAGGCTGTTGATTTCACGGAGGGAGGGGAAGCAAATGAATAAAGAACAAATCTATTTTTTACATCTTAAGCTGGCAGACGACGGTGCAGCAAGACTGATAGCCCTCGGCATCTTCTGGGTGCTTGGCAGAAAATACTGGGTGCCTGGCAGAAAATAGCATACTACGACTGATAGCCATCATCGTCAAGACAGTTCGATAGACTGAGCATGTCTGCCCAGGTGCCCATGATTGACAGCCACTGCAGTACGATGATGACGGATACCAGTCATAATATACCATCTTCTACCAAAA
The DNA here is from genome assembly GCF_011386835.1 of Chrysemys picta bellii. Taxonomy (NCBI): domain Eukaryota; kingdom Metazoa; phylum Chordata; order Testudines; family Emydidae; genus Chrysemys; species Chrysemys picta. The sequence goes on from NC_088797.1 coordinate 42,212,470, forward strand.
GGCAAGGGGCTGCTGTTGAGTGCAATGCAGCCCCACGTCTGCCAGCCCCACGTCTGCCAGCACCCAGATCGCCGATGAAGGCTACCAGTCATACTGCACCGTCTACTGCCAAAAGGCAATTAGCTGCTGCTGTGTGGCAATGCAGTACCACGTCTGCCGGCACCCAGAGGACATATGGTGATGGTGAGCTCAGCTGAGCTGAGCGGGCTCCATGCTTGGCGTGGTATGTTGTCTGCACAGGTAACCCAGGTAAAAAGGCGCGAATCGATTGTCTGCCGTTGCTCTGACGGAGGGGGAGAGGCCTGATGACATGTACCCAGAACCCCCCGCGACACTGTTTTGCATCATTCAGGCATTGGGATCTCAACCTAGAATTCCAATGGGCGGCGGAGACTGCGGGAACTGTGGGATAGCTACCCATAGTGCAACGCTCCGGAAGTCGACGCTAGGCTTGGTACTGTGGACGCAGTCCGCCGACTTCATGCACTTAGAGCATTTTATGTGGGGACACACACAATCGGCTGTATAAAACCGATTTCTATAAAACCGGCTTCTATAAATTCGACCTAATTTCGTAGTGTAGACATGCCCTCAGTCACAACCATGATATTCTCACACACTTTGAAGCCTGGCTGGCTGAGCAGCAAGCTGCCATTTTAATCTCTGGGGCAGATCACTTTTTAAAAACAAATGCAAATGGGTATGTGGGGCAAGAGATCTCAAACTTGAACTGAAACCCTTGCCAAAAACAGCAGGTCATGTTACACGGGCAGCATACAGGGAGTGTCTATTTAACAACTTGTCTGTTTCAAGAGATAACATGGAGATCTTCTCTGAAAAGTCAACTGCTATTACTCAAGGTTGGACTTTGTTACTGAAACAAAGAATCAACAGAGTTGCTACCTGCTGCTTAGCTCTCCCTGCCTTGTCAAATGATTCTGACAGTTAAGGTGGGGGTGGAGTGAAGGGGTGTATGTGGTTAATTTTTGAGAGCAACTGAAAACATTTTTTTAGAAACTAAGGGTCACTTTATCTCTGTCTGAGAACTAATGTGGTTCGGTAAAGGGACTCAGGGCTCCCCCAGTCACCTTCTCGAGTGCATATGACTGTCTGTGATCCCTGAGTACAAGGCAGGTGACACTAAGAACAGACAATTTCCCAATACAAACATTTAGAACTTGCATTACTCACTTCCTAGGTTGCCTCACTTCCTTCCAATGCAAGGATTACTGTGAGGGCCAACTGCACTAACCCTCCGAACTCAGGAGCCCCCGTGGTTGGGGCACCCCACTAAAGCTAGTGTTATGTTCACTGCTCATGCTCCACTGTCATATGGTGTGAGGCATTAGTTTGTTCTTGTGGCACATAAATTCCCACATTTCCTGATTCAATAGGCTGCAATAGAGGGGTGAGGCTGTCTCTCCCCTAACTGTAGCCTTGTTAAATCAGGAAGAGTGGGAAGCTGCAATGAGGGACAGCAAAACCTTCATCCACTACCTCCTCTGACAAACATGCATGCATGAAATTCTAGGTACTTACTTTGCTGACTCCTGCAGCTTCCAGGGCATAGGAATTTAGGGCAGGAGGGGTAAGTCACACACAATCTTACACCTTGCAAACATCATGGGCCACAACTGAAAGACTAAACCAGTTTGGCTTGAATTGTTGACTGCTCTTTCTATATGATGCTTAAATTCTATAGCATAAAACACACTCTAACCATAATTAATTTCCTTGAGGTTGAAGTGGAGGAGGGGACAAAAATAGGCAGATTATAAGGGGAAAAGGAAGTGAGACAAACGCTTCCAACTTTAACTTGTCTATGCTGATTGGTTGGAAAAGCTGTTGCTACACAGACAAACTCAGTCTCTGTGCAGTACCTAATAATCACACACGTCCTAGCTAACTAAAATGCATATTTCCTTTCTGTTGTACAAAGCAGCAGTGTGGCAAACTCTACTTGATTTGAACTACCCAGTGACTAGTTTCCTTCCTTGATTTTTAGAAATGTTTTTATCTAACAGATTTGCCTGAAAACACATTAATATATTAATTCAAGCTCTATCTACGTATAAGCAAAACCCTTGAAGTATGGACCTTTTATGTCAAACCATTCAAAGTTATCTTGCTTTAGTTCTTGTTTCCAGAGCAACAGAAGAATACATTTCAAATACCTGCTGATGTATTATCAGATAAAATTCTTTTGAAGCTGCTTGATCACTGGAAGAGGGAAAGAAAGAAGACAGGGCCAAGAAAAGACTATTTCAAAGCATTCTGAATTGAAATTAACAAGCAGACAAAACACAGGCAAGAAGCTTAGCAAATGCACTTCAATGACTCTTTTATGAAATCAGCTCTCCCTATTTCATGTGACACACACATAGTAAAACTGGCACTGGTACAATTGTTACCTGAGTGCCTGACATTGCTGCTGCTTCCCCTATTCTGTTAGTATATTTGCGGAAAGTCAAGGGTATGCCTTGGCTAGCGAGGGGAGGGGACACATTGCTGTTGGTTCAGCTATGAAATGGAAAACCTAACACACTTCCTCTTCTGCTCCTAATCAAGTAAGACTCAGGCCAGGTCTACACTAACCCCCTAATTCGAACTAAGGTACGCAACTTCAGCTACGTGAATAACGTAGCTGAAGTTCAAAGTACCTTAGTTCGAACTTACTTCGGTCCACACGCGGCAGGCAGGCTCCCCCATCGACTCCGCGGTACTCCTCTCATCTAGCTGGAGTACCGCAGTCGACGGTGAGCACTTCCGGGTTCGACTTATCACGTCCAGACAAGACGCGATAAGTCGAACCCAGAAGTTCGATCGCTCGCCGCCGAACTACCGGGTAAGTGTAGACCTACCCTCAGAGTGTCTGAATGTTGGACAAACAACATAAAGATCCAATAAGAGGCCTAAATGTATATCAAGAGAAATACAGATGTCTGAGGCTGTTTATATGAACCTTCAGAAGGGTCATGAGAGTCACTGGTGTATTTTGATCTGACATGAGGAAAACATTCATGTGACTAAGCCTGGACAATGTGACACAAACTACATGGAAACCAGGGAATAAATGAATAAGGATGTCTGGATAAATATGATCAATCACCACACTTCAAACATAACAGCATTAGGGAGTCAATTTTCAAAGGTGGGAACATAATGTATGTATGACAACCAATGATTGCATGTATACAGATATCAGTCATGAGTGGGGATTGAATCAAGATCTCAGCACTGAGGGCTCAATCCTGTTGCAGTCAAAGGAAAGACTCTCCACACAGCCCTTAACCTAAAAAGAGTAGTAACCTGCCTGCCAGTAAGTAGCTTAGTCACCGGGGCCCACGACACAAAGCAAGTATATGAAAGATGCACCCAGTATGCATGGGAAAAAAAAAACATATATAGAACAACAAAATAAGAAATTGCATGTGCAAATAAAACACAAACTCTCCATTCAATAATGCTGCTACTAGTCCAAATTCTGCAGTCCTTACTTAGGCAAAATTCCTCACTGAGCTAACTCTACTTGGGAATTATAATTGGATAAGGACTGCCAAACTGAATCTTCAATAACCCTATTCTAAGTTACAGTGTCAGGGGCCATTATTGTATAATACTATAGTGTTTTAGATGGGCCAAATTCTGCCCTTGCATGTACATGAGACTCCCTTTGAAACCAGTGGAATCCATATGGTTCTGTGAGCAGAATATAGCAATAATTGTGGAACTAGATGGTGCAGGTTAGTCCCTGAAAAAATATGTGTATGTATTTTTAGTGCTTTCTCCATTTGGAAGTATTTTGATCAAATGTAAGCATAAATCCTTAAGGGAAAAATATAATCTGAGCCACACAAAAACCTAGCTATAGCCAGTTTTCAGGGTAGATGAGCTGAAAAATCACCCAGAGACCTGTGCTAGGAAGGAAATTTTGCAGAAATAAAAGTTTAAGTTAATGTTGGAGCAGGAAAGGATTCTGAATGCCTAAGCGGAGTGTAAACAGAAAAGTAAATAAAAATATCCTTGCTTTGCAAGGGCTAAATCCAAATAAATGGAAGCCTCCCTCTGCAAAGGTACAAGACATGGCTTGGTGCATCCTAGTTCGAAGAGTGTAAGTTCAAACAATGGCCTATTTCAGCCTAATTCTGAACCACTACCCTGGCAGAATGTTAGAGGATACTGTGTTACTGAAGATGCTATTCTAACAATGAAGTGTAAAATGGAGGTCCTGACAGGATCTCATGGCATCTTCCACAGGAATAGGTATCCTGGCCAAATTCCTATTGATTAAACTCTGCCTAACTGGAAAAAAAAAAAACAGACTAAACCAACTAAATCGTGTAGCTTCAGCTAGAAAAAAACTTTTACTTCCTGACTAAAGCGATATGTATGAGTTAAACCTGTTTCCCTTTACCCCAAAGATGGCATTTGTAATGTATATATTGTTTAATCAATAGGTTGAATGTTTGGGTAATAGGCAGCATATAAGGATCAGCTGTTTATCTACATTTCTTGAAGGACTTTGAAGCTTGTTTTTGTCTTTAAAATTGTTTTTGTAAATGATCTTCATTCAGCTGCTTGCAGTCTTTAAGGGCATTATGCCTATTGATATAGCCTTGAATATGATAAAATAATATCATATTCCTAAAACAAATGGTAAAGCTACCTGTTCCTAGCCTGTAGGTCCTTGACTGTGAGAGGGTTTATATATTCTGGTACAACTTGAAAGTAAAATAAATAGGTTACCCAATTAAACATTAACCTTAGGATTGATATGCTCACAATGCACTACAGTATGTTCAGTACTGGCAGAAACAGCTATCATTCAGTCTGCTAAATGCCTTATCCTAATATTTCCCTACCCCTTCAACCTGCATTAATAACCGCATTGAAAACATGCCTCTTTGTACTTTTTTTCTACTTGCTTCTTAGTTACTTTGATCTGGTAAAAAAAAGTTTAAGAGGTACCATCTGTGTTAAAGAAAGGGAAAAAGCTTCAGTTTATAATTCACGTTAACATAAAATATCGTATGGGAGTAGGGCCGGCTCCAGGCACCAGCGCCCCAAGCATGTGCTCGGGGCGGCACCTTTCAAGGGGTGGCATTCTGGCCCTTTGGGGCGGCACTCCCCCCCTCCCCCCCACTTTTTTTTGTTTTTGTTTGCTTCGGCGGTGGCACTCCGCCCCCCCTCCTTTTTTTTTTTTTTTTTTTTTTTTTTTGCTTCCGCGGCAGCACTCCGCACCCACCTGTTTTTTTTTTTTTGCTTGGGACAGCATAAAACCTGGAGCTGGCCCTGTATGGGAGACTCAGACATCACACAAGGTTCTTCTCAGTAAAATGGCACAAATGATAGTGCGGTGCACACTACAGAACTTTCAGATAATCCTCCTCAAACTATGGAATCTTATTCAAACCTGGTTTCCTTTCTACCTTCCCTTCAACCAACTTCTTCACTCTGTCTCAGCATCTTGCTCAGGGTCCAACTGACTACCATATTCGGGGTCAGGAAGAAATTTCCCCCCAGGTCAGATTGGCAGAGATATTGGGGTTTTTCCGCCTTTCTCTGCAGAATGGGGAACAGGTCGTGCACAGATTTAAACTAGACCAGGGATCTCAAACTCAAATCACCACGAGGGCCACATGAGAACTAGTACATTGGCCCGAGGGCCACATCACTGAAACTTTTTCATACAACAGTCAAAAATGAAAAAAATGAAGAGTAATATAGTATGCTATTAAAAGTCAATGTATTAACTTTGTTAAAACTGTAATGCGAAGAGGGGTTTTAATAAAATATAAACACCTGCTACTATTCCTTATGTGGTCAGTAACACTGATGATGATCTACACTAACAGTCTATCAACATAGCTGTAACGGTAGGAACTTTTTAAAGTAACTATTCATACAAAATACGTTGCCACTTTTAACAAACATTCTTCCCAACTACTCACAGCAAAGAATCATACATGCTGAACTTCATACCTTAGACTGCTTGTAAAGTCCATGAGGCCCCGCCTCTTCCCCACCTCTTCCAACCCCTTCCCCAAAGCTCCCCCCCCAACTCTGCACCGTCCCTGCCCCTATTCCAACCCCTTCCCCAAATCCCCACCCCGGCCCCGACTCTTCTCTGCCTCTTCCCCTGAGCACGCTATGTCCCCGCTCCTCCCCTCTCCCTCCTGGAAAATCCTAAGCGCTGCCAAACAGCTGTTTGGCGGCAGGAAGTGCTGGGAGATAGATGGAGGAGCGGGGACCTGGTGCGCTTGTGGGGGGGAGGGGGAGTAGGGGAGGGGGTCCTGGGGAGCTTGGCTGCCGGTGGAGTCAGCGCCTATGGCGGGCCACAGGAAATAACTCCACAGGCTGCCTGTTTGAGATCCCTGAACTAGAGTAAAGAATGGATTGTCAGTAACTTGAAGTCTTTAAATCATGATTTGAGGACTTCAGTAACTCAGCCAGAGGTTATGGGTCTATTACAGGAGTGGATTCTGTGGTCTGCAACGTGCAGGATGTCAGACTAGATGATCATGATGGTCCCTTCTGGCCTTAAAGTTTATGAGTCTATCTTATTCCTTCTTCTAGAACCTTAACAGGTCCTCAGTGGTATGAAAGGATTTTCTTTACTAATAATAATAAAAAAAAATCCTCTCTCCATAGTCTTGTTCCAGCCCCTCTGACAATACATATTTCTCCCTAAGCTATTTGTCTAGGAGTGGCTTCATCTTCTTTCATAGTAATATAGTTGTCACTGTGATGGTGCTTTACAGATACTGGACCAGATGAGAAGAGAAACATCTGTGGAAGATGTATCATAGAGGGGCTATAATGGTGGAAAGTAGCTTTAATATTCCCAGGCTGGGGAGTGGAGCCGAAGGGTTTGGCGTATGGGAGGGGGCTCTGGGCTGAGGCCAGGATTTGGGGTGTTGGAATGGGTATAGGCTCTGGGCTGGTCATGCAGGTTCCAGGGTGGGGTCAGAAATGAGGGATTTCAGAGTGCAGGAGGGAGCTCCGGGCAGAGGGTTGGGGTGGGAGGGGTGAGGGCTCTGGCTGCGGATGCAGACTCTGGGGGGGGGACTGGGGATGAGGGGTTCAGGGTGCAGGAGGGTGCTCCGGGTTGGGACTGAGGGGTTTGGAGGCCAGGAGGGGGATCAGGGCTGGGGCAGGGGGTTGGGGCCTGGGAGGGCGTCAGGGGCACAGACTCCAGGCAGCACTTACCTCAGGCAGCTCCCGGAAGCAGCGGCATGTCCCCCCCTCCGGCTCCTACGTGGAGGCATGGTCAGGTGGCTCTGTGCACTGCCCCGTCCACAGGCACCGCCTCCGCAGCTCCCACTGGCCATGGATCTCAGCCAATGGGAGTTGCGGAGCCGGCGCTTGGGGCGGGGACAGCGTGCGGAGCCCCCTGGCTGCCCCTACGCGTAGGAGCCGTAGGTGGAACATGCCGCTGCTTCCGGGAGCCATGCAGCGCCACGGCAGGCAGGGAGCCTGCCTTAGCCCCACTGTGCCGCTGACTGGACTTTTAATGACTCGGTCAGCGGTGCACACCAGGGCTGCCAGTGTCCCTTTTAGACCTTGTGTTCTGGTCGAAAACCGAACACCCAGCAACCCTACTAGGGTTCAGCAGATCAAGAAGAATCTACAGCTGCACTGTTACCCACTTAACCACTAGGAAGGCCTGCTAATTGCAAGATAGATAGTCAGACCTGCTGATTTCCACAAATAAAATCCTGCAGAAGCTGGAAGCCTTTTGAGACCAGAGGGAAGATTATTTATCCGAACCTTAAAAAGTTTTGATAAAGAATATCACTCCAGCAAAAATAAATAGATTTTGAAACTGTATGAAATTGAGCAGGACACTTTAAAAATCATGCAGCATTAATGGAAATAATAATGATAAAATGCAACCAATCCTCTGCTAAACTACAGCATGTGGGATTGATACTGATTTATTATCCCAGTACTCACCATTATAAATAGTCTGACTGTGGCCACGGGGGAAATTAATTTCTATAGAACAGAGATATTCCAAAACTTGCCAAGGTGGTGATTGACTAGAGGAATTCTTGGGGGGCGGGGGCTAGAAGGAAGCTGCACACAAAAGGTTTAGCAGCTGCAGCCTCAGCTATACTGGTTCATAAAATAACTAGTAACAGAAAATGCAAACCACAAATATATAGAGGAGGAGAAGATACATGCCATGGCTTGAAGTTACTAAACATAACATGCCAGGAAACAGAAATAATTGAAGTTATTTGCTCGTAGGAGTGGAAATCACTTGGCTCCTGTTCTTACAAATAAATCATTTAGTATAACCTATCCACCAGGATGTTGTGCTCCAAAACTTGCCACCCGTATTGATTTTCAAGCCATTCTGCATTCACTCTAGCACCATTACGATCTAAGCTGATTTAACAGAGATTTAACACTATTGGTTTCCTTCACTGAACTCTGGTGCAAGCATGATGAGTTGCTTAAGTACAACATCCTGAAGATAAACAAGGGCACTGCATGTGTAAAACTGGGTTCTAAGGCAGCTGACAAATGCTAGTTCTGTACACCTGATTGGCTGATCAGGGGGTGTGAGGAAAAGGAAGTGCTTGAATTGTCACAAAGCCAGGCCATGAGCTGCAAATGCAGAACCCAATGGAAAAAGGAGGGGAGTTAGTGACACACCAGCCATCAGTAAGAAGGGAAGGAAGTTCAGAAAACAAATACAAGCCCCTTGAGCCGCCTGCCTTTCTTCTAGCCAAACTTTTTTTCTGGCAGTGGGAAGCAACAAATCAATTCTGTTTTGCTCCAAAGGGCAGTTTGTGTTTAATTTGTTGGTGCTGTTACAAATGAGGCAGGAAAATCTGGGAGCTGGAGTTCTGTCTCTGTGCCAGCGTTTTGGTTGGCAAGCAAATTTTAAAACCTGTGTGAAAATAACATAAAACATAGCTGCCCTTGTGTGACTGCAGCCTTTGAACAGAAATTGGCACCTTCCTCACTCATTCCACATCCTTACAGAATTTCTCAAGGGGCTTAATTTAGGTAACAGATTTTGGGTAATTCTACAAATGCATTTTTTTCTTTTCTCGTCTCTTTTAATAGATATCTAGATATCTCCCCAGTTCTTGCCTTTACGTTGCCATTCTCAGTGTTTCTACTGCCCATAAAGACCATTTCTATACTAGAAAAAGGCTCTCTCGTGTGTTAAAATTCTAGTGTAGATGCGGTAGTTGCAGTTCAAACATACTAACTGTTTGAGATAAAATCCAAGGATGAGCACAGGGTTTAAAATCGACCAGCTAACACATTAAAACTTCAACTGCCTTGGTCTATGTTAAGATTTTAACATGCTAGTTAACGTATTAAAAAACACCTTTTTTCGCAGAAAAGACAAAGCTGAAGTCTCCTGGTGGAACTTATCAGTAAGTTGCATCACACTGGATGTGTTGTAGTGTGAAGATACACAATTTCATAGTGAATGGCAATAGCCCCCTAATGACAATTTGAGAAAATTGACAATGACTAACCTCACTTTTCTCACTTTCAGAAGGCTCTCTTAGTACAGAGTAAAACAACAGCCTTTCTAGGATGACAAAACTACAGCTGTCATCTTCCTTCTTAGTACAAGCCACTGTACCACACTGAGGATTTTTGCTGAGGATAATGTATTTACTAGTGTCATAGTTATAAAATTCTTTTGAATTTGTTGGTTATTTAAACTGCACGTTGATAAATTTGCAGTACTGAAATATCAAGTTTAAAAAAAAAATCTTTCTTTCCAAAGGAGAATATTGGCAGCTTCTGTAGACAGATAATGAGACAGTTCCTAAGATGGTATGCTCTCAACTGATTTTACAATGACACTTCATTTATAAGTCCTTTAGAATGTGTGTGAGGGACGGGTGGGGATATGGGAGGTGGGGGGATTTAAAATACTATTATATAACATGGAGCTGGAACCTATGTCCAAGCAAGAATTGGACCCTCCCTCTTCAGCTGTCACATGCTACCTCCTACCCTGTTTTGTTTTTTCCTTTCCCCATCTTCCACTACAGCGCTTAAAACCTAGGGACTGTACAACAAATCACGTGGACTGAACTAATAGTGGGAGGATTTTATTGTAATGTTTTCATAGTTTTATTATCATTAACTGCCTGACTTATAGTCACTAGACTCAGGTTTAGGGAATAATATAGAAATCTTGTAAATTTAGCCTATTGCTTATTTGTCTTTGTGCACAGAGCTCAGATGCAATAAAGCCAATTTAAAAGTGAAACTCAAACAGGCTGCTTGAAAACATGTTAAATCCTCAAGATGGTGTTAGATGGCTCCAGGCACAGAGATGCTTATGCACAGCAGCTCTGAAACACTCATAGCTGAATCTTTTCAAGCTAGTGCCTCCATATTTCCAGTCTGATCCCTGCAGGGACTGGCAAAAATTGAGAAATCAACAACAACAACTGGCTTTAGGAGTTGGAATTTATGGCTGGAAATGCTGATGGCGTACTGCATCATACTAGGCTCACTATTTCTAGCAGTTTGGTGGCTACCTCCCACCCCCCTCCTGCTTTTCCAGTCTGGTTGCTGCTTTCTCGACATCTGTTTTCCTTCTGCATCACAGTTCCTACGGTGAAAACTGCTCCATGGTGCCATCATGAGGGAGACATTGGTACATCACCCCACCAACTTCCCATCAAGTAAAATGCTTCCAACTTCGCAGGAAGAGAAAAACAAAAGATTGATATCTTAATATTGACAAAGAAGAGGTGTTTCTAATGAAACATCTGAAGTTCGCATATCTAAACAAGTGAACACATGTAATACAGTATATATTTGACTTACAAAATAATGCAAAAGGAACTACATGATCAAAAGAAAAGAGGAGGGAAGAAGTATTATAACAAAGGGGAAAGTGTCCAAATAAAGCCTCTGAACATCCGTGGGCCATGTCTGTAATGCTCAAGTATGACAAACTATCATGTGAAAAATACAAGATGTGGTTTAAGATGTTGAATTGTGCCCTTTTCTTCATTTTAAAATAAGCCAAATCCTACATCCAATGGGTCATTAACCCTTGCTAGGTCAGGCTTTTTTCCTGTTACCAGATTTTAATAGTATGTGGCTCTGTACAGCACACTTCACACCTGAAATATCTCAAACACCTAAACAACTTAATGAGTTGGGTGTTAGGGCAGCCATTTTGTGCTCAGCAATCACTTTCATGCAGATCTGTATATAAACATCTGCATTTACAGGGAAAAAGAGTGCCACTGGATTTTATATTCTTTCCTAAAAAGCAACAGAGGGTCTTGTGGCACCTTTAAGACTAACAGATGTATTGGAGCATAAGCTTTCATGAGTGAATGTCCATGTACATGCTTCTGACGAAGTGGGCATTCACCCACGAAAGCTTATGCTCCAATACATCTGTTAGTCTTAAAGGTGCCACAGGACCCTCTGTTGCTTTTTACAGATCCAGACTAACACGGCTACCCCTCTGATACTATATTCTTTCCTGTAAACCAACAGAAACTAGTAGATATGACACTCCAACAGAAAATGAAATCCTCTCTCAAATCACCTATTAACCCTCATTCCTTCCAAGAATTTCTCTTCTAACTTCAAGTTATCCAGCATGGCACAGATGCTTGCACTTACAAACAGCCCCACTGACGTCAATAGGGTTCTCTGCAGGTATCCTCCATCCTGATCTGTTTGCTGGATGGGAGCCTTCAAATAAAAGTTCTTAAGGGCAGGGACATGTACTAAGCTAAGGGCATGACCATAAAAACACATACTCTGGACTGAAATGCTCACTATTGTGAGTAGTTCTATTGAAAACAGTGGGCCCAGCTGTCCTAGAGGACACTAGGTGCCGTAGTAAATGTTTGTCACTGTCCTCCCACACCCCTTTTTAATATAATTATTACTAGATAAATTCTTACCCAAAGTACAGTAACTTTGTAGTACAGTAATGTCCTAGTACTGTATTGCATTGTCAACAAAGAGGTGGAGCCCAACTCCTGGTTTTTAATCGGATTAGCCATAAACACACACATGGTCTATACAAACATCAGGAAAGAAGGGTCTGCCCACTCAGCCACTCTCTTTTGGGGAGAAAGCAGTAACATAATTCAGAGCAATGACTCAGAATCTTTACCATCAAGCCGCACATTATTCAAAGCAAGTGAGCTTAGGCCCCTACCTTCATGTATGCTAGAGAGAATATTGGCTATATCAACAATCATAAATGTAATTCTAAAGTATAGGGAATGTCTCAAGTGGATGATCATGCTTTTTGTGAATGTAGATTATCCAGATGTGGAAAGCCTGATCTTAATTGACCCTGGAATGACCCACAAGCCTGCACAAGAACAAAATGGGGCTTGGACTCAAGGGGAGCCTTCTTCCTCTGCCCCCCCCCCCCCCTTCCATTCTGTCTCTTCACATGTTTCCCTTTTGAGTGCCTGTCTCCCTCCCATTTTATTTTCCTCAGCCTTTCACCCTGCACTCCCTTGAGGCCTGCTATTCTTTCCCCCACTCTGTCCTTCTCACACGCCTGCCAGACCCTGAGGCAGCCAGCGGCACTCACTCATCTCCATTCTCAGTCAGTCCACACTAGCTGGGCATTTCTGGGTCTGGGAGAGGTCATGGAGAATAGAGGAAAAGAAACAAGCTCTCTGCCTTCAGTGCTGGTGCCACAGTTGCCTCCCCACAGTCCGATAGTTCCTCCATCTTGTTATTTTAGACCTCCAAAAAAAAAAAAAAGTTTTGTTCTTTATGTACATTATTTTCCCTGGTAAATCTAAGTTGTATTAGGTCACAAATCTTTGATTACAATGGACTCAATTTTGAAGTCCTTACACAGGTAAAACTCTCACTTAAATGTCACTGTTTGATGCAGGATTTAGCCCCGTGTGATTAGTGGAAAGTTTTACTAGAGTTTAGCAGATGGCGGATGCTGTGCAGCCAAAGCTATGAATATGAGAGATGTGTTGGAGAGAAGCCTGTTTCTTCCAAGACACAGTGGAGTGGTTTTAAATTGTGAAATTAATTTTGAAACACTGTTTTTAAGTGCATGAATACAGAGAATAAAAGCAAATTAGTGAAAAGGCAGAAATGGCAGATATCTTATTCCTGTTGGATGTCAATAAGTTAGGTGCCTAACTGCCATTTATGCCTTGGATTATCTCCCCCTGCAACTTTATACCCATCCCTGCCACACCACAGAAGGAGGTTCACCCTGCAGTCAGTTTAAAAAGCAAAGACAACGGGGCCTTAAGTAGCTATAACAGAGTTACCAGGGATTTTGTTTTGAGTACCAAAAATTGCGCAGAGTCTATGCAGGAGGAATGCTGATTTACTGTAACTCTCCTAACTGTCACTACAGACAGAAATATGACACACATGGATGTCACCTCTCAGTTCGAGAGGCTTATGTTCAGAAAAAGAGTATGAAAGTAATATAGCTAAATTTGATAGCATCAAAAATGTTGGTAGAAAAATATCTTATTTCCCAATTTGCTTGTCTTCTATAAAACACTGAAGTGTAACTTAGTTTTATAGTACTAGTAGAAGCAGATCTTTCCTTTGCCACATATGCTTTGCAGAACTGTTAGATGCTGTCGGCTTGCTTTTTAAATTTGTGTTGCTTTTTTGTGTAGTTTATCATAGCTTGAGGGCACAATGCCCTTGACTTCACTCCTTAAATACTAAAGGTTCAATTTGTTCTTTATTGTGTTGTTGCACTGACATTTCCCTTTGCAGCAACATGTCTTTCAGTCTAAAGTAAGATGACAAACCTACGGTTCTTTTAAAGACTATTTTAACTCTGTTGAGGTAATTCTTTCCTTTGGGACTTAAGTAGGGGTTAATTAAGTTGAATTTTTGGGTTATGTTTTATAATGAACATGGACTCAGATGAACTTTTAATATAAACAATGACTCCCCCATCCCCCCCACCAATGCACTTATGGTCAGAAAAACATGTCTATGACATCTTCAGTCTATGTACAGTCATCTCTGCTTATAATGGTGACAAGGAGAGTTTTTACTTCAACTTAATTTCTGTTAGTTTTGCAGAGTATGGTTATATTCTCACTGCAGAGTATTTATTATTGGTGAAGATGCAGACCTGGAAAGAATCCATCTTGACTTTCAGACCACTTTTCAGAGTGTCTGGGGGGCTGTAGTTAGAAAAAAATTCTTAATTTGACTTAATTAAAATGTAGTAATTGTTTAAAAAACAGCGAACGATGGATACCTAGTGGAACAAGCAACCTCAACTGTACGTATGTAATATTCCCTCACCTGTTGCCCAATGTCATCGCTCCCCTTGTGATGTCTCATTCAACACCACATGGCAAAGGTCTGTCAGTTCTTCAAATAAAGCAGTAAGAATGCCTCTGGCATTGTACTAGTCAAGGATGGTCTAGGCATGCTTGGTCCTACCTCAGTGAGATGGACTAGATAAGCTCATGAGGTCCCTTCCAGGCCTACACATCTATTATTCCAAAAGACAGTCTATTATTCTAATATTCTAGTACAGGGGTCGGCAACGTTTGGCATGTGGCTCGCCAGGGTAAGCACCCTGGCAGGCCGGGCCAGTTTATTTACCTGCTGATGCGGCAGGTTCGGCCCCTATTGGCCCGGGACAGCGAACTGCGGCGAGTGGGGGCCGCGATCGGCCAAACCTGCTGCGTCAGCAGGTAAATAAACTGGCCCAGCCCGCCAGGGTGCTTACCCTGGCGAGCCGCGTGCCAAACGTTGCCGACCCCTATTCTAGTATTCTTCTAATATGTTTGCTTGAAAACTAAGTACTGAGCATTCTCTCTCTCAGGTGCTTGACTGGAAGTTCCTTGCTCACAGACTCGGGGCTAAATGATTGTGGGGTTGAAAAGGAATTTCCCCCCAGGTCAGATTGGCAATGACCTTGAGAGCTTTTCACCTTTTTTTGCACAGTATGAGTATGGGTTACGTGCCAGGATTATCTGGGTATATAATTTCCCTGCCATTGCAGAGATCTCAGGCATTGATGCACCTCGGTCCCTCCTATTCTCAGCTTGCAGCATATAAATTGTCTAGTCTTCTGTAGGTTGTAATACTTTGGGCTAATTTCAGTTGTTGGGTTAGTGTGAAGGTGCTGGATGGCGCTGAGGGCCTGTGCAATATGGGAGGTCAGACTACATGATGGGTGGTGCCTTCTGGCCTTAAACTCTATGACTACGGCCTGTTCTACACTAAGAAATTAGGTCAGCATAGTAATGGGACTTAGGGGTGTGAAAAATCCACACCCCATAGCGACACAATTAAACCAAGCTAGCCCCTGTGTAGACCGTGCTAGGTTGATAGGAGAATTCTCCCATCAATCTAGCTACTGTTTCTCGCAGAGGTGGACTACCTATGCCGATAGGGGAACCCCTCCCATCAGCACAGGTACAATCTTCACTTAAGTGCTACAGTGGCACTGCTGCAGAGTTTTAAGTGTAGACGAACACTCAGTAGCAGATAGTGATTCTGATAAAGGAAAACAAATTTCCATGATCCCCTCACTACTGAATATAATTATACTTAACAGAATAAATTTAACATAGCCCTTTTCTAGGATTACATTTTCTCTCTCTCTCTTTTTTTTTTTTAAAATAAAGCAAGCTAGTTATCTAAAGCATCAAAGGAACTGACCAACGCGCTGAAGTTACCTATAAAGATATCTTCCTAGATATAAAGCTGAATTCAATAAGTGGAGCAGAATTACAGCAGGTAAAACAGAAAACTACTTAATATTTTTCATAAAAACTTCAACATGGGAGCTCCCAATAATGCTTACCCATCATGGCCAGCCCCAGACACATTGACATATGTTGTAAAGACTATGTATTTTCCCATTACCTTTAAAACTTATCTGCTCTTAAAGTTTTGCTTTGCCCTTTTTTCAGTCACAGCTTCAATTAGATTAGAAAGCTATTTCAACTCCTTCACATTTAGCCTTGTAATTTAATGCCAAACTTGTGATACTCTAATAGGCTTTAATTTTCGAAGAGCAGGTGCTCATTACTTGGACAGTTTCCTTTCTTTAAGGTGTCATGTTTGCCTCAATTTCTAGATGTCCATCACAATCACTAGGTGCTTTTGAAAATCTGGGCCCCGGGTTCTCATCCTGATTCTATCACTGACTTGTGCACTCTCTCTCTCTGTGTGCTTTTGTCTAAACCTTGTAGCAAGTGTGGTCCTGTTTCCTCTGTGAGCACGGTCACACTTCAATTAAGATTGATGGAGATAACTGATGAGAACACCATTACCATGCACTCCTTACAAGGCACCTGAAGGATAAGAAACAGCCATAATTCAGTACCAACAACTGAGAGGATGTAAAAGTTGGAAACACCAGAGATCAAAGTACAAGATAAAAAAATGGCTTCTCAAAACCAAAAATGTCCATATTCCACTTTTTGTCTTTCCAGTTTGCCATCTTGTTCAGATTCTACATTTTGCAAATAACGCCATGTACAAGTTAAACAAATGTAACCACCTCCTCTCTGTAATGGGATGCAAGGAAGATGTAGAAAAGTCCAAGTAGTACATCCTCGCAAAACAAAACAGCTCTCTACCCCTGGCCCAAACCAACCAACCAACCAAACCCAAGTAAGGCCTTTTAACTGTTTCCATGTCCACTAAGTACTAGTAGCATTGAGAGAAGGGGACCACCTATCAGAATGATCATTGTAGTTGCTCTGACCAACATGCTGTCTATTGCCTGAAAGGCAGCATCTGTGTCTGGATGCTAACGGAGAAGTAACATGCCTGCTCAGTGGTTTCTGACTCTGTGGTAATCAGCTCTCCACAGCTCATCGTAAAAGAAGCTGCACACCTTCTTAACAGTTTTCTTGATAACTGTAGTAGGTCTTAGCCGGGGCTCGACCCTTCCGGGCAGGAGGGGAGCCACACCGACTCGCTACTGTGGGAACAAGCAGTCAGTTAGTCCCGAAGCTCCGGCTCTTTGGTGCAGGGCTGGAGCAACCACAGTTAAAGCTCAGGCCCTTGACTGCAGGGGCGGAGCAAACACAGTGAAGCTCAGACCCTTGACTGTAGGGACTGCGCGAGCCAACAGTTCAGAGCCCAGGCCCTGGATCAGGGCGGGGCAAACACAGTTAAGCTCAGGCCCTTGTTGGCAGGGGCTGAGCGAGCAAGCAGTTCAGAAGCCCAGGCCCTGGATCAGGGCGGGGCAAACACAGGTAAGCTCAGGCCCTTGTTTGCAGGGGCTGAGCGAGCAAATAGTTCAGAGCCCAGGCCCTGGATCAGGGCGGGGCAAACACAGTTAGGCTCAGGCCCTTGTTTGCAGGGGGCTGAGTGAGCAAACAGTTCAGAGCCCAGGTAAGGCACGCCTAGGCTTTCTGTAGCCGAGCGTTGGGTGAGGGGGAAACCTGCCACCCGTGAGCGGGGGTGGCAGGGGGGGAACGCAGGCCCACCCACTCCACTGCGTTCCAGCCCGGGGCCCTAGCAGCGGTTACTGCCGCTGCTGGTCAGTGGGGTATCCAGACCGCAACACACTGACATAGGCTCACACTCGGTTGCAGCCGGACCGGGGTCGGCTACCCCCGGGCTACTTCCACGATCCCCCTCAAAGCCTACCTCGTTCGTCGCGCCGGGCTCGGGCCAGTCCATCTGCATGGGCTCCTCTCTGCCAGGGCTCGGTGGCAGGTCCGGTAGCTCTGCCGGGAAGTCAGGCCAACGGTCCTCAGGGTAGCAGCAGGGGCGGAGGGGTTCGGGTACAGTCTCACCCTCAGGGTTGGTGGGGTGGGGTTCCCAGGGATTCTCCCAGTGACGGGAGCGGACGGGCTCCAGTGGCTCCTCCTCGTAGCGTGCCCGGGGTAGCTCGGGCCAGCTAGGGTCCAGGCCTCAGTCTTCGGCGGTCTCCTGGCCGGGAGCTCCCGGCCACACGTCTGCTCCCTGCGGTGGCTGGCCGCCGACTGAGCTCTGGCGGCCGGCCTTTATACTTCCTGTCCCGCCCCTTGACTTCCGGGGGGCGGGGACAGGTGGTGGTGGTCCCACCCACTCTGGTGCCTGCATGTGGGCTCCCTCTTCTGGGCAGGAGGGGAGCCACACCGACTCACTACAATAACCAACAGTTTCAGAGTCCACAGCTGGAGTTGATGTGGCATATATGTAGACTACTCCCATGCGGCGACCATAACATGCCTGACTTGTTCATTATTGATTCTAGTTTTTCAGTAACTTACACCCCCCCCCCCCACTCCAGGCACTGCAGTATCAAACTGCCTCCCAGGTACTGTGTACCATATAGTTAAAAACAAAGAAACAATATTTCTTTCCAGCTGTACGAGAAATAGCTTAGTTACTTCCTAGGGTTTTATTAATTTGTTTATATAACTGGGTGTGTTGTGTTGTTTGAAGAAACTAAGGGGAAGCCAAATCAGAAGAACATTTTGCTTTTATTTCTGAAAGCAGGCATGGAACCTATTCACATACTTTATTCTCATGTAACTATGAGCCATGATTCAGTCCTCAGAGCATCTCATTTTACACCACTCTGGAAATATATCCCAAGATGGTTTACCCTGCCTGCCATCTTTATAAGTAATTTGTACTCTGGAAAAAAAGTGTCTAGATTGCTATCTTTCCAGAATGCACAACAATGCAAGATTGAAGAAGTTAGAAATAGATATTTGTATGTCAGGTGATTTAAATCTAGCATGGGATATATCCATTCCCTTAGTGGAAAAAACACTAACAAAACTCTTCCTTTTACCACAATCTCACACAGAGTAGGAGATTACTTAATCTAGACTTTGAGAAGAGAAATATTGTTGTATCTTTGCCTCTGCTTGGGTTCTTTGGCATACCTGACAATGCTTCTGATTTTTATTGCTTTAACTCATCCAATGCAAGATTGTCTCTTGGCCTCTAACATTCCAGCCAGAATAGGCTGGCTTGGCTCTCCCTTTAGTCTATCACTGCCACTGTTTAATAGGCCGCAGACCTTCAGCTGTCCCTTATCTTCTGTCAGTCCAGAAAGAAGCTAGGAATTGAAACCAAAGCATTTGTCTCTAGTCAGAGCACAAGGATGCTCTATGTCTCAATTTTCACTCTATTAAATGAGTTAGATTCCTGATAGTAATTTGAAATTCCTGAAAAGCAACCGCTCCTCTTAAAAACCTATGTTCTATATAATTGTATGTGATGTATCATCACTCAAGATGAAACACAACCCCACCAAAAGTGGTCTTAAAGGTTTATTAATCTGTAAGACTTATTTTAAAAATGGAAAGGTAGGTTTTGTGCAAAGGATTAGAAGTCTGTACATATTTTGTAAACCTTTCCAGATACTTACACATTTTCATGAACTTCCTGTACAATTTTTTACTTTGGTAATTACAGTAAATATTTTGAATGTTGGCAAAAATCTTAAAGGCCCTGTATCTTGCTAAACTCAGAATGCCAATCCCACAAGTTGCTGACAACCTCCATGTTAGGAGCTGAATGCTTTCAACTCCCATCCATTTCAATCACAGCTGTAGATTCTCAGTCCCTTGCAGGACTGGACCCAGAGAACATAAAAAAATATAGCCAAATACAAACTACATTGCATTAAACATTAAGAGTATCCGATAAAGCAGCAACATTACACTTGAACCAATTTTCAAAAAAATTTATATATATACATATACATATATATATACATATATATACATATACACACACATTTTTTGAATTAACAGATATCCCCACATAATAAAAGTGCAACTGTACAGATAAAAATGGCCATATTTACGGACCTGTTATCCCAACAGCTGTTCAAAATTTGAAAAGTTTCTAACAGTTTATTTTCAGTTCAGCTGCAATATTTTTCCCTGTTAAACCTTTGAAAGACCACAAGTCTGAAGCCAGACATTTTCATTTTGTTGTAATTCAATACACATTTATCAAAAAACATTGCTGGCTAGCACTGTCAAACTTATTGTTTTGCTTTAACTTTTCTTCTTGCATCCTTATGTTTCTTCCGGCATTCCTGGAAATATTAAAATGTTAAATGGCATTAAATGCAGTTTATAAACTCAAAAATTGCTCTTTGAAATCTGCTTTGCTTGTATATTTAACAGAAATTAACCAGCTCTGGTAGATATACGGAATCAATAGTTTAAGTGGACATCAAACACGAATTGTACATATTATACAGACAGTTAATTTTTATTTTACAAAATTCCCTGGTCTTGGTATGATATTAGGCCATTCTGAAAGTCCAAATAATTCATTTTTATTAATATAAACAAAATAAGCCACTTCTTTTAACAAGCAACTCCTCCCCTCCCATCATAATGAACTCTCTCAATTGTTACTGAATTACAGCTTTAATCACTCACCTCAAGTAACAATCTACGTCTGTTTTCCCAATTATCTTTTTCTTCATTGAGGTTTGATGATCTGCAGAATAGCTTAGGACCATCTACACAAGAGATGCATCAGAACAACTTTGAGCCAGGTTAAACACAATGTAACCGTTTTCTTTCTTATAAGCTTTTGTTTGAAAAAATTGTAGTAACGTTATAAATTACCGTATATTCTCGTTCATAAGCTGAGTATTTTTCGTAAAAAAATGACGCATCAAAGAGCGGGGGTCGGCTTATAAACGGGTCTATGCCAAAATTTGATGATTTTAAACTCTTATGAAAAAAGAAGAACAGGAGTACTTGTGGCACCTTAGAGACTAACAAATTTATTAGAGCATAAGCTTTCGTGGACTACAGCCCACTTCTTCGGATGCATATAGAAGGAACATATATTGAGGAGATATATATACACACATACAGAGAGCATAAACAGGTGGGAGTTGTCTTACCAACTCTGAGAGGCCAATTAATTAAGAGAAAAAAAAAAACTTTTGAAGTGATAATCAAGATAGCCCAGTACAGACAGTTTGATAAGAAGTGTGAGCATACTTACAAGGGGAGATAGAATCAATGTTTGTAATGGCTCAGCCATTCCCAGTCCTTATTCAAACCGGAGTTGATTGTGTCTAGTTTGCATATCAATTCTAGCTCAGCAGTCTCTCGTTGGAGTCTGTTTTTGAAGTTTTTCTGTTGTAATATAGCCACCCGCAGGTCTGTCACTGAATGACCAGACAGGTTAAAGTGTTCTCCCACTGGTTTTTGAGTATTTTGATTCCTGATGTCAGATTTGTGTCCATTAATTCTTTTGCGTAGAGACTGTCCGGTTTGGCCAATGTACATGGCAGAGGGGCATTGCTGGCACATGATGGCATATATCACATTGGTAGATGTGCAGGTGAACAAGCCCCTGATGGTATGGCTGATGTGATTAGGTCTTATGATGATGTCACTTGAAGAGATATGTGGACAGAGTTGGCATCGGGGTTTGTTACAAGGATAGGTTCCTGGGTTAGTGGTTTTGTTCAGTGATGTGTGGTTGCTGGTGAGTATTTGCTTTAGGTTGGGGGGTTGTCTGTAAGCGAGGACAGGTCTGTCTCCCAAGATCTGTGAGAGTAAAGGATCATCTTTCAGGATAGGTTGTAGATCTCTGATGATGCGCTGGAGAGGTTTTAGTTGGGGGCTGAAGGTGACAGCTAGTGGTGTTCTGTTATTTTCTTTGTTGGGCCTGTCTTGTAGGAGGTGACTTCTGGGTACTCGTCTGGCTCTGTCAATCTGTTTTTTCACTTCAGCAGGTGGGTATTGTAGTTTTAAGAATGCTTGATAGAGATCTTGTAGGTGCTTGTCTCTATCCAAGGGATTGGAGCAAATGCGGTTATATCTTAGAGCTTGGCTGTAGACAATGGATCGTGTGGTGTGTCTTGGATGGAAGCTGGAGGCATGTAGGTAAGTGTAGCGGTCAGTAGGTTTCCGGTATAGGGTGGTATTTATGTGACCATCGCTTATTAGCACAGTAGTGTCCAGGAAATGGACCGCTTGTGTGGATTGATCTAGGCTGAGGTTGATGGTGGGATGGAAATTATTGAAATCATGGTGAAATTCCTCAAGGGCTTCTTTTCCATGGGTCCAGATGATGATGTAGATGTCATCAATGTAGCGCAAGTAGAGTAGGGGCGTTAGGGGACGAGAGCTAAGGAAGCGTTGTTCTAAGTCAGCCATAAAAATGTTGGCATATTGTGGGGCCATGCGGGTACCCATAGCAGTGCCGCTGACTTGAAGGTATATATTGTCCCCAAATGTGAAATAGTTGTGGGTGAGGACAAAATCACAAAGTTCAGCCACCAGGTTAGCTGTGACATCATCAGGGATACTGTTCCTGATAGCTTGTAGTCCATCTTTGTGTGGAATATTGGTGTAGAGGTCTTCTACGTCCATAGTGGCCAGGATGGTGTTTTCTGACAAAGCACAGGAACAAATCTGTACAGACACATGCCTAGAACCCCGACCAGGGGTATTCTATTTGCTACCCAAGATCCATAAACCTGGATATCCTGGACGCCCCATCATCTCAGGCATTGGCACCCTAACATCAGGCTTGTCTGGTTATGTAGACTCTCTCCTCAGACCCTACGCTACCAGCACTCCCAGCTATCTTCGAGACACCACTGACTTCCTGAGGAAACTACAATCCATCGGTGATCTTCCAGAAAACACCATCCTGGCCACTATGGACGTAGAAGCCATGTGATATATGCCATCATGTGCCAGCAATGCCCCTCTGCCATGTACATTGGCCAAACCGGACAGTCTCTACGCAAAAGAATTAATGGACACAAATCTGACATCAGGAATCAAAATACTCAAAAACCAGTGGGAGAACACTTTAGCTTGTCTGGTCATTCAGTGACAGACCTGCGGGTGGCTATATTACAACAGAAAAACTTCAAAAACAGACTCCAACGAGAGACTGCTGAGCTAGAATTGATATGCAAACTAGACACAATCAACTCCGGTTTGAATAAGGACTGGGAATGGCTGAGCCATTACAAACATTGATTCTATCTCCCCTTGTAAGTATGCTCACACTTCTTATCAAACTGTCTGTACTGGGCTATCTTGATTATCACTTCAAAAGTTTTTTTTTTTCCTCTTAATTAATTGGCCTCTCAGAGTTGGTAAGACAACTCCCACCTGTTTATGCTCTCTGTATGTGTGTATATATATATCTCCTCAATATATGTTCCATTCTATATGCATCTGAAGAAGTGGGCTGTAGTCCACGAAAGCTTATGCTCTAATAAATTTGTTAGTCTCTAAGGTGCCACAAGTACTCCTGTTCTTCTTTTTGCGGATACAGACTAACAAGGCTGCTACTCTGAAACCTGTCATTAAACTCTATGGAATCATTAAATTGAATATCTAATAGATTGTAGTTTTGTTTACCTGGAGCGTCTGCAGGCATGGAGCCCCTCGGCTACCTGTGGCCGCGGTTCGCCATTCCAAGTCAAGTGGTTCCCGCAGCTCCCATTTGCTGGGAACGGCAAACCGTGGAGACTGGGAGCTGAGGGGCTCCGTGCCTGTGAACGCTCCAGGTAAACAAAGGTCCAGGCCCGCTAGCGGCTTACCCTAACGGGCCAGGAGCCAAAGTTTGCCAACCCCTGAAATATAGGGTTGGCGTATGAAAGGGTCATATAGTTTTTGATATTTTTACCTAACCATCTGGGGGGGAGGGAGGGGGGAGGGTCGGCTTATAAAGGAACGGGCTAATGAATAAGTATATATGGTAATTTGAACTTGTGTATGGAAAGTTACCAGGACAAGCTATTTTGAATTTATAAGAGAGACATTGTTTTAGCTCAAATTTTAATAACAAACCATTGGTGAAAATATGGACTTGTGTCTTCTTTTTTAGATTTATTCACCTTAAACCCTGCTTCTAGCAGTCTATTTATAATGCACCTATCAAACCACGTAGGTGCATTAACCATACATTTTAAAAAAACCCAAACATGTCCCAAGACAAAGACAATGGAAACTCCACACTATGCAATCCTTTCAAAAAAGCAAACTTAAGTCACTTTCTCCAATAATGCTTGGGTAAGTAGGAGAGCCTTGCAATTGATCCTCAAGCAGATGGCTGGTTTTACAGCGTAAAGTGCCTTAACGGTTCTCAAAATGTAGCTTTAACACAGGACCTTCTAATTCTTTTTAGGTGACACATCTGAGGAACTGTCCCACATTGAGATGTCCCACATTAGAGGTTTTTCAACAAATTGATAAATTAAACAATAAGAAGTCACCAGGACCAGATACTGAAATTCTGAAACATTCTAATTAATCCTTATACCACCCCATATGAATTAAATATTATACTTATATAATTTGTTACAATGCCTCTTTCTTAAATTCCATCATCCTGTAGGAAAAATTTGGATAAGTTCAGTTGTACCTCTTAATCTTTCATCATCTTTGGAAAAGAAGAAAAATCTACTCGTCTTCATCTGTGGTAAAGACTGAGACCTGGAAAGAAAGAAATTTTAGTCTCAGACAGACGAGCAGACACTACTATCCCATTCCAAGTGCCAAAAATCATCCTCCATGAAAGGCAAATTATTTTCTAAACACTTAAGCATTTTAAAGAGGAGAGGCAATTATTGATTTAGTCCTAAGTGGAGCACCTGGTCCAAGAGGTGAATATACCTGGACCGCTTGGTAATAGTGATCATAATATAATTAAATTTAACATCCCTGTGGCGGGGAAAACACTACAACAGCCCAACACAGCAGCATTTAATTTTGGAAAGGAGAACTACACAAAAATGAGGAAGTTAGTTCAACAGAAATTAAAAGATATATTGCCAAAAGTGAAATCCCTGCAAGCTGCATGGCAACTTTTTAAAGACACTATAATAGAGGCTCAACTTACATGTATACCCTAAATTAAAAAACAGAGAACTAAAAAAGTGCCACCATGGCTAAACAACAAAGTAATAGAAGCAGTGAGAGGCAAAAAGTCATCCTTTAAAAAGTGAAGTTAAATCCTAGTGAGGAAAATAGAAAGTATCATAAACTCTGGCAAGTGAAGTGTAAAAACTTAATTAGTAGTAAGGCCAAAAAAGAATTTCAAAAACAGCTAACCAAAGACTCAAAAAGTAATAGCAAAAGAATTTATAAGTACATCAGAAGCAGGAAGTCTGCTAAACAACCAGTGGAGCCACTGGACATTCAAGATGCTAAAGGAGCACTCAAGGACGATAAGGCCATTGCGGAGAAACTAAACGAATTCTTTGCATCGGTCTTCACGTCTGAGGATGTGAGGGAGATTCCCAAATCTGAGCCATTCTTTTTAGGTGACAAATCTGAGGAACTGTCCCACATTGAGATGTCATTAGAGGTTTTTCAACAAACTGATAAATTAAATAGTAATAAGTCACCAGGACCAGATGGTATTTACCCAAGAATTCTGAAGGAACTCAAATGTGAAATTGCAGAACTACTAACTGTGGTTTGTAAATCAGCTTGTCTACCAAATGACTGGGGGATAGCTAATATCACACAAGAGGTGATCCTGGCAATTACAGACCAGTAAGCCTGACTTCATTACCGGGCAAACTGGTTAAAACTATAGTAAATAACAGAGTTGTCAGACACATAGATGAACATAATTTGTTGGGGAAGAATCAACATGATTTTTGTAAAGGGAAATCATGCCTCACCAATCTACTAGAATTCTTTGAGGGGGTCAACAAGCATGTGGATAAGGGGGATCCAGTGGATATAGTGTACTTAGATTTTCAGAAAGCCTTTGACAAAGTCCCTCACCAAAGGCTCTTAAGCAAAGTATGCTGTCATGGGATAAGAGGGAAGGTCCTCTCAGGGATCTGTAACTGGTTTTCAAAATGGAGAGAGGTAAATAGTGGTGTCTCCCAGGAGTCTGGGACAAGCACTATTCAACATATTCATAAATGATCTGGCAAAAAAGGGTAAACAGAGAGGTGGCAACATTTGCAGATGATACAAAACTACTCAAGACAGTTAAGTCCCAAGCAGACTGCGAAGAGCTACAAACGGATCTCACAAAACTGGGTAACCGGGCAACAGAATGGCAGATGAAATTCAATGCTGATAAATGCAAAGTAATGCACATTGGAAAACATAATCCCAACTATGCATATAAAATGATGCGGTCTAAATTAGCTGTTACCACTCAAGGAAGAGATCTTGGAGTCATAGTGGATAGTTCTCTGAAAACATCCACTCACTGTGCAGCGGGGGTCAAAAAACTAACAGAATTTTGGGAATCATTAAGAAAGGGATAGATAATAAGACAGAAAATATCATACTGTCTCTATATAAATCCATGGTACGCCCACATCTTGAATACTGCGTGCAGATGTGGTCGCCCCATCTCAAAAAAGATATATTAGAATTGGAAAAGGTTCAGAAAAGGGCAACAAAAATGATTAAGGGTATGGGACGGCTTCCATATGAGGAGAGATTAATAAAACTGGGACTTTTCAGCTTGGAAAAGAGACGACTAAAGGGGGATATGATAGAGGTCTATAAAATCTTGACTAGTGGGGAGAAAGTAAATAAGGAAGTGTTATTTATTCCTTCTCATAACAGAAGAACTAGAGGTTACCACATGAAATTAACAGGCAGCAGGTTTAAAACAGACAAAAGGAAGTATTTCGTCTAACAACACACAGTCAGTCTGTGGAACTCTTTGCCAGACAATGTTGTGAAGGCCAAAACTGTTACCAAGTTCAAAAAAAGAACTTGATACTTTCATGGAGGATAGGTCCATCAATAGCTATTAGCCAAGATGGGTAGGAATGATATCTGTAGCCTCTGTTTGCCAGAAGCTGGGAATGGGTGACGGGATGGATCACTTGATGATGGCTTCTGATGCTGGGGTGGACCTGGGAGGGTACCAAATAAAAGGATTTTTTCCTAGCTGCCACATAAATCCTGATATTCAGTAAGTACTTAATAGCCACAAAATATAAAACCAGATTTACATTTCTTTGCAGTTTTCACTTTCAGAGGCTTCTGGCTCATCATCTTCCTCTGAGCTGCTGTCCTGGAAACGAGGATCCTCTTGCCATGCTACTCTTGCAGGTCTTATTGTTTCAATTGCGTAGGGCTCTGCAATAGTAACACCAAAAAAAATCTCATCATTCCCCTGACTACAAAGTGAGACTTCTGTTTAGATAAGTGTGAAATATCTGATTTGGAAAGGACCCTTTTTGTGCTTTCAGAAGAATACACAGATTTTCCCTCTCTTTCTATAAAAACAACAAGGAGTCCGGTGGCACCTTATCTTCTCCGGTGGCACCTATCTTTCTATGTTTTACATTTCCATCCTCAAAATCTACAGTCAGTATCATTTTGGCTTAAGTAGAGAACAGCAGATCTCCTTTGAAGCCAGTCAATGTTACTCCTTATTGGCCAGGGAGATTGCTGTTAAGTATCCTGAGGATAAGCATAGTGCCTAGGTAGAATTCTCAGCCTTTGCAGATCTGTCACAGAAGAGAAAAGGACAAGAATACAACTGTTTTCCCTGTACGATACAACACACCACCCAAAACCAACAGCACAAAATTCCAAGTAGAAAGCAATTCTTTACATGCAGATTGTGATGCTGGTAGACCAGTTCACTTGTATGTTAATAGTGTTCAAGATAGATGTTAGATTTGTAAGAATATGTTTAGATTCTATATAATACTTGTAAGTTGCTCCACACAGTAATCTTACTTGTAATGTCTGTATGCCATGCTATAAGGAAATATTCAAGTTTTGCTTAATTGTAAAAATTTGCTTTAAATTTTGCTCAGATCTGTCCATGAGTTTTGTTTAATCTGTTTGACAGAACGATGATTTCATACAACCTGGTGTGTCATCTTATTAAATATAATCTTAAGTGATTCAAATGTTAAAACCAATAAATGCCAGTAAAAGCAAACTATTAAAAAAAGTTCTAGAATCTGCAACGTTACCTTCTTTCACAGCTGACTTGTTCAGATCATCACCAAAAAAGGAAAACGTGAAGCCACTAGATTTTTCTTCTACATTGCCCACAACATTAAGTCTTAATATATGCTGGTCAGCCAGAGTTGATTCTTCCACATCGTCATGTTTGTCCCAGGGTATTATTTCACTTTTTTCAGCTGCACATTTTGTTGATCCAAATACCTCTTTTAAATCCACAGCAACATCATAGTATATTTCTTTAGATACTTCAGGCAATCTCTCTGCCTCCTCCCTTTTCTTCTTTCTTTTAGCTTTACTGGAATTATATTTATTTAAAAAAAAAAAAACCCAATTATGCACTAGACAAACATTTGAAAGGTATGGGGTTTTCTTTTGGTTGATCTTTGAGGATTATTTGTATTACTTACAGGAGACCTATCCAGGGAAATATTTGAATCCACTAGCAAGTAGTTTGCTTTTCCGCATTCCTGTTTTCTCGTAATTTCAGTTTCTGGTAATAGGATGCCCTAAGAGTTAAAGGATTACATCCCAGTCTCATCAATTTGAGCTAATTTTTCAACTATTTCCTCTCTCCAGATCATACACATAAACACAAACTACAGAAGGGAAAAATTCACGTTTGACCTTAAGAGACTGGTGACAATTCTGATCTATTGCTAGCATCATCACTGCTGTACTAAAAGGAATCTTTATAGAGTCTACATTTTACTAGGAGTGGGGAGACTTGCAAAGGGAACAGCAGAGTAAGCAAGGAGAGTGACAGGCTTGTGGCCTCCAAATACTTTTGAAAATCAACCCTCAAGGGGAAGAAAGTTTGTCTTACAACTATCAAGAGGTGAGAAGACATTACCTCTCTTTTTCTGTAGTATCTGTTTTCCTTTCAAAAACTGCATGGTCTTGCCTTGTGGGGTCATAGCGTAAGGTATTAATATCTCTGTATGAATAAGAGGAAGAAGAATTTAGCAATACTGTAACTAAATGTCTAAAATAAAATATAATCTCACTGACAAGTGCAATGACATTTTTGGCTCATCTTATTTGTGTTCACAAGCGGATTGGAACTTACTTTTGTTTTTATACAGTCAAAAAATTATTAGCATTATGAGAGCAGATCAGTGTGTGTTACAGTCTGTACTGTGAAGAAAGATTCCACACAGCACTCTTCACATCAAATTATTCAAATATTCAACATTAAACACCTGCCCATCATTCTTTAGTTAATACACAGAGATGTTTTATCATTTGGAGATTAACTGAGTTCATGGTTATTACATCCAGAGCTTCGAATTTCTCCTTAACTTCCAAATATACCAAAAATGGAGATTTTTTTCCTTTTTAAAATCGAAAATGTTCTTGAAATTAGCTAATGAAGTCCAAACTTTAGATCAGAGGAAAACAGCCTGATTGCAATATTCCATCCAGCCTAAAGACAATATAAAATATTCAACCAAATATTCTGTTCCACACACAGGCCCCTCTTGCCCTGTGAAATTAAAAGTTGTTAATTTATGCTATTACAGAAGTTAACCCAAACAAAATAGGTGATTTGACTTCTGTCAAGCAAAAATACCAGGAAAGGAGGCCATTGAATCTGTTGAGAATATCGTTAGGAAATACATAAAAATCTTTTTAAGATTCATACAATTGTAAAATAAGCATTGTGACACAGTTGCCTACCAAACCAGGCTATACGCCAATAATGGAAGTTGGAATTGAAAATATATTTGAAAAATACCTCAACACACCACCATTAAAAATAATCATTCTTGTACTAATTCAGCCCACAGATGGATTGCTCCACCAAATGCATGGATTAAAGATACAGATAGGAGTTCAATTTTTGAAATGTATTATTAAATGCACTGTATCTAGAAATTGTGGCTTCCTTGGACAGTGAAAGTTAGAACATGTGGGATGGAGGTAGAGAATCCATTCCTAACACACAGAAGAAACATCCCAACAGTAGTAAGGACAGGCTATAAATGAGACTGTATGTTTCTACAAAACATTTGATGTTGATGAAGAGCAGAAATGGCAATTGCGTGCTGCCAGTAACATCCATCGCAGTCTACAGAAATCAAAGTCTAGTCTATTAACCCACTATTCAACTTTTCAGTATAATTAGCCATTTTGAGTTTGTCTCTTTTTGGAGGGGAAAAGAAAATAAGGAAGCACACAAATGTGGTAGATTTTAAGCTGTTTGGGGGCAGGGAGATCATTTTATTAACCCATAAAGTCTCATGCACAATGGCACTATATAAATAATGATTATCACCAATAATATCTATTGTCACACTGGGATGGAAAGCCTGAATTCAAAGGGGACTTTCCATTCACGTGATAAGGTGCTAAAGCAGGATCCATACTTGAATTTTTTGGTATTTGTTGCCAGTTTGCTTGATTTAGGATGTTCTAGGTTGATCTGCAAGAGACTTCCCAATATCTCCAGGTTTTTCTTTTTCTCAACAGCAAGTTCTCCTTCCTCATCGGTCTTCACTTTCTTTGCCTCTTCTAGGAAAAATATATGAAAACCGCTATGAAATGACTCCTTGAAGCATTCTTCCAATATTTAGACCACTAGGAAGTTAGTTAAGAAGCTCACAGAATTTTACGTTAAAAGGTGTGGGCCATGTTCTCTATTCCTCCTTATTTTAAAACTTTTTAAACAATCCATTTTGTTTTCCCCTCAAGTTATGGTCAAGCTTTGTTTATGAGGAGGTATGGGCATTAATTTGACACGAAAGATAAAGATTTAATCATTTTCTGTACCATGATTTTCTTTTATTTGATAATTATTACCCAGCCATTGTCATTTAAGGCTGTTAAGGGACATTTCTTGTGTTATAGACAAAATATCCAAGTGAGAAGTAGGATTGGCTGAAAATTTGAGGGTTTTTTTTTTTAAAAACAGGGTTGGTTGGTTTGAAATGTATTTGTTTTGTGTTGATAGGGTTTTTTTGTTTTGTTTTTTTGCCAAAAAATTTTCTTTTCAGGAAAATATTTTTGCAATTTTCAACCAACTCAATTGACAACACTCCCCCTTGTGGTTATTTAATAGCATGGTACTGCAAGATACATAAAATCCAAGTATACTCAAGGGATAAAAAAGCAATAAGCAAGGTTACTCTGGTTAATGGTACCCCCTTATCTTGAGAAAGATGCAATACATTTATTTTGGTATCATCCTATAACAAAGAATTTTTTTTAAATGTTGACCATCTAACAAGGAAATACACCCCCACATACACCCCAAACTAGAGTTTCCAGTAGCTAAATGGGGCATTTTATAAATATGTTCTCTAAATTACAGATGCCAGTACTACTTACTTTTACATTACCTCCCCATGAGGCTAAATCCAGAGAAGAGAAATGTGTAATAAGTAATTCTAAATATTCAAAAACTTACACCCATCATGCCTCTCTATTATTATTAATTAGTTGGGACTACAAATTGCTATGGAAAATAAGAAAAAATGTTTACCTTCCTCTTCACTGCCACTTTCAAGGAACCGAGCATCCATACGAAATCTTTCATCTGTGCCAAAGCGTGATTGTAAATGCATGAGCTACATTGATAACAAAACAAAAAAATTAAGATTAAATGTATGCAGTCCAGCAACTTTATTACAATCAGACAAGCAGTAACAGTTTTAACTTGAATCATGGCCATGAGTTAACATAAGCTTTCACTGTAGAGGTTCTCAGGAGAAAATTTGTTAGTGACCTCAGAGTGCGGCCACCAACTCTTGCTAGTGACGGTTCTCTCATTTTTTCCTAAAATACTTAATTAGCTTTAGGAAAAGCAAATAAATATGCACATACACACATCCAAATCATTGTAATTTATTCATTGCTAGCTAGTAAGTCTGTTGTGAAAAGTGATATTAAACATACAAGTATCACTTTTCACAACGGGCTTACTTAGCCCTGGCAAGCCTGGGAACAAATTAAGCCCTGGATGGGGGGATAGGGGAGGTAGTCGGGGGGCTAAAGCCTGAAGCCCTGACGCCGGAGCCTGGGGCCTGCTGCCACACAGCCGGAGCCCGGGACTGGAGCCCGAAGCCCCGTGGTCAGAACCTACTACCCCACCACCCCAGGGCTAAACCCCAAAGCCTGAGCCCAACTCCCCTTGGGAATGTGGGGAAACTCACTGGGTGCCTGCTTCTCCAGTGTTGTGCCCTAGGTGTCTCCAGAGAGGGGGGCAGGGCCCAACCCCCGCAGGTGACCCCAGTAACCAACACCAAAGCGGGGCATCCAGGAGCAACAGGGAGGGGCCGCTACTTGGCCCCTGCCCTTCCAGCCCAGGAGGCTGTGGCCACAAGAAAAGTCCCTGGTGGCTGCATTTGGCCACGGTGACCACATTTGAGAAACTCTAATAAATCTCTTTTGAAAATACCATTTGACTTCAGCTTGGGAGGTTTGGGAATGAGCAGTTACATCATGGAGAAAACATTATTTCCTCTACATCTAAATGGACTTTTCCAGCTCAGGTATTACCAGAACTTTGCCAACACCATCCTATTTAAGTAACTGCAGATATTATTAAATAGGTTCACTAACCTTCTCACCAGCTTTGCCTTCAAACTGGGGTTTGATTTGGAATCTGTCATCTTCACCTGTAGCATCTTGCTCATCGTCACTGCTCTCAAACAACTTCCCAGAAATTTTACTAGTAAATTCCTTAATTGTTTAATAACAAAAAAGCAAAACAAACTGAGGAAATAGTTATAATAAGTAGTTCTAAGAACACTATCAACTATTACCCACTTGTTTTGTATGACTTTCCCAAAACAGCTGGAAGCCAACACTCTCATGATATCGCATTTATTTCTACTAATTACTGATGTCCATGAATACTTGTAAAAAGAGATTACAGCTGCTTTACATGTTCTGAGACAATTCTTTGGTAATTTTATTTTATAGTTGTGATCATTCAAGTGTGGCAGGAGCACATTTCTGTATACAGTAACCGCACTTTTCCATATGATTTTATCCTATAAGTTACTGTGATGCTGAGACAGCAAGAGTTAAGCAACCAGCAGGCTGGGTGACCTGAAAGCAACTCTTAAGGACATATTAGAAGAGTATTGAAATAGTAAATATGGTCATTCCTTGTAGATAGTTATTAAAGCCATGTCAAGTTGACTAGAATCCTTGATATGGTTAGAGAATCAAGAATAAATACTAATCATATTTGTCTGTTTAACTATATCTTGTTAGAAGTTTAACAATGTGATCTAATTAGCTGTCTATGTTTCATACCTGAATTCTATTGATTCAGAGATCAAAAGGGGGAAATTATAATTTAGATAGGACTTGTGATATAATAATGTTATTGGCCACACTTCTCTTTGAAATGTGTAGTAAACTACCTGTGAACTGTTTGATAGTTCATTGCCTTATGCTAATAAATATAACTAGTTACCATTGTATACCTAGGAAACACAGATTAGCTTCAAAGCAACAATGTACATTACCTGTTCTTCATTCAAGGAAGGCCAGCTGTGATCATTTGCTGTCAAAAGGCTTATCCACTTAACTTCAGCTATAAAGAAAGTGTTGGGCCTGATCCTATTTTATCGCAGATCTGTTTAAAACTTTGACAGGGAAAATCTCAGCCTACAAGAATGAGGTCTCTAGGTCTACTCTCGATTAACCCTGCAAGTCTCATGGAAGCATTTGAACAAACTCAGCACATGGATTGCCTATTTGACTATAGGCTTTTAAATTGATTACAGAAGGATTTTTACAAATCAGCAGCCTTACCATCTCTGCTATGAAACTGATCTAAGAACTTTGTTCATATCTCTATGTATATTGATCTTTTAACCATAGCAACTTTCTTTTTATTAATAAATCCTCACTATATTAGACTTGGCTGTCTGGGTGGGAACCAAAGGGGACTGTATTTTGGCTTCTTGGTAACCAGTAAGGTATTATGGACACTGTATGGTTACTGGCTTGGTGAAATGTCATTATAAAATAAACCACCAACTCTGGGGATCATCTGCCCTATTATTTGCAGTTTGCCCAGAATAAACATTCTCAGTGTAGCCCCTCCAGGCACTATGGTCACAGTTACACACTTCACATTCTTGCAACTGCATATCTGCTTAGTATTTGTGAAATGCCTTTAATGAAGGTGTTTCACTGGTGATGCAGATGACCCTTTACCCTCTTAAATCCATATATTCAATAAAAACAGTTTGATACTTATCATGAAGCAGTATTTCATTTAAACTTGCTTTTCTCTAGGTTTCACAGTGGCCGTTAGGCTTTCATAAAAAAATTAATTTGGATTTTGAAAAATGTTATTCTAGGAAAGAGTTTTAGAACCAGTTTTTAAGTAACAGCCTCCACAGACTGCCTTTTGCTTTACGAAATCTACAATACAATGGAAGTTACTTGACAAATATAATTGAAATGATAAAAGTCAAGAGAAATGTAATGCAGTTGTAAGTGACACTCAGCAGCAGCAGCCAAGAATGTCACAGCCAAGTCTTCCAGAATAATTATGGCTCCCCACCACAGAGTTTGGGCCACTGTACAACAACTCACAATGTGGAGCAAGGACCCCAATGTAGTAAACTAACCTCTAAATAGAAGTCAGGAAAACAAAGGGATGGGAGGGAGAAAGGGTGTTTTACACTGAACATTGACAGTGGCCCTAATTTTAAAACACCTTTGAAAAAGAAAGAAGCTTTCAGTTCAGGCTTTAAAAGTGGATAGAATGAAAGATGTTAAGGGAGAGGAAGTTCACTCTCATCAAACGCATCATCAGCTGCTGACCTACTGCATGATGGTGGAACCCCTGAAGAGAGGTGGTGTTACAAAATATATTGATTAAGTGAAATTCTCAAAATGTACTCAAACTCTACACCATCAGTCATTTTAAAACCCAAGAGGGCCAATTTAAAATTTATCCTCCACTTTATATGTAGTAAATGAAAAGGATCCATGGCAGAAGTAACTCTACGAATATGCACCACTTATTTTGTGTCATCTATTTTATATCCATTAGTACAAAGGACAATATTCAAGATTTGATCTCAAACTCTGAATACGAGTAGGTGTTGCTCTTCAGTACAATACATACTAGCAAATTGAGTAGGTGAATGCCCTCTTAGAAATTAGGCTGGACTTGTTTCTAAGCCACTTACTTTTTCAGGCAGATTTCCTATAGTCACTTCTTCCTTAGACTTCTCTTCTACTTCAGCTTCACTTTCTCCATCTGAATCAAATACAATGTGCTTATGTTTGCTTGCTGACTGGCTTTCCTGGAAAAGGAGAGACATTGTTAAGTTTAACATGCCAAATATTGGTTATATACCGTGGGAACTACTGCTGGGAACATCTACAACAGTAGAGAATGTAATTAATTCACCTATTGTGTTTTCTGGGAAAAATCCCATGACATCCCAGTATACACCTTTTTGGACATATCCTAAAAATCAATCTGGCAAAGAAGATAGGCGCTGCTCTCAAACACGATTCAAACCACAGCAACATCTTAGAGAACACATACTGGAGATACTTATTAAACCAGTATTCTTTCAGTACTGTTTAACTGTTCAGAGACAAGTTGAAAGCATACTTACCAGGTTCAGAAGAGCCCCTTGAATAAGTTTCTTCTGTAATTCTCTCTCTTTCTGTCTCTCTTGTAGAGCCGCCAGCCTCTTCTGATTATCCTGCAGTTGTTTCTCCTTTACATCTGACTCACTTGAGATAGCAGTAGGAATGCAAAACTCTTCTTTACTTTTGTGAACACTTTTCTTATGGTTCTCACGTTTCTGAAATTTAGAGGCTGAACCTTTACTGCTTGCATCCTTCTTTGGTTTCTCAGCAAGAGAGTCTGGGCTTTCCAATTCACATTTAATGTGTTTCTGTGCGACAGATAAAACACTATCTGTGTCAATGCTTCCCTCCTCGCTTCCAATGATACTAGTTGTGGTGCAGTCCTCACTGTCTCCTCTGTGTGCTGTTTGAGCTTCTGCATGAGAATTCAAGTAGTTATTCTCTCGTAATGAAGGTGGTTTCCAAATAGGCTTTTCACTTCCACCTTCTGAATATTGGGAATTTGACACCTTCTTGAGCTGGTTGCCGAGAGTATTTTGCTTCTTTTTCACACTTCTGTCTTCAAGTGAACATAATATGGAACGACTAGACTGTCTGGGAGCTGAGTGTTTCCCATAACAAGAACAGTTTGGTTTTGAAACCTCTTCTAAAGATTTCTTTTTCAAATCAACAAGACTTGAGGAATTCTGGTTATATTTTCTTTTACAGCTGCAAGAACCTTCCTTGCTCATCTCCTCAAAATTCTGATTGTCACATAATGACCCTATTCCTCTGAAAGGCTGAAATTTCAAACTGGAGGTATTTTCCATTGGCTTCTCATCATCAGCACTCTCCTCTCCCTCTAAAATGGCAGCAACTATATCTTCAGGATTAATAGATGTTTTAGTTGTAGAGTCAATTTCATAAATCTTTCTATTATACTTGGTGTTACTAATATTACCGTCAGTTTTGCACTGACTATCCCTCCGCTTGCCTTCTATGTCTCCTTGTGAAGATTCAATACTTGCAGTGGCTAAAGCTTCTAACTCATGTAACGTAAGATCTAGGTGGTAACAGTTTTGCATCATGTCTTCATAATCAGAGTCAGCTTCAGATTCACTTGCTTCAGGTTCTGAATCAAAACTAGTAGACCCAGACTTGCTGTCAACTCTGTTGTCCTGTAGTTCAGAAGCCCGGACTTTTGCTGTTTTGTTATGCACTGCTTTTTTGTTATTTTTTTCTCTTAACTTATCTGGTGACAACACAAAGGAATCATTTGCAGAATCAAAGCTTTTGTTGTTTTTGAAAGTTTCATTCCTAACAGTATCCTTCCTTTGCATTTTCACCAGCTCAGAATCTCTTGGAATTTTAGTTTTCACACTGTTTTTATCTGGAGTTTTAGTCACAGCAATAATTTCATCTGTATCTGCTGAATCATAATCCGTGTCATTTTCAATAGTCTTTCCTTGTCTGTTACATCCCTTACTCACTTTCTTCATAATATTTGGATTGGTTAAAGACCAGTGAGTGTTGTATTTTAGCTCAAAATTATCCCCCACAACTTCCAAATGATCACTTTCAGATTCAACATTTGTTTTAGCTTTCTGTATTTCCTTTTCTTTCTCTATCATTGCCCTGATTTCTTCTTCAGAATCAATATCACTGTCTGAAATGCTGTTTGTATTCCTGTTAGGCTTAACACCAGATGCCAGGTTCTTATCCAGAAATAATTCTTTCCCTTTCACGTCAATACTATTAAGACTAGGTGTCTGAAGTAATTTAGACAGACCAGTTGATTTGGAGTTTGACATTTGGACTAATTTTGTTTGTGTTAAGTTTGCTTTTTTTGATTGCAAGTGGCAACCTGGTGTTTTATTTAAATTTTCACTACTCTGTATCCTCATTTTTTTAGGTGTTTTTTTAATTTCAGGGAACTCTCCTCGTCGTTTCTTGCTCATGCTGTCATCTCCACCTTCCAACTGCCAAGTGAGCTTCGATATGGGAACTGTGTCAGTCAAGTCTTGCTCCAGCTTTCTAAGGTTGTGGCAATATTTTGATGGGTCATATTTCATTATGTTATAGTTAGAGTTAAGGAATAAAAATAAAACCAAGGAGGCTTCCACTTTTCAGCAAGTAACAACTTAAGTTATAGGGACAAGAACAATAGAAGTTGTCACAGTTACTGGACTAACTGCACCTCTGAACCCTCCTTGTTCCTTTGAGTGCAGCTCCCTTAGATCTCAAGCTTCACCCATCACCCCCCTATAGGGGAGGAATCACAGAATTCTCCGTCTCTCAGACCAGGCTTTGGGATGCAGTCCCCTGTGATCAACTGTGACTACGTGAACATACCTTATGTTCACCACCTGGTAGTTTTCTTCCATTTGGGAGCAATGACAATGGTGTCAATTAACCATTAGCCCTTGTAAAGCAAATAATATTTTATAACAAAAGCATTAAAAAATATCTTAGAACAATAAAGCAGTGTATACACATGCCTGCCTCTCCCTAAGGCTTACTATTCCCTGGCTCTGGGAAAGGCCCAACTCCTTATGAGAGCCTGTGTGTGTGTCAGCCTGTCTCTCAGCATATTGACCCCACCCTTTCCCTCCTGAGAATGGCTTTTAACTATTTAGTGTCCTTTTGATCTCCAGGCTCCCAGCCCGGCAAAACAAGGCTTGCATCTTCATTGGAGACAAGATATAGGATCCTCTAAGCTCATAACTCCCCCTCGGCCTCCCACATTGTGCAGTTGCCCTCCAGTGTTTGCTAGGAGGTTATCTGTAATTGTTGTGCTGCTTTCCCCCCCGCAAACTCCTATTAAGCTAGATCAATACATTCCTGCAGATGAGTCTTATAACCCAGTATAAAATAACTTCACCTTACCGACCAGGTCACGTACACTGTTCATAAAATTATTACATCAGAGTATTTATATAGCAACTCCACATCCATCACAGATGATTATTTTTAAAGCTATGTTTTCTGAACTTTTTAAGTGAGTTACATGCAATCTGTAACTATCCATCAAACTGATGCAAGTTTGTTGCAAGATTTAGGATGAAGCCACCAAGTAATCAAGCACCGGAGGAACACTTTTCTGTTTTTTTTAGCAAAAACATATTTAAGGTGAGTCCATTTGTTTTTTGCACTCTGATCCTTTCCATAATGGCAAGAGAAAAATTTGGAATTCTAATCATTAGCCAATATATATCCATTCTTTGTGAAGCGTAACATTTTAATTACCTCCACATAAGAAAGACAGTAACTGCACTGTATTTTGTATCAGTAATATGAAGACTCTTATGCAAATACCTCCTTCCCCCAGTAAAGATGGTAAACAAATGGAGAGAATAATGGAACTGTTTCTATGATCATTCAATGTTTACTCAAGCAGTAGGAAAGGATATTTTGCTTTTGTGTCGACCCTTAAGGTGAAGGATGGGTAAAACTCTGCCAAATTTACTAACGACCCAATCCTGTAAGAAAGAAAAATATAAAATTATATCCGAGTGAAAAAAATTATATCAGACTGAAAAAAATAAATAATAGGGATTAAATGTATCACAGTAAATAAAAAAAAGTAGTCCTAAAACAAAATGGATTCTGAATTACAGGAATACGAATACAGTAACTCCTAACTTAAAGTTGTCCCGGTTAATATTGTTTCATTCCTGATCAAGTAGGGAACATGCTCATTTAAAGTTGCGCAATGCTCCCTTATAAGGTTGTTTGGTAGCCACCTGCTTTGTCCACTGCTAGCAGGAAGAGCAGCCCGCTGCAGCTAGCTGGTGGGGGCTTGGAACCAGGGTGGACCGGCAGCCCCCCCCATCAGCTCCCTGCTCCCCTAAGTTCCCTGTGTGGAAGCCGCCCAGCAGGCAACCAATTGCTGGCAGTTCAGTTGTCCCTCCCCCCACTGCAATGTGCTGCTCCTGCCCTCTGCCTTGGAGCTACTCCCAGGAGCCTCCTGCTTGCTGTGCAGGGAAGGAGGGGGGCTGTCAGGGTGTCCCCCTTCCCCCACTCCTGTCCCCCGCTTACCCTTTCTCCATATAGGGCAGGGTGGGGACACGACAGGGCTCAGGACAGAGAGAGCTTGCTGGCCGCAGCTGCTGTCTCAACTTCCTGATCTACTTAAAAAGGCAATGTACTTAGAGTGGCGTCAGCGTACTTAAAGGGGCAATGCGCCTCTCTCTCTCTCTGTCTGCCATGCTGTCTCCCCCTCCCTCCGTTCATGCTGCCTTGTAGAGTGTGAGGCTATAGTAACAACAATGTGTTAACCCTTGAGGGCTCAGCAGAATGCTAGATCATCATTTAGCAGTAAGGTATTCCCTGGGAAATATCCCACCCTCTGACTTCACCACTTCAACTAAGCTTCGCAATCATCATTGCTGTGTACAATATTAAATTGTTTAAAACTTATAGTGTGTGTGTGTGTGTCTCTCTCTCTCTCTATATGAGAGAGAGAGATTGATTTTTGTCTGGTGAAAAAAAATTCCCTGGAACCTAACCCTCCCATTTACATTAATTCGAATGGGGAAATTGGATTCGCTTAACATGGTTCACTTAATGGGGTAAACTTTATCCTCTCCCTACAATATGGGCTCTAAACCTGCAACCATTTATACTCATACTCAACGCCAAGCACTGTGAATAGTCCTACTGATCACAGGGCCCAAAATGAGTGTGTTGTATAAGGCAGCTCATATACAAGATTTACATGTTTTATAAAAGCTAATTCTAGACATGGCTATGAACTTTAAATGACAATACACAGACGCAAAGATAGCCAGCTCTATCCCCTCCTAAAAAACAAACTGGTATCTATGCTTATATTTTATAAGGATTCTAAAATTGAAGCTTATTTTGTACAAGTCAAAGCTACTCTATCACCTTGTATGTATTGTCTCCTGTAATCAAATATACAAATCTGAAGTAAACTTAATGTGAAAGCAGCTTATTAGAAAGCTAAATAAAAGGGTGCCTGATGCAGTTCTCTTAACTCAGCAGAACGGATACCCCACAACACCTTATGATCCGGTACTTCTGTTCCTGGCACTGCTTTCATATGAAAATTCACAACTCCAGCTTTATTCAGTGATTCCAACAGATTTCCCTTGCCATCCGTATGTGGCTTTTCCTTCTTCAACCTTGCTTCTTGTCTCTCCTGTGCCAATCTGTATCAGGCAGTGCATGGTTTAAGCTTACCATGACATAAAAGCAAAAATAAAAAAGTATCTGTGTATAAAGCCATCATTAGTGATGGATCTCTTACACTTATGGACAACCATTCACTCTGAGCCAATGTGAAACATATCGAAGATATGTTTTGCCAATTCCCATTAAAACCAGGAACAAGGCTCCCACCCAACTAACTTTTTAATAAAGATGAATATAACAGGTATAATAAGCATGCCACAAATGTACCAGTATGCTAGCAGTTTCAATGAAAAATAAATAAACATTTAAAGCAGCTAATGGAGAACATATAGGAAAAGGGTAAAGGAAAACTGCAAAGTGGGCAAAATAACAAATATAAAAAATACAAAACACTGTAGTACCCAAACTATCTTCTTAGACGTTATTTCTTTATTATTAAGTCTGTTAAAATCCCATTTACTTGGATTTGAAGGGAAAGCAATATCCAGTGGCTTTTACAGGTTCATTATAGAAGAGCATTCTTTAATTAGAGCCTCTTACAAACAAGCTGTCAAAAAGTTTACTTAATACAGTATTTGACAAATATAAAGGTAAAAACTCAGGCCATGTACATTTAAAATTGGTAGGATGAATTATTCAGACACTGGTTCATTTGTATTTTGCACAATTCTAGCAATATATATATCCCTACCAATTTCATGGCTGTGAAAAACGTATTGTGGACCTTGAAATAAGCCTTGCTCCATGAAATGTGATGTCCCCTTGTTCCTACGAGCGCCCCAGCAAAGGGGGCTTGTAGCTCTGGCTGGGAAGGGGAGGGACAGGACTTGTCCCTCTCCTGCACAGCTGCTTGGGGTGTGAGGAGGGAGGAAATGATCAGCCCCACCTCCATCTCCGGGATCATCCTATGGCTGCAGGAAGCTCTGCGGTTGCTGCCTTCAGAATCCAGCTCTGAAGGCAGCACAGAAGTGAGGATGGCAATTCCATGAGCTCCCTCAAACAGGTTTGTGACACCCTCCCCCATCCCCTTTTGGGTCGGGACCACCACGGTTACAACACAGTGAAATTTCAGATTTAAACATCTGAAAACGTGAAATTTACCAATTTTCAAATCCTATGGCTGCTAAATTGACCATAATGGACCGTGAATTTGGTAGGGCCATATATATTATATATATATTTGACAGTATTAGTGTGACCAGACGTCCCGCGTCCCGACTGATCTCTGGTCGGGACGCAATTTTTGTCCTGATATTTTGCGTGGCCGGCAGCACTTGGCTTTTTTTTTTTTTGAGCCCCCTCTGTGTCCCGATATTTTCTTCATCTCATCTAGTCACCCTAGATAGTATGTGGCAAAGTAGTTCGACAGCAACAATATACATTTGTATATTAACATTACCTGTGCAAAAAGCTTTCTTTGGCCAATTCAATTTGTAGTGTTCCACCTTTCCACCTTGTTTTATTTAAAATGGACATACCTAGGAAACAAGCATTAGACAGAAAATG
Organism: Chrysemys picta bellii; assembly: GCF_011386835.1. NCBI lineage: Eukaryota > Metazoa > Chordata > Testudines > Emydidae > Chrysemys > Chrysemys picta. The sequence continues at coordinate 42,254,562 of NC_088797.1, forward strand.
ACTATTACCCACACATAAAATATTTAAGAAATGTTTTTAATCATGTCTCTTTTTGCTATATTTTGGAGCATTATGAGACTGATCCTGCACTCTATTAGACTACTCGGTTGATTATGGGTAGCAAATTTAGGGTCTAATATGGAAAGCAAAAGATATTTTCAACATCCAAACCCTATTTTGACTAAGAGTAAGTTAGCCAGTAATAAACGAACACTGAAAGATTAAATTGCTCATTCCAAATAAGGATTCAAAAATTCAGATACATCTACTTTCTTAGGTTCCCTTTACACTCTATCCAGGCCTCTCACACTATCTTCAAGTAGGATTTATTTTTCTTTCCCTCCTTCCCAACAGATCCTACAAGCACTGGCAGACACATTGGCAATACTGAGAGATGGAGATTGGGAGGGAAGTCCTTATTCCATATAAAGAGATTAAGGGAAGCACAAAGTTTTAGGCTGATTCTTAATTATGTTTAAATAAGATGGCCTACCCTTAAAAAGAAAGTTTCCCTTGTCCTTTTTCAAAGGTACATTATCAACCCCCGTCTTCGGGTGCAGATAACTGTGCTGAAATAATCTCAACTGGTTGACTGCAGATTACACAGGAGTTGAAGTTCTGTAATGTTCATCTGCCTACCAGAAGAGACTGGGAATCTGTATTTCCGTTCTAAAAGAATTAAACTGACCTCCTTAAGGAAAATAAATTTTGCTTAACCCATCATTCTTTATTCCCTTTAGTCTCAGTCAATTCTAATGTCATATACAAGTATCAATGTATCAAAGAGAAGAAAATATGTTTAAGCTCATTTTCTAAACCTTCTCACTAAGGGGCTAACATATGCACTTCGCTCTCTCTCCCTCCCCGCACCCACTAGGCTATTCTGATAAGACCATTGCCTCCACCTCGTAACAAAAAAACACAGATACTTCAATAAAATACATTATTTTGAAGAGCATCTTCCATAAACATTGATTCCTAAAATAACTGAGCTAAATAGAATTGAAGAATGAAATAGCAAATGACAGAGGGAAATTAAGAGGTATAGATGAAGACAAAAAAGCTATGGCTTCAATGGCGGTCTGAGCAGGTAAGTGCAGGTTCAGGTATTTGTTACATCCTTAGTTTACAGGGATTAAAATAAACTGCAACAAATATAATTTGTGTACTTACATCTTTTAAGATCTGCTTCAGAAATGCCAATGTTGATATAAGCAAAAGTTTTCATAGGGTTCCCTGGTCAATAATCAGAAACATTTGGTTACTTTTGTACATAAAACTGTAATTTTTTGTTTTTAAAATTGAAGCATGTGTTCTCTACAGATGCTTAAGGAAAAGTAGTAGTTTTGAAATGGAAGTTGTTTTTCATTACTAGTTGAAGTAAAGAACAGTTGCACTTCTAATGAACGAAATGAAAATATTACCCTGGTCATCTTTCCTGATAACAATTTCCGTATCTGTAACATTTCCAAACTTGCTGAATCTTTCCTGCAGTTCAGCCTCAGAAACTGTATGGCCAAGTCCTCCAACATACAAACGTTTTAAAACTTGTTTTTTCTCCATATTAAAAAAAGTCACACTGTCTCATTTAGGATGTATGTTTTGTCCTTCTGTAAAAAGGCAACAAACAAAATCAGTATTAATGGTTTTTGTGGTTCTGGGGCGAGCTGCACCTGTGATCTCTTTCTCAGTCACTCGGTGGGCACTTCCAAGTGATGGCCATAAACCTGCACTTCTCTCAGAGTGGAATCCCACAATTCAGCCCACTTTTTCACATGACTACCAGCCCTTGTTTCACCAACCATATTAACTCAACAACTCCAACAGGACTTGGTCCCTGCTATGAAATCTTCTGTTGTGACCCATGGTAAATGCAGCTTATTCAAAACAGAATATGATTTATTTAACAATCGGAATATGTCAAGTAGAGAGAATGAGGTTAAAATAATGAAAGTCCACTAAAAGGGCTTCTGATGATCCCAATGGTAAATTGATCTAGGAGCATTTGCTGGATCATTAGGTTTAACACTGGGATACTCAGTATAAGTGACCAAGAAAACCCACAATTGATAATACTATAAATTCTTCTGACGTATCAGTTCCTAAACAGACTGTATTTGTAAGAGTTGTTTTTGACCAACATCCCATAATTAATCAGGTGCTCAATTTGCCCCACTTGTTCATTTTAAACATTTTATAGAACATTTAATAAGTTTAAAGACATAGTATCAGAAAGCACTGCTCTTTGTTTCTTTTGTGGGAAAAAGCAAATATTTTTATAACACAAAGGAAAATAGCTTAAGTATCTTACACTATTGTTCTAATTAACAGCTAAAATTACCATAACTGAAAAACATGAGACAAAAAGTATCTTTCCAGTTTGTTTACATTGTGCATTCGACAGCACTCTGTATGATAAATCAGTCAATTCCATCATTTGTGTGTGGGTCTTTCACAGAACAGTGGAGAGAAAAACATGTTAAAGAATAGTAAAATGTAACTGGAAAACAAAACAAACAAAACCTAACATCAGGAGCCTCAGGGCAGAAGCAATACCTGAATTACTTTAAATTCTCTTGAAAAAGGCTAGATTTCAAATTAATATAGCAAACGAATTACCTGATTATATTAGATGACTTTGCTATGAATTTATTAGCACGAGAGTAACTAAAATTAGGTTCTAAATCCATATTTAGGCACCTAAACGAAAGTGAGCTGATTGTCACATGTGCTGGGCACTTATGGATAACCCCACATTAGTTACAATAGTATTTGTGGGTACTCAACACCTCTGGAAATAAGGCCACTTGTATTTAGGTGCCTAAATATAAGCATATTGGATCAGATAATGGTCAATCTAGACCTGACCCCTCTTATAGCGGCCAGCACCCGATGCTTCAAAGAAGGTGCAAGAAACCCTGACAAGAGCAATTATTGATTAAAGAATATCCTGCCCATTGGAGAAGTTTCTTTCTACAACCATTGGTTAGAGAATGGTGCTCTGAAGAGTTAATGTCCCTACCAAACACTACACTTAAAAAAAACCCACACTCATATAGGGGAGGATGGTCTCATTATCACTAGAAATATCCTATTACTTTTTTCAACACCCTGGAGAAATGTCCAATCCTGCAACTTATTTCAAAGAGTCTGCTAGGCTAATAAATGCACCAAATAAAAAAACCCCCTTTTCCTTTTATCAGTTTTTAGATTTGTTACCATTCAATGTCATGGAATGTTTATTATATTTAGACCACCCAGTGTTGACACATGCAGCTACTAACAATAAAAACTGTGTTTTTTATAATTTGTGTCAGAAAAAAACAGATGTGTGCGTGAGAGAAAACTACACATCCATCCAAACATCAGAGATACCTTCAGCTGTACGAGTTTCGCCGCATTACCCTCACTACATTGTGACAAATTTGAATTGGAAAAAAAAAAATCAGTCTGGGAATGGGGAGGGCGGGGGAAAGGACAGAGACTCGGGCCCCTCAAGCCCGGGAACAGGGAGAAGCGCAGATGGAAAGACAGAGACGGGGCCACCCACAGTTCCAGGGCGGAACAAGGCCCCCAGACCTCTTTCGGTCTCGGTGGCTTTTCTACAGGGGCTTTTCTCTAAAGAAAAAAGAACAGAAGTACGTGTGGCACCTTAAAAACTAACAATAAAGAGCCTCCCAGCGCGGGCCCCAGACTCCTGACCAGAACACCGCAGCAGCCCTGACCTCCGAGCTAGAGACTCGACCACCCGCCGCGAAGACCTCCCGAGATAGACTACACGGATCGTGGGCGGACACGCAACGGGTTCACATACCGCACGTGTCCAACCAGGAAACGTAGCGACTCCTTCCTCACATACACGCTTTTTTCTGGATACGTCTCTATTCAGCTCCCCCACCCCGCTTCCGGGACACACTAGAAAACAAGGTTCCTAGTGCCTATAGCCCCTACCACTTCAGTCAAAGCCCCATTCGCATACGGCAGCCGCCAACGGCTCACTGTTCCTGGCCGGCCGGGTATAGTAGGTACACATCTCTGGCTCGCGCAGATTGTGTTCGGGCTCACCCACAGAGACCAGAACGCGGGGGTATCACTCAGGGCAGCGCCCGGAAAAAACAACAAACAAACAAAAGCCGGGGCTCGTCGCCCTGAGGCTCGGAGTTAGAGTCAAGTCGGGCGTGTGACTGGAGCCCTGGCCGGCTGTGTGTGTGTGGCCTAGGAAAGGTGCCGTGGGCTGGCCCGGTGGTATCGCCCGCAGCGTAGCGGGCGTTCGTTTGGGCGGGCGGTTCGAAGCGCCGGCTCCAGAGCGGAGGCCGCGCGGGTTCCGAGCTTACCGCGGCCTCAGGGGACGGGGTAGCAGGTGAGGCTGGGCTTGGCCCCCTGTGGTATTGTCATTACGCTCCTTGCCGGTAGGAGCCGCGTCGTCCCCGCTGTCCTCCCACGGAGGCTGGCATGGGGGGAAGGTTTGTTGAATTGGGGCTGCGGAGGCGCATTTGTAGCGAAAGAGGCGCTGGGGCGGCAGCAATTAGGAGTCTGGAGCTCAAGCAATTTTTTTTTTATATGCAGCAAGCCCAGAGGTGCTGGGGCTATGAACGGCCGAGCCCAGAGGTGCTGGGGCTATGAACGGCCAAGCCCAGAGGTGCTGGGGGCTCTGCCCAGGCCAGTCCTGACACAAATTAACCACTGGATAACAGGGTATTTAATAGTCGGATCCTCCCTCACACAATGAGAAATCTTACAGTTGGGGAGGGCGTGCCTCCTCCCTCCTGGTCATATAGGGTTCCTGGTGCCTGAGGGGGAAGCAGAGTCTGATCAGCAAGGGACAGACCTGAACCCTTCTCTGTCCCACTATCAGGAGCCAAGCACAGTGGTCTGGAGAAGAGTCTGTTGCTGGAGGGAGCTGGCTCTGTTTCTTCCCTTTAGACACCGGTCTGTCCCCCTGAAAACAAGCAACCCACGCAAAATGTCTGGGATTTCCCTGAGACTCTGGGACCTGTAGCCTCCCCACCCCCAGCCATTTGTGGTTTTGGCTCCCAAGGCTGGGAGCTAGGCACTTATATATTTTCTTTTGGGTTTATAAGATAAGAGACTCCTACCATTGGTGATCTGTGCATATCTGATAGTTATCTGAATATATAATAGATTAATATGGAATATGACCAGCCCTGGCCTGTCTGGGTGCTGTGTATTCTAGGAGCAATGTTTTTAGACTTAAACATTACAAATCATTTAGAGTAAAACACTTGAAAATCAATGATCCTATTTCCTGCAAAATTTTGAGTGGTAAGTCATTCTGTGATCACACCTCTTGAAATCGTGCAGGGAGGACAGTGTAGGTGTTGGAGAGCAAACACTCAACTTCAGGAATTTGTATCAGATGGTACATGAAAGACAAATATTTAGACTTAATAAACATACATGCTGATAATGATTTGGAAACTTGGGCATTTAAAAACTAATTGTGGTTACTTTTCTTAGAATAAACATGTACATTGTGTTTTATTCTCATTTTGAGTCTTTTGTTTTAAAGAGACGTGATCGCATAGTCTCAAAAGTGCATACTTATATCTGAAATACATTGTGTGCTGTACACTGATAAAGAAAATCTTTGTCGTTTAAACATAAGCAGAGAACATACACATCTGTTTCTGGAAAATGTAAACATTAAACTGTTTTGTTGTATTTTCAAGCATGATGTGCCCAGTTTATTTCTGGTGTGTAACTACATTAACATCAGAATTAATTCACCTACTGTGTGTGTTACTTCTGGTGACCTTGCAGCCCACATGAGAAGCAAACACAGGTTGGCAGGCAACAGAAATGTTTTGGTTTAGAGAGTGTTGTGCTGTATATAGGAAACAAACTGTTGGTAAACAGCGCTATTGATATGGATTCAGTACAAACAGGAACATATGTAAACAACAAAGGACTAGGTTTGAAAGAACGCAATTGAGATAAAACAATTAAAAATTCCAATAAGAATAAAATTCACAATTTTCATCCATATTGAGTTTTGTAATCTCTACAACCATCTTTCAAATGTATAAATCCTGAATTTGGTGTGTAAGAAGCTGACAAAATCTTTAGTTTTCCAGAAACTGAAATTGCTTTTGTATGTGGACACTTCCATTGTATCTTTGTTGCCAACTGCTGATTTGATGGACAAGCTATCATAAGAGTCAAACACTGAAGTAGTTTCTTCAGTTCAGAGACTACTTAGAGCTGTGAACTGTTGAAATCTCAACATGGTTGCCATATTTTATTTAGGTCTCCTATCAGGGCCTACTGCTGATTGAAATATTTTGCCATAGTATAGCAATTTACTGTGCTTAACCCCTCCTCCCCCCCCTTCTGGGTGAAACCTTGGATCTGTTGAAGTCAATCACAAAACTTCAGTTGACTTCAGCAGACCCAGGATTACACCCCTGGACTTGGAAACTACCATGAAATCTGTGTATTTAAATAAGACCCCTATTAAATTCAGTGGAAATTAAAAGGGTCATAGGGAATTACCAATTATTTCCCACAGGGTTGTGTATTTGTTGCATTAGGTTTTATTATCCCCTTTCATGAAAAATTCTGTATGTGGAAAGAAAACACAAAGTTAGAACCCTCATCAGGTTGTTGTCTCCTCCACTCCCTTGTTACTCTGTGTTAGCCCAACTCATAGGGTGGCATAGGAGTTGGAAGCTGTTGTATGTGAATTTATGATGCTTTCAGCAGGATTAACTACCATCTGGTTTTTTTGCTTATAAAACAAACACCTAATGACAGCATGCAGCCTAGAAGGAGCAGACATTATGCTTTGATGTGTCCTTAATTGTAGAATGTTCCAAACCCCAATCTTAGAGTGATTCTAAGAGGGGTTTCTGTGGAGTCTTAGGGGAATCAGTTTGTTCCCATTTCTGATAGAAGGATAGATATTCCACTTCAGTATGGGCCTGATCCTGTGCCTGTTGAAGTCACTGGCAAAACTCCCACTGATTTCAGTTGTGCAAGACTCAAGCCATTTGCTTTCCTCTAAACCTCATAGTAGAGGGGACTGTATGGCTCAGTGTCTACAATTCCTTTGATTTTAATATTATTCTGTAGCTAGTTTACCATTAAAGTTTGCCAAATATGTATTTCTTAGTCAAAAACACTTGTATCTAAAATATTTAGATTTCAGAATTGGTAAGCTGTGTGAGCTGAATCATGTAATTTTTAAAAAGGGAAGACAGAAACTTTAATATTGTGCTATATATTTTCATAGTTTTTGAATCAATAAATAGGATCAAACATTAATAGTGTTAAAATGAATATACTTATTTACAAAATTTTATTCCATTTTAGTAACATTGAATCTGAGAAATGGAGAGTGACATTCTTCAAGTTTATGAAGATGAAATTCATTCTTTGGAAGAAGAAATTGAACTGTTAACTCAAAAGTTTGAAAGCAAACAAGAATCTACATTTTATTCTGATGAAGAGATACAAATATCAATGTATGCATTTTATATGTTCAGCTTAATCTTGGTTTATGAATGGATGTTCAGCATTGTTCTTTAGGTTTAAATGTCCACTCCCATTAATGTTGTTTCATAAAGTAAACATTTTAGCAATCAAAGAATCAGAAGTATTGAGAAACGCACTTGGTATTTTAGAGGTGGCTAAAGTGTAGCCTTCAGAAGTTTACAATGTGACCTGTGGCTGCCTTCTTTAATACGAGGTACAACCTGTGGAGGTCACAGATTCTATCATGCACTGCTCTGTTGCCTTCTCTCTGTTGCATGCTTCACCTCTACATTAAAAATGAGGATAGCAGTGATTTGCTATATCAAATTTGGTGTGGCTTTCGGGATCCTGACAAGTTGCTAATTCTCTGACTCTGATTTAAATCTATAATTACAAAGTAAAATATATCTTCTTGAAGCAAAAGGGGTTGTTTTGATTATCATAACTGGAAAAATGCAGATAAGCTGCCAAAACTCATTTTACTGAATGCTCCAGTGGCAAGGTGAGTACTTTCCATAACCACTAGCCTGTTGGTATATGGCAGGGAACATAAAGTATTTACATGGAATAGAACTTATATGAGTAGTGCCACTGAATTCAAAGTATAACTGAAATCATAATAAATTTCTGAACCACCTTCACATGTCTACATGTTAGAGCAACTCTTTTTAAAAGCTTTCTCTGTGCCCTGGTGATTGCTAATGGATCTTTTCAATTCTAGAAAATCACTCCAAGGAGAAGCTAAACAACATGAATCCCCACCAGATCTGAAAGCTGAACTTGATTGTTTAGAATCTGACCTCTCTTTTTTAATGAAATTTACTGGCATTTGGTTCACAAATTACTCCAAGGAAACAGTGGAAAAAAGTAAGCATTTGTGTGCCTATTAGTAACATTATTGCAAGCATTTTGTCACAGTTTGTTTGCAGTTGCAGATTATAGTTCAGCATTCAACATTTGCAGAAAAGCTTGTGCTCTGAAATGATAAAACACTAGCACAGTAATTGCTGGTAAATGGAATTCTGTGATGTTATACATACTGCCAAATGATTCTTGGTTTTACACTCAATGGCATTACAAGGTTATAACAGAAGACAGAATGTTGCCTGTATATATATATATATATGGCTGGAGATACACTGAAGATCTAATTTGAACTTCTAATCAGTTTGGTAGGAAAGTTTTTCACTTACATGGTTAATTGCACGATTTATATTGTGTATAACATACATTGCCCACTCTTCAAATTTATAGCTTAATATTATTTTTGTTAATGGGGAGACAGAATAATTATTGAACGTGATCAGAAATCTAAAATATTTTAACCTACTTTCATTATAGCTGGAAACAAAACTATACAGAAACACAGATTATCAGGAAATTGCTATTCACTGCCTTTTCAGATGGAATTTCAACTTCTAGAAATACAGGTAATGACGAGATATTTCTATTGGGGGAAAAAGTACACATCCATAACTATTTGGATTTGTCATGATAGAAGAAAAACTGAACTTTTGGAATAGTTACTGTCACAGTCCTGGCTGAGTCCCCCTGGTGGACAGCCACTGGTCTGTTATAATTGGGTCCACCTTTGACTCCTATATGCATCAAATCCAGCTGGATCTGCAGAGTCTAGTCACTGCTTCCATTTGAAGGTCTCCTAAGACATTCTCCTGGTTAGGCCTCTTGTCTGGCACCCTTACTGGGATGAGAGTCTCTGCAGTCCAACTGTGATAGGACCCAAAATTAATGTTGAGACCTTCCTAACTTCTTCAGCCACTTTGCACATTCTTCCAGAGTTCCAGCTAGCTATGGTTGCTCTGATTTACAGTTTCTTTGTCAGGGACCACATGGTTGTTCAAGCAAAGAAAACAGGCTCTGCAAAGAAACTACTTAAAAAAATACACATTTTACTATTAGTGCTCTGCCTGTCCAGGGACATTCAGATTTAAACTGGATTAAGTTACAGCAAACTAATTCCACTTTACTCCTGAATGAAACCATCAACAGGGGTGTGTGTGCATGTGTGGTAGTGGTGGATACGTTTATTTTATGCACATTGATTTCATACCTTTTAGCTGATTTGCCTTAATTTTCCTGAGTGTCCTCATGTGGACATGCCCTTAGCATAAAAGAGTTACAGATCTATGCAAAACAATAGATGCCTGAATGCAATCCTCCCCTTAGAGTCCTTACCACTCCTGAGAGTCCTTGAGTTTGATTAGTGTTGTTGGAGGTAGACAAAGCCTCTCCTGCCTCCACTCCTCCAGTTGTGATGTCTGTTTGTATTGATGGGATGATTTGCTTGCTTGGAGAGCGTTTTAAAAGCAGTCTCTGACACCATTTCTGTTTCTGTCCTCCTGCTGAGAATATTCCTTGCTCCAACCTTCCTGTTGGCTGCTGGGCAGAGTATTGTTAAAAGTCAGTGATTCTACTGAAAGCAACCCAATTGCTCTACCAGAGTGGAGCTACTTAGGGATAGTCCACACTGATAACGTTAAAGCGCTGCCTTCTGTGGTCGCGGCGCCACGAGGGGCATAGCTACCAGCGCTGGGAACATGGCTCCCAGTGGTGGTGCATTGTCTACATTGGCGCTTTACAGTACTGCAACTTGCTGTGCTCGGGGTGTTTTTTTTAATGTTGATAGTCCCTTGATGGCCCTATATCAGCTTCCCAGACATAATCCGTTCCTGCTACAAAATGGAAGTTGTAATGAACACCAAAGATGACAATAAATGTTATTAATGAAAAATTAATTTGACAGACAATTAGAATGTCATAGATCGATCTTACATATACTGATCGCTATATGTGGGGTCGGGAAGGAATTTTCCTCTTGGTCAAATTGGCAGTGATCTTGTGATTTTTTTTTTTTCTTCTTCCTCTGCAGCCTGGAGTGCAAGTTAATTGCCAGGATTATGTGAGTATATCTCACTTAATCAATTTGCTGCCACTGCAGGGGCCTCGGACATTGATGCACTTTCTATTCTCTACTTGTGGCATGTAATAGTTTAGTCTCCTGTGGGCTGTAATAATTGATTCTAATTTTGGTTGTTGGGTTTAGTATGCAGGTGCTGGGTTGTGTTATGGCTTGTGATAAATCGGATATCAACTAGATGATATCTAGAAGAAGGTGGTTCTTTCTCAGATTACATTTCTGACTCTACATTTATTTTCCAAATTTTTGGCATATTATATCTTGGTCTGTTACTGTCTTAAACAGGGAATATAAGTGCCATTAATATTAATCAGAAATAAGCACATGCTTCTAGAAAAAAAGAACATATTGTCCTCTTTAGGGAATTATACTGTTTTAATACATTGTTTTTATTACACAAAACTTAGTGTGTTGTTTTCTGTAAGCATCAGTTATTAGACATGGGGTAATTGTTTTCAAGTTTTTTTTTCTGTTGTACTTTTGCTGATGCTCCAATGTCTTCATTTTTTGCTGAGGATATACTTACCCTCAGATATTGTTATTCAGTAAACATACTTATGAATATGTAAAAGAAAAATGGTTTAAGTCTACTTGAAGAGAGACACAAATTAGTTTTGAAAGATTTGGTCAAAAATAACTACAAGGAATTGAGTTTTGACAACTTGGAAGAAAAAATGTAAGTTTTTATTAGGTAGAACAGAAAAAACTAGCCACTCAGATGTATCTGTGAGGTGAAGAGTGATTAACATGCCAGAATGAGGTTGGGAGGAAATGGTTTCTTACAAAGTCCTTCAGATGTATACTTACATGAAGTAGTATCATATACTCAGTCTATTTGATGCATTTGTGAAACCAACATGGTATATTCAAATTCTGCAGAGCCAAAGCTTTCATTTAAAAAATATAAGTAAGTGTTTAGCTTTCATAGTAACTTTCCAAGTGCTGAGTGAGTGTAACTGATACACACTGGTGGTGTCCTCAGTTTGCAGACAGTGTGAAACTATGATGCTTTGAGTCAAGATCTTCCTTGCCCCCATTAATTTCATTAGAATATTACTTCACACACTTAGTAATGTTTTACATGTCATCATTAACTGTTTAACTGCTGTTCATTCTATCAGCTGTGATAGGGAAGTGGTGGGTGAGAATGAAGCACACGGAGGAATTTAGAGTTGTTGCATGAAAAGAAAGAGTGAAGATAGAGAGAAACAGGGAAAGGAGGATAGGAAAAGGAAAGATATACAAGACAGAAATAGCTGTGGTCCTGAGCTGAAAATATTTTCCCACTGAACAATGGTGAATACAGTTTAACAAAGAATAATATCTGAAAGTTGAATTGCCATGTAAAGGCCGTATTCTACTTTTGATCTTTGATCAATCATTCCATTGATATCAGTGGATTGTGGATTTAGGGTAGAGTGTAAGCCCAAATTTATGAAGCAGTATATGGACTGTAGTAGTGCCCAACCCCAAGAGTTCATAAATGAGTCAGGACCTCCAAAATCATGATTAAAAAAAAAATTGGGTTCTCTTTATTTGTCTTCTTGTTTTTTAATCTTTAGAGTGAACTTGGGTTATGTTTTTAAGCTTTTCCCCTTAGCCATAACGTTTGTAAGCTTAACTTTTTTTAAAAGAAAGCAGAGATTTTCATTTAACCCCAGGAGTCCAAGAGTTGGACTTCTAAGAAAAACACGGAATATCATCGAGGAGTCCTTGTGGCACCTTAGAGACTAAGAAATTTATTTGGGCATAAGCTTTCATGGGCTAGAACCCACTTCATCAGATAGCTTATGTTTTTGCTGATACAGACTAACACGGCTACCACTCTGAAATGAAATATCATGAGACTCATGACAAAATCACAAAAATTGGCAGCACTGGTTTAACTACATGTGGAATTTGGCCCTCTCCAAAAATGGGTATGACTCGTTGCCTTAATGGGTAGAAAAGTCTCATAATATATAAAATCTTAAGGTAAATGTAAGAAAAATGTGAACATGTTTTAGTAACACAAGAACCCTACATATTAACGAGACATTACTAATCAGCGTCCATTATAAAGCCTTATATTAGTCTCCTAAAGCTATGGCTCGGCTTGAGCATTGCCTTGTTTACCCTAAAAACAAAGGAGAATGTTTCTGCAGAATTTAAGAAAGTGAATCTAATTGTTCTTGAGCTGCAGATAATTAAAATATTCTGATTAGAAATTGTTTACTTTTCTAACATTTTCCTCTTAGTTCAAAAACAGTTTGGTTCTCCCCCTTCAGACTTCTGATATAAGCAAATCTTGAGCCATAATTGTGACCCTAAGCCTGCAAGCACCAAAGCTCATATGTAACTTTACTCACAATTGTAGACCCATTGACTTAAATTTAGGACTGAATCCTACAAAACTATACTCAGCTGAGCAGTCATCATTTGTGCAAAAAGATTCACTGAAGTCAAAGGGACTACTTACTCACCTTAGTTTGTTTTTACAGAATCATGACCTCATTTAATGCATTGTGAACTTAACATATTGAAGTGAAGATGCAGAATTTCATGTTAATATTCTAATAAACAAAATTTCAGGTTAATATTCTAATAAACAAAAATTCATGTTGGTTATGCACTTTACATCTATGCCGTTAGATGGCAGTATTTCACTATTTACTGGCTGATTATTGAATTTAAATGACATTTTTTTAAGCAGAGAAATTGTTATTTTTATGTGAATTTGTTTTGTTGATTGGTTATTTCCTGGGGGAAAAAACACACAAAAACCTGTGTCAAAATTATAATTTAAAATGCTAGCAGAGAGAGATTAATTTTCTGGCTTTGTTTTCCCCTCCCTTTTGCATTATACGTTTTAAGTTTCTGATATTTCATGCCTTTAAAAATATGGAGCTATATAAGCATCCGCTAGCATAGAGCAAATTACACATACAGACTCTAATGTGTATAGCACATATCTACTTGTATAGTCGTTAAATACAACACAAATGTATGGTCTTGTAATATGATAGAGATTTTACATACACAAGTCAGGAAATTTAAAGCTGTGTTTTCCATAGCAATTATAATTCAGCTTCCTTGCATGCACTGTATTACTATGTGTGGTGTTACATTTGAAGATTTTATTTATAATGTGACTGGATTACATTCACTGTGAGAATGATATCTATGAATTATTTAGTTACAGTAGTAAAATGTCAACACAACATTTAATGAACACACATTTTGCTTTTCATTTCTATTTTTTAAAGAAATGGACAATGCAGCATGCTTACTATGACATTCAGATTTTTGTATGTGACTAATGTGTGTACTAACTTTTTTCCAAAAGTGTAGTTCAGAATTTTGTATGTAACGGGGAATTGGAAAAAATCTCCCCCCCACCCCCGTAACTAAAGAAAATATTCTATTGTGTTTTTGGTATGTTGGAGGTTCTATGAAAATATTTCTCACACTGCTATTTGGCTACCTCAGCAGCATAAAAGAGAGGCTATGTGTGAATTTTTTTGTGCAAAACAACATTTGTTTAAACAAGGAATTGTTTGGGTTTTTCAAAATAAAGGTGAAATAATGGTAATCTTGCGATTAAGGCACAAGATTGGAAGTTATGAGATGGGGATAATCCTGGTTTTGACACAGACTTCCTGTGTAATGTTATCCAAGACACTTAGGTCTCCAGCCTGCAATGAAAACACTGAAGTCAATGGGGGTCTGCATGGATGGAGGGGTCTGCCCATATTTCTCAATGCAGGATTAGGTCTTCAGTCCACAATTTTAAAACTTGGAAATTTTGCCATAACTTCTGTTCCTTAGGCTCTCCACCTGTAAAATTAGGATGATAAATGTTTCACTTCTTGGGACATTGATGTTGGGGAACAGATTTACTAATATGTGTAAAGTATTCTGAGACCCTTAGAATAAAAATATAGCTCTAATCCCCTTGCTACTATTCCCCCCTAAACCCTTTTTCAAGGAATGCCCAATTAGAAACAAATAGACCAGAACTGGATGAAAGATAAGTTAGGATTATTTTTCTTCCACCTGTTTTGGGATATATAAAATGGCCACAGCATAGATTTCATCTGATTCCTTTCATCTTGCAACTTAATGAGTTAAATTCTTTTGTTTCCCCAGGTTCTTGATAGAAATCTGAAAGTTTTACCACAGCAAAGGATTTTTACTTCTGTCTCTAGATTTAAAAAAAAAAAAAAAAAAAGGCCTGTACTGGTGCTAAAAGCCATTAACAATGAAAGATGGAGTCCCAAGTACCGAAGCAGAGATCCTTTATAGAAAGATGAAGTTTGACATAAAAATACCATGAGATTCTGCCGTATTGTACTTAAACTCTCTCCAAGTACATATGCAATTTTAGCTTTATACTAACTTTAAACTCTACCACGTCAAATCTCAAGAACATTGAGGGAGTGGTCAATTAATTAAAAATTGCCTTTTTCCAGAGGACTTTTTTTTCCCTTTAAACCTTTTTCAGTGGACCACAAGATGGCGTCTGGGTATAAAATGGTAGTGTCAGTTTCCTGGGATGCCAGTTTTCTATAAAGATACAATTGCTTACATCCAGTAACTGTGCTAGCAGCTTGTTTGCAGCTCTGTGCCCAGATCTGAGACTTCTGCTATATGTTTTAATTGATTTTCTTTCCTTATGGTGCTTATTCAACTTCCTGAATTTTATAAAGTATCTTGGCAAGGCTCCTCCAACTCTAGTCATGGCAACATTGGCAATGTCCCTGTCCAAGCAATGCTACAGAACGTCATGATATGTTTTCACTTGACTCCAGCATTCCCATTAAATTTGTTTTCTCTACCTTACCTTCCCATGAGTTCATACTAGCTGGAATAGGAAAAACAGTGTTGTATGCCCCAATGCAATGAGAAGTATTAATGCTGCCTGTTTCATGATGTCTTTCCAAGTGATGTGTTCTAACTTCTAATCTTTCCACTGTCCTTTCCCAAGCTAACTGCTCAGGAATGTTTTAAAACATATAATACAAAGAATTATATTTTTTCTATTTGAACCTACTTTCTCACTGTCTCTGTTGCAATCCTAAAGTTGCATACGTTGTTTCAGATTTTAATTTGGAATACACATTAATCACACTTATTTCTGCAGATATATTTGTATACACATATTCTTGTGAAGTAAAATGAAATTAAGGCAAAATGGATGTCATAAAATATAAAACAAATTCAAGAAATAAAACACAAGGAGAACTATAGAGCAAACAAATGATTTTCTTATTCCTCTCTTTAGCTCACATTACATTATTTTATTTATTGAGTGGTTGGATGACAAAGTTTTGTTTGTTACACCAGGAGTTCTCAACCTTTTTCTTTCTGAGCCCCCCCCAGCATGCTATAAAAACTGCATGGCCTATCTGTGCTACAATAACTGGTTTTCTGCATATAAAAGCCAGGGCCAGCATTAGGGGGTAGCAAGCAGGGGAGTTGCCTGGGGCCCTATACCACAGGGACCCCTGCAAAGCTACATTGTTCAGACTTCGGCTTCAGCCCCAGGTGGTGGGGCTCAGTGCCCCGGGTGGCAGGGCTTTGGGTTTCTGCCATGTGTTATGCTTAAAAGAAGCACACGGGATCTTTTTCAGGGGAAAAGGCAATACGCCGCATTTATTGAAGATACAATAATTAGCATATGCATTCAATCACGCTCCACACACACACTGTCCCGCCAGTCGATGTTATAGTTACTAGTCCAGAGTCCGGATCAATCTAGTGGCCAGCTAGGTTGATCATGGGTAGGGAGGAGTCAGGTTCCATCAGTCACGACACGATGCTCCAGGGAAGTCTTGGCAGGACGAACCTGAAGTTTCATGGCAAGGCACCCTGCTTATATAGTGATTTACCTTCATTGGCTTCCAATGTGTTTTGCACTGTCATGCTTTAATCAATTGTTGTTTGACGAGTGCTTGTTTTCTTAAATTGTCCTTCTCATTCTTTATCACAGCTATCCTGTCCCCATTGATAGGTGCCTGTCTTATTTTTAGAGTCGTCAATCTGCCCTCTCTGACATATCAATAGGGGCGTGTTACAGCCTCCTGGCGCCCTTGTGTCTGTCTCCAGTTCCTCCCTCGTACATCTAGTTCAGCAATAGCCTTCACATGTATCTCTTAACACATATATTCCTCATGCACACACAAAACAGAACTAATTTACACAGAACATTTTAAACAGGAACATCAAGTTGCAATGCGCAAGAAAACAATCATGGCATTCTTTTACTTATTTTAAAATGCTAGCCCTACAACAAAGTAGTGACCTTAAAACCATCTGTTACTGCCTTGAAATCAGCCCAGACACAGATTCCGGCTAATGCATCTTTACCAAATGGCCCATTAGGTCATTCCTTTCTGCTATTCAAAAAGGGTGGCTGGCAGGATATAATCAAATCATACACCAATACATTTAGTACATGCTACATTATTATATCATTATTCTTTATCCTTCATTCTAAATCATACAAAATACAAACATAAAATCCTACTACTAGACATGGACCCCAGCAAGTTTAAAGCTGGCCCTGCTTGGGGGACCCCCTGAAACCTGCTCGTGGACCCCTAGGGGTCCGTGGACCCCTGGCTGAAAACCAATGTGTTACACAATGGTGGGGTTCTGTTTGTTTATTTGTTAATAATACTTGTTGAAGTCATGCTGGGGGATGAAGAGAATGGGACAATAATAGATTAAACAGAAAGCAACGCCATGTTATGAAGCATACAAGCACCATCATCTTGTACTTCTTAAAAATTGCCATTTCTCTTCAAGGGAGCATAGGCATTATTCCAATAGGTTGTTACCTTTGTACTATTTGTGTGTCATCAAAGATTTTTCATATAGGTAGACCTCACTTTAAAATCTGTGTTTAAGAACTCCTGTAACTAGCAAGTTTATGTATCGGGGGTAGCTGTGTTAGTCTGTATCTACAAAAACAACAAGGAGTCTGGTGGCACCTTAAAGACTAACAGATTTATTTGGGCATAAGCTTTCGTGAGTTAAAACCTCACTTCTTCGGATGCATAGAGTCCGGATGCACTCTATGCATCCGAAGAAGTGAGGTTTTAACTCACGAAAGCTTATGCCCAAATAAATCTGTTAGTCTTTAAGGTGCCACCAGACTCCTTGTTGTTTTAGCAAGTTTATGTATAATTATAAATTAATCTGCATTTTTTCTTAATTTCTCCAATCTAGAGTAATGAAAGCATATCTGCTGCTGTTACTGACCTCAGCATTATAATGGAATGTGGTGAATATTCAGATTTAAGCAAGTTTGTGTCCAGGTAAGGTTTTTGTTTATGTTAAATAAATTATTTTTGTATGGTTGATATGGATGGTTCATTGTACAAGAGAAAGTATTGAGTGGGTCGATTCTTTGGATTTGCTGAAAAAGCTGTGTCATTTTCTTTGCTTGGTAACATGTTGTAATCAGTGGCTCTTAAACACCTTCAGATTACTGGGTTTGATTCAGGAATTAATAGAAGCAATTCTATGGCTTGTGTCATGGCAGGCGGGCAGATTAGATTATCATAGATTTTTTTTTTAAGGCCAAAAAAGTACCATATGAATTATGAAGCCATATTAAAAACGAAATACAGATTTTTGTTGTAATGTGTTTTAGAACCTTTGTATTGCTTAGTTCAGAGATAATTTAACTAATTTCAATTAATATGTAAGAAACCCTTTCATGGACTGCTTTTCTGTTCCAACATTGTTATACATGGGCAAAATGTATGTGATTGCATCTCCCTTTAGTGATTGACCCTCATAAAGGACAGGAGTCTGTTTCTTATTCCTAGCTAGTTAAGGGACAACTGGTCAAGTAGTCTTGTGCAAAGGGACATGTGGTTATCTCAATTTGCATATAAGCTGTAAACAATGTCCTCAGCAAGAGAGAAAAGGAAAGAAGATGAAGAAAATCTGCATCTCAGCACACACAGGTGACAGAAAACAGCATGTAGCATCTTTCCTCACTAGATTCTGTTTCCTTCTGCTCCGCTGGATAGAACTTTGAGGGGGCTGAACTATAAAAGTGAGGGGCAAACACCCCAAGGAGTATCTCTCCCGGTGAATCTCCTTCTTTGTACCCTAGAAGACAAAAGAAACAGCCAATGGACTTTGGGAGCGGGGTCCTGCCCTGTAAAGTTTGGTCAGTAATTTTGTTAGAAGGATGTGGTAAGAACTTCACTTTGAATCAAGTATAATTTAAGTTAGGCCCTAGGAAGTGCTTTAACTTTATTTTTCTTGTAACCATTTCTAACTTTTATGCCTCATTGCTTGTACTCATTTAAAATCTCATTGTAGTTAAATAAACTTTTTATTCTTTAATTGAAACTAATCCAGTGTGTTTAAGTTAAATTGTCTGGGTAATGCTATTTAAGGTGGCAAGTTGTTGTGTATTGTTCCCTTAAAGGGACAACAGATTTAATATCTCTGGACTGTCCAAGAGAGGGCTGCTCAGTACAATACATATATTTTGGGAAAAATCCAGGACTGGTAGTGTATTGGGGTCACTCTGCAGAAAGAACCCACGCTGGTAGAAGCCAGAGTGTGACCAGTGTGTGGCTGGCAGGCTGAAGTTACATACAGACATTTAGGGTGTTGTTTGCATGCTGCTTGTGAGTGGTCCAGGTGGTAGCTATTGCAGTAAGGCATTGTAAGGCGCCCAAGGTGCAGAGCAGCCCCTCACTTGGTTGGATTGCACCCCAGTATGTCACAGTCATGCTACCAGTCCTGCCTACAATGGTCTTTTTTTAAACAAGTTTAATATTTTTGTTGAAGTGACTTGTAAAGTATAGTACATATTTATCACTCTTATCAGAGAGGTGAGAAGTAAGCAGAGGCACCACTGGCATTTGAACCCACAATCTTCCGTTTACTAGACAGTTGTTTAACCAGCTAAGCCATGGCATCTAGTGCTACCATCCTCATAGGTCAGGAATGTGAGGCTTACTACTGGTATCACGTAACCTGCCATGGATCAGATGCTTGGTGACTAAACCGGGAACCCCACCACTCACCAATTGGTAGTGGTGGGGTTGCCAGATACCTAGTGGAATGAAAAACAATATCCACAAAGGAGTAATTCCATCTGGTGCTGACTCCTTGCAGACAGTTCTTGATTGAACAAAAGCTAGGAGAGAAAACTCTGAACTGATTCACTGTGGAGAAAGCATCAGGTGGTTGGCATTGCAACTCAGTTCTGCTCTCTGGCATCACTTGCATTGGTGCTGGCTTCCAAGTATCTTGGTCTTTCATGCCTTTTTGATCCAGTCAGTATTACCAGGAGGAGGGATTTGGTCCCAAGGGAAGCCTCTGCCTCTTTATTTTTCTGCCTAGGTGTATGTGCCAAAGGTTTGGGTATGTTGGTTGCACTCTTCAAACTTGCTTGCTGGAATGTGAGGACAGTTTGCACTGTGAGGATGACCTCAGTGAGGTCAATGACCCTAGAAAGGTTGCCATCATTGACCGAGGGCTGGAGAAGCTTGACATAGACGTAGCCACTCTCTCTGAAGTCAGACTAGTTGATGCACGCTCTCTATGCGAGATGCATTATGCCTTCTTTTAGCATGGAAAAAAGCAAACGACTATCACAAACATGGCATGGTTTTGCAGTCAACTCCTTAGCACCCAGGGTCGAATGTCCGACAGCAATATGAGGATGTATTATATCACTAAGAATAATAATAATAATGGAGATATCCCATCTCCTAGAACTGGAAGGGACCTTGAAAGGTCATCGAGTCCAGCCCCCTGCCTTCACTAGCAGGACCAAGTACTGATTTTGCCCCAGATTCGCAAGTGGCCCCCTCAAGGATTGAACTCACAACCCTGGGTTTAGCAGGCCAATGCTCAAACCACTGAGCTATCCCTCCCCCCAATAGTGAGGTCTTCCATAGGTAGCTTTGCCAATATCATCATTACCTATGCCCCAGCACTTTATTCCACCTTTCAAGAGAAGGACTTGTTCTATTAGCAGGTAGACAGTGTCACCAGCAAACTACCACTGGGCAAGTGACTATATCTATTGGGATATTTCAATGTTAGAGTCGCCTCTCATCACGAGATGTGGTTGCTATGCACTGGCTACCATGGAGTAGGAAAAATGAATAACAATGGGCAAACAATACAGGAGTACTGTGTATTGCCTATAACTACTTCCAGGGCAGTCATGGCCAGAAGGTCTCCTGGAGACATTCCACAGCTGGCCACTGGCACCAACTGGATTTAATTGTCACCTACAGAAAACATCTACAGGATATTCACCATACTTAGAGTTTTTACAGTTCAGACTGTGACACAGACCATGCTGCAAAATAAGGTTTTCACTATTCCATTATACCAAACAAAGCTGTTTGCTCACACATTAACATCAACAACACAAAAGACCAAGGAGGATGTCTTCAACTCACTAAAAATCTCCGGGAAGCTGTGTCCTGCATTCCACCTCCCCTAATTGCTGATGCAGCGTGGAACATGCTTAGACTGAATATCCATATAGCTTCAATCATAGCTTTTGGTAAAAAGAATGTACAAGATAAAGATTGGTTTGCAGCATATGCTGAAAAAATGCTTCCAGTTATTGAAGCAAAATGCACGGCATATCTCCACCACACATGAACCATTGTCTAACCTTAGAGTGGCCAAGAGCTCATTGCAGTGAAGAGAGAGGCAATGAGCTCAATCATACTGTCTCAGTCTGTATGAAAAAATACATTTTCTTTCAGAATTGAGATCTAAGAAGTATGTATGATGGAATAAAGAAAGCAATAGGTCCTTCAGCTAAGAAGACTACCCCATTCAAATCTCTTAATGGAGACATACTTATTAAGACAAGCAAACAGATGCAGTGCTGGGTGGAACATTATCACAAACTCTATCCATGTGCAACCACTATTTCTGAAGCAGCACTAAATGCAGTTCCCAGGCTCCAGACCATCAAAGAACTTAATATAGAATCATATGTAAATGAGCTTGAAAAGGAAATTATCTCCTAGCACCAGGAAAGGCTGCAGGAAAAGATGGAATTCCAGCTGAAGTACTGAAACAAGGAGGACAAGGTGAGCTGAAACAGCTGTACAATATCTTGCTTACCTGTGGGAAGGAAGGAATGATACCACAAGACGTGAACAATGCCAACATCATAATGTATGAAAACAAAGGAGATTGGAGTGACTGCAAAACTACAGCACATTTTATAGAGCAGGGGTAGGCAACCTATGGCATGCATGCCGAAGGCGACACATGAGCTGATTTTCAGTGGCACTCACACTGCCCGGGTCCTGGCCACCGGTCCGGGGGGCTCTGCATTTTAATTTAATTTTATATGAAGCTTCTTAAACATTTTAAAAACCTTATTTACTTATAATTTAGTTTATATATTATAGATTTATAGAAAGAGACCGTCTAAAAATGTTAAAATGTATTACTGGCACGCAAAACCTTCAATTAGAGTGAATAAATGAAGACTCGGCACACCACTTCTGAAAGGTTGCCCACCCCTGCTATAGAGGAACAGCTACAGGAATTTCTGTCCTTAGTTTTGCAGGCAAGGTGCTCGTACGAGTCATTCTCAAAAGACTAATTTTTTGCTGGATATATATATCCAAAGAGTCAGTGTGGCTTCTGTGATGGTAGATAAACTATTGACATGGTCTTCGCACTAGGGCAACTGAAAGAAGTGTGTCAAGAAAAAGTGAAACCTCTCTATGTGGCCTTCATAGATCTCACAAAGGTTTTTGACCTGGTCATCAGAAAGGGAATTTCCAATTGCTAGAGAGAATTTGTTGCCCCCAAATTCTCTTCAGTATGATTTGATCCTTCCATGATTGTATAAACTTAGGCTACAGTCCACTATGATGGTGATCAATCTGGCAGCTTTGAAATCCAGAGTGATTTCAAACTGGAATATGTTTTGGAACTGACACTTTTTGGTATATCTCTGTGCTGCTTTGTTGTGTTTTCTAATCTAGCACTGAGGATATCTATCTCCACACAACATCAGATGGAAATCTCTTCAACATTGCATGTCTAAGATCAAAAAGCAAAGAAGAGAACTTCTTTTTGGTGATGGCGCAGTGCTCATTGCACACAGTGAAGAGGCTCTCTAGCAAGTTTGCAATAGCTTTGTGATTGTTTGTGATTAACTTGGACTATGTATCAGTCTAAAGACGATAATGGTTATGGCACAGGATGTGTTGACTGGACCAGACGTTTCAATAGCTAATGTCATGTTAGAAGTTGTTCACGAGCTCTGCTATCTGTATCAGATAACTTATCTCTAGATGATGAGCTTAATTCTTGCATCGTAAAGGCAGCTACCTCATTCGGCTAACTGATCAAATGTGTTATATGGGATAGTAGGAAACTAACATTTGAACACCAAGATATGTGCCTACTACACTGTGTTCTGAGCACGCAGCTGTATGGTGGCGAGACCTGGACCACCTACAGCAGGCGTGAGAGAAGGCTAAACACTACACCCACAGTCTTCTTCATATTCTAAATCAGGGGTTGGCAACCTTTCAGAAGTGGTGTGCCAAGTCTTCATTTATTCACTCTAATTTAAGGTTTTGCGTGCCAGTAATACATTTTAATGTTTTTAGAAGGTCTCTTTCTATAAGTCTATAATATATAACTAAACTATTGTTGTATGTAAAGTTAAATTAAAAATTAAAATGCAGAGCCCCCCCAGACCGGTGGCCAGGACCCAGGCAGTGTGAGTGCCACTAAAAATCAGCTCGCGTGTCATAGGTTGCCTACCCCTGTTCTAAATATTAAGTGGGAAAACAAAGTTCCTGACACTGAAGTACTTGAGAAAGCAAAACTGTGTTTTTGAACACAGATGTCTCTATGGGCTTGATCAATTGCACGGGATGGATGATAGACATGTTCTAAAAGATCTCTTATATGGAGAACTTGTGGATGCTCCAAGGCCACTGGACGAATATAGGCTCAGATTCATGAATGTTTGCAAGAGGGACTTGAAAGCGTTCAACATGAACACTGTAAACAGAAAAGATTCAGCTAGCAACAGGCCACATGCTGTGCTGGGTAAGGATATCAAAGAAGCTGAAGAAGGGTATTGAGGGAAAGAAAAGCGAAGAGAACAAAGAGGAAAGTGCAGCAAGTCTCAAGCACTACTAGTGGGCCAGCATCTTCCTCCGGATCAGTCCCATGAACCTGCACTATTTGTGGCAAGGACTGTTGCTCAAGAAGTGGATTCTGTAGCCACTTGCAATGCTGCAGTATGACAGACAGTAACTGAACTGCTTTGGTGCTTACACCATCATATTTAGAGACCGACAGCTGCCAAGAGATCAGGGGGGTTAGAACAGAAATCAGAACCATTTTGTTTATCTTTAAAGTACCTCTGATAAAACGTGTAGTGTAAGTAGTTCATGTTAGAGATAAGTGTAATGAGTCTAGCATTGGGCTAAACTCTCCTCACATCTTTATTAAGATATCACAGTCCTGATGCTCAGTATGTCTGCTCTTGCACTGTTGAACTTAGCCTGAGCACTTGCTAGTTATTCTGATATGTGCTATACTTATTGTGTCACACACACTGACGGGGGGTAGGGGGGGCTGAGGAGGCGGGCAGGCAGTGGCGGGGGGCAGGTGAGCTGGCGGTGCGGGGGGGCTGAGGAGGCGAGTGGGCGGGCAGTGGCGGAGGGGCAGGTGAGCTGGCGGCGGGGGAGGGAGGCTGAGGAGGCGAGCGGACGGCGGGGGGTGAGGAGGCGAGCCGGAGGGGTGGGGGGCTGAGGAGACGATCGGGTGGGCAGTGGCAGGGGGGCTTTATACTTGGGGGGGGGTGAGGAGGCGAGCGGCGAGTCAGTGGCTGACCTGTTCTACTGACCTTGTTTCTCATAAAAATTGGTCCTTTTTGCTGCTTTTCTCTGGGCTGAGGGTTGTCCCAATGCTGCAAAGAGGGTGTTCCCAAAGGAAGGTGCTTGCTTCTAACCCCCGAGGCCATCAGTATGTCTGCTCTTCTCTAGTCAGCCCACTTGACAAGTTTAATTGTCCTTGGTCTGGCTCCCATCCCCTCTCCAAGGGTTGCAGCTGTCTGGAGGTGCCTGCCTTCCTCATTCACACCTCATTCATTTAACAGGGCAATTGATTACAAAGTGGGGGGAAGATCTTATTCTACTTCTAGCAAAAAGACATTTTTCTTTTATCTTAATTATACTACCTTAGGGGCCCGCTATAACATATTACCAAGGTTCAATACCGCTGTTTTGACGGGGCAGCGCTGGGGAAGGAGGGTTTGTTTCTGTGGGGCGGGCGCTGCTGGGGGGGGGGGTTGTTTCCGCGGGGCTGGGCGGTGCTGGGGTGGGGGTGAGGGGTGTTTCGGGGGGGTTGGGGAGTGTGTGCTTCGGAGGGGCCGGTGGGTTTCGGCCCTCAGCTGTTTTCTTTGGAGTAATATGGCCCTCGGTGCTTTACAAATTGTGCAGGCCTAAGCTCTTCCACTAATCTATCTAGCTCCCATGTGAACTCCGTTATAGTATTGGCTTTCATAACACCCTCTGGCAAGGAGTTCCAAAGGTTGACAGTGCGTTGCGCGAAAAAATACTTTCTTGTGTTTGTTTTAAACCTGCTACTTATTAATTTCATTTGGTGGCCCCTTGTTCTTGTATTTTGAGAAGGAGTTAATAACACTTCCTTATTTACTTTCTCTATACTACTCATGATTTTATAGACTTCTATCATATCCCCCCCAGTCGCCGCTTTTCCAAGCTGAAAAGTCCCAGTCTTATTCATCTCTCTTCATACGGAAGCCGTTCTATACCCCTAATAATTTTTGTTGCCCTTTTCTGAACCTTTTCCAATTCTAATATATCTTTTTTGAGGTGGGGCGACCACATCTTCACGCAGTATTCGAGGTGTGGGCGTACCATGGATTTATATAGAGGCAATATATTTTCTGTCTTATTATCTATTCCTTTCTTAATGATTCCCAACATTCTGTTCGCTTTTTTGACTGCTGCTGTACATTGAGTGGATGATTTCAGAGAACTATCCACAATGACTCCAAGATCTCTTTCTTGAGTGGTAACAGCTAATTTAGACCCCATCACTGTATATGTATAGTTAGGATTATGTTTTCCAATATGCATTACTTTGCATTTATGAACATTAATTAATTAATTTTTATCAACATTAATTAATTACAGGTAGGCAAGGGTCACGGGAAAAGCAACAAGGAATTGGATAGGGCAGACCTTGGCTGTTGAAGTGAGGACCCCTGAGCTGGAACCTGGAGTAGAGGGTGGGCCTGGGTTCCCCTACCAGCTACTGGGGAAGTGGTGCAGACTACACAGTGGAAAGTGGACTGCCTGGGGCAGTTCGCCTTAGAAGACTTTGAGGACGTAAGGGGAGGACTTTGGGGACCTGGCCATGGGGCCCAGTCATGAAGAGGAACCTGCAGCTCCTGGAGCTAAAGGGGCAGGAGAGAGAAGACCTTGGGTGGAGAGACTGCTAGAGGTGGGCCCAGCTAACCCCAAAGTGGCCAGGAGGAGGTACTCTAGCAGTGAGTAGACCACATGACAGGGAATAGTAATCTAATTTATTGCATAAATTACCCTTTCAAGGGTGGTTGTTTTTTTTTTTTGTTTTTTTTTTTTACACTTTGAGAATGGCTTCAACTTTGTTTGTATTTCCTAACTAGTTAAACTTTGACTCTGTCAGTAGAATGCAGCATTTTGTACTGTATCTACAACACATCTGTATTATATTAAACTTTGCATGGGCTTAGTTGTGTGGGTGGATGCGTAGTGTGATGTTGGTGTTCTGTTGTGGTTTTGTGTGTGTGTGAGAGAGAGAAGTGGAACCCCATGAGACAGTCATTCTTGCCACAGCTGTAAGAGTAATTTCTTGTTTTTATATCTGGTGCAAAAAGTCATGAGTACTGTGCTGAGTTAATTTTTTTTTTCTTTGAAAGTGGTTAAGGGATCCTGTTTCTTTTATAATGGATTTTGTTTCTTACATGCTTTTTGTTTTTACTGATTAATACACTTTTGTAAAAGTGGTATAGAAATTGGATAGGTACTATTTTATTGTGGCCTGATAGGGAGTTAATGTGTTGTTAAATGTGTCTTCTGTTTCTTGGATAACTTCTCTGTCACATGCACAATAGCTTTTGAGATCAGTTCTTTCTGTAGTTAATGGAAATTTTTTTTAATCCACTCTGGTTCTCTACTGATAAATTCTTTCCAAAACAGTCTTAAATTATATGAGCTCTCTTACTGATCTAGCTATTTCTTTGAAAATTGTTCTTGGTACTTAAGGATACACACAGGATTTGGAGTTACCATTACAAAAACCACAACAGTGTAGTGCCAATACTTCACATCGTTATTAAGCTAACCAATAAATTGTTGTTTATATTGTTGGTCTATCAGAAATCCCAAGATTGCTCTTCTTTCATCCCATCATCCATCTATATTTTGTGAGCCAGTGCCATTTTCAAAGTGCTGTCTGGAAGCATGGAAGAAGCATTGGCAAGCACTGTTATCCTCATGGTGGTAAATATGAATAGGTTGTTGCACAAATACCTGAATTTGTTCAGTTACTTAAGGAACAGGGCCTCTTAGGAGGAGGCTGAAATCGAGCAACACGTCTCCTTGATGTTTTCCTGGAATGACTTCACTTGGTGACATGCTGCTTTTTGTGCTCTAGCAATGATGGGTGGGACCGGATAGTACTGTAGACCTGGGATGACCAGCAGTGGTGGCAGAACTTTAGAATGTCCCAAGACATTTTCCTGGAAATCTGTGCAGTTTGCCCCAGAGTCTCAGCAGCAGAACACCTAGATGAGAGCTGCCCTCAGCCTGGCCATTGTCATTTGGAATCTCCCTACTCCTGATTGCTACCTGTCAGTAGCTAACCAGTTTGGTGTCAGTGGATCAACCATCTCATGGACTCATAGACTTAAAGGCTTGAAGGGACTTCACCCACTCGTTCCTATAATAGACCTATAACCTCTGGCTGAATTGCCGAAGTCTTCAAATCTTGATTTAAAGACTTGAAGTTACAGAGACTCCAGCATTTACTCTAGTTCAAACCAGCAAGTGATCCATGTCCCATGCTGCAGAAAGGAAGATGAAAACCCCCCATGGTCTCTGCCAATCTGACCCAGGGGAAATTTCCTTCCTAACCTCAAATAGGGCAATCTGTTAGAGCCTCAGCACGTGGGTGAGACTTATCAGCCAGACACGTGGGAAGGAATTCTCTGTAGTAACTCAGAGCCCTCCATGTCTAATGTCCCATCCCTAGTTGTTGGAAATATTTGCTAATAGAAGATGCAGATGGGCCATGTAACATTGTAGGCAACCTCATCATACCATCCACTCCATAAACTTATCAAGCTCAGTCTTCAAACAAGTTAGATTTTTTTGCCCCCTCTGCTCCCCTTGGAAGGCTTTTCAAGAACTTCACCCCTCTTAGTTAGAAACCTTAATCTAAATTTCAAGTTTGATAAACAACAGGACCAAAAGAATGCCACCATAGTTAAACAGCAGAGTAAAAGAGGTGGTTAAAGGCAAAAGGGCATCCTTTAAAAATTGGAAGTTAAACCCTACTGAGGAAAATCAAAAGGAGTATAAACGGTGGCAAGTCAAGTTAAAAATATAATTAGGTTGGCCAAAAAAAGAATTGGAAGTGCAGTTAGTAAAAGATGCACGCTAACATCATTTTTTTTTTTTTTTTAAGTACATCAGAAGCAGGAACCCTGACAAAAAATCAGTGGGTCACTGGATGATTAAGGTGCTAAATGAGCACTGAAGAAAGACAAAGCCATTGCAGAGAAGCTAAATGAATTCTTTGCATTGATCTTCACTGCAGAGGATGTGAGGAAGATTCCCATACCTGAGCCATTCTTTTTAGGTGACAGATCTGAGGTAATTGCGATGTTGGATTTACAATCAGAATTAAAATTGGAGAAGGCCAAACCAAAGAGAAAATACTTTTCTTCTTTATCCAATAAAGATTCATCCATGCCTCTAATCCAGTGGTCACCAACTGGTCGAGGTCAATTGTGGAGAGTCTCCCAGTTGATCGCGATCTCCGGTGGTGCAGGGGGGCTGCTGCTAAGGCAGACTCTCTGCCTGCTCTGCAGCGTTTTTCGTACTTTGCCGATTTATAAATATTTATTATCTATAGAAATATATTTTCATCTGTTTGTGGGTGTATAGTGAAATCAACGTTTACTAAGATTTACCCATAAAAATCAAATCCTTTCAAGCCTAAATATAAGCTAGTCAGAACCAAGATAGATTTAGTTCTGTATATAATGACTGAGATATATATTTAAAAAAAGTTCAGGGTTTCATGTCAACAGATGTTTAAGCCAGACTGGAAACATAATGAGCATCTTGTGGTCTACCATTGTGTTCCATTGTCAAAAAATTTTACCTAGCTTGTGCTTACTGCTAATAGAAGATTGCAGGCCTTGCAGCAAAATATTATATCATCTCATTTGGCTGTTTTACACCTATTGTTCTCAGTGGGATTAATTCTGTCTGAAAGAAATTCTAGTTAAAGTTGAGATACAGGAAATTTAAGAGAACCCCAAGCAGCAATTAGCATTTTCTCATTTTTTGGACTGTAAGGGTATGTCTACACTACGAAATTAGGTTGATTTTATAGAAGTCGATTTTTAGAAATCGATTTTATGCAGTCGATTGTGTATGTCCTCACTAAGTGCATTAAGTTGGCGGAGTGTGTCCTCACTACCGTGGCTAGTATTGACTCATGGAGCAGTGCACTGTGGGAAGCTATCGCACAGTTTCCGCTGCCCCTTGGAATTATGGGTTAAGCTCCCAATGCCTGATGGGGAAAAAAACATTGTTGCAGGTGGTTTTGGGTACATGTTGTCACTCTCCCCTCTCTTACTCCCTCTGTGAAAGCAAATGCAGACAATCATTTCGTGCCTTTTTGCCTGGGTTACCTGTGCAGACATCATAGCACGGCAAGCATGGAGCCCGCTCAGCTCACCGCTGCTGTTGCGAGCATTGTAAACACCTTGCTCATTATACTGCAGTATGTGCAGAACCTGGCTAAGAGACGGCAGCACGAGGATGATTGTGATGAGGACATGGACACAGACGTTCCCGAAAGCATGGGCTCTGGCAATTGGGACATCATGGCGGCAGTGGGGCTGGTTGATACAGTGGAACGCTGATTCTGGGCCCGGCAAACAAGCACAGACTTGTGGGACCGCAGTGTTGCAGGTATGGGATGATTCCCAGTGGCTGCGAAAGTTTTGCATGCGTAAGGACACTTTCCTGGAACTCTGTGAGTAGCTTTCCTCCACCCTGAAGCACAGGAATACGAAGATGAGAGCTGCCCTGACTGTTGAGAAGCGAGTGGCGATAGCACTATGGAAGCTTGCAACGCCTGACTGCTACCGGTCAGTCGGGAATCATTTGGAGTGGGCAAATCTACTGTTGGGACTGCTGTGATTCAAATAGCCAATGCAATCACTGACGTTCTGCTATCAAGGGTAGTGACTCTGGGAAATGTGCAGGTCATAGTGGATGGCTTTGCTGCAATGGGTTTCCCTAACTGTGGTGGGGCGATAGACAGAATGCATATCCCTATCTTGGCACTGGACCACCTTGCCAACCAGTACATAAACCACAAGGGGTACTTCTCAATGGTGCTGCAAGCCCTGGTGGATCACAAGGGATGTTTCACCAACATCAACGTGGAGTGGCTGGGAAAGGTGCATGACGCTCGCATCTTTAGGAACTCCGGGCTGTTTGAGCAGCTGCAAGAAGGGATTTACTTTCCAGACCAGAAAATTACTGTTGGGGATGTTGAAATGCCAATAGTTCTCCTTGGAGAGCCAGCCTACCCCTTGCTCCCATGGCTCATGAAGCCTTATACAGGCAGTCTGGACAGTAGTAAGGAGCAGTTCAACTATAGGCTGAGCAAGTGCAGAATGGTTGTAGAATGTGTCTTTGGACGTTTAAAAGCTCGCTGGTGCTGTTTGCTGACTAGGTTAGACCTCAGCGCAACCAGTATTCCCATTGTTATTACTGCTTTCTGTGTGCTCCATAATATCTGTGAGAGTAAGGGGGAGATGTTTATGGCGGGGTGGAAGGTTGAGGCAAATCGCTTGGCTGCCAATTTTGAACAGCCAGACACCAGGGCTATTAGAAGAGCACAAGTAGGCGCACTGCGCATCGGAGAGGCTTTGAAAACTGGTTTCATGACTGGTCAGGCTACGGTGTGACAGTTGTGTGTGTTTCTCCTTGATGCAAACCCGCCCCCTTTGTTGAATTTAAGTCCCTGTAAGCCAACCACCCTCCCCCCTTTGGTCACAGCTGGCAAAGGAAATAAAGTCACTATTGTTTTGAAACCATGCATTCTTTCTTAATTAAAAAAAAAAAAGGGGAGATAACTGATAAGGTTTCCCAGGTGGGGTAGGGAAGGATAAGGCCACATTGCTTATTGTAGCCACACTACAAATCAAAACTGTTTGAATGACAACCTTCTGTTGCTTGGGCCATCCTCTGGAGTGCAGTGGCTGGGTGCCCGGAGCCTCCCTCCCCCCCCGCATTCTTGGGCGTCTAGGTGAGAAGGATATGGAACTTGGGGAGGAGGGCAGGCGGTTGTACAGTGGATGCAGCGGCGGTCTGTGCTCTTGTTGGCTTTACTGCAGCACCACCAGATGCCTGATCATGTCCGTTTGCTTCCCCATTAGCCTCAGCTTTGCATCCTGCCTCTTCTCATTGCACTCACTTAATGCTTTCCTGGACTCTGCCACTGAATGCCTCAAGGCATTCAGCTGTGCCCTATCAGTGCGGGAGGACTGCATGAGCTCGGAAAACATGTCATCGCATGTGGTTTTTTTCGCCTTCTAATCTGAAATAACCTCAGGGACGGAAATGGTAGGGGGAGCATAGAAAAATTTGCACCTGCGGGGGGATAAAAAGGGAGAGTAAAATTTAAGATGATACATTTCTGAGAACAAAAGAGAGATTCTTTTACAGTGAATCAAGCAATTCACAGCAGACAGCACATGTGCTTTAGGTACAAGGTCGCATTTTTCCTTTTATTTTGAGTGCCTGCTGGTATGGTGACACATCACACATGCTGCCGTCTCTTAGCCACATGGCTGGGCAACAGAACTTGGTTTCCAGGCAGCCACGGTAAACCAAAGGGTACGCGGGTTTGCCTTCTAATGCCTTGATAAAATGTGGGAATGTTTTCAAACTGCAGCGTCCTCCTTTCCCATAGCAAGCAATGCCGGTTGGGTTTGCCATTTAAAAGGAGGGGCTGTGGTTTTCGGGTGAATTTACAAAAATTCCCCTATTTCAACCAGGTGACCATGAATGATATCACTATCCTGAAGCTAACACAGAAAGATATAGACCAAATGTTGCTTGAATGCGATGAAAACCCCGGACCATTCGCTGCCATACTTTGTGCTGCAATGATTCCAGACTACTTGCTACTGGCTTGGCATGGTAAAGTGTCCTACCGTGGAGGACGAAATAAGGCAGCCCTCCCCAGAAACCTTCTGCAAAGACTTTCAGAGTACCTCCAGGAGAGCTTCATGGAAATGTCCCTGGAGATTCCTGCTCCATCCCCAGAGAAGTTAGCAGACTTTTCCAGTAGCTGTACTGGCCACGAATGCATCTCAAGTCGTCAGGGCAAATCAAACATTAAACACTATTGCTTTTAAACTCTGTACTGTAGTTACAAATGTGCATTCACCAGAGGGGCCTTCTCCGTTTTCAGGGTCGGGGATCCCACCTTGGCTCCAGGGTGATGAAAAGGTCCTGGCTGCTGGGGAGAACATATTCACAGCTTGCCTGCTACGCATTCTCCTCCTCCTCCTCTTCCTCATCCACAAAATCCTCCTCCGTGTTGCGTGAGACTCCTCCCTTGCCCCTAACAGTGGGTGCGAAGGGCAGGAGTCAGGGTTCAGAAATATGAAAACCAATATATATTAAAATAAAAAATGACCATACCTAAAAGAGATGATGTAATGTGCTAAAACTATATACATTTCTTTCTTATTTGTTTTTATATCTTTTGTTTTGATAGTATGTTCCTTGAGTCCCATATTGTCTGTTTACATCTTATTAGCAGTAGTACTACAGAAATTTTAAAAACTAACATCTCGATCCTCCAATGAGCACTGCAGAGATACCCATTGCCTTAAATTAGCGTGTATGTGGAGGGTTCTTCCATTATGCAACTTGTTGCAAGTTCTGGGCTTAAGAAACAAATGTAATTAATTTAGCTATAAATTATTTAGCAGAAAAAACCCATGTCATATATACTCATCATAGATGCTTTTTACCAGAACTGCCTGAAGGCACTACATAGGTTGTTCTTTTTTTCTCCACAGTGCCGAAGAACGAGGAAACCTTTTGCTGTTTTTCAGAAGCCTTTCATCCTTTGCTGAGTGGTGTGAACATCGCAAATGCACCTTCAAACATTTCAAGGTAGTGTATGACAAGACATTCTGTATATTTCATCCTTTATCATTCCTAAGTGTTGATATTAATAAGAGTTTTATGATAAAAGGGCAAATTGAGCATAAGTATTACTCTCCATAGCACTTTTCAGAATAATAGAACAATCTTAATTTTGAGTAGAACTCACTTTTTAATTATACTACTATTGAACTTGAAATTGGAGGAGAAAAAACATTATCCAAAGGTTTATAGACTTACTGGCTGTTTTGTGTCCCATATGTACAAAAGACAAATTCTTTATTAATGTGTCATTTAAGTTGATTTTGTCATAGTATTTTTCATATTCTTGTTCAGACAAATTGCAGTCTGATTAAATCAGTGTAAAAGCATCAGTGAAATTTAAAATACTGTGCCGACTGCAACCTTCATGTGAGTGGGTCTTTCTCTGGCTAGTTGAAAGAAAAGGGGTGTTGCCCTTTTGCAGCAGGTGTGGAGAAGGGAGAAAATTTCTTAGGATGAACAAGAAGGTCAGGAAGCAGTTGGGGCCAGGTCAGGAGAAGGTCACTGGTTTGCCTTTCCTGCTGACTGGAAGGGGTGGGGGCGGTATTTATAATCCCGTGCAGACATGGTAGACCCTCTTTACCAGGATCATAGGAAATACTATATATATCTGCAGTGTTTTTTGAAATGTAGGGCATCTGATGTTTTCAAGTGATGAAAATAAGCCAATCTTTTAGTAGGTAGTACAACTGAGTTTTCTTTTCAGAATAACTAATGCAAAATAATATGTCAAAATAACGCAACATTTGTAGGCTACGTCACATCTAAACACTGCTTCTCAGCTGTGATGAGCAATAATTTGGATTTGAGCCTCTCAATCTTTTCATATCTCTGGAAGGCAACATTCCCATTCGGAGCTGTTTGGTATAGGCAGGGGAGCAATTGTCCCTTAATTTTAATTGGAGAATACAGTTAACTTTAAACTACATTGTTCTTCAGCTAGTTTACTTCTCGCCATTGTTTTGTATAATTTTTCATGTAAATAATGATTTGTTCCTTAGTGGTGTTTCATTCATTCTGCTATAGTTTTATTGGGAAGAACAGTGATTTAAGTTTTAAAAAATAAATCAATTGGCAAAATATGTACTCAGCATACCATCTCAAAGCAATAAAATTTATTCCCTGGAATTTTTATAAAAAACATTAATTTCAAATGTTACCTCTTGTAGCAAAAAAAAAAAAAAAAAAGGCCTTATACAAGATGTGACTGGCAGTAGTGGACCTCATATAAAAATGTCATGGGATTTACCCGTTCAAATCCATTAGAACTGTAATGGCATAAGATGTCATGCTACAGTTTTGTGGTGGTGGTGGTGGTGGTTGGCTTTTTTTTAACTAAAATGCCTTATTAGGGATAAAGGTTTAACCAACCAACCATAAAATAAAGAAATATGGAAGAAAAAAAATTGGGTAACCTCTTCGTACCAGACATGAACCTTTCACTGTAGTCCAGGAAAGGAGAAGATTCCAAAGATATAGCTACACAACTTGAGAACAGACGCAAGGACTTCCTCTTTTTTGACAGGGTATTTTACATGCTTACAAATTGAAATGGTTGTTTATGCACAATCTAACCCTGAAGCTGATATTCAAATGATCTATCTTCATTCTGTCATTGCTCAAGAAAACTCCCATTGGTCCTTTGTAAACCTGGAGGATTTCAGCCCATGTGTAGTCTATTGAAAAAAACATAGTAAGAGCCAATGGAAAATTTAAGAAAAAATGGAATATTTGAGTCAACTTTTCCCCATTTTTATGGATATTTTAAAATTTATTTTACATATTTGTATTGGGATGACGTGGCTGTTGATATATGCATAATTACTAGCCAGGGAGGTGATGTTAAAATGTGTCTTGAAAGTAGAATAAGCGTATATATTGAGGCAAAAATCAGCTCAGCAAAGCAGCGGAATGGTTGCGTATTCTGACAGAATGATTACAGATTTTGTCAATTCTACTTTTATCTGTTAATGCGGGATTAATTATGTTGTAGTCATGTTCACAGCTGAGAATTTAAGGTATCAAAACATGAGTCGTTCTGTAGCAAAATATAAACCAATTTGTTTCTGTAATATTTTTTATTTTTCAGAGGTCTTAGACAATAAAAATATAGTATAAGTAATAGTAAAAACCAAAGAGTCACAACAGCAATTTCAAGGTCTGAGGTCCTATAAATGCTGTTAAGTACTGTATTTGAAGGTACATAATATTGTTGTAATAGCATAGTTATAGCATAGCTTGATAACTATTCAAATAGCTGTCTGTAATGCCAGTGAAAAAGCAAACAGAAAATAACTTATCTAAACAAAAACATGTTCATTAAATGAAGAGATAGCAAATTAAGATTTATTAATGAAGAATGTACCTGAGGAGGGCTTGTGTATGGTAAGGTTAACACTAGTTTGATATTATGTGGTTCAAGAGAGAGTAGGGGCTTAAATTCATTAAAAGGTCCAAGAATCGCTATGACTTTGCTATGAAAGATGTGCCATTGAACAGAATTATGAAAGTGAACTGTGATCCTGTACAGTTTTCTTACAAGCCATGGAACTTTCATGGTAATACAATTTTACTTTATTTTTTTATCCGTAACGTTTTAGTTGAAGTTTCCAACTGTTTAAAGGATGTTCTGCCATTGAATAAAGTTGTGTGATGGCTTTTAGGCTATGAGAATATTTTTTTCTTGACTTAGAAAATAGCCGGAACCCTCTTAGAGGTATTTCTATTAGATTTTTCTTATTTTTTATTAGTAGTCATAAGTGTGCTAGGCATTTGAATGGGGACACAGTGCTTTTCCCTTGTTTTTTTTATTTCAACATGCACAACTACAGTAGGCATATGCCAAGCTCATTTAACTAACTTATCAACATTTTTTCTTAGCCCCAAGATGACAAATAGATAGCTTGGTAAAATTTTTAAGCTATAAAAATAATTATACATGAAGAACATTACTCACCTTCTTAAATACTTCCCTAAATCAGTTTTACCACCTCTTTCTTATTACTTCCTTTCCTGAACAGTCATTTTCTCTGAATTAACCTCAGTTCAACCTAAAATCTGCTGTGTACCCATTACTTTTTTGTACATTTAGCATAATTCTTTTTCTCCTTTAATATCATATTTTATGATTACAACACACTCTTTTACATCACTGTTCTGTATTGTTCCTCCAGTACATTCATAGAGGTTTTTGCTCATGTGATGCTCAACTCCTTTGTTTTTGTTGCTCTTTCTAACTCCTGTTAAAGGGTTATGTAGAAAGCTTTCAATCATTGACTTTCCTCCAAAAATCAACCTGACCTCAAAATTCTATCATTCAGTCTCTTAGTAATAGAATTAACTGACCACACATGGCTAAAATATGATCTAGCCTCCCTAGTTAAACATTTTATGTACAGTAAAGACTGTTGATATTATCATGGAAGTTCCTTGCTAGTATTCTTCCAGCTACTGCAGAATCCTTCATAGGTATGCTCAGAGGTACAGTGCAAGAATGGCACTGCACATGCTAACATGGTGGGCCATTTGCTACTGGTGATGTTGTGGTAATTTTATCGTGCTCAGATATCTTCTGTCCACCATGAAATACTCTACCCTTTTCTGTTTTCGGTTGTAATGTAACAATGGAGACAATCTGTAACCCAATTATTTTCTGATGCATAGGGAGATTTCCTAACTCTGTCCTGGAGCAAGAATGTGGTGGGTAAAGATTAATATAATCTTTTATGATATGAAAAAGAAATCTTTGCCATCACTAACTGATCTTGCAACGGTGTGATCATGCCACCCTGAAGTGCTCTAATCCTTAGTATCACTGTACACACAGTTATTCCTGTTCCTCTTTGGGGTCTTATATGAAGAAGCAGAAAGAAGGAGGTAGCGGAAGACA
This sequence comes from Chrysemys picta bellii, assembly GCF_011386835.1. Lineage (NCBI taxonomy): Eukaryota > Metazoa > Chordata > Testudines > Emydidae > Chrysemys > Chrysemys picta. Next base: position 42,291,394 of record NC_088797.1, read on the forward strand.
TGAGGGCATATGGATCATTGATGCTAGGAGCTGCAATGATGCTTTATTGGTCCTTAGTTCATGTGTGTAAATTCCATGATAGCAGCCATTAAGTGTGTAAACTCTATGAATATAGTAACTTTCTACAGTAAATGTCAGTCATTCCAAAATCCATTTTGAAGTTAAAAAGGGGGCAGGTTTGAAGATAATTGCAACTTATTATGCAGCTCTTTTAAAAACATTGGCAAAAGTGAACTTTTCTCTTCCCATGTTTTGTAACAGTGTTTGAATAACGATAGAGCTGCATGCATTCTTATTTTAAGTTGATAATTTTTAAAGCTTAAAACTTAACATTTAAAGAGATACTGTCAACATGATGTATTTTAAAATTGACTTTTAAAAATTTCTGTTACCTGACAAAGCACCTTGCACAATGTAACTATTTTTCCCCCCTGTCTTTTTCTATTACACTGATATTTTAAGGGACTTCTCATAATCAATTACATCTTTACTAAATGACTATGCATGGAAATAATGAAACTGACTATTGACAAAGTGTTGTCAAACACAAAGAGAACACAGTTGTTTGTGTGTTTTTGTTTTTTGTTAATTTGCAATTTTTTAATGTTAAGTGTTATGATATAAGTTAACTGTGGCCCTTTACCCAAAAAGATTTGTGAGCTGTTGAACATATTGTCATCTGAAAGTAAGATTTTTTTCTATTATGCCTAGAAAGACAGGAGAGACAATTTGTAGATACAAAAAAAGTATGTCTCATGTATGAAAAATCCAAAGTTCATATGGAAATGTTGGTCCTACAATTCCTCTTGGAGCCAACTTTCAAAATAATTATTAATTTCCTTGTGAATTAACTCTTATATTTTTCCAAAGCATACAGTTCTGTTTGTTGAAAGAATATTTTCATTAAAGATTAGTTTTAAAATGGATAATTAAGAGACACTAGTAAAACATGTAAGACAGGCCTATTAAGCCAATTTCATCTCTGATATAAGTGCATTGACTTCAATGGAGTTAGATCACTGATTAATTTGACCCATTTTGTTCAAATGAATTAGCAGAATATGAAGAAATACTTTTTTTGATCAAAAATGTATTCACTAAAAAAGTTTTTGTAGTTTTCATATTTAGGCATATGGTTCATTTAGAAGTCTGGTAAATATACATATTAAAAATTTGGAAAAAAATCTTTTAAAAAACCCTGACATCTCACTAAGATACTACCTCAGATCTTAATCCTTTTGAAAGCCATTTTCACTTCTCTTAGTCCCTGAATATTACATGCAAAAGACTTTATTAGTGAACATCTTGTATAATAAGGAACAGAAAAGATTTTCTTGCTTCAATTCTTGGAGTTTATGATGCAAAATATTAATGTTAAATAATAAGTAGTAAACATAACATTGAACACTCTTTATCCATCAGTATGACAAATGTAATGATTCTACAGTTACTTTCTTTTCTATGAAAAAAATTACTAGAAGAGGATTAAGAAAAACATACTTTTTGGGGACCCTTTTTACTTTCCCAAGCATGATTAATGAGTATAGACCTGTTAAGAGACTTAGAGGACCACTTGTTCTTGACAACATTGTGATAATTTTACCAGACATATAAGGAATGTTTTCTGAGATAGGAGAGACAGGAAGAGGTTCAAAGGTGTCACAAACAGTCAGCAGAAAAAATGATAATTTGACGGCTAAGGTATATTTTTTTGGCTTTATTATTAATGCACCTAGGGGCGGGTGAGCAATGGTTAAAATAGTACTATTAGTACGGAAAATAAAAAAGGATACACCTACACTAAAAATAAAGATTGATACAGTATTCAGTTTACAATAGACATCTTAATCTATGGGGCTTGATACAGCATCACCATTTTGTTTGTTGTATTAGATTTTGTATGAATGTTATGACCAGATGACTTTGCACAGTATCACACTGAAGCCTTTTGTTACAGGGTCATATTTGGAAATAATGACAGTGTTGCTTATGGTGTGTTTTATTGTAGTATGAAGGACCACTCTGAAGATGAGGTTTTTGTTTTGATGATTTGCTGGAGGGCAATAAAATATTACTAAGTGGGAGTGCTTTGGAGGGCAGTTTTTTATTTGTTTCAAATGTCTGATAAGGAATTTGGGACAGTCAGCTGATTGGGTTGCCACCAGTAACCAGTTTGTTTTTAGTAAATGCCGCAAATATGTGACAGTCTCCATACAAATATTTCCTTTGGGGTTTGAAGCATTCACAGGTGGTTTTTGTTAGTTGCTCATTTATAGAACTTTCTGTTTTAAGAGCCATAATAATTTCGTATTACTAGACTGGAAGGTCAAGCTTGTTTGAATTTTGTACACAAAAAATGTATATTATACATGGATGTTATGTAGTTGGTAGGACTGTATTTAAAACTGTTAAGTGATATATGAACTGATGATTGCAGTAAAATGTTAAACTGACACAAAATGCAATGATAGTTATGTAGTCAGTGTCTGATTTTAAAGCAAGCAATCAGCAATTATCACAAAATACAGAGCAGTATACTTGGTTGTCTTCTCAGCGAGTTTATAGCATGTGAATAAATTAATAACATAAATAGGCAGATGCAGTTGTTTTAAAGTGACACTGTCAAACATTACAGTTCCAAAATTTAACTTAACATAAAAATGTTGTAATCTCATAGAGATTGTTCTCCAGATTTTAAATATGTAAATTTTAAAGTATATAACTATCACCCCCACCTCTGAAAGAGGAATTACTTTAAGTAGAATTTTGATAAAAACAATGTCTTGTAAGCCCTTGTCTCTTAGATTTTAGTCACCAGTGTAGCTATACCACTCTATCATCACTAGTACAGACTCACTGCACCAGTCCAGTGCATCTACACGAGGGGTTTACACTGGTGCCACTACATCAATGGCTAAAATCCTAACATAGGCAAGGCCATCTGCTGCTGGTACAGAGCATATACAATTTAAAGTAACAAGATCTGCTCTCAGCGATGCTGCCATACAGTAACTCCTCACATAACGTTGTAGTTATGTTCCTGAAAAATGCAACTTTAAGTGAAACGATGTTAAACGAATCCAATTTTCCCAGAAGATTTAATGTAAATGCGGGGGGTTAGGTTCCAAGGAAATTTTTGGGGGGCAGATAAAAGGCATTATATACTGTACTGTACTGTGGTGGGGAGGTGCCCCTGGCTTACCCCTGGGGCTCAGGACTGGGGTGCAGGGTCTGGGAGGCAGTTAGGGTGCGGGAGGGCAGGGTCTGGGAGGCAGTTAGGGTACGGGAGGGCGCTCAGGGTGGGAGTGTGGGAGGAGGCTCAGAGCTGGGGCAGGCAGGAGGTGCAGAGCACTTACCTGGGCAGCTCTTGTTTGGTGCAGGGGGTGTGCAGGTGGCTCTGCGCAGCGTGGCACCGCCCCCATGGCCGCAATTCTGGGAGCCGCGATTCTGGGAGCTGCTCTCCTCCTTCCCCTAGCAGGCAGGGCCACCCGGAATGCAGGGGCTTTAGGGGCTGCAGGGCCCTGGGCTAAGGGGGCCCTGAGGCCCTGGCCTGCAGCTCCAAAGCCCCTTTTGCAATGTGGCCCTGCGAGCACAGGCTGGAGGACTCAGGAGGAGCACGGGCAGCCGCGCAGCCAGCGGCCGGAGAGAAGTGGCGCTTTCCCCTTCAAAGCGCCACTTCTTTCTGGCCGGCTTTGAAGGGGAAAGTACCGCTTCTCTCCAGCCGCTGGTTGTGCAGCTGCCCCTGCTCCTCCATGGCCCGGAGGACTCAGGAGGAGCAGGGGCAGCCGTGCAGCCCGCAGATGGAGAGAAGCAGCGCTTTCCCCTTCAAAGTGCCGCTTCTCTCCGTCTGGCTTTGAAGTGGAAAGCGCCGCTTCTCGCTGGCTGCGTGGCTGCCCCTGCTCCTCCTGAGTCCTCCGGCCTGTGCTCGCAGGGCCGCATTCCGAAAGGGGCTTTAGAGCTGCAGGCCAGGGCCCTGCCAGCCCCTAAAGCCCCTGCGTTCCGGGTGACTCTGCCTGCCGGGAGGGGGAGGGGGAGGCAGCTTCCCCACTCGCTCCCTCCCTCTGTCACAGAAAATCCTAAGTGCCGCCAAACAGCTGTTTGGCGGCAGGGGAAGTGCTGGAAGGGCGGGAGGAAGGGAGGGGGAGGAGGTGGAGAATAGGAACTTGTGTAATGCTCCCTTGTAAAGTCAGCCAAACGACGTTATAAGGGAGCATTGCACAACTTTAAATGAGTATGTTCTCTAATAGAGCAGCAATGTAACTTCAAAACAACGTTAAGCCGGAGGACGTTAAGTGAGGAGTTACTGTATCTTAACTGATGCTGCTGGACTAATAAGGAAGAAAAAAAATACTTTCAAGTTTCATTAAAAAAAGCCATGGATTACAAAAGAATGATTGGTCAAAAAAAATCAGTAGATTAAGAAATCTGTATTCAGCTTCATAAGAGATTATTAGAAATGAAGGTGAAACAAGTACATGATAGAGTTTTCAGAAATTCCTTAATTTCCAAGCCCGTCTCCTATATTACTCTAAGGCTTTTGAGAGCTAAACTACACTGTGTTGGGGACGATAAATTAAACCATATAAAATTACATACACTAGTATTTCAGAGACTATCCCTTGTCTTCTTGTAGCATTTTAGCTTTTTTGAGAGAATATTAGGAGATTAAGTTAATTTACCTGCTAGTTTGTGGTACAATATATAAATAAATCTTTAATAATGACTGTTGAAGAGCATTTTTAAGAAATATTGATGACTCGTTCTAATATGTATAAAAACCTGTTTTTTCATACGAAAGCAATCCTAAACCAACTTTAAACATTGTTCTTTGGTCCTATTTATGTATGGAAAGAGCTTTCTCTACTAATCAAGGTTTGGAGCAAGATATAGTGCGCCTGCTACATGTACAACATTATTACTCTTATACTGGTTGTTGTTAAGATGAATCTTCTTCCTGTTATACATTGGCCACTACTAGGACAAAGAAATGTTTTTTTTTTTTCCTTTTGGCATCAGCTTGACTTGAACTTGGAATATAATGGTGGCTGCTGTGGGTGGATGTTTTTATTTTTTTATTAAAAACTTTAAAGCATAGGAGTATCATGACTCAAGAGTAATTTTTTTTAAATGGAAAATGAAAATCAAGTGTTCTAGCTGCTAGTTAACTCATCAACCCCAACAAGAGTGATAAATTTAATTTTCAAAATGTCAGGGGATTTAAAAGAAAAAAAATGAAACAATACTGGTGCAAGTGTGATTGTGATTTTTCTTAATTATGTATTCAAGATAAAAAAAAATCTTCTGGCTTATTTTTATTTTTTAAAATAATTATAATAAAATAATTACTTTCTTCTCCAAGAAAATTAAAACCAGCCAAACAATTTTTGGTTTTGACACTACTAAAAAGCCTATTAGGTTTCAATTTTCATAGGTGCATACTAACTGTACCTCAGGCTTTTAATGTGCACATAATAATATTCAATTCAACTATATTCGTTGCTCAGGTCAAGCACTGTCATATTATTGTTTAATTAGACTGGAAATAAAAAAAAGTTGTTACTGTAAACTGGCTTATATTACTAAGGAAAAACAGTGATTCCAAAGTGAAATACCTTTATGTATTTGAAATTTAAATAACTATACAAACAAAAAAAATAGTAGCTATGAAGTTGAGAACTTTTCATATTTCAACAAGCTCCTTTCATATACCACTTGTCCAGGATAAGTCTAGTATCAGTGATTAGGTTTTTTTGTACACTTGTATTTATGAAGCAGCTAAGCCAAATGAGGACTGTGCAAATGCCTAGTGAAACAAACAAAAACAGAAAAAGAAAAGTAATCTGAAATTGTGTATTTGTGTTAAGTCAGAATCAATATCTTTAGGGTGTAGTTATCTTTATTTTAATCTGAACTGTTAGTCAAAAGCCCCCACCATTAATATGAGACTGTCCCTTTGTATTGCTTGCATCTGAAAAAAGCTAAAAGGGTAAAACCATGTTGGTAATATAATTGAATTAGTTTTTCACACCGTTTTACAGTTTAAGATAGAACGAACTTTGCATTTTATTCCTAAGCATTTTAAAGTTTTCTGTGTCTGTTTTTTACATTTTTCCAGTAATTGAACTATGGCTTCTATTCTAAAAAGTGACATTGTAAAAGTCCATCTTTATTTTTTCTTAGTGTGTTCCAGTGAAACTTTCTTGGTTTACCAAAAGAATAAACAAAGTTCATCTGTTCGAAGCCTGATCTGAATTCAATGATTTTCCTGACCAAGACAAAGACTTAGAGTGAACCTGTGCTTTTTACAGGTCATGGATTTTAATCAGTAATTAAAATGATTTGAGCCAGATTCTGGTTGTAGTTACACCAGTGCAAACCCATTGCCTCCAACTTGCAATTGAGTTGTGTGGGTGACTTGACTCTTGGAACTTAATTAGCAATTCTGCTGATGTGCAAGCCAGAATAACATTCTCACAGTTGTGTTTGCTTTGCAGTGTTAGTATGAATAAAGTAATTAAAACTTACAGCCTGATCCTGCAATCCTTATTCATATGAGTATTGCAATTAAACCACTGAAGTTAAAGGAATGATACCTATGAGTAAAGGATGCTTGCAGAAGTAAGTGTTGCAGGGTTAAGCCCATACTTTTGACACTGTCATAAACTTACATGAATCTGAAAGTACAGGTGATATTGGGTCTGCCAAGTGAGCAGATGCTGTTTTTTTACATAGTGATTTTTCAGACTAGAACTACATTTTTAACATGATTAAAAGTTCATTAGGTATATAGAAAAACATAATTAATAAGGGAAAGGATATAGTCATTTAAAAAAGGAACAGGAATGATCATCTGTTACCATACTTAAGTTTTTAGCATGTGTAATTAGTAGGTAGTGGTTAATAATATGCTCCTACAGGCAGTGTTTTCAAGCAAGAAAAAGCATTAGGATGCTTTGCCAAGATGATTGGGTTGCCTTCCATTCTTATCTCATCCATACGTGAACGGATATAACGTGTGTTGTTGGATTTGCAGAATGTGTCATCTGTGATTGAGGTTATGTTGTTAAACTGCAAAACAAAACAAAGATAGTTTGAAAATGTTTCAGCATCAAAACCTAGATGAAAGTATCTGAATCTTACCAATAATTAATTATGTCTCTCATTTTTTCTTGTTTTTTTTTTTATTTTGTTGTTTTTGAATCTGACTCTTAAGTTTTTGTTTTTATGTCTTCTGAAGGGTTTATTCTATGAGTGCAGTTATTAACCAGTAATTTTACATTGGTACTGAAATCCAGTACATTTTGTTGACAAAGGGTTATTCTATTGCTCATTGTGGCCGGTGACTGCCCTTAAATAAAGAAACAAACAGTGTTTATAGACAAAGTAGTGACAAATTCCAGCGTTACAGTTACAATCAGCCACCAAACAGCTAGGAGAACTTCTATTTTACTTTATTCTGAAGAATTATTTGAAATCTCGACTACTTTATTGCTTTTTAATATTTCAAAGATAGGATGAGCACATGTGCTATGGTGCTAAATATTTTTAGGTACGTGTTTGTACTAATGTTTAGTTTTCAGTGGAATGTTTTTGGACGATGGTAACACAACAACAGTGTGAACCAAATTGAAAACAAATAATGAAAGAAAGCAAGAGTGGTCTTATTTTAGCTAAATCATTATCTGTGCCCTTTGTTGTACAATGTTAAAAAAATATTTTGAGACCTGAAGGTGCAGAACACGCAGAGTCTCTGGTAAGTTAAGAGGTACAGATTCCAGTGTGTTGTGTGCTAGATAGAGATATGACAAATTGGTCTGCTTCTGTAGAGAGAAAAAAAGGAGAAAAAAAAATTAGTGTTGATTTTCCTTGATTACACTGTCAGTAGTTCAGTCCCTCCTATGCCTGTCTACATGGGCAGCAGGTATAATAGGCCAAGAGAGACTCATTCTCCCCTGGTGCTGCCGCTGGACCCCTGGTTGTGGGGTTTGGCAGGAGAAGGTTTTGCTTTATTATGCCCCATGCAGGTTCTGGATTGGCTGAGGAGGCGGTATATGGTATTCAGCTTCCTGGGTTCATCAGTAATCTCCCTGGACTCCAGAGAGACTACTGATGAACCCAGAAAGCTGAGTAGCACATACTGCCCCAGAACCTGCATGGGGCATATCAAAAGCTTCTTCCAGATGACAGGTTTCAGAGTAGCAGCCGTGTTAGTCTGTATCCGCAAAAAGAACAGGAGTACTTGTGGTACCTTAGAGACTAACAAATTTATTAGAGAATATAAGAAAGCTTATGCTCTAATAAATTTGTTAGTCTCTAAGGTGCCACAAGTACTCCTGCTCTTCTTCCAGATGAGACGCTTTTTCCTGAGGTGGCTTGGAGTATGGGGAGGGGAGGCGCAGTGGGCGGGTGGGAGGGAGCTCAGGGCTTCGGCTGGCCTGGGGCTCCTCCGATCAGAGGGGCGCTCGGGTCTCTGGCCGTGGGGGGGGGGGGGGGGGGGAACAGAGCCTGGGGCTCCACCTGCAGCCTATGCAATAGATATCAGCATTTTTCTTCTGAATACATACCTTGGCTAATATATGTCCATAAAGCCATCCTGTTTAAATGTTCTTTTGTTGGAAGTACTGTACGTAATATGCTAACACAGTGGCTCTCATCTTTCCAGACCACTGTACTCCTTTCAGGAGTCTGATTCGTCTTGTGTACCCAAGTTACACCTCACTTCAAAACTACTTGCATACAACATCAGACATAAAAATACAAGTGTCACAGCAAACTATTACTGAAAAATTGCTTACTTTCTCAATTGTGCCATATAATTATAAAATAAATCAATTTGAATATAAATATGGTACTTACGTTTCAGTGTATAGTATGTAGAGCAGTATAAACAAGTCATTGTCTGTATGAAATTTTAGTTTGTACTTGCTTAGCTAGTGCTTTTTATGTAACCTGTTGTAAAACTAGGCAAATATCTAGATGATGTACCCCCTGGAAGACCTCTATATATCCCCGGGGTACATGTACCCCTGGTTGAGAACCATTTTTGAGAGATCAAAAAATTTAATAAAACAAGTTCTATTAAACTTCAGGCTTTAATGCCATAGCTTTATTTAAGAGTATTTGAATATGGCTGTGACTAAATATCCTCTAGTGTTAACCTTTCTTGTGATTGTAATGATATTTTGTTGTTGTTGGTTGTTGCTCTGTTAATGTTTTCCCTCACTTTCCATAACCATACTTGTAGCTAAATACCAAGGTGGGCTATATCCTTCTTGCGGTGAAGAATTTTGGATCGTGACTGGTGTGAGCAGGTGTCATGGTGCTTTCAGTCACTCTTCTATTTTGAGTAATCTCTTTTTGCCATATATCAACATGTTTTTCTGGGTTGCTGTGCCAACAACCTGACATACAAATTCACAATTAGAACCAAATCAAGCCCTGTTTAGTTTAGTTACGTAATCACAGCTTATTATGTAACAATGTAATAGCTCTCCATAGCTACAGAACTATTTCCATACAAAAAATTTAAGGTGAAGTTAAGGCTACAAGTATTTTTCTCTAAAAGCCTTATTGGGATTGTTAGGATCCTACTAGTAAACCTGAAGATGCTTAGCTCCATATTCTCACTTCTCCTACCTGCATTTCCCAGACTTTTAGGATACTCCTCAGAATTCCCAGTATTAGTAGTTTACTCAGTCCCAGACAAACCAAAATAAGCTACTCAGGCCTGGGATGAACCAATGGAAGCTCATTGAAGATTAATAGGCCTCCTGAGTCATGGGGGTAGGGAAAATTGTCCTCTCTTGCAGATAATCAGATTTTCTTCCAAAGCCCTCTTTCTACAGAACTCACATGTATAATGCTGGAGGAGGGGGGTACTGAATAAGAACACAGGTAGGTGTAGGAGACCAGGGTGTCATTTTCCTCCTATCTGTAGATCATCTGAGGTGTGCAGGAAGGACATTTCCGCAGGAAGTATCACAAGACTTGGAGAGGCTGTTCGTCCTCCTCAAATCTTTTAATAAAAAAACTCTTTTAAGAGTGTCTTATTTCAGGAGCTCCTGTCCAATTCACTTCCTAGTGTGTTAAAAAAAATTAAAATTCTGCCTTGGCCCCTGATCTGACCTACCAATTTGGAGGCCAAAGGTACTTTTTTATGTGGATTTTAGAAGTGAGGAGGGGCAAAATTTTATTTAAAATTAAACTAATTTGCATCATTAACAGAGCATTGCTGTTATTCCATGTACCTTAAATAAAAAGCATACTGTTTTAAAAATCTGAAAAACCTCCTATACCTATGCTCAGAGTCTTACAGTAAAGTTTACAAATATTTAACAAACACTACATCTATGATAATGGTTATTTATCTAATTTTATGTAAGTTACTCCAATTTTTATAACCTCTGTTACTTACCTTGAAAGCATTTGCTTTGATACCTCTGCTCTTAATTCTGTTGTAGTTTGCATTAAATGTAATTAGCTTGGGGGGCAGAACTGGAAGTTTTATCAGTTTATTTTCAGCAAGTGAAAGTTCTTCTAATAACAGAAGCTTTGAAAAGGCACCGTCTTCAATTTCGTCTATCATATTTCCACTTAAATCAATTCTTCTTAATGTAGCTTTATATAAAGGAAACAAAAACCCAAATATTACATTTATTTTTCATGCTGTGTAAAACTCAGTAAAGCATAATATACTCCTATTATAAGTGGCTCTTGTAGAAATGCTTATAAATATGATTGCTGAACACTTTGCATTATAAGTCCCTGTTTTCAGTTTCTTATAACTTTTTAAAACTTTAATTGTTTGGGCTAAAATTCTCCACAAATGCCTTAGGCTGAAAAACAAAACAAAACAAACAGTTCAGCCAAGAGGAAGGCTAGGGAAAAATAAGTAGTTTTTCCCAGTTAAAATTATATACATCTAACCATTTAATTGAGAAGCTCTAGTGTCTCCATCCTTTAGAGGGAAACTTGAAATTTGGCACAGAAGTTGCCCAGGTTTTAGGGATATGCCTCTTGTCCCTGTGAAAATCCACCCAAATGTGGTCAAGATATAAGTATCTGAAAAACTCTCAGTTCACACACATTCACTAGAGGTTTGTAAAGAGGTTAACAATTAGTGATTGATCCACACAGAGAATAAAAGCCTACTACTTTTACTGGTTATTTGTTATCTCAAGTGATAAGAGGTCTGTGCTGTGGATCTAAGGGTCCTGTTCCAGATGACCACCTATGTGGCGGGTCAGGAGGGTGCCACTTGCTGTAGTTTCTGTTTTTTTGTTTGTTGTTTTAAAAAATCAGGAAATTACACTGAAGAAAACTGTTCAAAGAATAGTAAGGTTGCCAAGTTAAACATTCAAGGTTTGGAAATGCTATAATAGTAGCTGCCTGTGTAACTTTAATTCAGTCCCCTTGATGTGTATGTTCACTTTAATTGAACACACAGATTTCAAGAGATTTATTCTATCCCCAGATAGGGTGAATATAAGTAAAAAGGCATGTGAATTTTCAACAAACGTGTCCTTCCAAATGTTAATTAGTCATTGAAGTTAAATAGGTAAATAAAAACAAAAGCCGTTTTTAAAGTCTGACAAAATCCCCTTTCTTTTCTCTCTACACTGTTGGCCTTACAACTGTCACCATTTGATTAGTTATCTAGTCCTTTTCTCTTTCAGCCAAGAACATACTTGAATTTCTACAGTAAAAGATAAGCATAAGAAAAATTAATTAATAAAATAAACTTTCCAGGCCTTCTTCACATTTCCAAAAGAATCACAAAAAGGAGCAAGCCCAGTTCTTAAGACAAATGCTTTTAAAGTCACTTTCAACAAAGAAGAGAATAAATAATACTGCATATGAACAAAGAGATGGACTTGACAATGTAAGAGAAATCTTAACTTGTAGAATTTCTTTACTTTTGAGAGCTTGGTATTTAATTTAAATATTTAGCATTGCATTAATAGTGACACGCTTAACTTTAGTTAAGATCAGGTTTCTCTGCTGTATGTTCCTACTAATTAGTTAGGGAGAGCAGGGCAATCAGCACAGAAAAAGGTTTGAAGTAATAAAAGTGTATATTTTCTTTACCTCTGTGAATTCCTCTTGATACTTTCTGGTTCCTTTAAGACAACCCAGATTGAGACACAACACTACTTATGTGGTTCATGGTATTTGTGAATTAGGGTAACCAGGACTGGGAGCTTTGTCATATATGTACAGCTATGCCCTCCCTCCCCCCGCTCTCCTCCGCCCGCCATAGGTTGGGCTTAGCTAGGTTTCCAGATTTTCTTTTACAATTCCTTTCTAATAGTAGTGTGTTATATATAATACATATTAATGCAATGGTGGAATTCAACAATGAATATGAAATGTATTTTATTTTGGTATTGCCCCCCCCCCCCCCACCATATGCAAGGAAGAATTTAACTTTAAACTATAAGCACATATCACCTAATTAAAAAGATTAAAGTCTAAATATGCTTACGAATATCAGCAAAATCTGAGACTGCCACTCTCTTTATTTTGTTGAATCGTGCATAAAGATAGCCTGTTTCCTTTGGCAGAGGGGGAATCGCAATAATATCAATTTCTTCACAGTATACCGATCCACTTAAACACACACACATCAGACAAGTGGGCAAATCTGCAAAAAAAAAGAATTTTATTTCCTTGTATCATTAGAAAGCTAAAAGATTGGCAATCAATCTTTAAACTAATACAAAAAATAGAATTTAACTGAGTTAAGGTTTATCTTTTTTCAGGATTTTATATATTTGTTCTCAAGATAGTAGGGTCAAAAAAGACGTCATAGTCATCAAATCCTTTCTCTTAGACATTCCTTGTATGGAGAATTGCACTTTTCTACTTACATATTCTAGCTTCCTTTTTTTAATCTATTCCTGAAGCACCATTTATCAGAGTTACTCAACTATGTTATTGAATTGATTACAGCTGTATAAGCATTCAGTATAACTGATTGTAATGTCACTTGCCTTCCTTAAAAACGATTGCTTTCAAAGTGGAAGTTACGTTAGAAAAAAATCTTAGAAAAGCAAAAGTGTTCACGTGAACCAGTCAGAGAGTGAGACCATAAATAACCCTACATCTTATGAGCATGGCCTGTGTGCTCTGTGCAAGCAGTACATAAATACTTCAAGTTCCTTGGATCCTGTGGCAGATTAGAAATTTCTGGCCAGTTTGATTTACATTGAAAAATATAGGCAATGAATTAATTTATTAAATTAAAAAAGTGAAATTAATATCCCAATACTTTATTGTTTTTACTTTGTCACGGCTGTTTTCATTTCCATTGTGCCAAACATTTTTATATTAACATAACTGCATTTTAGAAGTTTGTATGGGAAAGTTGAAGGTTTTGTTAGTTGAGTAGGGAAATACTTGAAGCTTTTGGCTCGTTGGGAGACGTTTTGGGAAATGAGGGAAATGTCCATTTACTGGCTGTGTCTGATAAAATAATTAGCAGTGAAATACTTAATGTTGGTGTTTACTTTATTTTTAGGCTTCAGACAACTCATTTGATGTAATGGGGCAGTTTGTGCCTTTGACCTTTTGTTTCAGATATTCTGCAGGCTCAAGATGAAAACTATCAATTTCTAATTGTTTCATGTTTTCAAGGGCTGGGAAGAGACTTATAAGAATAGGACAATATTTGGATTCTGGAGCACAATTCTGCAGCAAAGGCAGAAAGCAGCAAAGGATGCTAAGGCAAATTGCACATTCATGAAATCATGGAATATTCAGGCCTTGCCTCAATGTTAATGTTGCAGCTTTGAATTCAATTGTGCTACAACTTTTGTTTGTTCTAATTTCTAACTCTTTGTGGTATTGAAACCTTTAGTCATCTTTCACATATATCTGGGTATGGCGCATAGGTGATACTTGTCTTTTTGCTATCCACCTAACAAAGAAGATCCTTCTAGAACAATTGGCAGTTTTTGATACCCATAACTAATGAAGTCCTGATGAAATGGCTGCTAGGTATGGGCAAACTGAGAATTGGTAAGCCTTCAGTTATTTCTTTCCATTGAGAGATTCCTGAGGTTAATACTGGACCCCATTCATTAGCCTTGCATTCAGTCTTTTGCCTGTGATTTCAGATCTCTACCCTTAGACTCCAATTGCTCATTTTGTTTGTGAATACAGGAAATAGTGAAGTGGTTCGAGAAGCATTGTCATCAATATACCATCAACATTGCATGACTCTTTCATTGGAGTTGGAGGGTGCACTAGCTTTGCTCACCGTTGGATGAGAACTAATTGGCAGATGATTCATTTCAGAGAATGTTGGTTGGCTGGGGAAATGTCTGTAGATGGTGGAGGCTATAATTGTTCCTTGATTAAGATGTTTTTAACTTATGGTTCTTGTTAAATTATTGTTTGATCCTGGATTTCTACATAGCAGTCGTACCCAAGAGTGGTTTGTTTTGTTTTATTTATTTTTGACAAGGAGATGGGGGTTTGAGGTGGAGGTTTTATTATTTTTTATTTTATTTATTTTTTCCTTTCACATGTGGACCCACACCATGGTTAATTACAGAAAAGCTATTTGTGGGGATACACTTGAAAACTACTGGGAAATTTGAGCTAGTGGAGAATGTACCTGCGGAAACGTTAACCATGATTAACGTCTAAAGCTCTGTCAGGTTAAGCTCTGTCTAGCTACAGTACAGACATATTCTGCTCCTCTCTGAAGTTGAGGTGCTGAGAGCAGATCACTCCCCATAGAAGTCTCTCTACTTTTTCACTTCACCCATTGTCTGGCCATGCCATAAGAAAGACAGCAGGAAATGGATGTGGTGTAATTAGACTGCAATTTTATTCACTGAAGATATCTGAAAGAACCCTGCAATAAATTGTATAATGCAGGTCATGATTATTTCCATAATCACTTCCACATAATCCACAACCTGGTCCCAACCATCCTGTTGTGGGGCTAGGAAAGGAGAGAGATTTTCATGCTGTTCCAGATGTAGGAGTCCCAACATTCCCTCTTACACAGGTCCCTTAAGGGATCCTTTCTTTCAAATTCTTTGCCAGTTCATTTTATCTGATAACTGTATCCGTTCCATAATGATTATCTACACTGGACATCTGGCACAATTATTACTTACGAAGTTGTGACATTATAACTTAAGTCCCACCCCCAAACTCAAACACACACACCCTACTGGGTCCCAGACCTACTGTGAGGAAGGCAAAAAAAATTCACCCCACCCTGTCTTGGCCAATCTGGTGGTGAGGGAAAAATACCTTTCCAGCTCACTAAGAAAAAGGGCGACTAGAGTAATGCCCATGGCCGGCCGTATAGAAATCCAATTCTTTTGCAAATGTTATGGGTGGGTGAGTGGGAGCTGCCAGCCTGATCCAGGTAAAAAACAGCTTCTCCAGGGCTGTGTGGGTTCTAAACACGCTCATTACATTCCAGTCTGCAGAAAGGGCAGTGACCCAGCCCCTGACCTGTCCCTGTTCCCCTCACCTATTGTTGAGAGAGAGCCCTTAAAGGGTAATACCTCTTTACATCTCGCCATCCAGCCAAAGACTCACCACATACACAAGCTGTGGTGAGCGAATTTCACTTCAACATGAATTAGTTGACTTATTTTTGCCTGATTGTCTAGTTCATATTGTTAGCTTTATTATGCTTTCATTTGGCCATTCAATATGTGTGTTTTCCTAGAGGATGTGATAGGAGCATCAGATAAACTGGTCTGCATATATTCAGAATGTATCTGGAGCTTCTTTAAAATTTCCATCCCAGAGTTAGCAGAAATCCCACCGAGCTCATGAAAACCTTGTTTATAAATGAAAAGATGAATGCTATATGCAGTTGTCCTTCACTGAACTCTTTTTTTTATGTGAAATATTTTATTTTAGAAAGCTTAATAATGTAACTTTTCTATAACTTACTTGTATCTTTGGTTGGTGGTACTTTAGGTACACTCTCATCTCTCTGCAGTTCCAGCTGTATGTTAGAGTCAGGAGAAACAATCATGCCATCTTTTCCCTTTAAGAACAAAGGTAATAAAAATGGAGTGTTCATTAAAGGCAAGCCATTAAACCAAACCATTAAAGGCAAACTTAAATATTGTACTACGGTTTAAAATATGCTGCTTACTATTCTTATAATGAATATTTCTAACTGAAAGGAATTAGAGAAAAAAGTTGTTTATTTCATGCATTTGGACAGCATTTGATATATACCCAGTTTCCCCTTTTGTTTGTGGGTTTCGCACACAGAGAGGAGAAAGAGAAGAATTTCTAAAATAGGAAAATGTTATAAAACAACAAATAATGAGGAGAAGGAGGAGATTATGGAACAGGAGTATACCTGAAACTGGTCTTAACTTAATCTTAGAAATTGACTAGATTTCAAATTGGCCTTAAACATCAGCATTCAAAAGACTATTTGCAAATAGATAACAATCCTAATACACTGAGACCATCTATATACATAAATAGTCTCAGTAAAATAAAATACACTTCTGAATAAAAAGTCAGTGAGAATTTTTCTCCTGAAACATTGAACATGCTAATATCTTTTATCAAGTGTATGTAAACTTTACTTTCCAAACCTATCCCCTTGCAGATATTTGCTCTAGTTCAGCAAGGTACTTTAACCTGGTGGCTAAGTGTGTGTCATTCCCTCAATAATGACTAGCTGACATAGAGGAAGACAACATATTATTGCTATTAGTTACTCCATTAGCTTAGGTGGTAGAGGTCTCTGTATTGTATGTAATGGTTCTAACTCTGCTGATGACCAGAGTTTGGGCCAGTGTGGTTAGCCGTTCTTAAATTTTGTTTTTCCCTTTGCTTTTTTAAAAATATAGGAACTTAAACCACAAAATACAATACTAAAGGAACATTAAGGTTGCAGAATGAAGCACCCAAAAGTTAGGAAATGCTAAAATTAAGGTTGCCTATGAAACATCAGTTGTGCCCCGTTGTGTGTATGCATTATGATACGGTCTTTAATTATATGATCACATACTAGTTTTTCTACCGGACTCCTGCCTTATTCAGTTCACAGGATGGTCCTTCGCTGGCAGTGAATCTGTTTGTACAGGGAAAGGAGACTTGTCTGAAAACCGGCTGCTTCCTTTGTTGCAGAAGTTGGAAGGTGTGTACCTGTTCTGGGTACTGGGATGGTAAGGCCCATCACTTCAACTGAGGCGGAGGACCCACAAAGCCCAGTGAGCAAATGATTACAGGGAACAAAACCTCAGTCTTGAAGTATTACTTTGGGTACAAAATTAACATTAGTGAGTTCCGTAAAAAGAGAGTAAGTTTGGTTAGCACCTAAGTTCCAAACTAGTTATGAAATCTTTTGTATGTTAACAGTGTTTTCCATAGTTCCATATTCCACTGTTCGCATGGCACAGTTGTAGCCGGTATCGCAAGATATTTACTTGCCAGATATGGTAAAGATTCATATGTCCCTTAATGCTTTGCCCACCATTCCAGAAGACATGCTTCCATGCTGATGACAAGTTCTGCTCGATAACGATCCAGAGCAGTGTGGACTGTCGCATGTTCATTTTCATCATCTGAGTCAGATGCCATCAACAAAAGGTTGATTCTCTTTTTTGGTGGTTTGGGTTCTGTGGTTTCCGCATCGGAGTGTTGCTCTTTTAAGACTTCTGAAAGCATGTTCCATACCTCATCTCTCTCAGATTTTGGAAGATACTTCAGAGTCTTAAACCTTGGGTCAAGTGCTGTAGCTATCTTTAGAAATCTCACATTGGTACCTTCTTTGCATTTTGTCAAATCTGCAGTGAAAGTGTTCTTAAAATGAACAATGGGCCGAGTCATCATCAGAGACTGCTATAACATGAAATATATGGCATTATCTCCTGTAAATGTAAACAAACTTGTTTGTCTGAGCGATTGGCTGAACAAGAAGTAGGACTGTGTGGACTTGTAGGCTTTAAAGTTTTACATTGTTTTGTTTTTGAGTGCAGTTATGTAATAAAAAAATCTACATTTGTAAGTTGCACTTTCATGATAAAGAGATTGCACTACGGTACTTGTATGAGGTGAATTGAAAAATACTATTTCTTTTGTTTATCATTTTTACAGTGCAAATATATGTAATATAAAGTGAACACTGTACCCTTTGTATTTTGTGTTGTAAATTGAAATCGAATATTTGAAATATAGAAAAACATCCAAAATGTTTAATACATTTCAATTGGTATTCTATTGTTTAACACTGTGATTTAAACTGCGATTAATCATGATTAATTTTTTTGAGTTAATCGCGTGCGTTAACTGCAATTAATCGACAGCCCTACTTTTATACTGATAAAACTGCATCCAAAGTAGATAGTTTTGCTGGTTTAATTATACCAGCAAAACCCACCTAGAGTTAAAAGTTTTCCTGGCATATTTATGTTGATTAGGAGTGTGTGTGTGTGTGTGTGTGTGTGTGTGGGAAATCCTACCGCTAACTGACAAAGCTATGCTGGCAAAAGCCATAGTGTAAATGCTACATGAGCAAAAAACCTCATTTGCTGATATAAACTCTATCTCCACTAGCCAATGTAGCTATACCAGCAAACCCTTTCTAGTGTAGACAAGGCCTTGGTTTCAGTCTTGCTGCTGCTGTTTTCTGGTAAGTAACCTCTTGCAGAGCCTAAGACTATGTCTACGCTACTGCGGTAAGTCGACCTATGCTATGCAACTCCAGCTACGTGAATAACATAGCTGGAGTCGACGTACCTTAGGTCGAGTTACCACGGGGTCTACACTGCGGGGGGTTGACAGTAGAAACTCTCCTGTCGATTTATCTTACTCTTCTCATCGGGGGTAGAGTACAGGGGTCAACTGGAGAGAGATCTATCGATTTAGTGGGTCTTCACTAGACCCGCTAAATCGACTGCCAGTGAGTCGATCTCAGAGCATCGATCCCGGCTGTAGTGTGCATGTAAGTGCCCTTCAGAGAAGAGCTCATTAGTGGTTTCCACAGGAGGCAGGAAAACTGATTATATACAAAATATTGTCAAATACACAAGTTTTATTTTACTTAGGTGTAAATTGCAGCAACAGTAGATACATTATGTTCAGATGGAAATTGAATTTAGAAATATAACAAACATATTAATTTAAAATTGATGCTGCTTTGACATTCTGCCCAGAGTTATTAGGTGTGAAGTCCATGATCTCTGTTGTACCTGAACTAAGGGTTTTTTGGAATGCTGCCTTCAAGGTCTATCACTACATTTACATTACTATGATCTAAGAGATCTGGGTGTTCTTCTTTGAACAGTCATTGCTGCATAACTAGTTAATTTGCAACTACATAAGAATATAGAATTGCTCCAGGGATTTTATGATACATCAAGTCTGAATTACATATACTTAAAAAAAATCTTTGAGGGGCAAATCTTTTACTTAGCAACTGGCACAAGTAGTTGGAGAGAGTGCTGAAATGATGTAGGACAAGCAATTATTGCCCAACCAGGCCACACAGTAGCTGTGGAACAGCAATGCAGGTGACAGTTTATCGTAATGGCTGAGAAGGCTCCATGGCCTCTTACACTGGGGCAAGTTACAAAACATTCAATTTGTGAATACCTGGAGGATGAAGTGTAATCACTAGCAGCAAGCATGGATTTACTAAGAACAAATCATACCAAACCAGCTTGATTTCCTTCTTTGACAGGGTTAGTGGTTTGGTGGATGTGGTGGACATAATATACCTGTACTTCAGCAAGGCTTTTGACACAGTTCCACATGACCTTTGATAAGTAAGCTGGAGAAATGTGGGCTCAGTGGGACTACCATTAAGTGGATACAGAACTGGTTAAACAACTGCAAAGAAAGAGTAATGATTAATGGAATGCTGTCAGGTTGGCAGGAGGTTTCAAGTGAAGTTGCATAGGGATCTTTGTTGGGTCAGGTGTTTAACATCTTTATTAATGAGCTGGATGTAGGAATAGAAAGCATACTGATCAAA
Organism: Chrysemys picta bellii; assembly: GCF_011386835.1. Lineage (NCBI taxonomy): Eukaryota > Metazoa > Chordata > Testudines > Emydidae > Chrysemys > Chrysemys picta. Next base: position 42,311,372 of record NC_088797.1, read on the forward strand.
TTCACTGACACAAGGCTTGGGGGAATTGCCAACACTTTGGAAGATAGAACTAAAACTCAAAGGGATCTTGATAGCTTGGAGAAATGGGCTATAGGCAACAAAATGAAATTTAACAAAGACAAAATGCTACACTTAAGGAAGTAAAACCAAATGCACAAATACACAATGGCAGATAACTAGCTTGGCAGCAGCACTGCTGAAAAGGATCTGAAGGTTGTGGTATATCAGAACCTCAACCCGAGTAAGCAATGCAATGCTGTTGCAAAAATAATAATAATATAAAAAGGGCAAATGCAATTTTAGGCTGCACTAACAGAGGCATAGTATACAAATCACCATGGGAGGTGATAGTACTGGTCTACTTGGCTCTGGTTAGGCCTCAATTGGAGTATTGTGTCCATTTTTGGTCACTCGTGTATAGAAAGGATGTAGAGAAACAGGAAAGTATCCAAAGGTGAGCGACCAAGGGGATGGAACGCAAAGGCTGAAGGAACTGGCTATGTTTAGTATAGAAAGAGGAGATTGAGGGGAGATTATAGCAGTCTTCAAATACTTGAAAGGCTTGAAATACATAAAAAAGATGGAGAAAAGTTATTCTGTCTTTGCCAGAGAGGGCAGGACAAGAAGCAATCGGTTCAAACAACAGCATAGCAGATTTAGTTTAAATCTCAGGAAAAATTCCTAACTGTAAGAACAGTAGGACAATGGAACAGACTGCCTAGGGAGGTTGTGGAAGCTCTTTCACTGGAGGTTTTCCAAAGAGGCTTGATAGCAATCTGTTTTGGATGGTTTAAGCACAGCAAATCCTTCATCTTGGCAGGGGGTTAGACTAGATGACCCTTGCAGTCACTTCTAAACCTATGGTTCTGTGATTCTAAGAAAGATCCTTGACTCTACTCCTATATTTTGTCTTCCGTCCCTTTTGCACATTAGTCCAGCTGCCAAAAAAGACTGAAGCTATGAAGGTACAGGCAAGATTTGTACATAAGTATTTAAAAAAAAAAAGCCTTTTTACATATAAAATCTGGTGCCATCTGACAACTTTCTCCTCCCTCTGTAAAGTCACTGACTCACCACTCTAAAGCACGTTAAGGGTCGCTCCATATAGCTGAAGGTTTATTTTAAACACAAAGAAGTAGTGCTTGTATTGTGGTTGTCATTTGTTACTTGCAGTGAGTTAATAAGTTTCATCATATTTATTCACTTCAGAGAATTTTTATAATCAGTCCAAGCCATAATGAATTAAAATTGCTGATATGAATAACAATAACAGTGAATCACAACTTGCAATGTGAATGAAATACTGATATCTTTACATACATTTTAAAAACTAGTCTTCAAACCTTTATGAACAGAAATAATATTATAATAGAAAAAAATTATGGTGTTACACAGATATAATGAACACATCTTAAACTGCTGAGTTAGCATTCTTCTTTTTTCATTACTTGGTATCATTCTCTGTCCTGGAGTTTACATGAAGCAGTTTGCTGCCCCTATTCCTCCTATTTTTAAGTCATTCTTTGAAACTTTCAGATGTCTTTCCTCTTCTGTAAATAACTTAATTGGCCCCATACATACAATAAGCAAATTTATATTGGGCCCCTGTCTCCTTTGTTGCTGTCTCTGATGTCTTCTACGCCGAGCTGCATGCAATTCTAGGGGGGGCTGCCACCACTACCCCACGTGTGATCGTGGATTCTGGGTCGGGGATAGTCTCATCAGCGACGCCTGAGGATTCTGCCGATGGGGGAGAGGAGGAGGATGAGGATGAGCTTGCAGAGAGCACACAGCACTCCGTTCTCCTTAACAGCCAGGATCTTTTTCTCACCCTGACTGAAGTACCCTCCCAAGCCAGTACCCAAGACTCTGACCCCATGGAAGGGACCTCAGGTGAGTTTACCTTTTAAAATATAAAACTTGTTTTAAAAGCAAACGGTTTTTAATGATTACTTTGCCCTGAGGACTTGAGATGCATTCGCGGTCAGTTCAGCTACTGGAAAAGTCTGTTAACGTGTCTGGGGATGGAGCGGAAATCCTCCAGGGACATCTCCATGAAGCTCTCCTGGAGGTACTCCGAAAGCCTTGCCACAAGGTTTCTGGGCAGTGCATCCTTATTCCCTCCTCCATGGTAGGACACTTGACCACGCCATGCTTGCAGCAAGTAATCTGGTATCATTGCCTGACAAAGCCTGGCAGCGTATGGTCCCGGTGTTTGCTGGCATTCAAGCAACATCCGTTCTTTATCTTGTTGTGTAATCCTCAGGAGAGTGATATCACTCCTGGTAACCTGGTTGAAATACGGGAACTTAATTAAGGGGACAGAGGTGGCCGTTCCTACTGGGCTGTTTGCCTGTGGCGGAAAATAAATCCTTCCCTGCAGTTAGCCAAGCGCAAATGGGAAATTGGCCCTGAGTTTTTCGCGTTTGGCTAGCAGGGATCTTCCCTGTTACCAGCCACATGGTGGGGGGAGGGGTACCGTGATCATCCCAGAGAATTCATGGCGGGAGGGGGGGGGCGGCGGCGGGGGGTGTGTGTTAGTTTGGTGCCTGCAGGGATCTTCCCTGATACCAGCCACGCGGTGGGGGGGAGGGGTACAGCGATCATCCCAGAGAATTCATGGCGAGAGGGGGGGGGTGGTTAGTTTGTTTTCTGCTGCTGCTGCTGAATGTTAACAGAAAAACCGCAGCACTCTACAGGCTATGCTTGGTATGTGGGAAAGGAGGGCGCAGAAGCTGTAAAACAATGGCTTACCATGGCCGCATGCAAGCCGAATTCTGTTGCCCAGACCTGTGATCTCTAGCAGCAAAGCCACAGGCACTCAGCATTAAGAGGCAAAATGCGACCTTGCACAGAAATCACATGTGCTATGTAATGTGAATAGTGTTGGTCACCGTGAAAGAGTATAAGCATTGTTCTGCAAAATGTAGCTTTTTAAACAATTCTCTCTTTTTTCCCCTCCCTACAGCAGCTGCAAATTCCTCAAGCCTCCCTCCTCCATCCCGAAGGTTATCACAGATAAGGCGTCGTAAGAAGAGAACGCGAGACGAGATGTTTTCTGAAATTATGGAATCCAGCCGCAGTGACAGAGCTCATCTGAATGAGTGGAAGGAAACAGTTTCAAAGTATAGGAAAGAAGCCAGTGAACGTGAGGACAGGAGGGACCAACGTGAGGACAGGAGGGACCAACGTGAGGACAGGAGGGACCAACGTGAGGAGAGGAGAGACGCTCGAGATGAAAGGTGGCGGCAGGAAGACCAGAGGAGGCAGGATGCAACGCTGGGGCTGCTGCGTGAGCAAACAGACATGCTCCGGCGTCTGGTGGAGCTTCAGGAATGGCTGCTGGAAAACAGACTGCCGCTTCAGCCCCTGTTCCACCCTCCCCCCTCCCCATGTTCCGTATCCTCCTCACCCAGACGTGTAAGAACACGGGGGGGGGGGAGGCTCCGTACACCTTCCCATTCCACCCCAGTAGACAGCCCAAGCAAAAGGCTGTCATTTTTTTAACCTTTTCTTTGTGGCTTTTTCCTTCCCAGCAATCCTCCTCCCAAATACCACCCGGGTTCCCTCCCTCTTTTTCTAATCTATTAATAAAGAATAAATGATTTTTAAATGATAGTAACTTTATTTGGTTTGAAAGAAAGCTGGGGGAAGGGGGAGGGTGGGTTCCTTACAGAAAATCAGTCAATAAAGGGGGCGGGTTTTCATGAAGGAGAAACAAACAGATATTTCACACTGTAGTCTGGCCAGTCATGAAACTGGTTTTTAAAGCTTCTCTGATGCACAGCGCTTCCTGGTGTGCTCTTCTAATCGCCCTGGTGTCTGGCTGCGCCAGGCGATTTGCCTCAGCCTCCCACCCCGCCATAAATGTCTCCCCCTTACTTTCACAGAGATTGTGGAGCACACAGCAAGCAGAAATAACAATGGGGAGATTTCTTTGGCTGAGGTCAGAGCGAGTCAATAATGATCGCCAGCGACCTTTTAAACGGCCAAATGCACATTCTACCACCATTCTGCACTTGCTTAGCCTGTAGTTAAACAGCTCCTGACTCCTGTCCAGGCTGCCTGTGTATGGCTTCATGAGCCATGGCATTAAGGGGTAGGCGGGGTCCCCAAGAATAACTATTGGCATTTCAACATCCCCAACGGTTATTTTCTGGTCCGGAAAGTAAGTCCCTTGCTGCAGCCCTTTAAACAGAGTAGTGTTCCTGAAAACGCGAGCGTCATGAACCCTTCCCGCCCAGCCCGCGTTGATGTTAGTGAAACGTCCCTTGTGATCCACAAGTGCTTGCAGCACCATTGAAAAGTACCCCTTGCGGTTTATGTACTCGGTGGCTTGGTGCTCCGGTGCCAAGATAGGGATATGGGTTCCGTCTATCGCCCCACCACAGTTAGGGAATCCCATTGCAGCAAAACCATCCACTATAGCCTGCACATTTCCCAGAGTCACTAACTTTCGTAGCAGCACCTGAGTGATTGCTTTGGCTACTTGCATCACAGCAGCCCCCACAGTAGATTTGCCCACTCCAAATTGATTCCCGACTGACCGGTAGCTGTCTGGCGTTGCAAGCTTCCACAGGGCTATCGCCACGCGCTTCTCAACTGTGAGGGCTGCTCTCATCTTGTTATTCTGGCGTTTCAGGGCAGGGGACAGCAAGTCACAAAGTTCCATGAAAGTGCCCTTACGCATGCGAAAGTTCCGCAGCCACTGGGAATCGTCCCAGACCTGCAACACTATGCGGTCCCACCAGTCTGTGCTTGTTTCCCTTGCCTAGAATCGGCGTTCCATGGATAGAATGTGCCCCATTAACAACATGATCTCCAAAGCACCGGGGCCCGTGGTTTCACAGAATTCTGTATCCGTGTCCTTGTCAATGTCCTCATCATGCTTGTCGCTGCGCTGCCGCCGCCTCCTCGCCTCGTTTTTCTGGTCCTGGCTGAGCATAAACTCCACGAGAACGCGCGAGGTGTTTACAATGTTCATGACTGCTGTCTTGAGCTCAGCGGGCTCCATGCTTGCCATGGTATGGAGTCTGCAGTGTTCACCCACCCAGGAAAAAAGGCGCGAAAATGGTTGTCTGCCGTCCGTTGCTTTCATGCAGGGAGGGAGGAGGGAGGGAGGAGGTGAGGCTGTACGCAGAACCACCTGCGACGATGTTTTTTGTCCCATCAGGCACTGGGATCTTAACCCACAATCCCAATGGGCGCGGGAGACTGCGGGAACTATGGGATAGCTATGGGATAGCTACCCACAGTGCAACGGTGCAGAAATCGATGCTAGCCCCGGTACTTGGACGCACACCACCGAATTAATGTGCTTAGTGTGGCCGCATACATTTCGACTTTATACAACCTGTTTTTCAAATCCGAATTATATAAATTCGGATTAATCCCGTAGTGTAGACATACCCTATGAGTCTAACTGTACCTTTCTCCCTACTACTCTTAAAAGAGCTCTGGCTCAGTGCTTTGCTCCTCTTCCTGCTCCCAACGTATGAGAATAGTAGTGGCCCAATCTCTGCCCTACCCTTTGCCTCCATTTTTCTTTCTTTGAAAAATGTAGTGTCTCAAGCTACTCCATTCCTCCTCTCCTTTCTCTTCAAAATAGTATCTAGGCTATTATGCTTTAGTCCACCCTGTTAAAGAAGCGCCATGGTAGGGCTAGAGTTCTCCTTGATCCTCTCTTCAGACTTAACTATTCCAAAAAAACAGAAAACTGGAATCAGACCCAATGACAAAGCTGAACTCCACACTGAACTATCTCATTTTGTTGGCTGGCAAGCCCTGCCCCCTTCGTTCTGAGTGTTTGCTTTTAATTTTTAAGTGATAGAATTTGTTTTGATCAACAATTATTTTCTTTTGTAGAATGTAAAGCTTAGTTGACTCTGTAGGTAAAACAGCACATATGTATATGCAGGTTTATGCAGATAAGAGTTAATTAAAATGTCAATCCTTTTTGATTTTTCTTTTTTTCTAAATTTAGTATTTGTGTTGACAGAGTGGAGTTGTGCATCCAAAGAGAGAGCTAATAACATATATTATGGTTTCAACTAATAAATGTTATAATCAGTTTCATCTCAATGTTTATCTGAACAGAATATAATATTCACTTTAAAGAAAGGCTTTACAGTGGTGATATTTACACACTTTTAGTAAGGGTCTGTTAGCATTTCTGTTAAAAATCACTATTTTCAGTGGTTTATAACTGAGTTTAAATACATTGCTACAGATTGAAATTGGCCATATGAAACCTAGATTTTCAATTGGGCATGTACAAAAGTATTAGGCCAGAAAAAACTGTGGTCACGTGTTTTGATTAGGTTCAGTGGTAGAAATAGTCAGGAAGCAAATAGTCAAAAATTATTGGGCCTTTTAAATTATTGATCTTTTTTACCTTTTTTTTTTTTTTTTTAATTTGGAATTTTGGAACATATTTAGACATACTTGTAGCACATAAGGAACTATTTTATTTTTTTGTTGCAAGGAAATATTTGTCTGTGGAAAACTGTTTTGATGGAAATAATGACCAGCTGCATTGCTAACACTTTACTATGCAGAGTGGCCTACAGTAGACTTTCAGTTTAATTATATGCACTGTTTATATGGACTTTGATTTGGGCATTTGAATCAGTCAAGTACATATCTACTGACTTTTCCCCCATTTAGATATATGCCTTCTCATTTTGCTTTTTGGTCATGAAGTAGTCTCCCTCTTATCAAAATAATTTAAAAAGTAAATATCATCTGATGCTTTGCCTGCTTATATTAAGCTTTAGTCTTTTCAGTAATTTTGTAAAGGCTGTTGACTTCTTAGGTAGCTATCAGTTGTTCATACATCTAGTTTAAGTGGTCTCCAGTCCTTTCATTTGTGTAAATGAATGGTATGGTAACCAAATAAACACCTGATGTAGAAATGATTCACACAAATTTAGAATAAAGCAAAGATCTACTGTATGCTTTAGGTTAACAGCTGAAATATTTGAAGAAGGATGAAGTGAGAGGAATTAATGTAAATACAAGTAAGATAAGACTTGATTGTATAATTGCTGCAACCCATAACCTATACTGATTGACTAGAGGTGGTAGATGAGTCATTTCTAGCACAAATAACAGAAATATCCAAAACATAAGATCTGGTAATAATAGGGGACTTAACTATTGGAAAAGTAATATAGCAAAACACAAAATTTCCAATAAATTTTTGGAATGTATTGTTTCAGAAAACAGACAAAATAACCAGGGGAACAGCCATTTTAGACTTCATTCTGACCAACATGGATGAATCAGTTGCACATCTGAAGGTAGAAGGCAATTTGGGTGAAAGTGATGGTGAAATAATAGATTTCATGATTCTAAGGTCTGGTCTATACTACCCGCCTGAATCGGCGGGTAGAAATCGACCTCTCGGGGATCGATTTATCGCGTCCCGTTGGGACGCGACAATCGATCCCCGAATCGGCGCTCTAACTCCACCAGCGGAGGTGGTAGTAAGCGCCGCCGACAAAAAGCCGCAGAAGTCGATTTTGCCGCCGTCCTCACAACGGGGTAAGTCGGCTGTGATACGTCGAATTCAGCTACGCTATTCACGTAGCTGAATTTGCGTATCTTAAATCGACTCCCCCCTGTAGTGTAGATGTACCCTGAAGAAAGCAAGAAGCGAAAGTGGCACAATAAAGATTCATAGATAGAATTCAAAAAAGCAGACTTAACGAATTTAGAGAACTGGCAGGTAAGATCCCATGGGAAGAAAATCTAAGGGCTGGTCTACACTGGGGGGGGGATCGATCCAAGATACGCAACTTCAGCTACGCAAATAGCGTAGCTGAAGTCGAAGTATCTTGGATCGAATTACCTGGGGTCCAGACAGCGCGGGATCGACGGCCGAGGCTCCCCCGTCGACTGCGCTACCGCCGCTCGCTCTGGTGGAGTTCCGGAGTCGACGGTGAGCGCGTTCGGGGATTGATATATCGCGTCTTAATGAGACGCGATATATCGATCCCGGATAAATCGATTGCTACCCGCCGATACGGCGGGTAGTGAAGCCGTACCCTAAGGGATTAAGGAGTTCAGGAGATCTGGCAGTTTCTCAAAAAGGCAATATTAAAGGCATAACTGCAAGCCAAAATATGGAAAGAACAGGTTAAAGAATATTTAGATACGTTAGATATATTCAAGTTGTGCAGGACAGATTAAATTCATCTGAAGGTGCTTAAGGAACTAACTGAAGTAATCTTGGAAACATTATCAATTATCTTTGAGAACTCATGGAGGTTAAATGAGGTCCCAGAGGACTAGAGAAGGGCAAACATAGTACCCATCTTTAAAAAGGGAAACAGAAAAGACCAGCAGAATTATAGACCAGTCAGCTTAACTTGGACACTTGGAAATAAACATACTGGAACAAATTACTAACCAATCAGTTTGTAAGCACCTGGAGAATAATAGGGTTATAAGGAATAGCTATTAGGGATTTGTCACAAACAAATCATGCCAAACCAACCTAATTGTCTTCTTTGACAGGGTTACTGGCCTGGTGAATGGGGGGAAAGCAGTAGATTTGGTATATCTTGAATTTAGTTAGGCTTTTGACATAATTCCACATGACATTTTCATAAGTAATCTAGTGAAATATGTACGGTCTAGATAAAATTACTTTAAGGTGGTGCACGAGTGGTTGAAAGACCATCCTCAAAGAGTAGTTATCAGTGGTTTGCTGTCAAACTGGGAGGGTGTATCTAGTACGATCCCATATGGGTGAGTGCTTGGTATAGTACTATTCAGTATTTTCCTTAACGATTTGGTTAATGGAGTGAAAAATATACTTATAACCCCAAGCTCAGAGGGGTTGCAAGCACTTCAGAGGAAAGGGCTAGAATTCAAAATGATCTTGACAAATTGGAGAATTGATCTGAAATCAACAAGTTAAAATTCAGTAAAGACAAGTGCAAAGTACGTCCCTAAGGACGGAAAAATCAAATGTGGAATAACTGTCTAGATAGTAGTACTATCTGGAAAAGATCTGGGAGTTATAGTGGATCACAAATTGCATGAGTTAACAGTGTGACGCAGTTGTGGAAAATATTCTGTGGTGCATAATATTCTGTAGTGCATTAACAAGAGTGTTGTATGTAAGACATGAGCGGTAATTGTCTCATTCTACTCAACACTTGGGAGGCTTCAAATGGAATACTGTGTCCAGTTCTTGGCACCACACTTTAGGAAAGATGTGGATAAATTGGAGAATGTCCAGATAAGAGCAACAAATGATAAAAGGTTTAGAAAACCGGACCTGTGAGCAAAAGTTAAAAAAATAAAATAAAATAAAAAAAAAAAACTTGAGAAAAGAAGACTGAAGGGGGACCTGATAACAGTCTTCAAATATATTAAGGCTATTATACAGGATGGTGGTAAATTGTTGTCCATGTCCCCTGAAGGTAGGACAAACAGTAATGGGCTTAATCTGCAGCAAGGGAGATTTAGGCTAGCTATTAGGAAAAACGTAGTAATTATAAGGGTAGTTAAGTTCTGAAATCGGTTTCCAAGGGAGGTTGTGGAATCCCCATCATTGGAAGTTTTGAAGACCAGGTTGGACAAACACCAAACAGGGATGTCTACGTCAATGGTTCTCAGTGGCTGCTCGTTCAGGGAAAGTCCCTGGTGGGCTGGGCCGGTTTGTTTACCTGCCGCGTCCACAGGTTCAGTTGATCGCAGCTCCCAGTGGCCACAGTTCACTGCTCCAGGCCAATGGGAGCTGCAGGAAGCAGGAGTAGTCTGAACAGAGCTATGAGATTTGTATTTTAGGTTGACACTTTGCACTAAATCTTCCTTCCTTTTCTTGAGTATATCTCTTGTTAAGTACCTGACTTCCTGGGCATCAGGATTGACAGCAACATCACTCACAATTGGTCATTAGGGGGTGCTGAGGATTGATGTAGTGCATGCTTTCTCCTCTATCCCCCTCAGCCCATACAAACGGAGTATTAATATTGCAATGATTCCCTATTGTTGCTTGGTAGGATACAATCACTCAGAGCTATTACAGACTATAAGTTAAAAAGCAAAAGCTGTATTATATTACAATTGATTGTGTGCCAGCTTGAAAGAACTGCTATGGTTTATGATATATTACATGTATGGTACATACTTTCATGAAAGTGTTTCAAATACTACTATAACATCAAAACAAACAAACAAAAATCCTGAATTAAGACTAACTACATGCTGATTTTCAATCTTTGGCTCACCTTGTTGTCTGTTGGACATGACATATCCTTTTGAGATCTCTGCAATACCTGGGCACACCAGGGTAAGGGATCTAAGAATGATGTGTCAGCCATCAATTTTGTGATTGCCTATATCTCTGGGTTTCTCAGACCCTTAATGAAAACCATAGTTAAGAATGCTTTTGTGATTTTATTTTTGCTTTGCTTCAATTTTTAAGCGATCCACCTTTTCCCTATCATTACAGGAATTTTCTGTAAAGTGTGTATACATGGATCTGACAACTAATTCATTCATAATGCTTGTCAGGTTTTTAAAAGATTATATAACTAATTTATAATATAAATGAAATACCTTTTTCTTTATTGCATCCTGGGATTTGTCTTCATAATCTTGTTTAACCAGTTCTTCGAAAATGTCTGTATCATACTCATAAAGATTGAGTGACTCTTGTTGAATTGGTGGTACTAACTTCACCAAAGGCACAATGAAAAATAAAAAAAAGATAGTCTGCAAAGTCGTCATTTTAGCAGAGAAAATGAGTCTGGCTTTTTCTGAGCTGGAGAAGAAATGGTAGTGTTGACTATCGAGAACACTTTCTTTGTGACTGGAAATAAAAATGCAATCTGTCAAAACAATATTTAAAGCCTAGAGGACTTGTTGGCAGGGATTTCTAACGCATAAGAAACAGGGATCAACTTTTAACTCTTGGTATTCTTTAATTAGATGTTAGCCCTATAAAAATCTCCACTTAACAGCAAAAGATATATTAAGAAGTAATAAATAAAAGCTTACTAGTTTCCAAATAATGAGGGCAATGCTGACCTCATTGCAGTCACTTACATTTAGCAAGGTATCATATTTCTTTCATTTTTGTTTGATAGCCAGAAAATTTTGTTAAACAGTATTTGAAATACTTGGCATGCATGTGGTTAAATTGTTAAAAACAAAAAGACTGAGTCTTATTTAGAAGTTCAAAATAATGATTTTCAAAGCTAATTTAAATTAAGAAATTTGTAGTCTTTTGTCTATGGAAACTTTGGATTTGAAAATAAACAAAAGAAAAATGCGTATATTTTTTTTTTAATTGAGAGGACTTCATTGTTTGTACCCTCACTGAAAAAATCAAGAAGTAATAAATTTCTAAGTAAACTTGAAAGGTTTCTACTGTACTTTCCCAGTGAAATTGATATGGTAGTTACTTTAGTTAAAACTGTTTTAGATGAGCTGTGGATTAAGATGTTTTCTTAGAAAAGCACACCTACCGTTGTAGCAGAGTTTGAGTTCTCCTGGGATTTTCTTCAGTATAGATATTGTTATCTATGCATTAATCCCACGTGGGTGAATAAGAGAATAAAGCTGTGGTTTATTTCCAAGATGTTGAAACGAATACTACTTCAGAGATTGCCAGCCTTAAAACACTTCCCATGAGGTAAAGAAGGCTGTGCTAGCATTCTTCCCCGGGTGAGAGGTAATATTCTGGAGCAGGGGGTTGTACTCAGACTAATTTTAATAAGTGGTAAATCTGTCTAGTTCATCTAACTTGAAATATTACTTACTAAAACTGGTCATATTCAATGTGTATTGCTCTACCATGCCTAATCATTTCACCTCTTTTTAGTAAATAAAATATTAATTTATTAAATGAAGACCTATATATCAAGTCATATGTTTTTCATTTTGTCTAATATTTTAGCTAAGAGACAAAGCAGCTGCTTTCTGATTGAGACAAAGATAGGCCTAAACATATGTATTCTATATTAGTCACATTTATGAACAGTAAAATGTTGCATTACAACTTGTATTTAGAGAAGGTTCAAGTTTTAAGCATGAAATGCAAGTTTGTCAGCATTAGCAGATTCAGACTTCTTCTGTACTATCCGTTTTGTTACTTTCTCCAAGTGATATTAGGGTTAAACACAAAAATATACAACTTATTTGTTTTTAGGATGCTATATCTTATAATTTGCAGTCTGTTAATTCAATAAGGTATGTATTTTCAGTGACTTCTTAGACAACATGTTGGAAAGATGTTTTTACAATGTATGTTTGTTTTGGGGGAAATTCTGTGTAAGTAATTTAGGAATTTTTAGTCATTTGCATCAAGGCTTATGATTTAGATATGAAGTAGGAGCACCAGTTTTCTAAATGTCTGTTGTATACCTTTTTTTGTCCTTTTAATTGTTATATATTTTTGGCCGTCAAGATAAAATGGGAACCAGATGACTGACTTCAAAGTTTACAAAGTTGCTTTTTTAAGTCTTTAAAAAATATACAGCAAAAAAACATATTTGGCAAAATACAAAGTTATATTCCCCTTTTCATTTAGACTACCAGTTTTCTTGGAAGCTCTATCAATTGAGAATATACCACTGAGCGCAAAGGGTGAACCTGTTGGGGATGTAGGTGACATATTTTTGTAATTACTTTATTGGTAAGAAACCAGATGTTTGTCCTGAAGCTCTCACTGGGGAAATGAATATTTTTATATGCAACATCTGCTGCTTTTAAATTTCTGCAGTTTATAGCCATTCACTACTCAGAAATGTGATTTGTTTTGAAAAAAAAAGTCTGTTGACTTCTTTCTATATGCAAATGAGGCAAAATGGCCTAGATATGATCTCAGTTGTCATACCATAATCACATTCCTAGTATGTTATGAAACATAAGCTGGAGTCGGAGCATCTTGAATCAGAATCGCTGTTATAACACAAAGTTGAAATAACTTTCAGGCTGAAGTCAGGGTTCACCTTTAATCCCGTTGTGGCAGGTGGACTTTTTTGTATTGTCTTGACCTCATACGTTAATGGGCCGGATTGGGTTCCTTAGCATTCTAAGGTAGACTGTGGCTAGTGGACGACTCCATTGATTGCCCTGTAGGAGATAACAATGTTGGCTCTTCAGTAATCAATATGGTGACTCTTAAAGGCCCTCTCCCTTTACTCCACCTTCACAGTTCACCTTGGTATACAGATGATCTGCAATAGAAAAAGTATGATCGGCAGAAGCTTAAAACAGTAGCTGTGGAAATTGGACTCTGAATTGGAACAACTGAAAGTAAAAAATATTTATTCCACTGTAGGTTTATGTGCTCCCAGTGCACTTAAATCAGAGACTTTTGCTAACAATACAATTGGGGTGGTGTATTTGCCCTATACATCTTCATGCTTGCAACTAAGGAATTAAGGGGCAGGACCACCTTGACTCCTTCTTATTTCCATCTCACTAGCTGTGCTAAGGGTTGGAACTTCCGTTCTTCTTCAAGCAATAGTCCCTATATGTATTCCACACATGCACACCATGCATCTGAGTCCAGAATTTTCTTCAAAGCAATGTCCATTGACCTGCGTATGTGCAGCAGCTCTCCTCATGCGCCCAACTTAGAGTATAAGGCAGTTTGGTTGACATGTCTCCAGTTCCTTCTTACTACTGCATGGCCTGAGTTGGAATTGTGTCCTTTGTTGCTGTTGCAGGACTTGTAAAAATTTAATTGGAAATAATTTATATCTTAAGAATTTTAGTTAGTATATAATTTAGTACTGAATAGCATACCTCCCCCTGCTACCTCCCAGCTGGGGGGAAATCCTCCCTGTCCTGGGACTATGCCCAGGGTCCTGGTATTCAAAAACTGCGTCTCCTGCTCTCGCTCCTTGTCCTTCAGAGATGAGCATCACCAATGCCTGTTCTGTCTGGGGGCGGCACATAACTCTGCTAAGTGCAGTATCTGCAAATCCTTGCCACCCAGAACTGGAGAGGCCCATGAGCTCTGACTGAAAAAGTTGCTAATGGGAGAGGCTATGATGCCCCACTTGGACCCGGGCCCAGGAGACCCCTCGCCCCCATACATCGGCCTCAGCTGACCAGCAGTGCCCCTCCAAGCGTGAGCCTCGAAGCAGAGCCCTTACCATCAATTCCCAAGGACTCATCACACAGGTCTCCCCATGAGAGGAAAAGGTACTCGCATGGGCATAAGGACAGAGCCCCATAGTGGACTGTTCAAATCTCCAAGCCAGTCCAGGTCTGGTGAGATGTTGCATATGGAACCCACAGAACTGGCTCTGCCAAATAACCCCAACCTGGAGGGTAAGGCATGGAAGAAGAGGGATCTGCTGGTTCTGACAATGACTGCGGTACCAGCGCGCAAAGACAGACACTCACTAGTCCCATCCACAAGTGCAGGTCTACACTCCTTTCAGACCCTGCCCTTCTGAGAGATGTCCTTACTCCAGAGGAGTGATCGGTACTGTTGTCTCAGGAGAGGCCCCCTCTGGGCTGGAGCACCTCGGTAGCAATGGTACTGCCATTACCAGTGGAACTGTCGGAGGAGTACCACACCACCCCTTCTTCTCAGCCAGTTCTGCTGGTTCCAATGACAGCCTTCTCATCATCCCTGAATGACGCGGTCACTTCTTTGTTGCCTTCTCCATTTGATGACCACTGTCAATATCAGGAGTTGTTGCAGAGCATCACTGAATCCCTCTAGAGGAGGTCCAGGACCCTCCACATAGACTTCTGGACATTTTACAACCACAGGGACTGACCAGGGTGGCCCTCCCAATCAATGAGGTCATATTAGAACCAGCCAGAACTGTTTGGCACACACTACCATCTTGTGCCCCTACACAAAAAAGAGCAGAAAGATGCTATTTTATGCCGGCTAAGGATGTGGACATCTTGTTGTTTCTTCGAGTGATTGCTCATGTGTATTCCACAGTAGGTGTGCATGCTCGCCATGTGCACCGATGCCGGAAGTTTTTCCCTTAGCAGTACCCGTACTGGGGGAGTGCCGCTGTGACCCCTAGAGTGGCGCCTCTATACCGTGCTATAAGGGGAGCAGCGCACCCCCCCCCACCCTCAGTTCCTTCTTGCAGCCAGTGAAGGTAGTCAGAACTTTGTGCTCCAGCTCTGCTGCAGCCTTTCTACTCGATCTTAGTGGTACCGTTCCTGGAATTGTTTCTTCAGTTGTTAGAGTGGGTTCGGGGCATGCCCCAGGCTTCAAGTCATGCGACTCCTGTCGCCGTTCTATGCCTAGGAGTGACCCGCACACTGAGTGTCTCCGCTGCTTGGGTGAGACTCATATCAGCCAACGTTGTAAGATCTGCAGGTCATTCAAGCCGCGGAGCAAGAAGAAGAGAGACATTAGACACTGTGCTCTCCTGATGGAATTGGCGTTGGCCCCAACTCTGGCACGCCGGGCAGACTCGGCACCCGCCGCTGCATCGTCGGTGCGTAGCGAGGTCCCCTCTACCAGCCGGCACCGCTCCCCCTCCAAGAAACAGGGAAAGGGCCCTACCTCTCAGCGGCGCCGAGACAAGGAAAGAGGGGAGGCTGGTCCCACATCGGGCAGCCCATGGTCCCCCTGGGCTCAAAGCCTCCAACTCGTGTTGAGCGGAGCCGACGCCGGAGGAGATGCAGGCTGCAAAGGACATTGAGTCTGCCGGTTTCAGGTGCGCAGCTGGTGACGGCTCCCCAGTCTCGGGGCAAACCCCCATTGGGTGCCCATCAGACCTCTCCTGCGGGTCATAGTTCCTGCTCCGAGGGCCGCGCCCTGCACCGTTTGGCGTGCAGCGACCGATCATCCGGCAGCTTGCACCCTCCCTCGACGCCGACCAGGGCATCCCGGTCACCACCCGCGCAGGAGTCTCGGGGACCCTCTACGCCACCTGCCAGAGAGCACAGGCATCGAGAGAGGCGCCGGGAATGTTTCCTTTTGCGACGCGACTACCGCGGCCGTTCTCGATGGGATAGAAGTCGTCATTCTCGTTCCAGTTCCCGCTCAACTAGACGTCACACTCGGGAGTCCCCTTGTGATGACTCGGCACCGGAGCTCCCGCCACCGTCATGGGTACTGAAGTAGCACTTTGGGCGGGTACTGGTCCTCAACATCGAGGTCCAGGTCCCGAGGGAGCAACATCGCAGGCACCGCCACTCATACCGTTCCAGTGAGACCGTGCGCTTGACGGTGACCTCAGCCTTGGCACCCAGCCGCCCATCCCCGGCCCGCGCAGCCCAGCAAGGGCAACTACCATCATTGGGCCCGCAGCCGGGTCAGTGGCAAGGGGCCCGTGGCAGGGACAGTGGTGCCAATGGGCTGATGGCCGCCCAGACGGGGGCCCGCTCGGTCGCCGGAGCGTCTCAGGCTCCATCAGCCTCGTCTGGCCATGTAAGAGACAGATCGGTGGGCCACGAGTCGGCGGACCTGCGCCCGGACTCTGATCTGGGGCTCGACCCGCCGATACTGGCTGAGGCCCACAGCTCTGTGCTGGCCCTTTCCCCGGCACCGGACGACACCATAACGGCGCCCCCGCCATCAATCCTTCAGGAGGACTTTAAGGCACACCAAGACCTGCTAAAGCGGGTGGCATCCAGCCTCCAGCTGCAGGCCGAGGAAATGGAGGGCCCTTCCGATTCCCTCTTTAACGTGTTGTCCCCCTCGGCACCGGGCCGTGTGGCTCTGCTCCTGCACCAGGGTGTAGCTAACATTTCCAACACCCTGTGGCAAACTCCTGCCTCCTTGGCCCCAATCTCCAAGAAGGCTGAAAGGAAGTACTTTGTGCCGGCCAAGGACCATGAGCACCTCTATTCCCACCCGGCACCTAACTCGCTTGTGGTAGAGTCGGTAAACCACAGAGAGCGACAGGGCCAGCCTGCGCCTACCCCCAAAAATAAGGACGCCAGAAAACTGGACTTCTTTGGTAGAAAAATTTATTCCTCGGCAAGTTTCCAACTCAGGGTAGCTAACCACCAGGCCTTGCTGAGCAGATATGACTTTAACTTGTGGGAGTCTCTGCTTAAATTTAAGCCTTTCCTCCCAGACCCGGACAGGAAGGACTTTAAGGGCTTGGTGGAAGAGGGGGCGAAAGCGGCCCTGCAAGTGGCTTCGGACGCAGCCGACACTGCAGCCTGCTCGATGGCTTCGGCGATTTCCATGTGCAGGGCATCATGACTCCTCCTGTCTGAACTGTCGACGGAGGCCCAATCCCTCATGCAAGACCTCCCATTTGATGGGAACACGCTCTTTGAGGACCAGATGGATGTCAGGCTGCATGGGATGAAGGATTCCTGAACCACCTTGCAGATCTTGGGCCTCTACGTCCCTCCAGCTAAGGACAAGGCCAAACCGCAACTGTCAGCTCAACCTGCGAGGAGCAGATACGAGCCCCCGTATAAGAGACCAAGGCTAGGTCTACACTACCCGCCTGAATCGGCGGGTAGAAATCGACCTCTCGGGGATCGATTTATCGCGTCCCAGTCGGAACTACTGACTGAGCAAGGATCGTAGACTCCCAAGTCACCATTCCCTCCAGAGTTTGCACTTGGTGAGCCAACCCAAACAAAGCCTCCCATGCTTGATGGATGCCTCCCTTACAAGATGGGGCGCTCACTTGGACTGCTACACTGCTCCAGTACATGGAGCCCCTGAGAGGCCAGGCTACATATAAACTTACTGGAGCCAAGAGCAATCTGCCTGGCGTGCAAGGCCTTTCTTCTCTCAGACACACTCCACGGGCAGATAATGTCAGACAATATCACCACAGTGATATATAGATCTCTCTCTCTCTCTCCATATATATATATAAAAACAAACAGAGGAGCAAGGTCTCGTCCCCTCTGCCTGAAGCAATCAGACTTTGGAACTGGTGTATCAGAAATCCTATCACCATACAGGCCACATACCTCCCAAATGTTCAGAACTTCCTGGCGGACCTACTAAGCAGAAGCTTCTCTGCAGACTATGAATGGGTGATCCATGACACAGTCTTTACCACCATATACGCACAGTGGTCCAGGGGAGCCATACACCAAGACTCTGAGAGAGATGTTCTCCTAGGCAGATGACCTCGGATACACCTTTACTCCCATCCCTCCACTACCACAAGTTATATGGAAGATCTGGTGTGACAAAACCACGGTCATCCTCCTAGCACCCAACTGACCCAGACAATTAGAACATAAGAATAGGCATCCTGGGTCAGACCAAAGGTCCATTTAGCCCAGTATCCTGTCTTCCGACAGTGGCCAATGCCAGGTGCCCCAGAGGGAATAAACAGAACAGGTAATCATCAAGTCATCCATCCCTTCGTCCATTCAGCTTTTGGCAAACAGAGGATAGACACACCATCCGTGCCCGTCCTGGCTAATAGCCATTGATGGACCTATCCTCCATGAATTTATTTAGTTCTTTTTTGAACCCTGGTATAGTCTTGGCCTTCACAACATCGTCTGGCAAAGAGTTCCACAGGTTGACTGTGTGTTGTGTGAAGAAATACTTCCTTTTGTTTGTTTTAAACCTCCTGCCTATTTCATTTGGTGACCCCTAGTTCCTGTGTTATGAAAAGGAGTAAATTACACTTCCTTATTTCCTTTCTCCAAACCAATCATGATTTTATAGACCTTTATCATATCCCCCCTTAGTCGTCTCTTTTCCTTGCTGAGAAATCTGTTTCATTAATCTCTCCTCAGACGGAAGCCATTCCATACCCCTAATAATTTTTGTTGCCCTTTTCTGAACCTTTTCCTATTCCAATATATCTTTTTTGAGATGGGATGACCACATCTGCATGCTGAATTCAAGATGTGGGCATACCATGGATTTATATAGAGACAATATGATATTTTCTGTCTTATCGTCTGTCCTTTTCTTAATGATTCACAACGTTCTGTTTGCTTTTTTGACTGCCGCTGTACATTGAGTGGATGTTTTCAGAGAGCTATCCACAATGTCCCCAATATCTCTTTCTTGAGGGATAACAGCTAATTTAGACCCCATCATTTTATTTGTATAGTCGGGATTATGTTTTCCAATGTGCATTACTTTGCCCAGTCACCCAGTTTTGAGAGATTCTTTCGTAGCTCTTCATAGTCTTCCTGGGACTTAACTATCTTGACTAGTTTTGTATCATCTGCAAATTTTGCCATCTCACTGTTTACCCCTTTCTCCAGATAATTTATGAATATGTTGAATAGGACTGGGCCCAGTAAAGACCCCTGGGGACACCACTCTTTACCTCTCTACATTCTGAAAACTGACCATTTATTCTTGAAAATCTAAGTACACTCTATCCACTGGATCCCTCTTGTCCACATGTTTGTTGACCCCTGCAGAGAATTCTAGTAGATTGGTGAAGCATGATTTCCCTTTACAAAAACCATGTTGACTCTTCCCCAACAAATTATGTTCATCTATGTGTCTGACAATTTTATTCTTTACTATAGTTTCAACCGGTTTGCCCAGTATTGAAGTCAGGCTTTCCAGCCTGTAATTGCTGGGATCACCCCTTGAGCCCTTTTAAAACATTGGCATCACATTATTCACACAATTCCATTTCACAGAACCCCTAACGATGTCCACAGGCCCTCCTATCAAGGTCTTGTATTTCAGATCTCCTAACTCAGGACGGGGGGGAAGTCAAGCACCCCAACCCAAGCCCACTCCACCTCAAGACCTGGCGTTTGGATGGGTGATGGACATAGAATGCTCATGCTCCACCCTCTGTTCAGGAAATCCTGACCCAAAGCAGGAAGGATTCTATTAGACTCTATGTAGCTAAATGGCAGTGCTTTTCAGCCTGGGCGTATTGCTGCCAGCATGCACTTGATACTGTGGTCATTGTAGTTATCTTAGACTGTTTTCTCTTCTTAAAGACCTCAGATTTTGCCCTCAGTTCACTGTGAGTAAACTTAACTGCAATTAGTGCCTTCCTCTCCCCAATGGAAGGATGTTCTATCTTCACACTCCTAACCAAGGCTCGATTTATGAAGAGCTTGATCAGAACCTTCCCACCCGTCATTAAACTTATGCCTCAATGGGATCTTAACCATGTCCTTTCAACACTCACAGGCCCACCATTTGAACTACTGGCAAAATGTGCCATGACTCACCTGTCCATGAAGGTGGCATTCTTAGTAGCCATCACTTCAGTGAGAAGGATCAGTGTGCTGGGAACCATGATGACAGACTCTCTTTATACAGTATTTCACAGGGATGCTTCCCTTAGGTTACACCCCACATTCCTCTCTGAGATTGTGTCAGAGGTCCACATCAATCAATCATCACACTTACCTGTATTTTTCCAAAAACTCCATGCTTCCACCGCAAGACATCTGCAGAGTAGCAACTCGGAGTTCCATCCTTACTTTCATGTCACATTACGCTCTAACTCAAGCAGCAATGGTTCAGAGGAAGAGTTCTAGGACGTAAAATACTGTATGCTAGGGGCTTCAACTCAAAGTATTAGGCATATCTGCTGTGTCCTTCTGGAAAAATTTCTAGGAGTGCTAGCAGTGTAGGCAGTTCAGGGATTAGATATGCTGAGTTTTTTGGGGGAATGTATTGTCTGGCTATACCGAAAGAATGACAGGAGACATTTGACATGGGTTTTATTAGGCCGCAACTTTATTATTTGATGTCTGGGACTACCTGGCAGATAAAAGTGTACAGTGCGGGTAACCCCATGTTTATTCTGTAACTACCTTTTTCCATCCAAGTCCCTCCAGCAGATTTATTGCCAGGACAGTACCATACCTGGCGGGGCATCCACCAGCTCCCCGCTCTTTTTCCATCCAGGTCCCTCCATTATTGCTGGACCTTCATACCCGGGGGCTCCCACCAGCTCCCCCTCTTTTTCCATCCAGGTTACTCTAGCAAATCCATTGCTGGGACCTTACCATCCACCCCCCTCGTAGGAGGGTTAAGGTGAGCTGTAAGAATGGGGGGTGGGGGTGGGGTGGAATTGGCTCCCTGCTGTACCAATCATAGGAGTCCCCAACCACCCCCCACATTCGTTCCTTTAATGAACACCTCTTTTAAAGTCCTTTTTCCAGCCATTTATCTAGTCACTGTATACCTTTCCTATGGATTACCTGCACTGGATATCCACCTTGCACTTAAATAATGAGTTGCGACATATAACCTACCACCCTTCATGCCATATATGTAGAGAGCTCTTCCTGAATCTGCTGTGGGGAAGGCGAAAAACCCCCAACTATACCCAAACCAATATGGTGGTAAGGGAAAAATTCCTTTCCAACCCCCGTAAAAAACAGATGGCTAGCGTAATGCCCACAGCAGGTCTTGACCAAACCTGGTATTTTACCACATAAAGGGAAGGGAGGGTGGGTCCTGTGTCAGACTGCTCTGTGTAAAAGGAAGCTTCAGGTGCAGGGCTGCCCCTTTTAAACCCTGCATTCCTAGTGGATGAGTCAGCAACCACGCTGTCCCCTTTGCAACAGTTTTCATCTCCCTCCTCCCCTAGCCATAAAGCACTGTTTCCTTCATTCGGCCAGCCAGCCAAATACCCCCTGCTTAAAGGTGCAGGGCGTTCATTTACATAACAATCTCATTGAAGATATGGAGATGAGGAAGGGATGTTAAAGTGGAGGTCTTGGCCTAAGAAAGCTCTAATCTTCTCTGATCAGGAAGCTGTTTAATTTCTAGGATTCTGGGCATCTTTCAAATCCATGCTCATGAGGAGGCTCTTTAATGTTAAAACATCTTAACAGACCTTTGCAGAATACCATTCAAGTGATCAGTAATCAATAACACCACTGTTAGAGCAGCAATTTGGGGCTGTTGATGACTAGAAAATCACTTGTGTACACTCTCACTTGTTGCTCCAAATAGACATAATATGCTCATGAACAGCTCTCTATGCAGTATATTTGAAGATGCAGTTTTGACATTTTATTTAATCACTTATCATTTGTCGTGATGACAACAAAACTTTGTGGGTTTTCTCAGGTGCTGTACGCCTATGTGGAGAGTTTGGTCAGGCTCAACTGGACCCTGACTGAACTGGTCAGCTTTGGGCGAGGGGTACGTCAGGGGTGTCCACTGTCAGGCCAGCTGTGTACTCTAGCGATCGATCCCTTCCTCTGTCTCCTCCGCTGGAGGCTGACGGGGTTGGTGCTTCGAGAGCTGTAGTTGCGGCTGGTCCTGTCGATGTACGCCGATGATATACTCCTCGTGGTCCAGGCTCCGGGTGACCTAGTGCGAGTGGAGGCCTACCAGGCAATCTAGTCGGTGGCCTCCTCCGCCCGGGTCAACTGGGTCAAGAGCTCTGGCCTGATGATTGGGGACGGGTGGCAGACGAGCTTCCTCCCACCCGTGCTTCAAGCCATTCGCTGGAGTGTGGGTCCACTGCTCTATCTTATCACCCTGCTCTTGGGATTTCCTTGAGCGGGTCCTGCGAGAGGGTGCTCCCTGCCCGCCCTTCAGCCCAGGCCCTCCAGACTTTTTCATTGGGCCCCTGCCCCACAAGCCCCCTCAACCCCCTCCCTTCCATAACCCAAGCTGGCTGCGTGCCCTGGAGCCTGTTTCCAAATTGTGCCAAGAGAACAACTTTACTTGCTCGTGCTCCACATATTTCACTTTCTCACCCTTGTGTCCCACCCCGATACCAAGTGGCGGAATCTACTACCACCTGCAGAGGGTGAGCAACCCCAGTGGGCCAGCCTATATTCCACCCTAGTTCCACGGCTTGCTGGGGATATCAGTTGGCGGCTCCTTCAATGGAGCTGTGAGCACGAGTGTGTACCTGGCGCAGTTCACTCCCATCCCTGACGCCTGTCCCTTTTGTGGCATGAGGGGAAACCCTGGTACATGCCTATCTAGAATGCGCCAGGTTGCAGCCCCTATTTTGGCTCTTCCAGAAACTCCTGTTGAGGTTCTGGCTGCACTTCTCCCCAAACCTTTTCATATTTGCGCAGCCTGTCCATGGCCCCATGAAGTTGCGGGATCTCCTCATCAACCTCCTCCTGGTCCTGGCCAAAGTGGTTATCTATAATCCCAGGGGGAGCATGTTTGACAGGGAGGTGCTCTGTGACTGTGGGGCCTATTTCCTTTCCTCCCTTGTCTGACGTCTCCGGGCAGAGTTCCTCTGGGCGGCGTCCGCTGGCTCCCTAGATAGCTTTGAGGAGCAGTGGGTGCTGTCCGGGGTTCTCTGCTCGGTGTCCCCTTCTGGATTCCTAGTTTTGAACCTATGACCTTTACTCCCTGCCCTGTTATTTCTTAGTTGTCCCTCGTATTTAGTTGAGTCCTGGGTCCAGTGGCTCCTCCGACATGGCTGGGGGAGGGGCCTTTAGAAGAGGGCTGCTTGTGGATACTATGGGTAGTATAAGGAGACCTGGAAAATCTACAAGAGGCAGTAAATATTCTGCATTTATCTAGGCAAGTTCAGAACTTTTTCACCTGGTCTTTGTTAGAGCTGACTTAGTAAATTGTTTGATCAGTCGTTATTTGTTCTGCTCTGGACACATTTGGTTATAAAAGTAGAATGTGGGTTCCTTCCTGCAAATCTGAACAAACTTAATTATTGCTGTCTAATTGACCAAAGCTTTCTGAAGAAAATCTACAGAAGGTAACTAAGAAGCTATGCTATACAAGGTGGATAAAATTAAATGATTTAGATTTAAAAATAAAACCAGATTTTTTTTATTTACATCAGATTTTTTTAAAATTTATGTTAAAATACAGGTATAGTTAAAATAAATATTTAAATTTAAATTTGAAATCTGCAGTTTGTGTTAAGGTCTAAACTTACAAGTAGTCAACACGATCTTTTAAATTAAATACAAAAATCAATATTAAGAAGAACATAATTGCTGCCAAGTTTTCAAGAACATCAAACTACTGAACTGGTGGAAGTCACAGGTCAGGTACCTGGATCCAGAGTTTGAAGTACTAAACCAGCTTTTGACAGCAGAGAAAATATTTTATTCATTTCAGTTGATTCAGCTAATTCAGAACCATGACTAGTTTATTCAAAGTTAAGAAACCACTTGGGAGTTGAAAAAATAGGAAAGCTTGTTTTCTTCTTCCAATCTATGAATAAAAACTAGATGTGAGAGAGTGAAATTGGGGGGAAAAAAGGCACCCAATTTAGTGTAAAACCTATACTTAGTTGGAAATCAACATGTTTTAATGGTTATTAAATGGTTTAATGGTTTCCTTTGGTAAAATAACTAAAAAGTACAAATGCAAAACACAATTAAAATCAATTATTTAAGTCAAGGATTCCTGCATACTGATTTAAATCATGATAAAAATTCGTTATTTAAATCAATCCACCCTGTGCAAGTCTAAATTGCCAACTGTCACAATTTTATCGAGCCTCTTTTCTTAGGTTTGATATTTGTTCCTCCTCAAAAAAGCTTTTCTCGGTATTCTGATGTCTGTCAATAGCCTTGTAGACTTGTGCCCTTATTTAAAATTATCATTTTTTCCATTGCTTTCAGTGGTATTGAAGTTACAGGCTGCCTTTAAATAAGATGGCTTCCCATTTCCCTACAGTTTTGCAGGTGTTCATGGAGGTTGCTCCAATAAAGATGACAGTCTAATTTTCCAGTGAACTGAAGTCAAGTGGCTTTCAGAAGCTTCTAGCTAGGCTCTGTGGTTTGGAGACTGCACATGCAATTGTAAGGGGATGAGGTTCAAAAGTATGCAGGAGCAAAACAGGTATACACGGCAATGTTGGTAAACAAGAGGGAGGATGAGGGGTAGGAGACTTTTAGGGGAGAAAAGGAGGGAAACTACAGGTATACATGAATGTGGAGTGGCAGACCAAGTGTGGGAGACAGAACTGGTGGAGCCAAGAAGGAAAATGGGAGAGAGAGACAAGAGAGATATTGAGGAGGATGGAGAGGGGAAATAAGGCCAACTTCCTGCACCCCAGGGTTCAGAAAGCAAGTGGAGACCCTTTTTGATCAGCCAGGAGGAGGCCTGCAATTTTGTGTTAATTTTTTGTATGAGTAATGTAGAATTTGAAATATGAAATTATTATACACAAATTGGGGGTATGCAGTTTCCTTCCAAAATCTCAAAAGCTTACACACACAATATATATATTTTTTAAACTGGTCACATGTTTTTTGGGGGGTCTGATTCATGTTTTCTGAATGCTTGGGGTTGGCAATACTGGAGTCATGGAATGTTCTTTTACTTCAGTGACAGATTCCTGTCAAAGAGCCAACTATTTCTATTTAGGAGATAATGGAATTGGTTAGTTCTAAGTAGAATTTCTATTTTGTCTGTGTGTGTTGGTGACTCTTTCTCACAGAGAAGACCACAGCAGATACCCTATATAATTTCTCCCTTTAAACAATTTATTAATCCCAATTCATATTTGAAGCCCATCACTGAAGCAGACCTTTGTGAAGTTTTGGTCTAACGTGATGTCACCGATGATGGCAGCAATTCATATAGGAGGACAGATGTTTTTATTTTGGGGATTTTATCTTAAAACCACCTCAGACTCATGCATACTTGTGTGTTTATTAGCTTTATATTATGGTAATATTTATTTACTACACTATATTCCTGCTTTTTAACAATGTATTAGAAGATTTGTTGCACTTCACTTAGAACTCTTTTAAATATTGTTTTCCAGCTGCTTAAAGACCTTGGCTTTTATCTTGTACACATTCTGTAAAGGATAATATTGGCAAATACTGCAGTCAGAGCAACATTGTACTTGGAAGGAAGAAATGTAGATTATTACTTAGTTTCTTGGTGCTTGATAGACACTGTGAGTCATTCATGCAATACATACACAAATAAATCTACTGTATTCTGTTAGATCCACTCATAAACTTGTGGGATAGCCCTAGGAACATACAGTATCAAAATCATTTAGTTGAAGCAGGTTATTGAAATTTGATACTTTACTAAGTTCATACATTTGGCATGAAACATTAAGCCTCACTCAGCATCCCTTTTATATGAATTTTTGTGAGTATTTGCAGAAGTTATTAAAATAACATGATTTTGTCATAGCAGCTGGCCAGTGATATGGTTTGGAAACGGCAATGCATATAACAGTAGACGCTTTGGATACAAGTACTATACTTAATCAGAATAACTAGTGTAAACTATTACATAAACAATGAAATGCCCAAGTACTTCAGAAGACTAAGATGCTAAATGTAGCTAGAACTGAACTCATAATGTTGTTTTTTAGAAATCAGCTTAAGCATGCTTCTTCATTCCTTTATTTTTTGATTCTGAAATACAGCTTTTCCCTCATTAACAGTGTTGGTGGTCTGATTAGTTCAGGCCTTAGTTCTTATTTCCAAATCTCTGTAATGCTGAAGTTATCCTTCTACCACATAAGAAAAAAATCCAAAATTGCAATATTTACCCCCCCCCCCCAATTTGTAAGTTTTTTCCCCAGATGCACAGAGTTTAATCTTGCCAGATTCACTACTGTAGTGTTTGATTGGCATGCCAATGTTTTTTATTAATACATTGATAAAATATATAGCAGATAGAATTTTAATTAGGATTAGATGTTGGAATATATATGGACTGGCTTAGTCCATTTGTGCTGGTTACTTTGTTTTTGCGCTTGTTATAAGGTGTTTTTATTCATTTACATAGCCCTTTACAAACTAGGACCAAGTTAGCAAAGGACCATTAGTTGTCTGAATTATTACCAAAATGCTGACAAGATGGTAGCAAGGTTGTGGATGGTTAGATTACCGGAACAACAGCACAGATGTGGATGGGTGGGACAACAGCACAGATGGTCCCAAAACCAATATATGTTCAGATGCAGGTTTGTTTTGTGAAAGTTTCTTCAAAGTCTGAAATGTTTATACAGAAGATAAAGGAAGGCAATCAAACAATATATGAAAAGGGTTATGTACCATACAAATAGTTGGTAAAAGTGTATATGCACAGTAGCATATATAGTGAATACCCAAAACAATCTGTGGGAGCAATAGCCTATGTCTCCCTCAGAAAGCAGTCACAAAAGAACCTTTCTTTGGAAAAGGAACCTCTTCCATGAAGATGGGTGGCAAATATAAATATAATGAAAAATTATGGGGAACCTAGAGGTCAAGTTTTCTGTGGGGGCCCTCTACCTTTAGAATGCTAGTACCCCTTCCTCCCTTTGTCTGAAGTAGCCCGAGTCTAAGACTTTCAGGGCATGCTGCGAAGCTCATCTTTTTACAAAGGAATTTTGAGAATTCACAGAGAAAGGGAGGGAATTGTTGGAGGACAAGGGTGATTTGAGTTCGAAGGTGCTGGGTTTGCTGATTGTACATTTTGTTGAATTATACTCATGAACCTAAGTTATATTGGGGTATTATCTGTGATGTATTTTTAAGTAATGGCTACAGTGCCTAGAGTGTATGGGCAGGCATCTTTTTTTAGCATTTTGTAAATCCAAATAAATATTAATGCTGACCAGTATAGGTATGTCTACACTGCAATTAGACACGTGCGGCTGGCCTGAACCAGCTGGCTCAGGCTCGGGGTAAGGGGCTGTTTAATTGTAGTGTAGACAATCAGGTTCGGACTGCAGCCCGGGCTCTAGGAACCTGTGAGGTGGGAGGGTTCTAGAGGTCAGGCAGCAGCCTGAGCCCATATGTCTACACCACAGTTAAATATCCCCTTAGGCTGAGCCCCGTGAACCTGAGTCAGCTGGCATGGGCCAACCGCAGATGTCTAATTGAAGTGTAGCCCTACCCTTTGTCATTCTTCTGAAGGAAGAGCTTCCCATTGAGCTCCTAAAGCATTGCCACTAGTGGTAACACTTAAAAGGTCTGTTTATACAAGTTTTGAAATTAAACGCTTCCTGTATAGTGCTGTAGCAGTTGATTGGATTTTATTACTTTGTAGTGGGGTCTCACTTCCCTCACACTTTGTCTTGCTAGCACCAGGTCAAGACTCAGCCCAGATACAGTAACTCCTCACTTAGTCATCCCGGTTAACGTTGTTTTGTTGTTATGTTGCTCATCAATTGCTGTTCAATTAAAGTTGTGCAATGCTCCCTTATAATGTCGTTTGGCAACCGCCTGCTTTGTCCACTGCTTGCAGGAAGAGCAGCCCGTTGCAGCTAGCTGATGGGGGGCTTGGAACCAGGGTGGACCGGCAGCCCCTCTATCAGCTCCCCATTCCCCTAAGTTCCCTGAGCAGCAGCTGCACAGCAGGCTACCAACTGCCGGCAGTTCAGCTATCCCTCCCCCCACTGCCATGTGCTCCTCCTGCCCTCTGCCTTGGAGCTGCTCCCCGAGCCTCCTGCTTGCTGTGGGCGGGGGGAGGGAGGAGAAGGGGGCTAATGTCAGGGTGTCCCCCTTCCCCCTGCTCCTGCACCCCACTTACCCATCTCTATAGAGCCGGGGGGACACACGACAGGGCTCAGGACAGAGGGCGCTTCCTGGCAGCAGCTGCATCTCAGCTTGCTGATTAACTTGATAAGGCAGTGTACTTAGAGTGGGGTCAGCATACTTAAAGGGGAAATGCACATCTTTCTCTCTCACACACACACAGTGTGTGTCATGGTGTATATCTCTGTCTGCCAGGCTGTCTCCCCTCCCTCCATTCGTGCTGCCTTGTAGCGTGTGAGACTATATTAACAACGAGTTAACCCTTGAGGGCTCAGCCTATTGCTAGTTCATCATTTAGCAGTTAGGCATTCCCTGGGAAATATCCCACCCTCTGACTTCACCACCTCAGCCAAGCTTCACAATCATCATTGCTGTGTACAGTAAATTGTTTGTTTAAAACTTATACTGTGTGTGTGTGTGTGTGTGTGTGTGTGTGTGTATATATATATATATATATATATATATATATAGTCTTTTGTCTGGCAAAAAAAAAAAAAGTCCCTGGAACCTAACCCCCCCATTTACATTCATTCTTATAGGGAAATTGGGTTCGCTTAACATCGTTTTGCTTAAAGTTGCATTTTTCAGGAACATAACTACAACGTTAAATGAGGCGTTACTGTACATTGATTCAGTTGAAGATTTTTGGTTTCAAGCCATCATTAGAGTATTTTAAAGAATGAATTCCCCAAAGAGGAAAAAGATAGAGAGGAATAGTCATGCAACATGGGGTTTGGTGGAAGAAGAAGATAGGATGGTTGAGTTGAATGCACAAAGAAAAGACACCTATGTTGATAAAAGCCAATTAGGAATAAAGCAGGATCTATAGAGAATGTTTCCTATGGCTTTTCCAACCAAGAGATTATGAAAGTGCTTAGGGAGTATTCTGAGGGTTATTTAAAGCCAAAATTGTTGTCAGTTCTTATGGGATTACAAGCCTGTCTTCCCTTGTAAAATCTGTTGGATGAAAGCAAATTTAAATTAAAGTTAATATTATATGGTTTAAAGGTAAGATGAATATCTTTATCACAGCACCTTCAAGTGTCATCACGCTCTGCAGACAGCAGAACTTTTACCTGTTAGATTTCTATCTAGATACACCTTTGCGAATATTGTCCAGTTTCCTGCCTTTGTAATCATCAAATCTAGTTTTTGCTGCTTCCTGTTCTACCTCTGATGTAAGGGCAATCATTTCATTCTACAATATACTGTACTTAGTAAAGCAATGTCATCAGTAAAGTCAAGGTAGTGTAATTAGTCTCCACTAACCCATTTTACACCATCTATGATGCCTTTTATTGCTCACTTCATCACCCAGTCTATTACTAATGCAAAGAGAATTGGTAATAGCACACACCCTTGTCTAACTCCAGGCACAATATTGAACCATTCACCTCACTCAGCCAGCCCTATATCTGATCGTACTACACATCTATTTCCATCATATAAACTCCTTATTATGTTGCTAGCTTGTCTGGTATCCCATAGCTTCTAGCAATATTCCACAGGGTCTCTCTATGAACACTGTTGAACACTTTCTAAAAGTTAATTAAAATGGGTTTTTGCCAAACAGTAGCTTTTTCAGTGATCTGTCAGAGTGAATATCTGTTCACGACATGATCTATCTCAATGGAACCCTGCTGTTTTTCTTGTAATATTTCATCCATTGCCCTTTTCGTTCTATTCAGCATAACAGTAGCCAATACTTTGCCCAGGACTGGTAGCAGTACTATGCCTCCAGTTCATGCACTAAGAACACCTTTTTTTGGTGATGTCATGATAATACCTTCTTTCCAATGCTGTGGCGCTACTTTCACCATATTATGTTACAGTTTTGTTTGCCGCTCAATTAGAATTTGGCCTCCCACTGTTAACACCTCTACTTGAATTCTGTCAACCCCAGGAACTTTCCTGTGTTTGAGGGCTTTGATGGCTGCTTTAATTTCATCAGGTGTTATTGGTCCATCTTCTATTTCTAACTTGGTATTGGCACTTCTCTTGAATCTGTGAATGATTGTCAGCTCGAGACAGCTTAATATAGAGTGGAAATGTTCTTTTCATCGTCTGGCATGTTCTTCATGCATTTTTAACATCTGTCGATGAGAGTCCTAGAAAGGCCCGAGACCTGTGAAAGTCTGTTTTTCCTGTGAGATCATTTGCTATTCTGTAGAGCTGAATGAAATCTCTCCTCTATGCTGCTGCTTCTGCCTCTGCAGCCTTTTCCTAGCATTCCTCTCTTGTATGTCTGTCTTTATTTATTTTATATTCCTACAAGATTAGGAAAAGCAAACCGCACTTTTGGAAAGATTAACGACATCTGGTCAAACATAGGTCTCCACTTCAAACTAAAGGCTAGATTATACTATTTGATTGTACTGAGCATAGTACTATATGGAGCAGAGGCTTGGCCAATGAGAGTGGTTAACAAAAAGAAATTGAAGGCTGCCTATCCAAGAAGGCTGAGTAAGATATTACACATTCAATGTAAAGACAAAATAACAAATGCAAGAGTAAGGGAGCTCACAGAGCAGGACATATTAGAAGATAGCATTAAAGAAGGCTCAGATGGTTGGACATGTACAGTGTACGGAACATGAGAGACAAGCTGAGCAAGCATTGAATTAGGTACTGGAGGGAGGAAAGAGAAAGCGAGGAAGGCCAAGAAAGAACTGGCGGAAGACAGTGACAGAGGGTATTGAATTAACTGGCATAACCTGGGAAGAACTACCACAATTATTGTGATTGTAATCATTGGAGGAACTGGACTTCTTGATGTGTCAGTGGCGCAGGAGGAGCTAAGGAGGAGCTTATAAAGTACAAGTTCCAGGGGATGTGATACATTATCCGTTTGGGAAATTAGTTTATGTCTTTAATGAAGCCAGATTAAGATTAAAAAAGAGCTACAAGAAATAAGGGCACACAATAAAGGAGTTACATATGTAAGCTTCTCAGCAGGTAAGTTGGAAAAATTTCCAGGGTTCAATGAAATAGTTTAGTTTTGGGTCACCACAAGGGTCGAAAGTTTGGAAACTGATAGGCAGCTGCAACAAGGCCCCATGATTGAGTGAATACCCTGCAAAAGTTTCTGGTTCCAGATTTTTTTCATTCACAAGAATGGCCACATTGGGTCAGACCAAAGGTCCATCTAGCCCAGTATCCTATCTTCCGACAGTGGCCAATGCCAGGTGTCCCAGAGGGAATGAACAGACCAGGTAATCATCAAGTGATCCATCTCCTGTTGCCCATTCCCAAATTCTGGCTAACAGAGGCTAGGGACATCATCTCCGCCCATCCTGGCTAATAGCGATTAATGGACCTATCCTCCATTTATCTCGTTCTTTTTTGAACCCTGGTATATTCTTGGCCATCACAACATCCTCTGGCAAAAGAGTGCCACAGGTTGACTGTGTGTTGTGTGAAGAAATACCTCCTTTTGTTTGTTTTAAACCTGCTGCCTATTAATTTCATTTGGTGACCCCTAGTTCTTGTGTTATGAGAAGGAGTAAATAACATTTCCTTATTTACTTTCTCCACACCAACCATTATTTTATAGATCTCAATCATATCCCCCCTTAATCATCTCTTTTCCAAGCTGAAACGTCCCAGTCTTATTAATCTCTCCTCACAGGGAAGCCATTCCATATCCCTAATTATTTTTGTTGCCCTTTTCTGAACCTTTTCCAATTCCAATATATCTTTTTTGAGATGGGACGACCACATCTGCATGCAGTATTCAAGATGTGGGTGTACCATGGATTTATATAGAGGCAATATATTTTTTGTCTTATTATCTATCTCTTTCTTCATGATTCACAACATTCCGTTCACATTTTTGACCGCTGCTGCACATTGAGTTGATGTTTTCAGAGAACTATCCACAGTGTGACTCCAAGATCTCTTTCTTGAGTGGTAACAGTTAATTTAGACCCCAACATTTTATATGTATAGTTGGGATTATGTTTTCCAATGTGCATTATGTTGCATTTATCAACATTGAATTTCATGTGCCATTTTGTTGCCCATTCACCCAGTTTGAGAGATCCTTTTGTAGCTCTTCACAGTCTTCCTGGGAATTAACTATCTTTAGTAGTTTTGTATCATCTGCAAATTTTGCCACCTCACTGTTTACCCCTTTCTCCAGCTCATTTATGAATATGTTGAATAGGACTGGGCCCAGTACAGACCCCTGGGGGACACCACTATTTACCTCTCTCCATTCTGAAAACTGACCATTTATTCCTATTCTTTGTTTCCTATCTTTTAACCAGTTACTCATCCATGAGAGGACCTTCCCTCTTATCCCATGAAAGCTTACTTTGCTTAAGAGCCTTTGGTGAGGGACCTTGTCAAAGGCTTTCTGAAAATCTAAGTACACTATATCCACTGGATCCCCCTTGTCCACACACTTGTTGACCCCCCTCAAAGAATTCTAGTAGATTGGTGAGGCCATGATTTCCCTTTACAAAATCCATGTTGACTCTTCCTCAACAAATTATGTTCATCTATGTGTCTGACAATTTTGTTCTTTACTATAGTTTCAATCAGTTTGCCCAGTACTGAAGTTAGGCTTACAGGCGTGTAATTGCCGAGATCACTTCTGGAGGCCCTTTTTAAAAATTAGCTATTCTCCAGTTATTTGGTAAACAAACTGCAGACTACAGTTAGTAGTTCTGCAATTTCACATCTGAGTTCCTTCAGAACTCTTGGGTGAATACCATCTGGTGTTTTCCTTGCATTTTGTTTTTTACTTCCTGCCTTATATTTTCTTTTCCCAGTCTGTTCTTTGCTTGAAAAGGGATAATTTCCCTTCCACATCCTCAACCCTGACATGTGAGATGCTACAGTATTTCCATATACTGACAATAAAAATGAAGTTGGAATAATGTCATTAGTCCTGGTAACTATGTCACAGGAATATAAGATTTGCTTTACTTGTCTATTTAGCCTGTCTTCCTGAGTCTGATATGACCCATGTCTGATGAGTTGGAGGAAGAGGAAAAATCCAAGAATGCTCTTTAAAAAATTATGCAGTGCTTCATGTGTAGAAGGGGTCAATTCCTTTTTCCTCTAGGTCATGAATGTATGCCCGGAACTGAGAGTTTATATTACCTTTTTTATTTACCTTCTAACTTGCATAGGTTACTAGAGTTTTAAAAATTTGGTACAATAACTTTTGAGAAGAGAATGGTAAATGCACACTTTATCATATATTTGTGTGTATGTGTATTATAGTAGATATGTAAAATCTCCACAAGTGTCAAAGTTAATGTTCTCACATTAGTAATGTAAAGAAGTTGTTAGCTGCTTAGAAGCAGCTTTGGGATGCAATCTGGTACAAACTCACTACAGCTTCCTTTCATGTTCTTTGCGTAGGAAATTTATTTATTTATTTGCTTGCAGAGTACAATTTAAAAACAAATATAAAAAGGAAACTGATTCAAGTTATTACATATTTCAGTGGAATGTGAATATATTAAAAGCAATCAGAAAAGTTGAAATAAAAAACATCTGTTGGATGTGAAGGAAATTCTTTCCTATGTGACTTTTTTAATATATCAAGATATTGAAGTCACAAAAACTAATGCTTAATCGTTTTAGAAGGACTTTAAATGGATCTGAACGTTTTTATGACTAAAGGAAAGAATGGAGACTGTAAAAAAATAAGTTAATTTTTTTACTGCAACAGTGTTCATGAATAATTGTTGCAAAATGTCTATATTAGTGATTTTTGCTTCTAGTTTTAAGAACTTTGTTCTGGTAAAAACATTGTTTGAAAATTTCATGTTTTTGATTTAATTGGTTCAACACATTTAACTATGACTACAGGTTATCAACATTTTATAAAAATACGCCATAATAAAGTCAAACTTGCTGTACCGTTGAATAATAATGAAAAATAACTACCTAGCCATTATAAATCTTAAAGTACTTTACAAAGATGGTAAAGTATCATTATCCCCCTCATGTGATTGAAATGAATAAAGCATAAATCTACAAAATGACTTGCCCAAAGCTAGAAGCAGAGCCCAGATCTCTTGGTTCCTAGTCAAATGTATCCTCCACATCATGCAACAGCTTCCTTCAGTTACTAGAGTGAAACCTCTTGAAGCAGCCCTGTGATGGCTTTTATTATTTGTTGACTGTTATAACAGGTAGCATTGTAATGCAGATTTTGTTTTACACTTTCATTTGAGGTGGGTTTTTTTTTAAATAAACTCACATAACCATCTGAACAAACTAAAACACTAAAGGCAAATGTATCAGAAGCAGAAGTCAGCTGTTTGAATACTACTTTTAGACATTTCTTTTGCAGTCATTTGTGAGTAAACAAAAGCTTTTATTTCCTGGCCATCTTTTCTGGTTGTTAGCTATACATGTCATGTTGCTGGATAGGTCACTGGGTTGTCACAAAATCTAGTGTAATATATAGTGAAAAAAGAAGAATGCTTGAAGGGACTACAAATTTAATACTTGTGAAGACAGAAATAAAATTAGCAAGTAGTCATAGGGAACATATTTATGTGTATATATTCTCAAGAGAAGAAGCATGTGCTAATACTGAGAAGCCATGTCAACATGTTATTGCTATCGAAGTTAATAATCATTCTCTTGAATTTGTAGTATCCAGCTATACACACTTTTTAATATCCAAAATTCAATTTATATTTACTGTTGGATTTACTGTAGGTATAAAACACAAAATTTAAACTAAGTTTTACGTTAGTCTTAAAGTGTCAGCAGTTTGAGGAAGCATGTACAATATTTCTAACTATGCTATATTTAAGTGGTCTTAATGTTCGTTAAAAGCTGTGGCCAAGATTTAAAAAAATGGCTGCCTAAAATTGAGACTCATGTTTTAAAAATAGTAGTCTAAATTTATAATGTATACAGAAAACGAGAAAAGTCATGCTACATAGTGTTTTCCAGAAGTTAGTAAATTATATATTTATGTTAATATGTCCTTTAAAATAATTCAAAAGTATGTAATGTTGGCAAATTTTTAATCCTAGATTTAAAGAATTTATTGTATGTATAGATTTTTTTCTATATAACTTCAAAAGAGCTTTTTAGGTTGATAAATATGTTAAGAAAGGTCATAACAAAGGAAGACAATTATGTTATGCTATTAATCTGTGTTGTTGCCAGAAAGATGAAAGGGGCAATTATCAGGTGTAAATGTTTAACAGTGAGAGGAATTAACCAATGGAACAATTTACAAGGGTTATGGTGGATTCTCCATCACTGACAATTTTTAAATTAGATTGGATGTTCTAAAATATGTGCCCTAGGAATTATTTAGCGACTTATCCATAACAGAACAAAGGGGTTTTCAGGAAATTACGGATAGATTTAGCAAAGTAGAAGATCCAAATTAATAAAGATGAAAAAGCACCTCAAAATATTCTTAAGTGTTCTACCTTACATAATCACAATTCATCAGTTTCATCAGAGGTAATATACAAAACTCCCCATGGCAAAAGCATGTATACTGAATATTTGTTAGATGGATGTTTGAAAGTAGCTCAAGGTCTGTCTAGGTCAGTATGGGAATAAAGTAACACAGATATACCAGAATCCAACACACAAATTTCATCACCTACGTAGAGGGAGACCCTACACTAGAATTCAAAGAGCCTGAAATACAACAAAAAGCATGAAATGATTAATTCCATTAAAATAATTTGAAATAATGGATAGGTAGAACATAAATATTTTTCATGTGTAGAGTTTTCTTAAATAACAAGCAAAAATATATCTCAAAGACCTGGACACTGAATCACTTGATGCCCACAATAACTGATCAACTAAAGCTGTTTTTATAAAGGAGATGCACGGGTAGATTTACAAGCAAAATATATTGGGTATCTTTATACCAGGGGTCGGCAACCTTTCAGAAGTGGTATGCCGAGTCTTCATTTATTCATTCTAATTTAAGGTTTTGCGTGCTGGTAATACATTTTAACGGTTTTAGAAGGTCTCTCTCTATAAGTGTATATTATATATATTATATAACTATTGTATGTAAGGTAAACAAGGTTTTAAAAATGTTTAAGAAGCGTCATTTAAAATTAAATTAAAATGCTGATCTTATGCCACCAGCCTGCTCAGCTCGCTGCCAGCCTGGGGTTCTGTTCACCAGCGTGTTTCAGGGGTCAGGGCAGAAGGCTGGGGTGTGTGTGTGGGGGAGGGGTGGTTCAGGGATCAAGGCAGAGGGCTGGGGTGTGTGGGGGGTGTAGGACAGAAGGCTGGGTGTGTGGGGGGAGTTCAAGGGTCAGGGCAGAGGGCTGGGGGTGTGGGGGGTTCAAGAGTCAGGGCAGAGGGCTGGGGGTGTGGGGGGTGCATGGCAGAAGGCTGGGTGTGTGGGGGTTCAAGGGTCAGGGCAGAGGGCTGGGGGTGTGGGGGTTGCAGGGCAGAAGGCTGGGTGTATGTTGGGGTGGGGGGGTTCAGGACAGAGGGATGGGGGTGTGGGTTGCAGGGCAGAAGGCTGGGTGTGTGTTGGGGTGGGGGGGTTCAGGGCTGGGGGGGCATGGGGGTGCAGGGCAGAAAGCTGAGTGTGTGTGAGGGGGTCAGGGCAGAGGGCTGGGGTGCTCGGCTCGTGGGGGTGCTCCTAGACCCCTGCCCTGAGCCACTCAGGGCAGGGGGTTGGAAGGGATATGCCCTGTTCCACCCCCTTCCCCTAGGCTCCGTCCCTACCTCTCTCTGTGTCCTCTACGGAGCTGTGTGCACGCTGCCGCTCTTCCCCCTCCCGCTCACTAGGGCCATCAGTTGATTGGCGCAGGGAAGGAGAGGAGGAGGGGCAGCAAAGCACCACGCTGGGGGAAGAAGCGGGGGAGAGGGAAAGCTTGGCTGCCGCAGAACCAAGCTTCTGCCCCCGCAGGGGTGAGCGGGGGGGCTGAGTGGGGCTGGGGGTCGGTACCGTGTCAGGGAGCTGCATGCCACTCAAAATCGGCTCGCGTGCCATAGGTTGCTGACCCCTGCTTTATACAATTCATAAGGCATTATTAAGAAAAAAAGTATAAGATTAAAATTTTCTAAAGTTTTAGAACAAATATGTGCATTATGCATCCAATTGAAAATGAAAGTACAGACACATATGGCATATGAAAGCACAGAGGTGTCTGAAAAATTAAAAAGGCATAAAAACACACAGCTGTATGGTTTAAACAGGGCTGAAAGTAAACACCTTTTTATGTCCAATGAACGTAGCATTATTCTTATTTAGTTAGTTTTGTATATTTTAACCACCAGTGCTGCTTTTCTAAAGGATAATTTGTGAAAATTTCCTGTGTCATCCAGGATACATTCTCTTATGAAACAAAAGCCAGTTTTCTCCAAATACTATTTAAAAGAACAAAATATGTAGTAAGAAGAACAGGAGTACTTGTGGCACCTTAGAGACTAACAAATTTATTAGAGCATAATAAATTTGTTAGTCTCTAAGGTGCCACAAGTACTCCTGTTCTTTTTGCGGATACAGACTAACACGGCTGCTACTCTGAAACCTGAAAATATGTAGTGTGTGCTTTTGAGTGTATAATGGCACAGAAAGTAAAGTAACATAACTTATTCATCTAAGGGAAAAAAGGAATAAGGAATAAAACCTATATCAATAGTTATTGTGCAAGCTAGATCAGAAAATATTTTTTGTTTTTTCTCACGTCTTTTTAATGTTGCTATGTTTTATATGACAACTGCTATTTAATGAATCTTCTCTCTAATTCTAATGTTGCAATACTGCACTAAATTGAAACTATTAAGAAACTACTCATTGTGCATTTTCTTTTGAATTTAGATGATTCAGATACTGTACAAATGATGCAGACCAGTTTCACAGTTAAGGTCCTAAATGTTTTTCTCAAATTAAGAGCATTTTTATGCTTTCAGTTGTGTTAAACCAAAACCACTCAGTATATATTTAAAATTAAAATCAACAAAAATATATGCAAAAAGTTTAGCCCAAATTGTAAAACTAGCATAACCAAGTTCTCTTCTGAGTTGGAATGTGAGGGAAAGGGTAATGATTGGTACAGTTAAGGATTAGTTCACTCACCTAATTGTACCTGTTGTATGTACTTGGAATCTGATTTAACCACTATTGAGCTGATACAGAAAAATTCATACTTTCCTTGTACTTTATAATTACTTCATTAAAAGTAAGGATGAAAGTAGTCATCTTCTCTTTCTCCTTCTTCATGACCATCTTCTGTTTCGTGACCATCTTCTGCTTCATCATATTCTTCTGGTGTTAAAAATCTGTGGACAACTGGAGTTCTCAGTTGTGTTGATTGGCTGACACTACCTTTTTGTTCACCATAATAAATAATGCGTATGTGGGGAAAGCAGAAGAATGCATATGTGCTTATTGGAGCTGTAAGCTTATTTTGGTCCATCCGAATATAGGTTAAATGATTGATATTCCTTGGATCAATAGAAGGACACATCAAAGTAATATTTACAACTGTAAAAGAGTGAAAAATATTAGTTTAAACACTGAAAATATTAAGAGAACTCAGATTTCTTTAAAATCCACTTTCTTCATAGCTAGAAATAGGAATAATACCCACCCATGCAACTGATGCAAAATATTGCTATTATTCCGCCTCTTGACTTAAATTAGAGGTCCATATATGGAAAAACCAATAACAGA
The DNA here is from genome assembly GCF_011386835.1 of Chrysemys picta bellii. Lineage (NCBI taxonomy): Eukaryota > Metazoa > Chordata > Testudines > Emydidae > Chrysemys > Chrysemys picta. Next base: position 42,350,352 of record NC_088797.1, read on the forward strand.
AATAGCTTTTGATCATGTAGAAGGGGGAAGGTTTGTGGTGTTAAAATGGCCTAGAATAGATTATTTTAATGTAAGGGAAATGTACTAATAGTTGCCTCTTTCTATATAAATGTTTATCAAATGCCTTTACTACAAACAATTTTTAAACAATAAGCTAGACTTGTTAGTTGATTTTTATTAGAGGAAGCTGGAGCAGAGTCTGACAGAGAGCCTGCTCGGAGGTGATAGGAAGATGGCAGAAGTACAAATCTTCTGCAGTGTTTCCTCCATTGATTGTCCAAGATAATTAACAATTCAGAGCATTCCTTGGACAAGCTGCGGAACTAGGGCTACTATTGAGCCCTATGCCCCAACTGTTGGGACCCTCCAAGAAGGGCAGGCCGAGGTAACCTGCATCACAGCAAGGCAGAAACCTCCTTGTGTTAGCAAGACTGAATATAGCCCAGTAGTGCTGGTGTTGAATTTAGGTTAAAAGTCAGTAAGTCTTTGAGTAATAAGCAGAAAAATTATGCAAAAGTAATGCAAAAGAAAAAATGTTACAGATATAGAAACACCTCTCTCATTTTTATAAAGGACTAATAATAATCAACGTACATTCAATGTCATTGTCTTCAATATACAAATGCTGCAGACTTCTTGGAATATAGAATGCTTGCTTCAGCTTGTTGTGTCCAAGATTGAGTTCTACAAGGTTGGAAAGGTTAAAAACATTATATGGGACTTCCTGCAGGTTGTTGTGTGACATTCTTAGAGCAGTTATTTTTGGAAGTCTATTGAAATAGTTTTCTGGAATGTAAGAAATTAAGTTATTTTCGAGAGAGAGATATATAAGTGAAAATGGGAGATCAGGAGGCATAGTCTGTAATCTGTTGTTGCATAGGTTGATCTGCATTAGATTTTTCATATCTGAAAAGTATTTTCCTTTGAGTAAGGAGTCATCAAGATAGTTATTGCAGAGATCAAGCATGGTCACATTTACTAACCCTTGCAGGGCATTTCCAGGTAATCTGGAAATCTCATTGGAACTGAGAAAGAGTCGTTCTAGAGAGCTGGGAAGAGGAAATGGAAATTCATCCAATTTATTGTGTTCTAAGTGAAGTTGCACAAGATTTGAAAGTTTGGCAAAAACACCATGGTCAATCATATGAGATTTAATTTTGTTATGGCTAAGGTTAATTTCTCTCAAGGCAGTGGCATTAACAAAAGATTCTGCAGTCACAGCTTCAATGTCATTATGCTGAAGATAGAGTTGTTGGATGTGGGAAGGAATATGTGGTATCATCTTAAGTTTCCGATGGTCACAATACATTGATAATGGAAAAGTTGGTGGGCAAAAGCATTCTTGAGCACACTTGGCTGGAGTAGGAAAATGAGGAACTACATATTCTACACTGGGATTAAAATGAAAAATAGGTGGGTATTCATCATCTGGCTCTTGGTCATATTCATCCTCAAAATCATAACCTTCATGCTGACAAATGACCATAGCTCCAAATAGAAGAGGGATAATTGATAGTTGACATAGAAACCTCATCATTTTTTTTGTTTTCATGTAGTACCCTGTTGAGAAGAAGAAACAAAATTCATAAATATATGAAACTATATTTAAATTCCAATATAAGAAAAAAGTAACTATTTTTTAAATGAGGAAAAAATAATTATTGCAGGGAACATAAAAATTTAGCTTGTATAATTACCACCAAAAATTATTCTTTGAATTTTGTATTTTCTAAGGCACCTATTAACGTGGCCTTCAAACAAGTGAATTGCAATCTTTCCATATTTTTTTCCCTCTCTGGAGCCCAAATCCTAAAGCCCAGGTCAAGTGTGGTGCTAGAGGGTTCTATACCAATTGGGGGCAGAAAAAAAGGGAATTTTCTTTCTCCTTTTTTTCACTCTACAGATTGCACAGACATAGTGTGTGTGGGGGGGGGAAAGCGCTCTGTACCCACTATTGCAGCTTGAGGCTATGTCTGCACTACCGCCAGATCGATGCTCCAGAGATCAATGTGTACTGGGGGTCGATTTAGTAGGTCTAGTGAAGACCCACTAAATCGATGGCAGAGCGTTCTCCGGTCAACCCCAGTACGCCACCTGGAACAAGAAGAGTAAGGTAAGTTGATGGGAGAGCGTCTCCCATCAACGCAGCATGGTGTAGACACCGCAGTAAGTCGACCTAAGCTACATTATTCACGTAGCTGGAGTTGCGTAACTTAGGTCGACTTACCGCGGTAGTGGCGAAATAGCCTGAGAGTTGCACTGAAGTCTATGGGCATTGCATTCCTTTCAAGGTGAAGAGGGGAATTTGCTAATGGAGGCACAGGCCTCAGCCCTAAAATTCTATTTTAAAGTGATGTGGGTGGAGTTTCTATGGAGTACAGTAAACATCCCGATGTTCTAACTAGTTCCACAGACTGTTGGGTTTCCTATGCTTGTTGGAGTCTGTGGGCAGTTTTTACTCCACAATCTGAATGAAGGAATGGGCATGCGATATAAATAATTAAGAAAATACAATTATGTCTAATACCATTTTGGTAGTTTTTAGCTAACTGTTAACTTTTAAAAAGGAAACTTTTCATAGGCTGAGGAATGCTCAAAGATGGTAAAAGAATACATTTAAAACAAATGTACATTTCTTTATGGAATAAGCAGTCAATCTATGCAATTCATTGTGACAGTTTTGAGACAAATATTGGCTAGATTTTAAGACTATATACCTTAATTGCTATGAAAAACATTTACAGCTATATTAGAAGGATACTGCTTCCGGGTATCAACTGACCACCTGTCAAGAAGGGATTTCCCCCCCCCCTCACATGTAGCACAGCATAAATTAATTCTAATAATAATATCAAGCTCTTAAATAGCACTTTTCATCCATACATCTCAAAGAGGAACAAAGAGAAGTGACTTGTCCAAAGTACTAGAGTCAGGAAAAGAACTCAGATCTCCTGAATTCTAGTCCAGTGCTCTATCCACTTCACCACACTGCCTCCAATTAGCTATGGTTAAAATAGTCAGACTTATCTGATTCCATATATACACATTTAAATAAGTGGCCTGATTCTAGAGGTGTTGAGTAGCCGCACCTTCTATTGGTAAATGAGGATGCTGGGTACTTGTCAAGACTAGGACTTTAAACAGCTTTCTGGTGACCATCTCACTGCACAATAACTCAAGGTCTTTAGCTGCAATTCTGTACTGCTTCTGGATGAGATACAGAACCTTTTCATATTATTACATGCAGCAAAAGTTCCATAGCATCATTTCCAGGTAACTTGGAATTCTGTATAATGCTGAATCCATCCTGACCCCAATTGGAGGTTAATGTTGGATGCTACCAGGCATTGTGGTAGCAGACATTTCTTATGCCTTCAGTTGATTCAAACAAATCGTGAAAGTTAGAGATGAAAATAGTATTAAATCATCCAGTCCATTTTTGTACAAATTCAGAATGGTTTCCTAAGGCACAGTTCCTGCTCTTCTCTCCAGTCTAGTTGTAAAAGTCCTAAGTTAAGAGTTTTTCACCACTTGGAAAACTATCCCTAAGTCTTATCTGTCAGGATCTCAGGAAGATTTTCCTGGTAGTCTATTTTTTCCTCTGTCAAAGAGCTGGTTGACACAGCTTTTGTAACACTATGAATATATGGGTTATACATTTTCCCTTTGTTTGGGAACTGTCATTAATGAATTGAACTCACAGTATCAAAGAACAAATATTACTATTACTTACATAGTACAATATGCTGGAGTTATTAATACACATTATAATACTGCACTGGAAATACATCTTAATTGTGAATGAAATGAGTTAATTGCAGAAAAAGTGAGTGTAACATTGTCCCTGCAGGCATAATAGTTCTTGACACTGCAAGTAATGAAAAATACTTTATGTACAAGTGTCAGGCAAAAATTGATAGGAGCTTATATTGTCTGCTTTTTGTGACATTTTGAGTTCTATTTTGCTATTACTGTAATGTTTGTATTTAAATGCCCATTTTAAAAAGGAAAAAAAATCCAGTTATTACTGCATTGCACAACTGAGTTTTCTGCCATCCCACAGGTTTAAAACATAGCCAATCTGTAGTTTATATTCCAAAAAACTATGCTAAAAGAATGTTCAAGTTGCAAAATTAAGCATTTAAAAGCTTAGTAAGTGCCAGAATTAAGTTTGGGTTAATTTGTCCCTTTGTGCCTACGCATTATGATACAGTCTTTAATTTCATGATCACAAACTGTTTTCCACAAAACCTCTGCCTGACTCAGTGCACAGGATGGGTGATACTCACTGAATGGGTAGCTATTCACTGTTTATTTCTATTCTAATTATTCAACATGTGGCCCCAGGTGTTATTTACTGGATGCCATCCAAACTCTGTACCGAATACAGAATTATTAATTTCCTCGTGGGCTTTTCTATGGTGCTTTCATTGTATCTTAGTTCTTCACAGACATTAATATATCATCACAATGCCCCCGTGAGGTGGTGGTATTATTGCCGTTTTACAAACCAAAATTGTCAAAAATGTCAGCTAATTTTGGATGCCCAATTTAGGAAGCGCCTCGCTTGATTTTTCAGAGTACTTAATATTTTATAACGCTTGATATATTCAGAGCAGAACTACTGATGTCAGTTGCAGCTGTGAGTGCTCTTCACTTCTGCAAAACAGACTTCAGATGTTTCACGTTAGCTACCCAAATTTCAAGTAACACATAGTGGCCACCTGTGAAAATTTTGATTTTCATGCCTTGCCTGGTGATGCATAGCTCCGGCACGGGCAGGGAGAAAATACAGTTCTCCAGGGTGGCATTACACTGCCTTTACTACAAAACTATCCTCTCTTTTCCTGCAGTCTGAGCGTCCTTTACTACACACCTTCCAACATCTGCAAAAAATGAGGCAGGATTCTACTGATAAAAGCTTCATTCGCACCACAACTCTGATTAATTTCCAGAGCATGGTCCATTCTGTGCACTGAATGAGGTGGTGTTCTGTGGAAAAAAATGTTATGTGATCACATAAATGAAGGCTGCATCATAATACATATGCACAAGGGAGGCAATTGCATGCACAGCCTTATTTCTGTGGTTTGAAACATTAATGTTGTAATGTAATTTTTAATGTAATTTCATAATTTTTGAAGAAACTTAAAAACTGAAAAAACAAAAATTTCATCATATTGACCTTCAACGTGGGTCCTCAGGAGGGTTGGCATCTTTAGATTAATGGTGGAACTGTGTACCACTTGAGTAAATTGTAGCAGTAGAAGGCCATTACTGTCTGTGTGGGTCTGCCACTAGTGTGGGAAGGAGACGTACACTTTGCCAACAGCAAATGAATGGGTTAAATTCTGAGTTTTGGAGGTGTCTGTGCTCTAGTGGTCAAAGACACTCTTGCCCCTGACTCCTTCTGCTCTGATATTCCTACCAGCTCCTGTCCCTTCAGCTCCCCACCCCCAACTGTCCCCTCATGCCTCTGGTTTATTCCTGTCCCATCTTACCAGGCTCCTAACTCTATCTAGTCTCCCTCCTGCTCCTGTCCTTGTCCTCGTCCTCAGCTCCTGCCCAGGGTTCCCCATCTCTTTGCTGTTCTTTCCCTTTCTTGTTCACCTGATAGAAGTACAGTACAGTCTCTTTATCATGAAAGTTGAACTTAGAAATATAGAATTATGTACAAAAAACTGCCTTCAAAAATAAAACAATGTAAAACTTTAGAGCCTACAAGTCCACTCAGTCCTACTTCTTGTTCAGCCAATCGCTCAGACAAACAAGTTTGTTCATATTTGCAGGCTGCTTCTTGTTTACAATGTCACCTGAAAGTGAGAACAGGCATTCACATAGCACTGTTGTAGCTGGCGTCACAAGATATTTACATGCCAGATGTTCTAAAGATTCTTATGTCTCTTCATGTTTCAACCACCATTCCAGAGGACATGTGTTCATGCTGATGACAGGTTCTGCTCGATAAGGATCCAAAGCAGTGCAGACCAACACATGTTCATTTTCATCATCTGAGTCAGATGCTACCAGCAGAAGGTTGATTTTCTTTTTTGGTGGTTCGGGTTTTATAGTTTCCACATCAGAGTGTTGCTCTTTCAAGATGCCTGGAAGCATGCTCCAAAATCTGAGAGGGACGAGGGATGGAAGGTACTTCAGATTCTTAAACCTTGGGTCAAGTGCTGTAGCTATCTTTAGAAATCTCACATTGGTACCTTCTTTGCGTTTTGTCATATCTGCAGTGGAAGTGTTCTTAAAACAAACAACATATGCTTGGTCATCATCCGAGACAGCTATAACATGAAATATATGGCAGAATGCAGGTAAAATAGAGCAGAAGACATACAATTCTCCCGCAAGGAGTTCAGTCACAAATTTAATTAACACATTATTTTCTGAACGAGCATCATCAGCACAGAAGCATGTCCTCTGGAATGGTGGCCGAAGTATGAAGGGGCATGCAAATGTTTAGCATATCTGGTATGTAAATACCTTGCCATGCCAGATACAAAAGTGCCATGTGAATGCCTGTTCTCACTTTCAGTAAATAAGAGGTGGGCAGTATTATCTCCCATAAATGTAAACAAACTTGTTTGTCTTAGTGACTTGCTAAAAAAGAAGTAGGACTGAATGGACTTTTAGGCTCTCACGTTGTACATTGTTTTGGTTTTGTGTGCAGTTATATAACCAAAAAAAATTTACATTTGTAAGTTGCACTTTCACGATAAAGAGATTGCACTAAGTACTTGTATGAGGTGAGTCGAAAAATACAATTTCTTTTGTTTATCATTTTTACAGTGAAAATATTTGTAATAATAATATAAAGTGAGTGCTGTGCACTGTATTCTATGTTGTAATTTAAATCAATGTATTTAAAAATGTGGAAAAACATCCAAAAATATTTAATAAATTTCAATTGGCATGCTATTGTTTAACAGTGCAATTAAAACTGCGATATTTTTGAGTTAATTGCATGAGCTGCAATATATTAGCATGACACCTACTGCAGTTTTACTTTTTATTTGTACAAACCTAAATTAATCTCTAAATATATTGCCTCATGTAACCACACTTGGAATATGTAACTAAAAAAGTATAATATGGAGTGCGTCAATGAAACAGTTTTTAAAATAAAAAATGTCTTGAACTGGAACTAACTAGTTTTTCAAAGGGTAGTAGAAGCCATGATTTTGCCCTGGTTAAAACCACCTCTAGTGAATCACATGCCATCCCTGGTTAAAACTGAAAATACCACAATCTGTATGCACCAAACGAATTTAACTGCTCAAAAAACTATAATTAAACATATTTTTATTCCGGTTTACCAGGAGATTTTACTTTTTTGAGGTATAGTCACCTGTAAAGTTTAAAGTTTTTTCCTGTCCTTCCCTACTCCCTGTTGATTAATTTAAATTTTTATAGTGATAAATTATTATCCTGCTGAAATCATCTGAGCAATAATGTAACACAAATAACCACAGGAATAAAAGATTTGTCTAGGCCATATTTTATGGACAGTAAGGAAGGAAGGCAAAGCAGAGAAAAAATAAATAAATTTGGCAGTAAAGAGGCTTTGAGCTACATCAGCAGCTACAAAAACTGTTGATGTCACAAGTCAATATGGGGATTTCCCAGACATAGTTGTTAATAATTCAATTTCAGGGTTTATTCAGTATTATCAGAGTCTAAAAAAGAATGAAGAACTGATACTTCTAAAAGTTGCAGAAGGCATTAGTTGTTAGTTGTATCTTCAACAGTGAAGTCAGCCAAAGTTCTTGTTGTTCTTCATATTCCTGGAAGCCTGAAGTTGTGGAGTCAAGAACATTTTTTTGCCTTCTCAAAATTGAGAAAATGTGCTACTATCCAGTTCAAGTCACATTCTTGCAGGTTAAAAGATTTCAACCTGTGCTCCAGTACTTGAAAATTCTAAGCATCCAAATAATTACCTTAAAGTCTATTATTTTGAGAACCCCATTCACTCATGAACATTTGTGCTTGCTTGAACAATAACATTGCAGATATATAGATGAATCAGTTGTTGAATAAATTATCAAAATTGAGACAAATCGTAGTTGAAGGGGTATTGAATGGATGCTTGAAAGAGAATTGCCATTCCATTCTAAATATACCTGATGTGTGGTGTTTTTAAAGGCTAACAGGTTTGGGTCTGTTTAGTAGTTAAGTATGTGACCACCTGAAAATACCTGAAGCTCTTGTCTTTCTGCTTCTCTTTGATAGCAGTAATGGGGATAACCAGATTTTTCCAAAGTGAGATTGTCTCGTAGAGGTGGAAAGAATAGTGGTTTAATTAGGCCACAACTTTATTACTTAACTCATCTGGGAACTATCCAGCAATAATTAGTACACTGCAGGTTATGATTGCTTCCCTAATCATTTTGATCCAGTGAAAGGCTGCTCTTCCATCACTGGGACCCCATTGCCCTTCTCTTGTACAAGGGTTAAGGGGCTGTGGAAATGGGGTTGTCTTCTTGCTATAACAGACATTAGGAATCTCAACTCCATTCCCCAGCTTTTTTAGAGGATGCCTTCCCCTAAGTCCACTTCCAATTCTGGTTTATCAGGGAAACAGACCATGTACAGAATGAGTATTTGCGTTGGACACCTGATGCTTGCTGTATTGTGACAACTTGAACCTTCCCTTCTCACCTACCCCACTGGGTGCCTACGCTGAGCTGGGGAAGGCAAAAAACCCCACTCCATCCTAACATATGCGATGGAACATTTCCTTCCCAGTACCAAAAAAGGAAACTAGAGCAGTGCTCACTGCAGACCAAAAAACTCCCATCCAAGGATCATTGGTGTGAAAGGGGTCTCAGGCTGGAGGTATATGGTTCATATACCCTCTCCCAGATGTACAGGTTTCAATGGCTTACCTGAATCCTGCCAGCTTGCCCACCAGTTCAGATGATACCTTTCTCCCCTCTCAGCTTTTCCCTTTTGGAGTTGGGACCCTTAAAGGCCCACTACTCTCTTCCCACCAGTCCAGGCAAAGTCCCCCAGTCTTGAGGTGACAGGTTACATTCAGGAGACCCAAAACAGTTGCTAGCAGTCTTTTTACCTTTTCCTTTTCTGCCTGGTTTTCAGGAGGAGGGAAGTCTAGTTCATTCTCTCTACACTCACTGCAGCTGCTGGATGGAATAAAGTTAATCCCACATCCCTTTCTCTGTCCTTCCCCAGCTTTTCTCCTGTTATGAGGAGGGCCTCTCATATCTTCACTCCTATAGGGTTTAAGTGATTTCTTTGCATGACTCGTATGTTTTCTTCACACAAAAAACATCCTGCTATGAAGTGCTTCCAGTGTTCATCTGATATTTTACCCAGCTTTACAATGTGCTTTTAAGGCTGAAAACAATTTTCAAAAACAAAATGTTTCAAAAACACTTTTATACATTGTGTAAAAATAGCTAAAATATTTGTATGAAACAGATAAAAGCTGAGAAATAAACAACTGAAGGTATTATTTATGGAAAACGGACAGGTTGAGTATTGGTACAACACAGTGTTAGATTATCTTTTTTTGCTGCTAGTTGATGATTATTTGATTTCTAATTTCATCTAGACAAAGCAGATAATTATAACTGTGATATGAACCAGAAGTGCACCTTAAGAAAGGGACACTTAGTTACTTTATTTTTTGTTTTTTTAGGGTGAGTGAGGAAAGTCGTTCTGGATAAATCACCATGATTGTTTTATTGCATTAGATAGTTCTAATGAGGCACTTCATTTTGCTTTTAGTTTGATGAGAGAACTACATTACTACCTACCCCAAGCAGTCAAAAAATGAGTCTAGCCCCCAAATCATGAGACTGATTTCAAAATAATGAGATTTTTTTCTAAAAAAATGGTTTTACTTGCCTTCTAGCTTTTGAGCCTTTAGAGTACACTTGTTTCATGTTTTCAAGCTTTTCTTTACAACCCCCCATGAGGGGTAGACATTAAAAAAAAAATTAAGATGAGGCTTTCATGCAATAGCATGATTCCAGTACTGGGGACTTTAAAAAAAATTATGTATCATGATAAAATCATGAAAGTTATCAACACTGGAAATAGCATAAAGAAGCTATGTATATTAGAAAAACTGAACTGATAAAGGAAGCTTGCAAGAAGAAAATTTTAAATCCTATGTACTTTATTATTAAATATGCTATAACTATTAGAAGCACAGTCACTGTACTACATTAATTGCCAAAGATTATGGTGAACTACATGGGTACTTCAAATCTTATAAAAAAATCTGAGGGGTTGATTTTGTGATTAATAAAAAATAATTCAATTTAAATCTCATTTTATTGATCCAGTTTGTAAATTGTTTTTTGTTGTTTAAAAGTTTGTTTTTGATGCAAGTCTATGAATATGACGGATTGATGGAGTAGCTGCACTTTATTACCAAAGCCAAATGAAGCACATACACACACTTGAAACGTGCTCCACGTAAAGATATATTCAAATTACTTTGAAGGCATGCAATTTAAATTATAATTCCATACCTGATTAAATTTTTCTCTAGTTCCCAGATAATGGTCGTGTTGCAGATCCTCTAGAGATAACAAAATACTCAAATCTGATATGATGCTCTTAAAATCTACAATGGAAAAGGACTGTGTCGTTTTGAACTGTAGTAAAGCACTGGACTTGAAGTGTAATTTGCTATAGAAGATTGCAGGGTAAATTAAAATTATGTGTTCCTTTTTCTTGCACAAACTATCTTGGATACAAATAAGGCTATATTTTGTGACCCTGGTCAAGTTTATGTGGTTTGATCTTGTTCTCTCTTTACTTTTGGTTTGAGGTGAGGTAGGAATTTCTTTAACATGAAGAGTGAAGAGGGGATTAAATTTAACACCATGTACTGAAAGCTGTTTCAGTGATCACGCCGAACACGTTTTCCCCTTTTTTTCTGTTTGTTTACTGTTTGGAAAGTCCAATAAAATTAGGCTGCAATCTAATGTTTCCTACACAAATTTGCTAATTTTATTATTTTAATTAAGGTTCCATGAAAATTTTTATTACTGATTTATTTTACAGTCAGATTGCAAAGAACTAGAAAAAGATGTACTTCAAGCTGAAACTTAGTGTTGGCTTGAAGGTGACTTATTTTCTTAAATCACCTTTGGCTTGAGTTTAGGTCACAATGATTGTAATACATGAAATGTGGTCTTATTGACTATCTCTATTCAAATCATGAGAGTTGGTTAGATTTTCAGTCTGTATTCTGATATGAACTCTCAAACACAAAAGTTCTTTTTTAGTATTACATAATGTATTGGGAGTTATTTACTGTTTATTTTTTTTGTGAACTCAGAAACTGCTGATTTGAAACAGCAGAGGTCTGTACTCTGCAAAATACTCACATATAACCACCCTGAGAAACTTCAAGATATAGAGGAACAAGTTGTTCAATGGATATCATAACTACCTAAAGAAGTAGGGTAGGTCAGCATGGGTGAACTCTGAACTGGCAATCAGGGATGGGACGGGCCCTGATTTTGATGTAAGCCTGAAAAGAAAGGAATGTCTTTGATACTACTTGTACATTCAGGCTCTATTTTCCTTCTCCAGTCCGTATTCTGAGCCTATAAGCCCCAGGTTGGACTAATTTTAACTTTAGTCCCAGTGTATCTTCTATATTTTCCAAGATATTCAGTCTTTTTGGACTCTTGCTGAAAAAAGAATATAATGAAGACATTACATTTATAGCTTTTTTAATGTCTTTTGAAGATTCTGCAGCTTGTACTAGTGCTAGTTGGAGTAGATGGCCTCTGCAGTGTGTATAGGAGAGCTTAGGGTTACACTTTTCTCTGAGCAAAACTTGTACTCCACCATGTCTTCCAGAGAAGTTTGCAACTCCATCAAATGCACAAGCAGCCATTTGTTTGGGGTCCAATTGACAAGCATTTAACTCATGTGGGTTGTCACAGATGCAGCCGATGTGTCTTCTATAACTTGAACATCTAGAAATGCATCTACTGGCCTACCGCTGACATCAAGATAACGTACACAATGACTTAATACTTGATGCCCATTTGCATCAATGCATTCATCAGCCATGTATGCAAATTTTTTGAATGTGGTGAGAGAGTTCTTCACTTTTTCAACTGTTGAGTCTTTCACTGTTGCACCGCATGCTTCTAGCCAGCCAGTTGAGTTTCTTGCAGAAAGATAGTGAGCATTTGCTGGTCTTGTTCAGAACCAGTGTTCAACTTCAGGTTGAACAAGTAACAATGCACATAATATTGGCCTCCAGTTTGTAGTGGGTGGTATCTCCTGCTTAAATAAAAAGTAGGCTGCCACAGCCATGTTTGTTCGCATGAACTGTGTGGTGTCTCCAGCATTCCTAACAGCCTCATTAAGTACTTCTAAAATTGGCTTTGAAAGTGGGCTTATAAGGCTTTCTGCATGATGATACACTCCGGAGGCCTGGTGTTTTGCAGCCTTTTCACGTAGTTTGTCAGTATTGGCTTTGCTGATCGGTTTCACAAACCAAGCTCCTCCACTTTTACCAATTGGGAAGCTTTCCTTCTTTATAAGCTTTTTTGCCAGAGGTGAGCCAGTAGCCATCTTTTGTAACTTCAATAAATGGTAACACTTTGACCGACAAACATCGGGAACTGCCTTTAGGTTTTGGAGACACTGTTTCTTCAGTAGGTAGCTGTATTTGTGCTTCAGGCTGGTCGGATGTAGATATACCATTTGACCTTTCAGATGACCTGTAGATATATTCTTGGTGCTTGATGTGTTCTTCACCTTGGTTAGTTTTTGAGGCCTTTGAGTGGAAAAATTATTGTATTGTTTTTTGTCTTTTCATTTTCACTTTGACCTGCAACATATAAAAGAGATATGAATAAAGTAAATGTTTTGTTAGGATAATGCAAATTTAACATAAGGATAATGCAAGTTACACCAAAACACATAACAGGTCTAGATTTCTAAAAAAACATAATTTAAAAACAAATGTATTTAATTTAAATTAACTTTTGAAAAGTAAGCCTTCATGGGATAAGAGGGACGTCCTTTTATGGATCAGTAACTGGTTAAAAGATGGGAAACAAAGGGTAGGAATAAATTATCATTTTTCAGAATGGAGAGAGATAAATAGTGGTATCCCTGAGGGGTCAGTACTGGGACCATTACTGTTCAACATATTCATAAATGATCTGGAAAAATGGGTAAACAGTGAGGTGGCAAAATTTGCAGATGATACAAAACTATTCAAGATAGTTAAGTCCCAGCCAGACTGCGAAGAGTTACAAAGGGATCTCACAAAACTGGGTGACTGGGCAATAAAATGGCAGATGAAATTCAATGTTGATAAATGCAAAGTAATGCACATTGGAAAACAATCTTAACTATACATACAAAATGATGGAGTCTGAATTAGCTGTTAACACTCAAGAAAGAGATCTTGGAGTCATTGTGGATAGTTCTCTGAAAACATCCACTCAGTGTGCAGCAGCAGCAGTCAAAAAAGCAAACAGAATGTTGGGAATCATTAAGAAAGGGATAGATAATAAGACAGAAAATATCATATTGCCTCTATGTAAATCCATGGTACGTGCACACTTTGAATACTGTGTGCAGATCTGGTCACCCCATCCCAAAAAAGATATATTGGAATTGGAAAAGGTACAGAGATGGGCAACTAAAATGATTAGGGATATGAAACAGGAGGAGAGATTAAAATGACTGGGAATTTTCAGCTTAGAAAAGAGATGACGAAGGGGGGATATGTTAGAGGTCTATAAAATCTTGACTGGTGTGAAGAAAGTGAATAAGGAAATGTTATTTAATCCTTCACATAACACAAGAACTAGCAGTCACCCAATGAAATTAATAGGCAGCAGGTTTTAAAAAAACAAAAGGAAGCACTTCTTCACACAACATAAGTCAACCTGTGGAACTCTTTTCCAGGGGATGCTGTGAAGACCAAAACCATAACAGGATTAAAAAAAGAACTAGATAAATTCCTGAAGAATAGGTCCATCAGTGACTATTAGCCAGGATGGGGAGGGATGCAACACCATGCTCTGAGTGTCCCTAGCCTACTTGCCAGAAGCTGGGAATGGGCAACAGGGCATGGATCACTTGATGATTCCCTGTTCTGTTTATTCCCTCTGAAGCACCTGGCCTTGACCACTGTCGGAAGACAGGATATTGGGCTATATGGACCATTGGTCTGACCCAGTATGACCATTCTTATGTAAAAATTAATTATAATAATAAAAATGTTGTGTACAGAAACTCTCCAACATAATGACCTCTCAAGATAGCAACGATGTGAGATAACAACCTTGGCAAATAATGCATTTTAAAAATCTTGGCCTACTAGAAAACATATTTATATAAGTTTCCATTCCCAGTCACAAATCTAGCATTCTGGAGTAAAGTCACTAAAGTATAGTCCAACAAACAAATGTTTATTTAACATACCCCCCCACACTTTTCCCTCCACTGCACCCCACTTACTGGTGTTGTCCTTGGTCAGTGGAGACTCAAAGTTCAGAGGTGTTTTCACGTGAGTACACCTCCCAGGTGGGGGGGTAAGAAGGCACCTTGCTTGTTCCTCCAGCTGCTCACTGTTCGCTCTGGCCACTGCTGTTTGTTGTGCCATTGTTAACTCCACCACTCTGTTGCCAATGGCCCTGTGCAGTCACCTTCTGCTGCCACTTGCCACTGTGACCTCTGCGAGTTGGTCTCTTGAGGTTCCACCCCCAGCTCTCAGTGATTTCAGCTGAGCTCTTGGGGGGGGTGGGGGGGGGAACCTTGCTGCTAGTGCAGGCTGGGCCGTCTCTTCCACAGAAAGGCTGTCCCACAGCAGGACTAAGCACTTAGAACTGATTATCAGTGATTTCAGCTGCAGTGGTCACTTAACAGAACAAAAGACTATGGAGCCTAATCAGCTCTGTCTTTAAACAGTGGAGATGGACAGGTCCCCACCCTCTCTCTTGATACCCTCAATCAGCACAGGCTAAGTACAGTTCTACTGCTCTTTACTCATACAATAAGAACAACAACATTTCCTCCCACCCCCTCACATTCAACTGATTTGTAACCCAGCCCCATCCAAAATCTATCACTTGGGCAACACCGCTCTGTTTGCTGGATACCTAGGTAGATTAGGTGTGAATGTAAATACAATCTGATCCTGAAGCCTTTCCCTCCAGCCCCAGCTCATCACTAGCTGTCAGGGAGAGCTCATTTAGACTTCGCTTACAAATCATCATTTTAAATATTAGGTTGGCCAACATCACCAAAATGAATGCACTGACATTGTCATAAAAAACAACAGCTGTATAAGGAAGCTAGTCTATGTTCATACTTTTCAAATCTATTATACTTTTTCAGATACATGTATTTTATCATACACTGTATATGCTTTTAAAGTGTGTATTAATGTTTTAATTTCAATTCAAATTTCCAAACAGTCACTAAATTGGCATGTAACTAGGTCACAAAACTGGGGGAGGGAGGTGTTGGGAAAATTCAGGCGGGGTGTAGGGAAATCACTGACTGCATCTGCTGCTTAGCTGAAGAATTGAGCAGGGTTGGAGCAGAGTCCCATGCTCAGTGGGTTATCTCCTTCGACTGCAGGCTGACTGGGGGGAAAGAAGTAGGGTCTGAAGCTCCTCCCACTGTCTCAGACCTGCAGGGAGGGCTAAACGGTGCCCCAGACCTTCAGGGAGGGTTCATCTTCTCCCATTAGCCACTTTGAGCAGCATTTGTAGCAGCATTAGAGGAAGTTCTCCCCTATGCGTGACCTGTATTAGACAACCAATTGGCTGGAGAAATGATTGGCACAGAGCTGAGACTCCCAGTCAGTCCCTGCTCTGCTCCATTCTTTCTAAAGTTGATGTTTTTAAGAAGCTGTGAAGTCCAGCTTTATCCAGATGTTAAATGTAAGGTGGGATCTTTGTTACCATCCTTTTCATAGATTGTGTTTTGGTTTGTTTTTTCCAGATCTGTTTTTAAACTATAACTTTTAACATGTAGGGATTTTGTAAATTCTCAAGTGTGTGTGCTGATAGCAAGCCTAACTGCACTGAGATTTGAGAGCTAGAAAGTTAATCCCAAAATGGACGAAGGTTCATGAAGAGTAGAAGCTCAGTAACACCACTAATACAAAGAACTACACTTAGAGAATTCTCTGTGAGAGCTTTGGTTCCCCAAGGGGTCATGCTATACCACATCCTTCCTAACAAACAACACTTTCTTAAATTTCGGGAACAGAGTTCAATTTAGAAAGATAGGTATATGTCTAGGATTAATAACTTTAGGAAACTCTTAGTGTATATTCTGTACATTGTTTCACTGTTCAACATTTGCTTTTGCTCTCTTAATTTATAAGTCATTTTGTTTCACAGGCAAAGATTAAATTTCAGATTTGCAGATGTTAAAATATGCAAGATTGAAGCTGTTTGAATGAAAGGGTGGGGATGATTTAACTTTTGGCAATGACAGTACCAATTTGCAGTAATGAGCGTCTGGTTTTGAAAAAGCAATCTTACAGCAGATGTTTTTGTTTTAGTTTTCTACAAACTTATTTCCATGTTAGGAGCTTTAAAAGAGAGCACAGTAGTGAAATTATTTTATTTAGTTTTCTTGGACATAAAGATTTTTTGTTAAAGCATGGTTAAAGCATAGTTGTTGAAGCTTGACTAGTCTCCATATGCACAGGATATTTAAGCTTGAAACAGTGTGATTTAAAAATTGTCTGATATAGTTTAATATGTCCATAGATGTTTCAGATGTGTTACTATTGCATTGGAAGTGTATGATGCATTTTTGTTGATCTCATCAGCTCCTTGGGTGTTATGATATGTATGGAAATGTCTCATATGAAGTTTAAATTATTATTTTTAATTTCAAATGGCAAAAATTGAATTCTTAGCCAAACCAAAGTGCCCAAAAACAAATAGCTGCAGATAAATAGATTCAGAGGCAATTCAGAATCTAGTGTCGTGCTTCTGAACTGTAGGTTGCACAAAGACAATAAATGGGGTAGTGAGGTGTTGGGGAAATTTAGTTTAATTCTTAGACAAATAAAATTAAATTTCCAGAATAACTTTTGGGTGGCCATAACCTTCAAAGTTTCTGAGTTCAAATGCATTAGTTGTAGAAATAGTAGTTGCATTATTTAAACTTATCATTATTGTCAAAGATACATATTTTATTCATACTTTTATAGTGAATGTAAGCAGGTCATGAAAATTTTTGACTTTGAATAAGGGGTCACCAACCTGAAAAGATGAAGAAACCTGGTGTAGTGCATTAAAAATAGGACTCGATATCACGAGTTGTTCATAAATACACAGGCCAATGACAAAACATTGTCCTGCATGAAATTAAATACCGAGTGGTGATTTGAGAGCTTTGCCCAGTATCAACCTAAATTCTTACCATCCCCACCTGGAAATGGACATTCCATAGTTAAGTAAAGTGGCCATTTAACAAATCAAATGTATATACTAGTGAAACTGCACAGTTTACAGACAGCCTCCCATATGAATAATTAAACTTTTTAAAAATGTCTCTTTTCCTTCTCCGGTAATGCTGGCACTCTTCCAAAAATTAAACAAAATGAGGTAGAGTCATGTTTCAAGATGAGGCTTTTTTCAAAAGCCACATACTTAGAAATAGTATTTTTCTGTAAACCGTTCAGGAGACCAGCTAACTGCCTCATCCGGTCCACCCACTAAATAAGTTGCAGATGAATGGCTCTTCTGGGTTTCTGAGCAGGGACAAGTTCCAGAGACTGCATCTTTTAGAAGCAAGGCCTTAGCAGCATTGACGGGTATAGGAGATGGAATTCCAGCTCTATTCATAGGATAGATATATTAATCTTTCCAAGAGAGGGCAGCAGAAAGAAATAGCCAAATGGATTGCATCTAAGGGAACCAATAAGCTGTCTGTGTAAAGGCCTAAAAGCCAGTCCATTCAAATACAAAGTCATTGCATATAAGAGGTTCACAACTTCCAAATATTGATTATGGTTATCTGGCCTTTAACATAATAGACATCTAAGCTTTGATGCAAATAAATCACCTATTCAGATAGCTGCATGTGAAACTTTACCTTGCTAAGGGCCTGTTCCAGCTCACATTCACATCAGTGGCAAAAGCTCTTTCCCAAAATGGTTTCTGGGAAAAGAAACAAAAAAGACCAATTCCCTAATTTGTTCACTATGACTTTCCTGATGGTCCTTTCATCCAAGGAGACGTCAAAGCATTATTTTTCCATCTTAACTGCTATTTAATTGGAGAAAAGATGACATTCTGGGGACCTACTGCATTGTAGGAAAGGGAGGGCATTTATTTGACAAAGTCATTGAGAATAAATCTGATGAAATTCAGGATGTCCTGTGAAATGTGTGATATCTGAAGCATGTGGTGGTTGCTCCAAACTCTTGTTTGGTCATTCATTATTTAGGACTGACAATCTCAGAGCTTATTTGCAGCTGTTTTGTACCTGGGCAAGGTAGCCATTTTTATTGTACTAACTTCTGTTGGTGAAAAAGACAAGCTTTTGAGCTTATATAGAGCTCTTCTTCAGGTCTGTATAAGCTTGAAAGCTTCTTTCTTTCTTTCACCAACAGAAGTTGATGCAATAAAAGATATTACTTCATCCATCTTGTCTCTAATTGCAGAGTTTGACTTACAGGCCTATGCTTTCCTTTTGGTTGAATAATTTAATTGTTCTTCGAGTGCTTGCTTATGTCAATTCCATTCTAGGTGTGTGCACGCCCATGTGCACAGTTGTTGGAGACTTTTGCCTTATCGGTATCTGTATGGCGGGGTGTGGCCCCCTTGAGTTCCGAACTCATGCGTTGGTATATCAGGCGCTGCCTGCCCTACGCCTCTCAGTTCCTTCTTACCGCCCATGGTGGTTGGTCAGAGTGCCTCTTTCCCTTGCTTTGCAGGTGGTCAGTGGTTTTTCTCCTACTCCTGAACCTTGTGTTCCAGCTGTATATAGTTTGTTTGTAGTAGATTAGTTAGTAAGTAGCTGTTAGGTACTGTAGTTAGTCAGGTAGTGTCTCGGTGGGATTTTGTCCCAGATGGGGCGTGCCCTGGTCTCTGGGTTTTAAGCCCTGCTCTGACTGCAACAGGTCTATGCCTGTTAGAGACCCACATGGTAGCTGTTTGAAGTGCCTGGGGGAATCCCACGTTAAAGAGAAGTGTTGCATCTGTAAGAACTTTCGTCTCAGGACACAGAAAGAATGCAACATTAACTTGAGGGCCCTACTCATGGAGGCCGCTCTTCGCCCAGCCTCAGAGCCCAGCACTTCGACCTTGGTGCATGGTGCAGCCCCAGCACCGGGCTCTTCCCAGCACCAATCCCCTTCGCCGGTACCTAAGAAGAAGGCTAAGAAGAGAGACCCAGCACTGAGCAAGCTGGATCAAGGGGCATTGGGCAAACGACCCTGCTCAGGCCACCTGCCCATGCCGGAGCTTCAAGGGGGCATGCCCCCAAGGGGACCTACTACACCCCCAAGGGATCCGCCACTGACTCCGGGGATCCACGCTGACGGCGCAGTCAATGCCCTCTCAGCTCCCGGCCCAGAGAGCAACAGATTCTCCCGCCGCAGTCAGCTCCGCGTGTGGCGATGGACCTGGTGAAGGCTCCCTATGAGGGCAAGCCAGCTGTGAAGGCCTCCCAAAAGGCGAGTGAGTGCCGCCAGTCTCTGGAGCCAAAGCAGAGCCCTTTGTCACCATGTCCTTGGTCTCCGTGTCAGCCCAGGTCACCGGTTCGCTGCTACAGGTTGCCGGCACTGCGCTCCCTGTCCACCCTCCCATTAGGCCTCACCTAGAAGGAGGGCCCAGTCATCTTCATGTCGTTGGTCAACATCACCAAGACCTCGGGGATGCTCCCCAACTTGGAGCTGATCCTCCTACTCCTGGCACTGGTCAGACCATTCCAGGCAACGGTCATCTGTGGTGACAGTTAGCCGCCAGACCCAGGTGTCGATGGCCCTGCCCTGGTCACCAGAGGAGGACTTCTGCGGCATGGAGAAGGGAGTTCAGCCCCTTGTCTAGACAGCATCATTGCCACTGGGCTCCAGCGGCTGCATCCACTGCAGCGATGCTGACCTGGCAGCAGGGCCATTGGTGTACCGGTTATGCTGATGCCCCCGTCTCACCAGTCCTCAGTCGCCTTGTCCAGACAAACCCCAGTCGGCACTGGGCTCAATGCAGAATGTGCCAGCAGGTGCTGTGGTGGAGGAACAGGTGCCCACCCTGAGATCTCCTTCCCCTGCGGGGGAAGATGCCCTGGGCCATCCCCTGATCATGCAGTCGTCATCGTCCTCTCCAGACGAGGCGGTGGTGGGGTCCTTCTGGGCTAGCTCACCAGATGACTTTAGGGAGTGTGACGTTGTGCAGTCTATATGGTTTTATAAAAACTTGATAATAAGTCAATATAATGTAACTGAGATAGTTTTAGAGAAAATACGGTAATAAGTGAATGTAAGTAACTGGGATATGCCTCATGCAAAAGGTCTCTTGTAAGGTATCATTACAAAGCTTATAATCTACTGAGTGTGATCATCTGATTTGTATAAATGTACCACTCTTGTATCTAAAACTAGAAATATAAAATGTAACTCTGAGGGCCTATTGTAATTGTGTAAAGTGTGGACCATTAATGATGGTTTGGAATCTTGATGACTCCCATTGTCTGCAGATGGCTGTATTTACCTGTGAGTCTTCCTGTATATGTGTGTGCTGGCAAGTGAGTAATGAAGTCTTGCAGGGACATGTGATCATGTCACTTGAACTGGAATCCAGCTTTAACCTGGTGCTTTTCCAGTGAGGGGGGGTGGAAACCCAGAGAGACAAAAGATTCCCGCCTTATGCAAAAGATATATAAAGGGGGGGAAGAGAAGAGAGAGGGAAGCCATCATGAAGAATCCCCTAGCTACCACCTGAGCTGCAACAAGAGCTGTACCAGGGGAAAGAATTGTGCCCAGGCCTGGAAGGTGTCCAGTCTGAGAAAAACTTACTGAAACATCTCTGAGGGTGAGATTATCTGTATTTAGTTTGATTAGGTATAGATTTGCGCATTTTATTTTATTTTGCTTGGTGACTTACTTTGTTCTGTCTGTTACTACTTTGAACCACTTAAATCCTACTGTCTGTATTTAATAAAATCACTTTTTATTTAGTAATTTACTCAGAGTATGTATTAATACCTGGGGGAGCAAACAACTGTGCATATCTCTCTATCAGTGTTATAGAGGGCGAACAATTTATGAGTTTGCCCTGCATAAGCTTTATACAGGGTAAAACGGATTTATCTGGGTTTAGACCCCATTGGGAGTTGGGCATCTGAGTGCTAAAGACAAGCGCACTTCTGTAAGCTGTTTTTAGGTAACCTGCAGCTTTGGGACAAGTGATTCAGACCCTGGGTCTGTGTCTGGAGCCAGACAGGAGTGTCTGGCTCAGCAAGACAGGGTGCTGGAGTCCCGAGCTGGCAGGGAAAACAGGAGCAGGGGTAGTCTTTGCACATCGGGTGGCAGCTCCCAAGGGGGTTTCTGTGATCCAACCCGTCACAGGGAGCACTAAGCACTGCTCCTATGGGTGGCCACCAACTAGGGTCTTGAGGCAGAGGAAATGGCGGAGCAATCGGACATGTTGTTCAATGTGCTCTCCGTGTGTGTCACACTCCCGGTGCACAAAGGGGTCCTGAACATTGCCAAAGCCATCTGGCAAACTTTGTCCTCCATCCCACCCACTTCCAAGGACATATTCTTGCCAGTCTTCTGCCCAAAGCCTTATAAGTCTGGGGAGGAACGTAGGTTGCACTCTCTGGATGTCAGGAGAATGCTAGCCTTCTGCATCGAGAGGAGCAAGCCATTTTTCAAGTCAACGCAGTTGTTCGTCGTGGTGGAAGATAGGGATGAAAGGTCATCCAGTGTCCAACCAGAGAATTTCTTCTTGGATCACAGCCTGCATCTGGTTCTGCTATGATCAGGCAAAAGTGTCTCCTCCGGCGGTCATAGCAGCCCACTGAACTAGAGCACAGGCATCGGCGGCGGCCTTCCTGGCCCATGTGCCAATTTCTGATATCTGCACGGCTGCCACCTGCATACATTCACGTCACACTACGCGCTTACCCAGCAAGCCCAAGATGACAATGGCTTCAGAAGAAAAGTGTTACAAGCTGCACATCTGTGAACTTCGAGCTCACCACCAGGGATTCTGCTTGTGAGTCACCTAAACTGGAATCAACATGAGCAAGCATTCGAAGAAGAAAAAATGGTTACCTACCTTTTGTAACTGTTCTTCAAGATGTGTTGCTCATGTCCATTCCATTACCTGCCCCTTTGTTGGAGTTACCAGCAAGAAGGAACTGAGAGGGTGTAGGGCCGGTGGCACCTGAGATACCACCGCATGCGTGCGGCACTCAAGAGAGCATCACAGCTGGTCCTATGGATACGGCAAAAGGCAAAGGTCTCCGACAATTGTGCACGTGGGCGCACACAAACCTAGAGTGGAATGGACATGAGCAACACATCTCAAAGAGCAAAAGTTATGGAAGGTAGGTAACCGTTTTTTTGATTGCTTCAATATGTTTTTCAATGTGGTAAAAAATCACATAGGAACTTATTTAAAAATATCTGGAACTTGTTCATTCTTGTCACATTAAAAACCAGAGATGGCTAAGTCTGTGTTTGTTTACTTTTTATATTTATGTTCGTTTTCTCTATATAGCACTGAACTGCTTGTAATTACTTGCATGAAACATAAACAAGATTTTTAGAGAAAATACACATGGATTTGAGGAAATGGAAAAGCAGCAGGTATGAATGAATGAGTCCCCCCCCCCCCCCCCATTCTAGAATTACTAAAGTTTTGTAATTTGTAGCTCAGAGGATATAGAAAACATTGTATGTATATTTAAAATCTCTGGATCAAATCCTGCCTTCTGCTGTATAAACTGAGTTAGGAAAGATGGTATCAGAAACCTTTTTATCTTGCAAGCAGCAGAGCAGGTTCTGTCCTACTGCTTCAACTATTAGAAGGTATAACCAGCTAGCACATAGACTTTTGTTGTACTTCCCATGCTTGTTTGACTAGCTGTTCAGCTGATGTTAAACTGTTAGCTGTGTGTAACCACTGCTCGTGCTCAAACGAGTAGTGGGCAACATCTTCTAGGTGCCCTTTCCTAAATTGTCATGCACTGCAGGCATAGTATGTGTTTTGGAAATACACACATGGCACTGTTATGCCCCAGTGTCCTGTCTGGCTCTCCCAGCTAAGGGTAGGATTTTGCCAAGCGCTTAGGTTTGCATCAGATGTTTCTGGTGTTATTGTATGCTCTCATACAGCTTGGGGTTATACCTACTGGCTGTACCACAAATGTTGTTAACGGTATCTATTACATAAGCTTACTTCTTCAAATTGTTCATCTTTCTTTCTTTCTTTCTTTCTTTCTTTCTTTCTTTCTTTCTATTGCTTGGATTAAGAAAGAATGTTTTGGCTCATTGTTCAGCATTGGACATAGGTTTCTAGGTTCTAGGACAGCTGAGATTGAGTCTTTTGTGAGAGTAAAACAGTCATTATTTAAACAACAAGGAGTCCGGTGGCATCTTAAAAACTAACAGATTTATTTGGGCATAAGCTTTTGTGGGTAAAAAACCTCACTTCTCTTTGAAGTCTGTTTCTGAAGTTTTCCAGCAATGCCCCTCTGCCACGTACATTGGCCACACCAGACAGTCCCTACGCAAAAGAATAAATGGACACAAATCGAACATCAGGAATGGTAACATACAAAAGCCAGTAGGAGAACACTTCAGTCTCCCTGGACATTCTATAACAGATTTAAAAGTAGCCATACAAAATAACTTCAGAAACAGACTTCAAAGAGAAACAGCAGAACTAAAATTCATTTGCACATTTAACACCATTTATTTGGGCTTGAATAGGGACTGGGAGTGGCTGGCTCATTACAAAAGCAGCTTTGCCTCTCCTGGAATTGACACCTCCTCATCTATTATTGGGAGTGGACTACATCTACCCTGATCGAATTGGCCCTGTCAACACTGGTTCTCCACTTGTGAGGTAACTCCCTTCTCTTCATGTGTCATTATATAATGCTTGCATCTGTAATTTTCACTCCATGCATCTGAAGAAGTGAGGGTTTTTTAACCACGAAAGCTTATGCCCAAATAAATCTGTTGGTCTTTAAGGTGCCACTGGACTCCTTGTTGTTTTTGTGGATGCATATAACACAGCTACCCCCTGATACTTGACACCAGTCATTACTTAGAGAGAAGTCATTACAACTTCTAGCAGGTATTGCATTGAGAAACATTGGCAGTTATTTTGAGAAGAATCACATGCCTAACCTCCCATTTAAAGATGAGATTCTACAGTAGGAACCATAATCCTAACAAAAAGAAAGAAAATGGAACTGAGGCAGGAAAACAATACTACTTCAGGTTTAAATCTATTGAAGTAAGGAAGAAAGTGGTGCCTACAAATTCAGATAATTAGTTCATTCTTCCCCAACTACTTCATCTTTTAAATACTGTATTGCTGAGGGTAGTTATAAATCCTTGGTAATAGCTAAGTGCTTCTTACATGAAAACTAAATAATGTTGTGGCTATCTGCCTTATTTCAGAGAATTTAGACTAAATCCTATTATGTGGTGTGTGGTTGCATTCGTGAGAAAGAGAGCATAAAAGACCTACTTCCATCTGCACAGATAGGATTGATCTTAGTACTGAAGAGTGTGCCAGAGAGAGAGGTTGGGTACTATGCAAGCCAGCAAAGCTTGCCCTTATGGAAATATATCAACCCAACTAAGGGACATACGTGTCTAGTCTCCTCACTGGCTAGTGCATATTTATTTAGCTCCGTGCATGGAATATACATTTCTGAAAGTATTCTTGATCCTCTTGTTTCTCAGAATGTCTTAGCTATGCAGGAAGAAAGACAATGCATATGATTTAATTGGGCTGCAATTGTATTCACTTAACGTATCTGGGAATACCTGGCAATAAATCGTACAGTGCAGGTCATTATTCTTTCCTTAATCATTTCCACTTATTTGGGAGACTGCTGTCAGTCTTCCCTCTTCCCAGCCTGGCCCCAGCCCATTGCACCACCTCTCTTCCCTTGTATGATGGTGACGGGAGACTGGAAAAAAAAAGGGGGGTTCTCCCCAGTGTATCAGATGTTAGGAGTCCTAACCCCCTCTTTTCCAGCTTGGGTGGAGAGGATGCCTTCTTCTAAATCTACTTCCAACTCCTGTTTATCACGGAACTATATATCCTCTGTGATAAGTACCTACACTAGCCACCGGCCATCTATTAAGTTATGACATCTGGACTTAACCTTCCGGTGATGTTATCCAATTAAAATATAACCATATAGATCACTGTTGCAGCCACTGTTACATATTTGCAGCAAATATTGTACAAAGGTTGTCGTGTGAGGTGTCTATTAAAAGGTTATGTTTTGCTGGTTATGATTATCCTATCTGTATGCATGTATCATTTTTGTATGTGAAGTTATAAGTATTGGCTCTATACTTGGATTTAAAATGTTTGCTCCTGGGGTAACGCTCACAAGGTAGCTAGCCAGCACATCTTGGAGGAACTGTTCAAATTAAGTGATTCATCAAGAAACACTTGGTTGACAGTGGACCATGGGAGACGCCCATCTACACTGAGTGGACTGCCATGTAAACATGCTGTCTGGAGTGTAGGTAATGGCTTCCTGCAATGACTGAAGGAAATTGGGCATGAATATGTGACTTGCCCATGTGACTCCAAACTCCATCTTGTTGCTGTGATTTTCCACGGTAGGAACAATGGGATGCCCTCCACATGGCAAAAGCTATAAAAAGCCCTGAAAACACCTCCATTTTGTCTTCAGTCCTGCTTCTTACCTCTGGTGGAACCTTGCTACAAACTGAAGCTCTGAACAAAGGACTGAATGACCCATTCGAGCTGTGGATGTACTCCAGAGTCTTGACTTAAGCCAGCAGTTTATTCCATCACTGCTACAAGCCTGAACCAATAATTTTGTCATTACTGTATGTAATTGATTCCTTTAACCAATTTTAACTCTCACCTTTCTTTTTATAAATAAACCTTTAGATTTTAGATACCAAAGGATTGGCATCAGCGTAATTTTTGGGTAAGGTCTAAGTTATATATTGACCTGGGTGTGTGGCTGGTCCTTTGGGATCAGAAGAACCTATTATTTGATGTGACTGGTTGTAAAGAACCACTCGTCTCAGAACCCAGTGTTTTGGTGGTGATATAAGAACAGGAATGCCTGAGAAAACTGCCTTTATGTTTTCTTGTTAGCCAATGTGGTGAAACAGGAGTTTACTTTTGTGGCTGGTTTGATATATCTTATAAAAGAATAACCACCAGTTTTGGGTTGTGTTTGTCCTGTTTCTCAGCAGTTTGTCCTGAATTTGGCATCCTCAGTTGTGATGCACTAAGGCATGGTTACACTTCCTATCTATGTCACCAGGTCCTTGACCTGCTGTGGAGGAGGTGAAAAAATCTACCATGCCTTGGCCAATTTGCCAATGAGGGAAAAATTCCTTCTCAGCCCCAAAAGAACATAGGAATGGCCATACTGGGTCAAACCAAAGGTCCATCCAGCCCAGTATCCTGTCTACCGACAGTGGCCAATTCCAGGTGCCTCAGAGGGAGTGAACCTAACAGGTAATGATCAAGTGATCTCTCTCCTGCCATCCATCACCACCCTCTGACAAACAGAGGCTAGGGACACCATTCCTTACCTATCCTGGCTAATGAATTTATCTAGTTCTCTTTTAAACTCTGTTATAGTCCTAGCCTTCACAACTTCCTCAGGCAAGGAGTTCCACAGGTTGACTGTGCACTGTGTGAAGAACAACTTCCTTTTATTTGTTTTAAATCTGCTGCCCATTAATTTCATTTGGTGGGAACAAGTAAATAACTTTTCCTTATTCACTTTCTCCACACTACTCATGATTTTATATACCTCTATCATATCCCCCCTTAGTCTCCTCTTTTCCTAGCTGAAAAGTCCTAGCCTCTTTAATCTCTCCTCATATGGGACCCATTCCAAACCCCCAATCATTTTAGTTGCCCTTCTCTGAACCTTTTCTAATGCCAGTATATCTTTTTTGAGATGAGGAGACCACATCTGTACGCAGTATTCAAGATGTGGGCGTACCATGTGGGCATATAAGGGCAATAAAATAGTCTCTGTCTTATTCTCTATCCCCTTTTTAATGATTCCTAACACCCTGCTTGCTTTTTTGAGAGACCTTTTTAAATATTGGTGTTACATTAGCTATCTTCCAGCCATTGGTACAGAAGCTGATTTAAAGGACAGGTTACAAACCATAGTTAATAGATCCGCAATTTCACATTTGAGTTCTTTCAGAAGTCTTGGGTGAATGCCATCTGGTCCCAGTGACTTGTTACTGTTAAGTTTATCAATTAATTCCAAAACCTCCTCTAGTGACACTTCAATCTGTGACAATTACTCAGATTTGTCACCTACAAAGGATGTCTCAGGTTTGGGAATCTCCCTAACATCCTCAGCCGTGAAGACTGAAGCAAAGAATTCATTTAGTTTCTCCACAATGACTTTATCATCTTTAAGTGCTCCTTTTGTATCTTGATCATCCAGGGGCCCCACTGGTTATTTAGCAGGCTTCCTGCTTCTGATGTACTTAAAAAAAATTTGTTATTACTGTGACGTTGTGCAGTCTATATGGTTTTATAAAAATATGGTAATGAGTGAATATAATGTAACTGGAATATGCTTCATGCAAAAGGTCTCTTGTAAGGTATCATTACAAAGCTTATAATCTACTGAGTGTGATCATCCTATTTGTATAAATGTACCACTCTTGTATCTGGGACTAGAAATATGAAATATAACTTTGAGGGCCTATTGTAATTATGCAAAGTGTGGGCCATTAATGGTGGTTTGGAATCTTAATGGCTCCCATCAACCAGGACAATTGACTGGGACTCTGTTTGCAAGCAAACCTTCCTGTGAGTCAGGCTGGGAGGAATGAAGGCTTGGGGTCTTATAGTGACATGTGATCATGTCACATGAACTGGAATCCATCTTTAACCGGGTTCTTTTCCAGTGAGGGAGGGTGGAAACCCAGAGAGAGACAAAGGATTCCCGCCTTATGCAAAAGATATGTAAAGGGGTGGAACGGAACAAAGAGAGAGAGCCATCATGAAGAGTCCCCTAGCTACCACCTGAGCTGGAACAAGAGCTGTACCAGGGGAAAGCATTGTGCTCAGGCCTGGAAAGTGTCCAGTCTGAGGAAAAAACGCACCAAAGCATCTCTGAGGGTGAGATTATCTGTATTCAGTTTGATTAGACATAGATTTGCGTATTTTATTTTATTTTGCTTGGTGACTTACTTTGTTCTGTCTGTTACTACTTGGAACCACTTAAATCCTACTTTCTGTATTTAATAAAATCACTTTTTAACTTATTAATTAACTCAGAGTATGTATTAATACCTGGGGGAGCAAACAACTGTGCATATCTCTCTATCAGTGTTCCAGATGGCAAACAATTTATGAGTTTACCCTGTGTAAGCTTTATACAGGGTAAAACGGATTTATTTGGGTGTAGACCCCATTGGGAGTTGGACAGTGCTAAAGACAACACACTTCTGTGAGCTGTTTTCAGGTAAACCTGCAGTGTTGGGGCAAGTAATTCAGACCCTGGGTGTTTGTTGGAGCAGACAGGAATGTCTGGCTCAGCAAGACAGGGTGCTGGAGTCCTGAGCTGGCAAGGAAAACAGGAGCAGAGGTAGTCTTGGCACATCAGGTGGCAGCTCCCAGGGGGTTTCTGTGATCCAACCCGTCACAATTACCTTTTGAGTTTTTGGCTAGCTGTTCTTCAAACTCCTTTTTGGCTTTTCTTATTACATTTTTACACTTAATTTGGCAGTGTTTATGCTCCTTTCTATTTACCTCATTAGGATTTGACTTCCACTTTTTAAAAGATGCCTATTTATCTCTCACTGCTTCTTTTACATGGTTGTTAAGCCACGGTGGCTCTTTTTTAGTTCTTTTACTGTGTTTTTTAATTTGGGTTATACATTTAAGTTGGGCCTCTATTATGGTGTCTTTGAAAAGTGTCCATGCAGCTTGCAGGGATTTCACTCTAGTCACTGTACCTTTTAATTTCTGTTTAATTAACCTCATTTTTGCATAGTTCCCCTTTCTAAAATTAAATGCCACAGTGTTGGGCTGCTGAGGTGTTCTTTCCACCACAGAAATGTTAAATGTTATTATATTATGGTCACTATTTCCAAGCAGTCCTGTTATAGTTACCTCTTGGACCAGATCCTGCACTCCACTCAGGACTAAATCGAGAATTGCTTCTCCCCTTGTGGGAGAGGCAATTAGGGCACTTCCCACTGCAGATCATAAAAAAAAGTAGTCTTCCTTTGATCCATGGGTGTTAGAGGGTGCTGCTGACTTATGAAAGAGTTCCTTCCAGAATGCACAATGTATAAATACCTCCACCTCCCCCACCTTGTCTGAGCACTTTCTGTTCCTCCTTTGGCTGGGTCATTTCTAGGCTGGTTAGCTGGCTGCTTCTGTAGGCCAGGGGAGGGTTGCGTAAATGTTTTCCACCTTGGGCAGCAAAACACTTTGGGCCATTCCAGCCCTTTGGCTTGGCTCTGCTCAGGTAGGTCCTTCCTCTTGTCCCAGTCCCCTTTTTCCTGCCTCCTGGACAAAGATCCACCGCATTCAGTAGCAGTGAGCATATTACATGCTTTTGTTGCTCATTGGGATAGGAAAAAGTTATACCGTTAGTAAATATGGGAAACAAAGCTTTATGTTTCTGTGTTAGCTTATGCATTAGTGTAATTAATTAATAACTTTATAGTTATTTAAAATTTACTTTTTTCCATTTCCTATTTTGTTAGAATAATTTTATAGACGCAGTGTCTCCTTTATGCTACAAAAAACTGTGTAGTGCTAAGGATAATAGGAGGAAGAACAACAGGGAAAAATATGAGTAATCAGAGGAAAAAATATGGAAAAATACTTGTACTCTTAATTGTATGTAGTAGCTGAGGATGTAAATATTTAAAAACATCAGTATTCAAAATAGCAAATTACATTATAGTGAAATTCTAAAGTTCTGTTTGGTAAATGCTAGTAGTCCGACAACTTAAAAGCTACATGGTGTACTGTTGTTTTAAATTGTTCACAGATTGGTAGGGTTTAGCATTTGAAATTATTCCATAGTCCTTCCATGTGGAAATCTCTTAATTGGCTGTGAAAAACTTCCTCTTTAGCAAACAATACTTACCCTCAAGGAAATATCACTGTGAGGGAAGTATGAAAGCATAGCTTTGGTCAATGACAATTAAGCCTAAAACACTTCATGCATTTTTCTTGCATTGTATTATTAAATTCCTTGCAGTTTATCAGATCAATAGCAATGTCATCTTTAAGAGTAATTGCTGATCATATTAATAAATAAATGGTCTGACCCCAGCAATTTTCTCTTTTTTTTTTTCAAACTAAAAAGTTGAATTAGTAATATCGTTGACTCACAAAAAGGGAATGTTATTGTAGCCATGTCGGTCCCAGGATATTAGAGAGACAAGGTGGGTGAGGTAATATCTTTTATTGGACCAACTCCTGTTGGTGAGAGAGACAAGCTTTGGAGCTACACAGAACGCTTCCTCAGGTCTGGGAAAAGAATTCAGTGACACAGCTAAAAACAAGATGGAACACATAGTTTAGCATATGTAGTTAGCACATAATCTAAGGGATCATTTACCTTCACCTTGAATAACAGGAGTACTTGTGGCACCTTAGAGACTAACAAATTTATTAGAGCATAAGCTTTCGTGGACTACAGCCCACTTCTTCGGATGAATCCGAAGAATAACAGGAGTACTTGTGGCACCTTAGAGACTAACAAATTTGTTAGAGCATAAGCTTTCGTGGACTACAGCCCATCCGAAGAAGTGGGCTGTAGTCCACGAAAGCTTATGCTCTAATAAATTTGTTAGTCTCTAAGGTGCCACAAGTACTCCTGTTCTTCTTTTTGCGGATACAGACTAACAGGGCTGCTACTCTGAAACCTTCACCTTGAATGGTTCCTTGAATATGCGCTAACTACTTATGCTAAACTATCTGTTCCATCTTGTTTTTAGCTGTGTCACTGAATTCTTTTCCCAGACCTGAGGAAGAGCTCTGTGTAGCCCAGGGGTTCTCAAACTGGGGGTCGGGTCCCCTCAGGGGGTTGTGAGGTTATTACATGTGGGGTCACGATCTGTCAACCTCCACCCCAAACCCCGCTTTGCCTCCAGCATTTATAATGGTGTTAAATATATTTAGAAGTGTTTTCAATTTATAAGGGGGGTTGTACTCAGAGACTTGCTGTGTGAAAGGGGTCACAAGTAAAAAAAAGTTTGAGAGCCACTGGTGTAGCCCCAAAGCTTGTCTCTATCACCAGTAGAAGCTGGTCCAATAAAAGATATTACCTTACCCATCTTGTCTCACGAAAAGGGAGACATTATTCTGTCTTGTGTTTTCTGAAGTATAGGGGAATAAAGCTTAAACAAAACTGACAGTGATCCAGAAAGAGAAGAAGGGGAGAGTTGGATATTTTCCTCTTCTTTGCTTATCTCCATAAATTGGAATGAGTCAAAATTGGGTCACTGATATTTCATAGGTTTCAGAGTAGCAGCCGTGTTAGTCTGTATCTGTAAAAAGAACAGGAGTACTTGTGCACCTTAGAGACTAACAAATTTATTAGAGCATAAGCTTTCGTGGACTACAGCCCACTTCTTCGGATGCAGTCCACGAAAGCTTATGCTCTAATAAATTTGTTAGTCTCTAAGGTGCCACAAGTACTCCTGTTCTTTTTACTGATATTTCATAGGATGTCATAAGAAAGGAACAAGAGAGAGACTATAGCAAAGGGGAATAGTGAGAAGGATGTCATTGAAAAGAAATTGTTTTAAGAGGTCTTGAGTTCAAAAAAGAAAGTCAGGGAGTTACAAATAACATGGGCTGGGCAATCAAAGGTAATGGCAGTGATCTCTTTGGGAGCACTTTACAAGATTTCAAGTTCCAGCCACTAACTTTTGCAGAGAGATTTTTCCACACCTATCCCCCTCTTGAAACTAGGTTAATGGGTGTCCCCTTTGAAGCAACAGAAGCTTTATTTTCCCTGGGTGATCAACGGTTAATGTCAAGTCCATTATCTGGCTATACCGGAAAAAGGACAGGAGACATTGGATATGGTTTAATTAGGCAGCAATTTTATTATTAGATGTCTGGGAGTATCCGACAGACACAAGTGTACAGTGCAAATATCTCTGTGATTATTTCAATATCTACCTGGGGGCTTCTGTCAGCACCCTCCCCCCCTTTTCCATTCTTGTCCCCAGCCAACTCGCTGCTGTGACTTTACCATCCCCACCCCCCTTGAATGAGGGTTAAGGTGGGTTATAAGGGAGTGATGAGTAGGCTCCCTGCTGTACCAGCCATAGGCGCCCCAAACACCCCCAGTTCCACTCCTTTAACAAATACTTCCTTTAAATCCTTTACCAAACCATGTATATGATCACTATATCCCCTCCCTATGGACGACCTGCACTGGACATCCACCACAAAGAGGCTCCAGCAATTAGCTTAGCTTCTTCCCGCCCCGCCCTCACATACCCAGCTGGGTTCTCAGACATCTCCTAATACCCCCTTTAATATCAACCAAAAATGTGTCTGTGCCCAAGTTTAACAGGTGAACCCCATCCTCTCTGAATACTAATGGTGCCATATGCTATATCAGGATGTGAAGTTACCTGACCTCTCTGTGATCCCTATGAATTTGATCACCTCCCTGTTCATATACCTCATAGCCTTGTGAACCTGGGCACGGGAGGTGCTTCATTGCTCTCTGCCACACCCTGCATTGCAGCGTGTCCAACCATAACATTTTTTCTCCTGGAAAAAATTCCAGGATTTGCCTCAAGTCCCTCTTAGCAGTAAGCATTAAAGCTACCCCTTTAGACCTTCTCAATTTATTTTCCCCAAAGCGCACCACAATTGTATCTCAGAATGGTAGCCCTGTTAGTCTGTATCAGCAAAAACAACTAGGAGTACTTGTGGCACCTTAGAGACTAACAAATATATTTGGGCATAAGCTTTCGTGGGCTAAAACCCACTTCATGCATCTGATGAAGTGGATTTTAGCCCACGAAAGTTTATGCCCAAATAAATTTTTTAGTCGCTAAGGTGCCACAAGTACTCCTCGTTGTTTCACAATTATATCTGCTGCCCACTGTCAGACCCCCAGAGTGTACACAAATGGCATCAGCTGGTCCCATATCATGTCCCTCCTTCTGTGCCAGCTCCTTCCTCACTGAGCCTCAGTTGTGAACCTTCAGACAACCTAGACGCCGTCTATGTGACCAGTAAACAATGCTGTGCCCACATATCCATACCACTGTCTATGTGGCCCGTCCTCCCACATCTGCAATGAAAATATAATGTAAAATTAATAATGACTCCCTGTCTGGGGTCTCACATACATTCTGTATGCTTCCAAATGCCAACGCCCAATTGCCTGAAGAGCCCTAGCCCCCATACCGAGCTAGTCCGCTGCAGTTGCCGCCTGGTCTGGGGGGGAAAGGGCAAGCCTGGTGGGAGAAACCCCCTTATCCATTCCCTTCTCTTCTGGCCCCTGGGGGATGAGTCAGTGTCACCACACTGATCTGCTCTGCTTCTGCAGCAGAGTTTGTGTGTGTCTATCTCCCTTTAAAGCGGTATACCCCTTCCCTCAGCAAGCCAGACAATGACCCACCCCCAACTTAAGGTGCAGTGCCGTCATACCCCTGGACCACCTGTTTGCCAGTTTAGGAAAACAGGAGTGATGATGAATTACAAAACTTAATTAAATTAGGCCCCAATTCAACAAAGCAAATAAGCACATGCTCATGTCCAACCCTATTCAGCAGAGCACTTACGCACATGCTTAATTCTAAGCATGTATTTAAATCTCATTGACTCGAATGAGACTTCAGCAAAACTTTTAAAGCACATGCTTAACTGGAGTGTTACAGCTGTAAGGTTATTACTTCCTTGCATTTTATAATGGTAGGTGAACATACCATAAATAGTATGCTATCAAAAGGAGACTGAGAAGAGTAGTAGTTTTAGTTGCTCTGGTCAATATTTATTTTCTCCAGGATAAAAGCATTGCATCTTCCCATCTCTCTGGCAGCATAATAGTTAATAATTGTAATATTACATTTTGTACAGAACTGTTCACATTTTATAAACAAACAGCAACAAGTCTGTCTGTTGGCAGCATATGTTGTTGAGCTAATCTTTTATGGGATGTTTTTCAAGGCTTATGTTAGCCAACAAGTTAAAGAGAGTTGAAGCACTGGATAATATTTCTTTTTCAAAATGTTTGCTACTTTTGGAATTTTTTTAAAGAATTTACCAGCTTTTCTGCTTGTTTTTATATTTAACTTTCACATGCTATAATCAGTCTCAAGTGATTCATTGAGCATGTAACGTGAATGTTATTAACTTCTTACCAGATTATTTGAGACACTGGGATGTGATACGTGGCACATGGAGTTCAAGCCAACTTTTCATTTACTGCAGAGCTTTTCCATATGTTTCCTGTTAGCAGCTTCATTTTCAAACCTCAAGTCTCCCCAGAAAGGAACAAAAAAAAAAAAGATTTTTTTAAGCCTTTTTGAACAAAACATATGTCGAAAAATGGTATGTGCTATTATATTTTCATTCATTTCAAGTAATCATTACTTTTATTGTCATACATTTTTTTAAAGTTATAACAAGGGAAGCACTACATAACTGTATGTAAAAATTGTCACACACCTATGTCTTTTCCTAATTGTGATGTGGTTTATATTTGTATCTCTCTCTAAATACTACATTGTATTTTAATTTAAAATAAAATGTCATTCTTCAGTCTTCAGAGTGGTAGTCGTGTTAGTCTGTATCAGCAAAAACAACGAGGAGTCCTTGTGGCACCTTAGAGACTAACAAATTTATTTGAGCATAAGCTTTCGTGGGCTAAAACTCACTCCATATGATGCAACAATGAAAAATACAGAAAGCAGGTATATATATTACAGCACATGAAAATATGGGAGTTGCCTTACCAAGTGGGGGATCAGTGCTAAAGAGGCTAATTCAATTAAGGTGGAAGTGGCCTATTCTCAACATAATGACAGGTTTCAGAGTAGCAGCCGTGTTAGTCTGTATCCGCAAAAAGAACAGGAGTACTTGTGGCACCTTAGAGACTAACAAATTTATTAGAACATAAGCTTTCGTGGACTGCATCCGAAGAAGTGGGCTGTAGTCCACGAAAGCTTATGCTCTAATAAATTTGTTAGTCTCTAAGGTGCCACAAGTACTCCTGTTCTATTCTCAACAGTTGACAAGAAGGGGTGAATATCAAAGGAGGAAAATTACTTTTGTAGTGCTAACGAGGCCAGTGCAATCAAGGTGGATGTTGCCCATTTCCAACAGTTGACAAGAAGGTGTGAATATCAGCAGAGGGGAAAATTACTTTTTGTAGTGACCCATCCACTCCTACTTTTTATTCAGGCCTAATTTGATGGTGTCCAGTTTGCACATTAATTCCAGTTCTGCAGTTTCTCACTGGAGTCTGTTTTTGAGGGTTTTTTTGTTGAATTGCGACTTTTAAGTCTGTTATTGAGTGTCCAGGGAGATTGAAGTGTTCTCCTACTGGTTTTTGAATGTGACAGTTCTTGATGTCTGATTTGTGTCCATTTATTCTTTTGCGTAGAGACTGTCTGTTTTGGCCAATGTATATGGCAGAGGGGGATTGCTGCCATATGATGGTATATATCACATTGGTAGATCTGCAGGTGAACGAGCCGCTGATGGTGTGGCTGATGTGGTTGGGGCCTATGATGGTGTTCCTTGAATAGATATGTGGACAGAGTTGGCAACGGGGTTTGTTGCAGGGATTGGTTCCTGGGTTAGAGTTTTTGTTGTATGGTGTGTAATTGCTGGTGAGTATTTGCTTCAGGTTGGGGGGCTGTCTGTAAGCGAGGACTGGCCTGTCTCCCAAGGTCTGTGAGAGTGAGGGATCGTCCTTCAGGATAGTTTGTAGATCCTTGATGATGTGCTGGAGAGGTTTTCGTTGGGGGCTGTAGGTGACGGCTAGTGGCGTTCTATTACTTTCTTTGTTGGGCCTGGCCTGTAGTAGGTAACTTCTGGGTACCCTTCTGGCTCTGTCAATCTGTTTCTTCACTTCAGCAGGTGGATATTGTAGTTTTAAGAACGCTTGATAGAGATCTTGTAGGTGTTTGTCTCTGTCTGAGGGATTGGAGCAAATGCGGTTGTATCTTAGAGGTTGGCTGTAGACAATGGATCGTGGGATGTGGTCTGGATGAAAGCTGGAGGCGTGTAGGTAAGTATAGTGGTCAGTAGGTTTCCGGTATAGGGTGGTGTTTATGTGACCATTGCTTATTTGCAATGTAGTGTCCAGGAAGTGGATCTCTTGTGTGGACTGGTCCAGGCTGAGGTTGATGGTCAGGTGGAAATTGTTGAAATCCAATGGGTCCAGATGATGAAGATGTCATCGATGTAGTGCAAATAGAGTAGGGGCGCTAGGGGATGAGAACTGAGGAAGCATTGTTCTAAGTCAGCCATAAAAATGTTGGCATACTGTGGGGCAATGCGAGTACCCATAGCAGTCCTGCTGACTTGAAGGTATGAATTGTCCCCAAATCTCAAAAAGTTCAACCACCAGGTTTGCCGTCACATTATCGGGGATACTGTTCCTGACGGCTTGTAGTCCATCTGTGTGTGGAATGTTGGTGTAGAGAGCTTCTATATCCATAGTAGCTAGGATGGTGTTTTCTGGAAGATCACCAATGGATTGTAGTTTCCTCAGGAAGTCAGTCTGTCTCGAAGATAGCTGGGAGTGCTGGTAGCGTAGGGCCTGAGGAGAGAGTCCACATAGCCAGACAATCCTGCTGTCAGTGTGCCAATGCCTGAGATGATGGGGCGTCCAGGATTCCCAGGTTTATGGATCTTGAGTAGCAGATAGAACTCTGGTCGGGTTTCTAGGGGTGGGTCTGTGTAGCTTTGTTTCTGTGCTTCTTCAGGGAGTTTCTTGAGCAGATGGTGTAGTTTCTTTTGGTAACCCTCAGTGGGATCAGAGGGTAATGGCATGTAGAATGTGTTGTCAGAGAGTTGCCTAGCAGCCTCTCATTCATATTCCGACCTATTCATGATGACTACAGCACCTCCTTTGTCAGCCTTTTTGATTATAATGCCGGAGTTGTTTCTGAGGCTGTGGATGGCATTGCATTCTGCATGGCTGAGGTTATGGGGCAAGTGATGCTGCTTTTCCACAATTTCAGCCCATGTACGTCGGCGGAAGCACTCTATGTAGAAGTCCAGTCTGTTGTTTTGACCTTCAGGAGGAGTCCACCTTAATTGAATTAGCCTCGTTAGCACTGACCCCACCACTTGATAAGGCAACTCCCATCTTTTCATGTGCTGTAATATATATACCTGCTTTCTGTATTTTTCACTCCATGCATCTGAAGAAGTGGGTTTTAGCCCACGAAAGCTTATGCCCAAATAAATTTGTTAGTCTCTAAGGTGCCACAAGGACTCCTCGTTGTTTTTGCTGATTCTTCAGTCTCTAGAACAGTGAGCAAGGCTGAAAAAATCTAAAAGAAAGACATTGTAAATATTTCAATGAGAAATTCTCACAACTATTCAGTTAAAACTTTTGATCAGAATTCATGCTTCTGTTACAAAAAGGGGGGTTTCTTCCTAATTATTTTTGAAAGGACAAACTATAAGGAT
Organism: Chrysemys picta bellii; assembly: GCF_011386835.1. Classification (NCBI taxonomy): domain Eukaryota; kingdom Metazoa; phylum Chordata; order Testudines; family Emydidae; genus Chrysemys; species Chrysemys picta. Next base: position 42,388,217 of record NC_088797.1, read on the forward strand.
AACATTTGTGTAAACCATAGACAAGTTGAAAAGTGTTTAGAAACTTTGGAAAGGAAGAAAGAAGATTAGGAAAAATAAGGACAAATGGTCATGGCTCAAAACCTGTAAGTGAATACTGGATGTCGAGACGCCCACTGTTCAGTTTTAGTTTTCTGGCCCACCTTCCCTTAGACATTTAAAATAGCTTTTACTGATGCCAATGAGCCAATAGTACCCATAGCTTCTGTTAATAAAATTAAGTAAGCTACTTGGATATTGCCTCCAATCACGTAAAATATAGGAGGGAAGGAGTCCAGCTCTCTTGCATAGTTTTTATAGTTTAAATTTAGAACAGCTGCAAAATTATTTAGTACAATATTAGGTATGCCTTTTAAGACTGAAGTGGAAGATCTATGTAATAATTTAGTATACCAGAAGACATCACTGTTACCTGAGATTTTAATTAAATATGAAATATTCACAGATTCCTAGATTGTAGTAGGGTCAAAAAATCCACTTGAATCATTAAATCTGACCTAGGTCAGACTAGATGCAAGACTATTGCTAGATAATTGCTGGTATTGTTCACACTGAATAACATTTGTGACTAGTATTTAACTACTGAATATCAAATACTGTTTTATTTAATTTAATCACTGTGTGTATGTGTGGATGGGAGAAGTTTCTTCTTAGGATCTATGTGGCAGATCTGAACTTTTTTTTTTAACCAAACATGTTTGTGGAGATAAGGGAGAATGAGTATAGACAAAATAGTAGTAGTTTACAGAAGTATTTTCCAAACATCCAAAAGCTGAACAGCCTTTATGAAACCAATCTCACCCATCTTTATGAACTGTTAGAAGTCTGAACATCTTAATTATAGGTCTTCCAGTCCCCTGGGTAGTCCTTGGCGTCTGCCACGCTTTGGGAAATGTTGGTGTATATCTTAATAATATGGTACTTCCTCTACTTTTTGAGGCTATGTCTATACTTACGGTTGCATGTAAAGTACATATACTATATACTGCATGTCCCTCTAGCATGGATATAAATAGCAGTGTAGACAATGAGGCACTGTGTAGGCAAGTAAAGACACACTGAAATCTTAGGGTGTGTACCCTACATGGCTCTTGACACTCCCAAGCAGTGCCTCCCATGTTTATGCTGCTGTTTGTAGCAATGTAGTGTCCTGCTGCTGGAGTTTTTCTCTGCTGCAGGGAAAGGCTCTGGCAAGGGGAAGACAGTGGGGAAAAAGCTCTGGCAACTCCCCATTGCTGTAGCCTTTCTCCTCCACAGGGAGCTGCCAGAGCCTTTTTCCACTTCAGGGAAAGTGTCTGGTGGGGGGAGCATAGGGAAAAGGTTCCAGCTACCGCAATGTGGACACAACCGGCTTTTCATTGCAGCATGTAGCTACACATATTCTACACACCATTGCCAGTGTAGACAAGTCCTTACATGCTTTCATTAGCAGTTAAATAGTTCTGTTGATATCTAAAGTATCATCTTTGGCACATGAGTTAGCTCCTATTTAAATAAATTAATGCTGCTGTTTCTGGCTCTCTACAAACTCAGGCAGACATCTCTGTGTTGGTTACACTTCATACTTTGAAGGTTTTTTTCACAACTAGAATAAGTAGACAGTTTATTTAAATTGAAAGCTAAGACTGAAGAGCAAATGAGAGAGTTGTCCTTGCCCCACTTCCACCCTGCTAGTCTTCATCCCCTTTCTCTCATGCTTTAGGAGGCAGTGGCTTACAAAGTGCAAAAGTATTTTCAAATTATCAACAAAACCATCTCTGATGGATAGGGCTCTGCCATGTAAATTTGTGAATACTTTAAGTTGGTCTAACAATTGGAATGATGATTACTGAGTGACTATATTGATTAATCTCAATAGGAGTCTGTCTGAAATATAGGCAGGAAGGAGAAGAATGGCCCCAGATAACCACCTATCAGCAAACACTTAAGAGTGGTTAAGGGACAATGCCAAAACTGTTAGCTTTGATTATTCTATCCTTGGTCTCCAGCCAGCCTATAAAACTAGTTTCACCAGGAATGGCTAGGACCCATATACAGAAGGTCAAAAGATCTCTCACAAGATAAAAAGGGACCCTCTCAAGAGAGGAGTGGCAAGTGTTTGGGGGGGGACCAGACTGAGACAGGACCTCTCGGGGGGCGGGGGGTCTGTGAAGAAGTTAGACATGCACAGTTTACTATCAGGAGATGGTAAATCTTTAGTTAAGATGGACATGTTTGTCATATAGGCAGTTATTTTAAAATCTATTTTTTTCTAAGACCTCTGTTCTTACTACAAAATCAATAATGCTTTTGTTTTAAGATGGATGTTTTGTCACTATACACCACTGGTCACAGACTCCTGGAGGGAAGAAACCAGGTGTTCAAATCAGTTGAACCTGCTAACTTAATAATGATGGATACACCACAGGTTGCTCTAGCCCATCTCCTTTTCTAAGAGTGGGAGAATTGTGAAATTCTGCCCCAAGATAGGTAAAAGACATGAGGCTTAACACCTGAGAAAGTGTGCTGTCCCCACAAAGGGGACAGAATTGCAGCTCTCCCTGTACAAACCCGACTGAGAGATAACATGTAGAACCGAGAATATTACTTTTACTTTTGTTGTAATCAGTGGCTAATTGGCTTCATTATCCTTATGTGGCATAGAGCACTGTGTTTAAAAAACCATGCAGTATTATCAGCTAAATCGTGCTTTTTTAACTTATTTCTTTAGATATAGAACTCCTGTTGCCAAAAAAGTGCTCAGGCACTGTATGTAAAATAATATAATTTTAAAACCTGTTATTTTTCCATAATGGACTGTTCCTTTAATCCTGAAGTCAGGTACTTACGAGGAACAAAGGGAGTGGCATGGCTGAAATTGGTCTTAATTTTGAATGGTCTTGATTTTATTTTTTTAATCATAAATTAGTTTTAGTCATAGGAGTTTGGGTTTCAAAACGTATAGATTTACTTTGTGTTTGTTCTTCCTTTTAAGATAGATTTGAAATAAATCCTTGTCACTGCATATAACACATTATACAATTGACTGTACAGTATTTCTCTGGTTGTGTAGGTTAGAATCAAGACTTTACAGTATTTTGAAATAGGTATTTAAAAATGTGTATTGTTTTATTAAAAATGTGTAGTTACTTGATTAATAATAATACCTAGCTCTTCTATAGCATTTTACATCAATAGAACACAAAGCTCTTTACAAAGGAGGCTGATCAGTATCTGTATCCCCATTTTACTGATGGGGAAACTGAGACACAGAGGCCAAATGACTTCTCAAGGTCACCCGGCAGGCTAATGGTAGAACTGGGAATCGAATCTAGGTCTCCTAAATCCTGGTCCAGTACTCTATAATGACTACGCTAAACTGTCAAATGAACTTAAAGCCTTTAAGTGATGTATACTGTTTTGACTGCTACAATACAGTTGATTATAGGTTTTTTTTACTGCATTAATTTATTTTTCTCAGGGCAGGTCTACACTACCCGCCTGAATCGGCGGGTAGAAATCAATCTCTCGGGGATCGAATTATCGTGTCTCATCGGGACGCGACAATCGATCCCCGAATCGACGCTTGTACTCCACCAGCGGAGGTAGGAGTAAGCGCCGTCGACGGGGGAGCCGCGGAGGTCAATTTGCCGCCGTCCTCACAGCGGGGTAAGTCGGCTCCGATACGTCGAATTCAGCTACGCTATTCGCATAGCTGAATTTGCGTATCTTAAATTGACCTCTTCCCTCCCCCCCCCCCCAACCCCCCTCTAGTGAGGACGTAGCCTCATTCTCTACAGAAATACTGCTTTGCTTGATATACTGGGATTAGGCTGCCATCTTCTGATGGAATTTTGGTAACTGTTGTGCTATAAGGAATTGTTAAATTCAAAGAAAAAGATCTATAGTCCTTTTACAAGGCTGTTTTAGGAACACAGTTCTTTGTAGAAAATGTTTGCTACAATATAAATTTTTATGGAGTTTGGTGAATACAGGACTGAGGATAACTGATTGTCAGAAATATATTTAAATAAAAGTGTGGGTGGGGGAGAGATTCCTGTGTTTAAACAGATGTCCTGCTGGCAGGGTCCAATAAAGCATCAATAAAGATAAAAAGGATTTGCATCAGGCATGCTTCAGCTTTTTCACATGTGCTTACAGCTGTGGACCAAACAAAGGCTGGGAATGCAGTTTCCTCCCCACTTTTCTGTATTTTTCTGCTTTGCTCTAGATGGAATTAGTCAGGAATTGGTTAGTTTCAAACATTGCTGGTTTTGTAAGTTGGGTCCTGAGTAGTTCATGGGCTAGTGTATAGTAGTAAGCTGCTAATTAGAAGTGTGATACATAAAGGCAATTTATCCCCTTGGCCCTCCAGGAATTAATACTGGAGGTTTGCAGGTGTTTGGCACTACTGAGTTTTGGGTTTGAGATTTTTCTTATATGTGCAGAGATAAACTGATGATCATATGTAGGTTTGTAACAGAGTGGGATAAGTCTGGGTGTAATTGTGAACTCAATTTTTTTTATTGTAACCTTCATAGTGTATTGTGACCGCCATTTGGTATCAGGTGCTGAACATGCGCTTAAACTTATCCAAGGTTATTATGGTGTATTTCAATCAGCTACCATGCCCAGGAAAGGGGTTTGACATCTCGTTCAAGTAGGGCTGGGCATTTGACATGTTCAAAAATAATTGGTCAATTGACTGTCGCATATTGGTTAAATATTTTAAAATGTCAAAATGGTTGAATATTTTATAGCAGTAATTTATTAGAAGAGTAACAATAGTAACAACAAAGAGTAAGACTTCATGGTCTTCAATAGGCTTTGCCTTATAGAGACTTATGCCTAATTACAAAAAACAGGTTACTTAACTGAGTTATGTTAACTCAGAAATACTTGAAACTTTCTACTAACAATAGGAAACAGAAATTCTGATACTAATTCATTCAGACCTGTGTTCCATCTAGTCGAGGTACTTAAGAAAAAGTTGCAGACAAACTTGGATAAAACAAATGTGGGGTAATCTGCCCTCTACATTATGTTTCCTCCTAACCCCAATAGTTACTTTAGTATAAAATAGAAGATTGGTTTACTCCCTGAAGTTTTAAGTTTAATATTGCTTCCACATTTTTTGAACATTAACTTTTACAATTATGGATATTCCTGTAATCCATGTAAATGTCCATTTTCTTATTAAACTTTCTTGCTAAACTTTGGGCCTTGCAGCATCCTCTATTAATGATTTCCACATATTAATTACGCCTTATGAGAAACAAGTATTTCCTTTTGTGGGGTTTGAATTTGCCACCTTTTAATTTCTTTGAATGTCCCCCTAACAACATCTATTATTAAGGCTGCCTAACACATCTCGTTATAGGACCCTGGTTTAAGTTGCTTCTAACATTGCAAAATTTTAACCGCTTGGGCTAAAATATCCCATGCTGGGTGTCTGTCTCAAGCTGATTGATTGATTGATTTTCAGCTAAAACATTCTGCTGTTTCAGGGAACGACGATAGGGAAAAATTCATTGTTTGCCCATGTTAGAGTGACCTTTTATTTGAAAAGCTATAGTGGGCTTGAAATTTGGTGGGTGGGCACCCTTTTAGTCAGGGATGTACTCTCTGCCATCCCCGTGAAAATCTACTCTGGTTTTCTCAAGTGGTAAGCCTTTGAAAAATCAGAATTAGTGTATGCTCAGCAGAGACTTCTTAGAGTTTAACTAAAATCTCTGAAGATTCTGTCTGCACTGGACATGCTCCAGCCCAGGGCTGAGCAGAGCTTGCCCTGTATTTGCAGCTCTGGATTGCTGTGGGATGTTCAAGGGCTGGGTCTGGCAACCGGAACTGAAAGTAGGGAAACACTCTCTTCTGTGATATAAATACCTCTTCTGCTGGACCCAGGGAGCATGGAGGAGGTAGCTGCCTGATTCATATCCAGAGGGTACAAGGGACAGGGGAAGTAGATTGGATTAAAGAGCCTGGGACTGGAAGCTGGTGTGGGGGACGGAAAATGGGAGTTGGCATGTTGGGGAGACGGGCTGTGATCTGAGGAGGATAATGAGGGCCTATGAGCTGGGGGTGCAGTGAGACTGAGTTTTGATGAGCTGGGGGTTGGAAACTGGGGCTGCCTTGGCAAAGTGACAGGAACTTGGAGCAAGGGGGAATGGAGTTGGGGAGGAGCAGAGACCTGATGAAAAACCAGAGTGAAGGTGAGAACTGGGATTTGCTGGGTAAGAAGACTGGGATGAGGATCCAGGGGTAAGGAAGAGAGAGAACTCTAACAGGCAGGTTGGAGCGGATTGGTCAGAAGAGGTCAAGCATGTGGGGAGAATGGAATTAGGCAGAAGAGTCTATGCCAGGGATCTCAAACTCAAATCACTATGAGGGCCACATGAGAACTAGTACATTGGCCCAAGGGCCGCTTCACTGAAACCTTTTCATACAACAATACAAAAGCATAGTCAAAAATGAAAAAAATGAAGAGTAATATAGTATGTTATTAAAAGTCAATGTATTAACTTTTTTAAAATCGTAATGTGAAAAGTCAGTGCTAATTTTGACAGTCTTTTCATTTTTGGCCCCTTAGCTGGCAGCGTTTTGCAACAACCAGTCTTAAGGGCTGTGAAGAAAGGTTAGAAGCCCTGGTAAAATCCCTGCGTCGTTTGCATTCCTTCCGAATCTTTCCCTCACCACTGTGCTTGGATTAAGATTTCAGCTAGGCAGTGACAATGAATATGAGATGCAATTTGCCTACAGACAAATCCTGCTAGGATTGTGCTGTAGGTGAATGTTCAGCCACTTCAGCTTTTCTCTTTCCCCTGTTGCATCCCCAGGATGCTCTAATCTAAGTACTCCCTATTTCTCTAATCTAAGTACTCTCTATTGCTTTACTTTGGAGTTACTATCACTCTTGCAGTACATTTGCTAAAGGAATCTTAAACACTGATCCAGAAAAAGAGGAAGCATTCCCCAAGAGGGCCTGGTCCTTCACATGAAAATTACCCCAAGCAGGGTTTTTCCACTAGCAGCAGAACCACCAAGGAGAAGGGGAGAGTCCCCCTGGAGGCGGGGGTATACCAGCAAACGTCTATGCAGAATGGCAAAGATAGGTCGGGGAGCAGCTCGAATCTCTTTCATGGAAACCTGCAAATCTCTGGGCTGGATTTACCTTTGACTGTCCTGCAGGAAGCACATTGGTTAAGTGTTGCAGTAGGGTTAAGAGAGGTAGAGAACTCTCGCAGCCTGTTTCTTCATGTGGATTGAGGTAGGGAAACTCCTGCCCTGTTTTTCTGGGACAATCTGAAATGGCCTCTAGGGACTGTTCTAAGGTGGAGAATAACTGGATTTCGGAGGCCATCTGGAACTTTGACTCTGCTTACAGCCTAGAGAAGAAAGTAACCTGAACTGGACTTTTGACCCGTCTGGAATGGACTGTGTGCTCAACCCTGGTTAAAGCTGCTACGCAGCAGGTTGTACAGATGCCCTATTCCAACCCCTATCCCAAATCCCTGCCCCGGCCTCCTCCCCCGAGCACGCCATGTCCCCACTCCTTCCCACTCCCTCCTGGAAAGTCCTAACCGCTGTTTGGCGGCGTGAAGCGCTGGGAGGTGGGCAGGGGAGTGGGAACACGGCATGCTCGGGAAACGGGGGAAGGGAAACTTGGCTGCTGGTGGGTGCAGAGCACCCACTAATTTTTCCCCATGGGTGCTCCAGCCCCAGAGCACCCACAGAGTTGGCGCCTATGGCGGGCCGCAGGAAATAACTCCGCAGGCTGCATGTTTAAGACCTCTGGTCTATGCCTACTAACCACACCCTCCCTCCATAACCTAGAATGGAACCCAAGATTCCTGAGTTTCACACTTCCTCTGCTGAAAGAAATTATCTGTGTAACCAACGCAGAAAGTGTTTCATCCCACTGTAGTGCTGTCCCAAATAGAAGATGACAGCATAGTTACTTAGGGAGCTCAGGTGGCAGCAGTCCATGAGGATGAACCATGTTGGTATCAATATGATGCCACATGATATAATTTGATTTTTTTAGTTTGCTTTTTTAACAATCTAGGAAATTGCACACAAAAGCTATGTTAAAAGAACATTATTAAAGTTGCAAAGTCAAGCTTTCAAGGTTAGGAAATGCTAGAATTAAAGTTGTCTGTGCAACCTTAATACAGTCCTTTTATGAGTATGCATTATGATACAGTGTTTAATTACCTAATCACCCATTATTTTTTTAAATTTAAGTCTTTAGTTATGTGCCTGATGCAGTTGGTGAAATTTTGCTGCCTATGTTTTGCAGGTCAGACTAGATTGATCATAATGGTCCTGTCTGGCTTTAAAATCTATTAATTTAACTCACCTATATTTCTGTATTTGTTTGATTCTATTTAGAACAGTATTCTAATAAGCAGCTGTTTCAATGGTTTTCTATCTACTTTATTTAATCTATTTTAGTATTTTTATAACCTGTAGTGGTATTTAAGTGCTTTAAATGATGCCATGTTAGTGACAGCAGCAAATGTCTTAAGCACCATCACCTTGTGGTAGTTGGAAAGAGAATAATATACATAAGAAATCAATCCCACCTAAACTCTTACCTACTTGTAATCTTTCACACTTGTATCTTAAATAGTCTTAATTCCTGTAGTCCTTTATATGAAGTAGCCTTAGTCATGTTCATGTAGGGAGCGTTAATGAAATCACTAAAACTTTGGTGGCCCCTAATAGGAGAGAGCTACGAGGAGGGAAGGAGAAGGCCTGCTTTCTCCTCCTGCTTCTGCCACTCTGCCCCCACTCCAGTTCCTTATTCCTGCCCTTATGCCTACCAACACTGGCTCCTTCGAAGCATCTCTTAAAGGCGATGAGTTGGCTATTCCCTTAGTCCTCGTAGCACTTGACTGGTTTGCCACTCATGGAAAACAGCATTTTTACTTGGAGTAGAGTGCTCAACAGTTGGGAGTGGTGTGGAAAGGCTAAGTGCTGAAACAGCACCCACAAACCCTTTGTCAGCACTACACCTAACAGCACCCACCAACATCACCACTCTCAACAGCAGCTGCCACTTGTACTATCCCAAGCCCAACAGGGCCTACTCCCAGAAATTCCTACCCATTACTCCTCACTGAAAACTAGCCAGAGTTTCTTGTTTTGACCCATATTCCACAAACTTTTCTGATCACAAAAATTGTGCAGTACAATCAGAAAAGACTGTGGGGTTGAAGTCAAAACAAGAAATTGTGCTGAGTGGAGAATGTTTAGAAGACTTTATCTAAAGACTTCTAGATAACAAAGTGAATAATCTTTTACAATATCATCTCAGAGAAAAAAGTGAGAGGGAGAGAGCGGTTGAATTTCCTTGCACTATTGCTTGCATACAGTACCTTTCTTCATCACTTTCCACTAGAACTTCAAATAAAGAAAACACGGGACTTGGTGCTTTAGTAAAAGAATTTAATTCTATATTTTATCTTCATTGTGTGCAGAACTGAAACAAAGAATAATACAAGGAAAGCCTAAAAAGAACTATAAGAGTTTACTTTCAGATACCTACAGAAATTATACGTATCAATATTTATAATTGTGTACTGGGAGTATGTTGCAAAAATAATACTTAAAAAAATAATAAACTGAGTGGTAAGTGATGATGTATATGTTATCAGTATTCCACTAAGACAGGATAGACCAAAGCATGACAAAATAACTTGGTTTCAATCCAACATTTTTATTAAAAGACTTACATTTCAGGGTAATCTTTAAGTTCATTTAATTTATGATGAATAGGAGTAACAAATATACACTAAATAGATATATAAAATATCCATTTTATACAGTACTGTCAGTATTTCATAGTTTGCATGTTATCCAAGATAAGCAGTTATGTCAATTACATTTACATTATACACTGCTTGTATTCAGCAATGTTGGAGTACTTTTAGATTATTAATTACTATTGATGTGGTTTATGTAATGTCAAAAATGTAAAAGAAGCATATTTAAAATAAAGAACATGATTACAGTTTATATATATAAAATGTTACTATTTTTGTGCTGCCCTACAGAGATTTTAATAACCGCTCCTAATAAGCTTGAAGCAGATGGTAAATTCTGAATGCTGCCTTTTAGTATTCAGAGAGCATACAATTATGTTGGTAGCAAAACATTGATGGACATTTTATGGTTAAGAGTTGCAAGAATAAATACTAAAAAGTTAAGTGTTTTAAAGGTCTTAATTCTAAGGTATCAAACCCAATTTCATTTAACTAAAAAGACTAAATATAATCTGGTTTAGTGACATTAGAAGAACTAGACCAACATCAAATTTGAAATACCATACCTTTTTAATTGCTCTTAGCCAATTTATTTTACCAGTGAAAAATCTGACATACTACATCTGATATTTTTTGTTTGCAAATTTTTATGCATTCTATATACACTTTTTAAAATAAAATATTTTCAGTACTGAAAAAAGTCGTCATAGAAAATTTTTGTTTTTTACTTAATGCTTTTCATTGCTTCTGTATTGGAAAAAAGCAAACTAAATAGATTTAAGTAAACAATTTAAAATCTGTAATAGGAAACATCAAAGTACAGTTTCCAGTTCAGTTTCCAAGAGGCCTCCTTTCCTTGAAAATCAAGGTTTTTGCATAATTTACTCAAAAATGTAAAGTTTAACATTATCAGATAAAACAAAGGACTGCTAAGGTATATTGTGTTTCTAATTTACAATCTCTAAATTAGTGTAAATATTTTGTAAACTGGTTAAAGGGTGTAAAATTTCCCTTTTACAACAGATTTCAAGTATTGTAAAACCAGCAACATAACAAGTCTATTTAAAGATAGTTTTGGAATATGCAAACTTCTGTATCACTTTCAGTAATTCCCAAGCTGCACGCTATTTCTGCCTAAAATACAACGGAACGTTGCAGGTTGAACTTCCCAGTATTTCACAGGGTTGTTGAATAAGCTAATGCCACTGTATAATGTCTTCTTCGTGCTTCCTCCTGTTGGACAGAAATCATTTACTCCCACTTTTGCAATATTATTAGAGTGAAGGAAGACAACCTGTAGGAATAAGAAAGAGAAAAATACGTGATAACATCTAGTTGATAAAGTAGGGAAAAAGCATGCTGATGCAGTCACTGACAAAAAAAATATATAATTTGGATTTTCTGTAGAGCAGTTGGATGTAAGACCCTATAGTATCAAGAGTTGAAAGTCAGGTGGTAATAGGTCACTAGAAAGGGGATTTTTCCATCGTTTTGCAAAATTGTCAGATTTAATTTATTATCCTGTTATCACAGTGCTTTGACTTTATGTATAACATACCCATATACCTTTTCCTTTAACATGTGCATTCACTAGTATGTGTATTGTATTAACTGTAAACAGCGTAGAGACTTAGGCCAGGTCTACACTAGAAAAAGTATAGCTATATCAGCAAACCCTCTTAATATAAACACAGCTTATACTGGCAAATAAGTGTTTTTGATGGAATAGCTTATGCCAGCTCAGCAAAAGAAATAAGTAATTCCAGTAAAACCACGTCTATGCTGATATAACTGGATCTACACTTGGGCTTTTGCCAGTATAGTAATGTCACAAAAAGCACCATCCCGCCATAGTTTCTAGTATAGACCTAAATCTGTTTCTCACACTACCAGCCTGAGTAGCTAGCCTGGTCCTGAAGAATTTCAGAGAAGCTAAAGGTAGCCTTGCCCCCGCAGGAGTGAAGTTATTTAAAACATACAACTTGAACCCAAAGGCGTTAAGTGAACTCTGTAGTGCTAGCATTCCCTAAACACATCTCCCCAAGCTCTGCGCTTTGTGCCAAGGTGTACATCAGCTGAGTAGTTTACCCACATGTACCTCTCCGTCTAAACCTCCTAGGCAGTGGAAGTACTCTGGAAATTGTACTTGCATTGGGAAACTTCATATTCATGGAGGTGAGAGCATTTTGTTTTGACATTTCTGAAACAAAATGTTTGGTTTTTTCAGTTTGTAACATCTTTTTGTTTCAAATTCCCTTTGCTTTTTTAAATAAAAAACATAAAAATGTTAAAATGAAAATATTTCATTTTGAAATGTCAGTATAAAAGTTTTGTTTGACCCAAAATTATTTTTGCGACTTTTCAATTCACCAGAAATAACAAAGTTTTGGTTTTGGTTCAACTTGAAACTATTTTTTTCATGGCTTTTCAGAATTGCCAGAAAACCAAAAAAATTATTTGCATAGATCTGTATGAGCTTGTCTATGTGGTGAGTTATTCTGGAATAACAACGAGGAGTCCCTTGTGGCACCTTAGGGTATGTCTTCACTACCGGCCAGATCGGCAGGAAGCGATCGATCCAGTGGGGATCGATTTATCGCATCTAGTCATCCACACAGGGAGTTAATCAGGAATAGCCATTTTAAATTCATACCTTGCCTTAATCTAAATGAATTTCTCTGTGTAGACAAACCCAAACTCATTTTATACCATGAAAGCTCAAATGTTTCAGATAGTCTTCATTACTTGAGCAACATATAGTGCATGAGTGAGGTTCATGAAATTTTCTACAGTGATTTGCTGCATTAAGAAACAACAAATTCAACTCAGCAATATAACTATAGTGTCATCTAACTTGCCACTTAGATGCCAGCATTTATAAGATGACAAAATGGTTAATATACAGTGAAGATGTGCAGCTTCTCTTAATGTAACATATTTGGGCATATGCATGTGTTACATTTTCCTTAAAGAGTAACCTTTAATTCACAGTAGATAAAAATAAATTTATCTTACTAGAGCTAATATTGTATTAATTTCAGCAACATCTACCCTTTTATTAACATTTAAAAATGCATAGCTTGTATATACGTTAGAGAGCATAATCTTAAGCAACATGTTCTAAAATAGTATTCATAATTGTATTATAACCATGATTTAATAAAACAGGAAATATACATCAGTATTCATGAACAAAAAAATCAGGGTAGATAAAAATTGATTTAAAGAACAGATTTTTTATTTGAATTTAAATTATTTTTTCTTTAAAAACTCTTTAAAATTAAATTTTATATTATGACAGTCTATATACATGCTTGCTACCAAAGTGTTACAGAAAGTCAAATGCCTGAATTGGGGAAAGTCACTGGCTAAGCACCTAGAACCAGAGTTTAAGTGTTGTCAGCTTTTGAGTGCTGTGTAGCCTCTTTTGCAGATGAAAAGAGAATATTTTCTTCATTTCAGTTCATTCAACTAGTTCATTTCAGCAACTAGTTCATTCAAAGTTAAGAAACTGATTTGGAACTGAAAATGCAGGAAAGCTTATTTTCCTCTTCCAATCTAAGAATAAAAACTAGATGTGAGCAGATGAGATCTATTGGTTGCAAAATCTTGAAGGATATGGTAACCAGAAACAATCAGTTCAATTCACTATTTACAGATAACACTTCCTTTGTTTAATAAATTAGCTATTTTTAAATGCAAAATATATTTGGATAAATTTCTTGTATATATTAAGCACATTTAAAGTAGTTAAATATAAATAATAATTTTTAAAAATGATGTTTTTGTGCATTTTCAGTTCAATTCCAATTTCCATACAAGTGGAGCTTGATACAAATTGCAAAGAAAATGAATCATCTAGTAAATAAGAAATGCTTTATTTCCAATTTTCTCACATAGCAAAAAGTAAAAATTAATAATCTGAGTAACAATTTAAGCAATATAATTGGTGACATAAATGTGTAGAGACATAGTATAGTCTCCTGGTTAGCAAAAAGAAGTACCAAATTTAGTGTGAAGGCTATATTTGGTTTCAAATCAACATATTTTAATTGTTGTCAATCAATTAGGTTAAACCTTTCCTCAGAAAAAGAAAAAAATGATTAAAATTGGTGATTTAAATTCCTTTGATTTAAATCAGTCTACCCTGCAAAAACTTTAACATACAGTTAACCTTATTCCTTTCCAGAACATTTAGTTTAGTGACACTCAAAATTTTGAAAACCAGGAAACGAACAGTTAAGCTGGCTAACTGTTTCAAAAATGTATTTGTAAACAGGGAATCGTCAATGAATGGGTGTGTTTTCTGGTTGGGTCCAGAAGGGATTGGTTCTTGACTTTACTCTATTTAACATTTTTATTAATAACCTGGAAGAAAACAAAATCATTACTGATATAGTTGGCAAATGAAACAAAAATTGGGAGAGTAGTAAATAGTGAAGAGGACAGGTCAACGATACAGAACAATCTGGATCACCTGGTAAGCTGGTGTCAAGTATCGGGGGGGTAGCCGTGTTAGTCTGGATCTGTAAAAGCAGCAAAGAGTCCTGTGGCACCTTATAGACTAATAGACGTATTGGAGCATGAGCTTTTGTGGGTGAATACATGCATCCGACGAAGTGGGTATTCACCCACGAAAGCTCATGCTCCAATACGTCTGTTAGTCTATAAGGTGCCACAGGACTCTGCTGCTGGTAAGCTGCGTGCAAGCAAACAGTATGTGTTTTAATATGGGTAAATGTAAATGTATACATCTAGGAACAAAGAATGAAGGCCATGCTTAGACAATGGGGGACTCTATCCTGAGAAGCAATGATTCTGGAAAAGATTTGGGGTTCATGGTAGGTAACACTGGTCTACAATTTTTGAGAAGTCGTCTGCTTCAGAGATAAAATGTACTATTTATTATGTATTTTGATGTGCTGAATTCAAATATGACAATTAAAACAACTGATTGGCTACTGTTTCTAAGATATTTAGGTTTTTAAATTTTATGTCTATGTATATTGTGTAGATAGTAGAGTTTTAATCATAAATTGTAAACCTAGGTCTTTTCATGTGTTTATGGTTGCTTTACATGATAATATTTCACCTGTTCTGTTTATGTAACACTTTAAAAATCAGCAAAAGGGTTATATAAAGAAAATTTATGATGAAACAAAAGGCAAAAAACTATTATGTACATAGTTTAGTCCTATTCAGTGTCTACTCGGCGCTTCTTGGCTTGTCTCTTGTATTCATTAAATGGAACATCTCTTGTCACTGTCCAGCAATAGTCTGCAAGCATTGATGGGCTCCATTTGCCCCGATAGCGTTTCTCCATTGTTGCAATGTCCTGGTGAAATCGCTCGCCATGCTTGTCGCTCACTGCTCCGCAGTTCGGTGGAAAAAAATCTAGATGAGGGTGCAAAAAATGTATCTTTAGTGACATGTTGCAACCAAGGCTTTTGTATGCCTTGAGGAGGTTTTCCACCAACAACCTGTAGTTGTCTGCCGTGTTGTTTCCGAGAAAATTTATTGCCACTAACTGGAAGGCTTTCCATGCCGTCTTTTCCTTGCCACGCAGTGCATGTTCAAATGCGTCATCTCGAAGTTCACGAATCTGAGGACCAACAAAGACACCTTCCTTTATCTTAGCTTCACTTAACCTTGGAAATTTTCCATGGTTGTACTTGAAAGCTGCTTGTGTTTTGTCAATGGCCTTGACAAAGTTCTTCATCAGACCCAGCTTGATGTGTACGGGTGGTAACAAAATCTTCCTTGATTCAACAAGTGGTGGATGCTGAACACTTTTCCTCCCAGGCTCCAATGACTGTCGGAGTGGCCAATCTTTCTTGATATAGTGGGAATCTCTTGCACGACTATCCCATTTGCAGAGAAAACAGCAGTACTTTGTGTATCCAGTCTGCAGACCAAGCAAGAGAGCAACAACCTTCAAATCGCCACAAAGCTGCCACTGATGTTGGTTATAGTTTATGCACCTCAAAAGTTGTTTCATGTTGTCATAGGTTTCCTTCATATGGACTGCATAACCGACTGGAATTGATGGCAAAACATTGCCATTATGCAGTAAAACAGCTTTAAGACTCGTCTTCGATGAATCAATGAACAGTCTCCACTCATCTGGATCGTGAACGATGTTGAGGGCTGCCATCACACCATCGATGTTGTTGCAGGCTACAAGATCACTTTCCATGAAGAAGAATGGGACAAGATCCTTTTGACGGTCACGGAACATGGAAACCTTAACATCACCTGCCAGGAGATTCCACTGCTGTAGTCTGGAGCCTAACAGCTCTGCCTTACTCTTGGGTAGTTCCAAATCCCTGACAAGGTCATTCAGTTCACCTTGTGTTATGAGGTGTGGTTCAGAGGAGGAGGATGGGAGAAAATGTGGGTCCTGTGACATTGATGGTTCAGGACCAGAAGTTTCATCCTCTTCCTTGTCTGACTCAAGTGAGAATGATTCTGGTGCATCAGGAACCGGCAGTCCTTCTCCGTGGGGTACTGGGCGTATAGCTGATGGAATGTTTGGATAATGCACAGTCCACTTTTTCTTCTTTGACACACCTTTCCCAACTGGAGGCACCATGCAGAAGTAACAATTGCTGGTATGATCTGTTGGCTCTCTCCAAATCATTGGCACTGCAAAAGGCATAGATTTCCTTTTCCTGTTCAACCACTGGCGAAGATTTGTTGCACAAGTGTTGCAGCATATGTGTGAGGCCCATCTCTTGTCCTGATCTCCAGTTTTGCAGCCAAAATAAAGGTGATAGGCTTTCTTAACCATAGTGGTTATACTGCGCTTTTGTGATGCAAAAGTCACTTCACCACAAACAGAGCAGAAGTTATCTGCACTGTTCACACAAGTACGAGGCATGTCTGCTCACTTTGGCTAAACAGAAATGTGTCCCTTTGCAAAATCAAACACTGACAAATAAGAGAGCACGACACTGTATGATTTCTAGAGCTGATATAGGGCAATTTGTTCAGCAGAGTGATGTAAGCTTCGTTATGATTGCATCATCCATGACTTCTAGGACTAACATGATGCAATTCATATCATGTATGACGCAATACCAGCTTCAGATGGCATCATTCATTGTTTTGCCTAAAAAGCAAGTACTGTCCAAACCCAGTCATAGATTTATTCATCGATCCAGTCAAAGATGTATTTTAGTCATTTCTGGTTTAACTTGAGATCCCTTCCCTTTATAACTCACTTATCCTCCGCCATTCCCAAGTCAAGGGTCGTATATACTGACCCAATAGCATATCTTGAAAACTGGAGCCAATCAACAATTTTAAGCATCATTTTCGTTCTCAATGACCCAGAATTAGTAAAGTTTGACTACATTTATTTCAGAAGCATTTTGGCTGTAGAGCAGTGTAATCAGCTGAACATAAGCTCTCGGTGCATCTCTTTGGCCAACAGGATAATGCTGCTATTGGATGTATAAGCAGGGGACTCTCGAGTAGGTGTAGAGAGGTTATTTTACGTATGTATTTGGCACTAATTCTACCACTGTTGAAATACTGTGTCCAGTTGTGGTGTCCTCAATTCAGGAAGGATGTTGATAAATTGAAAAGGGTTCAGAGAAGAGCCCAGGAGCATGATTAAAGGATTAGAAAACATGCTTTAAAGTGATAAACTCAAGGAGCTCAACATACTTAGTAGGGTTGTCAAATGATTAAAAAAATTAGTCGCAATTAATCAGTAACAGGATACCATTTATTTAAATATTTTGGATGTTTTCTACATTTTCAAATATATTGATTTCAATTACAACACAGAATACAAAGTGTACGGTGCTCACTTTATACTTATTTTTGATTGTAAGTATTTGCACTGTAAAAAGAACAAAATAAATAGTTTTTTTCAATTCACCAAATCAAGTACTGTAGTGCAATCTCTTTATCATGAAAGTTGAACTTATGAAGATAGAATTATGTCCAAAAAAACTGCATTCTAACATAAAACAATATAAAATTTTAGAACCTGCAAGTCCACTCAGTCCTACTTTTTGTTCAGCCAATCGCTCAGACCAACGAGTTTGTTTACATTTGCAGGAGATAATGCTGCCCGCTTCTTGTTTCAATGTCACCTTAAAGTGAGAACAGGTGTTCTTATGGCACTATTGTAGCTGACAATGTACAGCTTCAAGATATTTACATGCCAGATGCACTAAAAATTCATATGTCCCTTCATGCTTCAACCACCATATAGGGAACATGCGTCCATGATGATGATGGGTTCTGCTCGATAATGATCCAAAGCAGAGTAGAATCATGCATGATCATTTTCATAATCATGAGTCAGATGCCATCAGCAGACAATTGATTTTCTTTTTTGGTGGTTCAGGTTCTGAAGTTTGTGCATTGAAGTGTTGCTCTTTTAAGACTTCTGAAAGCATGCTGCATGCCTCGTCCCTCTCAGATTTTGGAAGTCACTTCAGATTCTTAAATCTTGGGTCAAGTGCTGGGGAGGGATAGCTCAGTCGTTTGAGTATTGGCCTGCTAAACCTAGGGTTGTGAGTTCAATCCTTGAGGGGGCACCTTAGGGATCTGGGGAAAAATCAGTACTTGGTCCTGCTAGTGAAGGTAGGAGGCTGGACTCGATGAGCTTTCAGGGTCCCTTCCAGTTCTATGAGATAGGTATATATCCATATATTATTATTATATTATTTAGCTATCTTTAGAAATCTCACATTGGTACCGTCTTTGCGTTTTGTGACATTTGCAGTGAAGGGGGGACAGACAATTCTCCCCCAAAGACTTCAGTCACAAATTTAGTTAATGTTTTTTTTTAATGAGCTTCATCAACATGGAAGCATGTCCTCTGGAATGGTGACCAAAGCATGAAGGGGCATACGAATGTTTAGCATATCTGGCAAGTAAAAACCTTGCAATGCCGGCTACAAAAGTGCCATGCAAATGCCTGTTCTCACTTTCTGGTAACATTGTAAATAAGAAGAGGGTAGCATTATCTCCTGTAAATGTAAACCAACTTGTTTGTCTTAGCGACTGGCTGAATAAGAAGTAGGACTGAGTGGACTTGTAGGCTCTGAAGTTTTACGTTGTTTTGTTTTTGAGTGCAGTTATGTTAAAAAAAAATCTACATTTGTAAGTTGTATTTTCACGACAAAGAGATTGCACTACAGTTCTTGTATGACTGGGTAGGCAACCTATGGCATGTGGGCTGAAGGCGGCACGCGAGCTGATTCTTAGTGGCAGTTACAATTCCCAGGTCCTGGCCACCGGTCCGTGGGGCTCTGCATTTTAATTTAATTTTTAATGAAGCTTCTTAAACATTTTAAAAACCTTATTTACTTTACATACAACAATAGTTTATTATAGACTTATAAAAAGAGACCTTCTAAAAACATTAAAATGTATTACTGGCATGTGAAACCTTAAATTAGAGTGAATAAATGAAGACTCGGCAGACCACTTCTGAAAGAAGAACAGGAGGACTTGTGGCACCTTAGAGACTAACAAATTTATTAAGGTGCCACAAGTCCTCCTGTTCTTCTTTTTGCGGATACAGACTAACACGGCTGCTACTCTGAAACACTTCTGAAAGGTTGCTGACCCCTGTTGTATGAGGTGAATTGAAAAATACTATTTCTTTTGTTTATCTTTTACAGTGCAAATATTTGTACTAAATGTGCTGGCTGCTGCTTCCCACAGCCCCCATTGGCCTGGAGCAGCAAACCGTTGCCAGTGGGAGCTGTGATCGGCTGAACCTGCGGACGCGGCAGGTAAACAAACTGGCCCGGCCCGCTAAGGCGCTTACCCTGGTGAGCCGCGTGCCAAAGGTTGCCGATCCCTGCTCTGACTGTTCTGCCTGATGAGCAGATTTGGCTCATTCCTGATGTTATTTTTGTTCATGTTTCTGGTAAACATGGCCTAAATTTAACACACAGCCTTAACAAGGGAAATAAAAAAAATCCGCAGTCTGAGGTATCTGACTTACTATACTTAAAAAAAAAAGAAGTAATGCTAGTGATAATTTTACAACCTTAATATGTCTTGCTAGCTATCAGGGCTAGAAACAAATACTCTAAACTGTTGGTAAACTTAAATTATTGGCTTTGCAGTAGAATAAAATCATGGACATGGCAGATTGTGAAATATTAGACCTTAAAGTTACATCATTCTGATTGCCATCTTGCTTTTCTCCTCCCACTTATGCAATATTGTATTGCATATGAAAGCATTTTGGATTCTGATTACTGTTCTAACCTTGGCATGTTCCTAAATTCCAAACCTTAAACCTGCATCATTCATTTCACCTTGATTTCCCCCTCTACACTTCAGTTTCAACTTGATTTTAATAGGTAATCTCATAAATTTGTAGGTTTGGAAATAAATGTTTTTCAACATGGTAATGAAAATATTTCAGTCCCAGCCTATGTCTGTGTACAAGCCTCTGTTACAAATTTACTTATTAACTATTTGACCTGTTTTGGTGGGCCAGTGGTCAATTGTCGTCTTAGATATTACTTTACCACACAAAATACCTTTTGGGCTGTTTTTTCTTTGCAAAGAATTGCTTATGTTGAGTGATTCTGCTACTTGCATTTAGTTATCCCTTCAAACACATATATTATTTCCCATTTTTCTGTTTACTCGTGGAGGAATTCTGGGCCAAAAAATTAAAAAATAGGCACCAAAAAAAAATTCTGCACACAATATTTCAAAATTCTGCAAAATTCTGCATATTTTATTTGCCAAAATAACATAATATAATCATGCCAGGTATAATTATTTTGGTAATTTATTTCAAAATATCTGTCAGCAGGTATTTTCTGTAACAATATAGACCAAAAAAAAAAAAAAGATTCTGGTAATTTTTTTTTTTGACAAATAGATTCCTTACGAGGCATATTAACACAGAACTTTGTGTAATTCATTTAAATTACAATACAGAACTGTATTTCCTGCACCTGTCAGAAACAGTGCAAAGGCTTGGGGCAGTCAGAGGTAACGGAAGAGCAGAGTGGGAGAGAAGGAGCCTGGGAGTGAACCTGGAGGGTGTTGGATGTGGGTGGGAGGTTTTTTTTTTTTAGAGGTGGGTGGGATTGTTAGGCTATTGGGAAGCCTCCCTGATGCAGACCCTGGTTGACCCCAAGCCTCTCCCATTCAGTCAGGCACATCTTTCCCTGTCCCCTTACCCCTCATCTCCATGGGTCTCTGCTGCCCCCGTCCCCGGGCTCAAAGCTGTCACCCCATTAGCTCCTGAGCCCATGCTCCAATCTGTCCCCCCCACTAGCCATTCTGAACCCCAGTCTGTGACCTCCGAGTAGCCCTGTGTGCCCCACTCTGTCCTAACCTGGCTCCACAGGCAGAGTTCTAGGGGAATTCTGCAGCACTGAGCATAGAATTTTGTATTTACCCACATAAAAAACATTTTGCCTTAGAAGTGCTGCAGTTCCTCCTTTTGCCCACTAGAAGCCGCTGTGGCACTAGAACAGCCGGCATGAACGCAGCTGGCTGTTCTGGCACCAAGGAAGCCTCTGGTGGGCAAAAGGCTGAACTGCAGCATTACTTAGGCAAAATGTTTTTTATGCAGGAAAATACAAAATGATGCGAGACAAATGAATTCTGCATGTCCGCAAATGCGCAGAATTCCCCATGGAGTATCTGTTGTAAGAACAGTATCCAAGTTACATAATTGTTAAAGTAATTATGTTCCGTAAGCAGCATAACAAAACAAAAATAAAACCATCTGTAGTGGTATATTACCTGCAGATATTTCAGATCAGGTAGTCCGGGAGGAACCTTTTTCAGTTTGTTGTTTTCTAGATGTATTTCTCGTACATTTGGTATACTGGAAAAACTTCCATTTTCCACATCTTTGATTTTATTGTTTCCCAGTCCCAACCTAGAAATAAAATAAGAAAGCTTAACTGCTGATGCATGGTGATTTATAACAGCATTGCTGAGCATCCTTTTCAATCAAGTTTTGCACACAGGAGTATACAGGAAAAAACTAAAAATCAGAAAAGGAAAAAATATTAATTTTTGCTATAAAATAAATCAGCATTGGTCTATGAAACTAATCTGGAACAAGCAACAGAGGGTCCTGTGGCACCTTTATGACTAACAGAAGTATTGGGAGCATAAGCTTTCGTAGGTAAGAACCTCACTTCTTCAGATGCAAGTGAAGAAGTGAGGTTCTTACCCACGAAAGCTTATGCTCCCAATACTTCTGTTAGTCTTAAAGGTGCCACAGGACCCACTGTTGCTTTTTACAGATTCAGACTAACACGGCTACCCCTCTGATACTAATCTGGAACAGAACATTTGCTCAATTTAGCTCCACTTAAAGGGCAATATTTGGTCAATTGTACATTAGTTATTCAATTGGTATGCAATAGTTATTCTATCAGGAGCAAACATTAAAACAAAACAAAAAATCTGCAATATTTGTATAAATAAACGTTACTCTTTACAAGGACACCATCATAGGACCTAATCACATCGGCCACACCATTCGAGGCTCATTCACCTGCACATCTACCAAGGTGATATATGCCATCTGTGACGTTGTGCAGTCTATATGGTTTTATAAAAATATGATAAGTGAATATAATGTAACTGGAATATGCTTCATGCAAAAGGTCTCTTGTTAGGTATCATTACAAAGTTTATAATCTACTGAGTGTGATCATGCTGTTTGTATAAATGTACCACTCTTGTATCTAAAACTAGAAATTTGAAATATAACTCTGAGGGCCTATTGTCATTATGTAAAGGGTGGGCCATTAATGATGGTCTGGAATCTTGATGACTCCCATTAACCAGGACCATTGTCTGCAGATAGCTGTATTTACCTGTGAGTCTTCCTGTATATGTGTGTGCTGGCAAGTGAGTAATGAAGTCTTGCAGTGACATGTGATCATGTCACCTGAACTGGAATCCATCTTTAACCTGGTGCTTTTCCAGTGAGGTGGGGTGGAAACCCAGAGGGACAAAGGGTTCCCGCCTTAGGCAAAAGATATATAGGGTTACCATCCGTTTCCCCGGACATGTCCGGCTTTTTCAGCCTTAAATGGCCATCCGGGGGGGATTTCTAATGAAGTAGAAATGTCCGGGATTTCCCCTCCTGCGGAGTGCGGCACGGCTGATTGGACGCCTGGCCTGATTGAAAGCCTCTCGCAGCCACTAGGGCCTCTAGCAGCCAGAGTCCCTCCCCCTCTCCCGCTCCCTCCTCACCCACAGAGCAGCGTGGAAGTGTTTAGTCCACGTGGAGCCTGCATTTCTCCCTCTGCCGGGTGATCGGGGGGAGCAGGGCAGGCGGCGGCGGGGTGTGTGTGTGTGTAGAGGCTGCGGGGGGGGGGGGTAGAGGCTGCAGGGCGAGTGGGGAGCAGGGGGCACAGAGGCTGCAGGGGCGGGGGGGGTGCAGAGGCTGCAGGGGCGGGGGGGTGCAGGGGGCACAGAGGCTGCAGGGGTGGGGGGGTGCAGTGGCTGCAGGGCGAGTGGGGAGCAGGGGGCACAGAGGCTGCACGGGCGGGGGGGTGCAGAGGCTGCAGGGCGAGTGGGGAGCAGGGGGCACAGAGGCTGCAGGGGTGGGGGGGTGCAGAGGCTGCAGGGCAAGGAGGAGCAGGGCAGGCAGGGGCATAGAGGCTGCAGGGGCAGGGGGTGCAGGGGCAGGGCAGGCGGGGGGTCCAGAGGCTGCAGGGTGGGGAGGAGCAGGGCAGGCAGGGGCATAGAGGCTGCAGGGGCTGCAGGGCGAGTGAGGAGCAGGGAAGCACTTAGCAACCCCCAACCAAGATCAGAGCGGGAGGGAGGAGGGGGAATGCGGGGTGCTCAGAGGAGGGGGCAGAGTTGGGGCAGGGACTTTGGGGAAGGGGGCGGAGAAGGGGTGGGGTTGGGGCAGGGCCGGGGGCAGGGAAGGGGCGGAGTTGGGGCAGGGCCGGGGGCGGGACCGGGGGCCCGTGGAGTGTCCTCTTTTTTAAATGTTTGAATATGGTAACCCTAAGATATATAAAGGGGTGGAAGAGAACAAGGGGAGAGAGGAGCCATCATGAAGAATCCCCTAGCTATCACCTGAGCTGGAATAAGAGCTGTACCAGGGGAAAGAATTGCACCCAGGCCTGGAAGGTGTCCAGTCTGAGAAAAAACTTACTGAAGCATCTCTGAGGGTGAGATTATCTGTATTCAGTTTGATTAGACATAGATTTGCGCATTTTATTTTATTTTGCTTGGTGACTTACTTTGTTCAGTCTGTTACTACTTTGAACCACTTAAATCCTACTGTCTATATTTAATAAAATCACTTTTTATTTAGTAATTTACTTAGAGTATGTATTAATACCTGGGGGAGCAAACAAGTGTGCATATCTCTCTATCAGTGTTACAGAGGGCGAACAATTTATGAGTTTGCCCTGCATAAGCTTTATACAGGGTAAAACGAATTTATCTGGGTTTAGACCCCATTGGGAGTTGGGCATCTGAGTGCTGAAGACAAGCACACTACTGTGAGCTGTCTTCAGGTAAACCTGCAGCTTTGGGGCAAGTGATTCAGACCCTGGATCTGTGTTGGAGCCAGACAGGAGTGTCTGGCTCAGCAAGACAGGGTGCTGGAGTCCTGAGCTG
The DNA here is from genome assembly GCF_011386835.1 of Chrysemys picta bellii. NCBI lineage: Eukaryota > Metazoa > Chordata > Testudines > Emydidae > Chrysemys > Chrysemys picta. The sequence goes on from NC_088797.1 coordinate 42,412,585, forward strand.
GCAGGGAAAACAGAAGCAGGGGTAGTCTTTTGCACATCGGGTGGCAGCTCCCAAGGGGGTTTCTGTGATCCAACCCGTCACACCATCATGTGCCAGCAATGCCCCTCTGCCATGTACATTGGCCAAACCGGACAGTCTCTACGCAAAAGAATAAATGGACACAAATCAGACATCAAGAATTATAATATTCAAAAACCAGTCGGAGAACACTTCAACCTCCCTGGTCACTCAATTACAGATCTAAAAGTCACAATTCTCCAACAAAAAAACTTCAAAAACAGACTCCAATGAGAAACTACAGAATTGGAATTAATTTGCAAACTGGACACCATTAAATTAGGCTTGAATAAAGCCTGGGAGTGGATGGGTCATTACACAAAGTAAAAACTATTTCCCCTACTGTTACTCACACCTTCTTGTCAACTGTTTGAAATGGGCCATCCTGATTATCCCTACAACATTTTTTTTTCTCCTGCTGATAATAGCCCATCTTAATTGATTAGTCTTGTTAGAGTTGGTATGGCAACACCCATTTTTTCATGTTCCCTGTGTATATATATCTTCCTACTGTATTTTCCACTGCATGCAGCCGATGAAGTGGGTTTTAGCCCACGAAAGCTTATGCCCAAATAAATTTGTTAGTCTCTAAGATGCCACAAGTACTCCTCGTTCTTTTTGCTGAGACAGATTAACATGGCTACCACTCTAAAACCTGACACATTTAAACAAATAGTATACCCAATCAATACGTTTATGCACAATGAAAAATAATATTTTTGTATTGTTATAATATAGACACAGTATCAGGAAAAAATTTTATAGAACTAAATTTATTCATCTTCAGCCTAGTGTAACTCTTCATATCCCCCAAATTCTCAGGAGTAGTTACTGTACCTCACTTTTATTTTCTACTTTCAGATTTCCTCTTCACATAAATTGTCACTCACACTTTAATTTAGTCTCAGGCAGTGACAAGCTGCAGGGCTAAAAATATTGTTTCAAAATGTTATGGGGACAAAACTGAGGAAGGGAAGGACAATGTAAAGCTCTCTTCACTCCCCTCTATTCTAGTTTCTTACATTGAATTGGAAGCCTTGCAAGCAGCTCCCAGCTTAGGTTTCTAAGAGCAAATTCTAAATTCAAAGTTACTCAGCCACTTTTTCAGAGTACCAGCCTTGGAGAGGAACTCTCCTACTTATACTCGCCTGCCGTTTTCCCATGCACTCTCTACTGGGTGCCCTAGTTCCTCCTGTACTAGATGCTGCTTTTTCCCCTTTTCCTCCCTTGTGAAGAACTGCATGACTCCAGCCAGCTCTCCACTTTCTCAGTACCTTGCTCCCCACCTCTTAAAGGAGCAGAAGCTCAGAGGCTGCTTTATTCTTCACTCACCCTCACCCTCCTGAGAGGGGAAAAGAGTACCAGGAAACATTTATGTTGAATCTGCTGAGCAGAAATGTGCCAGCAAAAAGCAATATGATCAATCTGCTGCTGCTTTTTCCCCACACTGCTCAGGAGGGCAATAGATTTCCAGCAGAGGAAATAATCGTGTCAGTTAGGAGACAGTTGGGAGCAGTGATCATGGAGGCAGGGTATGTGGGGATCTGGGAGGAGGTGGTTTGAAGTTAGTTGGTGGAGTAGATTGAACCAGCCAGGTATTTAAAGGCTGTAGAGTCTGAGCACCTGAAGCACTTAGAGTACTTGCTTGAACCTGGTATCTCCTGGCATGCTCCTAGGCACTCTGTCAGACAAAGACTGGTGTTCCATACAGCACTCCAAAAGGTGGCAAATGTAAATGTTCTTCTATCCGTGTTTTCCCTCAACAGTAACATTAAAGAGGCCACAGTTTGGACATCATTGTTCTAATGTAATTACAAAATTTATGTTTTAATCTATTTCACTATACTGTACCCTATCCCAAAAATGATGGAGAAAATCCTGGAAATTTTGACATTCCACCAAGTAGTGCTTCTTGGAGGAATCATTCTACATATTGCATTTTACCTTTGAAGATCTTTGTACCGAATAAAATCCTCAAGTTCAACTGCAGTAATTTTGTTGTCATCTAGATGAAGCTCTAGTAAAGAGGATGGTAGCCCTAAAGGGAAGAAAAATCAATGTAATTTAATTGGTAAAATATTTATATTTATTAAATTCTCGACAACTTCCTCCCTTTTTATTTTGGGGAAGGGTTTGAAAGGTGCTGAGTTTGCTATCTGGATCAAAAAATATAAATGTATGTTCTGTTTTTGATTTTTCTAGACTTCTTCATTTGTAGTTTAAATTGATAGGGTTTGTTTTTCAGAAGAATTGTTGACCTGAATATTTGTTTTTCTCTTTGAAATTTTATAATGAAATCAACAATATATGAACTTTGACTAATTATTCATCATCTGTTTTTAAAAGAAATTAATATATTTATCTTACTCTAGATTAGTTAAATATTCTGGCAAATTGATTAGATATTTTTATAAGTATTTTAATTATAGTGTCCAATATCTTTAGATTTCTGCTGTCTTTCTTTTTAATTATTCTTGTTGGATTTTTGTTTATATGGTCAAACTCTGCCACTGTCACTGATATTGAGTAATACTTTACTCCATGAATAATCTCACTGAAATCCATGTATCTACTTGTAAATAAGGGTGTAAGAATCAGGCCTATAGATGGTACTGGATTGTGCTGCTGTTCAGGTTTGGGAATAATCTACAGATTCTCAGACCAGAGGAGAATCATGCCTAGCATGGATTAAATGTTTTATTAGGCACAAGGGTGCAAGATCACATTTGACTCATAATCATAAGCCTAGGCATAACTCAATATAGCAAGGACATGTGGTTTTGGAGGAGTTTCTGTGTTTTGCCTATCTGAAAAGTTACATGCTCACAAAGAGGCATGATCAAGGAGGAATCATATCCAGTAATTGTCCTCCATGTGGAATCAAAAGCTTGGATTTTTAATGCTTCAACTTCTTGAGAAGCATCTCTGTTAACAAAAAAATAGGTTAAAATTTGAATGGAAAGGAAGTATTACTTGGAAAGTTGATCATTATGTAGGTTACTTGGAAGAGGAATAAAAAAGAAAATAACTGTTATTTCAGATTGACTGACTAAGTACCTGTGGCAGTTTTCAGTTACGACACTCGCTAATTCCCAGGTATTCTTAGACCTGCATGGTTCTTAAGCGTTTGGGAAAGGCTGCCAGAGGAAAGTTAAAGAAGGGAGTTGAATTTGTTGGGAGGCCTAGCCCAGTTTGTTCTCTGGGCTAGGCTGAATTGCTCCTCCTTGCTGTTGGTTTGTTGTTACTGTTTCTGCTGCTTCTTGACCTTAATGAAGGTGGCACACACCATCTGGACAGAGTGGGACAGTGGGAGAAGTGAATCTCCTCAACTACTGAGAACAAGAGAGAGTGTCTACCAGTGCTCAGTAACAGCATGCCAAGGATGAAAAAGGCAGATGGGAAGGATGGGCAGCTACTTGTGATGGAGTGGAGAGAGGGGAACAAATTTAGAACCCATTGGATAGAAATAATTATTTTGAATATTGTAATGTTGTACTACAGAAATTCAAAGAAAAATAATAGGTATGAAATCAGGTTATTCAGGAGAACATTGGTGTGGGGGGAAGATTCTTATTGTACATAGCACACATCTGAAAGTCCTATAGATTATTCGGGCATATCCTTATTAGAAAAAAGAACCCATACCTTTGGGAACTGAGGTCAGTTTAGCTTCTGCAATTCTGATGTGATAGACTGTCACACCTTCAAAAGAACCTGGTTCTATTCCAGCATTGTCCAGAGGATTTGCGCTCATTTCTGCCAAAGCAAGTATTTTATAATTAAACTAATACACATTGCATGTTAATTCTAGTATGTCTAATTATACAGGGCTTACTAAAAGCTACTCTGCTTTCACCTCACTTGTAATCATTCTGACTGTTTTGGTAATTTGATTAAAAAAAGCATGGTTTACATCACTGAGTTTTAAAATTTCTGTGCTATAATTCAGAGGAGATTGTCCTGGGATTATGCAGTTTGTGCATACTTCTTTTTAAATGGCAAATCCCCGCCCCCGAATTCTACATTGCAATACAGTCTAGAGTTCCATGGAATAACCTCACTATGACCATGGATTATAATTGGAATTTTGAAGTGGCTCCTGTTGGCTATGTAGGAGCAGTTGGATGCTGCCTGTTGGCCTCTTTGGAGAGGTACATGTCTCTCACAGTTTTGCCTGAGTAAGGATTGCATGCTTTGACCTGCAAAGTTACCAAAACCAGACCCACTTAGCAGGTAAAGTTAGATAGAGCTGAATTTCAGTTATGTAAAGCAAATAAAAGATGCTTTAATTGATGATGGTGTGTCAAATTTCCTCCACTATAGTTATCTTGCTTTAAAGAGGATCTTCTGTATAAGGAAAATTTGAACAGAAACTACATGTAGGAAACAAAAGTTGCCAGTAACTGTATATTTTCATTTTTGAATCTGAGCCTTCTCCCCCGCCCCCCATCCTGAGTTAGCTTTTCTGTTTTCTCCTGCAGTGAAATCCATGGCATCATAATCAGTTGTCCATGAAATGTGATGTCTGAAATTCAGTAATCAACCTTCATAGAAAGAATAAGTAAAGAAGCTGAGCTGTGAGGGAGCCTACTCATTTGCGGTTGTAGCTGAACCCAAGGTTTTGGCCAGCTGCCTCACAAGACCATTAATATTTGGATGTAGATTAATTTCTTTCTGAATTTAGCTGTTTTTCAAGAACATGTAGCAGTTTAGCATTTTCACCAACTTGTGTTAGTAAAATTGGCAAAATAACACTTTATTAAAAAAGCTAATAAAACTTCTATAATATTTCCATAGTGATTTAGGTCCCAATTATGCAGACATTCTGTATAGAACTCTCATGCTCTTGGAGCTGTGTGTGTAGAATAGCCATGATGTCTCTACTGTATTTACTAGCACGTTCGCCATATTGCTTAATGCAATCCTGAAATACTCTTGTCAACTGGTGACATGCAGTCATTTTAATACTGTTCTAATAAAATGGACTTACCCAAAACATGTAAAGCCTTCATTCCTTGAAATGCTTCCTTTTGTACTTTCTTAACCTTATTATCATGAATCCGTAGCTCTGCTAAATATTTTGGCAGATTTGCTGGGATCTCAGTTAGCTGGTTATGGGATAAGTACAATCGTCGCAACTTCTTTGTTGATTGAAAGGCTTTTGGGTGGATCTTAGATATTTTGTTGTTGTTCAAAGCCAGTGCCTAAGAAAAATGTGAAAAGTAAGAAAACAGTATTAAAATCCAATATATAATCATGCATTTGTGAGGAGAATGGTAAATATTTTTAGTAATTACATATTATTTCATGGAGTAGTAGAAAGGTCTGGCTGGAAGGCACCTTGAGAGGCTTCCAGCCTCCTGCACTGATGCAGGACCAAGTATACCTAGACCATCACTGTCAGGTGTTTGCCCAATCTGTTCTTAAAAACCTCCAATGACTGGGATTACACAACCTCCCTTGAAAGCCTATCCCAAGGTTATCTACCCTTGCCATTAGAAAGTTTTTTTTAATATCTAACAGAAATCCCCTTTGCTGAAGATTAAGCCCATTATTTCTTGTCCTATCTTTGGGTTAACAAGGAGACCAGGACCATGTTTTGAATTCTAATCCTGTCTTCCAAAGTGCTTGCAACCCCTCTCAGCTTGATGTCATCCACAGATTTTTATAGCATACTCTCCAATCCATTATCCAAGTCATTAGTGAAAATATTGACTAGAACAAGACACAGGACAAATCCTAGGTGGACTAAATGTGTCCATCTAGTTTGACAGTGAACCACTGAGAACTACTCTTTGAATTTGGTCTTTCAACCAGTTGTGCACACCTTTATAGTAATTATAGACCACATTTCCCTAGCTTGTTTATAGAATGTCACATGTGTCCAAAGCCTTACTAAAATCAAAATAGATCACAGTTACAGCTTCCCACATCTACTAGGCCAGTAACCCTGTCAAAAAAGTAAACTATGTTGGTTTGGTATAAATGGTATAATTGGTTCTTGAGAGATCCACACTGGCTATTCCTTATAACCCTATTATCTACTAGGTGCTTACAAATTGATTGTATAATGATTTGTTCCAATATCCTTCCAACTATTGAAATGAGTGGTCTATAATTCCGCTGGTCCTCTTTGTTTCCCGTTTTAAAGACAGGTACTATGTTTGCCCTTCTCCAGTCCTTTGAGACCTCACCTGTCTCCATGTGTTCTTGAAGATAATTGCTAACTGTTCCAAAATTGCTTCAGCTAGTTCCTTAAGTACCCTAGGATGAATTTCATCAAGACCTGATGACTCGAATACATCTAACTTATCTAAATATTCTTTAACTTGATCCTTCCCTATTTTGTCTTGTGTTCCTTTCTGCTGGATATTAATATAAACTATGTTAAGTATTTGGTCATTATTAACCTTTTTAGTGAAGACTGAAGCAAAGTAGGTACTAAACATCTCAGCCTTTTTGATGTCATCTGTTATTAGCTCTCCTTCCCTGCTGAGGCAGAGGATGACCTACATTTTACTTGCTCCTAATGTATTTAAATAATGTCTTCTTATTGCCTTTTATGTCCCTTGCTTGGTGTAATTCATTTTGTGCCTTAGCCTTTCTGATTTTGTCTCTACATGCTTGCACTATTTTGTACTCATCCTTAGCAATTTGTCCATGCTTCCACTTTTTGTAGGATTCCTTTTTGATTTTCAGGTCATTAAAGAGTTCCTGATTTCTAATTTAACAAACTTGGAAATGATAACTTGTTTAATAATAATTGAATGCATAAATGCATATTTCAAATAGCTTTTGTTTAAAAACATCTTGCATGTTGTATGTTTTACTTAATCATAAAATCCATAAAAATTGAATTACTCAAAAAATGTACCTAGAACTTGAAGCTTCCACAAGAAGTAAGAGAAAAGTGCTCTTGGGACGCACCAAAGGTGAGTGATTGTGAGAGAGAAGCTAATCTCATATTCTCATGATTGTTAAAGCAAGCTGTGCAATAAATATTTTTCTCCTTTTGCTGATTGTTTACTGTTCAGTGTAGTAAGCAAAATGACATGTCTACTGATGGGGATAAATTGTATGATTTCTGCTTTTTTCTATATTCATTGTTTCAAACATAACATACCAGTGATGCTGTAGTCACATTTTTGAAGACCATAAGCCACTACAGCTAAATATAGTTGGGAAGGCCAAGTAATGAGGAAAGAGTTAGATTTGTTTTCCAATTGGCATCAAAAAGTGCTGCGCCCACATCTTGGACTGGCAGACTGTCTCCATCTAGATTTGTTTTGTTCTTTTATGTTAATTTTTCATTTTTTATAAAACAAATATCCCAACTTAAATTGCTATCTTTCAACACCACCTTTCAATTCCCCATGATTATTGTGGGAGACAAAAAGTGCCTTGGGTGAATGTGGAGAAAGGATGGTGGGCGTATTGTGGAAAGTCAAACAAAGAGGGAAATAGGCAGTATGTTATAGAGATTTGAAGGTTAAATCTTGTGATGTACTGAGAGTCCTCTACTCATGTTTTAGTGAAAGGATGTTGAATGTGCTCAGCACCTTGCAAGAACTGAAAAAAGAGCAAGTAAATAAGTTGTATGAGGTATAATATGGGAAAATTAGGAATTATGGTAAAGAGGAGGAATAAAATATTTTCTCCCCACTGTCATGATCTCAGTTCTTTTCAAGACTTCTAATTGTCTCTGTCTCAGTACTGCTCCCGGAGAGGAGGTTGATGTATTCAAAATGGTTTATTAATGAAAATCTGCCCAGCCAGAATGAAAAGGAATGAGTAAATTGTATATAACAACAAAAACATTTCATTTGTCTTATTTTCCATTATCTTTGAACTCTGATGTACTTAAAATTATTTTTCTGTTAATTTAAACAAAATATCCCTCCTTTGGACAGGTCTCTTAATCTTGCTTTCTCTGTGCTCTTCTAGAAATCATTGCCTCACTAGTTGAGGTCCTGCCATGTGACAGAGTGTGATCAATACATTGTGTTACTTGAGATTATTTTGCACGTCAGATTATATACTTCTATATTTCAGTGTCTTGACTGTTCATGTTTCTACTTTCCACTGCTTCAGAGAGTACTGATGAAATGTTGTTACTATCTGTTACGGGATCCCCGGGGTGCAGCCTGGGACTGTGGGACGGCTGTGCCCCCTTAACTCTCTCTTTGCTTATGCCTTGCTAGTGACCAGCATTAAACCCCTCCAGGTGCGTTTATTGCTCTGTGAAACCACATGTGGAGACCCACACCCAGCTAGATTGCATGAATGCTCCCAGAGCCACTCATGAATCACACAGAGAAAGGCACCAGAGCCAAATCATAGAATATCCGGGTTGGAAGGGACCTCAGGAGGTCATCTAGTCCAACCCCCTGCTCAAAGCAGGACCAATTCCCAACTAAATCATCCCGGCCAGGGCTTTGTCAAGCCTGACCTTAAAAACCTCTAAGGAAGGAGATTCCACCACCTCCCTAGGTAACCCATTCCAGTGCTTCACCACCCTCCTAGTGAAAAAGTTTTTCCTAATATCCAACCTAAACCTCCCCCACTGCAACTTGAGACCATTACTCCTTGTTCTGTCATCAGGTATCACTTAGAATAGTCTAGATCCATCCTCTTTGGAACCCCCTTTCAGATAGTTGAAAGCAGCTATCAAATCCCCCCTTATTCTTCTCTTCTACAGACTTAAACAATCCCAGTTCCCTCAGCCTCTCCTCATAAGTCATGTGCTTCAGCCCCCTAATCATTTTTATTAGAGCATAAGCTTATGCTCTAATAAATTTGTTAGTCTCTAAGGTGCCACAAGTACTCCTGTTCTTCTTTTTGCGGATACAGACTAACACGGCTGCTACTCTGAAACTAATCATTTTTGTTGCCCTCCGCTGGACTCTTTCCAATTTTTCCACGTCCTTCTTGTAGTGTGGGGCCCAAAACTGGAGACACTACTCCAGATGAGGCCTTACCAATGTCGAATAGAGGGGAATGATCATGTCCCTCGATCTGCTGGCAATGCCCCTACTTATACAGCCCAAAATGCCGTTAGCCTTCTTGGCACCAAGGGCACACTGTTGACTCATATCCAACTTCTCATCCACTGTAACCCCTAGGTCCTTTTCTGCAGAACTGCTTCCTAGCCATTCGGTCCCTAGTCTGTAACAGTGAATGGGATTCTTCCGTCCTAAGTGCAGGACTCTGCACTTGTCCTTGTTGAACCTCATCAGGTTTCTTTTGGCCCAATCCTCTAATTTGTCTAGGTCCCTCTGTATCCTATCCCTACCCTTCAGCGTATCTACCACTCCTCCTAGTTTAGTGTCCCCCAGCTCCCAGCACTGTACCTCAGGAATATGCCATCTTGCACTGCTCATATTGAGCAGTGCACATTTATTAATTGGTTCACCACTTCATCAATGGAAAGTGGATATACACTAGCCTCTGCAAACTTGAGCAGATTACCAAACACTTCAAGCAAACTCCCTGGTAAAGATAAAAAGTTAAATAAATTTATTGACTACAAAACATAGATTATAAGTGATAGGCAAAAAGTCAGTCAGTTACCAAAATAAAATAAAATACAAGCACGCAGTCTAAACTCTCAACCCTATTAGACTGGGCAACATTGAGATGAAGCAGTTTTTTTCACCCCACTGGATATTGCAGTCCTTAATATACAGGTTTGTCCCTTAAACCTGGGCCAGCCTCCTGCTGGAGTCTTCAGTCTTCTTCTGAGTGTCTTGGTTGCTTGCAGCATAGGTGGGGGCAGGAAAAAGGCCAAGCATGGGGGCCCTGTTTATACCCTCAGTCCTATGTGCTTGGGGAATACAATTACAGGCATGTCTGGTGGGCATTGTTTAGTCTCCAGGCAAGGTTGAGCTATTCCCCTTGTGTGGCCTCATGCAGGTGAGTCATTGCATTGTAACTCTCTTGTTGGACAATGGTTGTTGATGGGTTGTTTGACACCCTGCCCGTGCATTGGTTACTTTCCTTGCTGCCTTCTCTGGGGAGCTAATATCTGTCTGATTCCCCAACTTACAGCATGTTTTAGTGATAACCATATAACACAATTCTTATAATTTCATATGCATTGATGATACACATATATGGATAGAGAAATGACTTTCAGAAGATCATAACCTTTCTCATGATACCTCACATGGCCTGCTTTATATGCAAGATCACAATTATATATAAATGAGGGATATAGGGGTTACAAGGCACTCCCCCAAGGTACAGAATGTCACATTGTCACTTCATAGTAATTATGAGAAAATCAGACTTGATCTTTTCCCTGTCAAAATAAGGAAATAGATTGAGGGATTTGGTAGGAAATTCTGCTTTTAAAGTATCATTTGCTGCCATTTGTGGCTTTGCTAAAGAAACTAGTGCTCTGACAAGTGGCATGAAGAAAACTTTGTTCTTGATAAGAACTCTGTAGGTCTTGCTAAATGGTCTCAGGTGAACTGACCTGAAAAACCAAATCTTCTTTATTATCAAGAGATTGAGCTTTCAACTAGTGCACAACTAGAGATGTTTAGTAAGGCTAAGATTTAGTCATGGGGATTTTTAGTAAAAGTCATGGACAGGTCATGGTCAATAAACAAATATTCACAGCCCGTGATCTGTCTATGACTTTTACTATAAATATCCCTGACAAAAACTTAGCAGTTCCTGGGGCCCCCGGGGACCCCTGCTCTGGGGAACCCCGGGGACTGATGGCTGGCCGCTTTGGTGGCAGGGGGTGGGGGCGGTCAGGGACCACTGCTGCTCCAGCAGCTCCCGGGCCAGTGGCACTGGTCACTATTCGGGCAGCCCCGGGACTGCTCCAGCAGCAGTCAGTGCAGCTGCCCCCGGGGCTGCCCCAACAGCAGCTGGAGCAGCTGGCCTCAGGGTTTGCTCCAGCAGTCAGCCCCGGGGCCTCCCTAGCAGCCTCCTGGACGTCTCACCCTGGGATCTGCCCCAGCAGCTGCTTGGGCGGCCCTGGGGTCAGCCACGCCGGCAGCTGCAGCTGCAGAGGTCCCAGAAAGTCATGGAATCCATGACTTCTGTGACAGACTCGCAGCCTTAGTAATGGCTCCTGATTTATCTCTGTGTTCTGACACTGGAGGTTAGTATCAGTTAGTGTTCACTTAAATAAAAAAATAGTATGTTCTTCGTTAACTTCCTGTAAAGTTCATACTGATTACACTAAGATTGTATAATACCTATTTTCTCTACTACCCGTGAATCCACAATAAGTAAAAGCTCTACTGATAGACTGTGGAGTAAATTAGATTTGCTAAACTTTCATTTGTTGTTGAGAAACCAAGTGCTATTGGAAAGGATTTTTTCCATCAGTCAAACCTATCTATCCTGTATTTATTACCATGAAATTGGGGGGTCTCTTTTTAAGGTACTCTATGTTGGTCAGTTGACTTTGACTTGACTTGACTTTCATTTTGACTTGACGTGTGGATTTGTTCTTTTCTTTTCTTTTTGTGTATGATGGCTGTCTGTTACATCTAAAAACTGAATTAAGAGACTATTAAAGAAACCAAGATATGCTGCATGATCTGTGAGGAGATAGAAGATATGGGGAAAAAATCTCAAATATTTGTGAAATAGGGATTTTGCAAAAAGCATGTGATTGTTATTTTTGTTTACGATAGTTGTTTATAACAGATTTTCCTGATCTAGACCTCCCAGTCACCCCAGCCCATCCTATTTTGCTTGCACTGCTGGAAGGCAGTATCAGGTACAATCCTGTCACATTGATATATTCTAGTTTTAAAGTGTAATTTTCTCATCATAATTTTTAATCATTTTCATATTATTTTAATTTAGTATGCTTGCCTATATCTTAAAGAATTAATAAGGCAGACAGGATTTTCAAAGGAGCTCAGTGTTGGCCTTACATTGTTTCATTTGAAGTTAATAGGAGTTTTACCATTCACTTCAATGGAAGCAGAGTTAGGTGAGTGCTTTTGAAAATTCCTCCCTGACATCTGCTTCACATGTGGGATTAAGTTTATGGCTGTTGGTTACAGTTCTTAGATGGGGAGAGTGGGAAATTTGTCTTATAGTCAGTTAAAACTGAGAGAAATTTCTCTCTGGGTACTTAAAAGCTTAAATGTATTTTCCCTGCCCATGGCATGTGTCTGGATGTTGTGAGCTCCATGTAAACTGACAAGATTGCAGTCTGTAACGTGTACGCACCCAGAGTTGAAGACATCAAAATATTTTATTCTAATTCATCTAAATTATTGTAGAAGGAAGGACATAATTTATATAAATAAATAAAATCTCAGAGTTGCCTAAATATGACTGAATCAGAAAATAACAAACTTACATAAAGTGATGTGAGTCCTTTGAGATCATTTTCCTTGACCTCTTTAATTTTGTTGTTTTGAAGGTCTATCATGCGAGTATCAGGTGGAATATTGCTTGGTATTGAAGTCAAACCTATTTAGTGTTAATGATAAACAAAAATATATATAAATACCTATTATGTTGATATACAGTAAACCATTAACTGCTAAGTAGGACAACACAATGAGAATGTAAATATGTGGTTTTTAGCTCTGCATTGAATATATATGTTGTTAGGTCAGTTTAGCTTATAATTTTAGCTTTTAAAAAAAATTCATATTTTTATACAAAGCTCAACATCAGCCCACAATTCCATTTTTTTCAGTATACCATTGAAACAGTTTCTTTTTAAAAGAATAAAATTCATCTGTCATTTTCCCAAAAGTTTGTAGCATCCTGTTAAAGTGTAGGCACCAGAAAGTGAAAATGAGTACGAACTGACTGTATAAAATAAAAAGTTAAACTGACTAGTCTATTTTCAACATCCAAGCTTCATAAAGAACAAAAAGTAAACAATAATACTTAAACACATTTCTAATTCATAGATCTCAAAGCATTTTAGAAAAACAGATAAGCATTTTTTCTCCGTTTCACACGTGGGTAAACTGTGAAACAGAGGTCACACTGAGTTAGAATAGAGCCCAGCTCTCTTGACTCCCATGCTGGTACCTTTCTATACAGGACATTTTAAAATAACCAGATTTATCTTGACTTTCACTTTCAGTAAAAAATAGTTTGTTAGGGTTACTCAAAATAAAATGTACACATCCTGTTTGCTTGTTAAACTAAATGGTTCTGGTTAGAAAAGTTACAATAAAGTGGCTTCATGGGATTCAATAATTCAGTGGATCCATATTATGTAGGATCAGTTTACAAGTCAAAATCTGATTTTTAAACAACGATTAGTATATAATCTCTACCTTTGATTTGAAATTCAAAAGTGGTCTTTATTTCTCTTTGTTAACTATTGATTTATAAGGCAGAATTGAATCTGGTGTGTTCTTCCATAGTACTTTGTGTTCTTCAGAATTAAGAGGAGTAAAAACTACTATTTGTCAGTAAAATTAGTAGATATGACATTAAATACAGAGTGGAAGTTACATTGAGGAGAAGTAAAGTGGGGTGTGGAGGGATTTTTCATGGGCCTTCTGCATTGCAATGAATTTCACTTTGGATGTTTAGATTTATCATTTAAAAAAAGAACACATTTAAAAATCGGATCAGTCCCACTTTTTGTATTTGGAAATACCTGAGTTCAGGGTTTAGTTTTGTTTTTTGCTGCTCCAGTTAATGATCTTATTGTCTTCAGCTTTGGTTGCTAACTGTCATGAATAGGCAAATTCTGAGGATTTCTAATTGTGCCTTTTTAAACTTGAGTTTGAATCCCAAAATAATTTAAATTAACTTGAGCGATATATACTTCTTTATTAAACATAAAATGGAAGTTTAGAACAACAGCATGCAATAAGAAATATAATCTTATCCTCTATAGAAAGCTCACTGTCAGACCTGGTTTGGCCTCCATCCCATTGCACATATATTATATGAGACAAAGGCTGTTGCTTGCAGCTCTGGACCCTCTGTTCCTCTGTCCCCACTTCCTCCCATCCAGGGTCTGGAGAAAGGCCTATCAGGGAAGGATGGGAAACTAAGCAGGAACTGACAGGAGATTCCAGATAGGAGAGAGTTCAGACCATGGCCTCAGGAAGGCAGTGGGGAAGAAGAGGGTACAGCAGTCCTACAGTAGAGTCCAGACAGCTGTACTTGTTCTGGGGGAGGAAGGTGTAATTAATATGGAAAGGGCTGAAATAAAGGTTGTGGCATTCCACAAGAGCTCTCCCTACTACCTGGTTCCAAATGGCCTGTTTTTAATGACATGTGCCATAATTGACAAATGTATAATTATTTTAAATATAAAATCTTGTTTATGGATCTTTTCTAAATGTTTGAATTTAATAAAACAGTTTTGCAACCTGTAACAGGGCCCCCAACCACAATTACCCTGTTACAGATTGCAAAAGTTGTTTATTTTGTTCAGATAATGAGGAAAACATCCATAAAAATAGGTTGAGAATTGTGGCATGAGAAGAGCAGATGTCCTGGCAGAGATGGGTGTAGGAGGTGGAGAGGGTGAGAATGGAGGGAGGTCCATGGGTGAGGCAAATGTCACCAGAGATAAGGAGAGGGATCTGGATGTGGGAGGATTTGTGTTGGCAGGAGGAGTGGGCAGATCAGGATGGAAAGCGGAAGAGTAGGCAGAGCTGGTGGAAATGATAGAGGGGTGAGGGTAACAAGGGAGAGGAAAAGGAGTCAGTGGAGGGAATGGGGAGGGGGGATTTTAAAAAAAAAACTTTTTCTTTAAGAATGCCCAATTTTGTTATAAACTCAGGTTAAAACAACCCATTGGTATCCTTGAATTATGTAAATCCTAACAACAAAGACTTACACAGATAGAGACTATGGTCATTCATTTTAGAGACTGTGATCCTTATGTACTATATTATATATCTATGAATCTTAGTGTTATTAACATATTTTCCTTTGGTCAAAATGTCATCATTATGGTTATGCTATTCAGTCTTAACCTAAACAAAAAAATGATATTCTTTCCATGTTCTTGCATCATAATTTCCTTGTGGCTGATTTGTGGCTTCTTTGTCTCTTGTCATCCTTTTCTGTTCTCATGTGATCTACCACTCCGCAAATCAAATACTTTTTAGATATAAACTTTTACGGGAGAGAGGTGTAGGGACTTGTCTAATACAAATACAAGACATTGAACATTTGATACAGGTCATATTCTGTCCTCATATACTTTGGCACAATTTCAATTGAAATAAAGGAAATATGTGAAGGCAGAATGTGTGTCTGAAAATTTTAGGAACATAAGAGTTCTTATGTTTTGTGGGCATTATTCTCTCATCGTTGGATTGAAATAATCTTGTTTACAGATGGGAAAGCAAATCTTTGTCTAAATAAAATAGCATTTTATAATTAAGGAAATGAGTTTTATGTAGTCTAAATTGCTTACCAACTTCAACTACATTGATACAAGTCAACCCTCACACAAGGAGGTTGCACTGATTTTAATTACATCAGTTTCTAAACTGGTGTGAACAAATCGGTATAAGCTGTGTGTGTAGACAAGGCCTCAGGGAGAGAATTTCATAGATGATATCCTTTGGAAATCTGACTGAAACAATCTAGTAGTAAAAAATTAGTCTCCTTGAAAATGAATACTATTTTATCCCTCAAAACATGATTTGTTTCATAAGTTCATAATTCATGGAAGTGCAGAATTCACGTTCTTTAAAATTTTTCCAAAGAATAATTCCCATGATAAACAGACATGCAGATTTATTCTTACCAAGGTCAGAGCAGTGGACAACTCTCATATAACACTGACATCCAAAGGGACATACTGGAAATATGTCAAAAGGAACTTGTGGAGGAATTGGTCTTCTAGTTGGAAATAAAGAATTATCATCGTCATTTTCATCTTCCATATCTTGCAGCATCATATGCTTTAATGTAAAGTGTGAAAGGCCAATGAAATGTTTAGCAGAGCACAAACCCAAGAAGAGAAGCAACATATATTCTTTCATGTCTTCTCACGGAGAATAACTAATCTGGGGGTGGGGGGAAAGAACAAAATATAGCCAAAGTTAGAGAATGTAGAACTGCAAATAACTTCTTCATACTTCTAGTTTAATTAATCTCTTGTAACACTCTTTGGCCATAGCCAAAAATGATTCTTACAAAGAATAAGAATGAAGTTGCAGAATAGTTGATGCTTATGCAACAGTGAAGGAGTTTATTGAGCTCAATTAAAAGGTCACTTGATAATGCACTGAAATAGGGTTTAAGTGTAGTACAGTGGGCTCTAGACTTATGAGACACATATTGTATGTGAGTTTTGTAGCAAAACTTGTTACAAGTTTTTAGGATATGATCCCAGTTTATTAATCATCTGATGGCTGTTAGCATTAAAATGCAGTATATTTTAAACAGATTTACTGTTCCTATTACAGTTAGAAGGATGGGAAATATTTATATTAGGTATAAAATGCATCCATCAGAACATTCTCTGATCATGTGCTCAAATTTGAGGTGGGGAAAAATCTACAGTTGTAAGTTCTCAAACTCAGGATCAACTTGCCTCCTGTCTTAGGTATTCAGATCTAAAGATTCTTCTTTGAGTGCTTGCTCATACCGATTCCAATTAGGTGTGCGTGCGCCGCGTGCACGATCGTCGGAAGATTTTTACCCTAGCAACACTCGGTGGGTTGGCTGAGGCGCCCTTATGGCGCCGGATATATGCCCCGGCCGACCCAGCGCCCCCTCAGTTTCTTCTTTACCGCCCATGACGGTCGTTGGAACTGTGGAGCGCGGCATAGCTGATCTCCACTTCCCTAGCTCTTTGCTCGTTTATACCTGTAGATAGTAGTTATAGTATAGTTATTAGTAGTTTAGTTTTGGTAGTTAGTGCATATAGTAATTGGAGGTAAGGGGCTTCTCCCCTTTCCTCCTTCCCAGTACCCGGGTCCATGCCTAGGTCTCCGGGTTTCAAACCCTGCTCGGCCTGCCTCAAGCCGATGCCTATGGGAGACCGCCCACGACTCTTGTCTGAAGTGCCTGGAGGAATCCCATCAACCAGATAAGTGCAGCATTTGTAAGGCATTCAAGCCTCGGACAAAAAAGGAGCGAGACTTTCATTTGAAGCAGTTCCTCATGGAAGCAGCACTTAGCTGGGCATCCTCGGCCCAGCGCCGTCGGTGCGAAGCACGCCTCTGGCGCCAGATCGACCCGGCACCGGCAAAGACTCCCGACACCGGACATCTCCGGCACCGCTACCAGCGTGGCACCGCTCGCTGTCTCCAGGAACCAAGAAGCAGCACAAGCAACCTGCTGCTCCTGTACAGTTGCTGGCACTGCCAATACCCCCCTTGGAGCAGCATCCCGTGCCGCCCTGCAAAGGCTCCAACTCCGGCGCCATTGAGTCCGGTGCACATAAGCTCCCCGGTGCGCACCGTGGTCGAGCTCGGCCTGCCTTCCACCCTGGAGACTTTCTCCACTTCTCATGACCTGATCGCGCTCACTGAGCTGGGACCATCACAACCTTCAGTACCGCTGGTGTGGGCTGTTCCATCGATAGGCAAGCCCTCCAGGATGCGCCCTCCATCGCAGAGCGAGAAGGGTCGGCACTGATCTCGGTCCTGGTCCACGTCACTGTCCCTATCCAGGCGCTGGTCTCCGCCACGGCACCGCTCGCAGTCCTGGCACCGATCTCGGTGCCGGTCGTACTCGCGGGGCCACTCCACCTCAAGATCTCCTTCCCGGTACTGGTCCAGCTCCCGGTACCGATCCCGGCGCCGGTCTCCTCAGAGTCGTTCCTGGCGCCGCTCCGCCCGTAGATTTTCTTTGAGGTCCAGATCTGCCTCCCGGCACCGATACGACTGTTGGTCCCGGTCCAGGTCACGGTACCGCTCAAGACCACGGCGCCGCTCTCCATCTCCGTGGCGCGGGCCAACAACGCATGACAGTGCTACGCAGCATGAGCGATCGGCGCCACCTTGACCTTCCCTACCCAACTTGAGGTCGTCCCAAGCGGAGAGTGGCTACCACGTCCATGACCAAGATGCGGACAGAGCTAGCCAATGGCACGACGAGGGTCAGGATCCTGCTCAGGGATCCCCACAATGGTCCTTTTGGACCCCTTGGGCATACCATCAAGCCCAAGGTGTCCCATCGGGAGCTTCTCGTTCTGCCCACTCGGAACCCCGGGTTCCAGAGGCCACTGTCAGTCGCCCTCCCCCAGGGGGCTCGGAGGCAATGGCCCTACCCACAGCTCAGGCCCATGCCCCTAGCATGGAGGACCTAGGGCAGCCGGACTCCCCCCTCCCCCCCTCAGCAGGACTTGCCACAGGACCCATTAGTCCCGGGCGTATCCTCCTCGTCCTCACCTGATGAGGCGGTGGTGGGCACGTCCTCCTCTGGCCCACCACCTATAGACCTCCATGGGCACCAAGACTTGCTTCGTAGGGTGGCCCAAAACATGAACCTCCAGGTGGAGGAGGTGGTGGAGGTCGAGATCCTGTGGTGGACATTTTATCTGCTGATGCCCCCGTGCATATAGCCTTGCCATTTATTCGGACCATCCAGGCTAATGCCAATACAATCTGGCCATTTCCGGCGTCTATTCCTCCCACTGCCAAGGGGGTGGAGAGAAAGTACTTGATCCGCTCCAAAGACTACGAGTACTTGTACATTCACCCCCAACCGTGCTCCCTCGTTGTACAGTCTGTTAATGAGAGGGAAAGACACGGTCAACAAGCTCCCGCGCCTAAATCCAAGGACGCTAGATGCCTGGATCTATTCGGGCACAAGATCTATTCGACTGGTGGCCTACAACTCAGGGTGGCTAACCAGCAGGCCCTCTTGAGTCGGTATAACTATAATACCTGGAACTTGATGGGGAAGTTTAAAGAGCTGGTTCCTCAGGAGTCCAGGGAGGAGTTTGGGGTCTTGCTGGAGGAGGGCAAGAAAGCCAGGACATCCTTGCAGGCCTCAATAGATGCGGCAGACTCGGCGGCTAGGACTCTAGCCTCGTGGCTGCAGGTGTCCGGTCTTCCACCGGAGCTGCAGCAAACAATTCAGGACCTGCCCTTTGATGGCCAGGGGCTATTTTCAGAAAAAACTGACTCCAGAGTCTGAAGGACAACCGGGCCATCATGCGCTCATTGGGCATGCATATCCCAGTGATGCAACGTAGGCCCTTCCGACCCCAACCGCAGCGCACCTACCCTAACCCCCAGCCGAGACGGGACTTCTCCAGAAGACAAAGCCGCGGTGGTCGGAGGAGGCCATCTGGTCCTCAGACTGGCCAGAACCAGGGTCCCCCCAAACCATCGGTGGGGCCCAAGCAAAACTTTTGAAGGTGCGCCCGAGGGCGGAGCACCAGTCTCCTTTCCGGATCCTGTCCCACCTTTTACCAACAGCCTCTCCTATTTCCTCCCTGCGTGGTCCCGCATAACGTCAGACTGCTGGGTCCTACGCATGGTGGAAAGTGGATACCGACTTCAATTTGCTTTGTCCCCCACTTCCCATCCTCCCTGTCCCTCTTCAGGGACCCCTCTCACGAGCAACTCCTTCCACAGGAGGTACAGATGCTTCTGGCTATCAGAGCTATAGAGGAGGTTCCAAGGGAACTGAGGGGCAGGGGGTTTTACTCCCGCTACTTCCTAATCCCCAAGGCAAAAGGGGGGCTACGGCCCATTCTGGACCTGCGCGGACTCAACAAATTCATGGTAAAGTTGAAGTTCCGCATGGTTTCCTTGGGGACCATTATTCCTTCCCTGGATCCTAGAGACTGGTACGCTGCCCTCGACATGAAGGACACGTACTTCCACATAGCATCTACCCACCTCACAGGCGCTTCCTTTCCTTTGTGGTCAATCAACGACACTTCCGGTTCACCGTCCTCCCCTTCGGCCTATCCACGGCACCAAGGGTATTTACAAAGTTTATGGCTGTTGTAGCTGCCTCGCTCCGTCGACATCGGATCCAAGTATTTCCGTACCTCGACGACTGGCTCATTCGGGGCTGCTCCGAGCTCCAGGTGCAATCTCATGTTCCATTTACCATGAGCTTGTTCAGACAGCTGGGCCTGCTGTTCACTGTCCAAAAGTCCACTTTGCAGCTGACCCAAAGAATAGACTTCCTCAGAGCAGTTCTGGATTCAAATCTCGCCCAGGCGTGCCTACCGCAGGCCCGCATCCAGTCCATGGCGACCATCATCCAGGGCCTCCAAAGCTTCCCGATCTCGACAGCACGCATGGGTCTCGGTTTACTGGGTCACATGGCTCGGTGCAGCACGTGCTCTTGGGTAGCAGAAAGCCCTCTACTAGGTCCATCTATCTGGCCAAGTGGAAGCGTTTCTCCTGCTGGTGTGCCCTGAGCAATACTGCCACTGGAGGTGCCAGTACCTACCATCTTAGACTATCTCTTGTCGTTCGCAGGGCCCTCACCTTTTACATCGAATGAACGAAACCTTTTAGGAAGACGATCCAGCTGTTCGTAGCGGTGGCAGACCGGATGAAGGGCCTCCTGGTCTCCACCCAGCACATCTCGTCCTGGATCACATCATGCATCCGTGTGTGCTATGACTTGGCTGGTGTCCCAACTACGCACCTCACTGCCCACTCTACTCGGGCGCAAGCTTCATCCTTCACCTTCCTGGTTCATGTACCCATACAGGAGGTCTGTAGGGCAGCAACTTGGTCATCAGTGCATACCTTCGCTTCCCACTATGCGATAGTGCAGCAGTCCAGGGGTGATGCTGCATTTGGTTCAGCGGTCCTTCACTCCGCGACATCACATTCTGACCCCACCGCCTAGGTAAGGCTTGGGAGTCACCTAATTGGAATCAATATGAGCAAGCACTTGAAGAAGAAAAGACGATTACTCACCTTTGTAACTGTTGTTCTTCGAGATGTGTTGCTCATATCTATTCCAAACCCGCCCTACTTCCCCACTGTCGAAGTAGCCGGCAAGAGGGAACTGAGGGGATGCTAGGTCGACAGGGGCATATATCCGGCGCCATAAGGGCACCACTCCAGGGGGAGCCTTAGCCGACCCACCGAGTGTTGCTAGGGTAAAAATCTTCCGACGATCGTGCACGCAGCGCGTGCACCTAATTGGAATGGATTTGAGCAACATGTCTCAAAGAACAACAGTTACAAAGGTGAGTAACCGTCTTTTCCTGGTAAAAGCCCTGCACCTATTACTATTGTTACAGTGGTATATAGGGAAAGAGTCGATCTTTTATGTGACAAAGATCCAAATTGTATAAGTCTGTATTGTTTAAAATCGGAGACTTAAATTGTACCTGTAAGTTAACTGTAAGGCAATTCCCATCACTGGGAACAGAAGTAATATTTTTATTTGTGTTACAGGAGCACCTATAGGCCCAAACCCCAAGATAAGGGCCCCATTGTTCTTGGGGCTCTACATGGACAGAGTCATAGACAGTCTGCCCTGAAAAGTTTACAATCTAAATAGATAAGACTTATTGTTGTAATGTATGGCTGATCCAAGTGCAGTCCCATGTAGTAATCCAATGCAGAGGTCCTAAAGATGTTGATCAGTTGGGCTATATCCACATCAGAGGAATGGTCAGACATATGCAGATTAAAAAGTATTTTTTACATTACTACTGCTATTTAGGAATCCAGAAACACTCCCAAATTTCAGACCGTGTCAACAAAATGCATATATCTTGCTGCAAAAGCAGGGACAGATGTTAGTTCACCATGCCTGTTAATAATATCTAATAAATAATTTCTGGATTTACCTTGTGCCAGATTGCTCTCATCCACTCCCCTTGACTAATCCTGGGGAAAGCAGGGAGTCTGTACCATTCAGGCCTGAGCCTTGAATCATCTGTGAATTAATGCCAATGCAATCCAGATCTCTTGACAATTTCTCCCAATGCACACCATTTAAATTGAACACATCGGGTGATCGAATAGAACCCTGTGAAATTGCCAGTAAGGCTGATGAGCAATTGCTCAGCAATATCTTTTCATAATTCTATTTAAGGTAACATTGCAACTACTGAATTTTATCCCAGTTAGATTCTTCAAGCAAATGAACAAAACATTGTGGCCAATAGTATCAGACTGAAGAGAGCTCTAAAATAATCAGCCTGGACACCTAACCTCTCTCCAAGGCTGTAAGAAAGTAATCAACGATTGAAGCAAGTGCAGTCTCAGTTCCATGCCCAGAGGAAAATCGTATTGACATGGATCAGAGAAATTGGAGAATTCCAGATTGTTTCTCTACAGCCTTCTTAATAACCTGCCCATAAACAATAATTGTCAAGGTTGTCACTATCCACATGACTTCCTGAGCATGGCTAAACTGCTTGTCTAAGGAGAGCTAATCCCTTTTCCCAAAGAAAACATTAATGAACAGTCAACAGTAGGTCCAAAACCCTTTATCAGAGTTTATTAATAACAGGGGAAATGGTTCTATCTGCTAGAGATGTGGCTGAAACTCCTCCAGCACATTAGAAATCTTGCAAGCAAAACTGGCAAAAATTAGACACTATGTTAGGAATATAGGAATTATCGGGAATATAGAAATTGCTTCTGACAGTATACATTACCAGATGCTTCATATTAGACAATTATGGATTATGGGATAAATTTGATTTGTCCCCGCCTAACATGGATCAGCTACCATGGATGTAGCCAGTGTTGTTAGAATCCAATCAGTTATGTTCACAGTGACTAAGAAGCAAAAGTTCTTTGCAAATAGAAACTATCTGGTTTAATCAGAATTTTTTTTGCAGTTCAAGACTTTCTAGATGCTACAGTGGAGGTGAAGAAAGTGTTTTTCTCTTGTATCTCAGCCATGGCATAGGATTTCAAAAACTCTCTCTGCTGCAATCAGTCAGACTCAGAGTATGATATTCACCACTGGCTCTTTGATTTCATCCTTACGTGCTTGCTCTCTCTCTAAACCCTTCATCCCCCCAGGTGATCTGTGAAGATAGTATATACAGGTAGGGGAATTCAGCGGACAAAAGACAATCATATTTAGTCACTAGGCTGTTAATAGAGTGGCCCTCAGATATATGGTAAATCTCTCATAGAAAATTCAAACCTAACTGGGTCCACCAATCTGCTTAGGTGGATCTAGGAAAGAGGTACTCCAGTCCAGGAGCAAAGATAGCTTTGACTTGAAACTGAAGAAGGCAGCATGGTCTCGTTGTTTAGAACATAGCACTGAGATTCAGGAGGCCCGATTTTTGCTCTAATTGTCCACTTACTAGGATATTTAGACTTAATTTGAGGAGCTGGGTGTATGCTACTGTATTCTATGTAGAACACAAGAGGCACTGCTGTAAACTTTGTTATGCATATCCTGTTTATAAGATAATCTCTTTTTGGGATGTCATAGAATTCTTTTGGGAAATGTTGGGTGGATGTAGATCCTTGTTTGATTGCTAAATTAAATGTTTGTCAATTTATGGCTAAAGATTCTCTTGATGCAGGCACTTTGACACTGTTACTTCTGTCATTTTCTACTTCTAGCTTTGGGAAAGTGAGTGCACTCACTTATACAGGTGTGTTGCTTTGGCCTATGCTAAATTCCAGTTTTGTGTTTTTGTTGTTTTGCATTGTTGCTTTTAATTTACTTATATGAGACGTGTGTGTGTGTGTGTGTGTGTCAGGATGGTCCAGTGGTTAGGGTGCTAACCTAGCACATGGGAGGCTTTGGTCCTATTCCCTGCTTTACTGCAGCTTCCTCTGTGACCTTGGGCATATCACTTAGGCTATTAACTCAAATTGATTTCCTAGTGAATCTGGGCCTTAGTGTCTCTGGCCTGGCTTTCTAAGTTTTGGGGGGGAGGGATAGCTAAGTGGTTTGAGCATTGGCCTGCTAAACCCAGGGTTGTGAGTTCAATCCTTGAGGGAGCAATTTGGGGATTTAGTTGGGGATTGGTCCTGCTTTCAGCAGGGGGTTGGACTAGATGACCTCCTGAGGTCCCTTCCAACCCTGATATTCTATGAAACTGTGTTTTAAGCATTACATTAATTATACTGGAAGTAACTTCATAAATCCCAGGGAATATAAAAATTATTATGCTATAAAGTAGGGGGGTATCAGGAGTACCCATTCTTATTCTCCCTCTGAAACGGATGTATAACTGACAGAAATGTCAGTGGGAAGTAGCACGTGTTTAGCAATTGGCAAATAAATTCCATTTGAAATTTCAAATGTTTTTGTGGTTGTGAAATTCTGCATTTCACAATGAAGAGGTATTGAACATTTTCTGCAAAAACATTGTAATTCTTTAGCTCAGTTCTAACTTCTTTACTACCTTTTGTGTCTGCTTAAATCCCAGGAGATTAATATAAATGCGCCAAATGTTTTAATCCAGCCATTTTATGAAATATTTAAATATCTAACTATGTAATAAAGTATGTGAAATGGGTTACTGTTGTCAAGATAATGTATACCCTCAACAGTTCTCATACTTACTAATTGACCAGAACACTGAGGGGGAGATTGTACCCAGATACAGCTGGGGTGGGGAAGGGCACAAGAAGCATTTCTTCTACTTGCACCAACTGCATAAAGTCCCTGTGCTTCCCTGACTTCAGAGAGTGCTCCTGCGCAGCACCTCCAGGAGCACAAGCCACCCCAAATTTAAGGGTGGGGAAGTAGAGGGGGCTGTGTGCTCCAGCCCCAGGCAGGAAGCTGTTGGGGGTGCAGAAAGCATGCCCAGCACTTAGACACACTGCAATGGTAATGTTTTCCTTGCACATCCTGAAGGTCTAGAAGATATTGTGCCTCTACAAACTCCCCTTGGGACGCAGTTGAGCCTCTATGATTTGGAATTCTAAAGTTTGTCTGTTTTATCCCAAACCTCAGGTTGCCAGATACCATACAGAAGAGATCAACTCTTCTTTTTTATGCATTTGTTAGTGTGGTACAGTACTTGGTATTTCTAGATTATTACATAAATTTTATGATAAACTCTTAATGTTATTTTAATGTGACTAACACCATTCAGATGTAATAAAACTTGGATTCGAAATTCTGTGTAACAGTACAGTAACTTCATAATATTAAATAGTAAATGTGCATTACAAGAGAAAATATAATAAATCAGTTTGGGGGCATAAAGATTATTTGAAGGCCCTGGTAAGTATGCATAGGTTCAAAGAAAAACATTGAAATTACTCTATGGCTAGATTCCAGCAGCAGAAAACGACAACATGTGATCGTTGTTTTCTTATAAGTCATGACACTAAAGGAGTTAACAGGAGAGTAGTCAATACTTAGTCCTTTTAAGAGCCATGTTTAGAAAGAGCTGCTGTTAAGGTAGTTTGATGAAGGGAGGCAAGTTTCCTAGAGCATTGTTTCTGAAAAGGAAATGTTTAAATGAGCCAGGAATAAAACATTGGTTTTGCTTGAAGACAGGCAGGGAAAATCCTTGTGTTCATTAGTATCACAAATCATTACTCTGTGCAGAGCTTTTGTCCAAAGAAAGGCAAGATAATAAGTCTTTTGACCGCTATATTTAAAAATAGTTTGGCTTCTATTAGTCATTGTTCCTTCCCAAAAATAAATGGTTTTATATTTTAACTCTTTGTGTTTCTTTGGATTAATGCTTAAGAAAAATAAAATGTACCAACTTTCTGAATAAGAACATCTAAGAAACTAAGGCATGGTCTAGAAAATACAGCATTATGTTAAAGATATACAGTGCATCTATGAGAAATGCAATCTTAAATAAAATAGCAGAGATATTGGTTTTTATTTTATTGATTTTGAATAGTCTACTTTACTTGTACCTTGAAAGTTAGATGAACATTAATCTATGAGCATTTATGCTATTTTCACTTATGTAAACATCTATTCTGTTCACTTTTTAATTTTTGTTTTTAAATCATTTTCTGTTATGTTTGATAAAATAATTTTTTCATTAAAATAACTTTTAGAAGTATATTAATTGTAAGTAATGATTATAGAACAGGGCTGTGCATACATTAAAATAACAAGGAAAGATTTATCATATATTGCTTTAAATATTTACATGACAAAATAAATCACTTCTCTTCTTTTTATAAGGTTGATTACTGTTTGCTTATCCAGCTCGAGCACTATTGCTTTTACTCCATTTGATTCTAAAATTTCCGTAACCTTGAAAATATTTGAACTACAAAGTATATTATGAAAAATATTTTTACTTCATAAATGATTTAGTACTGCAAAGCACTTATTTACCTAACAGTGTTATCTTCATATACTAATTGAAAATACGTTGCTTAATTCTGTACTGCTGTTTAAATGGGAATAGATACAAAAATGTAACATACCTGGAAAATGTGGCAGTCCTTCCAAAAGCAGTGATAATCCACCTAAGAGGTTTATTTCAAATTTTTTAATTTTAAGAAAGTATTAACAAACTTGTGTTGAGTGCTGTGAAATTGAGAGTGGGCATTACAAGAAAAAATTCAACTTGAAAAGTTCCTGATCTGCCTGGCACCTTGGATGATACTTGAGTAAACTGCTTCTACAGATTAGCCCATCTTAGTACTGAGGAAAGACATTAAGACTTGTTACTACTCATATGGTTTTCATCACTGCTTGTATCACAGCCAAAACTTCTAACTTAACTCGAGACGTCTAGTAGAAGACTTGGTAAAACCTGAAGTTTAATAATGGATGGCACCTGGCCATTGGAAGTACAGTGAAGTCCATTCAAATCCATTCTTGATATCAGAACAAACTTTTTAAAAATAATTTTTCAGTGCATCATTCCTTATAGTGTGTGTCATTTACCAAAATGTGAACACACATCCATTCAAAGAATAAAAATTGATGATGATCAGCAAGTTATCAAATCTATTCAAAGACTAAAGCTGTAAAATTAATACACTGCTTATTCTTTTATGTAATTGTATATAGATAAGACATCTTACTTACAGTAAATACCTAGCAACAGGCCAAGTGTACACCAGACTTTCTGATTAAAAGCCTACATTATATTATTAAATACAAGTAGGATGACCAGATGTCCCATTTTTATAGGGACAGTCCCGTTTTTGGGGACTTTTTCTTATATAGGCACCGATTATCCCCCCACCCCCTGTCCTGTTTTTTCACAGTTGCTATCTGGTCACCTAAATACAAGGAACAAAGTGTATGCGTTGTTTAAAACAGTAATTTTTTTTAGCAAGTTTCAAGGATGGTGGTCATTAATGGGAACATTGGAATAAATACCTATTGCTGGAACTTGCTTATGTTAACATCAGTCCAGTTGCAATATGTAGTTGGGGGGAGGGATAGCTCAGTGGTTTGAGTATTGGTCTGCTAAACCCAGGGTTGTGAGTTCAATCCTTGAGGGGGCCACTTAGGGATCTGGGGCAAAAATCAGTACTTGGTCCTGCTAATGAAGGCAGGAGGCTGGACTTGATGACCTTTCAAGGTCCCTTCCAGTTCTAAGAGATAGGTATGTCTCCAATTATTAATATTAATGTTATAATCATGATTGGCGCTATAAGTTTAAGCTAGGTCTGTGAAAAATAGAAACGCTTTACATTATTCATACTACAGCATCCATACTAATATAGTTAGAAGCAGGGTTATATGCTGCTTATCTTTATCAGATTGTCTATTTAAAGTGATATGACACTAATGTGAGTTGCCTATACTGCAGTTTGCATAGTCAACGTAATTAATGGCTTATATCTCTAGGTTTAGGACAAATTCAGGATTTTCATTTATCCAGTTTTATAGATGTTACTTTGTCATTACTAATGTAAATAGCGCTTTTTAATGTTACAATTCCGATAATCTTGCAAGAGGAAAAAAAAGATTAAAAATTCTAGTTCCTTTCCATCCTGATAAAATGTTTGGATGGCAAGGAATTATAAGTTCATGTTGATGACATGTTGATAAGGTTCCAGATTTGTTTCAGTAGCACTAGTTATTTTATCTACTGTATTTTTAAGGGGGAAAAGAAGCAGATATGCTACACTAACATTTCCAATCTGAAGTTACTGTAATAAAGAAAATAAGGCTTGTGTTGCTCATTGCATTGTTCTTTTTTGTATGTTCCAGATTGACTAGGGTAGATGAGTTATACACCTATTATGGATCAGTATTTCCCAAATAGTGAAATTACTTTCATTAACAATCAAAGTCCCACACCAAAAGTTCAAAGATACTGCTTTTAATATTTCAGATGTGTAGTTCTAGATTTCAAAATGCTATCAGCATTAGAACAACCTTCCTAAGGAAATATGTTGCCTGTGTATTGAATGACTTTTTTTGCATCCATTTAGTTGAACAAATTTGGATAAAATTGCTGTAATGAAGTCTGTCTTATCCCTTTAATAGTAAAAGGGAACATTGTGGAGGTAGTAGTTTGGATAGGAGGAATGTAATTGCATCTTCCCCCCCCCACCACCTTTAATAATGGAGGGTTGGGTAGGGTGATTCTAGTTGAAATAGTTTCAAAATTATGAAGAGACTTAAATTCTAAAATAAAATATTTTATAATCACCTTTGCAGTCAGCTAACTGCCAAATTCTGAACCTCAAATTCTCTATATTTTATGCAATTTTTGATGACATCACAAAAATGTAGCTCAGGGAATCCCAATATGGCAAACTAGGCTTTGGGAACGTAATCATGTTCTTTCAAAAATTCACAAAATCTTTTACAATTTACTATAAAACTAACTAATATTGCAGAATTCTACAGCAAGGACACTGTCTCTACTTTACTTTGTGGTTTGTTTTACAAGACATGTAATAAGCCAGCACAGTAGGACAGCATAAATGTTTTGAATGCAAGCTTGAATAGCCAAATTTATGGGTTGCTATTAGCAACTTATTTTCTTGATAATGTTCAATGTACCTCTGAATGTTTAAGTTACAGCTGCAGTTCACATCAACAGATCTCTTAGCAACCGGCCTAAGAATATTATTTATACTGCAGAGAGCAGAATCACTCACTTCTTAGCAATGAATAGTAAAAGCAGTTGACTGTAATGGTTCAGTGGTTCAAAAGGACTTTGTAGATATATTTATTGATGCTGTTTACCTTGCACAAGAAGTTTCAGATACATAAATAAATTTTCTTGGCGCTTCATGAGCAACTAATCTCCCTGCTATGTACAAGTTTCAGTTTTTCTGACTAAACAAAATTACAGTAAAATGCCAGTTTTCTACTAGCTTGTTAACATCTGAATTCAATTACCTACTGTTTCCTTAATCTTTAACTTTATATATTGAAGGAAGCAGCCTCACATCCAGTGGGCATTTTTCCATTAGCTTACTCCTCTCATTTAGTACTGCAATTTAAAAACATTGACTCAGCTGTTTTATATTCTGTCTGACAACTCAGAAGCTCTAAATAATGTTAATTGTAGAAAATAAATGTTGATTTCCTGAACCATAGTTGTCATTTAACAACTGTAGAGAAAATGTTACCTACCTTTTTAACTGCAAGATTTGAACTCTTGAAGTGAAAAGTGATCTTGTTGCACTTTGTTAATGTAATAGTTAAAGTAAATTGTTTCCCAGCATCAAATTTCATTACATTGCTGAATATCCATTTTATGAACAAGGATTTATTTATTTTTTAAATATCCTGGTGTAAAACTAGAGATGTGAAAAAAATAGTACCTCTGACTCTTTGACATTAAGTTACATGGAAGAGACGGTTAGTGTAGAGGAACAGGCTCCTAGAAGTTTCCTAATCAAGGATGATTTTTTTTAATACTGCCTCAAAATGTAGTCCATATTTTTAATCACAAATGAGATTATCAGACAGTCAGACGGTTGCTTGGCTTGTTCTTAAGCAATTAACTTAATTTATTAATTTCAGTTAATGACATAGCAGGCTATTCATATAAAATTAGTATATTCTTTAAAACAAATGCTACTTTTATCAATAGACTAACTTCTGATTGGAAGAAGCACAAACCAAGACCAGTATATAATGCAATCAAAAGACAGCTTTCTAGTGTTGAGAAATTACATAACTGCAGCTGTGGCATAGAAACTTTGTTGGACACATTTATTTGTTGTATAATAAAATCAGCGCTATAGAATGTGGCCATGATGAATATTTTTTCCTTTGAGAGTGACTATATTTGGTTACTGGATATGTATCATTAGAATTATGTTGTCATATGTCCTTAAAACCTTCCAATATGTTTGAATTTTGTCTTTTTTGCAAAGCTTGTATACAAATCTTAGTGGAAAGCAAAATAAGTTTTCATTAATGTCCACTGTTTATAAAGGTGGTTTACATGAAAATGATTAATGTAACTCTTGACTATACAGATTCTCTCTTGGAGACTAACCATGGCATTTTAATAACATGACATATTCCTTTTTTGCTGAGAAGCCAGTACATGTTGAATGCAGTCATATGTTTTGGTTTTAGTTAAGTTCTGGGCTTTCTCAAGTTTGACCACACTATTTGCACTACTTGAATATGGAAAGTTTATTCTTCCACTTCTGTGGTTCATCTTGATTCTTCACTCTCTCCCTCTCTCTCCCTCTCTCTCTCTCTGTGTAGATGTGCAAAGTCATTATGTTTGTTTAATTTTATGTATACAACAAACATAAATGTATTGCATCAACACTTTATGTATGTGTTAATGTACTCAAACCTTTTTTCTGAAAAGTTGTTTTAGCATCTGACTTATAAACTAAAATATCTGAAACCAAAAATAAACGTGGTCTCACTTTACAGCCTGAAGCCTTTCATCTCTACCTTTAATTATCAACATGTTGAAACTAAATAGTGTATGATTAATATCTTAAAATATGCCTGTGTATTGTGTTTTTGAGCGTGTAAGTAAGAGCTGTAAACTCAAGCGTACAGTAACGTGACCACATGATTTTCAGACATGCAATTAACCAGAACAAAAAACTTTTCTTCTTTAATTTTTAAGTGTTAATGAAAAGTGATAGTTTTGCAGTGTGTGGTCCACTGGTTAGAGAGGGACATAGGAGTCCAGAGACGTAGGTTCTGTTTTTTCTGTTGACATCCTGTGTGGGTTTAGGCAATGTATCTTAGATTCCCCAACTGTAAAATGTGGCTATTGGTCTTTTAAAAGTGCTTTGACAACCTTTAGTGAAAGGCACTATGTAAATGCATATTTTTATTATTACTTCTACAGAAGGTACAGGATGAGTAGTGGCAATGCAAATTGTCAACAGTCTCCAACTGTAACTTGGAGAGACCAGATAAAGAGGTCTGTAAGTAGTTCAGTCTCCATGCCTAATCAGTTGCTGGTCTGTCTGCTGATACTGCTTACAAACTTTCTCATTATGAGATTTTTTTTTGTAATATGGATACTTGTCCACTATAAATGAACTGAGAACACAATCATGCTCACATAGATAATTTAATAGTTGTAAAGATCATGTCTACCTGGGACAACAATGCACACTAAAGGAGTATGATTTCTAAAATGCACTAACATGTTGCGCACTAATTTGTCTGTGTAGACCCTACTGGTGCACACTAATAGTTCCCTCATGCACTGTTTGAAACAGTACTACATTAAAGTACCAAGTAGTGTACCTTACAAATCACATTCCATTATTGTGCATAGCTGCACCCTGTCGACGAGCCCTGAGTAACTACATCTTTTGACCTGGCCTGAAGTCAAACCACCGACTTACTGCTGAAAGGCTCCACAACCTGTGTCAAGTTACTGAATCTGACAGTTACTAGATTCTAGGAAAAGTTTTCTGTTTTGAAACACAAAATCAAGCTAACGCTGCACTTCCTTGTTAACAAAATAAACTAATTTAAAAAGTACAGGAGTACTTGTAGCACCTTAGAGACTAACAAATTTATTAGAGCATAAGCTTTCGTGGGCTACAGCCCACTTCTATATGCATCCGAAGAAGTGGGCTGTAGCCCACGAAAGCTTATGCTCTAATAAATTTGTTAGTCTCTAAGGTGCTACAAGTATTCCTGTTCTTTTTGCGGATACAGACTAACACGGCTGCTACTCTGAAACCTAATTTAAAAAGTAAAACTCTCACTTCCTCAGTATATGTATGATGTTCTTGCCATATCTTTTTTTGCGTCAATGATATGACAGGGTAGTTGACAATGGATCTGTCTACATGAGTCTTTGCTACAAAGTCCTCTTGCTTTCAGTTCTAAGGGCAATATTTAAAGCTATTTTTTATTTGTATTGGCTTGGAAGTTTTAAGAAAAAAATGTCTATTCAAGCCCATAGATACTTCCGTGATTCATTGTACAACAGCAGTAAAATAGATCAAAGCCTTTGCTTAGAGTAATGTTAAAAACACTTGTTCATCAAGCGACAAGAGATGCTTAAATTCTCTGTTTGCAATCAACCAATTTTTCATTCTGGGGCGTGTGAAGGTGACACTTGGGGTGGTACTATATGGTCTCTTAATGAGTGTTACGTTTTTTTCCTCTTAAAAATAAATTAGTATGTTAGAAGCTGGCATCTCTAAACTAAAATAGTTATAGTTTCCATTCCATTTGTGTGAAATGTCATTAAAATTACTTTTAGAAACAGCAAAATGTCAGACTTATAACTTGGCATTGTTGTAAACATCATTTATTGCAACTTGCATGTTTGTCTCCAAACATGTTTTGTCAAACATGTTACGTGTTTTTGAAGAAGCTGAGTTTTTACATTTCTTTCAGAAGGTGAGCATGTAACATTTAGTAGGTTGCTTTGTAGGATCTCTTCTAAACCAAATTTGTTGAAAGATACATGTTCTTATTATGGAAAAGTTTACATATAACTTCAGGAAATATTAATAATACACAGGAAGGAATTACCTCACTAAATTCATTCTCTGAACTCTGTTTTACAAAACATATGAATGTTCTCACTTAGACACGTGTTCTCAGAACAATAAAATAAATTATAAAATGCTTGGTCATGGAGAACAAATGAAGAAGAGAGTTTGGGCAGTACTTAGGCAGTACACTACTAGCCTAAGTGACAGAGTTCCATAAGATTAGTGCTTCTGGTTTGACATCTGCTAGATGAATAAAAGAGCAATTCAAAACTCAACAACAAGTTCCCGAAAGACATAAAAGGTATTCCTAAATCTTTTATTGGCATACATACAGACAAATTGGAGGATTGGGCCAAAAGAAATATGATGAGATTCAACAAAGACAAGTGCAGAGTCCTGCATTTAGGACGGAAGAATCCCATGTACTGCTACAGGCTGGGGACCGACTGGCTAAGCGGCAGTTCTGCAGAAAAGGACCTGGGGATTACAGTGGCCAGGAAGCTGGATATGAGTCAACAGTGTGCCTTTGTTGCCAAGAAGGCTAGCGGAATATTGGGCTACATTAGTAGGAGCATTGCCAGCAGATCGAGGGAAGTGATTATTTCCCTCTATTCGGCACTGGTATACTGTATACTACATCAGGAGTATTGTGTCCAGTTTTGGGCCCCCCACTACAGAAAGGATGTGGACAAATTGGAGACATCCATTCCCGATACATTTTTCTTCAGCTTAAAAAATAATGGTTGAGTCCACTATAGCCATAACAGATATGAATTGTTTAGTTCAGGTAATAGAGGCTCATCATTTTAGATCCAGAGGATTCTAGGTTCAATCCCTTACTACAAGTGACCCACCGTGGGTTGTTGCATTACAGCTGTATTCCAGCATGTCTATAAGCTTGAAAAATGTCACAAGGGAATATAGAAAAACTTCTAGATTTAACGGCCTATATAAAAGGTAACACGCAATGCCAAAATAGATTGTTAGAGATCTTTGTATATTTTTATAGACTTTTTAATGTCAGTACTTTAAGTTTTTGGTTTCCCTATTTTGGTCACTATAAAAGTTTGCTAGAGCAATTTTGAATGGATTTTCATACTTACAAAAATGCACAAAATAATATGTTACTTTCACCACTCAATTGGCATCATTCATGTAATCTGAAAGAAACATAAATTCAGGATTATATTTTAAATGTGTGTATGGTTTGGAAAATAAAATTCCTTGTTGCTTTATATAAACTATTTGATAGCTAATGGCACATATTACTGAAGGAATAATTTCCATTTGTGTTGCTAGCAGTGATATTAAACAGTTTTGATATTAGTTTTGATATTGGTCAGCAAGTATATGTACAATGAGTAAGAGGTGAGCGAATTATACCACTTTTATAGTATGTGAACAAATTATTCTTGTTGCAATAAGACTGTTTCATGGTTTCACGATAATGAATGTGAAATGCATTATAAATACTGTGAGTAATAAACTGTCTCTTCATCCCACATAAAATAAAATAATAAAATATCCTTTGCTCAGAAAGTGAGAGAGCAATGGATTAAACAGACCATTTTCTAGGACTGTAATTGTTCCCCTGATGGATAACATTTGTTAACACAGTAAATTTGAGAGATGCACTTTTTAAGCTATTGAGTAATAATGCAACTCAAGTACTCAAAGTAAATGCCTGCTAAATGATGTAACAACCATATGCTTAGTTCTATGAAGAAGAAAATATGTGGTTGTTTTTTGCCTTGTTTGTCTTTTGCAGCATTGATGTGGAATTCTTTTTATTGAGTAGGACATTTACGAAGAGAATCATGTGTTCTGGTGCTCAAAGCTTATTTGGGTAATACAGTGTTTTGTGATTGCCAGGAGATAATGAGTGATGTGTCCCTAAATATACTATGTATTATAACATTTTTATAGGATGGAAACTAACTTACGATTTTGAACAATTGGGTTAAATATTACTGATATAAATTATATTTTATTAAGACGGTGGTGTCTTACAAGAGATGCTGAAAATGCTTTAGATGTCTTTCTCCTTCCCCCCCACCCCCCAAAAAAAAGATGCCTCGGGGAGTTAAGCACCCAACTCCAACTAACTTTCAGTAGGTGGTCAGTTCCAAGCTGTTTTAGATGCATTTGAATATCGCAACCTTATTTTATTATAGTGTTAGATCTACCCCAGACTTACTGAAAAGAAAAGGAACAAGCAAGTGTGGAGGTTTGTTAACTTTTTTAAAATCTGAAAGTATGTTAAAATGTAGCAATGACTGCAAGTCAAGTTATGATTGTAGATTGAATAATGTCTCCAAGTATGAGACATTATTACTAATTATGACTTCAACATATAAGATAAGATAAAAGGGCTAGTTGTTCTGCTACTTGAACTGTACTGATTTGAAACCTTTATAGCTAAAGTGGTGCAACCCCCTAGTGTGGACACAGTTATACCAGTATAAAGGTTCTTTCCCCCTACCGGTGTAAGTGTACTCGCTGGGTATAAACACAGTAGGGGTTGTACAAATATAGCTATTTTGATTAGGACCAGGCCTAAACATCTGTCATTAGGTGGATTAAGTTGCCCATTTCTCAAGCTTATAAATTGTCCAGTCTATACCCTGCTGATCATAGTGCTATGTATTTTGTCAGGTTTATGGTGATTTCACTGGCTGACACACATAGAACCCCTATAAG
The DNA here is from genome assembly GCF_011386835.1 of Chrysemys picta bellii. NCBI lineage: Eukaryota > Metazoa > Chordata > Testudines > Emydidae > Chrysemys > Chrysemys picta. Next base: position 42,448,038 of record NC_088797.1, read on the forward strand.
ATTTCCCAAGTAACTACCTGTTTATTGGCATGTAATTTCTTTGTGCACTACAGAATTGCCTTCTTTTTGCAGTAATGTCTACCAGAATCAGTGGATATGAAAGAGAATGCCCTCCCCCTCCTGGTTCATTGTGGGAGATATTTGATCAGATCAGCATGGGGTAGATGACACCAGGGGTCCTCAGAAGAGAGGGGCAGGCTCAGCTGCTCCAGAGCCACCTTCTCTTACCTGTCCCCCAGATCACACATGGAGATCCCGCCTGACCGGGAAGTTGGAGTAGCAGAGGAGATTTCTCCATTTCTCTCTCACCCATTAACTAGGCTATGGCGGGGAAGGGAGAGTTGATTGTCTCCTTCACTATATATGAAATCATCAGGGGTGGGCATGCAGCAGTCTTTCTGTGGTATTTGCTTCCCTGAAATCTAATGGAGGTTTAGTTTCATACACCATTGTTTCCATGAGGCTGTGGGTCTGATTGATAACAATTGATAACCAAAGAGGAATTTTTACCTTGGGGCAAGATTGCAAGGTGTATGGTGGATTTTTTCACCTTCCTTGTAGCATTCTGGAGGCCTGGTTTTAGTTTTAATGAGGAGTGAGGACAAGAATTTAAAAGCTGTACATTTATAAGTGGTAATTTTCTTGCAGCTGGTGTCCAGTGTGCATGTGAGGCTCAGAGGGATCAGTTCCCAGAGGTAAACATGAGACATGGGAGATAACTAGTGGACAGATATATAAGCTACAGGTGTCTACCACGTGAGCAGATGGAAATTGTCATAACTGTGAGGAAGTGTGATGACTATTATAAGCCCATGATACATTTAGCCTAAGCTGCGCTATGTACGATATTGGTTGTATATTTAGGAATGTTTATAATAGTTTGGAAATGATTTTAAAAGTGAGTTCCCATATTTAAAAGAGCATAAAAATGGATGATTATGTGGGTCTGTGAAATAGTATTCTAGGGGGAAAAAAGGGTTTAGGATTGTAAATGGGCTTATGAACATATTAATGGGTTAGAATGTCTATACCTATAACTAGTAACCTTGATGGGAGTTGTGCATATCTACACACAAGATTTCATAATTGAGGATTTAATATGTGGCAGGGGTTGGGAAACTGACTTAAAAAGGTGTCAATATTGGTATTTCCTTACCCGTCCACCCTTTTTTTTTAGATTAGCTACTGGAGTCCTTTTTCCACTTCATTTACCTGAGAGTTGTAAGCCACAGTTTAAACAGTCTACTAGTTAAATTACAGAACTTGGGTGAAAGTGATTCTTTACTAGTGCCTTCTGAATTTATGATCTAATAACACTGTATTTTTAATACATTAAATCTGTATTTTACTCATTTCTTTATCATATTAATTTATAGGCATTTCTATGGTTCTCAACACTGTAGTGTCTAAATACCTATTTTAATTTATATTAATTTCTATCCTCAAATGCCTATTCTCAACTACATTTTGTGTAATACTGCTTTTTTAGAATATGGGCTATTTTGAAGAGAACATTTCTATATTTCTTAAAATTATAAAATCTTAAAAATTGCTTAGATATATTTAATGTTAATCTACAAAGTGGTATTAATCTGCAAGTATTTTTATTCCAAGAGCATAATGAGTACACATACAGAAAATTGTAGGCTTTGTATGTAACAACACTAGAATAAATTTATACTTCATTGTGGGAACTTTTTTTCACACATACTGAAGAACCTGAAAGCAATTCATAGGGAAAATATATAAGAGCTGATTTGTGTTTTCCAAGACGAGTCTTCTCAGAGAACTAATATCTGACCACAACGGTAGAAATATTGGCTATTCAACTGCATTGTAGAGCAAAACAAAAACGTCATTGTTAAAATAGAAAAAGGAGAGAGAATACATTAGTCCAAGAAAAATCTGTTCTATCTTTATTTCTTTTAAAGCAGTTTCTTCAAGAACTTAGGATTGTCTGTCCCATCAACTTTCACTTTCTAGCCTCCCATGTTCCCTTTTGTTAAAAATTTTCACTGCATTTAAAGGGACACTGTCAATTTGATTTTTATTTTTACATTGACAATATAATAAGAAGATTCTGAAAGTGCATCTTTAAATTAGTCTTTCTTTTATTTATCTGCTTCCTTTTTTAAAGAAACTTGATAGAGGTTTGCTTTTAACTGCTCCCATGCTGGTGTTTTTGTTGGTGTTTTGTACCAATCCAGGAACAAACATAGGCCAAACACACTAATAACAGACATGCTTAGTGTGACGGGGCCTCTACTCACTGGCATCTCCTTCTGGCCATTCTGGGGAATAGTTCACCAAGTTGACACCTTTTCCTGCAGTTGCACACTGTTCCTCCACCTCTGTCTGCTGCCCCTCTCTCGCTCCAGAAGCTGCTGCGATCTCTTCGTAACCTAGCCCTCCAGCTAGGTCACTATTGTGGTTTCCCATTCTGGCATAGGTGGAAAGTCTCTTCTCACAAATAGGTTCAGGCAGTCTTCCTACTCGCTGCCTTGCCGGTGCCACTTTTCCAGTGGCTGGTTGGGGAACCTGGGCCCATCCTTTATTCTGGGTTCAGGCTCAGGGACTCTCTAGTAAGCAGTCAAGGTCTGTTGTACTGTGTACCTTGCTACATTTCTCTGAGCCCTTTCCTAACCTTCTGGCTCTCCCCTCCTTTTCTGAGTCTACCAGTTTCACCACTCCCTCCTCCCAGGGAGTAACTGCAGGCTATGTGCCTCTGCAGCCTCAAACACTTCCTCCCCTTCCAGGGAGTGACTGCAACCTTTCCCAGCAGCCCCTTTCTGCTGTCTGCTCCCTGGCTTTATGGAAGTCCCACCTGTTCCTGCACAGGTGAGCTCCTAATTAGGGCTTTTCTCTCAGCCTTAATTCCTTCTAGTTTGCTGCCTGGATGTGAGGACTTACAGAAAAGTCCAAATTGAACATGATGCCCAGGTTACAGAGTGACAGACAGGATGGTGGTGTTGTCCACAGTGATCAAGAAAGGACGTAGCAAAGAGGGCCTTCTGCTTCGATTTATATAAAATCATTCAGTGTTTGAATATAAATGTAGGGAGAACATTGTCATTGAATTTTACCTTTGATAATTGTAGAAGAGATTGAAACATAGGTTCTTAAACCCAAATAGCCATACTCGCTCATTTAATGTTTGTAGAACATATAAAAAGTTCTATGGAGGGGATAGCTCAGTGGTATGAGCATTGGCCTCCTAAACCCAGGGTTGTGAGTTCAATCCTTGAGGGAGCCATTTAGGGATTTGGGGCAAAAATCTGTCTGGCAATTGGTCTTGCTTTGAGCAGCGGGTTAGACTAGATGACCTCATGAGGTCCCTTCCAACCCTGATATTCTATTATTAATATACCTAAATACATTTTGATCAGACTTTAACATACCATGTCCTGTTGCTTAGATGGGAAAAGAGATCTGTTGAATACATTTATGAGAATTCTGTGATTGACATCCTCACTATTTCTAGACAGAAATTTTGATACAGTATATTTTATAATAGTTTGAGCCTTGCAGAAGTTGTTGACCTCATTGAACCAGAGATCTTATTTCACACATCCTCTGGTTTTTTTTTTTCCATTCAAAATGTTTGGATGGTGCCAAAGGAAACAAAATCACAACTTTTACCCTTGGGATAGTGAGCATTGGATTTATTGTTAGCTAGCTGCAATAGAAGGATAATGTTACTTAAGAAATGGTCACAAGGATGTGTAACACATGTCGAAAGGAAATGGGAATGTACATGTTTGGGAACGAGTCTGACAGTTAAGTATATTATCAGTGCTTGGTTTTGTTTGATTTTCAAACAGATATTTCATATTTTGCCTAGGGCTGTCAATTAATTGTAGTTAATTCACACAATTAACTAAAATAATTAATCACAATTAAAAAAATATAACAATAGAATACCAAATGAAATTTATTAAATATTTTTGGATGTTTTTCTACATTTTCAATATTGATTTCAATTACAACACAGAATACAAAGTGCACAGTGCTCACTTTATATTATTATTTTTATTACAAATATATGTACTGTAAAAATGATAAACAAAATAAATAGTATTTTTCAATTCACCTCATACAAGTACTGTACTGCAATCTCTTTATCGTGAAAGTGTAACTTACAAATACAGATTCTTTTTTTTGGTTACATAACTGCACTCAAAAACAAAACAGTGTAAAATTTTATAGCCTACAAGTCCACTCTGTCCTACTTCTTACTCTGCCAATTGCTAAGACAAACAAGTTTGTTTACATTGACGGGAGATACTGCTGCCTGCTTCTTATTTAAAATGTCACCTGAAAATGAGAACAGGCATGGCACTTTTGTAGCCAGAGTTGCAAGGTATTTACATACCAGATATGCTAAACATTCGTATGCCCCTTCATGCTTCGGCCAACAGAGGACATTCTAGAGGACATGCTTCCATGCTCATGATGCTCGTTAAAAAAATACGTTAATTACATTTGTGACTGAACTCCTTGTGGGAGAATTGTACGTCTCCTGTTCTGTTTTACCTGCATTCTGCCATATATTTCATGTCATAGCAGTCTCGGATGATGACCCAGCACATGTTCATTTTAAGAACAGTTTCACAGCTTTTCACTTTCACACTTTGACAAAATGCAAAGAAGGTACCAATGTGAGATTTCTAAAAATAGCTACAGCACTGGACCCAAGGTTTAAGAATCTGAAGTGCCATCCAAAATCTGAGAGGGACAAGATGTGGAGCATGCTTTCAGAAGACTTAAAAGCCTTAAAAGAGCAACACTCAGATATGGAAACTACAGAACCGGAACCACCAAAAAAGAAAATGAACCTTCTGCTGGTGGCATCTGACTCAGATGATGAAAATTAACATGCATTGGTCCGCTCTGCTTTGGATCATTATCGAGCAGAACCTGTCATCAGCATGGATGCATGTCCTCTGGAATGGTGATTGAAGAATGAAGGGACATATGAATTTTTAGCGCATCTGGCTCATAAATATCTTGTGGGACCAGCTACAACAGTGTCATGAGAATGCCTGTTCTCACTTTCAGGTGACATTGTAAACAAGAAGCAGGCAGCATTGTCTCTTGCAAATTGTAACCAACCTTATTTGTGTGAGTGATTGGCTGACCAAGAAGTAGGACTGAGTGGACTTGTAGGCTCTAAAGTTTTACATTTTTTTGTACATAATTCTACATTTGTAAGTTCAACTTTCATGATAAAGAGATTGCACTACAGTACTTGTATAAGGTGAATTGAAAAATACATTTTTTTTGTTTTTTACTGTGAAAATGTTTGTAATAAAAAATAAATATAATGTGAGCACTGTACACTTTGTATTCTGTGTTGTAATTGAAATTAATATATTTTAAAATGTAGAACATACAGGGGGACATACCAGAAGCTGGGCTAGAAGAGAGCTAATATCCGTAGCATCTTTCTAATCCATGAATATTTCTTCATGAAAGATGCTGTTGACAGGTTCAGCCCTTCTCTTTTTCTTGTTCCCCGTGATCCTGGGAACTATGCATGCCTCCGTGTGTTTCATCTCTATATGTACTGGCCTATTGACATCATGCCCTCAACCAGTTCACACTGAGACATAAATTCTAGGACTGGAAGGGATCTCGAGAGGTCATCGAGTCCAGTCCCCTGCCCGCATGGCAGGACCAAATACTGTCTAGACCATCCCTGATAGACATTTATCTAACCTACTCTTAAATATCTCCAGAGATGGAGATTCCACAACCTCCCTAGGCAATTTATTCCAGTGTTTAACCACCCTGACAGTTAGGAACTTTTTCCTAATGTCCAACCTAGACCTCCCTTGCTGCAGTTTAAGCCCATTGCTTCTTGTTCTATCCTTAGAGACATGGCTATCACTGCCCCCATCTCCTTTTCATAGAATAGCAGGGTTGGAAGGGAGCTCAGGAGGTCATCTAGTCTAACCCCCTGCTCAAAGCAGGACCAATCCCCAACTAAATCCCCAAATTGCCCCCTCAAGGATTGAGCTCACAACCCTGGGTTTAGCAGGCCAATGCTCAAACTACTGAGCTATCCCTCCTCCCCCCAAAAAAACTTAAAAAGCCAGGCCAGAGACAGTAAGGCCCAGATTTCCCTCTTCCACTCATAAAGGATGATATGTAAGAAACTTTGTACTATTTTCTGGTAAATGCTTTTCATGCTTCATTAACATAGTCCTTTCATACACCACTATTTGATGTGCAGTGTTTATTATATTGCTGTATTGAGCTTCTGTTAACAGTGAGTGCTATTTATACAAAATTCCTTCATGGTTTTTAGTTATGTAAACAAATGCGAACTAGAATGAGATCACTGAATACATTTTTCACTTGAGACATGAGCAAGATTTGATCCTACTTTAAACTGACAAATATTTTATAAGAATTTTATCTTTGTATTTACATTTTTGACAGCCACTTTTCAATACCTCCATCTTACCAAAATCTAAGAATTTGACATACTTTCTTTGTGTCAGATATTAGACAGTTAAGAAATGTACTTAGCAACCAAGTGTGAATGAAACAGAAATGTCAGCTGCAGGTTTTATTTGTTGGTAATTTAATTTGTTTAAAATAACTGCTTAACATAGAAAGTCAACATTTATACAGTGTACGGTTTTGTTGGCAAATTGCAAATTCTTCTCTTACTGCATCAACTATGAAAAAGTATTTTCTTATGTCTGTTTCAACTGATTAGATGACATTTGCATATGGCATAAATTGCCAAAGAGCAATGTGGAAAAAAATGTCATTTAAAACACATTTTAGAAGTTCATTCATGTCTGTAAATAAAAAGGGAAATATATTGTTGGCAGAGGAAATCAGGTGCTCATACTTCCCTTGTCTGATCTTTTCCTTGTTTAACAAACTTATTTGCAATACATGAAAATACGGTATGACTGAGAATCAAAACTCTCAAATTCTCTCAAGTTTGTAAGTATACTATCTATTACATTTTGTAAATTAACACCTATAGTATGAAATTCACCTTGCCATGTTGTCGCCACGGCCAATACAAGGCTCTTAGCTCTGGACTTAACTATCTTGAATAATTTTGTGTCATCTGCAAACTTTGCCACCTCACTGTTCACCCCCTTTTCCAGATCATTTATGAATATGTTGAACAGCACAATTCCGGTACGGATCCTTGAGGAACCACACTATTTACCTTTCTCCATGGTGTATGCTGACCATTTATTCCTTCCCTTTGTTTCCTATCTTTTAACCAGCTACTGATCCTGAGAGGACCTCCCCTCTTTTCCCATGACTGCTTACTTTGGTCAAGAGCCTTTGGCATGGGACCAAAGACTTTCTGAAAGTCCAAGTATACCATATACTTGTCCACATGCTTGTTGACTCCCTCGAAGAACTGCTGTGGACACAGCAGCAAAATGATGACAGACACATGTGTGGAATTAATACCAGGCCACAACTTTTATTAGACTTGAACATGGGGTGCGGCACTACCTGCCCATCACCCATACTCTCCTATATCAGGCATTTAATTTGTTCCAGTGCAGGTGTTACAGGGCTCCTTACCATATAACCCATAACTAGCGCCAGGGTTACAGGGGTTCTTTTCATATAACTCATAACCTCAGCCTACACCCCAGGACTCAGCTCTCTCTGAGTCGTAGCACCCTCCCCAATCCTGTGAGGGGGATAGAGGGTGCAGCAGGGTAGGGACCTTGGCTTGCAAAGGCCACAAGGTCGGATATCAGCCTACGAGGGCCATAAGGTCTCACCCTATCACATGAGCCCAAGGCCCTTCACCAAATGCCAGGTCTTTTACCTCTGGGAACCGTTCATTTTAATCTTTTAACCACACTGGAAGCCATCCACAGGGGGGGCACCAGCGACTTGGTTGCTTTACATCCAACCACTCCACCAGGTACCACAATACCTGCCCAATCCATGCCTGCATGTGCCTTAGCTGTATGTCAGCATCCCCATCTGGCAGATGTATTCCATCATCCCTGAAAACTTTTGAATGATTTTAATGGATGTCCCTGTGCTGTATCACTGAATCCCCTTTCTCCAGGAATATCTTGTTGACCCTGTTATTTACTTTTTTCCTAGTCTTCTCCACCTGGGCTGAGTTTGCTCCTAGCCCTTGCCTGTCAGTGAGTGCAGAAGTGGCATGAGCTGATCCCACTGCATAGTTCTTCTGCACGCGAACCACTTTGGTCTTGGAGCCCAGCTGAGATCCAGCTGACATCCTGGCCGCCCTCTTGTAGGCCCAGTGCACTATAGTGGGCCCGCAAATCCAAACCTTGCCTACGCTCTGGATAGCTTCTGAAACAAATAAACATATTGGGTTAATTACGTTTTCCCATTCCCTGACATCTTTTCCTTGGTGCGGACGTAATACCTTGATTTCCAGTGCCTTTAACCTGGTCTGTTTTTGAGTACATTAAGCACTCCTGCAGACCATTCTGGGACCATTCTGCAGCTGCCATAGGCACCAGCTCACTTTCAAAGCGCCAAAGAAGGCAACTACAAATGCCACCTTAAATAACATGGCCTTCCTCCCACAGCCCCAGACAGAGCCTTTGACAGCTTTGTAAGGGTTTCCGATGTTAGGGGTAACCTGTTGACCTTCTGACACCCACCCCTCCTGGATCACTTTTCTAAGAGTTTCTTTACTATGAAATGCCCACATGGGATTGAGAAACCTACCATCCTACTCCAGGAGGAAAGGCCCACTAGACAGCAGAGATAGTGTAAGGACTTCAGCCTTAGTGGGTCAAAGGCACCACATATTTCACCACCAGCTGTGAATATATGGGTCAATCACAAGGAAGCCCATCCTCGACAGTCCTATGGCTGTCATGAACCAAGGTCCCAGAGTTGTTGGGGCATTGCCCACAGAACCCTGATGGCCAAGAGAGCAAGTTTCCAGAATCTGTTGTCCTGAAATCAAGAGAGCGTTGGTAACACCATTATCCATTCCTGGAACATGCACTGCATAAAAAAGGATGTTAAACCACAGGCAGTATAAAATGAAGGCCCTCACCAGCCTCATTAGTCCTATTTGACTGTCTATTTACAATATGGACCATGAGTTGGTTGCCACACCAGAAAGGGACTTTCTTGTTCTGAAAGGTTTTTTTTCTCCCCAACTAGTGACTTCCACCAGTATAAGAAAAAACTTGAAGAAGGTGATTTTTCTGGACACCTCTGTGCACACCACTCACCTTGAAAGTTACCCCCAAAACCTATACCTTCAGAAGTGTTGGATTATACCTGCAGCTCAGTCTTGAGCAACCAGTCTGAACGCCATATTGAAACATCCATGAACTCTTCCAGGAATCTTTCCCACACTTTGAAGTCTTCCTTCATTTCCCTTGTCATTCTGATAAAACAGTGGGGTTTTCGCACTGCAGAAGAGGTAGATGCCGGATTATCACAAAATGCCTGACTGGGAGCCACAACCCCGGCATGCCAAGTTTAGGTGCCCCAAGACCACCTGTAGTTCCCTCAGAGTAATTTTCTTTACCCCTGTGAGAGCCCTATCAGGGCCATGACCAATTCCAACTTCTTTGTAGGTAACCTAGAAACCCTGAAATGAGTCCAGTTGAATGCCCAGGTATGTTACCCTTTGGGTAGGGCCTGTGGTGAGATGGACCCTGAGTCCTTCAGCTATGTTCTGAAATGCGTGAAGCGTGTACTCACAATTACCTATCCCTAATCTTCTTGCACATAAAAAAACGTCGAGATTGTGCAGGAGACTGGCATGTATCGTGCGGTGCAATATGGAATTGCATCTTTAGAAAACGACTCAGGATACTGAGTGCCCATGGGCATGGCTTTATCACAATAGTAGCGGCCTGAAATCCAAGCAAGTTAAAGTCCCTGTTTTTTCTTTTTTGAGGGATACATTTAGTTTGAGCCTTTATTATGGTATTTTACAATAGTTTACATGCAACCTGCAGGTATTTCACCCTTGTGACTGCTTCTTTTAATTTCAGTTTAACTAGCTTTCTCATTTTTGTGTAGGCTTACCTGGCAGATCACCAGTTGCATATGAACCCACAGAGTGATAATGTGGCCAAAAAAGCTAATGCAATTCTTGAAAGTAGGAATAGGGAGGTTAAATTACCTGATATTTGGCACTGGCCAAATACTGTTGGAATACTGTGTCCAATTCTGGTATGCACAATTCAAGAAGGATGTTGATAGATTGAAAGCTCAGATAAGAGCCATGAAAATTATTAGAAAACATGTATTATAGAGATGGACTCCAGAAACTCAGTTTATTTAGTTTAACAAAGAGAAGGTTAATGGGTGACTAGATCACAGTCTGTAAGTACCTACATGGGAAACAAAACTTGGATAATCAGCTCTTCAATCTAGCAAAGGTATAACAAGATCCAATGGAAGTTGAAGGTAGACACATTCAGACTAGAAATATATGGTACACATTTTAAACTGTGAGGGTAATTAACCATTGGAACAACTTACCAAGGGCTATGGTGGATTCTCCATTACTGGAAATTTTAAAATCAAGATTGGATGTTTTTCTAAAAGATATGCTCTAGTTCAAACAAATTAATTCAGGGAATTCTGTGGCCTGTGTTATACAGGAGGTCAGACTGGATGATTGCAATGTTTCCTTCTGGCTTTATAATCTATGCATGTATTAGAGCTCAGTTGAATGAGCATGTGCCATTTTCTTACCTATCTTTCAGTGTCTGAAATTATGATTGACAACACGACAACCATGTTTTATTTAATCAAACAAGGAGAAGCCTGGTCATTCCCCTCTATGTCAGGAAGCAAGTATGGTTCTGGAGTTAGTGCATTAGAGAAAAAAATTCTTCCATAAACCCTCACCTCCTAGGACTGCAAAAATGCCCCGGCAGATAGTCTAAGCAGACAATTCTTAATGGATCACTAGTGAGAAATAATCATCTTCCATTCATAAACCTATTTGCAATAGAGAAGAAGAAATATTTAAAATTCTGCTCCAGGGAAGGCCTAAGTTCAGCATCCTTGTTGGATGCATTTCTTCTTCAATACGAATGATGTATTCTTACCCTCCTGTCCCTCTGATTCTGAGAGTATTAAGGAAGATCAGGCAGGATGGGATCACAGTTATCATGACAGACCAGACCCAGCCTGGACAGGGCAATTCTGGTACCAGATCTGAAGTAACCATCAGCTCATCCATCGAGACCCTTACCTCTCCTGTCAGACTTAAAACCTCAGTACAATGGGAGCATCCACCCTACTCCTTTCAGCCTAATTACTGATTGGTTGACAGAGATGGGAGAGAACATCATGTTCTTTTGATGTCCAAAATATGTTGCTCCCAAGTAGAAAAGATTCCTCCAGAATAATTTTGGCAGCCAAGTGAAAGAAGTTGGGGCTGAACAATGTCAGTTATCACCTACTGACTTCCAGATTCCATCTTTCTGTCTCTAAAGAGTTCAGAACTCTCTTTTAGGTCTATCTGCGTACACTTGGGAGCCATAGCCTCAAATTGCCCTCCCATCCAGAACATAGCCTTCTCCCTCCCAATTGTGACCAGATTCCTAAAGGGAATGCTTCCCCCCCCAGTTAAGGAACCTCCTCCTGCCTGGGATCTTTATGTGCTCCTAACAGGCATAATGGGACATCCTTTAGAGCCCATGGCAACTTGGTCCCCCATTACATTTGTCTATGATTACAGCTTTCTTAGCTGTAATTATATCAGCCTGAAGAATGGGGAAATGCAGGTTTTTATGGAAGGCCCTTCATGGAGACAGCTTTTGATGGAGTTCAACATCTTGCTCTGGACAGACAGCAGTGGAAGGAGTGGGTTGTTTAATGTGCTACTATGCACAGGAGATTGAGTCTAGGTAAGTCGTCATGTATGGTATTCTGTAAGAACAAGATTACCCTTAGGTCCCATCCCAAGTTCAGACCTAAGGTAGTAACTGATTTTCACTTAATCCATTTACCAGTTTTCTTCCTGAAACCACATTCCAATTAGCGAGAGGCCAGATTACACACTCTGGATCTTCTTAGGGCATTATCATTCTATCTACATAGAACCAAGTCTCCCTGAGACGGTTTGCTGCATGCAGATAGACTGAAGGGCCAGAGACTTTCTAAATGGTTACAAGCTAGCCATTTTAGATTCCCCCATTGCTGATTAGAACTCACTCCACTAGGGGTCAAACAGCTTCTGTGGCTTCCTTGAGAGGCATACCTGTGTCAGGGTACATCTACACAGAAGCTGAGAGACGAGTCCCGGCTCAGGTAGACAAACGTGTTAGCTTTGCTCAAAGTTAGCACAAAGTATGGCTGTGGCACCATGGGGAGCAGCTCAGGCTAGCCACCCAAGTACAATCCTGTTCAACCCCTTTTGAGTACATACACAGGTGACTAGCCTAAGCCACCACCTGTGCCGCCCTAACCACACTGTTATTTTTAGTGCACTAGCTTGAGCAGAGCTAGCACATGTACTTTTACCTGAGCTAGGAATCACACCTTCCAGCTGCTGGTAGACATACTCTCAGAAACATGTAGGGCAACTACGTCGGGTTTGGTCCATGCTTTTACGAGACACTTCTTTGGTAGAGGTGCCCAGATCTGGTGCTGCTTTTGACAGAGCTGCATTGCAATCTTTATTTAAATCGTCTCTGACCTCCTTATATCGGATCACTCTTTATGTTTCACCAAGAGTGGAATATATACAGACAAATACTTGAAGAAGAAGAAATGTTTACTTACCTTACAACAAATGTGGTTCTTTTAGGTGTGTTGTCCATATATAGAGCACAATCCACCCTCCTTCCCTGCTGCAATGGAGTCCTATAACATATGGGTTTTGTATGGGAAAAGGAACTGAGTGGCAATTTGGTCTGCTCTGCCCTTTATGCCCTCGGTATGGGGCCCAAGGATTCTCAGTGGCAACAGACACTGCTGGCCAAAAGATTCTGATCTCAAGCACAGTGGGGTGCCAAGAGTGAAATATATATGGACAGTATATCTCAAAGAACCATTTACTGTAACTGTTCCATATCAAGTGCTAAAAAGATTACCCAGGCTTTATGCTGGTGAAGTAAATTTCACTCTAAAAGAGCAAACATATGTTTAGTAGTAGCTATGCTGCATGACATTATTTTGATTATTTAATTTTACCTATGATAGTGCCTCATTGTATGCTAGTAAATTTTATGTAATATGTTTTATACAAATAATCTTAATATAGGACGTAATTACACATTGGTGAAATATTTGTTGAAAAATAGGAAAAGACAGTTTGAGTAATTTAAATACAATTCAATATAATTTAAATTATAATGTATATAGGTAAACAGGATATTATATTTGGTCTCATCTGTTTTTCCATGAAGTTTATAACTGTGATGGTTTTAGTATGTCATGGCAAGATTATAGCTGCTTAAAGGTATATTGTGAAATGACAGTAAAGTCCACTAAGTAAATAATTCTGTTTACAAGTAAATTTTCTATTAAATTATTTAAAATATGTTTCATGTGGATACAACTTGTCATGGTTACTTATTTAGCTACACCGCTGTCCCTTCTTTGGGTCTCTCCACCACAGGTGTCAGACCTCAGATCTTTTTCACTCCTGGGGAATTCTGCAATTTGTCCACTCTTGGACCAGGACCTTTGTTGCTGCCCTCTGAGTATTAATCATGACTACTTCTGCAGGCCCAGCAGTATTGGGCACTAGCAACCCCTTTTTCTCTGCATTCCTGTGACAGCATACATTTGCAATGATATAGAAACTGCTTCTTCAAAATAAAGTGTCATTTTTTCATTACTTAAAAGATAAAAAGCATTTAAAGCAAATGTAACAACAGTGAAAGACTTACACCATGTATTACTTACACCTTTGCAAGTTGGCCTCATCCCAGCTAACTCCAGCCCGTCCTGCTCATGGTGTATGTTGCCTTGTCTCTCTCTCTCTCTCCATCTTCCCAACCTGTCAGCTTCTCCTAGCTCATCCAAAAACCTCTCCCTTTTCTAGAGTCTGCGTTTTTTGGATCACCTTTGATCACTACTCTCACCAACCAGGTAGTTTCTTCCCATTGAAGAGAAATCTCTTCAAGGAGACTTCTCTTTGCTACTGTTTTGTTTTCTGTTGGTTTCTCCCCTTATCAACCTTTTTCAATTCCAGAGAGTCAGGCAGGTTTGTATCAACCAGATGAGCTGACAGAATGTGATATTTATTTAAAAAAACAAAAAAACACAAATTTCCCAGTTCATCACAGAGCTAAACTTCTATTTTCCTTTAATTAAATTTATAGAAATATCTTCGTCATGTCATCAGGGACTTTCCAGGCCTTTTCTCTGCTTTTGGTCAGTGCTTATTGCTTACTAGCACTCCTTTTTCTGCTAAACTTGTGGTAATTTCCAGTGACAGCTGTTAATGGAAATTGTGTTTTAACATTTTGCATTGTTCATTTGATTCACTGAACACAATAAAAAAGACAGTTTACCAGTAACAGTGGAATTTAAAACCGTAGAACATTAGAAGGCTCAATTTAATTGTTCCTCTTCCAAGATTCCTGTACAGTTTAAAACTGGGGAGTATACAATGAGATGTTTGAAGAATGGTAATGAAAAACTGTTAGTTAGCAATGGAGTTGGAGATACTGCTGTTTTAGAAGTTATCTGAAGAATTATAAAAGGCTTGAAATTAGAAACTTGACAATAACATTTATTTCTGGTTCACAAAAGTGTTATAGAGGATTGCACATGATTTGAATGCTACATTAAAAAGCAATACAAAAAAGGCAACTCTGGCATGGTTCTCATAGTTTTATCATCATCATGATATGTGATAGTTGCTGTATTAGCTACAGAAAGTTAAGTATAATCAACATTTGTCACAAGTACATTGTGAGATTAAGGGCTTGTCTATCCCAACATTTAATTCTCAGCAAACTGGGGTATGAATCTACTCTGCACTAGCTGCTGCAGACTGATTGTCCATGTGCATCTTGCTGGCATATATTATCAGTTCATTTATGTGCTTTGATTAGTTCCATGTCAAAGAGGACTAGATCAGTGGGTCTCAAACTTTTTTACTGGTGACCCCATTCACATCGCAAGCCTCTGAGTGCGATCCCCCCACCCCCCAATAATTAAACACACTTTTAAAATATTTAACACCATTATAAATGCTGGAGGCAAGCGGGGTTTGTGGTGGAGGTTGACAGCTCATGACCCCTCATGTAATGACCTTGCAATCCCCTGAGGGGTCCCGACCCCCAGTTTGAGAACCCCTGGACTAGATTAAAGCTCACAGACAAACACTTAATTTTTGAATAGCAGTTTTAGATACTTGACTGAAATGCAAAATGTTTTTATCATCTGATAATTCAGCTGCCTTTTGTTGAATTTAATAAGGAAGTACACAATATATGAGATTGTACTTAAGAGCACATAAGTCTTATTCATGATTTTAAGTAATAGCTAATTTAACAGTTGCTTTTACTGTATCTTTTACCTGAATAAGAATAAATACAAAGACAAATTTAATATTGTTCTTAGTACCAGAGAAGTATGCAAGAGTGTTAGTAACCTAAAGCTGACTCACCAATCTGTACCTTTAGGAAGGATCCCCACATGAGGTAAATTGATGAGGTAGTAGTTTAAGTACTAAGTGATTAACTAATTGCTGGGTGATTGAAGCTAAAAGTTAAAAAAGAGGCAGGCAGAGACATTGAAGGAGAAGGCTAGAAGGAAGGGCCAGAGAAGCCTAAGGTCTCAGAGAGGTGAGATCTCTCCCCAACTGCTGCCCTGGGCCTTGGTAGTATGTAAAGACTTATGCTCTGGGGAACAAACCTGTATAAAGCCCATTGTAAATAAACCACTTGGTGCTGAACTTCTCACTGGTGTGCATGATGACTGTTTTCAGTAAGAATCTAGGGAACCCAGCCCTGTGACAGGAAGGGACCTGCCCTGTACTATACATGCTTGCTTCAAACAAGGATGATTGGATTTTTCCCAATTCTTTGCCATTCTTCCCTTCCCACTCTTCCTCCTTCACTGAGGCTATGTACACACTACATCTTACGCTGGTATAAGTTATGTCACTCGGGTGTGAATAAGCCACCCGCCTGAACAACGTAAGTTACACCAACCTAAGCGCCCGTGTGGATAGTGCTATGTTGGCAGGAGAGCTTCTCTCGCTGACATGGCTACTGCTGCTTGCGGGGGCTGGAATAATTAAGTTGATGGGAGAGCTCTCTCCGGTCAGCTTAGAGCATCTGCACTAGCAGTGCTACAACAATGCAGTTGCAAGCTCTGTAGTGTAGCCTTAGGCTATTACACTAGCACTTACATTGCTCAGGGGTGTGAAAAAAACACCCCTCTGAGAGACATAAGTTACGCTGACAGAGCTTCTCCTGCCAACATAACTACTGCTGCTCGTTGGATGTGGTTTAATTAAGTAGACAGGAGAGCTCTCTCCTGTCAGCATTGAACCGCTGCATGAGCTATCTTACAGTGGTGTTGCTGTAAGCTCGATAGTGTAGACATGGCCTTAGTCATGTGCAGGGACCAGGTATAAACACAGTCCTTAGCTTTCAAGCATGAGGGATGAAATCTACGCCCCAATAAAGTCAGTGGGGGTTTTGCCAAGTGTCCCCATCTATTTAAGTACATTTGTATTTATGTATATAAGTATTTTGAGGTTCCATACATACTTGTGCGCAGTCACTTTGAACATTCTGTACTTTGTACTTGTATTTAAGCACATTTTAAAGGTATTTAAAGCATAACTAACTTTATCTGCAAGTACTTTTTCAAAATAGATTTTGAAACAATCACATCCCTCTCAACTGTTCCTGATTCTGGTTGGCCTCAGAACCCACAGTCCCAGGTTGGGAGCTACAGGCCCTGAGTTCTGGCTTTCTTGGCTTTTTTCTGTTGGCCCTGCTGTTGCACCAGCCAGGGAGAATGGTAGTCCCACCCCTTCATTTCTGATAGATCACTGCAACTGGCAATGGGGAGACTCGCTGCCCAGACCCAGCCCAGCAGCAGCAGAGACACATTGCATGGTGCAGCCCAGCCATGGTCTTCAGTAGGGCCAGGATTTTACCTGAGGCCCCCATGACTCAATGCCCAACTGTTAATAACTCTGGCTAGCAGAGCACTTCCCACATAACATAAATGTTATGCTGCACCCTGTAAAGTGGCTGATTCCCCCTGTTGTCCAAGAGGCATTGTTTCTCAAGCAGGCATAACAAGCCAGATTTTCAAAGCTTTTTAGATATCTAAAAAGGCAGATAGGCATCTAGTGGGATTTTGCAAAGCATCTAAGCAAGTTAGGTACCTGATTCCCATTGAAAGCAATGGGAATTAGGTGCCTCACCTGCTTAGGCACTTTTGAAAATCCCAGTAGGTGCCTATCTGCCTCTTTAGACACTTAAATATTTTTGAAAATCTGATCCAGTGTCTCTAGGACACTGGGTGGTGGTACACTGTGCCATCCTCTGCTACAGGCCTTTCAGGCACAGTTTTGCCTAGCTTGGATGAAAAGTGAAACCCTTCAATAGCATTCATTATCAATGACCTATAACTGGCACAGGGACACAAATAATATTAATTAAAATTTAGAGAATTAAAAAAATGATTCAAATGGATTTGTTAAGTTTCTTGTATAATGTTTTGGCCATTGAATATAGAACAGCAAAGTGTGTACATGATTATTTGAGATGCAGAACTGTAATTTTGGCCATTTTGGCCTGAATGGCAATGAAATTTTGAAGAAATTGGTATTGGATACTTGTGATAAAGTTTTTGAAAGTAATCCCTGTGTGCAGTAACCTCCACACAACCAAAAATAGATATGATGCTGACAATGTGTGTTGTTACTTGAATAACTAGATACAAGTAAGCCATTTCAGTAGATGTTCTTGTGATGTCTGCATGACCTAGCTACTTCTAAAAGGTTGAAAACATTTATGCCACTATCTATGACTTCTGACAGTTTCTACAAAATCATGCAAAGAACTCCTGAGGATCGGAGAGAACTCTCACCCCACTAGCTAGAGTGGAGCTTTGGGGGTGGAGGGCTGGGAGCAATAAATATTCTCCCTGCAGTCAAGGAGGAAGAGTTCTCAACTGGGAATAGCTGAAGCAGTGTTCACATACCCCTGCTCCTCCTCCCCTCTCCCGCCCTCTCGTATGTGAGAAGCTTTTTCCCTTCTGCAAAATATATATATATTTCTTCTCTTGTTTTATTATGTTATGATGTTGTTCAGACATATTCCACAGTTAAATGTTAGAACTAAGAATACACTTGTTATTTAATTTCCCTAATGGCATAGCTGGTTGGGTAATACAGAGCAAAAGCTTGAGGAATGAATGAGTCTAACTTGCCCATGCTCGATATACATTGAAATATTTAGAGGAATCAGAGAGGCGATCCTAAGTCATTAATACTCCAGGGTCCAATTCTGTTCCTCTTTAAGTCAATGGGAGTTTTGCCATTAATGACAGTCCTTTATGAAAATTTTATTTTAAAAAAATTATCCACTATATTTCCAATTCCCTTTCTGCAGTTGGTCTCTCTATTAGAAGGAGTTGCCCTTTTTGAACATGTTTCCTAAAAGATTGAATTAGAATAGAAAAAATAGCCAGTTATGAAAATGTAATATATAAAATACGCGTCCCTTTCTCTCCTATCACAGTATGTAAGAAAATACATGAATGTACGTAAGGGACTTTTTACCACCTAAAATGATCAGATACTTCAAAAACCTTTTCATAATTTATAGTAATTCACATCTTTAAAATTCCTGTTTCTGGCCCCAATATATTAAATGAGATTTTCCATGCACTCTTTTGCTTACAATTGTTTTAACAATACACAAAGCTCTGTGATAAAGAGACTTATGTTTCTGGAACTTCTCCTTTGGGTAGATTTGTATGCTCAATATGTTTTTTGCGGATGCATTTTTAGTGAGAACTTCTCAACAGTGCTGAAAAACGTCAGTGTTGTCTTTTCCTTTTAAAACTTGAATAGCAGTGTTTTGATTTGTAATTTTTTAATATACTTTCTCTTAAGTCTAGACCTTGTTTAACAGTATATAATATTGTCATCCTCGCCAAAAAATATAAATTGAAAAAAAACTCTGAAAATGTAGTTTGTCACTTACTTTTTGTTCACAGAACATTGTGTATTAGATAATACTGAGAAACCTAAAGGATTCAATGCGTAGAAATGCAAAAATATTTTAATTATTAAATAAAGTTGTGAAAAGTAGAACATTGTATAAAAAAAGTTAATCTGTATGTCATACCTGTATGACCATACTTAACCAAGCAAAATAACCAAAGCAGTTGTTTTTACAAAAAAGGCCACATACCACGCCAATTTTTACAAGCAGTGCATTATACATAATTTGGTTTGCAGTCAGGCAGAATATAATTGTGCTTCATGTATAGTCATCTAATTTTATAAGAGAAAAATTAAAAGAAAATTAACAGGATTCTATCTTCTATACATTAGTGGTTGTTCCATCTTAGAGAAAACAGAGTAATCTGCCTTGTGTATGTGCACTATATATGCTGTATATAATAGCTATTGATATTAAGTTTAAAAACAAAAAACTCTTGGTCCTTGACTGTTTATGTATGAATCCTATATTTGTGTACATTAATTTACATAGTGAATTTGCATAGTAAAAGTGGGAAATAATATCCATATGTTCATTTGCATCACCAGACCTGACTGCATAATAATTTCAACTCCAGAGGAAGGGGTAAAAACCTGGATGTGCACATGTGACTTCAGACTCTTTTGTGTGCTGCCTACTACAACATAGAGGCCTTTTTTAAAGGGCAACCCTGTTCCATCTTCTCTTTCATCCATTCAGAAAAAGAAAAGATCATTCAGGATCAGCAGTTTATCTGGTAAAACAGAGTGGCAGTTTCTTATAATATCCCTCAGAGGAGCAGGCCAATAGATTATTGAAAATAATTATCTGGAAAATAAAAGGTGTGAGTCTTTTATAATCATTCCCTACTGCCATCATAAAAATGGCCATACTGGGACAGACCAAACGTCCATTTAGCCCAGTATCCTGTCCTCCAACAGTGGCCAAAGCAGGTGCTTCAGAGGGAATGAACAGAACAGGTAATCAAGTGATCTATCCACTATCGCCCATTCCTAGCTTCTGGCTAACAGAGGCTAGGGACACCATCCCTGCTCATCTTAGCTAATAGTGATTGATGGATCTATCCTCCATGAATTTATCTAGTTCTTTTTTGAACGCTGTTAATGTGTTGGCCTTCTCAGCATCCTCTAGCAAGGAGTTCCACAGGTTGACTGTGCATTGTGTGAAGAAATACTTCCTTTTGTTTGTTTTAAACCTGTTGCCTATTAATTTCATTTGATGAGCCCTAGTTCTTGTGTTATGAGAAGGAGTAAACAGTACTTCCTTATGTACTTTCTCCACACCAGTCATGATTTTATAGACCTCTACCATTTCCCCACTTAGTCTCTTTTTCAAGTTGACATGTTATTAATAGTACTTGAAAAAGTCCCTTATTAAATTGCATATTTTTGCATGTGTGTATATGTATATTTAACAGTATAAACTAAACAAATCAAGCAGTCTTTAGGTGATACACTATATCAATTGACACCGTTAGGAAAATAATAGTGTATGAACAGTGCTGAGACATCTTTTAACTAGGAGATCAGCTGATCTGTGTATCAGATGGAGAATAAATAATGTCACTTCAGGTAAGAAAATGGGTTTTGCAATGAAAATATATGGTGTTTGTTATTTGATCTTCTGTGGTTTCAGAACAACACTGGAATAGGATCTTATGCATGAAAATGCATATGGTGACAGCTCTCTTGTATTGATAAAATTGTTTTCAAGATGAAGATGTTCCAAACGTGAATCTTCAACTTCCTCATCATCATCATTACTGTCATCATCAACATTGTCATCATTGACAACAGCTCTACAGATGCGTTCTGGAGGGACTGTTCTGTGAAATCATAAGATACATTTTGGCTTAGTTACTAAAGTGTACTAGTAAGCTCCTTCCATACAAGTTGTTCATTTTAGAGATACTGACTAAGAAGGTTTTTCTAAAAAAGGTTTGGACTTGATCAGCATTAAAAATAGTTATAAATTACCCCAAAGGTAGTTATTTTTATTTTTAGTTCTATACTGTAGTGATAGTCTTTCAGTTCTGTCTGAATTAATAGATATATGCTACTTGAAGGTTCAAGTAGACATAATTGGTATATTTCAAAACTGAGTTTACATCACAAATGATATTTTGTAACACAGTGTGAATGTTTCTTTTTGCATTGCTACCTCTTAATATAATTACTTATCTTTTATTAAGAAATTCTTGGAATACATTAGTTATTAGATAAATTCTTGTCTTGACAACATGGACAAGATTCTTAGCCCATGGAGCTGCTTTGTGCTGTTCAGGCAATGCAAACCAGCTGAAAAAGTGCCCTAAAGGAGCACTTGAGGATTCCCTGGCAAAGGTGACAGAAAGTTGGTGTAGCCACTCTGAGATCACCTGCTTCATAGGGAGTGTGACAGGGCTGGAGGAGATGTTTCTGGAAAGTGCTGCACTCTGGTGATCCTTGGTTGCATGAGGAGGAGTCTGCTCCACACAGCATAAATTAGACCAGCCCTTAGACTGCTACAAGTTATGTCAGCAGCTAGTTTGGGCCTCCGGTCAGCCTTAGGATCAGAAAAGCAGAAAGGTGACTTAGAGACACCTTTTCCCCCCGCTTTCCTCTGCTGTGGCAAGCAGAGCACAGCTGTAGCTGGGGATTTGACCCCAAATCTTTAACAAACTGAGTACTTGGAGAATACTGGTACTTCAGAGTTGTACACTTTTAAAAACAGTATTGGGAGATTTAAACCACACTTCTTTTTTGTATATGGTTTTGGAAAATATTGCAATAGGGAATTCAGGATTCAGTCCCTTCTAACAATATTTAAAATATATGGTTCATGGAAAATGTAGAGTAGGAAGTTAATATATTTTAAAATATAGTGTAGTATTTATTAAATCCCTTTTTATATTCTCAGTTAACACAGCAGAATTGGTAAATACCGTATTTTGTTGTTGTTCAGCCTCAGAAAGCTTAATGCCTTCATTTCTGTGATTCCAAATGGTACAAACTTTAATTCATTGTGATCCAAAAATAACTCTCTCAAAGACCGATAAGCTCCATAGAATGACACTGGATCTATTCCATCATTGTTAAGTTTGTTAAAAGAAAGGTAGAGATATTCCAGCCCTGGCTTCATGTGACCAAATACGTATCCGGGTATTCTCTCAATCTGGTTTCCTATAAGTACGAGGTGCAGTAAGGATTTTGGCAGATAGGAGGGAACATGATATAACTTATTGTAAGAAAGATCAATAGATTCCAAATTCCTGCATTAAAGGAAACAAAAAGGGACAGTAAATGATAGAGTATACTATATAGTTTACATTGGACTCCATACAGAATAACATTCAGTTGGTGGCAAGAAGTCCAGCTGCTTAAGTATGGGAAAATATTTTTTCTGTGAGAGAGAGTTTCTGTTAATAGAAAGACATTCATTTTATGGTGTGTGGGCAGAGATATAATTATTTCTGGAAAAAAGATCAGAGTAGCAAAAATGTAAGTCAGAACTTCTCATTCAGGAGCCATTCTTATGCTTTTGTTGTGAGGGGGGAAAATCTGTATTAATATGAGTACAGAGATAGGAAACCCCAGGGACTAATTTTTGCTTGATAAACATCTCAGATTTGCAATAGACTAGTATGCTATATTAGAAAACACCATTTTTTCTTTACAGTTAACAGCTCTTTTCCCATGGCTCCTATCCAGATTGTTTGCATTTTTTACCACTAATGCTCGTTGGCCAAGGTGGCACTAAAATGGGCCTAATCCAGCAACCCTTACACACGTGAGTAGTCCCATTTGCTTCACTTAATTCAGTGTCCCATTGATACTGACATAAAGTTTGATTTTAAGTTTGTCTTCAGTGGGACTGCTTATATGAATAAGTGCTGCAGGATCAGACCTAGGTACCTGAAGATAAGCATATTTTCTTCAAAAAGTAATATCACCCAGTTACAGTTTATCTTCCATGTATTGTCATGACCCTGTCTGTTAACTCTTAGTTCTTCTTGTGATTTCTGTTTCTTTTTGAAGGTAAAGTAGGGGTGCTGGTGGACAGCAAATAGCAACCCAGCTTCAGACAGAACTTTATTGTCAGGGATGAGGAGAGGAAAAGTTCTATTTTAATCACCATTTTTAATACGGATTGACTGATGTGATCAACACCTGTGATTATTTAGCTAATTAGGAATTTGGCTAGGAAGATATGAGATGTACAGTATTTCTTTGTAATAAACTGTTTCTTTTTTATTGTTGGTATTCATTTTGGCTCTGAACAAAACATAATCTTTAGCCTTGAGATCAGGGTAGATAAAAAAATGATATTGTATATTTTTATTCACATTAAGTATAGTAATCTATTGAAAATTAAATTTGAAATTGACAACCTATGTTAATACCAGGGCTGTCAAGCGATTAAAAAAAATAATTGTGATTAATCGCACTGGTAAACAATAATAGAATACCATTTATTTAAATATTTTTGGATGTTTTCTACATTTTCAAATATATTGATTTCAATTACAACACAGAATACAAAGTGTACAGTGCTCACTTTATATTTATTTTTGATTACAAGTATTTGCACTGTAAAAAAACAAAAGAAATAGTATTTTTCAGTTCACCTAATACAAGTACTATAGTGCAATCTCTTTATCATGAAAGTTATACTTTCAAATGTAGAATTATGTACAAAAAAATGTAAAACTTTAGAGCCTACAAGTCCACTCAGTCCTACTTCTTGGTCAGCCAATCACTCACACAAATAAGGTTGGTTACAATTTGCAAGAGACAATGCTGCCTGCTTCTTGTTTACAATGTCACCTGAAAGTGAGAACAGGCATTCTCATGACACTGTTGTAGCCGGTCCCACAAGATATTTATGAGCCAGATGTGCTAAAGATTCATATGTTGCTTCATTTTTCAACCACCATTCCAGAGGACATGCATCCATGCTGATGACAGGTTCTGCTCGATAACGATCCAAAGCAGAGCGAACCAATGCATGTCAATTTTCATCATCTGAGTCAGATGCCACCAGCAGAAGGTTCATTTTCTTTTTTGGTGGTTCCGGTTCTGTAGTTTCCATATCTGAGTGTTGCTCTTTTAAGTCTTCTGAAAGCATGCTCCACAGCTTGTCCCTCTCAGATTTTGGATGGCACTTCAGATTCTTAAACCTTGAGTCAAGTGCTGTAGCTATCTTTAGAAATCTTATATTGGTACCTTCTTTGCATTTTGTCAAAGTGTGAAAGTGAAAAGCTGTGAAACTGTTCTTAAAATGAACATGTGCTGGGTCATCATCTGAGATTGCTATGACATGAAATATATGGCAGAATGCAGGTAAAACAGAACAGAAGACGTACAATTCTCCCACAAGGAGTTCAGTCACAAATGTAATTAACGCATTTTTTTAACGAGCATCATCAGCATGGAAGCATGTCCTCTGGAATGCTGGCCGTAGGAATGGTGACCTTCAGGGCATCCGAATATTTATCATATCTGACACTAAATACCTTGTAACACCGGCTACAAAAGTGCCATGTGAACAACTGTTCTCACTTTCAGGTGACATTGTAAACAAGAAGCGGGCAGCCTTATCTCCTGCAAACTTTAACTAAACTTGTTTGTCTGAGCGATTGGCTGAAGTAGGATTGAGTGGACTTGTAGGCTCTAAAGTTTTACATAGTTTTATTTTTGAATGCAGTTATTTTTTTGTACATAATTCTACATTTGTAAGTTCAACTTTCATGATAAAGAGATTGCACTACAGTACTTGTATTAGGTGAATTGAAAAATTTTAAATACTATTACTGTAAAAATATTTGTAATAAAAAATATAAAGTGAGCACTGTACACTTTGTATTCTGTGTTGTAACTGAAATCAATATATTTGAAAATGTAGAAAACATCCAAAAATAATTAATAAATTTCAATTAATATACTATTGTTTAACGATGCGATTAATCGCAATTAATTTTTTTTTTAGTTAATCATCTGAGTTAACTGTGATTAATTGACAGATCTAGTTAATATCTAAACTTACTATTTGCTATTAAATGTTCTATGAAGAAGTGTTCTGTTTGGCTTGAAAACTTGTCTCTCTCACCAACAGAAGTTGGGTCAATAAAAGATATTACCTCACCCACTTTCTCTCTATATACACTATTAAAATAATTTAAATTAAATTTAAAAAATATTGACCAGTTAAGTTCGCTACCAAGTTTTAAAGAAAGTCAGATCACTGAACTGGTGGAAGTCACTGGCTGAGTACCTGGAACCAGAGTTTGTTGAAGTATTAAACCAGCTTCTGACAGCAATAGCCTCTTCCGCAGGTGGGGAGAGAATATTTTCTTCATTTCAGTTTCTTCAACTAATTCAGTTCAATGACTAATTCATTGTTAAGAAGCCAATTGGCAGTTAAAACAGCAGGAAAGATTATTTTCTCTTCCAATCTATGAATAAAAACTAGATGTGAGAGGATGAGATCTACTAGTTCTAAAATCTTGAAGGACATGGTGACCAGAAACAATCAGTTCACTTAATTATCTACACATAACATTTGCTTTGTTTAAAAAATCAGTTAGTTTTAAATGCTATAAAAAAGTTTTGGTAAATGTTTTTGTCTTATGGATCCTTCACTTTTAAGAAAGTTTTTTATTTAATTAAGGAAAGTAAAATGCTGTTTTTGCATTTAATTGAATTTTAACTTCTATCCAAACAGAAATTGACACAAATCACAATTTACAAAATTAATCATAGTCCATTAAATAAGAAATGCATTATTTGCCATTTTCTAGCATAATGACAAATATTAAAATTCAGAATCTGAATAAATATAAGGCAATCTATATAAAAGTGTGTAGATATAGTGTATCCTCCTGGTGACCAACAAAAAAGCACTTAATTTAGTGTAAAGTGTATATTTAGTTGCAAATCAACATATGTTAATGGTTACCAATCAATGAGAACCCATCTTTCTTTTAAAAAAAAACCCCTAATAAGTACAAATGCAAAACATGATTCAAATAAGATTAGTAAAAAACAAGGTGTCCAGAGTGCTGATTTACATCATGATTAAAATTGGTGATTTAAATAGCTTTGATTTATATCAATCCACCCTACTTGAGGTTTAATGAAATGTTAGCTTGGTTTGTGAGTGGAAGTGACCCATGATATCACAATGTTATTTTAAAGGTGATATTATATATTACTTAGATTGTGATAAATTATAATGTGGATGGAAAGATAATTGAATTTGTTAACATAAGAATATTATCATGGTATCCATGGATTTTTAAAACAGAGATTCTATGGGGGTTTTTTAAATCAGAGGAGCTTCATTACATGGTACAGATATTACTTTCACAGTACGGTTTTCTAGTAGTACTGGATAACAAAACAATTAAATCTTAACTTGGTACTTACTCTTGATTAATCCAAGCCAAAGGTGCTATCCTATTTTCTTCTAATTTGTTGTGTTTCAGCACAATGATGTTAATATTCCTGGTATGGTTAAAGCAAATTTCTGAAATTTCTTCTATTTGGTTATTTTCCAGATATAGTTCCTACAAGTACATTTGAAAAAGAAAATTTGAAAAACAATATTTACATTTTTTCCTGTTGTGATTTAAAAAGTTCATTTTTAAGTGTCATTGGCCTCTCATGCTAAAACCACTGTTTTCCAGATATCAAAAGAATTACCTGAACACGTCTGCATAATAAACTCAGTAGTAGTAATTGCGTGACTTGATTTTGGAAAAAACTAATATTCAAAATTTAATATACTTTTCATTTGTGGAAACATAAATTACTTTGAAAGACAGATTAATAGAATAATAATTATTTTTAAAAAGCAACAGAGAGTCCTGTGGCACCTTTAAGACTAAAGGATGTATTGGAGCATAAGCTTTTGTGGGTGAATACCCACTTCGTCAGACGCATTTAAATTATTTTTTAAAACACCTTTGCTTGCTGTTGCATAATGTGTTTGTGGATGTATTGAATGCTAAGACTGTTGTAATATAATTCATGTTTTCTGGACACACATTTGCCAAGAGGAATAAAAATATTTATTTAATATAGGAAAGGCATGACAAACTTGCAATAAGAATGAAGTATTAGTTGAGGTATGTGAACAGAGTTAGCCAAAACACAGGATTTCCAGTGCCCAGAGATTTAGATGGATGCCATTTGTGGTGGAGTTTGTATAATATAAGTAAATAAGTACATTTCTGGCAATAATGACTTTGTAACCAATGACAATATGTCTTGAAACAAATTATTAAGCTGTAAAAATATCATCTGTGCTTTACAGAGGTAGTGGAGTACATACAAAGAAGAAAAGGAATACATCTGGAAAAATAAAGATTTTTGGTCTTTTACCTCAATAGATGTGGGAAGACCTTGTGGGACAGTTCTAAATTTATTTCTTCCAAGGCGCAAATAAGACAGGCTTTTCAAAGGACGGAAAGCTAAAGGACTGACATTTGCTTCACTAAGTTTATTGTCTTCTAATTCTAGGGTCACCAAGTTCTTTAATTCTGTAGAAAATAAAATAATTGGTGATAAATTTTAATAAAATAATATAGAATCTTGTACCATATTAAAACATGAGCTATGTTGTAACAATTTTTAACATTACTTAAGTCCATTCAAAAAAATGGGGAAATATATTTGCCTGAATGGGTCTTAGCACAGAAAACAATTTTATACTCCCATTCATAGGTTGTAAATTATTTTTATTTTCAATCATTTGAAAAAATTTCAGCCAATTACTGTACCATGTTCAAAAACCATACTGTAAATATAGTTAAATTATGAAAAATGCAACTGAAATGTATTGATAATACAAAATTTGTTTACAGCCCATTATATAACTTCTTTATTGTCCTCCAGGAGAGCCATGCAATTTCCAGCATAAGATTATTGTTATTTTAATATTGTACTTTCAGAATGGGAAAATAAGGCAGGTGCAGGGAGCTAATGGGAGCAAGCTCCTTAGTAATTCAAGACCTCAGGAGAGTGCATGGAGCAATATATTGGTGCTGACCTTCTGCACAGATGCCCAAAGATCTGTAGGATTCTCCCACAGCTCTCCAGTCATTCATTTGTTTAGTGGTCATGTTACTTGCACCCTTTGTAGGTTCACAGGTCCTTCCCCCACCTCAGTGTACAACTATGTGTTGAGAACTCTGCATGGAGTATCCTGTATCCCCCTTCCTAGGGAGTGGGTATTGTAGACCTTGATCTTCCAGATATATTTCAGAAGAACTAAATGTTGGCTACTATATGTAAACAAAAAATTATCATTTCATGACAAAAAGTTCATTCTCAATTACAAAATATTAAAGTTCATAAACAAAAATGTTGAATAATTTCATCTAAGCTTTCTTCTGCTTTCTTGAGGCACAGAGATCAAAACCTGTTTCCTGTCCCATGAGTATAAAAATATCCATACTGGTTCCACTGTACATAATACAGCAACACTGGGATGTAGGTGTACATACTCCCTGTGCAGTGCACAATCCAGTTTCCCTAGAGAACTTGAGCATTAGCACAGACTTTGCTGTGAAAAACACTGACATTCCTCAGAATTACAAGATAATTCAGATTTTAAAAACTCAAGTTTCATGCAGGTCTTCTGGGTTTTGTTGCCGTACAGACATCTGGAAAAACACATCTATTTATCAATCCAATGATTAAGTTTCTGTTATTTAACACAATGTCTCTGCCTCATATAGAAATAAAAGATCCTAGAATCTTGCTGTAGTATGCTGCCTTGATTGGCAATGACTAACAAAAATACATTTAGATCCTGACTGGCAAAGATGGGTGCATGTGCTTAACTTTACTCATGAATGTAAAGTTCAACATGTGTATAAGTCTTTGCAGGATCAGTCTGTTACTCATATTTAACTTTAATTTTTTCCATCTACAATGGCAGATGAAAATTGGTCTCAAATTCTCCAGATTTTGCTTAATATGCAAGATCTCAAAATTCTATTCTGCATTTTGAGTTTCAAATCTAATTTCATTGATTCAATATTCACTTCTTAAATACCTTGTAAACTGTCTTCATCAATAGCATGGAGATGGTTTTCATTTATTTTAAGTTCTTCTAAAGCTGACGGTAATTCAGGAGGGATATGTACTAGTGCGTTTCCATCCATATACAAACGTTTTAACTTTTTCAGGATCTTAATTGGGGGGGAGAAATCAGAATTCAGTTAACAAAATGTAAAATTATATTGTCAAATAACCTAAAATTGTAATTGCCATTTTACTAACCATGTTAATTTTGTTGCTGATGCTGCTGTTGGTTGTGTTAGGTAAGTTTCATAAAAAGCAGCAGGTTGATAAAATGGAGACTTGAGTCTGATATACACAGAACAGGTAAAGACTGGGTAGCAGTAGCACCTCAACGCTGTTGTGGAATATCCAGTGTTTTGGTAAGAAAGGAGTTCTTTCTCTAAGTACTTGAACCATTGGCCTTTCTACTAACAAGGGTGTCAGTTGTGAGGGTATGTTTTGTGATATGAACATCTGTCATCCAAGAATTGGACTTAGTTCATCAACCTCTTTCACATGGGCCGGCCAGCCGCCATCCCAGCCATACTGGACCCCAGTCCTGTTACTAATCCTTGACTCATCCAATCACCTCACTTATCTAACCTTTTCATAATATTTAGGAATTCTTAGATACTTACAAGCCTTTATAGTATTTTCATATTATGTACTTAATCTACAGTAGTCAATGTTTTTCAGTAAATCGCCTCTAGGGCTACTGGTCCACTACAGTTCAGTAAACTTTTTGGCTTAGGAGTAGAGGCACGTGGCCTTTTTGCAGGTTGAGAGTTAAAATGATGTATAAGTTGTAAAGCGTCAGTGTTCTATGAAGAAGAGCTCTGTGTGTAAGCTCAAAAGCTTCTCTTTCACCAACAGAAGTTGGTTCAATACAAGATATTACCTCATCCACATTTTCTCTCATACTGTGTGTGTCAATCAGATAAACTATAGGTACATCCAAGGATTACATAAGCATGATCGGAATGTCCTTGATACCATTATGTATGGTAGCGCTTACCCTGGCTGACATTAAACATTGTCTCATCAGTTATCCTGTGGAGCTAAGGGGCAAAAGTCTCCTGCAGGCAAAAGAGTAAATATGGCAGTAAACATTTCAATAGCTGGGGGAAATTTTCCACTGACAGGACATTGAAGGGGGTACAATTTTAAATGAGCCTTTTTTGGCTATGACTCGTGTTCCTTTTATTCTTTAGTGTGTTTTTTAGATTTTTGTATGTTTTATAAAATACAAGTACAAATAAAAATATTTTATAATAAAATGTGATCTTTTAAAAAAAAATCTCATAGAATAAAAAGGGGGAAAATGTAATTCTGACCTATTTTATTTCACCTAACAGTTGAAATTTGTAGAATTTGTGAGAGCAATTGTGAGAGGTCTAAGGACACTGTTCAGTGGGGCATTTAAACCAATGGAACTATATACTGTATGTACTTAAGTGCTTTGCTGGATTGAGGCCGAAATCAGGGTCCAAACGCTTTTTGCGACTACAGCTTACTATCAGAAGATTTTTATTATGGACAATCAATGCAGTACTAATAAATAATTCTGATATGTGGATATTGCTAATTAAATAAGTAACACAGATATTCAATCTTTTGCAAAGTTAGTCTTGGAAGACTTCAAACGCTCATTCTCCATGTAAATTATAAAGAAAATTCTACTTAGTGGCAGTTCTGCTTGTGTGTCATATGTTCTGTATTTATCTTCCCTGATATTTTGTTACCTAGGTAGTTTGTATGAAAACAGGATCCTGTTTTTAATAGTTTGCATATTCCTCATAGTTTATTTCCCAATTTGTTCAGAGGATTAATGTTTTTGCAAACAAAAATGTAGGTTTATGCTTTGGTTTTTATTCAGTTAAACTAAGCAAAATCATGTTCTCAAATTCATTTGTACTAAGGGGACAATGGCACTAATGTCTTTTGTTAGATTACCATAGATGTAAGATTACTATCATTATGAAACCATCTTTAGGAGCACAAAAGCATTAGTGTTGGAGAGCTAATGTAATAAGAGAAATCATAAATTAATTTACTGTAGATGGGCCTGAACTTCTGAGGGCATTGATAGTGGAATATAAAGCCTTTAATCTCTAGATTATTGGCTAGAAATCCAGCTCAGATTGGTATTTAGTATTTATTGGCTGTTAGATGGCCTGTGTGAAATTAGCTGATGGTCACCATCCCGGTCTTAACTCAGGTGTCCTTGTAGAGCTTGATCCTGTGACATGCTGAGCATTCTAGCCCTGATCTAGCAAAACACTTAAGTATGTGCCTTAATTAAGCATATAAGTAGTCCCTTTGACAGCAATGTCATTGATCATGTGCCGAAAGTTAAACACGTACATAAGTACTTCGCTAGATTGGAAATAGAGCGCTCAGCACCTTTCAAGATGAAGACCATAAAGAAAAACACCGCACTATCCGATGCCAGTTCAGGCACCGTTGTTAGCAGGCTAATGACTGATCAAGTTCTAAAGAACGAACATTAGAGGTGGTCATTCCAAGTTCGACAATGAGGCACACTGGTGGGGCAACTTCTGTGTTTTTAGACGTATAAAGAACTTCACTGTCAAGTCAGTGTACCCTTCAAAAGCTTCCCTTTCTATACTACTTTTCTTTAAAAGAGAGTCCAAGTACTATGAGGTTTCTAAAAATGATATAAGAAGCACTTTATGATAATGGAAAAACTATTTTTAAAAATCTCAAAACTGAAGCTGGTAAAATACCAGAAAAATATTAATATAATTGTTATTCAGTAAATAATTTTTTCAGTGAATAGTATTCGACCAACTATATAACTGGCTGAAAACTGCAAAAATGGTTTGTTGAAAATGGCAAAATTTTATTAATCATATATTCATTACATAGGGGTAGATCCCTAGCTAGTGCAAATTGTCAGAGCTCCATTGACTCCAGTGAAGCTACAACCATTTACATCAGCTGATGATTTACCCAATAGTATTCTGCCAGATCTACTTCAAGCACAAATCAGTGACAGAGATGTTAGAAAGAGTATGCATGCTTACTTTGAACGCTTGTGGACCTATGCCTGGAGAAGTAATATTATTTTTACTTAGATCAAGCCTTTCCAAATTAGGAATCCCATTGAATGCTTCATCTGGAATGGAAGTGATGGTATTCCCTAGGACAGATAGTTAAAAATATATATATCTTAGTAATGTGTTGCATCTTATATGGTCTGAGTCAGGTAACTAGGTAATGTACAAGTACAAATGTATTTATGGAAATAAAGTCAACTGTATGTCTCTGTGTCTCAACACTAGTAGCATCTAAATTTTGAAAAGCAAGTTAGATTGTAGCAACATGGCACTAATGTCTTTTATTAGATTACCATAGATCTAAAATTACTATAATTACAAAACCATCTTTAGGAGCAGAAAAGCATTAGTGTTGGAGAGCTAATGTAATAAGAGAAATCATAAATTAATGTCCAGTACATGGGCCTGAACTTCTGAGGGCATTGATAGTGGAATATAAAACCTTTTAAGTTTTAGGTTGTTGCTTGTTTCTCAGGCTTACTTTGTTGCCTAATTTTTCAGGCTTAGTTGTAAAATGCCTTTAAATCTCTTTCTGTGATAAGAAACTAGTAGTATAAAGCATTTCACATTATAATATGCTAACATTAAAATTGTGGGTGTTGGGGACGGCTAAATTTTAATTGATGAAGAAAATAATATAAAGCAAACTTATTTTCTTACCTTCAAGCTCTAAGCTTGTTAGCTCTGGATCAGTAATTGGTGGTATTTGTGTAAGTTTGGCATTAATGCAGCTTACTGTGGTGTCAGAAATGGAACATCCAGTTGGCAAAGGAGGAATTTCTGCAGGAGGAACAGGAATTGGGAATCGAGGGGGCATTCTGAAAACATCACCTCGTAAAATATGTTCATCCTCTTCCTCTTCCCCTTCTTCCTCTTCGCTTTTTTGTTGTTTTCTTTCTTGCTCTGGGTGTTTGTTTTCCTGTCTTTTTTCTTCTTCTTCCTTTTCAATTTGTAGCTCTTCCTCTTCATATGCTCTTCTTTTTTCTTCCTCTCTCCTGCTTATTTCCTCCTCTACTTTCTGATGGGCTTCATAGTCATGTATTTTTTTCTCCTTCTGACTTTTCTTTTCTTTTCTCTTCCTGTTCTCTTCATCCTTTTTGTGAATTTCCTTTTCTCTCCCTTCAAGTTCTTCCTTCTCTCGTCTGAGTAACTCATCCATTTCAGCCTGGGTATGCAGTGATTTCAATAGCATTGGGTCACTAGGGTCACTGGGCTCTGGAGAAGCACCAGAAATTTCAGGTGTGTCATCCAGTGAAATATTTTGTACTGAAAATGAGCATGTCCATGGTAGTGAAAGTGAGGGGAAAAAATAAAATGGCAGTATAAGAGGAAATGAGAATGAAGTTAGTGTTAGTAACTATTATGCCCCCCAAACATTATAAATATTTTAATTATAGAAGAAATAAATTCACACTGAGAATGTGATTTTAAGGAATGAAAAATGTATTTATTATTTATAATCCTAATTATAATATATTATAAATTTGTCACAATAAAATGTTGAATGTTTGTTTTGTGGTTCTTGATGAATCCTTACTGTAAAAATGATTCAAATGTCAGCGTATAATACCTTTATGAGGGGATAATAATATTACAATTATGCAAATTCAGCATCTGATTAATTTTACTGAACAGAGCTGGTTAGTGGAGAATCCAGATTTTGAATGAGTATGACAATAAATGGTTAAGCCTTTACAGCAGCTACAACATAGAATAATTATCTCTATTCTTTTTTGTAAAGGTGTTAATATGATAAATAGGAATGCATCAAAGCAGTCCCAAAAGAATTTGAATATAGGCTTGATTTGGTAGTACATTTTTGAACTGTTGCATTTGTTAATGTTATGTGCCTGGCCCAAGGTCCCAAATAGAAAAAAGTGTGCCTGGAGATGGGAGGAGGGTTTGCAGTAGCACTACGTTCCCAGAACCCTTTTCTCTCACTGGGGGAGCAGCAGCTAGCTGGTACAACTCTGGTTAAAGCTGTCTGGAGAAGGGAGGTTGGCTGGAGAGATACCCAGAGGGCCGGCTCCAGGCACGAGCTGAGCAAGCTGGTGCTTGGGGCAGCAGATTGTTCGAGGCGGCATTTTGCCCAATCCTAGGGCGGCACGGCCGCTTTTTGTTTGTTTGTTTGTTTGTTCCGCTCAGCATGGAGGACCAGAGTGCCCTGCAGGGCAGTCCTCTTCCTTCCCTCCCCGCCGACCGGAGCGGAGCCCTCACGGCAGGAGGCAGCGCAGCGGGAGGGGCCGCGTGGCAGCACCCCTGCTGTAGCCCTGGCCGCCCCCTTCTCTCTCTCTCCCGCCCGCTCCCTCACCGTCCCCTCCCCAAATGTCACCAATCCAGTTTCCCTCCTTTCTTTTCATCGCCTGAAACCACAGGGCTGGAGGGTGTTCTTGCTGATATTCTGCCATGTTAACTTGGTCAACTTGAGCCAGTACACGTTTTTATACGCTCACCACCCATTGTATTTGTTTATGAGTTCCATCTGCCAAAAGGAGGGCGGACTCAACTACATTCATAACTTTTTCTGATTCTAGTGATAATTTAAAATTAGTGTTACTCAAAAACAATAGTTTTAAAAATTGTATACTCTGTTTAAGAGAAAATATTTACTGAACCTTGGAAACTTGTTTTACTAAAACACATTAACTGGTATTTAGAACATCTTTATCACTTTGTTACTTTAAAGTCTGATAAGAAATATTGGTACTTGTTTCCTGAATGCATAACTAGACTCTCCACTATCTAGTTTAAGTGCAAAAGAGATGCTAGGGTCTGATCCTTCTAGGTGGGGGCCTTCAGTTATCATTGGCTTCACTGGAAACAATGCAGCATTCTAACAATAGAAAAGATGCTTTTCTATAGTGAAAAGTTTTGTGGGGGTTTTTTCAGTGTGGAGTGATGGATAACTTGGACATTTGGTCACACTTTCTATTAGAGTTAATTTTATAGGTAATATATCCAGGGTTAATAAATGATTAACGGAGGTTTTAATAAATGGTTGATCAGTTGTCATAGATGTTAGTGTCAAACAGGTTAATAGACTGCTTGTAACTACCACTTTTTATTGCTTTCTTCTGATGTTCTTATAACGATCTATAACACATACTACTCGTGTCTAATGTGCTTTTATATCATGTAGAAATCATTTATTAACACTTTATCAATGGAACCTTATTTCTTTTTGGTATGTACTGTAAAGGAGTAAAGTTTATGCTTTTATTTCATTAGCTGAAAAAGCATAGGGATGATAGTGAGGGGAGGAGAAAATAGAACGGGAAAAATCAATAGAAAGTATGGGGCCCTGATCCTTTTCCCATTGGAGACAGAGCGTATTTCCATTTGGGAGCAACATGCCTTTTGAATTGTATTATGAAATAATTTTTGTTGATTCTGTAAAGAAAAATTGATCTGTACAGCTGCTGTTATTACATAATTTTGAACTTTTCTACTTTCTGCATTTTAAAAAATTGTTTGTTTCAAAGATTCCAGGGCCAGAAGGGACCATTTTGTTCATCTATTCTGACCTCCTGTTAACACAGGCCATAGAATTTCCTCCAAATAATTTCTATAATATATATTTTAGAAAAACAGTTAAATATGTATAATAAATTGCATAAATCATTACTTGTATTTTATAGGTTATATCACTTACCCTTTGCCTTTATTTAATGTTTTGTTTGAGGTAGTTTTAAAATAGTAAAAATAACAAATAGAAAATTAAATGATGGATAAGAAGATAGTATGGTGTACTGTACCAATATCAGAGCAAACTGGGCAGCACTCTCCTTCAGGTATCACAGTTTTGTGGCATGTCAGAGAAAGGCACGTAGTTTCATCACAAATCACTTTTCCTTTTGAACAAAGACAAGTAATGCAAGGTTTGGGGGACCACACAGCTTTGTCGTACATAATCATCCCGTTAGCTGTACAGTGCCCTTTCTTTCCTAATAAAAGAAAAAGAATTAGGTCAAAAGCAAGAGATGAATTAAATAATAATTCTTTGATAGCTTAAACTGAAATACACATTATACAGTTTCATTGTTTAGATCTTTGATATACTTGATGTTAATAGTAAAGTGGTTGGGGAAGCCAGAGAATATGGCTAATGCTAAAGGCAAATATTTCAATTTACTGGATCTTCAGTAGATGCTTTTCAGCTAATTAATGTTTCCGGTGTTAAATGCATTTATTGCTCTTAACCTGGAAGTGAATGAATGATTTCTCTGCAGAATGTATTTATGTAGGAGAGTCTTAGTTTGGTGCTTGAGTACAGTATGAAAGAAGAATTCTTAAATATGTGTATTATTCTTTTCTGTAAAAATTACACCAGACATTTTTAATATAATGGGGATATTTCAAATATGTAGGTAAAATACTTTAGCTTACAATTTCACTCTGAATATCTGAGTCCTCAGTAGTTGATAATGAACTGAAGAGAACATAAAACATTTCTTTTTAGTATGTATTTCTAAAGCACCCATCACCATATTCTCTAGGAAGCAAGGGCATCAGAGTGACATTCACAAACCTCATCACTTCCAAACCAAGAGACTCCACTGCACATGCATCTATCTCCCTGTGGGGAAAGGATGAGAGAACAAACAACATGTAACAGATGTGTAGTCATGTTGCTTAATGCATGAGTGGAAAGCGTTCAGTTTCTAAGGTGATGAGCACAGTATAAGAACCTGAACAGAACAGAGCCAAATCCTTGCCCATTGAAGTGAAAAGAATGCCCATTGACAACAGCAGAATCAGGATTTAGCCTTAAGTGAGTTTAGTGTTTATTAAAACATGCCAGATCGACAGTTGTAAATAAAAATCCTTTTTCTAAAAAATGGTTTAAACATGGGCAGAATCTATATCAGCTACTCTCACATTGCCCTGCCACTGTGCCTCAGTCTTGACCTGGTAGGGTCATTAAGGTGGGAGATGGGATGGTATAGTTAATTATACATGTCCTTTTCGATTTTTGGCCCCTCTGCTCTGCTCTGCCTACAGAGGGGACAATTAGCATCATGTCTGATGGTGGCTTTTATGATATGGACATCTGATGGGAACTGGTTATAGTTTCTATTCTTAATCTCTTCCATGTCTGAGAGTCTTCATGGAGAGATGTTCCCTGTCTGTGGCAACAGAAGGCTGATCAGAACTTTGCTCTGAACCAGAGCTTCAGATCACCCCTCAGGAAGAATTTTCCAGAATTCTCTGCCTCCAGTAGATAGCCAATTTGTCAGGTTTTAAGCCAGACAGACATTTTTTTTCTATGGTTTTCTCCCCGGCCAGTACTGAGACAGAACTGGCTATCCTTTTATCTTGTATCACAGATGGGAAACACCATTTTCAAGAGCATGCTGCTCCAGACCTGCTGGTGTGACCTCATATGCACCAGCTGAGGTTATGCCAGTGGGTGTGGAGTGACAGGGTCTTCAAAATCATGTCCTCGATGCAATGTGCCTCATATGCATTGTGCATTTTGCAAGATCACATTGGTCAAGGTGGGCCCACACTGTTCCCAGAAATACTGGAAGGTCAGGTATTCTAGGGATGTGGCAGTGGCCACCCTAGCCTAGGGTTACCATATTTTGTGCCTCCAAATGGAGGACACTCCACGGGGCCCCGCACCCAGCCCCGCGACGCCCCCCCCGCCCCAACTCCGCCCCCTCCCCAAAGTCTCCGTCCCCTCCCCTGCTTCCCGCGAACATTTAATTCGTATTAATTACGGGAGCCAGCCTGGGTCGGCTCGGGCCCTGGGGTGCTGGCCCCGGCCCCCGGCCAACCACCCCCGGCCCGCCCAGCACTGCCGGCCCCCGGCGGCCCAGCGCACCCCCCGGCGGCCCCGCGGCCCAGCGCACCCCCCCGCTACCCCGGACTGGTTCCCGGCCCCGCGGCCCAGCGCACCCCCCGGCGGCCCGGACCGGCCCCACAGCCCAGCGCACCCCCCGCTACCCCGGACTGGCTCCCGGCCCCGCGGCCCAGCGCACCCCCCGGTGGCCCGGACCAGCTCCCGGCCCCGCGGCCCAGCGCACACCCCCCCCCGCGACCCTGGCCCGGCTCCCGGCCCGGCACCGCGCCCCCGGCTCCCCGCCCGGCCCCGCGACCCCGGCCCGGCCCCACACCGGCCCCGGCCAAAGAGGCCCCGGCCGAGCCCTCCCTCCCGATTTTCCCGGACATGCCCGGCTTTTGGGGATTTCCCCCCGGACGGGGATTTGAGCCCCCAAAAGCCGGACATGTCCGGGAAAATCCGGACGTATGGTAACCCTACCCTAGCCTCCAAGCAGCATATGTAGCACACTGAAGGCCTTCCTTTGCAGCAGAATTTTCACACGATTTTTAAGATTTTTACTAAATGTATCTGTTTCTTCAGTGGCTTTGAGGTTGTTTCCCTCAAAACAGTTAAAATGAAAACAAATATTTTGGGTTTCTGAGGGTTTGAAAGACAGTACTCTACTTCTCAGAAATGTCAGACAGAGACAGTAGGCCAAAGTGTGGGCAAGGTCCACCCCGGGATGGTTGAGCAGAGCACATGAAAGCCCCTTTTGTTGAGAACCTGCCAGAATCAGTGTCATGGAAGTTTTTTTCATACCAAACATGGGACCCCTATTCCCACAGTTTGCAAAGCAAGCAGGAAAGTTTCACTGGAGACTCCTCAATCTTGGGGAAAGGCAAAGGTCCCCACCCCCTTAGCAACCAGCAGCAAGAAATTCAAACTCCTAGCCTGCAGGTAGGCAAAGTCTGTGCTAAGATGTTTGATAAAGCTGCAAAGTTATCCCCTCTTCCCACAAGTTGTTTTATCTGCACAGCTTCCTCTGCCATGAAAAGTGAAAACTTTCTGATTCCAATGAGCCATTTGTCTCCATTTGGGCTCTGGCTCACTACTTTATTTTCTGTGGTCAGTCCCCACACAATCCAGACCAAGCAGCGGAGTAGTTTAGGTTGAATTGATTCACATCCTCCTCCCTGAGAGATGGACCTATTTCTACTTCCCATCCAGCCTCCCTAGTCCCACAGGAGTCATAAAGTGGCTACCCTTTTCCTTATGGAAGCACGCAGGAGACATGCCTACAGACTCCTTCCTTCCTTTCAGTTTCCCTGGTAATGTAGTCTCCCCCTCACAGATCCCTTCCTGCCTTTCTCTCAGGAGTTTGGTCCAGGGGACTGGTGAAGGATATTGCTCACAATCAGCAATAAAAGAGAAAGCAAAAAGTCTTAAAACCTTTTATAAGAGGTTTTAAGATCCTCTAAACAGAAAGAGAAGTCTTTAAAGCTGAGATTCTGAGATACCTCATACAGTTCACCAGACATTGAAGAATTACATATAAATGGGGGTTTAACTTCATAGGTGCTTATACTTTTAGAAAATACAACAGTAAAAATACACAAACTCAAAGACCCTAACCCTGCAAAATTGTCTGACTGCTGTGTAAATCTTCCTCATTTGGTTTATGAATATGTGAAGAAAGTGGAGTAGGAATTCCCTTAAAGTCCTATCTTGTATCTAAGGGCTATAAGGTCTTCATTTTTCTGACTAAGGTTAAGCCTTCTATGGCCTCCTTGTTAAAGGGCATAGTCATACCAGTTGAGGTAGTATTTCTGTCAAACCGATAAACAGTAGAATAAGATAATCACTCAGACTGAACTTGGAAACTGCAGCCTCAACCCTCAGAGCATTGGCTGTAGTCTTTTATTGTAGAAATCTGTGCTCAACTGTGAGCAGGTGCCCAAAAACAAAACACACACAATAAAATTCTTCATCCAGGCTAAAGCTGTTTTTGGGGTTTCCCAAGTCTGGACAAATTACCCCTCCTATGAGGGCATGCTTCAGGGTAGGCCTTTATCTGGGAGTGAAGCACATCAGAAAATGGGTGCTTCAGATAATCAGGGAAGGATATTCAATGAACCTCATTGTCCCAGGGACAAGTTTGTTATCCCAAATTAAATTAAAATAAATCAACACTATCAACAAGACTCTTCACAGCATCAGAAGATGAAAGGTGTAGTAGTCCATCTCCTACATACTGGAACTACGGAACCAGTTCCATGGAGAGACTGATATTCTGGAAAGGGTACGGTATTGTTTGTGGTACAAAGAGAAACAATCGCATGCAGCCCATTCTAGATTTCAGGTCTCTCAACAAGTCTATAAGGAGATCGGTATTCCAGACGGAAACACTGAAATTTACCATTACCTTATTATCTTCCCAAAACTTCAAAATATTAAAATAAACCTTCTGGAGATATGATCAGGGAGACTCACCCAGAGGCATTAGAATTTTTTCTGTGACAAGAAGCATTTTCTATACAGAGTACTCCTTTTTTGACTCATAACTTCTACATAGATATTCACAAATGCCTTACCACTTGTATCTTCAAGTGAAAGGAATGTATGTCCACCAATGTCTGATAACTTTTCATCATGTTAGACAGGGCCCAGCAGCCATTGCAAAAACCTTGAGAAACATGGCTTTGAACACCCATTACAATCCACAGAGAAGTCTACCATTTAAGTTATCATCCAAAGCCAGCTTTATTTCAGAAGTGAGACAGAAGAAGAGAGGGGGTGATTCGCCAAATATTTATCCTAATATCAACTTTCTGAACTAGTTTTTCTCCTGTGTGGCTACCTGGCACAATTCTTGATTCACTTCCTGTCAGCAATTGGTTAATTCATTCTTAATGTAACATAACAACTACCTAAGACTGGGTCCAGAGAAACTGGTCATCGGTATAAATGCCAGACCCCAGATAGTAGGAATATAACTGGACTCCTGCAAGGATCGTCTTTTTGTTCTGTGTTTATACAGCACCTAGCATGATAGTCCATGAGTAGGGATCCTAAGCACTTCCATAATACGAATAAAAAATATGATTGGGAGCAGATGTAGCCCAGAGAGGCATATAACCTGTCCCATGCTATGGACTATCAACCTCACTTCTCCCTTTCCAGCAGATGATTCTTCAGAATCATGATGTGTATATAATGGCCAAGAAGGGAGAAAACCATCACTGCTTAGAGAAGTAGCCTTCATCTACTCCTTGGAACCCTACATCAGGTAGGAAAGTCAAGGTTGACTAGCTCAACAAGACATGCTTAGAACCCAGGGAATACAGTCTATATCACCTAGTCTTTGGTGCACCACAGGCCAGATTGGAAGCCTGTTGATTAACATGTTTGCATGTAAGTCCAGATGGAAAGCCAAAAGAAGTACTACATGAGGAAGAGACATTCAGAAGCAGAGGTTGTTGTCCCCTTATTTCAGAACTGGGTTAAAAATCCTTCTTTATGCCATTTCCCTTTCAGCCACTTGAGAGCAAAGATGTTAAAGAAGATTGTGAAGGAACAGGCCATAGTTATTATAATGACCTTCACATTAATCCTGAGAACTTGTTTCTTAGACCTGATTTAGATGAAAGTGGAACTTCCTCTCAAAGTCCACACATGCGCACACAGCATAGTGCAAGAGAGATTAATCCTGAGCCAATATCTAGTGTTACCTAACCTGTCATCTGCGAAGCTGAGAGAAAGAAGCAACAGTCGCTCATTCTAAGGGCAGGTCTTCACTACGGGGTGGGTCGATTTAAGATACGCAAATTCAGCTACACGAATTCGACCTATCGGAGCCGACTTACCCCGCTGTGAGGACAGCGGCAAAATCGACCTCCGAGGCTCCCCGTCGACGGCGCTTACTCCTCCGCTGGTGGAGTAAGAGCGTCGATTTGGGGATCGATTGTCGCGTCCCGACGAGACGCGATAATTCGATCCCCGAGAGATCGATTTCTACCCGCCGATTCAGGCGGGTAGTGTAGACCTAGCCTAAGAAAGGTGATAAACACCCTCTTGGAATCTGAGGAAATTCACAAATGATCACTTGAGGTGTCGGTGTTGGCAATTACCTCTAATTTCTTTTCTGTTATTTTCTGAAAAAGGCCTGCACAGTCCACAGATTTATATCAATATTTTCATTAGCATAAGCCTTTATTCACTTGCACTCTGATCAGCTCAAACCATGCTAGCAGAAGAGGAAATTATCTGGGTCCAAATAGTGTTTGACTCCGAACCCTTCCTCATTCCACCCAGGTATCCATAATATAGCTGTTAGGGAGATACTCACTGCTAAGATCCTGACTGCACATGTCTATGTGCTCTGTAAGGGTCATTATATTCTTTTCATATACTCGCCTGTCAAGGCTGATTCCCCACTCTGGCACTTCAAATGTCCAAGCCTGCAAGGATTTTAAAAATTAATACTAGCCACTCCAGGCTTGTATTAAACACCCAAGACTACAGCTTTTTTCTGACCTTGGATGCGTAGATGCTGCCACCACCCAAGTGCGAGAAACCAGGAAGGCACACTTAGGAATTCCTTCCTGTGGGGTACCCTCAAGCTCTTTCACCCCCACTCCGGGGAAGAGCTGAGAAAGAAAACAAAGGAAATCAGCTGTTGCCACCACCTAATTAAACAACATATGCACAAACCTCTTAGGACACAAAAATTCAATCCTGTTCTTAAAAGAAGGTAAATTTTATTAAAAACAAAAAGAAAGGAAATACATTTGGAACTTAGCCTTTTTGCTAGATTTAAAAAAAATAATTACAAGGATTAAGCATCAAGATAGCTCTCTTGAGGTCCATCTTAAAGGTTATAAGCAAACCAAAAGCACCTGGGGTTAGCACAGAAGAGTCAACAATCCATAAAGAAATATAAGAGATAAACCTAATCACGTCTTTCTAGACATTTCCTGATCTACTTACATAT
Organism: Chrysemys picta bellii; assembly: GCF_011386835.1. Lineage (NCBI taxonomy): Eukaryota > Metazoa > Chordata > Testudines > Emydidae > Chrysemys > Chrysemys picta. Next base: position 42,491,105 of record NC_088797.1, read on the forward strand.
CTGGGGTTTCAAATTAGAGTTTCTAGGTATGATCTGGTGATTTTTCATACCTGGTCCAAAGCATTTTACAGCATAAGAACGTAAGAATGGCCGTACCGGGTCAGATCAAAGGTCCATCTAGCCCAGTATCCTGTCTGCCGACAGTGGCCAATGCCAGGTGCCTCAGAGGGAGTGAACCTAACAGGCAATGATCAAGTGATCTCTCTCCTGCCATCCATCTCCATCCTCTGACAAACAGAGGCTAGGGACACCATTCCTTAGTCATCCTGGCTAATAGCCATTAATGGACTTAACCACCATGAATTTATCCAGTTCTCTTTTAAACGCTGTTATAGTCCTAGCCTTCACAACCTCCTCAGGTAAGGAGTTCCACAAGTTGACTGTGCGTTGTGTGAAGAAGAACTTCCTTTTATTTGTTTTAAACCTGCTGCCTATTAATGACCCCTAGTTCTTGTATTATGGGAATAAGTAAATAACTTTTCCTTATCCACTTTCTCCACATCTCTCATGATTTTATATACCTCTATCATATCCCCCCTTATTCTCCTCTTTTCCAAGCTGAAGTGTCCTAGCCTCTTTAATATCTCCTCATATGGGACCCATTCCAAACCCCTAATCATTTTAGTTGCCCTTTTCTGAACCTTTTCTAGTGCCAGTATATCTTTTTTGAGATGAGGAGACCAAATCTGTACGCAGTATTCGAGATGTGGGTGTACCATTGATTTATATAAGGGCAATAATATATTCTCCGTCTTATTCTCTGTCCCCTTTTTAATGATTCCTATCATCCTGTTTGCTTTTTTGACCGCCTCTGCACACTGCATGGACATCTTCAGAGAACTATCCACGATGACTCCAAGATCTTTTTCCTGACTTGTTGTAGCTAAATTAGCCCACATCATAGTATATGTATAGTTGGGGTTATTTTTTCCAATGTGCATTACTTTACATTTATCCACATTAAATTTCATTTGCCATTTTGTTGCCCAATCACTTAGTTTTGTGAGATATTTTTGAAGTTCGTCACAGTCTGCTTTGGTCTTAACTATCTTGAGCAGTTTAGTATCATCTGCAAACTTTGCCACCTCACTGTTTACCCGTTTCTCCAGATCACTTCTGAATAAGTTGAATAGGATGGGTCCGAGGACTGACACTTGGGGAACACCACTAGTTACCCCTCTCCATTCTGAGAATTTACCGTTAATTCCTACCCTTTGTTCCCTGTCTTTTAACCAGTTCTCAATCCATGAAAGGACCTTCCCTTTTATCCCATGACAACTTAATTTACGTAAGAGCCTTTGGTGAGGGACCTTGTCAAAGGCTTTCTGGAAATCTAAGTACACTATGTCCACTGGATCCCCCTTGTCCAAATGTTTGTTGACCCCTTCAAAGAACTCTAATAGATTAGTAAGACACGATTTCCCTTTACAGAAACCATGTTGACTATTGCTCAACAGTTTGTTTTTCTATGTGTCTGACAATTTTATTCTTAACTATTGTTCTGACTAATTTGCCCGGTACCGACATTAGACTTACCGGTCTGTAATTGCCAGGATCACCTCTAGAGCCCTTTTTAAACATTGGTGTTACATTAGCTAACTTCCAGTCATTGGGAACAGAAGCCAATTTAAAGGACAGGTTACAAACCTTAGTTAATAGTTCCGCAACTTCACATTTGAGTTCTTTCAGAACTCTTGGGTGAATGCCATCTGGTCCCGGTGACTTGTTAATGTTGAGTTTTATCAATAATTCAAAACCTCCTCTAGTGACACTTCAATCTGTGATAGTTCCTCAGATTTGTCACTTACAAAAGCCGACTCAGGTTTGGGAATCTCCCTAACATCCTCAGCCATGAAGACTGAAGCAAAGAATCCATTTAGTTTCTTCGCAATGACTTTATCGTCTTTAAGTGCTCCTTTTGTATCTTGATCATCAAGGGGCTCCACTGGTTGTTTAGCAGGCTTCCTGCTTCTGATGTACTTAAAAAACATTTTGTTATTACCTTTTGAGTTTTTGGCTAGCCATTCTTCAAACTCCTCTTTGGCTTTTCTTATTACATTCTTGCACTTAATTTGGCAGTGTTTACGCTCCTTTCTATTTGCCTCACTAGGATTTGACTTCCACTTTTTAAAAGAAGTCTTTTTATCTCCAACTGCTTCTTTTACATGGTTGTTAAGCCACGGTGGCTCTTTTTTAGTTCTTTTACTGTGTTCTTAATTTGGGGTATACATTGAAGTTGGGCCTCTATTATGGTGTCTTTAAAAAGCACGCATGCAGCTTGCAGGGATTTCACTTTAGTCACTGTACTTTTTAACTTCTGTTTAACTAACCCCCTCATTTTTGCATAGTTCCCCCTTTTGAAATTAAATGCCACAGTGTTGGGCTGTTGAGATGTTCTTCCCACCACAGGGATGTTGAATGCTATTGTATTATGGTCACTATTTCCAAGAGGTCCAGTTATAGTTACCTCTTGGACCAGCTCCTGCGCTCCACTCAGGACTAAATCTAGAGCTGCCTCTCCCCTTGTGGGTTCCCATACCAGCTGCTCTATGAAGCAGTCATTTAAAGTATCGAGAAATTTTATCTCTGCATTTCGTCCTGAAGTGAAATGTTCCCAGTCAGTATGGGGATAATTGAAATCCCCCACTATTATTGAGTTCTTAATTTTGATAGCCTCTCTAATTTCCCTTAGCATTTCATCATTACTATCACTGTCCTGGTCAGGTGGTCGATAATAGATCCCTAATGTTATATTCTTATTAGAGCATGACATTTCTATCCTTAGAGATTCTATGAAACATGTGGATTCACTCTGCTCCTGACTATAACCTTGAGATTCTCTATCATTAGACTCTCCCCTAAGAGAAGTCTCTGTCCGATCCACATGCTCCTCTGCAGCAGTCAGCTTTCCTCCATCTCCTAGTTTAAAAACTGCTCTACAACCTTTTTAATGTTTAGTGCCAGCAGTCTGGTTCCACTTTGGTTTAGGTGGAGCCCATCTCTCCTGTATAGCCTTCCCCCATCCCAAAAGTTTCCCCAGTTCCTAATGAATGTAAACCCCTCCTCTCTACACCATCATCTCATTCACGCATTGAGACTCTGAAGCTCTGCCTGCCTGGCCCTGCGCGTGGAACTGGCAACATTTCTGAGAATGTCACCATAGATGTCCTGGATTTCAGTCTCTTCCCTAGCAGCCTAAATTTGGCCTCCAGGACATCTCTCCTACTTTTCCCTATGTCATTGGTACCTACATGTACCACGACCACCGGCTCCTCCCCAGCACTACACATAAGTCTGTCTAGATGCCTCGAGAGATCCGCAACCTTCGCACCAGGCAGGCAAGTCACCATACGGTTCTCCCAGTCATCACAAACCCAGCTATCTACGTTTCTAATGATCGAATCTCCCATTACTAACACCTACCTTTTCCTAGCAACTGGAGTTCCCTCCCCCAGAGAGGTAACCTCAGTCCAAGAGGCAACCCCAGCACCATCTGGAAGGAGAGTCCCAACTATGGGAAGTTAATGGGAGCTAATTCTGCTCCCATTAACTGCTCTGCTTCCCTGGGCCTTTCATCCTCCTCAACAGCGCTGGATAGCCCTGTCTCTGCTCTCCGGGAGAACAACAGGGGAAGACAGACAAAGGGGAAGTTTTTTTCACAATTTTAAAAAGTTCTAGCCTTCCCATTGGCCATTTTGGTCAGGTGCCCACTCCCTTCCTTTTACCTATGCAGGGAGACTTTTTAACCCTTTACAGGTAAAGCAAGTAGAGAACAACTACCAAGAGGGATTTATAGCTAACTGGCTGGCTGGGTGTCCATAAAAGGGAGCTACCCGCTGCCTTTCATTTATCACATCTCCAAAGGAAATTCAAAGAACAGTACACTTGCCCCTAAAAAAAATAAAAATAAAAAGCCAGCAGCTGCAAAGTAGCATATATCTTATCTGAGCTGGAAATATCTCTGCTTTTCTTCAAAATTTCTGTTTTGTTTTTGTTGTTTGACCATATCTGAGGTCAAGGAAAGTCTTGTCTGAATGAAGACTGAGTAAGAAATGAGTCAGGATGTGGCTTCTTCCTGCAGGTGTATATATTCAATTATTAATATTGCTTTCTATTTAAATTCGAATTTCTTAAAGGGTGGGGTTATACATATAGGGACAAAATCCCGCCTAGCCAATTTGCATGTGCTCAGTGATAACACGGGAGCAAGTAACGTTTCCCCTCTTGCTTGACCTGTATAAGGACCAGGCAGAATTGCAGTCCCTGTACCTCATCCTTAGTTCCTCAGGGATTCATGATATCCCATAGGGGGCAGAGTGGAGGTTGAACTATGGCCCTCCCTGCCCCTCTTATCCACACACCATACAGGACCAGCAATGCAAGGAGTAGGAGAGGCTGCACCCCCTTAAGTAGTGCAACTCTGTACCTCTCATTACACTGATCTACATTACAGGCAGGACCTAACCCATAAACAAGAAACAAGAGACTGGAAAGTTGCTTACAAGTAACGAAACATTTTACTTACTTATTTCATCCCTGTGTACATGATCTTACACAAAAGAATGCAGATAGCTGATTACTATTATTAATATTCTATTTGTGTCCATTCCTTTTCACGTGCTTAGTACAAATTGTCTTTGATTGGTGTTATGCAAGAGTAGTGCTTTGGAGCAATAGAAATGTAAGATTTTTTTCTACTTCTGAAGCAGAATTAATGATAGCAGGTCTATTATTTAATAGACACTTCCAAATCTGATCTTAACTAAAATTTTGAACTTTAAAAACTAGACTGAATAATACCTTGTGGTTGAAATCTTTGTCAGATAAGCACAGGACTTTCAGTCTTCGGAAATTTGGTGCAAATCCAGTATTGGGTTACGACTAAAATAAGACCAATGGCTTTACCTCAACTTTTGGGTAAAAGTCTAAACAGAAATGGACAGAACTGGGGATGAAGGAAACCACACATTATTTCAGCATGACTAATGGTTTCTGACAGAAAGATCAGAATGGTTTAAATAGAGTACATGCTATTTATGTGGTATTTTCTTCTATTTAATTTAAAGAATGTTTTCAAATGAAAGGTTTCATGTAAATAGTATCTATTATGCATGCATTATATTAGCACCCACTGAAATTACTATAGTCAGAGTTTTGTCAGCCTTCCCATTAAAACCTCCTATTTTCTAGCTTGTTTTGAGATGGTTAGTTCAGTCTGAAAGAAGTTCCAGACCAAAAGTGAATTGTTCTAGAAAATGTGAATAAATTTTTTTTCTGCCATTTAAGTCGCAAGAAGATTTCAAAAGTTCTCTGGGTATGCAACACATCCTGTAACACACAGAAAATTTTCATAATGTGAACTAGTGCTTTTGGATATGCAAACTGTGGTAGTGATTTTTGTGATGTTTGACTAGGCCCTGGATAGAGACCACTAATTTAGTCCACATAGTCCACCAAAAAACATCAGATTATTATGATTTGGGTCTGATTTTAACAAACATAAGTGAAATACTCCATTATTAGTTCCCTAAGGCAGCAAGTCCCTCCGCCCCAAATTACAAAATGATTTTTAGCATGGAGAATTTCTAGACAGGCATGACTAGATTAAAGAGTCAGTAAGTAGACACTGAAATAACATACACTATTTTTATACAATATCAGTAGATTTTGTCTCTTCCTGTGTGATTATATTCAGCTTCTTTTAAATATCACCAGATTATAAATATGGACAGAGATTGGTGATCTTGTCTCTTAAGAGTGTGTTTTGTATGCTTGTGAGGATCAGTCTTTCCACTGATAACATATCTGACATTGAGTCTCATTTCTAATATTCTTTTGAGATTTAGACCCATTATCTCAGAGCTATTAATTTATTTTATTAAAAAAACAAATCAGAGTATACCCAAAACACTTAGTTCAAGGAATATTTTAAGTATTAAGGTTTTTAACATTTGGGAAAATATCTGAAGTGGTTTTGAGTATTACGAATACTTATTGCCATTAGGTTCTCCAGTGAGCCATTAATTGACTTACCAGATATATTAAGAAAGGAGCTATGAACATTATTACGTGACCTTAAAAGCTATTTTGAGGTTATGAAAACATTAGTCAGGCTAAGGGAAAAAATGTATTAGGTAAAGTGCAGCCAGTCTGTGGAAAATTACAGAAAATATTACTCTTAAAGACATAGACATAGACATGCAGAAATGATTGTCATTAACAAGTTTCATGAACTGAACACAGTAAATTATATTTAAAAAAAGTACTGAAGTCATTAGGATGATAAAACTTTTATTTTTTTATTTAAGTAGGTGTGTCTGTTAGGCGTGGTGTTGATAGTATTGCCTAATATTAAGGTTTATATCCATATATATAAATGCCACTATAGTTAAGGTTGGCTCATGACATCTATTTAAAGATCAACCTTTCTAAGTCCTCTAAAATTGTCACGTTTAGTTGGATTTCTTTGAAACTGGTGTGCCTCAGGAGGGTGCCATTTGAGCCAGGGTTCCAAAGATATATGCTCAGGGGAAAAAAAGTTTTAAAAAAATTGCCCAGAGTTAGAGAGAAAACTATTGTTATGATGCAGGTCAAAATGGTCTCAATCTGTCAAGTTTTATCCAAGGTAGTGCGTGGCAACTACTAAATCTTTGAGGGACCCAAATTGAGAACGGTATTACAAAATGTACATTTTTATATTACACATGTGCTGGTACCGAAAAAGCTTAAATCTTGTAAGTGCTCTAAAATCTGAATTGTTTATTGGCTTGCTTTGAAATTTGGTGTGCCTCCTGAGAGCATTATATGGTGTTAGTGATCCAAATTTGGGGTTATTTAACCAATGGGTTCCTAAGTTACAGGGTCCCCCCAAAAAAGTTTCCTTTTGGTGTTTTGTACTGTTAAACTGAGAAGTATTGGATGAGTAACAGACCTCTTGAGGGCTCAGAACTCACCATTCCATTAACATATCTAAGGATAAGTTAATGACAAACCTCCTCCTAAGACAAAAGAAGTTTTGGACTGAATGGCTGGATTCAGCCATTTGAGAGTCCAGATGTGGCGATTTTATTTTGGGGGGAATGTAATTAAAGTATTTCAAGGAGGGAAATAGATATGTGAATTCTTCTTGGGAGGGGAGGTGTGTTAGTGGAGAAGGTGATTGGAGGAATAGGAAAGAGGGGTTTGGGGCTGTAGCAAGGGGAAGGAGCTTATGGGGTGGGGGATAAATGGGGATGGATGGTAGGGGAAGCGAGAGAGATTGGGGGCTCAGGTGTGAGGGAGGCATGGTACCCCCCAGCTCTGCCAGTGCACTCCAACCCCTCTGCATCCTCAGCTCTGCCAATGCACCTCAACCTTCTTGCACTGCAACTACCCTGCAGCACCAGCTCTCCAGTGCACCCCAACCTGTCTGACTCCCACAGTTCTGCCAGTGCACACCAACCACCCTACACACCATAGCTCTGCCAGTGCACACCAAACTGGCTTCCCCCTCCCCCTGCATTTCCCAGCTCTGTCAGTGCACCCCAGCTGCCCTGCAATGAACCCCAACTACCCTGAACCTCAACCTCCTTACACCCCCTGTGCTGCCAGTGCACCCCAACAGGTGCAAAGAACAGCTACCAGGATCATTAGAGGAATGGAGAACCTGCCTTATGAGAGGAGACTTAAGGAGCTGGGCTTGGTTAGCCTAACAAAGTGAAGACTGAGGGGAGATATGATTGCTCTCTATAAATTCATCAGAGGGATAAACACCAGGGAGAGAGTGGAAGAGTTATTTAAGTTAAGAGCCAATGTTGGCACAAGAACAAATGGATATAAACTGGCCATCAATAAGTTCAGACTTCCAATTAGATGAAGGTTTCTAACTTTCAAATGGGTGAAGTTCTGGAACAGCCTTCCCAGGGGAGGGAGTGGTGGGGGCAAAAAATCTAACTTGTTTTAAGACTGAGTTTGATAAATTTATGGAGGGGATGGTATGATCAGGTTGCCTATACTGGCATATGGCCTCTCTGTGGCTGCTATTAACAAATATCTCCAATGGCCAGAAGTGGGACATTAGATGGGAAAGACTCTGAGTTACTACAGAGATTGGTGGTGGGTCTTGCCCATTTGCTCAGGATCTAACTGCCATATTTAAGGTCGGAAAGGAATTTCCCCCCAGGTCAGCTTGGCAGAGACCCTGGAGAAAGTGGGTATGGGTCACTTGCTGGTTTGAATTAGAATAAATGGTGGATTCGCTGAGGACTTCAGTAACTCAGCCAAAGGTTATGGACCAATTGCCAGAGTGGGTGGGGAGGTTCTGCAGCCTGCAATGAGCAAAAGGTGAGACTAGATGATCATGATGGTCCCTTCTGGCCTACCAGTGCACCCCAACCCCTCTGAACACCCAGCTCTTCCACTGAAGTGAGGATGTTTGTGGATTACTTTGTGGTGTCTGACAGTTGTGATTATTATATGAGATCTATTTTTGCAACCTCTGGTTGTGTTAGAAAAGGGAAGAGCTGCATGTATATCTTCAGGATCCACTATACATAATTTCAATGCAGAATTGTGTGCATTCAGTAATTAGCAGGGCACGGGGGTTTTATTACGAAGGGTATTAACAGTAGCAAGCTGGAATATGAGAGCAGTCTAAGCTTTTATTGTCTTCATGTACTCCAGATAAAGTGAGTGTGGTTAATGTCAGGTTTAACTGATGATTAAGTTAAAGTGAGATGGTGTCCTGTGAGTAAGTGTAAGGTTGTTGTAAAAAGCTGTGAAATGGTTTTAAAATTGTATACATGTGGTATTCTTTCTGGGGAGTTGGTTCTGGAACTTCCTGAATCTAGTAGTGCCAAGAGCTGGTGTGGGTATGTGCATATTGAGACACTGCTTAAAGAAGGTAGAGGAAAGATGGTGTGGGCGACCTTTTTATCCTTTAATAGTGTTAGTTAGGTGAGTGTGAATGGGTTGTAAAAGGAGGTAAAGCACTTGTACATTTCAGCAGCTGTGGTGTTGGCAAAGTAAAGGTGTGTGTGTGTTAATGGGGCATATTGGGCCATTGCTGAAAGAGAGCAGAGTTAAGTTTGCATGGGCAACTTTAACTGTGAATTTTCTGGTTTGCAGATGTTTGAGTTTTGCTCAACCCTACATACCACCAAGTAACCTTAACTCTTCATTCACATAATTTTTTACCATTGAATGAATATATATAGATATATATAATGTGTGTGTATAATTTAAATTTACAGTTCATTAATTTCTTTTAAAGCAAAGGAAAAGTGTGGCCTACAGTGAGGAGGGTTTACAAGTATAGCGGTATAATGCAAAAACATCATTGTTCTCTTCTTACCTGGTAAGACACTGTAACTGGATTCATGTCCACCCAAACCTATAAAAGAGTCAAATACTTCTGTAATGCCATCATCAATATTAATAAGGGGAATGCTTGGTACTACAGCAACAGTAGTTGAAGTCTTCATTTGTCGTTGTCTGTTTGGTTTGTGGTATGCTGAGGAACCCTTTCTTGATCCTCTATAGCGCATTCTCCTTCTTTGCCTCCTAGGAATTTCATTTGTTTGATTTTGAGCAAAATCAATACACCAACAGATAAGCAGGAAATAATAAAGCAAAGATGCAATCTGCATCTTTTCCCCTTCACAAGCAGTGTCCTAAAAAAGAAAAAGTGAGATATAGATACAGCTTTTTATAATATATGTCATGTAATGCAAGTTTATAGCACAGTTATCAGAAAATACTTAGACTGCTCCAGGGTGGAATTGATTTAAATCATGATTTAAATCACTAGTCAGGAAGACTCGATTTAATCATGGATTTCTTCACAAAAGTGCATTCTTGTTGGTTGTTATAACCTTAATACATATTCTTCACAACTCAGAGGTAGATGTAGGTTTCATTTTTAGAAGGTACACACTATACATTTTTAAAGTGATTTATTTTGAAAACTTTTCAGATTAGTTTTACAGTTATATGATTGTTTGGTTATTTCATTTACCAAAGGTAATTGAAGCAGATATTTATGAAGTCACTGGGAGGTGAACTATCTCCAATTCAACAGGTTAATCATTAATATTTGGAGGATTTTCTTGCCATGCTGTATTAGGAGGAGAACATCACCAGACAGACATTTAAATTGTTTTATTTAACTAAAACAACGTTATGTATTCTGTATTTTTTTCTTCAACAGCAAACATATAATATTTTAACAAAACAAGCATATGAATTTTTGAATTTAGTTAAACATTCAAGTTTTTTAAAATCAGGATTGTTTTTGTTAAAATTGTTTTTAACTAAAATAGTTAAATGAAATATTTAAAAAAAATAATAAATCGACTATGTCAGCCAGGTCAACATGAGAAACTTAAAATATTGGCTTCTGCAGCTAACTCAGTCATCTTCACCTTCATTTTGTTGAGGTCTGTTATTTCTCACCTCTATATATAATTTATATATTTATTTATTTATTTAAAAACATTTTTGCTGTTAACAAGCATGTTATCTCTGGAGCCACAAATCCACGGTTTGAGAACTGCAAAACTAAGCATCTCTGATGATATCTTGTAGACTGAGCACTGAGGCCCATTGGGTAGAAAGAAAGATTAACCTAAATAATCTATACAGAAGCCCCTGGAATCCCATAAGATTGGGTCCCTAATCCATGAACTATTGGAACTCATTTACAAAATTTTTCTTAAACATTACATAAATATATTGTCTCATACTATAGAATTATAATTTATAATCCCTATTCCATGATGAGACACTATAGCTCAAAGATATACTTAATTAAAGCTATCTTTAGATAGGTTTTTTCCTCAAAAAGCATTTTATCAAAAAATCCGATTTAAATAAAAAAAAATCCAATTTTTTTTATTTTATTTTTTTAAATCATTGATTTTTATCCACACTGGACAGCTCTCATATCCCAAAATGGCAGGTTGGAATGGACAGTTTAATCTGTTGGATAAAGTCTGTAGTGATAGAGCTCTCTAACCAGTCTTGTCTGTTAGTCTATAACAGGCCTGCACAACTCGTAAAGCGGCGAGGGCCATATTACTCCAAAGAAAACAGCTGAGGGCCGAAACCCCCCGAGCGCCGCCGACCCCCCCCCCCCAGCGCCACCCAGCCCCCCCCGAAACACAACCCCCCCCAGCGTCGCCCGCCCCACAGAACAACCCCCCAGCAACGCCAAAACACCCCCCCCCACGCCACCTGCCCTGCGGAAACAAACCCCCCCTTCCCCAGCGCCGCCCCACCGAAACAGCAGTATTGAACCTCAGTAATATGTTATAGCGGGCCCCTAAGGTAGTATAATTAAGGTAAAAGAAAAATGTCTTTTTGCTAGAAGTAGAATAAGATCTTCCCCCCACTTTGTAATCAATTGCCTTGTTGAATGAATGAGGTGTGAATGAGGAAGGCAGCACCTCCAGACAGCTGCAACCCTTGGAGAGGGCAGGGCCGGCTCTAGGATTTTGGCTGCCTCCCCTTTCTTTTTCATGCCCCCGGCCCCACGCCAACTCCACCCCTTCTGAACCCCTTCCCCAAATCCCCAGCACCGCCTCTTCCCCCGGCGTGCCGCATGTCTCTCCCCACATTGCTTCCTACGGGCCCCCCCGTGACCTCCCACCCTAGCTCACCTCCGCTCCGCCTGCTCCCCCGGGCGTGCCGCCGCTCCGCTTCTCCCCCCTTCCCCCTCCCTCTTGTAACCTCGTCCTTCCAACCTGCCCTGATCAGGAGACTCTCAGGCGAGGGAGGGCAGGGAAGCGCAGCAGCGGCGCGTTCAGGGGAGCAGGCGGAGCAGAGGTGAGCTAGGGTGGGGGGCGCAGGAAGTAATGGGGGGGTAGAGGAACCACGCCTCGCTCCAGCTCACCTCCGCTCCACCACCACCGCCTCCCCCGAGCGCCCGCCGCTCAGCTTCTCCTCCCTCCCAGCCTTGCTGCGCGAAATAGCGGTTTCTCACGTGGCAAGCCTGAGAGGGAGGGGGGAGAAGCGGAGTGGCGGCGCGTTCAGGGGAGCAGGTGGAGGGGAGATGAGCTAGGGTGGGGGGGCGCAGGAAGTAACGGGGAGGTAGAGGAACCACTCCCTGCTCCAGCTCACCTCCGCCGCCTCCCCCGAGCGCCCCGCTGCTTGGCTTCTCCTCCCTCCCTCCCAGCCTTGTTACACGCACGGCAAGCCTGGGAGGGAGGGGGGAGAAGCGGAGCGGCGGCGGCATGCTCAGGGAAGCAGGCAGAGGTGGAGCGGAGGCGAGCTGGGGCGGCGAGGGCACTTTTTCCCCATGCCCTGGAGTCAGCACCTATGATGGCCAGCGCCAGAATGCCGCCTCTAGAAATGTGCCGCCCCAAGCACCTGCTTGTTTTGCTGGTGCCTGGAGCCAGCCCTGGGAGAGGGGCTGGATGGGAGCCAGACCAGATCAGTAGAACAGGTCAGCCACCCTCACCCCAGCTCGCCTACTCACCCCACACCACTGCCTGCTCACTCGCCTCCTCAGCTCCCCCCACCGGCTCCCCCCGCCACTGCCCGCCCACTCTCCTCCTCAGCCCTCCACCCGCCCGGCTCGCCTACTCATTCCCCGCCACTGCCCGCCCGCTCATGTACGCAGCCCCCCTCCCTCACCCACCGCTTGCCTACTCACCCCCCCCCGCGGGCTGCACAGTGAGCCCATCTACTCAACCCCCGCGGGCTGCACAGTGAGCACACGCGGGCCGCATGTTGTGCAGGCCTGGTCTATAAGGTGCCACAGGACTCTTCACTTCTTGTAATTGTGACTCTCTACAGTTGAGCAGTACACTTGAATTCAAATATAGGCCTGGATACAGGGCTATTTTTATTTTTAAACAGATAAGCACTGTGTTCAGGCAGCATGGATATGAAAATCCTTTCCTGAATATGGAACAGATTTCCAGATCCGTACTGCTCAAATACATGTTCATTGCTCATCTAATAAGTAACTAGCTGTACATTTGGGGCTACATTTAAGTTTATGGTCGTAGTTCATTGTATTGTTAGAGAGAGAATTGTTAGTTTTCTGTTAGATACAAATCGTGCCTCCAGCCAAGGAAGGAGACAAGAGTTCATTGATGGCTGTAATTGAAGGAATACTTTCTCCAGCCCTTGATCACCACTATTGCTTATGGCTGCACGACCTCTTCATCTCAGGAATGACTAGGTTATTCACACATTGGCAAATCCACTTCTTTCTGTTGTGTCCCAAATCATCTTTAGTGAAGTACACAAGGACTATAATCCAAAAGGATTGTTCCATATTGAGTTGTCCCCTACACTACTAAAAACACATCTCAAAATGGCTAAAGATCATGGAGTTCCTGCGCTGAACCAGTCATCAAATTATGTTTACTGTCGCCAACAAACAGGGTTAAAAAAACCCACTAGACATTTTCTGGAATGCAGCAAGCATGTCACACAGCTGTTTTTCAAGAGTGGAATGCACTCCAAAAAGAGGTACTTATGACAAGTATTTCACCAGCTTTTGTCTTCTGACTTGTTGTGACAACCTTGTAGATCGGGGTGGGCAAACTTTTTGGCCCAAGGGCCACATCTGGGTATGGAAATTGTATAGCGGGCAGTAAATGCTCATGAAATTGGGGGTTGGGGTGCAGGAGGGGGTGAGGGCTCTGGGATGGGGCTGGGGATGAGGGGTTGGGGATGCAGAAAGGTGCTCCGGGCTGGGACCAAGCGGTTCGGAGGGTGGGAGGGGGTCAGGGGTGCAGGCTCCATGTGGCGCTTACGTCGAGCACCTCCCAGAAACAGCGGCATGTCCCCCCTCTGGCTCCTATGCAGCGGCAAGGCAAGGCGTGGCCAATGGGAGCTGCGGGGACAGGGGCAGCATGTGGAGCCCCTTGGAGCACGACAAGCCCTGGACCCCACTCCCCGGCAGGAGGTCGAGGGCTGGATTAAAACATCTGGAGGACAGGATGCGGCCCCCAGGCCATAGTTTGCCCATCCCTGTTGTAGATGCTAATATTATTATCCTGCGAAGATGAGAAAATGAGACCTTCTCTGATGAGGACTTGTGATTTGGAATACACCTTGCCACCTTTATAGACTTAATATATATGGAGATATACCTATCTCAAAGAACTGGAAAGGACCTTGAAAGGTCATCGAGTCCAGCCCCCTGCCTTCACTAGCAGGACCAAGTACTGATTTTTGCCCCAGATCCCTAAGTGGCCCCCTCAAGGATTGAATTCACAACCCTGGGTTTAGTAGGTCAGTGCTCAAACCACTGAGCTATCCCTCCCCCCACTATAGCTGTGGTATCCTTCCAAGAGAGGCTTAAAGCAACTCCTTTCCTATCTTTTTTAAGCTCTTCAAGCAGGGTTTGTATTTATCTTTGTGCCTTGTAAAGCACTGAGCACATTAGGGCTTGGCAAATAATACATTATGATAGTTGTGCGGAAGGGCTTTATTTGTGTTTGGGGGAGTCGTTGTTAGGAATTTTGTTCTGGCACTAGCTTTCTTTGGCCATACTGACCTTTTGTTCTTGTAAATGTAATAATTTTAGTTAAATTCTGTTAAGTGTCCAGAGTCTTTTGAATATTAATCATGGCCTTAAGATAAAAGTGCTGTATCACCCTAGGACAGTGGTCCCAAAACTTTTCACGACCGTGCCCCCCCTTATTCCTGTCTGCACACACCCCCACTGGGAGACAGGGCCAGGAGCAGGGTCGCTGCTTGAGGAGGGGAGTGCGGACAGGGACCTGGGGGCCGAGGCTGGGGTCGCAGCTGGGGCCGGGTACAGAGCCACGGCCAGGGGCCGAGGCAGGAAGTAGGTCTGGGATCAGAGCCAGAAGCGGAAGCCGTGGCCGGGACACAGTTGGGGGCCAAGGCTGGGAGTAGGCCTGGGTCTGGGGCCAGGAGACGGGGCCAGAGCGGGGCTGGGTGGCCCTCCCTCCCTTGCCCCTGTGGGGACTGTCCTGGGCCCTGCCGTGCCCCCGCGCGTTCCTCTGTGTTCCCACTAAGGGGGGATATGCCCCGTAGTTTGGGGACCTCTGCCCTAGGATCTAGAATATTTTTTTCACCTGAACTAGACTACATTTAAAACAGGATTCAAAATGGAAATATTTTGGGATCCCAACAACTGTGGGAAAAATGAAGTTCCTTTTAATATTTACAGTTTCACAAATTACAGTAGCAGCATCCATTTAAAATGCTGACGTAGAAAACATCTAGTACATTTAATATTAGGAAAGGTAAAGTTAAGTAGTTGATGTCTTTTTAGGTACCCATTTAATCAAAAAATATTTATCGGAAATTGCTGTGATTTTTTTGTGTTTGCACAGTATTAGTGATGAGATTGCTTGCATGACATCTTGAGTCAATGTCAGAGCATGAAAAATTTAGATCTTTTTATGATAAAAAAACTTCTATATATACTGGAAGCCATAATCACATATTTACAGTACAAATGCATGGGCATTAAGTTTTCATACTCTAGTTCTTATAACATGAAGCACCCACAAAAACCTACATTTTTTGCTATTTTAATAGTCCTTTGTCTTAAACTAGATTTTGGTTTGTTATGTTGAGAGCATACATAATGTATGTAATTGTAAATTATACTGAGTTAGAGGATGTCACTAAGATGATTGACCATCCTTGATAGATGAATGATAGATTAGCTGTTGCTGTAATTTAGTGAAATTAAGTCAGCACATCCCTTTTCAAATAATGCCTTTATATTCGTGCATAGATAGTTGTAAGATGTTGCCTCTCTCTTGATCTTAAAACTGTTTTTTAATCACCCAGATTTTTTTTCTGCTAATGTGTCAGGTCATTTTTCATACTGCAGGTTTTCCAAGATTTCCTTTTCTTGATACAAAGCATATGGTGGCTTCCATGTTTTTCATGCCACTCATAGAATTTTCATATTTTGGTTTTTGTACAGGAAGTTAGTAGTAAATAATTTTTAGAACGGTAAATATTTTACTTACCTCTTTATAATAATCTTTGTTTAGCTACTTTCATCTGAGGATGTACGAGTACTTTAACAAACATTAATTAAGTAGGTATGTGTTATTCCTATTTTACAGATGGGTAAATTGAGGTACAGTGAGGTTACATGTCTCACCGAAGCTCATATACAGAACTAGTGGCAGAGTTGTGAACAGAATCCAGGCTATATTACACCCAAATGCCTTCTTCAATTACTAGATTTACACCCTTCATTATGCTGTATGCACTGTGGCACTGAATGTTGGTACCTTTTTCTTATGAGAAACAAATATTACTGAACATGCCAACACACAGAAACTCAAGAAATATCCTAAATGGTGCCTTTCTCAAAGCTTGCTTATTTCCTGGTACCTAACATTGCAGATGTGACCAAGGGCAAGCGGCCTAATCATCTTTGTGATTTGTAATTGACTTGCATTCTTTTGACTGTCCATAAATCTGCACAGTAGATTACAGAACTATAGATGGGCCAAACTTCAAAAGGGTTGAATGAAGGAGCTGATTGTAAGGAGAAGCCTTGAGCATGTTTTTTCATGACATCAAGCACTCAGTGACATCTCTACAGTTAAATCTTTAGGTTATATTTAATAATATTGTGACTGTAATTACATTGTAGTTACACAAGAATTGCATTGCAAATAAACAGTGCTTGTTTTGATAGCTAATTACCACTCATTCATTTAACCAGAGCTTTGCCTAAATTACAGAAATATTTATTATACATTTCCCATACTTTATGCGTGTATTTTTAGAATTCAGACCTATCAACTGCATTATATTAACTTTGGAATTATCCTTCGTTGTGTGAATGTAGTAGTAGTTACAAGTATCAGAGTAAAACTACACTGTAACTACAGTTTCTGTAAGGTAAAGTGAAACTAGCTTATATAATCAGTTTCTACTGATACATGTGAACTCAAGTGCTGTAGTTTAACATCAAGAACATTAATTTCTCAGTGCTGACTGAAAGTTTAATACTACATTTTTTTTCCAGCTAGTGTCCTTGACCTGTAAGATAAGAAAAGGCCACAGAATCAACTGGTACTACCCTTTGCACCCACTATTGACACTCTTAAATTAGCAAACATAAAATAATATTTAACATAGTGTTGTCAAATTTTAATCAAATGAAAATTAAAACAAAATTAGATTTGAACAATTAAAATAACTGTAAATCATTGCATATCACCAACACTGTGACTTGGACACCTAGTATTGATTTTTTGTTGAAATTATTATATTGTAATTGTTGCTTAATACACTAAACAATAGTTTTCCCTGATATAGTGTATATTTTATCACTTGGGTTAATAGGACATATTTTCTACAGAAATGTTTAAGTCATGCTTGTATAAGATTCTTCATCCTCTCTGCTATTCACTTACAATGTGTAATTAATTGTTTGTCACTTATTTTGTTTTTCTTTCTTACTGTGTTCAGTCTTTCTGTTGTTTTGCCTTATGTGATAGGAAGTAGTTAATTTCTAAACAAATGATCCTTTATAAACCTTCCGCAGAGAGTATTATATACTTTCTTTATCTGACTCTATTCAGAGTAAGTTCAGAAATCTCTTTGAGTTAATCACTTTCTCTGACAATGCAGGAGGGTTAAAATTATTTCTGAACATTAACATACTGTTATTGAAATTAATTTCATAGAAATTAATTATGATTAGCTATCCCAAGCATTCATATGGAACAAAGAAGCCCAGATCACCCAATACTGCATACTTTCTTATTTTAGAAAAGCTTTTATACATAGTATTTGCTATAAAGAACTATTCTTGTTAACCTTTAAACATATTTGCAAAGTATTAAACACCACTCTATTAACATGTAGTTTAAGCCATTCCACACCATGCTGTAAGCAATAATTGAAAATGTAAAATGTATTTTACCTGGTAATCTAACCTAATAGTAGATTCTGCTTGGTGTCATTTAGTCTCCAGTTGCAAATGAAACAAAATCAGACTGATATCTTTAAAACAAAGAGAGCAACAGTAGGGATTGTTGAAATATGTTAGATGACTCCTTAATGAAGTCTGAAATAGCTTCTTTCCCTGGGGACAAAGCGCTGCTCTCTTCTGTGTGCAGAGAATCATCTAATAAGTTATTCAGAAAACTAAAAACCTCACTTTGGGAAAATGAAAAGCAGCAGAATGCATTTGGTCCTTAGGCTGACAAGGCACAGCTGGAAGCTCTCTGTAAATGATATGCTTATGTAAGTAACAAGAAAGTGCATTATTTTCAAGGGAACTGGGAAACATTTTCCGTTTATTTAGTTCTACTGTAAATGTTTTGAATAATTTTCCAGGTGACATTATTTTACTGTAGAGAGACTGTATACCTATCCAAGCATAACCTTTATTTCTGAACATAGATCTAGTTTTTCCAGAATTCACATTTTTATCCCCACTTCCCTGTGTAGACTACTAAGATCTACATGAAACAAACTTTTTCATTCAAGATTTAGCATAAAACTTGCCATGTTTTTTTTCTTTTGTCCTTTTACAGCAACTGATTTCACCATAACTGCAATATGCACATGGAAAATAAATGACTGAAGCATTTTCCTTTTCTTTATTATTGTAAGGGTAAATTACATCCTGAAATATGACACTGAAGCACAGCTACCCAGAAGCTGCATTGATGTTAATACAGTAACCCAAACATGAAAGGGGGGTGGGGCATGATACATTACCAAAAGTTCTTTGTGTGCCAGTGAGGCTAATTCCTTCCCACTCAGCTTGAGTTTTTGTAGACTGTCACAGCTTGGTGAGACTTTGGGTCTGCTTAGTCTCAGAAATGACAAATGTATCTACCAGATGGAGTTTACTGAGAGACTTCCAGGGCCTTTTAATCTTTTGAACATTTTTTGTTTGTTTGAAGCCACACAATGAGAAATTTCTAAGAAGATAGTTATGGAATGTATAACAATTTAGTTTGCCATAATTGCTAGTCAGCATGTGTATGATGAATAGATACTAGGAAAACATATTGCCTCTTCATACAGTTATTTAGGTTATATTGTGCTTTACTATACAATCACAGAGGGAAAACAATTATTAAACTCTATCAGTGTGTTTGGAGTTGTTCAAAATGTACAGGAAGAAATTATCCTTGCCCAAAGAATCTTGCATATTGTATAAGACAAAACAGTTCAGCAAACCCTATTGCAAGCAGGAGCTATAGAAGAACAAAAGGTTTTGTCCCTGATACTTTCTAATCACCCCATCCACCCCCCCCCAATTGAATTCTCAGACCAATTCTAGATCTTAGAGCTTTAAACAGATGCATCAGGAAGTTTCATTTCAGAATGCTAACCCTGGCTCTGACTGGCTCTAATCCTGTCTACTCTGGATTGGTTCACTGCTCTCTATCACAAAGATGTGTACTTCAGTATTTCTATAAGACCCTCTGTCAAGGCTGGATCCCCACTTTGAACTTTAGGGTACAAATGTAGGGGCCTGCATGAAAACTTCTAAGCTTAACTACCAGCTTAGCTCTGGTTCTGCTGCCACCATTTCAATGGATTCCATTCCTGGGAAACCTTGAAAAACCTTCACCAATTCCCTGGTGAATACAGATCCAAACTCCTTGGATTTTAAAACAAGGAGAAATTAACCATTCCCCCTCCTTCCTCCCACCAACTCCTGGTGAATACAGTTCCAACCCCCCTGGGATCTACAACAGGGAGAAATTAACCATCCCCCCTCCTTCCTCCCACCAACTCCTGGTGAATCAAGATCCAAACCCCTTGGATCTTGAACAAGGAAAAATCAATCAGGTTCTTAAAAAGAAGGTTTTTAATTAAAGAAAAAGATAAAAATCATCTCTGTAAAATCAGTATGGAAATTAACCTTACAGGGTAATCAAAAAGAGCTCAGAGGACTCCCCTCTAGTCTTAGGTTCAAAGTACAGCAAACAAAGATAAACACTCTGGTAAAAGGTACATTTACAAGTTGAGAAAACAAAGGAAAACTAACACGCCTTGCCTGGCTATTTACTTACAAGTTTGAAATAGGAGAGACTTGTTTAGAAAGATGTGGAGAACCTGGATTGATGTCTGGTCCCTCTCAGTCCCGAGAACGAACACACTCCCAAACAAAGAACACAAACAACAGCCTTTCCCCCCCCCCCCCCCCTCAAGATTTGAAAGTATCTTGTCCCCTTATTGGTCCTTTAGGTCAGATGCCAGCCAGGTTACCTGAGCTTCTTAACCCTTTACAGGGAAAAGGATTTTGGAGTCTCTGGCCAGGAGGGATTTTATAGTACTGTACACAGGACAGCTATTACCCTTCCCTTTATAGTTATGACACCCTCTTATTGTAAATATCTGTTTTATCCTTGGTCCAGACCATTTCCAATATATAGTTTTACCTTTTGCCCTCTCTACTGTGTCCAGAGTTTTCACCATATGCCTGCAGCGTATTTGGGGAGGTAAGGGATTTTAATTTTCACTTACTTAGACAATTGGCTCCTAAGGGCTCCATCAGAAGAAGACATTCCGATCATTTGTTCTCTGTTTGGAATGCTGGGTCTTCTCATAAACAAAAGAAAGTCCCTTCTGTCTCCATCCCAAAGGATTTCTTTCTTTGGGGCAATCCTCAACTCCAGAAAGGAGAGAGGGCTTTCCTTCTGGACAAGAGGTTTTGAAACTAAGCACCACTGTACAACAATCCTCGCAGAAGGTAATATATTTTTTTATATTTTTAGGCCTTCTGGTATTCACAATGTATATGACTCTATATGCCAGGCTCAGAATGAGGCCAGTTCAATGCTGTCTATTAAGGTGCTTCACACCTAGCATGGACAAGATGGCAAAAATTCATCTGCCTCTAATGTGGTGGCTGAAACCACACAAAGTCCACAAAGGAGTTTTTTTCAACCCAGTTCACCCTACATTAATAGTTACCACAGATGCATCCAAGATAAGAGTAGGGGAGCACATCTCCACAACCTTTTCTTTCAATGTCTTTGAAGCTTCAGAGAACATCTGCTGCACATAAACATGGGCTGTTTTCCTCTCAAAGTGTTCTTCCACAAGTGCAGAATGCAGTAATTCATGTGGCCATAGACAATATGTCTAATATTTGCACAAACAGAGAGGAGCTCGTTAGTCTTAATCATGCAATGAGTTGATAAAATTTCGGGACTGTTATATCCTATACAACATTTACCCAATTGCCTTATGTGTAGCAGGAGAACACAATGAGATAGCAGATCAACTGAACAGGGATTCCTTACAGATGTACGAGTGGTCTCTAAAGGAATTGGTGGTTCAGAACATTCTCAACCATTGGGAGTTTCCAGGCATAAATCTATTCACGTCCAATCCAATATGAGATGCCCCCACTTTTGCTCAAGAGTGGATTCAGAGAGTCAATAATTGACATATGTGTTTCTCCTTGATAAAGAAATGGTCTGATACACGCATTTCCCCTCTACTCTAAAAAGTCCTAAAGAAAATAAGACAGGATTTAGCTAGCGTGATTCTAATTGTTCCAGCATGGGTGAGGCAACAGGGGACACTGAGTTACTCCTTTTATCCAACAGCAAATACAAGATGCTTCCAATAACAATGGTCTCACTGTCCCAGCAAGAAGGGAAGGTCTTCTACACAGATTCCCAATCATTACATCTGACAACTTTTGGGCAATAGTCCAGTGACAGATTTAGAAAAATCGTGCTCTATAGAAGTGCAACAAGTACTAATTAATGCTAGAAACTATCTACTAGAAAAATTGTCTCTCTCTTCCTTAAAGTTCCATTTAGCAGCCATAGCAGCATTCCATACTCACATTAATGGAAAATCAATTTGAGTTTTTGCATATGTTGATGAAAAACTTGTAAAGGGTTTATTGAATCTGTACCTAGCAGTATAGGACCCTTTAAATGTAGTTTGAGCACAACTTACCTCTCCCCCATTTGAATCTCTAGTGAGCTGCTCTTTATTTCATCTTTATTAAGATAGCTTTAATAATAGCAAGCCCTTTGACTAGAAGAGTTAGTGAGCTAGATACCTTGATGGTGGACTTCCCTTATACTACTTTTTATGAGGACAAGGTGGTTCTTAGTCAGTACCCTAAACTCCTTCCTGAAATTATTTCAAGGTTTCATGTAAATTACCAGTATTATTTCCAAAACCTGGTACAAATAAAGGGGAAATCTAGGTTACATTCCTTAGATATGGAGGCCTGGTCCCCACTAAGCCCCCACTTCGGACTAAGGTACGCAAATTCAGCTACGTTAATAACGTAGCTGAATTCGAAGTACCTTAGTCCGAACTTACCGCGGGTCCAGACGCGGCAGGAAGGCTCCCCCGTCGATGCCGCGTACTCCTCTCGACGAGCTGGAGTACCGGCGTCGACGGTGAGCACTTCCGGGATCTATCTGGGATCGATTTATCGTGTCTTAACCAGACACGATAAATCGATCCCAGAACATCGATTGCTTACCGCCGGACCCTCCGGTAAGTGAAGACGTACCCAAAGAGAGCACTCTGATGTTACTCTGCCCCATGAATTTAAAACTTCATGTCCTTGCCTAAGTTATTTATCTTGTATGTGGATAACTCTAAAGGTCTGATCCTTCCAGCACAGTCTCTATCTAGATGGGTTAGACAATGTATTGAAGAGTGTTACAGAGGAGCTTACCTATTTTCTTCTGTTCCTCCTAGAGCCCTAGAAGCGTGACTGCATCTGTACTAAACATATTCTTCTTATTGAAATATGCAAAATGGCTATGTGGCATTTGAGTCGCACTTTTATAAAACATTATGCATTGGATCTGGCAGCCAGGTCTGATGCAAAGTTTGGCAGAGTGGTGCTCTAATAATTGTTTAATGAGGACTCTGCCTCCCTTCCTCTCTCTCTCTGTTCTGCTTGCTAAACTATCCCAAGAATGGGAATATGCAGATGACGCTTGAAGAAGAAATGAAGATTACTTACTTGTAACCAGAATTCTTGAAGATGGACTCAGCATTTTCTTACACCCTGCCTGCCTATCTTGCTCCTGTGGAGTCCTAATTTCAGTATTACTTGGTATTCCCACTTTAGTGGTGTAAGGAACTGAGGTGGCAGTGGGCACCATGCCCGCTTCTATAGCCATGGTGTCAGAACACACTTGAATGTTGATAGTGGAGGAGGAGGGGTGCGTGAGCATTCTAACAGGCACTGCTATGAGAAAGTTTGATTGTCTCAGCTACACCAGTTGGCGCATCCCAAGAGTATGAATATGCGGAGTCCATCTCAAAGAACTTCGGTTACAAGTAACCAACCTTCATTTGCTTTTTTCCATTGTTAATTGCGCTCTGTTTTCTTGGTTGCTAGCTTAATTCAATTTATTCATGTTTCCTAGCATCTTATGTATTCATGTATTGTTCTTTTAGCTGTTCATCTCATTTGTGGAACCCAATGTCTGTTTACTGTGCCCTCTTCTTGGGACCAGGATGGCTCAAGGGAATAGGATACAGAGATATTCACCTTTAGGTCACCAGCTCAGATCCATCCAACATGGGTAATAACCCCAAAATTGTTCTTTTCTAATCTCTACTGAATAACCTTCTATAAAAATAAGCTGAAGAACTTAGTTTAGTTCCTAGTGGGTAGTCATCCATATCACATGTGGCACTAATTAGAGAGACAAGGTGGGTGAGGTAATATCTTTTATTGAACCAACTTCTTTTGGTGAAAGAGACAAGTTTTCTAACTTAAACAGAGCTCTTCTTCAGGTCCTGGTAAGATACTCAATTAGTGACACTGACAGTTTCAGTAGAGAGCCACAGATTGAATGAGCATGGAGTTAGAATTGTTATCTTAACCCTGTGAGGTAGTTCCTTCGGGACAGAGTTTAGGTATGCTTGGCCTGCGTAGAAGGAAGCTTGCACTACAAAACTGTACCTATTTATTGGATAAACAAAGGACTTCAGTCACCACGTTAAATAGTCTATAACACCTTTCATGAGTATTCTTTTTACTCTAAAATTTAAAAAATGATAATTTTCTTGTTTAAGGTTAAACTCAAAACATCCTTATTTTCTCTAATTTATTAAAATTATTATTACCTTTGCATGATGTATTAAACCATTTTTAAATATTTTTTGTAGCCATCTTGGAATGGCTTTCTATGACAAGATGGTATAGGAACTTGCTGCTGCTGTTACTGTATTTGGGTATGAAGATTCCTCCCCAGTCTCGGTCTAACAACTTAATGCTCCATATCTGCTATACAGTTCACTGTAACTACTAACAAAAATAAGTCATTGTGATTTATATTACATTTCTCAACTGTTCTTATGGTCCTATATTTGAGAACTTTTATAGAGTAGTGGTTTTTTCTTCACAAATTGTTTGACTACTTAAATTGTGTGTTGTGAAAACTTTTCAGTGGTTAAACAAAGTTTTTTTCTTTTTCCTATATTTTTAACTGCCAAAACTAAAGACCCTCTTTAGTTAGAAATTATTTTCTCATTCTGCTCCTATATTTATGGAATGTGCTGAATATGTAGCTTAAATTTCAAGTCTTTCCACTTCTGGAAGACATCAAATGTTTATACTCTAATTTGGGGGCAGACTGTCTATCCTGTTCTTCCTAATATGTGATCCTTCTGCTGTACAACTCCATGTCCTAAGGCTAGTCAGCTTGCTTCAATTCTTTTATTCTATTATTAATACAATTCAGTTGCCAGAACTAGGAATGCCACATTGATGTAGCAAATCTTCTTCTTCGAGTGATTGTTCACGTCCATTACACATTAGGTGTGCGCGCGCCGCGTGCATGGACGTCGGAAACTTTTTCCCTTAGCGGCTCCCGTCGGGCCAGCAGGGCCCCCCCTCCCCGCCAGAGCGGCGCCCCGCTCTAGGGTATATATATCCCTGCAGGCCCGACCCCCTTCAGTTCCTTCTTACCGTCCGTGGCGGCGTTGGAACAACTCTGTCTCTCGTCTGAGAGTGTCCCTTAGCATAGTCATTAGTGTTATCTTTACAGTTATCAGTTCTTTAGTACTTAGTGTTAAGCTTAGTAGTTAACAGTTCTTTAGAAATACTTAAGTTTCTTGTAATAGGTGTTTGGTCAACCCCGGCACCAGCCTTGGGCGGCGGGGCATGCCGCACGCCCAAGGCTTCAAGGCTTGTGCCATGTGCCGTAAGCCTATGCCATTAAGCGACCCGCACGACTCATGTCTCCGTTGCCTGGGGGAAGCACACCAAAAAGAGCGCTGCAAGATCTGTAAGGCCTTTAAGCCTACGACTAAGAAAGAAAGAGACTTTCGCCTTAAGCAGCTGCTCATGGAGACGGTGTTACAGCCCTCCACTTCGACGGTACCGTCTGCCTCGGTGCGGAGTGCCCCGGCATTGGTCCATGATCCGGCGCCGGCGGGACACCCTAAACCCACGGCACCGATTCAGCGAGGACACCTCCGGCATCGGTCGGCTTCGCCGCCGAAATCGAAGGGCCAACCCAAGGCCCGAGGACGCTCCCCACATAAGAGGGCAACGCCCATGAAGACTTTGAGTGCGCCTAAGGCCATTGCGGCCCCGAAACAGGTCCCGGTGTCAGTGGCTCCAGCGCCGAAAGGCCCGTCGAGCCCCGGGATAGGCGCGTCGGGTGAGGAGGAAGGGCTGGAGGAGCTTTTGGAACAGCCCTCCACTCCGGACACATTTGAGGCAGCAAAAGACCTCATTGAATTGTCCGTTGAGGGCCCTCCCCAAGCTAAAGACGCTCCGCCGAGACTGCCATCCAGAGGCAAGCCGGCAACGGTGCGCCCATCACGGTCGCCATCTCGGCACTGTTCACGGCACCGGTCCTGGTCGAGCTCCGCCTCGGTGGACTCCTGGCTGCCCTCCGCGCAGAGAGCTCCACAGCCGTTGGGCCTCAATAAGCGGCCGGCACCGACCCAGCAGCCCTACTCGAGTCGGCACCAGGACGTGTCGGCTACACGATTCTGGAGACCGACCACCTGTAGTCGTTCCCGGTCCCGTGATCACCGGTACCGATCCAGGTCCAGATCAGCAAGACGCTACTCCAGGTCCCGGTGGCACTACTCCCCGACCCCAGACCGGCACCGTCCCTCGGCACCGCCGTGGCCTTCCAGATCACCGTCCGTGGTTTCGGAGACAGACTCTGGCTGGCACAGCGGATATGCCCACAGGGCACAGACCAGTAGGGACCACGGAGCCGCTTGGCATCCTCAGTGGAGCCAGCCAGGACAATGGCCATTCTGGATACCGTGGGCCTACCACCAGCAAGGCCCCCCGTTCAGGGCCTCGGGATCTGGGCCCTCGGGGCACCGGTCCCGCTCCCCGCAGTACCGCCCGCCCTCTCGCAAGGAGGCAACAGTCTCCAGACCACCGGAGCGAGAAGGAGTAGACTCGGCACCGAGCATGGTACCGTCTCAGACCCACGCCATGGGACGGGCCCCAGAGGAGCACCCAATCGGTGAGGGGTTGCAGGAAGATGAAGATGCGCAAAAGGCCCCGACCTCTTCCTCCTCTCCAGACAAAACCGTGGCGGGCACAACAGTGTCTGGCCCTCCCCCGATTGATCATCGGGCGCACCAGGACCTGCTCCGCCGTGTAGCCCTCAATCTAGGTTTGCAGGCGGAGGAGACGGTAGAGCAGGAGGACCCCATGGTTGACATTCTAAGTCCGGAAGGCCCCTCCAGGATCGCGCTCCCGATTATAAGAACAGTCCAGTCCAACTACAAAACGGTATAGCAAACACCGGCCTCCAGTGCACCCACTGCGAAAGGCGTGGAGAGGAAATACTTCACCCCATCTAAAGGGTTTGACTTCCTCTTTTCTTACCCATCTCCCTGTTCGCTGGTGGTCTCTGTGGTCAACGAACGAGAGCGTCATGGCCAGCAAGCCCCGGCGCCCAAGGCCAAGGAGGCGAAACGCTTGGACTTGTTTGGGAGGAAAGTCTACTCGTCTGGGGGCCTCCAGTTGAGGATCGCTAATCAGCAAGCGATTCTGAACAGACACAACTTTAATTCTTGGGCATCAGTCTCCAAGTTTAAAGAATCCCTGCCTCCGGACTCACAACCAGACTTTACGGCCTTAGTGGACGAAGGGAAGGCGGTGGCCAAAACCTCTTTACAGGCCTCCCTTGACTCCGCGGACGCAGCTGCTAGGACAATCGCGTCAGGGGTAGTAATGAGACGCTCAGCATGGTTGCAGGCTTCCGGCCTTCCGCCAGAGGTGCAAACCACCCTCCAAGACCTTCCGTTTGAAGGGTCAGGCTTGTTTTCGGACCAAACGGATGCCAGACTACATAGCCTCAAAGACTCTTGAGCGACCCTCAAGTCGCTGGGAATGCATACCCCAGTGACACAGAGGAAACCCTTCAAGTCCCAGCCACCACAGAGGCAGTACCACCCTCATCCTCGACAAGAACCATACGCCGCCGTGGCAGGGATAACAGGCGGAGACGTAACAATACGCCTAATCAAGGCCAAGGTCATGCCAAGGCAAGCCGCAGCCAGGAAGTAAACCGGGGTTTTGAAGCTGCGATCGAGGACAGCGTACCACATTCCATTCCGGATCCGCCTCTATGTTTCAGGGACTGCCTGTCCCATTTCTACCGTGCTTGGTCACACATAACATCGGACCGCTGGGTCCTGCGCACGGTGGAGGCGGGCTATACCCTTCAGTTCTCCTCGCCCCCTCCCTCCCATCCCCCTTCCCCGTCCCTCTTCAGGGACCCCTCTCACAAGCAACTCCTCATGCAGGAGGTGCAGACCCTCCTCACAGTGGGAGCAGTGGAAGAGGTCCCCCTGGACCTAAGGGGGAAAGGATTCTACTCCAGATATTTCCTGATTCCCAAAGCAGAAGGGGGCCTCCGTCCCATTTTGGACCTACACAGACTAAACAAGTTTCTGGTCAAAACACGTTTCCGTATGGTCTCCCTTGGAGCTATTATCCCATCCCTGGATCCGGGGGATTGGTACGCTGCCCTCGATATGAAAGATGCGTATTTTCACATCGCCATCCGCCCGGCCCACCGGCGGTTCCTGCGCTTCACCATCAACCAGCGCCATTTTCAATTTACGGTCCTGCCTTTCGGCCTGGCAACGGCCCCACGAGTATTCACAAAATGCATGTCCGTGGTGGCAGCTTTTCTTCGGAAGAGAAGGATGCGCGTGTACCCGTACCTGGACGACTGGCTCCTCGCAGGCAGGTCGGAGGCTGAGGTCCGCTCCCACGTGACGCTGGCTCTACAAGTGTTCTGCAAGCTTGGCCTACTGGCCAATTTGCCCAAGTCCTCACTGATCCCCACGCAGAGACTGGACTTCATAGGTGCGGTCCTGGACTCGGTGGCAGCACGGGCAAGTCTTCCAGTGTCGCGGTTCTTGGCCCTTCAAAAGGTCGTAAGCTCCGTCCAGCAATTTCCCACGACTACGGCAAGGTGCTGCATGCAACTCTTGGGGCACATGGCAGCCTGCACACACGTAGTCAGACATGCCCGCCTAAGACTCAGGCCATTGCAGTTGTGGCTAGCCCAAACGTATTGCCCCAGCAGAGACCCTTTAGACCTGGTGGTGACGATCCCGGCTCGGGTGTTGAGCTCCCTCCGCTGGTGGCTCGATCAGCAGCAGGTTTGCGAGGGGATCCCCTTCGCTGCCCCACAACCCACTCTGACGTTGGTAACAGATGCATCAGACCTGGATTGGGGGGCGCACCTGGGGGAGCTGCGGACCCAGGGCGTGTGGTCCAAGGAAGACAGGTTGCTTCACATCAATCTGAAGGAGCTGAGGGCGGTTCGCCTCGCCTGTCAGACCTTTCACGCCACCATAGAAGGTCACAGCGTGTCAGTTCTGACGGAAAACACTACCGCCATATTCTACATAAACAAGCAGGGCGGATCCCAGTCCTTTCCCCTCTGTCACGAGGCGCTCCGCCTATGGGACTTCTGTATAGCTCATTCAGTCCACCTAATCGCAACGTATCTCCCAGGGGTCCAAAACGGGTTAGCAGACCGCCTCAGCCGATCCTACCACATGCATGATTGGGCTTTGAGGCGGGACGTCCTACATTCAATCTTCCAGAGGTGGGGGTTTCCCCTGGTGGATCTCTTCGCCACCAAGGACAACAGCCAATGCCCTCAGTTTTGTTCTTACCAGAACCTCAGTCCAGGCTCGTTGGCAGATGCCTTCGCGATTCCGTGGGGCGGGAGCCTGAGGTATGCCTTCCCTCCATTCCCGCTCATTCACAAGGTCCTCCTCAAGACCCGCAGGGACAAGGCAGTCATCCTCATCGCCCCGGCGTGGCCATGCCAGCATTGGTTCACGACCCTGCTGGAATTGTCCATAACCGCCCCGATTGTCCTCCCTCTCCATCGCGACCTCATCACACAGGACCGGGGTCGCCTACTCCACCTGAACCTACCGTCGCTACATCTCACAGCATGGTATCTCTCTGGCTGAACGAGACGGAGCACAGGTGCTCCCACCAGGTCCAGCAAGTTCTCCTTGGTAGTAGGAAGCCCTCCACAAGAGCGGCCTACCTGGCCAAATGGAAGAGGTTCTCCCACTGGTGCGAGCCTCGTCTCATACAGCCTCTACAGGCCTCAGTCCCATCGATTCTGGACTACTTGCTGCACCTCAAGCATCAAGGGCTCGCCCCCGCCTCAATTAAAGTGCATCTGGCTGCCATATCGGCATTCCATCCGGGGGGGTTGGGGGTTTCGCTGTTCTCCAACCCCACAGTGGCCCGATTCCTCAAGGGACTAGAGAGGGTGTTTCCCTATTCGCGCCCACCGGTCTCTGCGTGGGATCTCAACCTGGTCCTAATAAAACTCATGGGGCCCCCCTTTGAACCCCTAGCCTCTTGCTCCCTCATGCACCTTTCATGGAAGGTAGCGTTTCTCGTGGCCATCACATCAGCCAGGAGGGTATCGGAATTGAGAGCCCTCACTTCGGAACCTCCATATACAGTTTTTCATAAGGATAAGGTGCAACTAAGGCCGCACCCTAAATTCCTTCCAAAGGTGGTCTTGCATTTTCACATGGGGCAAGACATTTGTCTACTGGTGTTCTTCCCTAAGCCCAATACGGACCCTAGCCACCGCAGCCTACATACCCTCGATGTCCGTAGGGCCTTGGCATTTTATCTGGAGCGGACCAGGTCATTCCGCAAATTAACTCAACTGTTTATTGCCATTGCGGAGTGAATGAGAGGCCTGCCTATCTCAACGCAATGCTTGTCAGCATGGATTGTGCTTTGCATACGCACGTGCTATGAGCTCACCAACGTACCAGCCCCGGAGATCCGGGCTCACTCGACTAGGGCCCAAGCGTCCTCGGCAGCTTTCTTGGCGCACGTTCCGCTCCAGGAAATCTGTAAAGCGGCCACCTGGTCGTCGGTGCATACGTTCACAGCCCACTACACGATCCATCATCAGACCAGAGAGGACGTGGTGGTCGGCAGGGCTGTACTTCAATCAATTGTACCTTGACTCCTACCCTCCTCCAATGGTAAGCTTGTGAGTCACCTTATGTGTAATGGACGTGAACAATCACTCGAAGAAGAAAAAACGGTTACTTACCTTCTGTAACTGTTGTTCTTCGAGATGTGTTGTTCACGTCCATTACACTTCCCACCCTCCTTCCCCTCTGTCGGAGTCACCGGCAAGAAGGAACCGAAGGGGGTCGGGCCTGCAGGGATATATATACCCTAGAGCGGGGCACCGCTCTGGCGGGATGGGGGGGGGCCCTGCTGGCCCGACGGGAGCCGCTAAGGGAAAAAGTTTCCGATGTCCGTGCACGCGGCACGCGCACACCTAATGTGTAATGGACGTGAACAACACATCTCGAAGAACAACAGTTACAGAAGGTAAGTAACCGTTTTTTCCATCTTAAGACATTCTAGGACTTATTCTTTTCCTTTTTTACACTATTTTGTTTAATTTGTTTTTATAATAAATGAAAAAAAAATCAATATCAATGTAAATGGTTCCCAGCAGGGTACTAGCATGATACTCCCAGCACACATTTTAAAACAGAATTTAGTAATCTATTGGGTGTTTCTACACTACACACAATTATACGTGTAATAGATTTATTTTGACTCTAAATTGTGAGTTCTGCTTTTTTGTCTGATGTGCTGGTGAAAATGCTCTTTTGGTTCCCTGCCATTTTGGTAAGGATAGCATTATGTATACATTTCTGTTACTTGTGATGATGATTTATTATTTATTAAGTTTAATATATTGCCATTTTCAAAGGCAGTTTACAGACTACAAATTATGGGTTCAGTCCTCCAATACCATACTAAAGTGAGTAATTCTTTACTCTGCCCCATGAGCGATCAAACCTATGGAGTCTGGTGGCATCATTCAATACCATCTTAAAAAGCATATATCTAATAAAACTTTTTAGCAGCATATTGAATGAGGCAAGGTTCCTTCAACGTAATATTTTTATGCATACACAAATCCTCTTTCACTGTATTATAGGCTCTCAGGGCCACATACTATGCTGCACAAAATTCATGACTGGTATAGCTGGGAGTGAAGAAGTGGCTCTAAGTCACCTTTCCGCTTCTCCATATCCTGTAGCTGTTGGGGACTGAAATGGGTCCTGGCATAACTTGGAGCAGCCTGCAGTACTGCTCCACCAACTAAGGATCAGATGAAGTCCAGTGCTTTCAAGCCCACTATTGACAACAACCCATTTGTGGGTTTCAGGAACAGTCAGCATAAAGTGAGCTGTGCTTAAGGAATCCTCACCACAGCCTTAAAGACTGGTGAAACACATTGCCTCATTTATGGCGCACCATCCATCCTCCACACTAAATAAATTAGGGATCCTATGGAAACAGGATGTGATTCTGTAACTAAAGACTGTAATAATGCATGAGCTCCAAGGGCAGAGTTAAAGCTAGCATGTTCAATCTTAACTTGGGTATTTTCCTTGGGATGCTTCACTTTGCAAATTTAATGTTCTTTAGGCATCATTTAACTCTGTTTAATAGCCTACTGTACATCGCATAGTCATGAAAATTTTACTAACTTCATATGTAATATATATACGGAGGCATTGTAGGTTGAAGCATAATCTGGATACATTTCCTCATGAAAAGTATTATCCTAACATAGTATATTACTAGCCCTAAATGCTAAACAATCACAAGATTGAAATAATGAATAATTTGGGGGATTTTTTTTATTGCCTCTGGTTGCAGAGCTCCTTATTTATTTATTTATTTATTTATTTATTTATTTATTTAATGGAAGTTGAAATTTTCACCTAACTGCCTGATTCCAGGAGCCAGGGTTTCAAGAAAAATACCACATACCATGAAACTCATCATAAAATAACGAGTTGGCAACACTACTAACAAATAACACTGCTCTACAGCCAAAATGCTTCTGAAATAAATGTAGTCAAACTTTACTAATTCTGGGTCACTGAGAACGAAAGTGTTGCTTAAAATTGTTGATTGGCTCTAATTTTCAAGATATGCTACTGGGTCAGTATATACGACCCTTGACTTGGGAATGGCGGAGGATAAGTGAGTTATAAAGGGAAGGGATCTCAAGTTAAACCAGAAATGACTAAAATACATCTTTGACTGGATCTATGAATAAATCTATGACTGGGTTTGGACAGTACTTGCTTTTTAGGCAAAACAATGAATGATGCAATCTGAAGCTGGTATTGCGTCATACATGATATGAATTGCATCATGTTATTCCTAGAACTCATGGATGATGCAATCATAACGAAGCTTACATCACTCTGCTGAACAAATTGCCCTATATCAGCTCTAGAAATCATACAGTGTCGTGCTCTCTTATTTGTCAGTGTTTGATTTTGCAAAGGGACACATTTCTGTTTAGCCAAAGTGAGCAGAGATGCCTCGTACTTGTGTGAACAGTGCAGATAACTTCTGCTCTGTTTGTGGTGAAGTGACTTTTGCATCACAAAAGCGCAGTGTAACCACTATGGTTAAGAAAGCCCATCACCTTTATTTTGGATGCAAAACTGGAGATCAGGACAAGAGGTGGGCCCCACACATATGCTGCAACACTTGTGCAACAAATCTTCACCAGTGGTTGAACAGGAAAAGGAAATCTATGCCTTTTGCAGTGCCAATGATTTGGAGAGAGCCAACAGATCATACCAGCAATTGTTACTTCTGCATGGTGCCTCCAGTTGGGAAAGGTGTGTTAAAGAAGAAAAAGTGGACTGTGCATTATCCAAACATTCCATCAGCTATACGCCCAGTACCCCACGGAGAAGGACTGCCGGTTTCTGATGCACCAGAATCATTCTCACTTGAGTCAGACGAGGAAGAGGATGAAACTTCTGGTCCTGAACCATCAATGTCACAGGACCCACATTTTCTCCCATCCTCCTCCTCTGAACCACACCTCATAACACAAGGTGAACTGAATGACCTTGTCAGGGATTTGGAACTACCCAAGAGTAAGGCAGAGCCTGTTAGGCTCCAGACTACAGCAGTGGAATCTCCTGGCAGGTGATGTTAAGGTTTCCATGTTCCGTGACCGTCAAAAGGATCTTGTCCCATTCTTCTTCATGGAAAGTGATCTTGTAGCCTGCAACAACATCGATGGTGTGATGGCAGCCCTCAACATCGTTCACGATCCAGATGAGTGGAGACTGTTCATTGATTCATCGAAGACGAGTCTTAAAGCTGTTTTACTGCATAATGGCAATGTTTTGCCATCAATTCCAGTCGGCCATGCAGTCCATATGAAGGAAACCTATGACAACATGAAACAACTTTTGAGGTGCATAAACTATAACCAACATCAGTGGCAGCTTTGTGGCGATTTGAAGGTTGTTGCTCTCTTGCTTGGTCTGCAGACTGGATACACAAAGTACTGCTGTTTTCTCTGCGAATGGGATAGTCGTGCAAGAGATTCCCACTACATCAAGAAAGATTGGCCTCTCCGACAGTCATTGGAGCCTAGGAGGAAAAGTGTTCAGCATCCACCACTTGTTGAATCAAGGAAGATTTTGTTACCACCCTTACACATCAAGCTGGGTCTGATGAAGAACTTTGTCAAGGCCATTGACAAAACACAAGCAGCTTTCAAGTACCTCCGTGGAAAATTTCCAAGGTTAAGTGAAGCTAAGATAAAGGAAGGTGTCTTTGTTGGTCCTCAGATTCGTGAACTTCTTCGAGATGATGCATTTGATCATGCACTGCGTGGCAAGGAAAAGACGGCATGGAAAGCCTTCCGGTTAGTGGCAATAAATTTTCTCGGAAACAACAAGGCAGACAACTACAGGTTGTTGGTGGAAAACCTCCTCAAGGCATACAAAAGCCTTCGTTGTAACATGTCACTAAAGATACATTTTTGCACTCTCATCTAGATTTTTTTCCACCGAACTGTGGAGCAGTGAGCGACGAGCACGGCGAGCGATTTCACCAGGACATTGCAACAATGGAGAAACTCTATCAGGGCAAATGGAGCCCATCAGTGCTTGCAGACTATTACTGGACAGTGACAAGAGATGCTCCATTTAATGAATACAAGAGACAAGCCAAGAAGCACCGAGTAGACACTAAATAGGACTAAACTATGTACATAATAGTTTTTTTTGTTTCATAATAAATTTTATTTATATAACCCTTTTGCTGAATTTAAAGTGTTACATAAACAGGACAGGTGAAATATTATCATGTAAAGCAACCATAAACACATGAAAAGACGTAGGTTTACAATTTATGATTAAAACTCTACTATCTACACCATATACATAGACATAAAATGTAAAAACTTAAATATCTTAGAAACAGTAGCCAATCAGTTGTTTTAATTGTCATATTTGAATTCAGCTCATCAAAATACATAATAAATAGCACATATTATCTCTGAAGCAGATGACTTCTCAAAAATTGTAGACCAATGTAATATAAACTTACTATATTTATATAAGGAAAATGTAGATCATTTTCATCTAGAAGTACACTAGTCTGTAATTAGTGAGTAAGCATGGAATCCTGACCATGCCCCTTGACTACTAATTTACAGGACACCTTAGCTGCATAAACTCACCAGAAGAAACTCATTCCTGCTGTAATTCCAATACTTTAAACAGCTTTATACCAAGCATTACTTTGGCCAATTTATTATATTTAGCTGTATTTTTTTACTCTTAAACACAAGATTTTATAATAGGAAAAGACCAAGCTGATAAAAGAGCGAACCCTGAAAGATCTAAAACTGAGCCTAGGTTTGAGGTTGACTATATTCTGTGATCATGAAAGAAGAAAATTAAGTCAGTTGGGAAATTCACTTCTACACTCAATACCTTCTCCCAAGCCACCATCTTCCCTTACTCTCACCAAGCCCTGCAACCCCTTACTTAACTTCGCTTTTGTCAAGGGATTGAATCATGGGGCTGGAAGGGATTTCAAGAGGTCATTAAATCCAGTCCCCTGAGCTGAGACAGGATTAAATATAGCTAGACCATCTGTGACAGATGTCTGTCTAACTTGTTCTTAAACACCTCCAGTGACAAGGATTCCACAACCTCTCTATGTAAGCTCTTTCATTGCTTAATAGTTAGATTCCCCCCAATATCTCACCTAAATCTCCCTTGCTGCAAACTAAGTGAATTACTACTTTTTCTATCCTCTGTGGACATGGAGAACAACTGACAACTATCCTCTTTATAACAACCTTTTACATATTTGAAGACCTATATCTCCCATTAGCCTTCTCTTGTCTAGACTAAACATGACCAATTCTTTCAACCTTACCTCATAGGTCAGAGTTTCTACTTCGTATTTATGTTTCTCTCCTCTAGATTCTCTCCAATTTGTTCACCTCTTTCTTAAAATGTGGTACCCAAAACTGGACATAGTACTTCAGATGAGAACTCATCACTGCCAAAAAGCGTGAAACTTGCCTGTCTTACATATAACACTCCTGTTAATACATCCTAGAATGACATTTGCTTTTTTTGAAACATCACCACTTTGTTGATTCATATTCAATTTACAATTCACCATAATCCCCAGATCTTTTTTCTGGAGTTCTGCTGCCAAGGCAGTCATTCTCCATTTTATACGTATATGATTTTTCCTTCTTATGTATAGCACTTTGCAGTTGGTCTTTACTGAATTTAATCTTATTTATTTCAGACACATTCCTCAATTTATTGAGATCATTTGGAATCCTAATCCTGTCCTCCAAAGTGCTTGCTAACTCTCACCACTTGCTATCATACACAATTTTTCCCCTTTTAAAAAATGGATACCATTCTTTGTATTTTTTTGGTGCCTAAGTACATTAGTAATGCACAATTGCGATATAAATCACAATTGTAACATTAATTAAATGCTATTTTTGTATTTAATATAGAATATGCAGAAACATTAGTTAAATATGAAGTCAAGTAACATACAAGCTATACTTCAATTAGAGCTTAGAAAGCCAGTGTTGTCTATATTAACACTGGTGCTGGTGGTAACAGCAGTTGGAAATGTTAACAAAAAATCCTGGGCAATGTCAGTGCAGTGATGGAAATTTGCAAGTGCATTTTCTAAAAACCTTTAGATGTACATGCAGAGATACTGTATATTAGCAGAATGCCCGCAACCATGGTATTCACTCCCTCTGCTGGTATGGCAGAGCCAAAGTCTTGTCTAAATGGTCCATTTCTCTGCACCAGAGAAGAGTGAATTCTAGCACACACTAGTGTTTGCACACTAACTGTCCCAGATGGATCCTTCTGGAGCACACGAAAAGTTCTCTAGTGTGCATTAACTTAGTACTGTTTGAAACAGGACTACAACAATATCCACCAAGAAACTTTCAGTGTGTGCCAGCAGGGTCCACACAGGCCAGTTAGTGCATAAAATGCTAGTGCACACTAAAATTTACACCCCTCTGGTGCAGACTAATGAGCTATGTAGTCAATGCCCAAGTCTGCTGAACTTCAGGGCAAATGCAGGGTTGCATCTATTTCTTTCAGTTTATAAATGTGTGCACGGAAGACACTGGGCACATGAATAATATTAATACAAATTAAAGGTCACAAAAAAAAGACCCAATCCCCAAAGCACCTATGACTTCTCCATCCCCACCACCTCTCTATTCATCTCTACTTGTAGCATACTAACTATTCAGTACTGATGAGTATTAGGCAAGAGATTTAACTGCTCGCCACCACAGTCAGCATGAAGTATTAGGGTTTTTTAAATTATTAAACTATAATTTCTATGTATTTTAAAATATTTTATTTTTAAAATATATTCAATGCCCATAGAAAACTTGCTATGGCAATAGGCCCGGTCTAAATAAATAAATGTGCACAAATGATTCTAAATGGGTACATGTTTTTATAAACTAAAAATCCTCCAAAAACATATCCAACTGTGTAGCTAAATTACTGGTCAATTGAAATAGCTTCTTAACTTCTAAAATTGAGTGCTTTATTCCACAGAGGATTAAAACCTGATAATATTGTAATCAGTGGCTCAAGATTTCGAAGGCTAGCATGTGTTACGCACATATCTCCTCCTCCCCTGAAATTTTTAACATGTATACACATGTACTACGTGAGATGGGAAAACCCCAGGCATCATTACCAGTCCCCACAAAGTCATCCCAACTGCAGCCACAGGCCCCA
This sequence comes from Chrysemys picta bellii, assembly GCF_011386835.1. Lineage (NCBI taxonomy): Eukaryota > Metazoa > Chordata > Testudines > Emydidae > Chrysemys > Chrysemys picta. The sequence goes on from NC_088797.1 coordinate 42,528,686, forward strand.
ACACCTCATCCACGCAGTCCACACCCACTCAGCTGCCACTGGGTTGGATAGCAAGCCAACCCTGCACTCACCCACCCATGAGTTTATGTCCTGCAGGGCTGAACCCAGCTTCCTGCTTCAGGTGTTGTGACCTGGCTTAGGCATTGTCCCGCGCCCCCTCCCCCCCACCTCCCAGGTGGCCCTTCTGCCAATCATGTACCCTGCGCATAACAAGTGTATGGTTGTGACAGCCACTGGTTATGCATACACTCAACTGAAATTTCATACTTTAGCCATATATTATATCTTACCTGATTCCACAGAACTGTTCTAAAACCCTTTAAAATGTGGATGCTGTACTTGTTATAGAAAAAAAATGAGTTTTATTTCTTCAGATGCTTTTTATGAGTGGGGTCACCAGCTCATCAGCTGAAATTTTATTACAATTGCATGAATCATTTTGAAGGGGTAGTAAGTTCTCTTCCTCCCTATTGTGGAAGCCATGTTATAAAAATCTAAGATTTAGCAAGATTTGAGTTTGTCAAATTTGGCAGTATCACTTTTAATTTAAAAATGTTAACATAAGAGCAGTGTCCCTGTCTCTCATGCAAACATGTGGTGGGATGGGGCAGCAGGAAACAAGAGAAGCAGCCTCTCCCACCCATCATGAAGTCTACAGGAAGGCCAGGTAGACTTTGCACTCTAGGAAGCACAGAGACTGCTGTTTCTACTCCCCTCCTAGGAGCAGATGGTGGGAACTCTGGGAGGCATATTGCCTTACAGAGGCAGAATGTCTCTCAGTGCTCCATAGGGTGGTCTGGTTTCACAATATCCCTTACTATGGACTGTTCCTAACTGCGCAAATGAACCAATAGTTATTTATTTTACACAAAAAGCAAAACCAAGAAAGCTATTTTAATGGGTCCAGATCGACAAAAGCCCTTATCCATGGAAACTTACTAAATAGTGAGTAAAGGCTGTGGTTCAACAATTGAAGAAGAAGAAAATGGAAAAAATACAGACTAAATATTTTCTTCTAAAGGAGCAAGAGCGCTTGACATTAAAAATTAGCCAGTAAGTTTGTATACAAAAACCAAACTGTGTATTCTGAGACAAATGTGGAATAACTCTTATCTTTAAGCATTAGTTTTACAAAAGCAGAATCAAATATATTACAATCCTAGGATACATTTACAACATAGTGAACAGAGAATAAGTCAGGTCTCCAACAGTTTCTCTGTATACAAAATTATTTTTTCATAGTTATTTACAAAGAAAAAGGATTTGATTTCACTGGTCTACAATTTTTGAGAAGTCGTCTGCTTCAGAGATAAAATGTGCTATTTATTATGTATTTTGATGTGCTGAATTCAAATATGACAATTAAAACAACTGATTGGCTACTGTTTCTAAGATATTTAAGTTTTTACATTTTATGTCTATGTATATGGTGTAGATAGTAGAGTTTTAATCATAAATTGTAAACCTAGGTCTTTTCATGTGTTTATGGTTGCTTTACATGATAATATTTCACCTGTCCTGTTTATGTAACACTTTAAATTCAGCAAAAGGGTTATATAAATAAAATTTATTATGAAACAAAAAAAACTATTATGTACATAATTTAGTCCTACTTAGTGTCTACTCGGTGCTTCTTGGCTTGTCTCTTGTATTCATTAAATGGAGCATCTCTTGTCACTGTCCAGTAATAGTCTGCAAGCACTGATGGGCTCCATTTGCCCTGATAGAGTTTCTCCATTGTTGCAATGTCCTGGTGAAATCGCTCGCCGTGCTCGTCGCTCACTGCTCCACAGTTCGGTGGAAAAAAATCTAGATGAGAGTGCAAAAAATGTATCTTTAGTGACATGTTGCAACGAAGGCTTTTGTATGCCTTGAGGAGGTTTTCCACCAACAACCTGTAGTTGTCTGCCTTGTTGTTTCAGAGAAAATTTATTGCCACTAACCGGAAGGCTTTCCATGCCGTCTTTTCCTTGTCACGCAGTGCATGATCAAATGCATCATCTCGAAGAAGTTCACGAATCTGAGGACCAACAAAGACACCTTCCTTTATCTTAGCTTCACTTAACCTTGGAAATTTTCCACGGAGGTACTTGAAAGCTGCTTGTGTTTTGTCAATGGCCTTGACAAAGTTCTTCATCAGACCCAGCTTGATGTGTAAGGGTGGTAACAAAATCTTCCTTGATTCAACAAGTGGTGGATGCTGAACACTTTTCCTCCTAGGCTCCAATGACTGTCGGAGTGGCCAATCTTTCTTGATGTAGTGGGAATCTCTTGCACGACTATCCCATTCGCAGAGAAAACAGCAGTACTTTGTGTATCCAGTCTGCAGACCAAGCAAGAGAGCAACAACCTTCAAATCGCCACAAAGCTGCCACTGATGTTGGTTATAGTTTATGCACCTCAAAAGTTGTTTCATGTTGTCATAGGTTTCCTTCATATGGACTGCATAACCGACTGGAATTGATGGCAAAACATTGCCATTATGCAGTAAAACAGCTTTAAGACTCGTCTTCGATGAATCAATGAACAGTCTCCACTCATCTGGATCGTGAACGATGTTGAGGGCTGCCATCACACCATCGATGTTGTTGCAGGCTACAAGATCACTTTCCATGAAGAAGAATGGGACAAGATCCTTTTGACGGTCACGGAACATGGAAACCTTAACATCACCTGCCAGGAGATTCCACTGCTGTAGTCTGGAGCCTAACAGCTCTGCCTTACTCTTGGGTAGTTCCAAATCCCTGACAAGGTCATTCAGTTCACCTTGTGTTATGAGGTGTGGTTCAGAGGAGGAGGATGGGAGAAAATGTGGGTCCTGTGACATTGATGGTTCAGGACCAGAAGTTTCATCCTCTTCCTCGTCTGACTCAAGTGAGAATGATTCTGGTGCATCAGAAACCGACAGTCCTTCTCCGTGGGGTACTGGGCGTATAGCTGATGGAATGTTTGGATAATGCACAGTCCACTTTTTCTTCTTTGACACACCTTTCCCAACTGGAGGCACCATGCAGAAGTAACAATTGCTGGTATGATCTGTTGGCTCTCTCCAAATCATTGGCACTGCAAAAGGCATAGATTTCCTTTTCCTGTTCAACCACTGGTGAAGATTTGTTGCACAAGTGTTGCAGCATATGTGTGGGGCCCACCTCTTGTCCTGATCTCCAGTTTTGCATCCAAAATAAAGGTGATGGGCTTTCTTAACCATAGTGGTTACACTGCGCTTTTGTGATGCAAAAGTCACTTCACCACAAACAGAGCAGAAGTTATCTGCACTGTTCACACAAGTACGAGGCATCTCTGCTCACTTTGGCTAAACAGAAATGTGTCCCTTTGCAAAATCAAACACTGACAAATAAGAGAGCACGACACTGTATGATTTCTAGAGCTGATATAGGGCAATTTGTTCAGCAGAGTGATGTAAGCTTCGTTATGATTGCATCATCCATGAGTTCTAGGAATAACATGATGCAATTCATATCATGTATGACGCAATACCAGCTTCAGATTGCATCATTCATTGTTTTGCCTAAAAAGCAAGTACTGTCCAAACCCAGTCATAGATTTATTCATAGATCCAGTCAAAGATGTATTTTAGTCATTTCTGGTTTAACTTGAGATCCCTTCCCTTTATAACTCACTTATCCTCCGCCATTCCCAAGTCAAGGGTCGTATATACTGACCCAGTAGCATATCTTGAAAACTAGAGCCAATCAACAATTTTAAGCAACACTTTCGTTCTCAGTGACCCAGAATTAGTAAAGTTTGACTACATTTATTTCAGAAGCATTTTGGCTGTAGAGCAGTGTTATGCTTCTACAGCCAGGAAAATATATTTCTTGTCCAAACCCATCTGTTTTTGCACTTGTAATCTTACAGGCTATGAATTTAGATTGCATTGGGAAAAAAAGGATTTTAGTATGTTACTTGCTGTTTCACTTCCCTTTTAAAAAGAATTGTATCAGATGAACTACATCATGTATGCTTTTTTCCAGTACCCTTTTCTTATTCTTTCTTAATAACAGCAAAAGTGTTTAACATTTTATGACACTGAATGGTTTGCTGCATTGCTTTGAAGATAATATGATTGTTACAGAATTATTTTTACTGATCTCATTTTTAAAAAAATGATTAGAGAGCCTCTGAAATGTGCTTTCGTTTATATTTTCAGCTAAGCATCTGTTAGCTCTTTATAAAAGGATCTTAGTCTCTGATCTTTAATGAAACTCTTATAAAAGAAAAACAGGGATCTGGTGATGTAATCTTTTTAATAGTTAGATTAAGTGTAAGTTTCCAAGTCAAATATTTTATGAATGATTTTATGAGTCCAAAATGTTATAATTAGATACTAAAATCTAAAAGACTATTTCTCCCCAGCCTTCGAAAAATACATTTTCTGAAGACTCTGACACGTCTCCATGTTTGATCTTGTCTTTGATTTCTTTCTCTTTTTTTTAAATATAAAATCAATTTGGCTAACTTTGGAACTCCCAGTAGAGCAACTCTTTTGCTTAGGGATCCTAGTCAGTAACATGTGACAGAATACTTCATTTATCGCCAACTGATGAGTAAGAATATCAGCTGCATAATTTTTGACTAAAAAAATCAGACTAATAACCTCATCTTTTACTAATGAGAAACATTAAGAAATACTTGGATATATTTCCTCAGTCATGAAACACAGCTTTTTCAGCTCAGTGAATCCTCCTTAATAAATAAACAGTTCCGGATCAGGGTTGTTTTTATATCACTTACAATAAATAGGGCCTTGATGTTGGTTGGAACTTGTGGGTGCTACTATAATACAATTAATATATAATATCAATTTTAGATGTAATTTTTGTTATGTATTTGCTGTGTTGGTGAATTAATAGATTTGTTTCAGAAAGCCTCATATACATCAAAAGACTGCAGTTAGATAATACTGAGATTTTGCTTGACCTCTATTTAGGGTTGCCAGGTGTCTGGTTTTCGACCAGAACGCCAAGTCAAAAAGGGACCCTGGCGGCTCTGGTCAGCACTGCTCACCGGGCCATTAAAAGTCCGGTTGGCATGGCTGGCAGGCTCCCTAACTGGCTCCATTCAGCTCCCCAGCAGCAGCAACATATCTCTCGGCTTCTAGGCGGAGGGATGGCCAGGGGGCTCAGTGCTGGCTCCTCAGCTTCCATTGATCAGGAACTGCAGCCAATGGGAGCTGTGGGGGTGGTGCCTGCGGGCAAAGGCAGTGAGCGCACACCATGCAGAGCTGCCTTGCCACGCCTCCGCCTAGAAGCCAGAGGGACATGTTGCCGATTCCAGGGAGCCCCCTGAGGTAAGCGCCGCCCAGAGCCTGCACCCCACACACCCTCCTGCACCCCAACTCTCTGCCCCAGGCCTGAGCCCCCTCCTGCACCCCAAATCCCTCATCCCCAGTCTCACCCCAGAGACCGCAACCCCAGCCTGAGCCCTCACCCCCTCCTGCACCCTAATCCCCTGCCTCAGCCAGGAGCCCCCTTCCACACCCAAACTCCTTCCTGGAGCTTGCACCCTGTCCTGCACCCCAAACCCCTCATCCCCAGTCCCACTCCAGAGCCCACACCCCCTCCCTCACCCCTGCCCCATCCCTGCACTCCCTCCCATACCCAAATTCCCTCCTGGAGCCCGCACCCACCCTGCATCCCCACCCCCTAACTCAGTCCGGAGCCCCCTCCCACATTCTGAACCCCTTGGCTTCACTCCCCAGCCTGGAGCTCCCTCCCCAAACCCCTCATCCGTGGCCCCACCTCAACCCCCTGCACCCCAATCCCCTGCCCGGAGCCCCCTCCCACACCCTGAACCCCTCATTTCTGGCCCTATCTTGGAGCCCACACCCCCAGCCATAGCTCTCACCCCTTCCTGCACCCCAAGCCTCTGACCTAGCCTGATGAAAATGAGCAAGTGAGTGACGGTTGGGGAGAGCCAGCAACAGAGGGAGGGGGGATGGACTGAGTGGGGGTGGGGTCTTGGAGAAGGGGCCGGGCAGCAGGCGGGGCAAGGGTGTTTGGTTTTGTGTGATTAGAAAGTTGGCAACCCTACCTCTATTTGTCATTTGAATCTCTGGTTCAAACTGCTTGTCAGTTACCATTTATCACATCTATCATTTCTGGTTCCCTCATACCACATGTTTAAATGTGACAGGCAAAAGCAGAATAGACTGGAGCCAACAATAGGTTGGCATATGAGCTCCTAAGTATCCTCGGCTTTGACATCTCTAAATAAAATTTGAAGCCAAGGCTATTTGCGAGGTCAACTCCACTCTAGTGAAGCCAAGATATGATGTTCTAAATAGTGTGTTTATAAAACAAATTGATTATGCCTTATACGTCTTATGAAATTTTTAATTTGTGTCTGTGACCTTGGGGTAAGATAGAGAAACTTGTTGATTTACTGGATAGAAAGGATATTAAACGAACTGCACTGAATTGTATTTTGCTTGTGGAGCCAATTGTGAGCGTACAGTTTGAACAAAATAGGGACTCCAAGAGCCAAAGCCTATAAATTTTATAGACTCATGTTAGTATGGGGTAATTCCGTAAGCTTTCTTGGTATGTATACATACGGAGTACATTTACAGCAATTCTTTTGCCGTCAACTCCTGTCTATCTATCTTTGTAGTGTATATGGTATTTGAAAATTCCTCTGGATCAGCATAAAAGCTACTAACATTGATTACATCGTAGACTCCATCCACTGTTGATTGTAAAATGGCCCCTCAGAGTTAGTTGTGAGAGATGTCATACCCATGTCTTTAATTAGGCATGTATGTGCACCATGCAGAGATCATTTTATGGCAGGCACATTGCACAGTGATCCTTTGAGAAGGCATTATATTGCTTGCACAACATGAGCCGTGAAGTGTCCTGCTTTGATTATAAATTGTTCCTGTGAAAATATGAGCTAAAAATCTTGGGTTTGTATATGACCTAAGTGGAAGATCATTTCCACTCTTAATCCACTTCTTCAAGGCCCCCAAATCCCGGTGATATTTGTTGGAGCTTGATGTCTTTTGTGACATCATGGGATGCTAGTTTACAGGGCTTACAAATCAATCCATTGTTTTTTTGTTTTTCAAGTCACGTATCTTTTTGTAAAGGAAGTCCTTTCATTCACTTCCCTCCCCTGCCTTACATACACATACTGCATGCCTCTGTGCTTATTCATGTGGAGCAGTGCTGAGATGTGTCTCCACCTCCCAAATGGTTCTGAAAGGGAAAAGAGGCATTTCTTCTTTAAGTTATGGTCCCTATGTGTTCCACATATGGGCAGGCATGCCTATTATACTCCCGAGTTCAGAAGTTCTTCAAAGTAATGTTTGTTGGCTCACACATGTCAAGTAGCTCTCCTCGTGCTCCCGACCAACAGTATAAGGGCAGTGCGGGTCGACAACTCCACAGTTCCTTCTTACCACCTCATGGCCTGAGTCCGAATCATGTCCTCCTTCACTTCATTGCATAAAACATAGAAAACATATGTAAATGGTAATAGTCTTAGATTAGTAGTGAATATTAAAAAGTTTATAGTATAGTGTAGAGTATTTTTTCTTCCCATTTGGGGAACCTCTCCCCAGCTCTGGGACTATGCCTGGAGTCCTGGCATTCACAAATTGCCTCTCCTGCCCTTCATCCGTGTCTATCAGTGATGAACATCAGCACTGCCTGTACTTTCTGGGTGAAGTGCATGTTTCTGCAAAGTGCAATATCTGTTGCTCCTTCCCACCCAAAACTCAAGAGCTTTGCCTGTGGAAGCACCTGGTGGAGAAGGCATTTGGCCAGGGAGACACATCCCCTCCCCCCGTACATCAACCTCAACTGCCTAGCAGCGCCCCTCCAAGAGTGTGCCTTGGAGCATAGCTGTCAACATCTAAATCCAAGGACTCTTCTTCCAGGGCTCCCAATGAGAGTAGAGGGCACTCTCATGGGCGCAAGGACAGATCCTCATTGAGGACTGATCTTAAGAAACATGCTTCCTCACTGAGCAAGTCCAGGTTAGGTGAGACATCACAAGTGGAACCTAAGGAACTAGTTCCGATGAAGCCTCCCAGATCCAACGGCAAGATACATAAAAAGGAAGATCTGCCAGTTCTGTCGGTCCACCTCGGTACAAGCATTAGGGTAGATACTCTCCAGCTCTATTTATGAGTGCTGGTCTGGACCTATCATTGGTCCATCTAAAGACTGTCCAGTCACTGTGGGTGCACCAGATCCACCAGACTTAACTGCAGGAACCCCTCAGACACCAGGGGATATTGAGACTTATATAACATCGTAGGATATATTCCTCCCTTATCCACAGTCTCCTCTTCTTTTCAGCCCAGTCCTCCTTATTCCAGAGGAGGAGCCTACAAACTGTCCCAGGAGCCATCTCACATCCAAACATCCAGCAGGAGTGCCCCGGTACTGACAGCACTGCCACTACTGATGGATTCTCAGACTTGGATGAATCAGAGGAGATAGCTGCACTGGTATCTTCATAGAGGCAATTGAACCCCAATAGACTATCGAGAGGTTATGCTTCCCCTTCCACTGGGTTTGACCCAGCCACCAGGGACTGTGGGTACCTATTCCCTTGGGTTCCCTGTAACAGATAGATCCCTCTTTCTGGCCTTATTGGGGTTGGTGGGATCCTTATGGCAGTCATCTGGACCCCTCTCAGGAGTTGTACTGTTCCTCTCCCTCTCGCCAGCTGGTTCCATCGGTGTACAAGGAGGAGGAGGTGGAACTGGATCTGCAGGTATCAATGGTTTCGAAGGTGGCTTTTCATCATCCCCAGACGAAGCAGTCACTCCTTCTTTGCCTGATGACCATTGCCAGTATCAGGAGCTGTTACAAAGATTAGCCAGTGACCTATAGATCCCATCACAGGAGGTCTAGGACCTCAACACCGGCTCCTGGACATCTTGTAGCTGATGGGACCGAGTAAGGTGGCGCTGCCCATCAATGAGGTCAGACTAGAACCAACTAGAGTGGTATAGCACACTCCAGCTTCCTGTGCCCCTACATCGAAAAGGGCAGACACACAGTATTTTGTTCCTGCAAAAGGGGCTGAATTCTTATTCTTCCATCCTGCTCCCAACTCGCTGGTGGTACAGAAATCTGCTGAAAGGGCTAGGTCACACTATCAAAAACCCATCCTGGTAGTTAAAAGCTCTGAGTCTGGACCTCCTGAGGAGGAAGGTCTCCTGCTCCACAGGCCTGCAATTTTGTGTTGCTAACTACCAAGTGGTGCTAGCAAAAACTATTTTAATACGTATTACAGGCTTGCAGACTTCACAGACAAGCTTCCCAAAGAGGACAGGACCCCATTTCAGTCTCTTTTAGATGAGGGGAAGCTAGTGGGAAAGATAGGGGTGAAACCAAGCATCCCAATCCAGGCTAACTGCATCTCATGGCCTGGTTTTTGGATGGCATCAGAAATAGCAGAAATAGCATGCTCAGCCCTCATTTAGGTGATTCTTAACCAGAGTAGAAAAGAGTCTACTAGAACCTGTTGTTGAGCCAAAAGGAGATGCACCAATATACTGCAGATACGGTAAGTATTCCAGTTCTAGGCTATCTCCTATCTCTAAAGATTTCAGATTTCTCTTTTAGTTCACTACAAGTACGCCTAGCAATGATTAGTACCTTCCTTCTTCTGGTGGAAGGATGGGGGGAGGGATAGCTCAGTGGTTTGAGCATTGGCCTGCTAAACCCAGGGTTGTGAGTTCAATCCTTGAGGGGGCCACTTGGGGATCTGGGGCAAAATCAGTACTTGGTCCTGCTTGTGAAGGCGGGGGGCTGGACTTGATGACCTTTCAGGGTCCCTTCCAGTTCTAGGAGATGGGATATCTCCATTAATTTATTTAATTTATTTATTTTATTTATCTTTATTCACCCAGCTACAGTACAATTAATGAAAGGCCTGATCAGGACATTTCCAAGGTCCCTTCCAGTTCTAGGAGATAGGATATCTCCACTAATTTATAATTTATTTCCACCAGTGCTTAAACCTAACCCACAATGGGACTTTTTCCGTGTCCAGTGCAAGCTCACTAGTCCATCTTTTGAAACCATGATGACTTATACCATGGCACACCAGTCCATGAAGGTGGTGTTCTTAGCAGCTGTCACCTCATCTATGAGGATCAGCGAGCTCAGCGCCATCATGGCAGACCTTCCTTACACAGTGTTTCACAAAGAAAGGGTCTCTCTTCAACTTAGACCACAAATGTCTTGCCAAGATTGTTTCTGAGTTCCACTCCAATCAAATGATACTCTTACCTGTATTTTTCCTGAAACGCTACATTTCTTCTGAAGACAAGAAACTTCACTCCCTCAGCATCCAGAGTGACTTATTCTACTGCAGAAGGACATTCTGCCATGTTTGAAAAGCTTTATCTACCCATGGGTCTGGCTAGAATATGTTCGTCTGGTTAGAGCACAAAGCTGGCTCTGCAATAAGAGAATAGTATGTTTGAATGCTTTGAGAGACAGATCTGAAAGAAAAACTTGGTGAAAGTAAGATTCTGAGCGCTTGCTGTGTTTGTAGGTCATGGATTGTTCTAAAGCCCATTGAAGGTCATTTATTCATGAAACAAATACTTAATTTTTTTCTTGAGCATTATCTGTTTAAAATATCCTTTTGACCCTTTGAGGATGAAAGTCAGTAGTTTAGACACTTTGTCGTAGTGTCAGTAACATCTCTTCCAAGGACAATTTTACTATTTTTAAACCATTGCTACCTTCATACAGTCACAATGCATAAGATAGGGGTGGGATTTTCAAAAGCATTGAGCACTGGCCTACAATGAGCATTTCTGAAAAATCTCACCCTCTGTGTGTTGGGTCAAGTTCTACCTGGTTCCTGAAAACCAGATAGAATGTACTCCACTTCTACCACTACAGTCAAGTTATCTAGGTGGTGAATCCAAATTAACTGCTGCTTTTATCCCAGGCTAGCTGGTATGGTTGGGGCTTTGGGTTAGAGCCCGGGTTCCACTTTCACTTGAGTTGGAAGCTCACCTACTTTACAGAGATTAAGCAGGCTAAATCACTCAATTTTGACCATCTTGTAATGCCATCTCGTAATGCCTTTACCTGTGTGTCCAAAAGGATGGACAAGTTCTCCCACAATCCACTAGGAAAGAATCATAGAGTAGCTCATTTTATTTCAGCACAGAAGGAATATGGAATATGCCCCCAGAAGTCCTAGTGACATAGGGCTAGTTTACACTACCGCGCTACATCGGCCCAGCTGCACTGATACAGCTGCGCCACTTTAGCACCTTTGGTGAAGACACACTATGCTGACAGGAGAATGCTCTCCCGTCGGCATAATTACTCCACATCAACAAGAGACAGCAGCTATGTCAGCGGGAGAGCGTCTTCTGCGGACACAGCACAGTGTGGACACTGCTTTAAGTTGATGTAACTTACGTCGTTCAGGGGATGGCTTTTTCAAACCCCTGAGCAATGTAACTTACCTCGACTTAAGCGGTAGTGTAGACAAGCCCATACATAGGGGATCACAGCACCAGTGAAGACACAGTATCTCTGGTAGAGTTTTGCAGTGTGGCTGTTCACACCTGAGCTAAGCTAACATCGATGCTCATCAATCATCTGGGCTAACTCTTCAGTGAGACATGCCTATTATGAGCAAGACTAATGTGCAGAGGGGGCTGTATGATAATGTTTGTTTAGAAACTGGAGTGTGCACACACACAAACATGTAATGCCCTTCTGTGGCTGAAAGTGATGTGTTTTTCTGTGACACTGAGGAAAGGCTAGCAGGGCAGGGGCAGCCATCTATCTCCTGTTCTCCTATCCTATTGCCGGCTATGCATTTTATAGCGTACATCTACATATAATACCAGCCAGAATGCACTCCTGAGATTGAAATATTCCATAATCATTCTTAGTTTTACACTTCTTCGTTATGTTATCATAGTGTACTTCATTCTCTTATGCCTCCTGTTTAGTGTGACACCTTAAGTGGATGGGGGAGATTTTATCTGAACCCATTATTTATCTATTTCTGAAATGCGGGCGTGTTCTGATTTTGCTTTTACACACCCTGTTTTTTTTTCTTTGTCTGTCATTGAACATTGTATTTTGCTAGCTTATATGAAAAAATGTCCTCAATCACAGGGGTTTGTATTATTGTTGGATCAGCCATTTGTTTCTGAATGGATCTCTCCTCAGATTGCTGCTCCAGGATATAAAGCCATGAAATTACTATAGCTACAGGCAAATAACCCATAATACATGCAGAAGAGGATATTCTTTTTTATGCAGATGATGTACAGTATCAGATTTGATGCGTAGGTAGATATGTAATATTGTTTTTCCCTGCCCACTTCTATTCACTGTCTCTGTAAACCACAAAGCTTCATTATACTTCCACCAAGGTTTACAGTTATTCACAGAACAACACAGATAAATGCATTCCAAATATAGGCAGCAATCTTTGTTCAAAAAACAGCTGAGGGCGCAGTCCTGCAGCCCTTACTCATGTGAGTAGTTTTACTGAAGTCATTTGAAGACCAGCATGATTGAGCACTGAATGTCTATCCAGATATTAGCAAAACAAAAAATATTTTAAAAGGAGAGTGGGGGAAACTTTCAAAAGTGCATGCATTTCCCTGGCAGAACTTGTTCTTCCTTTTGTTTTCTCCAAACAGTACTGCACATTTTACAAAGTTAGAATGCAAAGTTTTTTCAATGTGTAAGAGATATTTTTTTAAATGAATTCTGTGTACTTCATTAGCAATTACAATGACACCACAATGGTTTCACTATTTGAAGAAATTAAATTGTTATGCCAGTTTTTGGCTGGAACTTGTTTTTCTTTGTTCCTTACACAGATTTGCCAAGAAAGGCAGTATTGAAAATCTACTTTAAATATAATGTTTTTCTCCTATAAAATAAGTGAATCTAATGAATTCTTTAAAGTGCTCTTCACTTAGTTGGCATGATTAATCATTACAGTTGGGAGCTATATGGACCACAGGTGAAGTTGGAATCCTAAACTGTGGTAAATCCTGGAAAATTACTGGATTTTAAATGGTTTAGGAGTGGTAGCCGTGTTAGTCTGTATCAGCAAAAACAACGACAAGTCCTTGTGGCACCTTAGAGACTAACAAATTTATTTGGGCATAAGCTTTTGTGGGCTAGAACCCACTTCATCGGATGCATGAAGTGAAAAAATACAAGAGCAAGTATAAATACATGAAAGGATGGGGGTTGCTTTACCAAGTGTGAGATAAATATAACACACAAGGAAGTTTCCTGTTGGAGAAAATGCCTATAGGGAGAACAAATCCATAACAATCCAGCACAAAATGTGAGACCAAGAGTTGGGATTGGCAGTACACTTCATGTATGAAACCTATACCAGTTACTGCATTCCTTTTTGTAATCAGTGGTCACTAATTTCCTTAAAGAGCTAAAATATAGGAGGAGAAAGAGGAAAAAAGCTGACTCTGCAGAGAGACATAAAGAGAAATTAAAAACAGATTTCTATTTTGTAAGTGCTCAAGTTACATTAGAGAGGAGTGCTGAGCCCTCTGTAGTTAAGGATAAAATAACTTTGCATTATGTCAATTGTGTGTACAGATAATATTCATTACATATCAAAACAAAACTATTAAAAGAATGCTTTGCTTGCAAAAATGCACACAGAAGTTAGGGTATGTCAGAATTAAAGTTGCTTATATAACCTTTAGTGGGTTCTCTTATGCATATAGTATACAGTATGATAGTGTCTTCAATTATACACTGCTCTACAGCCAAAATGCTTCTGAAATTCTGTTTTAATTGTCATATTTGAATTCAGCGCATCAAAATACATAATAAATAGCACATTTTATCTCTGAAGCAGACGACTTCTCAAAAATTGTAGACCAGTGTTACCTGATCATATACTATTTTTTCCATGAGACCCCCATCTTCTTTAGTGCACAGTGTTTAGTGTTCTATGATTGACTCAACTGCTCCATATTTTTTTTTAATCTTCCTCATTCAATCTGTGGCCCTATATCTTCATTATTGCATACCATTCAAAGCATGCACTGAATAAGTAATTATTTATTTTTTTGTGATGTTCATTACTACAGTATTGTAGCACCTCTCAAATATCATTGAATTTATCTTCACAACACCGCTATGAGATAGCAGAGTAGTATTACCCTAGTATTATCCCTATTTTACAGATGAGGTACCAAGTCACATAGAAATGAAGGCCATAAGTTGCAAAAGTGTCCTTTGGCTATCTCCAGTCACTTAGTCCACTTTGTGCTACTTATGCAGTGCAGATTCCATCCCACCTCTGCTGTTTTTGCTCACAATTTTCCTAGCAGGAGCGAAATGAGATTGACCAATTTCATGGTTAACCAAAAGGTGATTCTTCAAGGAGTGTCCCTGTGGGTGCTCCAGTTTAGATGTCTTGGTGCCTTGTGCTTCTAGTTGGAGACTTGTGATAGCAGTGCCCCAGTTGGCTGCACACACCTGGCAGCCATCTTGTGCCGTTCCGAGCAGCTACCCCACGAGCGCAGCCAACCGCCACCCAGTTCCTTCTCTACCGTCCTTGGTTTCAGTTGTTGCATTTTGCCTATACTGCTGCATCAACCTTGAGACCTCAGCCGTCCCTCTTATCGCCTGCTCAGAGACTGCAAAGACTCAGGAAGAGACCGCGAAAAAGCAAAGAAGACATGCTGCAAGAAGTGATGCGGCAATGTATTAAAGAGAATGAGAAAGCACAGGACTGAAGGGAGAGAGAAAGCAGGATCTGCCAGGAAAATGCAGCGCACCGGCAGTAAAGCACCGATAGGCTCATAAGCATCCTGGAGCGCCAAGCAGACGCTATCCAGGAGCTGGTAGCCATGCAGAAAGAGGAGCAGTACCACAAACGCCACCCCCCCCTACAGCCCTTGTCCCATAACTCTTTCCGTTGTGCCCCACGGTCACCTCCAACCCACTTTCCCCAACTTCCGTGTTCTTCATGCCACCCGCTGCCTCCGACACCAGTATCTTCACCACCCAGCCCTGAAAACCATGACCCTTACCCTCTGCACTCAACCCCCATCACCATGCAGTATAGCTGTCACTCACTGCACAGCACACCAGACAGGACATACGCGAATCTGTGATTGTACTGTTCCCCACTCCACCCCCTTGTTTCTTTTCAATAAATAATTTTTTTTCTTTTCAATAAATGGATTCTTTGGCTTTGAAAACATTCTTTATTATTGCATAAAGTAAAAGACTCCTTAGCCCAGGAAATAAACAGGCACTGCAAGTCTGCTTGTCTGCTAAGCAGACACTGATTCCTAAAGATTGGAACTACTGCACTTCACTCCCGTGCAGGGCACCAGATATCACTGCTGGTTTTCAGCCTCAAATTGCTCCCTCAAGGCATCCCTAATCCTTGCAGCCCCGCGCTGGGCCCCTGTAATAGCCCTGCTCTCTGGCTCTGCAAATTCAGTCTCCAGGTGTTGAACCTCGGAGGTCCATGCCTGAGTGAAGCTTTCACCCTTCCCTTCACAAATATTATGGAGGGCACAGCACGCGGATATATCCGCAGGGATGCTGTTTTCGGCCAAGTCCAGCTTCCCATACAGAGATCGCCAGCGGCCCTTTAAACGGCCAAAGGCACACTCCACAGTCATTCGGCACCAGCTCAGCCTGTAGTTGAACCGTTCCTTGCTGCTGTCAAGGCTCCCTGTGTAGGGTTTCATGAGCCACGGCATTAACGGGTAAGTGGGCTCTCCAAGGATCATAATGGGCATTTCAACTTCCCCTACCGTGATCTTCCGCTCTGGGAAAAAAGTCCCAGCCTGCATCTTCCTGAACAGCCAAGTGTTCTGAAAGATGCGTGCGTCATGCACCTTTCCGGGCCAGCCTGTGTTAATGTCAGTGAAACGCCCACGGTGATCCACAAGCGCCTGGAGAACCATAGAGAAATACCCCTTCCGATTAACGTACTCTGATCCTAGGTGGGGTGATGCCAGAATAGGAATGTGCTTCCCATCTATCGCCCTTCCACAGTTAGGGAACCCCATTTGTGCAAAGTCATCCACTATTTCCTGCACGTTACCCAGAGTCACAGTTCTTCTGAGTAGGATGCGATTAATGGCCTTGCAAACTTGCATCAACACGATTCCAACGGTCGACTTTCCCACTCCAAACTGGTTTGCGACCGACCGGTAGCTGTCTGGAGTTGCCAGCTTCCAGATTGCAATAGCCACCCGCTTCTCCACTGGCAGGGCAGCTCTCAATCTCGTGTCCTTGCGCTGCAGGGTGGGGGCGAGCTCCTCACACAGTCCCATGAAAGTGGCTTTTCTCATCCGAAAGTTCTGCAGCCACTGCTCGTCATCCCAGACTTCCATGACGATGTGATCCCACCACTCGGTACTTATTTCCCAAGCCCAAAAGCGGCGTTCCACGGTGCTGAGCATGTCCGTGAATGCCACAAGCAATTTCGTGTCGTACGCGTTACGCAGCTCGATAGCATCGTCGGACTCCTCACCCTCACTCTGACTGTCACTTTGGATCTTAAGGAATAGTTTGACAGCCAAACGTGACGTGCTGGCGAGACTCGTCAGCATACGCCTCAGCAGTTGGGACTCCATTTCCTGCAGACAGATTGTGCTGCACAGAAACCGTTGAAAGATGGCGCCAAAGGTGGATGGAATCAAAGGGATTTCTGGGATGCGAAGCGATGCATCACAGGGCATTGGGATAGGACCCAGAATCCCCCGCACCCATGCCCCCTTCCCACAACCCACGGCGCCAGAATGGGAAAAGGTGCTCTGTGGGATAGCTGCCCATAATGCACCGCTCCCAATAGAGCTGCAATTGCTGCAAATGTGGCCATGACAGTGCGCTGGGCAGCTGTCAGTGTGGACAGACTGCAGCTCTTTCCCTACTCAGCTGCACGAAGTCAGGTTTAACTCACAGCGCTGTACATCTGCAAGTGTAGCCAAGGCCTAAGCCTCATAGCATCAAGGGAACAGAAACCTCAGGCACAGAGCAGTGCTATGTCGCCACCTGCTGCACCAATAAAATATGACAAATCTGCGACACCGACAACACTCCCTCTGGTTCCCAGCCTGAGCTTGTAGGTAGGCAAACATTTTGAAGTGTTGGTCGAGGACACGAGAGCCCCACATTCTCCAATTCCAAAGTCACCTCTAATTTCCAGCCCATTTGGGGACCACCTTATACCCTTTTACCCAGTCTGGAGAACCATCACCACAGACAGGTGGGTTCTGGAAATTATACAGAAGGACTATTCCATCCCCTTTCTTTCCATTCCACCTACCCACCCCCCTTCCACGTCCTTCTTCAGGGACCCATCTCACGAGTACCTGTTACAGCAGGAAATACACCGTCTCCTACAATTAGGTGCTGTGGAACCATTACCGGTTCAGCACAGGGGTTAGGGGTTCTACTCACATTACTTTCTCACTCCGAAGAAATCAGGTGGATGGAGGCCCATTCTGGCCTTACACAAACTGAACAAGTTTGTGAGAACACAGCGCTTCAAGATGGTAACCCTAGAAACCATAATTCTGGCATTGGAGAAAGGAGATTGGCTCTCTGCCCTCGACCTACAGGACGCTTACTTTCACGTCACTATCCACCCGGCGCACAGGAGATTCCTACAATTCACTCTGGGCAACCTACACTACCAATACAAGATACTTCCCTTTGGCTTCTCTACGGGTCCAAGGGTTGTTTCCAAAGTAGTGGCTGTTGCAGCAGCACATCTACGCAAGCAGGGTGTGACCATATTGCCCTATCTAGACGACGCTCACATGGTGAACAAAACAAACAAATGTCTGCTCAGGTGTTCCCTTCCAAAAGGGAAACCTCATCAGTCACTGTAACCATGGACGCTTCTCTAGTAGGATGGGGGGCACACTTGGCTGACACCACCATCCAGGGCCAATGGTCCCTAGAGGAGTCAAATCTCCAAATAAAGCTACTGGAGCTCCTAGCAGTTCAAAACGGCTGCCATCATTTTCTCCCCCTGATCCGCAACAAAACTGTCCAGATTCTCACGGACAATTTGGTGACTATGTTTTATATAAATCACCAAGGAGGGTCCCGATCCTACCTGCTCTGCACAGAAGCAGTCTGCCTCTGGCAATGGTGCATCTCAACAACATACACATCACGGCATCCTACCATAGTTCCAGCAATTGACATTATCTCTCTTTCTTACTTCACACAAACTTTTTGTAGTATTAACTGAAGATCAGTTCTATGAATATTTTTATATTCCTGTAAATCCTCCCCGGTCAGTATATATGATCTATTTGTTGGCCTGTATCCTCTACCCCAGCTACTTTTATCCCGTTCGAACATTTGACAGAGTTTATCATTGAATGTATATATTGGAGGTGGGTCCTTTAAATTGCAACAGCATATGTAGGGAAACCTGAAGTAAGGTTTATACTTAGTTCCCTGAGTATGGATCTTAATCACAGGTATTGTCACTGATAGCACTTTCTCAGCTTTTAAGTATTTCTATTCTGCAATAAATAAATAAAATAAAAATCAAGCTGTACAGCTCACAGACCTCACCCTCATCCCCAAAGTTTACAGTTCTTTTGTCAGTCCATTTCGTCCATACTCCCTATTTTGAGACCCAGATTTTTTGTGAAATTGGGAAGATTAGTTCCTGAAATAAAACACGAATACAGAATCCAAAGTGGCACATTGGAATGTGTGTGGCCCTTAGCAAATCAGACAGTGCTCTATTTCCTCAGAGATTAAAATCACTTGAGCTTACAAAGCAATATAATTTTACTTGGTCCATATCCTGCCATTGGTTCTTGTATAAAATTCCATTTACTTCAGTAGGCATTCCATCTAGGTTAATGGCAAGCTACGGCTCTTAGTCTGCAGAAAACGATTTGAATGTAAATGCAATACCACAGTTAAGGTGCAAGTTGTTTGTTTTTTTAATGATAGAAATCAGTATTACTAGTTTTGTATTTAGATATTTGGGGGGGGGGGCGTTAGATAGAAATATCAAAATATAATGGTTACTCTAATGGGCCTTTCATATTCATGTACACTAATAGTAATGAGTTATACTGGTAGTGCAGTCAATTTGTAGGTAAACAGATCAACTAGTATGTGCTCAACAATTGTTCATGTACAGTCTTGAACATGAGAACTTGTTTTATTGAGGAAAAGAGTATTTTGGACCAGGATATTCTTTCTGAGAAGTACATATTTTTGTTTTCTTTTATGTACTGTGTTACTGTCTTAAATCATATCAAATAAAACTTAAATGAGAAAAATACTATGGGGTGTTAACTTCTACCTGTTACAGGCAGAAGAGACCTCGATTTGACATCTCATCTGGAGGACAGATTGCTGTTGTTCATATGAGCTGCTTCTTATGTCACTTGCTGTCTATTATGTTGTCTGAGAAGTCTGCACATTAGTTGGTTTTAACATTAGCTAGGAAATAATCAGTAATGAGATGCTTTTCCACTAAGAGACTGTCTGCGGATGGAGTTGTAAACTGATGACATAAATATTATGAATTTTTTTAGTTAAAAGGAACAGTTCGTTGGCAGCACGTTCAACTAGCTACTTAGGGAAAATGAAAAAGTCGGCTTGTGGTTTCCTTTTAAAGCTTCCTTTTCCCCCATTGCTTCATTCTTTCCCCATTACAGATAATGGCATCTCCTCCTGCTGATCTGTTTGGGTGGGTTGCAAGAGAATGGCAAAAGTGACTTTTATAGCCATCTTGTAGTGTGTGTGGCATGGCAATTGAGGTTTAAAAAAAAACTAAAAAGATTATGTCTGCATCTTAACGTATTCATCTCACATATAGTACTTGAAATTTTAATAACACCTTCTGTTAGTGTTTTTTTCACAACTACCCAATGACAGAAGTTTATAACTCTATACCTTACAAAACTCAAAATAGGCCGAAAATGGAAAGGAATCTAGGAGACAGTTTTTAAAGTTTTGGTTCTTTTACACAACTGGGATAAAATGTATTTGGTATTTGAAGCCAGATCCTACTTTCATTGAAGTCACTAGGAATCCTGCCAGCAACTTCCATGGGAATAGATTTAGTTTCTTAAATTGGGTCAGAGATTTCAAATAGTTCCTAAAATTCCAAAACAGTTTTCCCCAATTTAATGTTAAAAATGGGGGTCTCCATAATACATGTCAACAGTTATGAAAGGTGAAAAAAACTAAAGTATTTTAGTTACTTTTTCCCACAGAAATGGTAAGTTAGTGTGCATGTATAGCAGATATATTAAGGATGACTCGCAAAGGGGAAAAATGGTTGTTCTTTTTTATTCCTTTGTGCTATATCTTTACTCTATAACAGCCCACAAACAACTGCAAAGACCTGACTACCACTCCGGGGCCACTTGTTGGCCTCCACATTCATTAGGCTACATGCGAGACTGCATCTCAGTGTCTTTAGGCTAATGACTACATATACCCCAAACAAACACAGTCTCTCCAAATGAATCACTGTGCTTCCACAGTTACTAGACTTTCACAGATGGTGGAAAGATCCTTCAAAGATCTGTGCAGGAATCCCATTCTCACATCTGCTACCTTCGAAAATCCTCATGATGCACTTCTTTCTTGGGTTGGGAGGTGTATCTTATGGGGCGCCATGGCACAGGCAAATGGTCCTCACTCCACATCAATCTCCTGGAACTAAAGGGAGTCCATTATGCATGTCAGTATGTTGTTCATGACATAGTGGACCACTCTGTCAGAGTAATGTTGGACAACAGGGCAGATACTTACTACATAAACCGACAATGGGAAAGGATCCCAGTCCTTATGTGAAGAATCGCTAATGCTGTGGAACTGGTATACCTCCCATGACATAGAATTCTCTGTGATTTATCTGCCAGACCTTCAGAACGCAATTCCGGACTCCCTGATCAGGAACGTCCATCAGGACCATGAGTGGGAGCTCAGTGACTCTATTTGTTTCATGGCATCTTCCAAATCAGGGGCCTGCCAAAAGTAGACCTTCGATCAGTACAACTTTGACCAATTAAAAATGTCACCTATTCTGCTCCAGAGGAGGATATGGCCAAATTGCTTGGGAGATGCCTTACTAGTACCTTTACCCCTCTGTCCTAATGTATGCTTACCAACCTATACCTCTAATCCTCAGGACCTTGCCCAAACTGAGACAAGAAGGGGTAAGGGCTTTACTGATAGCACCCTTGTGGTGGAGACAAGTGTGGTTCTATTTAATCTTTCTGTGGCAATCCCTCTCTGCCTTCCCCTCATGGAGGATCTCTTGTCACAGAGCTCAAGCGCCCTGATCCATCCCAGCCTTTCATCTCTGAACCTGAAGACTTGGTTCCTAGATGGTTCTCAGACATAGAGTTAAACTGCTCAGCCAAGGTTCAGTCAATCCTTTTGTCTAACAGAAAACCTATTACTTGTGAGACTTACCTGCAAAAGTGGAAACACTTCCTGGTGTTCTCACCACTCTTTTCAAGCCTCAGAAGCTCCCCTCTCAATGATCCTAGATTACCTATTGGACTTTTGCAAAACATGATACCATCACATGTGCATCCAGATTGACACTGCCTTTGGTGATGTAGTCCTCCAAACCGTCTTGGATTTGCCGCCTCAGCACCTGCCTCCACACTGAGAAATTGCTTGAGAGTCTCCTTTGATGGAGCACACAGCAGGACATATACTCAAAGAAGATGAAGAGGTTCCTTACCTATTCAGTAACTTGAGTTCTTAGAGATGTTTTGTCCCTGTGGGTACTCCACATCTGGCTCTCCTTCTTCTTGGCTGCAGAATCTTCCAGGAACTGGAATGGCAGCAGGTCCCCGCCTCCTTATATGCACTTGCCTGAGATTATGAGGCATTACTCTGCGCAGGTGCGGACTTGTGGACACAGCTATTTACAATTTCCAGTCACGAATGTCAGGAATCAGAGCCTGCAGCAGAGCCAGTCTCCAAGAATCTAATGAGCGCAGCTAGCCTGTAGTAGCTTGCCTGATTGGTTACACCACCAGCTTAGTGGGAAGAGTCAACAGAGCAGCTCTTAAGCCCAGCAGCAGCTTGATGGCTGCTCAAAGCATTTGCCAATGGCTACGATAGCTTCTGCACCTAATTGTTCCTAGCCTTTACTCCCACTTTGTTCCAGTCCTGCTCCTGCCTTGTTTCAGCCTTTTACAGCCCTGCTCCTTCCTTGGACCCAGCCTTGCTCCTCCCTTGGATCCCACCTTGCCTCACTCCAGGTAGCCTGAATCAGATTCTTGGCTTCAATTTCTGACTTCTGACTCTAGCTCTGGCATCCAGCCTCTTGACTGTGGCTCAACCCTGAGCTCCTATTTCTGGCTACCAACTCCTGTTCTAACCACTAGTCTTGACTCCTGCTCTAACCATAGCATTGTTTGTTGTTATTTTTATTATAAGTATTAAAAAATATTTCTCCAAGCGGCAAAATTTAGATCTGTCTCTAGTAGACATTTTTGTGATGGATTTTAATATTCATCATTTGTCTATTGGAAACCCATACAGAAGTAAACCAAAATGAGTCATTTCTTATTTCCCTTGAAATTAAATCATTAGTTGATAACTGTTGGACCCTTTCAGAAAATAGCATAAATTAATGTGAAATAGTATAGAAGAAATGAGTGGGAACGTTATGAAGCAGAAGAAATTAGTTGAACTCCACAGTATACCACAAATAACCCGAGTTAGGAATAGTTGAATACTGCAAAGAATAATTGAAAACACACGCAGTGTATTAGAAATGCAGTGGAAAGAAGAAATTACCTTCTGGTAGCTTAATGAAAACACCTAAAACTGCAAGAATGTTAAAAATGAGTACAATAAAAACATGTTAAAAGGGAAGGGAAAAAATAAGTTCCCAATGTTTTGAATGTTCCTACCAGAAAGGAGGAACAAATAACTAAATCCAAAGTTGCTCCCTGGGAATATAAGAACTCTGTACACAGAGTATCAGGGAGATGCTGTGCTTGTATTAGCTTAATTTTCAGCCTCACCTTGTATATTTTAACAGTTACATTTGTATGTATATCTTTATAATGGGTGTCGAGTATCAGAGGGGTAGCCATGTTAGTCTGAATCTGTAAAAAGCGACAGTGAGTCCTTTGGCACCTTATAGATTAACAGACGTATTGGAGCATAAGCTTTCGTAGGGAAATACTCACTTCATCAAATGCATTTATAATGGATACATCATTGTATAGTTTGGCACCACATGTGCTATAATTTGGAGGCACTTGAGTAGTATTAAAATATTGTTTTCCAGTGCAGTATTAACTAGGATATCTAAAGTCACTCCCTCTATAAGAATGTCTTCCCCTTCTGATGGCTGTGTATTTATGGACTCTTACATGGGTTTTCTGTATGAAGCACCAAAAAAATAAAATCCAGGGTGCTCTTGGAAAATCAGAATTGAATACATTGTGCTTCATTATGTCTGCCTTCCACAGAGCATCAGAACTGAGTTGTATATTCTGTCTCATGACATGTTGATCTGGAGGCTATCATAAAGAGATGCATTTAAACTGAAATAAATATATTTATTAGCATGCCAAGCCCTCACATCTTTGGATAAAGGAGTGTTGGCCACTTTCCTGTATTTGCTGGTTTTCCTGGCTGCTTGCTGGAGTTATGATGTATCCGCAAACTAAACATTGAGAAATGTGTTTATATATTCTTTATTTGCATTCTTCTTGGTTTAGTTACTACACTTTTCAGTTTTGCATCACTATTAAATTTGCTGAGGAAAAAATATTTAGAAAAGAGTTATCATTTGCTCCTTCTGATGCTGGCCACTTCACATTTAAATAGATGTAAAATTTGTTACAGCTGAGATCAGAAAAGGACCTTAACTTGTTATCATTAGGTATGTCTATACTGTATAGTATCTGACCTCTCTGTGGAGAAGAGTGAGGCTTGTGCATCTTATTCTCTTACCTAAATATCACAATAGACTTGCCTTCTTCTCATGGCAGAAATATAAAGACTACAGTACCTCCCCATCCACTTTTTACCCAGTGTTCCATCCGCTTTGGCACCAGCAACCTTTCTGCTGAAACAAGCTAATCAGTGTTTGCTACCTCAGACTATAACTAGGAGAGAGTCTCCCAGTACCACTACAGTCTATAGTGTAGTGATGTACTGAATATTATATGGCATTTCAAAGGCTATCTGTTCTTATAAAAAAATTAGTTACCTCACTTTTTATTTTTTTATTTTTTTTATTTTAATTGATGTAATCTGTTTTTCTGAAGACCAAAAGTCTGCTGAAAACCATGGAAACTGGCCCCACACACAACTGACTAATTCAGCATGAACTTCGCAGGCCAATTTAAAAAAAAATTGTGTGTTTGTATATTTAAACATAGCACAGTCACAGTGCATTATAGAGCAAAGAGGGAAGTGAAGAGTTCATGCAAATTATGTCTCAAATGATGGTTATTTGATTAGGATGTTTTATTTCCCATGTGGGGCCACACAACTGATTATTCAACCAAATGAGTTAATCCAAATTAACTCAAGCCTGAAATATCATCCCTGTATAAAGGGGAATATGATTTTTCAGGGCTCGCATAAAGTCACATACTCTACGTGGGCTGCTACTTTGAGAGAATGGGGATGAGGAGGAGACGTGGGGCTGGATTCTCCTCCCTGATACACAGGTTTGAATCTATGCAGTTACTCTAAATATAAAATTGGTGTGAGTAAAGGCAAATCCAGCCCTTGGATGTTTTAATTGCACACAGCCCTTCCTTATGGGTAGTGGCATGAAGTTGAGAAGTATGTAAAATATTCTTGTTGTTTTCATCTAGTTTAGATTATTGTGACTGCTATAAAATAGCAAATAATTTTTCCAACAAAACTGGCATGCTTTCTTAAACATGTGCCTTAACCTTGCAACTCATCTTTAACTTGTGATCCGTTTTTAGCAGTTTGGGTTCTTGTAGCAATCTGTATAGTGTGTAGTTTACCTATCGTCACCCACTGATGTCAGGCTCCTGGAATACCTGGATAAAAGAAACAAATGAAGAATCACTTTACAGTTTCATCTTAAAATTTCCTTCACTCTGCATAGTGCTACATTAGTATATAAATATTAAAATGTCTCTTCCATAGAGAATTTTCAGTGGAAGGTGTGCATAGGTATACCGCATTCAGCACACTAAGTACATAGTGATATTGTGCTAGGATGTTAACATACTGTTTGTGGTCCTTGTACAGTACATGGGGAGGGGGGGATTAGGAAAGAATTGATGTAGGAAAATGAGGACTCTTGGCAAATAAGTGAAGACCAGAAAGCAATTTCCAATAACCAAGGTAGGAAATTATTACAGCATGGAACAGAGTTTTAGTAGTGGGGGACAAAGGAAATTTCAAATTTTGGAAATGTACAGAACAGTTGGGTCTGGCCAACATTTGTTCATAATGCAAATGAGATTACTTGAGTATATGGTAATATGTACATTATGGGTTGGAAATTTTCTTTTTAAAAAGGTTTTGCTACCTCTTTAATGCTGTAACCATTCTTAATATTGCAGTCCCTGTATGATTTTTAGTCCAGGAATTTACATACATTTCAAAGTAACTAGGGTTGTTTTTAATTACTAAAATGTTTTAGAATTGTCCCCTTGGATGTGTGAATTTCAGAGTACTTTTTGTTTTTATCAAAGGTAATTCAAGGCGACAAAATAAAACAAGCCAGTGTTTATAGTGCAGCTCTCGGTAGAGTCAGAGTTGTTGTTTTTTCTAAGTAATGAATTCCAAAAAAGGACTAGATTTAAGAAAACAATACTTTAACTCTGAAATCATCAGCATAGCAGCTGCCTAAATGATGCCACAATCCATAACTGATTGTTTGTTCATTATTTTTATGTTAATAAAACTCTTGTGCCTGAACGTGCTCTGAACCATATCTTCAGTGTTTTTTACAATTATATTATTTGTGAAGCTCTTGAAAGTTACTTCAAACACTTGAGTGATGTATTGGACAAGAAGCTGCAGAATTTAGATGCTGCATAGAACCTCTGGTGGTGGTCTTTAATGAGGTTTAAAACACATTTACGCCTGCTTAACTTCTGGATTAATATTTGAGTTAAAGTACTACCATGGGACAAAATATTCAAATCACTTGAATTGTGCAACCATTAGTTAGTAAATTTGTATGCATTTGTCCTTTTTAATCACACTAAGACAGATTAACTATCTGTGGTCCAAGTTTAGTATGGCTCTCCAAATTTATTTTGGTGAGAAATTGGATTTGACCACTAAGATTAGTATTGAATAGTTTAGAATATAATTATAAAAAACTTGCCTATAATCCTGAAGGGTTTCTGTATTGTAGTATTCATATTTTGGGGGGGAAATCTGGGAGGAGAAGATAGCACTGTGTAAAAGGAGCAGTCTGGGAGTCAAGAGAACTGATTAAATTCTAGATTTTTCCACATGATATAATTGGGCAAGTTAGCTAGTTTCTATACAGTTCAATTTTCAAATCTGTAAACCGAGGATATTACTACTTACTTTTCACTTTGAGATCACTGGATGAAAAGCCTTTAGTGGAAAGCATGATCATCTGTATTATAAAACTAGTGCTTTTTTACATTAATATAATACATAGGTCTACCATATTTATTAATTACTCCTAATCTATTTTATAAAAAATACACAATGTTAGCTTTGTTAGCAATATTTTATACAATATTAATTTTTGTGGTGTTTTTCCATAAGCAACTGGCTACACCTGTGATATATGGATCTGTTTGCATCTCAGACAGAATACCTTTGGCGGGGCAAGAAATTTCTCAATCTTTTTGAGCAAAATATTAAATAGTACCAAAAAATAAAAGCATGAATTATTCATTTTGCAGTATTTTTGTCAGTCACACCACATAGTTGTGTGTATAGAAAAATTGTAACAAGAAAACTTAAATCTTGTTTCCCCCAAAAGTGTCTAAGATCTATATTCCTGTTGGCGGGTGTTATTACTTATTACTCTATTTTAAGTAACAGAAGCAACTAGGTCACGTCCCCATTGTGCTAGGTGCTGTACAAACACATAGTAATAGACAGTCTGAATTTCTTATAGTCCAAATAAATAAGACAGGTAAATTGTGTGAGAAAGGACGTATTACTGCCATTTAATATCATGAGGCACAGAGAAATTTAGTCACTTGAACATCAGGAACTAAATCCAGACCTCCTGAGACCCGATTTAACTACAAGACCATCTTTCCTTTCTGAAAATTATTAGGTAAACAGTAAGCAATAAATATTTTTTCATTAGAAATCTTACCAAGCAACAGATATGTATAGTAAACCCAATGGTTATATTATGTATTTCAAACTTTCTTTATTTTATTAAATGCTGTACCTTGAAATCAGTCAGGGTATCAGCTAGCCAGCAAGCCTATTTATATCGTTAATTTTGTCAATGGAAATCAGTTGTTAATTTAACATAGTCACTGGACTAGTTATCAAATGGAACAGAAAGTTGTATTTATTAAAAGATATACTATATCTATATTATATATCTAATATATACTATATTTCTAAGATATATACTATAACTGTGATCTATTAGAAAAGTAATGTATTCATGATTTTACATAAATATTACAGCAACTCTTCTGCTTTGCTTTTATATTCCTGTTAAAATATTCAGGGCCTCATAAGTTTGAGCCTCTCCAAATATTACCCACACTTTGTTGTAAAAGACAGCTTAAATTGACTATGCCAGCATAGCCTGAGAAAGGGAACAGCTGTGGTATTTTAAAATCATCTTGTTTATGAAAAGTTCGTTGTTGATAATTGCAGGAGATGAAATTCTGGTCCAGTTGAAGTCAGTGACATTGATTCTAATGAGGCCCCAATCATTGGAGATAACTATGCATTTTGGATAATTTCCTAAGACAATAGAGTACATTTTAAAATGAGCAAGTATACAGAGATAATTTTGGAACCATAGGAACGGCTAAAGGATCTGTTGAAATATTTTTAAGATCAGTGTAGGTATGTGTGTGTATTGGTGTGTAAGTTCCTTTGCCTGGTCAGGAAGAGTTGTAAGAAAATGCTAACACTACAGTTGTTTCCAAGAGGGAGAGAAAGGAGAAATGGAAGTTGCCAACTAGGTTCTTAATCCTAGTTTTCAGTTGTAGAAGGGAGTTGTCCATAAAATGTGTTTAAGAACAAAGCAATCTGGGAGTAACTTAATTTAAAAAAGAGATGTGACACCCCAACTCCCAATTTCATGAGCATTCATGGCCCGCCATACAATTTCCATACCCAGATATGGCCCTCAGGCCAAAAAGTTTGCCCAACCCTGCCTTAGAAGGTATTAACTGCCCTTTTGGGGAAAAGAGAAGAAGTCAATAGAAATGGGCTGCAGCTGTCCTTGTTGTTGAAGTCTGACCACATTTCCTGTGAGACAAGACAAACACACACAAAAGGGAAGAGAAAAGAATAGCAAAGATAGAAAATGTAACTTCTGTCTCTGGTTTTGACTTTCATTTACACCCTCACTACTGGAAAAACACAGGGTCCTGTTCTGAGACTTGGCAAACTTTTACCTGCGTTGGGCCATTTAGGGCATTGCTTTTAGTTGCCTTTCTGGTCACAGACTTACAGAAATATTGCAAAATATGCAGTCTTGGCTGGCTAAGAAGAAAAAAGACAAAAGAAAAAAAGAGAAGAAATAAGGTGCGGAAGGGAAAGGAAACATGGAGGGGGAAACAAAGTCTCATGCCAGATGGTGTTTGGGATTTAGCCAGCAGAGGTGGCAATGTCATTTGGATCCTTCTATCTGGCTCAGTCTGTTCAGGACATCTCTCAGGATGAAGAAGATTAGGGGTCCCAGGGTGTGGTAGGGGTGGCAGCCATGATGGTAAAGCTCACTACAATAGCCAATTTTTCTCCCCAAAGTTTCTCTCTTTAAGGACCTCAAAAGGGAGCGATGGGTGGAATAGCCATCATTATGTTGTCTGCCTACTTTCTAACACATCAATATTCGTTTTCTTGTTTATCTTAACACAGTCTTTGAGTTATGTCAGGAGGTCTTTTTGTTTGGTCTGATTCAGTTTTTCTATCTCGCTTTTGTACCTTTTCCCATCAGCAGTTGTTATAGCTTATTGTGACATCTGATGAATTGACACTTTTTTTTACAGTTAAACTCACAATTAGGGTAAATATGTAGGTCCAATTATCACAAGTCTTCAGAGATTTTTCTGTGTTGCCAACCAAATGCAGGGAGAGAATGCCTAAAGACAGTAGGGGAAGTTAGTTAATAACACTCCTATCAAGTATTATTATTACTGCTACATAACTGTATTGCAGCAGAAGCTAGATGCCCAAGCATCATTGTTTAAAAAGAGAGTTTCCAATCTAAATAGACAAGACAGACAAAGAGATCACATACAAGCAAAGTGAATAAAGTGATTGTTTCCCAGAATTCCTCGATTTTTGTTTTTGTTCTTTTGTGGTTTCAGTTTTTTTCTGATTCTTTCTCTGATTTCAAATATTTAGTAACCTATTATTTCATGACAAACACTTACATTTTACTGAACTAATGTTCATTACTTTGCTAACCAATTTCAATTCTGAGATGTAGGTCTGATCGTTAGAAGTGCTAAGCACCTGCAGGTCTTGTTGACCTCCTGTTGCGACGCTCAGTGCTTCTGTTGCTCATGTTAAGGAGAAGCTTTTACCAAGTTAAAACTTTGTTTGACAACTGTATTTGAATGGAATATAGTCATATACGGTATCAAATAAATGCAGATCACTTAAAGCTTTCCAGTTTTTCAGTAGGACCTACTCTTGTTCCCATTGAAGTCAATGAGGAGTTTTGGCATTGCATATCAGATCCTTAATTTTCAAGGGGTAATGATATTTGAGGCTTCTGACTATAATTCATAACCAAAGTAAGTGGAAGATAGTAGTCTGGGAAATATTATTGAAGCTGTCTTAAATATTGTAAAAAGCAACAGAGGGTCTTGTGGCACCTTTAAGACTAACAGAAGTATTGGGAGCATAAGCTTTCGTGGGTAAGAACCTCACTTCTTCAGATGCAAGAAGTGAGGTTCTTACCCATGAAAGCTTATGCTCCCAATACTTCTGTTAGTCTTAAAGGTGCCACAAGACCCTCTGTTGCTTTTTACACATTCAGACTAACACGGCTACCCCTCTGATACTTAAATATTGTATTGTATAGTACTATTGTTAAAGTACTGACACAATACAGATTTCTACAAAGAACTGTATTGTCCACCTAATGAAGATGAAAGCCTTTTTCTGGTGTGCAGGATTAGCAATAGCTCCAGCACTGATATTTGTGAAGATAGGAAATGTGCTCTAGTTATTTAAGCATGGGACTGAAAATCAGGAAGGCGTGAATGGCAGTCATCTGGATTTGATATGACTAGATTAGTTTCTTAAAGCCAAATAATTCCAGAAGTTTTTTGTTTTTGGCATGGAAGGCAAACTTTTCATTATGAAAATTCCCTGAAGGAAAGTTCTCAAAGCTTTGGAAACTTAGGCAATTTTCAAATGAAGTGCACCATACAATTTTTTTTTTTTTTTTTTTTACTTTCATCCATACAACACTTCTATAACAAAAACCCTTGTGCTCATATATATAAAAATATGTGTTTTAGGTTCAAATTACTGGGCAATAACTATCTTACTGGCTTTTGTGGTTAGTAAATATTGTCCCCATTTTTATAGATAGGGCAGCCAAGAGATATTAGTGAAGTGAATGGCCTAAGGCCTGAGAGGGCGTTAATGTCAGAAGTCAATGGAGTTATATTGATTTACACCAGTTAAGGATCAGGCCCTCGTCTGAATTTTATATTTTTATTGATACCTGGTTGTCACTGTCTGATCATGTAAATAGTCAAGCTGAAGTATCTGCACGGTAACAAATAACCACAAGAGTTCTCGTGAGGCAGGAAGGGAAGGACTTTTCTATGAACATAAATAAATGGCTCTTAGTGGAAACCATTTTTCTCTGTCAGATTTTTTTCAAAACTAGAATATTATATACACATCGTGTTATACTATTCTGCATAGAAATGGAGTTGATATGTTCTAAGTTGTAACTTTTAAAGTTGAATTGGTGTATTTTAAAAAAACAAAAACTGCTTCAGACCACATTTTTAACAGAATGCTGATATATTTATATTGAATTGTTTAAAATGTGGCCATCTGGACAAACTTTTCAATACAAATTATAGAATAGCAAATTTGTATCACATTCTAAAATTAACCCTGTCCTCATATCTCCTCAAAATTAAAAGTTTCTTCCACCACCATTATGCTTTCCCCCATCAGAAAAAGTCAAGGATGGTCTTGCAATATTATCTATAAGTGAACAAATTTATCCTCTGGTACACCAACAGAGGAAGCAAACTCCTGAGTCAAATAACTCACAGTGAAAATGGCCTGCCTCCCATCTTCTCTTATTTAAACCAGCAGACTGTCACCTGGGGTGCTTAAACTGATTGGAATTGCTGGAATATTGCACAATGAAAAAGGCAGCCTTTGACTAACCGGGACCTAAACCTGCTCAGGCTTTATAAAGGCTATAAGCACTGGACATATGAGTAAGAATTATTTACATAAGTTAAGGTTGCAGGAGCTGGCCTTTAATTTTTCAGACTCAAATTCTCCCATTGACTTCAATGGTAATAGCTTTGGCACTTAAACTGAAATTGCACATTGTTATATTTAAAAAAAACAGTTCAGTCCACCATTAAATAAATAGGAAGAGGAAAATGCAAAGATACTAGATCAATGTTTGTGTCATTTCGGTAGGAATATCTGATGCTGTGACACTATTTTTGCAAAGTAGACTATTTTCAGAGCTGGTGTCTGTGCCACTGCAGCTAAGGTTTTGTCAATGCTTCCATGACACATCTCATTTCATCAGTGTAGTTTTGGCTTTATATTTGGCATTCAAAGGCTTGATCCCATATTCAGTTTATTTACCAGATACGGAAAAAATCTGGTTAGCTATTTTTTATTTTTGTTTCCAGTTGCTCTCGTAACTTAGAACATCTTTTTTTAAAACTGAATCTTGCCAGTAGTTCACAGTGTAAACTAATGCCTTAGGGCACTGCACTGTGGTAAAGCATGAGGACAATCAAAAACAGCATAGGATCAGGCCATGTCTCTGATATTGGTTGTCAGCAATTATGAATGGGAAACCAAAGAGTAATTCCCAGTTTCTCACTGTGTATACAGTGGAGACAATACCTCACATAGTTCTATCCAATTAAGGAATGGTGGTGTTGACATAGGGGTCAGTTCTGTCCATTTCTTTTCAGAAAATGTGGAGGACACTCTAGAGGTGATGAGAAGAGAGTTGCATTGTGTTTTGGGAGGCTTTGGGAGTTTTGGCCTGAGCTCTAAAATTTTCAGTGAACATTTAATAGTTTCAAATATTCTAAAATGATGATATAGTGCCCACAATCTTATTATCAGTTTAGCAATGTAAATATGGTGTTCTATGATCAATGACTTCTAGCATTTCTTCCACTGTTATTTAACTCCCTCTTAGGTTGTGGATTATCTAGTCCAAAATCAACTTTTTAGTATTCAGTGTGTGACTGGAGCAATGAAATTGAGCAGTGGTAATGCATGACATTTAGTCAATTTGCTGGTGATTGTTGTCTGTAAACAGAGTAGTGATTACAAAGAGAAAAATGTTACCTATCTGTAGCTAGAGTATATTCTATTGGGGAAAATGTTTTAAAAATCCTTGTTTCTGATTAGCTAAAATTATTACATGACAAATAGAGCTGAATTCTTTTAGAAATTCATCCTATGTTATGACAGTATGATAAATTTGTATTTTGGGTAAACATACATACATTCAAGCACACATTTTAAAACAGGGCATTGTTATGTTGTACCTATGGTATATACTAGATTTCATCTGCACTGAGCATGCCCTGTCCTCTCACAGCTCCTGTGTCCTTATCGCACTTTGAGTACACCATCCCCACAAAGTAAATAATCATGCACCAAACCTAGGGCAGCAGGGGCTAAGTAGGGCTTTCCCTGCTATTGCTCCGCTTGCATGCTGGGGACTGCTGTGGCATCTGAACTTACTGCAGGGAGACTCTTCCCCCTCCTTTCTCAATGTTTCCTCTGCTGGCACCCACGCACCCATGATGAGGAAGGAGCCCGAGTCAAATGCAGAGAATGAGGAAAGGGGGAAGAGATGTGGGGTAGGGAATAAGAGCCTGGAGGAAGGAGGTGTAGAGCAGAAGCCTTGGTTAAGGCACTCAACATTAGGCAATTGCCTGAATTAATGTTGCTCATGCAACTTCAATTTGGCTCCATTGTGGATATGTATTATAATACAGTCTTTAACTGCATGATCACAGACTATTTTTACCATAGGACCCCTGCCTCATTCAATCCACAGATAGAATAGACTGTGTTCTGGAAACAAATCAGTGAATGAGGCTGCAGGGAAAAAAGGTTATCTAGGGGTTAGGGTACTAACTGTAGATCTGAGTTCAATTCTGTCCTCCTCCACAGACTTCCTGTGTGACCTTAGGCAGTAGTGTATCCATGCCTCCGTTGAAGGTAATAGTACTTCCCACCTTACAGGGGTGTTATGAGGATAAACACATTCAAAAATTGTGAGGTATGCAGTTCCTATGATAATGGGGAGCATATATGTACCATAGTTAATTAGATGGATAGTCTGTAGCCCCCCGCCCCCTGCCTTATTTGTGGCAGAAGTTGGAAGATGTGTGGTAAATGAGGCGGAGAAATGCAGGAAAAAAAGGATGGTCTCATGGTTAAGGCACTTAAATGCCATCTTCTGTCAGAGTTCCTTTGTGATGCTGGACAAATCATGTAAAGCAAAATTTTCACAGGTGGCCATTGTGTGTTCATCATTTTCTGGGTGCCAAACCTGAGGCACCTGGGAAGTGCTGAACAGTCACAACTGCATCTGAGGTCAACAGGAGCTGTGCTCTGAATATATAAAGTCCTTTAAAGTACTAAGTACTCTGAAAAATCAGACCCTATGAGTCTCACATTGGGGACCCAAAATGAGTTGATACTTTTGACAATTTTGGCCTTAACCTCTATGCTCCATGCTTCAAATTGGGGTAATAATACCACCCGAGAGGAATGCTGTGAAGATAAATTCATTAATATTTGTAAAACACTAAGATACTATGATGAGACCACCATAGAAAAGCCAGTGAGGAAATTAATAATTCTGTATTCAGTGCAGAGCTTAGATGCCATGCAATGTGTACATTGTTTCATATTTGGTGGGTCTGTCCCCAAATCCAACTCTTTTGTATCAGTTTCCTCTTAGAGTACTTCTCAGTGGTAACTACAGTAACTTGTAGTGTTTCTTCTAGGATTACATATGGAAGGGGTAAACAAAGTCAAAGGATAAAACTCATTTATCATCTACTGGTGGTTACACAATACATAGGCAATAGGATCCCACTGGAAAAAGACAGAATTAATGTGATGTTAAAGCTTGGATGATCAGCATAACAGATCATCACAGCAATGGAAAAACAGACATACTTAATATTTGGTTATTTTAAGTAAACTGAAAGATTGTCTTTTTTTTTGTATTAACAATACAGCCAGCTTTGCCCACTGAGATTCCTTACTGACAACTGAATGTCATTAGAACTTGTAACATGTGCCAAAGACTTATTTTTTTTAGTCAATAAATGTATTAATTTTTTTTAGTCATTATTTACTAAGTTGTTTTAATGTGGTTTCTGAATTACTTTGGTGTTTTTTATATAATAGGAAATAACTTCAGTATCTCCAATGCTATAGTGTTGTAACATACTTTTTGAATGACCATCACAGTACATATTCATGAGTCAGAGTATTATTTTTCATAAATTACTGGGAATCTCCAACATCTTTATCAGGGTGTCAGAAAGTGTTGGAGAGAAGAATATTTATCTCTCTCTCATATCTCTCTCTCACACCCCGAAAGGAAAAACAAAGTGAAAAAGAAAACCAAAACCTAGCCTGTGACTTGGAAGTTGTGCATTTAGTCAACATGTATTATGGCTCTCCTTTACTCCTGTCTTTTAGGACCTCTTTTTTCATTAATTCTGTTTCTCCTCAGATTTTGAAAGTAAAACTTCAATATGTATTTAATTTATTTCCCGTATGCTATAATTAAGTGGCAGATATATAGTAACGCCTCACTTAAAGTCATTCCAGATGTTAAGTTGCTGATCAATTAGGGAACATGCTCCTTTAAAGTTGTGAAATGCTCCCTTCTAAGTCGTTTGGCAGCCGCCTGTTTTGTCTACTGCTTGCAGGAAGAGCAGCCTGTTGCAGCTAGCTGGTGGGTGGTTGGAACCAGGGTGGACCTGCAGCCCTCCCTGTCAGCTCCCTACTCCCCTAAGTTCCCTATGTTGCAGCTGCCTGCAGTTCAGCTGTGTCCCTCTCCCCACTGCCATGTGCTGCTCCTGCCCTCTGCCTTGGAGCTGCTCCCAGAGACTCCTGCTTGCTGTACGGGGGAAGGGGGAAGAATAGGGCTAATGTCAGGGTGTCTCCCCCTGCCCCCTGCTCCTGCACCCCGCTTACCCCATCTTCCATAGAGTGGGGGGGGGGAGAGACACGAAGGCGGGAGCATCTAGGCAGTAGCTGCGGTCTCAGGAGGTCTCAGCAAGCTGATTTAATTAACAAGGCAGTGTACTTAAGCCTGGGGCAGCTACTTAAAGGGGAAATGCGCAATTTTTCTCTCACGCACAGGGTGTGTCTCTGTCTGCCCTCCCTCCTTTCCTGCTGCCTCCTGGAGTGTTGTGAGAGTTAACCCTTGAGGGCTCAGTCAATTGCAAGTTCATTTAGAAGTAAGGCATTCCCTAGAAAATATCCGACCCTCTGACCAGGCTTCACAATCATCATCACTGTGTACCAGTATTAAATTGTTTGTGTAAAACTTATATATATATATTGTGTGTATATATATAATATAGTCTTTTGTCTGGTGAAAAATATTTCCCTGGAACCTAACCCCCTCATTTACATTAATTCTTATGGGGAAATTGGATTCGCTTAACATCGTTTCACTTAAAGTCACATTTTTCAGGAACATAACTACAACGTTAAGTGAGGAGTTACTGTACATATGGTTACCATGTGATGAAGTGATATTAAAAGGAAATGCTTTTGTAAACACACAATGCTGTGTGCATTTGAGTATAAAGAATCCTTTTACAGCTTTACTGTAGATATACAATTTAGATCAAATTATGAAAATAGAAATTTTGTTTGAAATTCATAGGGTTACTAAAGAAATAAGGAATGGTACATAGGGCAAATGTGGTGACACATGATATTTACCAGGACAGGAATTGCCCCTTGGCTGTATTTTGTCTATAAGCCAAAATAAGAACTCAATCATGCTTCCATTGAAGTCAATGGCAAATCTCACATTAATTTTTGGAGAAGGAACTGGTTATGTTTGTTAGCAAGCACTCTTTCTATCAAAGTTTGCAGAACAGTCCTCTTTGTGCTAATGAGAACACCAAGGACAGTTGGACTTGGAATAGGAATGAGCAGTAAAACTATAGAGGACATTTTCTGTCTGCACAAATGTCAGCTTTCCGGAGTAAAATATAAGGTGAGAATGTAACACCTCAACTCATACTGAGCTGGCTAGTTCTACAAGAAAATATTGTATTGCTTAATCTCACACTGGGATACACATGAAAACTATGCAAGACAATCTAATAATAAAATCCATGTGCAACTTTCCTCCCATATTTATTCATTTGTATTGGAAACAAATGTATAGTGAGGTTATTGTGACAAATCTTGTGCTCCTTATTGAAGTGAACAAGAACTGGAATCAATTGACTTGAAGTTGATCAGAGTTTTGGTTGACAAGGACTGCAGAATTTGATGCATTATGGAGACCCCCCACATACACTCTGCGGAAACTGGGACCCAGGTGATGCCTCCCCTTCCCCACCTTGCCCCTAATGCCTACCATGTGGCCTTGAGGGAAAACTGCAGAGAGGAACCATACGGGTATTCCAGGTGATAGGCGCATGTATGTGTTTGTTTTTATTTCTCAATCCTTCCTATAGGCAAGAGATTGTGATCCCACTGCCACAGTATGATGACTTCACATCTGACAGACAAACTAACTTGTATTAGAAAACAGTTTTTACTCAACCCCAGCTATTGTCTAAATAAATAAATAAACTGGCAAAATAAACTGCTTTTGTTGTAAACTCTTTTCCATGGTTACATGAATAGAGTTAAGATCTGAAAACTCACAGTTGTCAAATTTATAATAAGTTATTTGATTAGCTTCTGTCCATTCCCCTGAACCCTCAGGGGCTTTGTAACTTGAGTGAAGATTATTGTACTATTCCCTTTGTAAGCTGTTCTTTGAATCTGTTTAAACATGGATTCAAAATCTTTATTGTGCAATGTACATAATACAATTCAGCGGCAGAAAAAGTTTGCTTAGGCAAAGTATTTTTATGTAAACTATGTTTATTTTAAGATGTAATTATTGAGTGGTAAAGTTTCATAAATCCATATTGTTTTGCAAATATAGTATTTTTGCACTCTCTAATTTAGTTGAAAGGAAAAAAATGCATTGGCTTGTATCCTGATTTTCAATTCCTCTTTCATTCTACAAAATTAGAAAGTTCATGATTGTTTACAATCTCACTTGGTCCTCAAACTTTTAATAATATACTTTTCTTTAATAATTTTAATATGTTTGGATTTAACTTGAGCAATTACATAAAACATTTGTCACATTTTAGTTTTGGTAATGGAGAAATACGAAACATATGTATTTTATGGCATGTGAACATACAGATTGTAAGATAAGTCTGCCTGCTGACTGCTGTCCTGTCTCTGGGTCTATCTAAGTATAGGGTTACCATATTTAACAAATAAAAAAAGAGGACCCTCCACGGGGCCCTGGTCCCGCCCATTTCCCACCCCGCCCCTTCCTTAATATAGAGATGGCTCACAACCATATGCTGTGGACTATAATGCTAAAGTCAGTTATCAGTGTGCACTTTCATTATAAACTACATTTCATTATTAACTTGAAAAAAAACGTATTTGACTGAAACTTCCTAATGTTCATGTTATGAGCCAAAGAGCAAATTCAAGCCACTTCTGTATAGTTGTGTGCTTTGGATTCTGATGCTTTTATGTAAAATGGATTTGTAAAACATAATCAAGCCAGGCATGAAGACCTTAATGAAGACTACTGCTTTTTGCTGTTTTGAAACAAATGTCTTTTACATAATCCAGGAAATGATGTTTTATAACTTTATGATCATATTTTACTAGACAAATATGTTTGTACTTTAAAATCAAGAGAGCCTTGATCATTGGGGAAAATAATATTTAAAGAAAGAATCTGGGGTTTCTCCTCAAAGCCCCAAATCTGCACATGCTTAATTTTGTGCACATGAATAGTGCCTTTGGTTGCAGTCTGGGAAGAAAGAGACCCAAGAAGAAAAGGAAGGGCAAGGAAAGGGGCTTAAGAGATAGAGGTCTTAAAAGCAGAGTAAGTACAAAGGGGAAGAGGGTAGTAGATAATATGATGAAGAAAGTGGACCCTAATAGAGAATAGGCTGTGATGAAAATAGACCTTGAAGGAACAATATGGATAGAAATCGACAGAAGGAGAAGGGTAAAAAGGAAACCACCTGAGAGATAAAGTATGTTGTTAATATTTCTTGATTTAATTATGGTTAGTAGTTTGCATAAAATAAATTATCGCAGGCTTTGGCCTGGGATGGGTGACTGACATTTTTTGGGGTGCCCAGGACTGAGAGTCACCTTGTTGCTGCCTTGCTTTCAGCGAGAATACGACTTGCTGGTGCTTAACTGCCCCCTGACACCTCCAGTTTCTGAGGTCACATTTTTTCATCCTTGAGAGGCAGGAGGACCTTGTGTTGGCCAGCGATGGCCTCTTAAGACAATTAAGCAGAGGCACGGCTAGGTTTCCAGTCTCCCTTAGTCAGAAGAATGGTGGCTATTATCTTTGATGTGAACAGCAAGAATCAGCAGGATTTAGTTAATGCTGTGTCAGACACACAGAAAAGGATATGGAAATTACAGCAAAACCCTTTGGGAGGAGAGATTGTACTTCATTTTCATTTTATTATAAATCTACCTACCTATAATGTCAGCAAATAATTACTGCATTTTAAATATCTTACACTACTAATCTGTTTAGGATTTAAATTCTGAGTGGTGAAAGTTTTAATTAGTCTAAACACTGGAGAATAAAAAAGCAATGCAAGTTTTAAGGAGAATGCTCTGCTTTTAATCAGTTACTTTACTTGGTATTGATGAGATGGTTCTCCTGATGTAATTACAAGCTATGGTCCACAGGAAAATCCATGTGCACATATGCTGTTTAAGTAAAATTGCTCTTGTAATGTGTTTTATGATAAGACTAGCCTTGGAGCCTCGAAAGTCTCAAGGAAGCTTATTTTGTTTACATATTATAAATGTGTGGGAGAGTTCTGTACAACATACATATTCGCAATAGGAGGTTGAGGATGCTAGTCCTCACAAGAACCAAACATTAAGTTCTGAGGCCTGGCCAACACCTAAAACTTGGGTTGACCTAGGCATATGGCTCAGGGCTGTGAAAAATTTCATGCCCTATGTGGCATAGTTAGGTCAACCTAACCCCCGTTGTAGACCCAGCTAGGTCGACAAAAGAATTCTGCTACAACCTCTTGAGGTGGTGGATTTACAAGAGCGATGAAAAAACCCTTTCAATTTCTGTGGTGTCAACACTGCAGCGCTATAGAAGTGTAGCTGCAGCTGTGCCATTGTAGCACTTGTAGTGTAGCCATACCATGAGTGTCAACATTAATTCTGAATTTATTGTGAAACTGGCTGGTAAGGATGCAAGGAGAGAAGTGGGTGACATCTCCCAGTATAATCAATTAGCTGTCGGATCTAGCCCCCCTTATATAATGTAAGACCTTAGTGCCTGTCAGCATTCTAAATGGTGCTCTGTTTCTGTTATACAAGTCTGTGGGATCTTTATTTTTTTAATTTATTAAAATTATAATTAGTATAGGTTATCATTCGCTGTACTCTTATTTATAATTAAAACCCTTGTTTTCAAATATTTTATGTTCATGGTGAAAATCAAATGTGTTATAGTTTATTCTTTGTGAAAATTGGTTCTTACCAGGTGAGACAGCGGAGCTGTGCTAAAAATAGGTACAGTTTTCTTTTTAAAGTGGTCAAAATATTATTTCTTAATAATTAAGTGAATTCGGAACAGGAGGCTATGCAGGGACACTGCCTGTGCTAAGCCTATGTCTACACTACAAGCATTACTGCGGCATAGATGCAGTGGTGCAGCTGCACCACTGTAGCGCATCTGGTGAATATGCTCTATACCAACAGGAGAGAGCCCGCGCATCGGCATAATAAAACCACCTCCACGAAAGGTGGTAGCTATGTTGGCAGGAACTCTCCCGCCAACATAGTGCTGTTAACACTGGTGCGTAGGTCAGTGTAATTTACATCACTCAGGGGTGTGGCTTATTCACACTCTGAGCGACATAAGCTATACCGACATAACCTGTAGTGTAGATGAGCCCGTAGACACTTGCTACATTGAAGGAAGGGGTTTTTCTGTCACTGTAGTAAATTCACCCCCCTCGAGAAGTGGTAGCTAGGTCAATGGAAGAATTCTTCTGTCAACCTAGCAGTGTCTATACCTGGGCTTAAGTATAGACCCCTTGAACAACATGGCTAGGTCAACCTGAGTTTTAGCATGTAATTTCTTTGTAACAACACCATTAGTTAAGGAAGAGTGTGTCAGATCAAGACCTCATTGTTGTTTAAATGTTCCCTGTTTGTGTTTAACATTTTCCATGTGTCTTATACTAAACAAATCCCTAAATCGACTGTATATAAAGTTGCTGACTATGTTAATTACATTTAAACTATAACATTCATGCTTCATTTTTTATATTCTTGTTTCAGATGATTTTAATTTAAAAGGCCTTGAGGTTTTAATCTAATCCAATATTTTCCAGTAAAAAAAAAAAATATCCCAGTCTGTACAATTTTCTCATATATTCCCTTGTTTTGCTGATTCAGTAGTTCCGTTAGTCTGGAAACCTTAAACTGAATGTTGTGGGACAGAGCTTGTGTACTCAAATTTCAAACTTTTGGTGCTTTGATTCTAATCTTTAATGACCATAGCAGCCTTCATACCACTCAGGTTAATTGTGCGCCAGGATTTCCATTATAAAACACAAAACTGTATATAAAGGGGGAACACTACATGTGTGACAGAGCTGTAACTCCTGCATAGGGTTACCATACGTCCAGATTTTCCCGGAGATGTCCGGCTTTTCGGTCCACAAATCCCTGTCCGGGAGGAAATTCCCAAAAGCCGGGCATGTCCGGGAAAATAGGGAGGGGTCGTGGGGCTTGGGTCCAGGCTGGAGCTGCTGGGGCCAGCGCCGCTTGGTCGGAACCGGGGCCCGAGCGGAGCTGGGCCGGAGCCGCCAGGACCGGGGCCGGGGGTGCTCAGCCGCCGGCCGGAACTGGAGCCCGAGCGGAGCCGGGCCGGAGCCGCTGGGACCGGGGTTGGGGGTGCTCGGCCACCGGCTGGTGCTGAGCTGGAGTCGCCGGGGCGGGCCGGAGCCGCTCAGCCGGAACCGGGGCTGGCACCCCAGTTCCCGAGCCGAGCCGGGCTGGAGACACTGGGGCCAGAGCCACGCGGCCGGACTGGGCTGCGCCTCCTCGCAACCCACCGCTCCCGTCCCCGCCCCAGCTTACCTGCTGCCTGCCTGTTTCAGGCTTCCCGCGAACATTTGATTCGCGGGAAGCAGGGGAGGGGGAGGAGCAGGGAGAGGGCGGAGTTGGGGCGGGGACTTTGGGGAAGGGGCGGAGTTGGGTGGGGCCGGGGCGGAGTTGGGGCGGGGGCAGGGCCCCGTGGAGTGTCCTCTTTTTGTTTTTTTAAAATATGGTAACCCTACTCCTGCAGAGCTTTGTATAGCAAAAAAAAATTGAAGTCTACCTGGCAATTTGCACCCTCTGTTTAACAATCATTTCTCAGCTTGTTTGATTGAGTGAAAACATAGCTTCCCGAGTAACCACAGGGAATTACTCATCAGGTTAGGGATTTCAAAATGTTCTTGGCCTGGTGTGATGATGTCAGCAGCGGCAACAATGGAATCTTGTCCCAACACCAATCACTCATGACAGCATGGTGGTCAGGCTACACCTGAGTTGCTTTGTCTTGTCTAATAGACTTGTGCTTTCAGCATCCCAGAAGTACTAGTTTAGCATTTTATTGTGTCCTAAGTGCTAGAAAAAATATTGCTTCAATATTTAGTGTTGGTGAC
The DNA here is from genome assembly GCF_011386835.1 of Chrysemys picta bellii. Taxonomy (NCBI): domain Eukaryota; kingdom Metazoa; phylum Chordata; order Testudines; family Emydidae; genus Chrysemys; species Chrysemys picta. Next base: position 42,571,098 of record NC_088797.1, read on the forward strand.
TGATTACTTATGGGAAATATTTCCCATTTCTTCAGTTTTGTGCTCATTTCCATATCTGAGAAAATAAGCATTTTGTTCTTATTCAAGATCTTTTTGTTTTCAAGCTAATTTTTTACTTATTCTTTCAAATTTAAATCCAAAATTCTAAGAACCTCTCTATTACCAAAGGTAGTTCAGATATTTTTTCCTGTGTATGCAGTCTGTTTAATAGTTACATAATGGGGGGGGGGATGCATCCCTTCTTAGTCCCCCATACTTAAATTTACTGTTACACCTTTTATGTAGTGTTAATCTGTTGTTTTAATTTATCCACCAGATTTTCTACTTTTTAACTTCCTTGTAAGGTGATCACATTTTATATCCATAATTGCTATGGTGGCTTATGTGTCAGCTTCCCCTGCCCCCCCAGTCCTCAGGGCTGTGACGTCAGGGAAAGATTCTATTGAGGGGCTATTGAGATATTAATGCTTAATGAGATATTAATGCTTTCTATTCTGTTTCTAATCCAAACCACCTGAACTTCTCACAAGATCAGAGGATCACATTGTAAAGTTTCCGCATGTCCATAATTTACTAAAGAAGCCTCTCCAACACTTGAGAAAAATTATTTGGCAACAGAAAATTATACCCTTTGTTGCTTCCAAACAAGATGCCAATAAGAGGCCTCCGCTGGAGTACAGTGTACAGTTCTGGGCTCCACACTTTAGGAAAGAGGTGGGCAAATTGGAGACAGTCCAGAGGAGAGCACCAAAAATGATAAAAACCTAACCAATGAGGAAAGGTTAAAAAATTGGGCATGTTTAGTCACAGAAAAAGAAGACAGAGGGGAGTTGATAAGTCTTCAAATATATTTAAGAGTATGTCTACACTACGGGATTAATCCGAATTTATATAATTCGAATTTGGAAAACAGGTTGTATAAATTCGATTGTATGCAACCACACTAAGCACATTAATTCGGCGGTGTGCGTCCATGTACCGGGGCTAGTGTCGATTTCCGGAGCATTGCACTCTGGGTAGCTATCCCATAGTTCTCGCAGTCTCCTCCGCCCATTGGAATTCTGGGTTGAGATCCCAATGCCTGATGGGGCTAAAAACATTGTTGCGGGTGGTTCTGGGTATATCCTCCCCCCTCTCCAGGAAGCAACGGCAAACAACCGTTTCACGCCTTTTTCCTGGGTGAACAGTGCAAACGCCATACCATGGTAAGCATGGAGCCCACTCAGCTCAAGACAGCAGTCATGAACATTGTAAATAGCTCGCGCCTTATCGTGCAGTTTATGCTGAACAAGAACGTGGAAAAGCAGGCGGCAAGGAGCAGGCTACGGCAGCGCGGCGAGGAGAGTGATGAGGATATGGACATGGAATTCTATCGAACCGCGGTACCCGGTGCTTTGGAGATCATGCTGTTAATGGGGCAGGTTATAGCCGTGGAACACCGATTCTGGGCCCGGGAAACAAGCACAGACTGGTGAGACCGCATAGTGTTGCAGGTGTGGGACGATTCCCAGTGGCTGCAAAACTTTCGCATGCGTAAGGGCACTTTCTTGGAACTTTGTGACTTGCTTTCCCCTGCCCTGAAGCGCCAGAATACGAAGATGAGAGCAGCCCTCACAGTTGAGAAGCGAGTGGCGATAGCCCTGTGGAAGCTTGCAACGCCAGGCAGCTACCGGTCAGTCGGGAATCAATTTGGAGTGGGCAAATCTACTGTGGGGGCTGCTGTGATGCAAGTAGCCAAAGCAATCACTGAGGTGCTGCTACGAAAGCTAGTGACTCTGGGAGATGTGCAGGCCATAGTGGATGGCTTTGCTGCAATGGGATTCCCTAACTGTGGTGGGGCGATAGATGGAACCCACATCCCTATCTTGGCACCGGAGCACCAGGGTACCCAGTACATAAACCGCAAGGGGTACTTTTCAATGGTGCTGCAAGCACTTGTGGATCACAAGGGACGTTTCACCAATATCAACGCAGGCTGGCCGGGAAGGGTTCATGATGCTCGCGTCTTCAGGAACACTACTCTGTTTAAAGGGCTGCAGCAAGAGACTTACTTCCCGGACAAGAAAATAACCATTGGGGATGTTGAAATGCCAATAGTTATTCTTGGGGACCCAGCCTACCCCTTAATGCCATGGCTCATGAAGCCATACACAGGCAGCCTGGACAGGAGTCAGGAGCTGTTTAACTACAGGCTGAGCAAGTGCAGAATGGTGGTAGAATGTGCATTTGGCCGTTTAAAAGGTCGCTGGAGATCGCTATTGACTCGCTCTGACCTCAGCCAAAGAAATCTCCCCATTGTTATTTCTGCTTGCTGTGTGCTCCACAATCTATGTGAAAGTAAGGGGGAGACCTTTATGGCAGGGTGGGAGGCTGAGGCAAATCGCCTGGCTGCTGATTACGCGCAGCCAGACACCAGGGCGATTAGAAGAGCACACCAGGAAGCGCTGTGCATCAGAGAGGCTTTGAAAACCAGTTTCATGACTGGCCAGGCTACAGTGTGAAATTTCTGTTTGTTTCTCCTTCATGAAAACCCGCCCCCTTTATTGACTCATTCATTCTCTGTAAGGAACCCACCCTCCCCGTTCCCCCAGCTTTCTTTCAAAGGAAATAAAGTCACTATCATTTAAAAATCATGTATTCTTTATTAACTGATTATAAACATGGGGAGAGAACCAACAAGGTAATCTGGGTGAGGTTTGGGAGGAGGATAGGAGGGAAGTAAAAGGCCACTGAACAAATTCAATGTAATGACAGCCTTTTGGTTGGGCTGTCCACTGGGGTGGAGTGGGAAGGTGCACAGAGTCTCCCCCCCCCCCCCCCTCCGCGTTCTTACACGTCTGGGTGAGGAGGATATGAAACATGGTGAGGGGGGAGGGAGGTTATACAGGGGCTGTAGCGGCACTCTGTCATCCTGCTGCCGTTCCTGAAGCTCCACCAGACGCCGGAGCATGTCCGTTTGCTCACGCAGCAGCCCCAGCGTTGCAGCCTGCCACCTCTCATCTCGAGCGTCCCTCAGGACCTCGCGTTCACTGGCATCTTTCCTAAATTTAGTTACAGTGTCCTTCCACTCATTCAAATGAGCTCTTTCATTGCGGGTGCATTCCATTATTTCAGTGAACATGTCGTCTCTTGTCCTCTTTCTACGCCGCCTTATCTGAGATAGCCTTCGGGACGGAGGAGGGAGGCTTGAAAAATTTGCAGCTGCTGGAGGGAGAGTTGAAAAAAAGGAGAGAAGTTTTTAAAATGATACATTTTACAGAACAATGCTTATACTCTTTCTTGGTGAAAAACACTATTCACATTACATAGCACATGTGATTTCAGTACAAGGTCGCAATTTCCATCTTAATATTGAGTGCCTGTGGCTTTGGTGTTAGAGATCACAGACGCAGGTCCGGGCAATAGAATTCAGCTTGCATGCAGCCATGGTAAGCCATTGTCTTTTGGCTTCTGCGCCCTCCTTTCCCACATACCAAGCAAAGCCCGTTGACTGCTGCGGTTTTCCTGTTAACCTTCAGCAGCAGAAAACAAACTAACCCCCCCCCCCCATCCAATTTTCTGGGATGATCGCTTTATCCCTCCCCCCACCGCATGGCAGGTATCAGAGAAGATCCCTGCAGAAACCAAACTAACCCCCCCGCCCTCCTCCCGCCATGAATTCTCTGGGATGATTGCTGTACCCCTCCCCCCACAGCATGGCTGGTATCAGGGAAGATCCCTGCTAGCCAAATGCGAAAAGCTCAGGGCCAATCCCCCCCCCCCCCCGCGCGCTTGGCTAACTGCAGGGAAGGATTTCTTTTCAGCCACAGGCAAACAGCCCAGTAGGAACGGCCACCTCTGTCCCCTTAATTAAGTTCCCATATTTCAACCAGGTTACCATGAGCGATATCACTCTCCTGAGGATCACACAAAATTAAGCAGAGCACACATTCCTTTATTTAGAACAGAATTGTTTACCAACTTTTGTTTGGGCAGGTCGGTGGGGTTTAGAACATGTATTAATTTTATAACTTCACATACAGTGGTGCCACACATATTTTATCAGGACAATATTGACCAGTAAATTGTAAGTTTTCAAAAGATACCTTACAAGGCATACTTTGTTCAAAGATTATTACAGCAGTGTATAAGGTGTGAATACAGGGGTGTAGTCTGTCACAATGTGTTAACTATTTATACTAAACAATCTCTCCCACTTTGTATTTAGTTGTGACACTTGGAGTACCTTCCCCAGACTTGAAGAAGAGCAGTGTAGCTCAAAAGCTGGTCTCTTTCACCAACAGAAGTTAGTCCAGTAAAAGAGAGCATCCCTTCCACCTTGTATCGCTAATATCCTGGGACCGATATGGCCACAACAACATTGCTAACAACTCTTTCTGTGGCCAGTAAAGGAGCTGCATAGCTTTGTCCCACCCACTTATCAGTCCGTTACATCCTTTTTCCTTTGTCATATCCTACTGTCTTCTCTCTCTTTGCTCCTGTATCCTTCCCCTGCTTGAGATGCTGCACCTTTTCCCACATTAGCCTTACTTTTACAGCTTTTCAGGCACCTTCCTCTTTCTCTTCACATGGTATACTGCTACAACTGAGAGCAGTAGAGATGCTCAAGCTGTTGCACCCTCAATATAAACTAGAGGGAACTGGACAAGATTTGGTACTCACTCCTCATTTTGGTCTACCAGGTCCCAGATTTTTTAATCTTCTAAACATGCTGGAAAGCGTGTCTTTTTTCTCTCTAAAGGTTGTTGAGCATAGAATGGGTGAGGTGGATATATTTATGGGCAGTCCTTCCCTTCTGTTGTGGTTTTAATTTACAAGATAGGCACCCAGACCACAAAATGGATGCCCATTATTATGTTTTAGAAATTTGAAGAAATAAATAAATACTTGACTAAAAGCATGCTTTTATTGTTCTTTGAGTGATGGTCCCTATTGTATTCCACTGAGGGTTTACACATGTACACAATGCGTCCGGAGCTGGAGAATCTGAAAGTGGTGTCAGTTGGTCAGCGCATGCACCATGCTCACTTCATGGTTTCATCTGAGGTGATAAAGGGTGGGGCGGACCGACATGTCTCCAGTTCCTTCTCACCACTGCATGGTCTGGGTTGGAACTATTAGTGTCCTCTTGCATGTGATGCACCTTGAAAGGTTATATATAGTTAGTTTTATAGTGTTTTTGTTTGCACTGCTTTTCATAGTTTTTAGGAGTACAATTGGGACTTTGGGGGTTTGTTTCCCTGTAAATACCCTCTCCTTTCTACCTCCCTACCACATGTGGGTACTGAACTATTCCAAAGACCCCAGCCTTTAAAATCTGTGCCTCCTGCCTGCGTTCCTTCTCGGTCAGTGACGGACATCAACGCTGTCTCTACTGCTTGGGAGAAGCCAACATTACACCCAGACACAGTATCTGCCAGTCCATCCCCAGCCGTATCTGAGAAGGTCAGGCTCTCTCCTCTGGAAGCACCTCATGGAAGCTGCCATGTGACATTTGGACCCACGTCAGGGAACCTCCCCTGTACATCTAACCCCCAGGTTAGACCACCAGGAGCGCACCTCTGTCTATGGTTTCCTAGTCTAGCACCAGCGGTACCACCACTATGGAGCCCATGCTGGTGAGTAAGGAAGCATACACAAGCATAGCAGTAAATCTTCCTCCAAATCTAAGAAAAGGGATGCTCCTTCCATGAGTTCCAGTCATGGGGAGAGAGCAAACTCTATAAAGCGCACAAACACAAGAAGAGGCCGCACAAGCCACCGGATCTGCTGGTACCAGGTACCAAACCGCATACACCGTCAACATTGGCACCCCATAAAGTACAAGATTCGCGCACTCCAGGAAAGAACACCAATCTGATACTGGTTCCAGGTACAGAGAAAGTACCCTTAACACCAGGGAGCTAGGGAAAAGTGCCAGATCCCCAGGAAGTGTTTGCCCTGGGAGAGCTGAGGTCTCCACAATTTCAGGGATCTTCCACTTCTTGGGAGATGATATCTGCCACTCAGGACATGCCACAGATGAGGTACCTCTCACCCCCTGCTCCAACTGTCTACACACTTCCACCAGCTCTGATGGACCACCAATGGAACCGCTGTCCAAGTTTTCATCTTCGCAGGAATCGAATGAAGGGCAGGGACCGCCCATCCCCTACTGCTACTACGAGTACCCAAAGAGGCCACCTACATCATGGCAATAGCTTCCAGTCCTGCAGCCATGGAGCCACTGGTCCCCCCCACCATGTGGCCCACTGCAGCACCTCCAGCTCCATCATGCTGGCCCTATTGGGGAGTCAGGCCCCAATACCTCACCTTCAGAACCCACCCGTTCCATGAGGGAAACTTCACCTGCCTCCCCATCTCAAACACCTTCAAGTAGATGCTCAGATCTGATGATGAAAGAAGAGCCGCTCAGTCGAGTTCTGATGGTACCACTGGAGCAGATTCCCATCGTCCTCAGCAGTGACTTTAGCATTCTCCTCTCCCCCAAATGACTTCCACCAGTTCCAGGAGATAAAGAGTGGCAAGAGAGCTTTCCCTGGAGAAGATCCAGGACACTTAGAATAAGCTCCTGGACAGCCTTCACTCATCAATGCCGGGTAGAGATGCTCTGCCAATCAACAATGCTATCCTCGAGCCAGCTACAATAGTTTGGCAATGGCATACAGCCGTCATATGTACATCTATCCCCAAGAGGTCAGAAAAACGCTATTATGTACCAGCTAAGGGGGTCTGAGTCTCTTTTCTGACACGACCCCTCTCCCCCAATTCACTTGTGGTCTGGGAGCAAAGGAACGCTCCAGACAGCAACACCCACACTCCACTCCATCCGATAAGGAGGGCAAGCATTGGATTTTTGGGGTCACAAGGTCTTCTCCTCAGCCAGCCTTCAATTCAGGATTTCGAATGATCAGGCATTACTTGCCAGATATGATTTCCTGAATTACAGCAAACTGGAGGAATTTGTTGAAAAACTGCCGCAGCAAGACCAGGCCCGCTTCCAGGTAATCTTAGAGGAAGGGAAACTGGTGTCAAGGACATCGCTTCAATCAGCTGTCAATGTGGCAGATACTTCATCTTGCTCTATGGCTACAGGCATAGTTCTGTCATGGGAATTGGGGCTCCATGCCCCTGGTTTCTCCAGGGAAGTACAAAATACCATTGAAGACCTCCCTTTCGATGAATCAGAGCTTTTAAACCAGAAAACAGATGATTCCCTCCACACCCTCAAGAGCTACACCTCATTCCTTGGATATTTACACACCTGTGTGAAAGTGTAAATTCGCTCACCATCCATACAACTTTACAGAACATCCCAGATTTTACATCAGATGCCTTACAAACCACCATGGAAGCATCAAAAGATTCAAAGATCTCACCCTCTGGGTCCACCTTCACAGCCTTCCTCTTCCCACATGCAGCTCTCACAGAAAAGATATTTCTTAGAAACTCTAGAGAACTGTCAACCACCTTGCCTACTGCCATACAACCATCCCACTCCCCTTGGGGGTCATCTAGCACTCTTTTTTTCCAGCTTGAAGTTGCAATAACAACAGACAAATGGGTGCTAAGTGTCATCCACCATGTCTATGTTTGAGTTCAGCATGCTACCTCATCCACAGGTCCCTCCACCCCCCACCATGTCTCCTCAGGGAACACTCTTATACCAGCATTCTCACTCAAGAGACGAACTCCTTACTACAAAGAGGAATGATAGAGCAGGTTCCTCCAGAATATCAAGGGACGGGGTTCTATTCAACTTACTTCCTGATACCTAAAAAGAAACGCGGGTGGAGGCCAATTCTGGACCTCCACCTTCTCAATCACTTCATCTGCAAGCCCAAGTTTTGTATAGTCACACTAGCAGCAATCATCCCATCATTACAAGAAGGCAAGTGGTTTACAGCTCTTGCTATGCAAGACACCTGCTTTCACATGGACATTCATCTGGCCCACACATGATTCCTGAGGTTCACAATCAGCTCACATAATTTTCGTACAGGGTTCTTCCATTTGGACTCAATGCTGCTTCCCAAGTCTTCATCAGGGTTTTCTCCATCGTGGCAGCTTACATCAGGCATTATGGAGTCCTTGTATTCCCATATCTTGACAACTGGCTCCAGGTGGCACAATCCAGATGCGAAGCCCAAGCTTCAACTTCCATGTTAGCTGGCCTCCTTTCTTCCCTTGGAATCAGCATCAACATTAAAAAAAATCAACCTTGGAACTGACACAACCCCTAGACTTCATAGGGGCCTCTGTCCACTCGATCATAGCACGAGCCTACCTACTGCGGGACAGGTTCCAGGCTCTGCAAGAGCTCGTAAACCACGTAATCAACAATCCATCTGTCCCAGCCAGGACGTGACTATCCCTCCTTGGCCATATGGCCCCATGCATGTACGTCTCCATCTTCGCTGCGTCCAGATGGTTTACTCACCCAAACCTCATGCTGACAGCCCCTACCCCCCGGTACTCTTTTCCCTTCACTGATGGACGGACCCATGCCAGGTCTGTGTACGGGTTCTCCCATTCTCCCCTTCTCCCTGAACAAGACAATCATCACCAATGCATTACTTGTAGGCTGGGGAAAGCACCTGGGCAAATTACATGGTGCAGGGAACATGGACTCCTTGGGAATCCATGATGCACATCAACATTCTGGAACTGCAGGCTGTAAGGAAGGCATGCCAAGCATTTCTCCCATTCACCCATTCCCATCATGTTCTTATTATGTTGGACAATGTCACCACCACTGTTTGGTACGCCAACAAACAAGGGGTCACAAACTCGACCGTTCTCTGTTTAGAAGTAATCAACCTCTGGAATTGGTGCATCGCACACCATATCCTCTTATCTGCAGTGTATCTCCCGGGGATTCAGAATGTGATTGCAGACTTGCTGAGCAGGCAGTTTGTGATCGACCACGAGTGGGAACTCCACGATTCCATGGTGTGACACATCTTTGACCAGTGGGGGACTCTGACCAGAGACCTCTTTGCCTCCTCTATCAACTGCAAATGCAGCACATGCTGCTCCAGTGGGTGGTCTCCACTCTCAGGGCGATGCTCTCAAATTCCCCTGGTCAGACCAGATCAACTATACCTTCCTTCCTCTCCCACTCCTACCATGAGTACTCCACAAGATCAGATGAGACAGAGCAAGAGTCATCCTGCTCGCCTCCGACCGGCCCAGACAGTTCTGGTTTCCCAACCTCCTTTGTATGTCCGCCCATTCCCACCTTCCCCAATCTACTGACACAGCATGATGGCAAGATCAGACATCCCAATCCACCAGCACTTCACCTCAAAACATGGTATTTGGATGGGTATCATCTTTAGAATGGGAGTGTTCTTCAGAAATGCAAAACATCCTCTCCAGCAGCAGGAAAGAATCCACTAGGTGTTGTTACTGGGCCAAGTGGAAATGCTTTACCTCCTGAGCCCAATAAAAGGGATTTTCCCAAGAAGCAGTGGGGATTCCCCTCCGCTTGGGCCTACCTCCTGTCACTGAAGACATCAGGTCTCTCCCTCAACTTTCTCAAGATCCACCTAGTGGTAATTAGTGCCTTCCACCCCCCTGTGGAAGGACATTCTCTCTTTATACACCTGTTGACTGCAAGATTTTGGAAAGGCCTCATCAGAACCTTCTTACCCATACAACCCATCACTCCCCAGTGGGACCTCAACCTAGTTCTATCCGTACTAATGAAACGGCCCTTCGAACCACTGGCATCATGCTTTATAGCCTTCCTTTCCACAAAGGCCACCTTCCTTATTGCTGTCACTTTGGCAAGACGGGTCAGTGAACTTGGGGCCATGATGGGTTTCTCCTTTCACGACTTTCCATACAGATAGTCTCCTTGTGCTTGCATCCCAAATTTTTGCCAAAGGTCATTTCCCAGTTTCATGTTAATCAATCCATTCACTTTTTTTCTTCCCAAAGCAGCACAACTCTGAAGAAGGACGACAACTCCACTCCCTCGATGGGACAAGACCAATCAGGAAATCCCCCAGACTGTTTGTTAGAATAGCTGAAAGAATTAAACGTCAGGCACTCTCCACACACAGACTCTCCAAGTGGATTTTGGGGTGCATTACACTCTCTCAGTTATCTGGTCTGCCTCCACACTCTGGGGTGTGGGCCCATTTTATGAGAGCTCAGGCTTCAAATGTGGCCTCCTTCCATGATGTACCACTCTAGGACAGGTAGAGCAGCTACAAGGAGATCAGTACACACCATTGCTACACACCCAAGGCAGCTGCCTTCTTCAGTCCAGCTGTCCTTTGCTTAACCCTTCCATCCTCCTCTGACTTAGATACTGCTTGTTAATCACCCTCAGTGGAATACAAGAGGGACCCATCCTTGAAGAAGAGGATGAGGTTACTTACCTATAACAGGAGGTTCTTAAAGATATGTAGTCCCTATCTGTATTCTATTTCTTGCCCTCCTTCCCCTCTGCACAGATCTGTTGGATTTGCAGTGGAAAAGGAACTGGAGATGCCCTTTATCACCTCGGATGAAACCATGAAGCGAGCCAGGGCGCATGCGCGGACTAATGGACATTACTTTCAAATTCTCTGGCTCCAGACGCATGGTGGAGGGGTGTAAACCCTCAATGGAATACAGATAGGGACCACACATCACGAAGAACCTCCAGTTACAGATAATAACCTCCTCTTTTAAATGCAAATTTAGTCTGACTCTGGAGTGTTACCAAGCTTCCCCACAATTTAAGATGTTTTAATGTCAAGGAGAGAAATAGCTTCCAGTTTTGGCCCGTCATTCTAGAAGAGAAATTCTGTTGTTTACGTTTTATTGTGTTGATGCTCACATTTTAAGTATTAAGAAAAGATGAAACATTAAAACATGTTTAATAAACAAATGATCTGAGTAACCAACAATGAAATTAATACATTTTGTTGAGTTTTCATTCTTTTGGAGAATCACTACTGAAAAAAAAAAAAAGGAGCGGTGATGGACAGGCCACAATGCTAACAAACTGAGTATATTAATGAAGGTTTTGTTTTGTACATTTAATAATACATTTTGCTCTTACATACATCTGATTTTGTCTAAACATTGTTAGAGCTTTGCAATACACTTCAGTATAAATTTAGCACTTTTTAGTCTTTGTCTTTAATAGTTCTTAAGACCAATCGTAACTGGAAAAAAAGTATATGCTGAAGCCAGTTTGTGTGGTTATATTCTTATTTCCCTTTTTATTAACAGGCCAAATATCCTGATATTGTAACACTTCCTGAAGGACCATCTGGAGATTACCTGGTTATAAGGAGCCCTGAACTTTCTGGGTAAGACAATTTCAAGATGCTTATTAATATCTGTATTTAAAAAGAATTGAACAAAACCTGAAATTTGAGTTCATTGTCTCTAGAGCTGGAGATAAATCCAGCAAGAACTGTTTTTCAGTTTCACTTTTACACATTGAAAGGTAGTTTAATCTCAGAATTACATTGTTTATTTTATAAAGGAAACTCACCTATTGCCCTAGTGTATACCATGGAGTTGTGTGATGCTTTTCATAGATGCAACACATACAAGAAGCAAAGAGCATGTGGCGCAAGCTATTTCACTGTGGCCTTTCTGGGGATGACAACTATATGTTGCTAATTTATAGAACCCTTTAAAAAAATATACAGCATAAAAGAGATAGTCAGAGATGGTAGGAGGCGCCAGTAGAATTTTAGATTTTGAATTACATTTTAAATAAGTTATACTAGTATTAGACTTCATCATAATCAGTTATAGTTGAAAACATCTCTGTTGCAATGTATTCCATTACAAATACTGTTTGTGAACCAGGGGCTGAATCCTGCTCATCTCATTGATGACAGTAATTCAGTTCAGTCAATGGAGCCATTGACTGAACTCAGTAATGTGAGCAGGATTTGGCCCCAATTCTGTACATTTAAGAGCTCTAAGAGTCAAGATGGGCCAAGGAAGCAGTTTCAAATCTCTTTGTAGCCCAAGTTCAAAGTTGGATTCAGTGCTGGGTAAAATCTAAGGTGTTCTCCTAAGATCTTAGCTCAAGACACTGGAAATCTCATATAATACCTGCTCTTGTAACATTTCTAATGATCTGGTCCAAATTTCCTGCAAGGCTGATTGCATCAATCCAGAACCAGGAAGTAGGTATCTTCCACTTTGGGACTGATCCACAAACAAACCCAAAATGAAAGATTTGGGACCCTAAAATTCAAATCAAAAACATGCCCCTGCCACACATTATACCTTAAAGTGGAAGTGTCTCAAATTAGAGGCTGCAGTTTTGTTCCATCTTCGTTCTCTCCCGTGATACCCTGCCACAGTTGTGGTCAGAAGAGATACTGAGGCTAGATCCCTATTGCTATAACAGACAGGGCAGTTGGCAGGAATTCTCCATGAGGGCCTGGGATTCAGCAATGTCTTCCTGACCCTGGTCTGAGTGGTCCAGATTTGCCAATTTTCGATGTCATGCTGCAGGGCCTGTTTGTTTCACCTCGTGCACAAAGAGTTAGGAGGGTCTGAAGAACAGGGTCAGGTGTGGGGGTATCAGTATTTCATTATGTGCTGTTGCTCAGTAGGAGGGGTAAGCTGCTTGAATTACATTTTGCTTTTGTAATAATGAATAATTGATAAGGTCCTCAGAGGATGTGTGTTTATTACTTCTAATGCAAAAGAAATAAATAATGGTCACTATGATTATTTGAAACATAGTTTTTCCCTCAGTTTATGAAAGTGATAAGGTATTAATTTGCTAACTTATACAGGGAAACCAGAACTACACAAAGTTGGAGGTGATCATTTCCCCTGTCCTCCAAATCTTTCTCATTATACTACATTTAGATTTACCCAATCTTCTTTATTAGTTACTCCTGGGGGAATTCTGTGCCAAAAAATTAGAAATTCTGCACATATTTTAATTTGTCAAAATAACATCAGTTTCAATTATTTTGGTAATTTTTCAAAATATCTGTCGGCAACTATGCCTGTTACAATACAGACAATGAAAAATTATCATTGACAAATAGATTCCTTACTAGGCATATAAATACAGAATTTTGAGTAATGCATTTAAACTACAATACATAACTTTATTTCCCATCCCCACCCCCCCTCAGAAGCAGTGCAAAGGTTTGGGGGAGTCAGGTGTAATGGAGGAGCTGAGGGAGAGGGGAGGAGCCTGGAAGCGAACCTGGAGGGTTGTTGGGTGTAGGTGGGAGCGACTGTTAGGGACAGACCCTGGCTGACCCCTAGACCTTCCCATTCAGTCAGGCACATCTGCCTGTCCCCATGTACCCCCTGCACTCATGTGTGTCTGTGCTTCCACTCAGCCACCCATGTGGTCCTGCACCCCCTCAGCCAGCCCCCTCCCCCATCCTTGTGGCCCTGTGCCTCTACTCCCATTCAGCCCCTACCCCAATCTGTCCTCCCCTCCTAGCCCTTATGAACCCCTGTCTGTCCCCCTCTATCCTGACCTGGCTCTACTGCCTTCAGGAAGGCAGACTCTTCCCTTCCCTATTGCAGCTGGGTATGGCCCAGAAGCAGCTGCTCTGTTCTAGCTCCACAGTGGGCCCTGGTGAGCAAAAGATGTAACTGCAGCAACTTTCTGATAAGTTATTTTCTGCAGGAAAACAGTTATGCATGGAAGAAAACTTCAGCATAGAAAAATACAAGCTACTTTTGTGCATTATTATTAAATAAGGTGCTTCCCAATATGCACGATACAGGTTTGAGTTAATGATTGTTTGGAAAATATACGTGGATGAAGAAGGGAGAGTTACACCTGTCCTGGATCTTCTGCCTAGAATACCAGTGCAAGGTAATGTGTGTCTAGTATATGTTAAACGTGTTTTCCCTATTACTGACTTTAAATAGTTTGTGTCCTGGACTCACAATATAGCGCATGTTACTCAGAATATGTCATACTTTGCTCATGCTCTAACTTGTGATGTGTGGCAGATCTAGCAGAACCTATTTTGACTGGTATTGTAGGAATGGCTGCAGACATGAAAGACCTGGCATTTTATTAGACCAGTGCATCAGTTTCAAAAACATTTGTATCATCCTAATAGGCATAAACCTATGTCTACTAAGGCTTGGTCTACACTACCCCCCTAATTCGAACTAAGGTACGCAACTTCAGCTACGTGAATAACGTAGCTGAAGTCAAAGTACCTTAGTTCGAACTTACCTTGGTCCACACTCGGCAGGCAGGCTCCCCCGTCGACTCCGCGGTACTCCTCTCGCCGAGCTGGAGTACCGCAGTCGATGGCGAGCACTTCCGGGTTCGACTTATCGCGTCCAGACTAGACGCGATAAGTCGAACCCAGAAGTTCGATTTCCAGCCGTCGAACTAGCGGGTAAGTGTAGCCAAGGCCTGAGTGTTTCCTGTTTAAAAAACGTGCGTGGTATGTAATGGTAATGCTTTTTGAAAGTAATGACAGCTCAGGCCAAGAACAACTTTTGTTAACCTAGAGTCTGAACATTTCACCCCGACCCCGTAAAAAAAAATTCTTGTCAAAGCTCAATTTTAGGGAGTTCATCTAGCTTGCTGTGCTGCTTTAACTTCAACAACTAACTGAAACTTTGGGCTTTTTAATTCGTTTTGCTCTCTCATACCAAATTTAAGTTAGAAAAAAAAAAGTATGATCCCCTGACAAGGTTAGTGGCATTATTGTGTATTGCAGGGCATGGTGGACATGTCAGTCAAAGAGAAGCAGCCTGTTTTCTCTGCTACCTATTTTATATGCCACTGAAGTCTGTCTCATTGAAGACACATTCCAAAAACATTTGATGGAGCTGCTTTGTGTTTATAAATCTAACTGCCTTTGACTGTTAGACAGGTATTTATTTATACAGTGACTAATGTGTTACAGTACTGCCTCAATTGTACATAGCTTCTACCTGCTTAATATCAGTCAATTTGGAAGCATGAGCTATCTGAAATCTGATGGCAGCACATTTGGTAGAGAGAAGGTTTGTGCTAGTTGTCCAGAAACCACAATAATACTTTGGCAGGCTCTGTAGGGGTGTCTAGGAAGCTTGAGGAGATGCTGCAGCTTCCACAAGCTATGTTTATTTTGTTAATTCATAGTGATAAAGCAATTTGTCTTAATGAAACATGAAAATTATTCAGATATGACCCTTTACTGCAAAGCAAGAAGTTCAGAATCCCTTTTCGTTGTAAGGGTATTACCCAAACAATTTTTAGTTTACATTCCACTGCTGTTCTAAAGCTTGAGAATAACCAGTCTGTTTTTCTAAAGACAGAGGCAAACAACTGGATACATAATTATTCCAAGCTTAATCTTGATGTGTAAATTAGTCTAACAGAAATAAAGCAAAGGCTTCAAACCCCTTATTCAAATGATTAGATTAAGTGGCAAAGTGTGGAATTTACTTGTTCCTAACTCAAGCTGCTTTGCAGAGGTGTTAAATAATTCCAGTCACATTTTCCTAAAATGGCACATGAGCCCAGTACTGTCGTCTTAACTAGGTTTTATGCCCCAGGACATTTGCTGTAGTTAGGACTTACTTGTATTTAATCTTTTCTTTTCTTGCAGCCCTGCAGGATAAGAAAGCAGCTATTGAAAATGGACCCCAGTGCTTCAGAAATATGCTCCTTTTGCTGGGGATTGAGGCCTCCATTGAAAGTCTGATCAAATCAGTTGGCATGAAGAAATGAATACCACTTACAAAACTTATAACTAGTAGAAATTTGGAAATTCTTTTAATTATGATATTGAGTTATGCAGTCTATAATTTTATTGAATATAAACATTAAGTTATTTTCCATTTAAAAACCATACCCATAAAACATGCTATCTGTACAATTATGGCACGTTATATATAAATTGTCATGACATGAAAAATAAATACAGCAATTTAAATACAAAAATGCCAAATAAAATAATTACAGAGTGAATTTCATTATAAATTTAAATTTCTGAATTAATGTACCAGAGTGGTTCTTCTGTCCTTAACATTTTCTAGAACAGGTTACAGGAACATGTGCTGTCAATTTCAAGTCAATAAAAAGTGGACGTTTCATTTCACAGCTCTATACAAAAAGTACAGTGATTTTAAACAGAGAGAACAGTGACATGGAAAGCAGAATAAAGTTGTATTTAAATATTCCTTCTACTCAATTAAGATAGAAGTACAGAAATAAATGATCAATACAGCCAAATTTAAGTTTGTGAAGAATAGTCGGGTGGTTAGAAATCAATTTTGTGAATGCTAGTGAAACAGTACAGTTGCTGCTTCTTCTATAATGGCGATGCAGAATAGACATTACTACTTTCACAAAGTGTTGCACTTTAATTACTGTTTATCATGGTTTGGTTTCAAAGCACTGAAAGCTTGCACCATCATTGAGGAGTATTGTCAACTTGATACTTTACACATTGCAAATAAATATGAAGCAGTTTCAAGACATTTCTTGCAACCTCATTATGCCCATCAATTATTTTAGTATTAGCTCACTTGTAAATGTCTAGCATTTCTCAAAGGGGGAAAACAGTCAATTTTGTACTGGCGCTTTAAAAGTACTACAATAGCCAGCGAGTTTCCATATAGTTACGTGACCTCCTCATTTCACTTTTGGAGGCCTTTAAACATTGGGAAAGCGATGGCAGGCAAGCTCAAAATTAATCGCTGATACCTTAAAAATGGTGTACTTGCATATATGTTGGGAGTAAATATTTTTCTGGGCTCAGGGGCCAAAAAAGCTATAATTTATGTAAACGGAGAACTCTCTTGCTAAGTAGTTTCAATTAAGAGTTCTTCTGCAAACTCAAGTACATGATTCTGTAAGTATGCATACACAACTACGAGCTGGCGTACATTTTGATGGCGCAAGCAGTGTACACACATTTACATGCACACATAAAGCAGAGTAAGCCTGGTAGATCTTGGATTAGACCTGCCTGTTTTAAAACAGTAAGCTTGTCAGTCATTACCAGAAAATATCAATCATCTATTTTGTCATTCAGTCTGTTCTGGCAAGGAATAACTGAACTGAAGCACCAATGTGGGTGGCTTGATTCAGTCTTCCTGCCCCCACAGAACGAGCATGTGGTTGAGCAACAGAAGGCATTAAATGCTGCCAGACTGCAGTTTATTTCAAATTTCTTCTTATTCAGACATAGAAAAGGTTGTTTTGGGGTTCTGCTGCTAAGCAGGCAGAACTAACTAATACTACTACATCCATTTCACTATTTTTGTGTAATCCTGATTCTTTGTGCCAGCGAGTTTCCTCTTTAAAATACATATGGCAGCAAATTACAGTTAGATGCTTCCTGCATATACATGGAAACTGAACTATGGTGTGTACATACACCAAGAGTGGAAAGTTACAGCATAAACCTGACCACAGTAAGTTTTTTTTTCCCCCTGCTGTAGACAACTCATCATTTTGACTAAAAATGACCCGCCCCTTTGAATTAAATGTGACTTTTCTTTTAATTCTCTGCTCAGAAGATATTATTACAACACTGCAGCTAGCCACACAGCAAACTGCAATAAATCAACAACTAGGTCAGACTGCTGTGGATATAACAAGAGCAAACAACTGTACCCCAGAAAGGCACATTACTAACTGGTGGTAGGTTTAGTGAATCAAAGTAACATGGTTCACTTCTAAGTGTTAAGCAATACTGCTGTATAAATAAGTTTTCATTAAGACTATCACCACTCTGTGCCCAACTGTCAAACGGGCCATGGTTTCACAGAATTGTACATTGGGTCCTGCCAATGAACACGGCGCCATTTTTTATGAAAGCCAATACTCTGAAGAAGTTCAAATAAAATGCAATGAAACAAAGGGCATTAGATTCAAGCTCCCAATATAAATCTACTGTACTACTTTATAGGGAGAGGTAAGTCCTTGTTAAGACAACCTCCATATTTTGAAACTTATTACCATTACATACCTACTGTATACAGATAGCAGCATTTCAAGATGGGCTTGAACAACATCTCCTTGTACAGTCTTAGGGTATGAGAGCCCCAAAGAAATGTAAAGAAAGCTTTTCAACAGCTAAGAGAACCTGTAGTTCATTATACCACAATACCCACATTTCTGAATACATAGTTTCATCCCACTGTTTTTGATCTAGTTGAACCTGTTTCACTTTTAAACTTCACAAGAATCAGGGAATAGCACCTCATCCACACAAATCATCTCCAGCTTGGCAGAATGTGTTTAACTTGTTACCACACAAACTAAAGCCACTGCTAAATGTTGGTACAAAGTTAACTGACACCCACCATCAAGGAAAAGTCACAACCTACGATTACAATGAACTTTACAAGATAAAGCAGATACCATCTGTCAACCCTTTTCTCAAGAAAATGTCATTGCAGTCACAGCCTGATTCAAGAGCAGCCTTTGCTAGCTGCTGTTTAATGCACAAAAAAGTTTAGAAGCATCTGAATTAAGTCCAAAATCACATGGACAAAAATTGAGTATACGATTCCTATAGCTAAATTTGAATTAAGAAAGAGCTAATTCCTGATTCACTAATTTAGCAGGACTAGCTCGGTGTAGACCATTGGATCAAAGCTTGATATGTTCAACCAGCAAATAATTAAAAATCAAGGCTGCTTCCCTAGTAAAATCCCTAACCCTTACCCCTTATTTTGTGAATTTCTACTTACATTTATACAAATCGTTACAGAAAGCTTTTTCAGACTGATCACAACACTTTTGGAAGCAGAGTCTGGAGTTCTCAATTTCACTCACTCTGCTTAAAATAGATTTGCACTAACATGCAAGCTCTACCTAGCCAGCACCAAAGAGCAATTATACAATTCAGTAGTGTGTTTTGTTTTTTAAACATTAAATTACATGGGCAGCAATTTATTTTGAATTAAGTTTAGTGCATTTTTAATGTGCTCAGTGCGGCTTAATTTTAAATTTGGTTTTATTAATGCAGGGAGTGGAGGGTTTGCTTTTGTTTTAAAAAATTGAGTGTTAAAATGCACAAGGTGCAAGGCCATCCTGTAATTTTCATGTTAATGATCAGGCTTTCTGCATTAGTGCAATGTATCTGGAAATTCCTAACTCTGCACTGAAGAATAAATGAGAATTAATCCAGAACATTTCATTCGGTGCTTCACATAGTAGTCATTCAATTTTAAGAACATGGACTTATACCTCAAGTTGATTTGTCATGTTGTTGCAGGGTATGGCACACATCTGTTCTGTAATATTGAATACATTCCTTCAGATTAAGTTTATATATTGGAAGGTGTTTTTTTAGTACTATGCCATGTCTTTGAAAGGCATACCCATTAAAATATATTTCTTAAAGTAAAAACATTCACAGCTGAAAAATGCACTGAACATAATAGAAAATCAATGTAAGTACATTTCATTAACCCTTCACTTTCAACCATAACCTTAAGGAAACAGTTACACTTTATGGAGAACTAGTGTGCAGTCTTCATTCTCCTTGAACAGATTTGACATCATTGGATCATCTTTGGCCTGTACATTCTTCAAATAATAGTTTACTATCTTGCCATCAAGTTTGTACTGATGTGGAATGCTTTCATATGGCTTCAGATCTAGGTCCAGGACAGAAACTGAAAAGGTGAATCTGGATTTGGATGCCAGAACGACAGGCCTTTGAGCAGAGCTGAAAAAGAAGACCAATGGAATGTTGCAAGACAATTTGTTTAAAGCAAACAGACCACTTATGCTCTTAGTGGAAATTCAAAGCCCAGTGCCTATCTAAAGCTTTATCATAAATAACTCTGCTTTACATATGCAGTATATTGTACACATGCAGTATATTGCCAGTGTCTCCATATTTATTAGGCATTGTAGACCAGAAAACTAGGACTTCAGCTGATGTAGCTTTTAAAAGCAGCCAGGGTTCATTCTTAACTCAGGTATAGTTTTTCCAGTCCAAAATGATGTGGGAACAGGAACGAATAAGCCATTTATTTACACACGCCAATCCTTTTCCTGTTAGTTTCCACACCAATCTAAACCAAACCTCCCTAAATTGCTCTACCACTGCTAAATGAAATAATCTCAACTGGCGGTTTTGGCAATAAGAGCTATTTGTATAAATGAAAAGTTTGTCAGAAGTACTGCACTGAACTTCTACAGCTAGAAACAACGATAATAATAATAATAATAATTAATGGAGATATCCCATCTCCTAGAACTGGAAGGGACCTTGAAAGGTCATCGAGTCCAACCCCCTGCCTTCACTAGCAGGACCAAGTACTGATTTTGCCCTAGATCCCCAAGTGGCCCCCTCAAGGACTGAACTCACAACCCTGGGTTTAGCAGGCCAATGCTCAAACCACTGAGCTATCCCTCCCCCCAACGATCACCTGCACAGACATAACGGTAGGTAGGTAGTGTTTATGCCATTTCACAAATATCCTTTTTATATACTAAACTGAAGTAATAGCCTCTTCTTCCTCTGTATGAAACTTACTTTGTTCAACTTATTGTCCTGGCCTGAGTGAATAAAATTGCCTTCTGCCTATCAGAACTAACATTCAGGTGTTATGAATACATCTTAAAACAATGATATTAGAAAATAATTCCCTGAAGTGACCTACGAAATCTAAGTAAAAGGTTTGAATGGGAGAATTTTCTATCTTATTTTCTCAAGTATTATAGGTTAGAGAAGAGAGATTACCTTCTTCAGAATTTATCCTCCAAACAGCACTAATCCACATGGAAAATTAGCTTCTGACTGAGGAGATGACTAGGGTTGTGTTGACAAAAAAGTCAACATGGAACATGGATACTAAGTTACTAAAGCTGCGTGGTTGCAACAAAAGTTGCACCTCTTGATGTTTTGACAGAACTGAGAGCAAGATACTTGACACTTCAGGTCAGTCACTTTAAAGGGTTAAGTTGGCTCTCTATTTTCAAAAGCAGCTTTCCTGCATACCTCAAATCAGAGGACAAGCACAGGATGAACACAGCCACTACCAAATACGTCTTCCATCCAATACTCTACCACCCTAATGATAAGAAATTGAATAAATCCTAATATCCAGAAAGGAATCAAAAGATATGCAGTGACAAAGAATGAGAACATAACTCTTTTGCCATGGTGACTGAGGTAATTCATTTTTATTTATCCTTAAAGGCATATCAACATTAGGACTTTGAAACAGATTTCAGCCTCCAAATTAAGAGTGTGTCATAGCAGTTAGCTCAAATTATAACTTGAGAGTTGCCCATATTAAAATCTCTAGCTGGAGCTAGGTAGCCTGTCAGAAAAGATAGGTTGTAGCTCAAGTGATGCTGATACTTGAGCTAGTAATGCAGTGGGAATGCAACAGTTCAAGTTACAACAAACTCATCAGCAGTTAATCTAATCACAATCCAACTCCAGTATTGTTTTGCCGTGTGGTTGCTCTCACTTGACAGCTAGAGTGCTGTTACTCAAGCTAACAATTGCAGTGAATACAAGCCCTAAGTCGGGGATTCTCAAACTGGGGGTCGGGATCCCTCAGGGGGTAACAAGGTTATTACATGGGGGGGGGTCGTGAGCTGTCACCCTCCACCCTAAACCCTGCTTCACCTCCAGCATTTATAATAGTGTTAAATATAACGAAAGTGTTTTTAATTTATAAGGGGGGGGTCGTACTCAGAGACTTGCTGTGTGAAAGGGGTCACCAGTACAAAAGTTTGAGAGCCACTGCCTTATGTAGCTTCAGTGTTTAAAAAAAAAAAAAAGAGGTTGAGCCTCCTATTCTAAATATTTTAATCAGAACTTCATGATTAGTATTCCCACTGTCAACATGGGCAACCCAACTGTGAAACACCCTGAAGATTATTTGACTCAAATCAACTATAGACATTTTTTTTTTTTAATCTTGGCTGTCTGAGTGAACTGTCTTTCAGAATCCCTTACCATTCATCCTGTAGACAAGGTGAAAGGGAAATCATGATGGAGCAGTCCTTAGCTGTCATTGCTACTCTGTACTGCTGAACCTATACACAAGGTAAACACAGAATGACTTATCTCCATAATAAAAGCATTTGTACAAATATTTCTCGTCTCAGTCACAGATACAAAGCCAAAGTACATTATCTAAGCATGCACAATGAAAATGTAAATTAATCATCACTTCAGGTGTTGAGGAGATTATACAGAGGTCATTACTCCTCAGACTTTATGTATTCACTAACATTTTTTCTGTGTCACATGTTACAAATGGTTAACTCTTCACACAGACCACTTTGCATGAGTACATATTTATTTTATGATACTAGGTCAACTAATGTGAAATAGCTATTCATTTAAATGTACCCTGTGATTTAGAAATGAGTAAGGAATTTGTGAATAGTTAGCTCCTTTGTTTAGTTAAAAAGTGGTAGTATGAGCTGATTTTCAAAGGGGATGAGCACTTCAATGGGAATTTTAACTGTTCAGCATCTCACCAGATTTTCTCTCTCATTGATCGTTACAGTATACACAAGCTTGGAAAGATTAGATTATCAGTAGTCATTGTCACTGTAAACACACATACTGATGAAAAATATTTCCATTGACAGTAATTGAAATTTACAGATAACTAAAGGAAGAAAAATGCTGATTGAATTAAGGTTATTTACTTTCTTGATGTTGACAATTTCTTTTAATGGTTATAAATTTAACTTTTTGAAGGGTGTTTTCTGTTATTAAGTGTCTGACCTCCCCAAAATTTCCCACAACTCTGAAAGCTTAAATAGACTAAAAATGCTTTAAATCAATTATCCATCAAAATTATAAAAAATAGAAATCAAATTCTGCCAAGCTTAATTATATATTAGATACTTTATGAAAGCTGACAGAATAAAGTAAGCTTTAGCACCCACACTGAAGAAAGGTACCTTTGTAAATGCAAATGCTTCTGTTCCATCATCTTCAGTTGAAAGATCTAGAAGTTTCTCATAAAATGCTTCATTGTAAGGTCCATCTATCTGTGATGTACTTCTAATAAGTACAAAAAACAGGAAGAAGTTTTACTGATCCAGTTCCAATCTTTCCTGGCCCAAACCTTTCAAAAAGATGTTTTCATCAGGTGAGGGTAAACCTTTACTAAAAGTAAAACAGCATTATGATGGGGAAGAATTGCAATGTTGTAAAAATGGAGAAACAGCAGATCTTTCTCCACAGTTTGCAGAGGCTCCCAGCAACAGCATTTTTACTAGAAGACTTGTTGCATGAAATACTTCAGTTCCTAAGAAACTGAAGCCATAAGTGCACGAGTTGGCTAATATGCAATATCAAGCTGGGAACAAGTTTTTAGTTTAGTGCTAATGCACAGCAGCTAGAAAGGCTATATACAGGTAAAGAATACAAATGGAATGCTTAATCTATGCACACATCAGAAAATATGCAAGATTGAATTTATGTTGCCTGCCTTTTTAAGAAAGCCAAAGTATAGTGTTATATTGCCAACTATTTATTAGCAGGACTCAATATTAAGGTTGCTCACCATACATGGAATATTTCAGTTATATATCAAAATGTTGATTTCCACATATCAGAAGCTGCTCAGAGAGTAAACAGTACCTTTTGCAAATGAAGCTCTATTACCCTCTTGTGGATAGTGTCTAAATTACACAAGGAAGTTACATTTTAAGGAATACAAAGGACAATACAAAATGAAAGAGGGCCTCGCCTTAGAGTGATCTTCTACTACAAAAACAAACTGGACTTAGTTTTCCATCTGAAGTAAGTCCAGTTTAACTCTCAGTGCTTAGTACCCCAACAACAGATACCAGAAGGCATTTACGGCACTTGTTCAATACAAGTTGCTATACAGGTCACCATTTTATGATGGCAATCTGGTAAATTCACACACCTACTGATCTTGGATTTCTACAGCCTAAACTAACATAGTATTTCATCACTCTCTCTGTTTCAGAGAGGGTCTTACTAAAATAATTTCACATCAGAGTTACACTCCATAAACTTCCTCATCTATTTCACTGCAAGCAGCAGTGATGCAAACACAGAAGGTTCTCACTTATAAAAGCACTACACTGAGCAACTGAACAGTTAATTAGATATTAGAATTTCACATTGTTATGAGCACGTCTTTATGTACCTCCTGCAAACTGGATGGGAACAGGGGAATTAAGAATTTACTTGGTTATTTTATTTCTTCACTGGTTTCCAATATGTAATGGACCATTTCTCTTCCACTAGACTGATGGACAGCAGAACCTATCACTACCTATAAGGACTTAAATATGTTCTGTCTGGGTCCTTGTTTTCTTCTTTTTCCACTAACACATTACCCATATTTACAGGAAAACATAAAACTGAGCCTTAAATTAACTGAAGTAATTAACTTGTAAATATCTGTCCTCTTGGACCGCTGCTATTACTACTGGAGTACAGAAATGCATAAGTCACACATTACCAGTTATTTCTATTCCATCAGAAATCAATTTGTAACCAACATATCAATGCCTCACTCCCAGAAGACTAAACACTGAGAAACTGCCCATCAAGTGAGGGAGAAAACATGAGAATAGGGTATCCACAACCTTAAAATATGCCTTGGCTCTTTCAAAGGAGGAGGAGTGACATTTGTTTCAGTATAGTCGAGGCAGAATTTGAGGAAACATTTTTCTATATCAGATTATGAACTGGAGACAAGTTTCAATAGTGACATAAAAAGTGTGTTAGACATGAGATAGGAAATATTAGACAATCATGTCAACTTTCTTGGCTGAACAATACCAAGGGACTCATTACTGCAAGGCTGCAAGCTTGCTCACCTTGACAAACACTAGAAAGAATTTAACATAGGAATTGCCACACTATATCAGATTCCACCTTGTCTAGCATTCTGTATCTGACAGTGGTCAGCGCCAGATGCATCAGAGGAAGGTTTAAGAAAACCCAATAGTAGGCAGATGTGGAATAAACTAATTCCCCTACATACATCCTAGTGATCTCATCTTAAATACTAATAGTTAGAATTTGGCTTAAAATCTTAATGCATTATGTTTCAAATCCCTGCCAAAACTTTAAAAATAACTACTTTGGATACTCTTATTCATTCAAGTGTCAAATCCCTCTTTGACATGCACTAAATTCCTGTGATGAATTCCACAGCCTAATTTCACATCCTGTGAAGAAATAATTCCTTTTATCACATGATTTACTGCCAAAAAGAGAGCTCAGGTAAACAAAGGGGAAGTGGGAGAGGTAATCAATTTTAATCATGTTTTGCATTTGTATTTTTTAGTTCTTTTCCTAAAAAGGGGGAGGAAAAAAAAAATAAAAAGGTGATTCTCATTGGATGGTAAGCATTAAAACATGTTGATTTCCAACTAAATATAGCCTTTCCATTAAATGTGCATTTCTTGTTTACTATTCGTGATTTTGTATCAATCTCGATGAAAATTCAAATTCAATTAAAAAATGAACAAAAGCATTTTCAATTTTTGTATTAAATAAAACTACCTTAAAGTTTTAGACATAAAAGAAAAAAAACAAAACATATTTTGCATTTAAAACGAGCTGATTTTTTAAACAAAAATAAGTAGCATCTGTAGTTAGTGAACTGAACTGTTTCCGGTCACCATGTCCTTCAAGATTTTAGGACTAGTACATCTCATCTGTTCACAGCTACTTTTTATTCATAGAGTCAAAGACGGAAAACAAGCTTTCCTGCTTTTTCAATTCCCAGGGCCTTGTTTATCTCTCCTAGAAGAAATCTAGATGGGAATATATTCACATCAACCAGAAAACTGCCCCCAAATTAGATTGTGCAGAGGTTTATCTGCTGTGTTACAAGAAAGGTGAAGTTCCATATCTAGACACTAAAATGAAAAGCATGAAGATCAAGGCAACATAATGGGTCTCTAGATACCAAAGATGATTCAGGAACAGCAGGATTCAAAATAGATTTTGTACAGTGCTGTATTGTGTCTACACACCTGGCCAGCCTGCAAAAATTAGGCTGCATCTCTTTGTATCAACAGCAGAGTGAGGCACAATGAAGTAATCTGTCCCATGGTATCAAGGAACCCACAAATCTGAATGATGGCAACCAGGTTAGACTACAGAGAAGGAATCAGGAGACCTGGGTTCTATTTGAGCAAGTTACTTTAACGCCTGTCCTTCAGTTTCACCTTCTGGGGATACTACTTCCATACCTCCATTTGACAAGTTAAATATATTAAGGTTTGAGACACTTCACGTATTACTTTGTTACAGCCATGGTATAGCGAAAGATTATGAAAATAGGGGTGAGGAGGGTGAAGTTTAAGAGGAAATCCATCTACATTGGTAAATCTGCACTGTGATTTGCAGTTACTTGAGAGAGAAGCAAAAGAGCAATTTTGCTTCAATCCCAAGCCAAGGAGATGTGATTTCCAGCTTTTGAGGAAACAAAGCAAGTTTAATAGGCCCCCAAACAAGCTGCCCTTGGGAAGGTTCCCCTTCAGAGCTATGTAACTATCAGTACTGCACTACTCAGGAAGCAGAAGTTAGAAGCATAGGCCAGTGGGGAGAGATCATGGGCAAGAAGTGGAACAAAGACCTTCACATGCAAGGAACTGCTGAGCCTACACACTACACAGGAAAAAAACAGTGCAAGAAGGCAGAGAGTGCAGACCCAAGCTCCTAAATATTGACAGTGGCTGATGATGCCATCACCATCTGAAGTGCGGTGTCCAATTTTTTTGCCTTTTAGAGAGACAGCTGAGACCAAAAAGGTCCATGAAAATGGTATGGTGGGGCTTGCATAAAGGTGCATAAAGATCACAGTGAAAACTTTCAGTACCGCCTTAACACCCGGTCCCATATCAGAATAAGGGGATGAGTGGTGAAATTAAAGGGCAGTGTGATTAGAAAAAAAGGAAGTACTGTTATGTCAGATGTAAATACTAAGGCTGAAGCTTTTTAAAAATAGAGCTGAACATTTTAATGGTCATTAACATTCGCAACTTTACAAGGCCAGACATAAAGCTAATAATACATTTCACTGGTATTTTTCAGCCTTCCCCTATAGCTTTATGTATGGGTCACCTCCAGAGGCATAATGCTATACAGTGAACCAATGGTCTCATCCATTCCACCAAGTTTTAGGATACCCTGAATTTGTATCGAAACCAGAAGACAAATACAGATAGAAACTTTCCAGAGTCTGCAATGCAAATTATCACGTTACACCTTCCTGAGCTCAATACAGAAGACAGCCTGGAAATCTTACCTCTCCTCAGGAAACTCCTCTAAGTATTGTTCAACTCTATTGTACAAAGGATAAAGTCCCTCAATATCCAGCATGTCCAGCATCTGAGCCTGAAGGGTTTTATAAAGGAGACAGCCCCTTGGTAAGCCAGAGCTCTCCATTTTATTTTTACCTAGAAAAAAAGTATTTTCAAATTACGTAGTTTGAAAAAAAAATAATAATAACTGTTTTTACATAATAGACCCAACTATTCCCCAGCTTGATCAGCTGAAGGAAAAGCTACAGACTAATTCTTAGGTTTAAAATAGTAAAATCGTAAGAGATGGGCATTCAATATTTCACATTTTGAACTACTATATTATGTATAACACTAGAGTTTGACTGTGCAATGAATCTTATGGGATGGGAATCAGATTTTCTTCCTTTCATGACAAAACACTCGGGGGGGTGGAGGGGGGCGGGCAAAACAGAAAAAAAATCTCCCTCACACATTTCCATGCTGTCTGTCTTACATTACTGGAAATATTCAAAGACACAAGGGGCAATTCAGCGCCTCATCTCCCCTTTGTGCTTTTGAAAATATCCCCCAGATGAGTTAGACTGATTTACAAGGTAATCTAGATCACATCAAGTCATGTAGCATTTCAGATCTTGAGTAACTATTATACATTGTAGAAAACTGTACTGACTTTAAAAAACAAACAAAAAAACCCCTGTTTTTTCAAATAATTCAACTCAGGAGATCAACTTAAAGAAAATCTCAAAACAGTAATATGGGTATGTAATGCAGCATCTGAAATGTTAGGCTCAAGCACACCCACTAAATACCAATTACTGCTTAGAAATGGTTCCATGATCACATAGCAGTACACTATAGGAGCTGTGTCCCAACCAGCAGCAATGTCTTGAAGACCAATTGAACTTTTGCAAGACTAGAGTAGTGAGGAAGTAATACGCTCTGCCCGACCCTCCAACTCCCATTCCTCATTTCCATTTCTCACACATATACACCCTTTTTCATTTTAAATACCCACCTCATGCAGAAAAAAAAAAAAACAAATATTAATGCAAACTAAACTAAGTTAAAATAGCAGCTAGCCTGCATCTCAAACTAAGGCAAGAAACTCTACAGTGTTTTTAGACACAGTATTGTAATCAGCTGGAGCACATTTTTTCTTTCATTTTTCTCATTACTGCTTTTACATGCTTGCACTGATGAGTGGAGTTTCAGCATCAGTAGATGCAATACTAAAAAGTATTAATTCAAATTTAAATTCAGTCAAAATCAATTATCTAGAGTGAATGTAAAAGAATTTTTAGAGGAGTGGGTTTTCAGCCCATTAACTTTCTTGTGTTTAAACAGGTAAAGCTCCCACTCTTGTTGCTTCAACTCTCACCCTAAGTAGCGCACAGTAAATAAAATGCAGTGATCTGAATCAGTGTATTATGTATCCTGAATTGTATTACAATATATTTAATTACTGTGAAATAATTCTTACCATTTCTTACCAGCTCCTTACTGAAAGCACTTGCTTCACAGTAGCTCCTTCCTCGTGAAATGGGAACCGTCTTCATGTTACCTGCCCTGCAGGCATCAGTACTACTAAGTAGAGTCATTGTTATTACATGGATTAATTCTTTAATAATTGTCCTTGTACAATATGGTCCATTGACCATCCCATTTGCAGGAAAGAAGAATGGTTTTAAGTGACGAGCAAGTTCATTCCAGTCAGAGAGAGAGTCCTGATCATCCTTACAGCCATAAATTAGTTCACCATTCTGTAATTGAGCAAAGACATACTTATGCATTTCAGAAAGTCCAAATATGAATATTTAATTATAAAGAACGCTGAACAAACTCATTAAGTGCAATATTTAACAGTTGAAGAGGCATGTTTCAGTGGCTACAAGCAGAGAGTCTGATCATGTAACAAAGATGGTTACAATGTATGTTTCTCAGAAGAAATAATTAAAATTATTGAGCAACTGCATCAATTAGACACTTGTTTATCAGTCACAAATGCAATACTGCATGCTGGGGTAAGTTGTCTAGTAGGTTCTTAGCTGCTAGCCAAGGCACAGGTGCTGAACAGACTCTAGAAGGAAAAGTGACTTGGTGCATAAAGTTTAAGAGTAGGAAAATTTAAAATTGTTCAAAATTGAAATATAAAATTGGTTTATAAGTTGCACAGAACACTCATCCCATCCCTGTAAGTTTAACCATAAGCCACAAGACTTTTTTCATAGACACTGACAAAAAAAAAACCCACTACATTGACTTAAATAGACTTTGGACAGGCCCAGAACAATTTAGATAGAGTGGCACTGAAGGGTTTGGTTTCCCCTCATAACCACCACTTTTAAAAATCAAATTACCAACGCTTCCACACAGCTGAAATAATTCAACTGGAGTTATATCTTATATTGGAGGGCTACTTTGTTTTATGTTGGAAATAGCTCAAACAGAGAGCTTGTTTTCTAGAATTACCACATATGCATGTGATATCTCCATAGTCTACAGAGTAGTGTTCATGTACTGCTATACGTTTTTGCTGCATCAGTTGTGGGCAATGAAGTAACATTTTACTTCCTCTACGGAGGAAGAAATGTCTCTATACTCTTAAGTAAACGATGTACAACATATTCCATACAAGTTATGAAACTATGTGCAAAAATATACCCTTCAAGGAGCACTCAAAATTGCAACATTTTGAAAAATAACTTATATTAAAAGAAAAACCCAATAATTTATGCAGTAGTTATGGTATTACTTGTGGATGCTGTAATAGAGTCCCATCAGCCTCATTATGTCTTAAAGACTTTTCCAACAAAAATTAAGTGAGGTATTGATTTACCTTCCATAAAATCAAATCTACATACATCTTTCTATATTGCAATTAGAAAGTTTGAACAGAGAAAATCCTCAACTAGATATCTAGTGGGGTTTTGAATATTCAGATGTTAAGTTAAATGGACCCAATAATTTACAAGACAGTATAAAAAACATGCAAGCAATTTCAGTCAATCTTACCTTAAATATTTTTAAATTGTTCTGTGCCTCCTGTAATAAGCTTTTCAAGGCAAAGTGCATTCTCTGTTTATTTCTAGAGAAAAATACATATGTAATATTTTAACAAACACACTGTTCTCATTATATTACCGTTAAGGAGCACTAGGACCCCAAAAAGCCAACCATATCCGTTCATCACCCAGGCTGAATATATTCCCTAAGCATAGTTACTCAAGATGAAGCCAATACAAAGAAAGATACCATAAAAGAGCAAACAAATCTCAGTAGTATCCAAGTTCTTGCGAGGTCTCATGTTTTGCCATCTGGACCACATACAATAATTAACAGCTACTGAATTAAATTCTAGAGGTTTAAAAACAAAGATGCAGGAAAAGCACAAATACTGTTGCTATAAATCACAAAACATTTGTCAGCACTTGCTCTCCTTAACCTAAGACAAAATTCAGCCTAATTTAAGACAACTAGCTATACAGACACACAGTGTCAGCAAATCACTGGAATTAAAGTAAATATTTTCTTACCCTGAGAAGAGATCTAGGGGACAGTATTTGCTCAATCGCTTCCATTTTCCATTTGCTACCTGTTGACACAAATCACTATGAATATTCACTGTGAATGGTCTCAGTTAATACAATAGTAGGTTTATGACATACACATTAGTTTTGTCTTAAGGAGCTTCCGAATATTTAAACCCTTTGGACATACTATTTCTGGCCAGTAGAGGGCTACCTTCTCTTCATATTTAAACTCCACAGCAATTCAGTTAAATTCCATAACAGCATTAAAAGGGGGAATCTCACATATTAGGAGTAAGGCCCATTCTAGGCGCAAACTCTAATATTTAAATAAGGTATTAGTACACGATGTACAGATTAATGGCCAAGTGAATGATTTCAGTGTTTGTTGTTGCACACTGTGGCTGATGTAATCTTTTATTGGAACAACTTCAGTTGGTCAGAGAGAGAAGCTTTAAAGCTAACAGAGCTCTTTGGACATCCATGGACATTAAATGACTTCCTGGACCACGTTTAATGAAAAGTACTTGAAACTTAATTTGACATGGCAGTTTACCACACTGACAACTAAAACTGTCAAAGCTGAGCAAAGATTACTATTACCCTTGTTTGTTTCCAAATTCCCACAAAGTTTCTATATCTCCAGCTATATGCTCATATTCCCTCTCATGCTCACATCCAGCAACTCAGTGACACTTAAATACGTACCTCTTTAAACATCAAGGAAATAAGCAACACATGTACATGTTTCAACAGGAAAGCAGGATTTTAGTAGCATGTTTATAATAAAAATAAGCACACTGCCAGTAAGAGGAAAAGCAGGCTGAATATTTAAAGATTTACCTTTAGGTGCTGATGCATGCAATAACGGCACACCTTGTGCTTTATCTCCTGCGAAACATGGCTAGAGAAAGGAATGAACCCACATTTCGGCTGCAAAAAAAAAAAAACCAAACATTTAAAATGCATTTTAATAGATTTATT
The DNA here is from genome assembly GCF_011386835.1 of Chrysemys picta bellii. NCBI lineage: Eukaryota > Metazoa > Chordata > Testudines > Emydidae > Chrysemys > Chrysemys picta. Next base: position 42,602,814 of record NC_088797.1, read on the forward strand.
TACAGGTCTTTTTAAAAAAAAATCTGTTCCTTTCCTCCTCTCATATCGAATCAAAGGACTTTAAAGAGATAGAGAGCAAGCAATATCTATTAACAAGGTTAATAGGTCATGCTCATATTTCCCTTGCATAGGTGCCGACTCCAGAGCTGGAGCTACAGCCGCTAACTTTTCAATGTGCCGGGGTGCTCACTGCTCAACCCCACTCCACCCTTTCCCTTCCCCCAAGCCTGCCTTGCCCTCGCCCTTTCCCCCCCAGAGCCTGCTGCACATTGTGAAACAGCTGACTGTGGTGGGCGGGAGGCACGGGGATGGAGAGGGAGGCGCTGATCGGTGGGGCTGCCGGTGGGTGGGAGGCGCTGGGAGCGGGAGCTGATGGCAGGGCTGCTGACGTATTACTGTGGCTCTTTGGCAATGTAAACTGGTAAATTCTGTCTCCTTCTCAGGCTCAAGTTGGCCACCCCTGAGCTAGCATTTGCAAAAGGCAAAGATTATTGCTCTACCTAGTATCTGCACAATTTTTCAAATTAAATAAATAGTTACCATATACTTTTATTTTTATTTTTAAAAGAACGCAGAAGGAACAATTGTTTTTTCCCCATATTTAACAAATTCACCTTGATCTCCACACAAAGGATTGGCCGGTGTTCCACAAAATGATAGGTCTGCAGCCTGGTGAGGTTAGGAAGGCACATAGCATAGCCACTAAGAGTGTCCAAGTCTTTATCACAGCGAGACTCTGGGGAAAAAAAATAAGGAAAAGTAACTGTTTGTGTACATGTTTATTTTACACTGCAGAAAAGGGGGACCATCAAGAAAGGTAAATGTAGGACACAGCCATTGTTTACCACTGATTTTAAAGTAAAGACAAAGACACAGCACTAGCTGTCCTCCCAGTCTAACTCAAGGCATCATGGTATAAATCACCCTGAATAAAGCCTCAGTTGGAAGTGGGCTAGGAAGAGACAGGGACTATTTTCTTATGAGATTCATGAGGACATGTAAGCGGCTAGGCCTTATTTCAGCGTGGGATGGTAACTCAGATGCAATCCTACTCTTGCTCCTAGCATATGACCAAGTGAACGTATCACCAGCTTCAGTGCAGTGTCTCTTAGGGTTTGTATATACAAGAAAAGGTGCACCAGTTTAACTGGATTGATTTGGACCAGATTTAGTTACACTGGTGCAAAATCCTCATGTAGATGCACTTAAACCGGTTTAACTCTTGCTTAAATCACTTGAGCTTGCACTGAATTAAACTAAACCAATAAAAGCAAGGATTAAACCAGTTTAAGTATGTCTACATAGAAGGTTTGCACCAGTTTATCTAAGACGATTTCAAATCAATGTATTAAAGTGGGCACCTTTACGAATGTAGTCCAGGCCTCATGCTGGTAGGGCTCAGAGAAAGAGTGATGGGGGAAGAAAGGAAGAGGAGATGGACAACTGGGAGGAAGAAATACAGAAGACAAAGAAAACTTATCCTCTCCTAGAATCACATCTGTCATTGACAAGTAGTACTGTGTCCAGAAAACCCAGCTTGGGCATTAGAAATGGCAGCAGTGATCACATAAGGCCAAATGAAATGACCAAAACCAAGAAAGAAATAGAGTACACCCTTTACTTGTAAATGATGTTCTCTCCTGCTCACATCTGTCATTTCACGCTCCCCCCACCTTTAAAAAAAAAAAAAAAAAAAAAAAAAAACCAGTGGCGGAAGAGGGTTGGTCCCGTTTTGATACAATCTACACTTCTACAGACACTGTCTCAGAAAGAACATTCCTCTCCAGAAGGACACAGATTTTTTTCTTCTTCCAGATTTCAACAGTTTACTATCAGATAGTGCAAAGGTTCTCAAACTGGAGAACGGACCCCTCTGGGTGGGCAAGGAGCGTATTCTAGGAGGGCAAAAGAAGCTTTAGGATTACAAAAAAACCAAAACAAACAAACAAAAAAAACCAGCACCTTACAGTGCACATTTTATCAACAGCAATGAATAATTAGCAAAGCTGATTCCTGCAGACATATCAGGTCCTTAGATGGCACTGTGCATTTGACTCCAGATGTCGCTGTACATTTTGACAGATTAATCCATTTGCTATGACGCGGTGCACAATTAATTGTAAGCATGGACCATAATCACAGTTTTGGTTTTGCTCTGATTGCAATGGATCATCGGCTTATTAGTGCCACAGGAAAAAAATCTCAAAGTTACAACAAAGAAGCTGAAACGGATTCAAGTGAAGCACTGCTACTGCATATAGAATCACAGTACTGGAAAGGACCTTGAGAGGTCATCTAATCCAGTCCCCTGCACTCATGGCAGGACTAAGTATTATCTAGACCATCCCTGACAGGTGTTTATCTAACCGGCTCTTAAAAATCTCCAATGATGGAGATTTCAAAACCTCCCTAGGCAATTTATGCCAGTGCTTAATCACCCTGACAGTTAGGAAGTTTTTCCTAATGTCCAACCTAAACCTCCTTTGCTGCCATTTAAGCCTATTGCTTCTCATCGTATCCTCAGAGGTTAAGAACAATTATTCTCCCTCCTCCTTGTAATAACCTTTTATGTACTTGAAAACTGTTATGTCCCCTCTCAGTCCTCTTTCCATACTAAACAAACCCAATTTTTTAAATCTTCCTTCACAGGTCATGTTTTCTAGACCTTTAATCATTTTTGTTGCTCTTCTCTGGACTTGCTCCAATTTGTCTACAACTTTCCTGAAATGTGTCACCCAGAACTGGACACAATACTCCAATTGAGACCTAATCAGCGCGGAGTAGAGCAGAAGAATTACTTCTCGTGGCTTGCTTACAACACTCCTGTTAATACATCCCAGAACGATGTTTGCTTTTTTTGCAACAGTGTTACACGGTTGACTCATATTTAGTTTGTGGTCCACTATGACCCCCATATCCCTTTCTGCAGTACTCCTTCCTAGGCAATCATTTCCCATTTTGTATGTGTGTAACTGATTGTTCCTTTCTAAATGGAGTACTTTTCATTTGTCCTTATTGAATTTCATCTTATTTACTTCAGACCATTTCTCCAGTTTGTCCAGATCATAATAAGTGTACTCTCTCTACCATTACCTAAATCACTGATGAAGATATTGAACAGAACCAGTCGCAGAACTGATCGGATCCCACTCGTTATGCCCTTCCAGCATGACTGTGAACCACTGATAACTACTCTCTGGGAACAGTTTTCTAACCAGTTTTTCACCAGCCTTATAGTGGCTCCAGCTAGATTGCATTTCCCTAGTTTGTTTATGAGAGTCATGCGAGACAGTTATCAAAGACTTTACTAAAGTCAAGATATACCATGTCTACCGCTTCCCCCCATCCACAAGTCTTGTTACCCTGTCAAAGAAAGCTATCAGGTTGGTTTGACAATTTGTTTTTTGATTTTTAGATCATTGAAGATTTCCTGGTTAAGCAAGTGTGGTCTCTTGCCATACTTCCTAACTTTCCTATGCAGTGTTGGATAGTTTGGTATATGTACTTGTACGGTCGGGGGGAGGGGGGGAAAGAGGGAAGAAGGGGTAGCATCAACTACTACAGACACAAGGAAGGGGGCTGTGATCAAGTAAGTTTGTGCTGGTCTGTAGTATGGTTTCTCAATGTCATTGGTAACCACAATGTGTTGACACAAACTATATGACAAATGTGATAGGTTATAATCATATTTATAATAGACAGTTTCAAATACAATTACAAGGTATAGCATAGACAGGGCATATTCTTCCAGTGTTTAATAATTATCTGTTTGGTGCTCACCAAATGCAGCATCCCTACTAGTGTATAGTGATCAATAGAAAGACAGGGCTCGAACAGCTGAATTTTCTTGAGTGCTAGAAATAATTTCTAAATTTTCTTAAGAGAAGCATATTCTGCCACACTTCTCTTAATTACTGAAGAATCTAACAGCATGACATATTGTAACAGAACAGTTACAGAAATTAACAAGAAAGGACACTTTCGGAGGGAGCACTACTGAAGAAAGAGGGGATTAGACACCTATCCCAACATTCATACCAGAATACAACTGCACTCTTGGGAGCATCCAACTTACTCAGTTTTATTTCTAAAAGTCATCACAAATTACATGGAAACAAAAACCTAATCCTTCATAAATTGCCTAATATTATTTCCATGCAGTCAGATTATTCATTCCTCATCACCAGCCTTTTCAAACACAGGAGGCGTTTCTGAAGTGAAGCCACACACAACTGTTTTCCAAAATGAAAATGGTCACATCTTAATAAACCACGACATAGTTCCGGTTTCAGAAACAGTGTCCACTTCCTGTTTGAAGACTGTTCTTGGAGTCATGACACCAGGCCCAGAGCGTCGCTTACTTACACAAAGTGTAATGGAATTTTACCTAATCATCTCTTCCCATCCCACCCCAGACACACACTCGTCAGTCCCTAGGACTCTGACCCATTACATCTCTCAGAGCCGGATTCTTAATGGAGAAGGGAAAACACTGCAGCTATGGGACAATTATACTGACAGCAGGCATTCCAGAAAAAGAAAAATGGAGAAAGAGGGAAATTAGACAGAATTTTACTACACCAGAAAAGCTTCCTAAATTGAGAAAATGAGGTTCAGTGTATAAGCAGTAGCTAGGACCCAAGAGACAATGATGATTTCTTTGTTACATGTTTACATGAAATCCAGCTTCTTCCTAACTTGTCTCTGAGGATACAGATAAGAAAATTGCTTTAGAGGGCTGATCAATAAATATTCATCAAGTCAGGGATACAAAAAAACAAACAAAAACAAAAAAACAGGGCTGTTCCAAAACCACTAAAATTACAGGGGCTGATGACATGCTGATTCTTCCACCAAATCTAACTCCATGTCAAGTACTAAGTATAAAATTGCCATGTAGTTCCTTAGGCTTTTTTATACTGGAAGGATAAATCAAAATTGGTCAGTTCAAAAGTAAGTCACTATCAATGGGATATCCCCCATCATTTTACTACCAACTTTTGCAGTTTCACAGGATGTAGACCTAGTGGCAGCACTCAGACAGGGCAAAGGTATTTTACCACTTGTCTACTGAATGTTACTCCTGGGGGGATACTGCGCCACTGCATATGCGCAGAATTTATGTCCTCTGCAGATTTCTTTGCTTCCCCACAGAAAAATGACTTTCTGACAGAGAAGGAAAGGGAAGCCACAAGAGCAGTCATGCGAGACTCCCCAGCAGTATGTTCCGGGTGCCTAGAGCAGCCGGCAGAAAGATTAATCATTATGGGGCAAGGTTGGCGAAGACCCGTTCCCAACCCTGTACCGGGCTCAGCTGCTAGCCCTGGCTGGGCAGGACTTCTTCCCCTGCACGGCATCAGGGCTGGTTCAGACCCACCCCCAGATTTCTCCCAGAGCTGCAAACTGCCAACTCCCACCCTCCTGACCCATCACACCCCAGCTGGCGGGGGGGGGCAATCCCTGTACAGGGCGCTGCTCCTCCATCCACCCAACCCTCGTGCATCCAGACCTCTTCATACCTCGACCCTCCCACCGATCCTCACCTCCCACACTCAGAACACCCCCCTCCCCAATGAGCTCCACTCCCCCTGCACCTGGATCACCCCGACAAGATACTCGCACCCAGATCCCACCCCATCGAGCCCCAATCAGCCGCACCTGGATCCCAATACCAGAGCCCACTCCCCCAGCATCTGGACACCCTCCCGCCGAGCTCTATATTTCCCCTCACCCAGTCCCCCACTGCACCCCAACCCCTTCTGCAGAGTCCCACTACCATTGCACCAGAACCCCCAATAGGCCCTTGTGCATCCAGATTCCCCCCAGCACTCAGATCCCCCACTGACCTGCCCCCCACAGAACCCTCTCAACCCACACCTGTAGCCCCCCACACTAAGCCCCTCCACACTTGGATCCTGCCTTGCTGAGCCTGCCTGCCCACACCTGATGCACCTGGCATGGAGCGGGGGTGTTTCTGGGGCAGGTCCAATCCTTGCACTGTGTCATGGTTCGGTGCAGCCTCACCACTGAGTCCATGTCCAGGGTGGAGGGGAGCTGCACAGTGATCTCCCACCTCTGTGCAGCCAGTGGCCTGTGCTTCCCAATGCCATGCTGGAGCCTCCACATTTAATTATTTTGGCACAGATTTTTTAATTTTGTGGTGCAGAATGCCCTCAGGAGTAACTGATTAGATGTTATAGTAGTTAAAACTAGGGCTGTCAAGTGATTAAAAAAAATTAATCACGATTAATTGTACTATTAAACAATAATAGAGTACAATTTATTTAAATATTTGTGGATGTTTTCTACATTTTCAAATATATTGATTTCAACTGCAACACAGAATACAAAGTGTACAGTGCTCACTTTATATTTATTTTTTATTACAATATTTTAATCAGATGGATAAAAATCAATTTAAAAAGAATTAAAAAAATAAAAAAAAAACAGATTTTTTTCATGAAATACTTTTTGAGGAAAAAACCTATCTAAGGATAGTTTTAATTAAGCTACATTATAGCTCAAAGATATCTCATCATGGAATAGGGATTATAAATTCTAATTCTATAGTATTAGATAATATATTCATGTAATATTTAAGAAAAGTTTTGTAAATGAGTTCCAATAGTTCATGGATTAGGGACCCAATCTTATGGGGTTCCAGGGGCTTCTGTATAGATTATCTAGGTTAATCTTTCTATCTACCCAATAGGACTCAGTGCTCAGTCTAAAAGATACCATCAGAGATGCTTAGTTTTGCAGTTCTCAAGCTGTGGATTTGTGTCTCCAGAGATATCATGCTTGATAACAGCAAAAATGTTTGAAATAAATAAATATACAGAGGTGAGAAATAACAGACCTCAACCCTATTGTCCCTCTGCAAATTTGTGTACACACAGTCAGTCCCTTACCTCTCTCTAAAAGTGCAAAGTTTCAAAAAGTTCAATGAATAGAAGATTGTTGGGGGCGGAATAGATCTGGACAAGGAGAAGAAGTCTGAAGATAAACGTGAGAAGGGAGGGACAGGCAGTAGATACAAAAGTGAATCTGTTTGAGCAGCACATTCCAGAAGTCTTGAGGTCTTTCCGAGTGTAGCCTTCATTGATTTGAGACCTACCATACTATTCTCTCACTAGAAGGAAAAACCTGTAATGGCAGCAGACCGTAAAGGAGACCCAGTTTGGGTTTCATCTATCTCTGAGTTGTGAAGAATATGTATTAAGGTTATACCAACAAACAAGAATGCACTTTTATGTAGAAATCCAGGATTAAATCGAATCTTCCTGACTAGTGATTTAAATCATGATTTAAATCAAATCCACTCTGATTTGCACTGTAAAAAACAAAAGAAATAGTATTTCAATTCACCTAATACAAGTACTGTAGTGCAAGCTCTTTATAATGAAAGTTGAACTTACAAATGTAGAATTATGTACAAAAAATAACTGCATTCAAAAATAAAACAATGTAAAACTTTAGAACCAACAAGTCCACTCAGTCCTACTTCAGCCAATTGCTCAGACAAACAATATTGGTTACAATTTGCAGGAGACAATGCTGCCCACGTCTTGTTTACGTCACCTCAAAGTGAGAACTGGCGTTCACATGGCACTGTTGTAGCCGGAATCGCAATATATTTACGTGCCAGATGCACTCAAGATTCATATGTCCCTTCATGCTTCAACCACCTTTCCAGAAGACATGCGTCCATGCTGATAATGGGTTCTGCTTGATAACGATCCAAAGCAGAGTAGAACGACGCATGTTCATTTTCATCATCATGAGTCAGATGCCACCGGCAGAAGATTGATTTTCTTCTTTGGTGGTTTGGGTTCTGTAGTTTCCACGTCGGAGTGTTGCTCTTTTAAGACATCTGAAAGCATGCTCCACCCTCGTCCCTCTCAGATTTTGGAAGGCACTTCAGATTCTTAAACCTTGGGTCGAGTGTTGTAGCTATCCTTAGAAATCTCACATTGGTACCTTCTTTGCGTTTTGTCAAATCTGCTGTGAAAGTGTTCTTAAAACGAACATGTGCTGGTCATCATCCAAGACTGCTATAACATGAAATATATGGCAGAATGTGGGTAAAACAGAGCAGGAGACATACAATTCTCCCCCAAGGAGTTCAGTCACAAATTTAATTAAACACATTTTTTTAAACAAGCATCATCAGTACGGAAGCATGGCCTCTGGAATGGTGGCCAAAGCATGAAGGGGCATATGAATGTTTAGCATATCTGGCATATAAATACCTCACAACACCAGCTACAAAAGTGCCATGTGAATACTTGTTCTCACTTTCAGGTGACATTGTAAATAAGAAGTAGTCAGCAGTATCTCCCGTAAATGTAAATAAACTTGTTTGTCTTAGCAATTGGCGGAACAAGAAGTAGGACTGAGTGGACGTGTAAGCTCTAAAGTTTTACATTGTTTTGTTTTTGAGTGCAGTTATGTAACAAACAAAAATCTACATTTGTAAGTTACATTTTCATGATAAAGAGATTGCACTACAGTACTTGTACGAGATGAATTGAAAAATACTATTTCTTTTGTTTATCAGTTTTACAGTATAAATAGTTTTAATAAAAAATAATATAAAGTGAGCACTGTACACTTTGTATTCTGTGTTGTAATAGAAATCAATATATTTGAAAATTTGAAACAGCCAAAAATCTTTAATAAATTTCAATTGGTATTCTCTTGTTTAATAGTACGATGTGGGTGTGGAATGCGGGAGGGGGCTCAGGGCGGGGGGTTGGGGTGCAGGCTCTGGCCCAGCGCCACTTGCCTCGAGCGGCTCCGGGGTGGCAGCAGTGCGCAGCGGGGCTAAGGCAGGCTCCCTGCCTGCCCTGGCCCTACTCCCGGAAGTGGCCAGCATGTTTGGCAGTGGCTCCTGGGGGTGGGGTGGGGCAGACAGCTCTGCTACGCGCTGCCCTTGCCTGTGGAAATCACCCCCAAAGCTCCCATTGGCTGCAGTTCCCTATTCCTACTGTGGGGGGCAGTGCCTGCAGGCGAGGGCAGCACATGAAGCTCTCTGCCCTCCCCCAAGCCCTCTGCAGGGGTCACAGGGACGTGGTGCTGGTCGCTTCCAGGAGCGGCGCTAGGCCAGGGTAGGCAATCCCGCGGGCCAAATTGAAAGCCCTGACAGGCCAGATTCAGCCTGTGGGCTGTAGTTTGCCCTTCCCTGATCTAGACCATCCCTGACAGATGTTTGCCTAACCTGCTCTTAAAAATCTCCAGTAATAGAGATTCCACAATCTCCCTAAACAATTTATTCCAGTGCTTAACCACCCTGACAGTTGGGAAGCTTTTCCTAATTGCCCAACCATGCTAATGCTTTATCCATGTAAAAGACTGAACTATTACTTACTCTGCAGGGTAAATGTGATGGAGATGTTGTAAACAGCGTTTGAAAACCCCTGCTGTAGGGTAACTATTCGTTCTTTGAGTATGCATCAGTATGGATCCCACTGTAGGTGACGGGAAAGCAGTCTTCTCACTGGATGGTGGGAATGAGGAGTTTCAGCTTCATTAGTCAAATAATGAACGAAGCACTGATCTCCCAAATGTGGCATCTGATCCAGTTGCTAAGTCAGGGGCATGATGTTAGATTAAGGTCACTGGGTGGCTCCACTTTGCTGCCTTGCGGATCTCAGGTACTGTACACTCCTGAAGCAGGCTGAAAATGCTGTCTGTGCTCTGTCAGAGAAAGTCACAACATTCAGAGGGAGATATTCCCTAGCTATCTGATAAAATGGAAATAGGTGTGATCCATTTAGAGAATAGATGGCCTTGGTCAGATTATGGCTACAAAGAGGTGAGGAGACAAACTAAAAGGCTTGATCTTGTCAATGTAATAGAGTAAGGCTCTGGAGGCATGAAGTGTATATCGTTTCTTTTCCCCCCTGTGGAGATTTGGGAAGAAGGCAGAGAAAGATTGACTGGGTCAGGTGGAATTCTGCAACCACCTTATGGTGGAACTTGAAATGTGATCACAGCATAACTGTCTCTCTATGAAAGAATTTATAGAGAGCTCCAACCATGAGGGCTTGGAGTTCACTGACCCACCTTGCTAAGGTGACAGTAACCAGAAAGAACATTGCACAGGTACGATGGATACTGTCAAGTAAGAACTGAGAAGAATGAGCACAACTCGCCAATATTGCTGTGAGGTGGATCTTGGAAGCTGACCACTAGATCCACATTCTTCAAGGGCAGCAAGTAGTGAAGGATCCTCAGTATCAGTGCCACTTCTGGACATTGATTGTGTTGCACTGTCCGTACGAAAAACCTTTTCTATTTTGAGAAACAGGTCTTCCTTGTGGATGGCTTTTTGCTCTGGGAGACCTAACAAATTAATGAAATTCTTAGCAGTAGTGCTCAACCAACCACGATCCAATCTTTCAGTTGCAATGACTGCAGGTCTAGGTGCAGTATCTGACCACAATCCTGGAATATTATGTTCAGACAGGCTGGGAAATAGTTGAGAGGCCAAATCTGCAATAGGTCTGACAGATAACTATCCTCAACCAGTAAAACGGATTACTGTGGCCTTGGATGTCACCTTGGGGTCCAGGAGGAAGGGGAAGGGGGGGGGGGGGGAAATCTATGGAATTACATATAAAAAGAGGCCTGAGTACACTGTAGCAGGAATGCCTCTGGCAACGAACCCAGACTCATGCCTCCTCTGAAGCAAATCCTAGGTATCTGGTAGCAAAAAGGTCTATTGTGGGAATCCCCCGTTGACAGAATATTGGCCCTATGATGGACTTCTGCAGTGACCACCAGTGGTTGGGTTACTAAATGCCTGCTAAAGAAGTATGCCAGGCTGTTGCTGACTCCCAGAAGGCGCAGAGCCTATAGGGTATTCTATGTTGTTGACACCACATCAATAGCTTGATTGCTTCCTGGCAGAGGGGTGATGAACCAACTCATCCCTGCTTGTCTATGTAGCTCATTGCAGATGTATTGTCTGTCAATATCTTCACCATGGAATTCCGTAGGATGGGTAGGAGTGCTACACAAGCCAGTATCACGGGCCTGAGCTCCAGGAAGTTTATGTGGAGATTCAAGATGTCCTGGGATCAGGTGCCTTGCATCTGCAAGTGGTTCAGATGGGGTCCCCACCCAGTTCCTAATGCATCCATGAAGAATGTCACTGTCAGAGAGAGTACAGAGAATCAAATTTCCTTTCAGGCATTCTTGAAGTATAACCACCAACTAGGTTCTTGCTTGACTGAGACCGTGACCCTCTTCTTCAGCTGAGGTCCTGACACCACATGAAGTTATAGGAGCCACAGGTGAAGCTGGACAAATGGCATCATGTATATACACCAACATGTAGCCTAGTAGTCCTGGGATAAGTAAGTACCATCTTAACTGGACTTGCCTTTGGGTAATCTATTATCAACTGGACTGGAACACGTCCTCGGGGAGACAGACTTTTGCTAGTTGAGAGCTGATCATAGCCCCTGTGAACTATATCATCTGTAATGGGTTGAGATATTTTCTCTTAGTTCACAAGGAAACTTAGCTGGGTGAACAATGAGAGCACATACTCTAGGGCTGTTGCAGTCTCCTTCTGGGACTTGCCTCTGATCAGCCAATCATCTAAATACAGATAGACATGGATGCCCTGTCTCAATGTGCTGCTACCACCGTTAGACATTTCATGAAGACTCTTGGTGCTGTAAGGAGTCTGAATGGCAGTGTACTGGTATTGGTTAGACCCAATGTGAATCTGCTGTACTTCCTGTGATCAGGAAGCATGGGTACATGGAAGCATGGATCTGCAAGTTGAGAACCATGAGCCAGTCTTTAGCCTGAAGAGATGGAAAGATTGAGGCAAACGTTACCATCCACAACTTGAGATGGCATATATATTTGTTGAGTCCCCTCAGCTCTAGGAGAGGATGAAGCTCTCCCCCGCTCCCTTTCTTTTTGGGATAAAGAAAGTATGGGGAATAGAGGTATGTATGTCCTGGTGATGAGGAGAAGGAACAGATTTCTTGTGAGGGCAGCACTGAGATTATGGCACTCTCAGTACCAGGGTTTGAAGCTCGAATACTCAGAGTCTGCCAGGGGCAGCTGAGGTTGTGCCACCCTGTACAGGAGCATCCGACCATCAGAAATCAATTCAGATGGGTTGAGTTCCTTTTGTTGTAGTTTTGTACAGCTAGTAGAGAATTCTGAATAATTTCACTGTAACTAAAGAATAGCAGGTCAGATACTTATTAGGTTCTGTCTTGCTGCCATAGGCAGTAGGAGTGATCAAATGGAGGGTCGAGGGAGAATGCTTTTGAATGCGAATGAGGAGGCAGAAGGGATATGCGCTGTCCTGATGGATATAACCATCCAAAATACTATGATCTCACATGCATGTTGCACACGTGCACCTATAGTAGGATTCACACGGACATCACGCTTCCAAAACAAACAGTAAATTCCTACAGAAGCCCTCTCCAAAGCAGCAGAAACTTCCTGAAGTCCAGGCTGAGAGTCCACAGAAAACAACCGCAGCAAAAAGGTGGCCTTAACCTCTGAGGATAGGACAAGAAGCAATGGGCTTTAATTGCAGCAAGGGAGGTTTAGGTTGGACATTAGGAAAAACTTCTTAACTGTCAGGGTGGTTAAGCACTAATAAATTGCCTAGGCAGGTTGTCGAATCTCCATCATTAGAGATTTTTAAGAGCAGGTTAGACAAACACCTGTCAGGAATGGTCTAGATGAGTGGTCACCAACCAGTCCTAGAGAATTGCCCAGTCGATTGTGATCTCTAGCAGTGCAGTGTGGCTGCCACTGAGGCAGACTCCCTGCCTACCCCAGCCCCACGCCCACTCACGGAAGCGACCAGGGATCTCCCTCGGCGTGCTGCTCCTGCTTGCAAGCACCGCCCCCACAGCTCCCATTGGCCAGGAGAGCTGTAGGGGCAATGCTTGCAGAGAGGGGCAGCGCGCAGAGCCATGGGCCCCTCACCACCTCCCCCAGGGGCTGCAGGGGCGCATTGGACCCTTCCAGGAGCGGTGTGGGGCCAGGGTAGGCAGGGACCCTGCCTTAGCCTCACTGCGCCCACTGCTGACCGGGAGCCACCAGAAGTAAGTGCTGCGCAGTGAGAGGCCACACCCTAACCCTTATCCCTGTGCCCCCTCCTGGAGCCAGTACTCCATATCCCCTCCTGCACCCCAAACCCCACCCCGAGCCCCCTCCCAGACTAGCACCCCAAACCCCATCCTGCACCCCAACACTACGCTCCAGCCCTGACCCCCCCCAGAGCCTGCACCTCAACACTCTGCCCCAGCCCGGAGCCTCCTCCCAGAGCCCGCACCCTGCACCCCAACCCTGTGCCCCAGGCTCAGCCCAGAGTCCCCTCCCACACTGCAAATCCCTCGGCCCCAGCCCAGAGCCCGCACCCCCTCCCGAACCCCAACCCCCTGCCCCAGCCCAGTGAAAGGGAGTGAGGGTTGGGGGGAGCGAGCAATGGAGAGAGGGGGGAATGGAGTGAGCCGGACGGGGCTTTGGGGAAGGGGAAGGGCCTCGGGGAAGGGGTGGGGTAGATCCTGGGTTGCCCTTAGATTCAAAAAGTGATCTTGGGCGTAATAAGGTTGGAGACCCAGGGCTGCCCGACGGGGGGTGGGAGGGGGAGCAAGTGGGGCAATTTGCCGCAGGGGCCCCCCACGAGAGTTTTTGGGGCCCCTGGAGCGGGGTCCTTCACTCGCTCCAGGGGCCCCGGAAAACTCTCGCGGGGCCCGGGCCCCCTGAGTTTCTTCTGCTCCGGGTCTTCGGCGGCAGTTCGGCGGCAGGGGGGTCCTTCTGCTCCGGGACCCGCCGCCGAAGTGCCCTGAAGACCTGCGGTGGGGGTCCTTCCGGGCCGGGACCCGCCGCCGAAGTGCCGGGTCTTCGGTGGCAATTCAGCGGCAGGGGCCCCCTGCCGCCGAAGACCCCAGGTCCCCTGAATCCTCTGGGCGGCCCTGTGGAGACCACTGGTCTAGATAATACTTAGTCCTGCCATGAGTGCAGGGGACTGGACTAGACGACCTCTTGAGGTCCCTTCCAGTCCTATGATTCTTCCAACTAAAAGCACAGCCACTGAAATACAGCTTTCAACAAAAACTACAAAAATCCTTTGCTTTAAGAAGGGGGAAGGATGACAAAGGAGTAAATTCTACAAAGATTAGCTTAATTACTTTAATCTAATGAACAAACACTAAATTGTTTGAAGGTTTGTTGCAAGCAGATCAAAAAGAAAATACTGGTGGAATAACAAGGAAAAATACACAATCAGAAGAAAACTGAAGGAGACTTGAGTACATTAAAATACATCAGAACACTGAAAAAAGTCAGAAATGGCAACATCGCTAGCTTCAAGTCAAGTAGATGTTGCATACTCAGCTGGGATGGGCGAGAGTCAAAAGCAAGCCTTGTATATCCAGGGAAACCTGCCACCTTTCTGACTGGCTTTAATATAAAGGACGTGTGAGTAGAAACCTCATGCCAGATGGGGGACCCTGACCCATAAATCTCAAGCATCAGTGATTCCCACCTAAATTAGGTGGCCTTTTTAGAAAGATATACTGTATGAAAAACTTCTAAAGCCATTGAGGTTTGATTGGAAATATTTCCCTGTTAAAAACAAAACTGCTTTCCCAACTTGAACTTGACCTCATCAAGCTGTCATACAACCATAGCATGTGGTAGTGTCTTATAAGACTCAGGGCTTGTCTTCACTACCAGAGAAATCGACACTGCTGCAATCGATGCAGATGGTGTCAATATAATGGGCCTAGTGAAAACCCGCTAAATCGACAGCGGAGCGCTCTCCGGTCGACTCTGGTACTCCAGCTCCCCGAGAAGAGTAAGTAAGTCGACCGGAGAGCATCTCCTGTCAACACAGCACAGTGAAAACACTGGGATAAGTCAACCTAAACTACATCGACTCCAGCTACGTTATTCATGTAGCTGGAGTAGCTTAATTTAGGTCAGCTTACCCCAGTAGTGAAGACAAGCCCACAGTATCAGTCAGTGCAAGGATAGGAACTCTGAAGAAAATTCTGAGAGCTCTGACTGTGTGGGCCCCCCCCCCTTAGAAATGAGAGGATTAGATCCCATCATCCTGGCTAAATTCCGATTCTAGTAACTAATGCAGCCTACCATCATTTCTCCTGTAATTTCAGTTAAATTATTCATTTCCCAGGCTAATTAATACTATTGTGTAATATTACTGGCACTGTTAAACTGTGCTCTGTATTCCACCCCCAGTGGTGGATCCATTTCAGCAACACAGTACAGAGAGTCCTGTACTTAATCTATAAAGCAATTCCAGTTCTTCTGGATTGAAGGCACCATAAAGTATAATGTCTTATCTTACATAGACTTTAGTATCATCTCATTCTCCAGGGGACTGCACTAGTCAAAACCCAAGAGCCTAAGAAGAATCAGTAAGAAGTGGGATATTTTTTTAATTTTCCCCTGTAGGGATTAGAATATGACATATGAGGAGTTTTCTAGGAAAATCTACTTCACAAGTGTCATACTATTTCATTGTGGAAACAAGGAAGCTGAACAACACTTATGATTCAGTTTTCATGCAGACTACAGATAAAGGGTTCAAAACCCAAGCTTCTTAGTAAATGAATGCCAAATTATGGGTGACAATAGATACAAGTCAACTTCCACATTCTGGTTCATTTTACATAAAACACTTTTTCACTAGTAGAGCAGAAACAAAACTACGTAAGATATTATCAATGTCTAGCCTCAAACGAAAGTATTGAAAACAAACATCTACTTGCAACTAACCAACTCCAAGGCACAGTTACCTTTAAATGTCCACTTTTTTTTAATTCCATTACAAAAATGAAAAACAGGTTTTCTGTTCCCATTACTATTTGTAAAGGTCTTTTTAGCAAAGAAAAAAACCTGACTACACAAAGTACTTACAAATGCACATGTTAAACAAACAATTTCTCCCTCGTGTTTTTTTCATGGATAGTAATTTAGTTACAATAGATACAACATTTCCAAAGAGTCTGATTTTCAAGTTGACGGTGTCCCTTTAAGTACTAGGCAACAGCAATGATTAAATGATATTTAGTCTATCAAAAAACTTTTCCTTCTCAGATTTTAGAAATAAAAATTTTCTCATGCAATTTAACTGAACATTTTGTAGTTGAATGCAAGAATCTTAATTATAGCAATGGGATCCTTACCTGGCCTCTCAGACTGGATCTTTAAACAAAGCTGTTTTACGAAGTCCAAAGGTAGCTGAACAACTTCCTAAAACACAAAATTTTAATATTTTAAACAGACAGGTTCTTTTAAAAGGAAATATCTTCAAATAAAATTTTACATGGAAATACACAAAAATACATAAAATTTTGGATGGGTGTCAACGAAGTGGGTCAAAACGTTACATAAGTTCACTGCAGTTCAATTGATAACAAGCCATTTGTTTGGTTGAGAGTTTTGTTTGTTATTCAATCCTATAAAACAGTACAAGTTTCATCTTACCCTGAGTGTCTGAGGAGACCAGATAAGCAATACCATATCCTGGCATGAGACACAGAAAAAGCCCTTTGCCAGTTTGTCAGTTTCATGCAACTACAGGAACATTATGCATTTTCTGAAAGTAACAAATCAGTTTGTCTTTGTACTTATAAACTTATACTTATAAACTGGCAAAGTTCTTGTATTTAAGGATTTAGCACAGCAATCAAAGAGCGCCCAGGAACTTATAGATTGTAGTGTAACTAGATCTGATCTCCTCACTCATGGAAGCAACTCAGTTATCAAAGAATTGAAATAAGGAGGCAATGGATTACAAGTCTAAAAATATTAGGCTCTCCCAGGCTAAATTCATCAGCCAGAAAAAGAGCAAAAAGAAGCCAGACATTTTGAAGATTAACCATCCTTCCGTAGAAAAAGAGGGCAGAGATGGGTGAGGAAGAGACCCCTTCCTCCAACATGCCACACTGGGAAACAGGCTGGGCAGCCCATGCTTACAAAACAAGTTTGAAGTCAAAAACGATAGATTACAATAGATTAAGTAATGATGTATCACAGGTCGGGCAGGGTTCCATTCATAATTGCATTATCTCAATTATAATAAAAGAAAATTGCATCTCTGACCTTGTGCTAATAAGTATTAGACGGGTACTCTAATTCTCTTGCATGAATGGTTACAATCTGGAGTTTGTGTATCATCTCATAATATAATAGTATTCTCTTATTTTACTGAAATGATTGCATTAAAACCATTTGCACAGTCCACTTGAATTGTAATTCCACATAAAGTTTCAAATACAACATTTTCCCTAATTTGGCAGTTTAGATTTAGGGTTTACTACATTTGTGTCTCCTCTTCCACACCAAAAGAGACTGGGCTATATTAAAGGTAGACTTGAAGAGTGGGCAGAGTTTAATACTGTATTTTGGAATGTATTTATGTTATTAGTGTTCAGAAGTCAGCCCCCATTGTGGAGTTGATTTAGCTATATGTGGTATGAAAGAAGCCAACAGCTTTTAGTCCCTGTTGTGTCCTAGCAGTGTTAAATGTTTTAGCTTTTTGTTTTGTTGTTCAATAGATATATTCCAAATCTGCCTTTTTTAATTAAAGACAAGATTTTACTACAGTATAAAAAGTAAAACTAGTGCCCTATTTATACTGCAAGCTCCACTGAGCTTTTATTTTACAAAAATGAGTAGCTTACTCACAAGACAGAGCCAAGAAAACAGGTAGTTCTAGTTCCTTCTATGTTTATCTAAGGCATAAAGCTGCCAGTGGAACAATAATGATGTTTAAAGCCAATTTTTTCTAAAATTTATATCCATATAAACATAAAGTTGACAATGCCAATCTTTAGAGGCAATAACCCTTCTCTCCCACCCGCGCCGCTCCCCATGCCCTCCATACATGGAAATGATACCCAGGTGACTTAACTGAAGAATCAGGTCTTAAGTAATTTTATCATATCCTTTTCCATCTTGGTATTTTTATGGTTCCAGTCACTGTAGTATCTAAACACCTTGCAAAAGGTAATACATTTATCCTCATTATATCCTAGTAAAGTACAAAGTATCATCCGCATTTTACAGACCGTGAACTGAGGTGCAGCAAGATTAAGTGAATTGCTCAAGAACACTTAGTCTATAGCAAACTTACGAATTATCCCATATCTCCTGAATCTCAGAGTCAAGTATCTTAACCACAACACTATCCTACCTCACCTAAACTTTCCCCCCTACCATAAATACTCTTACACTGGAATTTATTCTAAGCAATTTCAGGGTTTTGTTTTGTTTTTTTAAATCAACTTACCAGAAAATGTTTTTACCTTCCTCTGCCCTCAAATATAGAATTTCCTGACAACAAAAATTGTGTCAGGGTCCAGAAAGGATATTATTTACCTATGTAACAGAACTCATAACCCTAGCAGGATAGAAATGGGAGCTTTCTCCCTTCAGAATTGGACATACAGCATTCACTTATAGCTCCAGAAGGTCACGAGAGACATTAAAATTGTGTCATTGTGTCTAGAAAGGCTATTTAATATTTTTTTAGAGATTTTAAATTGGTCCTTCTAAGCTTTGCATTTTCAGGCTCATGGTAACTAAGACTTTATATGCAGAACAAAAAAAGGGGTCCCAATAAAATAGTTAAGATGCAACCATTAAAATGTTTGTGAAATAGTTTCCTGTAATCTATATGACATTACATACAATAAAGCTACATTAAAATAATGTTATTTAGGTTGCAACGTCAAACACTCCAAAGTTAGGAAATGCCAGAATTAATGTTGCCTTAATTTGTCTCCTTTTTACATATGCACTACGATAGTCTTTAATTACATGATATTATGGTTCAGGGCGAGCTATGCCTTTGACCCTCTGACATTCCGGGATCCAATCCAGACTAGTGAGGGGTTGTGTCACCACCTGCCCTGCAACCCTGGGTGCCTCACAATGCTTTGCTGCTGTAGCTTCCACCTGTGCCGCTCACAAACAGCCTTCCAGCCTGCAGGTAACACCCTGAGTGGCTGTGTATAGCTGCCACCTTCCAGCCACACTCCAGTCACACATTAGCTTCCACCAACCTTGGTTACTACTTTCAGGGTGACCCCCAACATGCTCCCAGTCCCGGATTTTCCCCAAAAAGTGTGTTCCGCACTGTCCAGCCCTCTCCTGGGCAGTTAAGTTATTAGAGGTCCATAGCCCCTGTAAGGGGTCAATGTACAACAGTTTGCTACTTCAGCTAAAACCGTTCAGTTTAAACACAACACTGGATTAGTTTTGATTAAAGAATAAAATAAGTTTAACTACAAAGACAGATTTTAAGTGAGTACAAATATAAATCATTGAAGTCAGAAATGGTTACAAGAGAAAAGAAGATAAACTAGTAACTAAAGAAACCAGACTTGGTTCAAGGTAAAATTCTTACCACAGGTTCCCAGCAACACTGCTGACCAAATTTTTAAGTCAGGATCATCCCCCAAAGGACTATTTCCTTTGTCTTCTCAGGTGAAAGAGTGAGAGAGCATTCCTGGGGTGTTTTTACCCCTCTTGTTTATAGTCCAGTCACCCTCTGAAATGCATTTTCCTGAGAGTCACCCCTAGATAAAGTTCTTTCCAGCAGTGAGGATGGAGACATGGGCTCTTGAGGTGAAAGAGGTTCCAAGCTGCTGTTTGTTAAAATGCAAAGCCATCTGTTTCTGCCCTCCTTTGCTGCCAAAGAATGGCCACTTGAAAATGATTGCCAATCAACTTTCATGACATCTGGCTAAAAGTGTTGCCTTGTCCTTTGTCTTTGAGACACTGGTTTGCCTCCTCCCCAGATTTGTCTGATAAACACATTTCAGTCATAACTTCAGCGTATGTTCATAACTTTACATGTAATGTTGCTACATTAATTTTACCATGATATTATTGACCAGTGAGTTACTAGTTTTCAAATGATATATCACACAGCATAATTTGTACAAGATTATTACAATCGTGTTTAGGATGTGAACACAGGGGTGTACTCAGTCACCAATCCCTCACTCAATCACCCCACGGGTACCCTTTCCAAGGGACAGGCCTGTACTTCTCTTACAGTGGAATCCCTCTAATTCACCCCACTTTTAGACTACGTTGCAAGCTCACAGCACCCGTCCTCACCAGCCATGTCCTCAGCAGGCCCAGTTGGGTCATGGCCACCATGGTAGACTTCCCTTTAGCATTTGTGATCAGGATGAAAATGCAGTAACCAGTTTGCTCAAAACAAACCACCGTTTATTTAACCAAAGAGGGAAACAATTAAATAAAAATGCCTATACATGTTCTTACCAAAACCTATATCTTTCCTTGCAAGTCTAAGTAGGCCCCTCATGCCTCAGGCATTTGGACTGCCAGTGAGGCAGACTGCATCCCTGCCTCTCAGTTTGACCCAAAGGCAGTGCCCCCCACTTCACAAACAGACATTTTATGAGCATCAACAATTGAATTCAAGTCACAGTTTGGCTTCCTAGTAATGTGTAAAACCTCCCAGGACTGAGTTAACTCTTTGCCTCCAGTATAGCAGAAAGTATCATAGTAATCATACAGAAAGAGATACAGACTATTAGTTCAAGATACAGCTGTCGCCCACATTTTTCACATATGGTCATATACTATTTTTTCAACAGGACCCCTGTCTCATTTCAGTGAGCTGGATGTGCCACAGTCCCAGTAATTCATGACAGTATAAACAGTGAAAACAGGTAGCACCAGGTTGAATCTGGTACCATAAAAACTCATGGATGTAACTTCTATGCCATAAAAACCTATTGAAACAGAATGGGACTTCATTTTTAATGTAATTTTGGACATGAAGATATAGAGTATTCTAAACTCATGCTCATGTGCTTGAGGATGGTCAATTAATGCTATCCTTTCACAACTGAAATGGAAGATTTACATAGGTAAAAATATTTAATTCAACAACCAACATTCTAGAATGAGAGGTTTAATTTTCTTCACAAATCTCTCCTGTGTGTCTTACTCATGTCTGAGGGCATGTCTACACTACAAAATTAGGTCGAATTTATAGAAGCCGGTTTTATAGAAATCGGTTGTATACAGCTGATTGTGTGTGTCCCCACATAAAATGCTCTAAGTGCTCTAATCGGCAGACTGCGTCCACAGTACCGAGGCTAGCGTCGACTTCCGGAGCATTGCACTATGGGTAGCTATCCCACAGTTCCTGCAGTCTCCACCGCCCATTGGAATTCTGTGTTGAGATCCCAATGCCTGAATGATGCAAAACAGTGTCGCGGGGGGTTCTGGGTACATGTCGTCAGGCCCCACCCCCTCCGTCAGAGCACCAGCAGACAATAGATTCGCGCCTTTTTACCTGGGTTACCTGTGCAGACAACATACCACGGCAAGCATGGAGCCCGCTCAGATCAGCTGAGCTCACCGTCACCATATGTCATCTGGGTGCCGGCAGACGTGGTACTACACAGCAGCAGCAGCTAACTGCCTTTTGGCGGTAGACAGTGCAGCATGACTGGTAGCCGTGGGGCTGGCAGCCGTAGGGTTGCATTGCACCAGCCCCTTGCCTTTTGGTAGAAGATGGTATATTACGATTGGTATCCGTCGTCATCGTACTGCAGTGGCTGTCAATCATGGGCACCTGGGCAGACATGCAACTGTCTCGATGATGATGGCTATCAGTAGTAGTATGCTATTTTCTGCCAATCGCCCAGTATTTTCTGCTAAGCACCCAGAAGAGGCCGAGGGCGATCTGGGTGCTGGCAGACGTGGGGCGGGCAGACGTGGGGCTGCATTGCTACACAGCAGCAGCCCCTTGCCTGCCTTTTGGTAGAAGATGGTATATTACGACTGGTATCCGTCGTCATCGTACTGCAGTGGCGATCAGTCATGCTGCACCGTCGGCTGCCAGCTTAAGATGTAAAAAATAGATTTGTTCTGTATTCATTTGCTTCCCCTCCCTCCGTGAAATCAACGGCCTGCTAAACCCAGGGTTTTGAGTTTATTCTTTGGGGGGGGCCATTCTGTGTGACAGTTGTTTGTGTTTCTCCCTGATGCACAGCCACCTTTCTTGATTTTAATTCCCTGTACCTGTACGCCATGTCGTCACTCGGCCCTCCCTCCCTCCCTCCTTCCCCTGGTCCGTCAGATACTAGTTTCGCGCCTTTTTTCAGACCAGGCGCCATAGCTAGCACTGGGATCATGGAGCCCGCTCAGATCACCGCGGCAATTATGAGCACTATGAACACCACGCGCATTGTCCTGGAGTATATGCAGAGCCACGACATGCCAAAGCGAAACCCGGACCAGCCGAGGAGGCGATTGCAGCGCGGCGACGAGAGTGATGAGGAAATTGACATGGACATAGACCTCTCACAAGGCACAGGCCCCAGCAATGTGGAAATCATGGTGTTACTGAGGCAGGTTCATGCCGTGGAACGCCGATTCTGGGCACGGGAAACAAGCACAGACTGGTGGGACCGCATCGTGCTGCAGGTGTGGGACGATTCCCAGTGGCTGCGAAACTTTCGCATGCGTAAGGGCACTTTCATGAAACTTTGTGACTTGCTTTCCCCTGTCCTGAAGCGCCAGAATACCAGGATGAGAGCAGCCCTCACCAGTTGAGAAGCGAGTGGTGATAGCCCTGTGGAAGCTTGCAACGCCAGACAGCTACCGGTCAGTCGGGAATCAATTTGGAGTGGGCAAATCTACTGTGGGGGCTGCTGTGATCCAAGTTGCCAGGGCAATGAAAGACCTGGTTATATCAGACTCTGGGAAACGTGCAGGCCATAGTGGATGGCTTTGCTGCAATGGGATTCCCAAACTGTGGTGGGGCCATAGATGGAACCCATATCCCTATCTTGGCATCAATGCTGCTGCAAGCCCTGGTGGATCACAAGGGACGTTTCACCAACATCAACGTAGGATGGCCGGGAAAGGTACATGATGCTCACATCTTCAGGCACTCTGCTCTGTTTCGAAAGCTGGAGGAAGGGACTTTCTTCCCGGACCAGAAAGTAACCGCTGGGGATGTTGAAATGCCTATCATAATCCTTGGGGACCCAGCCTACCCCTTAATGCCATGGCTCATGAAGCCGTACACAGGCAGCCTGGACAGGAGTCAGGACCTGTTCAACTACAGACTGAGCAAGTGCCGAATGGTGGTGGAATGTGCATTTGGACATTTAAAAGCGCGCTGGCGCAGCTTACTGACTCGCTCAGACCTCAGCGAAAAGAATATCCCCATTGTTATTGCTGCTTGCTGTGCGCTCCACAATATCTGTGAGAGCAAGGGGGAGACATTTATGGCAGAGTGGGAGGTTGAGGCAAATCGCCTGGCAGCTGATTACGCGCAGCCAGACACCAGGGCGGTTAGAGGAGCACAGCAGGGCACGGTGCACATCAGAGAAGCTTTGAAAACGAGTTTTGTGACTGGCCAGGCTACGGTGTGAAACTTCTGTTTGTTTCTCTTTGATGAACCCTCCGCTCCCCCCACCCGGTTCACTATTTCCCTGTAAACCAACCACTCCACCCTCCCCTCCCCACTTCGAGCACCACTTACAGAGGCAATAAAGTCATTGTTACTTCACATTCATGCATTCTTTATTAATTCATCACACAACTAGGGGGGATAATTGCCAAGGTAGCCCGGGATGGGTGGGGGAGGAGGGAAGGAAAAGGACACACTGCATTTTAAAACTTTAACTCTTATTGAAGGCCAGCCTTCTGATGTTCTGGCAATCATCTGGGGTGGAATGACTGGGTGGCCGGAGGCCCCCCCACCGTGTTCTTGGGCGTCTGGATGAGGAGGCTATGGAACTTGGGGAAGAGGGCTGTTGGTTACACAGGGGCTGTAGCGGCGGTCTCTGCTCCTGCTGCCTTTCCTGCAGCTCAACCATACGCTGGAGCATATCAGTTTGATGCTCCAGCAGCCGGAGCATCGACTCTTGCCTTCTGTCTGCAAGCTGACGCCACCTATCATCTTCAGCCCGCAACTTGCTCTGTTCATCCCGCGATTCAGCCCGCCACCTCTCCTCTCGTTCATATTGCGCTTTTCTGTAGTCCGAGACTGACTGCCTCCACGCATTCTGCTGTGCTCTATCAGCGTGGGAGGACATCTGGAGCTCTGTGAACATATCGTCCCGCGTCCTCCATTTTCTCTTTCTAATGTTCACTAGCCGCTGTGAAGAAGAAACATTTGCAGCTGGTGGAGGAGAAGGGAGAGGTGGTTAAAAAAAGACACATTTTAGAGAACAATGGGTACACTCTTTCACATTAGATTTTGCTGTTCACATTACACAGCACATGTACTTTCGTTACAAGGTCGCATTTTTCCTCTTATAGTGAGGGCCTGCCGGTTTCGTGTGAGAGATCACTCACGCAGTGCCAGGCAACAGATTTCGGCTTGCAGGCAGCCATGGTAAGCCACAGTCTTTGGGCTTTTTTAACCTTCTTAACATGTGGGAATGGTTTCAAACAGCAGCACCCTCATTTCCCATATCAAGCATGAATTGGGTTGGCCATTTAAAATGGGTTTGCAATGTAAAAGGAGGGGCTGCGGTTTCCGGGTTAACATGCAGCACAAACCCAACTAACCCCCTCCCCTCCCACACCCAATTCTCTGGGATGATCACTTCACCCCTCCCCCCCCACCGCGTGACTAACGGCGGGGAACATTTCAGTTCAGCAGAGCAGGAACGGGCACCTCTGAATGTCCCCTTAATAAAATCGCCCCATTTCAACCAGGTGACCGTGAATGATATCACTCTCCTGAGGATAACAAAGAGCGATAAGGAATGGATGTTGTCTGCATGCTAGCAAACACCGGGACCATACGCTACAATGCTTTGTTATGCAATGATTCCAGACTACGTGCTACTGGCCTGGCGTGGTAAAGTGTCCTACCATGGCGGACGGGATAAGGCAGCCCTCCCCAGAAACCTTTTGCAAAGGCTTTGGGAGTACATGAAGGAGAGCTTTCTGAAGATGTCCCTGGAGGATTTCTGCTCCATCCCCATACACGTTAACAGACTTTTCCAGTAGCTGTACTGGCCGCGATTGCCAGGGCAAATTAATCATTCATCATTAAACACGCTTGCTTTTAAACCATGTGTAATATTTACAAAGGTATACTCACCAGAGGTCCCCTGTGTGCCCTCAGGGTCTTGGGTGAGTCCGGGGGTTACTGGTTCCAGGTCCAGGGTGACAAACATATCCTGGCTGTTGGGGAAACTGGTTTCTCCGCTTCCTTGCTGCTGTGAGCTATCTACATTACCTCCATCTTCATCTTCCTCGTATCCCGAACCCTCTTCCCTGTGTGTTTCTCCAGTGAGGGAGTCATAGCACACGGTTGGGGTAGTGGTGGCTGCACCCCCTAGAATGGCATGCAGCTCCGCGTAGAAGCGGCAAGTTTGCGGCTCTGCCCCGGACCTTCCGTTTGCTTCTCTGGCTTTGTGGTAGGCTTGCCGTAGCTCCTTAATTTTCACGTGGCACTGCTGTGCGTCCCTGTTATGGCCTCTGTCCTTCATGGCCTTGGAGACCTTTTCTAATATTTTTCCATTTCTTTTACTGCTACGGAGTTCAGCTAGCACTGATTCATCTCCCCATATGGCGAGCAGATCCCGTACCTCCCGTTCGGTCCATGATGGAGCTCTTTTGCGATCCTGGGACTTCATCACGGTTACCTGTGCTGATGAGCTCTGCGTGGTCACCTTTGCTCTTCACGCTGGGCAAACAGGAAATGAAATTCAAACGCTCGCGGGGCTTTTCCTGTCTACCTGGTCAGTGCATCTGAGTTGAAAGTGCTGTCCAGAGCGGTCACAATGAAGCACTGTGGGATAGCTCCCGGAGGCCAATAACGTCGAATTCTGTCCACACTACCCCAATTCCGATCTGCTAAGGCCGATTTTATCACTAATCCCCTCGTCGGAGGTGGAGTAAAGAAACCGGTTTAAAGGGCCCTTTAAGTCGAAAGAAAGGGCTTCGTCGTGTGAACGTGTCCAGGCTTAATTCGATTTAACGCTGCTAAAGTCGACCTAAACTTGTAGTGTAGACCAGGCCTGAGGTCTTAAGAAGCCACCTTGATCTGGCCCACCAGGAAACAAGAGCCCTCGTTGCCCTGTAATCCAGGGCAACCGCTATAACCAGATCTCTTCTCTCTCCCACCAAATCTGTGGCAAAACGGTACATAGCCACCTCAGATGGCTGAGTCTTCCACATATGAACCAATTTAGAGGCATGAAAGCTTTCATTCCCACCCCCACCAATACTTCCAAACTGATAATCTTCAATGGCTCAATCCATGGGGCAAAATCTAGTGATCTGATCACAATGTAGTGCAGAGCATGAGCTCTGGTCAAAGCTGTGCATCTTATATGGACAACATGCACAAAAAGGTCTGCATACCTTGCATCAAGCAAAATCACTTTACCTATACAACGTTTCTAAAAAGACTAACGGATAAGCACTTAAACTATGTAAGTTAAAGGATAAAATGATTACCCCATAATGAACATATTTCTCCCCAAAAAACTGTTTCATGACGTGTTTTCCGAAGTCTACTATGTTTTGCAGGTGGCGTAAGATTTCCTCTGGTGCCTGAAAAAGAAAGAATAGTACATGGTCATAAGTACTTTGTGAATGTATGCAGTAATAATAGTAATATACACCACTTGAAATATCCACTTGTCTTGGAAAATTTCCAAAAATTGGGGGCAAGTGCCATCAACTTCTGGAGATCCCAAAGCTATCACTGAAATTAAAGTAAGTTTCTAGCCCTTACGGTTGCAAATAGAAGTTTCCGAACATGGAGCAAGTGTAAGGCATTGCTGCATGGATTTAAGTCTGCAGACAAACTGCACAAGTGCCTGTGCCACTGCTCATAGCTTTGGTAAAAACTGCATATTGACATACACAGTACTATGATCAATTTCACTGCTCCTATCTGAAACCTTATAGGTAGCAGTAAAACTTTCAAGAATCAGATCCATTTCCCTCTACTTATGTGTACGAAATTTCTGAGCAAAAGCAGTAAAGGCAGATAATGAGAGGATTGAAAAAAAGGAGACAGGGAAAGAGTAGATTAGCCAAGACCACTCTCTATTGTCACTGCCACCCTTGCAGCAGCCAGGAGGATCTATGTGGGTTAAACAGGGAGATTATATTCCTTCCTACCTGCAGACAGAGGGGTTGAGAGTGAGAGCAGCCTTTAATTTCACCTGACTTTTACCTAGTTGTTGCCCTAGACAACGTATCCCCTTGTCGTCGTTTAGTCTTCTGTGGGTTTTAAACCCTATGTATAAGAGGGTGGGCATAAACTGATGAGGAACTATCTGAGTGGCTGTGAGTAAGGACGGGGGAGAAAAGGGGATTTTTACACTGACCTGGAAGAGAGAGGAGTGAAAAATCTGAGGGACAACAGCAAATAGAAGGTAGAGAACACATGGTAAGGAACATAAGAGAAAAGGATAAAAGGGACTATACATCAGAGAGAGAAGAAAACAGATACAGAAATGTATCAAATCTGAAACATTAACAACGTTATGATTAGATTTATTACATAAACAGTGCACAGCTGTGTATTTTTATTTATTTATTTTTTTAACTGAAGGGTGCATAACTGTTAGGGCTGTAGTGATACAGGTATTTTTCAATTAGGTCTGGTAAACTTAGTTATCAGGCCAATAAGTGGGGTAAGTTATTTAACTGATTAATCAGATACTGTAGCTGGTGCATTTCTTTAATGCAATGTGAAGTGTGAATTAACATTTCATCTATAATATGTTTAATTTTATAATCTCAAAACTGTCTGAGGATCCTAATTTTGGGAGAGCTTTCAGCACTTCTGAAGCAAAAACTAGAAGGCTTTTACCTGTGTACAGTTCTACAGATGACACAAACTTTACAATTGAATGCTGCTTACTTAGTTAGTTTAGTTTTTCCACAATGAAACTTCTTAACCAATAAATATAGGGTTACCATATTCAAACATTTAAAAAAGAGGACACTCCACGGGGCCCCGGTCCTGCCCCCGGCCCTGCCCCAACTCCGCCCCTTCCCCGGCCCCGGCCCCGGCCCCGCCCCAACCCCACCCCTTCTCCGCCCCCATTCCAACCCCTTCCCCAAAGTCCCTGCCCCAACTCTGCCCCCTCCTCTGAGCACCCCACATTCCCCCTCCTCCCTCCCGCTCTGATCTTGGTTGGGGGTTGCTAAGTGCTTCCCTGCTCCCCACTCGCCCCGCAGCCCCTGCAGCCTCTATGCCCTTGCCTGCCCTGCTCCTCCTCACCCTGCAGCCTCTGCACCCCCCCGCCCCTGCAGCCTCTGTGCCCCCTGCTCCCCACTCGCCCTGCAGCCTCTGCCCCCCCCGCCCCTGCTTCCTCTGTGCCCCCTGCTTCCCACTCGCCCTGCAGCCTCTGCACCCCCCCGCCCCTGCAGCCTCTGTGCCCCCTGCTTCCCACTCGCCCTGCAGCCTCTGCACCCCCTGCCTGCCCTGCCCCTGCAGCCTCTGTGCCCCCTGCTCCCCACTCGCCCTGCAGCCTCTACACGCCCCCCCCCCGCCTGCCCTGCTCCCCCGCTCACCCGGCAGAGGGAGAAATGCAGACTCCACGTGTACTTAAACACAGCCGCGCTGCTCTGTGGGGGGAGGAGGGAGCGGGGGAGGGGGAGGGACTCTGGCTGCTGGAGGCCCTAGTGGCTGCGAGCGACTTTCAATCAGGCCAGGCGTCCAATCAGCTGCGCCGCACTCCGCAGGAGGGGAAATCCCGGACATTTCTACTTCATTAGAAATCCCCCCCGGATGGCCATTTAAGGCTGAAAAAGCCGGACATATCCGGGGAAATCCGGACGGATGGTAACCCTAAATAAATAACTTATATGGACTACACAAATATGAGGCCTCATCTACACTACCTTTTGCCAACAACACAAATACACTACAAAGCTGCTTTTGGCAGCAAAATAAAACCACCTCGACAAGAGGCACAGAGCTTTTCGCAGCAAAGTTAAAGCATCAGTGTAGACACTGTCATTTGTTATGTCGCCATAACTGGCCTCCCCCAGTGTCCCACAATCCCCACTGCGACCACTCTGCTCACTGTTTTGAACTCAGCTGCCCTGCACCTAGCTAGGCAGGCATGTACCCCTCCCCTTTCAAAACTCCTGGAAGCTTTGACATTCCTCAGCATGGAGAGCTCACAGAGCTGCTGAGGATGCTGCTCCCAGTATCCGTGGAGGCTGTGGGAGAACTCTAAGGGAATCACAGAACCATTAATGTGGAAACCTTCTCTCCCCAGCACTAGGAACACAGCAGCAGGCAGAGTGGGCTGCTGCTGCGGGGGGGGGGGGGGGGGGGGGGGGGGGGAGGCGGGGGAAGGTGAGGGGGACTGCTGTGCTGTAGCAGAGTTGGAGGCTGATGTGGACAGTGGGGAGTACAGTGTTCCCTCTAATTTTTCCCAACCATGTGCATGCGGAATGAATTTTGCACATAACAAAATTAATGTGGTGGAGGTAGGGCTGAGGGTTTGGAGTGCAGGAGGGAGCTCAGGGCTGGGGGTGTGGGCTCTGGGGTGGAGCCAGGGATGAGGGGCTCAGGGCTGGGGCAGAGGGTTAGGGTGCAGGGGGTGAGTGCTCCAGCTGGGGGTGCGGGGGGGCTCTGGGGTGGGGTGGGGATAAGGGATTTGAGGTGCAAGAGGGTGCTCTGGGGCTACAGCGGGGAGAGACAACTCTCCCCAGCGCTCTCTCCCAGCAGCAGCACCTGGGCTGGCGGGGAAAGGTGCCTCTCCCTGCCGCAGGAGCTCTGGAGCTGCAGAATAGGCGCCCCTCCCCCAGCCCCAGCAGGATAGGCGTCTCTCTGGGGCTGGGCCCGATCCGGCCACTGCAGGTCTGGGCTGCAGGCTGAGTTGGGGACCGGGGAAGGGGCACCCCTCCTCCGGCCATGGCAGATCCCCGCCCAGACGGGTTCCCTGTGCATCTGTGCAGCGCTAAATAGGCTGCTGCACAGCTTACAGGGAACTGGGAGGGAAGGAGCGTGGGGGGGGGGGGGGGGGGGAAGAAGATGACCCCTTTCCTTGCCTCAGAATTGGTTGCTCAGGCTGCTGTCTGAACTTTGAGAGACAGCATACCGACACACACTCCCCCAACACACACTGTTTCTGTCTCCCCCACACATACACAGTGCCTGTCACACACTCCCCCCTCCCCCACCCACACTTCCCCACCCACTTCAGTTGAAAAGTGGCTGGCGATCTAGTAGGATGCCCATAGAACGATAGGCTTGAGAAACCTGCATCATGTGACACTGTACCTGCCCCAAGAGGCATTGCAAACCCTTCCCAAAACACCCTGTGGCCAGTGGCACAGCGGGGTAGCTACCCACAGTGTACTGCTCTGTGTCAATTCTAGAGCTGCTAATGTGGATGTGCTCTGCCGACACAAGGAGCATAATGTGGACATCAACAGAGGTTTAATTAAGGTGCTTTAATTAAAGCGGCATAACTTTCATCGACAAAACTCTGTAGTGTAGACACTGCCTGAGTTTACTTATCTGTAGTAGCTCAGTCTGATTTCCAGTAACCAAAAAGGATTACCAATATGAAAAAAGATTATATAATAGACTATTACATAACCAGTAGGAAGAGAAAGACGCAGAAGTGTTCAGGTGACATTTTTGTCATTCTAGACAAATTAAGATTTGTCTTATTTAATTAACTCAAGTATCATTACCCCTTTGCATTTTCTTTTTCCAACTGTGAGGCTGGCTCTCCCTTAGGTTATTTTGTGGAGGCTCAAGTGAGCCTGGGGAAAGTTTAAGGAAAGGAATATTCTCTGTTTTGCTTGAAAATGTACCAAAACCAGAAGCCAATATTGAATATTCAGTACTAAACAATGACCTCTCAATAGATAATTGATTTCTTGTTTCTTGACTCATGAACAAACAACAACAAAAGTTGGTCAGCAGGCAACAAATCTCAGCAGGATACCTCCCCACCTGTGTAAGAATACCCTTTGTTACAGCACCCTCTTTTTAAAATATTTTGCATTAGGAGAGGCCATATTTCTGTGCTTAAAGGTTTATGACAGATGATACCTACAAAGCAATCCTCCATTGCAGACAAATGACCTAGAAGGCCTTTTCTGTCTCTTAACTTTCATGGCTGTCAAATTACTGGGCTTCTAAAATCATGGTTTTTCAGCTGGGTACACAGCTTTGGTCTTCAAGCTGATAAACTCCTCCAGGGTCAAACATTAAGTCTTCAGTTCTGTTCCAAGAAAAACTAGTCATTTCTAAATATGAAAAGGATGTCATAACATTAAAATTATATAATATTCTATTTAAAATACAAAAAGGATTTTCAAACTACAGTCTGACAATCACTGTTCCTGCCAGCCAAAATATGGAATGCTGAAACCAGCTAAAACCAGCTCCACTTCAGAACTCAATTCCATAACATGCTACAGCAGTGTTTGCACAGATGATGCACACAATCACTCCTGCTGCCATAGTATTCACTGAAATACCAAAGCACATTTCAAATATCTGGTACATACTCTGTTCATCAGTATGCAATTTACTAGTAACAATTATGAAAAGGAGGGGAAAAGAACAAGTCTATAAGCTGATGGGACAACTCTGAATTGAAGTTTTGCAGATGCCCCTGTTACCTGTCAGCTCTGTGTATCCAGCCTATCTGACTCACGAAAGATTCCCCACCCCACCCCCCCGCCTCTGCTTGAACCAAAACCAATCAGAAGAAAAACTTATAAAAAGCAATGAAAAGGCAGTGGGAGACGCACCTAAACCCCTCCCGACAAGGGTGACAGGATTAAGGCAACTCCCCTAGCCTCATCTGCATCAAAGATGGGACAGGGAGGCATCTCCTTTAGCATACAGAATGGAAAACAGAGATTCCAAGGCAAGAACCGCACTGAACTCTGGGACCAGAGAAGCAGGGAAGCACTGCAGGATGGGGGGATCTCTGCTCCAGATGTTAACTACTGAGCTGGGTGTATGCAGGCATGATCAGACCAATTCTAGTAATAAATCCTTTATTGGTGTCCAAAATACTGAAGCTGCCTAACTGCATTGTGAGCTCCCTGGAAAGAACACCGCCTACAGCCAGGAATAAGCAGTTCTATTGTCTAGCCCAGTTGTCCTCAATGTGGTGCCCGTGGGCGCCCTGGCGCCCGCCGGGGCATTTACATGCGCCTGCCTAGTGCCCAGCAGGGGAAAGAAGCCACGGCCCCATGCCCACCGGGGACAGAGAACTCCGGGACTGCAGGCGCCGGTGTTCTCAGTCCCAGGCAGGCGCGGTGCCGTGGCTTAAGCCGGAGAGAACTGGGGGGGGAGGGCGGGCGGGCGCGCGGCGGGGAAGGGGTGGGGGAAGAGAGCCCAGGGCTGGGGTGGGGGGCAGCCAAAACCTTTTTTTGCTTGGGGCGGTAAAAAACCTGGAGCCAGCCCTGCCCCGGCAGGCGCAGGGCCTGCCTAGTGCCTAGCAGGGGAGAGAAGCCGGGGCCCCACGCCTGCTGGGGACAGAGTACTCCGGGACTGTGGGCACCGATGTTCTTTGTCCTCACGGCTTCTCTCCGGCTTCTCTCTTCTCTCTGGACTCATAGTATTTAAAGGGTGCCTTCTGAAAACCGGTCACCGGCCCTCCACGAGGCCCAGGCACAGAAGACATCAAAGTACACCCCGCTGGCCAAGACCCTGAGAGCCCAGGGCTTCAAGGTCCAGATACACGCCCTGATCGTGAGAGCCCTGGGCTCCTGGGACCCCCACAACGAGCCAGTTCTGAGAGCGTGCGGAGTTGGTCGACGCTACGCCCGGCTCATGAGACAGCTCATGGTGTCCAACACCATCAGGTGGTCCAGAGACATTTATACGGAACACATCACAGGACACCGTCAATACCACACTGAGTAACCAAGACCACCGACCAGGGAAACAACCCACTTCCTTCCCTGACAGACCAAGGGTACCCCACCCATGTACTTATCTGCTACACCGATACTGACTTGGACTCCTTATTCATTCCATGGGTGGCATACCTGAGCCCACTTATCCACTGACAATTTAAAAACTCTTGCACCCCAATCTGGGTCTATGCAGGTTATGCGATATGTATGTATCTTTACATCCTTGCAAACGATACCTGTAACCCCCCCCATAACCCAAGCCTGACCCCAGATGTACAGTACCTTGCCTCTTAACTCGTGTCTATTTCATTTTAAACATTCACTTTAATAAAAATTTTAAATCTGTTCTTACCATTAAATATGATGTTTTTCGTAT
This sequence comes from Chrysemys picta bellii, assembly GCF_011386835.1. Lineage (NCBI taxonomy): Eukaryota > Metazoa > Chordata > Testudines > Emydidae > Chrysemys > Chrysemys picta. The sequence goes on from NC_088797.1 coordinate 42,636,103, forward strand.
TATTTAATGTACAAATACAAAATAAGCCTTGAAAAATTATTGGCGCCCACCACGCTCTTCTGAAAACATGAATGTGTTACTAGACACAAAAAGGTTGGGGACCACTGGTCTAGCCTGAACAAAACAACTTTGGTATACTCCCTTGAGCCATCATTTTACCCATAAACAAATCTAGTATTCTCCCTTTAACCATTGTTGTTTCCCTACAAAATCCCCTACCCAGGCTCAAGTAAGGGTTCTGATCCCTGGATCCAAAATCTGCATCAGTTCCATTGGGACTTCATCTTCTCCTGACTGATGGTGCTGGGGCTCTGCTTGTCTCCAGCACTCCGGACCCTCAGATACCACCACCCAGCTGGGACCCCTGATCGATTCAAGCTTCACGGAGTGGTGAGAAACCCAACTCTCTCTCTCTTTTTTTTCCTACTCTAGGTATAGCTTTGTAACCTTAACTTGTGTGATCAGATATAGTTTTCTAAACCTGACTTTTATAATCAAATTTAAGCTAGATTTAATATTTTAATTGTTTTGTTTGGCTCTCCTTGTATGGTTATTACCAGGCAATAAATAACTTTTATGGTTAAGATGATTGCTTCCTTCCCTCTCTCTCTTTTGTGTTTTTGGCTTCCACATTGGCTCTGCAGCAACGCTCCTCTTACCTAAGCTAAAGGTCCCTGTAGCACCCAAAAATCTTGTGGGGTTTGCTCATCAAGTGAGTTACTACCAGTACAATGGTAACATGAAAGTGTGGCTCGACCCAGCCTGTTGAGTCCAGAGTCATATAAGGGGTCAGCTTGGGAGTGCTGATTGACCCGGTTCGCTCAGATGGGTGTGTGAGTGTGAGAGAGAGAGAGAGAGAGAGATAGTTTCTGGGGTGGGAGAAACGCAGCCCTGGGGGACCTAGGTCCTGCAAGATAGCTCCACTGGGAGAGAACCTGCAGAAGGAAGAAGTAGAACTCCGTATGAAAATGCAAGTGACACAAGCAGCACATTGATAGAATTACAGAACCCTGTGGGGTTTGTTCATCAAGTGGGTTACTACCAGTACAATTGAAACATGAAACTGCGGCTCGACCCAGCCTGCTGAGTACAGGGGCATAGGAGGGTGGCAGCATGAAAGTGCGGCTCAAAGAGTAACTTTAGTAAATAAGTGTACCCCAAAGTAATAGGCAAAACTGGTAACACCCTTCAAAAAAAACTGAAGCCTGTGATGATTACTCAGACTAGGCCCTCAGGAGTAACTGCTACGATAGAATGACATCCAGGTCATGATTATGAACTGGGACATTAAAACTTGACAATATACATGGATATTACTGTGATGGAAGCTATACAAGAGCCTGGATAATAAAAAGACAGATACTAGAACTCCATTCCCCTTTGCTTTCGCTACATAGAAAAACAGTATTTGTAGAAGTGTTATCCACTGTATGAAATGTAAATATATACATCTAGGAACAAAGGATGTAGGCCATATTTAGAGGATGAGATACTCTATCCTGGAAAGCAGTGACTGAAAAAAAACTCAGGGGTCATAGTGGATAATCCACTAAACATGGGTTCCCAGTGTGATGCTGTGACCAAAAGGACTAATCACTATGTGATCCTTGGATGTTGTGGAATATGTTAAGTAATGTGTTCAGTTAGTATTATTTTATGTACAGGATTTGTAGGGGAAGTAAACTGTGGGTGGACATGATAATAATGTAACGTCTGAAGACTTTGTTAAAGGCCTTGTGGCTGGTAAGTCGGTCCAAATTCCAGTAGTTGGGGGAGGACCATTGGAAGGCAGAGTTGAGATTTGCTGGCTAGTGATGGGCTATGCTGGGACCTGGCTGCAGATGCCAGGAACGGACTGTCAAGGCACCAGATATTAATTCACTGGGGAATATAAATGCCACCTTTCCAGGGCCTAGACTACAGATGAACAGTAACTTAGTTAATTTGTGGGTTTACTTGTAATTAATGGAATTTGCTAATCAAGTCTTGAGTGAAGCTTTGATGACTGGGTATTCCTGCAGTGGCCTTAGAAGAGCACCTACCATCGTTTTAGTGAGTACTCTGATCCTGAGGGCAGGGAATAAAGGAGCAGTGAGGGATGACACACAGGTAAAATTTCCAAGTGCAAAGCATGGTGATGACAACAGTTACCCGAGCCTGGAGAGTGTAAGAAGCCCAAGGTTATAACAGATGAATATAGAGGGGAATCTTGAGTGAGGAGGTTATATTACCTCTGGATTTGGCACTAGTGCAGGGGTGGGCAAACTTTTTGGCCTGAGGGCCATATTGGCTTTCAGAAATTGTATGAAGGGCCAGTTAGGGGAGGGGTGTGAGCCCCCCCCCCCCCATTTTCCCCTCTGCTTCTCGCCCCAACGGCCCCCCCCCGGGACTCCTGTTCCATCCAACCCACACTGTTCCCTGACAGCCCCCCAGGGACCCCTGCCCCATCCCTGACTGCCCCCGGAACCCCTGCCCCGGACTGCCCCTCCATGCCCCATCCAACCCCCCCCTTCCTGACTGGCCCCCTGGGACCCCTGTCCTCATTCAACCCCCCTGCTCCCCACCCTCTGAGTGCCCTGCCCCCATCCACCCCCCCCCCCCCAAACTCCCCTGCCCTCTATCTAAACACACACACATGGCTGCTCTCTGCTCCCTTACCGCGCTGCCTGGAGCACCAGTGGCTGGCGGCGCTACAGCCAAGCTGCACAGCACAGAGCACGGGGTCAGGCCGGGCTCTGCAGCTGCGCTGCCCCAGGAGCTCGCAGCCCACCGCCCAGAGCATTGCGCCGGCGGCAGGGCGCGCTGAGGCTGCGGGGGAGGGAGAACACCAGGGAAGGGGCCGGGGGGCTAGCCTCCTGGGGCAGGAGCTCAGGGGCCAGGCAGGAGGGGCCCGCAGGCCGTAGTTTGCCCACCTCTGCACTAGTGTGATCAGAACAGGACACAGTATTCCAGTAGTGATGTCCACAATACAAGAGGAATGTTGATAAATTGAGAAGGGTTTAGATAAGAACCACAAGAATGACTGATGAACTGGAAAACATGCCTTATAGTGATGGAGCTCCTTGAGTCTGTTTAGTTTAACAAAGAGAAAGTTAAGGAGTGACTTGATCACAGTCTGTAAGTACCTACATTGGAATCCAAAGTTTGATAGTAGGCTCTTCAACCTACCAGAGTTAGAACAAGACCCAATGCCTGGAAGACAAACTCAGAAGATAAATAAAGCACAAATTTTCAACAGGGAGAGTAATTAACCATTGAAACAACTTGCCAAGAATTATGGTGGATTCTCCATTACTGGCCTTTTAAAATTAAGATTTGGATTTTTTTTCTGAAAGATATTCTCTAGTTCATCCACAGCTATTGGACAAACAGGAATTAATCCAGGGAAGTCCTATGGTCTGTGTTATACAAGAAATTAGACTATATGAACACAATCGTTCACACCCCTACTCACAGGCCTTGTAATCTATGAATCGATGAACTTGCACAGTAATTTAAAAGTAATGGTGATTAAGTTGTTTCCTAGTCTTTTGTGATTTTCCACGCTGTCACCTTGACTCATAGTAACCTGAAGTCATAGAATACTAAGGGAGTGGTGTTACTATTTCACAAGACTCCAAGCTAATATGCAAGTTTTTCAACAAGGGGTAGTGGAGTAAATTTTACTTTTAACTGATGGTTGTTAGGATTGCTGAACTGGACATCATAGAACTGGAAATTGAAGTTACAAACATGCCAAACTATAAACAACTCCAACAGATTCTATGTGAGGGGTTTACTCTCTCAAACTACAGAGAGTAGGTTTCAACTTACATTTTACTAAGCTTGACAACATCTCAAGCACATTCAGATGCATGAAGAATTTTTGCAATGAGTTTGAGTCAATGAACTACCCATGACAAAGTTATTTCCGATGTCCACTAGTTTAAGAATTAATCATTCTACTAACTTTATGAAAAAACCTTCCCTTACAAAAACAGATATGGAGAAGGATATAATGCAATTCATTTAGTATAAGCAGTAGTCTTAAATAAGAGTGAGAGGAGTTAAGAAGTAGGACTGTTCGGGGTGTGCAGAGGAGAAGGGGTGAGGTAAAAGCAGTGTATGGTCTCCATGTGAATTTTAAAGCAGCAAATAAACTTTCTGCCAACACTGCTCGTTTGAATATAAAGAACCAATGAAAGGGAGCTGCTGACAAGAGTATTGTCTGACTAACCAAAAACAAACAATGGAAAAAGGATAGAAAATGAAAGAAAGTTAGTTTTCCATTTAAGTAATTAGTAGGACAACATCAGCAATTTTAAGAGGATACCTTTTATGTTTTTTCTTTAAATGTAATATTTGTAAGGTTGAGTGCTGAATCCCTCCAACAGGAGGGTCACTCAAAATAAAGATTAAAAACATGAGCTTCTTGGCTATTTGGCCAGTCTTCACATAATCCAATAGAGTTTTTTTGTTGGTTTGTTTTAATATCTGCATATTACCATCAGCTGCAGGGCTATTTGTATTATGCAAATTACCCCCTTATTGATTAGAAACAAAGCAGTGTACTGAGTATTGTGAGATAGATTGGCTAAGCATAGAAGAAGAATGCTGTCCCAAACAGTCGGCCATAGCGATCGTTTGCCATTTGGTACATTCCTGTTCAACCACGAAAGCTTGACAGCCTGAAAGTCCAACATCAGAATAGACTTTATGAACCAGTGTAATAGGGAATCTGCCTCTGGGCCGTCTCGATCCCTCGGTTGGTGGGATTTTATCCCGAACATTATAAGCCACCCGGAGAATGGCGTTCGCTGGAACGTCTTGCAGCATCCTTGCAACATGTCCAAAAAGCGTAAGGTGCCACCTGCGGACAGTGGCCCCAGTAGTCTGTAAACCCAAACAACCATAAACATCCACATTACAGATGAAGTCATTCCACTTTATGTCCAATATACAACGTTGACATTTTGTGTGGAAAACCTTCAGTTTTGTCCAGTATGCGTGGCGTGGTGTCCATGTTTCACACCCGTACAACAGTATGGGAAGGGTACAGCTCGAATAAATCCTGAACTTGGTTGTCATACTGAGATTATGTTGATTCCATATCCATTGTAAATGGCCCGTGGCAGACATTGCAATGCCAATCCGATAGAGAACCTCCATGTGAGAATTGGAGAAGCTGGTAAGTATAGAACCCAGATAGCAAAAGCTGGAAACTGATTCAGCGGTTTTATTGTTCAAAGTGATTGGAGTCACAGGTGGACCTCGGTCCTAGAGTTTGCAGTTTTGTCTTTGACCATGAAACATGAGACCATTCTTTGCTAACTCCCCCTCCATATGCTGGAGTGCCTCATGAAACCTGTCAGGGCTCTGTACTAAAAGAACAATGTCATCAGCGTAATCAAGGGCTGTGAGTGAGAGATCACTGATCTCAATGCCTATGGACTTGATGGAATGCTGCATTATGAAATCCATTGCCCGACCAAAAAAAAAAAAAAAAGTGCAGGGGCCAAAACGCAACCCTGCCTAACACCAGATCCTGATTTAAAAGGCACTGACATCCGGTTCATCCAACAAACACGGGCAGTGGTTCCATTATGCAGCTCTCTAATCAAGTCCAGCAGAGGGGTAGGGACACCTATGCCCTTTAAGACCTTCCATAACGTGACACGGTCTATTGTATCAAATGCAGCCTTAAGATCAACATACACTACATGCAGGGGCTTCCTGAACTCGCGATGCATCTCCGACAACAAGCAAAGGGCCAAAATGGCATCTAATGTGGACCTGTTCCTCGTAGAGCCTGACTGTTGGGGATGACACTTTCCATGTAGCAAAGGCTCCAGGTGTGCCAGCAAAACATGCACAAACACCTTCCCTGGAACGGAAAGCAAGGTGATCTGCCTGTAGCTCTTACATTCACTGCACAGTCCCTTGCCCTTGTAGAATGAGATCACAATACCGTCCTTCCAGGCAGTAGGCAGGGTTCCAGTTCTGGCCATCTTTCGTCTGGAGTGGTGAAGTGATTCTGCTACAGGATCAATAGCACATTTTAGCAGCTCTGAGGGGATGCCATCAGCAGTGGCTGCGCGTCCATTTTACAGTTTAGAGATGGCATACTTCACTTCATTCGATGTTGGTGCACCAGTACAAATGTCTGGATCCAGAACCATCTCATCTCCCAAGAGATTGAGACGCCATCCTAGAAGCGCTTAAGACAAGCACCATGGTAAACCAAAAAGAAGAGGACTGTCACTAGGTAGCTCCGTTGAGACTGCAAGACCTGATGTTTTTCTCTGAATAATGCAGACAGCATATAACCACAACATAATGGCCGAAAAGTATACCAAGGTCAACTAAACTATCCCATTATACTTCTCCAAGGAGTGGGGAAGGAACAAACTAGCCTCTTTGAATCAGGGAAGTGAAATAAATTTTACCTTTTAAAGTATTCTGTACCTAAAAATCAGATGAAACAACTGCAAACATATTGATAATCAAGTGGAATTTAGTGAAGGGTACTTGTATGAAAAACAGAGCAGGAAAATCAGTTTAACTTTTGATGGCTTAGATACAAGACAGTAATGTACAAAATTGGTCCTACAACAAAAGATGTAGGCTCCTTTATAAGACCAATAGGGACAAAGACTTAGCTCTGTCCAGTAATTAGAAACAGAACATTTATTGACAGGGCCACAAGTGAACATGATGCGCAGCTTCATGCTCACTTCAGTCATTAGAAAATTCTGAAAGTCAAATTTTTGCACAACTTTCCACTACATTCTATAGAAAAAATAGCTTTTGGAGTTTCCAGTATTAAGCAGGCCAGGTCCCAATCACTGTAGCAGATAATTTTGCTCTGTTTCTTTTAACATAAGAGTATATTGTTTTCAGAGCTAGCCAAATATCAGAGGTTATCGAGTTACTAGACACATATAATAGTGACGTATGTCAGTGTCAGTTGTTGCCTATTTATTATATCGTTAGCATGGCACATCTTAAGTAGGGCCTCTGATACTTAGGAAGCAATATAGTTAAGGAGTGTGGAAAACTGGTAAACTTCTGATGTATTTTTATGAAAGAATATGCATGACTCAGTTTCCCCTGTCACCTTGTATTGTTATTTGCCAAGGATTCATGGGGTTGACTTCTTTATCTTCCAGCAGATGTGACAGATGAGAGACATCAGAAGCATGGAAACTTTCAAAGACTATTATATTGAGATGTGCCAGTCGCTATGGGTACATAAGATAATCATAGATTTTTGTATCAAGGCACGTTTTTGTTCCTGGCTCACTATGTGTTTCCCCTGTGGAATCTGAAATCACTTGGAGGTAACTAATGCAAATCCAGATAGGTGAACAATTCTGTAGACATACTACCCCCCTGGGGGAAACTGCATATACTGATTTTAACTGGGCTCAGGAGGACCAGTAAACAAATAACTAGAAACTGTATAAAGGGTCAGCCTGAGCTGACTCAGAGTGACTAACTCTGGAACAAGGAACAGAGACCTACACCTCTACCACAATATAACGCTGTCCTTGGGAGCCAAAAAAATCTTACCGCGTTATAGGTGAAACCGCGTTAGATTGAACTTGCTTTGATCCATCGGAGTACGCAGCCCCGCCCCCCCGGAGCGCAGCTTTACCACGTTCTATCCGAATCCGTGTTATATCGGGTCGCGTTATATCGGTGTAGAGGTGTACCAGTATCCCATGAAGATGCTGGGTAATACCTGGTATGGTTAGCATGCAGGTCACAGTTCAGGGCAACTGCACATGTAATTCCCCCTCTACAGTCCACCAAAGGCACCCATTTTAGGTTCCTCAGGACTCATCTCTCTTGGGCAGAGATCTGCATCTGTCTCTCTCCTGACCAGGGATTTTCCCAGGATACACAGTTCCCTGTCTGCATTGTGATAGTCTCCTCAAGCCACTCTGAAAACTGCCTAAACAGGCCAAGCAGCTGTGCTTTGCTTTCTCTGCAAAAAGCCATGAACAGCTGTAACTGCCAGCAGCTACAAGTTATATCACAGCGCTTTGTAAGCGAGGACATTTATTCTTAAGCCACTCCCCAACTCCAACAAGGGGAGTTTCTGTGGTTACAAGTTCGTAACAGCTTTAGCCCAGAACACCCCCAATAATGGGTTAGTCTTTCCTTTATACAGCTTGGGCCTTTGATCATGAGACCCTAAGAGCAAGTAACCACCAGACAATGGTTCTCTCCTCAGGGCATTCCTTCAAAAGGCTGGGTTTTTGCATAACCAGAGGTGGGGAATTTGCCCCTAGAGATTCCCAGAGCAAACCACTTGACACTGTCTGTCCCAAAAGTCCATTCTTGTCTGGTACATTGTTCAATACAGTCCTCTGAAGTTCATAACACTTCCCGGGATTCACATCCCATCTCCCCCGTAGAGAGATTACATACAATCCCAGCCCACAATAATGCATAACCTTTACATTTAATACAATGGACTTCAAAAATACTTAAACTTAATTCAATAAGGTTTTTTTCCCCCCAAGGATATTGCAGGATACTGCCATGTGTCACAGCATGTACACCATTTATTATTTTATGTTTCCTCTGTAATGCTTTTGTACTAAATAAATATGTTTTGCTTTGTGAAGGCTGACTGACTACTGGTAAACACAGCCATAGCCCCTCAGAGAGCGCAGAACTGCAGGCACTAGACTCAAGTCACCCCTGCTGTGATAATCACAATAAATTGCAAGAAAATTGCAACCTAAATCCCCAGCCTGGTGGGAGAGGGACATGAGTTCCTGCCTTGAAGAGGTGAGAGCTAGAGGCCTGAGTCCTGAATAAGGGTGCCCTCAAGGAGGCCAAGAAGGGGTCAGAGGTACAGTTATCCCAGAATTGTGACAAAGAGATCCATCCACTGTCTGCAGTACATAAAGCGTACATTTAGGATTTGGTTTGTTTTTTAAAGCAATTCATTTAAAAAAATTCTTTGTTGCTTACATGTTTATCTATTGCTAACGCTTATTCTTTAGCTCAACTCTTTTGCTGCTGAGTAGACAGAGCTCAACTGCATTTGCTGGAACCAGGCCAGATTGATAACAAAATTATTGTACTTGTAATGCAATCAGGGCTTAGTGTGATGTACAAAACTCAAGGTAATTATGATTTCAAGTGAGGAGTGAACAGCAAGAGTGGCTGAACTAAATAATAAAGATTCTGAATTTATGAATTAGAAGGAAGGTGAAGAAAACTGACATGAACAGCACTGTCTACAAAGGAAGTTTTTTGACAATTTTTTCATAAGATGTCAGCAGGCCTTTAGTGATGATAGGGAAAAAACCCAAGGCCTAACATAATATCTAGTGTAATCTTGCAAGGGGCATTCTCTTTGCAGAATCAAAATATTTCTAACCTTGAGAACAAAGTGTCTGAGATATTTGAGCAATAGCCGCCAATGACTCAAGAAGCATTAATGAGAGAAGAATTCTGAAGTAAGGAATGGGAACAGAACTGCTGATCAAGAAAGGCAATTACAATTATTTTATGCTGTGGTAGCATCCAGAGGCCCTAGTCATGTTTGGTACCCCAATGTGAAAGAGGCTATATATAAACACATAAAAAGGACTCAGGGCTTGTCTTCACTACCCACCTGGATCAGCGGGTAGAAATCGATCTCTCAGGGATCGAATTATCGCGTCTCGTCGGGACGCAACAAATCGATCCCCGAATCGACGTGCGTATTCCACCAGCGCAGGTAGGAGTAAGCGCCGTCGACGGGGGAACCGCGGCGGTCGATTTGCCGCGATCCTCACAGAGGGGTAAGTCGGCTCGGATGCGTAGCTGAATTTGCGTATCTTAAATCGATCCCCCTCCCCTCCCCCGTGTAGACCTAGCCTCAGTCCTTGGCTTGACAGTTTCCCTTTAAAAGCCTTCAAAATCCTCCTGTTCGTCATCTGATATCATAAGTACATCAATGACATCTTGTGATACATTTGTAAGGCAGTCATCGTATGGATCGAATTCCGTATCAGATGGTGTGGTCTCAGCTTCGGCTTCCTCTTCATCTTGCCACAAGTAGTCGTCCTCCATACCATCTAATGAATTTGATATGCCACACTTCTTGAAAGACTTGATTACTGTTTCTGCATCAATATCATTCCAGGCTTTTATGACAAACTTGCACAAAACATCCAACTGTGGAGCATGCATGTTTCCTTCTTTTGTGAATGACTTTTCGCCGCTAACCATCCATTCACTCCACTGTTCTCGAATGCGATCTTTAAATGGCTTGTTTAGGCACACATCCAGTGGCTGTACCAACGATGTCAATCCTGCAGGAATAACTGCCACATCTGTGTTTAGTCTTGCAAGCCTTTGCTTGGTGCTGGGAGTTAAATGAGCCCTGAACATATCCCACACCAGTAGACTACATTTTTGAATAAGTCCACCTGGTCGCCTGCTCCATACATTATCAAGCCATAGCTTTACCCCTTCTTCATCCATCCAGCCTTTTTCATTCACATGTACAAAACAACCAACAGGGACCTTGAGTTTCGGCATTGTTTTTCTTTTAAAAATCATCATTGGTCTCAGTTTGCCGCCATCAGCTGTGCATCCTAGTACCACTGTAAAACTGGACTTCTCATGTCCTGTTTTAATTAAAATTGTTTTTTCACCTTTTTGATGGACAGTTTTATTTCCAACCATATCAAAATTAATTGGAGTTTCATCCATATTTCCAATACTACTTAACGCATAGCCATGTTTAGTGCGCTGTTTTATTATGTATCGATGGAAACTATTTACTTTGCTATCAAGATCTGCAAGTAATTTTTGGGCAATTTTCGTCTTATGCCTTTCCATGAATCTAGTACACCAGGATACAGTGGCCTTAAATCTGTTGCTGTGATCTGGGTTAGATTTGGCCCACTGAAGTGCAAACAAACGTATTTTATTTCGTGTCACTACATAACCATTTTGGCGATGCTCATTCACCATGTCTGCTACATGTTTTTCAAGTTCTGGCCAATGTGGGGTGCCTCTTCTTAATGCACACTTACCCCTTGGCATACTCTTTAATGCTTTTTCATTTGCTTTCCAGTCCCGAACCATCTTTTCTGTTACTCCATATTGTCTTGCAGCAGCGCAGTTATTATGTTCCATGGCAAAGTTTACAACTTTAAGTTTGAAACTGGCTTCATATTTCTTTCTTCTTGCTGGTGGAGCCATGATGGGGTTTTGACTGTTGGACATTTGTATACTGTACTGTATGTACTGGTGCTATACTGTATGAACAGGTACAGATACTGGTGCTGTACTGTATGAACAGGTACAGATACTGGTGCTGTACTGTATGTGGTACCCAGTATACAACAACCAGCCAATCACGGCAAGCGATGTACCTTAACGGCGATTGGCTGGTTGTTGTATACAAAGCCTGCTTGGATTGGTCAGCATTGCATCCCCTTCCTGTCAGTTCTTTCTCTGCTTCCACACAGCTCTCCCTGCCTGCCCAGCCCTCCCTGTCTCCAAGACAATCAGAGCGGTAGTGCAAACATGCCTCTTTCACCCGTCTGGCCCGCCCTTGTATCCTATTACCTCCGTCTCTGCCTCTCAGATCTTGCACATGCGCGCCAGGAGCGAGATCTGAGAAAGTAAAAACAGTAGTTTCCAGGCAAGCTTATCTCGGCTAATAGGAAATAAACAAAGGCTTGGCATAGCACATTAGGGCTTTGCTATGAGGAAGAAAATCTGTTTGAACAGGGGAGCATGTCTGACGCACACTTTTTTTGCAAGTGTTGTAGCTGGGTGGACCCCAGGCTATTAGCGAGACAAGGTGGGTGAGGTAGTATCTTTCATTGGACCAACAGGGTGTAAGAGACAAGTTTTGGCGCATACGCAGGGTGCTTCTTTAGCTCTGGGTTTTGGTGTCTAACTGCCTATGCTGCACGGTTAAGTATTCTTTTATAATGGCGCACCTAGGGAAACCAGGGTGCTGAGGTGTGAAAAGATGTCTCCCCTCTGTATGGTAAGGTGGGCTCCCACTACAGGACTCAGTTAATGTACACTATTGGCTGCTCTGTTACTCAGCATTGATAGCTGAGCCCCTTTGCTTTAGTAGGAACTTTTAAGGCCTCAAACAGTAGAATCAATTCCCAAGAACACACAGAGTTATCACTTTATTCCCAGAATCATTTATTCCCGGCCCTGGCTGCGTGCTCTCATCCATTAAAAGGCGGGATTCACGCCTCTCTGCTCTCATTTAGCGCAGCGCTTCCCTGGGGCCACCCTGCGGCACTTCCCATAAGACTCCCAGCCCTGTGCTTCCGCAGAGCTGTAACAGTTGGCTCCAAATCAAGCCAGTCCGCCCCTTGGTTACCTACAAGCAGAGCCAGCCGCTCGGGCTGCCCTGCCCAGGACGTGCACCAGAAGAGGCGCGCTGGCTACTTAGGAGCCCTGGAAGCGAGCGGGCTGCACTGCACAAGCTCTGGCCATGGGCTTGGACTTCAGTAACGTGCCCGGCTAATTCCCCCCTGCCCCGCGCTTCATTAATACGGAACGGTGCCGGCCTGCACGTTGCGCAGCGCCGCAGGGTCGGTGCCGTGCCAGCCTGCAGGTTACACACAGACTAGAGCAGCTCCCCCCCCCCCCCCCCATGGCGCGGTGTCCGGTGCGATTGGGCACGTGGCAGTGCCCTCCCTCCCCCCACGTGTGGGGCTGGTTCGCAGCCCTCTGGGCCCCGCGGGCTGGGGCTGCAGGGGACCCGGCTTGCCTGGCTTCCCGCACAACGCGGCGTCCGGCGCACTGGCTCGGCAGCTGATAGGGCTCAGCGCTGTCTCTGGGGCCGGGACTGTGTTTGCTCAGCGTGTCAAGAGAGGCTTGCTGAGGGCTCGCTTTGATAAGCGGAGATCAAAGGCGCCGGGGACCCCAGGTCTTAATCAGCTGAGCCTCGATGGCCCCCGGCTCGCTCACTCTCTCTGTCCGGGAGCCGTCACCCCTTGGGACAAGATGCCCTCCCGCCCCCCGCTGTTCGCCCCGATCCGCCCCTGGCCTGCTCCCGTGCGGATCGTGGCTCCCTTCCCCCGTAGGGATCCCCCCGCCCGGGCACTCCGCGGCAGCCGCAGCTGGTTCCCACGCTCCTGTCAGGGCGGGAGGGAGCGGAGGCAGCCGCAGCAGCCCGGGAGACATATGTGGTGACCGCAGATTCGGCTCGGAAGTTTCAGCACCCGGCGTATAAGACGACCCCCGATTTCTGAGAAGATTTTCCTGGGTTAAAAGGTCGTCTTATACGCCGGAAAATACGGGTAGGTCATGACTAGCCGGGAAGTAAATGTACCCCACACTAGCCCACTGCACAGACCTTGCTGCCACTAGGGTGACCAGATGACAGAGGTCAAATATCGGGACGCCGGGGGGGTGGGGTGGGTGGAACGGAGCAAAAAACAAGCGGGCAGCAAAACAGAAAACAAAAAAAACTGCCAGAGCACAGGAAAAATTGAGAACCTACCGGCAGTTCCACACCCCGCCCCCCACCAGCTTGCCTCTGCTCAATCTCCACCTCCCCACTTCGGGGAGGGAGGGGGGCAGCACGCAGAGCCCCACCCCCCGCCAGAAGGACCTGCCAGGGGGCCAGGTGAGTCCCAGGCAGTGCTAGCCTTACCTGGAGCGGCTCCCAGGGAGCATCCAGCAGGCAGGTCCCGTCCCTCTGGCTCCTAAGGTTGCTCGGGTCGGGGGGCTCGCTGCCAGCGCCTACAAGCCCCCCCTCCCCTGCAGCACACAGTGGAGACCTCCTCGCCGTTTCTGTGCGTGCCTGGGGAGTGGGGCTGCAGCACTCTGCAGGCTCCTGCCGGCCGGCGGGCAGGCAGGCGCTGGGAGTTTAGCTGAGCTGCCTCAGGGCCCAGGAAGAAGAGGTGAGTGGCGCCGGCAGTGCCGGCTTGTGTCCTCCACCAGACGGTCCCCCGATATCGGGACAAAGTGCATCCCGACAAATGTAAGGTCGGGACGCGGGACAAGTCCCCTAAAATCGGGACTGTCCCGATAAAATCGGGACGTCTGGTCACCCTAGCTGCCACACACTAAAAATCCTATACTGAGCATTTATCTACCCAGTTTCAAAGCATGGTAGATCAAAGCCCACTAAAAAGTACTAATGTGCAGCAGTAGGGTCACATGTATACAGTGCATGGCAGGATAGTGCCAAATAACTAAGTGTTCCTGTAGAAAAGCCCTAAAAGAATGAGCTCTTGCAGATACTGTAAGGCATGTCAGATTAATATTTGGTTTTACAGCTGATGTAGTAGGTTACCACTAAATTGTTCAACTCTAGGCCAGGGTAGAAGCTATTTATAATGGACTGATAGCACCACCCCACTTCCTTAGGGCTTTTTAAAGTATCATATACTGAAAAAACCCTTAACAGTTCCTTGTCAGAATGTCTACTACTGAATCTGTACTGCCAAGAGCAGCACCAAATTAACAAATCAGCACAATGCTTTTCCCAGTGGCCTCCAAAACTTTATTGCATAGGCCTTAGAACGGACTCCATTATAAAAGTGGGTATTAATATGGGATAGAAGTGGAGAGTTTCTTAACACAATGGGTGAACAGTATCAAGTCAGAAGAGTGTGTTGTGTCTTACCTTATTGCGGTTTGGGGAAAACTTCAGAAAACGCAGCACCACACAACGCTAAAGAAGGGAGAGAGTGGGGTGGGGGGAAATTGTTACATTAGCACCAAAAACAGTATGCTAGTTTATGCAGTTTAATTTCTAAAAACAAAATTATTAAAAAATTCATTTAAACATGAAAGAAAGGCAAGGTAGGAGATCTTGTGGTTAAAGCACTGAATCAAGATTCAGGTTGAGTACTACTCCCAGCTTTGACAGATTTCCTCTTGTTCTGTGTTCTTGGACACGGCACTCACTCCGTGCTTCCACTCACCATCTGTAAATTAAGGATAATACTTCCATACCTCACAGGACTGTTCTGATAAATTGCTCAGATATTATGGCATTGACCACCACAGAAAAAAACAAAATGAAATTGAAAGTATTTTCTCCATGAATTTTGGCTCCACATGACTTAGCATGGTTCTGCTAGAGACCTAGTTGCCTGAAAAATCAATACATGATTTCAAGATATTCAGAAGATGTCTATTCACAACACTCACCAAATAGCTGCAATGTTGAAATTCCAGCTGGTAATAACACTAAGTTTATGAAAGTGAGCAGGTATAAAGGAAAAAAGAGCCACAGCTTGACAACTAAAAAGTCATATGTGACATATTGGGCAAAATACTGTAGATTTCCAATAGGGCCCCTCCCCCCGAAACCACATACGTTTCCTACAAGTCAAGATTTTTAAGACACAGAGTAAAGTTACTTCAGCATAATATTTTTTTCAATTCTATACGGGAAACCAACACTGAAGTTCACAAGTTAATCACAGGCAAACTGAATGAAAGTAACAACACACTTATCCCGGATGACCACTTTCATTTTTAAGAGTCCAAGATGAAACAAATAACTGTTGGCCTAATTTAGATTTAGTAAGAAACTGAGTTGTAAATAGCTGATTAAAGGTCTAATAAAACACCACTTTCCATGGAGAAGGGAATTCACATGAGGAATCCTTGCACTCTCAAAAGTCAGTCCTGCCCCAAAGAGCTTACAGTCTAAGTAGCCAATCTGCAAATATTTACTTAGCTGCATTTACTTTTCTTATGTGTTAAGTCCAAGAATGACAGACTTCGAGGGAACTAGGGCATCCTAAAAGACAGCCTTTATTACACAAAACTGTGGGGGCCACAGTAGGGAAAAAAATGAAGCATTTGTTTTTTGTGTTAACTTTTAGAAAAGTTCCAACCATATTATAGGAGACAAAAAAGGAACTACATGTGTCATTTGCTCCTATTGATTAAAGTGTGTTGAAAGCAGAAAAAGATGCCCTTAACGCAAATTGTGGAAGACTCTGTTGATTTTGCATCTCTCTTTTGTGTTAACTGCAAGTATGTGGAGAAAGTCTCTGGCTATGTTGCAAATAATTTTGTTAATTGGGCACATACAAGCACAATACAAAGGTGGCACCATGGCAAGACAGAACTGAATCTGGGCATTGAAAGCTTTAACTGCATATTGCTGAATGGGAAAGAGCAATAACTATTTTTAATGAATAGTGTGAAAAGGAAGAGCACCATGAGGGAGGCAAGATAGATGGGGATGGCAATGTCAAAACACTAACAAGTGAGGTCTGGGTACCAACATTATAATTAAACCGAAAACACCCCTTCTGAATTTCAATTTAACTGATCCTGAAAGGGTTCCGATGCTTTGGACTGAAAATTACATTATAAAAAACTGTTGTAGATAAATCTAATATTAAAAGAAATTAACTTCCGTTTGACTACTGTACTGAAAAAATTGCCGGATGGCATTTGTTCATTTCTATAGTTCTATTACTTTTCTTGATAGCGTAAATGTTGGGTTTGAGTTCAACATTCATGAACTTGCATACTGCTTATTTTGAAGCATTACAAGAGTGCTTTCCATGTACACTTTTCAACTGAAATAAGTATTTTCCTCCATGTTTTTAAACATTCAGATAAGTGACATGCTGACCATTTCCCCTCAGCAACTTTAATTCAAATCTTACATACTTCTAAGGCATCCATCTCAGGTAAGCAGATACGATAAAAAGGGTTGAACACTATATAACAAATTTGGAAAGATATCCTGATTTAAAAAAAAAAAAAAATCCTCTTAGCAAGTTTGAAGTAAGACAGTGCAACATCCCTTTAATGTAACTGAGCTTTGAGAGATGACAATCTGAGGTCACTGTACTTACATTGCAACATCTACTCAACTGCTTAAAACTCAGGTTTTGCAACTTCCATTCTTACAAATAACAGAAATGCAGTTCTGGTAAAGTGGCAAACTTTAAAACAAATAACCCCTTAAAATTAATTTCCAATTTAGTTTTGATAAGTCATTATCTCATGATAAATAGCTACAAGTTTTCTTACGTTCCTTCTATGCAGTCTCAGCAATGAGACACACTACCAAAGAAAAGAGTGTGTGTGTGTGTGTGTGTGTGTGTGTGTGTGTGTGTGTGTGTGTATATTATATTATATACACACACACACGCACAGAGAACATGAAACAATGGCTGTTACCATACACACTGTAACGAGAGTGATCAGTTAAGGTGAGCGTGAGCTATTACCAGCCGGGGGGGGGGGGGGGGGGGCGACTTTTTGTAGTGGTAATCAAAATGGCCCATTTCCAACAGTTGACAAGAAGGTGTAAGGAACTGTAGGGGGAAAAATAAACATGGGGAAACTATTTATATACATCTTCCTACTGTATTTTCCACTGCATGCATCCGATGAAGTGGGTTTTAGCCCACAAAAGCTTATGCTCAAATAAATTTGTTAGTCTCTAAGGTGCCACAAGTACTCCCATTCTTTTTGCGGATACAGACTAATACGGCTGCTACTCTGAAACCTGTCATTACCAAAGAAGTAAAGGTTTAGACTTTGGTAAGTATTCATTAACTCACATGAATTCCCGTCTACTATTAAGTTACTTTCATCCTAACGCCATCTTAACATGGCATTAACATGCTAATTATTTGATCAAATTTGTTCCCTCCTGTTATTTTCTTAATATATTTCATTAAAGAAGGCAACTTCCAAGACTCATAGACTTGAAGATCATAATGGACCATTCTGACCTTGTAGTCTGACCTCCTGCACAACGCAGGCCACAGAATCTCACCCACCCACTCCTGTAACAAACCCCTGATTTATGTCTGAGCTATTCAAGTCCTCAACTTGTAGTTTAAAGACTTCAAGGTGCAGAGAATCCCCCACGCTGCAGAGGAAGCCCCCCCTCCCCCCAAAAAAACACACACCACACTCCAGGCTTCTTACAATCTGCCCTGGAGGAAAATTCCTTCCCAACCCCAAATATGGCAATCAGCTAAACCCTGAGCATGTGGGCAAGAATCACCGCCAGATACCCAGGAAAGGATTCTCTATAGTAACTCAGATCCCACCCCATTGAACATCCCATCACAGGCCATTGGACATATTTACCGCTAATAGTCAAAGATCAATTAATTGCCAAAATTAGGCTATCCCATCATATCATCCCTTCCATAAACATATCAAGCTTAGTCTTGAAGCCAGATATGTCTTTTGCCTCCACTGCTCCCCTTGGAAGGCAATTCCAGAACTTCACTCCTCTGATGGTTAGAAACCTTCATCTAATTTAAAGTCTAAATTTCCTGATGACCAGTTTATATCCATTTGTTCTTGTGTACACTTTGGTACTGATCTTAAATAATTCCTCTCCCTCCCTGGTATTTATCCCTCTGATACATTTAGAGAGAGCAATCATATCTCCCCTCAGCCTTCTTTTGATTAGGCTAAACAAGCCAAGCTCTCTGAGTCTCCTTTCATAAGACAGGTTTTCCATTCCTCGAATCATCCTAGTAGCCCTTCTCTGTACCTGTTCCAGTTTGAATTCATCCTTCTTAAATATGGGAGACCAGAACTGCACACAATATTCCAGATGAGGTTTCACCAGTACCTTGTATAACGGTACTAACACCTCCTTATCTCTACTGGAAATACCTTGCCTGATGCATCCCAAGACTGCATTAGCTTTTTTCACGGCCATATCACATTGGCAGCTCATAGTCATCCTGTGATCAACCAATACTCCAAGGTCCTTCTCCTCCTCTGTTAACTTTCAAGTGATGTGTCCCCAGTTTATAACAAAGATTCTTGTTATTAATCCCTAAATGCATGACCTTGCACTTTTCACTATTAAATTTCATCCTATTACTATTACTCCAGTTTACAAGGTCAACCCGTTCCGCCGACCTAAAGAGCTCTTAAAATCGAAGGCACTACTCCCCTCATCAGGGAGGAGTACAGCAAAAATCGATCTTCCTGGGTCAAATTTGGGGTAGTGTAGATGCAGCACTGTGCAATTCGATGGTATTGGCCTCCAGGAGCTATCCTAGAGTGCTCCAATGTGACTGCTCTGGACAGCACTTTCAACTCCGATGCACTAGCCAGGTACACAGGAAAAGCACCAGGAACTTTCAAATTTCATTTCCTGTTTGGTCAGCGTGGCAAGCTCAGCAGAACAAGTGACCATGCAGTCCCAGAATCGTAAACGAGCTCCAGCATGGAGCGAACGGGAGACACTGGATCTGATTGCTGTATGGGGAGAAGAATCTGTGCAGGCCGAACTCCGATCCAGCAGAAGAAATGCTGATATATTTCCTTTTCCTTACCCTGGAGCCAATATCCTCCCAGGCCGTATTGTTCCCGGACCCTGAAGGCGGAGAAGGCACATGTGGTGAGTGCACATTTGTAACGACATTACAGGGGTTAAAAGAAATTGTTTTTAATGTCTGATTTGCCCTGAACAACTGGGAGGCATTCGCGGCCAGCACAGCTAATGGAAAAGTCTGTTAACATGACTGGGGATGGAGCGGGAATCCTCCAGGGACATCTCCATGAAGCTCTCCTGGAGGTACTCTGAAAGCCTTTGCAGAAGGTTTCTGGGAAGGGGTTCCTTATTTCTTCCTCCACGGTAGGACACCTTACCATACCAAGCCAGTGGTCTGGAATCATTGCAGCACAAAGCATGGCTGGGTTTTGGTCGCATTCATGCAACATTCGGTCTTTATCTTTCTGTGTCAGCCTCAGGAGAGTGATATCATTCATGGTCTCCTGGTTGAAACAGGGGAATTTTTGTAAGGGACCAGTAATCCCCGACACATTGGAACCCGGTCATGCTGGGCTGTTTGCGCTTGGCTAAAAGGGATCATCCCGGAGAATAGCCACGCGGGGATGGAGGGTGTGTTGCACATCCACCCCAAAACCAGAGCCTCTCCTTTTAAACAGCAACCACAGCTCCTCCTTTTAAACGGCCAACCCAGCCAGCATTGGTTGCTATGGGAAAGGAGGGCGCTGCAGTTTGAAAACATTCCCACACGTTATGAACGTGGAAGAAGCCAACCCCACGTACCCTTTGGCTTACCATGGCTGCCTGGAAACCGAATTCTGTTGCCCAGCCATGTGTGATGTGTCACCATACCGGCAGCTGCTCAATATAAAAGGCAAAATGCGACCTTGTACCAAAACGCATGTGCTGTCTGCTGTGAATTGCTTGATTCACTGGGAAAGAGTCTCCCTTTTGTTCTCAGAAATGAACCTTCTTAAAATCTACTCTCCCTTCCCCACCCCCCAGCTGCAAGTATTTCTATGCTCCCCGCATCAACTCCATCCCTGAGGTTATTGCAGACTAGAAGATGAAAAAAACACACTCAAGATGACATGTTTTCAGAGCTCATGCAATCCTCCCACACTGATAGGGCACAGCTGAATGCATGGAGGCATTCGGTGGCAGAGGCCAGGAAAGCATACAGTGAGCATGATTGGAACATGCAGGAGGAGATGCTTAGGCTAACGGACGAGCAAAGGGACATGATGAGGTGTCTGGTAGAGCTGCAGGAAAGGCAACTAGACTACAGACCACTGCTGCATCCATTGTGTAACCACCTGCCTTTCTCGCCAAGTTCTATGTCCTCCTCACCCAGATGCCCAAGAGTGTGTGGGGGGAGGCTCCTGGCACCCTTCCACTCAGCTCCAGGGGATAGCCGAAGCAACAGAAGGCTGTCATTCAAACAGCTTTGATTTGTACTGTGGCTACAATAAGCAATGTGGCCTTGTCCTTCCCCACCCCACCCTGTTATCAAACCCTTTGTACACCCGGGCTACCTTTTACTAATCAGCATTGTCAGGGATCTCAAGTTTTTTTAAATAAATAAAGAATGAATGGATTCAGAATAGGGACTTTATTTCCTGTGCCAGCTGTGGTCAAAGGGGAGAAGGGGATTGGCTTACAGGGAAGTACATTCACCAAAGGGGGGTGGGTTTGCATCAAGGACAAACATCTGTCACACCGTAGCCTGGTCAGTCATTAAACTGTTTTTCAAAGCCTCTCTGATGCGCAGCGCACCTTGCTGTGCTCTTTTATTTGCCCTGGTGTCTGACTGTTCAAAATTGGCCACCAGGAGATTTGCCTCAACCTCCCACCCTGCCATAAATGTCTCCCCTTACTCTCACAGATATCATGGAGCACAAAGCAAGCAGCAATAACAATGGGAATATTGTCAAGTATCAGAGGGGTAGCCGTATTAGTCTGGATCTGTAAAACCTTAGGTGCCACAGGACTCTTTGTTGCTTTTTAATGGGAATATTGCTTTCGCTGAGGTCTAACCTACTCACCAAACTGCGCCAGCACCCCTTTAAACGTCCAAAGGCACATTCTACCACCATTCTGCACTTGCTCAGCCTATAGTTGAACTGCTCCTTACTGCTGTGCAGGCTGCCTGTGTACAGCTTCATTAGCCATGGGAGCAAGGGGTAGGCTGGGTTCCCAAGGATAACTACTGGCATTTCAACATCCCCAACGGTAATTTTCTGGTCTGGGAAGAAAGTCCCTTCTTGCAGCTTTCCAAACAGCCCAGAGTTCTGAAAGATGCAAGCGTCGTGCACCTTTCCCAACCATCCCACGCTGACGTCGGTGAAAGTGCCCTTGTGATCCACCAGTGCTTCCAACACCATCGAGAAGTAGCCCTTGTGGTTTATGTACTGTTTGGCAAGGTGGTCCAGTGCCAAAATAGGGATATGCATTCCATCTATCGCCCCACCACAGTTAGGGAATCCCATTGCAGCAAAGCCATCCACTATGACCTGCACATTTCCCAGAGTCACTACCCTTCTTAGCAGTAGCCCTGGCTACTTGGCCCACAGCAGCCCCCACGGTAGATTTGCCCACTCCAAATTGATTCCCGACTGACCAGTAGCAGTCAGGCGTTGCAAGCTTCCACAGGACTATCGCCACTCGCTTCTCAACTGTTAGGGCAGGTCTCATCTTGGTATTCCGGCACTTCAGGGCGGGGGAAAGCAACTCACAAAGTTCCATGAAAGTGGCCTTATGTATGCAGAAGTTTCTCAGCCACTGGGAGTCATCCCATATCTGCAACACTATGCGGTCCACCAGTCTGTGCTTGTTTCCTGAGCCCAGTATCAGCGTTCCACTGTATCAACATGCCCCAGTGCCGCCATGATATCCCAACTGCCACATCCATTGCTTTCAGGAATGTCTGTGTCCATGTCCTCCTCACAATCTTCCTCGGGCTGGCGGCTCCTAGCCAGGTTTTGCACATACTGCAGGATAATGCATGAGGTGTTTACAATGCTCACAAAAGCAGCGCGCAACTGCGCGGGCTCCATGCTTGCCATGCTATTGCGTCTGTATATATAACCCAGGAAAAAAGGCATGAAATAATCGTTTCCTGTTGCTTTCAAGGAGGGAGGGGAGACTGACTACATGTACCCAAAACCACCCACGATAATGTTTTTGCCCCATCAGGCATTGGGAGCTTAACCCAGAATTCCAATAGGCAGCAGGGACTGTGGGATAGCTACCCACAGTGCATCACTCCATGAGTCGATCCTAGCCACGATATTGAGGACGCACTCCGCCGACCTAATACGCTTAGTGGGGACACGCACGCTCGACTGTAAAAAATCGCTTACTAAAGATCGACTTCTATAAAAATCGACGTAATTTCGTAATGTAGACATGTCCATAGACTTGTATGCAAGGGATGTAAGAATAAACAGAATAAATATTTCAAGTATGGCAGAATAAAACTTGTTTATTCAGGATATCAAGAGTGGTTGTTCCTATTCTAGGACTTGTAAATGTAAATATCACATTTGTATGAATAAATACGAAATGGAACCCACATCTGTGATAGAGCTAAAACTGAACGAGAACCGAAAAAGCAAAGGTAACCAACCAGAAGCAAGAAATCCACAATTTCTGAATATGTACACTACCATAGTGTTAAAGGACTGAAGCAACTGACCCATTTTCCTAATATTAAGGAAAAAGCACTGAATTTGTTTCTGTAACAAGAGCACTGGAAATAATGCAGAACTCTGAAGTTCTTGTCAGAAAGTCGCTGATTCCTAGCTGCACTGGGAAATTGAATTAGCAGCCACATTTTGAATAAAATACACCTGGAGTTACTAGCATAGTCTTAAGTATTATAGTGTTATTGTATGCTTTAAATCAAAATATAGTAGCAAAGAATTAAATAAAATTTGAGTACTTGGGTACTGTAGTATAAACTGAAAATAAAACAAGTTGCTAGAGTTTCTTTTCAGCTTATTTACCTTTGAGATACCATTAATGTTAAACCTGGTCTCACCTATTTCTGCTGGAGGACCTGTTGGGATTTTCAAAGGATGTATACTTTTCAGGGTGAATAAAAATCAATGATTTTAAAAACATAAAAATAAAAAAAATCTGATTATTTAAATCTGATTTTTTTGATAAAATGCTTTTTGAGGAAAAACGTATCTAAAGATAAAGACACATTATAGCTCAAAGATATCTCATCATGGAATAGGGATTATAAATTCTAATTCTATATTATGAGACAATATATTCATGTATTGTTTAAGAAAAGTTTCGTAAATGAGTTCCAATAGTTCAGGGATTAGGGACCCAATTTTATGAGATTCCAGGGGAATTTGTATAGATTATTTAGGTTAATCTTTCTATCTACCCAATGGGACTCAGTGCTTGGTCTAGAAGATACCATCAGAGACGCTTAGTTTTGCAGTTCTCAAACTGTGGATTTGTGCCTCCAGAGATAACATGTTTGCTAACAGCAGAAATGTTTTAAAATAAATAAATATACAGACGTGAGAAATAACAGACCTCAATCCTATTGTCCCTCTGCAAATTTGTGTACACAGAGTCAATACCTTGCCTCTCTCTAAAAGTGCAGTTTCAAAAAGTTCAATAAATAGATTGTTGGGGGCAGAATAGATCTGGACAAGGAGAAGAAATCTGGAGATAAATGTGAGAAGGGAGGGACAGGCACTAGAAACAAAAATGAAACTGTTTGAGCAGCATATTCCAGAAGTCTTGAGGTCTTTCTGAGTGTAGCCTTCATTGATTTGAGATCTACCATATCATTCTCTCACTAGAAAGGAAAACTTATAATGGCAGCAGGCCGTAAAAGAAACCCAGTTTGGGTCTCATCTATCTCTGAGTTCTGAAGAATATGTATTAAGCTTATAACAACCAACAAGTATGCACTTTTATGTAGAAATCCATAATTAAATTGAGTCTTCCTGACTAGTGATTTAAATCAATTTGATTTAAATCAAATCCACCCTGATACTGTTAGCTCTTAAAACTTAAGTGAAGGGGCTAAGTTGTTAAATCTTTAATAAAGTCTTCTTTTCCCAAAAGTGTTAATAATTTTGTTGTCGTTAGCTATTTAACTGCCAACGAAAACTGCAGTTTAAGCACTCTTAACTGTAATTTCCTTCTCCCAGTGATCAGTCTCTTCTGATGTCATTCTTCTAGTTCACCAGTCACAGTGTCTTCAAGACTTGATAGACCAGCCATAAAGTGGAAATTTTCATAGGCACAAATGGGACTTGGGCATCTTAAGGGCTTGTCTTGGACTTAACTCATGTGGTATGAAAACTCTTTGTAAAACAATCCCCAGGAGTCATTTGCTCCTTTGAAAATTACCCCTTAAATTACTAACAAACATCAAGCTGGAAAAAAAGCTCCGATTCCTGAAGATGTCTTTTAGCACTTTTTTAAAAAAAACAACGAGCAGCAAAAATGTGTATGGATGATCCCATTTTTCTTTTTTAAGGTTACGGTTAACAGGGGATAAGCATATGAGGACTGCAGCATACAACATAAGTACATAAGAACGGCCATACTGGGTCAGACCAAAGGTTCACCTAGCCCAGTATCCTGTCTTCCGACAGTGGCCAATGCCAGGTGCCCCAGAGGGAATGAACAGAACAGGTAATCATCAAGTGATCCATCCCGTCACCCATTCCCAGCTTCTGGTAAACAGAGGTTAGGGACACCATCCCTGACCATCCTGCTAATAGCCACTGATGGACCTATCCTCCATTAATGTATCTAGTTCTCTTTTGAACCCCGTTATAGTCTTGGCCCTCACAACATCCTCTAGCAAGGAGTTCCACAGGTTGACTGTGCATTCTGTGAAGAAATACTTCCTTTTATTTGTTTTAAATCTGCTGCTTATTAAGTTCATTTGGTGGCCCCTAGTCCTTGTATTATTTACTGCTTCTCATAACACTTCCTTATTTACTTTCTCCACACCAGTCATGATTATATAGACCTCAATCATATCTCCCCTTAGTCGTGTTTCTTCCAAGCTGAAAAGTCCTAGTCTTATTAATCTTGCCTCATACGGAAGCCATTCCATACCCTTAATCATTTTTGTTGCTCTTTTCTGAACCTTTTCCAATTCCAATACATCTTTTTTGAGATGGGATGACCACATCTGCACACAGTATTCAAGATGTGGGTGTCCAATGGATTTATTATAGAGGTAATATGATATTTTCTATTTTAATCTATCCTTTTCTTAATGATTCCCAACATTCAGTTTGCTTTTTTGACTGCCGCTGCACATTGAGTGAATGTTTTCAGAGAACTATCCACAATGACTGCAAGATCTCTTTCTTGAATGGTAACAGCTAATTTAGACCCCATCATTTTATATGTATAATTGGGATTATGTTTTCCAATGTGCATTACTTTGCATTTATCAACATTGAATTTCATCTGCCATTTTGTTGCCCAGTCACCCAGTTTTGAGAGATCCTTTTGTAGCTCTCAGTCTGCCTGGGATTTAAATATCTTGAGAAAGTTTGTATCATTTGCAAATTTTGCCATCTGACTGTTTACCCCTTTTCCAGATCATTTATGAATATGTTGAATAGGACTGGGCCCCTGGGGGACACCACTATTGACCTCTCTCCATTCTGAAAACTGACCATTTATTCCTACCCTTTGTTTCCTATCTTTTATCTAGTTACCAATCCATGAGTATCATAACTGTAGCACATTTTTAATAAAACCCCCAATATGCATATCTTTGGAGTATGAAGAGAGTTTAAGATGTCAGATACTTGCAATATGTGTCACAAGACACATTCTTACATAGAATGTGTACTAAGCAGTAGGGAACAGAAAACTGTTTTAGTGAGGACCTGTGTACACAGAGAAGTTACTCCAGGATAAGGTAGGGCGTGAATTTAATATGTAATAATTATCCCAGAATAATTCCCTTTAAAACTGCTTGTTTCTGGTTTAGCTTAATCCACTTCCAGAGTGTCCCCTGAAGAACTACTGTGGTCAATTTCCCCATGGCAGACAAGACTTCAGACTCTAATCTTATACTCTGCATTTCCAAACTCTCCAGCAATTTTTCTTTTGCTTTAAATTTTCTGCCAATTTAGAATTATCAGTATTTCCTTTTAACACAGCATTTTTAAAGCCCCTATTACTGTTATGACTAATAAAAAGCAGTAATGGAGTGCTTTACAAATTCAAAGCACTGTGCAGATATTTATTTATCCTACTATCTCAATTACTATTTAATGGAAGTTTTTTGTCTAAAAATATACAACTGTGCAAGTGCTAGATTCACAGGACAACTCCAGAAGGCATCCCAGTAGTATTGCATTACCTGGAAATATATGCAATTTGAAGAAAGAAAGCCAGTATTAATCTGGAGGGGATCTTGAGACAGTACAGGAAGAGAAGAAAACTGTGTGGAAAGACCAGACTCCTGAAACTGCCTATATAATTTTCAGTTATGGGTAACAGTGAAATGCTTTCAATTACTCATTTATCTTGCTTTCAATTAGTTATTTTATCTAATTTAGCTATCTCCTTGGATTGTACACACAAGTACTTCAATTTCAAATGTGTCTTACTAAACTAGAGGCAACAAACACCAAAATAAGCTAAATTAAAAGCTCTGTACATAATCATATACTCACAAAAGAAATTTTTCTTATTTAAAACTTCAAATGTTGCATTTTCACTGCCCTATATATTTGATATACTTGCTAAGAAATAACAATTTCCTTAGTTACATGCTCTGAGACCATTAATACGTCTTCTATTTGGTGCTACCAAAATGAAGTTTTCTTGGATACAAGACCACTTGGTACAATTATCTGTAGAAAAGATTAATTTAAGTCTACAGTAAAAATTCTGATCCTATTGTCACTACCAATCTGTAAATTCTATAAATCTTCAACAGGACCAAGGGGTCCTTATCTCCCTTCTGCCCCTTACCTGTTTCCTTCCCCTCCCCCCGAACAATATGGTTCTAACACTGAACTTAAGAGTTGTAACCAGTTAATATTTATAATCCTCTGATAACCACAGATCAAATGTTCCCAACAACTTTATTCTCTTTCAGGCACTGTATTCTTCTCTCCCTCTACTATTTTAGGTTTCAGTCCAATACCTGCAAAACTCAAGTGATATTACACCTCTCCAGACAACTGCTTTGTTCAGCTATGTCTACACTACAGACCTTACAGTGGCAGAGCCGTACCACTGCAACTGCACTGCTGTAAGGTCTCCCATATAGCCATACCCATGCCACCACAGCCCCACTGCTATTTTTAGTGCACTAGCTCAACCAAAGCTAGTTCAAGTTAGTCTACCTGAGCTGGGAACTACACCACCCAGCTGCATACCCTAAGTAGTTAAGCACTGCACGGTCAAAGCGAACCTGTCAGGTATGATCTACAGATCTAAACATGCTTATACAGTTCTCTTCATCCATAATCATATCAACTGAACAAGAAGAAAAAAAGTCAGAATTCTTAAATTATTAAAGCAGAACTAAAAACACTGACAATCTTGCACTTCATCTAGAAGCCACACATAGCAGTATTGTTTAGGTTTCCGAATGTTGTTTTCCAACCTGGTTAATTCTGTACCATGTGAAGTGGGTAAGATTGTACCTCAAACAAAGTGAGGAAAGCTATGTTTTCTTGACAATGTCAAGGAAGTTTCACATTTGCACAAGCAGAAAGCATGAACTACTCCGGTTTGCCATGATCCACTCTTGACATCTGGCACTAAAACCCTGCGAGAACTGGCTAACTGCTAGATCTAAGGCAGTAGTTCCCAAACTGGGGTTCGTGAACCCCTGGGGGTTTGCGAAATGTTACAGGGGGTTCTCGGGAACAGATTCCCTAATGGCAGACAGAGCTGTCCCTAGGGACCACAGGCAGCACGGGGCTGGAGCCCCTCGACTTCAAAGAGCAAAGCAGATCAAAGCAAGCATATCTATTACATTGAGGAGATATAAACTTCAATACTCCTTGTAAGAAATGGAAAGGGAGGTGGATTTTTTTTGCTGTTTTTAAAATTAAATAGGCAGCTGGTATTGTTTTTAAAATTATTATGAAGAACAAGTTTAAGGTTTATTGTAACGTGCGTTGTTTGCCTGGACTCTCAAGACCTGAATGCTTGTGTAGGAAGAACTCTGAGTTGGCTTCTTAAATACCTTCATGCTGTTTCACATCTGACGCTCCTTGATGAAACATAGGGGCCTTGTCTTGTAACAGGCTTATTCAAAGTGATACAAGCTATCAAAGTGAGATTTTGGAAGAGTGTTGCCATTTTCATAATATAATAAAAATACTGTAATGATAAATAAATAATAATAAATAGTGTGTAATAAGCATGTCATAAAAACAAATTTTATATTTCCAGGATCACTGCTTTTATAATTTATATTCAGGTAAAGGAGAAAATTCCTGGAAATATTCATTTTTACTAGGGGGTTCGCGAGACTTGACACTTTAGTGAAAGGGGTTCATAGGTTGTTAAAGTTTGGGAACCACTGATCTAAAGAAACTTGTGTCAACGGAGAAATAATCATCAAATGTCCATTTCAAGTGGTGTACAACAGGGATCAGTACTAGTCCTGGCACTATTCAATATTTTTAAACAAAGATCTAGAGAGTGCACACACTGTGGGTTACTTAGGCCAAGTTCAGTGCGCACACCAGAAGCTCCTTGCATCCCTCCATCTCCCCCCAGAAACTCCTTGTGTTCAACCCTCCAATCCCCCTTGATTTCAGGGAATCCCTGTAATCCTGCTTACTCCCTCCCTCATGTAAAAGCTTTTGTGTGCCCCCGACCCGTTCCTCCTTCCCACCATGGCAGGGGCCCTCTCTCCCTTGTCCTCCTGCCCCA
Organism: Chrysemys picta bellii; assembly: GCF_011386835.1. Lineage (NCBI taxonomy): Eukaryota > Metazoa > Chordata > Testudines > Emydidae > Chrysemys > Chrysemys picta. Next base: position 42,665,243 of record NC_088797.1, read on the forward strand.
TTCCATTGTCCCCCATTCTCCCACATCCCAAGGGAACCATATAACCCCCGTTTACTTCTGCCCTCCACCACGTGTCCCACATCTCCTTCCCTCCAGACCACTGACACCCATTCTCTCCCCATTTTAGAATGAGGCTGTACTGGTTAAAAAAAGCAACCTGGTTTAGAAGGGAGGTGAAGGCAGCTATAAAAAAATATATATATTAAGAAATGAAAGAAAGGGGAAGTTGATAGTAATGAATATAAATTAGAAACTAGGAATTGTAGTACATTGATAAGGGAAAGAAAGGGGGACAAATAGCAATCTCCGGCCAGCAGAGTTTTTTAAAAAACCACCTCCTTTTTGTACTTAGTATATGAGGACCAAAAAGAAATCTAAACAATGGTATTGGTCCATCGCAAGATGGAAATGGTAGAATTATCAATAATAATGCAGAAAAGTCAGAATTGTTCAATAAATATTTCTATTCTGTTTTTTGGAAAAAAAACAGATGATGTAGTCATATTGTATGATAATACTCTTTCCATTCCACTAGTATTTAAAGAATATGTTAAACAGCAGCTACTAATGTTAGACATTTTAAAATCAGCAGGTCCGGATACCTTGCATCCAAGAGTTTTAAAAGAGGTGGCAGAACAGTTCACTGGACTACCAACCTTGGTTTTCAGTAAGTCTCAGAACACCAAGGAAGTTCTACAACATGGAAAAAAGCTAATGTGCCAATATTTGAAAAAAGATAAATTGATCTGGATAACTAAAAGCCTGTCAGTCTGACATTGATTCTGGGCAATATACTGGAGTAGCTGATTCAGGACTCAAGTATTAAAGAAGGGTAATGTAACTAATCCCAATCAACATGGGTTTATGGAAAATAGTTCCTGTCAAATTAACTTGACTTTTTTTCCCCCCCAAACAAAATTTGTTTGATAAAGGTAATAGTGTTCATGTTAATCAATAGTGTGGATGAAACAATGGTGTAGGGAAGAGGGGTTTAGATTTATTAGGAACTGGGGAAACTTTTGGGAAAGGGGGAGCCTATACAGAAAGGATGGGCTCCACCTAAACCAAAATGGTACCCAATTGCTGGCACTTAAAACTAAAAAGGTTATAGAGCAGTTTTTAAACTAAGGGTTGGGGGAAAGCTGACAGGTGCGGAGGAGCACGTGGTTTGGACAGAGACGGTCCTTAGGGGAGGATCTACTAGTGGAGATTCTCTGTCCTAGTAAGTAGGAGAATATGGAAGATGATAAAAATAAAGGTAGGATCTGATGAGAAAGTCAAATGAAAAAAAGTCTCATTCAATTACATCATGTAACAGAGACAGCTAAAAGGAGACAATTATTAAAGTGCTTATATACCAGTGCTAGAAGTCTATATAATAAGATGGGAGAACTAGAGTGCCTCGTATTAAATGAGGATATTGATATAATAGGCATCACAGAAACTTAGTGGAATGAGGATAATCAATGGAAAACAGTAATACCAGGGTACAAAATATATTGGAAGGACAGAACAGTCGTGCTGGTGGAGGAGTGGCATTATATATTAAAGAAAGCGTAGAGTCAAATGAAGTAAAAATCTTAATTGAAGCAAACTGTACCATAGAATCTTTATGGATAGTAATTCCATGTTTGAATAATAAGAATATAGTGGTAGGGATATATTACCAACCACCTGACCAGGATGGTGACAGTGACTGTGAAATGCTCAGGGAGTTTAGAGATGCTATTAAAATAAAAAAACCCTCAATCATAATGGAGGATTTCAACTACCCCCATATTGATATATCACCTCAGGACGGGATCCAAAAATAAAAGTTTATTGACGCCTTAAATGACTGCTTCTTGGAGCAGCTAGTCCTTGAACCCACAAGAGGAGAGGCAATTCTTGATTTAGTTCTAAATGGAGCACAGGATCAGATCCAAGAGGTGAATACAGTTGGACCGCTTGGTAATAGTGACCATAATATAATTAAATTTAATATCCCTGTGGTGGGGAAAACACCACAGCAGCCCAACACTGTAGCATTTAATTTCAGAAAGGGGACTACACAAAAATGAGGTGGTTAGTTAAACAGAAATTAAAGGGTAGAGCACCAAAAGTAAAATCCCTGCAAGCTGCATGGAAACTTTTTAAAGACACCATAATAGAGGCTCAATTTAAATGTAAACCCCAAATTAAAAAACATAGTAAGAGAACCAAAAAGAGCCACCCTGGCTAAACAACAAAGTAAAAGAAGCAGTGAGAGGCAAAAAGTGGAAGTTAAATCCTACTGAGGAAAATAGAAAGGAGCTTAAACCCTGGCAAATGAAGTGTAAAAATATAATTAGGAAGGCCAAAAAAGAATATGAAGAACAGCTAGCCAAAGGCTCAAAAAGTAATAGCAAAAAAATGTTTAAGTACATCAGAAGCAGGTAGCCTGCTAAACAACCAGTGGGGGCCACTGGACAATCAAAATGCTAAAGGAGCACTCAAGGATAATAAGGCCATTGCAGAGAAACTAAATGAATTCTTTGCATCAGTCTTCACGGTTGAGGATGTGAGGGATATTCCCACACCTGAGCCATTCTTTTTACGTGACAAATCCAAGGACCTGTCCCACATTGAGGTGTCATTAGAGGAGGTTTTGGAACAAATTGATAAATTAAACAGCAATAAGTCACCAGGACCAGATGGTATTCACCCAAGAGTTCAGAAGGAACTCAAACGTGAAATTGCAGGACTATTAACTGTAGTCTGTAACCTATCATTTAAATCAGCTTCTGTACGAAATGACTGGAAGATAGCTAATGTGACGCCAATTTTTAAAAAGGGCTCCAGAGGTGACGCCGGCAATTACAGGCCGGTACACCTGACTTCAGTACCCAGCAAACTGGTTGAAACTATAATAAAGAACAATATTCTTAGACATATATATGAACATAATTTGTTGAATAGTCAACAAGGGGGAGGGATACCTCAGTGGCTTGAGCATTGGCCAAACCCAGGGTTGTGAGTTCAATCCTTGAGAGGGCCACTTAGGGATTTGGGGCAAAATCAGTACTTGGTCCTGCTAGTGAAGGCAGGGGGCTGGACTTGATGACCTTTCAGGGTCCCTACCAGTTCTATGAGATAGGTATATCTCCATATGTTAATTATTATATATTATAACATGGCTTTTGTAAAGGGAAATCATGTCTCCCCAATCTACTAGAATTCTTTGAGGGGGTCAACAAGCATGTGGACAAGGAGGATCCAGTGGATATAGTGTATTTAGATTTTCAGAAAGCCTTTGATAAAGTCCCTCACCAAAGGCTCTTAAGCAAACTAAGCAGTCATGGGATAAGAGGGAAGGTTCTCTCATGGATTGGTAACTGGTTAAAAGATAGGAAACAAAGTGTAGGAATAAATGGTCAGTTTTCAGAATGGAGAGAGGTAAATAGTTGTGTCCCGCAGGGGTCTGTACTTGGCCCAGTCCTATTTAATATATTCATAAATGATCAGGAAAAAAAGGTAAACAGTGAGGTGGCAAAATTTTCAGATGATACAAAACTACTCAAGGTAGTTAGGTCCCAGGCAGACTGTGAGAGCTACAAAAGGATCTCACAAAACTGGGTGACTGGGCAACGAAATGGCAAATGAAATTCAATATTGATAAATGCAAAGTAATGCACATTGGAAAACATAATCCCAATTATACATATAAAATGATGGGGTTTAAATTAGCTGTTACCACTCAAGAAAGATCTTGGAGTTGTGGTGGATAGTTTTCTGAAAACATCCACTCAATGTGCAGCAGCGGTTAAAAAAGCAAACAATGTTGGGAATCATTAAGAAAGGGATAGATAATAAGACAGAAAAATATCATATTACCTCTGTATAAATCCATGGTATGCCCACATCTTGAATACTGTGTGCAGATGTGGTCACCCCATCTCAAAAAAGATATATTGGAATTGGAAAAGGTTCAGAAAAGGGCAACAAAAATGATTAGGGGTATGGAACGGCTGCTATATAAGGAGGGATTAATAAGACTGGGACTTTTCAGCTTGGAAAAGAGACTGCTAAGGGGAGATATGATTGAGGTCTATAAAATTATGACTGGTATGGAGAAAGTAATGAAGGAAGTATTATTTACTCCTTCTCATAACACAAGAACTAGGGGCCACCAAATGAAATTAATAGGCAGTGGGTTTAAAACAAACAAAAGGAAGTATTTCTTCACACAAGGCACAGTTAACCCCTGGAACTCCTTGCCAGAGGATGTTGTGAAGGCCAAGACTATAACAGGGTTCAAAAGAGAACTAGATAAATTCATGGAGGATAGGTCCATCAATGGCTATTAGCAGGATGGGCAGGATGGTGTCCCTGGCTTCTGTTTCCCAGAAGCTGAGAATGGGCGACAGGGGATGGATCACTTGATTACCTGTTCTGTTCATTCCCCCGGGACACCTGTCTTTGCCACTGTTGGAAGACAGGATGTTGGGCTAGATGGACCTTTGGTCTCACCCAGTATGGCCATTCTTATGTTTTTAAAATATTCAGACTTCCATAAAGCATTTGACTTGGTACCACACATTACATTTTAATTAAAAAAAAAAAAACTAGAAAAAGATATAAAGTTAACATGGCACACATTTAAAGGATTAAAAGCTCACTAATAGGTCTCAATGTAATTGGGGAATCATCATTGATAGGGTGTACTTCTAGTGGGGTTATGCAGGGATTGGTCCTTGGCCTTACGCTATTTGACATTTTTGTTAATGACCTAGAAGAATACAATATCATCACTGGTAAAGTTTCCAGAAGACAGACACAAAAATTGCCCTTGCCCCATCCCAGAGCCTACACCCAAACTGTTCCAGAGCCTGCACCCCCTCCCATCCCCAAATTCCCTCCCAGAGCCTGCACCCCAGCCCTCCGCACTCCATCCCAGAGCCTGAACCCCTCACCCCCTCCTGCATCCCCACTCCTTGCCCTAGACCAGAGCCTACACCCAAACTGCATCCCAGAGCCTGCAATCCTCACCCCCTCCTGCACCCCTGCCCCAGCCCGGAGCCTGCACCCAAACTCCATCCCAGAGCCTGCACCCCAGACTCCATCCCAGAGCCCAACCTCTCAACCATCCTACACCCCAATCCTCTGCCCCAGCTCAGGGCCTGCACCCCAGACCTCCTCCCCCAACCCAAACTCCCTCGCAGAGCCTTAGACAGGTGGGGGGCAGAGATCGGGGGGAGGGCTCTGGGCATTCTGGGCACCACCAAAATTTCTACAAACCCGATGCCTGTCTATAAATACCTATATGGGGAACAAATATTCAATATTGGGCTCTTCATCTAGCAGAGAAAGAGCTAACACAATCCAATGGCTCAAAGTTGAAGATAGACCAATTGAGACTGAATATAAAGGATACATTTTTAACTAGAGTAATTAACCAATAAAACAATTTATCAAGGGTTGTAGTGGATTCTCCATCATTGACAATTTTCAGATGATGAATGGATGTTTTTCTAAAAGAATGCTGTAAGGTATTATCTGGGGGAAGTGCTATGATCTGTGTTCTACAGGACTAGATCACAATGGTCCCTTCTTGCCTTAATCTACAAACCTATAAACAAAATGCTTTATAATACAGCAAAGTGCAAGATCCTACATCTAGGAACAAAGAACACAGGCAAGAGCTACAGAACAAGGGACTGTATCCTGGAAAGCAGTGTGTGACATTGCACTCTACGATTTTATGAAAATATGCTAATGAGTGTGAATATAATGTAACTGGAATATGTTTCATGCAAAAGGTCTCTTGTAAGGTATTGTTACTAAGCTTATAATCTACTGCGTGTGGTCATCCTATTTGTATAAAAGTATCACTCTTGTATCTGAAACTAGAAATATAAAATATAACTCTGAGGGCCTATTGCAATTATGCAAAGTGTGGGCCATTAATGGTGGTTTAGAATCTTGTTGGTTCCCATCAACCAGGACAATTGACTGTGGATGGCTCTGTTTGCAGGCAGGCCTTCCTGTGAGTCAGGCTGGGAGGAATGAAGACTTTGGGTCTTACAATGACATGTGATCATGTCACCTGAACTGGAATCCATCTTTAACCTGGTGCTTTTCCATTGAGAAGGAGGGGTGGGAACCCAGAGAAACAGAACAAAGTGGGCGGCCATCATGAGAAATCCCTTAGCTACCACCTGAGCTGGAACAAGGGCTGTACCAAGGAAAAGGATTGTGCCCAGACTAGGAAGGCATCTAGTCTGTGAAAGAAACTTGCTGAAACATCTCTGAGGGTGAGATTTTATCTGTATTCAGTTTTATTACTGTACTAGGCTTAGACTTGCGTGTTTTATTTTATTTTGCTTGGTAATTCACTTTGTTCTGTTTGTTATTTCTTGGAACCACTTAAATCCTACTTCCTATATTTAATAAAATCACTTTTTACTTATTAATTAACCCAGAGTATACATTAATAACTGGGGAGGCAAACAGCTGTGCATACCTCTCTATCGGTGTTATAGAGGGTGAACAATTTATGAGTTTACCCTGTATACGTTTTATACAGGGTAAAACGGATTTATTTGGGGTTTGGACCCCATTGGGAGTTGGGTATCTGAGTGCTAAAGACAGGAACACTTCTTACGCTGCTTTCAGTTTAAGCCTACAACTGTTAGGGGACGTGGTTCAGACCTGGGTGTGGGTTTGCAGCAGGCTAGCGGGTCTGGCTCAAGCCAGGCAGGGCACTGAAGTCCCAAGCTCGGCGGGCAAGGAAAGCAGGGGCAGAAGTAGTCTTGGCACTTCAGTTGGCAGCCCCAAGGGGGTTTCTGTGATCCAACCCGTCACACAGTGACTCTGAAAAGGATTTAAGGGTCATAGTGGGCAAGCAGCTCAACATGATCTCCCAGCATGATGCCATAAAAAAAAAAAGAGGGCTGATGTGATCCTTGGAGATATAAATAGCGGCGAAGGGAATAGGAGTAGTGAGGTGATTTTACCTCTTTATACAGTACTGGCAAGACTGATACTACAATACTACATAGTTCTTTTGCCCACATTTATGAAAGAAAATTGAAAAGTTGGAGAGGGAGCAGAAAACAGCCAAAAAGATTTGAGAACTGCCTTACAGTGAAAGACTTACAGAGCTCAATCTGTTTAGCTTATCAAAAAAGACAGGTGACAATTATGGTGTCTAAACAACTTTGTGGGGAGAAAATACTTGATAGAGGGCTCTTTATTCTAGTGGGGAAAGGCATAATGAGACCCAATGGCTGGAAGGTAACTAGAAATAAGGCACAATTTTTTTTAAGCAAGGGTGATTAACCGTGGAACCAACTCCCAAGGGAAGCAGTAGATTCTCCATCACTTTAGGTCTTGAAATCAAGACAGGATGCCTTTCTGGACAATACTGTTGCCCCAGGCTTTTAAACAATATTTGGAACCTTTCTGAGTTGTTTCTATTAAGAGGCGAAAAGTAATAAGAGTCAGGTATTTCTGTGGTGCAAATCGCACAATCCTTTTTATTTGCAAAAATGTATGTGAAGTCCTGTTTCCCTGAACACAGTAGAAACAAAAACAGACCATTCTTATTCAGAAACCCACATCTGCTTTTCCAACAAGTACTGTGCCTAGAAGCAACCCTGTCTCTTGGCATCCTCCCAGGGTGACACATCTGTTTCTCTCATGGCTTTCTGCCTCTCTCTCACACACACAGCTGCTACAAATCAATCTCTAGCCCCTTCAGCCCACATAGCTTAGCTCCACCATATGGCCCACTGCCATTGGTGGTAGCATCCTATTGTTTCAGTTATCACTACATAAAGGGGCATTTAAATGCTCCTTCCATTTGGCCTGAAAGAAGAATGCTTGGCACATCCATCAGCTTTAACAAGGTCAGTATTTGTCTACTGATCAAAGACTCGCTTGATGACAGTCATTAACACTTTCAAGAATAACAGGTTTTCATTAGACAAGTTATTGGGCTCAGCACAAGAGTAACTGGATGAAATTTAATGGCCTATGATATACAGATCACCACACTAATGATATATCTACACTGCAATTAAACACCCCAGCTGGCCCATGTCACCTGACTCGGGCTCAGGGCTGTAAAACTGCAGTACAGACCTTTGGGCTCAGGCTGGAACCCATGCTCTGGGACCCTGTGAGTGGGGAGGGTCTCAGAGCCCAGACTCCAGCCCGAGCCCAAAAATCTACACCACAGTTTTACAGTCCTGCAGCCCAAAGGCCTGAATCAGCTGACATGGGCCAACCGCAGCTATTTAACTGCAATATAGACATACCCAGATGGTCCTTTCTGGCCTTAAGCTACGAATCTATGAAAAGAAGAGTTACAAACTGGGTCTTCCACCGTTCCCAATTCTAGAGACTGAACAATACTATCCAGGTGAGAAGAGTTAAGCATCTGTAATGATGAATAATTTAATTGAAGAAAACTTTAACAAAAATTTAGTCCAATGTCAATATCTTACCTAATAAAGCATACCTGACCAATATAATACCACTCTGTCAACAATGCATCAGATATTGCTTACATTGTGAGGAGGAAAAAATGTCAATACACTAGGGAAAGGAAGGTTCAGTTGTAAGTTCTTGGTTTTTTTTAAATAAATACGCCTTACTTCTCAGAAATCAAGTAGCATTGGGTTCTCTGCTATACATACTACAGAACCTTACCCAGAAGTTGGTTCATAAAAGATATTACCTCAATCACTTTGTCCCACATGGCTTATGGCAGATACACCCTGCTGGGTACTAAAAAGCAGTTGTCATATTCTTCACTTGTTTTGATTTCAAGCTGTCCCTGATTGCAATTAATTTTAGCTCAATAATAAGTTACTCACCTACAAACAAATAAAAAACCTAGTATCTTTTCTCCCACAAAATACAGGCTCAAAGCTTTTCAGTGAGAATTTCAGACAAAAGATTGGAATCCTTTTCTTCAACTAATGATTAAGTGCCCAATCCTGGTCCCACTAAAGTCAATAAAAAGAAACTGATTTCAAATGGGTGCAGGATCTGGCCATAACCCAAAAAGGCTACATCTTCCTCCAAAGCTCCTTCAGATCTTTAAAAGTTAGTTTTCTTTATTAAAAAGAATATTTTAAGATACCATTGTATTAAGGTAAAATAATGTGGAATTTTAATCAGCACTACAGTGTAGAAATATGGTGCATACTCTTATGTCCAAAAGCCACATGTTCATACAAACAATTACTATGTAAAGAAAAACAATTCAGGCAGTGGAAAGCAGAGGAAAACAGAATTGGATTTTGTCCTATACATTTCTAACTTAATCAGTGCACACCCTAAAGTGTTCTAAAGATTTGACTTTAACACTACCCTCCACTGCATCAATTTCCACTATACGTTTGGAATCCTGTATTATTTTAGCTACATAGGCCACCCAAATCTTTGGTTTGAGGAGTACAGTATAACATGTTATGGATATTGCAAAATGCCACATTGAGAACAGTAATTTTTACCTATTATAAAAAGGTATTCAACATACTGTAATTTGAAATAAGTGAGTTCTGAATAGCGTTAGAAATCTGTATCTATGCCTCCTGAGACCCCTAAAACTGAGGTAAATTATTATGAAAAAAATGACATACTGCATTGGAAAATTAACTGGATTCATCAAAAGCATAAACTGTCAGGCAGAAAAATATACACAACAGCAGCTCAGTTCTAAAGAGCTGTGATTCATTCTCAATAGGAACCTATACTTTTCTAAACAGTTTTTCAGAGAACACCTAAGGAGGGGCTTAAATTGTATTCAGTCCTGTTTACAGTGCTACTCCAGTAGACTAAAGGAAGGCAAGTGTGGAGAGAAGGAAGGCAGAGTTTAAGTTTATAAATTACTCCTTCATGGCAGTTATCACTCTTACGCAGAAAAAAAGACGAGAAAAAAAGTACTTCAGAGCAGAGAGATGATTCCATTACTTACAGAAAGTGATTCATTCTTTCATAAGTTCAAAGCAAGGAATGAAAAGGAACAAGACAGCATCCAGAGGTGTTTACACACTTGTGAAGTTTGATAACCTCAGTTTTGCACACTCATGTTGCCATTTCCTAGAATCCCTGGGGTTTTCAAAAGGACCCTTAAAAAAAAAATCTAGACAAAAAAATTGAAACTCTCATTCTACAGGGAACTTAAAAGCTCTTTCAAGGACAGCAGGTTGGGCCCTTCCTTCATCCATCATGCCAAACACTGGCAGATCAAAGGTCAGCCTCTGGAGGAAAGGCATATTTGGGATTTTTTTTTTTAAATCTCTTCTCTTTCATGGTGCTAATATTTCAGATTATTAAAATGGAGATTTTCAAGCATCTAATGTACTTCTCAGTGATTCTCTCTTCCATTTCTCTCTACGAAATGGAGGGGGGGGACATTTTGTTTTCAGTTTCAATGCTTTAGTACACACTGCAATGTTTGGGTGCTAACACTAAGAAAAGATTTAAAGGACAACTTGAAATATGGGCTAACTTTAAAGGACAACTTGGTTCTTTTGTTTTGTTTTATTTTCACATTAAGTGAGCTCTCCTGATGTCAAATTTAGTGGAGCAGGCACAAGTAGTTTTTATCTTGTAGCTAAATCAAGGTAAACTCCACCTGGAGGTACAGGATTCATCTCAACTACATAGAGATAAAAATTCTCTCTCTGTTGTCTCTACTAGGATTTTAGATCGAGAGAGCTCTCGATTTGAAAACATTTTTTTGAGTGAAGAGATAGTCTTTGTCAAATTAAAAAAAATAAATAAAGGGAAAAAGAAGATGATAGCTAAACTAGTTCTGGATTCTACTAATATAGCTGTACTGGTTTACTGGTGTGATTTTAAATCAATGCAAAACTCTGTGGCCTTGTCACGGGGGAGGTATGATCGTAACTCAAATTAGTTAACACACATGGCAAGTAATACAGGACACTTTGTAGTTTTGACACAGACTAGCAGATTAAGGTAAACCCTAGACTCCCCATAGTCTTTAACTCAAACTACTAACTGCTTTGCCTTCATTAGGATTTTACTGCCTGTTAGTTACCACTAGCTAACTCAAGTTAAGTGCACACCTTTTTTCCTAGTGAAGATACACCCTGTTTGTATAGTTTTGATTTGATTCCAATATTACTTATATAGGATGAGATTGGTTCAGTTAAATCTATAGGTGTAAATTATTCTAGGTTGGTTCTTATACTGCACTCATCACTATAGTAGGGTAAGCAATGTAATTAATATCCGGTACATTTGTGCTCATCCTATCCTCAAGGGGAAAACATATGCAGTGTGGAGCGTTTGGGAACTTACACACACAAACATACATATGTTGCTACATTTTTAGGTTAGAGAAACAAGGTGGATGAGGCAATATCTTTTTTTCTACCAACCTCTGGTGGAAGAGCCAAGCTTTCAAGCTACACAGAGCTTTTCAAGTCTGGGAAAGGTACTCTGTCACAGCTAAACATAAACTGGAACAGATTGTTTAGCATAAATAGTTAACACATCATAAAAGAGAGACAAGGTTGGTAAGATCATATCTTTTATTGGACTAACTTCTCTGATGGTGAGAGACAAGATTTCAAGCTTACACAGAGTTCTTCTTCAGAACCTGTCTCTCTAATATCCTGGGACCAACCCAGCTACAGCACTGCATACATATTGAAGGAGACCATTCAAGATGAAATGGCCAGTTAACACCTCTGCAATCATAGGACAAAAAAGGGAGGGTTAGTAAGTTACAGATTGTTGATATAAGCCATAATTTCACAATTTCCTTTCTTATTCCCGTAACCCAGACATGGGCAAACTATGGGTGGCGGCACCATCCTGCCCGGCCCCTGAGCTCCAGACTGGGGAGCCTAGTCCCCGGCCCCTCCCCCGTTGTCCCAAACACACAGCCACACTGCCACGCGGGCTGCGCTCTGGCCCACCGCTCCCGCTGGGCAGCGTGGGGAGCGCAGCTGGCTCTAGCCGGGTGTCGTGGCTGCGAGCTCCTGCTGTTGGTAAGGGGGTAGGGTGCGGGGGGTTGGGTAAGGGAGCATGGGTTCTGTGGGGCAGTCAGGGAGGAGGGGGCAGTTGGATGGGGCGGAGGTTCTGGGGGGAGGTCAGGGGATGGGGAACAGGGAGGGTTGGGAGTGGGAGTCCCGGGGGCTTGTCAGGGAGCGGGGATGTGGATAGGGGTCGGGAGGGCAGTCAGGGTTGGATAAGGGGGTGGGATCCCAGGGGGCAGTTAGGGGCGGGGGGGTCCCAGAGGGGGTGGTCAGGGGACGAAGAGCAGAGGGCGGTTGGGAGTCCCAGGAGGGGGCTGGGGATAGGGAGCAGAAGGGTTGGATAGGGAGTGTGGGTTCCGGGGGGGGCAGGGGACAAGGAACAGGCAGGTTGGATGGGTTGGGAGTTCTGAGGGGGGCAGTCAGGGGGTGGGAAATGGGAGGGGGTGGGGGCCAGGCTGTTTGGGGAGGCACAGCCTTCGCTACCCGACCCTCCATACAGTTGTGCAACCCTGAAGCGGCCCTTGGGCCAAAAAGTTTGCCCACCCCTGCCGTAAACACTTTTAATAAGAAATGCTTACTGACACTTCAGCTTTGGAGCACCTAATCTCAGCACTACTCTGCTGTCCCTGCCACAGTATGACCATGACTTGCCAGAGTAAGAATTTTCTTTTGCATGAACCTATACAATTTCAGTTCCTATTCCATGGGTACAAGTATAGGGCAATGGCATTGCATATTGGCACTATTTTCCATAGATAATAGTGATTTTATCTGATCACACTCCTGAGGGTCACTAAAGCACAGAAAACACAGCTGCTACTGGCATCCCGAGTTGCCTGGACCAGTATGCCACTAGCCTGTTTATTGCAATGGTGCCAGCCAAATTCACTGCACAGTGACATGGGAAATTGTCTGACCATGGCAGAAAAAGCAGGCATCCCTAGAAACCTTCAGGAAAAGATTGCAAAATATCTTCATTAAAGTTTCATCGAGATCTCTCAGAAGGATACAAGAGACATCCCATGTACCAAAAAAAGTGCCCTGAAAACCCTCTCCTACCACATAACCCAATAGGGGTCTGACAAGCGGATGCCAACCCTACCTATGTTTGTTGCACCTGTTCCTCTTCTTGTATGAGCGAAAAACGGTAAGTCAGTATCTTTGTGTTATTAGCTTAGGGATGGGCCAGGTGCCATCTTTATAATTAAGCACTATAAGAAAAAATGCATGCACACATTTACCTGAGTTTCCTTTGCCTTCATCAGTGTCATTCGCGCTTACCTGGAGGAACTGGCTAGACTGTGGCAAAGTCTCAAACAGGTCCAGGCTTGTGGCGTGGTTGAAGATCCCCAACTACATCTCTCCCCTCCTCCTTTTCCCTCCTTGCTGTTCACAGCAAGGGTCTCTGTCTTGGACTCCTTCAAGGTACCTACAGTGTTCTGTTAGGTGTTGGTGATGTCTCCACATAAGAATGGCCCTACTGGGTAAGACCCATCTAGCCCAGTATCCTGTCTTCTGACAGTGGCCAGTGCCAGGTGCCCCAATGGGAATGAACAGAACAGGTAATCAAGTGATCCATGCCCTGTCGCTCATTCCCAGCTTCTGGCAAACAGCGGCTAGGGACAGCATTCCTGCCCATCCTGCTAATAGCTATTGATGGACCTACCCTCCATGAATTTATCTAGTTGTTGTTTTTTTAACCCTGTTATGGTCTTGGCCTTCACATCTTCTGGCAAGGAGTTCCACAGGTTGACTGTGCCTTGTGTGAAGAAATACTTCCTTTTGTTCATTTTAAACCTGCTGCCTATTAATTTCATTTGGTGACCTCTAGTTCTTGTGTTATGAGAAGTAGTAAACAACACTTCCTTATATACTTTCTCTACACCAGTCATGATTTTCTAGACCTCAATCATATCTCCCCTGAGCCGTCTCTTTTCCAACCTGAAAAGTCCCAGTCTTATTAATCTCTTCTTATATAGCAGCCGTTCCATACCCCTAATCATTTTTGTTGCCCTTTTCTGAACCTTTTCCAATTCCAATACATCTTTTTTGAGATGGGATGACCACATCTGCACGCAGTATTCAAGATGTGGGCATACCATGGATTTATATAGCGGTAATATGATATTTTCTATTTTATTATCTATCCCTTTCTTAATGATTCCCAACATTCAGTTCGCTTTTTTGACTGTCGCTGCACATTGAATGGATGTTTTCAGCGAACTATCCACAATGACTGCAAGATCTTTCTTGAGTGGTAACAGTTAATTTAGACCCCATCATTTTATATATATAGTTGGGATTATGTTTTCCAATGTGCATTACTTTGCATTTATCAACATTGAATTTTATTTGCCATTTTGTTGCCCAGTCACCCAGTTTTGAGAGATCCTTTTGTAGCTCTTCGCAGTCTGCCTGGGTCTTAACTATGTTTAGTAAAAATTTTGTATCATCTGCAAATTTTGCCATCTCAGAGTTTACCCCTTATTCGTAAATGATCTGGAAAATGTTGAATAGGAATGGTCCCAGAACAGACCCCTGGGGAACAACTATTTACCTCTCTCCATTCTGAAAACTGACCATTTATATCTACCCTTTGTTTCATATCTTTTAACCAGTTACCAATCACGAGAGCACCTTCCCTCTTGTCCCGTGGCAGCTTACTTTCCGTAAGAGCCTTTGATGAAAAACCTTGTCAAAGGCTTTCTGAAAATCTAAGTACACTAAATCCACTAGATTCCCTTGGTCCGCATGCTTGTTGACCCCCTCAAAGAATTCTAGTAGATTAGTGAGGCATGATTTCCCTTTACAAAAGCCATGTTGACTCTTCCTCAGCAAATTATGTTCATCTATATATCTAACAATATTGTTCTTTATTATATTTTCAACCAGTTTGCCCGGTACTGAAGTCAGACTTACAGGCCTGTAATTTCTGGGATCACCTCTGGAGCCCTTTTTAAAAATTGGTGCCACATTAGCTATCCTCCAGTCATCTGGTACAGAAGCTGATTTAAATGAAAGGTTACAGACTACAGTTAGTAGTTCTGCAGTTTCACATTTGAGTTCCTTTAGAACTCTAGGGTGAATACCCTCTGGTCCTAGTGACTTATTGCTGTTTAATTTATCAATTTGTTCCAAAACCTCCTTTAATGATACCTCAATGTGGGACAGTTCCTCAGATCTGTCACCTAAAAAGAATGGCTCAGGTTTGGGAATCTCCTCACATCCTCAGTGTGAAGACCGATGCAAAGAATTCATTTAGTTTGTCCGCAATGGTTTTATCGTCCTTGAGTGCTCCTTTAGCACCTCCATCATCCAGTGGCCCCACTTCCTGTTTAGCAGGATTCCTGCTTCTGATGTACTTAAAAAAAATTACTATTGAGTCTTCGGCTAACTGTTCCTCAAATTCTTTTTTTGCCTTCCTAATTGTATTTTTACACTTCATTTACCAGTGTTTATGCTCCTTTCTATTTTCCCTCACTAGGATTTAACTTCTACTTTTTAAAGGATGTCTTTTTGCCTCTCTTTTACTTTGTTATTTAAATATGGTGGCTCTTTTTGGGTTCTCCTACTATGTTTTTTAATTTGGGGGTTACATTTAAGTTGAGCCTCTATTATGGTGTCTTTAAAAAGCTTTCACGCAGCTTGCAGAGATTTCACTTTGGGCACTGTACCCTTTAATTTCTATTTAACTAACCTCATTTTTGTGTAGTTCCCCTTTCTGAAGTTAAATGCTACAGTGTTGGGCCGCTGTGGTGTTTTTCCTGCCACAGGGATATTAAATTTAATTATATTATGGTCACTATTACCAAGCGGTCCAGCTATATTCACCTCTTGGACCAGATCCTGTGCTCCACTTAGGACTAAATCAAGAATTGCCTCTCCTGTGGTGGGTTCCAGGACCAGATGCTCCAAGAAACAGTCATTTAAGGTGTCAAGAAACTTTATCTCTCATCCTATCCTGAGGTGACACATACCCCAGTCAATATGGTGGTAATTGAAATCCCCCATTATTATTATTATTGAGGTTTTTTTTATTTTAATAACCTCTCTAATCTCCCTGTGCATTTCACACTCACTATCACCATCCTGGTCAGGTGGTTGGTAATATATGCCTACCACTATATTCTTATTATCAGAGCATGGAATTTCTTTCCATAGGGATGCTATACAGTTTGATTCATTTATGATTTTTACTTCATTTGATTCTACGCTTTCTTTCACATATAATGCCACTCTCCCACCAGCATGACCTGTTTTGTCCCTCCGATATATTTTGTACTCTGGTATTACTGTATCCCATTGATTATCCTCATTCCACCAAGTTTCTGTGATGCCTACTATATCAATAGGCATTTAATACGAGGCACTCTAATTCACCCATTTTATTATTTAGACTTCTAACACTGGTATATAAGCACTTTAAAAACTTGTCTCCTTTTAGCTGTTTCCATTACATGATGTAACTAAATGGGACTCTTTATTTGACTGTTTATGATCAGACCCTGCCTGTATTTTATCATTTTCTATCCTCTCGTCCTCACTAGGACATGGAGATTCTCTATGAATAGATCCTCCCCAAGGGATGTCCAAACCATGTTCTCCTCCGCACCTGTCGGCTTTCTCCCCAGCCCTTAGTTTAAAAACTCCACCAACTATGGCATGCAGTTCTTTGTAGAAGTGGCAGTCTGCAGCTCAGCACCAGATCTACTGTTGTACTCCCTGGCCTTGTGGTATCCCAGGTGAAGTTCCTTCGCTTTCACATGCCACTGCTGCTAATCCCTGCCATGCTGCATCCCCCATCCAATCTCCTCATAAAAGTCCACTTTTCTACAGCTGGTTTGTGACTGTGCTCTCATAACCTCTTCTCCCCACAGGCCCAGGAGATCCAATACTTCCTAGGCAACTGTCCAACTGACCAGGCAGGAGTGCGTCTAATGCAGGAGTCGGCAACCTGCGGCTCTTTGGCTGCCCCCTTGCAGGCAGCCATTTTTTGAGGCGGTGCAAGGTGTAGGCTCTGGCCGGGTGGTGCTTACCACAGGCAGCTTCTAGCCAGTGGCACAGAAGGGCTCTGGCCCCACGCCACTCCCGGAAGCAACTGGCTGGTGGCACATCTCTGTGCACCCCTTGGAGATGGGGGGGGGGCAGCAGCTCTCCACACGCTGTCCGCACCCGTAAGCATCGCCCCCCGCAACTCCCATTGGTAAGTGCCTCCTGGTCAGAGCCTGCACCTCATACCCCCTCCCACAGCCCAACCCCCTGCCCCAGGTCAGAACGCCCACCTGCACCCAAACTCCCTCCCAGACTCCACACTCCCTCCTGCACCAGCCTGGAGCCCCTCCTGTTTAATATTCAAATTCAAATGGCAGAAGTCACATTAAAAGTATTGGTGAGTAGTAATAATTTTAATATATTCAATTATTAGTAGTAGATAAATTCTAACTCTACAAGTAGCTTTGCATGTGATGCAGCTCTTGAAATATTTTGGTCAAAGACAAGGACAAACAAAAAAATGGCTCTTCTTTGAAAGGTTGCCAACCCCTGGTCTAGTCCATACAGCCTGCCTGGTCAGTTGCACACAACAAGGGTGAGCGGCTAGGTGTGCTTCCCAAAGTGGGCAATCAGGAAAAAAAGCACTTCAAAAACACGCAGAAGGTTCTGAGGGAGGGAGCAGCTTCTGGTCTCTGTGACCCCTGACCAATGCAGTTTAAAATTGTGACCAGAGTGGTCATTGTTGCATAGAATGGGGCATTGCGGGACAACTGCTGGAAGACTGTTAGGGTCAGCATATGCCATGTAGTATCTACCCTCACACTGTGGGCCTCAGTAGGTTGACCGTGACTTTATGCTACTCAGCGAGGGTAGTTTTATTGCATCACTGTAACAGGGCACTTCATCACAGTGAAATTTGAGTGTAGACACATGCACACAGTTGAAGCAAGGCAACTCACATCAGTCTAACTACGTAGTACAGACTACGCCGTAGTACATATGTAGTCACAGGAGCCTGAGATTACTTCGCACAGCTCCTTCAGCAAGGAAAAGGATGCTCAACTTACAGTCTGACATGAATTATACTATCTGTGCATTTTTGGTGCTATTTTTTTGAAGTATTGATACTAAAGTAATATTCATAAGATTTGGAAGTCATTTCACTTATGAAATGAGCTGTATACTATATCAAAAATTTGGAGTTCACTTTACGTTTTTCCTTTCATAAGAAATCTCAGTCTTTCACTCATCTTTGAAAATTCCAAACTTCCATGAAGCAAGAGCTTTATTTTGTTGTTCTTTCAAAAAAAAAAATCTATAAAAACAGATAGACCTCCTCTCCCCAAAAAGAAAAGGAAATATTGACAGCATTCACTGCACATTTGATTAAATAGCCAACCGGCAATGCAAAAAAATAGCCTTGTAGCACGGCACCCCTAAGATCTAGTTCCTTTCTCAAATACACTCAATGCAAAGGGCTGTAATGCACTAAAAAACAAAACAGCAACCAGAAGAAATATGAGACCATAAGCCGATAAGGAAACAACAAAATTCAAGATATTAATAAATAGGACAATTCTGCACAAGGATGAACAGGATAGGGTTGGAAAATCTTCCTGGGTTATGTCTTATAACATGGTAAATTAAAGATCTTAAAAGGCACACAGAGGAAACAAATTATTCTTCTGAAGGTAGAATCTACATCACACTCCATTCAAAAGAATAAACATAGCTGTAACTGACAAATCAGTTATTTCATAGTAGTCTCTCAAAAAAGAGATGTTAATATGTATTGAGTTATTAAACCTGCTGTTAACCTGTAGGCAACAATACTATACATTTATAACTTCACCTTAACTGTTTAGAAAACAAGTTTCAGCAAGCTACAAAGCACACCAACTTCATATTATTTCATTATCAATACCTCTGAAAAATCTTAAGTGTCCTGGTACCATTAGCTGTTGAAATGCTAAGTCTATAAATGTTTTTAACAGTTTACATATGAAGACTTATTTTGGTTTGAAATCATGGCAGCTTCTTCATTGAGCATCCGAGTAATCAGTTATTTAGACTTTAGTCATAATGTTTTGGGTTTTTGTTTTGTTTTTCCCCCCAATAAGAATTTTATTGTAACACAGAGCAAACAGAATGTTCTTGCATTTAGAAGAATGTATTTGGTCTCTTGGTGGTGAAACCCGGTTTGTGCTGACGACGCAGAACTCTGTGTGGCAGAGGGAACTTGATTTTCGAATCATGGAATTGCTTGATTGCAGGTCTACGGCACTTGCTAGCAGCAATCTCCCCAACCTTCATGATCTGAATAGAGTGAGCACGGGCACGATGGCGGGTACCCGTATCACGGTAGCACTGTGTAACAGCACCAGCAGTTGTCAAGTCCCTCTACATGTTGTGGGTTCCACTACGAGAATCATAGCGTAGCCAGATACCAAAGTTTTTCACCCGCAAAGGGGACTTTTCAAATACCTGTCCACAGTACACAATTTCTCCAGAAGACAATGTTACTAGTTTTTGTGCAAGTCTTGTAACAAACTAACAGGTTCAGAACAGAAGTCTTTAGGAAATGGTTATCATACCCACCAGTGGTATTTTCTCCTCTAAAGCAGTGGTTCTCAGGAATACACGTACTCTGGGAGTACGCAGAGTTCTTCCAGGAGGTACATCAACTCACCTAGATATTTGCCTAGTTTTACAACAGGCTACATAAAAAGCACTAGTGAAGTCAGTCAAACTAAAATGCCATATAGACAATGACTTGTTTATACCATTCTATATACTATACACTGAAATGTTACGACAATATTTATATTCCAGTTGATTTTATTATATGGTAAAATGAGAAAATAAGCAATTTTTTCCTGTAATAATGTGCTGTGTTTTTGAAAGTAAGTAGTTTTTAAGTGAGGTGAAACTTAGGGTACACAAGACAAAAAATCAGACTCCTGAAAGGGGTACAGTATTCTGGAAAGATTGAGAGCCACTGGTCTAAAGCGCTTTTGGAATAGCATGTATGCAACCTGAGCTAATTCTCCCATTCTTCCCTTACTGCTAGCATCAAATGTTAGCATGCCATTTTTCAAATTAGTACTAATGATATACTGTATTACAACCCCTCCCAAACAAACAAAACCCTGTAACTTCATTTAACAGTATTACCATGAATGTTAATATTAGTAAAGCATCAATATTGGCTGAAGGAAAAACTAACACGAGCATCAACCTGCCATAGGCATCGCATTACATTTGTTATCATTTCTCTTAAATCTTAGAATTCCCCTCTACTGCTGACATTATATTCAAAACGCCCAGAATTTTCAAGCCAACAGAAAAATGCCTAATAGCATCTGCTATTTTATTATTTTGTATGCCTTTGCATTTGTGACGAGTGTTCTAACTCAGACATAACCAGACTTTGTCCATCTGAGGGCTTCATTAACGACTTGACATGAACCAGAGGGCTGCTCCGAATTCTCATGAAAATGGAATCACAGATGCCACATAAAGACAAGTTTCAGCATACAATGCTCCACATTGAAAATTAGCTCTGAAGATGATGGAGTATTGTATGCTGAGACCTGTAGTCTTAAAGGCATTAAACCCCACTGTTAAATTCATTATACAGTGAAACAATGGTGTTGGCATGGAGAGCCAAAATGTGGACATTTAGGTTCTTCCTAGCCACTCACAATTTAACGCTCCAAATGCCTCAAAAATCTGCAAAATTGAGTTTCTCAGTGAGATGGCAATTAGTAAATAGTATTATTCCCTGTGCTCCAAAAATGGGAAACTGAACTGCAAAGGCTGTATCTAATTCATAAATCAAACTAAGCTGTCTAGCTAACTTAGGGCTCATCTACACTGGCAATTTACAGCGCTGCAACTTTCTGGCTTAGGGGTGTGAAAAAACACTCCCCTGAGCACAGCAAGTTTCAGCGCTGTAAAGTGCCGGTGTAGACAGTGCACCAGCGCTGGGAGCCGCACCCCCAGTTCTGGTAGTTACACCCCTCGTGGAGGTGGTTTTTTAGAGCGCTAGGCGAGTGGTCTCCCAGCGCTACACCGTGACCACACAAGGCATGTGGTTTAGTGTTGCCAGCGTAGACTAGCCCAAAGATACAGCAAAAAGCCCACTACTCTAAATATATGATCCTGAGGGTAGCACAACCTCCAGTAGCAACAGTGACAGTCCCAGTGAGTATAGATTTTTTTATGAAAGTGACAAACAGTCCAGTTCTCTCAGCGAAGACATTTTAATTCCTAAAATAATAAAAGATATTGATGACCGTATTATATATTTCACATAGAAAAAGTAGTTGCATGACAATCTTTACATGTAACTCAAACAAGACCCCCAGAAAGCATAAGCATATTTTCCTCTGAAGTGAAAGAGATTTCAAGATAAGCATAGAACAAAAACAAAACAAAAAAGATTTCCCCACACTGAAGGCAAAGTATTTTTTCTGCATACTATACATCTATCATTGTGGTATCCAAGACACACTGATCAAAGCATGTCAGGACTTAAAAATCCTGTTTCTCCCAGATTCCCAAAATAATTACTCCTTTGGTCTATTAAGCACCCACAAAAACATGCTAGTAAGAGAAATCCCTCTTTTTCTGGACCACTCTAAATCATAGAAACACAATGATTGTGCCTTGAAACACAAACCAATTGTTTACAATTATATTTTAAATGAAACATTAGGTTACCAGAGTATACCTATGCACACAAAAAACATGAACAGAAGTTATCAGTTCCAATAAACCGAAGGAAAAGCATACATACTAGATTATATACTGAGGGAAAGAAAGGGAATTCATAAGCTCTCTTTTTATAGCAGAAATATAAAACTCATTATTTCAAGCCCTGTTTGAAATACAGAATTTCTAAAGAAGAGAGCAATTTTCTAAGTTAGGCAATCTCAAGTTTTAGTGTAGGAATCTCTGTTGGTAAACACTGATTAAAAATGCAAATCTATACAAAAGATGTGCAGGTCCCTTCTGACAAGGGAGACGCCACCCCCCTTAATAGAAATCCATGGCTCACAAAAAGGAGACCATTCTCCAATGCAGAAAACCTTTATTACAGCAATTGCTTGCAAGTCTCATTCTCCTGGCTCAGTCGGGGGAGTGAGGTAGAAAAACAAGTTTGCTAAGGCCCTCTAAAGCACCGAACCACAGGACAAGTTAACTGATGGGATAGCACCAGTGTGGATATCAATGGCGCAAGGTACCCACATTAACTCTGCTCTTTCTCATGAAATGTTTCTCGACATCCACATTCGTGTTGCACCGCGTAGTTGCAGCTGCATTGCCTTCTAGGTACGTATTCCACAGTTCACAGCACAGTGCTTCAGAGTAGCAGCCGTGTTAGTCTGTATCCGCAAAAAGAAGAACAGGAGAACTTGTGGCACCTTAGAGACTAACAAATTTATTAGAGCATAAGCTTTTCTCGGATGCATCCGAAGAAGTGGGCTGTAGTCCACGAAAGCTTATGCTCTAATAAATTTGTTAGTCTCTAAGGTGCCACAAGTACTCCTGTTCTTCTTTTAGCACAGTGCTTGGAACTTATGGGAGATTTCAAAAGACCACCTGGGAAAAATACTAGACGGACTATCTAAAGAGTGATTGGTGAAATGTGAGATAGTAATAAAGGGACTAGTCACACTGAAGGGCCTTCTATAGCTGCAATTCCTACCCACACTGGTACTGCACAGGAAAAAAACATAGTGTGATTAGGCTTGTCTTAAGCAAGTCTAATCCAAACATAGGTGCAATTATGCACACACCAGTGGAAGCAATCTTGCTTACGAATGAGTGATGTGTCAAGTATTCTAGGGCAACCAAACAATGATTCCAAGACAGATGTCTCATATGCTAACATTCAGGTTTAAAAAGTTTAAGAGACAAGGACTTTTTAGCAGCATTTCAGCCTCAAGTTAGATTAATTCATGTATCACCCACTGCGAAGCAAAGAACTGCATTTAAGCATAGATACAACTGTTGGACAACTGAGATACAAGAAAGTGTGACACATGCTTGGGCTGAACAAAACTTTAGTCACTACTTTGCGTATGCAACTGTTCCATTAGCGCATACCTAGGCTGACTGACAACAGACCATTAGAATGACAACTAACGATCAGCAACAAAACTAAACTAGTATTTAAACAGTACTTTATATGTTCTAACTTTTTTAAATTAAAATAGTTCATAAGTGACACACAAACCTATAAGAAGCAAGATTCATTGGCTTGATGCTGTTTGTGCTAGCTACAAAAACCTTGCCAGAACCACTAATATATACTTGTCTTAAAAGCATGTATACATGTCTTAAAAGTTCTGATGCCTAATAATTGTAATAAATGAAAATGCACAGCAAAAGAGAAGTGAAGAAGAGTAATAATATCCTGGCAGCAGTAAAATGACTGCACACCTTTTTAATCCAGTACAGAATACAGAGGTATTTATAAACTTTTCTATGGTGTTCATCGCCAGTGTCTGAGCATATAAGGTTAATGAATTTATTTTCACAATTCCATGAGGTATGGATTTATTCCCTTTTTACAGATGGAAAACGGAGGCACAGAGATTAAATGACATGCTTGTATTCACAGAGGAAGTCTATGACAGAGCCAAAAGCAGGACCCAAATCTCCTTAATCCCAGTCCATTGCCTTAGCCACAAATTCAATTCTCTCTAGTGCGGAAGGGGAGCAGGAGGGGGAGGGAGATATTACTAGTGCTCCTCTGTAACCCCTTAAAATGTTTTTCCACATCTTTATTTCTTCTCCCTCCCTCCCCCACAGTGTAAAGGTAACAGACTTTCCCTGGTGCTTTCCCCCACATCTCCCCTCCAAAAACATAGTAAATGACTACTCATCAGGTCCTTTTCCCCCTTAAAAGGAGGTGCAGACTTTAAGGAAGGCAGCAGGTTTAAATGCCAGGTAAACAATCTGTGCTAGCTCCTTCCACAGTTGTGGCAGAGTTCCACTCCATACCACACCCCACCCGGGGGAAGAAAACCAGGAGATGGGATCCTAGATACATGATTAGAATGGAAAACTACCTGTACAGGAAATGAGAAAAAGCACCAGGCAAAGTCTCCCTCCCTCAACCTGGGGGGGGGGGGTGTTGTGTGTGGAAAAACTTGGAATATTTTAAAGGCAGGAATGAGAACAAAGGAATAAATCATTTTTCAAAAATAATCCTAGTTCTCTAAATCCGTGGGAGAAAGAGAGGCAGCAGGGGAGACTTGTCCTAGGATTTCATCCCACAGCTCCCCTTCTCAGATGAGTGTATTGGGAGGGGATGCAATTTCCCTGTAGCGTCACCCCTTCCACACAAACCTCCGCCTGCCACTACAAAAAGGGGTAAAATTCCCTGAAGCCCCCACCTCTTGCTGCCCCTCTACAGGTGAAGGTGCGGAGAGTAATTTATCTAGGACTTTACTTCCCTCCCATCCCCCACCCCTCTCAATGGGGGACATTTCCCACACACACACACAAGCTTTGCTGCTCCCGCTCCCCACGGCCCACCCCCGGCTTCCCTGCCCTCTGAGCAGTAATCCCTTTAAGCAGTGGGGGCCATGGCCTCTGACCTGCGCCCTCCGACCCCTGGCGTGTCGGAGGGGCTCGGAGCAGCTCTTGCGCAACAGCGACAGGGAAGCGGCCCAAGCCGCCACCCCCGACAGCCGTTACCAGCCCCGCGCGGAACCCGAGCCGGGGCCAGGCCCCCCCGAGCGGGGGAGGGGTTCCGGCTCCCCGTACCTGGCTGTGGGAGACGACGAGGCTCTTGTTCCCTTCCCCGTGGTATTTCCATTCATTCTCATCCATCTTCTCTGCGTCCATCCCCGGCCCGGGCTGCCCCCCGCTCGGTCCCCGTCGGGCGACGGGCAGGTCTCCGTCCCCCTCCCGCCGGCCCCGTGGTTCTTCTGAGCGAATGCTCACGAATCAACCATCTGGTGTTCACGCTCTCCCACACCCCCCGCAGGCAGCCCGGTTCCCACAGGAAGTCCCGCCCTCCGCCGGCGAGGTTAAGGGGTGGCCGGAGCTCACACAACCCTAGCCTGAGCCGGCAGCCCGGAGGCTCGTGATTGGTTGGCAGTCGGCAGCCATCTTGGGTTTGGTCAGCGCCTCGAGACGCCATCTTTGATTAGGGCAGAAGCTGGGCTAGTGGGACGAAGTCTTTCCACTTTCACGGAGAGGATTCGATATAGGGCGGATCTAGTTTGTCCGCCATCTTTAGTAGGGGCAGAGGCGGGCTTGTATTGTCATCCCTCGTGAGTCTGGGGGTCGGGTTCAGAACATGAGCATGGGCAAGTGAGCCGGGGGCGGGGGAGGTAAATGAAATGGGAGCGTTGGGCTCTGGGGAACGCCTTAGCACAGTCACCCCCCAGCTCGGACCGTCCGAGCAGAATGGGCACTTCCTGGGTGACGTGGGAAGCAGGGGATCAGGCCATGGGAGGGCATATTCTCAAGGGTATGGAGCACCCTCTAGCATGCGGCCACTGGCAGCTCGTCACACAGATCTAGGAGGGGCACATCGTGCGGGCTACCCCGCACCCTCCAGTGTGACCTCCGCTGAATCACAATGTAAAGGGATGGACACAGTTTGCAAGGTGCTCCACATAAGCTTCGAAGTGGGCCCCTCTGCACTTCCGTTCTTTAATGAGTCACAAAGAACACCCCCTTGACTGTGCTTAATTGGAGCAAGGACCACGGCTGTGTAATAGCAAACGATACCTGTAAACCCCCCATAACCCAAGCCTGACCCCAGATGTACAGTACCTTGCCTCTTAACTCGTGTATATTTCATTTTAAACATTAACTTTAATAAAAAATTTAAATCTGTTAAATCTACAACCCTGAAGCACAATGTAGAAAAGGCTACTCATAGCGTGTGAGCTGTCCTCATTCCTACTGTGGTGAAACAGGAGCAGCAGCTCTGTCAGGGGGAAGCTTTTTAGTATTACCACTTACAAATCTTTTTAAAAAAAAGTAATCACAAGTCAGGATCTTAAAAAACTATGGGTGGTTTTAAAATCACATTTTAAAAAAATATTTTGTGGGTTCTTTTTATTTGCCTTCTGCTTTTTGAGCCTTCAGAGTGCACTGTAGCCGTATTGTCAAGTTTTTCTCCACAACCATAAGGGCCAAAAAATATGTTTTTTGAAAAAGAGAGCTGATTTTCTCACAAATCACTTTTGAAGAGGAACTGAATGTCCTATACAGGAAGCTCACTTTATTACTGGTCCAACAGATTTCTTGCTGATACTGTTTGTGTTTGACAAGGAGTCTGTCCATATTCATGTTTTCACCCCTGGAGAGCCAGCCAGGGGGCCTGTGTTACACACAACACTACGAGAAACTCAAATATTTTAGGAGTAGCATGGTATCTCTTTGTGTTTGATTTTATTCCATATATTAGAGCTATAACCACAAGATCAAAAAAGAACAAAGCTGCTCTTTTAATGGTAGTTGCACCCTCCACAAACAGTGAGTGATTAGTGCAAATTTGTTATTGCTGCTGGGAATACAAATACTAGAAGTCACACACCCTTATACTGCTGAGACGAGGGGAACAGATAAATGCCCAGTATCTGAATTTTAATTTATACAAAATTTGTTTATATTCTCTGAATACAAAATGTTTACAGAGGTCAAACTATATGTATCACATACTCTGATTATCTACATGTCCTCTAAGACAGACATTGGAGATAACTGGAGTTGTTCTTTGCATAAATTATTTCCTCATGGTTACAGCAGATGTCAGGGAGCCACAACCTCTTGTTTCCCCTTCTTCACTGTGTGAAAGACATGTAACCTCTATGCTTCAGGATACTCATCTTTAAATGAGTAATCACCTACCTTACAGAGGTGTTGTGAGGCTTTTGAAGTGCTTTACAATACAAACACCTTAAAATACATTTTTTCTTGTTTTCCCTTTGGTTTAATACAATTTCTCAAAGGACAAACTGTCTAACAAATCCTGATGTCTGATATTATGCCAACACATTTCATGTATATACACTCAAGTATATACTATGCCAGGGGTGGCCAAACTTGCGGACTCTCCTAGCTGCATGCAATAATCTTCAGAAATTCAAGAGCCAGGCATGCCTGCCAGGTCTCAGGGCTTCAGCCCCACTCCTGATGAAGCTCTGAGCCCCGGCAAGCACGCCCCACAGGTCTGGATCCCTAAGAGACCCTTCCCCCCAGGGCAAAAGCACCTAGTCCCACCAGTCTGCCTCAGGGCAGAAGCCCTGAGTTCCCTTCATCCCAGTCTGGTAGGTGGAGAACCGAGTGGAGGCATAGGGAGCTCCACAAACCACACTTTAACTGAAAAAGAGACGCGGTTTGGCCACCCCTGTCATATGTAGTAAAGTCAAAACAAATTACTGTTATTTGAAAATACAGGGTAAAATCCTTAGCTCCTTACTCAATCAAAACTTCCACTGAAGTCGACAAAACAAAATAGAAGTTTTGGCCCTTTGAATTTGGCCCTTTAAAGAATCCAGTACTTTTCTTTGTGCTTTTTTCATTCTTATTAAGTAGTCTATGAAGTTTTGCCTTTCTGTTGTCGAGAATTCTTCCCTCTACTCAAGGTATTAAGGCAGTTAAGATGACACATAAGCAGACATAAGCCTACAAATTCTTATTTGCATAAATGAACATTTGTATGATTTGTATAGTTTCTAAGTTTGGCTTTTAAACAGTCTCATAAAAAAGCAAAACTTTCTATGTGAATGAAAAGAGAAGCTGCACCTGGAAGGCTGAAAATAAAACATGTATAATTCTGCCACAAGAGACACCGATCCCTTGTTATACATCTTGGGTTAGATATGTATGTGTGACTGGTTCATTTTTTTATAACACCATTTTACTTTAACTGTGCAAATGAATTGTGGTTAAAATGGCTTATGCTTCTCTCCTTATTTAGTCAAAATATATGCACCGACAAAAAGATAGGATTTTGTTATTAAGCAAAACCGCCTACACTGAAACATTGAAAAGAAGAAGTGTTCTTTTTTTTATAAAACAATAATACTGTGCTATATCTTTCTTATGAATAGGAAGTTTAAATTATATTTCTGCCTCATTTATGCTTTCCTTTTATCCAAATTTTCTTTATTTTTTCTATATTGGTTAATTGTTTATGAATATGTAAAATTATAAATAGTGGCATCTGACACTACCATAATTTTATCAGGAAAACTTTGTATACAGACGTTTCACTTTCAGTACAAAATCATATTAACTGTAATGCTTCATTTACTAAATAAACTAAACTTGGGGGAAATTACACATGTCCATTGATACGTTTTCATGAAAAAAGTACAGAACCAAATAGTATTCCTAATATTCTACTTGTAGAGACTGTTCTTGTGCAAACTAATAGCTCCCCATAACTTTTACACCATAATTTTCTTTACAAATTTTCACCATGAAAACTACTTTTAGTTTTGTACACTTTTAAGCTTACACTGAACTCACATAGAGAGATGTAAGGACTGGTTTACACTAGAAAGTTAGGTCAACCCTGCTAGGTCACTCAGAAGTGTGAAAAATTCACACCACCTGAGAGACAGTTAAACTGACCTATGCCCCAGTGTAGACAGTGCTGAGTCAATGGTAGAATTCTTCCATCAATCGACCTAGCTACCAACTTTGGTTCCCAGTTAAAACGTTGGGTACCCTTGCAGAGTTGACAGTGTGTCCCAGCCATGCTGAAGAAGTCTGAGTCACATGCTTCCAGGGGGTGCCACCACAGGTTTCATTTTGATATGACATGAAGGATTAAGGAGAGAACCATAGACATAAGCTGAATCTCCTCCTCGAGTCCTGTGACTACAGTAGGTGGCTATCCAGGTTTGTGCTATTCTTTCTGCTTCTTACTAACTCAATGCCTCATTCCACCCTCCTGAAAGAGTGGGACAAAGATCCCATTGATCCTGCCTTAATCCTCGCCTGGAGCCTAGTCTAAATCCCACTGAAATTCATGGGAGTTTCTCCACTGACTTCAATAGGCTTTGAATCAGACTCTTGGTCATATAATTTTCCTATTCATACCCTAGCAGTGTCAAAACTAGATGGTATGATGCACAATGAGCTACACAACTAACCCCTGTTTATCAGGAACCCTGCTGAACTGTAAATACATTTTCGTGAAGCAAGTTCAAAAGTATTTTATTTACTGAGGTAAAATTTCAGCCACAGACCTCTTGCTAAACTCACATATTGATATTGGGGTGTGAATCATTTCCTGGAGTGATAAAGAAGTCAGTATTCTAACAGTTGAAAACCAATGTCATGATATCATGCTCTGAGTGCAACAAAAGACATTTCTGTTTTGTAGTGGATCTACAAACATTGCATGTGTTGGTGAGGAGGGCAAGGGGATGTAGGCATATCTTAACATCTCCACCCTCTCTAAAGATAAAAAGGATGATGTAAAATAGAGACTAATATTTAATTTATTAAAACTAGTAAGTATCTCCCAATAGATCTTTTGCCATCAACTAGAAAATTTTGTTCTACAGACATTGATTTCTTTAAAAAGCTCGGGGTGAAAAATTTGTGATTAAAATCAATGGGTCTGAGAATTTATAGAGAATACTAAATTGAAATTAGGACAACATGTATTATTCTGCTAATTATTTTTAATCCAATGTATTGTGTTTCCAAATTTTGAGAGATGGAATTATCACATTTATTGAAAATTATCTGATAGTTTTATCATTTATTTTATGGCAACAAAACACAAAACAATAAATTATCCTTTTGTAACCTCTATGTCACCAAAAACTTAAAAGCCCTGACTTCCTTATCCCTATAGAGATGACACCACTGCCTCACTTATTTACTTTTATTGATTCAACAATTTTTTTTACAATTTCATATACTTGATTAAAGTCCAAACAACCTAACCACCTCAAATTGTGATTTTGTCAGATCATACAAAATAAGCAGTATTGGGCCCAGCTAATACTTTAATTGAAACCTTAAAGAAAAACCAACACGTGGGGGGAAATGGTTACTAACCTTTCTGTAACTGTTGTTCTTCAAGATGTATTGCACTCCAATGTAAGTGTGTCCACATTCCAAACACAGTTGCTGGAATTTTTTTCCTCAGTGGTCAGCTCCAGCACCCTCTAGTGCCATGCGCTCATAGCACTGGTATAAACGGTTCTGCCGACCCCGCGCACCTTCAGTTTCTTCTTACCCATAGGCACCGTCTGCGTGGATGTTCTAGGGCAGCCCCCTATCAGCTCCTGCCCACCACCACCCCTGGCACCACCCTCCTGCTGGTGGTCCCGTGGATCAGCGCCTCCCCTTTCTGTCCCCACGCCTCCTGCCCGCCGCAAACAGCTGTTTCGCCATGTTCAGGGAGGTTGGGAGGGAGGGGGAGGAGTGGGGATGCAGCATGCTCGGGGGAGGGGGCAGAACTGAGCGGGAAGGGGCAGGGCAGGGCAGGAAGAGGCAGGGTGGGTTGGGACCTTGGGAGAAGGGGTGAAGGGGGCCGGGGCCTGGGGCAGAGTCAGGGGTCGAGCACCCCCTGGCAGTTTGAAAAGTCGGTGCCTGTGTTCTTATCAACTGCCTCTGATAACACTGGTCTACAATTTTTGAGAAGTCGTCTGCTAAAGAGATAAAATGTGCTATTTATTATGTATTTTGATGTGCTGAATTCAAATATGACAATTAAAACAACTGATTGGCTACTGTTTCTAAGATATTTAAGTTTTTACATTTTATGTCTATGTATATTGTGTAGATAGTAGAGTTTTAATCGTAAATTGTAAACCTAGGCCTTTTCATGTGTTTATGGTTGCTTTACATGATAATATTTCACCTGTCCTGTTTATTAACACTTTAAAAATCAGCAAAAGGGTTATATAAATAAAATTTATTATGAAACAAAAGGCAAAAAACTATTATGTATATAGTTTAGTCCTATTCAGTGTCTACTCGGCACTTCTTGGCTTGTCTCTTGTATTCATTAAATGGAGCATCTCTTGTCACTGTCCAGCAATAGTCTGCAAGCATTGATGGGCTCCATTTGCCCTGATAGCGTTTCTCCATTGTTGCAATGTCTTGGTGAACTCGTTCACCGTGCTCGTCGCTCACTGCTTTGCAGTTCGGTGGAAAAAAATCTAGATGAGAGTGCAAAAAATGTATCTTTAGTGACATGTTGCAACCAAGGCTTTTGTATGCCTTGAGGAGGTTTTCCACCAACAACCTGTAGTTGTCTGCCTTGTTGTTTCAGAGAAAATTTATTGCCACTAACTGGAAGGCTTTCCATGCCGTCTTTTCCTTGCCATGCAGTGCATGGTCAAATGCATCATCTCGAAGAAGTTCACGAATCTGAGGACCAACAAAGACCTTCCTTTATCTTAACTTCACTTAACCTTGGAAATTTTCCACGGAGGTACTTGAAAGCTGCTTGTGTTTTGTCAATGGCCTTGACAAAGTTCTTCATCAGACCCAGCTTGATGTGTAAGGGTGGTAACAAAATCTTCCTTGATTCAACAAGTAGTGGATGCTGAACACTTTTCCTCCCAGGCTCCAATGACTGTCGGAGTGGCCAATCTTTCTTGATGTAGTGGGAATCTCTTGCACGACTATCCCATTCGCAGAGAAAACAGCAATACTTTGTGTATCCAGTCTGCAGACCAAGCAAGAAAGCAACAACCTTCAAATCGCCACAAAGCTGCCACTGATGTTGGTCATAGTTTATGCACCTCAAAAGTTGTTTCATGTTGTCATAGGTTTTCTTCATATGGACTGCATGACCGACTGGAATTGATGGCAAAACATTGCCATTATGCAGTAAAACAGCTTTAAGACTCATCTTCGATGAATCAATGAACAGTCTCCACTGATCTGGATCATGAACGATGTTGAGGGCTGCCATCACACCATCAATGTTGTTGCAGGCTACAAGATCACCTTCCATGAAGAAGAATGGGACAAGATCCTTTTGACGGTCACGGAACATGGAAACCCTAACATCACCTGCCAGGAGATTCCACTGCTGTAGTCTGGAGCCCAACAGCTCTGCCTTACTCTTGGGTAGTTCCAAATCCCTGACAAGGTCATTCAGTTCACCTTGTGTTATGAGGTGTGGTTCAGAGGAGGAGGATGGGAGAAAATGTGGGTCCTGTGACATTGATGGTTCAGGACCAGAAGTTTCATCCTCTTCCTCGTCTGACTCAAGTGAGAATGATTCTGGTGCATCAGGAACCGGCAGTCCTTCTCCGTGGGGTACTGGGCGTATAGCTGATGGAATGTTTGGATAATGCACAGTCCACTTTTTCTTCTTTGACACACCTTTCCCAACTGGAGGCACCATGCAGAAGTAACAATTGCTGGTATGATCTGTTGGCTCTCTCCAAATCATTGGCACTGCAAAAGGCATAGATTTCCTTTTCCTGTTCAACCACTGGCGAAGATTTGTTGCACAAGTATTGCAGCATATGTGTGGGGCCCACCTCTTGTCCTGATCTCCAATTTTGCAGCCAAAATAAAGGTGATAGGCTTTCTTAACCATAGTGGTTATACTGCGCTTTTGTGATGCAAAAGTCACTTCACCACAAACATAGCAGAAGTTATCTGCACTGTTCACACAAGTACGAGGCATCTCTGCTCACTTTGGCTAAACAGAAATGTGTCCTTTTGCAAAATCAAACACTGACAAATAAGAGAGCACGACACTGTATGATTTCTAGAGCTGATATAGGGCAATTTGTTCAGCAGAGTGATGTAAGCTTCATTATGATTGCATCATCCATGACCTCTAGGACTAACATGATGCAATTCTTATAATGTATGACGCAATACCAGCTTCAGATTGCATCATTCATTGTTTTGCCTAAAAAGCAAGTACTGTCCAAACCCAGTCATAGATTTATTCATAGATTCAGTCAAAGATGTATTTTAGTCATTTCTGGTTTAAATTGAGATCCCTTCCCTTTATAACTCACTTATCCTCCGCCATTCCCAAGTCAAGGGTCGTATATACTGACCCAATAGCATATCTTGAAAACTAGAGCCAATCAACAATTTTAAGCATCATTTTCGTTCTCAGTGACCCAGAATTAGTAAAGTTTGACTACATTTATTTCAGAAGCATTTTGGCTGTAGAGCAGTGTAAGAGGGGACGGAGACAGAGGGCGGGTCTTGGAATGGACATGTGCAACTCATCTCAAAGAACAACAGTTACAGAAAGGTTAGTAACTATTGGAGTTTTTTCTTCGAGTGCTTGCACATGTCCATTCCAATGTTGGTGACTCACAAGCAGGTTGCACAGGAGGTGAGCTCAGAGTTCAAGTAAAAGCTGACTGCAAGACTGTGCGGCCGAAATTGACATCATCTCTGCCCTGTTAGGTAATGGCACCGAGAATGTGTGCACCGAGAATGTGTGCACTGAGGACCAGGTTGCTGCCCTGCAGATGTCTTGAATAGGAACTTGTGCTAGGAAGAGGCCTGAGATCTTGTGGAATGAACAGTCAGGTTAGCCGGAGGAGGGATTCCCGCAAGTTTGTATCATGCCTGTATACATGAGGTAATCCAAGACTCAATCATCTGGGCAGAGATGGGGAGTCCCTTCATTCTCTCTGCTATCGCTATGAGTTGAGTTGGCCTGCGGAACGGTTTGGTCCTTTGAATATAAAATGCCAGGGCCCGTCTAACTTCCAAAGAGTGTAGGCACTGTTCCTCCTTATTCGCATGCAGTGTAGGATAAAATACTGGTAGAAAAATTGCTTGGATGCAGTGCAATTTTGAGACCACTTTTGAAAGGAACTTCGGATGTGGGCACAGCTGTACTTTATCTTTGAAGAAGATTGTATATGGGGGTTCTGATGTGAGGGCTCAGATCTCCGAAATCTTCCTGGCCAAAGTGATGGCCATTAAGAAGGCCACTTTCCAGGAGAGGTGCAACAATGAACAGGTTGCTAGCGGTTCAAAGGGTGGGTCTGTAAGCTTTAACAGGACGAGGTTCAGGTCCCAAGGAGTGATCGGCTCCTTTACCTGAGAGAGTACACCCTCTCCAGGCCTTTGAGAAAGCAGATTACCATTTTTTGCAAAAAGACCAACCTTATAGTCGACCTTAGGATAGAAGGCTGAAACGGCTGCCAGGTGGACCTTGATTGAAGAAAAGGCCAGACCTTGCTGCTTCAAGAACAGAAGGTACTCCAAAATAAGTTGCAATGAGGACTGTGCAGGTGGAACACTATGCTGGGAAGACCAGGTGGAGAATCACTTCCCCTTTACCAGGTAAGTTGCTCTGATGGAGAATTTATAACTGTCTAATAGAATTTTACTGACCTGCTCCATGCTCTTCAGGATTCAGCCATGGCAGTCCCTGGCTGTCAGATGATGAAGAGAGCAGAGGTTCGGGTGGAGCAGCTGACCACGTGGTCTCAGGAAACCAGGTCCAAGTGTAGCAGAAGCTGGATTGGGGTCTCTACCAAAAGGCTTAATCGGGTGTTGAACCATTGCTGTCTGGGCCACACCGGGGCTATGAAGATGACCTGTGCTTGGTCCTGCTTGATCTTCGTCAGAACCTTGTATATCAATTGAATGTGGGGAAAGGCATCATACAGGTGAGTTTTCCATGCTAACAGGAAGGCTTCTGTAAGAGACCCAGGGCTGTGGCCTCACAGGGAACATAACTGCATTTTCTGTTGTCACAAACAGGTCTATCGGGGAGTCCCCACACTCCCACACTGGAAGATGTCCCTTGCAAAGTTTGGTCGAAGAGACCACTTGTGATGAGTGGAGAAAGATCTGCACATTGTACCCGGCAGGTAAGATGCTTCTAGATAAACTGAGGCCTTGGCTACACTTACCCGCTAGTTCGGCGGCTGGCAATCGAACTTCTGGGTTCGACTTATCGCGTCTAGTCTGGACGCGATAAGTCGAACCCGGAAGTGCTCGCCATCGACTGCGGTACTCCAGCTCGGCGAGAGGAGTACCGCGGAGTCGACGGGGGAGCCTGCCTGCCGAGTGTGGACCAAGGTAAGTTCGAACTAAGGTACTTCGAACTTCAGCTACGTTATTCACGTAGCTGAAGTTGCGTACCTTAGTTCGAATTAGGGGGGGTAGTGTAGACCTGGCCTCAGTGTGTGATGCAGAACTCCCACAGCCAAATTGCCTCCTAAAATATGGTGGGGAAGAAAGTGCTGTGCTGTGACTGTTGATGTAGTACATGGCAGTTGTATTGTCCATGAGAACCAAAACCACTGGGTCTGTAATGTGGAGCAGGAATGCTTAGCAGGCTAGGCGGACCGCCCTGAGTTCCCTGATATCGATATGAAAAGAGAGCTCTTCTTGAGACCATTGGGTCTATGCCCAAACCCTTTATTCTGCCTCCTCTGCTGGTCCTGCCTGGCAGGCTGTGTGAAATAGCATCCAGTCTGTTCAGGCCTGTAGTGTTTTCTGGACACTGCTGGTATATACAGACCCAGAGATTTTAGGGTTGCCTTAGAGTCCTTAAGTCCATGGACTCTGGCATCTATTTGCTCTGAAAAGAGCGATGGCCCTTCAAATGGGAAATCCTGGAGGGTTTGCTGCACCTCCTGGGGAAACCCTGAAGACTGTAACCACAAGCTTCTGCGCATGGTAACAGCCGTAGCCATTGATCTGATCACTCCTCTTCACCCCCCTCTCTCCCGCCTAACCCCTGGGGTGTGAGTGGTGGGCTGGGTCCCTCCAGGCATATGGGTCCTGAGGGAGCCTGGCTGGGGTAGGCCGGGCTCCCGCTCTGTCCTGGCTGGTTGTGCCGCTTCTGAGGGGCCAGAGGGATCCCTGACTGGACCCAGCTGCAGGCTCAGCCCATGCATGGACATAGTCACTTCCAGCAGGCCAGTGAGTGTGGCTGGGGAACAGGAAGGGTGTGATGGAGTGGATCTCTGGAGGGTCTGTGGGGGGGGCACTGGCCAGTGGGGGTTCTGTGTGGAGTACTCCTGAGGGAATGAAAACAGATCCCCTGCAGATTTCTTTGCTTCCCTTTCAAAAGTGACCGAGAAGCAAAGGGAAGGGTGTGGCAGCTGAGAACGCCCATGGGTTTAGTTTGGGGGGCAGTGCCCCCAAACAGAGATGAGGCATGGGGACACACGGAGTCACATGCCACTGCCTCCCCCCCTTTCTGCAAGCGCAGAGCTGCCCAGCTGAAAAAAGAGGGTGCTGCTCAGAAGTTGCCACTTTCTGGGTCCTAGTGCTGGTTGAGCTCCCCTTCTGTATGCTGGGAGCCATCCTGTTTTCTGTACAACAGTGAGTGCCTATGGTGGGGAAGGGCAGGGGCAGGCTGGGGCTAGGGGGAAAGAGGCAGTGGGGAAGGAAGGGGGTGGGATGGGGAGTAAATGGAGCCATGGGAAAGGGGCATGGGATGGGAAAGAGAAGGGGATGGGAGAAGCGGGGGCAGGGGAGAAGAGGCAGGGGGAAGGAAGGGGGTGGGATGGGGAAGAGAAGAGGGCAGGGGAAGCAGGGGCAGGGGGAAGTGGGGGCAGATGGAAAGAGGCAGTGGGGAAGAAGGGGGGTTAGAAGAGGAGGAGATGGAACGGGGGGAAGGGACTGGGGGAAGCAGGGGCAGGGGGGAAGCTGGAGCCCAGCATGCGGCATCCCCTTGGCAGAAGCTGGGGCTCCCCTGTTAAGCAGGCCCATTGAACCCTCACCCTGACAAGCCCCACCTTCCCTGCATCTGTACCACCCCAATGAGCCCCCCCATACACCCTCCCCACTGAGCCCCAACCACCTGCACCCTCCCCACAGAATATGAATGCCTCGAAACAGTGCCCTGTCTCGGGGGAAACCCGCACAGGTTCCAAAAAGGCCATTGCATGGGTGCCAATCCCCACGGTCCTAGAGGCCAAGCATTTGGGAGCACCATAGCGCATGAGGCCACAGCAGGATAGGAATAGTGTGGGGAGTAGTACAGGTGGTCCTGACAGTGGAGAGAGTAGGACCTCGGTTTGGACTCCAATGAGAAAGATCAGCTGGGGCCTGGAGACCAAGGTAGTGCCAACCCTCTCAGTGCCAGCAAATGGCATCACAGAGAAGTCCGAGCCAAGGCTACCATAGGGGGTTTTTCCCTGAAGGGTGCCTGTGGTGCTGTGTGAAAGCAGGGGGATGGCTCTATGCCCTCATCAATACCAGTGGTGCCAAGTCCTGAATCTCCTGGGACCCTGGGAGAGTGAGCAGGTCTCTAGCAGCTGCAAATGCCTCTGGGGTTGATGGTACTGCAGACACATTGGTACGCTGTCTGCTGCAAGATGGCACTTAACGGAGCTTGTGGGGGTACCAAAGATAGTGGAGGTGGCTCCTGGAGCACCAGAGAGGGAGAGTGACCCGACATGGGTCTCACTCTATTCAGATCTCCTTGCCTGCTTCCTTTCGGCACCAGGGAAAAAATGGCTACTCACCTTCTCGTAACTTTTGGTCTTCGAGATGAGTTGCTCATATCCATTCCATGTTCGCCGGAAGGATTTTCCCCTAGCAGCACCCGTCGGGTCAGCTCTGGAGCCCCCTGGAGTCATGCCTTCATGGCGCCGCATATAGGACCCTGCCGACCCGCCGCCTCTCCAGTTCCTTCATGGCAGATACTCCGACAGAGGGGAAGGTGGGTGAGTTTGGAATGGATATGAGCAACACATCTCGAAGAACAACAGTTACGAGAAGGTGAGTAACCGTTTTTTCTTCGAGTGCTTGCTCAGATTGATTCCAATTAGATGACTCCCAAGCCTTACCTAGGAGGTGGGGTTGGAATTTATGGAATCACTGATTGAAGCATAGCCCTGCCAAACACTGCATCATCCATGGAGTGCTGGGTGATGGCGTAACGTGAAGTGAAGGGTGTGGACAGAAGACCACGTAGCCACTCTGCATATCTCATAGATCAATATCTGGTCCAGGAAGGCTCTGGTGGAACGTGCAGTCAGAGTGGGGGCAGGGACCTTGGCGAGGTCGTAACAAACCTGGATACAGGATGTGATCCACGATGATATCCTTTGCGTGAACACTGAGAGCCTTTCATCCTGTCCGCCACAGCAACAAACAGCTGGTTCGACTTACGGAATGGCTTAGTTCGTTCAATTTAAAAAGCCAATGCATGCCACACATCCAGGGAATGGAGCCTCTGCTCGCGGCTATTGGCATGGGGTTTCGGGAAAAAAAACGGAAGGAATGTCTTGATTGGCATGGAAACTCGAGACCACCTTTGGGAGGAATGCTGGGTGGGGTTGCAGTTTCACCTTATCTTTGTAGAAAATGGTATATAGAGGGTCGGGTGTGAGAGCCTTGAACTTGGACACCCTTCTGGCTGATGTTATTGCAACCAAAAAGGCCGCCTTGTAGGAAAGGTAGAGGAGTGAGCACGTAGCTAGGGGCTCGAACGGGGACCCCCCATCAGCCTCAAGAATACCAAGTTAAGATCACAAGTGGGAGTGGGCTGGCAAATATGAGGATATAATCTGTCTAATCCTTTGAGAAACCGCCACACCATTTCATGGGGGGAGGGATAGCTCAGTGGTTTGAGCATTGGCCTACTTAAACCCAGAGTTGTGAGTTCAATCCTTGAGGAGGCCACTTAGGGATTTGGAGCAAAAACTGTACTTGGTCCTGCTAGTGAAGGCAGGGGGCTGGAACATTCCTGTTCTAGGAGATAGGATATCTCCATTAATTTATTTACTAGTGAAAATGGAGCTTCCATGCTCTCCTGGGTGAAAAGCTGAGATGGCAGCCAGGTGAACCTTATCAAGGAGTGAGACAAGCCCTGCTGTTTCAACTTTAGGAGGTAGTCCAAGATAAAGGGGACCGACGATTGTGTTGGAGGGATACAACTCTGCAAGCACCAAATCGCAACTCTCTTTCACTTGGCTAGGTAAGTCGCTCTGGTTGAAGACTTTCTGCTACCCAGAAGAACCTCCCTAATGGGGTCTGAGCATGTAAGTTCTAGCGGGTTCAACCACGCAGCTTCCAAGCCGTGAGGTGGAGACTCTCAAAATTGGGGTGTCAAAGCCTTCCGTGATGTTGAGTGATGAGGTCCGGAACTAGCGGTAGAGTGATTATAGTGTCCACTGATAGCTCCAGTAGTGTGGTGTACCAATGCTGACGTGGCCAGGCCAGTGCCACCAGGATCTCTGAGGTTCCATTGCTCCAGATCTTGAGGAGGACCTTGTGAACCAGGAGTATAGGAGGGAATATGTAAAAGATGTAGTCCTTCCATGGGCAAAGAAATACTCTGCCAACGAACCCAGGCTGTGGTTTTTTTAATATATGGAGATCTCCCTATCTCAGAGAGCTGGAAGGGACCCCAAAAGAGCATCAAGTCCAGCCCCCTGCCTTTACTAGCAGGACCAAGTACTAATTTTGCCCTAGATCTCTAAGTGGCTCCCTCAAGGATTGAACTCACAACCCTAGGTTTAGCAGGCCAATACTAAAACCACTGAGCTATCCCTCCCCCTGCTTTAGGAAGGAGCAGAATTGTAGGCACTTCCTGTTGCCCCTTGTGGCAAACAGATTGATTTGGGGAACTCCCCACCGCTGGAAGATATTGTTTATCACATTGGGGGCCCTGGTAGTGGCAAGTTCCCCTTGCCACCGGCTCGGCTGGGATCCGCCCAAAACACGCTGAGCCCCTGCGTGGCTCTAACACTGTTTTCCTCTAAAGTTCCCCTGGGTTACTTCCTACCAGAACCTCCAGGCCCTCCATCTCGAGGGGTCCTCTGGTCTGTTCCCCTGCGGTGACATGCTCTGTCTGGGCATTGGGGCACGTCCCGGCTTGGGCTGGCTTCCAGATCCTGGAGTGCAGGCTTTCCCTCCTCGGGAGCTGTCTGCGTGCCTTCTTCCCCTCCAGTGGTCAGCACCAACTGAGCAGCTCCACAGGCTTTTATACCTGTTCTACAGTTGGCGTATGCCCAGCAGAGCCTCAGGAGCAGGGCTTCCTTTGCTAGGAAGGAAGGATTAACCCCTGCGGTACCAGTGTGGGGCCACTCCACCCCGTCGCAGAGTCCTTCAAGTCGAGGTCAGCATACCAATCTCCTGGATCCAGGGATGGGATGATAGTAGCCAAAGAGACCATTTGAAACCTTAGTTCCTTCATGAACCTGTTGAGATTGCAGGTCCAAGATGGGTTTGAGGCCCCCTTCTACTTTTGGTATTAGGAAATACCGGGAGCAGGGCCGCCGAGAGTAGGTTCGGGCCCCGGTGAAAAATTTTTTTCGGGCCCCCCAGCAAGGGCGGACTGGCTAAACACGGCCGACGAAGGGGGGGGGGGGAACCTGGGGAAGCCGGG
The DNA here is from genome assembly GCF_011386835.1 of Chrysemys picta bellii. NCBI lineage: Eukaryota > Metazoa > Chordata > Testudines > Emydidae > Chrysemys > Chrysemys picta. The sequence continues at coordinate 42,705,527 of NC_088797.1, forward strand.
CCCTGGGCCCCCTTCCAGACCGCCGGGCCCTGGTAATTTGTACTGGCTTCCCCCCTCTCTCGTCAGCCCTGACTGGGAGTAAAACCCCTTTCCCCTGAGCTCCAGCAGAACCTCCTCCACAACCCCTGCTGATAGGAGGGTTTGTACCTTCACGACAAATTGGTCATGAGAGGGGTCCCTGAAGAGGGACAGGGAAGGGGGCGGGGCGGATGTGGGGGGGGGCAATGAAAATTAGAGAAAATATACCATCTCTACTGTGCGGAGGACCCAGTGGTCTGAGGTGATTTGGGACCACGTTCAGTAGAAATGGGATAGATGTTCCGAAAACGGGAAAGAAGGATCCAGTTGAGAGGTTGGTATAACGCCCTCGGGCACACCCATGTCTGGGTGGCAGGGGTGTGCAGACCCAGCAATCTTAGAGTGGCTCGGGAGTCTTTCAGAGTGTGGAGTCTCGAGTCTGTTTTCCCTGAAAATAATGTGGCCCTCTTGAACGGTAGATCCTAAATTGTCTGTTGGACCTCCACAGGGAGGCCCGAGGCCTGCAGCCATGAGCAACAGCGCATTGCGATGTCCAAAGTCATCATCTGCATTGCAGAGTCCGGTGAATCTAATGCTGCTTGCAGTGACATCCTGGCAATCGTCTTGCCCTCATCCATGAGAACCAAGAATTCCAGCTTAGAATCCGGTGGGACAAGGGCCGAGAATTTGGACATTGTGTCCCAAGACTTGAAGTTATATTGGCTAAGGATTGCCTGCTGGTTTGCAATCCGAAGCTGGAGCCCTCCAGTGTAGTAGATCTTCCTCCTGAAGAGGTCCAGCTTCTTTGCATTCTTAGCTCGAGGGGTAGGTCCTTGCTGCACTTGCCTTTCCCTTGCGTTAACAGCCGCCACTACCAATGAGTCCGATGGGGGGTGGGTACGCAAGTATTCATAGCCCTTGGAGGGCACAAAGTACTTTCTCTCAACTCCCTTAGCTGTAGGAGCCTGAGAGGATGGTGTTTGCCAGAGGGTTTTTGTATTCTCCTGAATGATCTTTATAGATTCATAGATTCATAGATTCTAGGACTGGAAGGGACCTCGAGAGGTCATCGAGTCCAGTCCCCTGCCTGCATGGCAGGACCAAATACTGTCTAGACCATCCCTGATAGACATTTATCTAACCTACTCTTAAATATCTCCAGAGATGGAGATTCCACAACCTCCCTAGGCAATTTATTCCAGTGTTTAACCACCCTGACAGTTAGGAACTTTTTCCTAATGTCCAACCTAGACCTCCCTTGCTGCAGTTTAAACCCATTGCTTCTTGTTCTATCCTTAGAGGCTAAGGTGAACAAGTTTTCTCCCTCCTCCTTATGACACCCTTTTAGATACCTGAAAACTGCTATCATGTCCCCTCTCAGTCTTCTCTTTTCCAAACTAAACAAACCCAATTCTTTCAGCCTTCCTTCATAGGTCATGTTCTCAAGACCTTTAATCATTCTTGTTGCTCTTCTCTGGATCCTTTCCAATTTCTCCACATCTTTCTTGAAATGCGGTGCCCAGAACTGAACACAATACTCCAGCTGAGGCCTAACCAGTGAAGAGTAGAGCGGAAGAATGACTTCTCGTGTCTTGCTCACAACACACCTGTTAATACATCCCAGAATCATGTTTGCTTTTTTTGCAACAGCATCACACTGTTGACTCATATTTAGCTTGTGGTCCACTATAACCCCTAGATCCCTTTCTGCCGTACTCCTTCCTAGACAGTCTCTTCCCATTCTGTATGTGTGAAACTGATTTTTTCTTCCTAAGTGGAGCACTTTGCATTTGTCTTTGTTAAACTTCATCCTGTTTAACTCAGACCATTTCTCCAATTTGTCCAGATCATTTTGAATTATGACCCTGTCCTCCAAAGCAGTTGCAATCCCTCCCAGTTTGGTATCATCCGCAAACTTAATAAGCGTACTTTCTATGCCAATATCTAAGTCGTTGATGAAGATATTGAACAGAGCCGGTCCCAAAACAGACCCCCTGCGGTACCCCACTCGTTATGCCTTTCCAGCAGGATTGGGAACCATTAATAACAACTCTCTGAGTACGGTTATCCAGCCAGTTATGCACCCACCTTATAGTAGCCCCATCTAAATTGTATTTGCCTAGTATCAGAGGGGTAGCCGTGTTAGTCTGAATCTGTAAAAAGCAACAGAAGGTCCTGTGGCACCTTTGAGACTAACAGAAGTATTGGGAACATAAGCTTTCGTGGGTAAGAACCTCACTTCTTCAGATGCAAGTAATGGAAATCTCCAGAGGCAGGTATAAATCAGTGTGGAGATAACGAGGTTAGTTCAATCAGGGAAGGTGAGGTGCTCTGCTAGCAGTTGAGGTGTATTTGCCTAGTTTATTGATAAGAATATCATGCAAGACCGTATCAAATGCCTTACTAAAGTCTAGGTATACCACATCCACAGCTTCACCCTTATCCACAAGACTCGTTATCCTATCAAAGAAAGCTATCAGATTGGTTTGACATGATTTGTTCTTCACAAATCCATGCTGGCTGTTCCCTATCACCTTACCACCTTCCAAGTGTTTGCAGATGATTTCCTTAATTACTTGCTCCATTATCTTCCCTGGCACAGAAGTTAAACTAACTGGTCTGTAGTTTCCTGGGTTGTTTTTATTTCCCTTTTTATAGATGGGCACTATATTTGCCCTTTTCCAGTCTTCTGGAATCTCTCCTGTCTCCCCTGATTTTCCAAAGATAATAGCTAGAGGCTCAGATACCTCCTCTATTAGCTCCTTGAGTATTCTAGGATGCATTTCATCAGGCTCTGGTGACTTGCAGGCATCTAACTTTTCTAAGTGATTTTTAACTTGTTCTTTTTTTATTTTATCTGTTAAACCTACCCCCTTCCCATTAGCATTCACTATGTTAGGCATTCCTTCAGACTTCTCGGTGAAGACTGAAACAAAGAAGTCATTAAGCATCTCTGCCATTTCCAAGTTTCCTGATACTGTTTCTCCCTCTTCACTAAGCAGGAGAAGGGCCACCCTGGTGAGTCCTGCCGAGGATAAAATGCCTACCATTGAGTCTGACACCTCAGTGACCTCCTCCATCTGTATCCTGAGGATCTGAGCGACCCACCTCAGAAGTTCAAGGTGGGCTCTGCTGTCGGGAAGGGGGGGGGGGGGGGGGGGCGCCGAGGATGTCCCTGCCACTGCCTCATCTGGAGACAATGAGGAGGAGCCTGGAATATGGGAGGGGCCCTCCTGCCCATCCGGCTCCTCAAAACGCTGCGGCTCTGCCCCCAAGTCAGAGTCCACTTCAGAGCCGGCCCCAGCACTGGTCGTGGTGGTGGCCGTGGTACTGTCTGTGGTACTAAGTGTAGCCACAGTGCCAGATATGGTGCCAGATATGGTGCCAGGTCTGTTGTCGGTGCCGGGCATGGTACCAATCCTGATGCTGGTGGTGGTAGCGGTGGCTGATGTCCAGGAGAAATCCCTGGCCCTAGACACAGTCCTTCTCTCAGATATGACGGAAAAGGAGCATACCAAGGCAGACCCCTGGGACTGCTGGTAATCGCATGGGGTCCAGAAGGGCCACTGGGTTGGCATCTGAGCCAGTACCTGCCATTATGGTGGCCACGGTACCGGGGGAAAGGTTTGCATCATCCCTGCTGACTGGGAGTGCCAGCGGCTACGATGTTGGCTTCTCCAGGACACATAGGGTCAGTGTCCGCTGCGGACTCCAATGAGTCCATGCGCAGGGACCATGGTGGCGCTGTGCCCGTCGGTGCCGGGGATCGGTGCCAGGATGATGTAGATTGTTGCCGAGTCATAGCGGGCTTGCCCCTGGTCTTCACCGGTGGCCTCTGATTCGTTTGGGGACTGAGAACCGGTGCCATGACACTGTGGTTGGGGAAGTGAGGGCCTGTCAACGTTATCAGGTCCCGTACTGCCTCATAAGTTTTGGGTGTGGACAGGACATTCAATTCCTCCACCCAGATCTCCTCCGGTGGTACCGGACTCAACGGTCCCTCCTGTGGGCCCAGAGTTGAAGGTGCCGGCTGTTGAGCTGGAGGGGAGGTACTGTCTTGCCCCCGTCTTCCTCCCTTTGGTTCACATTCCCTTGTGTGTGGGAAGGAGTGTGCCCTCTATCAGTCTTCCTGTGCTTCTTCTTCGGAACAGGAGACTGTGAGCAGTGCTGAGATTGATCCTGCGCTGCGCTTGGTGCCAGGGAATGCCAGTGCCAAGGGTCTCTGAACCCAGAGTCCTTCCTCGGCACCAAAGCCAGCGCACTGCGCACCCACACTGAGGAGCCTAGTGCCGCATCCATGGGGCTCGACTCAGACTGAGGGCAGAGAGCTGCTTCCATTAGCAGCAACTTTAGTCTGTGATCCCTCTCCTTCTTCGTGCGGGGGAAAAAGCTCCTACAGATCCTACACCTGTCTGCTTGATGGGACTCCCCCAAGCACTTTAGACAAGCTGAGTGCTGGTTGCCCTTTGTCATGGGCTTCTGGGAAACCCCACACGGCTTAACCCCCTGGGTCCGAGGCATGCCCCAGGCCCGGGAGAGGGACAGGGAAGCGGGGGAGGAAACCTCCCCCCAGTACCCCAAGTCCAGATGTCTAACTAACTACAACAATTTTTAAACTATCTTTAACAATTTACAGAAAATACGCTAGAGGATTGCTCATTGAAGATGAGAGACAAAACGTTCCGAAGCCCGCCACTAATGGTAAGAAGGAACTGGAGAGGCGGTGGGTCTGCAGGGCCTTATATGTGGTGCCATGAAGGCGCGACTCCAGGGGGCTCCAGAGCCGACCCGACAGGTGCTGCTAGGGGAAAAACATTCCAGCGAACTGTACACGCAGCGCGCACACACCTAATTGGAATCAATATGAGCAAGCACTCAAAGAAGAATAAAGAACAGGAGTACTTGTGGCACCTTAGAGACTAACAAATTTATTTGAGCATAAGCTTTTGTGGGCTACAGCCCACTTCTTCGGATGCATATAGAGTGGAATAAATATTGAGGAGATATATATACACACATACAGAGAGCATAAACAGGTGGGAGTTGTCTTATCAACTCTGAGAGGCCAATTAAGTAAGAGAAAAAATAAATTTGTTAGTCTCTAAGGTGCCACAAGTACTCCTGTTCTTTTTGCGGATACAGACTAACACGGCTGCTACTCTGAAACCTGTCAAAGAAGAATGATTCTTCTCCTGGTGCTTACAGTGCTTCTTAGGCACTGGGGAGGAGGATCGGTGCCAGGACTCTTGACTGGCGGGAGGAGCACTCTGCACTGAAGTTGAGGTGCTTGGTGCTGAGTCTGAGCACGGCTCTGATGCTGGTCTTAGGGCTGTCTCCATGAGGAGGACCTTCAACCTCGCCTCCTGGTTTTTCTTGGTGCGGGGTCTGAAGTCCCTGCAGAGCTGTCAATTGTCTTTCCAATGAATTTCCTCTAAGCACTTGAGACAGCTCGAGTGTGGGGTGCTCCTAGGTATTGCCTTGCTGCAGGAAGTGCAGGGCTTGAAGCCTGGTGACCGAGGCATACCTTGGCACAGGGAGAGGACAAGCCTCTCCAACCAAGTGTGGAGATGTCCAAAACCCACTAACTAGTAAAACTACTAACTAACAAACAAAGTAAACTAGAATAACTACACCTCTACCCCGATATAACGCGGTCCTCGGGAGCCAAAAATCCCTACCGCGTTATAGTGAAACCCTGTTATATCGGAGTAGCGGCGGCAGGGCTCCAGCGGTGATTTTAAAAGCCCCGGCCTCCGGATGCTGCAGGGAGCCCAGGCCCTTTAAATCGCCAGCCTCGGCTTGCTGCCGCAACTCCGGGGTAGTGGCGGCAGGGCTCCAGCGGTGATTTATAGGGCCCGGGGCTCCCCGCAGCAGCCGGAGCCCTGGGCCCTTTAAAGCACCACCCAAGCTCCACTGCCGAAGCCCTGGGGTTACCGCGCTATATGCGAACCCGGGTTATATCGGGTCACGTTATATCGGGGTAGAGGTGTATATACATAAGAAAGAGAAGAAAAAACATTGGGAGAAATTGCCTGAGCAATGAGGGAAGTTCCAGCAATTGTCACAGGTGGTAAGAAGGAGCGTGTGGCACCAGAAGGCATTGGAGCCGATCCAACAGATAACATTAAGGGAAAAAATTCCGGCCACTGTGCTTGCGGCACGCACACACCTACATTGGAATGGACATGTGCAAGTGCTTGAAGAAGAAGTGGTGTTAGTGACACTTTTCTCTAAATCACTACTAAACCAATGCTACAGCATTGCTTCATTTGCTACATTTCAGATTAACAACTCAGTCCTTCAAAGTACCAAGCATTCTGGCCCAATGCAACAAGCACTTAAATGTGTGTTCAATTTGAAGGCTATTAGTAATCCCACTTAAGCAACTGGTTAATTCACATGCTTAAAATTAAACACAGGCTAGAGTGCATTGCTGGATTGAGCCAGAATATTCAGAACTTTACAGGATTGATCCATAGATGTAAAACAGAGGTCTTGTTTGCTGTGATCATTAAAAGAGCGCACAATACTATTTTTTAGATACATAGTGTGACAAAGTTCCTCCTCTATCTTGGTGGGTCCTGCGCTTATTGGCGGATTTTCTTGCCTCAGAGATTCACCATGTGGGTTGGGGAACAGCCCAGAGACCTTCCCCTCTGGAAGAACCCACAGTCCAGGTCAATTGGGAGGTTTGGGGGGAACCCGGGCCCGCCCTCTACTCCGGTTCCAGCCCAGGGCCCTGTGGACTGCAGCTGTCTATAGTGCCTCCTGTAACAGTTGCATGACAGCTACAACTCCCTGGGCTACTTCCCCATGGCCTCCTCCAAACACCTTCCTTATTCTCACCACAGGACCTTCCTCCTGGTGTCTGATAACGCTTGTGCTCCTCAGGCCTCCAGCAGCACACCCTCTCACTCTCAGCTCCTCTCGCCTCTTGCTCCCAGCTCCTCACACACTCTCCACAAACTGAAGTGAGCTCCTTTTAAAACCCAGGTGCCCTGATTAGCCTGCCTTAATTGATTCTAGCAGCTTCTTCTTAATTGGCTCCAGGTGTCCTAATTAGCCTGCCTGCCTTAACTGGTTCTAGCAGGTTCCTGATTACTCTAGTGCAGCCTCTTCTCTGGTCACTCAGGGAACAGAAAACTACTCATCCAGTGACCAGTATATTTGCCCTCTACCAGACTCCTGTACCCCACTGGTCTGGATCTGTCACAATAGATACATATTAACTCTTGTATCCTGGCCAAATTCCAACTTGGGTAATAACGTTCTACTCAAAGTCTCTCTCTAGTCGCAAATGGATCCAGTATTATTCACTGTCCTAAAATATTGCACATTGTTGCTATGCTTCACCCCAGATGTGGCTGAGTTTAAATCAGGGATCTTAAACTCAAATCACCACAAGGGCCACATGAGGACTAGTACATTGGCCTGAGGGATGCATCACTGAAACCTTTTCATACAACGATACGAAAGTATAGTCAAAAATGAAAACAATGAAGAGTAATATAGTATGCTATTAAAAGTCAACGTATTAACATTTTTAAAACTGTAATGTAATAAAATATAAACACCTGTAACTATTCCTTATGTGGTCAGTAACACTGATGATGATCTACACTAACAGTCTATCAACATAGCTGTAAAGGCAGGAACTTTTTAAAGTAACTATTCATACAAAATACGTTGCCACTTTTAACAAACATTCTTCCCAACTACTCACAGCAAAGAATCATACATGCTGAACTTCATACCTCAGACTGCTCATCTAGTCCATGAGGCCCCACCCCTGCCCCACGTCTTCCCACTCCTTCCCCATGCCCATTCCAACCCCTTCCCCAAAGTCCCCATCACAAATCCACCCCCCTTCCCCTATTCCAACCCCTTCCCCAAATCCCCGCCCCAGCCCCGCCTCTTCTCCGCCTCCTCCCCTGAGCATGCCACATCCCCGCTCCTCCCCGCTCCCTTCTGGAAAGTCCTAAGCACCACCAAACAGCTGTTTGGCGGCGGGAAGCACTGGGAGGTAGGCGGAGGAGCGGGGACACGGTGCGCTGGAGAGGGGGATAAGGGGGAGGGAAGGGAGGTTGGCTGCCAGTGGAATTGGCGCCTATGGCGGGATGCAGGAAATAAGGTTTGAGACCCCTGCTTTAAATGGTGGTTGAATAGACAGAGAGATGTGTACCTATTTTACAGCAGTGCATCCTTTGGGTGGATGTGGTTATTAGTGTTTGCTGCTCCAGTGTTCATCTGAGGCCTTATCTAAAATCCACTAAATCCATGGAAAGAATCTCATGGACTTCAATGGAATTTGGATGAGGCTTCTAAACTGATGGCTAAGCAAGCTCAAGCTTTTGAATGTTACAACATTATTTAGCTGTATCATTTTAACCCAAGAGAGTGACCTGTGATCATTAAATGGAGGTTTTATCTTAATCATTGGACTTCTCATTCATAATTGTGCAGATTTTCAGTCACGTAGTAACCTTGCTTATGATTTTCCAATTTAAGTTAAAACTGGGAGACAGGTTATTTTAACATCACAATAAGGTATTATTGCTCGTGCCTGTTTAGAAGTTATTAAAATGCTTTTCTGGCTGCCTGTGGGATAAGGTAATTTTTCTTATGCAGATGTTTTGCCTTGAACATTGTACTATTAGCTCATAGGAACATACATCCGCCTTACTTTATTGTCTCTAAACACAGACACAATCTAGTGTGTGTTTCCTTGACTTGTTAATGGTTAAAAGCAAAGGGAAGGGTAAGATAAAATTGTCTTTTCAGTAAAAGTCCTGGGTGACCATCCTGAAGTTAGAAAAAAAACCCAACATTTGTATCAGTTCATTTCTTTTTTCTTAACTGTCATGAATTGTCAATGCACTTCTGTAAGGAACCTTAAAACATTGTTAGCAAAAGCCTTTGATCCATCCACTAATTTGTCTTCAAAAGACGAAGTACAAATTAAAATGCAAAATTAAGGGAACCAGCAACCCTTGTCAATGGGTGTAGCTTGCAACTATGTGGCCTAAATCTTCTAACTGGCCACGGCAGCAAAAGGCAGAGTCACGAAGACCCCACTCATAGTTATTAGCAGCATGTCTGATCACTTCACATCTGAAGCAATTGAGCTTTACCTGAAGATAACATGGAAGATCAAAACCAGAGGGCTACACTGTTGGATCTGACACAAGATAGCCATTGATTATGTCTGAAGCTTGTTCTTGCCACCAGCATGCCACCTGGGGATGATATTGAAGTTCCTAAGAGGAATTGTCCAAACTTGAGCTGAGATGGTGGTTTGGTGGAGTAAACATATCTTTAAACAGGAATAGATATGGCATGTTTTGCACCTTAAGGAGCAGATTCTGCAAGGCAACTTGTCACTCGACATTAGGAGGAGCAGTGTTGGAAAGGATCGGCTCATGGTACCTGTTATATATGCATGGATTCATTCAGTTGAGTATCTGCTGTGTAATATGAACTGTTGTAAACTGATGCAATGAGCCACCCTGTAGCACTGATCTGAAGAGTGCTGCTCAGAAAGGTTAACAAAACTCACAAGGCCAGAATTCAATCAGAGTTTTTGCTGGAGGAATGCACAGTCTCAACAGCTACAATGTCTTGTCTGCTAGGGAGGGAAGACATAAATCAGCATAGCCCCCAAAATGGCTATTGGGCGGGTCTGGCCAGGAAAATGCACTGATTCAGTACATCTCTTCAACAGCCTTTGCTAGTGAGTCTCCAGCAGAAATTATAGCTGCCCAAGGGAAGTCAGGCAGCAGTTCCACACTCTGTTCTCCTTCAGGGGAATACTCCCTGGGTTGCAGGAGCCAGGAAGGCACACAGAGGTGCACTTTTTACTTCCCTGAATCAATTTGAGCAAATTCACCCTATAGTCCTTAGCAGAAGGGCCACTATGGCGCTCAAGACTTTACTAAGATTAGGGTGGCTAAAGGAAGTTTCTGTGATGCAAATCTAATGCTGAACAACTGGAAAGCAATAGGATTATCTTTGAGTCTCTAGTCTGTAAATTTATCTGAGACGGTAATTAGATGCAGGGACAAACTGAAAGAATGCTGGATCCAGTGACACATTATCATGGAAGAGCCCTAAAGAGCAAGCCCACACACCAGATATGTGATGCTTGCTTGTCAATGAAACTGCTAAACACTCTAGTTGAAACAGAATAAAGGTTGAATTTCCTATTAAAATTTAATATTGCAATATGCATTTTGCCTTTGTGATAAGAGTGACTAAGGCATGAACCAGCAATCCTGCAGCCAGCAGCAAGAACATGAAGTAGAAGCTTACTTGATCTGGCCTTTTGACACCTTACAGAGGAATCACTCTGCATGCCCTCTGTGCTCATGTGCCATGGAAGAACATTTTGATGATGTGTTGCCTAGAGGCAAAGGGGCCTGCTTCACATGTTTATGCTCATGTGCCCTGTGATTTAGCAATATCCATTATGAACAGCCCTCCATGCAGATCCCTCTTACTCTTAATTCAGATAGACTGCAGCAGAGAGTGGGATGTGTGGTGCTGTTCACCATCAGGATATAGGTGAACATTATCACTACCTGTGCAGTGTATAGTAAATGTACATCTCTTTGGGGAGTGGGTAAGCCACTTTCTCTGCATGGCCCATTAGAGGCGCCATAGATTTTCCTAGATGGTTTTGATACAATCCATGATATATGTATCAGTTATTAATTTAAAATGTGAAAAGAGATACCAGCCTCAAGGCTTTCTTTTAGTTAAATAGGGAAATGGTATTCTCTGATTCTGACACACAATTATCTTATAAGGGGATCATTATTATTATTAATTTGTATTTTCTTAACCCTAGGAGTCCTAGTCCTATTTATAATTTTCTTCTAGGGGGAACAAAAGCATCAAGAAACGTTTTTTTCACAACAGCTCTGTTCCACTCATCAAACGTTCTGAGCACCGATGTTTTATCTCAAAGTATAAAAATAAAAACATTTTTATTGATAAAGTGCCTCCTACCACATGTGCTCAGACTACCATATAGTACCAACGGAATATTTCAAGCAGCTGATTATATATATGTTTAGAAAGAAGTTGTCAGGATACAAGATACAAAACATACATTTTTTAAAAAATATCCATACCTCTGGCCAAATCTTCAGAGATACTGAGCACCCAAGACTGCAGCCCAAAAACTGAAGTCAGTCGGAGATATAGGTGTTCAGCAACTCTCAGGATTTGGCCTTATGTTACTAACAGGTTTTATTATTACAAGTGAAAACATTTTTTTTTAATCAGATTTATTTTTCACTGTTTACACTGTTCATTTTTTTTCATTTAACTCCACTTAGACTGTGAAACAGAATGGTCAATTTCACATTCTGGTTCTCAGGACCTAGCACAAAGCTGCTTGCATTTCCAGTTTTGGGTTTCATAACACATGCAAGAAATGCAATTAAATTACAGTAATATCTGGCCTCTAGTGTGCCTTACTGCTTAGAACTGGTTATTTCAAAGTTAACCATCTACAGTTCTATAGACTTAGAAATATTCAAGTGGATGTTTACACTAGTAGGGTTATAACAAACAATTAAGAAATTTTTGCTGCATGGAAAACCTAAAAAAACAGCTTTTGCATGCTTTTGTATGTTTTCAGAAATTACATGATAGGCAACAAAAGAAGATAGACATGACTTCAACTTAGTACATACTCACGTCTTCTTTTCTGACAGATTTCCAGGGTAAATCATGAATTGTTTCATCACTGAAAAGGTGTAACACTGCTGACAGTAAAGGGAAAACTAATGCACTAAAAATCAATAGAATTTTTTTAAAGTCAAGTTCAAATTGAGGCCTCCATTGCTGAAGCCCAGGCCTTCATATGAATTACAGGGAAATGAAGATGTCTTATCAGGCATTAGCTGGCGTGAAATTCTACAGTCCTTAATCTAGCAACACGCCCGTCAACAGAAATGGGAATTTTGCTCAATTAAGGACTTGGCCCTTTGAAAGCAGCGAAATGGCAGAAACGTTCACTCTAGTATATCATCCCAAGATACTCCCCTTCCCTGAATAACTGTTTTTGAAGGACCCATTGTAATTATGAATAACGAATTTGATACTTTTCAAAAAGCAAGGCAGAGAGCCATGTGAATAATGTTTACAGATTCATGGCTGGCCTTGTTGTAATTATAATTACAGTAACAAAACCAATTTTTAAAAAATATAAATGTAATAACCAGAAAAAAAGTTGTAAAATCACCTAGAATCAGACTGCTGTCTGGCACACACACAAAAAAATATCAGAACAAAATCAGTTAATTGATAACATTTGTCATCTGGCCAAAAAAGGTAAGGTAAGCCCAACAATAACAAGAAAAGTAGTGCAAAAAAAACAGGAATACTTGTGGCACCTTAGAGACTAACACATTTATTTGAGCATAAAAAGTAGTGATTTGGTTCATGAGGCAGCGGGAACAGTATATTTTATAATAAAAGTACTTCAGTACTAAAGTATAAATTGGGAAAACTGGGAGTTACTGCTAATGAGCTGAACTTGTATTTGATACACAATATAAGCTACTGTATTTCTATTTTCCATCTCTGCATTCTATTGAAATAGAAGGAAGTGAAATGTCATTCATGACACACATTGCCTCAGGATGTGTGTTAGAATGAGAACACCACTGGTAACAAAAATAAAAAGTTGAATTATTCCGCTATTAGGCCTATATTACAGCCAATTTGATCAATTAAATATTTTGTGAATCCTGTACATACAGAGTAATATCTAGTTTTCACATTGTTACAATACAAATGCAGTGAAAAACAGCATCACCTAGTGGCTGTAGCAGATACAGCATACTGTAGTGTTTATTTTATTGTTCATTGTTTGCTATTTTAAAGTGTTTTTTGATCTCATTAACCCACAATCCATATACAGGAGTAAATAAACTGCACACATCCCCCCAAATATTGGGAAAGTGCACCTTCATATTCCTGGCCCATGCAGGACTAATGTATGAGGTCAGGACAGTCAGATCAGGCACAATCTGTGCTAAAATGAACGCATTACATCCTCTGAACATACTGTGTCCTGGAACCCGCTTCACAGTTTTGACCCCTGAAGTGCAGAGTTGAGATTGGGAACTTTGGGACTTTGGAGTGAAGTAGAATAATAGACAATTCAGATGTCTATCTGACAGTGGCCACACCAGAGGCTTCAGAGGAAGGTATAAGAACCCTGCACTAGGTAAATGTGCACCTGTCCCCCACATTAATTCTCATCCTGGTCTCTAATAGTTAGAGACTGACTTATGAAATGTCAGTGTTCCGAAATGTGTGTTATAATTAATTATGAAAACTTTGAATATTTTTGTGATCCATATAAATGTCCATTTCCTCTCTTAATCTTGCTAAATTATTGGCCTCAAAGACATCCTGTAGCAATGAGTTCCACAGTATAATTATATACCATATGAAAATTTATTTCCTTTTACCAGTTTTTAATTTAATGTCCTATTGGTTTTGGGTTATGAGATAGGGAGAACAGATGTTCCCAATCTACCTTCTGTCTATCATTCATCATTAATATAGACAGTGCAGGTAGTGATATCTCTAATTAAAGTTGCCCAGGCACTTCCCATTGTAAGACCCTGTTTTCAGTTGCTTATAACTTTGTCAAGCTTAAACCATTCAGGATGAAATTTTGCATGTTGAGTGTTTGTTTGTTTTTATTCTTGTTGAATTGCTTGTTTGTTTGTATTGTGTTTTGTTTTAATGTTTCAGCTAAAGTGGTTCAGACATTTTCAAAAATGAGGTGAGGAAAAAATACATTTTTTTTCAATGTTAAAAAGTGTTTTACAACCATTTCATTGAGAAGCTCAAATGCATCCATGCTTTGGCTTTAAAATTTGGTAGTCACCCTGGAGTCAGGAATATGTCTTTTGCTGTCCCCATGAAAATGTGCCCAAACTTGCATAGTCTATATACTTCCACAAAAGTGCACATGCCACCATAATTCAGGCATTTCCTAACTTTTCAGTGCTTGACTTTGTAACCTTAATGTCCTTTTAACATCATTTTTTCAAATGTAATTTTATATGCTTATTATCACATCCCTTCTTATTAATCTTCTTTCTAAAGTAAACAATTCCAGTCTTTTCAATCTCTTTCCATATAAGTTTTTCCATGTCTTTAATCATTCTCATCACCTTTCTCTGAACCCCATTATGTACATGCATCTCACCCTCATGCACATCTAAGCAGATGTGCAATGCAGGCGGAATTGTTATGTTTATACTCAATGGCACCACCAAGTTCATTTCTAGCACCCTCATAAATTTCTGCTAAAAAATCATGAACACCTGTGTAATTCTGTTATTATTATCATTATTATTATATAGCCATTTATTTGATGTTTCTGCTTCCTTTCACTGCAGATATATGAAACCTCATACATTTTCAATTTAATATAGAAACCCCAGTGCACCCATAATTATTGTCTGTATAAGTATGTGTGACAGATCTGGTTTTATTATCCAGAATTTATTTGGCTTCACAATATGAAAGGCTTGTATTGTCCAAAACTGCACATTTAATTTTAACAAAAGAAAGTGATATAAATAAAAAGGAATACGTTATGCAGAAATTAGAGCTCATCGAAGCTCCTTCTTGCCAGATTCCTAAATTACAAGGTCTTTAAGCAACCTGAAGACATACAAAGAACTATATTAAAAAAAAAACATGTAAAGATGAAATATAAAGACTACAATGATGGTTTTAAACAAGAAATGTTTCTAATCAAGTTTCATTGATATGGGTAGCACAGAGGAATGTAACTAAAATAATTAGATGAAATTAAGAAAGGAAAAATTTAAGATGAATATCAGGCAATATTTCCAAACAATGACATCCTCTTGAACAGTGAAATAATCTCCCAAAGAAAATGGTGGAAACTGCATTACTTGGGACCTTTAAGAACTTGACAAAACATTAGTTAATGTAAAAGAGGGAACACTCCTACATGTCAAGGAGATGGACTATGAGCTGAAAGGCCTTTTTCATTTCTAACTTCCATCATTTGCTGATATTTAAGGACCCAATCTGCAAGGTGCCAACTGCCAAGGTGCTTCAATAGGCTCCATGAACACTCAGCTCCTTGCAGAATTGAGTCACAAGAAAGTGAGGTGGAAGAAAGCAGTTTCTTCTATTTTGTATTTAGTCACATATATGTCAGTTCAAAATAATATGCATTGTCTAATATTGACTTTATGATCCTTATATGAAAGTGCAAGCTCTTTGGTGCTTTGCAATATGTGTTAGACATTCATTTTCTTCTTCATGTTTCAGTCTATTACCAGTTTCTGCTTTCATTAAGAGTTCAGCCAGTAAGAAAAAGCCAATATATAAGTCTCTTGTCTGACACTGAAACAGGTCTACTACAGACCACCAAACCAGGAAGAAGAGGTGGATGAAGCTTTTTTAAACAATTAACAAAATCATCAAAAGCACAGAATTTGATGGTGATGGGGGACTTCAACTACCCAGACATCTGTTGGGAAAATAACACAGCAGGGCACAGATTATCCAACAAATTCTTGGGGAATGTATTGGAGACAATTTTTTTATTTCAGAAGGTGAAGAAAGCTACAAGGGGGGAGGCTGTGTAGCATGGTCTCAGTTGTTCCACCGAGCTGCTGGGGGCGGCGGGGAGCTACTGCCTCGCCGAAAGGCCGTAGTCACACCTCTCTCTCAACGGGGAGTTAGCGGAGGGAGGTGTGCCGTCGCAGTTGGCGCGACACGGGAGTACTGGCAAGTGTCTGTGGCACACCCCTCAGGCAGGGGAGCACCAGCAAGAGTCCTTAGCGCTTTATCGGGGTTCTGCCACCCCGAGGCAGGGTGGCAGGGCTAGGGGAACACAGGCCCACCTGACTCCACTGCGTTCCAGCCCAGGGCCCTGACAGTGGCGGGTGGCGTGGAGTGTCCCGCCACTGGGTCAGTGGGGATCCGTCTGCAACATGCTGATCAAACATCGACTCACCATGCTGTCCGCCCCTCAGCTACTTCCTACCCGGTCTCTCGAGTGGGTCCCTTTGGTTCCTCCAACTCGTCAGTGTATTCAGCCGCCGGTAGCCTCGGTAGCTCCAGCTCGCCCTCATCATTGGGCTCACTTGGGCTCGGATCGCTGCCCAGCTCCTCCAGTTCCTCGGGGTACTCTGCAGCCAGCCGTCCTGGTAGCCCGAGTCCTTCCTCTGGGTCAGGTTTCCCCTCGTCCAGGGCATCCCCTGGATCAGCAGCAAAGTCCACAGGGAGCAGCCAGCAGCCTGTGTCTGTCTCCCTCCCTGGTGCTGCCCCCACTGGGCTAAGGGTCTCCGCCTTTTGTATTTCCTGTTCCACCCCTCCCCTTCCGGGGGTTTGGAGTAAGCTTGGCCTGGCTCCGCCTCTTCAGGCTGAGAGAGTGGCTCCTCACCCTCTGGTTCGGAGGGAGACCACACTGGCTCCCTACAGGCTGTTCTAGATTTGATTTTTGACAAATAGGGAGGAACTGGTTTGGAATTTGAAAGTGGAAGGCAACTTGGGTGAAAGTGATCATGAAATGGTAGAGTCTTGATTCTAAGGAATGGTAGGAGGGAGAACAGCACAATAAAGACAATGGATTTCAAGAAGGCAGACTTTGGAAAACTCAGGGAGTTTGTAGGTAAACCCCATGGGAAGCAAATCTAAGGGAAAAACAATGAGGGGGGAAAGACAATAACAGAAAATGTGGAAATGGCAGAGGTGCTTAATGACTTCTTTGTTTCAGTTTTCACCAAGAAGGTTGGTGGTGATTGGACATCTAACATAGTGAATGCCAGTGAAAATGAGTTAGGATCAGAGTCTAAAATAGGGAAAGAACAAGTCAAAAATTACTTAGATAAGTTAGATGTCTTCAAATCACCAGGGCCTGATGAAATGCATCCTAGAATACTCAAGGAGCTGACTGAGGAGATATCTGAGCCATTAGTGATTATCTTTGAAAAGTCATGGAAGACGGGGGTCATTCCAGAAGACTGGAAAATGGCAAATATAGTGCCTATCGATAAAAAGGGAAATAAGGACAACCCAGGGAATTACAGACCAGTCAACTTAACTTCTGTACCTGGAAAGATAATGGAGCAAATAATTAAGCAATCAATCTGCAAACACCTAGAAGATAATAAGGTGATACATAACAGTTAGCATGGATTTGTCAGGAACAAATCGTGTCAAACCAACCTGATAGCTTTCTTTGACAGGATAACAAGCCTTGTGGATATGTGTGTGTGTGGGAGAGCTTTAGTAAGGCTTTTGATACTGTCTTGCATAACCTTCTCATAAACAAGCTAGGGAAATACAACCTAGATGGAGCTACTATAAGGTGGGTGCATAACTGGCTGGAAAATCGTTCCCAGAGAGTAGTTATCTGTGGTTCACAGTCACGCTGGAAGGGCATAATGAGTGGGGTCCTGCAGGGATTGGTTCTGGGTCCAGTTCTGTTCAATATCTTCATCAGTGTTTTAGATAATGGCATAGAGAGTACACTTATAAAGTTTGCGGATGATACCAAGCTGGGAGGGGTTGCAAGTGCTTTGGAGGATAGGATTAAAATTCAAAATGATCTAGACAAACTGGAGAAATGGTCTGAAATAAATAAGATGAAATTCAATAAGGACAAATGCAAAGTACTCCACTTGGGAAGGAACAATCAGCTGCACACATACAAAATGGGAAATGACTGCCTAAGAAGGAGTACTGCGGAAAGGGATCTGGGGGTCACAAGCTAAATATGAATCAACGGTGTAACGCTGTTGCAAAAAAAGCAAACATCATTCTAGAATGTATTAGCAGGAGTATTGTAAGCAAGACACGAGAAGTAATTCTTCCGCTCTACTCTGCACTGATTAGGCCTCAATTGGAGTATTATGTCCAGTTCTGGGTGCCACATTTCAGGAAAGATGTAGACAAATTGGAGAAAGTCTGGAGAAGAGCAACAAAAATGATTAAAAGTCTAGAAAACATGACTTATGAGGGAAGATTGAAAAAATTGGGTTTGCTTAGTCTGGAGAAGAGAAGACTGAAAGGGGACATCATAACAGTTTTCAAGTACATATGTAAGCAGAGTCTGGATGAGCTCTCCCCTTACATCTAGTGGTGAGCTGTGGAAAAAGACTTCAGAAGCTGATCTCATTTGCATGGACACACCCACCCTGCCTAGGTGTTCAGCATGATGGGACTGCTTGCCCAAATGATCCCTTGTGGCTGGTGTTGGCTCCCCAGTCTCCTTGTTATTGGGGCAGGAGTAATAAAGGGTTGTTCTCCTTGTTGTGTGAACCGAGGTCAGCAGAACTATACCTGGCATACCCCAATGGAGGGACTCACCCTCAGTTAAGCAGCCCTCGCTAGGCAGGGGACATGGGTTCCAAAGCCCAATGAGTTGAGAGAGGGCTGGGGTAGGTACTTTCATCTTGTGGTGCAGGTTGTGTTTAAGGGTCCTAAACACCATTTGACACTTCCTATTTCAAAGGTATAATAAAAGAGCTACTTTAGATTCACTTAAGAGGCTTGTTACATGCTGCAGAGCTGAAATTACTGATACCTAGGTCTAAGTATTAGATCTACTTTAGGACAGTGTCTCTATTGCAAGAGACTGTCCAGCATGCACCAGCAATGAGGATCCCCCACTAACAGCTGAAATTACTGAAATGTGGGGTGGGGAGGGCTGAAGACATCTTGGTAGGCGGCTGGTGGAAAGGTGTGGCAAGCGACCAGCAGGGTGGCTGGTGGAAAGGCATTGCATGTGGCTAGCAGGGTGGCTGGTGGAGAGGCGTGGCAAGCAACCAGCAGGGTGGCTGGTGGAGAGGCATGACTAGCAGGGCGGCTGGTGGAGAGGGCCAGAGCAGAGCCCCGCAGAGGCGTGGTAATTGGCCGTTGGGGCGATGAGCAAGTGTCTGAGCAGTTCAGTGTGTAAGGTGCCTCCTTACCCCCCTCCCAGGCTTCCCTGGGCACACAGGGTGGGAGGTGAACTCTGTGGATGAACCTCTGAACTCTGGGGCTGCACTGGCCAAGGACAGCAACTATGAGTAGGGTATGGAGAAGGGATGGGCACATTAAAGCGACTTTTGGATTGCTGGACTTAAGAATCTGAGGGGAAAAGGACATTGCCAAACTTACTTGGGGGTGGTCTTTTGCTCATGGTTTGTGTTTATGAGCCCTAGTTGCGGTGTTTTCCCAAATTAATGCTGAGTTAATTCCCTCCTTTAATTAAAAAGTTTAATTAAAAGTTTTTGATACATTCAGACTCTGTGCTTGCGAGAAGGGAAGTATTGCCTCTTAGAGGTGCCCAGGGGATGGTGTGTAATTGTCCCAGGTCACTGGGTGGGGGCTCAAGCCGGTTTTGTGTTGTATTGTTGAAAAAAAAAAAAAACCCTCGATACTGAACCCGGCCCTTGTTGCTGCTTGGCTTCACCTGGCAGAAGGGTTACACATACAAGGTTGTTACAAGGAGGAGGGAGAAAACATTTTCTTCTTAACCTCTGAGGCTAGGACAAGAAGCAATGAGCTTAAATTGCAGCAAGGGCAGTTTAGGTTGGACATAAGGAAAAACTTCCTAACGGTCAGAGTGGTTAAGCACTGGAATAAATTGCCTAGGAAGGTTGTGGAATCTCCACCATTGGGGATTTTTAAGAGCAGGTTGGACAAACACCTGTCAGGGATGGTCTAGATAATACTTAGTCCTGCCTTGAGTGCAGGGGACTGGACTAGATGACCTCTTGAAGTCCCTTCCAGTTCTATGATTCTATGTCTTTCAGGTTTAGGGTCCTGTGAGCCCAGCTCAAATGAGCAACCCATACTCACATCTATAATCTTACTGAAGTCAGGATAGTAAAGGTTATTCACATTAGTAAGGTTCATAAGATTTGGCTCTTAATTTATTAACATGCTTTTGGGTAATTTTGGAAAGGTTCAAGTGTTTTTGACATTAAAAACAATTTACAAAAACATGTTTTTTCTCAATAAAAGAATGCATTTCCAAAGATTCATAACATTCTTTCCCCATAAAAAGTTAACACATGTTTCCTATATACATGCCTCAGATAGATGTGTAATTTCAAAACACATTAGAGAAGTGGGGTTGTCAGAAAGAGACATTCCTAAAATTAACGGTAAAACAAGTGTTACAAATTAGAATGAATGTCACAAAACTGAAGACGTTAATGCTGCCCTTTCAAATAACCAACCCTGCCAAGAATTTTTATAAACAACTTTTGTTGCTTGCTGTAACTTGATTTGCTTCACTGGATTTATTCTGTTTTTCACATGAGCACTCCCACAGTGCATCATGACACGTAGAGAGTCAAAAGAACTTGGCTACATTTTAGTGAAAAGTGAACAAATAAAAAATTGGAGCTCAAACAGGAAAAGAGTAGCAAGTTTAAGTTTAAGACAGTGGGACACATTCTGTTCTCAGTTATATTGGTATAAATAGAGTTACTCTGTGTTCACATCAGCATAGCTGACAGCAGGATTTAGTTCAAGACCTAGATATCCACACATCCACCTGCTACAGTAGAACTTCCACCACCTTACATATCATTTCTGCATTCGGCCCATTGTGTGTGCAGTTCATATTGTGGTCCCCATGTTCCTCTCTGTGGATGTCATTTGTGTGTGGAAGTGGAAACTCTAAACTCATGAAGATTCCTCCTTGTTCTTCAACCAGAGGGAAGGGTTTGCTGATGGAAGTGCCCAAGAATTTAGACTCACTAAAACAACAGATCACAAAGGAACCACCAGAAGCAAGGCTGATCTGCATAGAGCAGTGGTGTTCAACCTTTTTTCATTTGCAGACCCCTAAAAAGTTTCAAATGGAGATACAGATCCCTTTGGAAATCTTAGATGTTGTCTGCAGATCCCTGTTGAAAACCACTGTTCTGTGGTAAAAACAACCTTTTACGGACCCCTTAGACATAGTCTGTGGACTCTCAGGGATCCTCGGACCACAGGTTGAAAACCACCAATCTGCTCCACTTTTTTGGGACTCTATGGGGGCCTCTCTGGGCAGACACTTCATGGCTTGGGATCTGTTAGTACAGAGTGGGGTGGAGCTGCTCTGCAAGAGAGCCAGAGAATTTCCAAGCAGCTTTAACTTCCCTCCTGGGCTTTTCATCCCCCTCAATAGGGGGTATATGTGCACCTGCCTACGATGAAGCCATCAGCAGCATCCATTCTGCCAGGGAAGGGGCAGGTTCTCCTTATAGACATCCCAGAATATGCACGGTTATTCCCCTGAGTTTCTCATGAAGTTTGAGTATTCATTGCACTTCAAGGCTATTCTTCTTGCCCCCCTCTGTGAGGCTTTAAATTCTTTCCCATGAGTGGGGATAGGAACAGGTTTCACAATTCCTAATGGGATTTTTGAGGGCTAAGGGACTAAAGATGCAAGCCCCATATATATGCTCTTAAATGATGCAGGTAGTTATTCTTTTCTTATCAGAGGGGTAGCCATGTTAGTATGGATCTGTAAAAAGCAACAAAGAGTCCTGTGGCACCTTAAGGACTAACAGATGTATTGGAGCATAAGCTTTCGTCTGACGAAGTGGGCATTCACCCATGAAAGCTTATGCTCCAATACATCTGTTAGTCTTTAAAAGTGCCACAGGACTCCTTGTTGATTCTTTTCTTAGTATAAGCTGCAACCTGACTAGTCTGAAGATTGTATTTGTTTTGGATTCTTTATACCAGAAGAATCTTCCTAAAGTTTGCAACTTGTGTTAATTACAATGCATAAATGAACTGGATCATGAGAAGATTATACTGTTAAACTTAAAAGAGAGAGCTCTCACACTTGAGCTGTGTCTGAGAGGACAAACCACTTACTCATTTCTGCCCAATGTCAGGTCTGAATTGTACGACAGCTGTCAGTGACTAGGATGTGGACAATCCGTGCCTAGTGCTTAGAGCAGGCATCAGTAGCTAGGAATTGGAGCCTAGGGTCAGAGCTGGAGTCGGAGGCCAGGTGCCAGGGCCAAGGATTACAGCTCAAGTCAGAAGTCAGGAATTGGAGCTGAGTGTCAGAACCAGGTTACCTGGAGTGAGGCAAGGCTGAGTCCAACAGGAGCAGGACTGGAACAAGGCAACACAGGAGCTATCTTAGCCATGGGCAAATGCTTTGAGGCAGCCACTGAACTGCTGCTGCTGGTCTTAAGAACCAGTCTGCTGACTCTGTCAACCAGTCCGGTGGTGTAGCCAACTAGGCAGCCAACAAGCTGTGCTTGTTAGGTTGCCTGGAGACTGGCTCTGCTGTAAGCTCTGATTCCTGTCAACAGCTCCCTAGATACATCTTCGATAATTTCATAGGTGCTGACTCTGTGGCTGCTCCAGGGCTGGAAAACCCACGGGAAAAAAATGGTGGGTGCTCAGCACCCATCGGCAGCCCCCCCAATCAGCACTTTCCCCTCCCCCCAATGCCTCCTGCCCACTGCAGATCAGCTGTTCCGTGGTGTGCAGGAGGCACTGGGGGGTGGGCGAGGAGCGAGGGCAGCGTGCGCTCGGGGAGGAAGGGGCAGAATGGTGGGGGAAGAGGCAGGGTGGAGGTGAAGTGGGGGCAGAGCAGGGGTGGGAAGAGGTGGGGAAGAGGTGAGGTCTTGGGGAAGCGGGTGGAGTGGGTCCTGGGGCAGAGCAGATTCGAGCACCCCCCGGCACAGTAGAAAGTCAACACCTCTGGATAATTCCCCCACCCCATTTCATGAAATTAGATCTCCCTGTTTTCCCTAAAAGATCATTCGGATGGAATTTCCCTAATTTTAGTGGGTACATGAGATGAACAAAAATTCTTGGAGATCCATAACCTCACCGACTGTTTCTAAACAGCAAAATTAGGCAGGGCTGCCCAGAGGATTCCGGGGGCCTGGGGCAAAGCAATTTTGGGGACCCCTTCCATTAAAAGAGTTGCAATACTATGGAATACTATATTCTCGTGGGGGCTCCTGTGGGGCCCGGGGCAAATTGCCCCACTTGCCCCACCTCCCCGGGCGGCCCTGGGAAAAATAAACATTTAAAAACCTTCCGCATCTGGGCACAAACCCAGTTTTGTTCAAGTCACCTTTACAAGGTATCACTGGTTCTCAGCATCAGCTAGTGATAAAAGGCACTAAAACTCATTAAAAGGGTTGGACAAATATTTTCTTTCGAAACTTTTTTTGGATCGAAAACTAGGGGTTTTTAAAAAGCAGAAAAAATCACGGACAATGTCTGCTTTCCTTCAAAATTTGTTGTTTTTTTTAATTGAAAAGCTGAAATTAGTCTACCAAAACCTGAACATGGTTTGGGGTTTCAGACAGGGCCGGCTCCAGGGTTTTGGCCGCCCCAAGCAGCCAAAAAAAAAAAAAGCCGTGATCGCGATTGCGATCTGCGGCGGCAATTCGGCGGGAGGTCCTTCGCTCCGAGCGGGAGTGAGGGACTGTCCGCCAAATTGCCGCTGAATACCTGGACGTGCAGCCCCTCTCCGGAGCGGCCACCCCAAGCACCTGCTTGCCAGGCTGGTGCCTGGAGCCGGCCCTGGTTTCAGAAGTGTGTGGCCAAATACTTGCTGCTTGCTGTGTTTGATTGTTTAAAGAAACAATAAAAAAATTCTGCTTAAAAATATCCAAAACTTTTGAACCATCTCAGCTTGTGACCAAACGCCTGAGCCCATCCAGTCAGAGATTTTTCCAGGTTTCTGATACTCTGCTGGCTTCCTTGACTCATATCTGTCTCCATAACTTTGGGTTCATTTAGCTTAGAACATAAGAACATAAAAATGGCCATACTGGGTCAGACCAAAGGTCCATCCAGCACAGTATCCTGTCTACTGACAGTGGCCAATGCCAAGTGCCCCAGAGAGAGTGAACCCAACAGGTAATGATCAAGTGATCTCTCTCCTGCCATCCATCTCCACCCTCTGACAGACAGAGGCTAGGGACACCATTCCTTACCCATCCTGGCTAATAGCCATTAATGGACTTAACTTCCATGAATTTATCTGTTTCCTAGAGACTGGCTCCATGGTGTCCCTCACAAACTGGAGACAGTTACTGTGGGTTTGTCTTTAGTATAGCTTATGTACATACTCCACGAACTGAGCATTTGAGCTTGTTCCACAATCTGGGATGAGTCTATGTTGTGAAAACTGAAATGCTCAAAATAGCACATGCATGTGAATGAACACAGGGTGCTAAAATTAAATTAACCTGGGGTTCTCAAACTGGGGGTCAGGACTCCTCAGGGGGTCACGAGGTTATTACTGGGAGTCGCGAGCTGTCAGCCTCCACCTTAAACCCTGCTTTGCATCCAGCATTAGTGTTAGATATATAAAATAGTGTTTTTAATTTATAAGGGGGGGGGTCGCACTCAGAGGTTTGCTATGTGAAAGGGGTCACCAGTACAAAAGTTTGAGAACCACTGAATTAACCCCTCTGGAGCCTCGGGGAATGCAGGGGAGGGGGGTCTCCCTTGGTAAGGTTGGGAAGAGGTAGGTGGTGTATGATATTGCTCTTCTCATGTGATCCCTCCCCCATGGCTCTCTTGGCTCTATCACTGTTAATCTAAAGTGGCTAATTTTAAATGAAGCTATCCTCCCCTGACATGAATCTCCCTATGGCACTGAAATTAAATGTAGACTATAATTTGGCATTTGAGAAGTGAAAGGGATGGTAGCCCTAAGGGAAAAGATAACAGCTTGGCTCTTTGTGTTAAATAGCTGTCTGCAAGCCTCAAACTGCTGAATGAGCTTTAGGGTAGGGAAGGCTGTGCCTCCCCAAACAGCCTGGCCCTGTCCCCATCCGACCCCCACCCACTTCCTGCTCCCCGACTGTCCCCCTCAGAATCCCTGACTCATCCTGCTCCTTGTCCCCTCACCGTCCCCCCCAACCACCACACCGGGACCCTACCCCCCACCAACCCCCCCTGCTCCCTGTCCCCTGACTGCCCCGACCCCTATCAACCCCCCTCGCCGAGTCCTGACATACCCCCAGAATGCCCACGATCCAACCCCCCCTTCCCCGTCCCCACACTGCCCTCTCCCCCAGCAATGCTGTCCAGGGCTGCTCCTGGGTTACCGCCGCCTCTCCCCTCTCTCGGAACCTCAGCGCACTGCATCCAGGAGCTGCCCTGGCCCCTGGACAGCGCTGCAGCAGTGTGGCTCTGGCAGGACCGGAGCTCGCAGCCCCGCCCCTTTACCATGTGGCTCTGACTCAGTAGGAGGAGCTCAGGCCCCGCCGGAGCCACGCTGCTGCAGCGCTGTCCAAGGCCGCTCCTGACGTGGCACGCTGAGGCGCCGGGGGATGGGGGAAAGCAGAGGTGGGGCTGGGGGAGCCTCAGACATTCTTGTGGGGCCAGAGGCCCCTGCAGGGCCTGGGGCAAATTGCCCCACTTGCCCCCCCTCGGGCAGCCCTGAAATTAGGACCCATACATAGTTCACCATAATTGCAGCGCCACCAGAGAAAGCAATAGAGGAGGCTGTTATGTAGTACCAGTGTGTTCTTCTACTGTGGTATGTAACTACTCCCAGAGGATTACATGACTCCGTGGTAAAATGTGCCTGAGTCCTGTCTACACCACAGTTACCACTATTGCTACCTCCAATGGAGATGCAGAAATGGTCAATTATGGGTCTTAGTTTTTGTAGGGTAAGCAAAGCTGTTGGATCATCTATGGTGTATTTAGAGAGGATATTTCATAAGCATTATCTTGTTAGCTGCTTTAAAGGAAAGTATAAATTTTGTTAACTTCAGAGAAACAAACAATTTCAGCATTCAGAATTTTTCCCCCCAACCAGTCGATCCGAACCTGCACTTGCGATGAATAAGTGATTCACATGGAAAATTTCCCCCCAACTCTAAGTATAGCCACTTAATAAATTCAGTAATAAACATACAGATATATAACAGCATTTTACAAAGGAAGATAAGTATCATTAACTACAATTTACAGATGAAGCAAATGAAGCTGAGAGAGAGGAAACACCTTGTTCGAGGCCATAGGAAAAGGCAAATAATGTGTAAATATGGGCATGAACTAATTATCCTGACCTTCGAAGGATCTGGAATCCAAAATCAGTTCCAATTTCAGTTGTTATTTCAGAATGAATCCTACTGAATAATAGTTGGGGGTACTGCTACTGGGGTTTTAAGATAAGATTAAAGATGATATAGGACACAGCATTTTAGTGTTTTTGGAAGTGATTCCTGTGCATATAAAAGTCTGTAAAGTGATATTTTTTGGGATGAAAAGCACACTATAAATGTAAAATGTATTTTAAAACACACTTAGCACTATTTCTCTCACCTGCCCAACAGCTCTCACCTGCCCAACAACAATCAATATCACAAGGAATAGCAAAAATGCCCTTTTGTTTGAAGAAACATACATAAGAAATAACTATTAGAAATGTCTGCCAGAGATTTCAGCATGCAGCCATGAACTGAACTGAAGGAACTGAACTTCTGTTATCCAAGTGTAACCCTTCTGCCCATCTAAATTGGCAGCAATAAGGGCCGGGTTCTGTATCTAGGGGTTCCGTTTCAATAACGCAATGCAAAACCGGCTCGAGCCCCCACCCAGTGACCTGGGACAATTACATACCACCCCCTGGGTGCCTCTAAGAGGCAATACTTCCCCTCTCGCAAGCACGGAGTCTGAGTGTAACAGAAAATGTTTAATAACATGAGGTAAACGACATCAGCATTAAATTGGAAAAACACCACAAACAGGATTCATAACACAAATCATGAACAAAAAACCCACCCCAGCAAATTGGGCTGTGTCCTTTCCCTTTGGTTCTTGAATCCAGCAACCCCAAAATCACCCAGAGTCCCCAAAGCCCAACACCCCCAAAGTCTCTTGGGTCCAGCAACCACCCAAAGTCCCAAAAGTCCAACAGACCCCAAAGTCTCTGTCCCTGGTCAGTGCAGCCCCAGAGTAAAAGGGGGAGGGCACACAGGGTGTTAAGGGGCACCTTACGTGATCCGAGGCCAGCCAGCCGTCTCTCCGTGGGGTTCCGCCACAACCTTCACCACAAGCCAGTCCACTTCCTGCCGTCCCACAAACTGCTCCGCTCTACAAGCTGCTCCGCTCCGCTCACCGACCTGTGAGCCGCTCCAGCCGTCCCCACAAACAGCTCCACTCGCCGTTCCTTGGGCCGCTCCAACCCGCCCCGCAAGGCTCCACGCTGCTCGCTGCTCCTCCAGTCATCCCCACAAATTGCTCCGCCAGTTGCTTAGCAATATAGGTTCAGGCTTCCCCACTAGTTAACACAGCATTCAGCTCTTAATAACTTCAGCTTTTTTGTGATTTCAGCTCTTAGCAATTTCAGCTCATAGTAGGGGAGCCCCACTGCTAGTGCACCATTGGCCCAAAGTGAATTCAGCTCAGCAGCCTGTAACTAGACTCCTAATGGAATCAAAGTTAGCTCTGACATTCAACAGTGGAGAGAGAAGGTAATGCAATTGGTGTTTCAAACCAGGGGGGGGGGGGGCATACCCTCAGGTACAAATACCTGTCCCCATCCTCTCTCAGTTCACTGGGTTTCATAACCCATGCCCCTTGTCAAGCAAGTGCTACTTAGGTAATGGTGAAGGACTCACTCAGTCCTTCTGTCATACAACAGTTCCACTGGCCTTGATTCACAGAATCAGGGTAACAAAACTTTATTCTTCCTGCCCCAATAACAGAGAAAACTGGGGATCCCACACCAGCCAAAGTAACCACTTTGAGTTGCTGTTGTTTCATGCCAGGCGAGTGGGTGTGCCTATGCAAACAAGATCAGCCCCTGGAGTTCTTTTCCACACTCGCCATAATTCACCACCAGATGTCAAGGTAGAGCTCATCCTGACTCTGCTTACACAAGGATGCCTGAAACTAGATAAGACAGAGGGAGGGGGGAAAAGGGGAAGGAACTGAAAATGTTCAAGCTGGTGTCTCTGTAAATTTCCACCATTGAGCTGTGATTTTCAGGGGAATTGTGTCTCAAAAGCTTGTCTCTCTCACCAATATCAATAAAAGATATTACCGTAACCTCACCCACCTTGTCTTTCAGGAACTCACTAATCTCTCCTAAAGATGTATGAAAGATTGCTGAAGAAACTTATTAATTCAACAGTAACCCCAAGTATTCACCATGAAGCACCTAAGGCATTGCAAAAAAGAAAGAAAGAAAGAAAGAAAGAAAGAAAGAAAGAACGACCTTCCCAGTCAAACTCCTGAACAAAGGATCCCAAGAAGGACCCTCAAATTTGGAGCTATTCACTCCCACAAATATTAACAATCATTGGTGGAAGCCAGAAAGAAATTAGAAATAAAGAAGACGACAACTGATGGATTTTCATATTTTTGGTTATCACATAGTGGAATTATCCATTCCTCACATACTCTGACAACCACACATCAGATGGAAGATTTGAGATGACAGACAGACATTAGTTTATTTGCTCTTTTGCAAGAGATAGAACTCTAATCAGATGCAAACATTCTTATACAGACGGACTAAGATATCACTTCAGAGGACTTGTTAGTTTTATAAAACAGCATGACTGATGGCAGCCACTTTTACTTCTGCAAACTTTAAAGTGTGGTTCAATTCTGAATAGAGGCTCTGTAAAAATAGAAATCTATGTTTGCTGTGTCTCAGTGATTTGCATGTCAAATGTTCTCAGGTTACAAGGGAAAATATTTTTTCTACCTGCCAGTTCTACAGCCTCTTTTTCTTGTGCATCAGCCTCAGTGACATAGATCTTGCAGCATAGATTATGATCTTGCTGGGTTTGCACCTTTAATGGTTTTCAACTGTGCCATCAATGAGTCAGCACAAGTAACTTAGCAAATTATCCTGCTGATGATGCACAAGAAGGAGTAGTATCCAGCCCAGTTTCTTAGACCATGTTGGCTGTGCATGGCTAACAGCAGTAAAAAGCTGTAAAAACTTATTTTGGTCATGAAAGTTGGCAGATAAGCTACTGAACTAGGGTTGCTAGGTATCCAGTTTTCAACAGGAATGCCCGGTCGAAAAGGAACCCTGGCGGCTCCAGTC
The DNA here is from genome assembly GCF_011386835.1 of Chrysemys picta bellii. Classification (NCBI taxonomy): domain Eukaryota; kingdom Metazoa; phylum Chordata; order Testudines; family Emydidae; genus Chrysemys; species Chrysemys picta. Next base: position 42,734,616 of record NC_088797.1, read on the forward strand.
AGCACCAGTGATTGGGCTGTTAAAAGTCCGGCCGGCGGCGCAGTGGAGCTAAGGCAGGCTCCCTACCTGCCATGGCTCCACGCGACTCCCGGAAGCAGTGGCATGTCCCCGCTCGGGCTCCTATGCATAGGGTCAGCTAGGGGGCTTGGCATGCTGCCCCTGCCCCAAGCGCCACCCCCTCAGCTCCCATTGGCTGGGAACTGCAGCCAATGGGAGCTGCGGGGGCAGCACCTGCAGACGGGACAGTATGCAGATTTGCCTGGCTGCACCGCCGCATAGGAGCCGGAGCAGGGACATGCCGCTGCTTCTGAGAGCTGTTTGAGGTAAGTGCCACCTGGAGCCTGGGTCCCTTTCAACTGGACTTTCCAGTCAAAAACCGGACACCAGTCAATCCTAAACACAGGCCACATAGAAGAAACATGCCCTTATATTTAGGGCACCAAGCCATAGCCTCCCCTTAGCATAAGTCTTGTCTTAATGAGATCTTCACAGTGCTTAGATACCCAGTCATCTAATTACATCACTAGACTAGACAACATTATCTCAAAGCTATGAATAGAATCCAACAGTCCTGATTCCCAGTCCCCTGCTCTAATAATTAGAAAACAGTGACTGACAGTATCAAAAAGCTAAGACAATTCCCAAACAAAAAACCTGGATTTAACTGGAGTTAAGGCTGTAAAGGGGGAATTACTTAAGGGGGGAAAAAGTCTTTGAAGAACATTGATCTCTGAAGGTTGCTTAAAGTACCTTTGCTTCGTGTTTCCATAATTTCCAGTATTTGATGTTTTTAAATGTTTTACCTTAATTTACAATTTTCAGGCTTTCACATGTCTGGGGTTCTTTTTACAAATTCACTGTGGCTTTCATTTTTGCATCTTTTTAACACCTACATAGGTGTATTATGATATGTAATGGTCAAAACTGTAAATTAAGGCTGAAATTTTCAAACTTGGGTGCCTAAAGTTATCCTCCTAAATCCATATGTAGGCACATAAATACAACTGGCTTGATTTTCAAAGTACAGAGAAAACCAGTACTGAAATCAGTGGAAACTGCACACACCTTTGAAAAACAAGTCAGTCATATTTAGGTGCCTGTATTCAGACGTACAAACCTCGCTCTAGGCAGGAAAGCTTGAAAATTCCAGCCTAATTAAACACATCAATGAATATAAATTAGGAATAGCAACATTACGTACACTTATTACAGAAGGAAACACTTTTTAATATACCCCAAAAAACATGAAAAATAATTCATTATAAAAATCAGTATTCAGTTTTAATAGACTTACATTTTAATTCCCTCTGAAATCTAAGTTTCTACACACGTGATCTGGTCACCTCAGAAATCAATCTTTTGCCCAGCTGAGCCATACTTTGGGAATAAGTGATTCAATGGGAGGTATCTGCAACACTTCAAAGGTAGCAGCGCTGGAATCAAAACAATAGTTCACTGGGTGTTGCTGGCATGTGGGGAGGACTGTTTGAACAAGTCTGTTTCAGTGCAAGAGCAGATATAACAAGTAATACAACCAAGACTGTAGCTGCTGCTGCTACTGCCAACTCCTCCTCCCCCCTTGGGGGTTGTGTCCTGGAGCTGCTGTCTAATTGTAAGAAAGGAAAATATTCACCGGCCAATAAGGACAAACAGGAGAAGAAGGGAAAGTTACAGAAACAAGACTGCACACTCCTGGTTTCATGTTTATTAAAACTCGAAACATAGACAGTCTTCATCACAAACTCTGCTAAACTGTACAATGTGTCTTCTAGGGAAGTTGCATACACACAACTGATGCGATAATATGGCCTCACTAGTCTAAGAGGAACTACCAAAGAGCCCTGTAGTGCTTCTGATACCGATATATCAGGAGTATGAGTATTGTAGAAAATGTTTGATGAGGATTTTTCTTGCAAGATCATGGTGTATTGAAGAAGAAAATAGGGCCAGGGGGTAACAACTGTGGAGGCAGAAGCTCAAGAAAATAAACAGTTGGAAGAGAGAGAAGAAGTGTGCCAGATGTGAAAAGATTAGCGAGTGGTGGGAGAAGGCAGAGGAGAAAAGGAAAACTTTTAGATACTGGAAAAGGTGAAAGTAGATGGGGACAGAACAGGTAGAAGAGGAAAAGTAATAAAATAAAAGGGAGCAAGGAAACAATTAGGAAAGAGAAAGAATTGAGTTAAATCAAGTGGAAGAAAGGAGAAGACAGAATGGAATAACATAAAAGAAAACACTGACATACAATATCAAAATTAGTGAATCTTAATGGATACTTTATTCATGATAATTCTAGACCTTTCTCCAGTGTGTCCAACACTTAATTATTTCATTATGGTGTGAAGATGTTGTGGGTGCCTAATAGTTCTTCATCAAGGGAATCATTCAACTAACTCCAACCTTGTAAAGAAACCACCTTCACCTGGTAGGTCAATGGTTAAGTAATGACTCAAAGAGAAGAGTTCCACCTCAGGAATCATCAACACTATAGGCCAAATTCTGGCTCATAGGTGCAAATGGCCATAAAAGGGGTGCACATACACACTGCAAAAGCAGTATTATCCATATTCTGGTGGGTGGCAGAAATGACTCATATTTACCCCATGTTAGGAGCATAAATAATCTGTAAGGGGAATCTGTGTATAAGGACTGTCGTCCTCCAGAGCAGCCTTGCAATGTGTTTTGAGGGGAGCCAGAATTGCAGCAGTCAGTTCCTATATGGCAATCCCCCACACTGAGAACATTTTGTGTCTTTATGTAGTGCTTTGCCAGACCTTGGCCCTTTGTCCAGAGGATGTCTAAATAAAATGGTACTAAGAAATATCAGCCATAGCCTAAGTAACTTGGATCGTGCATTGTATGATTTGTCCAGAAAAGAGAGATCATTGAATCCAGTGACAATGAAAAAGGCTAGCTGAAAAAATATGAAGAAAACCCAGAAGAAATATTCTTATCATGGTTTGTCAAGGTTTGTATTTTACTAGAGTCCGATTAAAAAGTGATGTATTTTTTCAGATCACTGAGGTACAATTACTTTCCTTTCTCTTTGGGTACACCATCTGGAGCATTGCACTTGAGAAGAATAGTGCAGTATGTGATTTTTTTTGCCACAGCTGTTTGAAGTTACATTGTTCCTGTTCTACTATAATTTACTAATTCATATTTATTTACATTCACCTTTTATAAAAATGACATTTTATTTAGAGAATAAACAATAACAAAAACTCAATTCTGTGATTATTTACACCCTATGTGAATGCCATGCTATCTTGTTTGACAAGGAAATACCTTACAGTTTCCTGTGTAATTCAGGATTAAATAATTTCAGAAAATATTAATGTATTTTCATCCACTTTGCACCCCATCCTTTGGAATCTCAACCACAGAACAGAAAACTGTAGTAGGTCTAATTCCAGAATTACTATTTTAATGATGTACAGTGTTAAGTCAATAGCAATAAAACTGGTATTTCTCAGCAGATGGCTCTTTTAAGAAAATATCTTAATAAACATGCCACAAGAGACCACAGAGAGAGAATATGTCCTGCCCATTTTAAGTGACTTTTCTTTCAGTAAAACAGGTTTAATGGCAGAATGAGGTCATTCAATTTATTCCAGTGTCACATTACAGATGAACCAGAGAATCACACTTCATGAAATTTAAATAGCAATTACTGCCAGGTTCCATGAAATCAGAGCTTTGTCTCCTTCTTTTGTTAAACTCAGACTATGGGGACAGGGACTTGCCTCCCACACAGCAGACTGTGAGTTGGCAATTTTATTACTCTTTGATTTACCAACTTTTGTCAAATTGCTATTGACAGAAATGATAGTTTCTACTGCAAGGCAGCAATTAAAGTTAATGTGCAATACCGGCCAGTTAATTGCTAAAAGCTAAGACCCCTTGCTGAGATATAATTCTCATCTGCTTTTTTTATTGGCATCCTTTCTTTCTCTACTGATTAAAAAAATTAACTTTAATTTCTGTTTGCTGTGTACACGGCATCTATTTTGTACCTCAGTGAGGTATTATTCTCTGTATTACAAGTGCAGTCATTTAATGAGTTGCTCTTCAACAAAAAACTATCAAGGCAACATAAAACAATTTACTTCAAATGGAAGTCAATTTCTTTAAATAGCTGCAGACTTGCATATGCTAGGATATGCTGTGACGTTCCCCTGGTGTTATCTGGACCAGTGATCTGTTAGGTCACTCCAATCTTTGACTCCGGGAGCCAGCCTTACCCTGCTCTGCTGTGAGAACCCCCACTCCTGGGCTGTTCACGCACAGCGTCTAGCATGTAAGCTGCTCCCAGCTACGTGAGTGAGCACTTTTGGCCAGCCGCTGCTTGGATTGTGCAACCAAATGATACTAGCCAATATCTCCAGCCCCAGACACAACCCTAGGAACATCTGTCTTGCAGTGTCCAGTTATACCTGCTGGACACTGCAAGCTTATATGAGTTCATCCATTTAACAAAGAAATTGATATGTACCAGGCTTGTTATCCCAAGGGGAGTCTCTGACACGCTTCAACCCAAACGCACTGTTTCAGGTAGAATAAACAAACACATTTATTAACTACAAAAGATAGCTTTTAAGTGAAAATAAGTCAAACCACAAGAAGTCAGATTTGGTCAAATGAAATGAAAGAAAATGCATTCTAAGCTGATCTTAACACTTTCAATGCCCTTACAAACTGAGATGCTTCTCATCACAGGCTGGCTGGTTGCTCTTCAACCAGATTCTCCCCTTTGATCAGCACTTCAGTCGCTTGGTGGTGGTGTCTATAGATGGAGGTGGAAGAGAGGGAGCATGGCAAGCGTCTCTCCCTTGTATCATGTTCTTTCTTCCCTCTTGGCTTTCCCCCCCCCTTCAGAGTCAGGTGAGCATTACCTCATCGTAGTCCCAAACTGACCAAGGGAAGGGGGGGTGACACATTTTGTTGCTGCCTAGGCCAGTGGCCTTTGTTCCTGTGAGGCTGGGCTGGGTTTGTCCCGTACATACCCTGATGAGGTGTGAACTGCCCCTCTGCTCCTGGAGAGTTCTGCCTGGGCTTGTTTTAAGCCATGAGGACACATTTTCAACCTCATAACTATATACATGAAACTACAAACTATAACATTACTATAACAACAATGCTCAGTGCATCATGAGCCTTCCAAAGACACCTGACATGACAAACTTTGCATTGGATACCACACAATCATATTATAAGGATGAACATGGGGGTGCAGGGTGTTCCGCCGAGGTACAGAGCATCACAGTATCCATGCATGTAAACACCAAATTAAAAAAAGAGGAGGGCTCAGTCCTCTGTTCCTTGCACATTCAAACTCCCACCCAGGGGTGCTGGAACTAGGGGTGCTGGGAGTGCTGCTGCACCCCCTGGCTTGAAGTGGATTCATTATATACAGGGTTTACAGTTTGGTTCAATGGCTCCAGCACACCTGCTCTCACCAGAGTCAAAGGCCGGGCCTCTGAATGGAAGATTTGCCATACCAGATCAGATATAGTCCAGTGTCCTGCTCCTGACAAGTCAATATCTGATATTTCTGTAGAAGGTAAAATTGCCCATAATATCCAACTGTGCAGTGGAATACATATGTGGGTGTGTATCTAAGGTGGGGAGGGGGGGTCACCAACTTTCTTGCCTATCAGAAAATCTGTTTATGCCCTGAAGCATGACATACTTTTAATTATTCTTATTTGTTAATTATCAGGTTTAGGGCCAATATTTCAGTCACTCCACATTCAAACCAACCCTTTTGATTTCACTGGGAGTGTCTCACTTTCAGGGTAACTACACCTATATCCTCCCCCACTATGGTCCACTCCAGTCAGGTCTCAGGTCTCTAGCCATCACCTGCTCTGGGTAGAGACCCGCCCTTGTCCCACTCCCTTCTGACCAGGGTTTTAAGGCTGCACATCCCCCTAGCATACACTGTGATGAGATTCCCAGCAAGGTAGGCTGCCTAATGGGCAGCAACTAAGCATCGCCTTCTCTCTGACAGCTATGAACGAAATGTATTGCCAGCAGTTACAACTTACCACACAGCTCTTTCTCGGTAGAATACATTTATTTTTAGCAACACAGATAGAACATATAAAAAACAATAAAAGTTCCCATCTGTCAAGGCTGCTTCCCCACTTTGAACTTTAGGGTACAAATGTGGGGGCCTGCATGAAAACTTCTAAGCTTAACTACCAGCTTAGATCTGGTCCGCTGCCACCATCCCAAAGCTAATTCCCTTCCCTGGGTAGCCTTGAGAGACTCTCCACCAATTCCTTGGTGAATACAGATCCAAACCCCTTGGATCTTAAAACAAGGAGAAATTAACCATCCCCCTCCTTTCTCCCACCAACTCCTGGTGGATCAAGATCCAACCCCCTTGGATCTAAAAACAAGGACAAATCAATCAGGTTCTTAAAAAGAAGGCTTTTAATTAAAGAAAAAGGTAAACATCATCTCTGTAAAATTAGGACGGAAAATAACTTTACAGGGTAATCAAACTTAAAGCGCTCAGAGGACCCCCCTCTAGCCTTAGGTTCAAAGTACAGCAAACAGAGATAAACACTCTAGTAAAAGGTACATTTACTAGTTGAGAAAACAAAGAAACTAACACGCCTTGCCTGGCTGTTTAGTTACAAGTTTGAAATATGAGAGACTTGTTCAGAAAGATTTGGAGAACCTGGATTGATGTCTGGTCCCTCTCAGTCCCAAGAGTGAACAACTTCCCAAACAAAGAGCACAAGCAAAAGCCTCCCCCTCTCCAAGATTTGAAAGTATCTTGTCCCCTTATTGGTCCTTTGGGTCAGGTGTCAGCCAGGTTACCTGAGCTTCTTAACCCTTTACAGGGAAAAGGATTTTAGAGTCTCTGGACAGGAGAGATTTTATAGTACTGTACACAGGAGAGCTGTTACCCTTCCCTTTATAGTTATGACACCATCGCACATCTTCCTTATGGGGCCTTAGTATGCCAATATCCCTTCCAACCCTTCTGCAAGGGTTGGGGTCTCACTTGGACAGAAGGTCCTGTCCATTTGCTGAATCAAAAACAAGACTCTCTGTCAATTCAAGCTCATCCTCTTATACCAAAAGCCCTTTCTTTTATTCCATTACTATGGAAAACCCAGCTTGAACTAGTAAAGAGCAAGCCATCCCAAAGGTTGGTACCTCCCTGGAATTATTTACAGTCTTAGTGATTTGCTTAATCACTAGAACTGTCTTTATTTCTGGAGGAGCTGTGGTAACCCTTCCCCATGGAATAGAACACAATCATACAGACATTTAACAGAATGGTCCCCAAAGATACTGCATGGGATTGCATTATCTGGCACAGGGGGGGTTGACTCTGCCAAGATTGCAGGATTAGGTTTTTAGTTCTAGTAGTCACATAATTACCAATAGTTTACAAAATCCATCTGCTTTGTCCCAATGATTTCCTATGACAGTAAATTCCAAAGGCTGACCATATGCCCTGGAAAATAATCTCATCTTCACCTTCTATTTCTACAAAACAGGTTACTGTAAGGAGGAGATTATTAATGATGTATCATTTAAATGTGAACAAATAAAAATATTTCAATATCTAGGAGTTCTTTGTCATGCTAGGAATGAGGAGTGTGCATGTATGTGAGAGAATGGATATTTACACGCAGACATTATTATTTATTACTTGTAATGAAGTAGCCTCTAACGGCACCAATCAGGATCAGAGGCCCATTGGGTTGGGCACTGTAAAAACACAAAGCATAATATTGTCCCAGCCCCAAAGAGTTTACATACACATACTCAGAATGGTTCCCCAATATCTCAGAAAGAAAAATTGTTCTCTGAATCTGTTTAGGAATGTTAATTATACAATGTAAAAAAAAAACAAACTCTGGCTTCTAATTCTGTGAACTATGTATCCCACCTTTTGATTTTACAGTTAGATACCTTGTCATGTGGCCCTGGAAATGCTTGCATTTCAGTGCAACATAATGAAAACAGTTTAACAAAACAAAGGATTTAAAAGTCTCTATTATATGTTTGGTTCCAAATTTGACAATCTTAAAAATACAATCTGGTAGGCAATGTTATTTCTTATTCTAAATATCTATCATCTACATACCAGGGATCCTTATTGGAACCATCTGAACACTTTGGGGGAAAAACAAAAAACAACCTACTCCACTGCCGCCAAAAAAAAAATATTGGTGGGAAAAGTTAGGAGCCCTCTGTGAGGGGGCACACTAAAAAACAGTAAAAGACTAAAAAGAAAAATATTAAATAACCTGGAAAAGCTGTTTGATTACAGCCAACCAACATGAATTTAGACAAAGTATTAACAGGTGTGTTGTGAGCAAGACACGAGAAGTCATTCTTCCGCTCTACTCTGCTCTGGTTAGGCCTCAGCTGGAGTATTGTGTCCAGTTCTGGGCACCGCATTTTAAAAAAGATGTGGAGAAATTGGAAAGGGTCCAGAGAAGAGCAACAAGAATGATTAAAGGTCTTGAGAACATGACCTATGAAGGAAGGCTGAAAGAATTGGGTTTGTTTAGTTTGGAAAAGAGAAGACTGAGAGGGGACATGATAGCAGTTTTCAGGTATTTAAAAGGGTGTCATAAGGAGGAGGGAGAAAACTTGTTCACCTTAGCCTCTCTAAGGATAGAACAAGAAGCAATGGGTTTAAACTGCAGCAAGGGAGGTCTAGGTTGGACATTAGGAAAAAGTTCCTAACTGTCAGGGTGGTTAAACACTGGAATAAATTGCCTAGGGAGGTTGTGGAATCTCCATCTCCGGAGATATTTAAGAGTAGGTTAGATAAATGTCTATCAGGGATGGTCTAGACAGTATTTGGTCCTGCCATGTGGGCAGGGGACTGGACTCGATGACCTCTCGAGGTCCCTTCCAGTCCTAGAATCTATGAATCTATGAAATAGTGTAAATAAATTCAAAAGGCAACTACATTTTGTTTATGGACAGGTCCAGGTTCAAAGATATTGGTTTACTGTGAAACAGCAACCATGGAGGTAGATTTAGGATTATTTAAAATTAAAGATCGTCTTGAAACACAAAATCTGGATCTGGATTAGGATTGCCAATCCTCCAGGATTGTCCGGGAGTCTCCAGGAATTAAAGATGAATCTGTCATTAAAGATTATGTCATGTGATGAAATCTCCAGGAATTCATCCAACCAAAATTGGCAACCCTAATCTGGATTCAGACTTAAAACACTTCCAAACTTCAGTCTAGGGTTTTGAGTTAGCCAATTATAAAGGTAAGGGCCATTTATAAAAATCACATCTATGTTCAGATTTTTAAGGAGGGTATTTAGATTGAGATTTTTGTTACAGGCTCTTGTCCATGTACAAAGTCACCCTTGTTCACCAGGTGACCTTTTCCTAAAATATCATCTATTCTTATGCATGCAGTCAACTGTTAACTATTAAATATGGTTAGAGTTGTGCATATTGCTAGCCAGTGCATCACTGAGGAGGTACAGCTACAGAAACAGAAAAAAAGGCTGATATGTTATCTACCATTTCCTACTTGGCGGGGGGGGGGGGGGGGGGAAGGGGGAAAACTGCCTGAGGACCAAAATAAGGACCAAAATCAGGAGCAAATAAAGGGATATTTTCCAACTTTGAAAATTGTTACGAGAATGAACAGTTAAAAATATAAGCATTTAATGTAGTTGTGTCCCTTTAACTGTAGTTTAGAATACAGAGCAAGGGAACCAGGAACAATAGCACTTACAATCAGTAGTAAACTCTCCAGTCATTCCTGTGTGATACTAAAGGGTATGGAAAAATACCCCAAATGAGACAAGTCTATATTAACATATTACATGTATTAATAGCTTTGGATTATTATCAGCTAGCAGTGATGACTCACCTGGTTCCACCCACATGGATAATAACTGTAATAGAAAGATACTGGACCAAATCCTGCAATCCTTACCCTGATAAGTTTTGCTGAAAAAAAAAGGTCACAATTTAGCTTTTTAAGAACATGGAGCTGGAAGGCAGCATGGTTAATTGCATGCACAATTTTTAATAATGGGATAATACCTATGCACATTGCCCACGCTATTTTCTTATTATTAAAATGTAATACATACTGGGCACAGAATCCTGTGTCTTTAAAAAACAAAAACTTTGGCAGAATGAACACACCTACAATACATTGGCATCAGATATTTGTATGACACTGAATGACTCTGGCCTTTAACTTGTCTCATCACGGAAACACACAGAAAGTGGAGTTTCTATGTGAGCCCAATCTATCAGCCCTTACTCAGAAAAAACAACCTCTGAATTCAATGTTAGGAGTAGATTGTAGGATCAGGCCCCTCAGCCTCGCCCCTGCAACCTTTTGCATGTTAGCACAGCAGTCGGCTTGGAGTCAAGAAGTTGTAGGATTGGGACCTTAGACAGTAAAAGGTGTTAAAAATACAAACATCTGCAGTGAAGGATTAGTTCTATTTAATTCCTCCTCCATCCATTACCACTAGCAGTGAATGAATATTATCATAGAATATGAGGGTTGGAAGGGACCTCAGGAGATCATCCAGTCCAACCCCCTGCTCAAAGCAGGACCAATCCCTGGACAGATTTTTATCCCAGTTCCCTAAGTGGCCCCCTCAAGGATTGAACTCACAACCCTAGGTTTAGGAGGTCAATGTGCAAACCACTGAGCTATCCCTTCCCCCCTTAGAGAACAATTTATTATTTAAATTTTCATTCTACCCCATCAAGAGAATAACCATCATTCCTTCAGCTCACATTTAGAGAAAGAATAAATCCCATCAGTTGATGAAGCACCTAAACATTTGTATCTGTTTATCTCTGCATCTTTTTACAGCCAGCTTTGCCTGCATATATCATTGTGACAGCATGTCATATATAGATACAGTGGTGATAAGCATAGGATGAACAGACATATTGCATTTTCTCAGCAAAATGATGTTGCAACTTCAAAGCTAAAATAAATATTATTGGTACTTTAGAAGTTAAAAGACTGGACGCCACACAAATACCATAAGGCAAATATACAGGACCCTCTACACAACACAGATGTTGAAATTCCTCTGTTCCTTTAGGCTCTGATCCAGCAAATTATTTAAGTATATCCTTAACTTTAAGCACATGAATAGTTCCACTGACTTCATATTCAGTCCTGGTAGGAGGTTCTTCTGCCTTAAAAATGGGTGGCAGTCATTCAAGTAGTTTGAAGACCACAAGGGCACTTTCACAGAGGTAGGTTGGAAGGCAGGCATCCTTGTCTACCCTAAAAGGCAGAATGCATCCTACTTGCCAGAGGGAATAAGCTAGACCACCTTTCATTGTGGTGGGCGCCGGACGACCAGTCGCCGAAATGCGGCCGAGAAGCGTCGTCATCGAGAAGCGTCGGCATTTCAGTGGCGACGCTTCTTGGCGTTGCCGCTACTCAGCGGCATTTTGGCGACTGCTTGGCCGGCGGCCACGCTCCTCGCCAGTGGGGCTCTCCCTTGTCAGTAGGTGGGCGCACATATGCCCCAGGCACCGCATTAGGGACCACTGAGCTAGATGACAGCTCAGTGTTTTGGGCAGTTGCCTGCTAAACCCAGGGTTGTAAGTTCAATCATTGAGGGGGCCATTTAGGGATCTGAGGCAAAAATCTATCTGGGTATTGGTCCTGCTTTGAGCAGGGGGTTGGACTAGATGACCTCCTCAGGTCCCTTCCAACCCTGATATTCTATGACAAGTGCCTTTCCTTAGAAATGAAATTAGATGTCATGTGGTTATATATGTTGAGTCAAATTCTGCTCTCAATTACACCTCTGTAACTGAGGGAATAAACTGACTTACTATCTACACATGCACCATACAAAAGGCCAAATTCAGAAGTTATGTTTAAGGGAAAGCAAGTTACACATTGATAAGTGGGCCAGAGGAGTCTATGTTGAGATAATTTATTCTGAGGTGTCAAAAAATGCATACTACATCAGTTTACACTCTCTTTTAATACCTTACATATCACCTCCAAATGTGGCCCTCTGTCTCACATGGCCCTCCCTCTCCCTTCTCTGCTCCTCTTTTCTGTCACCTCATTTTTTCATCAAAGATATTCACTTTTCATTCATTCGAGGAATATTTTCAAAGGCACAAATGGAAATTGAATGACCAATTCCCATTTTTACCCTTGAGAATCTAATCCTGAAATTATAAATTTGCAAAATATTTGCTGCTTCCAAAGTTATGTTCCTTCCTTTTATTACTATTACTTATAATACAAAAATATATGTAATATGGTTTTGGTACCAAAGGAGCTGTAAATTAATCAATATAAAGGAATAAGGCATAAAGTGTTAACTGCATAAAGATTTTAGACATTTTTGAAGTTTGTTCAAATAAAAGTTGTATTAAGCTCAAAAATAAAATACACAAAGAGAATTCATCAGAATTTAGTGGCAAACTAAATGCTCCAATCCTGCAACAGGAATCATACAGCTGGATCCCTTTATCCACATGGACCCCCACTGAAATCAATGGGATTCCACATGGGCACAGGGGTACACCCACATAGATCCAGTTGCTTGAGGCCCCAATCCTGCAATGGACTCTGTCTGTAAAGAGCCCCGGTGACTTTAGTGAGGCCCACATAGAGCTTATTGCGGGATCTGGGTGTACATCTTTAAAAAGTAGTTTTTAAGAAGTGATATAAATGAAAACTAGTACATTCACCATTACACAGCAAGACATTTCATATTTTCTAGTGAGCTTTCAACACCTGTCCATTTTCTGGTTTTTCTTATGTACTGGACAATAAGAAACTGAGCCCACAATCCCTTATTTGTAATTAGGGCATCAAGTGATTAAAAAAATTAATCATAATTAGTTTTGCGATTAAAAAGGGTAATTGCAATTAATAGTGTGATTAATCACACTGTTAAACAATATTAGAATACCATTTAAATATTTTTGGATGTTTTCTACATTTTCAAATATATTGATTTCAATTACAACACAGAATACAAAATGTACAGTGCTAACTTTATATTTATTTTTGATTTAAAGTATTTGCACTGTAAAAAACAAAATAGTATTTTTCACTTCGCCTCATACAAGTACTGTAGTGCAATCTCTTTATCATGAAAGTTGAACTTACAAATGTATAATTATGTACAAAAAAACTGCATTCAAAAATAAAACAATGTAAAATTGTAGAGCCTGCAAGTCCACTCAGTCCTACTTCTTGTTCAGCCAATCGCTCAGACAGTCAAGTGTGTTTACATTTGCAGGAGATAAAGCTGCCCACTGCTTGTTTACAATATCACCTGAAAGTGAGAACAGGTGTTTGCATGGCACTGTTATAGCCGACGTCGCAAGTTATTTACGTGCCAGATGTGCTAGAGTCATATGTGCCTTCATGCTTCAACCACCATTCCAGGGGACATGCTGGTGACGGGTTCTACTCGATAATGAGCCAAAGCAGTGAAGACCGACACAGGTTCATTTTCATTATCTGAGTCAGATGCCACCAGCAGAAGGTTGATTTTCTTTTTTGGTGGTTTGGGTTCTGTAGTTTCCACATTGGAGTGTTGCTCTTTTAAGATTCCTGAAAGCGTGCTCCACACCTCATCCCTCTCAGATTTTAGAAGGCACTTCAGATTCTTAACCTTGGGTTGAGTCCTGTAGCTATCTTTAGAAATCTCACATTGGTACCTTCTTTACTTTCACTGCAGATTTGACAAAACCCATTCTTAAAATTAACAACGCGTTGGGTCATCATCCAATACTGCTATAAAATGAAATATATGGAAAATGCAGGTAAAACAGAGCAGGGGACATACAATTCTCCTTCAAAGAACTCAGTCACAAATTTAATTAACACATAACTTTTTTAACGACCATCATCAGCATTGAAGTATGTCCTTGGAATGGTGGACGAAGGATAAAGGGGCATATGAATGGTTAGCATACCTGGCACATAAATACCTTGCAATGCTGCCTACAAAAGTGCCATGCGAATGCCTGTTCTCACTTTTAGGTGACATTGTCAATAACAAGAGGGCAATATTATCTCCTGTAAATGTAAACAAACTTGTTTGTCTTAGTGATTGGCTGAACAAGAAGAAGGACTGAGTGGACTTGAAGGCTCTAACGTTTTACTTTGTTTTGTTTTTGAGTGCAGTTATGTAACAAAAAAAATCTACATTTGTAAGTTGCACTTCCACGGCAAAGAGATTGCACTACAGTACTTGTATGAGGTGAACTGAAAAATACTATTTCTTTTATCATTTTTACAGTGCAAATATTTGTAATAAAAAATAATATACACTTTGATTTCAATTACAACACAGAACGCAATATATTTGAAAATGAAGAAAAACATCCAAAATATTTAATACATTTCCATTTATATTCTATTGTTTAGCAGTGAGATTAAAACTGCGATTAATCACGATTACTTTTTAAAATTGCGATTCATTTTTTTGAGTTAATCGTGTGAATTAACTGCGATTAGTCGACAGCCCTATTTGCAATACTTAATCACGTATGTCGCTCACACCGAAGACAATGGGGTTACTCATGTGAGTAGAGTTCTCATTTAATAAGGATTTTCAGGATCATGTTCTAAATTTAAACACCACAAAATAATTTTGCTCTTTTTCATTATATAAGCGAAAAACTGTTTTCTAAGACTGCTTTTAATTGTTAATAATGAAATACATACACCTAAGAAATGTTAGGTTTTGTGTTCTAGCAAGCTTGCTTCTAAAGCTGTAATTTTAGACCTGCAAAGCCTACAGCAGTTCTCATACCTGCATTTATATTTTGGTGAAGTTGGTTTTGCTTCCACTGACAGGGAAAAATGTTTTCTTGTCTTCTTAAATCTTTGTTCTATCTCCTGCATTACAGTTTTATTTCTTTATCTCACATACCTTTTAGCATGGGAGATTTGTCTGTTAAAGTAAATTAAAAAAAATACCTTTTCTGGTATGGTTTTCTTTCCTCAAATCAAAAGCTGATTAATTTTACTATAGTTTACTCTGAGGCACTGCTTGGTATCTAATTTAGCGGAATAGTCACTTTTTCCTTTCTTCTTCCTTTATAGTACTGTTTTAACAAGGGCTATTGTGCAGAACAATTGATATCATATGGCTTCTTCTTTTAATGAGTTTGTGCAACAATAAATGTAAATAATCAAGGGGGCAATTATTTAATCTAATCACAAAACTAAATTAATCACTAACTGCAGTTTAATTTCCAGCTCATTGCTTCTGACTGTTTTTCACTGTGACCTATTTAGTAACCTTGATGCATGACCAGAAGGGGCAGCTGAAACTCATGAGTTACCCTGACCAAAAGAAAGATCCTTTCATGAGGTACTGCACAATTTTAATGCAACTACATAAGCACCTCCCCCAAGATTACCTCAGTCACAAGCTAAAAAGGGCCATTTCCTTAAGGCATAATTTACAGTGTTAGAATGAAGAACAATGTAGTCACCTAATACTGTAGAAGAAAATTCAGTAGGAGAAAATTCAGTCCCCTGCAATATCGTGCAAGAAGTCAGGACTATCCTCTTCTGTCCCAAACAAGTCTGCACTGATTCTTATGCCATAGTACAAATAAAATAATTAAAAATATTAAAGTGAATGTAGTTCTAGTGAAAGGTACCAAGTTACTAGTCTTAGAAACCTTATTTCTCTGTTCATCCCCAGATTGGCAGTAGTGAAAGCTTCCCCTTCTCCACCCTGTCAACATGAACCAATCTTTGCTTGGAGGAACCGCTCTTGGGAGCGTAGGGATAGTTCACTCACATTCAAACTTTGATTGTTCTGCTTAAACAGCCAACAAAAGTGCCAATGCCAATTATGATGTTTTTGCGATACAAACACTTGTCCCATAAGAAATTAAGACTACTACCTCATTTTACAGAGCTCACTGAACAGCCTTTAGATAGCTCCAGCTTTCAATCGCTGCCAAACCAATAGGATGCAAACCCATATTCTAGAGAAGAAAGAGCTTTAATTCCATTGACTCCCAAAAAAATTCCCATCCCTATAACGCCCAATATTTTTAGCTTTTTTGAGAGACAGTGGGCAAGGAGTGTGGTGAAGCACTGGAATGGGTTACCTAGGGAGGTAATGGAATCTCCATCCTTAGAGGTTTTTAAGGTCAGGATTGACAAAGCCCTGGCTGGGATGATTTATTTGGGGATTGGTCTTGCTTTGAGGAGGGGGTTGGACTAGATGACCTCCTGCAGTCCCTTCCAACCCTGATATTCTATGATTCTATGGAGTCTCAGCACAATCACTCATACTGCCACTTATGGTAGAAATGAAAATTAGCGTAGACCTCTCCATAACAGCATCACTACCATCAAGAACCCAGACAAATTTGTAATACATAACAAGGACAAGGTTATTTTAATTTTATCTCAAAGCAGTATCTTGGAGAAACAAATCAATGCTTATCCTGAAACTATACTTTTCCCTTCTCCCAGTGTTTTCCCGTCCAGCTGTTTCTCCTGTAATCAGTTCTTCCACAGAGATACTCAAAGTGCCATACATACACATTTAGAGCTCCTTGTATAATATAATCATCATTACTGTGGAACATTGACTACCCTTTCCTAAACATCCACATTGGGCCAAAAGTGCACAACTATACTTGAAAAGTCATCAGTTATACCACCTTATGTTCTAAGCAAGATTAGACAAAATAGTGCCACAGGGTGGATTTGATTTAAATCAAATTGATTTAAATCACTACTTAGGAAGACTTGATTTAATAATTCTGATTTCTACATAAAAGTGCATTCTTGTTGGTTATTATAACCTTAATACATATTCTTCACAACTCAGAGAC
Organism: Chrysemys picta bellii; assembly: GCF_011386835.1. Classification (NCBI taxonomy): domain Eukaryota; kingdom Metazoa; phylum Chordata; order Testudines; family Emydidae; genus Chrysemys; species Chrysemys picta. Next base: position 42,751,461 of record NC_088797.1, read on the forward strand.
AGATGTAGGTTTCATTTTTAGAAAGGAACACTATACATTTTTAAAATGATTTATTTTGAAAACTTTTCAGATTAGTTTTACAGCTATATCAGAAAATGAATGATTGTTTGGTTATTTCATTTACCAAAGGTAATTGAAGCAGATATTTATGAAGTCATTGGGAGGTGAACTATCTCCAATTCAACAGGTTATTCATTAATATTTGGAGGATTTTCTTGCTATGCTGTATTAGGAGGAGAACATCACTAGACAGACATTTAAATTGTTTTATTTAACTAAAACAACAACAAAGTTATGTATTCTGTTTTTTTTCTTCAATAGCAAACATAAAATATTTTAACAAAACAAGCATATGAATTTTTGAATTTAGTTAAACATTCAAGTTTTTTAAAATCGGTTTTGTTTTTGTTAAAATTGTTTTTAACTAAAATAGTTAAATGAAATATTAAAAAAAATTAAATTGACTATGTCAGCCAGGTCAACATGAGAAACTTAAAATATTGGCTTCTGCAGATAACGGTCATCTTCACCTTCATTTTCCTGTTTGTTCATCATCTGGAAAAGAAAAACAAGCATTCCTGCTTTTTCAGGTCCCAAACAATTTCTCAATTTGGAATGAATTAGTCCATAGAAAGATAATATTCTTTCTACACCTTCAGAAGAAGCTACTGCTGTTAAAAGTGAGATTATTACTTTAACAGTCTCTGAATCTGAGTCTTTATGATTTTCTTAAAACATCATCAGCAAACATATATTTCTTTAATGGTTTATTATAGCTGGCATTATGGAAGGATGACTGCATGGATGTCCATGTCAGAGCCAACTCCTCTTCTTCAGCAGTTAAGGTTTGACCCTGGTACCGAGTATTGAGAATATTTGCAAGAAAATGAGCTGGAGATAGTGCTTGTCCCATTAGTTGGGTTTTTTTTGAATGCTTGTAATGTAACTCTGTCGTTACATATTTCTCTTTTAAGATCTCACTCAGTTCCTTCCAAATTTCAACAGCATCAGCAATAAAACAGCTATTTCCCTGCATTTTGTTCAAGGCTACAGAAATAGGCTTCAGGGTACTCAGCATGTGTTCAACATTTCTCTTAAGCCCAATGTTGAGAACTTTGGCTGTGACAGTGCCATCTATTTTTTTCACAATTTTGTTCACAAACTGTCATCAGATTAGGACAGTTCTTGATATAGTGCTCAAAACAGTCCACTACTGAATTCCATTGCACGTCTTCTAGGAGAGTTAGCTTGGTTCCTCCCACTTTTTTCAGAGTAGCTGCTACAAAGTGGTTGTTACAGAAGTATTTTGCAATTCAACAACGTTAGCCTTTATTTCTGGAACACTGAAGTCTTTGGCTAGGAGGTGCATCAAATGAGCACTGCAACCGTATGTTATTAGCTTGGGACTCTCCTCACTCTCTTCTAAATAATTTCTTCTCATCTTGGATACATTTGCAGCATTGTCTGTGATCAAGCTACATACTAAACATTTGAATTTTTTTTCTGTTATAGCTTTTACTGCTACTTCTTGTAAGTATTCTGCTGTGTGTGTGCATTTCCTGATGTATCAATTGTTTCTGTAAGGAAGACACTCCCTTCTTCTGTTGTCACACAAGCACATACAACAGGATCAGTGTGGACATTGCTCCACCCATCAAGACTCAGGTTAACAATTTTACCTTCTAGACCTATAGCACACTGCTCAATTTCTCTTTCATACACTTTATCCAGCAATATGTCTGCGACATCTGGTCTGGGTGAACTGTATCCTGCTCTTAATGACTGAACCAAGTTAATGAAGTGTGGGTTCTCAATCATATGGAAAGGAGAGTTTGTTGCATAAACAAACCGGGCAATTTTTTCAACAATTACCTCTTTTTGTAATCTGCTGGTTCTTATTTAGTATTACTCATTGCATTCGATGACACTCAGTACTACTTTAAAGGTGAAATTGTAAAAGGAAGTTCTGCCTACTTCAGCTATTTATTTTTTATCACAACTGCATATAAAATGATAGTACCATAGAGTAAAAACTATATTTTTTGCTCAAACATGAGAATTCAAGAATAGTCCAGAAGGAAGACAGGCAGTCCTTAAGAAAGAAGTATGAATAAAGTTTACCAACCTGAAGATCCTGCATGTTCAGACATGTTCCGTTCACCATCTTCAGTGCAGCTTCCTCCTGAGAAGGAACACTTCTCATGATGTTGTTTCATTTAGGCAATCAGGCCTTGCATTTTTTTGTTGCACTGTTGGCATTTTGCATGCATGCCTGTCTTACCCACAGGAAGAGGAACTTCATTAAAATATTCCCAAACTGGGTCTCTTTTACGGCCTGCTGCCATTATAGGTTTTCCCTTCTAGTGAGAGAATGGTATGGTAGATCTCAAATCAATGAAGGCTACACTCAGAAAGCCCTCAAGACTTCTGGAATATGCTACTCAAACAGTTTCACTTTTGTTTCTACTGCCTGTCACTCCCCTCTCACATTTATCTCCAGACTTCTTCTCCTTGTCCAGATCTATTCTCCCCCCCAAAATCTTCTATTCATTGAACTTTTTGAAACTTTGCACTTGTAGAGCGAGGTAAGGGATTGATTCCATGTACACAAATTTGCAGAGGGACAATAGGGTTGAGGTCTGTTATTTCTCACCTCTATATATCATTTATTTATTTAAAAACATTTTTGCTGTTAACAAGCATGTTATCTCTGGAGACACAAATCCACAGTTTGAGAACTGCAAAACTAAGAGTCTCTGATGGTATCTTCTAGACCGAGCACTGAGTCCCATTGGGTAGATAGAAAGATTAACCTATAGAGAAGCCCCTGGAGCTCCATAAGATTGGGTCCCTAATCCGTGAACTATTGGAACTCATTTACAAAACTTTTCTTAAATATTACATGAATATATTGTCTCATACTACAGAATTAGAATTTATAATCCCTATTCCATGATCTTTGAGTTATAATGTACCTTAATTAAAACTATCTTTAGATAGGTTTTTGAGGAAAGAAACTATTTTATCACTCTATTCACTTTAGAATTTCACAGAAGGCAACATGCAAGAAAAACATTTTGATGAAGCCTGCCATTTCCATCTTTTTAATACTCTGTCTACATGTCAAACCACAGCCAGGGAACTGTCTCTGCAGTAGACATAGCACACTAAAGTGTCCTAAAAAGCTCATGTACCTGCTGCTCTCTAGCTAACACCCAAAGAAGTGTTCCTCCAAACGAAGCACAAACCAGTAATTTCATAGCTTGAAATAATAATTTTCTAGTTTCTGCAAGACTGCCCTGAAAGAACCCAGAGGTTACGGAAACTGGTTCTTTTATTTCCCCTACCCCGATCCTGTTTCTTTGGAATTCTTTGCTATGCAGTTCCATGCAAAAGACAGTGCTACCATACAAGACAGACAATCATACTACAGTCCTTAGCATTATTAGACCATTCCTAATAGTACTATAGATAATGTACTATACGTGTAATATTACATCATCTTAGGCTGAAACAGTTCACTATGCAGTGTCTCACCTTATATAGACATACATTTATTTCAACTATATAAATATTACAAGGTCAGTTTTAGTCTAACTAAACTCCATCTTAACACATCTTTCATCTACAAACTATAAAACTCTAAAATTCCATTAAATGAAAACTAGGCATGACTATACCCTTTTGAGAATGTAAACGAGGAAATTTAAATAGTTTTAAATCAGGAAACAAAAATACAGCATCTCTACCATCTTTCAAAAAATATTCTTCTTTCAGAAACTTTAGTCTACTTTCTTTTTTTCAGTTACTCTTTCTACTAAACATCTGTTTAGAACTGAGTTACATTTGTGTGTGGTAGGAGTGGCATATTAGAAGCACTGCACAAAGTTATTTTAGTGTGTTAACATTTAAGTTTTTTTTTTTTAAATGTAACAATTATGCATTCTGTTCAGATTAATCGCTCCTGTTACATAAAACCACTGTCACCTAGTTAATTAGGATGTAACCAGCAGTTACAAAGCCCACCAGCTTTTCCAAAACAGAAATGGATTATTTTCAGCTGAGTTACAAGGACCATTTCTAACTTGCCTGGACTTGTCCATCAACTGCATGCTTTGCCATGTTAATGAGACATTTTGCAAGGCTTATTGCTGACATGCTGACAGTAGACAAAGCTCTCTTTCATTAACCACGTAACTACGATCTAGTACAGGGCTACTGAAAACATGAACACTGGCGGTATGCAGGCCTCAAAGGTTCTATTAAAATTCATATCTTATGACTACTAAAAAACAAACAACCCACAACGTCAAACAATTTCACTCTATCTTTTGGTGAAGCATTAATAACAAAATCTCCCATGTAGCAGACTATTTGGCAGGCTATTAGCCTACTTTTTATTAAAACCAGTGCTTCCATCAAACTCTCTGTAATTGATAAAGTACCATAGACCATATTTAACATGATTTTACCAAATTAAACTTTAAAAAATGACTAAAATGGCATAAAATGTAAAGTTTTAAAATTTATTAGGACTGTAAATTTTTAATTTCTTGTAAAATAGGATATAGGTGAGACATTACTACATTCAACTGTAAAATTTCCATCTGATTTAAGATGAATATACTATCTTACTCTGTACTAAAGATGTTTATGACTAACTGAAAACTCACTTTTCCAATTTAACAGCCAAACACCCAGGAGCATAAATAAGTCCTTTACTAAGTCAGATGTGTTCTACCTTCCTAACTGCTCAAAATTTGTATCTGAGCAGTTCTTAAAAAAAAAAAAAAAAAGTCTATAGATCAAAACAAGTCAAGGTGAACTGACATGAGGAAAGAACCACACACTTTTCTGAAAAATATCTTATGTTCATTAAAAGATTTTATATATTGTACTGAAAACTGGATGAACTGAATTGTCTGGGCATGTCTCTACTGTATTGTTTTTCTCCAAGATAGTCTTTAAGTTTATAGGGAAGCAATTCCTTCTTTGAAAGCTGCTTGGGCATGATAGGACTTCTTCGCTATGAAATATGTTAGTACGAAAGTTATATTTGTCATTTGTGCCTTCCAGCTGTATTTTTATCACCCTGAGAAAAGTTTGTACAGGCAAGTCACTGGAGAGATTTTTAATTACAGTTGGTTAGAGCTGTGTTTTTTTCCTAGAAGTTACTCAATAAGTACAGGAATCTTGTGGAAAGTTATTATAAACTAAAAGCCATTTTAAAGAGAGAATTAAGTTACTTTTCTTTTTATTACAAATAGCCAAGGATTCTGTCAAAATAGATATCTGTAGAACAATCAGCTGACTGTACATTTCATTTACAGTATACAATCCAGAAAATTACATGCAGTTTAAAGAACTGCTTATACATTAGCCCTTGGCCACAACAAAGAACTTGGCAGTACTACTACAACTTTAATGGCTATGGGGTGAAAATCAACATCTCAATTACATCATCTAACTTCATTATGAAACTGGGATACATACATACATCATTGTACAAGGAATGTTAATTTTTAACTAGAAACTGTCATCATGTTGTAATTCTTGGAAGGGCTTGATCTGCCAATTCTCCATTCCTCTTTACAGCTGTTTCTACTCTCCAGAGCTTTGGCAGTCTTCAGACCTGGTGGGGGGCTTTCATAAAGGACACAGATAGACCCATCTTCTCCTATTCTATAGGACACCTCAAAGGGATCAATCCAAAGAGTCAATTCGCTGGGTAAGAGCTGGAAGAGTCTCTGATGGCTCAGTCCAATCATGCCGGCTGCCTTCCCTATCAAAGGGTCCATCTTGTGGTTGATCCTAATGCATCGGTACCCTGAGCCCTTGGAGGGCATCAGGGGAAACCAGTGGTGTTTATAATGGTCTGTGGGAGGGAACAAAGAGAAAGACAGAAACGTTACTGCTGGCACAAGGGGGCCAGGCAACTCCAACACAATCACCTTCCCTCAATCCCTTTATGAAGGGCCCTCCAGCTGCACAGGGATTCACAGCACTAACCCTGGGAAGGGAGGATACTAATGAATGGCGGGTTATCTAGCCACAGCCGGGCGAGGGGGTGGGAGGTTTCCCTAGCGCCAACCATCCGTTGGCCCGAAGAAGGGAAGAGAGGTCGATAACGCCGTGGGATGGAGGGGCAGAGACAAGGGAGCAGAGGGCGAGGACTGGACTGCCCGTCTGGGGCATCTCCGACACCCGGGGGGGGGGGGGGGGAGGCAGGGCCAGTTCAAGGGCTCTGAACCTTGCTGCCCCTAGAGGGGCTCAGGGCGATCCCGGCACTCGGGGCTGCCCCCGCCCGCCCACACCTCGCAGCGCCTCCTGCAGTGACTCGCTGAAGCAGCGCAGCTGCTCGTCGCCGATGCCGCCGGGGGTGCGCAGCAGGCGGGTGATGAAGCCCGCGGCAGTGGAGATCTCCGTCTTCATGGCCCCCGACCCCGCTGTCCGCCTCCTCAGCGCCCCACACCAGTGACCAAGTGGTCCGGCGCCCGCCCCGCGCACGATCCGCGCCTGGCCCCCTGCCAGCGCAGGGCTCAGCCGCTGGGTGGTGCGGGACGCGCGGCCGGCCCCCGCCACCCACTCGACGCTACTACAGCGACCGCTGAGGAAGGAGCTCGAGTAAACAGTGAGGGACCCCCCTCTCCGTGGGGCGGGGCCCATCAGGACCAATGGTACCGCCCCGCACCCATTACGTCACAGAGAACGGCCTCCAAGGCCCAAGACACACCAACGGCCTCTGCACCCCGATTGGCTGGCAGTCGGGGAGGGGGAGGACCCGAGAGGACCCTCCAGTCCTGATTTGCCGTGAGCTGACGGAAATAGAAGCGCCGGTTGTGTATATCTGTGGGAGGAGGGGTTGGAGCCCGAGCAAAGGGCTGTTTGAAGAGGGCGGGGGCAACTTGAACTCCGGCAATAGGATTGGCTAGGAGGTAAACCCCACGAGCGAGAATGACAGCGAGGGGTGCCAACCCCCGAGGGACTGGCTGGGGCAGGGGGAGCCGTGCCAGCCGACTGAGTGAGAGGGGCGCACTCCCCCATCCCCGGAGCACTGTTGTGTCAGGCGGCGGGGCTGGAACGGGGTAACTGGAGTGAGCGGTTCCTCCTCTGCCCCGACCAGCGAGGCTGACGTGAAAACATGCATCTCTTGTGCAGGCCGCATGGAGGGGGAGAGGCTGTGCCCCCAGCTGCCGGGTGCTGTGAGTGCGGCCTGCTGGTGAGAGGAGGAGGAGACTGGGGTTATCCATTACACACACAGTTAGGGACTGTACTGGGCTTTCCCTTTGTGTGTTAGCAGCGGGGAGATTTCAGAGTCCTTGGGAATGTTAATTTAAGAAGCCTGCTTTAATATACACCCCAAATGACCAAACATGAATTTTAGAGATTAAGTGTGATGGTGTCCGACTGTTTCTCCCCTTCTCCACATTTTTCATTCTTTTCAGCCTCAGACAAAAGCCAGTTTGAGAGAGCCTTAGGGAGTCATGGAGCTGGGTATTGATCAGAGTGAATCACATTTACAGTCATTCTTGAGTTTCCTAACTGCAAACACTGAAATCAGTATTACTGGGATTGATGTGATTTTTATCTAGGGGTGGGAAGAAAAATCGTGTTTTCAACTTAATAGGGAAACATCTTCCATCCAAGTATTAATCACACCCTACAGGCAGATTTTGGGGTCAGCTGCAGATGAACCCACAACAATGAGATTTAAGACTTATTCACCTCAAAGGTATCTGTTATTTGGTGTGCAAGTTAAAAATAAGTCCCTGCAATTTGGATTCAAATGTCAGTTAAGAGGTTTGCCCTAGCAGTGAAGGTTCAGAAGCATGAGCAATAATGTGTAAAACAAAAAACAGAAATCCTAGCAACATTTGGATAGGCAAGCTTTCTTTAGTGTGATATAAACAGAAGTAAATTAAGAACATAAGAATAGCCATACTGGGTCAGACCAAAGGTCCATCTAACCTAGTATCCTGTCTTCTGACAGTGGCCAATGCCAGGTGCTTCGAGGGAATGAACAGAACAGGTAATCATCACGTGATCCATCCCCTGTCAGCCATTCCCAGCTTCTGGCAAACAGAATTTATCAAGTTCTTTTTTTTAACTGTTTTATAGTCTTGGCCTTCACAACATCCTCTGGAAAAGAGTTCCATAGGTTGAGAGTACACTGTGTGAAGAAATACTTCCTTTTGTTTGTTTTAAACCGTCTGCCTATTAATTTCATTTGGTGATTCCTAGTTCTTGTGTTATGAGAAGGAGTAAATAACACTTCCTTATTTACTTTCTCCACACCAGTCATGATTTTATAGACCTCTATCATATCCCCCCTTAGTTGTCTCTTTTCCAAGCTGAAAAGTCCCAGTCTTATGAATCTCTCCTCATATGGCATCCGTTCCATACCCCTAATAATTTTTTTTGCCCTTTTCTGAACCTTTCCCAATTCCAATACATCTTTTTTGAGATGGGGCAACCACATCTGCACGCAGTATTCAAGGTATGGGTGTACCATGGATTTATATAGAGGCAATACACTGTCTTATTATCTCTCTCTTTCTTAGTGGTTCCCAACATTCTGTTTGTTTTTTTGACTGCCACTGCACAGTGAGTGGATGTTTACAGAAAACTATCCAAAATGACTCCAAGATCTCTTTTTGAGTGGTAACAGCTAATTTAGACTCTATCATTTTATTTGTATAGTTGGGATTATGTTTTCCAATGTGCATTACTTTGTATTTATCAACATGGAATTTCATCATCCATTTTGTTGCCTAGTCACCCAGTTTTGTGAGATCCTTTTGTAGCTCTTCGCTGTCTGCCTGGGACTTAATTATCTTGAGTAGCTTTGTATCTGCAAATTTCCCCACCTCACTGTTTACCCCCTTTTCAAGATCATTTATGAATATGTTAAATAGGACTGGGCCCAGTACAGACCCCTGCGGGATACCACTATTTACCTCTCTCCATTCTGAAAACTGACCATTTATTCCTACCCTTTGTTTCCTATCTTTTAACCAGTTACTTATCCATGAGAGGACCTTCCCTCTTATCCCATGACAGCTTACTTTGCTTAAGAGCCTTTGGTGAGGGACCTTGTCAAAGGCTTTCTGAAAATCTAAGTACACTATATTCACTGGATCCCCTTTGTCCACATGCTTGTTGACCCCCTCAAAGAATTCTAGTAGATTGATGAGGCATGATTTCCCTTTACAAAATCCATGTGGACTCTTCCCCAACAAATTATGTTCACCTATGTGTCTGACACTTTTGTTCCTGACTATAGTTTCAATCAATTTGCCTGGTACTGAAGTCAGGCGTATGGGCCTGTAATTGCCAGGATCACCTCAAGAGCCCTTTTAAAAAATTGGCCTCACATTAGCTATCCTCAAGTCATTTGGTACAGAAGCGGATTTAAATGAGAGGTTACAGACTACAGTTAGTAGTTCTGAAATTTTGGTTTAGGTGGAGCCTATCCTTCCTGTATAAGCTCCCCTTTCCCCAAAAGTTTCCCTAGTTCCTAATAAATCAAAACCTCTCCTCCCCGCACCATTGTCTCATCTACACATTGAGAACCTGCAGTACTGCCTAACTGGCCCTGTGTGTGGAACTGGAGCAACTTGCACCAAATGCACACATACTCCACCTGCCCAATGTTGCATTGGGATAGCCCCCACTCTGTTGCTAGACTTCTGCCTTCATTTTCTTTTTTCTCCTGCAGCTTATTCCTTTGTTGATGTTTTGTTTTTATCAAGGGGTGTTTTTGGTTGTAAATTTAAAGAATGTTAAGTGTGTCTAGCCCCCCTCACACTCTTCCTCTAAACTCCTTCGCAAAACTCCCCAGTTAGCTGCTCCTGTTGGTTAACGCAAGGGTCTTCAAAGGCTCATAATTAAAGTTCTTTGCATGTGGAAATAATCCATCCAGTCACTTATTTCAAGGAAGTTAGGACCTTATATCTGGGATTACCAGAGTTCCTTGTGCTCATGGAAGTGGAAACTAAACAGGTCCTCTAAACCTTGTCCTTGGGGAAATGCAGTAGTTCTAGAAACAGTCTGTCTTCTTCCTAAATTCAGACGGCTACTGGCCTTTTTGTTCCCAGGGCCCGGCAAAAGCTACTGCTTCTAGACCATCTCTTCTTTCACAGGCTTCAGCCCTTAACAGAGCCTCATTTGGAGAGATATTTTGTTTCTCCTCACAGACTGTGTATGGCCTTGTGTTTCATGGGCTTCCTACCTTAAGTTCTCTCCTAGAGAGAATGGAAAGAGGGTATTATTTTTCCTCTCTGGAAGAAAGACTGCCTGCTACTGCTTTCTTTTATCATGTTGGCTAATGAGACCCAGCTGGAGAACCCTACCATAATAATGAAAATGGTAGCAATTTCTTCAGAGTACAGGAGGTTTTCTTTCCTTTCCTAATCTCTTCACCTCTTCTTTGCCTGTCCTAGTGGTGTATAGATCTTGCACATTACATCTAGCTATGCGTGTCATGGTACTTAAGTCTTGCAAGATTTGCATCTGTGGATTTTATAGAAGATTATTGCTACAAATCATAAAAGCCTAGAGGTACAGCTAAACATGGACATATAAAATTGCAAAACAGAAGTTATAGTATTCACTGAGAACTAAAAATAGTGACTCCAACAAAATTTCAGCCAAGTCACTACATTAATTTACTGGTCACTACTCTACAGGCAAAATGCTTCTGAAATAAATGTAGTCAAACTTTACTAATTCTGGGTCACTGAGAACGAAAATTATGTTTAAAATTGTTGATTCGCTCTAGTTTTCAAGATATGCTATTGGGTCAGTATATACGACCCTTGACTTGGGAATGGCGGAGGATAAGTGAGTTATAAAGGGAAGGGATCTCAATTTAAACCAGAAATGACTAAAATACATCTTTGACTGGATCGATGAATAAATCTATGACTGGGTTTGGACAGTACTTGCTTTTTAGGCAAAACAATGAATGATGCCATCTGAAGCTGGTATTGCGTCATACATGATATGAATTGCATCATGTTATTCCTAGAAGTCATGGATGATGCAATCATAATGAAGCTTACATCACTCTGCTGAACAAATTGCCCTATATCAGCTCTAGAAATCATACAGTGTCGTGCCCAACTTATTTGTCAATGTTTGATTTTGCAAAGGGACACATTTCTGTTTAGCCAGAGTGAGCAGAGATGCCTTGTACTTGTGTGAACAGTGCAGATAACTTCTGCTATGTTTGTGGTGAAGTGACTTTTGCATCACAAAAGCGCTGTATAACCACTATGGTTAAGAAAGCCTATCACCTTTATTTTGGCTGCAAAATTGGAGATCAGGACAAGAGATGGGCCCCACACATATGCTGCAACACTTGTGCAACAAATCTTCAGTGGTTGAACAGGAAAAGGAAATCTATGCCTTTTGCAGTGCCAATGATTTGGAGAGAGCCAACAGATCATACCAGCAATTGTTACTTCTGCATGGTGCCTCCAGTTGGGAAAGGTGTGTCAAAGAAAAAAAGTGGACTGTGCATTATCCAAACATTCCATCAGCTATACGCCCAGTACCCCACGGAGAAGGACTGCCGGTTCTTGATGCACCAGAATCATTCTCACTTGAGTCAGATGAGGAAGAGGATGAAACTTCTGGTCCTGAACCATCAATGTCACAGGACCCACATTTTCTCCCATCCTCCTCCTCTGAACCACACCTCATAACACAAGGTGAACTGAATGACCTTGTCAGGGATTTGGAACTACCCAAGAGTAAGGCAGAGCTGTTGGGCTCCAGACTACATCTCCTGGCAGCTGATGTTAGGGTTTCCATGTTCCGTGACCGTCAATAGGATCTTGTCCCATTCTTCTTCATGGAAGGTGATCTTGTAGCCTGCAACAACATCGATGGTGTGATGGCAGCCCTCAACATCGTTCACGATCCAGACGAGTGGAGACTGTTCATTGATTCATCGAAGACGAGTCTTAAAGCTGTTTTACTGCATAATGGCAATGTTTTGCCATCAATTCCAGTTAGTCATGCAGTCCATATGAAGGAAACCTATGACAACATGAAACAACTTTTGAGGTGCATAAACTATGACCAACATCAGTGGCAGCTTTGTGGCGATTTGAAGGTTGTTGCTCTCTTGCTTGGTCTGCAGACTGGATACACAAAGTACTGCTGTTTTCTCTGCGAATGGGATAGTCGTGCAAGAGATTCCCACTACATCAAGAAAGATTGGCCACTCCGACAGTCATTGGAGCCTGGGAGGAAAAGTGTTCAGCATCCACCACTTGTTGAATCAAGGAAGATTTTGTTACCACCCTTACACATCAAGCTGGGTCTGATGAAGAACTTTGTCAAGGCCATTGACAAAACACAAGCAGCTTTCAAATACCTCCGTGGAAAATTTCCAAGGTTAAGTGAAGCTAAGATAAAGGAAGGTGTCTTTGTTGGTCCTCAGATTCATGAACTTCTTCGAGATGATGCATTTGACCATGCACTGCATGGCAAGGAAAAGACGGCATGGAAAGCCTTCCAGTTAGTGGCAATAAATTTTCTCGGAAACAACAAGACAGACAACTACAGGTTGTTGGTGGAAAACCTCCTCAAGGCATACAAAAGCTTTGGTTGCATCATGTCACTAAAGATACATTTTTTGCACTCTCATCTAGATTTTTTTCCACCGAACTGCGGAGCAGTGAGCGACGAGCACGGCGAGCGATTTCACCAGGACATTGCAACAATAGAGAAACGCTATCAGGGCAAATGGAGCTCATCAATGCTTGCAGACTATTGCTGGACAGTGACAAGAGATGCTCCATTTAATGAATACAAGAGACAAGCCAAGAAGCACCGAGTAGACACTGAATAGGACTAAACTATGTATATAATAGTTTTTTGCCTTTTGTTTCATAATAAATTTTATTTATATAACCCTTTTGCTGATTTTTAAAGTGTTACATAAACAGGACAGGTGAAATATTATCATGTAAAGCAACCATAAACACATGAAAAGACCTAGGTTTACAATTTATGATTAAAACTCTACTATCTACACAATATACATAGACATAAAATGTAAAAACTTAAATATCTTAGAAACAGTAGCCAATCAGTTGTTTTAATTGTCATATTTGAATTCAGCACATCAAAATACATAATAAATAGCACATTTTATCTCTGAAGCAGACGACTTCTCAAAAATTGTAGACCAGTGTTATCAATATGTAATAAGTTTTGAATCTTTACGGCAAGCAAATTTTGGGAACAAATGTTAGATTAATTTTTCAAGAAGAGAAAAGCTGCTGATATTCCCACATTCCTTCACTTCAGAACATGTTGCTCAATTAACTTAAAATTTTTGGGAAAAAAGCTCTCTTCTGACCTAAGACTGATGTGAAATTTCAGGCCCAAATAGGTTGTTTCATCAAGTGTGTAAGGCACGGGGAATCAAAAGGCAAGTCTTATAACATTAAGACACAACCACAATTCCACCATGTACTGGAAGAGAGCAGGTGTCTTTTTGTGTCCTTTGTAGCATAAGTCAAATATTTCCTCACTAAACTGTAACTGAATTCTGGCCTAATCTCAGTTTATTTTTGCTAGCTTCTGCCACTCTGCCTTCTGAGATATTGAAATTATTACATCCACATTGCACTAAGTTTGCAGTTAAAATCTCTTCACCCTGGTTCTGTTTGTACAGACAACATGCTTCCTTCCTTTAATGGGACAAACTCCTAGTCGCTTTGAAACTGAGCAAAATGAATATTTGTAACCACATGGGAATGCAATGTTCTCCTCCACTTTGTCTTACTCCATTATAAAGGTCAATACTGCCCAACCCATCCACTGTGACTGATACTGTAATCAAGCAACAGGACTAAAAACGGATGACCAAAAAACTATTGTACTACAGTCATTTAGGCCTTTTTTGTTTTGAAAACTAACTCAGTGACAATGACCACTTCCTGTCCTAATGGAATTGCAAGTCTCATAAATGAGAAATGTTACACTTGATTAAAACAGTGCACCAAATCTATTCTAGAGTCAAACTTAGATTTCAGCAATTCAAAATCATTGTCCAAGTGTTGACATCAAATTAAACTCTGGCAGATTTACTTCTTAGGCCTTGTCTACACTAAGAGCACTGCAGTAGTGTAGGAATACCACTATGACTATATTATTCCAGGAAATTGCTTTTAGAGTGGATGCAGCTATATCAACAAAGCTGTACTTTTTTATTGATACAGTAAAACCATCCTCCACACACACATGAGCAAAAGAAGCTGTACTGGGGGGAAAAGCCCAGTTTTGCCTGTTTAACTGCATATACACTAGGGGCTTCTGGTGGCACAGCTATGTTGGTCAGAGATCACACTTCTTCATACTCCTGACCAACAGTGCTATGCCAGCATACGTCCGTAGTGTAGACTTGGCCTTACTCTGGCAATGCCCATGAATTTAGACCCTAGTTTACACTTAAGTTTTGCCAGCATAGGTTTTGCATAGGTATGTTGGTTGGTTAGGGGTGTGATTTCCCCTCCCCACTCCTAACCAACATAACTATGCTGGCAAAAGATCTGGTGTTGATGCAGTTCCACTGGCAAAAATATCCTTTTACTGGTATAGCTTATTTACTGGTATTTTTTTGCTTATATAAGCTGTGTTTCCACTAGCTACACCAGCAAACCTTTTCTAGCGTCGGCAAAACTTCAGTTACTGAGGTAACAAGTTAAATCCAAAACTTAATAGTCAGATAGGTCACAGAAATGAAGTAATGGAGCAGAGTCAATCTGCTTCCTCTGAAATCAAAGCGTGAAAAAAAATCCCAGAGCAATAAAATCGAGACTAAAGAGACTAATGGGCTTGTTTTCCTGCCTATATAGCCACTTAGGGCTTACGTTGAGAATTCAGGCCTCCTGCGTCCATCCCAATAAGGTCTATGGCCCAAAATATAGAAGGGTTTGATGACTCTTGAAAGCTGTCTCTGCCGTTTAAGAAGAAAACTTGTCCACATTATACCCCTTCCTAGCCACTCTCAAAGGGGATAAAATTATGTTTCTGACTACAGAAATTCAAAGGCCACTCCAAAAATGAATATACTCAAACTCCAACTCTGATGTACGTTAAAGTTTACCTAAAAGAGCCTTTACATTGTCAGAAACTGAACTGTTGGCAGCAACAGTTGATGACTATTATCTAGAGGGTCATACACTTCATTGTTTTATAGGCAGAGTTCATTACACACACTGTATGTGAAATGGGGATAATACTTGCTGATATTTGCGAAGTTCAGATAAAAAACTAATTACTTAATTTAATACTTAGTAAGTATTTCTGTGAAAAAAAAAGTCTCAGAAGATTACCGTACTCTGCTGGAACAACACTGACTTAAGTCATCTCACTCAGCTGTAATCTAACATAGTACCAGGAATGAACTTCCAGAACAGAAGTTGTTCAGTAGCAAGTATTTATAAGTCAGTTATTTAATTAGATGCAAACGTAGTATAGCATCTGCTTATAAACTCAAGCTCCAGGACACTAATGTGTTCTAAGATATTTCAAGTTACTGAAACACTACTACACATATTCTACAATTAATAAGGAATATCTCAAAGAGGGGTAAAAATAAGCTGGCTGTCATCTTTGCTTCTCCTTGGCATGTGGGCTGGAAAGCAGTACACAAAGAAGATTCTGACAGAAATTAAGTTAATCAGCTACCTCACCTGCCCAATACAGTACTAACAAATTGACGTTCTTTTAAAAACAAGACAAAAACATTCTTGACAATCAAGAAGAGCTCCTTACATGCAACAATAGATTCTTTCCGATCTTTCCACGTAGATTGCATGCAAGGGACCTCGTCTTCCTAAAGAAAAGTAAGTCAGAATTAATTTGAGGACTAAACAAAGAGCTGCAGGGAAGGCTTTTTTATCTCTACTTTTCTTGTACAACTTCCTTCTTCCAGTACAGGACAGTCATTCTGGTTTATCCACCTACAAACTGTATTGAAATTTCCTTAGTTTGGTGTTTACCTGAGAACACGATTTCACTGAAGTTAAAATCTATCCAAGCTTATCTGGCACCTAGAACCCTCAAATGGAAGGGGTTTGCTGTCTTCTTATATGGATGCTCCTGTGGGAGGCTCTGGGCTCATTTTGATAGAGGTCAGGCTATAAGAGGGCTAACAGGACCATATGGAAAGAAGCTCTCTTGTTAAGAAGTTGAGTTACTGTATATATTTGTTCATTAGCCCATTCGTTTATAAGCCGACCCCCCAAGATGGTTAGGTAAAAATAGCAAAAATTGTATGACCCTTTCATAAGCCGATCCTATATTTTAAGGGTTGGCAAACTTTGGCTCCTGGCCCGTTAGGGTAAGCCTCTAGGTGCGCCACTTTCCGCAGCTCCCATTGGCTGGGAACGGCGAACCACGGCAACAGGGAGCTGAGGGGCTCCATGCCTGCGGATGCTCCAGGTAAACAAAACGACAATGTATTAGATATTCAATTCAATGATTCCATAGAGTTGAAAATCATCAGATTTTGGTGTAGACCCATTTATAAGCTGACCCCCGCTCTTTGATGCGTCACTTTTTTACCAAAAATATTCGGCTTATGAATGAGTATATACGGTACTTAACAGATTATAGGGAGAAGCTGCTGTTATTCACTGCTAGGGAAAAGTTAGTTTCTAGAGTTTTATCCTGGCCTATCAAAATGTCCTTATAGCATCTTTTGTGCCAGTCAGAGTATTTGTGTTTATAGCTTTAACACCTGCACTTTTCTAGGACACATAGGCCCTAATCAAAGTCAGTGGTCCATCGTGCTATACAAACAAGTGTACAAGGAGTTTAAAATCGAATGTGAAATATGACATTAAAGGTAAAGGTCAATCCATAAGAGGGAAGGTGGAGCAGAGGAAAGGGTAAGATTAGTAGGGCTTTACAGTTAAAATGGCTAGCTATGTGCACAACTTGATGGTGCTGTGTGTTTTCTTTTTGCCATTGTACCATTAAAAGCAAACTGACTTTACCAAATGAAATCTGAACCTTCCCCTAACCATTCCCTTTACTAAGGAAAAACTGCCACTAAGGCATGAACTCTTAGATCAATATTAACACAGTTAAGGGCAGGCAGTTTCTTTCAAGGCTGTATCACTCCACAACCAAGCACTGGAAAGCATGAAGAGAACAATGCTGTGCTCTTACCCTGGGGATTGAGAACGACACTTCATCTGTGAAAAGAAGAACAGGAGGACTTGTGGCACCTTAGAGATGATTCCTAAAGTTATTCTTCATTTCATGTCATCCACTCATCCCTGGAGTGTATTTTGGATATACTAAATATCAGACTTTTCAGCACCCTTGTGAGTATAAGTAGGAATAAAACTTCTTACTGAGACACTGAGATAAAGAAATAGTAAGACCCTTATACTCGAAGGAAAAACAAAAACAATATTCACTATTAAGTTTGTTACACTAGATCCATCACCAGTTGATAATGTATGCTACTGTTGAAGCCTAAAGATAAAAGTTTTAAAGTAAAATTCTGTGCACTTCATAAACACTGAAAAGGAAAATATAGCAATTTTCTTCAAGCTGCTCTTTGAATTAAATAAATCTGATACCTCTTAGCTTTGTTTTTCACTATTATTCTAGTCCTGCAAACATTTAATGCTTAATATTAAATACAGAAGTAGTTCCATTGCCTACATAGCTTATGTTCTTAAATTAAGCACATGGTTAAATATTTGAAGGACTTTGCTTCTTTAATATTTTCACATCTATAGAACGTATCCAAGGCTATCAAACTACTTTACAATGAACTCAGCCTAATAGCTCCCCATGAGATGGGCCTTTCACTTCTAACTTCTTACCTATTACGTATCCTAGGATCCAGGGTATAAGCTTTGCCATTGAGTACTTAGTTTGTAAGGATAAGGCCTTTTTCTGTAGTCATATTGTAAGGTCTGAGGCCTTTGTCTGAAGCCATATTGGGAGAGCAGCAGCCATGAGCCAAGAAGCAGAACATCACATCCTCACATTCCATCTAAATTACATTAAAACAATGTAATATCGGGCTGTTAAGAAGATGATCCTGCCCTAACAGTACCCACCATCACCAGATAAAGAAACAGATCTTAAGATTGTTAAAGAAAACTTTGTTTGATAGCATTTTGTCTGGCAAGAAATCACTTATCAATAGTTGTGGTTGTGAAATCCCCATTTCTTTATTTTTTTTGTCTTTATGGTCCCCACTTCTCTGTTGTTTATCTGTATGGTCTCTGTCTGGTTCTTTGATGTTTCTATCTGTTACATAATCAATTTTGCTAGGTGTAAATTAATTTAGGTGGTGGGGTATGATTGGTTAAAGAATTGTTTTACAACATGTTAGGATTGGTTAGAGATTTGTTTAGTAATATTTTAATAAAATGATTGGTTAAGATATAGCTAAGCAGGACTGAAGTTTCACTATATAAACTGGGGTCCAAGAAGGAGATCAGCAAAAGAAAAAGAAGAAGGAAAGACCTGGAAGAAGAACTCACCTCTAAGACACAGCCTAAGATCAGAGCTGCTAAGAATCCTCTGCACAACCATGATGTGCAGCAACCAGAAGCCAGACGAGACCAATCTTGCCTGGCCAACAGGGAAAGTCCGCCTCCATGATCAGGATTGGTGAGCATAGCATTGTATGCTTAGCATGTGTATTGTTTGGTAATTGTTAATAAATAGAGGATAAGGATATTACTGTGTAAGGCTCTTTCACTGGTAAAAAGTCCTGCAAATCCGCAGAAGCCCTAGTAACTGGGTAAGGATGGGTGCCTTTTGCCCAGAGCCCAAGGAACTTGGAAAGGGTGGGGGTGCCTAAATTAACAGGGTTATGCCTTGAGCCCATGGAAAGGTAAAGGTGGGTGCTCTATAGAGTGTGTGTAACAGAGAATTGTGTGCAGGTAACAAGTCCCCTGAAACAGGATCTCTCTGTTACCGACATTCATCCCCCATTTGTAACACAGGTATTAAAATATTTACCCATCACACAGGGAAAGTGGTTGTGAGGCTTAAATATATCCATATTTGTAGAGTGCTTTGAGAGGTTTTCATGACAGGTATTTTTGTTACTACATTTGCTTTTAGTCTACAATATTTTAATATCAACATAAGGTTTGTAAAGTATGTATCACTGCCATAATTTGCTGCCAATACATTTTATTCTCTTGACAGTTGTTTTTATAAATCAAATCTTTTTTTAAGTTCTCCATCTTTCAGTCCCTGGCTTGTCAGAGGATGGGAATGTTTCAGAGACAACATACTCAGCCACTCAGGATATGGCTACACTGAAGCTGGAAGTGAGCCTTCCAGCCTGGACAGACAGACTTGTGATAGCAGAACTACTGCTAGCATGCTAAAAATAGCTGTGTTAACATTGCAGTCTAAGCTTGGATAGCTTGAAAGCTTGTCTCTTTTAACAACAAAAGTTGGTCCAATAAAAGATTAACTCACACACCTGGTGTGTTTAATATTTTGGGACTAACATGGCTACAACAACACTAGCAACAAAGTTATTGGGGGATTTTCCTCAAACTAGTTATTTTAAAGTTTCCCTTTCTCTTGTATTTCAGTTTCCTTGCAAATCAGATCCCAGAACCAGCTTTGTGTGACACCCTGAAAATTCCATGCTAACATGCCACATCCACTACAGAGTGAACATAGTTTTTAGGGTCAAGTGGAGGCTTTTTTTTTTAATTATTATTATTAAAGCATACTGTGCATATTTATACCTTTTTTGTGTCTTTGTTTTATGCATAGTAGGATATAAAATAAGCACATTTAACTACAAAGTTAAGAGAGCAAAAGCTTAATTCCCTTGGTGTTAGTGCCTTGACATATGCCTCTGAAAGTTAAAATCTGAGTACCCAAGTCAGATAAAGCAATTCAAACTCCTCAAACTGGATTATGTGTAGGTGAGCTAGACAAATTCCACAGTGTAATTATGAACAACTGAAATAAAGGATACACAGGACTTGCAAAATAGGTTTGACTGAAAGACACCACACTTCTCAGATGAGCTTTGTAAAAATTAATCTTCTGTGTAACTGTGCATAAGAGAGAAGAAATGAGAGAGAACATTGACCTGCTACACCCAGGGTTGTGAGTTCAACCCTTGAGAAGGCCATTTGGGGATTTAGTTGAGGATTGGTCCTACTTTGAGCAGGGGGTTGGACTAGATGACGTCCTGAGGTCCCTTCCAACCCTGATATTCTATGATTCTATGAAATGTGCTTAAAGACAAAACAGCCATACCTTAAGTGGAAATAACAAGTAAGTTTCTCTATTACTTGGACTACATGGCCAAGACCTAGTCCAGTATACTTCCTACAAGCAATAAGAGATTTTTTTATCAGAAAAGAAAACCTCTTTTTAGAAGAGAGATCTAACTATCCATTTTTGGAGAGCCAACACAAAAATAATAACTCTCTTCAGTTGTTTTTTATTTTCGACTACCTAATCAAATACAATTCATAACACAAAGTAAGTAAACATAAAAAAGTTGCTCATCCTACTCCCTCAGAATTTTTTAAAATTTTTCTCAGTAATGCCTACTTTCCTATGAGACTGCCCTCTTTATATGCCCTCTTTTGAAAATTAAGGGCAGCTGTCTGGTCTCCTCTTTAATTTCCAGGGAACACTTCTGGGTCCTTGCACCACCCCTCTCCATCATGAAGACATTATGTTGCTTCATTAGAGAAATTGGAATTTTGGGGACGGTGTGTCACAAGGGCTTTAAGCGCCGCCTTTTGGATCCTGTAGGGTGTATATCACCAAAACAGATTATGAGCAAAATTAGGCAGTAAGCAAGTGAAAAGAAATGATCTGTTATAGAAGCCATTTTAAGAATGGATCAGTTTATCTGCATGGAGGCTACAGTTAAAGTCATTGACTAAATTAACAGAGTTGCAATGATACTGAGAATGATACAGCAATAATACAGAAAATGACACTTTACACTTGTCACCCAGAGATCTCCAAGTGTTTTACAAAGATTGGTAAGTGTTATTATCCACATTTTACAGAAGGGAAACTGAGATACACAAAGGATGAAGCCTAGTTCTTACTAGAAAACATTTGCTGATATAGCTGCGGCAATATAGCCATACCAGGAAACCCTCCTAGTGTAGATGCAGCTTCTACCAGCAAAATGCTTTTGCCGATCTAGTTTATATTGATTCCCCAAGCAAAATAATCTATACCAGTAAATACACTTTTATGCCAGTATAAATGAGTCTACACAAGGATTTTTGCAGGTACAGAAATGTAGCAAAAAATCACACCCCTAACCAACATCACCACATTGACAAAACTTTATAGTGTAGATCTGACCTGAATGTCTTGCCCAGGGGCACCCAGGAAATCACTGAAAAAACTCTGAAAAGAACCCAGTTCTGATTCCTCTTCCCCTGCTTTAAACATTAGACTAGCCGGTTTCTCTTGAACCATTTGCAGTCATGTCTCTATTGTGTATGCTTTCAATTGTTAATCTTGCATTCTTCTTTCAGAAAAAAAATGAGAGGGAACTGAAAAATATGATGACAGTATGATTAACACCCTTCATATTATGCTGCCGATGCAATAACAATACCAATGGCTTTTTCCAGTGTTATTCTGTGCTGCATCATGTTCATCTATTTTTTCTGCAGTTTATTCTAACCAAAAAAACCCAACCAAACAAAGGCCTTACACCCTCAGTTTTGAAGTCATAGAAATGAAAATTGCTCTGCTAGGATCATCACAAGACCCAATGTTTCTGTAATCATCTAGATAGTCTCAAGGTGATCCTCCACAACAATCGAGCTAGGAGTCACAAAGAGGATGACCATCTATGTTTAATGGAAATAATGAATAATGAAAAACTTTATGAAAAATACAGGATAACAATTTTAAAGAGCAATGTGCCATTTGTGGGACACAAATCATGTTTCCTGCAAAATCTTAAATTCATAACATGTATACTTCTTTGCACAATTATTGCTGAAATACAGTATAAAGTGTACACTCCCATATATTATTGAATTGGTACAGGGCATTAGCCACCATAGAAAGAACATATAATCAAATAAGGATGGAATGTGTGTACAAAACACCAAGACATCACAATACAGACATATAACACTATGATGTATCATGGCACTGTGATGTTGTCACAGTGTCATGGCACCACAACATTGGCAAACAATGCCAGAATCCATTATGGTGCTTCTACTTTACCAAACGATGTCATAATGCCATGATACTGTCAGTCTAGGCCCTGGTGTGGCATGACACCATAATGCTGCCAGATCAGGTCAAGCTATGTCTTTGTACCAAGAAATCAAGCTATGACATGCCACGCTGCACCATGGTGCTTCAACCCAGAGCACTGTGATGCTACTCAGTCAGATCCTGTCACGTGCTGTGGTGTCACCAAGTAAGGTACTGTGATATGCTATGATATTGCCAGGCCATGTCATGTGCCAGGCTGTGATGTCAGCAGGCCAGGCCATGTCATATGCTAGAGTTACCATTCATCCGGATTCCCCCGGACATGTCCGGCTTTTTGAGCTAAAAATAGCGTCTGGGGAGAATTTGTAAATGTCCGGACTCCCCCCCATGCAGAGCGCGCGTGACTAACAGGGCAGCCAGCCGGATGGTGCCACTTACATGGGGCTCCGACAGCCAGAGAGAGCCCCTCCTCCGCTTCCCCTGCAGCAGAGATCACTCCCTCCCTCCCTGCATTCACAGATCGCCTCTGGCAGTCTGGCGCTCCTCCCCCACTCCTCCTCCACTGCTGCCCAGCCTGCCGGGACAAACGGCTCAGGCCGTTCCTGAGCAAGTTCACAGAGACATTAGGCGAAGGCCAACTACAAGGGTGTGACGTTATTGATATACTCTGGGACCATATAGATCATTGTTGCAACCAAGGTCCTGTAGTGGCACCCAGATCTTGTGTAAAGGGGGTCAAATGGGGTGTCTAAGACAAGGCTATGGTTTACTGGTTATAATTATGCTGTCTATATGTATGTATCAATTTTGTAGTTGAAGTTAGGAATATTGGCTCTATACTGTCTGTATTTCAAACTTAGGCTATGCTGCTGGGTGACATCCCAGACAACATGGTGTTAGCTCTGCCTAGCCTGCTTGATGGCCCATTAAAGGACCATCAGCTATACAATGGACCCATTGAGAGAAGGCAGATACGCCGTGTAACTCAGCAAAGTATGCAGGGACTGGCCCATGTGACTCCAGACTCCATTTGCTGTTCTTACACCTGGAAAAGACTATATAAGGCTGATGCCTCATCTCCATCTTGTCTTCTATCCTGCGTCTTACCTCTGGAGGGACTTTGCTACAAGCTGAAGCTTTGAACAAAGGACTGAGGACCCATCCCAGCGGGGGATGTTCCAGAGACTTGATTTGAACCTGCAGTTTATTCCATCGCTGCTGCAAGCCTGAACCAAGAACTTTGCCATTACTGTATGTAATTGATTCCATTTAACCAATTCTAACTCTCATCTCTATCTTTTTCCTTTTATGAATAAACCTTTAGATTCTAGATTCTAAAGGATTGGCAACAGCGTGATTTGTGGATAAGATCTGATCTGTATATTGACCTGGGTCTGGGGCTTGGTCCTTTGGGATCAGGAGAACCTTTTTCTTTTACTGGGGTATTGGTTTTCATAACCATTTGTCCCCATAACGGGTGGCACTGGTGGTAATACTGGGAAACTGGGGTGTCTAAGGAGATTGCTTGTGAGACTTGCGGTTAGCCAGGGGGTGAGACCGAAGTCCTCCTAGTCTGGCTGGTTTGGTTTGCCTTGGAGGTGGAAAAACCCCAGCCTTGGGCTGTAACTGCCCTGTTTGAGCAATTTGTCCTGAGTTGGCACTCTCAGTTGGGTTCCACCAGAACCGCATTGTCACAGTGGCGTAGTCGTGCTTGGATCCACAGAACCAGGTCAATTAAGCTTTGGGTCAGAACCCCACGCTGTCCAAATTTGAATTTTGGGATTGAGAGTTTTGTTGGTTAAAGAGCTGCTGCAATGGCTGAGCAAAGAGCATATGAGGGACTTGGCAAAAAAGCCCTGGAAAATTTGTGTTCAGAAAAGAGGATAAGCTTTAGAAAGAAAGCTACAAATCAGGAACTGAGAAATCTGTTAATAGCCAGTGATCAGGGGGCAAGAGCACAGCCCTTACCTGAGGCTGCAGAAGAGGCAGAAAAAATTAGAATGCAAAGGGTGACAAGTCAACTGCAATTTGAGCATGAACAGAAGCTAGCAGATCTTCGATTGCTGGAGAAGCAAAAAATAGCAGAATTAGAAAGTGAGAGAGAGAAGGAGGCTGATGAGAGAGGAGAGAGAGCTCGTAAGGGACGTCTAGAGCTGCTCGCTGCTGAGCAGGAGACTCACAAGATGGAACAGGAGACGGCCAGACTTCAGCTCCAAGTACTGGAAGAGCGGAGAAAGTCATCCCCACCTGGTACTCCACTTCCCCCACGCCATGAGAAAAACTGGGAAAGAATGTGTCCCATTTACAACGATACTGAGGATATAGAGGAGTTTTTGTCTACCTTTGAACGCCTCTGCAATCTGTACCAGATCCCTGAGGGTCAGCGAATGCCTGTCCTGCTGACCAGACTGACTGGAAAAGCCAGGGAGGTATTTAATGACTTGGGGGAACAAGAAGCCTTGGATTATGGGCAGTTTAAAGATTCTGTGTTAAGGCGATTCAAGGTTACTCCTGAATCTTACAGAGTTAAGTTTAGAGAGTTTAAAATGCCTAAGGATTGTACTTTTGTAGAATGTGCTCATAAGCTGATGGGTTTTGTTAAAAAGTGGGTTGTGGGAGCCAAGGCACATGGGAGTTTTGAAAAACTGCTGGATTTAATAACTTTGGAACAGTTCTTAGATATTGTGCCTGACCATGTGAGAGCAGCTGTGTGTGACAGGGACCCTGAGTCAGTCCTACGGGCAGCAGAGATTGCGGATGCCCATACCCAGAACAGGGCTCGAGAAGGGTGTAAAACCCCGGGGAAAACTAATCACCATTCTCCCCAGTTCAAGAGGAGGGAGGGATTTAAAAGTAAATCTGTCCCTGACTCTTCTAGAGGAGTTCAAGGGGGCCCGGAGGGTAGGAACTCTTATCCCAGGACGGAACAGATTACATGCTATCACTGTGGTATGCTGGGCCACATGAGACCAGATTGCCCGACCCTGAAGGGCAGCCCAAAGCCAGCAACCCCAAATGCCACGATAAATGCCAACTCCATTACCCTGAGCACTCAGGCTGAACCAAGCCACAACAGCTCCACCTTAAGTTCAGGTGCAAGCACAGCAGTAGCTAATGTTAACCCCATCGTCTCCAGTGGCATGGGAGGAGGTGATAAGCTCACCAGTTATGTCAGGACTGAGGCGTGGCAGGGGAGTGAGAGGTTTATCATGGAGGCAAAGGTCAATGATGTTGAATGCACGGGATGGCGAGACACTGGCTCGGATGTAACTATAGTCAAGGGACATCTGGTGAAGCCGGAGGACATGCTGCCAGGGGAGTATGTGACGGTAGTGGCGTTATCCGAGTATTCTGTGAACCTGCCGATGGCTAGAATCCACCTGGAGTGGGATGGCTTTAAAGGGGATGTGAAGGCTGCTGTCCGGGATTTGATTCCGGCTGATGTGTTGGTAGGAAATAACATATTGGGGGTGCCTGGCCAAGTTAATGTAGTGACCAGGTCACAGAAAGAATTTGGGGCTGTGGCAGATACCCGGACTGATGGCAGTGAGGGGGGCAGCAAACAGACAGAGAGTGCCTCTCAAGATGGATCAGGTGAGGGTTTATCTGAAATATCAGAGATGATTCTGAATCCAAACAAAACCCAGAGTGAATTCATTGTGGCTCAGCAGAGTGATGTATCTCTAGAGAGGGCCAGGAATGATGCTCAGAGTCAGGTCCCAGCCTGTGAAGAGAGAGGCAGGTTTTTTATGCAGGATGGGCTGTTGTATAGGGAACCACCTAGGGGAAGGAAGAATTCCCAAGCAACAGCTCGCAAACAGCTTGTGGTACCTGAGAGTTACCGCAATGATTTGTTGAAGTTGGCTCATGATAGTCCCTTTGCAGGACATCTGGGTGTAGGCAAAACGTGTGACAGGCTAGAGCAGAATTTCTACTGGCCCCACCTTTTTGGGTCGGTGAGAGATTACTGCAGGAGCTGTGAGCTGTGCCAGAAGCGTAAGGGGTTAAGGGGGCCTAGCAAGGTGCCCCTCCAGCCTCTGCCCATTATTGGGGAAGCTTTTGCCAGAGTAGCTGTGGATATTGTGGGGCCACTCCCTAAACCTTCCAGAAATGGGAAGAAATACATCCTGGTGTTGGTAGATTTTGCTACCAGATATCCGGAGGCTGTAGCCTTGGCTAATATCGAGGCAGAGACAGTGGCAGTGGCCTTGTTCTCTATTTTCAGCAGAGTGGGTTTTCCCAAGGAAATATTGTCTGACCGTGGGTCTAACTTTATGTCTGTGGTTTTCAAACAGTTGTGGGAGTTATGTGGGGTGAAGCACCTGAAAGCTGCTCCCTACCACCCCCAGACTAATGGTCTAGTGGAGAGGTTCAATGGAACCCTGAAGTCTATGTTGAAAATGTATGTGGATAGACGCCAGAATGACTGGGATGTTATGCTGCCGTATCTATTGTATGCATACAGGAGTGTGCCCCAAGAGTCTACAGGGTTTGCTCCCTTTGAACTGCTCTATGGGAGGCAGGTCCGGGGGCCCCTAGATTTGGTTCGTGACTCGTGGGAAGGTAATGTGGAGGAGGCAGAGCAGCCGGTGGCCGAGTATGTGGCTCAATTCAAGGAGAGTTTGCAGGAGATGATGAAGTTGGTTGAGCAGAATCTGAAAGAGAGCCAGGATACGCAGAAAGCCTGGTATGACAGAGATGCTAAAGAGAGAGCGTTTGAAATAGGGGACATGGTGTTGGTGCTAGATCCTGTCAGGAAGAACAAAATGAAAGATGTTTGGTCTGGACCCATGGAGGTAGTGGAAAGGATTAATGAGGTTACCTATGATGTGAGGAAGCCCCAGGTACAGGGAAGTGTGCAGACAGTGCATGTGAACAGAATGAAGGCCTACCATGCAAGGGAGGTAAATGTGAACACAATCTGTTATGCTGAGGAAGAGGCAGGGTCTGCCCCTTTAATTGACATGGTTGCTGAAAGCCAGGAGGAGACGCCTCTTGAGAGCATTGAGATGGGGGAGGATTTAACCCCCCCTCAAAGAAAGGAACTGCTGAGGCTGTTAAAACACCACAAGCAAACATTCTCCAATAGGCCAGGGCTCACAGATAGGATGACACACTCCATTCAGACGGTGGGTCCCCGCCCAGCCCCTAGCAGAGCTTACAGGGCCAAGGGAGAGATGCAAGGACAGATCCAGGAAGAGGTGGAGAGCATGTTGACAATGGGAATAATCACCAGATCCCAGAGCCCCTGGGCCTCTCCCATTGTGATGGTGCCAAAAAAGGATAAGACCATGAGGTTTTGTGTGGATTACAGGAAGCTAAATGCTATCACCCAGCCTGACCCTTACCCCACACCCAGAATAGAGGATCTACTGGATACGCTGGGAGGGGCAAGGTTTATAAGCACCCTGGACCTGACTAAGGGGTACTGGCAAATACCCCTAGATGCCGAGGCACAAGGAAAATCCGCTTTCATAGTGGAATCGGGCCTATATGAGTTCAAAGTGCTGCCCTTTGGGATGCGAAATTCAGGGGCTACGTTCATGAGACTTATAAATGAGGTCCTACGGGGATTAGAATCTTTTGCGAGGGCCTATATAGACGACCTGGCCGTATTCAGCAGTTCGTGGCAAGATCACCTGAACCACATAGGGATTGTGCTGCACCGGCTCAGGGAGGCCAATCTAACGGTTAAGGTTTCTAAATGCAGAATGGGAGCTGCTGAGGTGACCTACCTGGGGCACAGGGTGGGCAATGGGCAACTGCGCCCAGAGCCTGTAAAGGTAGAGGCCATTAAAAACTGGCCAACCCCTAGAACTAAAAAGCAGGTCCAATCCTTCATTGGTCTGGCCAACTATTACAGGAGATTTGTGCAGGGATTCAGCGACATTGTTGCTCCCATCACAGACCTGACGAAAAAGGAAAAACCAGACCGGGTGCTATGGACGGAGGCCTGTGAGCAGGGTTTTCAAAGCATAAAGAGCGCTTTGGCCAAGGAGCCTGTTTTGGCCAGCCCAGATTTTGAAAAGCCCTTTTTATTATGTACAGACGCTTCCAATATTGGGCTGGGGGCAGTGCTAATGCAAGAGGGGGAAGGAGGGAAGAGACATCCCGTGGCATATCTAAGTAAGAAATTGTCCCCCACTGAGCAAAATTACGCTACCATTGAAAAGGAATGTTATGCCATTGTCTGGGCTGTCAAGCAACTTAAGCCCTATTTGTACAATAAAAAATTCACTGTGTTGAGTGATCATGCCCCTCTGGTCTGGCTGCACAGGGCCAAGGGCAACAACTCCAGGTTGCTGCGTTGGAGTTTAGCCCTTCAGGAGTATGAAATGGATATAGTCCACATAAGGGGAAAGGAAAATATTGTAGCTGATGCATTGTCCAGAGTGGAGAGCTCTTAGGATGCAGTCAGTGGTGTTTGTGACATCCCTTCCTGCATCAATTTTGCGTTGGGGGTGTGACGTTATTGATATACTCTGGGACCATATAGATCATTGTTGCAACCAAGGTCCTGTAGTGGCACCCAGATCTTGTGTAAAGGGGGTCAAATGGGGTGTCTAAGACAAGGCTATGGTTTACTGGTTATAATTATGCTGTCTATATGTATGTATCAATTTTGTAGTTGAAGTTAGGAATATTGGCTCTATACTGTCTGTATTTCAAACTTAGGCTATGCTGCTGGGTGACATCCCAGACAACATGGTGTTAGCTCTGCCTAGCCTGCTTGATGGCCCATTAAAGGACCATCAGCTATACAATGGACCCATTGAGAGAAGGCAGATACGCCGTGTAACTCAGCAAAGTATGCAGGGACTGGCCCATGTGACTCCAGACTCCATTTGCTGTTCTTACACCTGGAAAAGACTATATAAGGCTGATGCCTCATCTCCATCTTGTCTTCAATCCTGCGTCTTACCTCTGGAGGGACTTTGCTACAAGCTGAAGCTTTGAACAAAGGACTGAGGACCCATCCCAGCGGGGGATGTTCCAGAGACTTGATTTGAACCTGCAGTTTATTCCATCGCTGCTGCAAGCCTGAACCAAGAACTTTGCCATTACTGTATGTAATTGATTCCATTTAACCAATTCTAACTCTCATCTCTATCTTTTTCCTTTTATGAATAAACCTTTAGATTCTAGATTCTAAAGGATTGGCAACAGCGTGATTTGTGGATAAGATCTGATCTGTATATTGACCTGGGTCTGGGGCTTGGTCCTTTGGGATCAGGAGAACCTTTTTCTTTTACTGGGGTATTGGTTTTCATAACCATTTGTCCCCATAACGGGTGGCACTGGTGGTAATACTGGGAAACTGGGGTGTCTAAGGAGATTGCTTGTGAGACTTGCGGTTAGCCAGGGGGTGAGACCGAAGTCCTCCTAGTCTGGCTGGTTTGGTTTGCCTTGGAGGTGGAAAAACCCCAGCCTTGGGCTGTAACTGCCCTGTTTGAGCAATTTGTCCTGAGTTGGCACTCTCAGTTGGGTTCCACCAGAACCGCATTGTCACAAAGGGGGCCAGGGGTTTGGAGAAAGGGCAGGGAGGTTTTGGATGGGGCAGTCAAGAGACGGGAGGGGGGGGGGGGGGTCGGGAGTTTGGGGGGGGCTTTCTGGGGGGAGTGGATAAGGTTTTGGGCAGTCAGGGTACAGGTAGGGTCCTGGGGGCCCAGTTAGGATGGGGGGGGTCTCAGGAGGGGGCAGTCAGGGGACAAGAGGCAGGGAGGCTTAGGTAGGGGGTGGAGTCCTGGGGGGCAGTTAGGGGCAGGGGTCCCAGGAGGGGGCAGTCAGGGGACAAGGAGCAGGGGGAGGGTTGGGGGTTCTGAGAGGGGGAAGTGGAAGGGGCAGGGGTGGGGCTAGGGCAGGACGGGTGTAGGGCTAGGGCAGGGCTCCTCCCGTCCTCTTTTTCGCTTGCTGAAATATGGTAATCCTACATATGCTGTGATGTCACCGGGTAAGGCTGTGAGGTTAACAGGCTACGCTCTGTCAGGGGCCACACTGTTCCGGAGGTGGGTGGCTTTGTTCTTTATCCCCACATTTTATCCATGTCATTCTCCCACGAAGGAGCCTCCAGGTACCGCAGCTGGTACCGGTCGCTTCAGGGATGCGGACTAGCGCGTAGAAACAACGGGACGTTGAGGCAGGAAATAGGGCCTGCTGTTCTAGGCCTTATCCCGCACGCGGGCGCGTGAGCAACCACTGACAAATTTACAGAGCTGGCCAATCGCTGAGACTCTTATATCCAGCAGCTCTACGCCCCTCTCTATCTGATCCTCCAGAGTTGCCGTAGCGAGTTATGCTAGCCGGCCGTGCTCTGATTGGGTAGTGGGAATAACTGCTCGCCGCCGATTGGCTGCGCTGGCTGGCGGGGCCAGAGAGGGTGGGAAGGCAGGTGGTGGGGGCGCGCACCCTTTCGGGAAGGCCGCGATGCCGGGACAACAGCGATGAGGCGGAGCTTCGTTCCTAGCCCTTGTGTGAGCGGCGACGAAGCGGAAGCTCGCGCGGTAACGGACCCGGTTGGGGAGGCAGTGCGGGCAGCTGGGATCGGACAGCGTTAGACCCCCGCTGGGGGAACTGTGCTCGCAGCTCTTGCTCCCGAGACTGTCCGGGGGTGGGAGCCACAAACCTCCGGGCCAGGGGGTGCGAGGGGCGGGGCTGTGCGCACAGGTACATCGGGACACCGTGCAAGCTACGCTCTGCTCTGCTCGCTGTTCGTGAGGGTCCCCATCCCGCTAGCGTGTCCAAGGAGGAGCTGTAGGACAAGAGCCCGGCGTGGTCCTAGCGGATCTGATCCTTGAATATGGACAGACGGACCCCAGCGCCCAGCCTGGCTTTTGCTTCCCCAGTTAGCTTGTTTTGGCATCCGTCAGAGCTGCAGGAGTGTTTCTGTTTGGTTTGTCTCATGGCATCAGAGCGGACTCCGGCTGGAGATAATCGGAGTTAATTCAAAACCAGTGATTGTGGTTAGAAATATATTGTTTATGGCGGCAGGTGTCGTCTTAATTTCTTCCTGAATTACTTTTCTGTGTAATGTAACGGAATTGAGTAATGCACCTTTACTGCCCTGCATTAGAGAGCATAACATAATCTTGATATGATCTGACTTGTGTTAATGTAAAAGCAATCAAGAAAGTATCAAAGCAAAACTTATGTCAAAGACAGTTTAATTATATATCTTTATTATCTGAGTAGTACTTTATTTTCAACTCAGAGATGTTAAAGACCTTTTAGGTTATCTACTTAAAAATACTCCTGTCTATAGTGGTGGGTTTGTGGGGGTTTTTTTTGGGTGGAGGGGTACTTTTGAATATCCCAAACAGAATGAGGTTTCTAGCATTTCCTTTAGGAAACCCAATTTTATAGTTTTTATAGAAATATTTTGATACTCAGACTAATTTTGTACTTCTTTATTTAATGAGACACTGGAGAATGACTTAGGCCCCCAACTTTTACAAACCTTTTAAAGAATATGTGATGATTATGGCTTGTCTACAGTTAAAATGCTGTAGTGTTTCAGTGAAGACACTATTTGCATCAACCGGCCTCCTTGAGAGGTGCTAACTAGGTTGACGGGAAAATTAATCCCTTGACCTAGTGCTGTCTACACCACGGGTTAGGTTGGTTGAACCGAGTAACTCAGGATTATGGATTTTTTCACACCTCTGAGCGACATAGTTATACCGACCTATTTTCCTACTGTAAATCAGGCCTTAGAGTTAAATGTTGCTTTCTAAAACAGATCTTGGCAGGACTGGCAGAAGTCTGTACCACTCGATGTATGTCATATATGGGTACTTTGATGCCAAGGGGACAACTATCAAGAAACTAAACATCTTTAGTGTGTTCTAAACTTTATCAGAGTAATATACAGATAGTGTTTTACTATGCATATGTCAGAAAGCTGCTTTTCTAATTGGGGGGAATTAAAACTGTAACGATGTTATAAGGCACTCTTTTGTTCAGATTGTTAGCTGATCCTATGTATCAGCTAGTTTTGACACAAGATTGCTCTAGAATCTAATGCAACTTCAAAAACTATGTTGCTGTTTTTAAGCTTACTGTGACAGTTTTATGTTCTTGTTTAACTTATACAGAGACCCTAAAAATAAGACCATGTTGTGTCTTGCTCTTGGAAAACATGAAGTACAGAATTTCAAGGGCATGAACAGGGGCATGTCTCCTCCTTTTTCTCGCCTCCTCCAGAGCAGTTTTTGAAAGTGTGTTTGGCCTTTCTGATTCATGGATTGGCTCCTCTTGGAGTCCTATAGTTAAATTTCCATGGTGTTAAATAATAATCTGTAGAATGACATTTTTCTTATGGATGTAAACAAAACTACAATTGTTTCTTTTGTTCATTTCTGATGGCATGAAAAGCTTACGTTTCTATGTTGCTCTACATTAAATGATCCAAAATCCCTTTCCAAATGGATGGGAAACTCTGGAGTTTGCAACATCACTTCATCTTTTCCAGTCAGTTAGTGAAGGACTGTGCTGGAGACTCTTGAACCCAGATCACTGTGTGGTAGCACACTTGTTTCTTCATAAATTCAATTGTTTGTATTTTGTGGAATAAATTTAATTTGGAAAAAGGTCCTTTGAGCATTAAAATGTTTTGTTTTGTTTCACAGGGTAAATATTTATACAGAATGTCAGTGAACTCATTATTTGGGAATAAGAAGAGAAATAGCTCCATATTATATGATGTGGATCAGGCACAGATTATGGCTTCATCTTCTGTTTATCCAGAATCCACTAGTCGAGGATGTATTGGGAACCACGGCGATGGCTTCCCCCCAAACAAGCGTTACAAAAGCTTTGAGTCAAAGTCCAAGCAAACAGAAGATTCTTTTGGAGACCATGATGACTTCACAGCTGATGACTTGGAAGAAATAGATATAATTGCTTCACAGGCTTTATCACAAGTTCTAGACTCAAATACTCTTTCTAGAACAACACACGTCCAGAAACCTGAACAGAATGCCAGACCATCCTTAACCCCAAACAACACCAATCAAAAGTCTTTAAATATTGAACAACGGAGTGTTGCCTCTAGTGCAGAAAGAAATATGAAAGAGCAATTCGGTAAATGTAGTCTTGGAATATGGGAGTATAATTAGGGATGTGATTGCTTTGGTGTCTCCTTATTTTTCAGATCAGGGGACTGACATGCTGAACTTGTTCTGACTAGAAAAATGTCTAAAGTAATTATCTTTTGAGTAGATTCTTTAATCTCAGCTCCAAAGTAAATTTCACTGTTGCTGAAATGTTCATTTAGGTTCTTGAAGCTATCTTGAGTTACCAGAATTAGTGGGGGAAATTGTTCTAATCGTCAGGGGAATCTTAGTTCCTGGATAACTTAACTGTCAACATTTCAGAGTTGGTATGTACATCTAATGACATGTCTTAAAGAACTAGCTATAGAGCTTGGCAAATAGTATGACTGCATGTGATAAAATAGCATTAAGTAAGAAGTACCCAGAAGCTGTGCTCCAAAGAAGTGTGATCATTTGGAAAGATCACACTTTGATATGTAGCACTGTTTTGTGTGTGTGTGCAACGCTTTATCTAAGGAAAGTAAGCCAATTTAGCAAGCTTTAACTCAGTCACATAATGGCTCTGAACCAAGTTCTACTGTACCCATTACAGACAGTTAAACTGAGGTACAATAAGGTGAAGTAGCTTGCTGAAGGACAAGCAGCAAATGAGAGGCAGAAATGGAATTAGAAAGCAGGAGACCTGGGTTCCCAGACTTCAGTTCTAATCACTAGGTTACACATGTGATTGTGTAATACACCTCTACCCTGATATAATGCGACCTGATATAACACGAATTCGGGTATAACACAGTAAAGCAGTGCTCCGGGGGGGGCCTGCGCACTCCGGTGGATCAAAGCAAGTTTGATAGAACGCAGTTTCACCTATAACGCGGTAAGATTTTTTGGCTCCTGAGGACAGCGTTATATCGAGGTAGAGGTGTATCTGTCATACCCACAAGTGATTTTTAAATTCCCTTTTGGGAAAGAAGGGACGGTGACCTGTTCATAAATATCATGCAACAAACTTGAATCCTCTGAATGGATAGGATCTTCTACTCATTGTAAACGTTGATCAATAACTTTTTCTGGCCAAAACTAACCTCAATTGTTATTTGCACTACTGTTTATAACATTTGTAATTTAATGAGAATCTACTAGTGGTCTAAGCACTGGTTATGAAATACCTCACTTCCCTGAAACATCACTTTTTAAATCCTAGCACAGTTTAAATCAGCTTTACATCCTTTTGGAGTACGTAAATTAAATTTTATGCGACTTGATTGTATATGGAGTCTTTCAGATAAGACAGGAATATCCATGTTCCTGACTCTTCGGCCAGTATGTGAAAGGTCCTGTAGCATTTGTGTAAGTAGAAGTTTGCCCGTGCCCTGGCCAAAATGCTCCCTCTCTTCCCAATTCCCCCACCCCCCCACTCCCCCGAAAGCTGTATGTTGTATGTTGTATGCTGTATGCTGAATGTGGCTGTGTTTCATTGGTGCTATATGCATAGTTTACATAGCACCTTACAACCAAAAGAAAAATATCTCAAGTATGAGTGTCTGCCAGTTGAGTAAGCTGTAATGGAAAAGAGATTTTTTTTTTTAATTGTTAGGAATTTAGCCTTAACTGGTCAGTGTCTGAATTTATAAAAGCTAAATTGATCCTTAACCCTGAAGCTTCTGTTTTGTGGGCAAAATTCTGTGCTGGTCCGTGGAGCCAGTCACAAGTTCAGAGCCCAGGTTTATGTCAGTTTAAGATTTGATGGGTGGGCACTGGAGAATACCTGGTGTTCTGAGCTCATTGCTTATCTGTGATAACAACGTGTACGCTTAAAGGACACTTTCTGTTAAATTTGGCTTAAAATCTAAGTGGCATGTGTGAGAATGGGGTAGGAGAAAAGAATCTTCTACTAACTTAAGACCAATAGAAGTGATTGCATAAATTAGAAATCCAGTAATATTTATAACCCAAACAAGTCAAAGTGGATAGGAACATAAAAGAAAAATAGAATCTTTTTTTGTTTGTTTTTAGTCAACTTTCATTGAGGACGAATTCAAAAAGTAAACAATCAAGATAAATATCAAAAGTAAACTAGATGTTTAAATTCTTCTAATTTCCTAGTTTCCAAGGCCATAAGTGACCATTGTGATCATCTAGTCCGGGGTGGACAAACTTTTTGGCCCGAGAGCCACATCTGGGTATAGAAATAGTATGGCGGGCCATGAATGCTCACAAAATGGGGGTTGGGGTATGGGAGAGGGTGAGGGCTCTGGCTAGGGGCACGGGCTCTGGGGTGGGGCCAGAAATGAGGAGGTCGGGGTGCAGGAGGGGGCTCCAGGCTGGGGTGCAGGCTCTGGGGTGGGGCTGTAGATGAGGGGTTTGGGGTTCAGGAGGGTGCTCTGAGCTGGGACCAAGGGGTTTGGAGGGCGGGAGGGGGATCAAGGCTGTGGCAGGGGTTGGGGTCTGGGGGGGGCGGCTCAGGGATGCAGGCTTCAGCTGGTGATTACCTCAAGTGGCTCCTGGAAGCAGTGGCATGGCCCACCTCCGGCTCCTATGCGGATGTGTGGGTAGGTGGCTCTGCTGTGCGCTGCCCTGTCCGCAGGCACTTCCCATGCAGCTCCCATTGGCCGTGGTTCTCAGACAATGAGAGCTGTGGGGGCGACTCTTGGGGTGGGGGCAGTGTGCAGAGCAGATTCCCCTGACTGCCCCAACGCCTAGGAGCCAGAGGGGGGCCATGCCGTTGCTTTCCAGAGCCGCGTGGAGCAGCCCCTGATCCTGCTCCCGGCTTGAGCGCTGGAGCGGGGCAAGCCGACAGAGGAGCGGGGTCTGGGGAGGTTGAGGGCCGGATTAAAATGGCCGGCGGGCCGGATCCGGCCGGCGGGCCGTAGTTTGCCCATCCCTGATCTAGTCTGACCTCTTGTATAAAACAAACCATAGAACTTCCCAAAATAATTTCTACAGCATATCTTTTAGAAAAATATGCAATTTTGATTTAAAAGTTCTTGGTGGTGGAGAATCAACCTGTGGCCAATTATTTCAGTAGTCTAAGGTACTGCAAATAGGGTGGATTGATTTAAATCTCCAAGTGGAAAACCTCAATTTAAATAACTGATTTTAATCAACTTTTCCATTTGTACTTTAGTTATTTTCTAAAGAAAGGTGCATTCTTATTGGTTGATATAACCATTAAAACATGTTGATTTACAACTAAGTAGTAGAGCCTTTACCCTAGATTTGATACATCTTTTTGCTACCTAGGAGAGTACACTATAATATACATTATTTTAAGCAGTGATATACCTTAATATTTTCAGATTCTTCTTTATTAATTGTACATTTTAGTATGTTAGAAAATGAATGATACATTGCTTATTTAGCAGATAATTAACTTTGTGCTCATGATTTGTCAAGCTGCATTAGGATGGTAAATGGAATTTAATTAAACACACACAAAACACATACATTTAATTCTTATTAAACCAAACAAGTCCTTAATATACTACATAACCTGTTGTGCCATATTTATAAAGCTTGACCTTGAAAACTTGACGTTTTTCCCCCTGATTTTTTTTCTTTATGTAGAAAAAAGCACACTTGGACTCAAATATTTGATAGAGGCTTCTGGATTCAGTGATTTTATTTAAATGTTTTGAGATTATAGTAAGTTTAGGCCTTAAAATATTCTGTATTTAAATTCAGATTTTATTTTAAATAGGCTTACTTTTTTTAAAGAAACACTTATAATTTAAATGACAAAATAAAAATCTTAAATTGTTACAAAGTTGATTTTATCCACCCTCATTACAAATTGTTTGGCTGGGTTTTTGTTTTTGTTTTTTGAGTAAAGAAATCCTAATGGATTCATTATAGTAAAGTTATTGTGGAAATAGAAGTATCAATTTCCTGACTTGGTGCCAAAATACTGTGTGTGTATATATAGGCTTGGCAGAATTTGTTTTATAATTTTCAGTGGATGACAGATTATTTGAAAGCATTTTTTCAATTTTAATCAATTTAAATTGTCACAGTTGTGGGAAACTGGGGGTGAGGTCAGACAATTATTTAATGACAGTAGATGTTGATCTTCAAAAAGTTAAAGCTTTATAACTGTTAAAACACAAATTGTCAACATCACATTTCAAACTATACAAAGAAAATATGCTTAAATCAAACTGAGTTTCCAAACAACATTTTTCTCATTTTCCCGGTCTGTAAATTTTGATTGACAGAAATATTTTTTCATTGGTTTGCAAGTAAACAGTGAAATGGACATTTACTGACATTTACCAATAAAAATATAATCCTTAGAAACTAGAATATATGTGAAAACAACAAGGAGTCTGGTGGCACCCTAAAGACTAACAGATTTATTTGGGCATAAGCTTTCATGGGTAAAAACCTCACTTCTTCAGATGCATAGAGTGAAAGTTACAGATGCAGGCATTATATCCTGACACATGGAGAGCAGGGAGTTACTTCACAAGTGGAGAATCTGTTAGTCTTTAAGGTGCCACCAGACTCCTTATTGTTTTTGTAAATACAGACTAACACGGCTACCCCCTGATACTAGAATATATGTGGTGAGATGTTGAAATGTTATCAATAATAACTTGTTACATACTTTAAAGTGGAGTTGGTATCAGAATTCTCTCTTTTCACCAGGAAATGGCACTGAAGATATTCGAATTAAAGACACATTTGGATTTGAAGTACTGCAAACACAACATGAAGAAGTTAAGCAAAAGGTTAATTGCCTCTTTCTTTTTTTTTTAATCTGCTGGTGTACTGTTTATTATAGCAATTTTTGGTGGTGGTTTTAGTTGTGACCTTTGGATTAAGTCCAGTTTAAGGTATCTTTAATCACCTTGCTTATGATACCTGGATCTGCAGAAGGCCAGTCTGCTTAAAAAACAAATCAGTTTACTCTTCAGGAGAACAACTCTAGGCCAAATTGTGATTTCTGTTGGTTTTGGGTGGATTGAATCCATAATATCAGTGGTATAAATCCACACTTCTTAAAGGTATGCTCTGCTTACAGCTGAAAGAAATACAGGATGAAATCCTTGTTAAAAATGGAGAAATTAAAATTTTGCGGGACTCAATGCTGCAGATGGAATGCACTTTGGAGGAACAGAGAAGATCATACATGCTACTGGAAAAGGAAAAAGATCAGACACTAAGTGAAAAAGAAAAGGAGTTCTCCAAAAAGGTAGCGTGTGTGTGGGGTTTTTTTTTTTTTTTTTTTCCTGTGACAGCTGTCTAACTCCTTATGTGGAAAAGCTCAATTGATTACTATTTTGCTTAAGTCACAATCATTACCTAATCAAGAGAAGAGCACTTAAAGCAAACTTTCCTCTAATTTTTTATCCAGCAAAGTTACATATAGGAAAAAACAGGCTACCAAATTATGGTATAATTTCCTCATAGGGGATAGTGGTGATGTTCTTCTAACAAATTATAGGAGTGTTGCACAGGTGGCTTTTGAAAGAACCTGGAACATTCAAACTAGAATTACAGCCCCATAACTGAAAACCATTGTATCTCTGTTTTTACAGCCA
Organism: Chrysemys picta bellii; assembly: GCF_011386835.1. Classification (NCBI taxonomy): domain Eukaryota; kingdom Metazoa; phylum Chordata; order Testudines; family Emydidae; genus Chrysemys; species Chrysemys picta. Next base: position 42,790,300 of record NC_088797.1, read on the forward strand.
AACTCCAACTTCCGGTATCTTCAGTTTTCCCCCAAAGCACTGTGAAAGGTTGCTGCTGCTTACTCCACTACTCAGGTCCTTTAGTGCAATCCTCCCTTGAGTAGCAACTAACTGCTATAACCATCATGATGAGTTTGCCTTATTGTACCAATGTTTGGTTGTGTTGTATGGTATCTGATTCTCAGCTGGGATAGCATACAAGTGAACTGAGTGTTTGGCTTAGGTTGGATTGAGTTAATAATTGTAGTTTTGGTATAGTAATATGGTAATCTATATGTAGGTGTGAGAAGGTTGGTGGTAGCTGAGCAAAAGGTAAATTATTAGCATAAACAAGTATCTCCACAGCGAAGCCCTTTTCTTTTGACACTGACTTGAAAGCGAAGGTTATCTTAAAGCTTCTCAGTAGCACTTGAAACTTTATGATTAATTTGGAGGTACAGAATGCACTTGTCATTTTAATAGGTTTGCTCCTTGGTGACTGCTTATAGATTAAGAAGATTGGTGAGATGCACACATAGAGACATTAGTTTTATTAATAGCATGATCAAGATAAGCAAAATCACAGAACTAGAAAAACAAGAATGACAGCAGAATTCACATCATGTATACTCATGAATCCGCAAATCTGTGGGTTCCCCTTAAAATGAGATTTAGCGTTAAGGTGGTCACCAATGTGTTATCCCAAGATCCTGCTGAGGGCTGGGTATGATTCCCTTTTTAGCCACGTATTCCTTAGATCCACCTATTTCCAAGACCATATTTGATTATCTTGTCTTTTTGTTTGTATTTGCCATTCCTGCTATTCATTTTTGGGACAACTGTTGTAAGCATTTGCACCGATAGAATGTTCTGTATGCAGTCCTGTTAAGGAAGTGTGGCTAAATAAACCTTAATTGTCTAGACAACAAACTATAAAATATATATATTGTTAAATCTTATGACCAAGGTTACTTACTAATGCTAACTTGTATTAGGCCTAATGTGGCCTTATGCTAATTATTACTGCCAGTAGGCCACAAGCTAAATACTAGGAATCTGACTCACTGCAAAATGTTTGTTTCTTTGTTTATTCCTGTCTGCATTATAGCATTAGTTTCATTTGCATTAATTTAGCAAACATCTTAACTCTTTCTAAGATAGAAATGATTATTCTTGATCTGAGCTCAAGTCATGCATCAAAGGTCAACAATCTTATGCTATACCATCCCAATCATTGAAGGTTTTAAAGGATACATTAGTCAAACACTGTCAGGATGGTTTAAGTATACTTAATTCTGCCACACCACTTGGTAGGAGGGAAGCAGGGGATGGAATGGACTAGATGACCTGTTGTGGTTCCTGCCAGCTCTCTATTTCTATGATTCTGTGTTTTGTTACTCTTTCAATTTATATAGTGTTTAATGCAAAATTACTCGCATTCCTTTTTCAGTTACAGTCCTTGCAGTCAGAGTTGCAGTTTAAAGATGCTGAAATGAATGAATTGAGAGCAAAACTTCAGAACTGTGAAAGAACTAAGCCTGTTACTCCGTCAGTTACAAACGCCAGGTACCAAATAGTTTTGAAAGACAGAAAATTCAAATGTGAATTATTTCACGTATGGAGTTTCATTAAACATTGCAGACCAACTTCTCTACTGGCGTAACTCAATTGGTGTCGGTGGACTTTTGCTGGGAGAGAATCTGACCATGTCTCTTTTCATATACAAATGCAAAGAGCAAAGGTTGTTGGAAAATTGCAGTGCACTAGCATTCTTTTGTCAAATGCAGCACAAACATCACATGAACAAATAAAGTGTGTGAAAATTAGTTTCTCAGGGTATAAAATAACAAAGCTAAAGACTGAAGTGTAAACCTCTGATTTAGTCTCTCTTCATTGTAAAGTTGCTTCTAGCTAAAATGTGTCCTTTACTGTGAATTTTGAAGTGTTAGATTTATTGAGATTTGTGTTTCAGGTTTATTCAAAGCATAGTTTTGATACAGCCCTAGAATATTTATTACTCAGATTAAAAACTGTTCAGTTCTCCAGGGTCTTTCATAAGATCAGAGAACTCTTTTTTTTACTTAACACATGAAAAATTTCTTTAATGTTTTGGGTTCAAACTCTTAGCATAGTGCATGCACTGATATCTGTAATCATTAAAGATCTAGAAAACATGACCTATGAGGAAAGATTGAAAAAATTGGGTTTGTTTAGTCTGGAGAAGAGAAGACTAAGAGGGGACTTAATAACAGTTTTCAAGTACATAAAAGGTTGTTACAAGGGGGAGGGAGAAAAATTGTTCTTCTTAACCTCTGAGGATAGGACAAGATGTGCTTAAATTGCAGCAAGGGAGGTTTAGGTTGGACATTAGGAAAAACTTCCTGTCGGGGTGGTTAAGCACTGGAATAAATTGCCTAGGGAGGTTGTGGAATCTCCACCATTGGAGATTTTTAAGAGCAGAAATGGTCTAGATCAGTGGTCCCCAACCTTCTTCGTCTGGCAAGTGCCAGATGATGAGCCACGGAGGACCGTGGCGACGGACGAGCATCCGCTGAAATGCCGCCGACAAGTGGCAACGTCAATCGGCGTCGCCACCGCCGACAAGCAGCGTCATCAAGAGGCGTTGCCGTCGAAAATCGGCGACATTTCGGCAGCAACGCGTCTGGATGATGCTTCTTCTCGGCGGCATTTCGGCGGATGCTCATCCACCAGCCAGTACGCGGGCGCACTTAGACACCCGAGCAGGTGCCATGCCGCCCGCGGGCACCGCGTTGGGGACCCCTGGTCTAGATAATACTTAGTCCTGCCATGAGTTCAGGGGACTGGAATAGATGATCTCTCAAGGTCCCTTCCAGTCCTATGATTCTATGTTGCAGAAGTTCACCTAACATGGTTCCTTTGTCCTCCATTAGCCTAGGAGGATGTGTCTTTTTTTTTGCTCTGGCCCCCACCAGTCCCAGATACTTGTACGATGGGATTTTAAAGTTCCCTGTGCCTTGTTTGGCTTTTAAATTGAGAGCTGGACCAGGACCCACGTTTTACCTCTTGGAGCTGCTTGAGGGGGGTTATTTTAACTTTAATCTTGTAAAAAGAAGAACAGGAGTACTTGTGGCACCTTAATCTTGTAGTATACTACATGCCTTTACAGCCATAACTGGTGAGACAGTGGATCCATAACAGGAAGTTGTAGAGCACAGAAGACAGAGATGCTCTACTGTGAACTCTTCCACTGTGCCTGTCATAACAGCTTTTTTTTTTCTGTTGACCTGTGATAAGCTGACCTCTTCCCCAATAAAATAAGTTTGACTTTTTCAGCCAGCCTCTGCATCTTGCATTGCTCCAAAAGCTATATGTATTTTGAGCTGGATCATGCCCTAGCTAGTTAAGTAATTCAAGTGTAAATAACATACACTAACAATACTGTAAATACAGGTGGAAATATAGTATGTTCTTGTATTTTGTGAAATAATTTGTTTTGATTTCACAGACAGTTAGCAAACACTTCAAAATGTGCAATTTGTCTTTGAGTAAATTAGTACATAATGCAATACCTTTGGCACATCAGAATTAATGGAAATTGATGTGTATTTAAAAAAAAAAGTGTGATACTTCTTCTTCGTAACATTCAGAAATTAGCACAACACAAGTAGTACTTTATCCAAGCATTTGATTTAATCTTTTAGCCCTAGGAAGAGTCCCTCCAGAATTGTAAAATTGGAAGCATGTTCTCTTCAGACTGGAAAAAGATCTTTCCCTACAAAAGAGACTTTCAGCGCTGACATGTCCCTTAAAGTATCCTGTTCTGCAGCAAATTTGTCTTCTGAGACTTCTTTGAACAAGGAGGGTAAGGCACTGTTTTTATAGCATCCAAAAAGTAGTTAGATGTAAAGCTTTGGGTTTCACTGTTGCTTGTATTCATCTTGTACTGTATGTCTGAACAGTTTGTATGGCCTTTCTTCACTTACCATAGTAACATACTCTGGCTTTCCATTCAGAAATTCTCTTCTCCTTTGCAGCTAGTTGTATTAACTCCCTCTGGCTGAAATTTGTTTTAGCCCTCATGTACAGTCTCAGGAGCATGTATATTGCTCTCAGTCAACTATGAAATTTCTTTCAGCACTAGTGGGAGTTTTATATTGAAAGGCATGGATTTAAATGTACACGTTGCATAAAAACTTTCTGTGCTGTCTTAGTAGTTTTTAGCCTTTTTTTAAAAAACCCCACACATTTTCTGTTTCTTGCCAAAAAAACAAGTTCTTTCCTCTTGAATAATTACCTTATTTTAACATCTCTTTCTGGATTTTTGGATTAGTACCTCTTGTCATTTAATAGCCTAATATTTCTTTCCCTTCAAAAAGGAAGGGATGTACGTATTCTATGTGTTTACTCGTAATGAAGGATTTGGAAGACTGTTTGCACAGTTATTACTTTTGAATGGATTTGGGGATTAAATACCATTAATAAAATTGTTTCAGTTGCTGGACACTGGAAGAGTACATGACTATTGGAGAACCCTACTTTGAGAGATCTGACTCTGCAAGATTCTCTCAACGAAGTAAATGGAATTACTCATTAGATTCTTTGTGAGAGTAAGGGGTCCAGGATCAGGTCCATACACCCAAACAGCAATTAAAATTCCATCTCTTCTAGAAGGTTGGTAATATTGCAAAAGTCTGCCAAAAGGGTGTAATAGTTCATCTATCTCTCAAAAATAAATATTTTAAAAATGATGTGGATAAGTAAAGAATACTTTAAAAGACAATTTGAAGCTGGGAAAACAACTAAATACAGTGATGTAAAGTGAAGTAATGCACATGTGGCAGAGTCACAGATTAATGCTAGGAAACAATAAAGCTCAGACATCTGCTCAGATCTGCAAGTGGCCAAACGATCAACTAACCTTTATAGGAACAACTAAGCTGAATCAGAGCAGTTGTCCATCTAGTCTAGTATCCTGTTGCAAACAAAGGGCAATACCGGCTGCTTTAGAAGAAAAGTGCAAGAAACCTCGCAATAGCTGTGAAGTATAAATACTTACACATCCATTTCAAAACACTGGATTTTTAGCCATTACTGTTACAACATTCAATATTGTTATCTATATAAATGGCTATCTTTTTTTTTTAATCTAGCTAAGGTTTTGTTCTTAATTGTAACTTTGGGCAAGGAGTTCCAGGGGTGTCATTGATTATATAGTAAAGCACTTTGACATCCTCAAGTGGAAAGAACTATAAAAATGTTAAGTATTGTTGAGGACTGCATGGTCACTCTGAAAATCTAAGTTCACTTATATCCTCATTCCTTGACAACTAATGTTGATTAACTAATTTAAAAAAAAAAATCACTGTGGAATGGTAATGTTGAACTGGCCTATGATTAAACTGTAGAGCAGTGGTTTCCAAACTGGGGTTTGTGAACCCCTGCGGGTTCGCAAAATGTTACAGGGGGTTCTCGGGGGGGGAAAATTACCTTATGGTGGACAGAGCTGTTCCTAGGGACCCTGGGCAGTACGGGGCCAGCAGCCTGGAGCCCCTAGACTTCCAAGAGCTAAGCAGATCAAAGCAAATCTATCTATCACACTGAGGAGATTTAAACTTCAAGACTCCTTATAAGAAATGAAAAGGGAGGTGGATATTTTTTTGCTGTTTTTAAAATTAAATAGGCAGCTAGTATTGTTTTTAAAATTACTATGAAGGACAAGTTTAAGCTTTGTTGTAACATGAGTTGTTTGCCTAGACTGCTCAAGACCTGAATGCTTGTGTAGGAGGAACTCTTTGAGTTGGCTACTTAAATACCTTCATGCTGTTTCACATCTGATATTCCTTGATGAAACATAGGAGCCTTGTCTTATAACAGGCTTATTCAAAGTGATACACGCTATGAAAGTGAGATCTTGGAAGAGTGTTGCCATTTTCATAACGTAATAAAAATACTGTAATGATAAATAATAATTAATAATAGTGTGTAATAAGCATGTCACAAAAACAAATTCTATATTTCCAAGATCACTGCTTTTATAATTTATACTCAGGTAAAGAAGAAAATCCCTGGAAATATTCATTTTTAAGAAAGGGGGTTTGCAAAACTTGACCTTTTAGTGAAAGGGATTCATAGGTTGTTAAAGTTTGGGAACCACTGCTGTAGAGCAAAGGTACACTTTTTCTGTTGACTTTCTCACTGTCTAATGCAGAGGGATCAATTAAGGTTGCCACATCAGCATTAACTCTTGAGACTTTGTTTGAAATAACTGAGTTAAGGCAAAGTAACGTAATCCATAATCACACTTTTTTCTCCATACTTACTAGCTATATCACAACTGTTATCTGATTGAATATGCATGCCGATTAAATACAGTTACAAATGTATAAGGAGCTGGTTTTACTACTTGCATCACTGTACCCTTTTTGTTTCAGACAGTAAGATCCCCTGTCCTGAAATCGAACTTGTGAAGGAAGAACTGATGGAGAGAAATGTGTCTTACAGTTTTGTTCAAAGACAAAACACCCAAGGTAACTCCATCTTCTTAATTCAGAAATTAGGTGGCACCAGAGCCAGAAGTTGTCAAAGGACCACTGGGTATACTTCTATTAAGCAACATTATTATGTAGTATACAAAGTACAATATTATTGTTCAGGAAGGTGGTGATGGAATAATGCTTTCATTATTAGGACCAGGATCTTAATCTAGAACTTGTAGGAAGATATTGTTATCCTATATTGCTATAACCTTTCTCAAAAAAATATTTACTTTGGCACCAGTGGAAAGAGATGGGTTGAAAAATTTCTGTGGTGTAATTATATGGCCACCTCTTTCTTTCTTTCTTTCTTTCTTTCTTTCTTTCTTTCTTTCTTTCTTTCACTCTAAATCAATTGATGTTATGATTGCTTTTCACTGTAAAAAGATGTAGAAGAGAGGAAAGAATAGTTTTTGTTTGTTTTTAAATATAAGTACATGCAGTAAGAGTATAGCAGCATCTCCAAGCCTTCAACAGTAGGAAGCTACCAGTACACTATTTTATTCTGAGGTCAGAGTGGCATTATATCTGTTAACACCTAGTTTGGCTCTTGGATACTGTCCTGGGGGCCAAATAAGTAACTAGATAGAGTAGGTGTGTTACTAGGCCTTTGGATAAGGCATTTTACTAAATTGAGATGAGATAGGGAATCTGTGGATATGTTTCTGTGGTGATGACTATTGACCTAAAAATGTAATTCATGTTTGGAGATCTGTTTCCCTAATTAAGGTGAAAAAATATTCTAGATAAATTTTAAATTCACATTTGTGTTAGGTGTACTACAAATACTGTGAAGTCTGTTTGGAGTTTAGATTCCTTGTTTCAGTGAGAGTTTTTTAGTTTCACATTCCAATGGATAGAAAAGAACATCCTAAGACACTTCTATATCTTTGCAGGTTCTGTCTTACTAAATGCACTGATGAAACAGCCTATTGCCCCTGGGTCATTACTAGGACTCTGTCATCTTCTTAGCAGTAACTCTGAAGTGCTATCTGGATCTGTCTTGCAGCCTAACTTTTTCAACACGTAAGTTTTTAACTGTAAAAGGCTGATAATGGTAATAATTTATCTCTTTAGAGATAAATTTTACTCTTTACAGGGAGTACATTTACAGTACATTTTAGGTTTATTTAAATATGAATGTGGGACAAAAACCTACGTGCATAGGCCTTGCAGCATGGCTTACGAGATTGTTTTGCTCATTTCTGTTTGCCTAATTGCTTTTTGTAGATCAATCTCTTTTCACTTGATGTCTCAAAATAATTTATCCTATGCTTAATTATTCTGGTAAACAATCCTGTGTGTTATTCTTGTTAAGTGTCTTGCCAAACATGTTTGCTCACAATCTCTAGATCTTGCTGATATTTGGGGTTTTTTGTACCTTGCAAATGTTTTCTTTGATGTAATTATTCAGAGGTCTCTTAGTACATATAAAATTGAGTCACCATAAGTCTTATCAAATTATGCTTTTAATCAATATTGCTTATAATGGAGGAAATTTATCTAAGCCTTCTCTGCGCTGCAACTGTCAAAGCAGTTATATAAGTTCTAAAATGTTAATACTGTAACTAGATGCCATATAAGTACTTAATGACCTATACATTTTTCAACTTTAAAGGATCTACAGTAATTCTTTGATGTGTATTTTATCTCTGGATCTGAAAGGACTGATCATTTTAGATCCAGTTGTATTTTGGGTGCATATCTTGAAATTTAATTTTTTTTTTTTTTACACCTTTTTTGGTTTTTCATCACTCTGACTTTTAATTGTATAGAAATCAATTTCTCCTGTACTTAGCTTCTAAAGTATCTTAATCTTGGATATCTTGCTCTAAAAGTACTAGTGCTTTGTCTCTTTTCAGATATAGCGTTCCAAGCCAAGTTGTCTTCAATACCATAGCCCTAACTATTTACATAAGTAAAAGCTGTGCAACTGATTTCTATGAGCCGCCATTGTTGCTTCCCCCAAGCCTCTCCATTGTTCGTTCTTACCTACTACATTTCCTGTGACCAGTTTACTCTCCATTGCATCAGATTGCCTACAATACAATAATTCTGCCTCTTGTATTGTTTGTGTGTGTTTTAGCCCTTCACTTATGGCTTCTATGTATTACAAGACCTTTCTTCCCAGAAATCGTGCTGGATTCCTCTAAATCAATTTGGGCTTTGATGTCTTCTTAAACCCTTTCATCACTTGGTGACTTTCCCTGTAACTAAAGCTAACATAGTCTCGTCGCCAGGGCCGGCTCTAGGCACCAGCAAAACAAGCTGGTGCTTGGGGTGGCACATTTTTAGGGGCGGCATGGCCGGCACCAGAATGCCGCCCCCTAAAAATGTGCCCCGGCCGCCCTAGCTCACCTCCGCTGCTGCTGCCACGGCGCACGAAACAGCTGATTTGCGCGCTGCTACTCACCCTCCCTCCCAGGCTCTCAAACCTGGGAGGTAGGGGGAGATCCCGAGCGGCCGTTTCGCGCGCCGTTGCTCCCCCTCCCTCCCAGACTTGAGAGCCTGGGAGGGAGGGGGAGAAGCGACGCCTGCGCCGCAGCCACTCAGAGACTCCCCCTCCCTCCCAGGCTCTCAAACCTGGGAGGGGGGGGAGACTCCGAGTGGCTGCGGCGCGGGCACCGCTTCTCTCCCTCCCTCCCTCCCTCCCTCCTAGGCTTGAGAGCCTGGGGGGGAGGAGGCAGGGCTGGGGATTTGGGGAAGGGGCGGAGTTGAGGCGGGGCCGGGGGTGGGGTAATTAAATAAGGGTGGGGCGGCCAAAATTGTTTTTGCTTTGGGCGGCAAAAATCCTAGAGCCGGCCCTGCTCGTCACTATGACATTCTCATTTGTTCCAGGCAGCAAGAGCCTCTTAAACAATTGCATTGTGATGCTTATCTTCAATTATTCACTGTAGCAGATGAGCTGTTGCTTCTCTCATTTATTTACTTCTATTGAAATGGTAACTGGTGGTGGTTTGTGTGTGCGTTTACGTAAAATTAGATAAGGGCATTAAGCATATATAGCTCATAAAAGGTTGCTGAGGATTATAGCTCGGATGGATGAAAACCACATGACTCCAATCGTATTAATGCTATGATGTGTATCTGGAGGGAAGACTAGGGTTCTTCATGCACAAGCCTAGTATCCATGCTCCATTTGTGCTGTTCCTTATGGCCAAAAAACAAAAACCTGGGAAAAATCCATGTTATCTTGTATCCCAGATTCTTTTTCTGACTGGTCACCACTTCCTCGATAAATAAAACGTTTCCAGGCGTGCTTTCTTAGTCCTTGTGCAATGAATTTGTATAATAGTCCAAACTTCCTCCTCTTCCTTTTAAGAAATTGTCTCCATGTTACACTCATTATTGCAGAGATTTTTTTTTAAGGCTCTTCAGTTTTTGTACAATTGAAGTACTCCAGCAGCTGAAACCATGCAAATGCTTGTATGGAGTTTCAGGTTTCATAGTATGTTAGCATCCATTGCTTTGTCCGCCACCCGATCATTCTGAAGAGAGGGCATGACAATATCCTAGTACTTGTATGCATCATCATCTAGTCAGGACAAACTTGGGACAGGAAGTACTGTAGATTTAAAAGTTAAAAAATGACTCTCTAAGGTGTATTTTACACTTTAAGAAAACTGTGTGTGTGCAATAATGAAAATGACTAGTTGGTTACATATGTTACCATATCTCCTAAAACCAGGAGACACCTACATAGAGTTTAAATGTAAATTGTTCCTCTGCCAAAGATGACGGAAATAAATGAGCAATGCAGCCATTTAATTTTACTGAGCTTCATCAGCAATCCTGCTAAATAGTTTATCTAATGAACATTTACCATACTTTAAAAAAAATGTACAATAGAGAGAATTATATATCAAATAAGAAATGTACCCGCTAATTCCCCACATAATCAGTGGGGAAAAAATGTCTCGAAGTCCCATTGTCAGTAGATTAAGGATGCAAGTGATAAAACAGTAATAGTAGATTTTTTTTTTTTTTTTAAAGCCTAAAGTAGTAAGGGATCTTTCGGAATATTCTATTTTCTGTTTTGCAATTTAAATAAAACAGACTTGCATTTATTCACCATGTAGCTGACTGAGACAATGAAAAAATGGCCTTCCAGCAGCAATTCTACTGGGAGGACTAAAGGTAAGGTCAACTGTCAAGTTATGCTGCTTGCATGGTAGGAAAGGGTGCTCTAGTAGAGCATTCTTTCTCCCACATGTGCATAAAACAGTGTCTTAACTGTCTTATTTTGAAATTGGACATCTTAACATAATTCATTTTTCATATTACATACAGAACATGAGTAGCCAGAGGATCAAAGGATATACATGGTCATTTTGCTGTCTTTGGTACATTGCATGTATTGAACTATTTCATTTTGTTTTTTACTAGAGGATCTACAGGAATATCCAGCATCAGGACAACTTATTCTCAGGATGGAACTCCTTCTTCTCTTGCTGCTTTAAGAGAAGCTCAAAAACTTGCAATAACGGGATTGAACTTGATTGCTATGGATGAAGGATCATCCAAGGGAGACCTGACAGAAAGTGAGAGGGGACTATTCCTTCTTAAACGCTTTAAGATCCCAGGTGCAGTGCATCTTCTACCTCTAGTGGAATACCATATCAGTGCATACTGTCAAGCTCTGCAGTTGTCGGCAAAGTCAAGAAACAGTCCTGAAAATCAATCAGTTAGTTCTTCTAGAACTAACTCAAGTATAATATCAAGTACCGAGGATTTTAGATCTACTCTGCAAGAGATTACAATTACATCTCTAGGTGTTCTTTATTACTTGGTATATTACAGCTGGGATGTGGTTTATATATTACTATCTTCTGAAGTGAAAAGTGTGTCTGAGATGGAGAAGAACATGGTGTGCAATCATCAATCTGATGGTAAAAAAGAAAATTCCAGACCACAAGGCCAATCTGTAGAACCACAAGATGCTGCTAATAATGACCAATCCCAACATTCTTTGTTCAAAAAATTGCTTCAGCTGTTAGCTTTGTCTTCTACAGCAACAGGTTCCCAGACCAACAGTATCATGAATCAAAGCCTAAAGGTTTTGGTGAAACTAGCTGAGAATTCAACAGTTGAGTTACTAATGAGGTAAGACAGCTCGAGAATGTTAAAAAATTATTCCATGCCTTTTGTTTTACATTCCCAAACAATTCCTATTTTCCTCTTCAAAACTGTGATTCACACGGATTACAGCAAAATGTGTTATGTACGTGAGAGGATCACAAATTCCTCTCTGCAGCTACCTCTAATAGCAACTGAGGATCACACCAGTGCCTCCATTACTCATGAACATGATAGGTGCCCACAAGCAGTAAAACTGAACTGATTCCGCTAAGCTTACACTTCACAGCTGCTGTTGCCCCAGGAGGAAATTATCCCATTTGTCACTGGCAAGTGAAAAAATTTCAAGCTTTTGTTATAGTCATAATGCCCCTAAACGTGTTCCATTGTATGATCAGAGTCACTGGTAAGTATGTACAGAACGTGGACATCTTGCTATGTGATTTGTGAACAAAATCCCACTTAATAAATGTAGCAAACCTCTAAAAGACCATTTGACCTGCAAGTGATTGTATGCATAACTGCAGGTTCAGTTTTAGAGGGTGGATTAGAGGCCCCTTTGAAAATGTACCTGACTGAGTCAGTATATTTACTTCCAGTGTTTTTCTTTTTTCTGACAAATAGCTTTTCTCCCAAACTTGAGGAATAGCTGCATAGCAGACCAGTGTTTTGTCTGGCTAGAGCAGTGGCGGGCAACCTGCGGCCCGAGGGCTGCAGGTTGCCCACCACTGGGCTAGAGTCTCCTGTCCACATTATTGTTTAAAATCCTGAGTAAAATGATTTGCTTCCTAAAGTCATCGTGTTTCCAATTTCTAACTCTGATTTCCTTTTAAAAGTTTTTGGCACTTGCTAACTAGCCAGATGTTGCTTCGCTGTGTGTGTCCTGAGACCCCTTTGTCTGCTGTCCATCTGACTGTGCGGCTGTTGGCCATGCTTATTCATCACCAGAAGCTGGCTGCTCAACTTTGTTGTCATTCAGGTAAGAGAGAAATTACTAATCATCATCATTCTTAAACAACCTATTTATGAAACTTAGTTGAAAATGTTAGTATTTTTATAGGTGTGAATTATGGGTGTTATGCATAAGTCTTGCGCCAGTTATTAACTCAGAAAAGCAAACTATGCAGTATTACCTGAGAACTTGCCAGCTGATGCTAGTTTTCAACAATCTGAAATTTTAATAACCATGTGGATTTCTCTTGGCTATTTTCCAGGCCTACTTTCAAGATGTTAAAAGTTTTTAATATGGAAAAGTGCTACTGAGAAGTAAAAAATCAATTTCCCTCTAATTGGTACCTGACCTTAAATGACACTGTTGGTCTCTGGGGCTTTGGGACTCTAGACACATCACAAATGTCAAGTAGAAGGTCTTTTTCTAAGAGTCTACTTGATAGTGGGATTCTGAATAGCAGTTCCCCAAAGCCATATAAATTAACTATTGAAAACTACAACAGACATATATGGTCTAATGCATAATGTACTGAACTAGTATTTCTTATGTAATGCTTAGTAAAGGTAGCTGTATCAGAGTGGATTGATTTAAATGACTGATTTTAATCATGATTAAAACCAAGCAGGAAACCTCGGTTTAAATCTATATTTTTAATTGTGTTTTGCATTGATGTATTTATTTTTCCCCCAAAGAAAAGTTGATTCTCATTGGTTGGTAACCATTAAAACATACTGATTTGCAACTAAATGTAGCCTTTATGGTAAAGTAGGTGCTTTTTTCCTAACTAGGAGGTTGCACTATACCTATACCCATTTATTTAAGCAATTATGTAGCTTAACTTAAATCTACTCAATTCTTAATTTTTCCATCTTTTATTATGTTGGAAAATTGATGAATGATACATTTCTTATTTACAAGATGGCTGCTACTTTACTTCCAATTTTGATCAAGCTCTATTTGGATGGAAGTTCAAATTCAATTAAAAATGCAAAAACATTTTCATTTTTTAATTAAAATTATCTTTAATGTGCTGAATGCATAAGAAAAATGTTTATCAAAGCATGTTTTGCATTTAAAACTAACTGATTTTATTAAACAAAAATTATCTGTAGTTAGTGAATTGAATTGATTGTTTCTTGTCTCCATGTCCTTCAAGATATTAGAACTAGTAGATCTCATCCTCAAACACGTAGTTTGTATCCATGGATCGGAAGAGGGAAAACAAGCTTTCCTGCTTTTTCAACTCCTAGTTGATTTCTTAACTTTGAATGATCTAGTCATTGCACTAAACTAGTTTAATAAACTGAAATGAAGAAAATATTCTCTCTGCACCTGCAGAAGAGGCTACTGCTATCAAAAGCTGATTTAGCACGTCAACAAACTCTTACTGGCTAAGCCCCTGGAATCACTGTCACCAGTTTAGTGGCTTGACCTTCTTTAAAATTCAGCCGCAAACATGTACTGCTTAACATTATATTTATATTTATATTTAATTAAAATTCTTGTAATAGAATTATAATAAGCTTGTGTTAGCAGATTGGCAATTTCAAATTTAATATTGCATTTAAAAAAAACCCTTGCATTTAATATAAATAAAAAAAATTAATTTTAAATGTTAAAAAATCCAATTTTAATTGTAGATTTTTATCTGCCCTTTAGTCTAGCTTTGGACTAGAATTCATGGAACTGCTGGCTTGGTGAGCAATTCGTAATGGACTAGCTAAAAACGCAACAGACAAATAACAAACATCCTTGGTTTGACACGAAATGAAGCTGTCTCTTAAAAACCCACATCTTAGAAAAGTTTGTTAGTCTCTAAGGTGCCACAAGTACTCCTGTTCTTCTTTTATCTTAGAAAAGGGAGATTTATAATATTAAAAGAAAGGTTCAAAGGGAGGAAGGTATCATTTTACCAATAAATTGGCCGTTGGTCAATCTAGAAACTGAGTGACAATATATCCAAATTAAACACGCCATCTCCCTTTAGGTTGACCCCGACGCATGCACTACCCCAGGCCCAGCCATACTGCTTTCATTTCTTCAAATATTACCCAGAAAAAATTAAACACAATTGAGGGGTTGTGGGGGGAGGGTGGAACTAGGCCAGTTATTCTCTGCTAACCAATGGAAGCAGGTTTAACTAATGCTCTGAACTGCTTCTTAGACCTCCAGTTAAGATTAATCCATCAGAAAATCATAAAGGTGGGCTGGGACGTGGGTTCAATTCCTGCATCAAGTCCCCAGGAGCACTCAAACCACTGGGCTATCCTCCCTGCCCAGGAGAAAAGATTTGTATCAACAAACAAACTACTTAATAGAAGAATTAATGAAATTTGTTAAATATTATTTCAGAAAGCTGTCTTCTTCTTGCACTGTACATGTATATTACTTCAAGACCAGATAAATCTGCATCTGAAAGGCTTTGGCTTCAGCTGGAACAAGAGGTAAACAAAGACTTTGTTTTCACACATGCTTGCTTGTTGTTTCTTGATAATGGAGGTTTCCAGTACTGCCCAAGAATCAGCCTTGTAGCTGATTTGGTTGTGACATTGAAGTTATCTGCCCTGTATTAAGAAACTAAACTTTTGTTTTCAGGCAGAGCTATTTGAAACTTTTAATTAAGCTGAAACTATTTTTACAGCTGTACTCAGTCATGTTCTTGTTGGCCTATTAGTGTGAGTAGGAAAGTTTTTAAAACAGCTGTATGCATTCAGGAACTTTATTCTGCTAGAGAAATGAGTTTCATAGTGATCTGTAACTGCTTCAGAAAATACTTGCCTTTTCCTCAGTTTGTGTCAATGACAGATTTTTTTTTCTATTATGTTTAAGTTCTTATAGAATGTTATTCACTGTGGTATGAGTTCAGATTATTGGAGTGTAACCTTATATTTTATTATGCAGTTATATAGAATCAGTCTGTGCCTGACAAACAGTTCCCAGTACAGAAAAGTGAAAAACAAACTTGTTCATAATAGTACAAGTACTAATATGGAAAAGCTGGCCTCTGATTTGTTGCTGAAGCACTTGCTGTACTGATGTACAGTAATGGCTTGCTCTGTAGGCTACTGTCCCTTATTCCTTTAGCATTGTAAATTCTTGGCATTTCTTTGAGATAAAACAGTTAACTTTGAACCCTGTTCTTAAACTTCAGCATGTCCTTACTTATTTTTTGATTGTACTGCTGTCAATGTAGCTTTAACATTAATTTTCAAGGCAGCTGGGGTTTGGGTTTTGTGCGCTGTGAAGATAGAATATATTCTATTTTACCACTACTTACGAACATAGGCACCCTTTCTCTGCAGTGTTGGAGAGGTTTTGCTTGCTAGTCAGGAGGAGGATCAAAATGTAAAGTAGCATTGGAAAACTGTTTATATTAGATTTGTATAAAAAAATCTACACAACGTTAGTTATAAAAAACTCAGGAATCTTTGAAACTAGTAACGAAATGCCATTCCCATTTTATTTGCAGCATAATCATGTTTGCTTAATCTCCAGAATCCTAGTTCTCAGTGTAATGCAATCTGCATGTTTTTTTTATTAGACTGTTAGATTCCTGACTAAGTGTGTGCGCTGCTCCAGTCCATCAGTTTTACTACTTGGTACAGATTGCCAGTGCAGCCTCGAGGTATGTAACTAGAGCTGTTCAATTAAACATATTAAAGAAGACAAGTTCCACTTAATATTGTTATAGTAACAACATACATTGTGATTTAGGAGTGTTTAAAAGATGCTTTCTAATATGAAGCTTGAATTTCTCTGCTAGACTAACACGGCTACCCTCCTGATACTAGTCTGGATCTGTAAAAGCAGCAAAGAGTCCTGTGGCACCTTATAGACTAACAGACGTATTGGAGCATGAGCTTTCGTGGGTGACTAAGTGGGTATTCACCCACGAAAGCTCATGCTCCAATACATCTGTTAGTCTATAAGGTGCCACAGGACTCTTTTCTGCTAGACTGTGTCCTGAAACTTGGACACTTTCTATGGCTGACTCCAGTAAAAGTCATAACAAAATAATAGAAAAACAAAATGTTTTCTAATATGTAAATCTCCTATATGACTCTTTTTCTTCTGCAGGTAGTCAAGGCACTTATTATAATGTTGCATAGACAATGGGTGAAGGTTAGAAGATCTGAGAGCAACTTGAGTGCGTATAGAGAACGAATTGTTCAGTTTTTACGGGACACTGTTTTGCTCTTGCATAGTCTATCTCAAAAAGATAAACTGTTTCATGAACATTGCCTGGAAGTTCTCCATCAATATGATGAAGCCATGCCTGGTGTCAGAGCCATCCTCAAAAAAACTCTAAATTTGAAGGCCTCTGAAGGTAAGGTCCTGGCAGAAACTAAAGTTGTGTTTTTGTTGTTGGTTGGTTGGTTGTTGTTTCTCTGCTGCCAGGGTAATGGCTTTTAGAAGGTGTAACTGTGTTTTATTTTGTAAACTATGAAAATTAGCCCTAAAATACTGTAGATACTGTATAAATAGGTAGTATTTTCAACAGGTAACTAACAATTGGAAACACGCAGCTAAATTTAAGGGTCTCCTTGGAGTGGTTCTTGCCTCCAGGTTGAGTTTCAACACGCGCACACACCTCTCTCTCTCTCCTCTCTCTCCTCCTCCCCTTCCCCCGCTTCACTGGATCAAACATTCTGAACTCTGCCAGGATAGCAGTCTTTTAAAAGGTGTTCTTGGAGTGGGAAGAGGGGAATTCCAGAGCAGAGTATTCTTGTTTCCTTGAATATTTGTATTCTTAACCATATTAATTTTGGTTATGTTTAAATATATTAACTGAGGAATCTGATGTTTAAAATGATGTTCTGACATTTATTTGTAAAATGATATTCTGTTTCAGAGTTGGCTTTGGATGAGTTGTATCCTCCTGAGCCAGAAGTAGATGATCAAGAAATGGACTGCAGCTAGTAATTCAGCAATAATCCACCCCTCTCTGAATTCTTGTTTCTCAGCTTTGTTGCCGATATACATGTGAAATTTAACTTGTGTGAAATATAACCTGTGTTGTGGTAAACTTTTAAATTAATGGTGTGCTAAAGATCAATTACTGTCACTTAAGTGTAGCATGTCTCATTTTACTTAATTGCCAGCTAAATTTAGAATTATAAAATATTTTTTATATCAAAAATCTTTTGATACTAAGAGAATTAAACTTAATTTTGTTTTATTATATATTTTTTCAGTTTGAAAATACTTATAAGTGACATGGAACTAAAATTGGCACAAACATGCTGTGAATGAAGTCAAAACTTCAAACTGTCGCAACACTTTCCACTTAACTCTAAGTCATTATGGTGTTGAATGTACTGAGTCCCAAGATCATTGTAACTTTTTAACACACAAGACATTTTTTTAAAAGTGTGTGTTTTCTCATATTTTTATTCAGTGTTTTGTCTAAATTACTCTATTTTGGGTTTGACAGACTTCAAGAATTTGCTCAATCTGATATTGGTAGATGACTTTAGTACTCATATTTTAAAATATATGTATTGCATTTACATAGTTGACAACTTTTGCCTTGAAAAAAGGTATTAAAACCTACTCTGCCCCTGCAACTATGACTAATAGTCATCAATGTTTCTGAACTTCGTAACGGGCAAAATCTAGGAACACGGACGTGGCAAGGTGAAACCAGTGAATCTCAAACCTTTTAAAAAAAAAAAATGCAGTATGTCATCTTGTTTGAGGGTGCAAATATGAGGCAGTAGATTTTGGGAAAAATCCTTCTTTCCTACTTTGCAGAAGAATGATTTCTCTAATGGATTCATCATGTGTGTGCATTGCTTCTTTTGCAATATTTGATACTATCTGCAGTAGTAAGTGTGTGTTAAGTCTTCATCCTATGATCTAGCAACACTGTTTGGAACAATGGAACATTGTTTAACATTTTGTATGTGCTGAAGCCATTCAGTGGCTATAATCCGTACAAATCCACTGTACCTTTACTGAGGCGGGGGGGAGAGGAGGGAAAGGGTTTATGCTATTGTGGTAGCATCATCTGTGCCAAACATGCTTTAAAGATGAGATTTCTGATACAGCTTTTATTCTGTATATCTTCCTAGAGCTAGAATATATTTGTTTAATTTAAACTGTATGGAATAAGGCGGTTTTTGTAACTCAAAATAGTTAAAATGTTTTTCAGAAGTTTAAATAAGAGATTCTACAATCCTGGAGCTTAGAAAATGAAATAAATGCATCTCTTCTCCCTGAAGAATTACAGTTAAATTACCAGTCCTTTTAACATGCACAGAATTGAAAAGGTATTCAAGGTTAAATCAGTGGAGGTGTGTATCTAACAATGTAAGGTCAAACTTAATGGCATATCTCTGTTTGTAATGTGATAAGTTATTAATGCCACATCTTTTCGATTCCAAACATTCAGGGAATATTCCAAGTAGCAACAGACATAACACTGTTGATTTTTGTGGAGATTAAAGTAGGAAAAGCCTGCTCCATGTGGAAAACCAGGTCCATTTACCTGCCTGGGGCAAGTGCTAAAGATAAAAGACAACAAAGAGATTCCTCTAACTTGGTGGGGGTAGGAAGTGTGTTCCTAGCCTGGTCGCTGACAGACAGAAGGTGGCTTTTATATCCTGGCTGGTGAAAGAGGGAAAGCAGGTACCTACAGGGAGAGGAAAGAAGAGTGGAAGTGGGGGAAGGAACAAGGGGGCAGAGTAAAGAACTGAGGAAGCTGTGCTGGGGGAGTTAGGTTTATGGTTTGAATGAAGTTGACTTACCAATGGCAGTTGCAAACCCCTGAAGTGAGGCGTACTAATGAGGGAAAATCAGGTGGCTGTGGGGGTAAGCAAGTTCACAGACCCCCTCTTGTGGTAGAAAGAGGGGCAGTGTGTGTGTGGGGGGGGGGGGGGGGAGAAGTAATGGAGAAAGGTTTATGCAGGACAAGTGCATTGCACTCAGCAGGTGCTTCTTGCCTATCAGCTGTGGGACCCCTTTAGTAGTATTTATGTTGTCATACTGAGACCCTGTCATTCAAAAACAGGCAATGAAGATAGGTAGTGGTAGAGTCAGGGGGACATGGTCTAATTCTAGCACTAAAATGCTGGGTGGGCGCACTAAGTAAGGGCACAGCTTCCATTTTAAATAAAGGCCTTCATCGCTGCCCTCTTTCGGTGGGGTAATGGTATAAAGTTAGTATTTACATTAGTGCTAGAGGTTGGATACTAGTAGTTCCTTACTCCTCCACATGTGGCAGCGATGGTTACTGCCCTAGTTACCCCTCTCTCTTAGTTGTTCCCCCGTTACCCATAGCAGCTTCTCTTCCTCATGGCTGGGCAAGCACGCCAAAGGGCTGTAGAGCTTTTGATTTCAGCAGGGAAGTAAAGTGTGTTCCAGTCCCCCCCACACAGATTTGACACATGTCCTCACGGCTTGAGCTGTTCCTGTAGGGAAACACTTGCTGGAACGGCCCTGTTTCAGCTCCTCCACTCACCAAGCCACCTGTGAGTACAGCCCAGCTTCTCAGTGTGCTGGACTCTGCAAAGCAGCATGCTCGTGCCCTAGCAGTGCTGTGGAGGGAGGGGTTTTGTACCTTAAACCAAAATTCAAATATTTAGTTCCTGAAATTGTTTTACATCCAGCTGGTAACCCTTGGCCAAACATGCAGGTTCCAAAACTAAGATAGTAGAGGGCATCCTCCAGGGGCTCTTGCACAGTATATGCCTGCATGCTTGATGTAATAGATTGCTGGGATCCAGGCAGAGGACCTAGTCTGTGTTTTGCAGGCAAGCATGATGGGTTGTCCCCCCCCAGGGTGCAGTCTGGGAGCCATAGGAACCACTTTGCCCCTTTAACCACCCAGCTGGGATGGCCCTGCTTTGCTGGAGGTACAGCCAGCCTCACCAGGCCCTCATCACCAACATGACAGCAGGTGGCACCACACACCCCACTGTGTTACCTGAGTGCTTTACTCTAAGCCACTCAAAGACCAACAAAGCCAATTTCCCAGCTCCCCAGGCTTATACCCCCTACTAGAGCATAAACCCAGAATTATATAATCTTACACTGCACAGGGATCTGTACAAGGTAAGTAAGTTCACCTTCCCCTAAATGTGGAAAAGATATGCAACAACTGTTGCTCACAGAGCTGAGATTTCCCCCAGACATCTCACTTAAAGGCAGAGTGGTTTAGATAAAAGCTTAAAACAAGTTTATTAACTACAGAAAGGTAGATTTTAAGTGATAGCCAACAGAGCAAAGTAGATTACCTAGCAACTAAACAAAAATGCAAACTAAGCCTAACATACTAGATGAATAGGATCTGAATTAGCAATTTCTCACCCTGACTCATGATACAAGCAGTCCACCAAGTTTCTGTACACAGGCTAGAAATTCCTTTAGCCAAGAACCAGCACTTCCTCCAGTTCAGTTGTTGTTCCTCAGGTGTTTCCAGGAGTTTTTTTTGTGGGGGGAGTAAGTCCCAGAGATATATCACTCCACTTTATATAGCTTTTCCATACAGTGGGAACCTTTTGTTCCAAATAGGGTGACCAGACAGCAAATGTGAAAAATCAGGACAGGGTGGAGGGGTAATAGGAGCCTATATAACAAAACCCCAAAAATCAGGACTGTCCCTATACAATCAGGACATCTGGTCACCCTAGTTCCAAGTTCAGCTTGTGGAAAAGTACAGGTGCCAAAATGGAGTTCAGTGTCATGTGGGCTGGTCACATGCACTTGCTGAATCACAGCAACCATTACTCAGAGGTTGTCTGGAGCATTCTCAGGAAGGCTCACCAGGTTGGGGATAAGCTTCTCCTAATGTTTGTTTCCTTTAACAGCCCATTACCTTGAATAGAGCCTTCACGGTAACCAGCTGTCTAGACTAGAAGCATCTTGCCTAGTGGGTATTACCCAGGTGTAACTACATTTGAAATACTGATTGTCAATATTCATAACTTGATACAAAAATGATACATGCACACAAATAATCATATTCAGCAAATCATAACTTTTCCAGTAACACCTCACAAGCTGCATCTTGTACTAGCTGCATCATAATTACCATATCATCATACAATATGGGGTGCAGTGTCACAGACTTTTACTCCTGTTATCTGCACTAGCTGGATTCCAGTGTGCTTAATTTTAGTGTCTTTTTTTCCAAGGAACTCAAACTGTTTAAACAGTAAGACTTTGTGAGCTACGGTGTATCCCTACTTAACAGACTTGATTTGAGAGGAACAGACTCTAGATCACAGCCTAATTTAAACTGACAAGTTATTTTACATACCAAGTTTTGATACTAACTTTCCACATTGGGGAAAATAGAAGAGAACTGCTTGTTTGGCATAGCTTCTCTGATTTTTCACGTCAGTGTCCCATTCTCCCCGTCCACGGATTTTGAGATGTGTGCCAACTTCTTCCATGGGAAAATTAATGCAGAGTGTAATATAAGGAACAGTTGCTTAAAATTATGAGAGCCTCACCTTTCTCTTTCAACATGGTGAAAAGTGCAACATGCCTCACCTTTCTCCTTCAATATTTGAGGCTAACATATTTGGAAGCAAGGTGTTCCTCCTTTATACAATATTCTGCTTATCCTTTTTAAAAGGTCACCGTTCTTTGAAACAATGAACTGCTGTCAGGGAAAACAGTGAGGGTTTATAAACCAAGGACCGGGTCCTGTCTCCTAGTTCCATGCATGGAGGCCATCTGAGCAGCACCCGTTCCTTTCAAATTTTGGTCATGTGGCAAAAGAGAAAACTACTGTAAAATTATGAAAAAAAAGATGAAGGAAAGGAGTTAAGAAGAAAAGCATCAGATATGACTTTGTAGGTAAGTGGTTGACAGAAAATGGGTTGAATTTACTGATTTATTACAATCTCAGTAGGTCCAGATACAGTTTCCAGCCTAGACATTAGTTTACAAAACAAGAATGACACTAGCTACCTGCAGTCTGATTAATTTTGAGATTGGACTGTACATATCTACTGTCTAATACGTCAAGAGCAATTTAGTTGAGAGGACAGTGTGAAATAAAGTTTCTACACTTCATGTGTACACTAATTATCAAATTACACCTCTACCCGATATAACACGAATTTGGATATAACCGTAAAGCAGTGCTCCGGTGGATCAAAGCAAGTTCAATATAACACGGTTTCATCTATAAGGCGGTAAGATTTTTTGGCTCCCGAGGACAGCGTTATATTGAGGTAGAGGTGTATATACAAAAGATTGCTACCTTCAAGGTGGAATGAGATCAGTGTAATACTCGTGATTATTCCAAGGTAAATAAATACCTACCTAAAAACAAATTTTTTAAAATTAGAGATTGGGAGAGCCTGATAGTTCAATATTCTAATAATAACTGAAGGGTTCTGTGTCTCATTAACTCAAGACTTCTCAGTGACCTATATGAAATGAATGGGAAGTCTAAATTCAATTTCTAGTACACAGTATCCATATTACAAAATCATCACCTCATTTGGACAGCTATATGCTCTTCTAGGCAGAATCAGAAAAGCTTACTACTATGCCTTGTTTACACTAGAGTAAAAGGTGTGTTAGCTCAAATGTTTTAACATGGAAGAGAAAGCACACTGCTCTTAACACATGCTACATTGGTCAAGTTGAAGCATGGGGGTGCATCAGCTTTAATCAATCAGTTTAATGTGTGTTTAAGTGTATACTCCATTGTCTATACTAGACTTTCCCAAAGTGTTGGAATGTGTTGGCTAATGCATTCTAATATCACACCTTTTAATCCTAATCCAGATAACGCTTTACAGATGATCCTTTTAGATTAGGTTTGAACAATATTGTCAAGGAAGCAGAGAAGTTTGGCCTGCCCCGCCATGTCTATTTTTGTCTAAAAGGTAAGTCTGAAGTGGCAGCAACCATGAGCAATATATTCACCATACAAGATGACTAGAAATACAAATGTTAGAACTGTCAAACACACTGGCGCAACATGTAGCTAACCATGCATACTTCTAAATGTGACAACTTTCAAAGTAATATGAAAACAAAATGGACACTATACTTCAGACATTTCCATTTATTATAAATAGATGTACAGACTTTATTCCAGTTCTTCGGAATACTTCTCACGTGTAACTACAAACTACTTACAAAGCAAGGTTATAATTGAGAAAAAAACCTAAGAATTATATGGTAAATTAGTACAACAGAATATTCTACTGTATTTAAA
Organism: Chrysemys picta bellii; assembly: GCF_011386835.1. Lineage (NCBI taxonomy): Eukaryota > Metazoa > Chordata > Testudines > Emydidae > Chrysemys > Chrysemys picta. The sequence continues at coordinate 42,814,007 of NC_088797.1, forward strand.
TCACTAGACTGTTTTCAAAATGAAGGCACTTAGAGTTTATAAAAACAAAACTTTCGAAACATGTAAAGTTTGAATTCCATTCCTCTTCTCCCTTAACACTAATCAGTTTTACATTTGCAATGTATAAGCTACTTTTGACTAACATGTTATCAATGCATAAAATAAGACCTCATGGGCCAATTTCTGCTCTTAATTACACCCACCATTAACATAACTACACGAGTTACATAGAAACAGAATTCACTGGGTTACATGGGAACAACAGATTTTGGTCCAATGTCAATCTTTTAGCTATGATTAATATTCACTATACACTAAGAATGAGAAACTGAGTTAAGTACTTCCACTATGAAACAGAAAAATATACAAATCTGCACTCATTTCCTCCTCCTTCACCCTGTCCAGCTCCAGGGGTAATTAATTCATTAAGCAATTTTTCATTACAAAGACACAGCTCCCATTAACATATACACAGTGAGGAAAGGATACCACACATGCAGTTCCTATCCTACCCCTAATCACACGAGATCCTCCTCTCCTAGGATAGCAGGTCTCTCTCACCGTCCTGAAATTATCCTAAATGTTCATTGTACAGAATCTGGTCTATAATATCTCTACTATGGATCCTTCTTATAGGGACCATTTTCTCAGGGCTATGGGATTGTAAGTCACATAGGCAGGGTATATGCCTACACACAAAGTTCACCTTGTGCCATGCTCTCCCCTTAAATGGGAAAACCCGAGAGGAATAGTTATGTCCCAAACTGTACCACACTGTGGTACTGCAACTCAATGGAGTTACCACTTTAAGCAGAAGAAAGGACAAAAAGGCAGAGGCCACAGCTTTGTAATCACACAGAACCAAACTATTAAGGAAAATCCCAGCCCCAACTCTGAGGACCTCAGGTCATCTGTGCTGAACAACTGCCCCTTTCTGTTCAGGCTCTACCCTGGCAGCTGTCTAATCTGGTTGCTGTGATGATCTTGGTCCCCTCTACTGCGCCTCTGCACTCCTAATTGTCCAGCCACCCACACAGGTAGAGGCTACAGAAAAGGAATTATGCCAGAAAACAAGATATACAGGATTTGTAGGGGAACATACCACAGCAGAAACTCCTCAGCTTGTCTATCCCTCCCTCTCCAGCTGTTCCCACACAGCTCCAAAAGTGCAGTATTTACAGTGAGGTGCTACCCCATCTTCTGGTTGCGAAGCAGGGAAGAAAATGCACCATATAACAACAACTCCTTTGTGCCTGTTTCATGGCCCCATTTAATGTTATTAGCACAAGTGCTCCCCTTGGTGCTATGTAGCAAGGCAGACACGGGGTCTCCTATCAGAATACTGGACAACTGCTGAAAGTTTGTGAAATTCCCTGAAGACCATCTCAAACAAAGGTTGAAAAATCCAGGCACAGACTGCCTTTTAATTTCTATTTTCACTGTCTGATACTATGTTGGAATATGGACAAAGCTGTTTTTGAAAGTTAGTTTCAGTCACAGCCATTCTGCAGATAGAGGCAAGATAAACAACACTATCAGTGACAAGATCATGTCTGTGCAAACAAACTTGATTTTTATATATATATATATATATATATATATATATATATATATATATATATATATATTTTAACCTATCACAAGTACAGGACCCAAAAACAAGCAGCTTGTAAACATCTCTAAACAAATGAAACCAGAATGAGAGTAATGTCATAATATTCCATCCGTTCAGCTGCACTGAAGTAATAGTTAACTGATTAGCTTCATCACTGGACAATAAAAGCCTATTTCAATTTTAGAGAAGAGTTGTTGAGGGTTTTTAAAAATCAGATTGTGCAGTGTGTCTAAAATCATGACTAGTTTGGTAAATACAAGCTTTAAAATGGAAAGTAATGCCGTGATTAGTCACAATTACAATGGGTTATAAAAGTCAATATTTTAACACAAAGCTTTTATGATAGACAATTTTTCCCCCTGTACTTGTGCAATTCTCCCCGAAGTAAGCTCCTTTGCATCGCTGGGTCCAAATCCTGCCATCTTTACTTAGTCCAAACTCCCATTACACTCAGTGGAAATTGGAAGGATAGCAGGATTTGGTCATTGCTGTACAGCATGTTGAGATTTTTTTCCCCAGTATTTTTGAAGTCAATATTTAATTTTATTGGAAGAGGTATCTTATAAAGTTCCTGTCTTAGTGTAAAAACACACTCAGGAAGTCCAGGGCTTGATCTTGCTGGGAGGCACATGGGGTACATCTCCATTTCTCTTAAAATTAGCTATTGCACACGTGAGTGAGCAGGATTTATAACTGGGTCAGACTGCTCTTCTGCAAGTTTGAGAAGCAGTGTTTTCATCACAGGGATAATGCATGGTTCTGTCAAGGTGAAATGTTTTTTGCAATATCAAAACATAGTCAAAACTTGCAATGATGAAGCACAAATTCTCATCCAATTGTTCTCATGCAGCATTCTTAGGTTTTCAGCTTGTTGACATGTTTATTTAATTGAACAGTGGAGGGTTGGTTTGTTTTTTGCCAGGGATAAGAGAGAATTAAATAAAGGAAGTGAAAAGACACCTAGTGACTTGACATGTTTTTAGCTTTAAAATCGGAAAGGAATAGATCAACCCCCTGCCTGTTGGGCACAAAATAAATGCAACCAGCGTGGGAAAAAGCTATTAGAACATGTTCCACTATCCCTTTCTGAACACAATTATATTCCAGCAAAGGAAATTTCCCTTTAAAAATCACTACGTTAAGTGTAGCTTAATTCATCATGTTAACTTGAAAACAGGAAGATCAAATTTTAGTAAAGTTTTCTGACAATTAGGTTTATATTTTAATAATATGCAGATGAATGCTACAGCTTTGGGTGCTTACGACTGTTTAACTTATTTCTGATCATTCTTTTCGAACACCCTTCAAATTATTGCACAATACACATTACCATGCTTCTTGTATCTGAACTATTCCCTTTTCACCCTTTTGTCACTGGAATTTGAACAAGTTCTCCTATTGTATTTGCTTGAGGTATGGAGTGAACTTCAAGTGATAAATTCTTTTGCTTGCTGAGCTCAGTGTATTTTAAAAAGCTACTGATTTAGATTTCTCTCTTTACAGAGAGGCGAGGGACTGCTGCATTTTAAGAAAATGTGCTACAGCTGTATGGTGTAAACAGCATGTTATACTTTACAAAAAAGTTATGCACAGAGGCATAATAGAAAATCCATTCAATAGATGGGCTTCTGAGGGTCCATGTAAGCAGGATTGTAGGGGGGTTGATTGACTGGGTAGGGCACTCCAGCACCAGCTGCAAAAAACAAAACAAAACACAGGTATCATATATTAATGTTCTCATTCTATACTTACTTTTCAATGATAGCTCTAGTTCCTATGGCATAAGTCAAAGATTCAGCTTAGGTTGCATTTTAGTTGTGTTGGAGAATAATTTACTAGCGATAACATGAGAAATATTCACACTTAGCCCTGGTCTACACTACAAGTTTAGGTTGAATTTAGCAGTGTTATATCGATTTAACCCTGCACCCGTCCACACAACAAAGCCGTTTTTTCCGACTTAAAGGGCTCTTAAAATCGATTTCTGTACTCCTCCCCCGACGAGGGTATTAGCGCCAAAATCAACCTTGCCAGGTCGAATTTGGGGTAGTGTGGTCGCAATTCGACGGTATTGGCCTCCAGGAGCTATCCCAGAGTGCTCCATTCTGACCGCTCTGGACAACGCTCTCAACTCCGATGCACTAGCCAGGTAGACAGGAAAAGGCCCGCGAACTTTTGAATCTCGTTTCCTGTTTGGCCAGTGTGGCAATCTGCAGGTGAGTGCAGATCGCATCAGCAAAGGTGACCATGATGGAGTCCCAGAATCGCAAAAGAGCCCCAGCATGGACCGAACGGGAGGTCTGAGATCTGATCACTGTATGGGGAGACGAATCCGTGCTATCAGAACTCCGTTCCAAAAGACGAAATGCCCAAACATTTGAAAAAATCTCCAAGGGCATGAAGGACAGAAGCTATACCAGGGACCCGCAGCAGTGCCACATGAAATTTAAGGAGCTGAGGCAAGCCTATCAAAAAACCAGAGAGGCAAATGGCCACTCCAGGTCAGAGCCCCAGACATGCCGCTTCTATGATGAGCTGCATGCCATTCTAGGAGGTGCCCCTAAAACTACCCCACCCCAGTGCTTTGACTCCGTCAATGGAGTAGCATGCAACAGGGATGCAGGTTTTGGGGACAAGGAAGATAGCTCACAGCAAGCAAGTGGAGAAACCGTTTCCCCTGACAGCCAGGAACTGTTTCTCACCCTGGACCTGGAGTCAGTACCCCCCGAATCCACCCAAGGCTGCCTCCCGATCCCACCAAGCGGAGAAGGGACCTCTGGTGAGTGTACATTTGTAAATATTATACATGGTTTAAAAGCAAGCGTGTTTAATGATTAATTTGCCCTGGCATTCGCGGCCAGTACAGCTACTGGAAAAATCTGTTAACGTGTCTGGAGATGGAGTGGAAATCCTCCAGGGACATCTCCACAAAGCTCTCCTGGATGTACTCCCAAAAAGTTTACTTCCTGATTGATTGCAGACTATATAGTAAAACTTGAGTTCTGCTTAGCTATACCTTAACCAATCATTTTACTGAAATTTAACTATCCAATCCTAACACATTTTAACAATTATTTAACCAATTATATCCAACCACCTTAATTGGTTTACACCCAACAAAATTAATTATACAGCAGACAGAAACAATCACAGAACCAGACAGAGATTATACAGACAAACAATAGGGAAGTGAAGACTACAGTGACAGAACAATACAGAAATGAGGATTTCACATCCCAGCTATTGATAAGTGACTTCCTGTCAGACAGGATGCTATCAAACTAAGTTTTCTTTAAACCTTTTAGGCTCTTCCCTTTCTCTGGCGGTGATAGATCGGATCACCTTTCTAACAGCCCCAGATTGCCTTATTTCCATGTGACTAGTTTGCAATGGGAGGATGTGACCATTCACTTCCCAGTTTATGGCTGCCTCTGCTGCTTAGCCAAAGGCTTAGCCTAAGAACAGGGCCTCAGACTGTCACAGTACGAGAAGGCCCTTACACCGACAGACAGTGATTTTGATTCTTTCTTTTATACTCTATAACTAGCTAAGTGATAAAAATACAACTAAATTCTTAAAGTACAGGCCTTTGCAAATAGGCCTGAATATTTATATCCTAACATCCCCCAGTCAGCAGGATCTTTTTTGGCTGGTGTTATATAAAGTTATGTCAATGTGGACATTTGTTTTATCAGAAGGTGCTGAGGTTCATGGGAATTCTGAAGTCTTCCAGAAACAGCTTCCACAGTAATGGGGTAGTTGCTGAGTATGCTGTCTCCAGCACTCAGACTCATCCTTAATATTAACAGTTTAATTATCCCAGGGAAACACAGCTATTGTGAAATATGATGATCATAGAGCATGACATTACCTTTCAGGTAATTTCCCTTTGCTATGATTATCATAATTCCTTTCTTACAGCTTCCTCAAGTCCCAACTTGTGCTCAATGATGCTGCCCACTTCCTCTTACGTACAAAGCAGCACAACCATAGTATCTCAGTCTTTCATCTCCACTGGAAGGACTTGTATTTTACAATCCAGTTCAAGGCTGGCTTCCTTGTTTTCAAGACCCTCTTTGGACTCTAATTCTAGTTCCCAAACCTTCTCTCCTCCTCCTCCTCATTGCTCCCTCTTTTTAAGCACTGGCCTCCTCTCTCGACTTCATCGTGAATGGTACAGAAGAATCTGCTTTTTGCTGATTCTGTCATCTGAAACATCTTTTCTGTAGAGCTTTGCCCAATCGATTCTAAGTTCCAGCACAAGTTCTTACTTCTCCTTTCTCTACACTTCCTAATGTTTTTGTTTCTGCTGTTTTTCTTTAATTATTTTATTTACTGAGCATCCTGAATTAAAAATATTGTACTTCCAAAGAGCTACTAAGTGTGCTTGTTTTCCATGCTACTCATGATAAGAAAATATATCCATACTTACATAAATTGTCTTTCCATCTAGTTGGAAAGTCCACAGATATTTTATAGTGGATTTTCAGCCTATTTGCACTTTGCAAGATGAGCATCTGTCCTCTAAACTACAAGCAAGCTGAAGCCCCCTTTGTAAGCCATCTGTGAACCTTCTTCCATAGAAAAATTGTAATTTTCCATTTGTAAGTGATCCTAAGAGTGGCGACTGGCAAGAGACACATATAGTACATGGAGCTATAGCCCTGGTCTACACTACAGAGTTAGGCTGACACAAGGCAGCTTACATTAACCTTTATAAGTGTCTACACTAAAATTTCGCTCCTGCTGACGTAACTTGCCCACTACACCAACTTAACTCCACCTCCATGAGAGATGCAGAGTCAATGTCGATGTGGTTAGGTCGATGCAGTGTCAATGTAGACACAGCGTTGCTTACATCGACAGTTGCTGGATTTCAAAAGTGATCCCACAATGCCCCACACTGACAGGTCAGTCCGTGCAAGTGCTCCTGGTGCGCACATGCACTGCCGACACAAGGAGCAAATTGTAGACACACAGAAGCGATGTACTTACTGCAGTAGCTATATGCCGCTGCAAATTAGGTGGACTTAATTTTGTCATGTAGACATGCCCTTAGAATGGATTAAAATGGTACATTTTTAATCTATTTTACTTAAAAATCCCATTTGGATAAATACAAATGAACAGATCACCTTTGTGAAGTATTAGTCATGCATCTGATGAAGTGGGTATTCACCCACGAAAGCTTATGCTCCAATACGTCTGTTAGTTTATAAGGTGCTACAGGACTCTGTCACTTTTTACAGATCCAGACTAATTAATCGAATCAGAGGGGTAGCCATGTTAAACAAACAGACTGGTGGTGCTCATGTGTATAATTAACACAGATTTGTTACAAATGCATTTGTCTTCCTAGTGCGCTTAGTGTAAGAAAGAAGAAACATGATGTTTCTCTTCAACTGTGGTTTGCCCTCCTTGCTATGGCCTTACCTGCCACTGTCTCATGGTAGGCTGGTGGTCCTGAAACTTGCGTTGGATAAGGTGGAGGATACTGTGTTGGGTAGGGTGCTGCTGGCATCCCATGTTGTGGCTGGACTGGTACAGGATGATATCCTTGATAGGGTGCCACTGGGTAACCAGGTGGTATCCCGGGCTGCTGGGGATATGGTGCATGGACCACTGTCGTGGAAGTTGTGGTGGTCACAACAGCTATAAACATACAAAAGTAAGATGCATTTACTACTGATGCGTCAAGCAGACATCCAGAAGAAGTAATGAAGATATGGAATATTTTGAATGTTCTTTCCCATTTCCAAAAGGGAAATCACTGTTTGATTTGCCTTTGTAATTCACACCAGGTAGAAACCCCAGTTCAGAGTTCTCCAACATATTCAGAGACTAGTACCCCCAGCCCTCACATTTAAGTCCATGACTAAACTTCCATCAACTTCCATGGGAGTAGAGCCATTATGAGCCAGGACAATGGTTAATTTACCTCCTCCTTTTACTCCACAAAGGAGCCTGAAAAAATATTCTTTGACTCTTCAGAAACTGAGAGCTCATCTGAGAAGTTACTCACAAACCTCTGTAAAACAGATAATCATCATCCAATCATATGACTTTAAGGCAGAGAAGGTAACAAAGAAATTAACTAGATTCTCTTTAGGCAGATAGTTTTTAATTCCGTGTGTGAGCATTGTTTTCCACTGGTTCCTATCGTACTTCATTAGGCTTTTTTTTTAAAATCTGTTTCTTCAATGCATGCTGGCACATATTCATCTAACTGAGATTGGTAGCAAAGTACATGGTTCATGTTTGTTACTAAATTACTGGCATAGGTTAACACTAACAACATTTGATCCTTGTTAGACAGTTCTGTTACTCAGCATATTGGCTGAATAGGCACTTATTTTCACAGCGTTTGTTACATGATATGCCAATTACTCCATTAATTAATTAATTGTCTCCCAATTTATCTTACAGAAGGGTACTCGACTGAATTCTCTACTGTGCCACTTACCACCACTTTATATTGGCCTTGCAGCTTTATCGTATACTTCATAAACCCTGTGTGATGGTGTTTACAGGCCACATACTAAAACAAAGCAAGGCATGGGGCAGTACTGGGCCAGAGAGACCCTGCCCCTCAGCAGATGCAGGGCATGGTCCAGGTGGAGGGACAGTTAAAAGGGCCCTGGGTAGTCCATGGGCAGCAGGGAAGGAGTTACCACAGTATTGGTAAGGCCACTGTGGAAATGGTGATCCATAAATTCTACCCCCCCTTTTTCCTGACTTGGGAAACCAAGAGAGGACCTGAAGGAGGGGATGTTGTCTCCGCAGCAGAACAATGCTGATTCTGCAAAGACTGTGACCATGCTCCAAACAGAGGAGCCACAGTCTGGTAGGGAGTGACTCAGGGGAATTGTAACTTAGGGTGGCATAAAGAGTGGTCCAGAACACTGTAACACCCCTTTATAGCCCTGGATCAGAACTCAGTGGAATGGGAGGGCCTGGATCCCCCCTCTTCTACTTCCCCTCCCTTCTGTCATGACAGAATCCTAAGGTGGATAAGAAGGGATGAATAGGAGGGAGATGCCTGCCATATACGACCCAAAAGAGTTCCATCTAGAATGAGCGGAGGGAAGAGAACTGTGGAGTCACCACCTGACCACTAGGCCAGCTTGCTATGAGACTGACCTGTTACACACAGTAAAATACATTCCTCTCTATAGCTAACAGTTAAATGGCATGTTTGTTCTTTAAATTGAGCAACTACAACCATTTTGTTTCCTGTTTTACCTCCTCCCCTCTTCCCCCCCCCACTCGAGAAGCATGGATACCACTCAAGACCTCTTTAAGCACAGGATTTAGTCCACCATACCTACTTTTAGTCCACTTTATCCTCATACCCTGCAAACATTCAAGTTTTTGATAAGCAGCCCTGTAGCGGGGCTGGAATCAGGTAACAATTAAAGATTTTAAAGTGGTCTTGTTAATGTAGTCAAAACTAAATATAAAATAGATTTCTAATTAAAATGTTCCCTTGTCTACTTGGTCAATAATATTAGTAGTTTCACACATGTTGGTCCAAGTGTGGGTTTTTTCTTTTAATATATAAAATAGATGTATTTAAAATAGCACAGATTTTCAATATAAATACAGACATTCCAAACATTCTTTTGACTTCATGTCATTCTGGTTTTTAAAAGTTTAGGTTCTGGAAAATTATTAAAATAATTCCCATTTCAAACTGAATTCTAGGGGGATGTCTAGATAGAAAATTAGGAGTTAAGACTTAGAGTGGTACAGTACGCTTTGAGTCATAGTCAACACAACACAGCTTGTCCATTAACAAAAATTTCCTGTTTTAATTGACCTAATATGATTAGCTCAGGAAATGATTTAGATAATCTGTTCTTCAGTGATAATCCAAAAGACAGATCATCAAGATTCCTTGTCATGAGATGGAGAGGAAGAAGTCTCATTCTCTGAAGATTTGTTTAATCTCCTGGCACTGATGACCTTTCAGTAATTGCAACCACAGTTACTGTTGCACTGTTTGAACCTTGGTATATTTCCCATGGCCCCTTTCTTGCAAAGACTGCCATAGGGAGGAATTTTTAAAGGAATCAATTATTCCAACTTTTGCTCACTAAAGAAAAAAACATTTGAAAACAGGAAAAGACAACTATGTCCAAAAAAATTCAGAGATTCCTATAACTACATCAGAGTTTGAAGTGTCTCAAAATGCTTACCTCTGGTATTCTGCGGGATGGTGTGTGGGAAGGGCGGGGAGAGGAGGAGTTGTGCTAGTTTGACAATGATGCTATTTACTAAAAACAAAACTTCACTGAAAAGAGATAAAAGTTAACAAAAACGTAAACAAATACTCACGCCGTGGCCTCCGACACGTTTTATACAAGCAGCAGCATGAACAGGTGAAGCACAGAATGACAGTGACTACGAACACCACGAAGAGGGTGACCCCTATAGCAACAAAGGTCCCAAAACTGAAAAAGAAGAGACACTTGAAAGTCACACTGGTTTTCGTGCAGCTTCATTACCACACACCTACAGTAATATTCTTCAGCTATGCAAAAACGCTTAGGAGTCTGTGTGTCATTCGATTTCTATTTTTATTACCATTTATTGTTCACTGTCACATATTTGAACAGTAAACAGCTGTTTAAGGGTCCAGTCCTGAGTGAACTCAAATCTACTGAAAGACAATGCAAGCAGAAAGCTGCTCAGCACCTCCTAGAAAGCATTAAATGTTTTGCATGATTGAATCGTAACATGGATAGTTTAATCTTTTCTATTGTGATGTGGTTGTGTGTGTGTATGTACTTTCAAGACCAGAGATATAAAGCTTCAAACTCATTTTAGTCACACCTTGTATTTTTGGACAGTGGTTCTCAAATGTTCAGAAGCCCAAGACCACTTTTTTCATTAATAAAATTATAGATCCCCCATTAAACATGGAATGCTTGAATCAGTGAGAATCCAGGTGTTCTGTTTGTTTTTTCCAAGCATTCTCCCACTCCAAAGTCTTCACAGACCTCTTGGTGATTGCGGACAATGGTCTTAGACCCTGTGTTTTGCAGGTCTTGCCAGATCTGGATCTTGTGCAGTTTGGATGCAACCAGAAGTTATTACACTATCCAATGACTATCTAGTAGTTTGCATTAGAAGATCTGGTTTTAGTGCAATTTCTGAGAGACAGGAATACTCATCACAGATAGCACCCTTGTTGGCAGTCTCAACATAGGCGAACCAAGGATTGCTTTGGCATTTTCTTTTTTTTCAAACCAAGGAGACAGTACATGGTGTTAGGGTCTCAGAACTTTTTTTTTATTACCCCTGATTATTTACCTTTTCAGTCTAGCGAGTTAGATACTTAGTGGACGTCTCCCATTTTCTGCAGACCTTTTTACTGCCATGCCAGGTCCTCAAGCTTTTCTGAAAGATCATTGTTTAGACTTCCTACGTAGTCTTCTTTACTGATACATAAATCACAATGCCTGGGTTGTTCAAGCAAAGGCTTTTTATGCTTTAATTATAAAGTAGCTCAAATGTATGCATTTAGCCGATCTGCTATTGTTTTCTGTGATATGAAATCTAATGAAGCACTTCTTCCATTCAGACTATTTTGTGGAATTAGACTGAAAATCTTGTGGACAGTTAAATTTGGCATTTATATTTCTTCTTTATACTAGTTCAAAATGAATGAAGTTCTGGCACATAATCATCCAACAATGGTAAAAAACAATAACAGGAAATCACTTTGTTTTAACAATGAACTTTAATAAGGAACACAAGATTATGTTTAGAATTATCCTGCCCTCTGCTTCATTGCTGAGCTTCTGCCTAAAGTATTTCCCAGACTTCTTCCTGTCTTGCTTCCTGTCACAGTTTTAAATAAAACATATATATGCCTACAACCATTTTCACATTGGCAACTGAATAGCTATCAGATGGTGATTAGTTTTCACTACTGACAACCCAGGCAAATTGAATGACTGACCTGAATTTGAGAGGCTTTGTGCTCCTATTACCAATTCTTGAGGCCTCATGTCTCAGTTTTCCAGTAGCCTATTAGGCAGCCAATAAACACTAGTGAAATTAGAAGTAAAGGCTCTGTACTGTTATTTATTAAGTGAATGGCCAGTGCAAATTAAGACTGGGCCACACAGACCCATTACAAGGTACTTTAAGCACATACTCAAAGGAACAAGAGGGAAAGGAGTCAAGTGCACAGAGTCATACATGAGAATAATTTTGTTTTGTGTGACTATTTCTGTATGTCCACAATCACAGCACAAGAAGATTTAAGTACTTCACATATGGGCTTGCTACATGTTTTGTGTTTTTAAGAAACTAACTTACTTTAAAATAAAGACATTTCTGGCTCTTATTTTACAGATTGTCTTCACTGACGAAATTATGCCCTGGTGTCTAGTTGTCCTCTTTGCTTATATGACTTACAATGGCCTTTCTTACCAGCATTGTGATATAGATATAACTCACAGTTCAGCTGCATTGCCCACCAAACCATCATATTATAGTACTTAAACTAAGGCCTTGTCTTCACTGCTAAAAAAGGTGTGTGTTTTTTACCTCAGGGTAACTAACATGAATGAACTATCCTGAGGTAAAAACTACAGTAAAGACCAGACACTTCAGTTTTATCATAAGGTAAACAGCTCCATATTTCCTCCATAAGTTGATCTCAACAAGTGTACATCATGGTAAAACTGAAGTGGCCAGGTCTTCACAACGTTTTTACCTCATCTGTTTTGGTTACCATGAAGTTAAAAAACAAAACAAAACAAACAAAAAAACATGAAACACACACCTTTTTAGTGTTGAAGACAAGACCTAAGTTGCAGCCTGCCTGTGATTGCCCCCGACACCTTGATTCCTTTTTATATGCCTATTCTTGTACTGAACTTAACATTGTAGTATCTCAGACCAATCCAAGGAGAAAAAAAAGTGACAAACTCTTGTATAGTCACTTCTCTTAACTGTAAAAGGAAATTATATTTGTTTTTATAAAACGCTGGTTTGCTATGTGCTGCTGTTTGTGAAGACTAAGTTGAAGTTAGTTTCTTTACTTGATCAACTAGCTAGTTCACAAAGTTCTATTGCCAAAAAACTAGGTAATAAACATTTTGTCCAATTTTTTTTTTTGACAGAGTACTAGCTGTAGCATCCTGGTCACTTAGGTAACTGCGTAACAGAAGGTGTGCTAATTATCAGCCAAACAACAACACAGGACTTAAGCTATTTCTGGCAAAGTGTTTTGTTGGGAGCAACTCTTTTCCCCATATTAAGTAGGATCACTTTTCTCGGTGTTATCGAACCTTTGGTAAGCATTCCAGACAGAAGTCAGGCATACAAAACACACACAAAAAATTATGTATTCAAACATTTTGGGACTCCTAGAAACCATCTTCAAACCATTCCTCACACAAAGAGCCAGGTTCCTCCAAAAATACAACTAACATCAACAACCTCCTTCAGATTAACAGTCTTGCCACCATGGATGTCACCTCCCTATACACCAACATCCTTCACAATGACAGCATCACTGCCTGCCTTAAATATCTACAAGACAACAGACAACACTTAGATATCCACCCGAAATACATTGCCAAACTCATCCAATTCATCCTCACCCATAATTTTACATTCAACAAACACTTTGTCCAAACCCTGGGAAAAGCCATCAGCACTAGAAGGGCTCCCCAATACGCCAGCCTCTTCATGGACCCCTGGAGGAATAACTATGCGACAAAAATGCATCACAAAACCAATGTCATACCTGAGATATGTTGATGATATTTTCATCCTCTGGACAGACAACCTAAACTCCTTAACAGATTTCCACTACAACTTCAACAACCACCACTCAACCATTAAATTCTCTCTAGAACACTGCTACACTAGCATCAACTTCCTGGACACCACAATCAGCTTCAATAATGGAACTCTACAGACAACTATATACAAGAAACCTTCAGATCACCACATGTACCTTCACAAATCCAGCAACAACCCCAGACACACAAAGCAATCTCATCTATAGTCAGGCACACAGAAAAGAAACTAAGATATACACCTTAACACACTTAAAACTGCCTTCACCAAAGAAGGATACTCCACCAGAGTAGAGATTGCATCCTGGAATGGAACACCCAAATATTCAGAGAACATGCTTCAATACAGAAAAATACCTCTGATCACACATCTCTAGTTGTCACCTACCACCCCACTTTGCAACCCATATGGGGTATCATTAAACAATTACGACCCATACTCAATGGGGAGCACATCCTGAAAGAAATCTTTCCCATACCCCTTCCACTGGCCTTTGAACAACCCCCCCAATCTTGCCATGCTCATCATCAAAAGAAACTCCCCACAGTTCAGGGCCCACCAAATCGAAGTGGCACCAGACCCTGCCAGAACATCAGATTCAAAACCTGCAGACACCTCTCCACTGCTATGATAATCAATACATCCCACAATACACCTTTCAAGATCCATTGGTCCTACACATGCCCATCACAACGTGTGGTATACCTCATCCAGTGCACTAAATGCCTCAGTAACAACTATGTAGAGGAATACAATACACCCATTACCCTCTCAAATGAACTCACATAGAAAAATGACAAAAGACAACACTATATCACCTGTAGACAAACACATTTGACAAAGTGATCACTCTTCCTGACCTCTCAGTCCTCATCTTCAATGGAAACCTGCACAATGCCTTCAAAAGTCAAGACTGGAAGCTTAAATTCATAACTTTACTAGACTCTACAAATCATGGACACAAAGACACTGGATTTACGATTCATTACAACAATTGATAACCCATTAACCCTCCTTTGTCCTATGACTGCAGAGGTGTTAACTACCTACGTCCCCTTAAAAAGTCTCTTGCAATATGTGTTACCTCCTTAAGCTAAACAATCTGTTCCAACTTGTATTTAGCTGTGACACTGAATAGCTCTCCCAGACCTGAAGAAAAGTTCTGTGCAAGCTAGAAAGCTTGTCTTTTTCACCAACGGAAGTTGCCTCACCTACCTTGTCTCCCTAAGTTCCGCAAAAAGTATTTACAAAGATATTAGCAAACATGCAGCAACAGCTATGTTCTAATCTCACAATATAAACATGTCCTTACATATATTCTCTTATGGTGCTCATACATTCAATCTTTTCCAACATTGCTGAGTGATGTATCTTTCTAATATCTTTCAACCAACAATGCAGAGATACCAGCCTGAATGTTAGTGCTGTACTATGGTGCTTCAGATAGAAGCTTTCAAAGAACAAGAACTGATTCACTCTGATGAAGAATGATGTGGATGTTTTTCCTCTGCATATAAAATTGCTCTGATATACCCTACACTGCAAAATCTTAGACAGATGGCATATACAGTACGTAGTCTTTTGCAGTTTGCTAAGCGGAAGTAACACAGCGGCAAGAAGCAAAAGCAACTCACTGACTAAGAAAAACTAGACTAGTTTATTGTAATGTCTACTTTAAATCTCTAATAAAGCAACACTTTTTTTCTCGTTTATTGTTTCCTTCAAGTAGGAGTTTATTTTCTAAGGGTTTCTATACTTTATGGATGTGACATTTACTGTATACAGTAATTTCATTTTAACGTGGTACTTGGCAAGGATCCCAAATCTCGCGTTCTAGCGAGGGTCCGGTGTATAAGTTACATGTGAAGTCTGTTTCATAAGGGGTACACATAGAATTTATGCCAACTTTCTCATACAGTTTAAAGCCTGAGTGTGGACTTATCTGCCAGTCAAGCATTTTTGTCATTTCAATCACAAAAGCAATTAATATTTATTCACATTAGAGATTCTAAATTCATTGTGGGAATCCTGTGTTTCTCACCCACTCTCTTCTCTATTCTTTGTATGCACCACATTCTCCTGCCAAAAGGTAAGACACTGAAATGGGAGTTAGGAGACCCAAGGCTCTGCCAACAACCTGATACATGACATAGGCAGAGAGATGAAGTTACTTGCCAGTTTCCCCATGCATAAAGCTGGGTTAATAATTAATTCCCATTATAAAGCACTGTGTTATCTATGGATGGCAAGTAGTAACTGTTTTTACTATTCTGGAATTCCTGCACTGTCAGAAACAGCAACAGAGTGGAAATGACTGATGTTCCTGATGAATCCTCCCAGAGTGTGTTGTCAGTAAAGGAGCAGAAGCACAAACAAAATCATTTACTGATGCTGGAAGAGGTTTGCTGTGTGGCAAAGGAAGAGAAGGGACTCAGAGGGGAGGCTAGCATTTTTTACACATCCATTGCCCACCAAACTGTGTGAATTTCAGCAGTGGTACATTGCAAAGGAAACCATGTTCTGTAGGAGAAGCAGCAAAGGCCTCTGTGACGGGTTCAGTCACAGAGACCCCTTGGGACTGTCACCTGATGTGCTGAAACTACCTCTGAGCCCGTTTTTCCTGATGGCTTGGGACTCCAGAACTCTGCCTTATTGGGCCAGACAACGCTAGTCTGCTGCAACACAGACCCAAGTCTGAACCATGCCCCCAACGCTCCAGGCTTTAACCAAAAACCACACAGCAGGTATTCCGGTCTCCAGCATCCAAACACCCAGCTCCCAATGGGATCCAAACCCCAAATAAATCCATTTTACTCTGTATAAAGCTTATACAGGGTAAACTCAAATTGTCCGCCATCTATAACACTGATAGAGAGATATGCACAGCTGTTTGCTCCCCCAGGTATTAATCACTTACTCCGGGTTAATTAATAAACAAAAGTCATTTTATTAAGTATAAAACGTAGGATTTAAGTTGTTTCAAGTAATAACAGACAGAACAAAGTAAGTTACCAAGCAAAATAAAATAAAAACACACAAGTCTAAGCCTAATACATTAAGAAACTGAACACAGATAGTGGAGTGGCGGCTCCGCATGCTGCCCCTGCCCCCAGCACCGTCTCTGCAGCTCCCATTGGCCGTGAACCAGCCAATAGAAGCTGCAGGGGCAGCGCTTGCAGGCGCGGGCTGCGCACAGAGACACGCTGTCCCCCTCTCCCCAGGGGCGCGCAGAGACGTGCCAGCAGCCAGCTGGTTCCGGGAGCAGTGTGGGGCCATGGCATGAAGGCAGGCAGCCTGCTTGAGCCCTGCTGTACCTCCCGGCTGGAGCCTGCACCTCGCATCCCCTCTTGCACTAAACTCCCTCACAGCGCACACCCTCTCCTGCACCTCAACATTCTGCCCCAGCCTGGAGCCCCCTCTTGCACCCAAACTCCATCCCAGAAAGAAAATAATATAACAGCTGTTCTAAGGTAAGAAGTAGGCTATTTTGAATTAACTTAACTATATTCTATATGTTTTAAGACTGAAATGTAACCACAGAATGGCTTTATGTTAATTAAAAGGCAAGTTTAGTGTAGCATTTAATAGCCTCGATGCCATAATTGTGATCATTTTGTTTTAAATTAGGAAAAAGACTTGTATACAGGGGCTCCACAAAATCTAATACCCCGGGCCCACAGGAGAGTTAATCCAGCCCTGGCAACAGCATACACTGCTCCTGAAGGTAGCACATGCCCCATTGCTCTATACTACTGACCACTTCTAACTAACTGAAAGAGCACCAGCAAAGTCCAGAAGGAATCAGGCTCCATGAAATACTTTGTATATTCTTATTGTTGTCTGCTAGCATCTTCATTGAAAAATAAAGGTGCTGTTGCATGATACAGATTTAGATGTGGCAGTTTAAGATGTAATGAAGCCAAACACTTCTATTTAACTGTGAGCTAATTACCAATAATTACATATTTCACAATACTGCACTACTTTTGCATGTGAAGAGAAACAATATGATTCTGTTGTGTACTTTGAAATATTGTAAGCTTTTAATTTTGGTCTTGATAATTCTACAATAGTTGAGGGTGCAAGGAATGAGCATTTTCTTTTATTTTGTGAGGAAAAAATACTGTAGTAATTTTTATTTTCCACTTTAGAAGTCCACTCACAGATTCAATGTCAGCAGGTAGGCTCATTGAACTATTGCTTTTAAATAAAAAAGTATTATATATTTTAGTGTAGGAAACCCACCAGCCTAAATTTCTGTTATGAATATTTATCCGTCAAATACCATCTCCCTTAAAAAAAACAAAAAACCATTTTCGAGTTATTCCTACTGCTAGCTCTTTTCAGAATTTTGGCATAAATTTCTTTATCACTGGACACTGACTTAGATGAATTTTTAACATTTATCCTCTGGCTGTTATCAGGGACTTGCATGACTCTGAACATCTAGTTTCCTTTTTCAAGCAACTCATGCACCACTTTTTGCTAAGCTTTCAGAGTAATTAATTATTCGAATCCCTAGAGTTCTGGTTGCCTTCCTGTACTATTTTTGTACTAGTTTAGTGGTAAGAATTGCAGCACAACCTGGCCATCTTAATCCAGTGCCAGAATTATTTCTCTGTTACTTGTGTTCAGTCCCTTATGAATACCAAACTCACACTGGCTCTCTCCATGCACTCACCTTTAACCTCAAATGGCTGTTAAATATTTGGCATAAACCCAGTCTGCCAATACTAAAAGTAATTTATGATAAACCTCATACTGTTTTGATAGTATGTATGTGGCATAACTGCAGAAGCTGATTTTTTAAATCCTCCTTGCAATCCAGGTCAAGTTTTTGTTTTGTTTAAAAACTACCAAAATGTATGGCCCGTCCAGACCCCTGGCACGACAGGTGTCAGGAATAGCTTTTAAGAATGGTTTTCCTCATGACATAAAAAAGGTATAAATTGGGGTCAGAAACACTTAATGCTGGATTTACCATTCCCCAAAATCTTTATAGTTAATTAAATGTATTATTGTGTTCAATTAACAGTAAAAATGCCACTTTCTTAGCTCAATAGGCTAACAGTTTAAGAAAATTAAGTATTGTATTTCAGAGTTTACTACTTGTAGTGCCAACTATTCCCAATGTTATCAGAATGGGTGTCCCAAGCTAAAATATTTCAGAGATGCTTTATCCTTTATTTGCTTTGTCAGAAGAGTTTTTAGTTTTAATAAATCTTAACTTAAAAAAGTCTCATGAACTGTAGGGGCCTAAATACACTTAAAAAAATATAGCTGCTTCCATTTGAAGATCTCAAACAACTTTATAAATATTCAAGAATTAAGTTTCACAACCCTCCTGTGAGATGGGGCAAACCAAAGAAGTCACGTGACTTGTGGTAAGTCACCCGGAAAGCATAAGCAGAGCAAGATCAAAACAGCTCTTGCATTTCCTAGTCAAATGTCTTAGAAGACCATCTTTCTTCCCCCCCACATTCGCAAATCATGCAACTTGTTAGTAAATTAGCCAGTTCCAGCTTAAAGGTTGAAAGTGGAGATTGTAGTTTAAAATAATTTTCCAAACACACTACTTTTTTCTTTAGGGAACAGGAATTTTTACCATTACGGTGAGCAACTTACTTGATTAACTTGAAACTTGGAACAACTCAAACTGTTTGTCAAAATCTGCAAATCCCTGAGTGGATCTAGGTCAATTTAGTGTTTGGGCAAAAACCACGAGACAACTGGTGGCTTCACAATGTTTCTACCCAAAACCAAACTTGGCATTTTTTGGCTGAGTTTTCACTCACATTTCTGAGTTTAAAACCTGAAATGCTAATGATTATAATTCACATGACCAAAAAAATAAAGAAGTCTTCAAGCCTCTGAAAACTGAAGCCACTGTTTTGCTCAGGTCTAGTTTCCACCTCTTGAATTATGATAGGTGGGGGGAGGGAAAGGTCTCTATTAAATAGAATTTCCATCCAGAGTTTCTTTAAGCTGCTTTATGAATAGGAGAAAAGCCAAATGTGAATTTTTTATCTTAACTAAGGTTATTTCCACTGCAAGGTTAGCCAAGCAAAGAACTTAGTTCTGTGACAGGTTTCAGAGTAGCAGCTGTGTTAGTCTGTATTCGCAAAAAGAACAGGAGTACTTGTGGCACCTTAGAGACTAACAAATTTATTAGAGCATAAGCTTTCGTGGGCTACAGCATCCAAAGAAGTGGGCTGTAGCCCACGAAAGCTTATGCTCTAATAAATTTGTTAGTCTCTAAGGTGCCACAAGTACTCCTGTTCTTTTTTTAGTTCTGTGAGTTCTCCAAACAAAGACTTTTGACTCAGAAATTCAGGATGGCCAGAGTAAGGTAAACCATCTTTAAGTTAAAACACTAACGTATGGTCTCTTGCAACACATGCTCAAGTATAAAACTAAACCTCACATTGTTATGAACAGCTTGACCTTATTCATTGCCATTTCCTGTTTCTTTCCCTTCAGACAAGAAACAAGTGCTCAGTTTGCCAGTAAGGAAAATTAAAAGCAAAACACAAACTAATAGCCACTTTTACTGAGGCAATGGGAAAATTTGATCAATAGCACCAAGTAAGGAAAAATAAATATGAAATACTGGTGTACCCTGTGGGTCTCTCCAGGCTAACATTATACATATGGCAAGCTTAAACTATAGTTGTAGTTTACATTTAATATTAAGGTAAACAGATTTTTTTATTCAAAATGTGTTTAGGAATTTATTTAAAGGACAAATTATGAATTAGAGCCTATTACACCAATCTCAATACTGAAGATGAGAAAATGGGCATGTAAAAAAAAAAAGAGTCAAAACTGTTAGGCATTTTAAAATTTGATAGAAGGAAACAGAGGACCTGTGGAATTATAGACCAGTCATCCTAATTTCAATACCTGGGAAAATACTAGAACAAGTTATTAAACAATCAGTTTGTAATCACTTACAGGATAATAGAGCTACAAGGAATAGCCCACATAGATTTGTCAAGAACAAATCATGCCAAACCAACCTAATTTCCTTCTTTGATGGGGCTACAGGCCTAGTGGATAGGGGAAGCAGTAGACATGATATAGCTTGATTTTAATAAGGCTTTTAACACAGTTTCACATGACATTCTCAAAAACAAACTAGAGAAATATGGTCTAGATGAAACTACTATAAGGTGCAACAGAGGGTCCTTGCATCTGAAGAAGTGAGGTTCTTACCCACGAAAGCTTATGCTCCCAATACTTCTGTTAGTCTTAAAGGTGCCACAGGACCCTCTGTTGCTTTTTACAGATTCAGACTAACACGGCTACCCCTCTGATACTTGATACTATAAGGTGGGTGCACAAGTGGTTGAAAGCCCATACTCAAAAGAGTAATTATCAATGGTTCACTGTCAAACTTGGAGGGCATATCTAGTGGGGTCCACAGGGGTCAATCCTGGGTCTAGTACTATTCAGTATTTTCATTAATGACTTGGAAAATGGAACAAAGAGTATGCTTATAAAATCTGTGGATGACACCAAGCTGGGAGGGGTTGCAAGCACTTTGGAGGACAGGATTAGAATTCAAAACAACCTTGACAAATTGGAGAACTGGTCTGAAATCAACATGAAATCCAATAAAGACAAGTGAAAAGTACTATACTTAGGAAGGAAAAAAAAATCAAAAGCACGACTGCTGAAAAGGATTTAGGGGTTATAGTGGATCACAAATTAATTAAGAGTCAACAATGTTATGTACTTGTGGAAAATGCTAATATAAATCTGAGATGTCTTATTCAAAACATGGGAGGTAACTGTCCTGCTCTACTCGGCACTAGTGAGGCCTCAACTGGAGTAATGTGTCCAATTCTGGGCACCACACTTTAGGAACGATGTGGCTAAATTGGAGAATCTAGAGCAGAGCAACAAAAATAATAAAGGATTTAGAAAAACATGACCTATGAGAAAAGATTAAAGAAACTAGGCATGTTTAGTCTTGAGAAAAGAAAAGTGGAGTGGAGGGGAAATCTGATAAATCTTCAAATATGTTAAGGGCTGTTATAAAGAGGGGTGTGATCAATTGTTCTCCATGTTCACTGAAGGTAGGACAAGAACAAAGGACTTAATCTGCGGCAAGGGAGATTTAGGTTAGATATTAGTAAAAATGTCTAACTATAAGGAGAGTTAAACTCTGGAATAGGCTTCCAAGGGAGGCTGTGGAATCCCCATCATTGGATTGTTTAAGAACAGGTTGGACAAACACCGGTCAGGAATGGTTTAAATGTACTTGATTTTGCTTCAGCACAGAGAGCTGGACTTGATGACTTCTAAAGGTCTCTTTCAGCCCTATATTTCTATTATTCTATAGAAATGCAAGGCAGTTTACAAGTTTTCTTGCAAGGCAGATCTTACCTTTAAGGATTCCATCAATGACTTTTCCACCTTTTTTACTGGCTTATTATAGCCGCTGCTATATAAGCCAACTGCATATACCTGTTTTCTCCATCATGCACATGCAGAGTTTATTTGCAATAGTGTACATTGCAAGTTGGCCCTTAAAAGGAAAAAAACCCATAGTTCTTCAGCAAAAAATCATCTAACAAGACTACTAATTTCTAAAAGTAGTTCTTGAATTATTCTGGGATCTGTTCTGTTTTGTAAGGAATGTGTTGACAATGTCCCTTACCAAGGTGCTTCATGAATATTCACATTTAATAGCATCAAGAGTGATCCAGAAGTGTTTGGAGGTCCCCTCCCCCATCAGTAAGTCAGTAAAACGAATACAAGAACAGTTATAGTAATGATCCACTCAGCTTTCTCAATAGCAGGGAGCTTCTGAGCAACTTCATTTTGCTGTTATCTATCTTAGTATTTTATGTTGCAGCCCAGAACCATAGGCTGATCACCTGCCTCGTAAAAATCAATAGCAGAATCCCAAGTGGAATTCATGGAATCTCTGACTCTCTCCCCCTTTACAAGGACAGAACTCTGGGGTAGGTTTTTTTGTGGGGAGAGGGGGAGGCAGTGCAGGCTTGGATTTGTGAAGGTCACTTATGGTGGAAAGACTCTCTCAAAGAGGAAGGTTTTGCAATACCCCTGGCCACGCCCCTTTCCCACCCCAGCCCCGCCCCAACTCCGCCCCCTCCCCCCTCCCACTCCCAGCCACGCGAAAAGGGCTGCCCGAGCGCTACCGGCTTCACGGTTTGCCGGGCAGCCCCCAGACCCTGCGCCCCGGGCCGGCGCTTCCCCAGCGCAGCTGGAGCCCGGGAGGGGAAGCGCCCAGCCGGGGGCGCAGGGTCTGGAGGCTGCCCGGCAAACCGTGAAGCCGGTAGCGCTCAGGCTTCGGGCAGCCCCTATGCCTCTGGACCCTGCGCCCCCGGCTGGGCACTTCCCCTCCTGGGCTCCGGCGGCGCAGGGTCCGGAGGCATGGGGGCTGCCCAAAGCCCGTAGCGCTCAGCTCTTAAACAGAGCCGAAGAGTCAGGGGAGGAGCAGAGCCGCCGCGGGAGGGGAAGTGCCAGGCCGGCATTTTCCCGGACATGTTCGGCTTTTTGGCAATTCCGCCCGGACGGGGGTTTCATTGCCGAAAAGCCGGACATGTCCGGGAAAAACTGGACGTATGGTAACCCTACTTAAGCTGGTGTCAGAAGCTGACTGAAAGTCAGTGGAGGAACTTGAACGCAGGCCTTCTGCACTCACAATAGCATGAAACATGGAGAAGCTTTGCAACAATATTCTGAACCAGCTGGTGCCTCTGCAACATCTTCATATTCACCTTCAGATACAACGGATTACAGTAATCCAGCCTGGAGGTGGCAAATGCATAGATTAATGTGGCAAATTTCTCCTCTAGGATGAAGGCACAAAGTTTCTGAGCAAGCTGGAAGTGAAAATGCATTTTGGAAATAGATGTTACCTCATTATCCAAGTGAAGCAAGGAGTCACAGGACCCCAAGGCTTTGCACCACTTTGACAAAAGGGGCTGTCAACACTTTCCAGTGGGCATACAAAATCTTGGCCAACACTTTAAAGCGCTTCTCTTTTCTGACCAATATCACTTTGGTCTTGGCTGGGTTCAGTTTGAGCCAACTGCTCTTCATCCAAGTTGTTATAGGCATTCTGACATTTTAGTAGTAGTGGCGGTGGTTGCATCAGTTGAGTGTCAAAGCCCATGAAGTCTCACTCTCTCTCCCAGTGGTTTCAAGGAGACATTGACGAGAAGAGGGGATAGTCTGGATCTCTGTGGGACACTGCAGGTTAGGGCTTTTAGAGTGGAGGAGCAGTTATCTATCACCTCTGAGTTCTGCTAGAGAGGAACAACTGAAGCCACTGCAGTGCTGGGCCATTGACTTCTGTTATGTCATGTAGGTGTGTTAATAGTATCTTGTGGTCACACTGTGCCAAAAGCTGAAGTGATCCTGTAGTACGAGCATGGAGATCTTACCCTTGTCCATGGCAATGAAGATGCAGTCTTT
Organism: Chrysemys picta bellii; assembly: GCF_011386835.1. Taxonomy (NCBI): domain Eukaryota; kingdom Metazoa; phylum Chordata; order Testudines; family Emydidae; genus Chrysemys; species Chrysemys picta. The sequence goes on from NC_088797.1 coordinate 42,837,897, forward strand.
TGGTGCTAGTAGAGCAGACTCTGCTGTGCCCTGGCCTGAAACCTGATTGTGAGGCATTCAGGATGTTGGCTGATGTGACATGTTATTTGGAGCTTGGTGGTTACTACTTTCTCAATTAATTTTGCCCAGAAGAGGGTACAGTTGCTAAAAACAAAGAGCAAAATGAAATAAGTTTGGATATAATTTTTGTCCAGTTTTCTCAAGGTATAATCTTGAGAATAGTGTACAAATGGACTTGCAGGATTCAGACAAATGAACATTGTCTCAATACCCACTGGGAAACCGAACTGGAGCAATTTAGAACAGTTTTTGGATAAAACAATATGATTTTGGACTGCTTGCAAGCCAGGATCTTTCAGATGGAGCATCAGATTTTGCAGTTTTAGAGTAATGTGCTTCCCAGTAGTTAAATACTATTCTGGGGGCAGGGGGATTCAAAATTGAATGGAGTCACATTTCCAGGTACCACATACAAGTTTTACTCTTGTATAAATACCAAACAACTGTCCATCTTCTGAATTCATCTGCTGTAAATTTCAAGGTTCCCCAATTTTTCACTGCAGTTTAGAAAAGTGTATCTCAAGATTCATCACTGCAGCAGCAGGAAACAGTTGGCAAAACAAGTGGTAGATTTGACACACAGTCCTTAACTTAGTATTCCAATCAAAGTGTTCTTGGGAATTGCTCTAAAGAATCGTTACTGGAAGAAAATTAGGGTGTGTATACTTGAGTAATTTTTAAATCATGCTACAACATGCAATACAGTAGAACACATTGTTTTACTGGATTTGCCCATCTCTGGGCTTGTCTTTACTGCAATGCTAACTCAGGTTAAGTATAACCCCTAATGTGAGTCCAGCCCTAAACACAAAACTCACACTCAAGTATAATGGTGCTTTTAACTCAAGTTGGCTGGCCAATCAGTGGCTCAAGCTAAAGTTCAAGTTAACACAACTAGTCAGTGTCACCGAATGCACCTCTGTATTCACACACTATCGGAATAATCTTTGACAAAATATGCTTTGTGAGGTATCATTTGAAAACTAATAACTCACTGGTCAATATGATGTAATATGTGTAGCAACATTATTTATAAAATTATTATCATAAGAGGAAATTATGACTGAAATGTGATTACCAAACAAGTCTGGCAAAAGGGTAAACAAGGAAAGGACTGAGACACCCTGGCACCCCAATATTCACCACTGTCATGTAATTAGGATGTGTTTTGTACAAAGTATGCCTTGCGAGGTATCATTCTAAAAGTCTTCATATGCTAGACATTAACATCTCATTAGATTGTAAGTGCTATTATTGTATGTGAAGTTATGAAGTTTGGCTATGTATGTGTTACTAAAACATGTTGTGAGGTTGAACACCACCCACAAGGAGCCTTTCAGATACAACAGTAAAAAGGCCAAACAATGTTAATGGCTCATTGAGGAAATGCGCACAAGCACAAGGATTACCCCAGGAACTGTGTACTACAGAAACCTCTCAGACATAGCTGGACACAATGGGAACTGTTTGACCCAGGTCACAGCAAAAGAGCTTTCCAGCAAGTGGGAAGAAGATATAAAAGGGGGAGAATGATATCATGATGGTACCTCACTCCCCCTAACATCTGGAAACACTCAAGGAACAAAAACTGAACTGTGAGAAGTGATGGTCCCAGGCTAGAAGAATTTTTAGCCTGTATATGAAAAACTGAGAAAGCCAAGGCAATTTGTGCCTTAAGAATCTGCGAGCCTGTTTATCACTCAGGGTGAGAATTTGCTAATTCATATCCCACCTATTTAGTGTGTTAAGCTCAGTTTGTGGTTTTGTTTATTTACTCAGGTAATCTACTTTGATCTGTTTGCTATCACTTAAAATCTATCTTTTCTAGTTAATAAACTTGTTTTTGTTTTGTCTAAAACCAGTGGGGGGGGGGGGGAAATCATAACATGGGGCAGAAAGCTGTGTATATTCCCCTCCACACTGAGGGAGGGGGTGAATTTCCTGAACTTATGCTGTACAGTTCTCTGTGCAGCACAAGACAGTACACTCCAGAGGGGTTGTGCATTTTAACTGGGTAGTTCCTTAGCTAAGCCTTCCCATGCAGAGCTGATCTCAGCATGTGTGTGTATAGCTGCAGCTGGGTGTATCCCTACCTGTGTGCCAGTAAAGTGCAGTCTGAAGCCTGGGGGAAGGCTTGGCTGGCTTGCCTTGCCTCAGCAATACAGTGTAAAGGGAGCCCAGGCTGGTGGGTCAGGCAGGCTCAGTGGTGCCCCAGTTCCAAGTGGCACCCGGGGGGAAACCCATCACAAGGACAAGCTATTGCTTCTAGCCAGGTGTCATCAAAGTTGATTGGCAATTGCCTGTCAAGTGGCCATTCTTTGGCAATGAAGGGGGGCAGTAATAGATCGAGCCGCATTTTAGTAAGCAACCTTTTTCACCACAAGACCCTATGTCTCTGTCCTCACAACTGGAAGGAACTTTATCTAGGGGTAACTCTCAGAAAAATGCATTTCAAAGGACAACTAGACTATAAAAGTGAGGGGCAGAAACACCCCAGGATCTTTCTTTCTCCCACCCCTCCCTTTCAGCTAAGATGACAAAGGAATCAGCATTTTGACTTTGGGGGTGGGAGGATTCCTGTCTTGAGATTTTGGTCAGCAATGTTGCTAGGAGCATTTGTTAAGGATTTTACCTTGAAACAAGTCTAGCCTGTTAAGTTTTAGTTACTAGAAAGCGTTTTATTTCTCTTGTAACCATTTCTGACTTTAATACCCTATACTTGTACTCTACTTAAGCTCTCTTTGTAGTTAAATAAACTTGTTTTTTTTTTTAAATCAAAACAATTCTACTGTTGTGTTTAAACTGAACTGTTGGGTAACTCCAGGTAAAGTAGCAAGCTGTTACATATTGACCTCTTATGGGGCAACGGACCTTTAATATCTGAACTGCCCAGGAGAGGGCTGCACAATGCACAACACACTGTGTTGGAACACCCTGCAGGTAGTAATCCAGGCTGCTGGAAGCCAGAGTATGGCTGGTGTGTTGCTGAGAGGCTGCTGGGATCAGAGTTGCTGGACCCAGGCTGTAGCTATACACAGATACTCAATGTGTGACCTGCATGCTGTTAAGTTGTTTGTGAGCAACACAGGTGGGAGCCACAACAGCAGAGCACTGTGAGGCACCCAAGGTTGCAGGGCAGGTGGTGACAACCCCTCACTGGTCTGCATTGCATCCCAGAATGTAACAGTCAGCTGGTAAGACAACCACTCCAGCGTGTGACCACAGGCCACTGGAGTGCCAGTAGTCCTTCAGTGCCTTCCCACAATTCTCTGTGCACCCAGAAAGGACAGACACTGTCCCACAATTCACTGGAAAAGACTTTACAGAGTATCTCAGCTTACTGCAGCACAAAGAACAGTGGGGTATGCCCCTGGAAGTCTTAGTGCCACAGGTGTGCAAGCACAGCACCTGTGTGGACACAGCAGCCCAAGTGTTATTTTGGGGTCACTGTTGTCACTCAAACAATGCTACCTTAGAGATTACCTACACTTCAGTTACCTCTTTTATTAACTCTGCAGTTAGACATATCCTATTAAATTTTATTCCATGTGTTTCTAGGTAAGTATGTTGTATGAACAATGGCCTTCTCGATCTGTATGTTGGAATTGTCTGTGGCTGGTAGACTCAGATAATCTGCACATGATCTGTAGTTTGACAGAGTACAGAATTTGTAGCAGCAAGAAATTGAAACAAGGCAGTGAACTAATTGATATACAGGGAGAATATGATGCAAAGTTACATATCTTAATAGACAACATCCTGCTGCTGCCTAACTGTGAGCAGCTCCCATAGCAAGTTTGTAGCCATTACTTTTGACTATGAGGACTCAGAAGGAAATTATTATATACCTACCAGATTTGCTATTTCAGAAATATACACATTGGACTTCACACACACACACACACGCCTCACCCTCACAAGCTGCAATTGCAAAGGAGCCAGTATCACTCACACACACAAACCCAAACCGGCTGTGCAAAATGAGCACTATAACATAATGTACTAAATGTGTCTTATTTGAACAAATATAGGAGAAGTAAATATGGGTAACTTTATCCAGATTTAAACCTCCAAAATAGTAGACTTCACTTTCATATACACAAAGAAAAGCCCAATTCATAACACACTTAACTATTATTTTAGAGAGAGACTCATTTCTTTAAAATATTTGTAACACTATATAAAATAATGTTTAACATGTGCAGCACAACAATTTATTTTACGTCAAAGGCAATTAACTGGGGGGAAGGGGAATTTCTTGAAGTTTGTGGTTTTACTCTATCATGAAGTTGAACATCAAGAGGCAGCAGGTTTGGTACAGAACCTCAGCAAGTACACATCCCCTGGTAGACAAATATTTTTCTTTTTTTGTCTATAAAGGGAAAACTGAAACTAAATACATTGTTTACATGAACTCCTTTGTGGATGTAATAGATTTATCATTCTCAGGACAGTGTCCAGGAATACTCCCAATATACACGCTGGTGGATCAGATAATTAATATAGTACTTCTAAGCTATGGAAAAATATACAAAATACAAAAGGGGAAGTATTAGCAGCTGCATTCGACATATAGAGCTTTATGCTACACTCATTCTGACAAAACTCATTGCGTTAAGAAGAGTGGGTTTGAGCCCACAGAGGAGTAGGCAGACATTAACTTAAATTTAAAAAGATGAGAATAACTTCAGACTTTCAGATGTTAGCAAATGTTCCACCACTTCCTAATGGTGAGGTGGAACTAAGGTGGTGAATTTATGCAGTTACACTTAAAAAATTCTTATAAAAAAAGAGCTCCTTAATAGCATAGCAGGGGAGTTGCAGTTCAGACTTGAAGTGTATTCACAAAGTTTGTGAAAATGTGTTCAGTGCTTTTGTCCACCATCCCAGGCTGCAGCCAGTGCTGTCAATTTAAGACTTGACTAAATAAATTAATCCATTTATTAAAAAGAACGAATAATTAACAAGTTTTTCTGCAATTGGGCTGCAGTCACCTTTTTCTGGAACTTTTATACAAAGAGCAAATTTGGAAGTGGCCAATAATTTACTGAATTATCTGAAGAAAACCAAGCTTTTGGCAATGCAGGAAAGACACACTGGTTTTCTGGGTAACCGGTTAGCAATGAGGGAAGTTTGGTGGAAGCAAATACAGTACAGTACTGTGTTAAACAAACTACAAAAAAAATAAAGCGAAACAAGCATTTTTCTTCTGTATAAAGTTTCAAAGCTGTATTAAGTCAATGTTCAGTTGTAAACTTCTGAAAGAATCACCATAACGTTTTGTTCATAGTTACTAACATTTCAGAGTTATGAACAGACTCCATTCCTGAGGTGTTTGCAACTCTGAAGTTCTACTGTATTTCTTTCATCCATAGAATCATTTACTAATAAATGGAAATAGAGCCCTATTTCCTAGCAATTGTCACTAAAGTGCTTTAAAACTCAATTTTAATGGTAAACAGGTATGTCAAAAAGCATAATTTCCAGACAAGGCAGGATTAATAAGGCAGTTAATGTACTGCAGAAGCATAATCAATTTTTATCTGAAGCTATTAAACATGACTTTTCATGTATAGTGCATCTGAACTGATACATGCTTTTCACACTGATAATGAATGTTACGCACAGATATCTTCTGGTACATTTCTAACCTGCAGACTCTATCCTTGATATATTCATATAGCAACATGAAGTCTGTCTTGAATGGACATTAACAGGTGCAGCTTGGACAATACAGAGTTAATAGATATATATATGATTCCACACTTTAATGGAATGATAGATATTACACATAATTATGGATTCAGACAAAAACATGGATTAAGATGGCAATAAGTATGGGCCTGTAGAAAGGCAGAAAGCAATTCAGAAGGAAAATGCATAGAGAAACTAAGTTTGTGACCTGCGTAAGTGGGTGAGTATTAAAAAAAAAAAAAAAAAAGAGTATATATCCAAATAGAGTCACCTCTCGTGTACATGTCAGAAAAGTCTGCATCTTCAAGTGTTAATGTGAAGAGGTGGTTTCCTCACTAAGGTTGCTCCATATAGTTCACACAAATAGGTCAGAAAAAAGTATACCTTTTGGGATTTTGTTTTTCCAAAAAAACTCAAAATGGAACGAAATCCAGACTAAACCTCCTCCCCAAAGTGTCTCTCTCTCTCTAGCATTCCTTTCTGAAGCCTGCTCAATCAATTCCTTAGGTCCCTTCTCTACAGAGGCACTCCCACTTCCCTTATTTCAAGGTGGGGCAATAAGCCACCTGCCAAAAATGAGTGACTAACCATACATTCTTCAGCAGGATAGTCATCTGCTCACAGGGGGAGTGTTCCAGGCAAGCAGTGAGAGTCTGTTACACCTAATCATCCAAAATGCTCTTAAATCCAATGTAAAATGAGAAAAACCAACACCACAACCATTTGTATGGACAACTAAGTTCTGGAGAGCACACCCCAGCAACATTTAATGTATCTAAAAAGACCTAACAAGTTTCTGCACTGGCACAAAGTAGTTTCTCTGAACTCCAGATGAAAAACAGGAAGTTATTTCTGGTGTACCTCAAAGGATTCAAAATACAAAAATAAAACAAAGCAGAAAAGTTGTTTTTCTTCACAACTCAACATTCAAAGAAATCAGACTTTACCTGTTACAACCTGACCCAGACCCACTCTTTGGATGGACAACAGTTTGTTGTGATTGGCTCTAGTGGCTGAATCCCATGTGCTTTTAAGCCCCCTGAGTCTGAGTAGCAAATGATCACTGTTTCTAGTTCTGGGTCTATCAGGCACACTCCCAGGTGCAGATCCAGTGTCTGACACGTCTTGGGAAGTGGGACCCCATAGTCCAACTGCCAAGACTCTGGAACCAGTGTAATTCTCCTTCTGAGCTCCCAGTTGCTTAGACATGTTCTCCCGAGAATGCACCTGGCTGTCAGAGATCTGATTTCCTAGTTACGCTCTTCAAGGACAACATGGCAATAAAACAAAGCACACGGGGTTAGCAAAACAATTTCTCATCCACAAACACTTTACTCTTAAATAGACATGAATCTATGGAAAACAACTGAATGCAATCCCCTCATCTGACCTCACCACTACTAAGAGTCCTAGGTTTGGCCCCAATCTTTAGGCCCAGCAGCTCTTCTGGCCTGGTAGTCTTGCTTCTGGCAATGGAATGGCCTCCCTTGCTGAGAAAAGCACACCTTTTAAGGCCAACTCAGTCGCGTTTCCCCAGTGTTGTAAGCTGCAGGGAGGTCCAAGCACCAGCTTCTGCCCAGAGAGACATTTAAAGTCAGTGGTTCTGCTGAGAGAAAACCCATTTCCCAGTAGGAAAGAGCAATTCAATGTTGGTGGCCTTTGATTGCTCTGTCACAGCTTCTCAGACATAGCCTGTTCAATAGGTGTCAAGCCTCTGCTACAAAATGGATGCCCTAATCCACAATGAAAGTCAAAAAAGGTCAGAAGTAGTGAAAACAAAATGGTTCACAATTTGACAGGAATATCCCCAGATGGTCCTGACATGCCTGATAGTTCTAATGCAGATTAATTTGAAATAAAGCAGGTTTTTCTAAGTGAAATTCAGATGTGAATTGTTCCTAGACATGAACTTTCTGTTTGATCCATAAAAGAAAGTTCAAGTAGCTTCAGGGACTAAGCCCACCTTACTTTCTAGACTCCTTGCCAGTTTTTTAAAATACTGCAACCACATTTTGATTTAAACAAGTATTTCTCTCCCAACTTTGGCTGTGTGAACAACCCAGAAGGAAGGGTAACTGTGTTGTCAATTTCATCTTAAGATTTTCAGATACAGGCAGTGCTGTCAAAAGCACAAAGTATATCAAATTTAAAAAAAATAAATCTGTAGTAATCTTACTTCTACTTGTAACAGTAAGTAAAAGACTCAGATCTCAGTGGGTTTTTTTTTAACATTGATAGTGCCTGAAACTTAAGAAGTTACACGGTGAGTTGTCAAATGTGTATTACAATAAAAATGACCTCTTTTTAAACACTCCTGATTGTAAAATATGTTCTTACTTGCTATGTTTACATTGCAGCTTCACTTTTGATAATGAGATCTGGATTGTTTAAAGTCTTTGTTGCTTCCCACCTTATGAAATATACCCACCATTAATACAGGTCTCAGAATTCAACTCTGGTTTGCTGTTGATTCTTGATCCTTTGAATTTTTCCCAAAAATTATACTACAACTTTTTAAAAGTTAACCTTTTATACAGCAAGGAAAAATTAACTCATCAATATCAAGCAAGTTATATATAAAAAGAGTGTTACTCAAATGTAACATAATCCAATAGTTGTATGAGTCTACTTAAGACCAGTCCTGCATTTTAAGTTATCAATAACTAATTCAACCCAAAAAGAACAAGGCGTACTTGTGGCACTTTAGAGACTAAAAAATTTATTTGGGCATAAGCTTTCATGGGCTAAAACCCACTTCACCCCAAGAACATGATACAGTTCTGCAGTGACCTGAAATCCTACTTTCGATGTCTCCGACTCAAGGAATATTTCCCACACACCTCTGAACAGCCCATTAATCCACAGGAAGCTTCCTACCAACACTACAAAAAGAAAGATTCTGCGTGGACTCCTCCTGAAGATCGAAACAACAGACTGGACTTCTACATAGAGTGCTTCCGCCGACGTGCACGGGCTGAAATTGTGGAAAAGCAGCATCACTTGCCCCATAACCTCAGCCTGCAGGACACAACGACATCCACAGCCTCAGGAACAACTTTGATATCATAATCAAAAAGGCTGACAAAGGGGTATTCTATCTGCTTCTCAAGATCCATAAACCTGGAAATCCTGGACGCCCCATAATCTCAGGCATTGCTACCCTGACAGCAGGACTGTCTGGCTATGTAGACTCTCTCCTCAGGCCCTACACTACCAGCACTCCCAGCTATCTTCGAGACACCACTGACTTCCTGAGGAAACTACAATCCATTGATGATCTTCCAGAAAACACCATCCTGGCCACTATGGATGTAGAAGCCCTCTACACAAGCATTCCACACAAAGATGGACTACAAGCCGTCAGGAACAGTATCCCCGATAATGTCACGGCAAACCTGGTGGCTGAACTTAGTGACTTTGTCCTCACCCACAACTATTTCACATTTAGGGACAATGTATACCTTCAAGTCAGCGGCACTGCTATGGGTACCAGCATGGCCCCACAGTATGCCAATATTTTTATGGCTGACTTAGAACAACGCTTCCTCAGCTCTCGTCCCCTAATGCCCCAACTCTACTTGCACTACATTGACATCATCATCATCCGGACCCATGGAAAAGAAGCCCTTGAGGAATTCCACTATGATTTCAACAATTTACATCCCACCATCAACCTCAGCCTGGACCAGTCCACACAAGAGATCCACTTCCTGGACACTACAGTGCTAATAAGCGATGGTCACAAACACCACTCTATACCAGAAACCTACTGACCGCTATACTTACCTACACGCCTCTAGCTTTCATCCAGACCACATCACACGATCCATTGTCTACAGCCAAGCTCTAAGATACAACCGCATTTGCTCCAATCCCTCAGAGAGAAACAAACACCTACAAGATCTCTATTAAGCATTCTTAAAACTACAATACCCATCTGCTGAAGTGAAGAAACAGATTGACAGAGCCAGAAGAGTACCCAGAAGTCACCTATTCCAGGAAAAGGCCCAACAAAGAAAGTACTGGAACGCCACTAGCCGTCACCTTCAGCCCCCAACTAAAACCTCTCCAGCACATCATCAAGGATCTACAACCTATCCTGAAGGATGATCCCTCACTCTCCCAGATCTTGGGAGACAGGCCAGTCCTCGCTTACAGACAGCCCCCCAACCTGAAGCAAATACTCACCAGCAACCACACACCACACAACAAAAACACTAACCCAGGAACCTATCTTTGCAACAAAGCCCGTTGCCAACTCTGTCCACATATCTATTCAAGGGACGCTGTTAGGATATAGATATTCAGGCCTGCTTGCAAAGGCCTATACTTTAGCTAAGTGATAAGAATACACCTAAATTCTTAGATATAGGTGTATAAAAGAAAGAATCAAAATCACTGTCTGCCGGTGTAAGGGCCTTCTCGTACTGTGACGAGCTGAGGCCCTGTTCTTAGGCTAAGCCTTTGGCTAAGCAGCAGAGGCAGCCGTAAGCTGGGAAGTGAACGGTCACATCCTCCCATTGCAAACTAGTCACATGGAAATAAGGCAATCTGAGGCTGTTAGAAAGGTGATCCGATCTATCACCTCCAGAGAAAGGGAAGAGCCTAGAAGATGTAAAAGGAAACTTAGTTTGATAGCATCCTGTCTAGCAAGAACTCACTTATCAATAGCTGGGATGTGAAATCCTCATTTCTGTATTGTTCTATCACTGTAGTCTCCACTTCCCTATTGTTTGTCTGTATAATCTCTGTCTGGTTCTGTGATTGTTTCTGTCTGCTGTATAATTAATTTTGTTGGGTGTAAACCAATTAAGGTGGTGGGATATAATTGGTTAAATAATTACGTTACAATGTGTTAGGATTGGTTAGTTAAATTTCAGTAAAATGATTGGTTAAGGTATAGCTAAGCAGAACTCAAGTTTTACTATATAGTCTGCAGTCAATCAGGAAGTAAGGGGGTGGGGGAGATGGGAATAGGGATGGGGGTGGGGGAATTGGAATCATGTTTTGCTAAGGGGGGGGGAAATCGGAACAGGGACACAGGCAAGGCTGTCTTGTGTCAGAGCTGGGAAGGGGGACACTGAGGAAGGAAACTGGAATCATGCTTGCTGGAAGTTCACCCCAATAAACATTGAATTGTTTGCACCTTTGGACTTCGGATATTGTTGCTCTCTGTTCGTGCAAGAAGGACCAGGGAAGTGAGCGGGTGAAGGAATAAGCCTTCTAACAGACACCATCATAGGACCTAATCACATCAGCCACACCATCAGAGGCTCGTTCACCTGCACATCTACCAATGTGATATATGCCATCATGTGCCAGCAATGCCCCTCTGCCATGTACATTGGCCAAATTGGACGGTCTCTACGCAAAAGAATAAATGGATACAAATCAGACGTCAAGAATTATAACATTCAAAAACCAGTCAGAGAACACTTCAATCTCCCTGGTCACTCAATTACTGATCTCAAAGTCGCAATACTCCAACAAAAAAAAACCTTCGAAAACAGACTCCAACGAGAAACTGCAGAATTGGAATTAATTTGCAAACTGGACACGATTAAATTAGGCTTGAATAAAGACTGGGAGTGGATGGGTCATTACACAAAGTAAAAACTATATCCCCATGCTAATTTTCCTCCAACTGTTACTCATATCTTCTTGTCAGCTGTTGGAAATGGGCCATCCTGATTATCACTACAAAAAGTTTTTTTTCTCCTGCTGATAATAGCCCACCTTAATTGATTAGTCTCGTTAGAGTTGGTATGGCAACACCCATTTTTTAATGTTCTCTGTGTATATATATCTTCCTACTGTATTTTCCATTGCATGGAAGTGGGTTTTAGCCCACGAAAGCTTATGCCCAAATAAATTTGTTAGTCTCTAAGGTGCCACAAGTACTTCTCGTTCTTTTTGCTGATACAGACTAACACAGCTACCACTCTGAAATCTGCCACCATGCTAGTTCAACCTAGTGTGCAAACTGAAATCCCTTACTGAGATTAGAGAGTGCATGACTGAATGCAAACAAAATAAGTAAAGAGCTAGAATTAAGAAGTATGCAGTTTGGTTTAACTCATAATTATGGATTATGTAAAATATTTAAGGCAAGCATTTTAAAGGATACCTCACTCTTATGAACAAAGAAAAGTTTTCCAATACAAATTACAACTTTTTATAGGTAAGTGATAAATTATGGGCATGTAACCAGTCATTGAAGCAAATTACTATGACGGTTACAATTTTGACTCAGGTAGACTTTTTGACTTCCAGTTGACCAGTTGACTTCCACTTACCCACAATGTCCCATGTGATGATTCACTAAGTAATGTGAAGTGAGGGAGAAAGGAAAGTATATTAACCAACAGGTCCATATTTCACCCTCAAAAAGCATAATATACTAAAGGAGCATCTCAAGATAGGTCGATCAGTCATAATAACCAGATCTTCAGGTAAGAAGTCACCCTTTCTATGTTTAGATCCACAGCTTGAGCTGATAAAGTTCTGTACAACAGTATTATATCCCAAGAATGAGTAGTGGAAGCAGCAACACATTCATCTATATCAAAGCAATACCCCAAGGACTAAAAATTTTCTGAAAATCCAAAATGATCTTTGAGTCACAGGAACAAGCAGCAAGGGAGAAAAACTTTTTTTCCCTCAAATTGAAGGTTAATACCTATACACACTTCAACCTTCCACATCCTGGAAAGTGCAAGACTTTCCAAAACCTGAAACTACATCACTAAGATAATGCATTCCCAAGGAAGAGTCCCCAGAAATGCACCCTTCCTAACCCTTATATAGAGCAACACTGCTAACTTCAATGGAATTTCTGTAAATGCATAACTCCGAAAGCCTCTTCCTCCTCAACTCCATGATGTTTAAAATTTAAATTTTGTAATGACAATAAATTGGATCATTTCCTAGCTTGTCTTTTGATCACGTTAAAATACCAAATATGGCAAGGAGTGTCAAGAACATCATAACTGCAAAAACAGAAAACCTCCAGTTGGTAGAAGACTTGCTTAAAATATAGGGACTAAGAGATGGAACCCTTCCTCCCCAGACACATCCAAAAATAAGAGGACTAAATACAGCAGTGGCAGTGCTTCAGATTTATGTACTTTTCCTCTTTACTATTGATGAGGCCACTGAAATGGAGTTGCCGCTATAGGAATGAGGGGGAATCTGTCTGAGGATGGAATCTTTATAGGACTCTTCTTTTGTTTTGGTTCCTTGGACCACTTTGCTCTTCTGAAGTACTAAAAAGAGTGGCTGATTTAGTTCTCTTCATGGTCCAAGCCAGCCTGTTGCAATTTGTGACAACCCCCAATATGAAAGTAACATTATCACAAGAATGAATTGTGGAAGCAGCAACACATTCAACTATATCACGTGGGGTGGCATTTTGACCAATTATGAACAATTTGCCAGACTGGGCAAAATTGGGTGAGAGACTGAGTCCCATAAAGGGGTGAGGAACGAGGCATTCACTCTGTCTCAATGTTTGTACCCAATGGAAAGCATCCTTTCTCCCTTCTCAGGGGCAGTATCATGGCAAAAATATTTTGACCAGGGAGTGTTGGTAGTTTGTGAGGAGCACTACAATATGAGACACCCATGGGATTGGGGGGAGAAAGGAGCAGGGAGAGGCTCTTTTCTGGACTGAATTTTGTAAAAGCGGCTAGTTTAAGCTGTGTGAAAGCTGGCCTTTGACACATCTTCCCCCTATGCTAAACTACTGAAATTAAGATCAGCACATACACTCAGGCAGAAACCTGCTCAGTACAAAAAAGGAAGTTCCAACCCGAATGCCTAAACTAATGTCAAACCTCCCTCTCCCTGCACAAAATGCCTTTTTTTGTATATAAACTATCAGAGCACACTGCAAAGCCCACCTTTAACACACATCTGTGTTAGGCTAAAGGCATGGAGAGTGTAATACACTTTGTTTTCCTGACAGGTTGTTTTATGCAGGTGCATTTTGCAGCTTTTTTGAAAACCTTGTTTCAGTTTAGTTTTATTATGACGTGTGCTTTGGGGTGCCCAACTTGACACTTTAAAAGAGCCTAATGTTCAAGAAGTGCTGGGCACCCTATGATGTTGGCAGACCATGTGCCAGCTCATACCAAGGCCAAGGGCTTCACTGAACGCTGACAAATGCATAGTTGGGAACCGGTCTGACTCACCTGTGCGTTAGTATAGTTAAAATAGATATTAGTGTTGTAATAGACTTTGTGGATTAGACTGTGGATTGTGTTTAGACTTTATGGATGCTTGTAGGATGCTGCATATATTAAGCCTACTTATATCATCTGTATAGTTATATCGAGTGTTTACATTGTAGGCCTCTGCAATTGTGTAACTCAAACAGGAAAAGAAGCATTCATTAAAGTAAAATGCTCAGAACTGCATACAAGATGGCCCAATGAAGGCAAATGAAGCACTGGGTAGCATCAAAGGACAGAGGCCTTGTTGATTGCATTCCTTACTCCCTCCAGGAAGGGAAGACCTATGCATGAACTCATCCCATCGGCTTGGATTCTGGAGGGAGGGGGGTAAAAATCCCTGACAAGGAGAAACTGGGTTCTTTATGCTGTCTGGACTCTGAGGGACAAAGATTCCAAAACATAAGCAATAGATATCCAGATTGCTTGGCACAGGTCAGCTCTAAAGCATATATACACACATCTGCTTATTATAAAAGCTTATATTACCTTTCAAATCTAAGACTAACTCATTTGTGTGTATGTATGTTTGTAAATAACTTATTTCTTTTTCCTAATTAATACACCAACAGTTAGTTTATTGCAGGATTGGCTAGAAGCGTTGTGTTTGGTCTGAGATCGGAGTCCAAATGACCTGTGGTAAATGATTGATCCTTTGGGACTGAGAACCTGAATATTATTGTGATTTTGGGTGTAAGGGAACCTCATTAAGTCCAACTTGCCAGGGTGGCAAGATAGACTGAACGCCCCAGGGAACGGTCTTGTGACTGCATGGCAAGGCTGTTACAGAGCTTTGGGAGTTTACACTTAAAGGGTTGGTGAAATCTAATTATAGAACATACAACCTGTTTGGGATTTCTGCCCTGCCTTTTGATAGTCTGCCCTGAGGTTGACACTCATCGTCGTGAGCCACTCCAGACAGTGTGATACACCCATCCTCTGATAGTCAGGCCCTTTAAGAAGTCTCAAATCAGGTACCGAAAATTCACTAGTAATTTCTGAAAATCTTGGTATATAGTTTTAATTGATGGCAGAGCACCTAGAGCCTAATTTAGGCTTCTGTAATGTTTATTAAATGAAAAATAATTTCTGGGAATTGTGATGGCATCCGGCACTGTTAAAGACACTCAACAGGACAACAGCTTGATACAAATACTAAGTCATTTGGACATGAGTCAAGTTTTAAAACCATTATGACACAAAGGAAAAGAGACTGGAAGAGTCACTAGTAATCCATTTTCCTAAGGCAGATTCACCTTCCAAGCCTTGGGGGGAAAAAACACAACTGAGAAAAGTGGGATCAGATCAGTTAAGCGATTCTTTAATCTAATTTACTTAATAGTCACTTTGATAATTCTACCTCAATACTATGAAAGGAGTTCTGAATTTCATAGGGTGGGCCATATTTTCAATACAGAGGTGGTCTTGGACACCTTCCCTCTCCCATACTCTAGCTTCCCTCTCGCAAGTACAGCCACTTGCTTCCTTGAAGAGGTGCTACTAAGCAAGTCTATTTTTGTGTGTCATACTCCAATTTAGCAGCTGGAAAGAGCATCAGTATTTTGTAAACAGCCAATCTCTGACGACTGACAGCAAGAGTAAGGGCACTGCAGACAAACAATAGTCCACAGATCAGTTTGTCAACTCTGAGCCAAGAGTGTCCATCAAGTGTCAAGAGTGTCCATCTGACTGCAAGAAAAATGCCCCATAGCAATAATGCTCATGGCATCTTGATTTATCAGCCCCATTGATGCATTAGCCATAACTGCAAAGTGGGGCACAGGAAGATCTGCTTCAAGTTCCCTGTTGCATATCCCATACTATTTTTTTTTTAGTCTCATGACAGGCAGATAGGATTCCTGGGTCCATGGAAATAAGAGACTCAAAGCAGTTATCCCAGTTTACACCTGATTCTGATGTGTTATGTTTATATTATCCCTGGGTGTCTTTAGTGGACTTTTTTTTTCAAAAGCTCCTTTTTTCCTTTTTGTTTACTTATACCAGCAGTTCCCAAACTTTAACCTGTGAACCCCTTTCACTAAAATGTCAAGTCTCGCAAACCCCCTCCTAAAAATTAATATTTCCAGGGATTTTCTCCTTTACCTGAGTATAAATTATAAAAGCAGTGGTCTTGGAAATATAAAATTTGTTTTTATGACATGCTTATTACATACTATTTATTATTAATTATTATTTATCATTACAGTATTTTTATTACATTATGAAAACAGCAACACTCTTCCAATATCTCACTTTTGTTGCTTGTATCACTTTGAATAAGCCTGTTATAAGATAAGACTCCTATGTTTCATCAAGGAGTATCAGATGTGAAACAGCATGAAGGTATGTAAGAAGCCAACTCAAAGAGTTCCTCCTACACAAGCATTCAGGTCTTGAGCAGTCCAGGCAAACAACGCACATTGCAACAAAGCTTAAGCGTGTTCTTCATAATAATTTTAAAAATACTAGCTGCCTATTTAATTTTAAAACCAGCAAAAAATATCCACCTCCCTTTCCATTTCTTATAAGGAGTCTTGACGTTTAAATCTCCTCAGTGTGATTGATATGCTTGCTTTGATCTGCTTAGCTCTTGGAAGTCCAGGGGCTCCGGGCTGCTGGCCCCATGCTGCCCAGGGTCCCTAGGGACAGCTCCGTCCGCCATTAGGGAATTGCCCCCCGAGAACCCCAGTTTGGGAACCACTGACTTATACTAATGGGTGTGGCCCTACATCGGTCTGCAAAGTCAGGCTCAAAGCAATGAAAAACAGAAGAGCTAATAGTAACAACATTTAACAAAGCATTTACTTTTTTCCAAAGGTTATGGTTATCCCCTGTATGGTATGTCATGCCTTAAAATATTTAGACAATACTTCTGTCTGTTGTATATGGGGAATAAAAATAGGACTAAAAAAATCTGTTTGACATACAAGATCTGACATATGAAAATAATTTGGGACAATTTTCTTGGCAACAAATTCAAATTATGGACCAATCCTGCAAATATTTACTGTGAGTTGTAATGCTTAGTGCCAGTCCCATTGACTTCAACCTTTGAACATTTCTTATTTTAATGGGACTACTCAAACATTATATCCCACAGTAAATGTAATTATTGGCAAGAATAGGTAATTATTTGAATCTCCAAATTCAGAACAGTTTATTCCTGACACATATACACCTTTACTAATGAGACAACACAAACTTCATTTCTATGAGCTCAATACTTGAATTATCATAGCTATTGTACATACAGATTAGAATTTCATACTCTGCATTTTTCAATTTAAGCTATTTAGAGATTCCAAATATATATGGATAGTACAGGAAAATAAATCCCCCATGTGTGTCATACCGGTGAGCACTTGTGCTCTTTACTCTAGACAGGAAACAAGTTAATGTTTAAGAAATCTTATCTCCATCTACATTAAACCTAAACGTTATGCAAGGGTTAAAATCCCCATGTCATTGTTCAAGAATCCTTAAATAACCCGCTTCAAAAATATTTCCATTTTAAAAGTTAAAAGTTTGATGTTTATACACGGACCTTGCTTTGTTTTTGTTGAATCAATTTCAGCTGGAAATGTTGAAATAATGGGTTAGCTACTATGACAACTCTGTATGATTGCTTTCTCAGTTGTTATACAGCAAATCCACATGGCTCATTTCATATCACGTCTGCGCACAGGAAGATTCAAGCTTACCCCATTTTAATTTAAATTAAGAGCTTCTGATCCAAAGTCTTTCCCTGAAATTCTTCCTTTGCAAGTCTTCAGGCTGTCTCCCCTCTCACTGAGAAATGAAACTGAACTGCATTTCTTGAAATGCCTCCAGATTTTGTTCAGTGACATCAGCTGAAAGACACACCTCGCTCAATGCTTAGAAAAGCCTTCTTAAAGGCACAGTGCCTTTCTCTTAATTCAGGGGTAACTCTGTTTATGCACACACATCGAAGACAATATGATTCTTCCAATTTGTCCACTGTTTTCCAATAATTACATCTCAGTCTGTTAACCCAAGTAGTATGGATAATATTAAAACAATTGCAAATTCAGACAGACATTCACATTTAACCTGCTAACCTACATATTAAAAGCACCTGATGTCAAAAAGCAAAACATTTAAAGCATACCAAAAGGTAAAGTGTAAAAGTAATTCATGTTAAAAATTAAGTACTCTGCATGCAACTCACCATGGAAAGGGCTTGAGAGAAGTACTTACTGCTCAATTAGCACCATCAAGGCTGACTACAGTAACCATACCTGGACAGGGGTTAATAGTACTGTGGGGGTTAGGCACACTTTTGTCTGTATGGAGTCTCAGAGAGGAGCTGGCTTCTGTGGACATAAGCTCTGTGCACAAAAGCCATCAGTTGCCATCAAAGAGTATCAGACATAGGTACAGCTGAACCTGGTCTAACCGAAAGCATAAGAACGGCACTACTGGGTCAGACCAAAAGGTCCATCTAGCCCAGTATCCTGTCTTCTGACAGTGGTGAGTGCCAGGTGCCCCAGAAGGAATGAACAGAACAGTTAATCATCAAGTGATTCATCCCGTCGCTCATGCCCAGCTTCTGGCAAACAGAGGCTAGGGACACCATGCCAGCCCATCCTGGCTAATAGCCACTGATGGACCTATCCTCCATGAATTTATCTAGTTCTTTTTTGAACCCTGTTATGGTCTTGGCCTTCACAGCATCCTCTGGCAAGGAGTTCCACAGGTTGACTGTGTGTTGTGTGAAGAAATACTTCCTTTTATTTGTTTTAAACCTGCTGCCTATTAATTTCATTTGGTGACCCCTAGTTCTTGTGTTATGAGAAGTTGTAAACAACACTTCCTTATCTAGTTTCTCTACACTAGTCATGATTTTATAGACCTCAATCATATCTCCCCTTAGCTTTCTCTTTTCTAAGCTCAAAAGTCCCAGTCTTATCAATCTCTCCTCATATGGAAGCCATTCCATACCCTTAATCATTTTTGTTGCCCTTTTCTGAACCTTTTCCAATTCCAGTATATCTTTTTTGAGATGGGGCAACCACAGTATTCAAGATGTGGGCGTACCATGGATTTATATAGAGGCAACATGATATTTTCGGTCCTATTATTTTTGGTCCTATTATCTATCCCTTTCTTAATTATTCCCAGCAGTCTGTTCGTTTTCTTGACTGCCGCTGCACACTGAGTGGATGTTTTCAGAGAACTATCCACAATGACTCCAAGATCTTTCTCTTGAATGGTAACAGCTAATTTAGACCCCATCATTTTATACGTATTGTTGGAATTATCATAACTCATATTGACAGAGAGAATAAAGCCCTACAAGCAAAAGGCATCATTGTTTCTCAGGCTTGTAAAATGATCAACGGATTATGAAATATTATACAAGAGATGCGTGAAAGCGATAACGATATGGTCAATATTTTTACAGATTATAAAAAAACGGCTGAAAATATAGAAACCAGCAGAATTTATTGAATCCAGAAAGCGAAAAGTAAAAAGGCAGCACCTTTATGAGTGTGCAGATGTATCTTCTAATTTATCAGCTGAACAATCTTTCAAAGTACAATTAAAAACCGTATTTGACACCATAATAGTGGAGTTAAATTGGAGATATGAAACTTTAAATGAGATATCTTCTGATTTCGATTTTCTTTCGGGTGATTTGCTTGTTAAAATGGACACTACTAATCTTCAAAGAGCAGCAGTGGATTTAAGTCTCAAATATGACAGCGATTTGAATGCCTCAGAAATTTCGTCAGAGATTCAGAGTTTTAAACATCAGGCGTTAGCGTTGTTTCCAAACGTTTCATGTGCAACTAGTTTGGACCTTCTCCAGTTAATTCATGAATATAATTTGGCTGAATCTTATCCAAATTTAGAAATTGCATTAAGAATATTTCTCTGCTTGCCAGTAACTGTGGCTTCTTGCGAAAAAAGCTTCAGTAAGCTCAAATTAATTAAAAACTACCTTCGAGCAACCACAGGTCAGGAGAGATTAACAAATATGTCCATCTTGTCAATAGAACATGAAGTAGTGAATAATATTAATTTTGATGCAATTATCGATGAATTTGCCTCATTAAAAGCGCAAAAAGTACAATTTTGAAAAATAATAGTTAATCGTATCTGATATGGTTCTACAGCTAAATTTTATTTGTGATTATTTAAATACACCTCTACCTCGATATAATGCTGTCCTCGGGAGCCAAAAAATCTTAATCGTGTTATAGGTGAAACCACGTTATATTGAACTTGCTTTGATCCACCGGAGTGTGCAGCCCCGCCCCCCCCGGAGCACTGCTTTACTGCATTATATCTGAATTCGTGTTATATCGGGTCGCGTTATATCGAGGTAGCAGTGTAGCATGTTACATGCACTATGATGCACACCTGATATGTATTAGTTGATTTTGTAAGCGGAACTTATGATTAAAATAAATAAATATCATTATTATTCTTGTTATTTACGTATTTTTCTTTTTTTTTTAACAAAGTAACTACTATGAAATTATATGGAGAGGGGAGGGCGCAATTTTATATTCTTGCCTCGGGCACAAAAATAGCTAGTTATGGCTCTGGGATTTTGCTTTCCATTGTGCATTACTTCGCATTTATCAACATTAAATTTCATCTGCCATTTTGTTGCCCAGTCACCCAGTTTTGAGAGATCCTTTTGTAGCTCTTCACAGTCTGCCTGGGTCTTAACTATCTTTAGTAATCTTGTATCATCTGCAAATTTGCCACTGCACTGTTTACCACTTTTTCCAGATCATTTATGAATATGTTGAATAGGACTGGTCCCAGAACAGACCCCTGGGGGACACCTCTATTTACCTCTCTCCATTCTGAAAACTGACCATTTATACCCTTTGTTTCCTATCTTTTAACCAGTTACCAATCCATGAGAGCACCTTCCCTCTTATCCCGTGGCAGCTTACTTTGCATAAGAGCCTTTGGTGAGGGACCTTGTTAAAGGCTTTCTGAAAATCTAAGTACACTGTATCCACTGGATCCCCTTGGTCCACATGCTTGTTGACCCCCTCAAAGAATTCTAGTAGATTGGTGAGGCATGATTTCCCTTTACTAAAACCATGTTGATTCTTTCTCTCAACAAATTATGTTCATCTATATTTCTGACAATACTGTTCTTTATTATAGTTTGCCCGATACTGAAGTCAGGCTTATAGGCCTGTAATTGCCGGGATCACCTCAAGAGCCCTTTTTTAAAAATTGGTGTCACATTAGCTATCCTCCAGTCATCTGGTACAGAAGCTGATTGAAATGATAGGTTACAGACTACAGTTAGTAGTTCTGCAATTTCACATGAGTTCCTTCAGAACTTTTGGATGAATACATCTGCTCCTGGTGACTTATTGCTGTTTAATTTATCAATTTGTTCCAAAACATCCTCTAATGATACCTCAATGTAGGACAGTTCCTCAGATCTGTCATCTAAAAAGAATGGCTCAGGTTTGGGAATCTCTCTCACATCCTCAGCTGTGAAGACCAATGCAAAGAATGCATTTAGTTTCTCCGCAATGGCCTTATCGTCCTTGAGTGCTCCTTTAGCACCTCGATCATCCAGTGGCCCCACTGGTTGTTTAGCAGGCTTCCTGCTTCTGACGTACTTAAAAAATTGTTATTACTTTTTGAGTCTTTGGCTAACTGTTCCTCAAATTCTTTTTTGGCCTTCCTAATTGTATTTTTACACTTCATTTGCCAGTATTTATGCGCCTTTCTATTTTCTTCACTAGGACTTAATTTCCACTGTTTAAATGGATGCCTTTTTGCCTCTCACTGCTTCTTTTACTTTGTTGTTTAACTATTGTGGCTCTTTTTTGCTTCTCTTACTATGTATTTTAATTTAGGGTATACATAGCCAGAAACATTGTGTGCATCACCACTTCTGTGACTGTGGAACTAACAAGTAAGGGCACTGTTGGGATACACCTTTCACACAGCAGGATCAGAGTCTTCTACATAGTCATGTATGGGTGTGAAAGGTGTCATCCTCCAAAACTCTTCAGCTATGGGAGTTTTTGCCAATTTTATACTGGAGGCTTGAGACTCAAGAATGACAGTCATGGAGATATTATCCTTTAAGAACTGAACTTGTAACAGAAAACACGTCACTGGCAATTTATACCAAAGTAGAATAATAATTGTGACGAGAGAGATTACTGGTACAGGCATTAAACTTTGGGATTCCTGAATCCATTACCCCAAATACCAAAGCTAAAGATTCAATTCTTCAGAAGGAACTGGAAATCTTCATAAAACATGCTTCAATTTTTAGAATTTACCTAGTAGAATTTTGAGGAAAGAGAGGAGATGATTGCACAAAATGGTGAACTGGAGTAACCTGCGTGATAGCACTAGAACATGAATAAATTTTTTCCTTATGCCAATACAGTAGTGACATTTATAGCTAACGATGACATAAGACACACATTCTGAACACTTATTCTTAGTTACCTTCAGGACTGAATTTTTTAATGCTTCATCTCAACTCAAATGAATTTCATATGCATTTTCTTTGACATTTTTCCACTTATCAAAAACAGAGTTAGTAAAGAGTAATTTTTATTTAACAAATTCCTGATTTTTTTATTTTTTATATATTTTTTTTTGGCTCAAAGCCCTAGAGATACAGAGTGGCTTTGTCTTAGAATTAAGCATGTACATAGTCCTAAATGAAAACTAATGTCTGTCATGCTTGAAAAAATGGTTGCTATGAAATAATAAAAGTTTAAAATGTCTTGCGCATGTACAGTTTACTTTTTCCTTTAATCTATCCTGCTGAGTTTTGCTACAGTGAAACATGGGGAAAGCACAAGATTTTGCATTTTTATGCTAGGGGCTCTGGTGAACACTAAACCTCCCTCCCATATGGTTTCTGCAGTACTAGTACCCTTGCCATATTCAATCACAGATCCTGTTATGTTGTCAAAAATACACAACTTTGAGATTTGCAGACAATTCGAGACAAAATTTACTGGCAAAGTGCTCTGTGTGCTGTACCTTATACCAACAAATGTTGGGGGGGGGGGGAAAGCCATCTGGTAGGGCACTTCTTTTACAACACATATTGGTGGATCCTAAAAGAAAGGACTTAATCTTGCTAAATAACATATTTTTCTCTGAATTACATGTCCACCAATCTGGATTTAAGAATTTTTTTTAAGAGAGCTAATACGCTATTACAGGTTATTAGTATTAAGTATTTGAAGTTCAGCATCTGTTTGTTCTAATATATTTTTGTATTACCATCTAAGAAATTTCAGGAAGAGCTTGTGAGGGGGTGGCCATTTAACAATTCAGCCTTGTAACTGACATTTGTTTCACTAGTAGAGAACATGTCCATTTCTGTGCCTGATTGGTGGACATAAGATTAAAATTAGATTCCATTTGCTTTAAGAAATTTCCTTAAATACTTGTTCATTCAAATTTTGATCTGATAGCCATATGTGACTGTTAGCAATTGCCAAAAGTTACATCCAAAATGAATAGTTCATATCTCTCCTAATTTATAGAGGAATCGTGTAAATTAAATCCACAGAAAGAATTTTATTAGGAAAAAAAGTTGTTTCTTCCAATTTTCAAAAACTTTGGAATCCATTCCAATACCTTTAACCAACTCTCACTGACATGGAAAAGGTTTAACTTGTAATGGATTGCCTCCTAGTCTACAAGACAGCCACAAATCAAGCTCACAGAAGCCCAGATGGAATTGCAAACAACTAGGGTTCATCCCTTCACCTAGCATCTTGGAGTAATTGAGGTGAGGAAAGGCAAAATGCTGAACTTTGAGCCAGTGGGAGTGTTGCCATTTATTTTAATGGGAGAGAGATCTTATCCTTAAAGCTTCCATGGAGAGAAAACAGACGTGCAAAGTCCCTGGCCTTCCTTTCCCCACTTAACATTGCAGTGTTTCTTGTGAACTTTTTGTTGTTCCTTTAAACACAGATTAACAGCATTCATACTGCTCATGCACTGCACACTTCCTCCTGCTTTAAGGCTATTCTGAAACAGTTGCTAGCTGTACTAGACAGTCGGGTGTAGATGTTGGAGTATGGCATTTGGCATTTTCATTCCCTCCACCATCACCACCACACCCCCACTTTGTGCAAGTACTGCTCAGAGTTAAGTATATAAAACAGGGATCGGCAACCTTTGGCACGCAGCCCACCAGGGTAAGCACCCTGGTGGGCCGAGCCGGTTTGTTTACCTGCTGCATCCACAGGTTCGGCCGATCGCGACTCCCACTGGCCACGGTTTGCTGTCCCAGGCCAATGGGGGCTGCAGGAAACGGCGTGGGCCGAGGGATGTGCTGGCCACTGCTTTCCACTGCCCCCACTGGCCTGGAACGATGAACCACAGCCAGTGGGAGCTGCGATCGGCCGAACCTGTGGATGCAGCAGGTAAACAAACCGGCCCGGCGCACCAGGGTGCTTACCCTGGCGAGCCGCGTGCCAAAGGTTGCCGATCCCTGATATAAAATGTTATCAGCCCTAGTTAATTTCTTCATTTCAGTTAGCTCATGGGTCAAACTTAGAAAACAGACAGTAAAGCTGAACTGTGAATATAAGAACACAAAATCAAATAGAACAGAAGTCTATATAGCACACCTTCTTGTTAGATACAGCGCACTCAAAGCCACGGGATGAGTATCACTCAGTTTTAACCCCAACACAAATCACAAACAGAAGAAAAAAAAATAACCCTTGAATATCCTGTTAACATCTTCCATTTTATATCTTTTGAAGCAAAAGCCCTGTTCACTCCTTAGATGTAAGAAATATATAAAGTGCTTCCCTGAAATTATGGATATGCTATCTCATTTGGTCATTAATCTTGCTGATCAGTTTACTGTTGCTTTTTCAATACAGCAGCTGCTCAGAAAAAACCACAATGCTTTAGCTCCTGCTTTGTGCACACTTCCTCCAAGTTATTTACTTTCTTTTGCTGAAAATAGGAGGCTTGCACAGAGTAACTAACACTAGCTTTATGAATCATAGCACATAGTGACAGAAAAAAATATATACAGTAGAGCTGGAACCCTTAAAAGATATGTTTTCCAAAGTGTTCAGACATCTAATAAAGCAAAGCATCATTATGGAGATGCAATAGCCTCTCTGTAGGTAAGATGGCACCCAACTTCCATCATAAAGCCATATTTTAAAATCAGTGTTATATATTTTTTCCTAATAATGTTCAGGCAGGAAGTTGTTCTGAACGCATTAGAATTATAAATTACAAAATATTAGTGAAGTAAGTTAATATATTAACTTTATTCCCCACTAAACAGTATCTTTTAAGAAAATATTGATAGCAAAATCAAGGTAATAAGATATATGAACAAAGCATGGCCCTCTTTCTCTATCTCCACCTCCCCAGGGCCGGCTCCAGGCACCAGCTTAACAAGCAGGTGCTTGGGGCGGACACGGGAGATGGGCGGCACCTGCGGCAATTCAGGGGCGGCAGGTCCCTCGCTCCCTCTAGGAGCGAAGGACCTGCCGCTGAACTGCCGCTGCCAAACGCGGCTTTTTTTTCCCCCCCAATTGCCGCCACCAATCGCAGCTTTTTTTTTTTTTTTGGCTTGGGGCGGCAGAAATGCTGGAGCCAACCCTGCACCTCCCTTTCCAAAAAGCCTACAGGTCAGAATTTAAGAAACCATGGGATGAATTAAGGATTTATTTGTACCTTGAAAGCATAAATGTTTAAATTAATAACATGGGTAATGGAAGATTTAGTGCTCTAAGTTTAATTCTGGGGGGCTTTTTATAGAGAGCTTAAATTCTATAAACTACATGAGGGTTAAAATTAATTGCCATTTAGCAACCTTGACTTTTTAAAAAAATGTTAAGTTCTTTTTCAATTCTAATAGAGCTGAGTATCAATTATTTGTGTATACTTATTATATCACTCAAAATATACTCCACAACTCTACAGGAGTCTTATAGTCAGATGAGTGGGTTTTAAGGAGCACTGAATACTTGGTGCAATAGAGGAAAACTAGTACAATAGGGCAGCAGAGTTATTTAGTATAGAAGAGCTAACGGTTAAACAGGACCCCCCACTGCTACAAAAGCATGCCCCTCTCTTTCTCTCCTCTGCTCTATGAGTTTGTAAGTTCAACCGCCAATACCTAGTTACTTTGTTCTGTGGCTGGGGATTTTCCATTCGCCAAACCCGAGCCCAAACGGAGAAGCTGATGACAACTGGTTTCCCCCTAGACTTCAGCTATCCCATTGCTCTGTCTGGGCTAAGGTTGACCCTTTCAAAAGACAGACTTGTAGACTGCCCTTCCTTGTGTCACCACCCCTGGGACTTGCAATCCAACACAGAGCTAAAAAGACAGGGACCACAACTAGCCCCACATTCAGAATGGAATTTGCAGCCCAAACTGAGTCCCCAGTATCAAACAGAATTTGTAAGTTAAATACAGACAGATTCCCTAAACCAACACACCATGTCATCACCTTTTTAGCTTGCCTTTCACTACCACATCAAATGTAATCTTCATCCTCATCTTCAAGACCTTTAACTCCACCCTCCCTACATATCCAGCTGTTTATTATGGTTGTCCCCACCCACCACATATGTCAGCTTTCTTGTACATTTGCCTACTCTTCCCAGAATCATTTCTGTGCTATTTTTCGCACTTTCATATACACCTCTACCCCGATATAACGCGACCCGATATAACACGAATTCGGATATAACGCGGTAAAGCAGAGCTCCGGGGGGGGCGGGGCTGCGCGCTCTGGTGGATCAAAGCAAGTTCGATATAACGCGGTTTCACCTATAACGTGGTAAGATTTTTTGGCTCCCGAGGACAGCGTTATATCAGGGTAGAGGTGTACATGGAATGCCCTCCCAATTCTGGGCTTTCTAGTTTCTTGCTGGCTTCATCACTGACCCTAACTCATTCAAATCCCTTCTTTTTTCCATGATGCTCATAAGCAAAAAGAGTCAATTTTAAGTAATATTAGATAAACTTAGTGGAGCCATGAAGGTGTGCACATACTTAAACTAGAAAACCACATGATATAGTTGTATAAGGCAGACATCACAGTCCTCATCACTAAATTAGTGTAACCTTTGTTCTTCCTTTATCTCCTTTAGTCATCATATCCAAACTTAAGTTTTAGTTGCTTCAGTGCAAGAACGTAGTCTTTTATTTGTACCACACAATACCTAACATTCTTATGGGCACTGTAATAAATAAACCTAAAGCAAAAAAACAACTATTTATTAAGGCAGGTGTACTTAAAGCTTTTACCAGTTAGAGAACACTGATAAAACCGGTAATACTTCTCAATTCCATATACAGAGAATGTCAGAAATAATTAGACTCTTAAAACAAAAGAAGCATTTGAAATTTAGCCACTATATGCTAAAAAAGTCTGCCAATGTTTAAAGAAATATAGTACATGAATAACAATGGTTTAGAAAAACTCCCATTCACTAAACAAGATGGAAAATTACATACTGTTCAGATTATGGCCTAAACTAACATTACACAATTTTTATCTCCAAGTTCCTATTTCTTCATATAAACTAAAATATACAGCAATCTTGAGAATGTTGTGGTGTGACTTGTTAGTATTTTCATTTTGCATGTGTTGTATACACCACATTAATAAAGTATCTTTGATAAAAACAGGTTTAAGTCTTAAGTTATTTACCTGGGTCTAGGTTCCCAGTCATCATCGAAGTGTGAACGCAACTTCAACGTTTCTTCCTTGATGGGTTGATATGTCCTGTAATAAGACAAATACATGTCTCAAAAGTGGAATTTAAGTTCTTTTTACCAAGTACTCCATGCCTTCTCAATGACATTTTGTTCACAGGGGAAAGGCCAATCCAACCAAAACTACACTTGTTTCCACTCTTCAGAAGTCAGTGTATTATCTCTGGAATTCCTAGTACACATGAAAAACCGTATGCCTACTCCCATGAGTACTATAGCTCAGGAGAATATCTTGAGCTCACTAACAGGAAAAAAAATATAAAGCCAGATGAAATCCAGTTAACAACTGCCATTCTCATTTTCAAGTTCAGTTTGATCTGGCTTGGTTAACAGAGATAGACGTTACTTTAATGTAATGCCAGATGGATACGAAGTATTGCATTCTTGTTCTCAAAGGCAGCATCCTTTTCATGGTGAAAAGCCACAGCGATGTGCATATTAATCTGAATAGTCCCAAGCAGTTGTTCCCCAAACTTTTGAAAGCTGAATCAGGGAAATGAAACCAATAGCACCCATCTTCATCCTTGCCACGACATTAAAAGTCTACTTATTTTAATTCTTAATCTTTTGCAGTCTTCCACATGCAGTAAACCCTGGCACGGAGTAGCAAAATGATTAGGGTGGTCAATTAATCGCAGTTAACTCACACGATTAACTCAAAAAAATTAATCACGATTCATCTCAGTTTTAATTGCACTGTTAAACAATAGAATACCAACTGAAATTTATTAAATATTTTGGATGTTTTTCTACATTTTCAAATATATTTATTTCAATTACAACACAGAATACAAAGTGTACAGTGCTCACTTTGCATTATTTTTATTACAAATATTTGCACTATAAAAATGATAAACAAAATAAATAGTATTTTTCAATTCACTTCATACTAGTACCGTAGTGCAATCTCTTAATCGTGAAAACGCAACTTACAAATGTAGATTTTCTTTTGTTACATGACTGCACTCAAAAACAAAACAATGTAAAAATTTAGAGTCTACAAGTCCACTCAGTCCTACTTCTTGTTCAGCCACTAGGTAAGACAAACAAGTTTGTTTGCATTTATGCGAGATAATGCTGCCCACTTCTTATTTACATCACCTGAAAGTGAGAACAGACATTTGCATGGCACATTTGTAGCCAGCATTGCAAGGTATTTACATGCCAGATATGCTAAACATTCATATGCCCCTTCATGCTTTATCCAAAGGACATGCTTCCATGCTGATGACGGTCGTTAAAAAAAGTGTTAATTAAATTTGTGACTGAGAATTGTATGTCTTCTGCTCTCTGTTTTACGCACATTCTGCCATAAATTTCATGTTATAGCAGTCTCAGATGATGACCCAGCACATGTTCGTTTTAAGAACACTTTCACAGCAAATTTGACAAAATGCAAAGAAGGTACCAAATGTGAGATTTCTAAAAAGATAGCTACAGCACTCGACCCAAGATTTAAGAATCTGAAGTGTGTGGTGCATGTGTTCAGAAGTTTTAAAAGAACAACATTCCGATGTGGAAATTACAGAACCCGAATCACCAAAAAATAAAATCAACCTTCTGCTAGTGACATCTGACTCAGATGATGAAAATAAACATGCCTTGGTCTGCACTGCTTTGGATAGTTATGGAGCAGAACCCATCATCAGCATGGACGCATGTCCTCTGGAATCGTGGTTGAAGTATGAAAAGACATATGAATTTTTAGCACATCTGGCACATAAATATCTTGCAACACCTGTTCTCACTTTCAGGTGACATTGTAAACAAGAAGTGGGCAGCATTATCTCCTGCAAATGTAAACAAACTTGTTTGTCTGAGTGATTGGCTGAACAAGAAGTAGGACTGAGTGGACTTGTAGGTTCTAAAGTTTTACATTGTTTTGTTTTTGAATGCAGTTATTTTTTGTACATAATTCTACATTTGTAAGTTCAACTTTCATGATAAAGAGATTGCACTACCGTACTTGTATTAGGTGAATTGAAAAATACTATTTTATTTTTACATTGCAAATGTTTATAATACAAATAATTATAAAGAGAGCACTGTACACTTTGTATTCTGTGTTGTAATTGAAATCAATATATTTGAAAATGTGGAAAACATCCAAAAATATTTATATAAATGGTATTCATTATTCTTTAACAGTGCAATTAATCGCACAATTAATTTTTTAATTGTACAATTAATCAAGCTTAATTTTTTTAATGGCTGGAAAGTCCTAAAAATGATCTTGGCAAAGCGATGGCTTATTTCTCTTTTTTTGTTTTATGCCATCATTACAACAAACATTATACACTAGGTCACAATTTAAATTTAAGCATCCAGTTTCTCCATGTTTGAAAAGTATTATGCAACTAGTTTATACTGCAAAAAGACTAATTCTCCACTGCTTTCATCTGAGGATCTCAATAAGTCTTGCAAACAAACATTCAACAAATTCTACAATCCTGTCAAGTAGGCAAGAGTTTATGCCTCAGTTTACCCATCTACCAAATGCTGTTAAGGAAATAAGGCTTACTGAAGTCCATGATTCAGTGACATGGCTAGGAATAAAACCTGAAGGACCTACCATGGCCGTAACCAGTACGGGGCGAGTGGGGCAGCCGCCCAGGGCGCAAAGCCGCAAGGGTGGAAAAATGGGGTAGAAAAACAGTAGGGGGTGCAAACATGCTTGCTTGTCCTGGACGCTAAAATGCTTAGTTACAGCTCTGGGACCTAGTTCAAATTCTCTGTTCTAACCACAAAACCATATACCCTTATCTATCATCTTTTGGTATGCTGAAAAAAATGTTGTACTAGCTCACACACTGGAGTTTGTCACATACCTGTCGTCCAGCACATTACACATAAATTGTTCATCTTCTCCAAATTTATATGACCTATCCAAGCAGCAATATCGGCTGATGCAGTTTCCACAGCAGAACTGTGGGCAGGATTTTTCAGAATACATGCGTCCATCAGAATCTGTGTATGCCCTACAATATTCACCTGAAGCTGAAAATAAGGAAATAACCAACAGTCAGACATTAAAAAAATCAAACACGTTTAGATGTATCTACATTAACTGTCATCTCATCTAGTGTCGTATCATAGAATCACAAAAGATTAGGTTTGGAAGAGACCTAAGGAGGTCATCTAGTCCAACCCCCTACTCAAAGCAGGACCAACACCAACTAAATCATCCCAGCCAGGGCTTTGTCAAGCCGGGCCTTAAAAACCTCTAAGGATGGAGATTCCACCACCTCCCTAGGTAACCCATTTCAGTGCTTCACCACCCTCCTAGTGAAATAGTGTTTCCTAATATCCAACCTAAACCTCCCCCACTGCAACTTGAGACCATTGCTCCTTGTTCTGTCATCTGCCACCACCTGTCCTCTTTGGAACGCCCCTTGAGGTACTTGAAGGCTGCTATCAAATGCCCCCTCACTCTTCTCTAGACTAAACAAGGCCAGTTTCCTCAGCCTCCCCTCATAAGTCACGTGCCCCAGCCCTCTGATCATTTTCGTTGCCCT
The DNA here is from genome assembly GCF_011386835.1 of Chrysemys picta bellii. Taxonomy (NCBI): domain Eukaryota; kingdom Metazoa; phylum Chordata; order Testudines; family Emydidae; genus Chrysemys; species Chrysemys picta. The sequence continues at coordinate 42,869,150 of NC_088797.1, forward strand.
CCGTTGGACTCTCTCCAATTTGTCCACATCCTTTCTGTAGTGGGGGGCCCAAAACTGGATGCAATACTCCAGATGTGGCCTCACTAGCGCCGAACAGAGGGGAATAATCGTTTCCCTCGATCTGCTGGCAATACTCCTACTAATGCAGCCATTAGCATTATTGGCAACAAGGGCACACTGCTGACTCATATCCAGCTTCTCCTCTAACATAATCCCCTGGTCATTTCCTGCAGAAGTGCTGCTTAGCCAGTCGGTCCCCAGCCTGTAGCGGTGCATGGGATTCTTCTGTCCTAAATGCAGAACTCTGCACTTGTCCTTGTTGAACCTCATCAGATTTCTTTTGGCCCAAGCCTCCAATTTGTCTAGGTCACTCTGGACCCCAACCCTACCCAGCGTATTTACCTCTCCCCCCAGCTTAGTGTCATCTACAACATCATATCAGAATGTAATAAATACTATTTCAGTTGTTTCTTCTAAATTAATGATTTCCATCAGAGCTAAGGTGAGTTCTTAGCCTTCAGTCTTTCCATTTATAATATGCTGTCTCCAACCAAGATAGGTTAGCTCTCTCCAAGCATTCTCCCAAGCACATAAAGGATAAACCTGCTTGAAAATAAAGTTATAGACATTCCTTGTGGTGTTATTTTCACCATGTGAAAGTTGGCAACTGTGCTTCCTAGCTGTTACGTTGACCACTTTATTACATCCCTTCTCTTCCCTCCCACCCTCACCTGATTTTAAGCTTTTCAGAGTAGTAACTGTCTTATATTTTAAAGAACACCTAGCACAATCTAGATTGTGGGCATTAGTGTGGTATAAATAATTAGTAATGAAGTTGAGGACATTATCATTGACAGCTTTGTTTAGCTTTGTTATTTCATCACAATGGCTGCTAGCAAATATAGCAATGACTTTCAAGGATCATGGTACCGAATTTATCAGCCAATCAGCGCTCTTCTAAAAATCAGTGTTAAAAGAAAAACTTGTAATAACATTTTTCCAGGTATTTGATTTGATGCACAAGATGCATCAGAGTAACATGTACTAAAGATTCAGATGCCCACATGGATCTGTAACTTTTAAAGAACTGGGGCAAATCCCAATCCTACAGAATTCAATGACAAAAATCTTTCATTGACTTCAATGAATCCAGTGTTTGATCCCCCCAGTTTTCAAGATGATCTGCAAGACTTTTATATTATGTTTTGTTTGATGTTGTTCCTTTTTCTCCCTATCATGTATAAAGAAGGAAAGGTTTATTTTATGTTTTTTCCTGCATGTTAACTTTAGAAATATAATAAAGACATCATCTGGTCTCTCTTTTGGCTAGGGGGTCTCAGAGGTGTGCTGTGAGCTTTCATAGCTTAACTGAAGGTTTGGGGTGATTCAGCTTTAACCAAGTCATCACTTCTCTCCAATTTTTAGCATTGGACTAGGTAGGCAATTTATGTGATCCAACTTAAAGTCAAGTATTTGAGAAGGCAAGGGATTTTAAGTCTGGTCCCTTATGAAGTCAATTTCACAGTTAGATAGAAGAGACCTGCATACCTACTGTTTAAAAAAAAAAAGTTGCACACATTTTACACATTTTTATACATAAAAGGCAGTTCAGTTCATCCTTCTCATTTTAAGGTCATCTTTAATATTTTGGCGCATAAAATTCTGGAGGCTGATAATACTTCACTCCTTGCATCTGAGGATTTCAAGAAGCTTTACAATTTATCAGGTTCCACAGCATACTTTAGAGTTAAGTGAAGACCAGGCATGCACATTTTGTGGGCAGAGGAGAAAACTCCTTGTTACTGAACTATTTTTGTTGTTTCAATATTTATTTCTGTTAATAGTCTATAAGGTTTTGACACTTTCATTAGCCATATTTTAAAGCATCCAGTATAACCAAGTCAGGATCTGTTATTTAAAATAAGTGTAGTTAAAAACAAAAAAACCTACGCGAACAATATCACTGAAAGATTGAAACTGTGGCTATCCCATTTCACTCAACTTAATATGGCAATAAATGAGATGGTAGGGACTAACCCCTTATTGGACTTTTATGGTTTTAGGTTTGTCTCCTTTGGATTGGATTTGGGATTTAGAGATTACTTTACCTATGAGACGAGAGTAACCAGACTCATTGTTGCAACACGGAACTGAGAACAATATTTCCTGGTTTCTATTCCATGCTTGACACTTGTGTTTACTCACTGTTTAACCATGTGCACATCACAAATTATGTGCCTCAGTTTACCATCTGCAAACCAAGGGTAATATCATATTGTGAATTAACCAATGACGGTAGAAAGCTTTGCCCTTAAAGCACCTTTTTATCTGAGGATCTCAAATTATTTCATGTGTTATTGTTTCTCTGACAGTCTGTACCTTCTGAATAAGGATGTTGAGTTATTGTATATTAAAATAGTCAATTAACATATTTTTATTAAGAGATTAAGAAGTTATTTCGGTTGTATTTTAAACTGATTCTGCTGTAGTTTAAATAATCTCTCCTCTCACTGTTTCCCTCATTGCATGGTTCTCCAATACTAATCTTCATCTGAATATTTTTATCCATCTCTAATTCTGAAAAATAACTATGTTCACTGTACCAACACAAAAAATAAAAACACCACCCAGATATGAAGACTCAAATATATTCAAAAGATAACAGGAAATTCTGGTTTATTAATGCCTTCCACAGTGGTTCTGCAAATTGTGCCCATATGATCTCCCTACTGGTATAACAGTTTTCTTATGGAATAAAGAAATATGTTTGTGTAGGAAGCAAAAATCACAAACTGTTCTGCTTCCTCTATATAAAATAAGGAAGTGCAAAGCAATTAAGATGCTTCCAGATATATTACTTCTGTGTTGCACAAAGACAAAAACAAAAGCGTTTATCCAGGCTTACCACAGGCCTGAGCACAGAGACAAACAAATTGTAGGGTATTAAAATAAAGGCAGAAGAGGCACATTCTAATCTATACTAAGTTAAAATAGACAAGAAACATATTTGCAGGAAGGACTACTATAAAAAAATGTAAATTTATTGTTTAATTTTACTGCAAGGTATAATAAACTACATATGAGCCTCATTTATTTTCAACTCCCTGTTATCCCCAAGGCCCTATTAATTTAATTGACAAATGAGTTTAGATAAACAAAGCTGTCAATGATAATGTCCTCAACTTCATTACTAATTATTTAGACCACACTAATGCCCACAATCTAGATTGTGCTAGGTGTTCTTTAAAATATAAGACAGTTACTACTCTGAAAAGCTTAAAATCAGGTGAGGGTGGGAGGGAAGAGAAGGGATGTAATAAAGTGGTCAACGTAACAGCTAGGAAGCACAGTTGCCAACTTTCACATGGTAAATAAGCACCGCAACTTTCACAATAAGCCAAAAATCAAGCTAATCCCATTTCAAAACAAGGCCAGAACAAGCCAATCCCTAAGAACCCCAACACTCTATGTGACTAGATCCCCCCAGAGTGCAGTTTGGGACTGTGGTGGGCCCGTTGTGCACCCCTGACTCTCTCCCCCCCCTTGCTCCTGCTTGCTGGGAGCCTATCAAAAAAAAGAAGCAACAAGCTACACACCAAACAAGCTACAAGCCAAAAACTAGCCAACACGCAACTCAGAAGCCAATTAAGCCAAAAACAAGCCCAATTGCTGTGTTTTTTCATGGGTTTGGCATGTCTGCTAGGAAGCCTATTGGTAGTTCTCCTTTTTAGAATTGCATCAACTATCCCCAAATGTTCTTACCTAATAATCAGCTAATTTAGTTGAGTTACTTGATTGGATAAACTCCTTATCAGGGAATTGTCCCATCACCAATTGCTACTGTTCAAGAACAGATTCATGTCAGTATAGGATTCATAATTGTTACCATAACTCCTCCACGACCACCCCAACAGATGTTTTATTATACTGTCAGTAAGTCAATATGGACATAAGTCATAGCTAACTTGATTAATAAACTTCAAAACAGATCTGTGAATATTCCTCTCTCTCCCTCCTCCCTCAAATGAACGGAACTAACTTGCACGGAGTGTGACGACCTTGATGTAAAGGAAAAGCTGAGGCTCCTTTAGCTTTGACTTTTTCCTGAGCTCCAAGCCAGCTAGTCTTCCTAATTAAGCTCCTTTCCTGTAAATACTTTCCACTTATGCCTGATGTCTTAGATCAAAAGTTTTCTTTGCATGAAACAGGTTATTAGAGCTGTATGAAAAATTTAAAACCAATTTTGTAAACCTTGACATCTGTGTTGACTTTTTTGGATGCCCAATCTTCATTACCTTGAAAATGCTCAATTTCCATAAGTGCTGAGCACCCGCTTCTTTAAAGAAAAAGGGTTCCTTTAAAGATTTCTAGGTACTAACAAAAATAATAAAATAAAAATGGGGCCCCATAAATCACTAGTCATGTTTGAAAATCTTAACAAGAAAGTCCAGAGCAGCGTTAGTCACCAGTGTTATTTGTGACTGTGAAGTTCATCCAAATTAATATGATCATGGTAGGACATTAACAGCCTTGTGACTTTTTTAGCTCAGTAGTTTACTCAGAACATGCCACCATTGTAAAAAAATAAAATAAAACCCAAACCAAAAAAACACTGTAACAAGATAGCACAAGGTAAAGCGCATCTTGGTTTATCATGTAAAAACTATTACACCCCAAGATCAATGATATTACTAAAACATTCTCTTGGGAAACCATAGCCTTCTACCTGACAGCTGCTTTTTAGTTTTGAAAAAGAGAGTGGTTTGATGTTCTGAACATTTTTGTTTATTTTTCTAATTCTTGTGGTAAAGGGGCCTCAAGCCATCTTGAGCCAAGTACCCCTGCTCAACAGCAGCTAATATATTTTTTGAAGAGCCCCAGGGCCACTTGCAAATATGCTTCTGGTCTATTTGAGCTTCCTATGTATTCGGACAGACAGGAAACTGGACTGGATGGACAGGAGAGGGTTTTTACATTAGTAGCAGTTTGGGGGGAGGGGTGGAATTGTATCTAATGTTAATGCCTAAATGTTTGGGACCAAACATGCCACAACATGAATTCAGAATGAAAAGATGTAATATTCAATATTGTTAAGAAATCAATCAGGAACACATACAAAAATAAATCTGTTAGTCTTTAAGGTGCCACCGTCCTTCCTTGTTGTTTTTGTGGATACAGACTAATAGGGCTATCCCCTGAAACAGGAACATATATGTTTATTACTATTCCTGATAAGTCATCTAGTCACTCCTTCTCAGCCTATCGGCCAAGGCAAGATTGTTTCCAATGATACTCTCCAAAGCTTCATCTAGTTTTAAATGACTCAGCTATTAGGCTCTTCATTGCTCTCTCCTACGGAATCTATTCCATGATCTAATGGATCTCGCTGTCGAGAAAGTGTTTTCCAGTATCTAGACAAAGTTTATTTAGTCCCTCCTGCTGAGTAAATACTGAGTATTTACTATTCTCCCCCGTTGCCTCCCCCAATTCCCCTTTACAGCGGTGCCAGTAGCTGGAGCCTTGCCGTCACTGCCTCTCCTATACTTATGGGAGACTGAAGAGTGGATCCCTGACGGGGACATTTGAAGAGAACGAAACCAAGCCCCCGGCAGCACTGAAATTAGCTCCCCCACGCCCAGCCCCAGCGAGGCGCTAGGGAGGGCTCCCTCGCCGGGATGGTGACGTTTAAAAGGGGGATTCCCAACAAGATGCCTGAGGGGGGAGACGACAATGCCCCATTTGAGGGGGGCTTCTGGTCTCCCTCTCCCCCCCCCCCCCAACTCCCGTGGCGTCTGTCCTGGAGACTGTCGACACCCACCCTCGGCCCCTGCCAAGCGCCTCGGGAAGCAGCACCTCCGCGCCCCAGTTCACCAGGAGCAGCCCTCACTGGGCCGCCCCAAGCGCTGGTGTGCGGGCTCTGCCCAGCCCAGCCGCCCCCCGCTCGGCACTCACCGCCGGCCAGTAGGAGCAGGACGCTGAGGGCCAAGCGGCTACAAGCGCCGGCGGGAACCATGGATCGTCCGTCCGGGGAACAGACGGCAGCCGCAGCTCGGTGGTGGGTCGATGTGTGACTGTTTTCCAAGCGAGGCGGGCTGAGCGCCCCCTGCGGCCGGGAGCCCGCCCAAGAGCCCCGGCCTCCGTCCGCCAGAGACTCCCCCTGCCTGGCTGAGGGGAGGAGTAACCAGCGCCTGGCGGCCTCCCCAGTTCAGCGCCCCCTTCTCCTCCCATTGTGGCGGCAGCCCACGCACCTCCCGCCTGTAGCCTGAGGCGCCGCGGGCGGCACCAGAAGCCCTGCCCCGACCCCTTGGTCACCGGGATGCCTAGGTTCATTCCCCCTCTGCCACAGATCCCTCCGTGCCTTGGGACCTTCGCCAAGGCGAGCCTCCCCCTCAAGGAAGCCGGGAGATCCAGGGTGTAACTTTAGCTGTGGATTGAGGCAAAGTATAGAACTGGCCCCTTTGAGCTGGAGGCTGCACACTGGCAGCGTTTAAGACATGAGGAGAGCGGGATCGTAACACTCCCCTCCGTCAAAGGGCTACATTCCCAGAATGGTATAGGAGGGACCTCAAAGAGCTAGCTCTTCCCAGCCCCAGAATTCAAAGGATTTAGCTGTAGGGGTTCTAGTGTGGACACTTTTCTTTTTAGTTTCCCCTGGTGCCGCAATTACTAGGGTGGTTTTATTATTTATCATGGAGTTTAGTATAGGAATCAAGTAAACAGGGGTCAATCCTTCAAATAATAAATATTTGCAGACTAAGTTCACATAGGTGCTGCTAGATTGAATATGGGTGAAGTAAAGCTTTGCTAAAAACAGACCTAGCCTTGGAAAACAAAGACTTTGCCCCCTTGTGGAAATAAGTAGGTAATAGCAGCAAGTTTGTGCATAACGGGACTAAGGTGGGTTTGAAAGTCACCATTAGACTTCTGGCATAACTGATTCTGTGACAATTTAATAGCTTTAGCCGAGCTCAGCCTCTGCAAAATGAGGAGTACTTTGTTACCTTAGAGGGTCTTTATAATGACGAATTGAGGCTTGTAAGATTCTCCCACATTATAGAGAGTGCTATTTAAGAATTTAGATCATTCAAAACACAATTTGATCCAATAGCTCAATGGAAGTCTGTGTGATTTGTTTCAAGGGGATTTTTAAGTTTAACTGCCTGCTGCTGTGTGTAAACTAATGGCAGTTGTGCAACTTGTACATGAGACACCCATATGAAAATGACTAGAGACAGATGAGAAACAGTAGAACTTCTTTGTCTACTGAAAGAAATGCAGAAAACAAAAATGACCACTATAAACACTCTCAACATGAACTAATCCTCATCGCTGCTGGATTATATGGATAATTATTTTGATGGGGAAATTAAGGTAGAAAACGTAAGTGAGTGGGTCAGGACTATAGATGGAGGCATTGTCAGAACCAGTGTTTGAGTGAAGGAGTTCTAGGCTTGCTGCCTTGTTGAGAGAGTGCATGCACACACACACTGTGTTTTATTCATTTAAATCCATGCAAACGTTTCATTTTGAAAAGTATTATTTCATCTAAGCTGTCATTTTAAAGGTAAATGTGTTAACTAGAGTCACTCACTTCTTCATCTTGACCAAACAAGATTAGTTAATTGTCACCCCCCCCCCCCCCCCGCAGTCTTCTGGGTTGTGTAGAAAGTTACTGTTCACAAGAAAGCAATGGAGGGAGAACATATCTTTCTCGGACCCCCAACACTGTATAAAAGTGGTCAGGTTTACATTGTGTTTGTAAATCACTAATTTACAGAAACTATCAAATGCTAGTATAAATTTAGGGATTACCATGGTAATACAAGGTTTCAAGTTACCTTCTGTCCATTTACTCTTATTTGTGAGGGCAAATATTAATATAAACTCAACAAACATTTATTAGCAAGTAACACTGTATGAAGAGATTTACATAGGGGTGAGCTATTTACACAGCTAAGTTGTGGTTTGGAAAATATTTAGCTCGAATACATCTGTGATAAATAGAATCTTATCACATTTCCAATAGTGCCAATCCTCAGCATCCAAAGATCAGCAGATCCTCAAACAAACAAACAAACCACCACAAAACAGACTTAAAATAAAGATTTTAATTGCATGTAAGGTTTTTATTAGGGCTATTGATTAGAATCATAGAATATCAGGGTTGGAAGGGACCCCAGGAGGTCATCTAGTCCAAGCCCCTGCTCAAAGCAGGACCAATTTCCAACTAAATCATCCCAGCCAGGGCTTTGTCAAGCTGACCTTAAAAACCTCTAAGGAAGGAGATTACACCACCTCCCTAGGTAACCCATTTCAGTGCTCACTTTATAATTATTTATATTACAAATATTTGCATGGTGAAAAACAAATAGTATTTTTCAATTCACCTCATACAGTTACTGTAGTGCAATCTCTATTGTGAAAATGCAATTTACAACTGTAGATTTTTTTTATTATATAACTGCACTCGAAAACAAAACAATGTAGGCTCTAAAGTTTTACAAGTCCACTCAGCCCTACTTCTGGTTTAGCCAATCACTAAGTTTGTTTACATGTGCAGGAGGTAATGCTGCCCACTTCTTATTTACAATGTCACCAGAAAGTGAGAATAGGCATTCTCATGGCACTTTTGTAACTATCATTGCAAGGTATTTACATGCCAGATATGCTAAACATTTGTATGCCCCTTCATGCTTTGGCCACTATTTTGGACGACATGCTTCCATACTGATGACGCTTGTAATAAATAAATAAATAAATGTGTTAATTAAAATTTGTGACTGAGCTCCTTGGGGGAGAATTGTACATCTCCTGCTCTCTTTTACCCACATTCTGCCATACATTTCATGTTATAGCAGTCTCCGATGATGACCCAGCATGTTGTTCATTTTAAGAACACTTTCACTGTAGTTTTGACAAAACGCAAAGAAGGTACCAATGTGAGATTTCTAAAGATAGTTACAGCACTTGACCTGAGGTTTAAGAATCTGAAGTGCCTTCCAGAAAGCTGAGAGGGACGAGGTGTGGAGCATGCTTTCATGAAATCTTAAAAGAGCAACACTCCAATGCAGAAACTACAGAAACTGAACCACCAAAAAAGAAATTCCCGCAGCTCCTATTGGCCGGGAAAGGCAAACTGGGAGCTGCGAGCAGCCGTACCTGCAGACGCTCAGGTAAATAGTGTCTTACGGCCTGCCAGGGGCTTACCCTGAACAAGCTGCGAACCAAGTTTGGGAACCCATGTGCTATTGGTATCTGCACTGCCTGCTTCTATTTGGCAGGTGGGTCCAACAGTTCTATTGGTGTTCTTTACAGCTGCAAAGATTTTCATGCAATGATTTGCTTATTTTAGTATTTTGCAAATGTATATTGATTTTATCAAACAAATGCCTTTTTTGTAGATTCATTTCAGTAAGTAGGTTCCATAATACTGAATGGGCATTAATTGCTTTGTTTCTACAAAGATACATGTGTACCATTTACCAGGTTGCAGTGACTTTGGTGTAGGGCGATGTTGTTTCTAGACAGATTTTTGAAGAGTTACAGTTGTTGCAAACCTTGAAGATGAAGTGGGCAGAGAGGGCGCTTCCCCTCCACCAGCCCAGCCTGTTTCCCTTCCTTTTTTTACCCTTGTCTCTAGGAGAGAAAAGTATGGCAGCAGCTTTAAATGCTTTTTTCTTTTTCTTTTTGTAGTTGTATTTCTAAAAAAGAAAGATCTTTATTCCCTGTCTGAACCTCACTGTAGTTTTGTGGTTTGAGAAGTTTCAGTTCCTGCTGCCCTTTTCCTGAACTCTCAGGTCCCTAGCCATCTGTGCAGAAGGCAACACTGATGCAATGTCAACTATTGCTCTATTTATGCCCTGCCCTAGTGGAGCAGGGAAGATAACTGAGTTACTTAAGATACAGACTTCCTTTACTGAGGATATTGTAGTTTACATTGCTACATAAAAACAGGGAAAGAAGCCCTCAGATTTACAAGTTCTCTTTAAAATGGGGATTTTTGGATGCTGTACTAGGGTGACCAGACAGCAAGTGTGAAAAATCGGGACGGGGGTGGGTGATATTAGGAGCCTATATAAGAAAAAGACCCAAAAATCACGACTGTCCCTATAAAATCAGGACATCTGGTCACCCTATGCTGTACACACAAAGCAGTAAAAAGAACAGGCGTACCTGTGGCACCTTAGAGACTAACAAATTTATTAGAGCATAAGCTTTCGTGGACTACAGCCCACTTCTTCAGATGCTGTAGTCCACGAAAGCTTATGCTCTAATAAATTTGTTAGTCTCTAAGGTGCCACAAGTACTCCTGTTCTTTTTGCAGATACAGACTAACACGGCTGCTACTCTGAAACCTGACACAAAGCAGTGACATTTTGGATGTGGAACCATAATAATCTCAAACTACAACAAATATACTATCCTGATTAATTTGACTGTTAGAAAGGATAATACCAATGTGGTGTCATTAAATGAAGTGATAACAGGCTCTTACTTCAAGTGTATTTTTAAAACACAGTCGTACCATGATTAGCTGAATCAAAGTAGCAGAATTTACATATTTCAGGTGGTAGCCGTGTTAGTCTGTATCAGCAAAAAGAACAAGGAGTACTTGTGGCACGTTAGAGACTAACAAATTTATTTGAGCATAATCTTTCATGGGCTAAAACCCACTTCATCGGATGTGTGCAGTGGAAGATACAGTAGGAAGATATACACACACACACACACACACACACACACACCATGAAAAAATGGGTGTTGCCATAGCAACTGTAACAAAGGTAATTAATTAAGGTGAGCTATTATCAGCAGAAGAAAAAAAAACCTTCTGTAGTGATAATTAGGATGGCCCATTTCCAACTGCTGACAAGAAGGTGTGAGTAACAGTAGGGGGAAAAATTAGCATGGGAAAACAGTTTTACTTTGTGTAATGACCCACCACTCCCAATCTTTGTTCAAGCCTAATTTAATGGTGTCTAATTTGCAAATTAATTCCAATTCTGCAGTTTCTCGTTGGAGTCTGTTTTAGAAGTTTTTTTGTTGGAGTATTGCGACTTTGAGATCAGTAATTGAGTGACCAGGGAGATTGAAGTGTTCTCCGACTGGTTTTTGAATGTTCTAATTCTTGACGTATGTTTTGTGTCCACTTATTCTTTTGCGTAGAGACTGTCCGGTTTGGCCAATGTACATGGCAGAGGGACATTGCTGGCACATGATGGCATATATCACATTGGTAGATGTGCAGGTGAACAAGCTGCACTTGTGTCATCAGTGTGGTTAACTCAAAGAAAATTAAATACAACATTAACAATAATGAGTTAAAGTCTACTGAAATAAAATAAGCAGAGAATGAGAATGAGTTGGTGTAAACTAGATTCTAAACCAATTTCCAAGCCCATAAATGAAAAGTTAATGTGGAGTGGAATCCAGTCCTTCCACACAACTGCTCCCACACATTTGAGCCTGTGGTTGAATTCCTAGGCCATCCCAAGGGTGAGGAACACCAGCTATGGCAGCAGTGATTTGGTTGGCATAGCATTTAAGAAGTTTCATGTTTCCAGTAGATTCTGCATAGAATAGGGGAAGGGAATAGAAGAGGAAGCAAAACGTGAAGTTATTCTTTAGCTTGCATGCATTGCAGTATTGCACCTACATTTTCTAACAGTTTTCCTTTAAAAGATGCTAAAATAATGGTGCCTATACACAAAAGCATGTCTATAGGATTTTGGAACTGGGGCAAAAGTACTTTGGCAGGGTGGCAGTACAAGGGCCAAAATTTCATGTAATGGGCTAGATTCAGCTTTAGTTTCACCAGTTTCTGCAAACATGATCCAGGGCCCCTTGTGGTAGAATGTCCTCCTGAAAGGGGGGTTGTAATGACAGTGCATGGCACCTGCAACCCACCCATCCAACAGTGGGCTTTTAACAACCTTAGCTTGGGTAATGGTGTAGGCAGCCTCCCCTTGCAATGTTCCAACCACACTTCAGGACTGTTCGCCTAGCACTATCCCTAAGGGGTGTGATGGCAAAAATTCCTGATCTTCCTTTAGGAGCACATCCCCACAGGGTCAGGAAGTGGAATTTACACTTGCCAGCAGTAGTTGGGGTAACAAGCTCATTTACTGCAAGTCAGCATGATTATTTTTTCTTCCACCCCCCTCCTTCAGGTAGTATGTAAAAGGTATTTGCATCTCAGGACAAATAAGTGCACCTCCCAGGCATAAAATAGTGTTAAAAGGAAGTATTCTAATTAAAATAATTCATAGCATAAAGATAACTGTGTGAACTTACTACAACCCAGCCACTAAGCCAAGGATAAAACACATTTTGTTGAGATAAAAGCATAATATTGTTCAAGGAAGCCAGGAGCCTGAGTCAACACCTAGGCTGCACCTGCTCTAGCTCTCCAGAAGTTTTTCGCCAAGTGAGACTAAGGGGAAAGTTACACAAGTCAAGAAAAAAAAGGGGGGGAGGGCCATAAAATCTAAACTACTACAACATGGGCAAACTCTTCAACACCACCATTGTGCATGTCAATCAGAAAGGTAACACTAAAGAGTGTCTGGAACAGGCATCTACACTAACTGAACCACTGCAAACAGCTCTGGAGATTTCCATTACTTGCATCTGAAGAAGTGAGGTTCTTACCCACGAAAGCTTATGCTCCCAATACTTCTGTTAGTCTCAAAGGTGCCACAGGACCCTCTGTTGCTTCTTACTGCAAACAGCAGTTATGCAGAGCATCCACACTAACCATTTTGTTTCAGATGCACAGTGCACCACATCCACATATAGAAGCACTGTTGGGTACATTATATCCACTGTCTATTTAGACTTCTTGACAATTGTTTGTTACATTGAACATGTCAGTTTTCCTGAAGGGAAAAAAAAAAAGTACATGTGTCTCATCAGGGTCAGCCACTATGCAAGCACAAGCACAAGCACAAGCATGCAGCAGAGTAGATGCCATAGGAAAAAAAAAAACCACACACACCTCATCAGCTCCCTCTGGACCACTTGCTAGATTGCTTTTGGGCCATGAGGTCCAGTGTAGATCATTGCAAGCACTGACAACTTTTGGTCTTGGTTTTTGAAGTGTAGTGCTTGATTTAATTAATTTCTCCTCCCCTCCCCCGCAAATAATTGGGTTTTATTTTATTTGTGGAGAAGGTTGTGTTTTATTTTGTTGCTATACCAGTGGTTTCTTTCTCCAGGGTTTCTCTTTAAGAAAAAGACTAGAATGGTGTGATTCCAGGTGATACTGCTCCACATACCTCCATCAACTAGTGGAGTGTCGTGGTCTCCTTTATCACATAATGCAATAGAGCAGCAGGGGATGTACTGCTTCTCAGGAGGAAAGTGAGGAGGCAGGGTAAATTTAAGTGATTTTGTGCCATGTTTGGTGACAATGCTGTTGTGTTCGCTTTCAGATTTCAGAAGTGAGACACTGCTGGGGCAGTGGGCCTAGACAGCTACAGCAATCCCCAGTGAAATGAGTGAATGAGTCTTGTTTGCTTATCAGCCATTGATTTTCGTCCTGGCTTTTTCTGGTGCAATCTCAAAGGAGAAGAGATTTTTAATGTGTTTTTTAAAAAGGTAGATGTCCAAGCTGTGTTTATTATGCTTATTTGTTTTATTGATTTTTGGGTTGAGGTGTCAGGGAAGGATGAGACAGCTGCCCAGGGCAGCTGACTTCAGCCTGATACTTGGGCAGCACTCAGATTAGACTCATCATGAACAGTTAGGAGGAGGCAGAGCTGAGCAGCCACAGCTGTGTCAGGCCTGTAGCAGCCAGTTTGACAGGTAACCAAGCATTTTAAAGTTATAAAGTAGTGCCTGAAGGGTGGCCAAGAGTTTTGTGCAATTCCACTGGGAGGATTAGTTGAAACAGTGTAGCTGCTATACTACTTCTTCCTATCTACACTGTTAGTCCACTGGAACATATTGATATAGTGGTGGACAAACATGGTTAGTCTTAGAGCATGTACCATCACAGTGGTGGCCAAAGCACATTGAGGACAACATTATAGGCATGGTAGAGGATTAATAAAAGTGATTTAGGCTTTGTCTATGCCAAAAGTCTGGTGTACTAGAGAACATGGAATTTTGTTGGCCATCCTTGTTACCATATAGCATTGCTAAATACAGTTGGGAGCAAGAGGGAACCCTACAAAAATCAGTACTGACTCTTATGGCATTCATGAAACCCAGCAAATCTCAAAGTAGTTATCACTCTTGGGTTTCAGATTAAATATCCTCTCCACTACTACCCTCAGGGAGTGGATTATGGACCTGATTTGGGCCTCAATAGCCACTCCCACGGACACTAGCAGGGCTGAAGGTACTCAGTTCTTTGCAAGATGAGGCACTAGTGGCCCGTATTCACCATTCAGTATTTCTGCAGAATTTCCCAGATATCACTGGGAGCTCTGCTCGGAGACAGGGATAGAGTATGCGCCAACCTTCAGTCAAGCTACCCTCTGAATTTAACAGTGAAACAGGAGCTGTGCCACTTGTCTCATAAGGAGTGCAACTGAATAATTAAACCCTGTCTCTGCAGTGATGCAGGATTCCAGCAAGTGTAATTGATTTTCAAATGGATGTACGGGGGGGGGGGGGGGGAGGGAGAGGGAGAAGGCAGCTGAAGACAGATAAGGCCAGTTCAGGCCTTTTTCTCAAACTGTCTTTAGAACATACTTCTTATGTGAAGCTTTTTCAAATATGCATGAACTGTCCTCTCTACTCCAGAAAATTACACTCTCAGAATATCCCTACCACTGATCTACTCCACACCCCATGGAATATTTTTGTAGTCTTCTTGATTATAAGCCCCTCAGGTCAGTGACAGTATCTTACTATCCATAAGCTTTCATCCACACCAGAGCGCCACACAAATATTCTTCCTGGAGTACTTTAACAGTAATACAGTATTTCTAACAGTGCTCTGCACAGGTATAGCATCTTTCAGCTGGGGATATCAAACATCTAATCCTCAGCACCCTCAGGAGGAATGTTACTGCACTTTATAGAAGGGGAAAGTGATGCACAGTTAAGCAATTTGCCCTAGTCACAGCTATTTGTTGGTAGAATGGAGGGAGTTTAACTCAATTTGTGATCCCTAGTCCTTTCTTCTAACCATTAGATGTTTTTGCACTGTACAGCCAGTAATGAATAGAAAGTAAGCAGTTTCATTTATTAGTTTCATCAGGGTTAGTTGCTCCTCTACCTAGAGTAATGGCTTCAAGAAAGCTACTTAACATCTGGTTGTTACTATGTGTATTATCCCTCACTGCTACTTCTGATTAGCCTTTTTTGGGCATCTTCCCTGTTGAGCTCATCTGTGCAGCTCTACTGGCTGAGAGCTGGCATAGACAGGGCATTGACATTTTTATCAAAATGACCTCTAGACCTGAGTGGCAGAAGGGATTCAGGTCAATAGAATTCTGGAGGACTCCTGGAGCCTCATCTGCACTAGTGCTCCAATCATTGCTACCGCTAGTGGAGCTGAACCAGTGCGGTTAGTGGGAATTTCAGAGGAAAAGCATACAAGCATATGCCCATACCTTGAATACTATGTGCAGTTCAGGTCGCTTAATCTCAAAAAAGATATTAGATTTGGGAAAGTTACTGAGAAGGGCAACAAAAATGATTAGGGTATGGAACATCTTTTATTTAAGAAGAGATTAAAAAGACTGGGACTGTTCATCTTAGAAAAGAGATGAACGGGAGGGGGGCGTAAAATAGAGGTCTGCAAAATGATGAATGGTGTGAAAAAAGTGAATAAGGAAGTGTTATATATCCCTTCACATAAGAACCAGGGCTTGCCCAATGAAATTAATAGGCAGCAGGTTCAAAATACATCTAAAGTAGTACTTCTTCACACAATGCACCATCAGCCTGTTTAACTTGTTGCCGGGGATGTTAGAACATAAGAACGGCCGTACTGGGTCAGACCAAAGGTCCATCTAGCCCAGTATCCTGTCTGCCGACAGTGGCCAATGCCAGGTGCCCCAGAGGGAGTGAACCTAACAGGCAATGATCAGGTGATCTCTCTCCTGCCATCCATCTCCACCCTCTGCAAAACAGAGGCTAGGGACACTATTCCTTACCCATCCTGGCTAATAGCCATTAATGGACGTAACCTCCATGAATTTATCCAGTTCTCTTTTAAACTCTGTTATAGTGTTCGCTTTCACAACCTCCTCAGGCAAGGAGTTCCACAAGTTGACTGTGCGCTGTGTGAAGAACTTCCTTTTGTTTGTTTTAAACCTGCTGCCCATTAATTTCATTTGGTGGCCCCTAGTTCTTGTATTATGGGAATAAGTAAATAACTTTTCCTTATTTACTTTCTCCACATCACTCATGATTTTATATTCCTCTATCATATCCGCCCTTAATCTCCTCTTTTCCAAACTGAAAAGTCCTAGCCTCTAATCTCTCCTCATATGGGACCCGTTCCAAACCCCTAATCATTTTAGTTGCCCTTCTCTGAACCTTTTCTAATGCCAGTATATCTTTTTTGAGATGAGGAGACCACATCTGTATGCAGTATTCAAGATGTGGGCGTACCATCGATTTATATAAGGGCAATAAGATACTCTCAGTCTTATTCGCTATCCCCTTTTTAATGATTCCTAATATCCTGTTTGCTTTTTTGACCGCCGCTGCACACTGCGTGGACGTCTTCAGAGAACTATCCACGATGACTCCAAGATCTTTTTCCTGATTCATTGTAGCTAAATTAGCCCCCATCATATTGTATGTATACAGGGCCAGCTTTAGGCCGATTCGGCTGAATTGGGCCCCACGCCAAGAGGGCCCCACGCTGCAGCTCTCCACCCCGCCCCCAGTTCACTTCCCCCTCCTCCCCTCCCCTGAACGCTCCGCCCCCTCCCCTGCTTCCCGTGAATCAGAGATTCGCGGGAAGTCTGAAAAGAAGCAGGGACGGGCAGGCAGTACAAGGTAAGCTGGGGTGCTGGGGTGCTGGGGGCGCGAGAAGGGCTCCGGGGAGGCACCGCCCGTTCCCGCTGAGCATGCAGGCCCCAGCGGCTCTGGCTCGGGTCGGGTCTGGCCCGGCCCCCGCGGCGCGGCTCGGGTCGGGTCCGGCCGGCTCCCGCGGCGCGGCTCTGGGTCGGACCCAAGCCCGGCAACCCCGGCCGGAGCGCGGCTCGATTCCTGGGGGTGGGGCTTGCAGCAAGCCCCGCCCCCAGGAATCGGGCCCCGCTCTTGCTAAAGCCAGCCCTGTATGTATAGTTGGGGTTATTTTTTCCAATGTGCATTACTTTACATTTATCCACATTAAATTTCATTTGCCATTTTGTTGCCCAATCACTTAGTTTTGTGAGATCTTTTTGAAGTTTTTCCACAGTCTGCTTTGGTCTTAACTATCTTGAGGAGTTTAGTATCATCTGCAAACTTTGCCACCTCACTTTTTACCCCTTTCTCCAGATCATTTATGAATAAGTTGAATAGGATTGGTCCTAGGACTGACCCTTGGGGAACACCACTAGTTTACCCCTCTCCATTCTGAGAATTTACCATTTATTCCTACCCTTTGTTCCCTGTCTTTTAACCAGTTCTCAATCCATGAAAGGACCTTCCCTCTTATCCCATGACAACTTAATTTATGTAAGAGCCTTTGGTGAGCCTTGTCAAAGGCTTTCTGGAAATCTAAGTACACTATGTCCACTGGATCCCCCCTTGTCCACATGTTTGTTGGCCTCTTCAAAGAACTCTAATAGATTAGTAAGACACGATTTCCCTTTACAGAAACCATGTTGACTTTGGCCCAACAATTTATGTTCTTCTATGTGTCTGACAATTTTAATCTTTACTAAAGAAGGCCAGAAATAAAAATGGGTTAAAAAATGAATAAAATAAGCTCATGGAGACCATTAGCCAAGATGGTGCAGGATGCAACCCCATGCTCTGGGTGACCCTATACTTCTGACTGGTAGATTCTGGACTGAACAACAGGGGATGGATCACTCAATAGTTGCCCTGTTCTCTTCATTCCCTCTGAAGTCTCTGGCACTGGGTCCTGTTCGAAGGCAGGATACTGAGCTAGGTGGACCATTGGTCTTATCCAATATGGCCATTCTTATGTACTTACAAAGCCGCCAAGTCGTTCTCCCCATGTGCTGAGTGAGGGTATGTCACAGGAGAGTCAAGATGCATGGGTTGATGTTTGCAGATGTAAAGCATTATACAGCTTTTACTAATGGGTGTGTGTGTGTGAAAATCCACTCTAGTAAGTTATGGTAAAATACAAATACTAGAATAGCCAGATAAACAATAATTAATCTTCCAAGAGTTGGTACACTCTCCCCCCCTCAAGAACTTCAGTGGGTTAGTTTTAAAATATATAGTCAAAGACAGCCCTAATTTAGCCCATGGAACTCCATTAATTTAATTAGGCCTGCGCAGGTTGTAAACCAGGGTGGAGTTTGGACCTTATTCTCCACTGCCTTGCGCCTTATGAATTCATTTACATCTGAGCAGAGTGAATCTAACACTATCATTCTCTTCTGGTAGAAGTGCAAGGCAATGGGCAGTCTGGTCCTTAGTCCCTTACTTGCTATATAGCATTTGCCAACTTCCTTCTGTATCGAGTGTACAGTGGGTCATTTGAATTATAAATAAACCCAGATCATCTAGGTTTTCCTGCACAAGATCATTGGTTCTCTTTCAAACAATTCAATATCAAAAGCTGAAGCTACTTTAGAGAGCTGCCCTCTAGTGCTGTACAGTAAATTAAGGAGCAGTTGTATTATAAAAGCTTATTTCAGATATTTCAATCAGAGTTTGCCTGTTTTTACACTCTTCTATTGTATCTTGTGAAAGTGGAGACATGGCTTCTCATTACAGGTAGGGCTGGTATTGCCACCTATTAGGGTTGCCTGACACTTCCCATTATAAACCCTGCTTTCAGTTGTTTATATATCTTTGCCACAGTCTGCTTCTTTTTTTTTTTTTAATTTCAACCAAAACGTCAGCCATTTCCAAGAATAAGGCTAAGAAAAATTAATTTTGCTATGTGAAATTCTAGATACCTTTTCTCTAGTGTCTCCATCTTTCAGAGCAGGTATTTTATATTAAGCAGGAGGTGGCCTTTGTTTCAGGGATATGACTTCTGCTGTTCCTGTGTCAATCTAACCAAATTTTGCCACATAAGCCTTTAAAAAATTACAGTCTGTACATGCTCAGAGAGATTTTGGCAGCTCAAGTGTCCAAAGATTGTGTGCACACTGAGCGCACTTATGCCTCACATGTAACAGTATTGCAAATGCACTATCCCCACAGAGGATTTGAACAGGCTTCCTCCAACCCCAGGCTACAAGGTTGATACTGGACTTTCCCTGTCATGGTTGCTCTGGCTGGGACAGGGTGTGGTTGGGCACCAGAACGGAGAGCAGCGAGCATTTTTCTCCTGTGCTCTCAATGGCCCCCTGCTAACACTGAGGCAGCATGGATAGGGTGACCAGACATCAAATGTGAAAAATTGGGATGGGGGTGGAGGGTAATAGGAGCCTATATAAGAAAAAGACCCAAAAATGAGGACTGTCCCTATAAAATCGGGACATCTGGTCACCCTAAGCATGGAGAAGGGAGCTGCCTGACTCCAGTGCAGAAGGGACCTGGTGAAGTAGGGAGAGGGCAGGCGGGGAGTTGATTGGTACAAAGAGGTAGGGGCAAGGAGACAGGTTTGAGTCTGGCTGGGGGCAAGAGAAAAACTGACTGGAAGCCAGGCAGGGAAATGGGGTGGGAGAGGGACTGGATGCTAGTAGAGTGGTAGAGAGTCAGACTGGATCAGGAGCTGGGAGAGACTGACTGGTTGGTCCAGAAGACTGGGAGCAGAGTGAGGGGAGGACTGGGAATGAGTGGGCAAGTAGGAGTTGGAGGGGAAGACCGACTTGCTGGGTAAGAAGACTGGGATGAGAAGCCTAAGGAGCAGAGACTTGCTAGATGAGGAGAAAGTCCGGGGAAGAGTATTGAGATTGGGCAGAACAGCTGTCCACTATAGCATGCTCCCCTTGAGAATGGAATAGAACCCAAGTCTCACCATTCCTCTGCCATCAACAAGTCTGTAAAACCTACAGGCAAAGCATCCCATCCTCTAGTGCCAACCCACAGAGGATAAAAACCCCAAATGTCTAGTAGCTCCATTATCTACTACTATGATCAAAGAAGGATAACAAACATCTGAAATTTGCCAGTAACATTTGGAAGTGGTGGAATTGCTAATTCAATACATTTAAGAAACCACCAAGAGACATTATGACTAATTGAATATATCATTCCCCTACCCAGTTAAAAGGCCTAACTAAAAACAGTGCACAGCTCAAATTTAAATGAATATTTGATTTTACATTAAATTTTTATATTTCACACCAAGATCAGGAAATAAAGCATACATGGATATTGAGGACGCCAGTGGTACAGCCCAGTGTGCTTCAGCTAAATGGGATGCATGTAGGGATGATTCTGAAAAAGGCAGAGAGCATCCTCCAAGATGCTGAACACTTACACCTCCCTTTACTGTAGTAAAGGAGACACTAAGCACCTTGCAGGAGCTGGAACTAACTGGGATGTTTGCTTATTTGGAACATCTCCCATGGAACCTAGTTATCCTAGTGATAATGAATAGCAGTTACCAATATCTAATAAAGAAACCATTTGCTAAACTTCATTTAACAGGAGCAGCCAACAAGCCAGTACCAACTAGTTAACTGGCAGATGTTAATAGATGAAGTTTACAAGTCCAATCCTTAGTCCCAAACCTCTTCCTACTTTTCTTCTCTAGAAAAGTAGGAGGTGTTAAAACACAGACAAAGTTGTGTTGATTAATATGAGGTAAAACAAACATTGCAGTCAGCATACACTGCCATGTTTAACATTGTCAGCTCATCCTGGGTAAACCCTCCTGGAACCACAGAATTAACTGCAGCCAACTGATAGGATAACAGCTTCACAGAACACTAACCTCAAGGCTTGTTCAACATTATGCACTTCATATGACACCCCCTTCTCCCCCAGGTCATGTTCTAATAGGATCTAATTTCCTAATTGACATAATCCCAATACATTCCACCAGCCTTACAATAATCCCAGTCCTGCAAGGTGGTGAGCATCTTCCAGTTATTCAGCAGCTCCCTGGAAGAAGGATCAAATGAAAATGAAGAGCAAAGAGTATTATTTTTATTTAGTATAGTATTTTGTCAGAATTTTCAGACTTCTTGTAATGGCCTTTAATCAGGGCAGCTGATTCACCAAGACAATAGGCTACTTGTGTTTCTAATTAATACAGTTGTACTGGTATTCATTTCTGATAGGAAGTATTTAAGTACAATAAAGGGTATTGAAACTGTCAAGTAAATTAAGCTGCGAATGTTAGAACCAGAGCAATATCACTGGAGGAAACAGTGTTTAATATGATAAGGAGGGAGAGCAAAAATATCTTGTAAGGAGATGATATAGAAGTAGGGAGTACCATGACAATTGAGTAGGAAGGCACAACATAGTGTCAATCTACATATGTCTGCTATCAGGACTTAAATTCTCAAAAATTATATCCTGGAACACCCCTCCTCCCAAATTTGGGGATCTGTACTTTAGCCCCATGGGGGGATGGAGAGGGGCAAACACCCCTTGCAGGGCTGAAATCCTGAGCCCTGGCACCACTCCCCAACGGGGCTGAAGCCCCATGGGAGACACCAGGGCTCCTGCGGTTTGAAAATATTTACTAGATCTCTTCTCAGGTGGGCTCTGGCTGAATTTAAACCTTGTGCTATATAGGGACAATATAATTCTAGAGAGAAAACACTAAATTGGAATTTGAGAGAGTTGTGTGATAGTGTTTGGATAGAACCACAATCTCTCTTTTGTACTGTGTCCTGCTAGTCAGCAGCAAACAGCTTGGTCAGACTACCAAATTTTCCATGTAGATTGGGTCAGGGAGAGGGCATTTTCTTAGGCTGGGCCTCATTTACAGGACTGTTCTGAATCCTGTCACTTTCCAGTAGAATTTTTGGTGCTGTTTACATAACATGTCCTATTAATTCTACTGTCCCAAACAACCATTTAACTCCCCCTTGTTTCCATCATACTGCTACCCCTTGGACCCAAGTGGTTAGACAAATTTAGGGTGTTGGTTGTTCCAGTTTGGATGAGAAATTCATTGTAGAGCAATTTAAAAAAATCCATTGTTATTTAGAAGATTATACATAAAGTCCCCTTTCCCTGAACACAATAGGAATCAAACAGGAAGAGACAGTTTCTTTGCTTACTGTTAAAAGTCTATCTTTCTATCCAGCACTCTGTACCCAAAAAGCTTTCTGTCAGGAATACATCATCAGCATTTCTGTTATGTCTGCTTGACTTAGTCTGCTTTCCCTCACACCCTCCCTTGCCCAAACCATGTCCAACCAAAGTTCTCCATCCACATAGTTCAAATCCCTGGGCAGACTCCCGTAGGCCATTGTTTAGATGAGGGGCTGCTTAACCATCTCACAGCTATCTTAAATGAAGGACAGCATTTACACCTGACTCAGAACAAGATTTAACCCAATCCACATCAGTAATTTCTTACACGTGCATGGAGAGGAGGATAAGGGTTGGATGTCTGTGGCTAGGCCATTGAACCAAGATAGGATTATTTTTTATCATTATTTTTTTTTTTACATGTGCAGTGCCCAGCAATGTGTTTAGTTACAAATATTTAATAAAATTCAATAAAAGCAAAATACTCATCTAATTTGTTTGTATTACAACAACCACCTGAGGTCTTCACCAGGATTAGAGCTGCATTGTGCTACATGCAGTGCAGACATATAGCAATATATATTCCCTGCCCATAAAAGTTTACAATTTAATTTGAAATTAGATGGATCAGTTGGGTTTAAACATGCACTGGGAGAAAATAAGGGTTCCAGTGATAACAGTAATAAGATCACTTGGTTGGCTAGACTAGCTAATGCACAACTTGAAAGTTGTTCTTAAATAGTCTGCTTACTTTAATTCAATTCATTGCATTATTCTTGGTTTTATTTTCTCACCTATTGTATTTTAGCTTCTGCCTACTTTTAATTTGCCTTTTTAGACTTGGTTTTACAGTATTGTAGCAGGCACTGTACAAAAAGTGTCAGTCCTTGCCCCCAGATAGCTTGTGCTCTAAATGAGCTTTTGTCTATCCATTAAATCTATTGTATTTAAAATTATATTATGGTAATGGAATTTTTACCTTCCTTTTTTCCCTGTCCATGTCCTTCAAGATGATCTCGTTGCACAAGGGAGGTCTTCTCAGGGAGGACTGGGGCCTTTTCTAGATTCTCCTTGGCAGGAGAAATTGACACAGCCTACTCAATAGGTGACTCGTCTCCTGTATCGCTCAGTCTTTTCAGCTTATTGTTCTAGCTTTTGCAACTACTTCCAGGGACCAGCAAGGGCCTTTTTTATTAGACTAAGTATTAAATACATTTCTGCACATGAGTAGTAATTTTTCTGGGAGGTACATCATCAACTGTGGATGTGTGTGTGTGTGATCATGTATCCTGAGGAACACCATTTGGTGGCTGAAGTAGTCAGGATGTGTTTTGGTAAGTCACTTTCAAGGCTCAGTTTAAGTCCAGTATCTCAACATCTCCCAGTTACACCTAGCTGATAGTTTTATCAAGGAGACATCAGTTTACCTACACTGGACTTGATTCTTCTCAAACCATTTTTACACCTGCCCTTAACTTTAGTGGAGTTAATCCTGATTTAAGAGATCAAAATTTAGCTCATAGAATCCAGTCTTGTGAGGACTTGTGAGGCACTAAATAACCTCGTTTCCGAGTTGAGGAAGTTCAGCACCTAACAGGACTGGATCAGTATGGACCTCAAAGTTTAGATTTTATAGAAGTTTAAGACAACTCAAAGATTCACTATTAAGGGACTAGCATAGTCAGATCATGTCCATGAATAGAAGAATCCTGTGAAGTCCTTCATGCGTAGATGAAAGGTATAAAGGTCACAACTAAAACTGGAAAAGGGCAATACAACTCATGCTCTCTCACTTCTAAAGTTTCACCTTTTACAAAATTTAGATAAAAAGTAACATTGTAAGAAGATGCATTAGAGTACTTACCTTTTTATTATTAGTGTCATGTACATTCAATGCAAGATTGAGGATTTTCTGTTATATAAAAACAGTGATTCATTGGTAATGACTGGTCATGTTTAGTTCTTAACTAGTGCCACATTAGGGCTTAAATAGTTAAACTAAGTCTAATTAATGTAAGATGATCATATGAGTTATGTGCCAATTTTTTTTAGAGAAGCTATTAAAATGGTTCTGTTGCTACTAGCAGTGAAATAATGTATGTTTCACTTCACTGTTAATTGTTTAGGGCTCAGTGATGCACAGCAATGAGTAAGGCCGGAGGTAAGGTTAAAAGTTTAACTGGTCACAAGGAGAAGTTCAAGTTTATATGCCTGGACTTTTGAAATCATGAAAGATTTGGGGACAGTGTATATTATTCATTGAACTGGACAACTGAGAGCCATTTCCATAAGTTCCCTTCCCCCTTGTTGGGCATTAGAGTCCCTTTTATTGGAGTTATTTATGACCCTGAGCTTGTTAGGAAAATGTCTGCATACGCTGGCTGCAGTTTTTCTATTTCTATGTATTGCACATTTTCCCCACATGAGGCCACCACTTTCCTCAAAGTCAAGAAATCATGTGGCCCAGATATTATATCAAATAAAATGCTGAAACAGCAATGACTGCTTTAGGAAGGCCTATTTTAAAAATCAACTCAGACACTTTGTGAGGTAGTCACACTGAAAAACAGATGCCCTCAACCCACACTAATAGACATCTATGTTAACTATAGTAACTGCAAATTCTTTTGTAATATCTATTAAAATACATGGCTTGACCAACAATATAGTCCCTTAAAATCAGGTTGGATTCCTCTTAAAGCTGCAAGCCACATTTTTATTCTACAGATACTCAGAAGAAACAGAACAAGGTAGCATTTGCCTGCTTTGCAGTCTCCCCTCTTTCCCCCACGCACCCCAAAGAATCATTTAACTCAGTCTGGCACCTAGTATTAAGTCTTACAATGATTAGAAAATAGAACTGGTGGAAAAACAGGACATGAAATCCATATGTTAATCTATCAAATGTAGGATAGAAATAAAAATGCAAATAGAGGGGTTAAATCAAGAAAGGAAAGCCAACTAACTTTTTCCAACACAGTCAACAGTGGTTAACCTGCCATATTGGAACCAGCCCCAAACCTGGGATTTGCACTAGACAATTAAATGCTCATTGATTTTTTTTCCCTCCAGCAAACAAAAGTCTCAGTATTTGAAAGAAAAGGCAAAAAAGTCACCAGACTAAACTAATGCTTGAGACATAGAAATCAAATACAACCTAGGTTATACATACCTGGGCTCATAAGAGATATAGGGTTGTTCAGAATTAGACAAGCACTCCAAGCAATCTGTGTGGGGCTCTATACCATGAAGAAACCACTCAACACTCCAGTAAACCCTTTAACAGTGTACTCCTACTCATTCTACTGTTACACCTATTAGGACAAATCCTTCACAGAAACCCTGTGTCAGCTACAGACTAATAGCACTTCTGATCCCTCTCAGTCAGAGCACACCCTCTCTAGGTCTCAGGCCTCTAGATATCACCTCTCATAGTGCCCTGGGTCACAACTGTGATTTACCTCAGCAGGTCTCACTTCTGTTCCCTATGGGGCAATGACAGTGGTAATCAGTTACCAAACAGCCTCATGAAAGCAAATATTTATTTACTGCAAAAGTGTTTTCAGAGAAGGCATATTTAAAAAAAAAAAGCCAGACTATATGCATGTCTAGCTTACCAAGAATGTAACTATCTTCTACTTGGGAACTCTGGTAGGTCTGTTCTGCAGAGCTGTGTCAGCTTGTCTCCCTATCAGCTCCTGGCAAGTCAACCCCCTTTGCTATAATCAAACCACTTTTTAGACTGTTTGTAGACCTTTAATAATAATAAATGGAGATATCCTATCTCCTAGAACTGGAAGGGACCTTGAAAGGTCATGGAGTCCAGCCCCCTGCCTTCATTAGCAGGACCAAGTACTGATTTTGCCCCAGATTCCTAGGTGGTCCCCTCAAGGATTGAACTCACAACCCTGGGTTTAGCAGGCCAATGCTCAAACCACTGAGCTATTGCTCCCTCCCACTTAGTAAATTGATTTACTAATTCCTACTTTAGCAAAACAAGATTTGCCACTGGTTGGAGGCAGGAGCCTTGAAGGCAACAGCCTGCCCCATTGTCTTCCAAGTGTGTTTGAGTGTTCTTATTTGGGAAGCCACTCAGTCACCTTCATGCAGAGACCTCATTGTAATCAAGCATTATAGACATGTAGTAAACATTCCACTACTCCCAATGTAAATATCAATTCAGTCACTTGAGAATTTTTATTAACCCAATATACAGTAACTTACCCTGACCCAGTCACCTACAGTGTTCATAAAATTGCTCTCAATATTAATATTATGTATAAGCTTTATGTCACTACCTTTATTTACAGCTCTTTACAGCTCTGCTAACAGATGTGTACATGAAGTCCTGCAATAGGGTATGCAGAGCAGAACTGATCAATTCCCCTTATAATCAACACAGAAGTGAACACTGGACTTCTGGTGACATCACAACCAAATTTTCCCTGTACTACAAAACACAGGAGACTGAAAAACAAAACAAAAAAACCCAGTGGATTATGTTTTCATTTAATGTCATTCCTGGGACTCAAAACTAGACTTCCAACCAGTGAAAGAAACAACCCCACCCAGACAGAAAAATGGGAGATCAACAACATTAAATAACTGGAAAAAACAACCCAGCTAGGCTGCTACATATCCCTGCTCCAAACTACCAGAATAGCAGATTTCTTCACAACAGTGAAGTATTCAGGCAGATAAATGCAGAATTGAGAATTAAGATGTGGAACGTGTAAAAAACAAAATTGGATATTTTATCAGATCTGGGCAAAATTCAAGGAAAAATACCAAACGTTGTCAAACACCTTTCTAGGCATATAACGGATATATGCTATCCAAAATAAGGGCCTGATCCTGTGAGGTGCCTAGACCCCCGAACTTCCATTACTTCAACGTTATAGTTAGGATTGCTTGGCATTTCACAAAGGGCACTCAGAATTTTGCAGGCTTGGGCTAAATAGATTATGTAAATTGTACTTTACTGCACCAAGGGCAAAGCCTATTACTAGGGGTTTGATCTTACAGCCATTGAAGTCAATAAGATCATTGTCATTTACAACATTTGGAGCAGGACTGGGCTCTTGATTTTTCATACATCCCAGGAGGACTTTTCGTACCTAAAGATTTTGCTAACTGCCAGACTTGTGAGCTAAGTAAATTTAACATGGATTCTGGTGAATAAAAAACAAGGTGGCCTTTAATATCTTTACAAAGCTATCAGCTTTGGGATGTGTAAATACATTAATGAAACTTTCTTTACTTGAAGGAGCAGAGTTTGACATTTCTCCTCCTAGGATACAAGAAATTTCTCAAAATCAATATGTTGGAATTCTATCCTCATCAAAAAATAGTTTCTCTAACCTTTATTTTAGGTTTAACTCTCCATCTGTGCAGCGAAGACTTTCACTGGTGCAAACTGCCATTTTTTGTGCAAAATGGTTTGACGCTGTACTCCATTTGCTTTATGAAAATATGCTTTGAATGTGAATATAATGTAACTGGAATATGCTTTGTGCAAAAGGTTTCTTGTAAGGTATCATTACAAAGCTTATAATCATCTGAGTGTTCATCCTGTTTGTATGCATGTATCATTCTTGTATCTGAAGCTAGAAATATGAAGTATAACTCTGAGGTCCTATTGTAATTATGCAAAGTGTGGGCCATTAATGGTGGTTTAGAATCTTGATGGCTCCCATTGACTAGGACAACTGGTTGTAAATGGTTTATTTACCTGCAAGCCTTCCTGTGTACTTGTGAGCCAGCCCAGGAAGAATGGAGGCTGGGGTCGCACAGGATATGTGAACATGTCATCTGATACTGGAATCCATCTTAAATCTGGTACTTTTCCATTTAGAAGGAGACAAAAGATTCCTGCCTTGGGCCAAAGCTATAAAAGGGGGGTGGAACAGAACAAAGTGGACTGCCAGTCCTGAGAAAACCCCTAGTTTCCACCTAAGATGTCTGCTAACAAGGACTGCACTGTGGAAAGGATTGAGCCCAGACTAGAAAAGAGTCTAGTCTGTGAAAGAAACTTATTAGAACATCTCTGAGGGTGAGATTTTACCTGTAATCAGTTTCTTAATTTGTTAGGCTTAGACTTGTGTGTTTTTGCTTTATTTTGTTTGGCCACTTACTTTGTTCTGTCTGTTATTACTTGAAACCACTTAAATCCTACTTTTTATTCTTAATAAAATCACTTTTGTTTATTAATGAACCCAGAGTAAGCAATTAATGCCTGGGGGAGCAAACAGCTGTGCATATCTCTATCAGTGATATAGAGGGCAAACAATTTATGAGTTTACTCTGTATAAGCTTTATACAGAGTAAAATGGACTTATTTGGGGTTTGGATCCCATTGGGAGCTGGGTGTCTGGCTGCTGGAGGTAGGTGACCTGCTAAGCAGTTTTTCTTTAAAGTCTGCAGCTTAGAATAAGAAATTCAGATAAATACTAGTACCCAAGTCAGTCATTGTTACATGATACCATAGATTAAATAAAGATAGTATCAGTCTTTCAGGCAGAAGTCGCAGTTTGACTCCTTCAGGATTACTGTAAGCACCACATCATTTTACCAATACAGATTTAAGATTATGCGCCACTCCAGAAAAACTTCTCAGGTTAACATAAAGAGAAAAATCCACATTAAATCAATCTGGAATCCAATTTATCTTAACCCTTTTTGATAGTATATCTTCAGCCCTCACTGGGGTCAATGGGATTGCATAGGCTAATGAGCCGAATGTGACCCTCAGAGTTGCTAAAAGCTATACTTGACATAGATACATGTGCCCATCCCACATGTGATCGTATCAGCACTGGGATGTGCAGACCTTAATACAATCCAAATGAAGGCTATAAGTTTCTATCAACTGTAGAGAGGCAGGATATCCATGCAGACTCTGTCAAGGATGGTAGGCCCAAGAATTGACCTTCCTTGACAGTAATACCATATCGATGAACAGCTTCATGTATTATTTTTTTGGGAGAGGGACGGGGACAGAATAAAAACCAGATGTTGCTGCTCAGAAAAACAAAATTAAACCCCAGACATTGTGACTTACTGTGAGATACAATAATAATAATAATAATATAATAAAAACTAGGGCATGTGCATTGTCTGAGTCGTGTTTCTAAAAATTTTATTTTTATTTTTGGACTGAACAATTTTTCCTCTTTATGAACTACTACATGAAAAACTCTTAAAGGTAAAACTTTGATAGAATCTATGTCATGCTAGGACAATTTTAGACATGCTGATCAGACAGTGTCTATTTATGACTCAAAATTATTCATTTCTCCAATATCAGGAGATTGAGAAGATATACTTCTGACAGAGAAATTGTTGAAATAATTGTATGTAAAACACTGAGACAAGGCTAATGTTTTGTGATCAGCTTATCAAAATAATTTTCTTTTCATTCACTTTTGTATCGTTTGACCTCAAAACAAGCTAGCATGGTGTTGACATTTTCAAACTTACTTAATACAGGATTTTTCATATCCCAAGTCAGTGTGATTAACTATTTTAAATTACTCACAAGCATTGCTAAGGCAAAGAAAAATCATGAAGAATTAAATCTTGTAATAATAATAGTAGACTAGGTGTGAAGCTATTGTCCGTCCACTAAATTAGTCCAGAAATCCTTCATTTTCAACTTGGTTTAGAGAACGAGTCTCTTTGGCCGTAGATAAACCACTCACTTATCTGCCTCAGTTTCCCTATCTGGAAAATTAATCTAAATGTATTTATTTCATAGCAATTTTTGTTACACTTTGAAGACAAAACATTCTAAGAATAAACTTGAAGCTTTTTTTTCCCCCATGTACCAGTATCACTACACAGTTTACATAATTAATAGAATTAAGGAATTATACACAATATACAGAATATAGACATGGGATAATATGTTACCTGTGAAGGGTAGTACATTGGAATATAAAGATACATTAATTTTTTGTTCTCTCCACATGAAATGATTTTGGAAAAAAGCTTTCAGTATTAATCTGCATATTAGTAGGTTGGCTTAATAGACTCTCTCTCTCTTACTGACAGTCCAGGAGATTGATAGAAGCCTCTGTCCTAAGAGGATCCACAGCATCTCTGCTAAAAATGATCAGCTGTAGCATGAATCTTAACACTGGGAAAATGTCATGTGACATACGAGCCATTACACGAGACTGCCATAAACAGTTTCATAATTTTCAACAGCAAGCATGAAGGAAACAGAGAGAGAACTTCCCACTAAAGAAAACAGTTAAAGCATGAAGATAAAGAATGTGGTCTTTGGAAGCAATATTTGTTTACATGATAACTAGATACTTGATAGATTAGTGCATTAGAATACTTTAGTCTAAATTATGTATGATATACATTTTAAGTACTTTTTAAAGATATAGCACTTCATAAATTATACACAACAGCACCAAAACAGAGTAATTTATAGGGTGGAGTTTGCAACATACCATTTGAAGTCTCAGACATAACATACAATGCTATTATTTCAAAGTAGTGCTTAAGTGCTATTTGAAGACCTATTCTTCTGTACACTGTTAGAAACAAGTCCCTCTGATCTTCTATACAACACCTGGACAGCCATGACATACAGAGGCTCACAAAAATCTTAGCAGGCATTGGGGATGGGAGAGGGGCAATTTCAAGGTTCTCTCAAAACAGAGAAATTTTAAATAGGAATTTACACTGGATTATACAGATAAATGAGTATAAAACAAACACACTAAGTTACTATGTAAAGCAAATACAGCGTGTCTTACCTGTTAAAAATCAGTTATAAGTTTTCTAAATAAAAATACTTTTAGCAAATAGAACTTAGATCTTGTTGAAGCCAAAGACTTTAAAGGGCTTAAACACTTCCTTTTATAAGGCCTTATTTCCTAATGAGACCCAGCTGTGAACCTCTCATTCTCTGATTGACAGTTCCCACACTCCCTTTGCAGTGTTAACAATTTTTTTTAAACTTTTTTCCAGAAAAGCTCTGTAACTTTTTCTTCCCCTTGTTAAGTACAAAGTACATACACTCTGCTATGGAGTCATCACAAAGGGTTAAAACAAAAATAACCATGTTATCCATCAAACTCAATAGCTTTTTGTATGAGATGTTGTGAATCAAGGTGCTGGATTTTTTTTGTAATTTATTAGCACAAAGAACTTGGTCTCATGCTTAAAGTTAATCCTATGTTTGTGTTTAAGTGTTTGTAGAATCAGGAATTTACTTGTTTTTTATTCCTCCTATACAAATAAAGAGATCTTTTCCCCTCTATTATTTTAATTATTTACTAAACTACTTATTTGAGTACTTTCACAGTTTAGATCTTGTTTTTACTTTGATCTCTGAACTGTTGTAAATGCTTCCTGAAGGCCACTCAGCCATATACAAATTATATGTGATTAGACATTTATATATTGAAGTCAAAGGAAGCTACAGGTTCTCAGTACTTCTGATAATCAGGCACAAGCTGTCTTATGTTGGGCACCCATAAACTGAGGATCACAAAATCAGTGTCCTTTTTTGAACATTTGGGCCCTGATCTTCCAAACATTTATGCATATGTGTGTTCTTCCATTGACTTCATTGGGATTACTCTTGGAAGAGTTTGCAGGACTGGGTCTTAGTTTGGGTTGTTCAGGATGCTTTTTGAATGTTATTGTTCTAATGTGCTATGGTACACGGAAATGGCCCTCTGTAAAATAAATAATAACAATAATTGCTAAGAAATCAAACAAGTGATCCATATGTAACTGATATGAAGCTTCAGACATGGCTTGCAAACTGAACCAGTCCATATATCATAGAATTTTGGGGTTGGAAGGGACCTCAGGAGATCATCTAGTCCAAACCCCTGCTCAGAGCAGGACCAATCCCTAGGCGGATTTTTGCCCCAAATGGCCCCCTCAAGGATTGAACTCACAACCCTGGGTTTAGCAGCAGGGCCGGCTCAAGGTTTTCTGCCGCCCCAAGAGGTGGGGGAAAAAAAAAGCTGTGGCAGTGCGATCACGCCGCTCCACTCTTCGGTGGTAATTCGGCAGCAAGTCCTTCGCTCCGAGAGGGACTGAGGGACCCGCCGCCGAAGACCTGGACGTGCCACCCCAATAGCAGCCGGAGTGCTGCCCCTTGGTATTGGTCACCCCAAGCACCTGCTTCTTTAGCTGGTGCCAGCCCTGTTTAGCATACCCACCATACCTGTCACTGGTTGACATCTACATACTTGGAGATATGTGTGATATCCAGCACATGTCTATAAATATTTATGCATGTCAATAGGCCTATTTATATGAGTAAAGTTAAGCATAGACCATTACAATAGAATACTATAGTACTTTTAGATTAAGTTCTAAAAGTGTGATTGAAAGTCAGAGTATACTTTTGTCATAAGCCACAGAGAACAAATATTTTGTCCAAAGGTGTGTTTTACTCTTCACTCCAATATGGGATACACTAAGGCTTCAGTCCTGCAAACACTTATACAGATGCTCAACTTTAAGCCCGTGAGTAATCCTGTTGACTTCTGTGAACTCTTCACATGCTTATAGTTAACTACATGTGTAAGTGATTGCAAGATTAGGTCCTACATTAACAATGGACAGAGATTGGTTATTACAGGAAATTGACAGGTTATCTTGTTTAGATTTTTCTATATAATGAAAATTGGGTAATAAACTGTGTTAGTAATATAGAAAAGTGAAAATAAGGGTTTTAGAGACCATTAGTACAGATTTGATTTTATGAACATGGCATTTTTAAGAAATGTTGCTTTTTCTGGTAATTAAAAAAAATAAGATAATGACTCATTCTGTGTTCTTAACTAGGATAATTGATAATAATAAGAACATATATTTTAGTTTTGTGTTTGAAACTAGCATTAGTTACTGAGTCTATAGTCAAGACTTTCCTTTGTGCTGTGTGGAGAAATATATGGTTAAGAACTACCAGCAGTCTTTTCTGGTTGAGTAGTTGCTGTCTCTAACAAGTGTTGTATTTAAACTGAGTTTATGTTAAGAAAAGGGAGGTGCCTTTTGTCCTCTATAAAAACAAAAACCTTTGGCAGGAGGGAGGGGAATAGTGCTAGACTTCTAGTTTCTTGTATGTGTGAATTCCCTTCTATTATTAGATGTATAGTAAACTACTATATATATACCAAAAATATAGTTGGCTATTATTAGTAACTGGTTAATCTTGAGGTTTTGGGGTGGCTTTTTTTTTTATACTTTTCAAATACTGAAAATTGTGTAGTCTTGTTGAAAGCAGACCTTTACTAACATCAAAATATAGGTGGTGTCCCTACCTCGAACTGGGCAACTGAAAACTAATTATATTAACAATTATACTCTTCAAACGTATACCTAAAGGAATATGTAGAAGGGAAGAGTTGAATATTCAGCACAGATAATCCTGTTATTTCAAACTTGGAGGTAGTCTTTAACCTGTTAACAGATAATAGTAAACCTGCATTGGGTAATATGCTCTCAATGTGTCACAGATCTAATCATTCCTTAAACAGACTCAGCAGGGATTGTTAAAATTAATGAAAACGCATGGAATTACAAGAGGCAAATATTTATTCTATACAAACACATCCACTAACTTTTCTTCCATTGTTTCAGTACCTCTGTTTGAGATGCCTTCACCGTTACCTGTGCCTCAGACAAGTCTAACTTCTCCTAATCCTGGAGTTTCACCACCTCCATTTTCTGTTTCTCAAACAACAAAAGAGAGGATTAAATGGAAAGGAAGACCCAAAAGAAACAAAATAAATAAAGATGACATTAGTTATCCGAGCAACTTCAAGTAAGTGAGGAAAGAGCTCTTATTTGTGGATGAAATACTAAATTGGCTTATGTTGGTCAGTGTAGTATCCAGTGGGACAAAAATATGTATCTAGCTTGCAAATTGTTTGGGTATCAAAAAGTTATTTAACAAATCTAGCAATTGTTTTTCAACATTTTCTGCACTATTAATAAATATCCAAAATTGCTTTTTCTTATTCAGTACTGGCCTCATTGTATCCTAGGGAAGGACTAGGAACTAGACTTCCAAATTTTCAGGTACTTTAAGCTGGCTGCCAATAGATAAATGTGCATTGTACTTACTAGCACCCAATGTCTACTCCAACTGAAACACACGCAATCTCTGCGTAACAGTGAACATGAGCTTTTCAGGTAAAATACTTGGCCCTTACAGAGTGCCTCAGACTGTTGTTATGGGTGTTTATGAAAGTGCTGTTAAGTAAATAATGCACACATTGTACAGATGGCAAACTACTGCATCGAGTCATGATGTAAAGAGACAAATGAGTTAATGGCAGAAGTGGGACTAGACTCTAGGACTCCTTGGCCACAATAGAAGGCAAAATGGGGAAGTTAACTGGAAGATCAAATATAGCCTATAATACAAAGCTCTTACTTTTAGAGAATATGCTTAAACCCTTGTTAACCTTTTCTTCTTGTACATGTCTGAAGCTACAGATGTATTAAGTAGTGGAGAAGCTGAAGTTACAAGGATATATGAATTTGGTCAAGCTTGTCTTGCCACCTGTAGAAAATAAACTACCATAATTTAAAGGTCGATAAATCAGTCTTTCTTTCATCCTCAAACTTTTGTTGGCTTTACGTACTTTAAATGGTGGATAGCAAATAATGTCTGTTTCTGTTTACTTCTGATTTGTCAGATGATTCCCTAAATACCAGTTGAGGAGTGATACAGTTGTGTTACTGTAGACTACTACTACCCTTTAAGTCCTTCCCTGGCTTACTAATGAGAACCCCCTATAGGGCCAATACTGACTTGGGAGATACTGAGCATCTATTTCTTCTAAAAGAGAATATTTACTTGAGCTATACTTCATAGATCCTAGAAAACTGCTGTTACACCCCACCTTGTTCTGAGAGGGAGAACAGGGCTGAAGTTACTGTGGCTGTTTTGAATCATTATATGTGGTGTCTCTAAAGTTGCAACAGTTTGCAAGTATGGGCTTTGCATAGTATTGAATACCAGAATGAGAAAATACCATGGTACATGAAGGACTGGGCTGTTTGTCCAAGGATTTTGGATGACTCATGCTGTAGAAGGCTTCTACAATGGAAAGCATGAGGAAAGAGAACAAAAAGTGGGTAGTGTCAGTTTTCTCTTGATCAGATGATTGAAGAGGACATTTTAGTTCTAGCTAGTCTAGGGTAACAGATGAGAGGAAGAAAATATCAGACACGGAGGGGGGGGTGTCTGTCAGTGGAGCAAAAAAAAAAAAAAAAAGCCGAGTGCTGCCAGCTGAGCAAAAAAAAATTCAGGACAAACATCTAAAAAAGTCACTCTAAGCTAGTCAAATAAAGGGACACCACTAAAGAGACCCCAAAGCTACTGACACATCTGAATTGTTCTTTGTTGCCTGACACTATGTTCTGAGACTTTGGGAGGGAGGACTAGAAATCTGTCACTTTGTCTTGATTTTTTTTGTGGTCTATGAAAGATGACTAAAGATGGAAGGAGTTAATAAAGAGACTGTTAGCTGTGGCAACTTCTATAGGTAGCACAGAAGGACTTAATATTCTGTGGCTCTTTTCTAGGACTACTGTAATGTACCATCACTTGTGAATGTTACTCTTGAAGTCCCTCCATAATGTTAAAATGAATCCACTTACTTAAAAAAAAAAAAAAAAAAAAAAAAAAGTGGACTTGCTAGACTCCAGAACAAGTGTTGCTACTAAAAGTCTACTAGACAAAATGGGGATATACACACATAATCTAAACTTATTCTTCAGCTATTCCTGAGGCAGCGTATGTACATCATATGATAAGGACTCTTATTTTCTATGCATGGGCCCTGTGGTGGAGTTTCCATGATCACTTCAAATACAACTGTTACCCATGACATTCTAGAATTTGAGTGCAACTGACTTCTTGTATATTTTCAATATGTCTCAAATAAGGTGTATATGGTGGTGACTTGACTACTTTACTTACAACTGTTACTAATCTTGAATCGTATGTCTGCAGTGTGTGGTGCTAAAATGAACAAATATTTTCTCCCTAGGCACTTGGGCCATGTGGGATGGAATCCACTAACTGGATTTGCTGTAAGTATTTACCAATACAACTATCAAACCTAACTCATAATGCTTCAGCTTGTGTGGAACAATTTTAGAATCAGGAGTTAACTTCTATTAACTCTTAATAGTTCAGTATTGTGATCATGAGATTAAAAATTGCACTGGATTGCAACTTGGCATTCCTTGAGTTAAAACTTGTATGAAACTTTCTTCAACACCTGTAAGGAAAGGTGTGGGGGAAAAATGAAATGGAAAGGCCTCTTCTGTCTTGCTGAAGAGTGGCCAAAATGGAATAATGAGGGTATATTGTTAAAGAAAGCCAATCCACTTAAAATCGGGTGGATAAGAGCTTTAAACTTAACTCTTCTTAGCAACATATTTTAAGAATAGATGAAACAGTAGATCTAATAAATCACACTTCAGAAAGCTTATTTCTCATGGTTTTTATTAAAGGTCTCTTCAAGACTGAATAGTCTCTTGAACTTTTTCTAGGATAAAATAGTTGAACTTCCCCCCAAGGAACTAACAAGAAACATGAACTTGCTTCAGCATAGAGCTACACTTATTAATCCTCTTAAAGTAAGATAGTGGAATGTAAACCGATTTCATTTAGTGAAGGCTTTCACAAACTTGTATTGCATTCAGTGTAATCTGGAGACTAATGGGAATACTCAGTTTGAAAAGCCAGGTTTTTTACCAGTTAGCTCCCCAACTTTTTTTGTTAATTGGCTTAAATTTTAAGAAATGTTCTGGAATCTAAAAAAACTGATAGCATGTCTCCAATAGTGTTGCTGAAATCGTCTCCTCATTATACTTCTTCTCATGCAGCCTCTGGAAGGGAAACACAAATAAATATTAGTATTGCACTATTTAAGGTCAATGAGTGGGAAAAAGATCTGAGATTAGTTCTGTCACGTGACTAGCTTAACTGGACTCTTACTCATCATCTTGTAGACTATCTTGGATTCAGATCTGAAGAAGCTATTTATTCAGGCTGGTGTAACAGAGGATCATCTAAAAAACAAGAGAACCTCTGAAAAGATCTTTAAAACAATTGAGAGGAAAGGAGGAATAGAAGCTGTACGGAAAGAGGTCCAGATAAGAGGTACTTATTCATTAGTGCAAATTAAACTTAGATACAGCTTAAGTAAGATACCACTTTGCCAGTATTTTAGCATTCATCTCATTACAGTAATATACTGGATTGAGGTAGGCTCTACAAGCTTGCCTTGTTACAAAAGCAAGTAAAATGTGACTTCATAGATGATATAAGGCTGAGGTAACTGAAGGTTCTTTCCATATTTAATAGAGAATCTGTTTAGAGGCATATTGATAGTGTGCATGGGGTGAGGGCAATGCAAGCCTCAAAGGTTGGATTTGAGATTTCCTAAAATACAGGGGTGTTCACATCCAGAGGTTTTGCTCTAGGCACACTTAGTAGGCTAGCTATATTAAGAGTATTATTAGCTAGATAGCTGATACTTTCTCTAGTGCCGTATAATGTCTCATCCCTATCCCTTTGTATCATACAACATAATATGGGATAAGTGCCTCGGAATTCTGCTTCTTTAAGATTTCTGATAAGTAAAAAATGTTGCCAAACAAAGGCTAGGTGCTGAGGTTGATTGGGTAGGAAATCAATCTGAGACAGATATACATTAAATCTAAGAGCATAACTTTATTTTTCTACAGCCACATCTTCAAGATCCAGTTCTCATCCTCTACTTCATTCTACATCATCTTCAGAGCGAAGTTCAACCATCAGTCCTAGTATTGAACTAAACTCCCCAGTTCTAAGAGCAGATGATGGACTCAAAGCAATTCTACTAGCACCTCCCTCTACATCAAAAGTGCTGTTACCTACATGGAATGTCCCTTCAGTTGTCATTGCACCAGCACCTCCAATGCCACCTCCTTTGTCTCCTTCTAAAAGGGCATCACCAATGGGTCTACATAAACCGACTCTCAGTCTGAGAGGACCGCAGCTGCATAAAATAAAAACTGAAAAGACCCCAATTACTTTGCATCAAAATGATGTAATGGGTCAGATCAGAAAGGGAATCCAGCTGAAATCGGCAAGTATCTTTTTTTAACCAGTACTAATTCATACTAGTGAGCATATGACTTCTCAGCAATAAGAAAAGCTAAGTATAACTAATAATACATCCCAACTGGAGCAAAGGAGAGTGTGGAATCTAAGGGTGCAATTTAATACTTGATGTAGGCCTGTATGACTATTGCACAGTTGTGCTGCAGCTAGAAAGCTGACTGATACAATGTAAACATAACTCTAGAAGACTTTTGTTTTTTTTTAAAGGGTATCTTATTGTCAAGATACAGACAACAAGAATGTGAAAACTGAGAATAAGCAACTTCAGAGTAAAATGCCCCTCTGCACTTGGATGGGTCACTTCCCCAATCTTTGCCTCTAAGTGGAACTTGCATTGAAGGTGCTGTAACTTACCTTGGAGTAAGGAAAGCAGTGACTCTTCAAAACATGATTTAAGCAATAAATGAATGCGTTTAAAAGGTATCTTAGGCAGAAATATAAAGTTGAACAACTAATACGTTTCTTTCAAATAACTCTAATTTATAAAGTGAAAATGTTCAATGTAGTATCAAAACTCTTATTCGAGAACTGTCAGGGTAGTTAAGTAGTGAACTGTCACTTCACCTGTAGAGTTCTGCTACTTAAAGTAACACTCAGGTTGATCAAAAAGATCAAACAAGGTTCATACTAGCCAGTCTGGATGAGCACATTAAACTTCCTCCTCTTGTAAAATTGCACATAAAATAGCCTAGAAACTGGGCCGGCTCCAGGCACCAGCGCAGCAAGCAGGTGCTTGGGGCGGCCAACGGAAAGGGACGGCACATCCGGCTCTTCGGTGGCAATTCGGCAGAAGAACGAAGTGGCGCGGTGGAGCTGCCACCGAAGTGCCGCCGATCACCCCTCTCCCCCCAGCCGCTTGGGGCGGCAGAAACACTGGAGCCGGCCCTGCCTAGAAAGGAATCTTTCCTAAATATGGCTTAAAACTAATAGCAAGACTTGAGACTTGCCTTTTCTCTGCTAAATGCATAAATTAGCGGTATGTGGACTTGTGTACCATCAGTCATTTGGAGAATCCCAAAGCACTTAAATGTTAGGTAGGTAGGCTGACTTGTAAAGGTACATGGTGAGGCAGAACTAAATAGAATAGAGTCCAAATTCTTTTTCTGCTTTGATCTAAAGTTGAGATGCATTTCCAAAGCTGTTAGAGTGGAAATCTTGCAAAACTAGGCTTTCTGCTGGTGCTTCTGGTGAAGTTTTATTCTATACTCATGATCTGTATCCCAAACTGCCAAAAAAACCCTCAAGTCTGAGGCTCTGGCTATATTAGAGAGCTTACAGCAGTGCAGCTGCAGTGCTGTAAGCTCTCTAGTGTAGCCACTCAAAGCCGATCGGAGTGAGCTCTCCCATCAACTTAATTAATCCACCCCACAATGAGTGGCGGTAGTTATATCAGTGGGAAAAGCTCTCCCATTGATGTAGTACTGTCCACACCAGCATTTAGGTTGGTGTAATTTATGTCACTCGGGGGTGGCATAGTCATACCCCTGAGTGACAAAACTTATACTGACATAAGTGGTAGTGTAGTTATAGCCTGAGTTCTTAGATCCTGTGAAATCACATGAATGGTTGTTGTAAACAGAAAAATACCACCCTCTTTGGGAAATTCCAGGCACCCTGATGTCTGGATAAAAAGAGCAACTGGAGCTCTATGCTTAGAAAACATGCACATACAGTACAGTGAACAACAGAATTTTATTTGGAACTGCTAACGTAGTTAAACTTGAAAAATAACATGAGAAATCAAGAGGTTGAGTTTTGGAACAGCTGCTGCATCATCTATAGGTACGATAATCATTTAGCCCAGCTGTACTAACTATAATATTTAGTATAGCTGTGCTCAAAATATGCTATTTATCAGCCTCTTTCCTGCAACTTTCTGTGCTAGAAGCTACCAGATGGGTCTCAAAAGCATTCTCATTTGCTTCATATCTGTTTCAAGAGTCTCTGGGGGGAGGTTAAGGGACATAGCTGTATTTTCTCAACAGCATGGGTTCTCCAGATGCTGACCATTATTGTAGCATATCCTCATCTAGCAGAACACTGCCTCTTGCTGCAGTTCTTTATCCTATCCCATATACACATGATTATGTTCTGTCATAACAATCTAACTGGATCTGGTTAATTGCAGATGGAATGACTTGAAGGTTGGACTTCAGTTGTAAAAGTAATGCAGACACTAGTGCTGGGAACGTGAAATAGACCCAACAAGTGTCAGTAGTACCTGCTCCATATGTTTGTAGTATTTGCTTATGAAGCTCTTGATATATGGGAAACGGAGTTTACCCCACAGCTGTGTGTCATATAATGGCCTAGTTCTGAGGAGGGAGTACAGCATCAAAATAAGTAGAAGGGACCCATTTTATTTTGAGCATAGGTTTCAATGATAAAATAATGCTGGTACTCTCTAGGGTGGGTTTAGGAAGCTATTTATAGTAGCTTTCTTTTACAACTGTCATGGAAGAGGACCCTTTGGGTGCAATTAAAATGTTATCAGAAGTCTTTTAGTTGGGGTAGTTAACCACAGAGAAAAGTGGCTTCCACAGACAAAAATCTGAGAGCCTATGAAATCTGATAGCAGAGAAAGCACGCTCAGTGACTGTAAAAGAGAGACTCTCTAACAGGAAGGCATGAAAAAACTCTTTCCAAACAATGAAGTAGCTTGAGTGCACTTCTCCAACCTGAAGAGGGCCCTGAGTCTCACAAGGAGTGTGTGTTGCTGGTTCCTGCAATGGGAGAGGGCAAAAAGGACAAGACAAGCTGGGTCCTGTGAGATTTCCAGTCTTTACAGGACATTTGGGGTAGGCTTGAGGTCTCGTAGGATTTGACACATGATTTGGAGCCATAACAGCCATGTGGTCAGAGTTACTTCCTGGTTTCCAGTAGTTAACCCAACCTCACTCCTTGGCCCACCTGGATAGGGCCACAACAGGGAAGCTTCCCTAGGCTTTGCCTCATGCTGCTGCAGGTGGGCCAGCAGCTATGCAAGATGGTGAGAACATGCCCAGATGGGTTTACTTCAGAGCGATTCACTTTCATGGTGCCCCATCTGGAGCTGCTCATGGGCCAGGTCCTGGCCCAATGTAAGGGCTGCCCTGTGGGCCCTGCAGGGCTCAAGGTGCTAGGGCAGTGGGAGTTAGGAATTCCTAGGGAGGACAGGGGCCAGGGCTGAGCCCCATAGCCTGGGCAGAACCCTGGTGGGAATCCTGGCTGCCTCTGGCTGTGGGACATGCCTATGAAGAGCTGCTTGCTGCCTTGTGTCACTTGAATGAGGCCCCTCTCTCTCCCCCCCCCCCCCCCGCCAACCCACACATGAGGTGGATTTTAGCGGTGATTGTGCCTTGCTTTGCTAGTCTAGTTGGTTCTTACCTGGGTCCCATCACTGCTTCGGCAGGGCAGTGTGGTGGCTGGGTTGATAGCTTTGATCTGGGACTAGGTCTGATGCTTCCTGGCTTGGTTCTTGTTCCTGGTGCAGAGACCCATTCTATTCAAGCATTCCTTTATGCTTGTCTATCCCTAATCTCCTGTGGACTAGTCATGCTTGCAGCCTAAACCTATGCACAACATAGAAACTGGCATTTTTGGAAGTATAAAGGGAAACTCAATCACTAGCAATAGACAGTATATCTGGTGTTGCTGCTGGTGACTTTGTCCCTGTGAGATGTGGTCTGCAAGACTGATCTAATCAGACACCTATTGAGGAGTGTCCTTTTCTAGACTCAAGGTCTTTTTCTGCAGCAGTTTAATGGGCTAAAGCATTTCAGTTAGGGGTTTGCACACTTAAGGCAAACTTCCTTAATGTAGACTGCAGAGACTGTGTCATCTGTCCCAACCCGAAGATGAGAAATTTTCACTTCTAAGCATACTGTTAGAATTTTCCACTGCATTCTAGTGAACTTGGCTGTCAGTGCCCATAAACCCCACTGTCCCTGCAACATTTACAGAATAGAAGTTATAAAAGGTGCCTCACCCCCACTCCATCCTGGGCTCTGGAAACTTCGTCCATGAGAATGCAGTCTTTTAAATTCTAATGTACACTACAAGCTGAGGGAGGACAATCCTCTGCAGTTGGAAGACAAATGACTATTCCCACACCTTCCTGAGCCCACCTTTCCCAAGGGAAGCCAAGACAATGGGGATACAAATAGGTCGTCTAACAAAAGGTGCTTGAAAAGCCCTGTGATAACCATACAGTGAGCAGACCGTGATACGGACTCAGGGAAGGGGCTTGAATGAGAGGCTGTACAGAACTGATATTGTTGTTAGCTTATTTTGGCTGGTGTAATGTTTCACTGGTGGTATTCCTCTCAATGAACCCTTGCTTCTAAAGCTGAAGTGACTCTTCTTGTTAAGTTAGAAGCCACCTCTACGCTAGAATCTCTGCCATATTGTGGATATGGATAAACATGGTAGCCCCTGATGTACCTCTGTGTCTCAGGGCTCATGAGACTGAGCCAGATCCCCAAAGCATGGTGCAGCCTTCAGGTTTGCAGGGCTGCAGTCTGGTCTATTAAATGGGAGAATCTAAAGACCGCTTCCCTGAGCCCCATGTTCTAACTGTGGCCAGAAAACCAGGTGTTGGTGTAGGTGGAAGCTTAACCCACTATCCCATATCTGGATTATTAGACTATGGCTTAAATGGCTTTGAGTGTTTGTCTCTGTCCTTGCATAGCAGTCCTGCTCAAGCATGTCAGTCAGTGACAGTGCAGAATTCTTCCAATCAGCTGGGTGTTTCACGAACCCACAGACTGGCTACAGTGTGAGTGCACCAGTCACTTGCTGGATGAACTGAACACTCTACTGGTTTTCTGAAACTTCGGGGAAATGGTTCAGCTTTGGAATGTCTTCTATATCTCTCCTTGTGTGCACTCAAGTGGCATGGGGAATGCAGATCAGGTTCTGAGATGAGCAGAGCCACATCTGGGATGGAGTCCTACTTGCCCCAAATAGTCCATGCTTTTGAAACGTGCGCATTGTGCTCTGAACAGAGGCTGGTCTGTCTCCTCTGTCTTGCCTGATAGGAGCTGGAATGCACTTAACTCCACTCTTGCTGGAATGATTT
The DNA here is from genome assembly GCF_011386835.1 of Chrysemys picta bellii. Taxonomy (NCBI): domain Eukaryota; kingdom Metazoa; phylum Chordata; order Testudines; family Emydidae; genus Chrysemys; species Chrysemys picta. Next base: position 42,912,640 of record NC_088797.1, read on the forward strand.
AAGAGCAGGACATATTTTGTTGTGTGTCACCCACAGCCCTTGGGAAAAGACAATTTCCCTTCTCTCGGGGCACAGCAGCCCTTCACAGGGAAGGGAAGGAGTGACTCCATCTGCATGGAATTCTTTGTGACTAAGGCTCTCAAAACACTCTTTTCTGTCTAGAGACGTTTAACAATTAACACTACCAAACAGAAATCTGTATGCAATATTCATTTCACTGCCAAGCATGTGCCTGGGCTTAACAGCAGTATAGCTGCTCTCTGAATTGCAGACAGCAGATTCAGAGCACTAGCACTGGAAGCCAAGGAAGTGCCAGAACAGAGGTGGGCAGCTCTATGGAATCTTGGTTGCTAGAAACAGTATCCACAGCCAAGGGAGCATGTGCATCATGCACCTTTTTAGCTTACACAATGGCGTTTGTTTGTTTTGTGTGTGTGTGGGGGGGGTGAAGGTCTACTAGGGACTTGCCTATACCAGAATCCCCAAATTTGGAGCTTCATGGTCTTGCTTTAGGTAACTGGTTATCTGTGGTGGTCTCATTGCAGGTCAACCAGACCCCGTTCTGGGGATTCATAAGTCACAGGATGCAGGAGAGTTGAACCCAGCCTGCTGGGACTTGGAGCAATGTCAGGAAGCCAGTGACCTTGCAGATCCTTAGGCAATTAATTCAGGCTCTTCCTTGGGTTTGCCATTTAGGGGGGTGAGGCTGCACTGTTAAAAGCAACCTTTCTGTTGGTTTTCTTCAGGGCCTTCTGGGTCAGTAAGTTATTTCCCTTGTGCCAAAGGAGACTCTTTGGAGCAGTAGTGTACCGTAGCTAGGGGGGGAACGGGGCAACGGCCGCTCCCCCACTGAGCACAAGTGGTGCCTTGTCAATTTCTTGGTGCCTTCTTACTCACCTGGGGGAGCGATCAAAGTTTGGGGCGGGCTCTTGAACTACAGGACATGCAGTGGAGAGGTGAGTCTGTACAACTTAAGGTGCACAGATCACAAACTGATCAAATTGGGGTTGGTGAGGGTGACCTGTGTCCTATAGGGGCATTGCAGGCATATGTGGCTCAATAGCCATCTGGTGAGGGTCCCCTGCTCAAATTCCAGTTTGTGGGAGTGTGTAAGAAGGTGCTGTCATTCTTAAACTTGCCACTGGGAGATTATGGCTCCCACTTCTTCCATATGGGGCCTCAACAGCAGCTACCCAGTTGGACATGGGTGCGTCAGAGGTCCAGGCTATAGGGCACAGATGATTTAGGCTTGAAGTTCTTTGTGTGGTTGCCTGAGGGGAAGCTGATGGAGTTGATGGGCCATAATCACCACAGGCTTTCACAGTGTCTGCTTCCTTCCCCATGTCTATCATACAGAATGATGTAGGCATCCATGCATGCCTACAGCTTGGGATATGGATTTGGGGGCACAGCATTGTGCACTGGGTTTACAAGAAAGCATTCAGCAAGGGCCTTGCAGCTGGGTATTGGGCTGGATGGAGTTGTGTTTGGCACAGCAGATGGGCATGCGGTGGGATCAGCCCATGGATCTTTTGAATAGCCTGATGCTCCATCAGGCTTGTTATCCACCTAGGATGACCTGGGAATGTGCAATGGGCTCCAACTGATCTGGGAAGCTAAGTGGGTTATTGGACTACTGGTTGACTTGGTTTCCTGGTGTGAGGATAGTATGGTTGGACATTCTAGCCCACGGGATTTGGTGGACTGCTGTCTATCCACAAAAAAGGTGGATAGGGCCCAGAGGAAAGCCAGTTTGAAAGAATCAACATGGCTGAAATCCCAAGGGGACTGAATGCACTTCTGATATACGTGCTGATTTGTTCCTGGATGATCTCAGTATTGGGTTGGCCAAACTTCTAGGCAGCCTGTGCAGAATGGGGTGGAGGCACCCAAGCTGATCCTGGTGCCCAGGGCCGGCTCCAGGCACCCAAGCACATGCTTGGGGCGGCACCTGGTAAGGGGCGGCGGGGGGAGCTCGGTGTGGCATTCTGCGGGGGGGAGGGTGGCGCTCCGGCAGTGTGGCACTGGGGTGGCGGGCTCCGGTTGCGCGGGGCTCGGCGCGGGCGCGGCGCTGGAGGGGGGTTCCGGCGGCGCTCGGCGGGGGGGGGGCAGCGCGGGGCTCGGCGGGGGTGCGGCGCGGGCGCGGCGCTGGAGGGGGGTTCCGGCGGCGCTCGGCAGGGGGCGGGGGCGGGCTCCGGCGGTGCTCGGCGGGGGGGACAGAGCGCGGGGCTCGGCACTCGGTGGGGGTGCGGCGCGGTGCTGGATGGGGGTTCCGGCGGTACTCGGCAGGGGGTGGGAGCGAGCTCCGGCGGCGTGGCGCTGGGGGGGGTGGCACAGGGCTCGGGGGGGCGGGGTTCTGGCGGCACTCGGCGCAGGGGGGGGGGGTTCCGGCACTCGGCAGGGGGGGACGGGACTCGGGGGCGGCGCTTTGTTTTTGCTGCTTGGGGCAGCAAAAAAGCTAGAGCCGGCCCTGCTGGTGCCTCCTTGTGACAGGTGCCCAGGGCAGGAACTCACTGATTTAGGCTCCAGATACAAAAAGGTAACATAGTGAACATTGTGAGGGCAATCTATATGAGAGGGGGCATTGTGTCTAACCCCCAGAGGAAAGGTGAACCAGGGGCTGGGGTTGTCTGGGGGACCATCCCGCTAATGCTGAATGTGGTGCTGGCTGGGGGATCAAGGTCCCCTCCAACCACAATCCCTGGAATGGGAAGGGATACTAGTGGGCAAGTCTAGGTTCCTAGAGACCATCCCAGTGTGATGACTGCCTCCCCCAGGAATTGGCAAAGGTCAATGGAGTGTGAGTGACTGTGCTGGGCTGTCCCCCAGTGGGAACCTTGGTTGCAATTTGATGAATAAAGTTGTAGCCTGATTAAAAGCCATATCATATGCCTCCTTCTGTGTGGTGAGCATATTTTTTTCCATTACTGTGGGTAATAGAAAAATACAGCATTAGCAATGGAATACTCCATTAAAAGCTGCTAATGCTTGTCTGGCTGTGCTCCAAGCTTTAGTTCCTTTTCTTTTGAGTAATGCTTTGAACCACAGCTTGCTATCTGTATTGAAATGTAAGTGGGGAGCCATGTAACTTCTGGATTGACCTTGCAAAAACTCTGTGTATGGAGGTGGAGTCCTTTTGGGGCTCTTTAAATGCTACAATAATTCTATTCATCCTTAAGTATTACACTCTGCACCCTTCCAGTCTCCAACTAACCATAGATGGAGATAAAAGAAGAACAGGAGTACTTGTGGCACCTTAGAGACTAACAAATTTATTAGAGCATAAGCTTTCGTGGACTACAGCCCACTTCTTCGGTAGTCCATGAAAGTTTATGCTCTAATAAATTTGTTAGTTTCTAAGGTGCCACAAGTACTTCTGTTCTTCTTTTTGCGGATACAGACTAACACGGCTGTTACTCTGAAACCTGTCATAGATGGAGATGGTACTTTCTCATAGATTTTGCTTTTTTGGGTGGGTTTTGCATTTAAAAATCATGCAGTTGTGATCTGTTATGTTCTTGTATTGCTATTTTTAGGAAATATGGGGGGAAGTTAAACTGGACCATAGACTATGGCTTTGTTTTGACTTTGACAGAAATAACTAATCCCGCAGTTGCAGAGAACTGATGAAACAGTACTGTACAAATTCGTTCATGTCAAGACTGAAAACCTCTGATGCAAAATTTGCATTAACAAAACATACATTGGTGACATTACTCTTTTTAACTTTACTGCTGATGCTTACTGACAAATGTCTAAGCAAACTGTAAGTAGTGAGCTCTGATGCTTAAGCTCTAACAGTTACACGAGCAAAAATGCCTTGGCATGTGGAAGCTTGTTTTGATTCTCTTGTGCTTAAAAAAATAAATAAAAATAAAGCCTAGTGGCTGGGCAACTATCACAGCTGCTTCCTTGAAGCCCGGAAAAAGCTGCCTAACTCAGTTTAGTGAGACAACCTGCAGTTGCTCCAGGCATTCTCTGATGCTCCAAGCCTCATCTTCACTGGTTTTGAACATTAACAGTCTACAAAACTAGGTGGTTTCTCCTAAACATCTTCCCTCCTGGGAGGAGTTGTTCCTTCCCTACAAAAGGCTTTGTAATACAGGGAGGGTTGATAATTTCACTATAAATGCAAGTACACCAAGCCTATCTGAAAGCAGAAGTGTCCCTCTTATTACCTCTCTATCTGCAGTATTTTCTTGTATTTAGGAAATACTTGAATCTCTATTTGAGGCAATTCACAAGTTCTTAAAGGCAAAGTATGAGTCCACTGCTCAAATCTGGGAAAAGCGTGTGTACTAGCTATTTTCCATCCTGAGGTTAAAATTGGACAAACTGTGGTCTTATCCTAATAACTAAGTGGCAGTTTCATTCCTAATTTGAAAAAGGTCAGGGTTGGGTCTTGTAAAGCTTCAGTCAGTTCACTTAAAGCATCTTGTCCAAATTAATTCATTTTCCATGAGTTGTTTAGCCTAAAACTAAATAAACAGTGATTCCAAATGCTCATATGAGCATCATTATTGTTTGTTTGGTCAGGTTTTTCATTCTGGTAATATTTTAAAGTAAACATTGGATGCTTATAGCATAATTATTTTGTAAAAATAACTTTAATAGTAATATTCCCACCTCATATCTGGAGTGGAATTTCTAATGTTTAAGATTTCTTCAGGGAAGAGTTTTGCTTCAACAGATTGTTAATCATAATTCCTAGTTAAGTAACAGTCTAATAGTCATAATCTTCAGTGCTAGTTTATTGATATAATCCTGTGAGGTATTTTTGGCAGAACTATGCTAATCTAATTTGGAAACTCTTACAAATAGTTTGTTCCAAGGCCTTCAAAGCCCTTCGTATAAAGCATTTGTTCATGTCTACGTAGTCACTGTCTAGTAAAATGAACATCTTTCATGATCACTGTTAGTAGCACGTATTACAATAGGTCAGAAAGGACAACAAAAAGCTAGGCGTTGCAGTGGCTTCTGTTTCAAAGTTTCATTTGTCTCGTTCAGTGACAGTATCAAGGGCTGTCTCTAAAATGGAGACTGGAATGTGAACACCACATGGTATTGTGGATGGAAAGTGCAGCCTTTCCAGATCCTAACCTGGAATTCCGTATCTCTTGCCAGTGTCCAGGTTCTTCATCCAACGTCCATGTTGTCACCATGATTCCAGGTCTTTATGGTGGACGGCTGATTGAAAATCTTCTAAATTGTGTAGCTCTGAGTGAAGTCTGTGCTCCATGTAAGGTGTCAGAAAGACTTAAGTCCTCTTACCACAGAACTGGCAGTAGGAGGGCTGATAGGCTTAGTGTATTTGCATTTATAGTGAAGTTATCACCCCTCTGTGTATTACAAAGCCTTTTGTAGGGAAGGAACAACTCCTCCCAGGAGGCAAGACATTTATGGGAAACCACCTAGTTTTGTAGACTGTTCATGTTCAAAACCAGTGAAGACGAGGCTTGGAGCATCAGAGACAACCTTTTATCTCTGAAAGAGCTGCAGTTGCTCCAGACACTCCAGCTAAGCTTAGTTTGCTTCCTCCTGTCCTAGAGTGGCTGTTTGGGATATATTCAATCCTAGGCTGCCTTCTAAGGATGCATACATCTGAAGCTGAACTGAAATCACTGAGTACAGATCAGCTATACTGGGTAAGAACTAGTTGTGCCTGGCTTTTGACCTGGAACAAAGTTGAAGTAGGGAATAACTAATTCTATGTCCCCTGCCAGTGGCATGAACACCAACCTGCACGTCCACCACCCAATCAAAGACCAGTAGCTTCATGGTACAGCTATCAGACTGGCTTGAAATAGGTTATGTGGTTTCTAGCTGTTACATCTCCCAAATACTGTATAAACTGACCCAAAGTTAATGCAGAGTTATTGAACTAAAACAAATTTTATTTCTTATTTTGGCCAACCAATTAATCATCATATAATACACTTAAAGAACATGTTGAATCTTTACTAAATACATTCTTGCCTAACTTAATAAATAGTAACTTAAACATAACTCCATATTTCTGGTCTTAATAGCTCCATTATACAAGTCTAAATGATCACTCCTATTTAAATTTAATTTAATTTAAATTTAAATAGGTGACTCCAAGTCCAACATCACCACAGTCACCCAACGATGGAGGAATAGTAGCTGCTCTTAAAGATGTTGTTCAGAAGAGATATAAGGCCCTTTACTCTTCAGGTAGGCTTTAAATCTTTTCTCTTTGCTTAGAAAACTTTAGTATTGTGCTTTTCTCTAAAATTAGGAAATTTTACCAGTGTCTATTGGTATAGTAGTTAGACTGAGCGCAGTAGTGTTCCTCCAGCTTGGTTCTAAAAGGTTCACTGTCTCCATTTAGTCTGGATTTCTGACAGACGTGGACATGGATTTGGGAAATTACCTGTAGACAAGAGTTAATGCAAAATTTAAGAGTAGTCCAGTATCTATTACAGAGGCTACTTCCTAAACTGGTGAGTAATACCTACTAAGTAATTGCAAAAAAATAAGTGTTGCTGGAATAGCATTCTTGAGGTAAGATAGCTTACATCAGGGGGTTTCAAACTTCATTGCACCTTGACCCCCTTATGACAATAAAAATTACTACACAACCCCAGGAGGGTGGAGTGAAACCTGAGCCCACCCAAGCCCCACTGCCCCGTGTGGGGGGAGAGCAAGCCCAAGACCAAGAGTTTCAGCCCCAGACATGGGGGCTGTAACCTGAGCCCCACCACCCAGGGCTGAAGCCTTTGGTCTTGGGCTTGTTCTCCGCCCCCCCCCCCCCCCCCCGGGGCAGTGGGGCTCGGGCTTTGGCTTTGACCCAGACCCCAGCAAGTCTAAGCCAGCCTGACGACCCCATTAAAACAGGGTTGTGACCCACTTTGGGTCCTGACCCACAGTTTGAGAACTGCTAGCTTACATGTTTATAAGGAAAGTGATCAAAACCAAATACATCAACCAAGTATTGTATAGGCAAAGAAGAAGGAAGGGCTGCAACACTAAAGCTGCAACACTAAAGCAAATACTTAGTTGTATCAAATTTAATATTTTGTTTCAAGTCTATTTTTAAAAGATAGCTGAGCAGAGATGAGTATGTTCTAAAAAGAGTCTAATGAAAACTCCTGATTGACCTAGTCAGGCTAAGAATATAGCAATAGTAGTAGTAGTAGTAGTAGTGTGTGTAAAATATATAAATAAACGGTATATCTTTCTTTCACCACAGCTCCTGTTCTTTTTGTAGTCTGGATCATCTAGTCAAGGGACGGGCAAACTTTTTTTTTTTTTTTTTTTTTTTTGGCCTGAGGGCCGCATCGGGTTTTGGAAATTGTATGGAGGGCCGGTTAGGGGAGGGGGACATGGCCTAGCCCCCCTGCTTCTTGCCCCCTGACAGCTCGCCCCCAGGACTCCTGCCCCATCCAACCCCCCTGTTCCCTGATGGCCCCCCAGGACCCCTGCCCCTTCCACCCCCCCCGATCCCCTGACTGCCCCTGGAACCTCTGTCCCTGACTGCCCCACTGGACCTTTGCCCCATCCAACCGCCCTGATCCCAATCCACACCCCTGAACTCCCCTGCCCTCTAACCAACCCCTCCCCCCCCCGCTCCCTGCCCCACTAACCGTGCTGCCTGGAGCACTGGTGGCTGGCGGTGCTACAGCCACACAGCACAGAGCACCAGGTCAGGCCAGGCTCTGCAGTGGCGCTGCCCCAGGAGCTTGCAGGCCTGCCACCCAGAGCATTGCGCTGGCGGTGGGGCGAGCAGAGGCTGCGGGGAAGGGGAAACAGCTGGGGAGGGGCTGGGTGCTAGCCTCGTGGGCCAGCAGCTCAGGGGCCAAGCAGGAGGGTCCCAGGGGCTGGATGTGGCCCACAGGCCATAGTTTGTCCACCTCTGATCTAGTCACTTAGTACCTGTAATCACACTTGCATACAGGTTTAATTGTTCTACTTACTGATACCCAAAAGTTAGAGATGGTCCTTCTTCGAGAGATGTCCCTGTGGGTGCTCCACTCCAGGTGTTGGTGCGTCCCTGCACCTTCGCTCAGATTATTTTTTTTTTGTAGCAGTACTCGTACCGGCCACGCATGCGCATATCCTGCCCCCCGCTCTGAGTTTACCTTAATAGTACGCATGCGCAGCCGGTCTTTCTCTACCGGCCTGAGATGGAGCTCAGCAGACTCGTTAAGAACTTCTTTCCTCTTGTTACAATTACCCTTCTAGTTAGTTAGTTAGTCATAGGTAGATACCATTTCTATCTGTTTCTTAAAAAAAAAAATTCTTCGTTCCTGTCAACCGCAGCCGCTTCTGACATGCCTGGCTCCACAGGCTTTAAGCGCTGCTCTACCTGCAAGGAGCCTATCCCCCTGTCAGATGGCCACTCACAACGTATAAAATGTTTTGGGGAGACCCACATCCCCCAAAGATGTGCCCACTGCAGTAAACTTAGCTCCAGGGCACGGAAGGACAGGGAGCTTAGATTGAAACTGCTCCTCCTTCAGAAATCCCTAGGCGCAGCTTCAGACCCAGGCGCTGCTTCCTGCTCCGCTGACTGCCACAGCCCCCCCACCTCAAAGAAGAACAAGAAAACTTCAAAAAGAGGGCACCTCTTGTCATCCACAAAGGAAACCCGGTGAGACAAGATTTCTCTGGGCAGATCTACCACTTCCCTCCCTGTGCTCCTCCAGCACCGTGTGAAACCCACCTGTGGCGGCGGCGCAAAACTCCGGTGCTGAGGCTTCCAGTTGCCTGCCTCTCTTCTGGCACCATTCGGCACCGTGACGGACGCGGTGCCGACATTCACGACCTGCCTGACCCCCTGCAGGCTGATATTGATCTTCTGGCACCGACACCTGCTGAGCTGACTGGCAGTGAGCCCAGGCTCAAAACCCCAGTGCAGAGGAATTTCTCCTCACAGCAGCTTCCTCCTGCACAGCCTTCACCTCACACAGGAGCCTCAGCGCTGCAATTTACTCAGTCAAGAGATCTGCTTGTGTCACCTGTCCTGCAGTCACCCCTGCTGAATGCCTGCTTCTCTCCAATGGCTGAATCAGGGTCTGAACCTCCTTTCTCTCGTGAGGAGGAAGCCGGACTGCAGGGGGATTTTTCACTGTATCAAGACTCCCATCCTCAGACCCCAGTCAACAGAGGTCATAAAAAAATTACCTTATCCTAGTCTCAGGATTCTGCCCCCTGGTGTGTGTGAATCCCTGGATGGCACCACCGATGCCCTTCCCACCACCATGGCAATATTGGGCCCCATGGGCATCGTATCCTTGAACACATGCGCTACTCCACCTCAACCAGGCGCAACACCTGCCTAGCACCACCACCTCATGAACCTGCCACTGACACAAGACACCAGGCAGCACTGTCACACTTGCAGGATCAATCACGTCCTGATCCTATTCTAGTAGAGCCAGAGGTAACGCCTGAAGAAGCCTTATTTTTCCCCCCCTCCCCCAACATCTTCGGATGACTTCTCGAAATTTCAAGACCTTTTAAAAAGTTGCCAGTGAATTGAGAATTAACTTGGAGGAGGTCCCCGAGCAACAGCATTTTTTCAGCTCCATCAGAGTCCATTTAGCTGCTATTACAACCTTCCATGACAGAATCGACGACACCTCTGTTTTTGCTCATCCAATCACCAAGTGTTTCCTCAAGGGACTCCAAGCCCTATACCCAGACATTAAGCAGCCTATCCCTCTGTGGGACCTTCATTTAGTACTATCCTGCCTAACTCAACAACCATTTGAGGCCCTAGCCACTTGCCCCCTTTTACACCTTTCAATGAAAACAGCATTTTTAGTGGCAATTACCTCCGCCAGATGGGCAGGAGAAATAGCAGCTTTTATGGCAGATCCACCATATATGATATTTTTCAAGGACAAGGTTACCCTTAGATTACATCCCAAATTCCTTCCAAAGGTGCATTCCCCATTCCACATTAATGAGCCGATACACCTACCGATCTTCTTTCCAAAACCACATGCGAACTCTTTCGAAGCCACAATACATACGTTAGATGTACACAGGGCCTTGTCCTTCTATTTGGATAGAACCAAACCTTTTAGAAACTCTTCTAGACTTTTTGTCTCCATCGCGGACCATTCCAAAGGAACACCTATTTCTACCCAGAGACTTTCAAACTGGATTTCTGAGTGCATCCGATTGTGTTATCAGATAAAGAAAGTTACACTGCCAGCTGGCATCAGAACTCACTTCACTAGATCTCTGGCTGCCTCAGTGACTTTCTTACACAAAGTTCCCCTAGCTGACATCTGTAAAGTGGCCACTTGGTCCTCTGAACACTCATTTGTTAAACACTATGCCCTTTCTCAGGGCCCTCTCTCTGATACACGATTGGGCAGGGCTGTATTAGCTACTGCATTCCTATCAGATCCGAAGTCCCTACCTCCTTGAGACCTACTGCTTTTAAGTTACCTGTAGTGGAGCACCCACAGGGACATTTTTCGAAGAAGAAGAGGTGGTTACTCACCCTGTGCAGTAACTGACGTTCTTCGAGATGTGTCCCCGTGGGTGCTCCACTACCCACCCTCCTCCCCTCTACTTTGGAGTTGGGGTAGCCTCCGTTGTAGAGAAGGAACTGAGGAGACCGGCTGTGCATGCATACTATTAAGGTAGACTCAGAGCGGGGCGCAGGCTATGCACAAGCGTGGCCGGTACGAGAACTGCTACAAAAATCTCCGAGCGAAGGTGCAGGGATGCACCAATACCTGAAGTGGAGCACCCACACAGACACTCATCTCTAAGAATGTCAGTTACTGCACAGGGTGAGTAACCGCCTCTTACATATTGTTATGCCCCCAAGGCTGCTGTTGTGATCACTGTATGATAAAGTTGTACTTCTCCTATGCAGAGAGGCATTAGAAATGATTTCAAATCTCCCATACTGACTATTCTTTCCCCCTGCATCTGTCCCTCATATAAAGGCATGGGTGCTGGAACAATTTGTATAATGGGAGTGCTGAGAGCCATTGAACCAAACTGCAACCCCTGTATATGATAGGAATCACTTCAAGCCAGGGGGTGCTGCAGCTCCCCAGCACCCCTAGTTCCAGCACTATGAATAATGGGGTTACTCAGGTTGATAGTCTCTCCTCCACCACCTAGGTCCTTAATAGTGGCAATAGTGGGTGTTGTGTGTGTTAATTTGAGAATGCAGAGAGGTCGCAAGTATTAATCTGACCTATAGAGGGAAACATGCGTTTTGAATCCAAAAAGGCTGGTGCAAGTAATTGAGAACTACTACATCTGACCTGAAAATAAACTACTTGTAGAAAGGCCTCCATAAGTTAGTATCCCAGTTCATGCTTACTTACCCTCCTCCCTGCCTGACTTTTGGATTGGTAATTTTGATACTGAGTTAGCTTGTAAAATTACTCATGTACAGGGCCAGTGCAACCACTAGGCGGTCGCCTAGGGCACCAAGTGATTGGGGGCGCCAAAAAGCTCCCTCCATATTTCCCCGGATATGTCCTTTTTGTCTTTAAAATAGCCATCCTAGAGGAATTGGTAGAAAGATCTGGGATTTCCCCCTCCTCCTCCCCCTCATGCAGAGTGCAATGCGGCTGATTGGGTGCCTGGGCCAGATTGAGCCGCTTCCATTGGCCTCCAGCAGCCAGAGTTCCTCCCGCTGCCTCAGCGCCGTGTCACCAGCATTCTGCGGGGGAGGGGCTCTGCGCTTGGCAGCCTGTTTGGTTTGGCTCCACGTGGAGCCAGCGGCTTGAGTGGCATGGTGGTAAGGGGAGTCCCGAGGGGCTGTCAGGGGGTGGGGAGAGGGTTGGATGGGTTGGGAGTTCTGGGGGGGGCTGTCAAGGGGCAGGGGTGTGGAGAGTGATCGGAGCAGTCAGGGGACAGGGGGAGGGTTGGATGGGTCGGGAGTTCTGGGGGGGCTGTCAGGGGGTGGGGAGTGGTTGGATGGGGCGTGGGAGTCCCGGGGGTCTGTCTGGAGGTGAGGGTATGGATAAGGGTTGGGGCAGTCAGGGGACAGGTAGGAGGCAGAGTCCTAGGGGAGCAGTTAGCGTGGGGGGGTGTCTCAGGAGAGGGCAGTCAGGGGACAATGAGCAGAGAGGCTTAAGTAGGGGTTGGGGTCCTGGGGGGCAGTTAGGGGCAGGGGTCCCAGGAGGAGGCAGTCAGGGGACAAGGAGCGGGGGGGGGGATTGGGAGTTCTGAGGGGGGCAGTCAGGGGGTGGGAAGTGGGAGGGAGTGGATGGGGGTGGGGCTCTCCCACCCTCTTTTTTGATTGTTGAAATATGGTAACGCTAAAAAAGCGGTGCCCTGGCTCAGCAGGGAGAAGCCGCCTTCCGGAGGCACCGGAGAGCCAGAGCATCGGCTTGAGGGGGTGGCGAGCTCCAGCCATGGAGGAGCCGGCATGGTGCAGGGGTGCAGCATCCCTGCAAAGGTGGCGGCACCATTGGTGGGGAGCAGCTGCGCCCCTGCCCCCCCCCCCGGGGGCTCCTGCAGGCCGCAGCAGATGCATGCGGTCAGCAGCCCCTGTGCGCCCCCCGGCTCTCCCCTGGCCACGCTTGAGCTCTGCAGCTCCTGGGTGTGTGAACTGCTGCTGCCACTCCCGGGGGGAGGCTCCTCCATCGCTGGGGCTCGCTGCCGCCACAAGCAGGACGCTCTGGCTCTCCGGTGCCTCCGGAAGGCGGCTCCTCCCTGCCGAGCTGCTGCAGTGGCCCAAGCCTGGCAAAGCCAGTGAGTGGACTCTGAGTGGGAGCCAGCGGGGTGGGGTGGGGAGGGCTTGTGGGGGGGGCTGTGCACCCTCCAGGGGGGTTCAGGGGGTGGGGAAGGGGGGAATCTGGCCCCTAGGGTCTATAAAGGCTCGTTGGGATTTGCCCCTCAATGAACCGATGTGCGGGGTGTGTGTGTGTGTGGAGGGGGAGGGCGCAAGGTGGAAGTTTCGCCTAGGGTGCAAAATATCCTTGCACCGGCCCTGTTCATGTATTACATTTAATTCCATGGACTGCCACTGTGCCCTGTGATCTGACTTGTTAACTTTTAGGCTGACTGATTTACAGGAAGAATCATCTGAAGATAAACTTGAAACCCTTGTCCTGAAGGCCCTACATCGCTCTCACGTCAATAATTTTTATAAGCAGTTACTAAATGAAGAGCTATGTATTGTAATTTAAGTCTTAGGAAACAGCAATAATGAAACATATGCCTGTTTAGCTTAGTTACAATACAAATCAGCTAGCATTTCTAATGAATCTATGATAGGGAAGTTCTTAAAAATCTTTTGCCTAGTATGGGACACTTATATTCTAAAACTCATTTTGCAGGTGAGGAGACTGGGTCAGAGAACGAAGAAGAATGGAAAGACTAAAAGGTTTTCTTTTTCCTTGAGGTATAAGAAAATTACAAGCAAACTCCCCCTTTCTTTCTCTCCCTCCCCCAGCCCCCGTAGGGAAAAACTTGAACTCTCCAGTTGCTTTAATGTAAATACTACCTACTAAAATCTCAATGTAGATGGATTTTAAACCACCAACTTTCAAATGTGTTGTTAGTATGGGGTGTATAAAATAAACTTTTTTTTTAAAGTTTGTGCTTATTAGGAAATATTACTTCACATTTGCAAGTGGTCAAAAATGTAATGAAGACCTGCTTTTTACTACATGATTAAAATACAGTACAGAAAATGCCTAGAAAACTAACCTTTAAATTATTTACTTCAAATATTTATACTTCAAAATAGATACCTTAGGTAGGTCCATAAAATTAGACATGATGGACATCCAGGCAATGGTTCTGTAAAAAGGGAGGAAGGGGAACAAACAAACTCTTCACTTAAACTTCTAAGGGCTGTTTTCTGCTTCCATTGAAGTAAGTGGATGCTTTCCACTGTCTTCAATGGGTGTGGAATTTAGCCCTAAATTATAGCAAAGTATTCAGCAAGCTGTTGAACACTAAACTTTAAAATACCTGGGAACTTGAAGAATACTAAAGAGCATCCTCTAGCTAACACATTGCCCAGAACTGAAAATGCAACTCAACAGTTGAGCAGGGAGGGGGAAAAAATTACTATATAAACTAACCAGTGGAGGCTTTATAGTTGGCAAAATTTTGCTGTGGAAAGTACTATGGTGGCTAGTGACAAAAAGCAGTGAAATAGCTAGGTTTCTATGTCTCCTACAAACAGATTCTCCCAATGTCCCTTAGGGCATTGGTCATAGGAAACTTAATGGTTTATGCTGCCTCATGCAGCAAAAACTAAGTTTAGTAATGAGCAGTACAACAGGTCACTTAAAACTGCTTAATTTTACTTTGAAAGTTGCTGTGGTAAATTACAGCAGAGAATATCAGCAAAGCAGGTAACTCTTAATTTAAACGGTTGTTGAAAACCTGGTCCAGATAGTAGTACGCAATTACTATTCAACAGGATTATCACTTTATTGAGGAGCTGCTTCATGTGAACATGCAATAACAAATTGAGTACTTACCACAAGAAGAATCTATCAGTAGGTCTCTTTCCACAGGCAGTTCCTAATCCATTAGGTCACAGTAGCCTTAGCCATCTAACTAAACCTTTGTGCCTTAGTTTTCTCCATATGATATGGGGGCTAATGTTGGGCACATCAACACTGCCCTTTCACCTGGGGAAACTTAAGCACTTTACAAAGGTGAATAAGCATTAGCCCGATTTATATGGGTTTCCTAAATAAAATTTTAAGCACCCTGCAAAAAGGCTCTGTGAACTATTGGCTAAGACATGGATCTGTTGCCTTCAAGTTCAAGATTTTGCTTGTGGTACCACAAGCTTATGACCTGATTCTGTAAACACTTGCCAGCATGAATTAGGCCCATTTACTAGAGTTCAGAAAAGGGGAGAAGGAAAGAGTGGGTGGGGATTAATAAGGAAAATCATTAGGAAAAAAGTGATAAAAGAAGCTTAGTACAACTTTTTAATTTTAACATTAAAATACAGAGACTGTTCTTTAAAATGCAGGGGATGGGTGTTAGTAGGGTAGAGTAACACAGATGAACACTTTTCCAAGTTCTACTTACATGCACTTCTATCTATTAGAAGTGATAGCAATATGAAACTGCAGAGCTATTGATAAATTTCATTCACCTGTGTCCACTTATCTGTGGCCCTTGGATTTATTCTAATGTTCTTAAACTCTGAATAGCTTCAAACTACCACTCTTAAAAACAAAACAAAAATTCCCTATATGTTGCCACCTCTTAAATGGAGAATTTCTCCCAAGCCATACCTGCTAACGAGCCAAGAAAGGCAAGATACATTTAAGGGCAAGTGACAGCAATTCTACAAACAAGTGTCACTGCTTCCATATTGAGTGTAGTGTTTTTGCAGGGCTAGAAATGGAAGGGGAAGGTGTGAAGATAATGATGTACTTCAGTCGTGACTGCATAAATATAGAGAAGCTCGTTGTTTCCCGAAGCCACTTTTAGACATTTTGTCTTTTCTGACTCTGGTGCATATTGACTCGGTGGTAGGTATCTTGTATGGCAGTGCTTCTCAAAGTCGGGCCGCCGCTTGTTCAGGGAAAGCCCCTGGTGGTCCGGGTTGGTTTGTTTACCTGCCGCGTCTACAGGTTTGGCCAATCGTGGCTCCCACTGGCCGCGGTTCACCGCTCCAGGCCAATGGGGGCTGCGGGAAGCAGCACGGGCTGAGTGATGTGCTGGCCACCCTTCCTACAGCCCCCTTTGGCCTGGAGTGGCAAACCACGGCCAGTGGGAGCAGCGAACCGCAGCCAGTGGGAGCGGCGATCGGCCAAACCTGCGGACGCGGCAGGTAAACAAACCAGCCTGGACCGCCAGGGGCTTTCCCTGAACAAGCGGCAGACCGGCTTTGAGAAGCACTGTTATATGGCATATTGAGGAATAGCTAAATTCAACCTTAAAGCGTCTGTAAAATTCTTTACTGAATTTATATCAGTACAGGGCGGCCTAGTATCCCAAAATGTTAAATGACTGTTTTGGGAAGACTTGTATCTCTTGAGGCTTTGCCAGCTGGGTTTTACGGTATATTCCAGTATCAAGCTGGCAAGACTTGTATCACACACTTCTTCTTTGGTGTATATCTCACACAATGTGTCTCTTCCCTTTAGGTCTATTAGAACCGTATGCCATAGCTCCTTGTGCTTCTGTGGAGTTAAGCATCTATGTCAACAGGAGGCAGGCCAAGCAAAGTGTTTATCTAGATACTTCTAATGTGCCTGTCACCTACTATCTCCTAATTTAGTAGATGCTGCTGCCTGAGGTGCTCTTAACCAAACATGCCTCTCTATTTGTACCTTTTGATACAACTGGAGAACTGGGACTTCAGACTAAAGTGCATATATTAAGTAACAGATATGATTAGTAGACTTATACTGTTTGGTTTTTTTAGGAGGTGCATTTACAAAATATTCCTTTCATATCCTGGGTTGCCTTCCTGGCTGTTGGCAGTTGATTCTCAATCATCTTTTGGGTGGGCTCTTGCAATTCATTCCAGAATAGTTTTGGTGAAGTTAATTTACATAACTTGCTTTCTCTCTTAATGAGAGAATCAGCTTGATCTCTTCCTTCTCACCCACCCCCAACAAAAGAAGTTGATTGCTCTTTATTGGAATGAACAGTTTATTTTTTTAATTGTAGTGGTAAGCTATCACTGGTTTTTCCTTTACATTTTGGTATTCAAATGCTAAGCAATAAAGCAGGGACCCCTAAATCTAGTTAAAGTAGAAACAAATGTCTAAAAATCTCTTTGGATTTGTTTTAAGTGTTTTACAAATGGAGTTTGCCTTACCTCCTCAACAGTCTGTTAGAAAATGAAACCTTTTCAGTTGGTTACATTCTAGTTCAGATAACTGCAAATGATCCCACCTGAAATAGAGAATAGCTCAATGTTTTAAAACTATACAATAGAGTGAATGGGACATAGAAAAATTTAGGGCTACTGACCATATTAAATGGGACAGGGAAGCGGTAACCGCGTTTAAAATTTCTGTCCATCCAAACAAGCTATTACTCATGTGCATTGTCCTATCTACTTCATGAGTAATGGCACTTGTCTTGATCCACTGAACAGGGTCTACCATCAGTTGCATTATGTTCCAGTAACTCAATGTACAGCTGTTTGGACCTGGGCTGCTTCCTGAGGTAAGGCAGGGTCATGAGGTACCTTGCTACCAGCTACCCTTACTGTGAGGAAGCTTTGTCCATGCCTGGAAGTGGTCCACTCTCTGACGTCACAGGCACCATAAGCACACTTCTCTCAGGTCATGTCTACGCTGGCAAGTTTCTGCGTAGTAAAGCAGCTTTCTGCATTGTAACTCCTGAGGTGTACACACTGCCAAGCCACTTAGTGTGCAGAAACTGCACAGTTGTAGCACTTTAAAAAAACCACCCCCACGAGAGGCGTACAGCTTTCAGCGCTGGGGCTACAGCACGGCAGTGCCAATGTAGACACCAAGGTCGATTACAGCGCTGCGATTGGCCCCTAGGAGGCGTCCTACAATGCCTGTTCTTACCTCTCTGGTCAGTGGTTTGAACGCTACTGCCCTGCCCTTAGGTGACCAACCATCAGCCCCACCCCATAAATTCCTTTGGAATTTTGAAAGTCGCCTTCCTGTTTGCTCAGTGATGTGTGCAGTGGTCTCAGTGCATCTTTCCAGGTGGCCATGCCTGCTCCATGCACCAGGTGCTCCCCTGCTTGGGAGCAATGCTGAGCTTCTGGACCTCATCAGCATTTAGGGAGAGGAGGGTGTCCACTCCTGGCTGCACTTTACGGACAGATTTCACGATGCATGACGGAAAGGGGGCATGACCAGGACACACTGCAATGCAGGGTCAAAATGAAGGAGCTGCAGAACACCTACCACAAGGTGCAGAAGGCAAACCGCCATTCTGGTATTGCGCCCACGAGCTGCTGGTTCTACAATGAGCTGGACATGATACTCAGTGGCAACCCCACCCAGGGCCGGCTATAGGCCGATTTGGCTGAATTGGGCCCCGCGCCTAAGAGGGCCCTGCAGCTGTCCACCCCGCCCCTGCCCCCAGCTCACTTCTGCATCCTCCCCTCCCCTGAACGCTCCGCCCCCCCTGCTCCTCCCCCTCCCCTGCTTCCCACGAATCAGATGTTTGCGGGAAGTCTGAAAAGAAGCAGGGGCAGGCAGGCAGGTAAGCTGGGGCGGGGGGGCGCGGCGTGGCGTGGCCCCGGCCGAGCACGCCCAGTCCCTGCCCCAGTGGTTCTGGCTCCAGCCCGGCTCGGCTCCTGGCCCTGGCCGAGCGTGCTGGCCTGGCCCCAGCCTGAGCGGCTCTGCTCCAGCCCAACTCGGGCCCCTGGGTGCCGGCCCGGCCCGAGCGGCTCTGGCCCGAGCAGCTCCGGCCAAGCACCACCGGCTCCGGCCCTGGGTTGAGCGGCCCTGGGCCACTGGCCCCGGTTCCGGCCCAGCCCCAGCGGCTCCGGCTCAGCTCCGGCTCCAGCTTAGCTCGGGCCCCAGGGCCCCAGCCCGGCCCCGGCTGAGCGATTCCAGACCGAGCAGCCGAGCACCCCCGGCCCTGGCCCCAGCGGCTCTGGCCCGGCCCCGCCCCAAACCCCGTGACCCCGGCCGGAGTGCGGCCCGCCCCCAGGAATCAGGCCCTGCTCTTGCTAAGGCCGGCCCTGACCCCATCTCCACTGCAAAGGCTATTGTGAATACTTTAGTGGCTCCCATGCCAGTTGAGAGTGGACAGAGCCAGGAGGAGGAAATCTTGGCTGAGGATGTGGAGGGGAAGGGGAACCCAGAGTCAGAGCTGGGCTACTAGCAGAAGGAACATGTGCATAGGTAGGGCCCATGTGCTTTTATTAGTGGTGTCTAGAGTGCAGCTGACAGGGTAATATAAAGCCTGAATCCAACTTGCACCTCATGTTCCCTCTGCTGCAGCAACTGGGGAAGATTGCGTGACAGCTACTGGTACACAGTGTGCCCCTTTCTCTAGTGGGCCCTGAGCCACCATTGTAAATCAATATTAATGTAGTCCTGCAAATCACCTTGGATGGGTCCTTAGCTGTGCAGATGGTTTATTAATAAACTTGTCCCCATGCCATGCATGCTTGTGCCTAAGAATAGGCAGGATGAGATGTTTCAGGAAGGGGGTGGGGCTGACCATTGCCTAAAAAGAGGCAGTAGTGTGTCTGGGTAGCAGAGAAAACTCAGTCCCTCTCAAACTCTGATCCTTCTGACTACCCCTTGTTGGGGATGCTCACTTTAGAAATGGAAAAGCTAGCGATCTTCCTCTTAGGGGATACCATCCTTCTAGGGCCTTCATATATGTGTGTATGTCTCTGGCTGTAGGAAAACAAAATATCCCCTAGTTGCAGTGATGAGCCTGGAAACAAGTGGGTCTCACCCATATAAGAAGTGTCCCTTTCTAAGCTGCCTGGAGATGATGCAGACTCCCTTTGCTCAATATCATGTGCAGAGGTACTGTGCCCCAGGTGACAATGAACTTCGGGATATTTTGGGGGTAGCCCTAGGAGCTGAGATTGGGTAGTGTGGGGGTGATGGTGAGAGAATGATACCTGCCTCCAATTTGTATATTTTGATTCACACTTATTCGAGGGGCTCTAGTTGATCCAGTGTGTAAAACATTAAGCCTCCCCAAACATCTCTGCCCTAGATAGGTATGCTATATGTAAAAGCTGGCCGTCCTGACTCCTAGTCCCCTACGGGCGGTCCTTTCTTTCTCTCGCCTACGAAGCGCTTTGAGATCCCTCGGAACGAAGGGGCGCTGCGCTGGTTATTATTATATCATTCCTCCGCCTCCTTCTCCACCCCGCCTGCCCAACCTCTCCAATCACCGTGCCGGCGTTGCGGGAGCGGCCGGTGCCCTGTGCAGCGGGAGCGCACACCCGCTTCCAGCGCTGGGGGACCCTCTCCAGGGCTCTGCGCCCTCAGCGGGATGCCGCCGCGCCCGGCTGCGTTACCGACCCGTCTCCTTCACCTAAGCCCGGCGCAGTGAGCGGGACTGGGCGCCCCCGGACCCTGCTCCTTCCAGCCAGCCAAGGCGGCGGGTCTGGACGCCCCTCGGACGCTGCCGAGCCCGGTCAGCGGCTTTGGGCGCCCCCTTGCCTGGCTCAGCTTGCAGAAGGGGACGCGGGTGCCTCCCCGCCCAGGCGCAGATGTCGGTCTCCAGGTGCAGCGGCGGCGGCTGTCAGGGGCGGCCTCAGAGGCGGGACTGGAAAGGTGAGGGCGGCGGCAGCAGCGTCCCTGGGGAAGGGGCCCGGCTGTGTTCACGTACACACACTGCCGGAGGGCAGGACCCGCGGCACTCCGCCCCCCGGGCGGCCGTGGAGGCGTTTCTCCTGCTTCGGCCCAGCCCGGCCGGCTGCTCGCTGCCTGCCTGGGGGCCTCTTTGCCTCGGTCTCGCCCGGTCCCCCGCTCCTCATGCCCCAGGGCCCGGGGGCTCCGGAGCCGGACTGAGGCTGCCGCTTGCCCTGGTTCCCGCTGACATGAGGAGTTGCCCCTCTGCTCTGCAGGGGGCTTCCCCCTTCCTCTCCTGTCTGCGCTGTCGCGCTCCCCCTGCGCCCTTGGAGTACGGAGCTGCTTCCCTCCCTCACCCCTCGCGGGGGGAGCCGCCTCCTTCCTAGGTTGGAGAGTCCTCCCTACCCATGTGGGGCGGGGAACTGCTCTCTTCCCTGCTGCGCCTAGGGCTCCTGCTCGGGGGGGGGGGGGCTTCCCGAGGCGTGGGGCGCTCCCCTTCCCCTCTCTGGCTCCTTTCCCTCGCGGTGCCTGCCTTGGCTTGGGCGATTTCTCCCCGCCGCTGAGCTGCCGTTTGTTTACCAGGCACCTCACTGGGGGGAGGGGCAGGTCTGGAGCTGCTGCTTTGATTCCCGTCTGCCGTGTGCTGCTGTCACGGAGGCTTGGCTGAGATGGGTCAATGGTTTGTGAAGCCAGGCCCTTTCCAGCCTCGAGCCCCAGGTCGCGCTATAGGAGGAAGTGGTGCTGGTGATTCAGTAGGGAGCCGCCTTCCTCCTGAGTCAGGGCTGAGCTAGTTCCTCGGCTTGGGGTTCTGGGAGGACATAGGTCAATGCCTCTGGGGTACAAGGTGTCAATCTTCCTCTGACCTCCCAAGCTTTGCTTCCTTTCCCCTGTGATCCCTTAGAGGGAGCGGGAGGGTTGCTTCATCTCTAGCATCCCTTTGGAGGGTACAGGAATTGAATTTACCCGTGAAGTGAAGTCCACTCCGCATGGCATAGCACCTAGAAACCACAGGATATGAAGTGGCATCATGGTGCAGATTAGCACTGGCTGAAATGCTATTGGAGATGACCCATTCCTGTTCCTCTGCCCATCCCTGTTTTGGGGGGGGTTGGCGAACTCCTTGATAAAAAGGGGGGAAAGATGCACAGACTCTTTTGGAATATGAACAAGCTACATACACAGCCAAACTGCAGAATATCAAACCTATAGTCATTGGTATCTTTTTAAACCAGCAATTAATTCTCCAATAGGTGGTGTTTCTGTTGTAATGCCTAAGGGTATTGTTGAGCTTGGTATTGTACAAACATGTAAATAGGCTATCAATTTTTAAAGTATTTCCAGGTTCTTCCCCCTCCATGCAGTCATCCAAGGGCTGGTTTAGGCTTGGTGTCTGAAGGGAAATTGTGACCCAGATACCACAGCAGGTTGTCAGATGGGAAATGGAAACTTTGGCTTACACTGGGAGAACTGGAGCAAGTCAGGGTGTCAGAAGCCTGAGGAGAGATTGTGAAGTGGGAAAAAGGCATGATGTACATAAATGTATTAGAATGCCAGAGTCTGTGACTTGTTCCAAACTAGTTTTTAATATTGCTTCCTTACTGGGGTGTTTTGCTGCTGGAGGTGAGATCTTTGGAATGAAATGTTTACTTGTGGTCATTATAAACATTTTGCCAAGGGCAGGTTGTTAACTGCAGTGTTCTGGTAAATTCTTAGGAAGCCAACTGTTATCTTTTGTGTTTTTCTACTCTCACAAAGAAAAGCTGTTCTTAACTTTCTGTCTTAAACAGCTATGTAGTGCTACTAAGAGGTGGTCTACCCCAGAAAGGGCTGAATTTCAGTAATGCATTAAGTGCTCAGTGTATTGATAAAGTATTATGAGTAACAATTCAGAATGAAAGGTGTCCCACAAATGTAATTTATTTAAAAGATACTGAACGTTTTGAATGCTGGTTCAGTGAATCGGCCCAGCTGATTAAGCCTTTTTAAGGAAAAGTGTGTCATATAGATATTCCAAAAATCATCTCTTACTTTGGTGAAAGAGTGAAAATAGATTTGAATAGTATAGACAGTCCATCTGTATCATAATTCTCAACCTGTTAAGGCCTAACTGGACATCAACCCAAAATGAGGGACCCAAGGAGATTGTATATCCTAATGATAAGGCTGATATAAAGATCTTGGTAGATGATCTAATAATGCAGAAAGCTTAAAGTCTTGAGAGACTCATGCTTTTTTAATATAAATGTTTTCTGTGATCCTTGTTTTTAGCTCCTTGCATGTGTATTGCATGTGAACAATTTGGATTAAATACTAGATAACAGCAAGTTAGTGTGGGACAAAATTAGGGTAATTTGAGAGGTATCCATGGTATGGTCACTTGTTTTTACAGTGCTATGCTTATGTAAAAAGCTAAAAATGGAATTGAATAATAATGATTATCAGGCTTCAAACCACACTTCAATATACTATTGAGCAGTTCCATTTTTTCCCCAAAAAAATTGCAAATGTGGTCTTACTCAGTTGTTAGATGCTACCTTAATTATAGTTGCAATTAAAATTAGCGATTTAATGTAAATGAAAAATAATAAAATCTTGAACAAAGTTATTACTGCATTTATTTATGCACACAATTTGTATAAGGCCTCAGTCCTGAAAGAGGCATATGCTCAAATAGGACTAATCATGGAGTGATAGTTAGTCCTGTGTGTAACTGTTTGCAGACTCAGGTCCTAGATTTAGAGTAAATCTAAGACCACTTCAGAATTAATATCTTGAAGTAATTCAGTAATTGTCTTTAATTGTTGGCAAAGCAATAAAAGTGTGTATATAACCACTTACTAATATTGCAATGAGAGCTTGCTTTTGACATTTACTGTTTCTTTGGGGTTTACATTTTCCATATGTGATGGTGTGTGTGTGTGTGTGTGTGTTTTTTCTCTTCTGTGGTCAGGATGAACATACATTGTCTGCTGACTCTGTTCCCCTTTTCAGAAATAAAGAGGTTGTAAAGTTCTGACTCTTTTGTTTGTTTGTTTGTTTTGAGTATTTCAATTTTCTTCTAAAATAAAGTAACAGCTCCTTTTATGAGAGGGTCCTCATTTTGACACTTCTGGGGGGGGGGAAAAAGAGATTTCAATTGAGGAATCTAATGTGAGCCTGTGCTTTCAGACGTGGAGTAGGCAATATGAGTGTGATTCTATGATGGGGTTGCTTGTGATGGTAGGGGGCAGGGCTCGGCAGCTCTGGGGCTTACTTATGGTTTGTCGTATGTGCCTAGAAACTCATAGTTAAGAGTTTCAACCGACCATTTGCAGGGATCAGGAAGGACTCAATCATTTCCCTGCAATTATGGGAGCCACAGATAGTGATGCACTGTGGTCATTACTGTTCTCTGCCTGTGGTACACAATAGTTTAGTCTCCTGTGCGCTGTAATACTTCAGCCTAATTTCAGTTGTTGGGTATAATGTGTGGGTGCGAGGTGGTGGTGTGTGATATTCTGGAGGTCAGACTAGATGATGTGGTGGTCTCTTCTGGCCTTAAATTCTATGACTCTGTGCTTCTTAGGAGAATTCACAGGATGCTTGTGATAAGATCAAAAATTATGAAAAGAAAATATGATTAAAGAAATAAAAGGGACAAATCTCACATTCATTTTTTTCTTTTGTTTTTATCACAAGATTTTTCCCATTTCAGATAAATTAGTGTAACAAACAGTGATAAAAGTGAACAAACATAGTAGTTGTCCGACTATCTCTGGGGGAATTAAAGCTCTGAGAGTCTGCTGGTTGGGCTTTTTGTGTAACTGGACCCTTTATCAATTTGGCCACTGAAAATAGACTAGCCAGTTTCACATTTTGTTTTTAGCCCATTTCTGTGAAGTGCTGGGATGAACGCCATATAATAGTCTATAACACAAGGAAATCATAATGTTATTCTTGAAGGTTGTGAACTTCTTAAAAAGTAGGAGTAGACTGTGCATGGGCCTAGTTCAGGGGTTCTCAAACTGGGAATCAGGACCCCTCGGGGTCACGTGCTGTCGGCCTCCACTCCAAGCCCCGCTTTGCATCCAGCATTTATGATGGGGTTAAATATATAAAAAAGTATTTTTAATTTATAAGGCGGGGGGGTCGCACTCAGAGACTTGCTGTGTAAAAGGGGTCACCAGTACAAAAGTTTGAGAACTACTGGCCTAGTTTCAGATAGTCTTTGATGACATTTTGCCTGGTTGATTATTATTAATTATTATTTTATTAATAATATATATATTGTTGTTTCTGGGCACCTACAAGAGCATGGGCCTAAATGTGTCTGTCGCATATTAATATGAATGCAGGTCTTAAAACTTGTTTTAATACATATTCAGATGAATATTAATCACTTTTTTGTAATTGAATATCAGTATGTACCTAAACTGATGTATGTGGCTGTTTTTTAAAGTGAAGTGACTTTTAAAAAATTTAACATGATTTGCTTGTAAATGTGTATCATACTAAAATAAGAAATCAGTTTCATTTTTTGTGGAAAATGTATTGCAAATGCTATAGTTACAAATTACACATGTGATGGAACATCAATATTGACAGCCTTTGAGTTTTAATTTCAGCTAAGCCCATTAGCCCTGTCTGAGTTAAGAAGTTGCAAAATAACTCCCAATACTATCTTCAGTAATTTCAAGGACCAAGCATCTGAATCAGCAAACTGAAATTGGTATCAAAACCTTTACAGACGTAGCAGGCCTTGTGCATGCTAGACACAAATGGTAACTGTTTTAGAGAACACTTTTAACATGGTTTCAATTGCATAACTGTACTAAGTGCTCTAACCTGGATGCTAGAACCTCCATAGTACTCTTCCAGGAACCCGTTCAGATGTGTTCTGGAGCACATAGAATTGTGTGACAGTTAAAATGGTTTTTCTCATGTTGTTAGTTTGTATATACACAGTAGGAAGAATGCCACATGGCTTCCCCCATGGAATATATTGTATTTTTTAGCAGCTTTTATTCACAGCTGTATTCAGTTTTTGGTGCTACAGGTGAATCATACAGTTGAGATGATGACACAGCATTGGTCTCTAGAAAAGTCAGGACACTTAGTCCCTGTGTGGTGATCAGGCATTTCATATGTAACTACAGTAAATAATAGGTGTATTAGACTGGTTTCTCAGGTCCCCATTTCCTGGTCTCATTAGATAGTTGACTGTTTAGCTGTCTGACCCATTTCTAAAAAACTGTTTTCAAGATAATTTTTTTTCCACACTCACTATACAGTATCATACATTTCACTTAGTTTCTTACCCTGGAAAGTAACTGTTCTTCACTCTTATAGTTGGCATAATGAATTGCCAGATTACCTGGGAAAACCGACAATCAGGGGTATGCATAACTCTTCTTGCAACTAAAATAGTTACAGCAGATGCTAGCTACTAATTGCTTGCAGTGTTTGTACATAGTTCTGTAATGTCATTGAAAAGTAATTTAGAGGTGCGTACTGTGGACACAGCCGTATTAGTCGTTTTAAAAGTGGTATTACTTTCCTTTGAAATTGATTAAAATATGTAGTGGGATCAGGCCTTCAGTTTCACTGGAGCGAGCCAGTGCCTGCTTGCAGATGAATACAAACTTTGTGTTTAGGTTACTCCCTGATGTAACTCCATTGATTTCATTTGAGTTGCATTAGGAATGATTTGGTCTGGGATGTATTCTAGAATCTAGATAGTTCAGGATAACTTCCATTAAGTAATGAGAGAATTTCTGCCCTCCTGCGGATTACATACAGTCTATGAATGTGTAGCTCAAATCATGTGCAAGACACAAAGCATAGAATATTTGTGGTGATGTATTTTTAGTTGCTAAAGCCAAGCTTCCATATGGTACATGAACTCTTCTTACATACTAATTCTCTGTTGAGCTCAAATGACTGGAGGATTTTAATAGGCTTGAAATATACTTCCATCAGTTATCATTGCCCAACATGCTATCTGGATTTAGGACTGTCTCACTCTTCCTCTTAAATTCTCTCATGCTTAGATTTCCCTGAAGACTTAGTTGATGCAGTTAATGTAACACATGTTAAGTTTGTGGTTCATGGGAATCCTGATTTTTGTCCTTTCCATTCCTTGAAGTCAGAGAATTTCATGGCATTTTTCTTCTGTGTTATTTGGTGGGGAGGAGAGGGAAAAAAAAAAGTAGAAGAGCGTTCATAGTTTTTCCATCATTAGTGTGAAACAAATCTTCCCAAGACAATGGGTAGTTTTACAGGGGTTCATGACCTTTCTCAATTAAAAAGTTCCAAGTGGGCCTGTAAGAGCAGTCCCGTGAGAACCAGGCTGGTGAAAAATACAGCAACACATCTCTGTCTGAGTGAAATATTCCTGTTTGCACTTGCAGTTACCCTGACCCACATCCATGCCCATTTTTCACTGTAGAGCAGTGTGGCTGTTCATATAGCTGAGAAACAGTTCCTCTTTTGTATTGGAGAAGGAAAATTTAAATAACATCCCAATAAACTCATGTTTCATTGAAAGGAGCCAGTTAATTGAAAAGCACATAGTTTACATTAACACTGTGAACCTGGTGTGTGTGTAATGTGCGTATATATAAACAAACTAGGGCAGATCTTAAGGTTGTGTGAATTGTCATAGGCCCATTAACTTGAAGTCAATGAGCCTATGACAATTTACACATAGTGATGCAAATGCTCATCTGCTGTGTGTGTGTATATATTGTACATAAGCAGCATTCTTGGGTAGTCAGAATCTCTGTGGCTGAGATTGGATAATGGACACTTAGACTGGAGTTTTCGAAGGAGCCTATCTATGTAGTGTTATTACAGTCTTTTGTACCAATTTTGTGTGTGTACGAGGTACCATTTTCCATTCTGCTTGAATAACGGACCATCAAAAATAACTTGTTCTAATTATAGCATTAAATAATGGTTTGT
Organism: Chrysemys picta bellii; assembly: GCF_011386835.1. Classification (NCBI taxonomy): domain Eukaryota; kingdom Metazoa; phylum Chordata; order Testudines; family Emydidae; genus Chrysemys; species Chrysemys picta. The sequence goes on from NC_088797.1 coordinate 42,939,780, forward strand.
CTACTGTTTTCAGAATGCCATCTTCATTTCTTTGTCACCTGAGCCATATAGGTCTGCTATTCTATCTTGCCTTGAGTTTGTGTATTATAACTTGTGATATTGCAGTCCCTTCCATGTTCCATAGAGGCATGCAAGGTTATGACCTCTGTAACAGCCAAAGCAAAATGAAAATTTGGTTCCTAGGGCTAAATCTCGTATTCAAACAGAAATGTCTTCAGTAATAATAGTGAGAAAAATACAGGGATATTACTTCTAGTAAAATCTTTGTCTAATTTTTTTTTTGTTTTAGGTTTATTTTTAATGCAAGTATCTCATTGGGTAAATATTTGCATTTATCACAGCTCTCTTTGCTCATGTTACTGCTCCTGGTTAGTTTATCTGTGTTTGATAAATTAGATTATTTTGGATGTTGTAATTTTATTATCCGTCCTATGTAAATTTATTCACCACCTATGTTTTGTTCTTGAAGATTCTCAGCCCACAAACTATCTAGCCAGGCTTCCAAATGCAGGAAGATGAAAAATCTACCCTAAAGGCCATGGGAACAAGATTCCATATCAGATCATGGCATCTCAGCAGCTGTCTGTCCAGTCATACTTGTTCCTTGTGAACTAGGTGTTAACATAATATACATTAGGGGTAGGCAACCTATGGCACGGGTGCCGAAGACAGCACACGAGCTGATTTTCAGTGGCACTCACGCTGCCCGGGTCATGGCCACCGGTCCGGGAGGGCTCTGCATTTTAATTTAATTTTAAATGAAGCTTCTTAAACATTTTAAAAACTTTGTTTACTTTACATACAACAATAGTTTAGTTATATAATATAGACTTACAGAGAGAGCTTCTAAAAACGTTAAAATGTATTACTGGCACGCGAAACCTTAAATTAGAGTGAATAAATGAAGACTTGGCACATCACTTCTGAAAGGTTGCCAACCCCTGATATACATATTAGCATTACACTTTTCTAAATTCAGATTAGTTTAACTTCTCTTCAGATTTTAGAAAGGGGTTCTATAGAAATGGTTTTCTGACAAGCTGTGTTTTTAATATAAGGGTTTTTAAAATTATTATTCCTATGTGCATAAATTGCTTATTTTTTCCTTTAACTTATTTTTTTAAAATATGTCCACAGAAGCCCACTCATGTTACTTTCTCTGTGACTTTTCTTTCATGGCTTACCTATTATTAAAATAACTAAGTAACAGACTACAAAAAGTCAGCCTTGAAAACAGAAGCCATCTTTCTGTCTCAGCTTCTTGGGGGTATACATGATATTTGCTCTACATCAAAGATTGTCTACAGGTATGCACCTGATGATCAACTATCCCAGTGATCGGATCCTTTCACACTTCTGTACTTCCATTGTCCCAGGCTCACTCCTTTCCTCAACTTCTTGCTGTCCTCTGGCACCTTCCCCATACAATACCAATATGTCATGGTGTACTCTGCCCTCTAATATTCTTCCTTTGAAATCACGTGTCTCTCCATCTCCTCCCTCCTCTTTATTGAGTATAGTGTGTACCTCAGTTTCTCCTCCTCCAAGACTATCTTGGATCCCTTCCAATTTGGTTTCCATTATCTCCAAGGAAGCCTGCTCTTGCTAAAACTGCTTTCACAAAAACCTATGCTCCATTCTTATCCTTGTCCTTTCTGTACTGCATTTTGCACTGTCAGTCATCCTCACCTCCTTGATAGTCTGTCATTGGGTTTTCATGATACAATCCTCTCTTTCCTACTCGATATGTGTATGTATATATATATCTCCTTACTATATGTTCCATTCTATGCATCTGATGAATCATAGAATATCAGAGTTGGAAGGGACCTCAAGAGGTCATCTAGTCCAACCCCCTGCTCAAAGCAGGACCAATTCCCAGCTAAATCATCCCAGCCAGGGCTTTGTCAAGCCGGGCCTTAAAAACCTCCAAGGAAGGAGACTCCACCACCTCCCTAGGTAACGCATTCCAGTGTTTCACCACCCTCCTAGTGAAATAGTTTTTCCTGATATCCAACCTGGACCTCCCCCACTGCAACTTGAGACCATTGCTCCTTGTTCTGTCATCTGCCACCACTGAGAACAGCCGAGCTCCATCCTCTTTGGAACCCCCCTTCAAGTAGTTGAAGGCTGCTATCAAATCCCCCCTCATTCTTCTCTTCTGGAGACTAAACAATCCCAGTTCCCTCAGCCTCTCCTCATAAGTCATGTGCTCCAGACCCCTAATCATTTTTGTTGCGCTCCGCTGGACTCTTTCCAATTTTTCCACATCCTTCTTGTAGTGTGGGGACCAAAACTGGACACAGTATTCCAGATGAGGCCTCACCAATGTCGAATAAAGGGGAACGATCACGTTCCTCGATCTGCTGGCAATGCCCCTACTTATACAGCCCAAAATGCCGTTAGCCTTCTTGGCAACAAGAGCACACTGTTGACTCATATCCAGCTTCTCGTCCACTGTGACCCCTAGGTCCTTTTCTGCAGAACTGCTACCTAGCCATTCGGTCCCTAGTCTGTAGCAGTGCATGGCATTCTTCCGTCCTAAGTGCAGGACTCTGCACTTGTCCTTGTTGAACCTCATCAGGTTTTTTTCGGCCCAATCCTCTAATTTGTCTAGGTCCCTCTGTATCTGATCCCTACCCTCTAGTGTATCTACTACGCCTCCTAGTTTAGTGTCATCTGCAAACTTGCTGAGAGTGCAGTCCACACCATCCTCCAGATCATTAATAAAGATATTAAACAAAACCGGCCCCAGGACCGACCCTTGGGGCACTCCGCTTGAAACCGGCTGCCAACTAGACATGGAGCCATTGATCACTACCCGTTGAGCCCGACGATCTAGCCAGCTTTCTATCCACCTTACAGTCCATTCATCCAGCCCATACTTCTTTAACTTGGCGGCAAGAATACTGTGGGAGACCGTATCAAAAGCTTTGCTAAAGTCAAGGAATAACACATCCACTGCTTTCCCCTCATCCACAGAGCCAGTTATCTCATCATAGCAGGCAATTAGGTTAGTCAGGCACGACTTCCCCTTCGTGAATCCATGCTGACTGTTCCTGATCACTTTCCTCTCCTCTAAATGTTTCATAATTGATTCCTTGAGGACCTGCTCCATGATTTTTCCAGGGACTGAGGTGAGGCTGACTGGCCTGTAGTTCCCCGGATCCTCCTTCTTCCCTTTTTTAAAGATGGGCACTACATTAGCCTTTTTCCAGTCATCCGGGACCTCCCCTGATCGCCATGAGTTTTCAAAAATAATGGCTAATGGCTCTGCAATCTCACCCGCCAACTCCTTTAGCACCCTCGGATGCAGCGCATCCGGCCCCATGGACTTGTGCACGTCCGGTTTTTCTAAATAGTCCCAAACCACTTCTTTCTCCACAGAGGGCTGGTCACCTTCTCCCCATGCTGTACTGCCCAGTGCAGCAATCTGGGAGCTGACCTTGTGCATGAAGACAGAGGCAAAAAAATCATTGAGTACATTAGCTTTTTCCACATCCTCGGTCACTAGGTTGCCTCCCTCATTCAGTAAGGGGCCCACACTTTCCTTGATTTTCTTCTTCTTGCTAACATACCTGTAGAAACCCTTCTTGTTACTCTTAACATCTCTTGCTAACTGCAACTCCAAGTGTGATTTGGCCTTCCTGATTTCACTCCTGCATGCCTGAGCAATATTTTTATACTCCTCCCTGGTCATTTGTCCAATCTTCCACTTCTTGTAAGCTTCTTTTTTGCGTTTAAGATCAGCAAGGATTTCACTGTTTAGCCAAGCTGGTCGCCTGCCATATTTACTATTCTTTCTACACATCGGGATGGTTTGTTCCTGCAACCTCAATAAGGATTCTTTAAAATACAGCCAGCTCTCCTGGACCCCTTTGCCCTTCATGTTATTCTCCCAGGGGATCCTGCCCATCTGTTCCCTGAGGGAGTCAAAGTCTGCTTTTCTGAAGTCCAGGGTCCGTATTCTGCTGCTCTCCTTTCTTCCTTGTGTCAGGATCCTGAACTTGACCATCTCATGGTCACTGCCTCCCAGGTTCCCATCCACTTTTGCTTCCCCTACTAATTCTTCCCTGTTTGTGAGTAGCAGGTCAAGAAAAGCTCTGCCCCTAGTTGGTTCCTCCAGCACTTGCACCAGGAAATTGTCCCCTACACTTTCCAAAAATTTCCTGGATTGCCTGTGCACCGCTGTATTGCTCTCCCAGCAGATATCAGGGTGATTAAAGTCTCCCATGAGAACCAGGGCCTGTGATCTAGCAACTTCTGCTAGTTGCCAGAAGAAAGCCTCGTCCACCTCATCCCCCTGGTCTGGTGGTCTATAGCAGACTCCAACCACGACATCACCCTTGTTGCTCACACTTCTCAACTTTATCCAGAGACACTCAGGTTTTTCTGCAGTTTCATACCGGAGCTCTGAGCAGTCATACTCCTCTCTTACATACAACGCATCTGCCCTGCCTGTCCTTCCTGAACAGTTTATATCCATCCATGACAGTACTCCAGTCATGTGAGTTATCCCACCAAGTCTCTGTTATTCCAATCACATCATAGTTCCCTGACTGTGCCAGGACTTCCAGTTCTCCCTGCTTGTTTCCCAGGCTTCTTGCATTTGTGTATAGGCACTTAAGATAACTCATCGATCGTCCCTCTTTCTCAGCATGAGACAGGAGTCCTCCCCTCTTGCGCTCTCCTGCTTGCGCTTCCTCCCAGGATCCCATTTCCCCACTTACCTCAGGGCTTTGGTCTCCTTCCCCCGGTGAACCTAGTTTAAAGCCCTCCTCACTAGGTTAGCCAGCCTGCTGGCGAAGATGCTCTTCCCTCTCTTCGTTAGGTGGAGCCCGTCTCTGCCTAGGACTCCTTCTTCTTGGAACACCATCCCATGGTCGAAGAATCCAAAGCCTTCTCTCCGACACCACCTGCGTAGCCATTCGTTGACTTCCACGATTCGACGGTCTCTACCCCGTCCTTTTCCTTGCACAGGGAGGATGGACGAGAACACCACTTGCGCCTCAAACTCCTTTATCCTTCTTCCCAGAGCCACGTAGTCTGCAGTGATCCGCTCAAGGTCATTCTTGGCAGTATCATTGGTGCCCACGTGGAGAAGCAGGAAGGGGTAGCGATCCGAGGGCTTGATGAGTCTCGGCAGTCTCTCCGTCACATCGTGTATCCTAGCTCCTGGCAAGCAACAGACCTCTCGGTTTTCCCGGTCGGGGCGGCAGATGAAGTGGGCTGTAGCCCACGAAAGCTTATGCTCAAATAAATTTGTTAGTCTCTAAGGGTATATCTACACTACGAAATTAGGTCAATTTAATAGAAGTTGATTTTTTAGAAATAGATTAGATACAGTTGATTGTGTGTGTCCCCACTAAGTGCATTAAGTAGGCGGTTTGCGTCCACAATACCGAGACTAGCATTGACATTCGGAGCATTGCACTGTGGTAGCTATCCCACAGTTCCCGCAGTCTCTGCTGCCCATTGGAATTCTGGGTTGAGCTCCCAATGCCTGATGGGGCAAAAACATTTTTGCGGGTGGTTCTGGGTACATGTCATCAGGCCCCCCTCAATCCCTCCCTCCGTGAAAACAATGGCAAAAAATTGTTTCTCGCCTTTTTTCCTGGGTTACCCATGCAGACGACATACCACGGCAAGCATGGAGCCCACTCAGCTCACTGTCACTGTATGTCTCCTGGGTACTGCTGGCAGACGCGGTTCTGCAGTGCTACACAGTAGCATCCCCTTGCCTTGCCTTGTGAAAGGCAGACGGTGCAATTCGACTGCTAGTTGTCATCGTCGTCCCGTGGGTGCTCCTGGCCGACCTCGGTTAGGTTGGTCAGGGGTGCCTGGGCAGACATGGGTGCTCCCAGGGCCGGCTTTAGCAAGAGTGGTGCCCAATTTGCCGCAAGCCCCGCCCCCAGGAATCAAGCTGCGCTCCGGCCAGGGTTGCCGGGCTTGGGTCCGGGCCGGAGCCGCGCCGCGGGGGGCCGGGCCGGAGCCGCTGGGGCCGGCGCGCTCGGCTGGGGCCGGACTGGGCCGCACCTCCCCGGAGCCCTTCTCGTGCCCCCCACCACCCCAGCTTACCTGGTACTGCCTGCCCGCCCCTGCTTCTTTTCAGACTTCCCGTGAACCTCTGATTCGCGGGAAGCAGGGGAGGGGGAGTAGCAGGGGGTGGAGCGTTTGGAGGAGGGGGAAGTGAGCTGGGGGCGGGGTGGAGAGCTGCGGCGCGGGGCCCTCTTAGCGCGGGGCCCAATTCAGCCAAATCGGCTGAATTGGCCTAAAGCTGGCCCTGGGTGCTCCTGGCCGGCCTCTGTGAGGTCGGTCGGGGGAACCTGGACAAAAATGAGAATGACTCCAGGTCATTCTCTTCTTTAAGTTTCGTCTAATGGAGATTCAGTCCTGCCTGGAATATCATGCCAGCTGGAGGCTTCTGCCTCAGGCTGCTCTCCCAGTCGGCAGCACCGCGCGGTCGCACCTACCCCTTGCTCCCATGGCTTATGAAGCCTGGACAGTAGTAAGGAGCAGTTCAACTACAGGCTGAGCAAGCGCATAAAGGTGGTAGAATGTGCCTTTGGACATTTAAAAAGCTCACTGGCGCAGTTTGCTGACCAGGTTAGACCTCAGCGAAACCAATATTCCTATTGTTATTACTGCTTACTATGTGCTCCACAATATCTGTGAGAGTAAGGGGGAGACGTTTATGGCGGGGTGGGAGGTTGAGGCAAATTGCCTGGCCGCTGATTACGCGCAGCCAGACACCAGGACAGTTAGAAGAGCACAGCAGAGCACGCTGTGCATCAGAGAAGCTTTGAAAACCAGTTTCATGACTCGCCAGGCTACGGTGTGAAAGTTCACTCTACTTCTCTGTAAACCAACCGCGCCCCCCCCCCCCGATCTCCGCTTACAGAGGCAATAAAGTCATTGTTGTTTCAAATTCATGCATTCTTTATTAATTCGTCACACAAATGGGGGGATAACTGCCAAGATAGCCCAGGAGGGGTGCGGGAGGAGGGAAACACAAGGGTGGGGTAGTTGTAGGGGCACCCCCTAGAATGGGATGCAGCTCATCATAGAAGCGGCATGTCTGGGGCTCTGACCCGGAGTAGCCGTTTGCCTCTCTGGTTCTTTGGTAGGCTTCATGTGGTACTGCTGTGGGTCCCTGTTATAACCTCTGTCCTTCGTGCCCTTGGAGATTTTTTCAAATATTCCGGCATTTTGTCTTTTGGAACGGAGTTCGGATAGCACGGATTCATCTCCCCATACAGCGATCAGATGCAGTACCTCCCGTTCAGTCCATGCTGGAGCTCTTTTGCGATTCTGGGACTCCATGGTCATCTGTGCTGATGAGCTCTGCATGGTCACCTGTGCTGATCAGCTCGCTACGCTGGCCAAACAGGAAATGAAATTCAAAAGTTCGCGGGGCTTTTCCTGTCTACTTAGCCAGTGCATCTGAGTTGAGAGTGCTGTCCAGAGCGGTCACAATGGAGCTCTCTGGGATAGCTCCCGGAGGCCAATACTGTCGAATTGCGTCCACACTACCCCAAATTTGACCCAGGAGGGTCGATTTCAGTGCTAATCCCCTCGTTGGGGAGGAGTACAGAAATCGATTTTAAGAGCCCTTTAAGTCGACAAAAATGGCTTCATTGTGTGGATGGGTGCAGGGTTAAATCGATCTAACGCTGCTAAATTCGACCTAAACGCGTAGTGTAGACCAGGGCTAAGGTGCCACAAGTACTCCTGTACTTTTTCCTACTCTACTGTCTCATTGTTTGACTTTGTCCCCCTTCTGTTCTCTCTTTATATCTTATCTCCTGGCTATCAAATCCATTCACATGGCTTTAATTTCCATTCTATTCTAATGACTCCCAGATTTAGAGTCCATCCTGGTCTGTCTCCTTCCATCCAGTCCTGCATCTTGCACTGTCTCTTCAGCATCTTTTCTTGCATGTCCCATCATCAGATTTAACTTAAGGAGTTTGTTTTCAGACATCCTAAATCCTCCCTACTCTGCTTCCTTCTCTCTGGCATTCGGACCGCCGATCTGGGGGTTATTCTTCAGTCTTCCCTTTAGCTTGCTCCACACATCCAGGCCATGTCAGAGTCCTGCATCTTCTTCCTCCTCCTCATGTTCCCTTTCTTGCATACATCCAGCATATTCTCTCTCTTAGGCCCATGTTATAGTCTTTCTAGCATCTTTAAAACCCACATTATCATTTTCAGTCCATGCAAAAGTCCTCTTTCTTGCTTTTGTTTTGGTCATGTCACTCCCCTTCTGAATCCCTCCACTTGTGCCTCATCAACTATTGCATCCTGTTCCAGCTTCTTGTTACCCTTAAAGCTTTATATAATTCTGTCCCTTCCTCCTTATGTGAACTTGTCCTTTTATGCATCATACTCTGCTCTTTCAGTATGTCCACCCTTGACTGCCTCAATCATTTCTATACTTTTTTCAGTGCTGCTCCCTTTGTATAGTATGGTATCCTAAGGCTCTACTCTCAGCATATTAAAAGTCCTCCTTGAAGATCCATTTCTGCCATGCTGACTACATTAAATCTTGACATACATATTAAGTAAAAAGCAGCATACTTTACTTCCAGTTTCCCCTCAGCTCCGTTTACTTCCCTGCCTGTTCCTAGATTGTCATCTCTTTGGGGAGCTTGTTGGTCTAGAAAGTATCAAATACATAACCCACCACCACCATAAATAATTAGAATTTTAATTTGGGAAGCAATGCAAAATTCTTTATTTTCAAATTGGGTTTAATAGCAATTGTAAAATGGATGCGCTTTATCAACTTTCTTTCATTCGGAAAAGACCTACAGATGGAATGTTACTATGAAAGGAGGAATGTGCCTCCTTCTGGACATGCATGCAGTCTGTATTCTTGCTTTAGATGTGTTCACTCTTAAATTAATTTTTTTTTGGTGAACCATAATGCCACTTAGACCACATTTCCTTCCTCCTGAAGCTTTTTCCCCCTAATTAGTCACAATTCATTTTAATAAAAGAGCATGTCTTTTACTGTAAAAACAACAACAACAAAAAAACCCTTTGTGAATTGGTTGACTAGAATTGGAGTGTATATTATGGTATCAGGACTTCAGGTATCTGTTGCATGACCCCAGAGTTAGGATTCGACTTCGGTCTTTGGTAATCCATAAATAGTAGATTTACCAGGTGAGCTAAAATCAAGTGTTTGGGAGGTACATTAAGTGTGTTACATTTGGAAGTTAGTCTGCTATTTGATAATTCCAAGAAGCACATGCTGAAATGTTTTATATTTTCTGCACAAACAGCTTTTCTGGTTTGAAAGAATCTTACTGAAGCCTGGTGCAGGTCTTACTGTTACAGAGATGTTTATTTGTGATGTCATAGAAGAGGTATAATTGAACAGAGATTAAAGAGAATCATTTCTAGGAATCCTTTCCCTTGACTTGGTACTGTATGACACTTTAAGAAATTAGAACGATATAACATAGCACATATATAGCACACGATATAAGGCCTGATCCCACTACATATAACATAGCAGACATTAAATTGATGAAAAACTGGCTGTTAGGCCTCAAAATATAATTGTAAATGGGGACTCATCAAGGGGGTGTGCTTTTAGTGGGGTCTTGCAAGGATCAATTGTTGGCCTAATGCTGATTAGCATTTTTAATAATGACCTGGAAGAAAACATAAAATCATCACCACTAAAGTTTGCCAATGACACAAAGATTGGGGAATTGAAAAATAATGAAGAGGACAGATCACTGATGCAGAGCGATCTGGATCACTTGATAAGCTGGGCACAAGCAAACAATAAGCATTTTAATATGGCCAAATGGAAAGTCATACGTCTAGAAACAAAGGATGTTGGCCGTACTTACAGGATGAGGGACTCTATCCTGGGAAGCGGTGACCGAAAAATCACTTGGGGGTCGTGGTGGACAGTCAGCTGAACAGGAGCTCCCAGTGCGATGCTGTGGCCAAAAGGGCTAATGCGATCCTTGCATGTATAAATAAGGGAATCTCAAGTAGGAGTAGAAGTTATTTTACCTCTGTATTTGGCACTGATGTGACTGTTTTTGGAATACTGTGTCCAGTTCTGGTGTGCACAATCTAAAGATGTTGATAAATTGGAGAGGGTTCAGAGAAGAACCACAACAATGATTAAAGGATTAGAAAACATGCCTTATAGTGACACTCAAAGAGCTCAATTTATTTAGTTTAACCAAGAGAAGACTTGATTACAGTCCTTAAATGTCTGCATGGGGAACAAAAATTTGATGATAAAGGGCCTTTAAAGGTATGTCTGCACAGCAAAGAAAAACCTGTGGCAGGCCCATGCCAGCCAATATGGGACTCGGGATGCAGGGCTGTTTCATGGCTGTATAGACCTCCAGGCTCGAGCTGGAATCTGAGCTCTAGGACCCTGCAGGGTGGGAGGGTCCTAGAGCTTGGGCGCAAGCCCAAGCATGGAAGTCTACACATCCATAAAACTTGCCCTGAAGCCCAAGCCCTGTGAGCCTAAGTTGGCTGGCAAGGGATAGGTTTTTCTTTGCTGTGTAGACATACCTTTAGTCAAGCAGAGAAAGGTATAACACTATTCAAAGTCTGGAAGTTGAAGCTAGACAAATTCAGCCAAGAAATAATGCATACATTTATTATGTTGAGAGTAATTAACCATTGGAACAATTTGCCAAGAGTCGCAGTGGATTCTCCATCACTGGTAACTTTTAAATCATGATTGGATGTTTTTCTAATTATGGGGAAGTTCTATGGGCTGTGTTGTACAGGAAGTCAGACTAGATGATAACAATGGTCCCTTCTGGCCTTGCAATCTATAAATCTTGTGGCCTGTCAACCCTAAGGCTTTCATTGCTGGTAAAGCCAATGGAGTTGAGCAGGTTGAGTAGTAGGAAGTTTGAAAAATATTTTTTTTTAAATGTGTAGAAGAACCCCTGGTGTATTCAGAGTATAGAGTGCAGATTTCAATAACTATCCTAATCTCCTCATTCTAGCTGAAGTGAAAAAAGTATTTAAATTTTGGCTGATGTGTGATTTTTTTTTTTTTTTTTTTTTTTTTAAAGCCCAGTTTCATTTAGGATGGATTTGTCTCATCACAACCTTTTCAACAGTAATGTCCAGAAATAGAAGATTTAGGTATAGGATAATATTTGGCCTGATGGTTAATGATGGTTTCTTGATCAGTCTGTATAAGTGATTCCTCTAAGGCATGTATAGACAATCCCAATCACGACTCAGTGCTTCTTCCTCAGTAAGGAGGGACAGAAGTCCAAAGAATAGGCTGTAGATTGAAATGCTGCCAGCCTACAATATTTCAGCGAGTGATACTTGCCAAGACGCAAATAGAGAAAAAAATAGGATATTAAAAACACTCTGATTCTTGCTATGTCAGAACTTTGAGGGAGTGATTTTTTTTTAACAGGTGTTTTCACAGATTTTGATCACCAAAGAAGTTACTAACAGGAATGATAGATATGTACGAATGATTTACGTTAAGTAGCTATAAATATAGGCCCCGTCTTACAAATACTATCCAGAGTATATAGTGGCTAGCATTTGCAGGATGGGACCCAATACGATTGAAAACTGTGCAACTGAACAGCAGCAGCAGTAAAACTGAGCTGCCCTCTTCTCTGCTCATCTTAGAGGTGTGAACTTGATATAATTGGACGTTGATTCTTTTTCTTCAAAAGCAGTTGATGTTCAGAAAAGTAGAGTACGGTGTTAGCCTTACGTGCCAGGTGTAAATATTTATGTTGGATTTGTTTTTCAAACTGACAGTTTCACATTCCTTTTTACAATCTATATTGTAAAATCCTAAGTGAATTTGGAAAAAAATGATTAATCAAAATAAAAACCTGTGAGAAAATATAACTTGTTTTTGCAGTGGTACAAAATATACAAAGTGTTATGAGTACAGCTTGTCGTGTTGTCGGATGAGGTCATGACATCTTATAAGTGGAGTGCTGGAAACAACAGACACATCATGCAAGGTTCTGTATAGAACATACAATGGAGTCTGACTCAAGAATTTTTCGTATATGAATCAGATCTTTTTGAATGCCATTTCTTGTGGGTGCTGACATTTGTCCCTTGTTCATACTAATCTGTGGTACATTCAGCATTGGATTTTCAAAGGAGCCTAAGGGAGTTACATACCCAGTCGTATTCAGTTTCAATAGGAGTTAGGCACCCAATTCTCTTAGGCTACTTTGAAAATCCCAGCTTCAGTTGTTAGAAACAGATTGTCAACAAAAATATAAGCAATTACTTCCAAAGATAGGAAATTATTTCAAACTTTTGGGTTTGTAGATGAAGTATGTTAGGTTGTGGTAAAATTGATTAGGGCAACAAATTGCCTACCATGATGCTAATATGGCTAGTAGAACTTGTTTTGTATCTTTGAAAGAATTTAGTCTCCAATTGCATGTGCCTGGTTTGGGAACTCACTTGTCTATGGATCTGGATGGTAATGCTCTTTCAATGAGAATTATCGAAGGGGCTGGAGAAGAGTCTTGCTCATATCCAGTTGTTTTTACAGTAGAGTTCTGTTATGTTAAATCCAAGGACAGAATTTAAATTTTAAATTGCAGAGTTCAGTCCACTTACAATGGAAAAAGTTAAAGGGGCCACACGGACCAGAATCTGATCGATAAAACATTTAATTATACTGTGAGGGGTGCGGGGGAAGGGAAAAAGTTATTTGCTCAATAATAATAGCAGGAATTGGAGATTTCCTCAACTGAGATTCCTTATCACATATAGAAACAGATTAACAATTTCTAAAATATAACTTGTATTAACATTTTTGGTATTACTTTCAGATACCTTGTTCACAAGTGAGAACTCTGTGACTAGATATTTGTCAGTGACATGTATTAAACTTTGAGAAGTTGGGCTAGTAAACAGTATAATAATATTCTAATAGTTATCACACTCTTGATTAGTAGCGGATGAACTGTGAGCTAGTTCTACAGTTTCTTTTTCTTTGTAGATCTTGTTGCGTCTGGACAAACTAGGAGAAATCCTCTTGTTGAACAGGCTGGGAGTGTAGGCAAGTGAACTGCAGTTATTTCACTGCCCTCCACAAAAGCTGCTGATCTTAGCTTATAAATGCTGACTGACCTCTGTGACTGAAAGAAGGTTGAAAATAGCCTCCCACCTTCACTTCCCTGTAAATGCCAATGAAATGCAGAAGAAAGATGTTCTGTTCTTTTATGTTATGTTAAGCAACTGGACAGAGATCCAGATTTTTTTTGTTGGGACGAGAGGGTGGAAAAATTAACCCCCATCAAAATATCTCAGCCCTGTAGCAGACATCAGTGTGAAAAATCAGAATGCTGCTCATGCTAGATCTTTTTACCAGTGGGTCAGATGCAAATTTAAAATAATCTTTCTATATAAACAAAACAAAGTTCCTCGGCTAAAGTAAGTCCCAGCGTTTCTTTGTTTTGTTTCAGAAAAGTAAATTAATTTTCTCCTTCCTGGTCAGCAGGAAATCCAGTCAAATGGAGTCCGAGTTCTGATTTGATTTTTCTATAAGTTCCATGTGCCTTTCCACCTTTTTGAAGTTATTTTATTTTTAGAAGTAAGAACAGCTGTGTTTGGGGTGTGTATAGGGACTTTGTCTTCATATCAGTCTGTAAAGCACCTAGATATAAAATCTGGGGGCTTGCCACAAAAAACATTAACTTCCATTGTAGTGCAGACCTTCTATTTCACAGGTTGGTAATGTAGACTGTCATTTCTTTGATATTATCCTGGAGGTAACGACTTGTTATTTAATTACATCTTCACATATGTCCTGAATAGGTCGGGGTCTCTCTCTCTATGCCCCCCCACCTTCCCAGCTGGGCTTAACTCTGGGCTGGTCTGTGCACCACCAGCAGCATATATGTTTTGCCCTATGATCTATGGGGCTAAAAAGTGTGGTGTAGCTAAGGCTAATTTCTCATCTTTGTCTTGTTGCTGAGGTACAATGTTACTTCCTGGTCCTGGTCCAAATACATGTAATAAATCCTAATTGTCACTCAAATTACTGGTCACAGCTTGTTTTCTTTACAAAGGGTTGTTTTGAGAAGACCATGTGAATGGAATTCCAAGACCACACAATAACAATTTACCTCTACTTAATAGACGAATTTTCCACTTTACTTGAAAAATTGCTAGTTTGCCAAAAAATAAAATTGGCCACGTTTGTACTTGCATTAAACTACACCCATGCCACTGAATAATGTAATAAATAAGACTGTCTTACTCTACCATCTATAAGACAGCTATCTACAGTTTTTTTCTTGAAACTATCATTTTTGGTGACCAAGAGATGAATTTTCCCTCTTATATTAAGCAAGCATCTTTCCATATTTTTTTGGTTTTATTCATGTGAGGTTTCCATGTTGGGGATGGAAAAAGTTGTAGTGCTACGAAATCTGAAATCTGGGCCCCATAATACAAGCTGCTGTGTGGTTTCAAATAGAAATCAGTGAGAGATGAAAGCATTCAACAACTTTTAATTTCTCCCTAAATTAAGCATATTCGTTATTTTGCTGATCTTGAACTGAATTCTCAACTTACATTAAATTCCTTAATGTATTAACTTTAGTAGCTCTACTTCTAGAATCTGTTATAACTTTAGGTTTCAAAAATTTGTTTTTAGCATTTTTAAAATTTATTTGATGTCAATCATTTTTGTGAAATTCTTTTATTTTTATTAGAGCATTGCTTAGGAGCCAACTGAGAATGTGATGCTATTGTATGTTAGGCACTTCACAAACAGAGAATAAGGGTACGTCTATACTTACCCGCTGGTTCGGCGGCCAGCAATCGATCTTCTGGGATCGATTTTATCGCGTCTTGTCTAGACGCGATAAATTGATCCCGGAAGTGCTCGCCATCGACGCCGGTAATCCTGCTCTGCGAGAGGAGTAGGCGGAGTTGACGGGGGAGCCTGCCTGCTGCGTGTGGACTCGCGGTAAGTACCTTTAAGTTCGAACTAAGATACTTTGACTTCAGCTACGTTATTCACATAGCTGAAGTTGTGTATCTTAGTTCGAACTGGGGGTTTAGTGTGGACCAGGCCTAAGAGATGGTCTCTCCCCTGAAGAGGTAACAGTCTCAATGGAAAAAATCAAAGGGTAGGGGTGAAGGATACAGCATAGAGTTGGTGAGCAGAGTGGTTTGCAAATGCTATATTCAATTTTGGGGGAAGTTGTTAATTCTTTAGGTAGGGTTTAGTTAGGAGGGGATTAGCTATATTTTCTGACTCCATTATGATAACTCTGCTCTTCTGTAGTTCCTTCTATACAAGGATCTCAAAACAGTTTGTCAACAACTAAGCCTTCTTTGAGTGATGGTCCCTATGTGTATTCCACAAGTGGGCATGCATGCACACTTTGCACCTGAGTCTAGAATTTTTTACAAGCAGTGTCCATTGGCCTGCACATCCCCTCCTATCTCTCTTTGTGCTCCGAACTAAGGGTATAAAGGGTGGTGTGACTGACAACTCTCCTTCTTATTGCTGAGTTGGAATCTTTAGTGTCCTCAGCTCCTTTCTAGGGGATCATTTTTGTAAAGATATTGTATATAGTGAATTTTTTAGTAGTTTTTATAGTATAGTCTAGCATACTATAGATAGTGTTCTCCCCCCTCCCCCCTTCTTCCACACTGGGTGACTTTTTTCCCCTCATTGAGAAGTCTGGCATTATGCCCTTGGTCCTTTTCTGTCAGCCATGAACATCAATGTTGCCTCTGCGACCTAGCTGAGGCTTGCATCTCTGCTAAGTGCAGCATCTTGCTCTCTCTCTTCCCCCCCTCCCACCCCCGAACTTGTGAGGGTTGGGAACTGAGACTTAAAAAAAATCTGATGGAGAAAGCAATGAGACCCCAATCATATCTGGCTTGGGGACCCCCCTCTCCCTCCATACATCAGTTTCAGCAAGCAAGCTAGCAGTCCCTTTCCAAGTACTAGTTTGGGAATGGAGGCTAAGACTGGTAAGCCTTAGGAAAAGGCTTTACAGAAGAGTAGGGGCACTCTCATAGGCATATGGACAAATCAGCTTTGTCTACAACTTCCCCAAAGAGAGAGGATCCCTCACCACCCCATCAGTCAGGAGAGCCTGCACACATGGGCACTAGAGACTTATGTCAGAGTAAATCTTCTTGGCAGGAGGAGGCAGCGTATGGATCCGAGGGTTCCAACGTCAGATTTGATGGTGAAGTCTCAAAATAAACAGCTCCTGGTGCGCCCATCCACGTCTAGAGCTGATAGAGTACTGATAGCAATAGGGTCCCAGAAGGTGCCAGCTTCCATGGTGACCAAGGAAGGTCCATCTCTGACAGCCCTGTCAATGGACTCGTACCATACAGCGGTCTAAAAACAAAGTCTCCCTGGAGGATATCTTTGCTCTTCCCTATCTTCATTCATCCCTCCTATCGGGATTGCCTCTCTTCCATTGTTACACTGAAGAAGAGACTGTCCCAAAGGTGTCGTTCTCCCATCTCACCTGCCAACCTTGAGGTGCAGCCATTGGCACTGTCTGTTCTCATGGGTAGTATGGGATCCAACTTTCTTTTTGGATGAAGCAGAGGCCCCACAGAAGTCTTTGTGGTATCAGGTGGAGGTGACATGGGACAAGCCCCAGAAGATCAGGCTTTTGGCCTCCAACCAAACATGACTGGCCAAGAAACAGATGGTACCCTGTGCCATGTGGTCCTCACCTGCCAGTTGATCCATCTTCCTGCCTATATTGGGAGCGGGGGGGGGAGTCCAACCCTAGACACCCAGGATCAGAGCATGAGCCGTATTTGCTATCGCCTGGCCATCCAAACTGGCCCTGTTGGAATATTTGGAGGAGGGTGAGCTGATCCAAAGGCTTTGACAGTCCTGGGAGAAATTTCTTCATCACAAGATGAAGCAGTTACTACTTCTGTCTCTGCTAGAAGATTTTAAACAATATGAAGAACTCATGCGCAGGGTGGTGACAGAGCTACAGATTCAGCTTGAGGAAGACCAGGAGCCTCAGCACAGATTACTGGACATTCTGCAGCTTTCTGGTCCTAGTTAAGTAGTTGTCTCCATCAAGGCCATCTGGACCCAGCAAAGACAGTTTGGCACGCTCCTGCTTCTTGTGCTCCCAGCTCTAAGAGACCTGAGAAGTGTTACTTTGTTCCATTACCCACCACCTACTTCTTGGTGGTACAGGTGGCTGCAGAGCAATCTAAGTGACAGCACCCAAAGTCTGCTCCTTCTGATAAGGTACTCAAGTGGTTTGACCTCCTATGGAGAAAGGTCTTCTCTTCCACCTCCCTCGAGTTCAGGATTTTTAACTATCAGGCCCTATTGATTTGGCCAATTATGTTAACTTTATGGATTAAGGACAGTCTCTCTGAGGAGGCTAGAACCCTCACTAAGGTGGATGAGGGCAGATTGGTGGCCAAAACTTCCTCCAGGCTGTGGTGGATGCAGCAGATACTGCATTTAGGGGGATGCAACAACTATATTTTATGAGGAGAGACTCATGGGTGCAATCCTCAGGTTTCCCTAGAGAGGTGTAGAATACTAGCCAAGATCTGTCCTTTGATCCAGTCAAGCTATTCCACAAGAAGACAGATGAGTCTCTCCACTCCGAGGACTTGGACCCATAGACAAGGGTGTAGGGCAAGACTGCCTTCTCTGCCTTTATATCACCAATGTCTCCAGGAGCCACCATGTAAGAGATAAAGGATTTATAAACCCAGGACCCCAGCCTCTGCAACATCCACTATCAAATCGTACTCTGACCCCCCAGGCAGAGTTTCTTTGGATGGCACTTTCGAGACGTGCGTTCTTTTATTGATGCTTCTTCATTCCCCTCCTCAGATATTTGAAGGACACCTTGCCCAATTTGCCAAAAACTGGAGGGCCCTAACTACAGGCAAATGGTATGAGGTGTCTGGACCCTGTGGGAGTTTAGAATACATGTGTTTACTAGTGGTCTGTTGTGCCTGCAGTGCCTTCTTCCCACTCATCCAATCCAGACATGTCCAAATAATGTTGGACAACATGACAAAAATATAATACATAAGCAAGCAGGGGACAACAAGATCTCTCCTTCTATGCATAGAGGCAGTCACCCTCTGGACTTAAGGTTATGTGATGGCTGATGCACCATCAGCAGCATACTTACCTGGGGTGCAAAACTTCCTCGCAGACAGCCTGAATAGACATTTTCCCACAAATCACAAGTGGAGGATACACAATTTGGTTCTTGATAATATCTTTGCCCAATGGTGAATGCCAAGCTTGAACCTTTTCATCTTGCGGGTGAACAGGAAATTTCCTTTGTACTGCAAGGCTCAATAGATGCCCTCCTGATGTCATGGAAGGATCACCTGGAATATGCCTTCCCTCCCAATCTATTGGGACCACAAGTTCTATGAAGATCCACCAAGACCGAGTTTGGGTCATCCCGATTGTGTTCAACTGGCCCAGATACCCTTCTGGTTTTGCAGATCTACTTAAGCTCTTGCTTTGACCACCCATGAACGTCACCCCATTTCTGGACCTTCTAACACAGCACGGGGCAGGTTCAGGCACCCCTGTCCGGGACCACTGCAACTCAGAGCCTGTTATTTGGATAGGTATTGGAAATAGAGCACTCATGTTCCAGAAGGATGCAATCTAAACTAAAGCAAAAAGAACTCTGAGGAGCTGTTACTCAGCAAAATGGAAACACTTCTCCCCTTGTCTTCAGAATCTGCTGGGATCCCTGCTATCTTAGAGTATGTACTTAATCTGAAGTCTTTGGGTCTCATGCTCAGTTCTCCCTTTGAGCCTCTAACCACATGTTCTATGGCCCATCTGTCTGTGCAGGTGGCCTTTCTAACAGCTATAATATCAGCCAGAAGAGTCAGTGAACTGGGGGTGCTCATGGTTTACCTGCTATATATTACCTTCTATAAGAAAAGGTCTCATTATGCGCCCACCCCAAATTAATCCCTAAAGTAGTTTGAGATTCATGAGAGTCAGGTAACTTTTTCCCCTCAACTGTATGCCTTGGAGGTAAAGAGAAGGATGCGTTCTCTGGATATCCAAAGGTCTTTGGCCTTTTATCTACAAAGGACATTAGAAAAATACCTAAACTAGTTGTTTCCATAGCAGAGTGATTAAGGAGTCAAGCTGTATTGGTGCAGAGACTTCCTAAATGGATCTTGGTTGTATTACCCTTTATCAACTAGCTTGCATCTCCCCCCACCCCTGGAAGAGGTGTGGGCTCATTTCATCTGGAGGGCAAGCTGCTTCATCTTCATCTCTGAGAGACCTACCTCTACTAGAGATAGGTTGAGCAGTTGCTTGAAGTTCTTTGCATGCCTTCATGAGATGTTGCACTCTGGTGCAGTCGTCCACTGTGGCTACAGCTGCAGAGACAGCAGTACTACAGTTAGCTATCACTTTGATATCTTGATTGCAGAGATGACCTGTGCTTGCCAACTTGGGGGGCGGGAGGGGAGAGCGGCGTTAGCGGTGTTAGCATGCTCAGTCCATGTGAGCCGAGTAGCAAATCTGGGGGGAGGGAGGGATGTGACCCTGCATGTCCCCCCACGTCGTCTCTGCCTGTTTGACTACTGCTTGTTAATCTCCCAGGTGTGAAATACACATAGGGACCATGACTGGAAAAAGAAGAAATGGAAGTTACTCGCCTGGAGGTTCTTCGAGATGCGTGGTCCTATCTGTATTCCTCTACGTGCCCTTCATCCCCTCTGCTGCGGATTGTTTGAGCTGCAGTAATAATGGTAAATTGTAGAGGTGTTGACCCGCACCACCCTTTATGCCCTCGGTTCGGAGTACAAGGAGAGCTACAGTACATATGTGGGCCAATGGACACTGCTTGTAAAAATCAAAAAGAAAAACAAACACCACTCCACTCAGGACTCAGGCATGTGGTGCACATACATACTCACAGGTGGAAAACAGATAGGGACTACACATCTTGAAGACTCTCCAGTTACAGGTAAGTAACCTCCATTACTACTACTTTTTTGTGATGGCATCTTACTTTTCATTCAGTCAAGATGTTGTAAATGTAAGGAATAAACAGAGCATATACTGAATCTATGAAATAATTTGTAAATTGAAAAAATTTCAAGTGGTAACACAGGTAAGGATTTGTTTAAAATGCTGTACATTTTTTTTCCTTCAGTGTTTCTTTAACTGTATCTTGGCTTCCACACAAGCAAAACCAAACTGTGAATTGTGCAGAGCTGTTGTATCAAACTTACCTTAAGAGAATGGAATATTAAGAATATTTTCCAGGACATGGGAGTCACTGTTGTCATTTTAATCTGCCCAGAAAAGATGATGGAAACATCACAGTGACTAGGAGATTCCTCCTTTCCCCCTGCCTCTTCCTCCTCAAATATTCTGAATGCTTTTAAGCATCAGGCCTTCTGACTTGCATCACAATTTCCAAACAGCTGAATCCGCTTGCAAGTGAAACTGACAGTGCTGTATCATAATTCCAGGAAGGACAAAGAATGTTGTAAATGTTTCACAACACACCCACAGACAGCCGAGAGATTGCGTAATATAGTACGTGCTGTTGCTGTAGTAACATCATTGGTTGCTACCAGAACAAGGCATAGACATGACAGTCCTCAATAAATTTACCATGTTGGAAATAGAGGGTGTTTTCAGTTACACCTCTGGGTCCTTTAAAGAAATTGGGTAACTTCTGTAGATGCTGTGTCATTTCTCTTTACTGTATGTTGGTACTTCTCTCTATGCATATCCCCAGAGACGGACAGGCGCACACATCTCCCACACCCCCATATTTAGTTTGAACGCCCAAGTCTGTACAAAGTTACAGGATTTAAACACTTGCTGATTAAAAGAATTTCATTGTGTATGTTTCTGAAAACGTACACAATGAAATTCTTTTAATCGGCATGTGCATCGGTCTATCCTTACCCTATAATTGGCAGGTTTAAAACAGAAATTGTTAAAGATATTGTGCTAGACACTCATCTGGAGAAAATGGAAATCAGTTGAGGATCTGGACCATTGTTTCCTCATTGTGTATGAAGTTATGATAATGTTGTACAGGGGTTGTTTTCTTGGGGGGGGGGGGGAGGGGGGTTGCCTGACTAGAGTGCAAAATAGCTGTTATTCTAACAATATTTCAACTCTAAAGGAAGAGGAGGTGAGCTAAAGTAGACCAGCATAGGTCTGTACACTATCTTAGGCCATTGTAAACATTAAAACTAGGGTATTTTTACATGAGTGCATCAGCAGCTAATTGGTGTACTTCCCCATCCCCCCAATATTATTTTGTTCTGTTTCCGTATAAGTGGTATTTCATACAACTCTCTGAACCTGGTTAACCAGAGTGCTGATTAACTGACTTCTTCATATATTAAAAGAGGAGGGAGTAAAGCTTCACTTAAGATCAAGCTTCTGAGAATGGGCTTGGGTTTACATAAGGGTAACAAAGGAGGAAATGATTGTGATAGTATAGCAATGAGTGACTGTTCATCTCTTTAGCAAACGAAAATATTCTTTGCTGTGTTGTGTTTCAATCATTTGGCTATGCTTGGGATTCTCATATTATAGGGCCCTACCAAATTCACAGTCCATTTTGGTCAATTTCATGGTTATAGAATTTTTAAAATAGTATATTTCATGATTTCAGATATTTAAATCTGAAATTTCACTATGTTGTAACTGTAGGGGTCCTGATACAAAAGGTGGTTGTGGGGAACAGTGCAAAGTTATTGTGTGTGTGGCGGGGTGGTCATGGTATTGCCATCCTTGCTTCTGTGCTGCCTTCAGAGCTGGATGGCTGGAGAGCAGCAGCTGCTGGCCAGGCATCCACCTCTGCTGACCGGGCACCCAGTTCTTAAGGTAGTGCCACCGCCAGCAGCAGTGCAGAAGTAAGGGTGGTTTGGTATGGTATTTCCACCCATACTTCTGTGCTGCTGCTGGCAGGGCGCTGCCTTCAGAGCTGGATGCCTGGCCAGCACCGCCGCTCTCCAGCCACCCAGCTCTGAAGGCAGCACAGAAGCAAGGATGGCAATACCATGACCACCCCGCCACACACACAATAACTAGTTTGAGAAACGCTGGTCTCCTCCGAGAAATCTGTATAATATAGGATAAAAGTCACAAAAGACCAGATTTCACAGAGGAGACCAGATTTCGTGGTCCGTGACGCATTTTTCACAGCCGTGAATTTGGTAGGTCCCTAGTCATATAATATGTAGGCTGTTGGGATATTACTCTTCTCTGATAAGATGTACCCCAATCATCTTAGTTAATTAATTTATAATGCTATCTTATAGATTCTGTGTGCTCCTGAGAGAAGCATATGCTCCAAATAGGCATTTCCAATGTGTATTAGCATAATTTTCTTCTGTAATAACACTAAGCAAATCTTCAAAACTGTAGACGCAGTGAATATTCCAAATCCGGTTACCATTAGCTCAGATCATCACTATGTAATTTATTATTCTGCACCTAACCGTGAGAATCAACCCAGACATTCACAAATGCTCCTCTAAGGGCTACACATCCATGGCTTGTAATTCATTGTCTGGGCAAGATATGTTGGGATGTTTCACTGAATAATTCTGGGAAACAACATAAATGCAAATTCATTTGGTATTTACTTTCTCTCCCACAAAAGAGATGTTGGGATGAGGTAACTGGATGACTAAACCCTATCAATTCTTTTACTTCATCAGATTAGTTTTATTAATATGGATGTGAATTAGTTTCTCACTTGATGTACTTGTTAACAGTGCAGACTGAGAACTAGAACACTATCTTGCCTTCAAATTGTCTGAAAACTGAGGGGATTTAGTTGTGTGAAGCAGTACTATTATAACACAGGTTGGGGAAACTCTCCTTACATTATGCATTTGCACAGCTTTGTTTATGTGTAGGGTCTAAGCTGCTACTTTATTTCTGATTTGTTTAGCACTGAACAATTCTTTTTTTAACTGTTGCTCATTCTCAAATAATTTGTCTTGTTGATTCACCTCTGCAATAGTCTGGCCTACAGCTAGGAAACTTAACCATAAAGTGTCATTTTTAAAATGAAACCATTTTTAAAAAAATATGAATTACAAAAAGCTTATTTTTTCATACGCTGACTCATGTATGGCTAGGCTTTTGGTGTTCATGTGTTAACATGAACCAACCTTTGAAATAAAGATAATTGTGCTGCCAACACATGGAGGTTTCTCTCTCTCTCTCTCTCTCTCTCGATAATCATAGAAGACATAATAAAGAACTAATGGTAGCAATATTGCGCTCACCTGTTTAAAACAGAATATTATATTAAGGGTCTGATTGTTAAAGGTGCTCAGGATCCTAAGTTTCCACACTCTTCAGTGTAAATAAGGGCCTGATGCATAACTCCCATTAACTTCAGTTGGCTTTGAAGGAACTACCAGGGGAAAGGTCTTCAGGTGACCCGGCTGAATTGCTTACCTTGCCGTGTTGGTAGCTCTGGATGCTTAAAGTGTTGGGGTACTTTGTTTTACTGTTTTCTCAATTCCGGTGGAGAGACTGTTGGGTAGTGTGGCGGGATGAGACTCACCGGCACGGTGCCTCCTGCTGGTTGTCCTGGGAATTAGCTCTTCCAGCCTGGAGCACCCTCTGCAGGCCGGTGTCTCGCCTGCCGCTGGCCCCCCGTGTTCCTCCCCCGGTGCCCCTCTACGTCAGGGTTCTGCCCTAGCAGTAAACCACAATCTTGGTTTTCCCCACCCAGGGGAACCCCCAACCCTCTATCCCCACCTTGCCTTAGTGGCTACTGCCAGTCACCATCTAGCCCCCACTCACTGGGGCCGACTGCAGTCTGTAAACCACTCATCATCGGCAAGGGGGTTAGGACCTGCTACCTTTCCCTATTCCCAGGCTGCCCCTCTGCAGCTCCAGTACCTTTGTAGGCCTTCACCAAGGCCTGCAGCCTGGGGTTCTACTAGGCTGGAGCTTCCCAGCTCCCTCTGCCCTTCCCCAGCACTGCTCCACCCTAGGTACTCTCCTCAGTTCCCAGGCAGCCAGGTTCTTCTCTCTCAGAAGCTGGAGAGAGTGTGTATCCTTCCAGTTCCTGTTCCACAGCCCTCTTATCAGGGCCAGCTGGGCCCTGATTGAGCTGGCCACACCTGTGGTCAACATAGTCAGCTTCCCCCAGCTGTTCTCACTCCCCTTATTTCCAGCTGCAGCCCTCTCCAGAGCTGCTTTTAACCCCTTTCCAGCAGGAGTGGGGCAGTTGCCCCACTACAGGTAGGGATTGGGCTAAATAAGTGGAGGAACAAAGGAAGGCATTTCAAATGGTGGGATGCAGATTAGGGCAGCAGAATGTTTGGGAAGAAGGGAAATAGTTTTATATAATCAAAACAATTGCAGAAATGGAACAAAGAAGACACGCACTGAACTTAAACTGTGTTACTTTGCTGCTTGTTGCATTCATTTCTCTTAAAGAGGCTAGGACTCTTCAGCTTGGAAAAGAGGAGACTAAGGGGGGATATGATAGAGGTATATAAAATCATGAGTGATGTGGAGAAAGTGGATAAGGAAAAGTTATTTACTTATTCCCATAATACAAGAACTAGGGGTCATCAAATGAAATTAATAGGCAGCAGATTTAAAACAAATAAAAGGAAGTTTTTCTTCATGCAGCGCACAGTCAACTTGTGGAACTCCTTACCTGAGGAGGTTGTGAAGGCTAGGACTATAACAGAGTTTAAAAGAGAACTGGATAAATTCATGGTGGTTAAATCCATTAATGGCTATTAGCCATGACGGGTAAGGAATGGTGTCCCTAGCCTCTGTCTGTCAGAGGGTGGAGATGGATGGCAGGAGAGAGATCACTTGATCATTGCCTGTTAGGTTCACTCCCTCTGGGGCACCTGGCATTGGCCACTGTCGGTAGACAGGATACTGGGCTAGATGGACCTTTGGTCTGACCTGGTAAGGCCTTTCTTATGTTCTCATTCCTCATTCTCTTCTTTTGAAGCTCTTGAGGGCACGGAACCTGTCTCATTCTCTCAGTGTGAATCTGTGTAATATGGTAATGAATAAATGGACCTTTATGTTTTTATATCCTCTGAAAGATGGCATTTCCCTAAGTACAGTGTGCTTTGTCTTGTGCAAGAGTGTTGGTTCAGTGCTAACCCACAGGGAAGAGAGCCACCTATTGAATCACCAATATCATTTCCTTCCTTCAGTTCCTGGGATTTACTTGGATTTCCCCTCCAAGCCCTAATCTGGCTCCTTATCTTATAAAATATGGCAACATAGCAAGGTTTAGTGTAGCTGCATGTTTATTACTAAAATCATTTCCTGTTAGATTCTCTCTTTTGTGTTCAGTCTTTTCAGCATCAGCACTTCTCTCTGTGGTTGTCTCATTTGTTATCTTGGTTACCTTTCTCCTGCCTTGATGGAATGTTGTCATTCAGTTCACAGTTCTTGATCAGCAGCTGCTTCTACATCTGTGTTTGTGAGGTGCATTTGTGGCGATGCATTGGCCACATGCATCTCTTAAACACGAGAGAGAGGAACATAATCTGGGCTCCCCGTTTCCCGCAAACATGGGCAAGAATGTTTCTTTCATGATGGAACCTTATGTGAAGATGCTGGTAAGGGGAGCATGTCTTTCCTCTGCCCCTGCTGACCTAAGTTGGACCTGGCAGATGGCTATCTAGAGATTGTATTTTAAAGTTAAACATGGAGGGGTGGGTAACCTGCTTTGTTATGTTTGTTTTTGTGTGTAGTGGTTTTTGCACCTTCTCATTCTATCCCCAGATCCAAATCTTGAAATTTAGAGTGTGGTTTTCTCCATGCAAATTTTAGAAAAAAAAACTTTATCAATCACAATTTTCCTTTGTCTGTTGAGAATGTTGTAGCATTGGCCAGTCAGAAGGATAGTGACTTATATTTTCATGCTGAGTGTTGGCCAGCTAGCACACCCAAGACAGTCTGCTGGCCATCTAAGGAGCTGCCACAGCTTTGAGGAGCTTTTTGAGTTTTGTTTTACTAGTGAGGAACCATCAGAGATTTCCTTTGCTCCGTTGGCAGTATATGCAAATAATGTGGCTTAAAGATAGGGCAGATCTTCAGCTAAGTAGTATGTTAGAGCATGCATTGAAGAACATGCTTATATTTGTAAATTTCTTTGAATACAAACATATCTCTAATGCTATGTATGAATTATGTATTTTTATTTAATATCTCTCACATCCTTTAAAAAAACACCTTGCATTATTTTACCTGTTTGAAGAGGCTCTTTTGGAATTTGGTTTCATATAATTTTTTAATATAAAATATTATCCTGGTGTATAGTGTGTTCATTTTAAAGGTTCTGAAACTTGGACTCTTTTCAGTTGAAATCTATGGAAATAAGTGCATTACAGGAAAGGATTATTTAAACTAACTGGTGATACCCTGGTTTGAAAGTGAAAAATAAGTCTGTCTTTAGTTGTTTTGGAAAGTAATGAGAATTTGAGTCTGTATTTTCACTAGGTACACACGCTTAGTGTGTTATCTCAAGTAAGTGTGTGTGTGTGTGTGTGTGTGTGTTTGAGGACTGCAAGATTTAAAGACATCAGCTATTCTGACCTCCTTTTCAAATTAACGTATGGTTGATACTGCAGGGATTCATTTTTTATTTGATCTTGTGACAGAGCAGAAAATGAATTGCTTCAGAGAAACAGAATTGCTCAGGCTAAATGTAATGAATAAACCTGATAAATTAGTATTTGACATTTTGAGAGACTGGCATACTCAGCCCCTCTTAGGATGTGTGTGTATAACAGTGATCATCTACTTTTGTCAGTAAATTGAACAGAATGGTAACTTTTTTTTTATTACATGAGTTTACTACTGTGATGGAATGGTTTAGCAAATTGAATGGGATTAATTAATTAATGGGATTTACTTGGGTAAAATCCAGAGGAATTGATTTGTCTTGTTTTCCAGGAAACAAGACTTGTATAATCCCATGTCTATTGTACTTGAAATTGGGTGCATTAAACACACAATGCTGTATGAACTAGGTAGTCATGGGAGACTTGGAATAAGTTCCAGTATCTGTGGTGGTTACATTTTAATGCTAACATTTTGTGAAGGTTTAGAAGGGCTGAACTTGGTATCTTGTTGGCCCCAATGCTGCAAACAGTTATACACAAGTAACCTCTAAAGTTACTCGCATGCAAATGTCTGCAGCATTGGGATTTAAGTAAATAAAAATCTCTTTCTCTGTCTCTCTCTCTGTGTCTCTGTCTCTTTCTCTGTCTCCCTCCCTCCCAATCATTGCCCCAGGTTTGGTTTGTGTCCAGTTTTCGGTTCTAAGTGAAACTAATTGTAAGTGACTTGTGAAGTGAAAACATGAAAGGAAGTAAAGATACCAACCAGTCGGAATTACATAGTTAAAATATTTCTTTAGAAAGCTAATCAGGTCAATTAGAAATCTGCTGATCAGACTGTCTTTTGTAGAGCATTAACGTGTTTATTAGTGTAGTGATGTTTTTATATAATGGTGAATTACGTGTCTTTAATTCTGAATCTCTCTCAAAGTGTTCGTGCAGCATCCACATGATACTGGTCTGTATGCTTAGGAACTACTTTTCTTAAAACTTTGTAATTGTTGTGCGTAGAACATCAGAATATATGTTAATCTAATATAATTATACAGTTCAGCTTTGTGTTCTGATCCTCAGTTGGCAACATATTAACAA
Organism: Chrysemys picta bellii; assembly: GCF_011386835.1. Taxonomy (NCBI): domain Eukaryota; kingdom Metazoa; phylum Chordata; order Testudines; family Emydidae; genus Chrysemys; species Chrysemys picta. The sequence continues at coordinate 42,967,503 of NC_088797.1, forward strand.
CCTTCAAAAGGCTTCTTTGAATGTAGCATTTGGTCTGGAACCTTTAATAAAGTGTGTGTATTATACAGCTATATTTTATATTTAAAGAAATAGTCCAGCCTTATATGTAAAGCATTGAAAGACTGAAATATTCTGCAGGATAGTGGGTTTTTTTAAAATAAAGTATAACGCGCTAATGTAACATAGCTTGGTTTGTCAGGTTCTGCTTCTTATGCACTCTTGCAAGATGAAAAAGTAGCAGTAGTGCCATCTGTTGGGCAGTGCTCTTCCCAAAACATTTTTTTATAATATAATTTTTCCCATTTTCAGAACTCAAGTAATTGTTCACACTGCAATGCAAGCTGATCAGTAAAAAATATTTTTATATCTGGATATCTTAACACTTTCCTTACAAGAATAAAAGTTGATAATCTTTGGTGTGTGTGTGTGTGTGTGTAGATGTAATCTATTTAGCAATGTTTCACCCTCACATATAGGTAGCATCTTGGCTTTTATTCTCCTTGTCATTCTTAAGACAATTGCTTACCATACACACACTTTGTGTGTGTGCATGTGTGTAATTAAAAAAACCAAACAAACTTCATTCCAGCAGTCTTGTCAATTTAACTGTTAGGTACTATTGTCTGATCATATAACTATGATTTTATAACTAACTTTTAAACTTGCTTCTAGGCCAGACGGTGGACTTCAAGGTCCCAATCCTGCACCCACTTAAAAGTGCATATTTAAGCATGTGCTACTGAGCTTCTTGGTTAAGCACTTATGCAAGTGTTCATAAGACTTGTGTAGCGCCCCTCTCTACCTGGTTACCTCCTCTAATGGCAATCCGCTTACAGGTTTTGATGGACAAGTCTGGGTTCTTTTGGATCCCGCCACCCACTCAGCAGGGTGAATCTTTTTTCTTGTTTTTTTTCTATGAAATTATTTGGTGGTGCCTCCACCCCCCTCGCTCCTTCCTGGCAGGGTCACCAGGGCAGCTTGGGTGGAAAATTCTAACTACAGAGTAATCCCCACTTACTTGCCAGATAGTTGGAGACTTCCAAGAAATAACACAACACACAAAAATATATTCAACACAATAATTATATTAAACAGGCAACAAATACAACATAACAGGGTGAAACGCTATTTTTAGGGTCACCGGTGCCCACACTGAAAATACCCGTGACTTGATGTAACAAGTGTAAAATTAGTGTCCTGTTGGTCCGCGTACTTTGCTGGGGCCCTTGATGACCTATACAATTCTCTGCAGTGGTTTAGCAGTGTGGCTGACTGGGTTCAGTACAGCCCAGAGGACCCACAAGTGGGAGGAGGTGGTGAATCCCTCCACAGGTATAATAAGCAGCAGGTTATAAAATCCTCAAACCCTTACTCCCTGGCTTGAGGACACAGTTCAAGGAGTAGGGGGTCCCCAAAACAAATTCCCTGACTAACTAAAAGACGGTGCACTCACGAACTCCATGAATGATCTTCAGGTTTGAAGATGACGCTGGACTCTTCAGTCACTGCAGAGGGGCTGCTGTCTGCTGTCAGGGATCCTCCTCAAGCAGGTATCAGGCTGTGTTGGTCCCAGGATTTCCCCTCACCACAAAGGGGTGCAGGGCTCAAAGTGTAGGTTATACAACTACCCTAACATCCAAACTGTAGCCTCCAACGCCAGCCTCCAGTCATACGCTCAGCAGGCAGCTTCCCTGGACTAGCAGAGCTGACCATGTGGTGACTAGTCTCACCTAGGGAGCTGGAGGTGAACCCAGCCTGGCTGGGGAAATTTCTCAGCAAACACTACCAACTGGGACTCATCTGTGGGGAAAGAAAACCCAGGTGAGGGATCGGCTGTCAGGTTCCTAGAGGCCAGTTCTCAGGGGGAACCCTGCTTGCAGGCCTGGGACTCACCAGCTCCCCACACAACCTAGGGTTACCATATTTCCACAAGCAAAAAAGAGGACACCAGGGGGGAGGAGCCCTGCTCTAGCCCCGCCCCTGCCCCGCCCCCATCCACTTCCCACCCCTTGATTGCCCCCTCAGAACTCCCAACCCCCCCCGCTCCTTGTCCCCTGACTGCTCCCTCCTGGGACCCCTGCCACTAACTGCTCCCTAGGACCTCACCCCCTATCTAAGCTGCCCTGCTTCTTGCCCCCTGACTGCCCCCTCCTGAGAACCCCCCACCCTCACTGCCCTCCTACGACCCTACCTGTCCCCTGACTGCCCCAACCCTTATCCATACCCCCACCCCATATTCACACCCCCGCCCTGACAGACCCGCGGGACTCCCATGCTCTATCCAACTGCTCCCCACCCCCTGACAGGACCCCCAGAACTCCCGACCCATCCAACCCCCTCTGCTCCCTGCCTGCCTCGACCCCTCTCCACACCCCTGCCCCCGACAGCCCCCCAGACCCATCTAACCCCCCCTGCTCCGTCCCTGACTGTCCCAACTCCTCTCCACACCCCTGCCCCCCGACAGCCTCCCCAGAACCCTAGACCCATCTAACCCCCCCGCTCCCTGTCCCTGACTGTCCCAACCCCTCTCCACACCCCTGTCCCCTGAAAGCCGCCACCCGGAAAGCCCCCACTCCCCCCGAACTCCCGACCCATCCAATCCCCCCTCCCTGTCCCCTGACCAGGGCCGGCTTTAAAGAGCACAGGAATTGGGCTGCGCTCCGGCCGGAGCTCCGACCAGGGTTGCGGGGCTTGGAACCGGGGCCGGGCCGGCGCGGCTGGAACCGGGGCCGGGCCGGCGCGGCTGGAACCGGGGCCGGGCCGGCGCGGCTGGAACCGGGGCCGGGCCGGGGGTGCTCAGCCAGCGCTGGGCTGGTGCGCTCGGACGGAACCGGGGCTGCCACCCTGGGGCCCGAGCCGGGCCGGAGCCGCTGGGGTTGCCGGGCGCCACTCGGCCCGGGCCAGAGGGAGCCGCTCGGTCAGGGCCGCGCCCCCCCCCCGCCCCAGCTTACCTGCTGCTGCCTCCTACTTGCCCCTGCTTCTTTTCAGACTTCCCGCGAAGATCTGATTCGCGGGAAGCAGGGGAGGGGGAGGAGCAGGTGGGCGGAGCGTTCAGGGGAGGGGAGGAAGGGGAAGACAGCTGCGGGGCCGGACAGCATGGTAAGGCTGCAGGGGATGGGGGTCGCTGGGAAGGGGCTTTGGCTGCCCAGCGGCGCTTGGCCGCCGCTTTTCTGTCTATAAATAGCCGATCAGGGGAAATCCCGGACATTTTTAGATTTTTCAAAATCCTCCCCGGACGGCTATTTATAGACCGAAAAGCCGGACGTGTCCAGGTAAATCCGGACATATGGTAGCCCTAACACAACCAGTCCTGCCCTTGCCCTGGCTGGCTCCAGCCTCTCCAAAATGGCTTCTCCCCTCTCCTGAACTCCCTGGGAGGGGCATCTCACTCCCTATTGGTTGCCGGGCAGACTCTGAGTTTGCCTTGGCTCCTCCTCCCTGAGCTGCCAGCAGACAGAGCTCCAGGAATCTATGTAATCTCCTTGGGGGTTACACTTGGGAAATGCATTAGTGTGGGAGAAGTCAAGCTTTCATAAAACCAAATAGACTTTGCCCCATATTTGGGTGAGAGTGGGAGTTTTAAGATTCTGTGTTTTCTTTGAATTTAAACAGAAAAAAGAAAAAAAAAACCACAGCCGTAAGGGAGGGGGTGGGAAGACACTGGCAAAACTGCAGTGTCCTGGATACCAATCTCTCTCAATAAAAACCAAGAATGGTTATAATCACTCATAGGACCATTTATAATGATGCCATTTCAATGTGCAGCGGCATTGACATATTGGCTGTAGTACTATGACCATTCCCCCAGCTTTTTAAGAATGTTTACAGCTTACAACACTCCCATTATATTTCTTAAGATAGACATGAGAACTGCATTTCAACCTCATGGCACATGAGATATGTGCCATGATAACAAGAATGACTTGCATTAGTTGACTGTCTTACACACCACTGCTGAATTGGAGTCTTTGTAAAGAGTTGTTAATGTAGCTTTTCTATAACTGAGAGGTGGTTTTGTTTGCAAATACCAAGTCAGATCACCACATGCCATAGTATTGCTACAAATGAGTTCTTTAAACTCAGCAAAACCTTGTTAAAATTCCTCATTCCTACAGTATCTTCATATGATGCTCAATGCTGACAATCATCACTGTGTCTGGTGGGTTTTTTTCTTAAAGCCTTAGCTCGAAGACCCATGTTATGTCATTCAAATATCTTAGCTTTCACTTGGGGAAAAAAAATAAGAGTAAGTTTATAGGCTCTCATGGTTGCAGAGAAAAGCTTGAAAATGCAAGTGAAAAAGATTTTAAAAACTAAAGGCAAACAAACCCCCATAATTTATTGCCTTTTTTAAAAAGTCATGATTTTTAAGCCAATTGATAACTTTCAGAGGGAAGAAGGAGGGGCAGGAGGCACTAACTCCTGATTTTTGAGCTCTAGGGATTGACTGTGCTGGTCCTGAGTCTCTATTCAGAATAGCTAATGAGGTTTTTGCTCCTTTACTTCTTCCTTTGGTATGTGTAATCACTGCTTTCCTTTTCCCTACTTCTCTGCAGCTTGATTTCAGCAACTAGTATTGCATGGTATGTATTTGAGGTGGTATTCGATGTGAAGGAGCTAGCAGGAAGGTATTGGTAGAAACAGTACAGTGATGTAATTATTGTAATATAATTATTAACTGACCCTCTTCCAAATTCGATTAAGTCATATGGACATATAATAAAAGCTTGCTCTGGTGTAATTTAGGGTATTAATATATAATGTGCATTCAAAAAGAGAAGTGGAAGATAAAATACACAGGAGTGGAGGTAAGAGGAAAATGAAAATGAATATACACCTCTACTCTGATATAATGCGACCGGATATAACGCAGTAAAGCAGTGCTCCGGGGGGGCGGGGCTGCATACTCCGGTGGATCAAAGCAAGTTTGCTATAACGTGGTTTCACCTATAATGCGGTAAGATTTTTTGGCTCCCAAGGACAGCATTATATCGAAGTAGAGGTGTATAATGCTTTGAGTTACTGTGAACCATAGAAATGCCGTGCTTCCATTTTTATTTTGTGAAGTAGAACTTCGAATAGAAAATGTGTGTAACTACTTGTTGTGTCAGGAAAGTCTTTAGATCTGTAGGCATTTACATGCAGCATCACTCTTTCCTTCAATATTGATATATACAAGAATCTTCCTTGCCAAGGACTGTAAACTTCCAAATATGGAGCTGATCAGCAGAATGGAGGTAATGATGTGAGTATGTGCCTGGATCATGTGCATGCTGTACACATACATATTTCATGAATAAATCAGGTATCTAGAGAATATTATTACTCCTCAGCAGAGCTAAAATTTCACAGATTCATAGATTCCGAGGCCAGAAGGGACAATTGTGATCATCTAGTCTAACCTCCTGAATAACACAGAGCATTTAACGTCTCCAAAAATAATTCCTAGAGCATATATTTAAAAAATAAGAATCCAATTTTGGTTTAAAAAATGCCAGTGATGGAGAATCCACCACAATCCTTGGTAAATTGTTCCAGTGGTTAATTACCCTGGCTCTTAAAAATTAAAGCCTTATTTCCAGTCTGAAATTGTCTAGTTTAATCTTACACACATTGGATCATGTTATACCTTTCACTGCTAGACTGAAGGCCCTCTATTATCAAATTTTTGTTACCCATGTAGATACTTGTAGACTATGATCAAGTCATCCCTTAACCTTCTCCATGTTAAGCTAAATAGATTGAGCTCTTTGAGTCTGTCACTATAAGGCATGTTTTCTAATCCTTTAATCATTGTCGTGGCTCTTCTCCAAACCCTCTCCAATTTATCAACGTCTTTGGATTGTGCACACCAGAACTGGACCCAGTATTCCAGCAACAGTCACACCAGTGCCAAATAGAGGTGAAATAACCCCTACTTCTACTCGAGATTCCCTTGTTTATACATGCAAGGATCGCATTAGTCCTTTTGGCCACAGCATTGCACTGGGAGCTCCTGTTCATCTGACTGCCCACCACGACCCCCAAGTGGTTTTTCGGTCACCGCTTCCCAGGATAGAGTCCCTCATCCTGTAAGTACGGCCAACATTCTTTGTTTCTAGACGTATGACTTTCCATTTGGCCATATTAAAATGCTTATTGTTTGCCCAGTTTACCAAGTGATCCAGATCACTCTGCATCTGTGATCTGTCCTCTTCATTATTTTCCAGTTCCTCAATTTTTGTGTCATTGGCAAACTTTATTGGTGATGATTTTATATTTTCTTCCAGGCCATTAATAAAAATGTTAAACAGCATAGGGCTAACAACTGATCCCTGTAGGACCCCACTAAAAACAATCTCTTGATGATTCCCCATTTACAGTTATATTTTGAGGCCTCTCCGCCGGTTTTTAATCCATTTAATGTGTGTTCTGACTTCTTAATCAAAATATCATACAGTACCAAGTCAAGGGAAAGGATTCCTAGAAATGATTCTCTCTAATCTCTGTTCAATTATACCTCTTCTGTGACATCGCAAACATACATCTCTGTAACAGTCTGAGACCTGCACCAGGCTTCAGTAAGATACTTTCAAATCAGAAAAGCTGTTTGTGCAGAAAATGAAAAACATTTCAGCATGTGCTGCTTGGAGTTGTGATTTATGTCAAATAGCAGACTGTAACTTGCAAATGTAACATTTAATATAGCTCCCAAACACTTGATTTTTAGCTCACTTAGTAAACCTACTCTTTATGGATTACCAAAGCCCCAAGTCAAATTCTTAGCTCTGAGGTCATGCAACGCACACCTGAAGTCCTGATACCATAAAATACACTCCAGTTCTAGTCAACCAATTTGCAGAGTGTCAATTTTTGTTTGTTTTGGAAATTTATTTTCAGCTGATTATCCACCACGACCCCCAGATCTTTTTCAGAGTCACGGCTTTCCAGGATAGAGTCCTGTCCCATCGTGTAAGTATGGCCAACATTCTTTGTTTCTAAATGTATGACGTTCCATTTGGCGATGTTAAAATGCTTATTGTTTGCTTGTGCCCAGCTTACCAAGTGATCCAGATCACTCTGTATCAGTGACCTATCCTTCATTATGTACCAGTCCCCCAATTTTTGTATCATCTGTAAACTTCGTTAGTGATGATTTTGGGTTTTTTTAGGTCATTAATAAAAATGTTAAATAGCATAGGGCCAACAATTGATCCTTGCAGGACCACACTAAAAACACACCGGCTTGAGGAGTCCCTGTTTACTGTTACCTTTTGAGGTCTGTCAGTTAGCCAGTTCTTAATCCATTTAATGTGTACCATTTTAATTTTATATTATTCTGTTTTTAATCAAAATGTGTGGTACCAAGTCAAACAACCATCTGCCCCTCCCCCTTAGAAACCCTGGGAATTTTTGAAATTCCATTTCCTGGTTCATCCTTTACCGCCAAGGATCTCTGTGATTGTGTGTGCTGTTTCTTGTGCAATAAAAGCAAACTTTTATAATGGTAAATCATCTTTATTTTTGTTCTACAAGGTGAGATTGCAGGCACTGCCAATACATGCACAGGCATTTTAATCACTCGATGACAGGAATATAAGGCCCCAAATGTCACCATTGCCTTTAGGAAAACTACATGTAATATAACATTGAAGCAAAAGTCACTTTCAACTGTCATCTGGCACCTACTGAGCCTATTGTTGAACCACTCGTTACTGCTGTCCAGGTGTTCCGTGTAAGGTTTTATGAGCAATGGCTGTAAGGGTTACACAGGGTCCCCCAGGATCACTATTGGCATTTCAACACCCCCCACTGTAATCTTCTGGTTAGGAAGGAAAGTCCCTGCTTGCAGCTTTCTGTTCAGGCCAATCATGGGTGAAAGTAACTTAAAGGACTTACCGGTACGCTGGAGTCCTGAGCAGGGGCGTGGCCTCAACTGGAAGAGGTGTGGCCTCAACTGGAAGAGGCGGGGCCTTTCAAGGTTTAAAGGCCCTGGGGTTCCGGCTGTGGCTGGGAGCCCCAGGGCCTTTAAATCACCCCAGAGCTACCAGCTGCAGAGACAGCTGGGAGCCCCGGGATGAATTAAGGGCCCGGGGCTCCCCGCAGCGGCAGGAGCACTGGGCCCTTTAAAGCACCGCCACGGAAGCCGGTCCAGTCAGGCACGGTGTACTGGCTCTTGCCGGTACGCTGTACCGGCTTACTTTCACCTCTGAGGCCGGTGTTCCTGAAGATGCATGCATTGTGCGCCTTCCCAGAGCACCTCATGTTGATGTCAGTGAAACACCTACAGTGATCCACAAGTGCCTGCAACACCATGGAGAAATACCTCTTCCTGTTGATGTACTGCATCGCAAGGTGATCTGGTGCCAAAATTGGAATGTGTGTGCCATCTATCACCCTTCCACAGTTAGGGAAACCCATTTCTGCAAAGCCGTCCACTATTTCACGCACATTTCCCAGCGTCGCAGTCCTTCGTAGCAAGATGTGATTTATTGCCCTGCAAATTTGCATTAACACAGCCCCAACGGTCGATTTCCCCACTCCAAATTCATTCATGACTGACCGGTAGTAGTCTGGAGTTGCCAGCTTCCACACAGCAATTGCTACATGCTTCTCTACTGAGGGGGCAGCTCTCATTCTGGTGTCCTTGTGCCACAGATCTGGGGCGAGCTCTGTGCACAGATCCAGGAAGGTGGCTTTCCACGTCTGAAAGTTCTGTAGCCACTGCTCACATGCATCCCACACCTGCATAATGATATGATCCCACCATCCAGTGCCTGTTTCACGAGCCCAAAAGCAATGGTCTACCTATGCACCTGCTCTGTGAATGCCAAAAGCAATCTAAAATTGCTCCATTTACAAATGTAGGTGACTAAAGATTCTGATAGGTGCCTGCTGGGGTTTTCAAAAGTGCACTCACCTACGTGCATCTTTAGTCACCTAAATATACCTTTGTAAATCTAGCCCTTTGTCACTAAAACAAGCTGTTTCTCTGGATGCATGTGTGGAGCAAATCTGCTGAGGGGAAGGTGTTTCTTTTCCGTAGTCAGTTTTCAGAGATGAATTGCAAAGAACTGGGGGAGAAATTGACTTTTTGCTATTTCATACTTTTAAGTGTCAAGAAGGCCTGAAAAGCAGGTGTGGTTTTTATTTGTAAGTAAAAATATTATTTCTGCTTATTTTAGTTTTGTAGATATCAGGAATGTCAAACCTGGACATGCTTGGCTTTACTGGAGGACTATTTGTCAGTTTTGGAGGATGTGTATTGTGAGATTTTGCACATCAATTGAAGGGGTGAGGTGCTGAATCTTTCACAAAGATGTATATTTTTTCCAAAATGTTGATTACTCACTGGAATTAAATGGATATTAACAAATAAATTAAGAGTTTTGAGCAGTATAAAAATTCATTTCTCTCTCACTTGCTCAGCTTTAAGTTTCTTGACTCTTGTGACATATTTTAACTCATTCTCCCATTGCTGTCAAGTCTCCTGGATAGACAAGATATTGAATGTGATGGACCTGCAGGGAAACACTGAACATTAAACAAGAGGAGGGGAAATGAGATGGAAGGGGAGAGAGAAACCAAGCAAATGGAAGTGCTAAGGAGAGAGAAAATAAATATGCAGCATTGCCAACTCTTGCAGTTGTATCATGGGTCTTGTGATATATAGTGTTTTTCGTACAACCCCAGTTTTGTGGTTATGTGTGAATCTCAGCTTTCATTTTAAAAAGTAAGTTTCCAGCCTTTGTGGTTATGAAGAAAAGCTTGAAAACATAACCCCTAAAGGCTCAAAACCCCTAAAGGCAAATAAGAAGGGCCCACCATTTATTTTTATTTTTAAATCTCATAATTTTTAAGTCAGTCTCATAACATTTGAACACTTATTGGAAATAGAAAATGAATATTTAATGCATTTTATTGAATGTAGATTATTATAAGTGAAATAATTTTGAATGTGTCTTATTTACTTTGTAGAATTTTTCTCAGTTTGGACAATGAAATTAGCTTAACTTTTTGTTTGTATTCAGATTCACTGTCAGGTCCTAAATTGTTCAAAATATTTAAGTTTCAAATGCTGAAGATGCTTGGGTACTAGGGTGATTAGCACCAGTACAGTATAAGAACCTTGATATATGTTTGTTTGAAAACAACTGTATTCGCTTGATTTTGTGCCCAATTGTGTGACCTTAAATTTTACCCAAAATGTAAAGTTTTATGAAAACAACCTGTATTAAAACCCTTTAGTGTGTAATGTCCCTTTTAAAGACTAACCTCTTGGCATGGTTTTAGCTTTTAGTGCAGAAGATGACATTCACATATTTGAAGAAATATGGATAAGAAATATCTTCATTACTGTTTTAGTACTGTATACTGCAGATGTGCAGTATTTTTAATATGGTTTTAAAGAATATTCTGAGGTATATAGTCTAACAGAGTTTGATTGCACTTGCTTACAACAAGTCCATCTGCAGAAAAGGAGAACACTTCCCTGTGTTTGTGTATAACATTTTGTGTATTGTTAATGGCTGCAATACAATGCAATCTTATTTTTTAATTGAGTACTGTCTGCCGTGTAACTACAAATTACCATATTATTATTTAGGGTACAGAAAGTAATTTTGTGTTCGTATCTTTATCCCGTTAGTGCAAGGGTGCTGGAACAATTTGTACAGTGGGGGTGCTGAGAGCCATTGAACCAAACTGTAAATGCTGTATATAATGGAAACCACTTCAAGCCAGAGGGTGCAACAGCACCCCTAGTTCCAGCACCTATGCTTTAGTGTTCAAGACTTCTTTTCCTTTGGGTATTGTGTGTGGAGGTTTGGATGAAAGATGCTACATAAAAATGTATTATATGTATTGCCTCTTCAGCCCAGATCAGCCTCAGGACAGCATGACGCTGTGATAATGGAGTAATAAGGAGCATTAAACTGTAACAAAAGCCTCCTGCCTAGAATCAAATTTCATATGCAGTGAATTGAAATATATTACCCCCTCAGAAGCAAGCAGAAAGGTATATGCAAATATTTTTTTTAAAATTGGCCATTTAATCTTAGAATAAATCCCAGTTGCTAAAGGGGTCATGTTGAATCCTTGTTTGCGAGCTTCGAAAAGAAACTGTGGAGTCCTCGAAAATAAACAGTTGGACTCTTTTTAAGAGGGGGCCATATCTGATATAACTATGGCCGAACAATGTTTGGCAGTTGATATAGACAGGCCAAACTGCTCCAGAAAAGAGCAAAGTGTGGTTGCCATCTCCTTGTGCATCAGGAATTAAATAAGACTTGTCCCTCTTTATGCCAGCAGTAAAGGTCATTTACAGTACAGGGGTAGCTCATGGCAGAAGAGGCATATTTGGAATAGAGGTTCAAACCTGGCTCATTTTCCAGAACAGATGCAAGCAAGAAAGGCTAACAGACTTGTATCCTCACCAGAGTAATCAATGTAAAAAACGGTGGTGGAGAATTAGCTCTTGACTAGCCCTGGAATAAGTACTTGCTCCTTCCTCCCTTACCCAAGGTACAAAAACCGATTTAAAAAAAAATTGTTGCCTACATTTTTTGAAAGGGACTAGAGGTTTTCAATGCCTCCATTTCTGGATGTCCAGTTTGAGACATGTTTAAGAAGCTTGATTGTTCAGAAAGTGTGGAGTACCTACCTTGGAAATCTTTGCAGAGAGTTTCCCCTGCAAACTGCAGAAATATATATAGCTGTATAGACACACTCTGGTCAAATTTATATAGCAGGGGTCAGCAACCTTTGGCACACGGCTTGCCAGGGTAAGCACCCTGGCGGGCCAGTTTGTTTACCTGCCGCGTCGGCAGGTTCGGCCGATCACAGCTCCTACTGGCTGCGGTTCACTGTCCCAGGCCAATGGGGGCAGTGGGAAGCGGTGGCCAGCACATCCCTCAGCCCGTGCTGCTTCCCACCGCCCCCATTGGCCTGGAGCGGCGAACCGCGGCCGGTGGGAGCCGCGATCGGCCGAACCTGCGGACGCAGCAGGTAAACAAACCGGCCCGGCCTGCCAGGATGCTTACCCTGGCGAGCTGCGTGCCAAAGGTTGCCAACCCCTATTATATAGCATAATGGGGATGCTGTCTGGTCAAATTCAGCCAACAGTTTAGGCGGTGTACAATTAAGCTCCAACAATTTCCCAAGGCTTCCTTATATTACGGAAAACTGCACCGAGTTGACTATATAGATGTAGTTTTGTCGACCCCTAGTGTAGACACATTGTCAGCCTGTAAACCTGAAGTAAAATTAGAGATTCCTGTACAGTCTCTGTTTTTTAAAGTATTTATTTATTTGTATGGTTAACCAACGTAAGTGATTTTAGCACAGCCATGGGAAGTAGTAAGCTGCAAAAGGATTGCAAAAGATACTGACGCTTCTGTAGGTTGAGCAATAGGTTTGATTTATTTATTTTTGTTTGTTTGACCCAATGAGATATTTAAAAAAAAAAAAAAGCGGGGGGCGGGAGGGTTGCTATATGATTAAGACCGTTTTTTGAGAGGATTTGAATTTTGGCCTCAAACTATTCGCTGCTCACTTGGAACCATTGTAAGTGCCGCAACAAAGAACTCTGGTTTCTCTCGGCCTCCCATCTCTCCCAGAGGCATGCGGACTGAATGGACAGCCCGTAGGGCGCTTCCCGCCCCTCCGCCTCCTGTACGTCGGTGGGTAGCCCCGGCTTGTGGGGACTTGGGAGCTACCCGCCCCTCCCTGGTGCAAGGCTCCGGGGCGGGGTGTTGTACGGTGCTCCCTCGCCTTCCCTGCGCTGTTCGAGTCCGGCGCTGGGGGCGCGTTTGCTCAGTCCCTCCTCGTCTCCTTGTTCCGGGCCTCGGTGGGCCGAGGAGGCGGAGCTGCAGCTACACTCCGCCGGCTGCCGCTGCAGAGCGCCCGGCTTTTCCCCAGCAGCCGCTGCTACTACTGCCGGTGGATCGGGGCCCCATGCAAGGATGGCGGCGTCGCCGGCCCGGGAGCTCACGCAGAACCCGCTGCAGAAGATCTGGGAACCCTACAACAACGGGCTCCCGGCCAAGCACAGCGCCCAGCGCGGGGGTGAGCACTCGGGGGGACAGGATCCGCAGGGGGAAGTGGGCGAGCTGCGTTATAACTAGGAACAGAAGAGACAAAGGGGTTGGGGGAGCTGAGCAGGAGACACAAAGGGGTTGAGGGTTCAGCAGATGGATAGGGGATTGGGCCAGCAGGATAGTCTGGGGGAGGTATAGTGCGGGTTGTATGCAGCAGAAAGGCAGGAGAGGGAACAGCTTATCTAAGGGGGGGTGTAAAAAGCAACAGAGGGTCCTGTGGCACCTTTAAGACTAACAGAAGTATTGGGAGCATAAGCTTTCGTGGGTAAGAACCTCACTTCTTCACTTGCATCTGAAAAAGTGAGGTTCTTACCCACGAAAGCTTATGCTCCCAATACTTCTGTTAGTCTTAAAGGTGCCACAGGACCCTCTGTTGCTTTTTACAGATTCCAACTAACACGGCTACCCCTCTGATACTAAGGGGGGTGTAAATGTGTAAAATACCGTACATCCTGTACTGCTATATATTGTAACAGGGACTGAGAGACCTTGGGGGAGAAGTGCAAGTTTTTTAGGGGGGCAAAATAGAGGGAGACTGTGCAAGATGTGACTCGAAATAGGAGGCAGTGGAGGAGGTCATGTTTAGGGGACAAATCGGGGGGAGGGGACAACAGTGTCTCGAGCAAATGTGGAGTTGGGGCAATGCTGGTGAGGTGGTAATAGATGGAGGTGGAATTGGTGGGTCATGGGAGATGCAAAGGACTTGGTGGAGAAGATGCATGGAAGAGGTGAGGTGGTGGAATTGGGGGGCAGAACAAGACCTGCGCCGAAGATGAGATTGGGGGACGAGTGTTTGGGCCATAGGGCTAGCGTGGGTTAGGTGCTTGGGGAAGGGGGACAACACAGGAGTTGTTTTGGGCAAGGGATTTGGCAGTGGAGGCAGAGCAGGAGTTAAAATGTATGGACTGGGAGACATTGCAAGAGCTGGGAGGGGGGTATAATTTTGATGGTGAGGAACAGCGTGGCATGATCTTCAAGTTTTTTATTGTAAGCTACACTTGGCACATTGGGAAATGGAGAAAAATCTCTGATTCCTGTAATTTTTCGTTTTAGGAAGCATAAGGTGATTCATCTGGAAGTTCTCTCTGTTCTGTGGTATGGATATTTCCTTGAGGTGAAGTTGTGAGGCTTGAGGTAGAAATCTGGAGTCTGAAGGGAAATACAACTTGCCCTTTGAGTAAAGCCCTCTCTGAGTTGCTTAGAACCTCTTGTACTTTGCACTTTTTGCTACGCTAGTGCTTATAGAATCAGTAAATAAGTCTGAATGACAGAGATGTCTCGTGCCTTTTACATTTTAAGAAAATTTGGTTGGCTTCGGAATTCTCCAGCTCGCACTAAGGTCCCATCTATACTAGAAAAACTAGTGTGTTGTGGGACTTGGTTACAACATGATAGTCCTTGTCAACTATTGATCTTATGTAGATGGGACCAAACTGCAGTCCAGAACCTTGCTGTAAATTTGAACTTCATGTGTCTTCTGCAGCATGACTTGGTAACTCAATTAAAATTTGGTTTGGTTCCATCTACACTTGGAAGACTGAACCATACATGGTACTACCATGTTACAGTGTGGTAGTTTTAATAATATAGGCCAGATCTAAATAGTTTGTATTTAAAACATACAGAAAACCCTGTGAGGTCACTCTTCCACAAATACTGTAAATGAATGCTGGCTGGAAAGGCACTTTAGTGGTGTTGGTCTCTCTTACTTCATATTAACCAAGTAAAGTTAAGGTGTTAAGAAAATTAATATTCTTATAGCGACTAGTGGATCTCAATAGCCCTGAGACAGGATCATAAATGGTAAAAGGACCTTCCTCTCACATGAAACCCTTTCTGCTGGACTGCAGTAAATCCTTTTGGTTTCCCTTTTCGTTCCTTTCTGTTTAACTTACTCATTGTATTGCCGTATCATAAATCATTTCTAGCTCAGCACAGGATTTATCGTTTTTTACAAAGCTGTAGCTAAGGCTGCGTGGAGGATTTATTTGCATCAAAAACAGATCTGTTAAATAAAAAGAGCGTACATTTTCACCTGACATGGTTTTGTTCATGTATTTATTTTAACTGCAAGATGTCTTAAAACAGTGGACTAAACTCAGACCTAGTATAAGCAGATCTGATTGTATGAAGTTAATGGAGTTGCACCTCATTGGGCCAAAGCTAAATTTGGCCTAAGGAATTTAACTACATGTTTCAGGTGCTTTTAGATGATTCTAAATTAGTTAATTTTTTAAAATGAAATGTTTAACTAGGACATCTGTTCTATCACTTAATAGATTTTTTTTTTGAGGTCTAGCCGACCAAGTTATTGGGCATTAGGACTTATGGTTTCAGGTTTTGTAACGTTGTAGTCAATTTTGTAAGCGATTTCATCACAGAAACGTTTGTCTCAATTTAATTAAAACCCTACCACGCTTAAATCATGATAACCTTATTGGGCCAAGTGGTTTCAATAGTACTGAATTCAGTAGTGGATGGACTGCAGTTATTGTGGTCTTTTAAGGCAAATACCCACGATCATGTTTACATGATCTAAAGCAGGGGTCCCCAATGCGGTGCCCGCGGGCGCTGCGGCGCCCGCCGGGGCATCCATGTGCGCCTGCCTCTTGGCCGCCGGACAAGCAGATGCCGAAATGCCACCATGAAGCGGCAATGTCAAGAAGCGCTACCGCCGAAATGCCACCGAATTTCGGCGGCATTTTGGCAGCGACGCCTCTTGACGTTGCCGCTTCATGGCGGCATTTCAGCGGCTGCTTGTCCGGCGGCCACGGTCCTTGGCGGCTAGTCGTCCGGCGCCCGCCCCACGGAAAAAGTTGGGGACTACTGATCTAAAGTATCACTTTGGTCCATCCATTAAAAAATGCTCCTAAAGATAGACTATGAAACTAATTTTTGCATATGAAATAAATCACTCAATTAAAAAAATTGTGTAAGAGCAATAGAATATGGAAAAAATGGAAAACCACTTAAATATCAGTTGCTACTGCAAAAAACACTTTGGAAGACTTACAGTTACTTCAGCCAAACTTGTATCTGTTTTCAATAGATGATAATTTGTTACAGTGGCAGCTTTTAGATAGGTAAAGTGCTTCTGAAAAAGAAGGCCTGAAGAAACTAAAATTTCATGTACACAATGGAAATGTGTATTAGAAATTGGTGAACGGATAATCTGCATGAATCTTCTCAAACAAAAATAAGTGGCTTCTGATGGTAATAAATAACAAGTAACCAGCTTAGACTTTTAATTGTTGTTATTAGACTGTTCTGTTTCTTGGTAAAGTTCTGTAACTCTTCCACAGGCAAGATCTATTTAAATAGAGAAGCCTTTTCAGCAGAGCGTTAGATAACATAAAAATAAATTTGAATTCTTAAAATATTTTCTTCTGCTCATGCACATTTTTCCAGATTGGCCTACCTTTTTCACCTTTTATGTTTGTTACAGTATTATTTTTTTAACTGATTTAAGGTTTTATTTTTAAAAATAAGTATAAATCCTAATTATGCATATAAATGTTTATATTAATTTAAAAAATGTATGTTTGCAATGAAAACTTTTACTCCTTTAATTGTTGTAAGCTCCAAGCTTATGCTGTGCTGGGGCACAGAACCAGAAAATGAAACTAACTAGTTTATTTTAGCTCCTGTCTACATTAGTTTTTTAACAGAGTCTGAAACTAGTAACAGGTTTCACAGTGGTAGCCGTGTTAGTCTGTATCAGCAAAAAGAACGAGGAGTACTTGTGGCACCTTAGAGACTAACAAATTTATTTGAGCATAAGCTTTCGTGGGCTAAAACCCACTTCATCAGATGCATGCAGTGGAAAATACAGTAGGACGATATATACACACAGAGAGCATGAAAAAATGGGTGTTGTCATACCAACTCTAACAAGACTAATCAATTAAGGTGGTCTATTATCAGCAGGAATAAAAAAACGTTTGTAGTGATAATCAGGATGGCCCATTTCCAACAGTTGACAAGAAGGTGTGAGTAACAATAGGGGAAAAATTAGCATTAGGAAATAGTTTTTACTTTGTGTAATGACCCATCCACTCCCAGTCTTTATTCAAGCCTAATTTAATGGTGTCCAGTTTTCAAATTAATTCCAATTCTGCAGTTTCTTGTTGGAGTCTATTTTTGAAGTTTTTTTGTTGTTGGAGAATTGCAACTTTTAGGTCTGTAATTGAGAGACCAGGGAGATGGAAGTGTTCTCCGACTGGTTTTTGAATGTTATAATTCTTGACATCTGTTTTGTGTCCATTTATTCTTTTGCGTAGAGACTGTCCAGTTTGGCCAATGTACATGGCAGAGGGGCATTGCTGGCACATGATGGCATATGTCACTTTGGTATATGTGTAGGTGAATAAGCCTCTGATGGTGTGGCTGATGTGATTAGATCCTATGATGGTGTCCCTTGAATAGATATGTGGACAGAGTTGGCAACAGGCTTTGTTGCAAGGATAGGTTCCTGGGTTAGTGTTTTTGTTGTGTGGTGTGTGGTTGCTGGTGAGTATTTGCTTCAGGTTGTGGGGCTGTCTGTAAGTGAGGATTGGCCTGTCTCCCAAGATCTGTGAGAGTGAGGGATCATCCTTCAGGATAGGTTGTAGATCCTTGATGATGTGCTGGAGAGGTTTTAGTTGGGGGCTGAAGGTGACGGCTAGTGGCGTTCTGTTATTTTCTTTGTTGGGCCTGTCCTGGAGTAGGTGACTTCTAGGTATTCTGGTTCTTTCAATCTGTTTCTTCACTTCAGCAGGTGGGTATTGTAGTTTCAAGAACGCTTGATAGAGATCTTGTAGGTGTTTGTCTCTGTCTGAGGGATTGGAGCAAATGCGGTTGTATCTTAGAGCTTGGCTGTAGACAGTGTATTGTGTGATGTGGTCTGGATGAAAGCTGGAGGCATGTAGACAAGTATAGCGGTCAATAGGTTTCCGGTATAGGGTAGTGTTTATGTGACGGTCGCTTATTAGCACTGTAGTGTCCAGGAAGTGGATCTCTTGTGTGGACTGCTGCAGTGAAGTGGGTTTTAGTTGAAACTAGTAAGTGATTTAGCTGGGTCTAAATGTAATCTATGTCTACATGCAACGTTGTTAGTACTCTGTTAGGAACTATAATGCTGAGTGTTATACGCGTCCCACCATCTTTGACAGAAACAGGGATTGTTTTCCTGTAAACAGGCTGTAAATCAGGTGTTTTACGGTGTAGGCAGGATACTATAACTATGTCTGTGTAACTGCCCAGTCCTCCTTCCTCCCAAATTTTTGTGCTCACACAGTATAGTACTGCTGTGTGTGTGGATGGGATCCCTCTCCAGATTTTTATAGAATACACTCATTATGCATAGGGGGTAAATAGTGAGGCTGTTGTTTGTACACCAGCATGGTTGGCACATGGCTTTGTTAGTAAATGATTCAGAGAAAGGGTGTCAAAAGCTGGTGATTAACATCAAGGTTACAAACAGTGTGGTGGTATTGGCTAAGCTATTTAGAATGCAAGAAGAGAAAGCAAGATAAATGGTGAAAGGAAACTTTTTGTTTTTTTAAAGTATGTTCAATTGAATTGATCTAAAGTGGCAGTTAAGAGGTAAGGATTTAGTTCTTTTCTCTTGATAATGTCCCTTTAAATTACTTGTATTATTTTCTGTTTATCTTTTCCTTGTCTTTCTGTTTGTTTCCTGATATATTTCTAAAGTAGCTCGGCTCTTCCGATGGCATACCTGTGGTTAATTGGACTTTCTTTAACATTGAGACTGGATAATACTTAGTGGATTCCATGGATGCAGTTACCTTTAGTGATCTTCTCGGAGTTGGAAGAAACCATATTAGGTATCTCAGTAAACAATTAGAACACATGAAACACTAATATTTTTAGATTCTGCCTTGACCATGATAATCCAACAGGAGTAAATCTGTATAATTTTGGACTAGTAAAAAGCACAACAAAGTACCATCTGAGACAGCTTGGTGTGAAAATATAGGGCTTTTAAAAAGTGTATTGACTTCACTAAGGTAAAGTGAAAATAAATTGTTCAAAATGACACTGTAGCTGAAGTAAGGGAATAAAACTCACTAAAAGTCAGCTAAGTGTCAATTTTATTTACATCCCCATGTAACTTTTACAGTAGTCTGTCTTGAAAGCATTCTATAACTGGTTATTTGGGTGCAACTGGGTATGTCTATAATTGGCCTAGATCAAAGCTACTTTCAGGTTCAGCTGTTGGGTTGCTTTAAGTTCTGTGCATCTAGGAATCAAATCTAAGCCTGAGATTTAATTGAGAACAGTGAAATATACCAAAGCTAAATACTTTTTTGGGGGGGAGAGGGAAGATTGTAGAACAAAGGTGAAAAATAAAGGCCACGTTTCCTGCAATTAAAATAGTTTTTCCTGGAACTGTTTTTCCTGGAACTGTATACATCAGTTATTCTTAAAGATAGAATTTGACAAGTTGAGTAACTTTTTTTTTAATTTGAGATTCATATAGCACTGTAAAACTAGGTCATTTTCAAAAATATAAAGACAGACATGATCACTGCCCTGGAGAGCTTACTTTAAGAGCTTGTAGGGCCTTTAGATACAGTTATCTGTATAACATGATGAAGGGGCTTAAATGGGAAGAAGGGGACGATGGTGGGCAGAGCAGCTGTAGAAGATGACGACTACAACAGTATTTTGGATAGGTGAGAAGAGGGGAAAGAAAGTAGTGAAAGGCAGATAACTCAGAGAAGGGAAGGTTACAGTAATAAAATGTTAGATGACCAAGATGAGGCAAGGTTGGTGTGGTAATCTCCTTTATTGGACCAACTTCTGTTGGTGAGAGATACAAGCTTTAGACTAGAGCTACACAGAGCTCTTTTTCAGGTCTGGGAAAGGCACTGAGAGTGTCACAGCTAAATACAAGATTGAACAGATAGTTTAGCATAAGTAGTTAGCACATATTCTAAGGGACAGTTCAAGGTGAAGTGGCCCATTAACACTCCTGTAGTCATAAGACAAAAAGGGATGGTTAGTGAGTTACAGATTATTGTAATAAACTGTAAATCTGTGACTTTAGATGAGCAGTTTAGCATTGGGGATAGGGAAGATGTCTTACAGGGAAAAGCAGCGGGATTTGAGAAGAACAGGAATGTGAATGGGTGCGTTGAAAATCATACCAAGATTACAAGGCTGGTTCCAGGAGGGTACTGGATTAGTCAATGCTGGCAGAAAAGAGAGGCTGTGGAGAGGAATTGTGAACAAGGATGCTCCATATCGCATATCGTGTGTTTGGGATGTCCAGGAGATAGATATCTGACAAAGAGTTGGAAATGTAAGACCAGTTTGAGAGCAGAGGTAAATTAGGAATCACCTACATGAAGGTGGTAATTGAACTTGATATGAAAGGGAGAGAACACACAAGATAAGGAGCTTCCTGAGAGGCTTCCACAGATAAGGAGCATAAATCTGTAAAGCAAGCAGATCAGTAAAGCAAGGGGAGAACCAGAGGCATGAAGGAGGATGACCACAATCATCCGTGTAAAGACTGCATATGGATCTAGAACAAGGGCAGAGCAGTGCTCCATCCCCTCACTAGTTTGTTAGTCTCCTTGGTCAAGATACTTTTGTTGAAATGAAAAGGGCAGAAGCTAGATAGGAGGGGAAATCTGCCTTGGCAGCAGGAGTAGACAGTGGAGACAAAGAGAGGAGAGAAGGTGACAATCGGAGAGACAGATGGGGCTGAGTGAAGTTGTCAGGATATGCATCATAGGTGTGTATCTGTGCTGACTGGAAAGAATTGAGGGTGGGAAAGCTGCTATAGGTAAGGGAGAGGGAGCAAGGTAGGAGAAGGAGCAGCATAGTGTAACCCTATCGTTCAGTGTCCTGGTAATGAAACTGGATGGCTTCAAAGACAAAGTAATACATTAGAAATGCTGGGCAGAATTAACATAAATGGATGTTACTTCAACGTGTGTATGTACAATTTTATAAAATTTGCTGCATCACTGGCTCATCTTCCAACCCATAGGGCACTCCTAGTTTTGAATTGCTTTTCTAAGCACTTTGTTAGAGATGTAGCTGCTACCTGTTGTTGGAGGAGAATCAGGCCAGGGTTACTGCTGTGCTCTTCTTTGTCTTCAAGATCAACATGCTTTTGCAAAATGAGCACTGCATTTAGCCGTATGCTTTTGCAAAACACCGAAACAAAAATATTTAAATTTGACAGGACATAGGATGGGACACAATATGTAGAACAGTCTTATTTGGGAGGGAGGTATTTTCAACCCTCTGTCTATTCTAGTCAGAGAGGATGGTGCAGGCCTATCTAAGAGCTAAATAGTGCTTTTATTTCAGAGACTAAGGGCTTGATGCAAAGCCCATTGAAGTTAATGGAAAGGTTCTTGTTGTCTTCATTGTGCTTTGGGTGATACCCTAATACTTCTGCTGACCATAAAAGTTGATTTAAGTACCAAATAGAAATGAGAAATTTATTCATCAGTTTTAAGTATGTGGAAGGGGAGGGACATTTTCACTCACATAAGTTAAACATAATTTTTAGGCAGTATGTAAACTTAAAAATAAGTTAAGACATAAGTTTCACAAGTTCACTTGTTAAATATTCCGGTCTGATTTCAAAACATTGACACAGCATGTGAACATCTATTGTGAAATAGTGCAAGTAGGAGGAAATAAAAACATCACTTGTTTTTTCTCAGTCTTCAGAAGTTAATAATTTTAACTCCTTTGTGCTCACTATTGCTTTTAAAAGGCTACTAGACAATCCTAACTTTACTTTATTGTGGGGAACCTATTTCCTTTCCTTTTCCAAAATTCATATGGAATCTAAAATGAAAAATTTGCTATAGAGTGCCAGGTTGGTATGAACAATGCTATTTCACATAGTCACATTTTCATCAGGATAACAAACTATATTTGTTTTTCCCCAATTGTGTTATAACTTGTGGCCATATGACAATTTCTGTCTGTTGCTTGGTAATAGGAAAATGATTTGACAGGGTGAATATACAATACTTTTCTTGATGTGATTACTTTTATAAGCTTATGACTATTTGGTTAAAAAAAAATCTTATTTGCTTGCATGCATTACATATATTTCTAAAACAAGACTGAGTAAAGTATGCAATACAGTCATGAAGTCCTGGATTGTAGCAGTCCAGATTCCCTTTGCCATTCTGCATGGTAGTGAATATAGTAAGGTATTACAGTGTTCTTGAATTGTCAGTTTCTATTAAGAATACTCTTGTAGTATTTTTCTTTTGGGAAGCAAGAATTATTGTAGACCCTGCATACCCTGAATGCATTGGAGGCAATTCTGCTAATCACTGCCATAGTATTAAAGTAATGCTTGCACTATGTTTTAGTGGTAGTATTACAATTTCCTCTTTAAACATTTTGCGTTGTAAACATAATTTTATAGTTTGAAGTTTTATAACAGTTATCCTTTTCCTATCCCTCTTTCCTCCCTCCTTTTCGTTGGGTGCACTAATAATTAAAGAGCACAGGCCATCTAGACTAATTAGATCAAATTTTTATTTCTTGTCTCTTAATTAAATTGAAAGACGTTAAAGCCCAAGGGGGGAAGATCTCATCTAGTTGTCAGGAAATGGAGAAGGGAACAAAGCTCAGCTTCCAATACTAAGTGGCATTGTTCACAGGGGGATGTGAAAATAGGGAAGTTTCAGTTATTTTTAAAAAAAGGGGTTACATTTTTCAGCAGTTTACATTGGCATGGTGGAATTTCTTAAGCTGCATCACCTTAGCCCTTGGGACACTGGCACTTTCCATGCTATGAACTAAATGAATACATACAGTAATGTTTCTGTACATGTGTTGTACTTTGTCAGGAGAGAAATCTATAGTTAAGATTATGTGAAAACTTCTGCTATCTCCTTTTTCTGTATATTTGAAACTTCCCAAAAAGTTCTCCCATTTTTTCTGACATTTAATACTTGGTCTCAGCCAAATGTGACTCTCCCCGTCCCCCTGGAAACTAATGAGAAAAATTAGTGTACCCATTTTTTTGGTTAGGCGATTGTTGCAGGAAGAAAAATTAAAAAGCTTTATTTGTTCCTGCTGAACTCAAATGTCTGAACTTCAGAAGTTTAAACTTCCCAGGTGGCTAGTCCTTGCTGAGGGCACATCTGTCTTCAAGCTACCTTACTACTGAAATATTTCAAGCGTAATAGAGTATTTCCTCTAAGGTTAGTTACAGTATTAGTTGCTGGACTGTGGAGTTAAGTAAATACACAGTACTGGAGATTATAGTGCCTTAAAGGCTAAGGCTGAATTTAGTTTTGTTCCTTTTCCCTTGCATATGTAGTAGCTGTCGCTTATTGGTACCAGTCTCTTTGTAGATGGAAGGCATCCCCCCAACCAACTTGACATTTATAACTGAAGTATTTAGTGAGAGTGGGAATCAGGGCTGCTGTTGTAATTGAGATCAGCAAATTATTCCCTTGGCTTTCTAATAGTAGGATGACATATCCAAAGAATTGTGCCTATGGTGATTAGAGCACCAGATTCGGTACATATATTAAACAGTAGGAGCATAGGTTCCTAATAAAGGGAACCTTGTGAAATTGTACTTATGGGAGTTATTCTCCGTCTTAAGCATAGTTAGGCAAAAAACATTAGTCATATTTATGCTACTGCTCTTCACAGTTATGGAATAAAATGTGTAAGGGCTATCAGACCATGTATTTCTGAATATAACCTGGCCACTAGATCCGTGGCATTCAGAAGAAATGTCCCTCATGGACATGCTGCATAATGGATGTGGGTTTTACAGCTTCTTCTACGGAATCTAGCCCTAGTCTGTGATGGGACGCTGAGGTACGTGGGCCATTGGTCTAATCAACATGGCAATTCATATGTTTGTCAATGAATTACATTATCTAAAAGAGGTAATAGTGCTGCATGGTTCTGAACAGTCCGTAGGTCTGCAACATGAAGACTAGGAGCATATTTACATGAGCACTTGCTGTGTGACAAGCTGGGATGTAAATGTACAGTGTTCCAGCATGCTGTGCACTAACTGCCCATGGGTACCCTGCAGATGTGCACTAGAAGTTCCCAAGTTCATTTTCAAACTAGGGAACTTTTAGTGTGCTTCAGCAGGGTTCCCATGGAGAGTGCACAGTATGCTGGAGCGCTGTTGATTTACACCCTAGCTTGGCATGCTTGTGCTTGTGTAGATGTGCCATAGGAATCTGTGCTAGTTCAGCAATATGGAAAGTGGTGTCCCATTGTAATGCCATATTACAAGTCTTTGTAAGTGTTCCGTGAAATGACTGCTGTGGAAAGAAGGTTGAATCTGCATTGCTCACCCTAGGCAAATGTCAGTATTTATTGTAAGAATAATTTTGAAGTCATATATGTTAGCCATACATGTCATGTTAAAGTCTGGAAATTCTGTTCAGAAAGTAAAAAATCTTTTTGGTTTACACAGGCCCCGTATAGAGTATGTTGAGTGAAGCAGCATTGTGAGCTTTCTCAGCACATCAGTTGGATACAAATCAATTGCTTATTGTCAGTTTCTACAACTTGTATTCCAGTGCTTTCTCTGGATAACTGTTCAAAATTCAAGTTGAGTATTTGAAATGAAATCTGCAAGATGTAAATAATGATGCATCTCTTGGACATTCTAGGGTCACTTCGATTTTTCCTGGCAATGATGTCTCGCATCTGTTTGGCAGAGCTTAGGACTTTCTGGGAGAGAGGGGCAGAAGCGGGGAAGCGCTGTGTCTCCACTCCTCCCCCTCCCTCCCAGAAAATCCTAAGCGCCGCTAAACAGCTGTTTGATGGCGCTTAGGACTTTCTGGGAAGGAGGGGGAGGAGCGGAGATGCAGGGCTTTCCCGCTCCTGCCCCTCCCTCCCAGAAAGTCCTAAGCGCAAAGTTCTGGGAGGGATGGGGAGGAGCAGTCTCCACTCCTCCCCCTCCCAGAAAATCCTAAGTGCCGCTAAACAGCTGTTTGGCGGTGCTTAGGACTTTCTGGGAGGGAGGGGCAGGAGCGGGAAAGTACTATAGTGAAAGCGCTATAGAGAGAGGAAATTAATGTCTGAATTAAGTCAGGGGGAAAAAAACTATCTATTTTGTTAGGCTGTTTGTTTTTCATTGTTATAAAGGCCCTGGACTATTTACATATGTTCTTTCCTTTTAGGCAGTCTTGTACTATAAAGTTTCATTTGTAGCCATGATGGATTAAAGGAAGGTAGTGAATCCATACTGTTTTACCACTTAAAGTATTTGAAACACTTGCCATTTGAAAGGAATACTGCCAAGGTTTTCAAACCCCAAATTTAACTTGTTTTAAAGTATAATTTCATGAAATTGTCTAATTTTAAGCATATATATTGAGAATTATAGTTGTGGTGATGTTTTATTATCTTATCCTCTGTTGGCTGGCCAACAGTAGTTAACACAAGCACTGTTTCTAGAGCTGTGGTGACATCAATAGTGTTTGGAAAGAACAAGAGAGTGCTGTTTTGGTATGATAGGGAACTCCATGATGTATTAAGCTGCAGCAGTCATGTTTGTTTAATCTCCACTTGAAAAACAGGAAAGGAAATGATTAATAGGACTGAAAACTTGCATTTTAAGAAGACATTAAAAATTGAAAGTTTTAAAAATGAGACAAACATCTGTGTCCTTTCAGTGTAAATGCAGAACTGAAGTAGAAGGCTTCATCTCACCCACCCCTGTTGTTTTTTAATGAGTGCAGATGTGTAAGTTTATTGTTTGTTATCCACATAGCACGGATAAATGTCCAGTGTTGAACTGCTTCCACTGACTCACTTTGCTAAAACTGTGCACAAATTAGAACAGAGTCCAGTTGCACTGCACTTGCTAGGGAAAACTTTGAAAGTGGTGTAAATGGAATGCTGTAATGGAATAACCACTGAGTGCATGACCTGTCTGATCAGCCACTTCCTTAGGGGCTTACACGCCATAATTTCCTGCTTTTACTTGAGCCTTTGCTTGGCATCATGTTAATTGTAAACATTTCTTTTTCTTTCAGTCTGTATGACCAATTGTCCTACACTGATTGTCATGGTGGGCCTCCCAGCCAGAGGGAAAACGTACATCTCCAAGAAACTGACACGCTACTTAAACTGGATTGGAGTGCCTACAAAAGGTTTTGTTCTGCTTTTGTTTACATCACAAGGTTTCTTTTAAAAAAAGAACAGGAGTATTTGTGGCACCTTAGAGACTAACAAATTTATTAGAGCATAAGCTTTCGTGGACTACAGCCCACTTCTTCGGATGCATATAGAGTGGAATAAATATTGACGAGGTATATATACACACATACAGAGAGCATAAACAGGTGGGAGTTGTCTTACCAACTCTGAGAGGCCAATTAAGTAAGAGAAAAAAACTTTTGAAGTGATAATCAAGATAAAAGGTTTCTTTTGGGACTGTTAGCTTTTTTAATATATTTCCCTGTTGTTTCTTCTTACCCTCTTGTCAAT
Source organism: Chrysemys picta bellii (assembly GCF_011386835.1). Lineage (NCBI taxonomy): Eukaryota > Metazoa > Chordata > Testudines > Emydidae > Chrysemys > Chrysemys picta. The sequence continues at coordinate 42,994,046 of NC_088797.1, forward strand.
GTCCTTCATTCGGTGTATACTTACTTTTTTTATTCCATTTAAATTTCATTCTGTATATCAGCTGTTTTGTCTGATCAGTTTTCCCCTTTTTCTAGACAGATTCCTGAATGAACTCTCTGCATTTATCTTCCATGTACTGACTCTTACAGTTGACTAACTTGTTTTGGTATCTGAGAAGAGATTTTGTTTACTGGAGGGGTCTAAGTTAGCACTCCTGGAATCAGTTCCTGACTTTACCATTGCCTTCCTATGTGACCTTTGAGGAAATCTCTTAATTTCTCTGTGCTACTCTTTATCTTTATTACATAAAATGGATGTAATAGTATCTATCTCATTGTTGCTCACTGGGTAATGTTGGTAAAGCACTTAGAGAATCCCGATTAAAGGCACTAAGTAAAAATAAAGTTATAGTTTATTTGTGGAGTGGCAGGGACTCTGAATCTTTAGAGATGACTAAACATCTAAAGTTTGGAAGACTTAACCAACCCATTACTAAGTGTGAAGACTCAGAATGTTACTACAGTAATGGGGGGGGGGGGCAATAAATACTATAGATATCTACCTATAATGCAGTTAAACAACATAGTTAATGTGAAAGGTCAAACTTCTGACTGCGTATATTGAGATCAGACACTCATTTCTTAACTGCTTTTGAAGGAAAAAAATGAAATATGGAAAATGTGTTCTGGGCTGAATTTAGACTGCCATTTGACTTTGTCAAACCCTTCCTAATAGGAATGCTCAGTGTTCTTGTGGAACAGTGGGGTGTATATATAATATTTCCAAAATATTGTTGTCAGTTCTGACACCAGTGTCCTCTCTGAAGAGTGGTAGCAAAAATCCAGGGCCTTGCACTTTGGTTTCCAGTGGAGGAGAAATCACTGATTCAGATTCAGGATACCTTTTAAAGTGTAACCTGCTTTTTGTAAACACATGCAGCAGTCATGAAGTGAGACAGTCATGCAGGCCATTGCCTTCTTACAGGAAACTCAGGCCAACACTGCTGTCTAGTTCTCAGGGAGGAGCTCTATGTCAAGAAATTTTCCTAATCAGAGCCCAAGGCAGAGAGCAAATTCTCCTGCTGCTCACACAGTTTCCTCTCTCTCTCTTCCTCCTGAAGCTTCTTCTAACCAAAATTAACATCCCCACAGAGTCAAAACTTGACTCCCAAGAGTCAAAACTTGCTTGCACATTAAGAAAAATAACTTAGAAGGCTGTGCCACCTGTTGACATCTCCTATTCAGATGATGGGGCAAATTGACTTTTATTAATTTTTTTTAAAAAAAAATAAGGTATGTCTACACTACGAGAGTAGTTCGATTTTACTTAAAGTGAATTTGTGGAACCGATATTACAAAGTCAAACGTGTGTATCCACACTAAGGACAGTAATTCGACTTTGTGAGTCCACACTAACGGGGCAAGCGTAGACATTGGAAGCGGTGCACTGTGGGTAGCTATCCCACAGTTCCCGCAGTCCCTGCTGCCCATTGGAATTCTGGGTCAAGCCTCCAATGCCTGCTGGGGCAAAAAATGTGTCGAGGGTGGTTTTGGGTAACTGTCGTCATTCAACCCTCACTCCCGCCCTCCCTCCGTGAAAGCGTCGGCGGGCAATCAGTTCGCGCACTTTTCTGGTGATTGACAGCGCGGACGCCACAGCACCGCGAGCATGGAGCCTGCTGTGATCATCGCTGCAGTTATGGCCGTTGTCAACACCTCGCGCCTTATCATCCACCTTTTTCAGAGGCAGATGCTGCGAAATCGGGCGAGGAGGCTGTGGCAGCGCGGTGAGGACATTAAGTCTGAGAGGGGCACAGACCTCTCACAAAGCACGGGACCCCACGCCATGGACATCATGGTGGCAATGGGTCATGTTGATGCTGTGGAACGGTGATTTTGGGCCTGGGAAACAAGCACGGATTGGTGGGACCGCATAGTGCTGCAGGTCTGGGATGAATCACAGTTGCTGTGAAACTTTCAGATGCGTAAGGGAACGTTCCTGGAGCTTTGTGAGTTGCTGTCACCTGCCCTGAAGTGCAATGACATCTGGATGCGAGCAGCCCTGACTATCCAGAAGCGAGTGGCCATAGCCCTCTGGAAGCTTGCAACGCCAGACAGATACCGGTCAGTCGCGAATCAATTTGGAGTGGGCAAATCTACTATGGGGGTTGCTGTGATGCAAGTAGCCAACGCAATCGTTGAGCTACTGCTCTCAAAGGCAGTGACCCTGGGAAATGTGCAGGTGATCATAGATGGCTTCGCTGCGATGGGATTCCCAAACTGCGGTGGGGCTATAGATGGAACTCACATCCCTATCCTGGGACCGGACCACAAGGCCAGCCAGTACATTAACCGAAAGGGCTACTTTTCAATGGTGCTGCAAGCACTGGTGGACCATAGGAGATGTTTTACCAACATTAATGTTGGATGGCTGGGCAAGGTTCATGACGCTCGCGTTTTCAGGAATTCTGGTCTGTTTAGATGGCTGCAGGAAGGTATTTACTTCCCGGACCACAAAATAACTCTTGGGGATGTGGAGATGCCTATAGTGATCCTCGGGGACCCAGCCTACCCGCTAATGCCCTGGCTCGTGAAGCCCTATACAGGCGCCTTGGACAGTGAAAAAGAACTCTTCAGCTATCGGCTGAGCAAGTGCAGAATATTGGTGGAGTGTGCTTTTGGACATCTGAAGGGGAGATGGAGAAGCTTACTGACTCGCTCTGATCTCAGCGAAACCAATATCCCCATTGTTATTGCAGCTTGCTGTGTGCTCCACAATCTCTGTGAGAGCAAGGGGGAGACGTTTATGGTGGGGTGGGAGGTTGAGGCAAATCGGCTGGCTGCTGATTATGCCCAACCAGACACCTGGGCGATTAGAAGAGTCCAGCGGGACGCGCAGTGCATCCGGGAAGCTTTGAAAACTAGGTTCCAGAGTGACCAGGGTAACCTGTGACTATTACGTTTTTTTAAACAGAAGCTGAATCTGCCCCCATTTCTTTACACAGTTAATGTTGACTATCCTCTCCAGTTACCAACTCCCTTCCCCCCCTTCCAACACACCTTTAAAAATAAAATAAATGAAACTTTGTTCATTAACACCATTTTCTTTATTAAGGATTTCGCGGTAAAGGGTTGAAACTGGGACGCAGACTGGTGGGGAGCGGGTGTAGTGATGGAAAGGACGCTTCTAAACGCCTGCTCCTAGAGTGATTCGCAGTGGTGGACTGGTTGTTTCAACGGAGCCTGCCACCCCTCCTTTTCGGGACTCTGTGTGTGGAGGCTATGTGACTTTGTGGCGGGGGAAGGCGGTTACAGATCCCCTGCTGCGTGGCTCTGTCATCCAGGCTAAGGACCGCTGCATAAGATCTGTAACCGCCCTCCCCCGCCACACAACATGAAAACCACCTCCCAGACTGACCAGTGTGCCTAGTGACTGCAATGTGTGTGTGACCTTCTGCTGAACCTGCCCCTGTGTCTGTACCCTGGTAAAGGTGACTGTCCTCTCCAATTACCAACCTCCTTCCCCCCCCTTCAAACACACTGTCCTCTAAAAGAACACGACGGAAACCGTAATTAACAGAAACATATTTTTTATTAAGAACTACACACTTAGGGGATGAAACTGGGACAGGGGCTTGGGTGAGGTGCATTTGCGGGGAAGGAAAGGACGTATCAAATCTTTGGGAATGAGAGCCTTCTGTTACTTGAGCAGTCTGCAGGGGTGGAGTGACTGTTTTCACGGCCCCTGCCGCCCCTCCTTCTTGGGACTTTGGGTGAGGGGGGGATGGGACTTTGTGGCGGGGGAGGGTGGTTAGCGATAGAATGCAGCGGGGCTCTGTCTTCCTGCCTCCGGTCCTGCAGAACATCTACAAGGCGCCGGAGCGTAGCCGTTTGCTCCCTCATTAGTACAAGCAGCGTTTGAGTCGCCTGCTCGTCTTCCTGCCACCACCTGTCCTCCCGTTCGCTGTGTGATCGCTGGTATTGTGACATGTTCTCCCTCCACTGGGTCTGCTGTGCCGCCTCGGCTCGGGAACAGACCATAAGTTCTGAGAACATCTCGTCCCGTGTCCTTTTCTTTCGCCACCTGATCTGCGCCAGCCTCTGGGAGGGGGATGCCGGGGTAGCTCGGGAGACACTCGCAGCTGTGGGATGGGAAAAAGGGAGTGAATTCCTCAAAAAGAAACATTTTTGCAAACAATAAATATAGTCTTTCTCTGTGAACAAGACCATGCACAGTACCTATCACATGTGCACTCAGTACAAGGTCAAATTTTCTGTCTTCACATTGAGTGCCTGGGGTCTTGCTGTACAGATCAACGTGAATTCTGCTAGCAGGCGGCCATGGTAAGCCGTAGACTTTTGGCTGCTTAAAGTTTAATTTACAGCAGTGACCTCCTTTCACGTTCCAATCAATGCTCCTAGCGTTGGCCAGTTCCTGCTGCCGGCGATCCGGCCAGCATGAACTCTGCCCCTGTCCCCGGTAAAGATCCCTGCACACTGCTGGCAAACCGCTCAGCATGAACGGTTCGCCTCCCCGCCCCCACTGCGTGGCTGTAAACCACCGGTTACAGTTATTTAAAGGAACAGGCAATCAGTCCCCATACTAAAATTCCCCTAATTCAAAGCAGGTCACCATGAGTGATATCACTCTGATGAGGATTACAGAGACAGAGAAAGACCGCATGCTGTGTGAATGCCAGCAAACACTAGGGCCGTATGCCGCCATGCTTTGCCAGGCAATGATACCGGAGTACCTGCTGCTAGCCTGGCGCGGAAAAGTTTCCTGCCATGGAAGAGGCAATAAGGCCGCTCTCCCCAGGAACTTGATGCAAAAGCTTTCACATTACTTCCAGGAGAGCTTCGTGGAGATGTCCCATGAGGATTTCTACTCTATCCCCAGATATGTTAACAGACTTTTCCAGTAGCTGCACTGGCAAGGACTAAAAACTTAAGCGCCTAGGGCAAACTAATCATTAAAAACCCAGTGCTAACATACCATGCGTATTCTATTCAAAATAAATGTTTAAAACACTTACTACTGATCCTTCCCCTGATTCACGGTCCGGGTTACCGCCTTGGGAGGGTTGGTAGGGGATCTCTGTGAGGGTGATGAAGAAATCCTGGCTGTTGGGGAAATCAGCGTTGAAAGCGCTGTCGACTGCCTCATCCTCCTCATCTCCTTCCTCATCTTCCCCGTCCGCGAACAGCTCCGAGGAAGCGGTCGTCGACAATACTCCATCGTCAGAGTCCACGGTCAGTGGTGGGGTAGTGGTGGCGGCGGCACCTAGAATGGAATGCCGTGCCTCGTAGAAACGGCATGTCTGGGGCTGGGATCCGGAGCGTCCGTTTGACTCTTTGGTCTTCTGATACGCTTGTCTCAGCTCCTTGATTTTCACGCGGCACTGCGTTGCATCCCGGCTGTATCCTCTCTCCGTCATGGCTTTTGAGATCTTCTCGTAGATCTTTGCATTCCGTCTTTTTGATCGCAGCTCCGAAAGCACGGACTCATCGCCCCACACAGCGATCAGATCCAAGACTTCCCGATCAGTTCATGCTGGGGCCCTCTTTCTATTCTGCGATTGCATGGTTACCTCTGCTGGAGAGCTCTGCATTGTTGCCAGTGCTGCTGAGCTCGCCACGATGTCCAAACAGGAAATGAGATTCAAACTGGCCAGATAGGAAAAGGAATTCAAATTTCCCCGGGGCTTTTCCTGTGTGGCTGGTCAGAGCATCGGAGCTCGGACTGCTGTCCAGAGCGTCAACAGAGTGGTGCACTGTGGGTTAGCTCCCAGAGCTATTAACATCGAATTCCGTCCACACTAACCCTAATTCAACATGGCCATGTCGAATTTAGCGCTACTCCCCTCGTCGGGGAGGAGTACAGAAATCGATTTAAAGAGACCTCTATGTCAAAATAAATAGCTTCGTTGTGTGGACGGGTGCAGGGTTAATTTAAATTAACGCTGCTAAATTCGACATAACCGCCTAGTGTACACCAGGCCTAAGTGTAATATCCTTTTAAATTCAGCAAGCTATTATAGTAGCCAGGATTCCTCTGCTGCCTTATCGTCCTTATCGGGGATAGTTATCGAGCTCAAAGAGATAAATGCTGCACACTCAACTTTGCGAAGCAAAAGTCCTATGTTGGACAATACGTAAGACGCTGTCCATGTCCAAGATTGCGGGAGTAGATTTTGGGTCTCGTCCACAGGCACTGGCTTCCAGTTGTCCTGGGGGGTGCTCAACCCCTGCTCAGCCTCAGGCCCCGCCCACACTCCACTTCTTCTGTAAATCCCTGCTCCGCCTCTTCCTGCCTGATCCCCACTCCATCCCTTCCCCCAATGCTGCACCCCCACCCTGCCTCTTCTCACCCTGCCTCTTCCTGTCCCCTCCCCCAAGCGTGCCTGGTCCCTGCTCCTCGTTTCTCTCCCAGGGCCTCCTGCACGCCGTGGAACAGCTGTTCCATGGTGTGCAGGAGGCGCTGGGAGAGAGAGGGAGGAGTTGATTGGCAAGGCTGCTGGCGGGCAGGAGGCGCAGGTGGAGGTTGGCTTATCAGTTGCAGTAGGCAGAGATGATTGGCTTGAACTGTGGTAAAAGTTCCACAGACTTAAATAACAGGTCTGTAAATTTAAATGTTTGTGTTTTAAAAATTAAAATTTTAAAATGAACTGGATATTCATGAAGGGAATCCTTCTGTATCATCTCCATTACAAACCTTGCCATTTGTATGGTTCAGTTGCTATTTCTAATTCCTGACTAGGCTGTCAGTGAGGGTTGTCCTGCTGGGGATTTACAGTCATATGACCTGTAGTCTAGTCCCCCTTGCTACTGTTGGAAAATATATCTTGCATTTAATCTTTAGCTTCAGAGGAACAGCTTGTTATTTTGTCATCACGAATGCAATTTCATCAGAGCTGAATCAGTTTAAAATACCTTTCCTCTGATCGAATAGATAACTCTTGCGTTGTCTATCACTCTGTTGTCGTAGGCTAACTTGATGGATGATATTTGTGTAATAAATGTCTGGTCATGTACTCTTTTTCACTCTGAGGTTTCTTAATGTCATTTAAAAATAACAGAATGTACTCAGTATAATAAGATTTTATAGCCTTTGATGTGGGTATGAAAATTACTAGATTATCAAAAATCCAGAGATCAGGTGAGTGGCATCTTCTCACGTAGCTCATGTTGAATGAAATAAAGAACATTGAGACAAATAGCCTGAGGCTCCCATAATGAGAATTATTTAAAAAATAATTAGACACTTGCTTTTATCCTTTCCGATCAAATCAAATCCAAGTAGCCTAAGGGAGCTAAGTGCTCAAATTCAATTGAATTTCAGTGAGATTTGAGTATTCTACTTCCTTTTGGAGGCTTTTTTGGATAATCCTAAACTATGTACCACATTTGGACCACAAGGTGCTAAATTAAATTGGGTTTCTTCAGTGAGATTTCTGTACTGAATAGATACTAATCATAAGGAAAAGGGTGCCCTAGGGAGAAGCAATATAGAATCTTTTTTCTTTTAGAAAGAATTTCATGTATGGCTAATTTTGCAAACTGTACTTTTTGGTAGTTCTTAATTTTAAAGGGCTTTGATATGAAGAAAAGATCTGTTTCTTAATAAAATAATCATTCTTAAAGTTCCTTTCCCTCTTCTGCATATTCTTCTCCTGGGTTCGTAAACGATGACTAGTTTGTGTGGAAATTGTCCTGATGCCACTCAGGACATAGATGCCATTCAGTTGGTTACTAAAGTTTTCATTGGCTGTACTAGCTAATTTATTGTGATGACTGTTAAAGTTCAGCAGTATGTTTTGTCCAGGATTAAACTACTATTAATTTCCTAGTCTGTGACCCTTTTTAGTGCTGTTGTCAGGAGAGTCTGAACAACAGCTCAGTAGTTAATTTCCCCTATTTCTTTACCTTCTTCTGGAAATGAAGACTGGCAAGTAACAGTAGTTCCTCAAACAGAATGTTCAATCCAGGTTAGTTTAAACAAATGCTCAAGGTACAGCAAAGAAAACCCATAAACACAAAAAAAGATAAACGTTAGTTGCTGTACTCAGAGCCCTATTTTATAAACTTAATTATGGTACAATTCCATTTGCCTTGTTTGCTAAGTTACTGGTGCCTTGCTTTGATCATCTGTGCTGTGACACTCCTGCTGGCATAGACCTTTGTCCAGACACAAGACAATTGCCCTTTGATCAGTGATGGCACATTCAGTGTATGTGCAATAAATGCACTGCACTTTGTGCCCCTCTATATATTTTTAACCTATAGGAGTTTTTTCAGGATGGTATATACACTTGTTACTTCTTATAGAATATAAATAAATAGGTTGTGTTCACATAATACAGTACATGGGGGGGAAAGTAAGGTGTATTTAGCCAAAAACTAGGCTGACTAATTCCACATATAACTCTTTTCTCTTTATGTAATAGTTAGTCTTTGGATATTAGGTGCTATGGAAATACAATTTCACTACAATAATTTGTGGAAGGAAAAAAGATTATTGAAGTGCTTTACAGAAATGAATTAAATTAACTCAACATTTCTGTGAGGAAGGAAGTAACTTAACCTATTTTACAGGTGGGAAAACTGAGGCACAGGAAGGTGAAGTGATTTGCCCAAAGGTGCGCAGAAGGCTGTGGAGTAGAACCCAAATTTGCTCACACTTGGTCCTGTTTTGTAACCACAAGGCTTTTATTTACTGAAATGAGATGTATAACTAGTTTTGTTGTCCAGGTACAAACTAGACTGATCTGTTCCTGGAGGTGAATTTTTTCAGAACTGTCATTAAATGTGTTTTTTTTAATGCTAATTACTTACAGGATTATTAATCCCAACTAATAGTGACTCTTCTCCACAGAATTTAATGTTGGTCAGTACCGTCGAGATTTGGTAAAAACATACAAATCCTTTGAGTTCTTCTTGCCAGACAATGAAGAGGGCTTGAAAATCAGAAAGTAAGTTGGATTATTTTTGGCTTTACACAATACCAGTTTAATTCTAATGATATTTTATAATGTACTGTTGGGAACCACTGTATATTCTGATTTTGTATGCCCTGGAAATTTCTGTAGGACTGTATCAGATACCAAAGAAATGAAATCTTAGAGGAGCAAAAACAATGAGGAGTCCGGTGGCACCTTCAAGACTAACAGATTTATTTGGGCATAAGTTTACCCATGAAAGCTTAAACCCAAATAAATCTGTTAGTCTTGAAGGTGTCACCGGACTCCTCATTGTTTTTGTGGATACAGACTAATGCGGCTACTCCCTGATACTTAGAGGAGCAGGGGCAGAGTCTCTTGTTTGGACTGTTTAAAATTTAGTTTAACCTTTGTTTTAACTCAAACAACTAAAACAGTTGGCTTTATTTAAGATTCATCACCTCTGGCCCTTCAACAGGCTGTGAATGCTGCCATTCCATTTCACAGGTACCTCAAGTAGACTGCCAATAAAAACAGAGTAGATGAGACTTGACAGTCCTAGTATTTCTAAGGTGGTAAATAAGTAGACTCCCTTTGTCCCCTTTTTCCCACTGCCAAAAAGGGTGCACACCTATCTTTTCTCTTTTGCCGCACATATTAGAATTTCTATTCTAATTTAAAGTGTATTTGAATATATTCCAATCAGTGCTTCAGGGGAGCTGGAACTGCACTGTCTTCGTCTGACAGCGTGAGAACTGCTTCGTATTCTGTATGCAGTCAAGTCTGCTGGTGAATTGCACTGATTAGCTCTCTGTTTGCTATGCCTGGGAATTAGGTGGAGGGAGCGGAGCACCAGTGGTAAATACTGCGGACAAAGAAAGCACATGGAACTCCTCCAAACTGTGAGGAGGGAAGTCTGTTGGTCATGGTGAGAGAACCACTGGTATGGAGTGGGGAGAGAGTTTTTCTATCACAGAAGCAGAGATAAGGGAGGCAGATGGGCAAGAGGGAGCCAAATCCTCTCTGAATTGTGATGCAAAACCAAATATTTGAAATTTGCGTCTTTTCCCCCCTCCATCACTGAGACCTTCTGTTCAGTATTTTGTATTTCCCTTGCAACAGGCAATATCACTAATACAAGGAACAGAAGAACCTGGTGTGTGGTTTTGACATGAGATAGATGCGTTTCATTGGCCTCCTAAGTCTCTACCTTTTACTTGTAGCTAAAATTCAGCTTAATGTGCCTCCATGACGCTTATTAGACTAAATGACTGGAATTACAGTAATTGATAAGCCACGTGATCAAATCTGCCCCATTTGCTGCAAAGGGAATGGGAAGTGTGTTTAGTTATCGAAGGATTGATTGATGCATCTTAACTTCCAAACTCTATTAACAAGTAGCTGTTGGTATAGAAGTGTTTGCAATGTAAAAGTTGTTGGAATTAAAAAGCACTCATTTTTTCTTTTAAGACAAAATTTTTACCAAGAGCACAGAATATCAGTTACACTTGGAAAACTAGACATTTCACTCCAGAACCTAAATTAGAAAAGCAATGCCAGTAAAACCCAGTGTAGGATATTGAGCCAAATCCAGCCTGTTTGGCAGCTACCATATGTCATTTAGGTTGGTTGTTAGCAAAAATTGTTGCTATCTGATGGTTCATGTGAAATCCCATTTCCTGGTAGATAAATTGTCCATTTCACAAAGAATAAACAGACATTATCCATAGTATTATTTAGGTATTGAAAATTTCATTTTGAGATTATTACTAGATCTGGTCAAATAATTGAGTGGAAGAAAATTGATCTGAACGTTAAGCCATTTTAAATAAAAAATGCAGGGTTTTCTGTGTTCTTCCAGCCAGCTCTAAATATTGTCTTGTATCATTTGTGATTCAGTTTCAGACTAGTGGCTGTGGTTGTGTTAATTTACATTAAAATGAATACACACTAAGTTTAAGACAAAATGAGAGTCGAGCATGCTAAAAACAAGAGAAAAACCATAAGAAACCCAGCATAGAAGTCCAAAGCAAGTAGACTACTGAGAAATATCTTGAGACAAAATAGTTGTAACAATTATTCATTTTAACCTAAGAAAATGAGGCCACAACTCAAAACACTGAGCAACCATGTCATCTTACTAGAAGACCAAATTAAGAGTCAGCTGCCCATGGGTAAGTATTTGGGGGAGGAGAGGGAGGAACCTTTCAGCTTAAGTGGCGTTTTTATTATAGTATTATTTTATGGATCTGTGAACATTGATCCAGGGTCGTAAGCTGGGCAGTAGAACATTCTGTATGTTATGTGCTGACCTGTGCAACGTGTCAGATTACCAGAGGATGTCTGCTTTCGTTTTTGTCCAAAGCTGCGTGCCTGTGATCTATGGCCTTGGGCGAGTCAGTTCACCTCTCTGCCCATTTCCCCACCTGTAATGTGGAGATAGTACATATCAAATATATTGATGACTGACTAATGTTTCTTCAGCACTTTGAAAGCAAAGAGTTGTGTAGTGCTAAGCATAATTATGGATAATTAAATTAGTTAAACTAGCATGTGTCTTTTTTCCTTTAAGACAGTGTGCCTTAGCAGCTCTGAATGATGTCCAGCAGTACCTCAGTGAAGAAAATGGGCATGTGGCTGTAAGTTTTCTGTCTTCTTGAAGGCAAATTCTTGGAGTGTGGTCTCTGCAAAATCACCAACTTGTCCTGGATTATACATAATCTGATTCAGTCCAGAATCATTTCATTGTGTGTCTTACATTTTCTTTGTAAATGGAAACTGGATTTATGTTGCTGCTGCAATGGTCATTTTGTGAAAGGAAAACCATGATATTTTCATAATTAAATCCTGAAACAGCCTCCCTTAGAAATGTGTGGGTGATGTCTAATGCTACCAAGCTGTGCTAGTGCTGAGGAAAGTGCCTGTGCTTTTATATGGTAAAATAGCCTGTTTAATCATAATATAGATGCATCCAGAACCATTTGGTATCCTACTCCAATGTTTAAATCAAAGGTAAAAATGTTTTAAATTTTTTCCTAAAAGAAGTGACTTAATACTAGTGTTATTGACACTCTAAAAATGCCTCTGAGAAGAAGTAGGACAAACCTGCTGAACATTTTCTTCCCTTGTGAAAATAAAACCCAGTGGACCACACTCAATGGGTTGTCAATTAAAGTTAATGCCACCAATGTTGCACATAGTGTTTTTAATTTTGCTGGCAGTTTGATCAGTGATGGCACAAACTCCTGTTGGAACACAGTTAATATAACTGTTAATGGAAAACTACTTGGGAATGCACATGCACACACGCTTTTACTTTCTACTAAGTTGTAACTTATTGGCTTGGTTTTTGAGATTTGAATCTTCAGTGTAAAATTTGGCTGTTAGAATCTCTGCTCATCTAATGCCAGTAATATGCAAAGGATTCAAAACATGGGCTGTTCATTCAAATGACATTTTAATTTTGTTTCCTCTGGGGAATTATTAAGGTTTCTGCATAATTTGAACTCTGTTTTTGAGACCGTTGACATGTGCAGCTGTCACTCAGTGTTCAGTGAGTTAGTCAAACTAGCATTTTATTGTAAATTTAAGCCATAATTTGGGACTCAAAATAACATTTTATATCTTATATACTATTTAAATGTTGCCTATGAAGAAATTGATGCCTGTTTCACTATTAGGAAAACCTACAATTCATGGGTATGGTTTACAAGTTATGCAAGGCACCTGCTCTCTGTTTTGATCATTACACTTTACCGTACATTTAATGTTTTGACTAATGTAGTGATTGTTTATATAATAAGGTGTATACTTATCTGCCAAAACAGTTTTTCCATTAGAACATGTGCAATATGAATTTATTTAAAAACTCAGTCTGTCTGTGAGTTCATAGTAGTGCAGGTATCTTTTTATTTCTTAGTATTAAAAAAAAAATTAGAAGAAGCTAAATTTTATCCTGCTATTTGGAGTGTTGAAAAATAGGACATGCTATTTAAAGGACCTTTTTTTACTTTTTATGCTCAATTTTAAAAATCAAAATAAATTGCCAAATGCAACCCATTTCATAGAAGTCTCAACAAACATGAAAGTTTGCATAATAGAATGTATGTGGCTGAAGATATTTTGCATTTAGTTACCCATTTTGCGATATACTCAAGGTGTGTGCAGTTATCTCACAATAATGTTCACCATGTACATTCTGCTTATGAATAGGAAAATTATGAATATGATTTCTAAAGTCATTATAAATGGAGTATAATTCATGCCATTTATTATAGTCAGAACCTCTCTTTACATCAGACTTGCTTTTCAGTTTTTATATGGATAATCACATTCTCTTATGGAGGTTTTCCCATCTTATCTAGTTTCTGAAAGCTTTTGGCAGCTGGAAAACTTCTACAGGGAAATCCAATAAGTTTACCTCTTTGTATACTGTTAAAACAAGAGTAGGAGTATATGCAGCTATTGAAATGTATGGGAGGTACATGGCATAAGTACAAGAGAGCAGAACAGGATCCCATGAGATCATGCTCATCATGTTTGTTCTTGAAGTGAATAACATTGTGAGGCTTTTAATTTTTAAAAACGTGGCATGTTAAATTAGGCACCTTTGAAAAATTCCAGCTTTAATCATCAGCAGTACTGAACTAGATTGTGTGTGTCTGTGCGGCATTTACTTTTTGAAAGTGGAGGCCACTTTAGAAATGTAACTTGACATTTTCACTACTAGGACAGGTAGAGATGCTTCAGAACAGTGGGTTCTCAACCCAGGTGCTATTTTATTTGTTCAGAATTCTTATGGCCATAATCTAGTGCCAGCAAAGTTTTTGACATTGTTCCTGGGAATGACTTATTCCTGTTTATAGAGTTTGTTTGTTTGTTTTTTAAGTTGAAGGACTTGGAAACTTTTATTGATTGTTTAGTGCTGTTGTTAAGATGTGGCAGTATTTTGACTCTACTATGATACTGTTGTCTCTGTCATTTGTCTTAGGTTTTTGATGCTACAAACACAACACGAGAACGCAGAGAAACCATCTTCAGATTTGGTGAGGAGAATGGCTATAAGGTGAGTCAATAGCTAAGATGCTTGGGATATTAATCTGACTAATGTGGATGCGTGGTTTTGTCTTGTGCTCTAGTGACATTCTGATCAGAATTGTGCTAACAGCAACTAAGTTTTTAAATGATGTTGGCCAGTAGAAATCTAGCACATTTTTTCTGACGAGTTTAGAAAGGTGTTTTTTCCCCCCCTGAGAATGCTGTTTTCATCCTGGTGAAATTAATCAGTAGCCCTGTTTTATGTTTTGGCTTCCTATAACAGATAAATGTTATTCATATAAATGTTAGCAATAACTGTTTCAAACATAAACAACAAGGAGTCCGGTGGCACCTTAGAGACTAACCGATTTATTTGGGCGTAGTTTTCGTGGTTAAAAACCTCACTTCTTCACTCCATGCATCTGAAGAAGTGAGGTTTTTTAACCATGAAAACTTACGCCCAAATAAATCTGTTAGTCTTTAAGATGCCACCGGACTCCTTGTTGTTTCTGTGGATGCAGACTAACACGGCTACCCCCTGATACTTGTTTCAAACATGGTTGTCATTAGCCCAGTTCTGATTCTGTTCTGAACAAGGTCCTGTCACTGCCTTCCTTTAGTTACTTTGATAAATGGAAAGAGGTTTTCTGTTTTGTTTTTATTCACATAAGTTTCTATTTAAAAGACTGTATTATTTGGGTGTAGGATTTTTTGTCATTCAGCATTTTCCTAGTAGTCTGTTTTTTTCCCCCTGATCTAGCTTCTCCATAGATCTTTGGGAAAGCATGTCATGTACATCTCATACGTAAGAGCTGCTCTGTTAGTTTTAACACCAAAATGCTTTTATTTCAAAGGTATCAATTACCTTTAGGAGTGCTGATTCACTTTCTTCCACTCTCCATTTCCGCTTCTTTGCCAATCTGAATTTTCTTGCCATAGAAGCTTTCTGTTACTGAAAGGTGCTTGGGAAAATTATAGAGCCTCATGCTGCAAAGTGCAGAGCACCCTCAACTTTTAGTGGGGCATTGAGTACCCTGTAAGACCAATCCTAAATCGACATAGGAATGTTTGAAGCATGGCATAATTAGCAAGACTTGATACATGAACTGGTGGAAACTGTGGGTTTGTGTTGTCAATTACTGGAGCAGTTCTAAGGTCTCTCCCTTCTTCCCTCCTTCCTTACATGTGATTTCCTGTTTGGATTAAAGACGTTCTTTGTTGAATCAGTATGTGTAGATCCAGAGGTCATTGCTGCAAATATTGTGGTGAGTTATAGAAAAGTTTTCTTAAATTGGTTGAAGCCGGGAGACACTGTAGCGTCTCTAAAATCAGCCATATGATGATGACTTTTTTAATATTACCTTTCATTTAGTCTCATTTTCCCTCTCCTTTCACACTGGTCTTGCTGAAGTACAGAACAAGAATGTAATTTCATGGCAGTAATATAAAACTGTACCCTTTCATTTTATTTTAAAAGGAAAAATTATTTGGCAGTTGGGTCACCCTTCACGTGGGTTCTGTTTTTTCTTTAATATACCTTTAAATAGGCTGTTCTTTGAGTGGCTTATTTTAGCAGGACTCCTAAAAGAAAAGAAACATCATTTATCTCCTTTTTCCTTTTGATTTGTTTTCCTACCCATTTATATAGTAAGTACGGAATTTAGGTTTAATTAAAAACAGCCATCCATTGCTACACACATTTGGTTAAAATGTCTTTAAACTTTGCTGAAAATGGGGAAAAAATGCATGTGCTCTTTTATCTTTACTTTAAATAGCAAGTGAAACTTGGCAGTCCTGATTATGTTGATTGTAGTAATGATGAAGCTACAGAAGACTTCATGAAAAGAATAGAGTGCTACAAGAACACATATGAGATGCTAGATGAAACTCTGGACAAGTAAGTGGCAGAATAATACTGTGGTCACAACCACTTTATTTCATGACATTACATTAGGGAATGTGTACTCAATCTCATTGTCATGGAAATATGTCACCATTTTTTTTTTGTTTTTTTGTTTTACTATCTCATCTGTTGGCAATTTAGAGAGAGATTTTTCAAAGGCCTTAGCAGCTTGCCTACACGGGGAAATTTACTGGTATAACTATTCCACGATAGCCGTCCCTGTGCTTTATTCCAGAATAATTACTCTGGATTTGCTATAATCAGAATAAAGTCACTTTTATTTCAGAATAGTGTCCACATGGGGAAATTATTCCTGAATAGCTATAGTATTCCAGGATAGCTATAGTGGAATTGTTATTCTGGAATATTTTTGCTGGTCCGTTTCCTCTAGGTAGGCAAGGCCTAAGTGATTTAAGAGCACAAGTCACATTGACTCTTAAATCCCTGTGGCAACTTTGAATGCCTTAGTCTTAAGAAATTTGACGTCCAGACTCATTTGTTCAGTGTTTTAAATGAGGTGTACTTACCATTCACATTTAACACACTGTGAGATTAAGGTAGAGTCTGGAAACTGTGGGAAGAACTTTGTCATGGTACATCCCAGTACCAGCACTCAAGCTTTCTTCCTAGGGTTTTATGCTAGACTCATCCTCTCAGTAAATTTCTCATTGTTTGTTTTGTGGCTGTTGCCATGCTGAAAAATCATTTTAGTGTAATTGACCGTGAGCAGTGACAAGCTGCTTCTGTCAGATCTATCTGTGCATATCATGTCTTTAAGAGCCATGATATTTGTGCCTGTGCAGATCAGTAATGATTAACGTCAGCAAATGCTTTCAGAGATTAAGTGATGGTGGTTGTTCCTTACTGCATTTAATAATAGGTTATCTTTTTTTTTTTTAATCATGTGGTTTCTCAACTGAATGGACAAAACACAAAAAGGCTAATTTTAGGCTCCCCAATCTTGACACGCTTTTTTGCTAAAAAAGAACAGGAGTACTTGTGGCACCATATGCATCCGAAAAAGTGGGTTGTAGCCCACGAAAGCTTATGCTCTAATAAATTTGTTAGTCTCTAAGGTGCCACAAGTACTCCTGTTCTTTTTGAGGATACAGACTAACACGGCTGCTACCCTGAAACCTGTTTTTTGCTAAGTTGAATGTTGCTCAAAATTGTTAGCTCGACTATACAAGTTGGTGGAGATGGGAGTGGAGAGGAAAACAAATAGATAATATGAGTCAGATTGTACCTTACCCAATGTGAGTGGGTAGAACTTGGGTGGGAGTGGGGCTGGCCAAAGAGACATCCACAAGGTGGCTGGGATTGCTAGCTCTTCTGGTGACCCTTTTTAGAAGGGGTCAGTGAGGCATGTGGATGTGACGGTGGCTCCAATCCCTTTCTGTACCGGACATCTATTAGGTGTGGGGAGCAACAGCTGCAATTTGCAGAATGGTGTCAGGCTTACATGAGCAAGTCAGAATTTCTCCTGGGACTGCTCCTGAATCTTCCTTTCAATGAAGGGCTTTGCCTTTGAGGATCTAGCTGGGCGGCAGTGCACAAGTGAAGTGGTACAGAATGGTGTGACATGAGAGAGAGAAGAGTTTTACATGTGAGGAGAAAATTGTTTGCATGAGTTCATTGCACCTCTGTTGACAATACTTTGCTGCCATGCATCAAGGCTGAGGATTTATAATGAAGATTAGCCCTTTTGAACTGATATTATATATTTTCATATATCTGAAGATTTATTCAATTTGTGGTCTCTTTGGCAGTTGCCTTTTTGTTTTTGAGTGGTGATGTTTGTTGGTGGGGCTTGGTACAAGTTAGAGGAGAGAGGAAACCAAATGATGATTTATGAGTCTCATTTGTTTACCATGAAAGGGATCTTTCCTATATTAAAATCATGGATGTTGGAAGGAGTTACCTTGTGAATAGAGTAATGGACCATATCCAAAGCCGGATTGTCTACTACCTCATGAATATCCACGTAACTCCTCGCTCGATCTACCTCTGTCGACATGGAGAAAGTGAACTGAATCTGAAAGGGAGGATAGGAGGAGACACTGGACTGTCCCTTAGGGGGAAAGAGGTAAGATCATTTTTATTAAGTAACTTCAAACAAATGGTGTCCTTGTGTGGGTGGATGTTGGAATTATTGTTTATGGAGGATCGGTCCATCAATGGCTGTTGTCAGGGATGCAACCCCATGCTCCAGATGTCCCTAAACCTCCAACTTCCAGAAGCTGGGACTGGATGACGGGATAGATCACTTGAAATTGCCCTGTTCGGTTCATTCACTCTAAAAGCATCTGTCACTGGCCACTGCCAGAGACAGGATAGTGGGTTACGTGGACCATTAGTCTGACCCAGTATGGGTGTTCTTATGTTGTTGACCATCTCTTACAGCTTCCTTTCTTTCCTCTGTCCTTTCCTTATAACAAACATAAATATCCCTTTTACCTTGACTGTAATGTCATGCAAGTGGGTAAGAGGTTTGAATGGGCAAGTTGTATTGTAGTTTGCTGGTAGCTCTTCATATATGGCTTCTATTTTCATTCTTCTCTGATACACTTGTATAAACCTTGAGCTCAAAGCACTTTTCAAGGAGTCCTTATTTTAAGTTGGGTTTTGATTTTTAAACCTGTGGCGCTCCTTAGTTGGTGGACACCTGTGAACCTTTGTAAGGTGAAGATGGAAGGGGAAGTTGTTTTGGGGCTGGAGTGGGGTACCAAATAGGATTGTTGTCATCTTTGTATCATCTTTTCATTGCTGAACAGGAACTGTCATATTCTTAAGAAAAGTCTAAAGAACCTTTTTAAAGTAACATAATGAACTTGCAATAAGGGACAAGAACCGATTGGGTTCCAACTCAAGCACAGTATATTGGCACTGATCCCTCATCCAACCTCTAATGTCTTTTTCAGTTTGCCAAGAGCTTGGCGCAGTTCATTAATGAGCAAAACATCAAGGATCTGAAAGTTTGGACCAGTCAGATGAAAAGGACGATTCAAACTGCGGAGGCTTTGGGAGTGCCTTATGAACAGTGGAAGGTTTTGAATGAAATAGATGCAGTAAGTTCTCCCGCGTTTCCGTTTTTGTAACTATTCAAGAAAGTGGTTTTGTTTCAGATGGGGGGAGTACTTTATTGTGCAGTAATAGGGTTTGTGTGGATTAGAAGGTAATTAGTATTATGGTTCTGGAGATCAGAAGGCTTATGCCCTTTCCCCATTAACAGTGTTAAATGTTTTAGTAAAAGGTGCCCTAATGAATTTAGACTTAGTCTTGGTTAAACGGTATGCAACTTAAAGGGTCACTGTGGTAGGGTGCTACAGGAGAAGCCCTAATCAGCTCCTGCCACTCCAGCCCCAATCAGGGGAAATGGGTTGGGGCTGAGCCACTAGCTAGGACTGGCCTGGAAACTGGCCACACCTGCCAGCCTTGTTAACAGGGGCTAAAAGCTAGAGAGGAAGTGAGTTGGAGGGCAGGGGGCAGAGACCAGGAGGGGAGAGTAGGCTCAGAAGGAGCCAGGAGCCTGATACCCTGTTGCCACTGAGGCCTGTGCTAGGCCAAACCTGTAAATACTCTGTAAATAGTTGGAGCTTGGTGGTGGGGACCGGACACAGTAATAAAGAGCATGGGTGTTGCCCCAGCTTGAAGTGGTCCTGACTCACTGGGGAGCGGGGCCAGGAGGCTGAACCCAGCAGGGTGTGGTGAGCACCCCGTAACAGTCACACAGTTAATTTCTTCTGTAGGCTGAGCATGGGCACCTTCGCCACCCTCACAAGCTCCCTCTCTGCTGCTAGGGGCGCTGTGGTGTTCTTTTCTCTCTCCCACCCTGCTCAAGTCCCCTTTTCCTCCTCACCATTCTTAAGTCTTCCTCCCCTCCCCCTTTCTGGGAGATAAGTCATTTAGGGTGTCTGCATTTTAAACTCTTATGGGGGCCATGAGCAGAGCTGAGATGGGGGAGGGAGAGTATTGTTAGGTTAAAGGTGTTAATGGCTGCTGTCAACCAGTTCTTTGATATGTAGAGAATTGCAGACTTGATTGAAGCTAGTAGCTCTGCATGTTCCCTCATTTCACCCGTCTGGTTTTCTGACTTTTCACAAAATCAATAGCATTCTGCCCATTGATATCTAGAATGTTCCTTGAAATTTTTTAGTGGATCATATGCAACATTCAAAGGTTATTGCATTATAGGCAAGCAGAGAAATGCCATCAAGTTGTGTGTTGGACCAGGCTAATAAAAAGGACACTCAATATAATTCTAGGTCCAAAATTTCAGGCATGTTCTTAGGAGAGAGAAAATTTTAATATTTGGCACTTGTCACTTGTTTACCATTGTAAGGCACTTATACTTATAAATTTTGAAGTTTCTTTGGAGACCACATGTAGGATCCTTGAAACTGGTAGCTTTCCCAATTGTCTGTTAAGTGTGTGCTGGGATGTTCTTATCTGGGAGTTACTGTCATCATTCTGAGGACATCCTGCATTGAATAAAAGCAGTATATGTGGATAATAAATATTCTTCTACCTCAATATGATTGTGAAATTGACACAGTCTATGTCAATGACTAGGTCACCTATAGGATTAATACATTATTACATAGAAGCTCCAAATTTGCCACTGTGGGTATGGGAGATAAAGATCTACTGATATGCCCATGGGCCTGATGACTCTCATGGATATTGTGAGCCTTTTGTTTTTGTTACCCTTAGGGAGTCTGTGAAGAAATGACATATGAAGAAATTCAGGAAAACTATCCTCTTGAATTTGCTTTGAGAGACCAAGACAAATACAGATACAGATACCCTAAGGGGGAGGTATGCTGCTGTTTTTCTTTCTTTCTTTCTTTTCTTTTTTTTTTTTAAGGTTAAGAGAGCGTCATGTTTTCTAAGATACTAGGTATCTTGAAGAAAATTGAGTAATATGTTGTTTTCCTTGCCAGGTGGAAGGACTATAGGAGCTTGTAGCTCTTATTTAGCCAAAACCTTTTAGCTGAATACACCCTTGATGAAGATTTATGGGTTTTTTGGTTTTAAAATAAATACCATATTTGGAAATATGCCTGGAAGGATTTTCGTATGTTACCATTAATTTTATATTGATAGTTTGGTTGTTTCACAAGGTGGCTGAGCAGGTTTTATTATTATTAGACATGCAGCTATATGCTGTCAAGACTATTTATAATTGTCATCTTTGTGTGTGGTAAATGTCACATATCACGTGCATTTTTGTTCAATACTGTGTAAATCTGTAGACACATTGGCTTCCCTTGTAATCTAGCAAGTCTTGCACTTCAGAAACAAAAATGAACCTGCTAGCATTTTTATAAGGAGACTAATATAATTAAACTGAGGCAATTAATGGATAGTCATATGGTCTGTCTTTATATGCTAAAGATTAGGATTCATGGAAGCAATTAGAACACCTGTTGTGATGTTTCTGAAGAGTGCAGTGGACTTCATTGGTACATAAATGAAGCTTTGGTGCTCTCTTCCATCAATAGTCTGAGTGATCATCATGCCCAGAATAGGTTTGTGATAAAGTGTTTTCTTCTAGATGTGAGTAATCCATTTAGTAATGACACAGTCACTAAACTGAAAAGTTTTTAATCTACTCAAACAAGGACTGTTGGTTTTTTACATCAGTGCTTACTCTGAAAGATTACACTACTCGACAGCCAAAATGCTTCTGAAATAAATGCAGTCAAACTTTACTAATTCTGGGTCACTGAGAACGAAAATGATGCTTAAAATTGTTGATTGGCTCTAATTTTCAAGATATGTTATTGGGTCAGTATATACGACCCTTGACTTGGGAATGGCGGAGGATAAGTGAGTTATAAAGGGAAGGGATCTCAATTTAAACCAGAAATGACTAAAATACATCTTTGACTGGATCTATGAATAAATCTATGACAGGGTTTGGACAGTACTTGCTTTTTAGGCAAAACAATGAATGATGCAATCTGAAGCTGGTATTGCCTCATACATGATATGAATTGCATCATGGTATTCCTAGAAGTCATGGACGATGCAATCATAACGAAGCTTACATCACTCTGCTGAACAAATTGCCCTATATCAGCTCTAGAAATCATACAGTGTCGTGCTCTCTTATTTGTCAGTGTTTGATTTTGCAAAGGGACACATTTCTGTTTAGCCAAAGTGAGCAGAGATGCCTCGTACTTGTGTGAACAGTGCAGATAACTTCTGCTATGTTTGTGGTGAAGTGACTTTTGCATCACAAAAGCGCAGTATAACCACTATGGTTAAGAAAGCCTATCACCTTTATTTTGGCTGCAAAATTGGAGATCAGGACAAGAGGTGGGCCCCACACGTATGCTGCAACTCTTGTGCAACAAATCTTCGCCAGTGGTTGAACAGGAAAAGGAAATCTATGCCTTTTGCAGTGCCAATGATTTGGAGAGCCAACAGATCATACCAGCAATTGTTACTTCTGTATGGTGCCTCCAGTTGGGAAAGGTGTGTCAAAGAAGAAAAAGTGGACTGTGCATTATCCAAACATTCCATCAGCTATACGCCCAGTACCCCACAGAGAAGGACTGCCGGTTCCTGATGCACCAGAATCATTCTCACTTGAGTCAGATGAGGAAGAGAAAGAAGATGAAACTTCTGGTCCTGAACCATCAATGTCACAGGACGCACATTTTCTCCCATCCTCCTCCTCTGAACCACACCTCATAACACAAGGTGAACTGAATGACCTTGTCAGGGATTTGGAATTACCCAAGAGTAAGGCAGAGCTGTTGGGCTCCAGACTATAGCAGTGGAATCTCCTGGCAGGTGATGTTAGGGTTTCCATGTTCCATGACCGTCAAAAAGATCTTGTCCCATTCTTCTTCATGGAAGGTGATCTTGTAGCCTGCAACAACATCGATGGTGTGATGGCAGCCCTCAACATCGTTCACGATCCAGATGAGTGGAGACTGTTCATTGATTCATCGAAGACGAGTCTTAAAGCTGTTTTACTGCATAATGGCAATGTTTTGCCATCAATTCCAGTTGGTCATGCAGTCCATATGAAGGAAACCTATGACAACATGAAACAACTTTTGTGGTGCATAAACTATGACCAACATCAGTGGCAGCTTTGTGGCGATTTGAAGGTTGTTGCTCTCTTGCTTGGTCTACAGACTAGATACACAAAGTACTGCTGTTTTCTCTACGAATGGGATAGTCGTGCAAGAGATTCCCACTCCATCAAGAAAGATTGGCCACTCCGACAGTTATTGGAGCCTGGGAGGAAAAGTGTTCAGCATCCACCACTTGTTGAATCAAGGAAGATTTTGTTACCACCCTTACACATCAGCTGGGTCTGATGAAGAACTTTGTCAAGGCCATTGACAAAACACAAGCAGCTTTCAAGTACCTCCGTGGAAAATTTCCAAGGTTAAGTGAAGCTGAGATAAAGGAAGGTGTCTTTGTTGGTCCTCAGATTCGTGAACTTCTTCGAGATGATGCATTTGACCATGCACTGCGTGGCAGGGAAAAGACGGCATGGAAAGCCTTCCAGTTAGTGGCAATAAATTTTCTCGGAAACAACAAGGCAGACAACTACAGGTTGTTGGTGGAAAACTTCCTCGAGGCATACAAAAGCCTTGGTTGCAACATGTCACTAAAGATACATTTTTTGCACTCTCATCTAGATTTTTTTCCACCGAACTGCGGAGGAGTGAGCGACGAGCACGGCGAGCGATTTCACCAGGACATTGCAACAATGGAGAAACGCTATCAAGGCAAATGGAGCCCATCAATGCTTGCAGACTATTGCTGGACAGTGACAAGAGATGCTCCATTTAATGAATACAAGAGACAAGCCAAGAAGCGCCGAGTAGACACTGAATAGGACTAAACTATGTACATAAGTTTTTTGCCTTTTGTTTCATAATAAATTTTATTTATATAAGCCTTTTGCTGATTTTTAAAGTGTTGCATAAACAGGACAGGTGAAATATTGTCATGTAAAGCAACCATAAACACATGAAAAGACCTAGGTTTACAATTTATGATTAAATCTCTACTATCTACACAATATACATAGACATAAAATGTAAAAACTTAAATATCTTCGAAACAGTAGCCAATCAGTTGTTTTAATTGTCATATTTGAATTCAGCATATCAAAATACATAATAAATAGCACATTTTATCTCTGAAGCAGACGACTTCTCAAAAATTGTAGACCAGTGTTAACAAACCTTTCAAACTGTCTCATTGCTTTTAGTGATTAATGTATTTTGTTAATTTCTCAAAATAAATGTATTTGTTGGTGATAACAGCAAAGCTGAGTCATTCAGTATTACCAGGTTGGAATATATTCAGTGTTACTGTTGCCAAAATCAAAATAAATAAAGTTGTAAACGTTCATGCCATTTATATTTTAGCTTTATCATACACACAAGAACTATTGAAAGTATTTATGTGTGTGAATTCATTGCTTAAGAAAGCAGCAGGTACAGAGTGGGCGGTGGCAATGAAAATTTCCTTATAGTGTCTTGTCAGTGTGCTTGTAACAGTCAACTTGAGAGACAACCTTTTAGAGGTGACAGGGTAGCTTCTGTGAAAAAGGTGTATAGAGTTTGATAGAGAATGTTATCTTTTCTACGTGTTCAAATCAACAAGCACAATTAGGGCTGTCACTCTCTGTGAAATTCAGTTGTCTTAGTAGAGTGGGACTTATTTTAATAGTAAAGTAAATTTACTATTTTGAATTGTTTTTATTATTATTTATTTTTGTGTGTAATATGGGTAGAAGATCAACAAATGGACATGAGATGAAAACAAGTTTTAGGGCACGTCTACACTGACAAAGTTACAGCACTGCTCAGAGAGCGCCAAAGGAAAACCACTGTTGTGTGTTCATGCTGACAGCTGCCTGCGCAATAGCGTGTTCTCGCTTGCGGTGCTATTCAGAGCAGTGCACTCTGGGCAGCTATCCCACAGAGCACCTCTTTCTCTTTTGCTGCTAAGACTTGTGGGAAGGCGGAAGGAGTTGCGCGGCATCCTGGGTCCTGTTCCAGTGCCACGTGATGCATTGCTTCGCATCCCAGCAATCCTTGTACTTCCGTCCACATTTGGCGTCATCTTTCAATGGTTTGTGTACTGTGCACCCTGCCCTACCTCTTTCTGGCTGCAGGAATGGATCCCGAGCTGTTGACAAGAATACTGCTCACACTGACCAACACATCACGAGTGGCAGTGGAGTTATTCCTTAAACTACAAAGGCAAGAGGAGTGTGACATTGATCTCATCACACATAGTAGCTCTGACACAAGAATGCTTGTGGCATTCATGGAGGTGTTGATCACAGTGGAAGGGCGCTTTTGGGCTTGGGAAACAAGTACTAAGTGGTGGGATCACATCGTGATGCATGTCTGGGATGACAAGCAGTGGCTGCGGAACTTTCGCATGAGGAAAGCCACATTCATGGGACTGTGTGATGAGCTTGCATCAGCCCTGTGGCACAAGGACATGAGAATGAGAGCTGCCCTGTTGCTGGAGAAGCACGTGGCAATTGCACTGTGGAAGCTGGCTACTCCAGACTGCTACCCATCGGGTGCTAACCAGTTTGGAATGGGAGAGTTGACCGTTGGAGTCATATTGATGGAAGTGTGCAGGGCCATTAATTGCATCCTGCTCCGAAAGACCGTGACTCTGGGCAACGTGCGTGAGATTGTGGATGGCTTTGCACAAATGGGCTTCCCTAACTGCGGAGGGGCGATAGATGGCACGCACATTCCAATTCTGGCACCAGGCCACTTAGCCACCGAGTACATTAATCGCAAGGGGTATTTCTAAATGGTTCTCTAAGCACTTGTGGATCACTGTGGGCGTTTCACAGACATTAAGGCAGGCTGGTCTGGAAAGGTGCATGACACACGCATCTTTCGGAACACTGGTCTGTTCAGGAAGCTGCAAGCAGGGACTTTCTTCGTGGACCAGAAGATCACCATAGGGGAAGTTGAAATGCCCATTATGATCCTGGGAGACCCGCGCCTACCCCTTAATGCCGTGGCTCATGTAGCCATACACAGGGCAACTTGACAGCAGCAAGAAGTGGTTCAACAACAGGCCAAGCAAGTGCAGAATGACTGTGGAGTGTACGTTCGGCCGTTTAAAAGCCCGCTGGTGATGACTGTATGGGAAGCTGGACATGGCCGATGACAATATTCCTATGCTTATAGCCGCATGCTGTAAGCTCCATAATATTTGTGAAGGGAAGGGTGAAAGCTTCACTCAGGGCTGGACCTCAGAGGCTCAATGCCTGGAGGCTGAGTTTGAACAGCCAGAGACCAGGGCTATTAGAGGGGCACAGTGTGGGGCCATAAGGATCAGGGTTGCTTTGAGGCAGCAATTTGAAGCTGAAAGCCACTAATATTTGTTGCTATGCTTGGGATTGCAGTACTTGTAATGCTAGGAAGTGATTGGTGCACATGATGCAAGAAGGAGCTTGTAGTGGGGCAGCTGCCCCACTCCTGAGGAACAGAAGTTAAAAGCAGCCCTGATGAGGGCTGCGGCTGTGAAGAAAGCCTCGTCTGTTTGGGGAGCCAGCCACAGATGCGGCTACGCCCCAATCAGAGCCCAGCTGGCCTTTATAAGAGGGCACTGGGCCAGGAGCACGCAGAGTGTCTGTCTGTCTGTCTGTCTGTGTGTCTCTCTCTCTCTCTCTCTAGCAGTAGAGAGGAAAGGGCCTGGCTGCCTGGAAGCTGAGAGGCTACCAAGACTGGAGCAGGGCTCGGGGAAGGCCAGAGGAGCTGGGGAGCTCCGGCCTAGAAACCCCCCCCCAGGCTGCAGGCCTTGTTAAAGGCTAGAAAAGAGTACTTTCGTTGCAGAGGGGCAGCAGGTCCAAACCCCCCTTGCCGGTGATGAGTGGCATTTACACTGCAGTCTGTCCTGGTGAACAGGAGCTAGGTCGAGACTGGCAGTAGCCATAGTCTGAGGTGAGGTGGGGATAGAGGGTGGGGGTTCCCCGGGGAGGGGAGACCCAGATCTGTGGGGGTACTGTCAGGGGGCAGCACCCCTGAAAGGGGCACCGGGGTCCAGGAGGGACTCGGGGCCCAGCGGCAAGCGGGACACTGGCCGGCAGAGGGCACTCCGGAGGCTGGAAACGCCAATTCCCTGGACGACCAGCAGGAGGCACTGTGCCAGTGAGTCGTTGCCCCGCCACAGGGCTTTAACATTATTGCATGTTGCTTTGCAGTGCTCTTTTTGCTTTCACTTAATAGAAGAATAAAGATTGCTTTCAAACCAACACAATTCTTTTTTTGAAAGACAACAACCAAAGGAGAGAATCAAACAAAAAAATTCATCAGCGGGGATGGGGGAATGGAAGGAATGGGGGAATGGAAGGTCTCAAGAGGAGGGAGAGGTCCTAGGACGGCTACTGATTTGTGTATGTCCAGGGATCATACCCAACCTTCTCCTTTGGAGTACGATGCAGCGAGTGCTGTACTTCAGCAGGGCCAAACTGCAGATGGATGGGTGTTGAGTGCAGTGAGTATTGGGAGTCCACACTGCTGGACTGTGAGGAGGGAGGAATGTAATGCTGCGGGTAGAGAGTGGAGCCAGGAGGTTGATAAGAGTGTGTTGGCGGTGTGTGTGGGGAGCGTATGGGAAAGAGTTTTGCAACAGCGGCTGCAGGGGAGGGCAGGTGTGGGGCTGCTCGGTTTGAAGAGCTAGTATTGCCTGGAGCGTGTCCGCTTGGCCATTCCATAACTGTTAAGAGCCGCTCTGTGGCTTCTTTCTAGTGTGCCGCATTCTCCTTTCGTTCCCTCTTCTCGCTGTCCCGCCACTCCTTCAATTCCTTTTTCTCGACAGTGGAGTGCATCATAACCTCACGCATAAAGTTCTCCTTAGTTCCTCTTGGACGCTTTCTAATTCTTTACAACCGTTCTGCCGCCAATAACAAAGAAGGAGGCTGTGCTCCCAAAGTCATCTCTGTAAAGTTTAAATGCAACATTTTACAGAAGCAGTATTGTTTGCAACACAGACAACACCGTTTCAGTGCTTTAAAACAGCCACTACACTCACACCTGTCACTAACTGGCTGACCCCAGGCAAGCGCACATAAGTCACAAGACCCCCAAAATGGTGAGTAGCCGCAGGGGCAGGGTAAATCACTGTTCTCGGACCCTGCTGTACACTGGGCATGTTGGCTCTTGGGCACTTGGGGAGAGCCAGCACTGTTGGGGGAGCCTGATAATCATTCCTGTCCCCACACTTTCCACAGGAGGTGATCATTATGGAAGATATCTTACTGCTGAAGGTGAACAGGGACTCAAGGGAGGGTCTTCTCCAAGCCTGCGGCTTCTGCCCTCTGACATCTGTGCGGCTAGCCTGTGTGCAACAATACCTCCCCCCTTCTCCCCTCTTTCCCCCCATGACGGCACAGTGGCGCGGGAAAGTTACAGTGAATGGGGCAAGAAACAAAGCAGCTCTGCCGAGGAACCTGCGGGAGTGGATTTCCCAGTATCTCCACGAGAGTTCCTGGAGATCTCTGAGGGAGATTCCCGTGAAGTGAAGGAGTGTATCAACAGCCTGTTCCACTGCTCAAACTAGTCATGAGATGGGAGACAAGCCGCTTTCTGCAACCCTCCTGACCCCAACAACTTGCTTCAGCAATTCCCCAAATCAGATCCACTTATCAGGGGCCTCATCTCCTGTTTGCGCTTTGCCAAGATCTGATTGGCTAGGCTCCTCCAGGGTAGAAAAGAGCTCCTGACTGCATGCATCTCTGGCCTCCGAGTCATCCTCTGCCACTGGTTCCCCCACCTCCTCTTCATCCAAGATTGCCTCCTCCTGGTTTGGTCCACTCTTGACTGGCAGTGAAGCCAACGAAGTATCCACAGTGGACTTCACAGTGGAGGTGGGGTCACCACCGAGTATTACATCCAGCTCTTTGTAGAATCGGCAGCTTGTGGGCGCAGCACCGGAGTGGCGGTTTGTCTCCCGCACCTTGTGGTAGGGATTTCGCAGCTCCTTCACTTTGATTCTGCACTGCAATGGGTCCCGGTCATGGCCCTTTTCTATCATGCATCTAGAAATCTGTCCATAGGTATCATAACGCTGACAGCAGGAGTGCAGCTGTGACTGAACTGCCTCCTCTCCCCAAATGCCAGTGAGGTCCAGCAGCTCAGCATTGCTCCAAGCGGGGGATCGCCTGGTGCATGGAGCAGGCATGGCCACCTGGAAAGATGCGCTGAGACCACTGCATGCATCACCGAGCAAACAGGAAGGGGACTTTCAAATTTGCAAAGGAATGTATGGGATGGGGCTGATGGTTGGTCCCCTGAGGGCAGGGCAGTAGAGTTCAAACTGATGTGAGATGAGAACAGGGATTGCGGACACCGCCTGGAGGCCAATCGCAGCGCTGTAATCACCACGGTGTCTACACTGGCACAGCAGCACTGTAACCATGGCGCAGAAAGCGTTACACCTCTCATCGAGGTGGTTTTTTTTTAGAGCGTTGCATCTGCGCAGTTTCTGTGCACTAAGTGGCTTGGTGGTGTGTACACCTCAGGAATTACAGTGCTCAAAGTTACTTTACTGCGCACAAACTTGCCATTGTAGATGGTGCCTTAGTCACTACTCACTGGTAACTTACAGGTTTAAAAGGTATATGTTTTTGTTTAAATAATCATTTAGGCATGGGGCACTTTTGTATCAAAGTCAGACTCTAACCTTTTTTTTTTTTTTTTTTTAAAGGCCAATATAGAGCAGCTACATAAATGTTATCACCCTCAGGATCTTCTTGCAGAAGTCAAATAATTGTGGTTAAGATGACCCAAACAAGAAGGGTTATGGTGTTAACTGACTACGGCTATGTCTACACTAGAGATCTTAACAGTGGCACAGCTGTACTGCTGCAGCTGCGTCACTGTAAGTTCTCCCGTGTAGCTGCTCTGTGCTGACAATAATTAAATCACCCCCAACAAGCAGCAGTAGCTGTGTCAGTGCTTCTGTCGGTGAAATTTATGTTGCTCGGGGCCGGGGGGTGGGAGTGTGTGTTTTTTTTCATACCCTGACCAACAAAAGTTTTCCTGACAAAAGTGCTAGTGTAGAGATTGCCTAAGATGAGACCAAGCTTAGGGTTTTTTAATTTTTAATTTTTAGTTTGATTGAGCAGGCGTAATCCAGAAACTAGGGAAATAACAAAGAAACAAAAACACGCGTTGACTTTGGTCAGTCTTCCTTAGTGTGTGGTTAGTGTTAATCTCTGTTCAGTACAGCATTTAACCACATGCTAAAGTTGCATTGACTTCAAGTTGGCATGCTTAAATGCTGTCCTGAAAAAAGGTGCTTTTCTGAATCTGAGTCAAAAAATGTAAGATGGAAGAGAACCTAGCAACCAAATTAATAATGAAAGGTTTGGTATTTGGAAGGATCAGGCCATAAATTACCAGCATAGGATATCCCATGAATGGGAAACTGAAGTTAAAAAACAAACTAACCAAAAAAGTATGAGTAAGAGTACATCAAAGTATAGAAGTTCATGCAAATAGAGGGAATTTTCAGATAAATATTAATAGTAAAATTCTATATTTGAGAGGGTTGAGTGATAATTTGGCTTCAGAGATGATGGCAAATGAGTAAACCACTTCCTCTACAGAGTAAAAAAAATTGTAAACTTTTTTTATTTTTCTTTCGTGGAGTGCACTATATAGATGTAGGACCTCCTTTCTGGTCAATATCCTGTCTTAATAAAATGTTTATAAAACAACTATTAGTTGTTCCTTCTGACTGTGCAGTAATTCCTGCCTAAGTAAGCCTCTGACTGCTCAATATGCTTTTGTTTTCCAGTCATATGAAGATCTCGTTCAGAGATTGGAGCCAGTAATCATGGAGCTGGAAAGGCAGGAAAATGTGCTTGTTATATGTCACCAAGCAGTTATGCGCTGTCTGCTTGCTTACTTTCTGGACAAGACTGCAGGTATATGCCCTTAATCAGTATTGATGTTTTAATACAATGGGTCCACCTTAGCCTTGCAAATGGTCTTGGCAACTTATGCAGCCCAGGCACAAAGCTCACCCTTCTCTTGATGCGATGTTAATGTCACAGCAAATTCTAACACGATAATTTACTTCCCCTGGGTGAATAGGCAAGTTGAATTTTTTTTCATGGCTGACCTACCTTTCTGCATGCCTGGTGTGTGATTTATATTTAACAATTCCTGTCTTTGAATACACAAATGTTTTTTTGCTTAACCAAAAAACAGGTCTCAGTGTCACTTAGGAAGAAAAGCTTTTTAAATAGTTTTAATATAACAAACATTACAGCTAAGTGAATTTTCTTGTTCCCAGTGTTTCATATGTATTTTTGTTTTTCAATTTCTCAGAACAACTGCCTTATCTCAAGTGCCCACTCCATAGTGTCTTAAAGCTAACCCCAGTGGCTTATGGTAAGTTAAAACATTTTTTTTGTAAACATGCTATTATCAAATTCCACCCTTGATTTTATTAAAATAAAGATACATAAAGTGAAGTCCTTTCCAGTATAACTTTAAGGAGAAGTCCTTATTTAATTTTCTTTCCCAATATCAATAAAATTATTTAGTCAAAACACATTTTTGTGAAACATCTTTACAAATTTCCTTTATTGGAAAAATAAATAGTTAAATCTATAAATGCTGAGGGCCAAATTCTGTCCTTATATATGCATGTAACTCCCTTCCAAATTAATGGGTGTGTGCATATATGTATTTGTGTGTTTTGATTACACCAGAAAAGTGTATAATAATGAAGATATGAAAATACCAATTTGTGTGTGTGTGTGTGTGTGTGTGTGTGTGTACACTTTCTTGTGTGTATTTCATTAATTTAGTCCAGATGATATTTCACCAACTTAACCAGCAAGCAAACCTTGACTATGTTTGTACTGTGCCAGCTCTAGGGGACCCCAATGCTGGTTGGGTCCTTTGGGCACTGATTTAATATCCCTGCTAATTAAAAATAAGCAAGTGAAATTCTGAAGGTTGCTCATAAAATGGGAGTTTGGTAATTGTCAAACTTTACCCCCAAAGAGTCTGCTGGTTGTTTTTTCTGAGGTATTTATTTATGGTCTCTCTTTAAAAAAAAAAAAATATTTTTTTTTCTTTTTTCCTGGCTGTGTCTTCATTAACAATTATTACTGTTAGATTGTTTTTCAGCAAATCTAAACTCTTAGATTTACCAGAAGTCTACAGAATACAAGAAATAAAATTCAATAAATTCTAGAGTGGTTTTTCAGACACAGTTCATAAACTCATTACTACTAAGATTAAGTGCATCTCAATCCGGATTCAGCATGTCTTATTTTAATATGCATCATTACATTGTCCTTAGAATAATTGTTTAATTTTACACAGTGATGGCTAATCACTGTTCAGAAAATTAATTGTAGATGGAGAAAAATTTCTCACGATTTATCTGGGAACAAGTTACCAAAAAATCATTTGACAATTTAACTACACGATGGAATTCAAATGGCAAAGGCTAAACAATATATATATATCCAATTTAAACAAAAACAAACCCAAATTGGCTTCTGTTCAGATGTAAGTAAGATTAAGGAAATAGTTGTTAAAAACCAGGGGAATTCATATCTGGAAAAAAAAAGAGATTTTTATAGATTTCATAACAATGATCTAAAATATTCTTGCTTTTTAAACAAGCTAAGAGAACTCTTCACTTTAGTGACACCTGGTGTCCAAAATCATTTATAACAAGTTGCAAGGCAGATGTGCTGGGAGTTCTGATATTTAAAAATATCTTAACGGAGAAGGAAGGCATCTTGTACAAGTTACCAGTCCCAAACTATTCTAGTGTTTCATATAGAAATTGTACTGAACTGTTAAGTGATTTTGAGTACTTTGTAGTCTGTATTTGGACATTGGACCTGAATGTTATTAACAGTATTTTAAGATACCAGATAGGAAAACAGAATTAACAATGAGACCCCCTCTAGCTCCTGTTGACTAAAATAGGAGGAAGGCTGTGCTTATGAGGATGGATTTTTGTATTTGTATGATTGATAGGTGCAGCATAACCTACTTTTTAGTAATTTCACCAACTGAAACCATGACATTTGTCTTCAGAAGTTAAAATATATAAACATTTTAATTTGTTAATATTTCTGGGAAACTAATATTGATACGTCACTTGGATTCCATGAGACAAGATGTGAAAAAGCATGAGATATTTAATAACCATGTGTGTTTCATGTGTTTGGGAAACCTTTGTCCCCTAGTAAGTTGTCATTACCTAGTGCTTTGAACTTAACATGTCTTAGTCCCTTTCTTATGTGTGTAATTGTACTATGTTAGTTCCCATAAGTACTTGCTATGTGTCAGATCATTCCCCAAGAATCCTACTTGGCAGTGTGTTCATCCCTAGTGACTAGTGGGGATGGACAGATGGGCTATGCTTATTATCTTAACACTCCCCTACAACCCACCCCGAGGCATCTGCTTAAAAGTTAACCATCTGATGCTATATTAACTTCTATACAAAATTCTGTGCTTTTGGAACCCCCCCTTAAGGAGACGAGGCAGGGAGTCTGGGGCTCTGAGAGAATCTCTCAGTTAATGGCAGGGGAGCAGAAGGCTCAGAAACCTCTGTGGAAATAGTTTTAGAATCGAACAGTTCCCCAGCAGCTGCACATATTACTCCTGGGGGGATTTTGTGCCAAAAAAATTAAAATTTTATTTTAAAATTGTGCGTATTTTATTTGTCAAAATAACACAATATAATCAAGCCAGTTTCAATTATTTTGGTAATTTATTTAAAAATACCTGTCAACAAGTATGTCTGTAACAATAGAGACAACAAAAATCCAGACAATGTTTTTGACAAATAGATTCCTTACTAGTTATATTAGTACAGAACTTTAAGTAATAATTCATTTAAACTACAATACAGAAATGTATTTCCTGCACCCCCTCAGAAGCAATGCAAAGGCTTGGGGGAGTCAGGAGTAATGGAGGAGCTAAGGAAGAGGGAAGTAATTGCTGGAAAGAAGCCTGGGAGTGAACCTGGAGGGCTGTTGGGTATGGGTGGAAGAAGTATGGAACAGTTTGGTTTTTGGGGGGAGGGATTGGTAGGGAGTTGGGGAGTCTCACCTATGCAGACCCTGGCTGACTCCTAACTTTTCCCATTCAATCAGGCACATCTGCCCCATCACCATGTGTCTCTGCGCCCTCACTCAGCCACCATTCCTCTCCCATCCCCATGTACCCCTGCATCCTCACTCCCATTCAGCCCCTGCCCCAGTCTGTCCCCCCACTAGCCCTTCTGAACCTCAGTCTGTCAGCACCCTCGCTCTGTCCATCCCCCTCCATGTTCTGTGCCTCCTCACCTGGTCCCATGGGTAGGGTGCTGTGTGGAACACAGCCTCATCTCCTCCCTATTGGCAGAGGGCTGCTCCCACCCAGAATCAGTTGCCCTCTGTTCGGGTGCCAGAGCAGCCCCTGGTGGGCAAAAGGTGTAACTGCAGTACCTCTCCAGCAGAATGTATTTTCTTCAGAGAAAAAAATTCTGTGGGGAACGTGTATTCAGCATGTGCACAGTAGTGCAGAATTCCCACAGGAGTAAAATATCAGGGGTTTGAACCCTTTGCTGCTTGTGTGTGGGGATGAGAGTGCCAGTGGAAAAATTAATAGGGTTCTTCCTTGAGGAACAGAGTTTCACCCCCGGCCCTTTTAATGGGGTTTTCTGCAGGATATGGCCATCTGGCCCAGTGTATTCTCTCATTACTAGTTGCAAATGGGTTTCTCAATATTAGCCTTGGTCTACACTATGAGTTTAGGTTGGATTTAGCAGCGTTAGATTGATTTAACCCTGCACTCGTCCACACGACGAAGCCATTATTTTCGACGTAAAGGGCTGTTCAAATCAATTTCGGTACTCCTCCCCAGACAAGGGGATTAGCGCTGAAATCGACCTTGCCGGGTCGAATTTGGGGTAGTGTGGTCAAATTCGACAGTATTGGCCTCTGGGAGCTATCCCAGAGTGCTCCATTGTGATCGCTCTGGACAGCCCTCTCAACTCCGATGCACTGGCCAGGTAGACAAGAAAAGGTCCACGAACTTTTGAATCTCATTTCCTGTTTGGCTAGCGTGGCGATCTGCAGGTGAGTGCAGATCTCATCAGCAGAGGTGACCATGATGGAGTCCCAGAATCGCAAAAGAGCCCCAGCATGGACCGAACAGGAGGTGTGGGATCCGATCGCTGTATGGGGAGACAAATCTGTGCTATCAGAACTCCGTTCCAAAAGACGAAATGCCCAAACATTTGAAAAAATCTCCAGGGGCATGAAGGACAGAGGCTATAACAGGGACCCGCAGCAGTGCCGCGTGAAACTTAAGGAGCTGACGCAAGCCTACCAAAAAACCAGAGAGACAAATGGCTGCTCTGGGTCAGAGCCCCAGAGATGCCGCTTCTATGATGAGCTGCATGCCATGCGAGGGGGTGCAGCCGCCACTACCCCACCCCTGTGCTTTGACTCCGTCAATGGAGTAGCATGCAACAGGGATGCGGGTTTTGGGGATGAGGAAGATAGCTCACAGCAAGCAAGTGGAGAAACCGTTTTCCCTGACAGCCAGGAACTGTTTCTCACCCTGGACCTGGAGTCAGTACCCCATGAATCCACCCAAGGCTGCCTCCCGGACCCACCAGGCAGAGAAGGGACCTCTGGTGAGTGTACCTTTGTAAATATTATACATGGTTTAAAAGCAAGCGTGTTTAATGATTAATTTGCCCTGGCTTTCGCAGTAGGTACAGCTACTGGAAAAATCTGTTAACATGTCTGGGGATGGAGTGGAAATCCTGCAGGGACATCTCCATAAAGCTCTCCTAGATGTACTCCCAAAACCTTTGCAAAAGGTTTCTGGGGAGGGCAGCCTTGTTCTGTCCTCCATGGTAGGACACTTTACCACGCCAGGCCAGTAGCACGTAGTCTGGAATCATTGCATAACAAAGCATGGCAGCATATGGTCCCGGCGTTTGCTGGCATTCAAACAGCATCCGTTCTTTATCTCTCTGTGTTGTCCTCAAGAGAGTGATATCATTCCTGGACACCTGGTTGAAATAGGGTGATTTTATTAAGGGGACATTCAGAGGTGCCTGTTCCTGCTGGGCTGTTTGCTGTGGCTGAACAGAAATGTTAGCCACTCAGTGGGGGGAGGGGTGAAGCGATCATCCCAGAGACTTGAGTGTGTGTGTGGAGGGGGTTTAGTTGGGTTTGTGCAGCACGTTAACCCGAAAACCTCAGCCCCTCCTCCTTTTAAATGGCCAACCCAATGGCTGGTTGGTATGGGAAATGAGGGCACTGCTGTTTGAAATCATTCCCACATGTAATGAAGGTTAAAGAAGCCAAAAGACTGTGTCTTACCATGGCTGCCTGCAAGCCAAATTCTGTTGCCCGGCCCTGCATGAAAGATCTCTCACACCAAACTGGCATACCCTCAATAAGAGGCAAAATGCGACCTTGTACCGAAAGCACATGTGCTATGTAATGTTAACAGCAAGGTTTACCGTGAAAGAGTCTATCCGTTGTCCTCTAAAATGTGTGTTTTTAACTACCACTCTCCCTTTTTTTTTCCTTCACCAGCTGCAAATGTTTCAACGCTCACACTATCTTCTCCTTCCTAGAGGCTAGCGAAGATTAGAAGGTGAAAAAAACACACTCATGATGAAATGTTCTCTGAGCTCATGCAGTCCTCCCACACTGAAAGAGCCCCACAGAATGCGTGGAGGCAGACAATGTCAGAGTCCAGGAAAGCACAGTATGAATGTGAGGACAGGTGGCCGGCTGAAGATAAGTGGCGGGCCTAAGATGATAGGTGGCATCATTCAACCACCATTCTGCACTTGCACAGCCTATAGTTGAACAGCTCCTGACTACTGTTCAGGCTGCCTGTGTATGGCTTAATGAGCCATGGCATTAAGGGCTAGGCTGTGTCCCCAAGGATAACTATAGGCATTTCAACATCCCCAGTAGTTATTTTCTGGTCTGGGAAGAAAGTCCCTTGCTGCAGCTTTTGAAGCAGACCAGAGTTCCTGAAGATGTGAGCGTCATGTACTTTTCCCGGCCATCCCACGTTGATATTGGTGAAACGTCCCTTGTGATCCACTAGTGCTTGCAGCACCATTGAAAAGTACCCCTTTCTGTTTATGTACTGGCTGGCTTGGTGCTCCGGTGCCAAGATAGGGATATGGGTTCCGTCTATTGCCCCACCACAGTTAGGGAATCCCATTTCAGCAAAGCCATCCACTATGCCCTGAACATTTCCCAGAGTCACTACCCTTGATAATCAGCAGCTCTTTGATTGTGTTGGCTACTTGGATCACAGCAGCCCCCACAGTAGATTTTCCCACTCCAAATTGATGCCCGACTGACCGGTAGCTGTCTGGCGTTGCAAGCTTCCACAGGGCTATCACCACTCGCTTGTGAACTGTGAGGGCTGCTCTCATCTTGGTATTCTTGCGCTTCAGGGCAGGGGAAAGCAAGTCACAAAGTTCCATGAAAGTGCCCTTACACATGCGAAAGTTTCGCAGCCACTGGGAATTGTCCCAGACATGCAACACTATGCGGTCCCACCAGTCTCTGCTTGTTTCCCGGGCCCAGAATCGGCGTTCCACGGCATGAACCTGCCCCATTAACACCATGATGTCCACATTGCCGGGGCCCATACTTTGAGAGAAGTTTGTGTCCATGTCCTCATCACTCTCGTCACCGCGCTGCCGTTGCCTCCTCGCCTGGTTTTGCTTTTGCAGGTTTTGGTTCTGCATATACTTCAGGATAATGCGCGTGGTGTTTACAGTGCTCATAATTGCGGCGATGATCTGAGCAGGCTCCATGCTTGCCGTGCTATGGTGTCTGTGCTGAAAAAAGGCGCGAAACGATTGTCTGCTGTTGCTCAGATGGAGGGATGAGCGACTGATGACATGGCTTATGCTCAAACCACTGAGCTATCCCTCCTCCCACTATTCATGGACGGGGGAGCAAATGAACACAAAACAAATCTGGTCTCTTTATTGTTTTGATCCACTCCATCTCTCTTATACATCTTAGGCTGGCAGCAGACGGTGCAGTACGACTGCTAGCCATTGTCGTCTTCTGGCTGCTCGCCAGAAGACGGTGCAGTACGACTGCTGGGCATCGTTGTTTCCCATTTATGTCCAGGTGCCCCTGGCTGACCTCACCAAGGCCAGCCAGGAGCACACACATCTGCCCAGGTGCTCCAGGTCGGCTAAAAGAGCAGCCAGGAGACGACGACAACGGCTACCAGTCATAATGCACTGTCTGCTGCCAAAAGGCAATGAGCTGCTGCTGTGTAGCAATGCAGTACCATGTCTGGCAGCACCCAGGAGACATATGGTGATGGTGAGCTGAGTGGGCTCCATGCTTGCCGTGGTATGTCGTCTGCACGGGTAACCCAGGAAAAAAAGGCGAGAAACGATGTATTGCCGTTGCTTTCGGTGGGAGGGGGGTGATGACATTTACCCAGAACCACCTGCGACAATGTTTTTGCCCCATCAGGCATTTGGCGCTCAACCCAGAATTCCAATGGGCGGTGGAGACTGTGGGATAGCTACCCACAGTACAGTGCTCCGGAAGTCGACGCTAGCCTCGGTACTATGGATGCACTCCGCGGAGTTAATGGTCTTAAGTGGGGGGACACACAATCGACTGTATAAAATCGATTTCTAAAAAATCGACTTCTATAAATTCGACCTAATTTCGTAGTGTAGACATACCTTAGTCAAAAAAGATCCTCCTCTAAGAAACGGTACAAATTTGTACCATCCTGACTGTTGATGTAGCTTTAATTTTTGGAAGTAAGGTGGATTTCTGCTTGACTTGCATTTGGGGAAAGAATGCATTATAACTTCTCTGATTCACTGTAATTAGTAAGTGAACAGACTAATTAGAACACACATAATAATGCATCACAAATGGTACTTTGCTTTAATATTGTGTGAGGCTTCAGAGGATATACTAATAGATATTTTGTAGTGTATTTCATAAAAATAATGTCTTAGTAATATGAGACCTGAACTACAGTCATTGGTTATTAAACATAGCTGAGGAGTGAGGACAGACCACCAAATTATGGCGAGTGCAGATTTTTTTTTTTTTTTTTTTTTAATGCACTGGATAGTCACTAGTCTGTAAATGGATCAGTTTTTGCTGGAGGCATCTGTTAAAACCAACCCAGCATGAGAGACAAATATGGCTTTCCTACTTTCTCTGAGCTTGCTGGCTCATCCAATGGAAAAAAAATTGGCTTCTTCCCAGAGGTTAGCTTTAGATTTCCATTTATATAAATTGTTAAAATGTTAGGTAAATTTAATAATAATTTAATAGCCTTGCTTGTGCCAGCCTTAGTAATGTGGGCTTTTAAAAATCTGAAATATACATGCATTCGGTCACATTCACCGTTATTAAGAGTTTGAGGTCAGTATTTATCTTCTGCATTACAATGTGATGCTAAGGCTAAAAATATTCCAGAAAACAGAAGTGGATGTGAAATTTTATGATTGTGTGTATGCCTATCATCATTTTTGAGGGTTTTTGAACAAAGTGAATTACTTAGTTTCCCTGTCTTGTTAAAAGTAAGAAGAAGAATGTGAGGTTGAAGATAGTGAGAACTGGATTAATCACCAAACTGGGATAAATACTAAATCCACTGCGGTTGGTTCATTGTGAGGCCAAGGACAATCAGAACTTAGCAAAGGAATTCCAAGTGAAAGCTAAGAGGTGGAGGGAAGGACAGGGAATAATCTTTTAAAGTTAGATCACATATTTACTGTAACTTTTTTTTTAAAAAGCAACACAGTTTTAGAAACATTAATTGCTTATCTGGTTAATTTCTCTCAACAGGTTGTAAGGTGGAATCTATATTCCTGAACATTGAAGCTGTAAACACACACAGAGATAAACCAGAGGTAGGACAAGTGTTCAATACAAATACCTTAATACATTGCATTTTCTGAGATGATTATCATAAAAAAAGTCTGTTACCCAGATTTAGAATTAATTTGTTACAATTGCTGAGCATATTTAACTTTACACACCAACTTTGTGTAACCAGTACGTTACTCATCTGGGTATTGTTTTCTAGATAAGTTTGTGAAAAGAAATTTTACATTTCAGACATAAAGGTAAACTCTGGCTCTTGCATTCAGAAATATCAACTGTGTGTACATAGTGTTACTAAGTCAATGCCTTTTATATTTTTATGTTAGAAAACACAAATGCCAAAGACTTAGTAATGATCAAAGCAATGAATAAGCTATTCAGTCTGTTAGGAACAAGCTTATCATGCATCTATTTCACTTTCCAAGTGCATGATAATGTATTTTAAACATTAGAGGAAAATTTTGATTGAGCTCTTTTTCCAGTTTGGAATTGGCATAGTTCCCCATGCATTTCCAAAACGTGCAAGAACTGTTGGTAGTAGGGATTAATGAAGTCTGTCTTGCTTTAGGCTGACTGCAATTACAGGGCTTTGTCCATACTGAGAATTTTTATCAATGCTAGCCAATGGTGGGAACACTAGCACAGAGAAGGAACGGGTGTTTTTATATCTGTCATCTTGTCCACCTCAAAGCAAGCCCAGCCAACTGAGACTTCATCTTTTCACTGCAGAAGATAGGGGTGTGTTTACACTGAGATTCCTAACTTGAGATATCTTAGTGGATGTAGCTAGTCAAGGTCAACCCGTATACCCCTCCAGTGGCTTGTATGTGTGTAATGTGTAAGCAGAGTTAGGAAGTCAGGCTTGTGGTAACTTATTGCATTCTTGCTGAATCAGAGTATGAGATGCTGTGTGGTGCCATAGCATTCTATAGTAACGTGAGTTTGGATCGACCATATTACTCCCAAAAGGCTCTGCCATTGATGGATTATAAAAGCTTACCCAAACTTGATATGCATGGTGCTTATGCTACAAGCTTTTGTGTCTAAGCTTTAAGTCTCCCTTGAAGTAAATTGGCTACCATTGCAAAGAATAATATGGGTAGAGTTGAGGTGAATGGATTAGTGCAGTATAGTCAATTTATATTATAGTGAGAAGTTGGGATTTGTGGTATTGATCAGGGCCATACGTGTGTGAAGATATGAGTTTTTGTATGTTTGTGTGCATGGAAATGATGTGTGTGTAATATGATTTATATATATGGCTTTTTTGTGACTAATCAGTTTATTGCATGCTGTTTGCTACCGGGCTTTGAAAGAAGTTTTATTATCTTAGTTACACTGAGTTGACAAAACATTGGTTTCAGTAGCGATTCTAGTCAAGTGCTTTCATTTATGGATGTTTTTTACCATGTTTAGGCTTCACTGCTTTCATTACTTCTTTCCCTTTGTGTATTATATTTTACCAGATTTTTAATCTATTCTTCTTGATGCAGCTTGCATATTATGCTGAAAGCCACTTAATAGGAACAGAGTGTAAATAATGGGATGCTTTCTGGCAAACACTTCACCTCACCCATCAAATGGAATATTAAACAATTCTGACGAATTGAACATGTTCTTTACCACCAAAATGACATCCTTATGTGCCCCTTTGTGAATATCCTTATTTTCAAGCCATGACTTTTTCAGTGATGATCCAAATGACTGTCTCCTGCAGTTCAGATGAAAAACTGCTGATTAACCTCAGTCTGCCACAGTGTCTTACAGCATGCCACGTATTTTTGGGAATATTTATTATGATGTTAGCTTATTAAAAATGTTTATTTGGGAAGAAAACCTGTTGAGTCACTGCATTAGCTCTAAATGTTATAATTATGGTTACCTGAGCACCTAATGCTGTTACTTAGCACCTTTTGACCTGAAATGCTTGACAAACTACACATCTGGTACTGCTGAAATGTTTGGGGAGAAGGGCAGAAGTCAGGCAACAACTGTACAGTAGTGAAATTAGTGGAAAAATTTGACAAAGGATAGCAGGGTAAACCTGAGGGTTTTTTCAGGGAAGACCCATGGGGATTTTATTACCCATAGAGAGTCACAGACAGGACCTGTACTTGAGATGTCTTCTGAAAGACCCACACTGAGTAAACTTCGTAGTATACAGTTAAACTAACTAGGCAGGATGAAAGGCTAA
The DNA here is from genome assembly GCF_011386835.1 of Chrysemys picta bellii. Classification (NCBI taxonomy): domain Eukaryota; kingdom Metazoa; phylum Chordata; order Testudines; family Emydidae; genus Chrysemys; species Chrysemys picta. The sequence goes on from NC_088797.1 coordinate 43,036,038, forward strand.
GTTGATTAGGCAGGATTAGAGTGTGGTATAGAGTATAAAATATTTCCTTTATGCTATCTGTGTAAATGGGAACTGCTACTGTAAAATCTAATTTTAAAATACTCTTTATTAAAGCTGAACAACTATAGTATTTCATTTTAAAAAATTACCATTACAAACAAAATACTTCCCTAATAATTGTACTGTGTGCGCCTTAGATATAAATTCCATATCAATACATAAGGCATGCTATAGTGCATAGCAGATGTTGAAAAAACTGTTTTAAAATACTTTATGTACTCTAAGAAAAATTCAACTCTGTCATTTTTACATTGCAAAAATACATATAAAGGAGTAGAATAACTGACTTTCCTGTGTTTTCTATAATAAAGATGATCTATCTGAATTTGGACTGCAGATTTGACTGGTCATGTACAGTAGCATCAGATTTGTAATGACTTCAGTCTCAATCTGGATAGGATGAAGGAGGAGTGATCTTTGTTTTTTCCCATAATAAATCTTATGGAACTACTTCAACAATCATTTGAGTTCTCTCTCTGATGTTTTGGATTTTATTTCAGAAAGCAAGTTTAATGCCTTTGTGTGGCAGGAAAATCTGTTTCCTTTGCTACATATCTTAGTCCATAAATTAGAGATTCATTGCAAAAACTCATTTTAGATTATTTCAGTTAATTCAGTTTTTATCATAAAAATAAAAGAGAAATTTGCTCACCCTAACACAGAATCAGGGAAGTGAACAAAGAGAGAAACATGTAACCCAAATGCCCAAAGCCTTTTTTTAAAATGGAAAATATATTTTTGGAATTGAAATGGCTTTGTTTTGAAGAATGAATTGATCTTTCAAATTGAACCTGAATGCACATCATTTGATTTTTATTTAAAGTAGTAGGTAGGGTACTAGGTTAGCAGGTACTTTGTTTGAATTTAGTGATACTGTTGTAGGCCCCCAACTTGAGCTGCATGGGTGCAGCCAACATCAGGCTTATCAGCTAAACTGTCTACCCTTTGAACGCGTGCTGCATTGAACATGGGCAGTACTGTACAACTTCTGCAAAATAATCAGACGTCTACCCATAGGTACCGTTTTAGTCTTGGAGGAGGGATTTTGTCATAACTCACCGCATCAGGTGTAGTTTTTGTGTTCTAAACTAGCTATATTACAAGTAAAGTGAAGATCATGCTATGGAAATGCAGTGTACGGCTCTAGTTCAGGAAAGTATTGCTATTCAGAGAAACCAGTTTATATACTCAACTCCTATTGAAATCAAGTATGTGCTCAATGGTTTTCCTGGGTAGGAATAGATTTAAGCATATGCTTAAGAGTTTTCCTGATTGGGGCCTATAATAGGAATCCTCTACATGTGAATAACTGAAGTGTTACAAATAAGATTTATGTAGGATTGATGGTTATTTTATATAAGTTGTGCTGCTGTATGTTCTAATGCATTAAAAAGCTGTTACTTCACTGAATTTTCTGAGTGAAAAATCTTTTGTTGAAGTGCAGCTGTGTACTTGTGAAGGAATCTGATTGATATTTTACTGCTGCTTATTGCTGCATGATAAATATTCTCCTCTGTATTTTTATTATTATACAGAATGTAGACATTTCCAGACCTCCCGAGGAAGCCCTTGTAACAGTCCCTGCTCACCAGTGAACCCGTGTCCAGATCAGCTATCAAACGCGTGGTGCTGTTTTCATCCTATTACTTTAAAATACATCTTTAAAAAAATCATTCCAATCACTTTGAAATCAATTACAAAAATAATATTTAAATCATTGTACAGCACATAACGTCTAAAATTGTCTAGGCATAGTGAAACTGTATTATACTAATTCAGTTGAACCTTAATTGGCTGCTGTTTGCTGTTCTTTTTTTTTTTTTTTTTTTTTTTTTTTTTTAAGATTTCTATAATCCTGTGATCTTGCAGTTTTAATTTTTAAATTGATTTTTTTTTTAGGTCCAGTAACTGTTGGACTTTAGTTGAAGTATGAAAGCTACGATGCATAACATACTGTGTGTGATAAGCACAAGCTGGGCACAAGTAGTACTTGTTTCCCCGACCTTGGGAGTGATTGGACTGTTAAATGTAGCAGAAAATAACATTTCCATAGTTAGCAAAACATTTAGTTCTACTGATCCATAGTGCTAGTCTGGTAGATCTGTTAGATTACCAAACTCTTTAATGGTATATATTTGAAGAGGAGGCTAGCAAGTTGAAGCTTATTTTATTCCAGACTTCAAACATAATGAGGAGAAGTATATGAGTAGTTTAATGTGTGCAATTTTTCTTAAAATATATTTCTGCATTGGGCGAATGGCAGAGTTCTTTGGGCACATAGTAACAATTTTCATTTGGTTTCTTTTGTTTAGGAATTAAGAAACACAGAATCTTAAAGTTCCCTATTCATGGTCTGGCAAGCAGCAGCCACACTTACTCCTAGTAGTATGCTGCTCCTAGCGCATATGTGGATGACCTTTGAGTCATCACATAGGGTTTGAGTCTTCACCTTTGAGTCTTCAATAGTGCATACATCTTATCAGAGCTTACCTTGGGTACAATACAAAGGCCAATGGCCATTTCAGATTAGTCTGTACCTAGATTTTAGCTTATACTTAAAAAAAAAAAAAAAAAAAAAGGTTGGTTGGAGGTTGTCCTGGCTAAAATGGGTGCACACACCTCCCGAAGCATGAATAGAATGTGTGTGTGAAAGATGGCGTGTTTACTACGGATTGTCAAGAAGTTATTCACCAAGAGAGTGCAACATGCCAGTGTCTAAAATCCTTTACACATTGTACAAAAAGAGACTGTAGCTCATTTGAAAGTTGAGTAGCAGCACGACCTTGCTGTTTTTTGGGGGATAGAGACCAAATTAAAATTAGAGGTGTCCGAGTAACAGGGGCAGCTTTGTTTTCATTGCATTGAATCTTGGAAAATAGGCTGTTTTCTAAGCAATTGCTTTTCATCTAAAAGAATAGCACAAATCCCTTGTTGTATAAACTGTTTGTTCAGTTAATAGGTCTATTTCTCCAGCTTGTACATTTTTTACAAACATTTTGCATTTTGTTGAAATTAACTATTTGCATTTTTTGATAATTTCTGTTGAGGTCATGTACCCCATTATGAGCTCCTAAATACTATAGTGATAGGGAGTAATTGATAGGTAGCTGGCTCATGTAAATAATCTATTGTACAGATAAAATCCTAGTATAGAATTTGAAGTTTCAAGTGATAGCATGTATCACTGGGTAGGACATTAGACTGGGAGTCAAGTGACCTGGGTTCTGTTCCTGTTGCTGCCATGGGTATCCTTGAGAGGTTTGCAGGGAAGTTAGTTATGTAAACCAGAGTTGTGGAAAAGTAACAAGATAGTGAGTAAATGAGAGAGAGAGAGTGTGTGTGTGGCCCATTACTAAGGAGAATCCCATGCAATAGTAAATATATATTCAAAGTTAACTTAAAGCTGCTTCTGCTGTCTGATGCCTGTAATACTTATATCCTGCAGGTGTAGGTAAGAGTCAGTAAGTAGTTCTAAGAGGTCTTTTTCAGTCTGTATAACTGCCTGGATGTGGCAATGGAGTAAGTGGTTCAAAAACCGCTTACAGTTATTGTAGCACTAGAGAAAACCCTAGTAGAGGACAGAATGGATTTTTAACCGTTGTTTGTACAGAGCTCCAAGGGAAATCAGCTAGTTATAGTTCCCAAGCTGCTACAATACACTGATTTAAAATATCTATTCATTTATTTTTATGTATTTTACCTTTTGGGTTTTGGATGTAAATGCTTTCACAAATTGAATCTGGTATTTTTTTATTTTTATTTTTGTGTAGTAAACTAGCCATGTCTGCATTCAGTGTATTTAACAACTCCTTGTCTGGCTTCTTTCTGAAAAATACTGTCCTCCCTACTTCATTCCTTCCAGACTTGTTTTTCTTGCAAACCAAGGATATCCTGGAGACAGGCATAAGCCCATCTTGGCAGTCTCAAGAGCTGCACAATTCCTGCCAGTAAAAAACCACTATTAAGCTCTCTCCCATCCTGGTTCCATCTACTCTCACAGACATGGTTGCCATAGGTATCTGAGATGAATCCCTAGAAGATTTAGGACTATGCCCAGAACTTCTCATTACCAGACAATGTAGCTACACCATCCTTTCTCTCCCTTCCCAAATCCTTTCTCCCTCATTGCACTCTTTCTGATAGAGATGTCTCCCTCTTTTTTATCTTAGGCCTCCATCTATTATGGCATATAGTCTACTCCAACAACTTCTTGATCTCCTCTTATTTTCCCTGGGATTTCCTGGAATTTGGCTTCTTGCCTTTCATCTTTTTGAATCAACAGCAAATGCCCAGCCTTCCATATACTGCAGCCAATATTGGGGCTCTCAGGCAGCCCACATAGACAACCCTTCAATAACTTAGTTCCAAGCGCCTGGTGGATGTGTCATTTTGATCCAAGTGTTGCACAAGTTATTCTGAAAAATATGGACAGATTGAACAAACACCATTATCATTGCTCCTTTGTGGCCATTCAAAGATTGGCTTGCTAAAGGCCAAATATCCATAGACAGGTGTTGACTCCAAATCCCTTATAGTCTCTCCCAAAAACAGGACAGTCACTTTTTTCTCTCCAGAATTTGGCCTCTGCTGGTTTGTTGCACAAGAGATTATTGCTTCAAGAAAAAGGAGTCTCTGAAAAGATCATAAAGGCTCACTTCAACTCCTGGAACCCCCTGATCCCATTAAGAGTTTGAAAGACATTCTGAATTTGCTGCCTATCCAGAGAAAACTCAGCTTTCAGTGTCATCAGAATGACCTCTTGAATTTCCTCTGGAGGGATTCCATATGGGCTTAGTTGATGGCAGTGTAGGTTTCAAGGTTTGGTTTCAGGCTTGCAGGTAACTTAACTTTCAGAGTGGTGTTTCCATAATTCTCTCACAAGACTCAGATCTCCTGTAAGATATATTGCCCTAGTCTGGGGTCTTAACCTAAGTTTTAATAACATTATTGGAACCACTCCCTTGAGCCTATTGGCACATCTCTGATTAGACTGTAAACTCTTCAGGTTCTGCTTGTTTACTGTTTCAGCAAGGAGAGTCAGTGAGCTAACAGTCCTCACTTATCACTCTCTCACACATTGTCTTCCTCAGTTTTAAGATGGTATTACGTACTGAAACGTCTTCCAGGAACAGGACTGTCACCCAATTTTACTGAAATGAAAGGTGGTTCTGGTCTTGATTCTCTGCTGGGCAGAGGAACAGATTCACTGCCTGGAGCTCAAAAAGCCTGCAACGACTCATCAATGCTCCGGCGTTAGTCTTTTCAGAAACCTTAGCTATTTCAGTGTGTGTGAGAAAATAATTTCTGTGTCCATCCAATGCTATAAATGTTGATTTGAAATAAAGGGAATGAATTAAAATAGAGAGGTTTTAAAAAAGAAAAAGTGGGGGTGCCCTCAACTTAAGAAAAATCACAGGCTTTTTTCTACATACCGTTTTCACAAGTAAGAGCTAGATTTCTGTCACTGAAATAGGGTAGAGATAAAAACGGATTTCTCTGTTTTTCAATTACTTTTCTGTGCGCTTTTGACCGTACTCTGCGTAGTCAGTTCAGCCGTTTCCGCTGTGTATAAGTCATTGTATGTCTTCTTATTAATGTAGGTTTTTACAGATCAACAAGAATATTTTTTTTAAAGGCAAATATGAGTATAAAACCACAAAAATTGACTAGCAGTTGTGGTTGTTGGGCATATCGGCAGGTGTAGAACCCTGAAACATGTTTAAACTTATTTTTGAAAACAAATTGTTTTCCAGTAACTTGATAGTATCCCATTAAGTATAATAAAGCAACTTATCATCCCAAAATCAATTTTCCAACTCACTTTTTTATTTTTTCATTAAATCAAGTCATTGCCTGGATGGATGTGTGCTGAAGGGGAGGAGCTTGATAAACTTACTAAAAATGCCAGCTCTTATTTTTTAATAGTTATACTGCAATAGTTTTGCCCCCTCATTGCCCTTTAGACCAAAACAAAATCAGAAAAGAAGTTCAAATATCTTTTGAGACTACATAGAAACATGGGGGGAGGGGGCAGGGTTCTGGTGAAATTTGTGCAATTCATGAAAATCTGAAGTGCAGTAATAAAAGCAAGTTCAAACAGAATTTTCAGTAAAGGTAGTTTACAATGTTTATAGTAGGAGAGTGGTTTTGTGGTTAAAACACAGAACAGGGAGATGGTCTGTGGCAGAGTCAGCAATAGGTGCTATATCTCCCATCCGTTGATAATGGGCCTGATGCAAAGCCAGCGGGAGTCTTTCCTGTGACGACATTGGTCTTTGCAGCTGGGGTTTCCTCTTGTTAGTGGTTGAAAGAAAGGGCTCTGCAGTAGAGAACCCTAAGCATGCAAAACTTTTCTGCAACCATCTTCTTCCCCAGGTTCTGTAGACTTGTTACTTCTCAATTAAAATGTATATGGTTTCAGAGTGAAACTAGAGTGGTATAGAAACTATATGCTATCCAAACAGCTTTGGGAACAGTATTGCAGTAGAGATGGTAGAAAAAATGGTTTTAAAATCACATCTAAATGTCAACCACTGGCACCTATCCGCGTAATATGAATGATAGTATCTGTATGCCCTAACAGTAATTGTGTGCGTGTGGGGAGGGGAGAATAGATGCTTCAGTTTTATTTACATTTTGCTTATCCAGCAAATAACCTTGAATGTGTGTGTCTTGCCCTGTGTGCTTGGTTTTGTGAGACCAGAGAAGATAGTCAATGAAAAACACTTTCTCTAAGACTGCAGAAACCAGTAAAAATGAATTCACTCAATTTCAGTTAATATAAAATCTGCTAGTAGCTAATAAAACTTGAAATCTGAACAGTTACTATTTTGGGGACGAGTAAGTGAATAACTCGGGGACCTGATCCATGTTCCTCATCTTAGTCAAGCAGGCCCTAATGCCCAGAGGTGTGTGACAGTTATTGCTAAGTTCATAGTGCTACCTCATTTTCCTATGGAGTCTTTGCAAGCCTGTATCTGAGGTTATGCTCATCCAAGGAGCACAGTTCCAGCTAAACTAGCATAGCGCACAGTGTGGAGAAGGAACCGCATCTTTAAAGATAAACTTAATAAGACATGTGCTCAGTGGACAGTATGAGAGTGTTTTAACAGCTGGCATAATGGATGTCCTAACTGATGCTTTTTTATTGGCAGCAAAGAAGGCCTGTGATCTGGTATTAGAGAGTTGGCTTTGTAGAGAACTTAAGAGCTGGCATGAAGTTTTAATCATGGTTTTTGAACTCTATATACTGGCTGGTGTAGGTGTAGGTTGGGCCTTATGTCTCATTTTATTAAGTCTTCTGAGAAAATGTGTCCAAGGTGCTATGTAAGAAAAGCAAATTCTGTCTGTCTTTGGCCCTTTGTGATGTGCCATAGACTGAGTAAAAACCTACAGCAAAGCAGGAAGAAACTTTGCTTAAATCCCCTTTCTGTCTTTGGCTTGCAGAATGTAGGTGTGGATCGCTCGAGAGAGGAAGCCTTGAGGACAGTACCTAATCATCTATAACTCCCGTGGACCATGACAATATCCCCTGCCTGCCCCAGAAGCGCTAAGGAAATAGCTCAGGTACATGAGACTGGAGAAGACATCCAAGGAGGTCAAGCAGTGTCACATGCACACACTCCCTCTGACTGTAAGGCTTTTAGAATGTGATTCAATGACTTGTGGGAAAACCCATGATTCTGGAGGACCCTTAATGCTGAAAGTTGAAATGTGCAAGGCAGGAAATATTTATGGGAAACCCAGTGAAGTTGATATTAATTTTTCTTCTGTGAATATGCAGTTTTTCAACTGTTTTTATTCTTCACCTGTGGCTCATGCAAGATTGTTAATTGCTCGTCAGCTTACTGTCAAGTTTTAACTGAACTTTTACTTTTTTCAATAATGGCTTTTCTAAGAGTACCTCTTATTTTTACTGTGAATGACTGCCTAGAATTAGATGACTTTTTTTTTAGTGTGTATATATATATATTTTGAATACATGTGAAATTCTGCATTTAATGCTCTGTAGGCTCCATTTGCTACAAAACCAGTTCATATTGGAGGCTTGCTCTGAAAAAGTTTCTCAAGTACTTTTTTCCCATCCCCTATCTATGTTTGAGCATAGTTCAGGTGTTGCAAAGCACCGTGTATGTGTGTCTTTTGAAATAGGGATTCTTTCCCCTTTGCCAAGAAAAAATATTTGATATTATATATTATATTATATTGACAGTGAGAGAGGCTTTGCTATCACAGTAAGTTCCTTTATCTTCCATGCAAAATGGCATTTTGTACCATGGTGGGGGTGCACTATTATACAGTTGATCGTTCTAGAAGGATGGTTTTAAGTACAGATAGCTGGCTTGTTAATAGTCTAATTATCCTAGAAAGAGATTATGAAGGGTAAAATGACAGATATCCTTCAGAATATCTGTACTGTCCAGGTTAAGCAGCCTTTCCAAGAGAGAACACAACTTCCACATTCAGGGTGAAATATACTCCCATTCAATGGGCCCTCAAAAGACCCAATGCATCACTTGAATGCAGGAAAACTTCAATGTAAACCCTAAATGGGCTCTAATAGAGTGAATTTCACACTAAAAGTATAAGGTTTTTTATGTGGGAGCATTAAGTAAATAGAGGAGAATGTTAAAATAAAATTTTAGCCTCCTGAGAATTGTATAAGTACAAAACCCTTGAGTGAATTTGGAAATTGATTTTTTTTAAAATGTCATCTCTATATTTTGTTTTTAAAATCTTTTTAAACTTCCTGTGAAATTGCAAGTGCATTTATGTCCAATGCTAAAAAGTAATAGAATTTTCTATGCATGTCAAGGCCACTCACTACCTTCATTGTTCCAAGCCCCTATCTCTCTCTCTCTCTCTCTCTCTTTCTCTCTATAATACATGTGTTGTTGGATGATAGAATTTAGGTAGCAACACCTAATTGTTAATGAAATGAAGAAAGCTGCCCATTAGTTATTGGAGTATCTTTTTGATGTCTGCTAATCCAACTCTTGCATTTATCCGTTAATACATTTAGTTGAATTTCAGTGCAGAGAATTGAGTTCTGTCAAAGTAGCTTGCAGGCAAGGGCTAAATTGTTTTTTTTGTTTTGTTTTATGCAGGGCAGGGGACTCTAATATGTGCTGCTGTTGTGATTTGTTTTATTAAGCTAGTCTTAGCAATACAGTCAATGTACTGGAAGTAAGCCATATAGCTAGATTTCATTTCAGAAAACGAATGCATAGGATATCAAAACACTTGCTTGGAACCTTAGCATCAAAAGCTTTTTGTCTGTAATCCATGCAACCAGTAATATGCATTTAAAAGTATATATTTATTTAGCTGTATTAATAGTTATTGTCTAATGTTATAGCACAAAGCACTGCTAAGACATTTATTGATGCACAGCAAAACAAACCCTAAAGATGCTTATGGAGAGGGAAGAGATGCTATATAGTGGTTTCCCTTCTGATAACCTATTTGTTCATAGTTCAGAAGAACAGCCCTATCCTCTAAGGTGCCCTGTTTCCTGTGGATCTGGGCCACGACCTACAGTAGGGATTATTTATGTTTAATGATGGTAAATTGAGGAAGTCTAGCTTTTATCCATAGTTATCCAAGGCAAATTCCCAAATATTATGTTCTTAATGTGCTTTGAAAAGCAGAGGTTTACCAAGATAGTTTGGATTACTGTAGTTTTGAGCTTCGTCCTGGTAAAGGAAGCGTGGTTATAAAAGGGAAATGTTTCCCTATATGGGTTTTTAATCTCAGAACTTTCAGAGGTGCTGTAAAATTCTATATGGTTAAATGTTTTATGTATAGTAGATATTTTTATAGACTGTGTGAATAAATTGTGTCAGTACTTGAAAATAAAAAGGAGAATCTGAAGCTGTCAATTCTGTTTTAATTTACAAATAATGTCATTGACTGTATCTTAGTTAGTAAAAGAAAAATACTAGAATGTAAAAATAAGTAAATGATCACCCCCATCTCTCCTGCAAAAATTGAGAGTTCTGGAACTATATTGCAAGAATTACTCATTACTATCTAAAAGCTGTATACATATTCCCATCTGTTTCGGAAAAGTGAGTCATCATCCAGAGGGGGTAACTTCTAAGCATGGTCTAGTATGTTTGTTTTATGTTGTAGTGATTGGATGGGATTAAACTAACCTTTCTGACATGACTGGTCTTCAATTTAATCTTCTAGGCAAAATGAATCTCATGTGATCTTTGAGCCAAGTAATAAAGATCAAATGTTAAAACTCAAGATTTGTGTTTCTTTCCTTGTCCCCTTAGACCAGCTATGCTACAGTAACATGTAGAGTTGTGTAAATATCTCCTCAGGTCAACACACTTTATGAATTTGTACACTGTGGAAGGCTGTGAAATACTTTTTACAAAATGTATCTTAGATAGAGAGAAGTGTGAGAGTAAAGATTAAGTTCATTTCATTATCATCTGTTGCAAAAAGAGGTGAGATATACTGATTATACTACCTACAATGTGTGACAGAAGCTGAGATCTGCTCAGGTTGGCAAAAATCTTTTGCAATAACAAAGAAAAAGCAATAGTTCAGATTTAAAATAGAAGAGGAAATCAAAATTCATGTGAAATTAGGATTGTAAATTGAGGCTTTGTGAATTTCAATGAAAATTAACTGTTACATTTTGTCATTCTAAATGTTTAGGATTTGTGACATTCTAAAACAAGACAACTTTGTTTTTTAAATGATTAATTCTCATCTACCTGATAGTCTTCAGTACCAATAGCTGCAAATTAGTAAGTAAAATGTTAATCTGCTGTAGCATTTGGATTTAAATAGTCCATTATGCATGTATAAATAAGCTAGACTGCATTGAGATGCAATAGCGTTAGTAATGCTTTTTCCATTTCTGATGCAGTTTATGAGAAGGCAAAACTTACCAGAGGTCATTTGTCTAGACTAGGGGCTCTCAAACTTGTTCATATCGGGAAGCACAGCTTACTGTGTTCACATCTCCTCTTTGGAAAGTACTGATCGCTACTAACTTTAGTCCCTCGTGGTGGTGTATTATCTACCACAGCAATTGCTATACCCTCTTCTCCTCCAATGTAGTAGCATTCTTTATTAGAGGTAACTCATTTCCAGGTGCCTTTTTTTAAAAGGCCTTGAGACTGCTCTTTGCAGTGAATTGAATGGACACTTAGCAGCAGCTGGTACTAAGAACACCAGCCCTTGTGCCCAGTCTGGGAACCAGATAGAAAATAACTGCAGTCTACTAACTTCCACAAGGTGGCTCTCACACACAATGGTTACAGAAAAGAGGGTATGTAATAAAGGTTGTAAATCTCTGTATTTAATTATTGGCTGATGATGATAGTGATCTAACACCTTAGTCAGTTCCATTTATCAGTGGGGAATTAGACTGTCACTTAAGTAGCAATACATCAAATATCTATAATGTATTAAATCTGAAATATTTATTATGCTGATGCAGATAAAGATCACAATGTGTGTCTGGTTACTTGTTGGAGGGTATGTTAGTTGGTCTGTTAAGCCTCCTGATACATTGATGTGCATGTGTGACACCAATTGGCTGAAGCAGGCATTCCCAGCAAGTCATTTCAGCATCTCCTACCAATTAGAATGATGTGCGAGAAAAGAGAGCTTTGTAGAGTAGGGTCATCTCATATTTTAAAAGAGGAGCATGGGTAAATGTAACTGGTTAGAATTCTATTTTCTTTTGACACATTTTAAAATTCCTTCTTTCCTTGGTTAAAGCAGACACACATTTTCCCTGCTTGAAGGCCGAGAGCCTGATTTGAAACTGTACTTGTAATAACTTACTTTTAATCTTAGGGTGCATCTCTACCATTCTGTTGCAGAAGGATCAAGCATCCATAGGCACACCAATCTCAAATATAAAGAACAAGAGTGTAGCCAGGTAAAACATACCTAAGCCTTCTCTGTTCTGGTGATTTGCCCCCTTTTCAGCCATTGGTTGGCAGCCATGGTTCTGTTACCTCTGCTTGAAACCACAAATTGCACTTTGTTTGTTTTTGTTCTGCCTACACTGAGGGTTTGCATTTATGCTGCTGATATTAGGGCAAATACCTAGTGTGTAGGCAAACCCTTCTATATGAAATAAAACGCCAATCTGGGTCTCCCTATATAAACCTGAATTTATTATGAGAACACTGAAGCTGTAGGTCCCAGCTTTAAAAAGTAGCACTGTTTTTATAAAAACAAAACCAAGAATGTATTATATGATTGAGTCTACAGTGGAGCCTCTTTTAAAAAGCCAGAGCTGTCTTCCTTCTTCAGTAGTACAGGGCTACAGAGGTTTCATCTGCCAGAGACTTAAGGTATGTCTGCGCTTGGAGCTGGAGCTGTAAATTCCAGCTTGAGGAAACATACCCAAGCTAGTGGGCTCAAAAATAGTGTAGTAGTGGCAGGAGGGCCTAGCAGCACCAAGTACATATGTGTTCGAGCTGCTACATATGTACTTGGGGCAGCTTGCCCCTCCTGCTGATGTGGCTACACTTTTTTTTTTTTTAAGCATGCTTGCTTGATCAGCACTAGGGCAGGTATGTCGCCTTGAGCTGGAATTTACGCCCCCAGCTCCAAGTGTAGACTTACTCCAGGTTTTGCTATTCTTTCACTATATGTTCTGTAAAATACTGTAGCATGCTGTGAAGTATTATAATTAAAAAAACTATGCTGGTCAAATTAACGAGTGTATATTTTGTGATTAATTCTTTATCTGCTTACTCACTGTTTGGAAAATTAAATCTTTCTGCACTGGATTTGCCAGAGATGGCAAGGTTTTCTTGTATTTAAATGAACTATACTCACCTTCTGCCAACTATTCCATGTTTAAGCACTGCACTCAGTAGAAAGTTTTTCTAAAACTAACTGGCCTTTTCTTAGCATAGTTCATCACAGTACCTTAGGAAGGTTTTCAATAGGGTATTCTCATGTTCAGTAACAATAGTTCCTAATTCTAAATTCTTAGAGGACCCCCCTCAATTTTTTCGGTGCATCTTGGATAAAGAAATCCAAAGGAGGAAATGATTCCCTTTTGATCTCAGCATAGTGGCTTGTAGCCATTTAAATTTTAGGTACATTTGATTGTTGAATTAATGAGCAGTTTTGATTATGAAATTAACATTTATATAGCTTCTGTGCAGACAATGATTTTTTAAACTTAATGGACATTAGGCTAATAAATATGCTGAAGCACCTACACTTAATGGTTCTCTCTCTCACACACGTATGCTGTCTTCTGTGACAATCTGGTAGGTAACTGTTTTTATTCTTGCTGTGTAGCACTATTTGCTGGGCTAATGGCAGTTACATAGCTGTGGAATATTTGTACTGGTTAACAAATCAGGGCCCTCTTTTATGCAATACGCTTATAGAACAGCAGCACTTCAGTATTGTTTTTTGATCTATCCACTAGTTTAAGGTCCATAGTATGCCACAGGCCCAGTTATTTTATGTAGTAGAGCAAGTGGTGTATGTCTAGCTCTGTAGTTAATGTTGGTTATGATCCAAATCATTAGAGGTTGTGCATTGAGTAAGTCAACTTTCTATTTACTTGGAAGTAGACCTGTGTGAACTAGTTTTGTATTAATGAAAGTGGTTTAACCCAGATGAATCCTTTCCCCCCATCATGTACAGATGTTATTGAACTGTGGAAAGTTCACATGTGGTTATAACCTACTAAATGGAAGCATGGCTTTGCTTTAACATCAGTTATGCTAAAACACATGGAGCCACAGATGTTCTATTTGAAAGCTGGGGATTTATATGGAACAGCACCATGTCTGGCAGTTCAGCAGAAATGTTCCATCTCTGAAAGGCCAGGTAAGTGGACCCAATATTCCATATAATAGCTGAACTAGGGCTCTTTTTTGTAAGAGGCAGTGAGCTTATTGCTCACATCTACAGTATAATAAATGCACTTTATACTTTAGCAGTGGAAACTTGTACTTCAGTCTCTAAAAATTTACTCCTAGTGGGTTGTTGCCAGATACTTGGGCCAGAACATCTGATGCATATGTTTGCCAAGAATAAATATTTAGAGTAACCAATGAAGCATAGCACATGGAAAAAAGATGTCACACAATGAATTGGAACTAGTTTCTTTTTTCCTAATGTAACCCATCCTTTTGAGTTACATTGCAGGTGGAAGGTTGTAGCAGTTAATCTTGTAACTATTGTAATGATGCAGGATAGAAAGGAGATGTAATATTGGTTGGAGGAGATGAATGATTAAATACTGCTGAATTTAACTAATTTTTGTATTTCAAAAACTAGAGTGAGACACTGAGGCTAAACTTAAAGAATAGCCAGTGTTTTATCTGCAGCCGCAGACAACAACACATTTGTTACTTAACTGTGGCATGAAATTGTTTGGCACAGAAGACTCTGGAGGCCCCATAGTTACATGAGTTCTTAAACTTTTAAAATATTGGATGTTGTCTTAAAATAAAGTATTAGTTTGTAATGAGGCAAAGTTGTTTGGTCAGAATAAGCCAACAGGCAAGCATCTGACACTAAGAGAAACTAGTGTTGGGTACAGGTTTCAGAGCGATAGCCATGTTAGTCTGTGTCAGCAAAAAGAACGAGGAGTACTTGTGGCACCTTAGAGACTAACAAATTTATTTGGGCATAAGTTTTCGTGGGCTAAAACGAAAGTATGGTGTTGCCATACTAACTATAACGAGAGTAATCGGTTAAGGTGGGCTATTATAAGCAGGAGATGCCAGCAATGCCATGTACATTGGCCAAACCGGACAGTGTCTACGCAAAACAATAAATGGACACAAATCAGATGTCAAGAATTATAACATTCAAAAACCAGTTGGAGAACACTTCAGCCTCCCTGGTCACTCAATTACAGACCTAAAAGTCGCAATTCTCCAACAAAAAAACTTTGAAAACAGACTCCAACGAGAAACTGCAGAATTGGAATTAATTTGCAGACTGGGAGTGGATGGGTCATTATACAAAGTAAAACCTATTTCCCCATGCTAATTTTACACCCCCCCCCCCCCCACTGTTACTTACACTTCCTTGTCAACTGTTGGAAATGGGCCATCCTGATTATCACTACAAAAGTTTTTTTTTTTCTCCTGCTGCTAATAGCCCACCTTAACTGATTACTCTCGTTATAGATAGTATGGCAACACCCATTTTTTCATGTCCTCTGTGTATATATATTTTCCACTGCATGCATTCGATGAAGTGGGTTTTAGCCCACGAAAGCTTATGCTCAAATAAATTTGTTAGTCTCTAAGGTGCCGCAAGTACTCCTGTTCTTTTTATAGTGTTGGGTATGGTATCCTTAAAAAAAAAAAAACTTTGCTTTTTAAATCAGGAACATTTCTATAATCTTAATTTACCTTTTTCAATAGATTGAGAGTAAATGAGAGTCATTTTGGAGAAAAAAGCGTAATTGCTAAAATCACAAAAAGTTTAATATAACTTTTACTGAAGATGAATAAAAGGGCCTCAACCATATTTAAAAAAAGACAATCTTTTCTAATGTCTTGTTTCCAGAGCAAAATATACAGCATATATATATATCTATATATATATATAAAATTACCAAACACAAAATTTACATTTTCCCAATTAATGCACATGATTCTTAATATCTTAAACCTGACCATGCAAAAAACCACTGCCAGTTAATCAGCAGTAAGAAATTTTTCATGCTACTGTATATTATTTTGAAGGAAAGATATAGACACAACATTGTTGGACCACATGTCACTTAAACATTGTAAACAGAGGCTTCCAAATGCTAACCCTAAATGTTCAGAGACTATTTAGCCAGGATCTGTTCAAACTTAGGGTTAATAAAAGAGAATCCAGCAAATGCAGACTGATCCATAGATTCAATCAAGTTTTTGTCACTGTAAGATAACCGTGCCTTCTCACTCAGAAACTCTCGGTCAAAGTTGTTGTAGTCACTTGCTGATTTCTGTGTTAAACAAAGAGGGTGGAAATAGTTAGTGGCTTCTTTGCTTTTCTGCACAGCTTCAGCCTAATCAGATTTGCTAAAGAGAAAGTTTAAAAACTCGTAACTGTGAGCACAACATTAAAATGCTTCATTTACTATATGTAAGATCTTGAATCCCCACAGAGCATTACCTGAGCATATTTTCAGAGTTATCACCCAAGTAGTTCTAGTCATTGGAAGAGTATTAAATCACACTTCTTTACTGATGAAAACTCAAGCCAAACTAGTGAGAAGGAAGTTAAGTAATGCTTTGTAGAAGGTTGAAAAGTTTAGAAGTCTGTAAACAATGTTCTTGAAAGCTCAAAGTGTCAATCTTTCTACATTTACTTTGTGGGAAGCTCACTTTGAGGTAGATGAACACATCCAGCATTTCAAAAGAAAAAGGCAGTTCATTTTAGTCAAAGATGTCGTTAAAACAGTAACTGATAGGCCAACAACTAATGATCTTACTACTGTGCTAGCAGATGATGGAGATATTAGCTAACATGATCCCAGTAGAGAAAACCAGAACACTCATCTGTTGAGTTGTTCATTCTCAGTCAACTGAAAGATTCCATGACTATCACTAAGAGGTTTAGACACGTTCTAAGATGTGCTTTTTTAAAAGTGGTATTGCTAGAACTCCACCCTGGCTTAGAGGCTCTCTACAGGGGAGGAGATATCTAAGTAATAATTAAAGGCAAATAGCACTAGGCTTAGATAGTTCCTTCTACTGTGTATGTAGGGGGAAAAAGCCATGTAAATACCAAACAAAGAAAAAGCTAAATTGAGAATGAGTACTAGCCAATTTAATATGGGGTACAACACACGTGTATAGATAGCCTAGGTACTACTACTGGAACTTAATCAATAAAATTGACAGGTGCCTGGGCCTATCCTTGGCTCTCCTTAAAGAACTTAACAGTTAAACTGTGCAGATGATGGAGATAGAAATCCTTTCTTCCCCCTAGATATTAAAAGAAAACTGATTCGAGGTAGTGTGGAACACTTGCATTTCCTAGACTGGTACTAGATAGGCTATTGCTACTGTTCATTTAGCACCATATGCTGCTTTCCTGTAATGGAAGTGTTTTACGTATGTCTATGGAAGATTCCTAATCCATGTATAAAGGTACTGTATGTCAAGAAGGATTATAGTGAAAGTTATCTTTAACCATATATTGAGATATGCAATCATTGTTCAGATTTTTTGGCCTGAGTGGCAGCGGTAATGATTGATTCTTTATAATAGAATATACATTTTATATATAGTTATTTTAAAGTGTCATCTCAAGTGGTAGTATGAGTTAATAATCTTTTATCATGTGAGCAATCCCACACTATACTTGATAACATGCAAGTACAGGATGCTCTTAGTTGGACCAGCTGTAGATTTTTCCATTGATTGCTTTCACTGAAAAATCCTTATATCCATTTCCCCCATTCAGCTTTAACTAATGGGACTGTTCACATTCCATTCCTCCTGTTAGGAAACCTTCAAGCTTTTTTTATCATGTTGTTTCTTCAACAAGCACCTTTATTAGTGGTATCCTCATAGCCATACTATCTAACAGTTTTTGTTTACGTCACCACCTGTCTCTAGTTTCAGGAATGAGAATTGGGAAACTCAGAATGGCAGCAGCTCTGGCTCTTATAGTCAATATGAATCATCTGGGTAACCAACTCTGTGAGAACAGTGCAAAACCATGTAGAGTACAATAAGTGTTGGAATGATACATACCACTTTTGGTTTGAAAGGAGGCTCTACCTCCCTCTTCTCTAGTGCTGTCCAGTTGATTGTTTTGAAGAAAGAATGCTCCTTGATGTTCCCAGTAATTCCTAGTCTCTTTGTTGGATCCCTTTCAAAGAGCTTTGAAATAAAATGTGTATCAGATTGAGTTCTGTATCCTTACATCTCCTCAGTGGGAAAGGGAACACAGGGCTTTAGCTGGTTCTGGGGGTACATGGGCACTGACAAAGACAGTGGAATTGAATCATATGTACTGTTGAAGGGAACAGGTAAGCCACTGACCATTTGATTGCTGTGCAGACATACTTTGTTTTCATGGAGTGATTGCAGTTCAATGTAGACATACCTGAGCTAACTTGAATCAAGCTAGCTCCGGTACTCAAGCAATGAAACTGTGGCAGCATGGGCTTCAACATAGGCTGTACAAGCCCATCTAAGTCACTGTTCCAGTACCTGAGCATGCTCTGTGACTGCAGATCAGACATACCTTAAGGGTTTCCCTGTCCCCTCTAACATAGTATAGACTAGCCTTAGTGCTAAATCTGCTTTGGTTTCAGTTAAATAAAAATCTTTCACTGCTTGCCTAATAATTGCACTTCTGTGAAAGGTTTAAAATTATGAGGAGATACTTTACTGGAAGTGCAATTTGGTAACCTGTGAAGTTAGTGCCAGCTACTCTTCCCTTAATACAAACTTAACAGTAGGACCTACTGACTGTGTCAAAGCCTACACCTACCTTCTCTAATAGGTCCTTCGATTCCTTGGTAATCCACCGCGGGTAGTGAGGCGTGTCCACTCGGATTGACTCGAACAACTCATCCTCATCATCGCCATGGAAAGGAGATTGTCCAATAAGCATCTCATACAGCAAGACTCCAAATGACCACCAATCCACAGAAAATGTGTACTTCAAGCCCTGAAGAATCTGTTGCCATGACAGGACATGTGCAGGGGAGAGAAACACAAATTATAATAAGGAAATGCTACCTCCAGAGGCTCACTTAACTAGATCCGCAAAGACTTAAAAATAACTTTTTGGTCATGTCCAAAATCCCAATCTGCACCTTAAAAGGTTAAATCAGTTTAAATATTAAATCATAAGTACTTCGATAAATGGATTACTGGTAGAAAACTGATTAGGGATTTGCAGCTTCTTTTCATACACAATGTAGACCTGCATGTTAACTACAGCACAAAGAATGAAAGGCATTTTCAAACAGCAAAATCTTCATAAATCAAGAAGCCATAGAAGAAAAAAATAAGTAAGCTTTTGACATGATTATGACCTACATAAAAGGAGCTTTAGGTCCTACTTAAATGGCTACACTTTAGATTGTAGCTAGCTGGATATGGAAATTGTGTAGCTATTTTTTGTCCAGATTTGTAAATATATTGGTTGTTCACTTGTAACATGGACTTCCTAGGCAGAAATATTGTTGGACACCTGACAACTTGGTTTTTCAATCTTTAGAAGATAGTGTAAGTCACTACCACTCCTCTGCAAGATGAGGAACATGATAAATTGTGATCAAAGAAAATAATTTACTAACGAATGGACATTTGCTGGGATGGCGCTCTCCTAGCTGTAACTAGGATTTCAATTACCTCATTCTGGACTATAGAATAGGTAAGATTTTAAAAGCAAGCAAGTGATTTAAGAGCACAAGTCCCCTTGAATTTCAGTGGGACTGATGTTAAGTCACTTAGCATTCCCCTGCCCCAACCCTCCACATCAAAATGTTTTATACCTACAAGCTGGTTTCATTTTGAGTTTCATGATGTGGGAGAAGGAGTCAGCAAAGACCAGCTTTGATTTTTTTCAAAGAAAGGTATAACAATCCAGTGGCTGGAAGTTGAAGCTAGATAAATTCGGACTGGAAATAAGGTGTAATTTTTTAATTGTGGAACAAACTACTAAGGTTTGTGGTGGATTCTCCATCACTCAATTTTTAAATTAAGAATGGATTTTTTTCTAAAAGATTTACTCTAGGAATTATTTTGGAGAAGTTTTATAGCATGTGTTATAGAAAAGGTCAGACCACATGATCACAATGGTCCCCTATGGCCTTAGAATCTGAGGCATGTAAGGTCTCTAATGAAAGCCTATGTCACACAATCATTGCAACATGATATACATATATATATATATATATACACACACAATTATGTTCTTAAGGTCTGTGACTAGTCACCACACAAGTAAAAAGCAGGTTTTCTTTCAGGCACAAAATGTCTGCTTACACTGTAAAATAAGTATCATGGTTCATAGTGGCCCTCTATTTACTGTCTGAGGTCAATGTTAAGGAAGGATTGTGAAATCTTCAGAAAGGAAATATACAGGAAGACATGAACTAGCACTTTATAAAAAGGACAATGAACTTTTGGTGGTATAACTATGGGACATGGAGGTATATTCTCATTCTTTCCATCTGTGCAGCCAAGCTGCTAGCAAGCTTGTCCTTAGGAGATGGGGCTCTTAGTCACTCGACTTGAAAATGCTGGGGAAAGGACAGGAGGTAAACGATCTTGTAGGAACTAGGGGAATGCCTTGTAATTAAGTTTTAGTCTCTAGAAAGTGCATGGATTTTGTTTTATATGTAACCATTTTTCTAGTATTCTCACTTTCTATCATGTGAACCTCTTCTGTTTGATAGTAAACCTATGGTTGTTTGCTTCACCCACAGCACTCATGAAAAGTGTTGATCCTGAGTTGAATCTTACAGCTTGGTGTGTACTATTCCTTTGGGAAGTGCAGATCTAAGTTCTGGGAGTGTTCAGGGGAACAGAGGCTGAGCATTCCTGAGGGACACTCTGACAGCCCAGTGGATGGGATGGGCCTATCACTACCTGTACAGAGAGTGAGAGGCCTAAAAGGCAGTGCTTCTGTTGCCAGAGGGTAATGATTTTCGGGAGCTGATCCACAGCAGACAGAGACAAGACTTCCTCACACTAAGGGCAGGAAGGTGATAGGGAATAGCCAGCATGGATTTGTAAAGAACAAATCGTGTCAAACCAATCTGATAGCTTTCTTTGATAGGATAACGAGCCTTGTGGATAAGGGAGAAGCGGTGGATGTGGTATACCTAGAATTTAGTAAGGCATTTGATACGGTCTCGCATGATATTCTTATCGATAAACTAGGCAAATACAATTTAGATGGGGCTACTATAAGGTGGGTGCATTATCCAGTACAAAAAAATAGATTTACTAATGTTGGGAAACATGAAACAATGTGGAACGGAAAACTTCAGACATTTTATGTTCTAAACAAATAAATGGAATGCACAAACTTGTATATGGATGCATGTGGATTGTACAAGAGTGCTTGTTTTTCTACATACCGTTTACTTACCATAGTAGTCAATATACCAAAAATATACTTCTTCAGTGTTCACTAAACTACACAATATTGTGTTTTGGAAGGAAGTTCTGCAAAGCGTAAGCCCTCTCTGTTCTTTCTCCTGAGTGCAAGTCACAGCTGAAATTTCCCAAAGTCCAGAAGCTCAATAGAGTTAAACTTAAATCCTATAACTTTTATTTTATCTCTATTTTTAGTCAATTTATAAATACCAGGCAAATAAAAAATTTAAATGAAAATATTCTCTCATAATTCACATGTGTAAAATATGTCCCAAATGTCCAGATGACCAAAATGGCGTGTGTGTATGTGTATATATATGTATATAAAGCTTCATTGTTGGATGGAAGCATTTTTTCACTTGCTCAGAACTTTCTGAATAGTTTCCATGGACAGACTCATGGGTTAACCTTAACCCATATGTGACTTTTTTGTTGTTGGAAACTGGAGGCTTTAGAATTAGATAAATACTAATGAAGCTTAAAAAAACAATTAGCTATACTTCTATGAACGGAGCTCTGAAATTTCAGATTTCATAAGTGGCAGGTTTTTAATGATCAACATTCATTTTGCTAAGTTTGGACAGACCAAGAAAGTCAAGTGATGAAAAATATGTGCTGGTGCATGTACAGTGTTCTTACTGAATTTTTAATTGTTAGTTGTCTGAGGCACTGTGGAGTTGTGTAAAATCCAGTATGATAATGTTATGAACTTAACTCAAAACTACAAAACACGAGCTCAGAACTAAGCTATAGAGTCCAAATTGTCAACTCCACTTCTAGAGAAAGATATGTGAAAATGTCATTAACTCTCAATTGTGCAAAAGCACACATTTTTGGCTAATTGTGCTTTGGAAGACTTGGCCAGGCTTGGGGCAGAGCAGGGGGATACACTTTGACATGCATGTTATTCCAGGTTAGTTTAAAGTTAAAGCTGAGGCTGGCATAGTTTACACTCTGATGAAGCAAAGCATTATTAAGCACCATGCTTAAACATGTGCTTGAAGTTAAGTCCTTTGTTGAAATCCAGCCTCTGTTCAGCACATGCTTAAATGCTTTGAACTGGGACCTAAATATCACAAGTACCTGGCCCTTGCTGTTGACCCTCCATCCCTTGAGGGTGATATGGTAGTCTTACAGTGTGGGTGAGAGGCAGTGGGAGTAGGCCTCCTGTGCTGCCAATAGGAAGAAGTCTAGGGAGTAATGTGTGGATTTCTTGGTCCTCCATTTAGTTGTTCCAAAATCCTTGATGCTTCCCAATGATTCATTGGAATAGCAGAGAGTTTGAAGGCAATGGGCCTCATCCCAATCCCTCTTCAGGAAAGGAACTCCTTCAGACACTATCTCCAGCTGCACCAGTTTGAACTCTCAGGGTTTTTCTGTAAGAGGTGTGACAGACCCAGACCAGTGGGGTACAGGAGTCTGGTAGAGGGCACTCTGACAGCCCAGTGGATGGGATGGACCTATCACTACCTGTACAGAGAGTGGGAGGCCTAGAAGGCAGTGCTTCTGTTGCCAGAGGGTAATGATTTTCGGGAGCTGATCCATAGCAGACAGAGACAAGACTTCCTCACACTAAGGGCAGGAAGGTGATAGGGAATAGCCAGCATGGATTTGTAAAGAATTTCAACTATAAACTGTATACCACTTATTTTAGACAAAATTGTTAGAAATAGCACATCATCAATGGGAAAATAGTTAGTTGCAAAGGTAAAATGCCAGATGTGAAGAAAAGCTTTTGTGGCATACTGGAGAAGGCAGGCAAGATTAGGGTAAAAAACGTATTCATACTCTTAAAGTATCTTATATCAAAGGTACTCAGAACACTTTACATAAACACTTTTCAAACTTCACAGTACTCCATGAGGTAGTTTATTTACTTTATGGACTAGGATGCTGAAAACATGGTGAAGTCACAAGTCATACAACAATAAAATGACAGTGCCTGGAATAGAATCCTAAAGTCTGACTCCTCTCTTGTGCTTTTAGATGAAGTAACACCCAAAGGTAATAAAACTCTACAAACGTATAACAAAATGGAAAACCAATCTGATAGCTTTCTTTGATAGGATAATGAGCTTTGTGGATAAGGGAGAAGCGGTGGATGTGGTATACCTAGACTTTAGTAAGGCATTTGATACGGTCTCGCATGATATTCTTATCGATAAACTAGGCAAATACAATTTAGATGGGGCTACTATGAGGTGGGTGCATAACTGGCTGGATAACCGTACTCAGAGAGTTGTTATTAATGGTTCCCAATCCTGCTGGAAAGGCATAACAAGTGGGGTTCCGCAGGGGTCTGTTTTGGGACCGGCTCTGTTCAATATCTTCATTAACGACTTAGATATTGGCATAGAAAGTACGCTTATTAAGTTTGCAGATGATACCAAACTGGGAGGGATTGCAACTGCTTTGGAGGACAGAGTCATAATTCAAAATGATCTGGACAAATTGGAGAAATGGTCTGAGGTAAACAGGATGAAGTTTAACAAAGACAAATGCAAAGTGCTCCACTTAGGAAGGAACAATCAGTTTCACACATACAGAATGGGAAGAGACTGTCTAGGAAGGAGTATGACAGAAAGGGATCTAGGGGTTATAGTTGACCACAAGCTAAATATGAGTCAACAGTGTGATGCTGTTGCAAAAAAAGCAAACATGATTCTGGGATGTATTAACAGGTGTGTTGTGAGGAAGACACGAAAAGTCATTCTTCCGCTCTATTCTGCGCTCGTTAGGCCTCAACTGGAGTATTGTATCCAGTTCTGGGCACCGCATTTCAAGAAAGATGGGGAGAAATTGGAGAGGGTCCAGAGAAGAGCAACTAGAATGATTAAAGGTCTAGAGAACATGACCTATGAAGGAAGGCTGAAATAATTGGGTTTGTTTAGTTTGGAAAAGAGAAGACAGAGGGGACATGATAGTTTTCAGGTATCTAAAAAGGTGTCATAAGGAGGAGGGAGAAAACTTGTTCACCTTAGCCTCTAAGGATAGAACAAGAAGCAATGGGCTTAAACTGCAGCAAGGGAGATTTAGGTTGGACATTAGGAAAAAGTTCCTAACTGTCAGAGTGGTTAAACACTGGAATAAACTGCCTAGGGAAGTTGTGGAATCTCCATCTCTGGAGATATTTAAGAGTAGGTTAGATAAATGTCTATCAGGGATGGTCTAGACAGTATTTGGTCCTGCAATGAGGGCAGGGGACTGGACTCGATGACCTCTTGAGGTCCCTTCCAGTCCTAGAATCTATGAATCTATAAGTGGCAAGGTGCCTCACAATATCAAGCACCACAGTAGAATTATACCAGTGTTCATTGGGCAATAAAGCAGAAGGGATAACGGCTGCTTAAAACTTCACCAGCTGGATAGATTTAATATAAAAAATGAATTGATATTTCAATAACCCAATGCATGCTTTAGAGTTCTGCAGTATTTTTAGGACAGCATCTGGATTAATCTCTTTCTAATTGGATTACTAGCATTTAGGAATACATATTTTTAAAATGCTAACTTTTTAAAAGTAAATTCAGTGACAGGAAAGATAATTACATGTTGGTGAATGCCAAAGGAGGCTTTCTAAGCAAATTCCACATAACCATTATCAGAGCTTTGCTCTTCTAAGCACTTGACTGGTTCTGTGCTTACCTCAGGTGCTATGTAGTCTGGGGTACCACAGAAAGTGCTTGCTCTGTTTTCTCCAACCACATTCTCTTTGCACATCCCGAAGTCAGCTATTTTAATGTGGCCTTCTTTATCAAGCATCACATTGTCCAGTTTGAGGTCTCTAGATGGAAAGGTAAAAAAAACAAAAACAAAATTTCAGTATACTACTATGTTGAAAACAAGCGTCACACATTACTGTCAGGAAAGGTTAAACGGCCTCTCACCAGGTGAGCATACTTTCAAAATTACTAAAATAAGTAGGTTTTCCCCATATGTCTCAGTGCAAGTTATTTATATTGTTAGTAGATCTGGGCAAATAACAGGTTTTTTTATTTGGGTGGAACCGAAAATTTATTTCCAAAACTTTCAGCAAATCAGAGAAAAAAGTTTTCATTTATATTTCAGGAAACTTAAACAAATGTCTTGATTTTATTATAATAATTCACCAAGATCTACGCAAATCTCTGAAATATTTCAGTGTTGGCGTATCTGCAGTCTTTGCAGAAAAAAATTTCACCCGGCTGTAAATGTGAATCCAAAAGACAATCTGTTGTGTGCCCTCTCCTCCCCCTCCATGTTTTAACTATTTCCACATTAAGACAATACCTAAGAGGTGAGCTAGGTAAAACTGAAGTTTCTGCAAGCATAACCACAGGAGCTATGGCTAGGTGCAGCATTCCTACTATTACTTGCATCTGTTATAACTATGAGTTCTCCCTTTCCCTGTAAACACATGGTAAATTACTATAATCTATTTTTCTATCCTTACCACATGTGCCTTTTGCCAAAATCCATTGTGATATTATTATTACCTAGAAGGAAATAGATTTATGTTCAGGACAGTCTCTCCTGGTCCCTGTTTTCATTGGTGGCTGAAGGGAAGAAGTTAAATGTTTGGTACAGAATTACTTAGTAAGTATCTGGAATTAATAACTCACAATTTGTAAAAACTAAAAGACCTGAAAACAGCTACCTTCTACAAATGGCTCACAAATATTTTGCAAGGGTCTCTGCCATAGCATGAAGGGAAAAAATCATAGGCAAAGTGTCTGAGGATTTTGGGACAGCAACGTGTACCTTCCAACAACTGTTCTGAAACTATTCCACATGAGAAGCTATTTCACCTGAGATACTATTGCCATTGAACAGATGCCTGCACAATGAGTAACTGAAACACCTTAGCTCTTCCCTACCCATGTTGCAAAGATGGCATTTGTCCAGAATATCTTTGAAAAATTGAACAAGGCTAATCACTAATTTCATGTATTGGTATCCTCTGTGGAAATCCTTGGGACACTAATGAACCACAGAACAAACTTGTCTTCTGCTTTTCAGCAGCTCAATTTGGATTCTACATCTCTGTTTTGTAGCAAGTGCAAGGATTCTTATTTCTGGCTGGGATTTTCAAAAGTGGTTAGGTGACTTGGGAACATAGCTCCCTGTGCAAGTTGAATTCTTGCCTTCAGTTATTTTCTTTCAGGGTTAAAAAATAGTTCCAACTACCCTGTCACCACTTGTACACTGCCAATAGAAATAGCAATAGCTCTGACATATCCTCAAATACCTGAACACTTCATGATTTAGATGTAGCTGAAATGTCAGCCTAATTTTGTTTAGTTGTGAAGATTATAGACCACTGCATTATTGCTAATTCTGTTCTATAATACTAGATACTTGCTTTGAAGTCTCTTAGGGCAATGTTCTGTGTGCCCAGAAACTCACTCAGATTCATTTGTACTACATTTTGTTTTTGGAAGTTCGGCATGACCAGAATGAGATTTCATCCAAAGGCCAACCAACTTGGCATCTAGTCACAGATGACTGTACAAGTATAGGAGCAGGGGATTGCACTACACTTCACAGTGACCACAGTAAATTAATGTTAAACACTGTGTTCACACTGTTTTTCTGAAGTCTTGTTAAAGCATTTAATGGTGTGAACATTATTGATGCAGTATCTCCAAGTCTGCAGGAAAAGCAGTTACATTCCCTTCTTCAAAGCATTATGCATTTTTTTTTGTGCAGCTGGATGCAGCAACACATACCAAGGAAGGCAGACTGAACAGCTGCCAACAACCCTGCTACTGACCTATACAGACATGATTAGAGCAGATGTTTCACAAGATGACTGGGAATTTTTTCTTCTCCTTGGTGAGTTCCCCAAAGCAGCTGCTAAGATTGTCAAGAGAGGGTGATCTACTGCTCAAGACCATGAAACAAATGTCAGAATTGTCCCTGACCACTCCAGAAGCACATGGTGTGACAGGCTGCACCGTTAATCCTCTCTGCAAGAGTGGACATGACCCCCTACCTGTCCCATTGGATTATAGCTGTTGATACATAGACAAACGTCATTATTCTCATTTAAATGATTGTTAGTTTACTCCATTAAAATCAAATAACCTTTGAAAATTCACC
This sequence comes from Chrysemys picta bellii, assembly GCF_011386835.1. Taxonomy (NCBI): domain Eukaryota; kingdom Metazoa; phylum Chordata; order Testudines; family Emydidae; genus Chrysemys; species Chrysemys picta. The sequence continues at coordinate 43,063,268 of NC_088797.1, forward strand.
TGGAATGTGTTCATTCCAGCATCACAAATGTTAAGTTTGTATTGATTTTTAGGGCTTGTCGATGTGGGAAAATTTACCAACAGAACTCCCTTTCAGGTGGGGGCACATCTTCTAAAATAAGAGTGTGTTTCCACCTTTTGTTTTTGCTGGTAGATGTCCTCATACAGATAAATCCTTAGGCTGTTAAGGGCTTTTCATTTGATTGTCAAGTGTCTTGGGGTCTGCTTCCATTGCCTTCTCCCATGCCACCTGCACATTACAGCCCCTCTGTGAAGATACAGTGTGGGCTGCCTTGAGCAGCACCCACTTTCAGAAATTTGCTAGTAGTTGATGGATGTATACAGGAGATGCAACCCAAATATCCACAGGAAACATGCAATGGAACATTTTCTCCACTCTGCCTCTTTAAAAAAAGAGGGCCCATCCCCACCCTTCAAATTTAGCACATAAAGGCTAGTATTATCAGAAATGCTGACTTGCATAACTAGCACCAGCACTACAGCATATAGCTAGTCTTCTTTTTCCTAGGTCCACTACTAAATATGGGCGAGTGTACATATATGCTGAACCAGGGTATTACATAGTAACTTAAGTCTTAACCTTTGCTGCCTCTTACTTGTATGTTTCAATAAGGGAAAGCGGTGACAGTTTGATCTCAGCAGCACCAGGAAATGGAGTTACACCATATTTACTCAACTGCACTTGAGATCAGTATGTAGCCCACAAGGTCTAAACACAGTGTGAAGAATTTGGACATCTGCAAGCTCATTTCTGACTTGAAGTTACAGCCCTGGAAGCAATGTCTCTCTCCTTATTTCCTAGAGACGGCAGCAGCAGAGAGCTTTAGCCTCAATGCTTTTCACAAAGTCAAACACAGCCTCAAGGAACCTCTAAATCTCCATTACCACCAACATAAAGTCAAACTGTCTCAGTCTGAGTACTGGCAATAACTAATGTGAAACAAAGACACTTCTGTGTAATATAAATAATATTTCATTATGCTTGTTGCCAAGGAGAAAACACAAGAAAACAATCATAGATTCATCTCAAGTACTTGCTGAATTGCATCTTAATACCCTTGGAACAAAATCAAATGTTTAATAAAGAACTGTTTCTCATATATGTCTTGGTTGTAGGTTAATCACAGAATCCACTAATACATCACAAGAAATATACCAAGTGTTAAGGGCCCCGTATCAGAGGCGATCACCACTCACCTATAAATAATGCCTTTGCTGTGAAGAAACTGTAAACCGCATACTATTTCAGCTCCATAAAACCTGAAATAGAGCAACAACACTTCAAACAGACTTGCTTAGACATTTACTACATTGTGAATGCAACTAAGAAATTTTTTTTATGAAAGATGAATAGTATTGTAAGTTTACATAATTTAATTATTGGGGGGGGAGGGAAATCCCATATATTTAGTTTTTGCATAATTACTTTGTATATCTTGCAAGATGGACATAGTGCAGTGTTGAATACTATTACTTGTGAATTACTGTATGTAATAAAACTGCAGTTAAAATTAATATCTCATATCTTTCCAAGGAATGTGGCCTGAAAGCTACAAGGTTTTTGTTATAACACTACTGTTCAGTTCTATGCACACAACTCCAAACATTATGGAAGATAGCAACTTCCTTTTCTTCCACCATAGAGCATTCTCCCTGATCTAACCTTTAATCTTCCTTTACACACTTGCAGAGAGGTGCAGAGCTGAGCTTCAAGAGGCAACAGTAAAGAATAAAAGGTCAGAGTACCAGGAATCTCATGGGATCACCTTAAAATGGATGGGGTTCTTCATGCAGGAGAACGTTACACCCCATCTTTCAATAGTAAACCTGGCTATAAAAGAAATCAGTGAAATAAAGGTAGAGCTGAACAAAGCTAAACACCTTCCTTCAGCATTCACCAAAATATCTGTGGCATGGGATTTTTGTTGAATTTTACTTAGATTTTGAATGGAAAGATCTCCATCTCTGATGAACTTTAGCTTAAATTATAGAGAAAACCAGCCTTAAGATGTTATACAAGAGGCTGTGGTTTAATAGAGGTTGGTCTTGTAAGACAGACAAAACAGAACTGTAGGCAATTTGGGGATATTGTAGGGTATTCTTTTAATGAAAGTGGCCTCCTGTAAAGTTTGTTGGGAGGCTCACTGCTGTTTGGGGAAACTGGAGTCGGATCAAACTCTGATCCTAGCAGTACACTCAGGATCTGGACAGGAGGGAGCTGTCTCTCGTCGTCTATGTGGCCCCCTCTGGTGGTCCTAAAAGTAGGATGTGCCCGTCTAACATGGAGTATTTGAAGGGGGAAGGAAGCGAATAAAAGGATCCCTTCAAGCTTCCCATGCCCCCTCCCTTTTGTGAAGAACTATACTGAATAATTTAAAAACGCAACTGCCAACTTGTTCTCATTCCTGGAACAAGATACATCTGGCAACCAACCCAGAGCTTCTGAAAAAACACACTGTGGAAAGAGAGACTCTCCATATCCTGCACTCTAACCTACTGTTCAAGTAAAAGTAATTTGAGAAGCTTTTTTATTGAAAGCAATGCAAGTAACATGACTGGATAGCTAGGCATGAGAGTGAATGCTGCAAGGTGGGGTCCCTCTGTTGGAAATACATCTTGGACTTTGCCCCACAGCCCTTTATGCCAAAACTCTGTGATGAAATGAAACCTGATATTTGTTAATACAGTGTATAGTAATTTACATGTAATCCAAACTGCATATAATCAAGTCCATCGCTAGGGTTTTTTAATTTTTACAGTATCACACACAGATTAAACGTTTACCCAATGCCCTTCCCTATTAAAATTTTTGCACACCCTAAATTTAATGAAGACAATAAAAGGGCTAGTGCCTTTTTTAAACCTGTTTCACAGAAGGCATCTATCTACCAACCCTGTTGCCTGAAGTTTAATTCCTTCTTCTAAATCATATGATTATTTGCTCAATGTGCTTATAAATGATCCATAATCATTACTACTAAAATATGAATGATTTAATTTTTTTGTGATTTTTTTTTATTGCTAGTCTCAGCTAAGAGAACAGGAAGTATTTGTATCTGATCAGTCTCCTTTTGCTAAACACTCAGAAGAGAAATTACATTTTTATGAAGTTTAAACAAATAAGTGGATACTGTACTCTAATGCACCAGCCTGTTAGCTTGGTGTTTTTATTCTGCTAATTTTTGGAACTTAAGAAAATAAATGAAGCTTGCACTTTAAATTTGGCTTGGAGTATGAGGTAGAGCTGTGGGAAATTCTGACATCTCTTCTCACTCCAAATCAGGACATAGAATCATAGAATATCAGGGTTGGAAGGGACCTCAGGAGATCATCTAGTCCAACCCCCTGCTCAAAGCAGGACCAATCCCCAATTAAATCATCCAACCAATTTTTGCCCCATATCCCTAAATGGACCCCGCAAGGATTGAACTCACAACCCTGGGTTTAGCAGGCCAATGCTCAAACCACTGAGCTATCCCTCCCCCAAGGACAAGAAGTTGAAATTTATAAAAAATAAATTCAGAACAGAAATTTTTTTATTGAACTGAATCTAAAAATGAACCATTACAGTTCAGTTTAAAAAAACAGAATATTTGAATTCTGAAAGATTTCATTTTGATTTTCCCAATGGAAATGGAAATGCTTGAAGGGAAGGCAGAAAATGTTTGGATTCTAATCTGCCAAATAAGTAGAGTCTCCATGTACTATATCAAGTTTGCAACACAAGGCATCCTAATTCACCAATGGTTACTTGTTTTTACTATGCCAAAAAATAGAAAATTGAAGGGGGTGAGGGAACACTTTTCTCACATGTAGGAGTTCAATATATAAGGAGTAGGCCCAGAGTCTTGCACAAGACACTATCCTAATAGGAAAATTGCATCTGAAACACTGCTAAGAAACATAATTCACATTCTGCTTATTAAGTTCCTCTGGCTATTTGATGTAATTAAACCCAACTTTACAAAGGAAATTAAAAGAAGGATAAGAGAACATTTCCCTCTGCCACCATACACCACCAGTCCATTATTACAGAAGGTCATTCAGTGTATGGAACAAATGCTTTCAAATATGTCTTGACTATTCAGCCAATTAAATAGATTGGCTGAAATCACTAGGTCCTTTAGAACAGGGATCGGCAACCTTTGGCATGTGGCTTGCCAGGGTATGCACCCTGGCGGGCCGGGCAGGTTTGTTTACCTGCTGCGTCCGCAGCCCCCATTGGCCTGGAGCGGCGAATCGCAGCCAGTGGGAGCCGCGATCAGCCAAACCTGCGGATGCGGCAGGTAAACAAACCGGCCTGGCCCGCCAGGCTGCTTACCCTGGCAAGCCGCGTGCCAAAGGTGGCCGATCCCTGCTTTAGAACTATAAGTAGTAAAAAAAATTTTTTTTAAATCATGAACTGTTCTCTCAGCCTAGCTTGCCCAAGATGCATTTTTTTTGTTTAAATCTTATTTTAAAAACTCCAAGAAAAGCAAGTAGCAAAGTAGCTCACTTATTTGGGACTTACGTTGCTCTATAGAGATCAAAGCGCCCCTTATCCTGTATGTGGAACATCAGGTCTCCTCCATTCAAGAACTCCATAACAAAAAACAGATGATCCTATTTACAAAGCAGGAGAGAACACAAAATTAACTTGCTTATGCAATTGTGACTCAGCATGGAGGTGCTGCTTCTCTCTGACCAAGAAAAGGAATAAGAACTGGTGCGGGAGAGAGGAAGTTGGCAAATGGCTTTTGTGGAATGGTCTTTGACTTTCCCAGCACGCTCAAGCTTTTCCCTCCTGCTCCACCCCCACATAAATCAAGAGTCCCATTGCTACAGATTTCATTAGCTCAAGGACATCCTATGCATCTTATTTTCAGAGTTTATGTGCTTACAGGTCGGATATGAATGTACATTTTAATGAATCTTCCATTTGTGCTTCCCTTAACTTATGTGAGTCATCATTTTAGATCGTGGATGAAACCAGTAATTGAAGTATTAAGTGTTTAAATTAAAACTCCTCTCTCTGGCTGTAGACTTTGTAAATGTTGTACTTTACAAGTCTGACTTAGTGTTATTTTACACTCACTTTGCACAAACTACTACCTAAAGTGCAAGGCAGGGAAGAATCAGAGCCAATACCTCCAGTCAATTAAAACATATTTCACTCATGCAGAGAAACAGATTGTATCTGGTCACTAATCCATTTTGCTTTGTTACGGATACCAGTATTCTCATAAAGGCAAACGTTAAATCCATATTATACCTTAGTCTGAAATGTGCAGTAGAGGTGAGTAAGAAATGGGTTTTCCCATGCAAGAGCTAGGACCCGCTTTTCCACCATGGTACATTCCACGTCATCATCAATTAGCACCACATCCTTTTTCAGAGCTTTAATAGCAAAGAATTCATTCTTCCCTTTCAGTTCAGCAAGCAGAACCTGCAAACACAGGAAGACTTCAGGGCATATGTAAGAAAAGTTGATTTAGCTATTGCTGCTAATCAGCAGAGGAGAATTTTAGGACGAGGCATTTAAAAAAGGTTGCATAGCACTACAAAAAAGTTATTAAAAATAGGGAGATTCACACCACCCCTCTATAGCCCCTCAGCCCAAAGGCAAAGCTAATGGATTTTATGATGGGGTGCATCACAGAAATTACGGTGTACCAGCCCAAACAGGTGGCAAAATATAGGACATCTCTGCAGTTCCTCTGTTGCTATCACTTGAGCTCATGGACTAGAAGAAAGAACATGAACCCTGTTCATCCCTTTGCGATTTTTCATTGCTGCATTTTTCATTGGTGTGAAATAACCCAACTAACGGTCATGTCCAAAATCCCCCTCCTTATTGACCTGTGCAGGGCTAGCATAGAACTCAGCTCCACCATAGACAGAGGACATGGAGTCACTCCTGCTCTGCAGCAACTCTGCTTCTGTCCAACTCAACTCATGGTGGTGCCACTGCACTGGGGTGCTCTGTAGCCACCGCTGTGTTGTGCATATGAGTGCACAGCATTATTTCATACTGTAGAGCACAAAGGCTTATGAATCTTTTTGGGTATTAAAGGAAGAAATCAAGAAACAAAGGGTGGTGGGTAGTGCATTGTAGATCCTTTTTTGAGTCCCAACACTGCTCTTAGTTAAATTTTACAGGCGTTGGGATTTTTAATGCCTGAGGCTCTGATGATCACAATCCATTCCATTAGCAGTAACAGTTTCACAAGAAAGGGTTAATAAAATTCTCTCCCCACAAAATGAAGATTGTGTTTACTTAAGTGAAATTAGCCCATAACACTTGAGAATAAAAGGAAATCAACTTAAGCGCTTGTTACGCACCTTTCCAAAGCTTCCTTTCCCTAGTACTTTCTGAAAGACAAAGCTGTCTATGGTGAATTGTCTCCTGGTTCGTGAAGCTGGTCTTGGTGTACTTCCCTCCCAGAGCTTATCATACTCGCTGTTATCTGCTAATGCAAACCATGATTTTAAATTCAGCATGGACACTTTTCATGACAGAGATCTCTATAATTTCTGACTTTCAAGTGCTAAAATGCCAATAGTTCATCAAATCTGCTGCTGACGTTAGTGACCATAAACATGAGGACCTTACAAAGAAGCTGAATCATTCAAATGGAGTTAAAATTCGGGGTATAAATCTGGGATTTTACTAAACTCAAATCTTGGATTACTAAACAACATCTGGCATTTTACTAAATTCATATTATGCTCAAAGGCCCTGAGTATCTGCTCTGCCCAAAGAATACAAGGCATAACCTTGTTTAGGGGAAGGGTATTTGTTAAAGGCTGCTTTAAACCATCTGCTCTGATCCTAGGTCTGCTGTGCAGCAGATTACAGCCTGCTTACTTACACTAGGGGACTAAACTTCTCTAATTTATGTGGGGTGGCAGTGGGCCATTGTAACAGCTACGGACTGCCGCGAGGCAGGGAAATCTTGGCTACACCCCTTTTTACCAGCCGTGCACTCAAACATGGTTGCATAGGGGTATAAGCACACGAGTTGTTACTTCACCAGAGGATCCTCATATGGTAAATTGATTCTCCCATTGAGGGCGGTGCCAGCTTTAGAGCTGCTTTGCATGTCACAAAGTGGCTGTACTGCAGGAAAGAATTTGGTCCAATATGCCCTTACTATACTTTTTTAAGGCCTTTCTTGACAGAAATTAGTATGGCAAATTGGAAAGATACATTAAGAGTGATCATTTACCAAGCAATTCAATAAAATCAGTTCAATACATAGTAGCATCTATCAGACTTCATGGGACCATCTACATTGGTATAAGTCATTTTGAATTTTAACTCCAATATTCTGATCTGTGTTACTGAGGATTTCCTCCCCTGATTACCCTATTGGTTCTCACTCTCTAAAAATATTTTAATTATCACATTAGTAGAATAATAATTACGTTGAGAGGACTGATACAACTCTGACAGTAAGATTATATTAAATGTGTTATAAAAATGACATCCCATTCTCTATATTTTTGAACAGAACTGCACACATGGAATTAGTGTTTGTGGGTTTTTTAAGTACTTCTTCCATTTAGTCCCAACTAATATATTTTAGTTGACTCCAGTTTTTCAGATCAACAGCATGCTTGTCATTTCACAAAGATTTCTACATTCCGTGAGACAGTCAAGATCTTAAGAATATGCACTGTATAGATTTCCCATTACAATATGCTGAATATTTATATGTGCACCTCTCCAATTAATGTTCCTTTCCCAAATTCTGTCAGAGAAATTATGCTAGAATGAGAATATAGCAAAATCTGCAGGAATTTGAGCTTGCTCTCATTTATCTCAATACATCTCTGGTTACTCTTGGGCAAAGCAATCCACAGATCTTTATAAATGCTCATATTGTTTCACAATGTTCTCTGTGTTTTTGAAGAAAAAGTGTCCGAGGAATAAAATTTTACTAATATTTTCAGTATTCTAGGGGAGTTTCAGTCAGCAACCTTTTAAGTATAAATTAATTACTTATTTTAATCATTTAAATTAAATTAATGTATTAAATTAATTGTAAGTCTAAATTATTAAAATGGTATTGATGTGTTATTGATATTTCATGTTCACGCTGATATTTGCAAAGCTCTAAACATTACTTATCTGAACATAAGTTAGTCACAAGAGTTGTGCAGAGACTGTAAATATCTTTGTATATTAAATCTGCCTTTTTGTTAGAAAAATAATAAAACATTGTTTTCAATGTATGGTAATAGCAAATAACTGCCTGTGATTAACATTTCAGTATATGTGTCAGTCTGGTAATTACCTATGCATAATTAAGAGAAAATTCAATAAATTTCATTTCTTACTTGTATCTCCACCCAAAGCTTTAGATTTCTTATCAAAATCCTGGTAAATACCAACATTTTCTAGTGACCCAGAATCTGATTTTCTGGTTGATTTCTGTACAGGAGTAGAAGGCATTTGAGGTTATTAATAATGGTAAGTATCAACAGACGTTTTAGTTGTTGCTTTGCCTTTATTATAAGCAAATCTCACTCATGCAAAATGTGTATTTACTACTTTGTCTAGAAGCCTTTGGTAATGGAAAGCTGAAGAATATTAATACACACACTTTATTCACAATAATCCCTTTTATAGCATCCGCACTGTCCACTGTCATACGTTGTAAGAAAATAAACAGAATAAAAAATGGTGTTAAAAATGTTTGAGCACTCTATTCTACAACCTCTGCCAGTGCTATCCATTGAAAATTATGGGTTCAAAATATCATAGCTTTAAATGATAGAGAGGGAGAAACAAACAAGAACCAGAGCAGGAATGCTGGTGGGAGAACAGCCTTCACAAAAGTGTGTATTACTTTAAAATTTAAGCAATATACAGGAGGAGTCATTATGTCCTAGACACAGAAAAGAATCACTAGGTTATTGGTGTTGAGCACACGTAAGCAACTTTTCTGTATTGATGTTCTTTACTTAAGTGCACTGTTTAATTTTGCTTTAGTAGTTAATCTCTTGAGATTTTCATGTAGTGAAATATTCTTCTATCTGCCCTAAGATTTTTAAAAAGTAAATATCACACAAAAGCTTAGGAAAGGTAGCTTGAGATGGAATTCTGAGATGTACTTCACTTCGTTAAGAATGTGGCTCTATGTTTTTCAGTTATGCTGGTATTTCACAACCACTATGCAGTTTTCTGCTTGTAAACAAAAGCCAGTGGTACCCAGCTGTAAAAGAAGCAACCACCAGGCTCAGGAGATCAAGAAGTTAATACTGGGGATGTGTTAGTTCCTCTGATAAACTAAAATCATGGAGTAGAACATTTGTGTTTTCGACATGTCGTGAAAAAGTACAGAGATTACTAAAAACAAAACTTTGCAAAATCTGATTTGTTTTTCACGATTTACACCAAACACTGCAGAAGAATGTTTAAATACAACAAAAAAGAAAAAAAAAACTTGTTCTTGTTGGCATTAAAAAAACAACAACAGTTCAGTAGAACGTTTCCAATTATCTTAGGTTTTGTTTTTGTTTTTGTTTTTAAACCTGAGGTTTCCCTTTAAAGCCTCAAAAGGGCTTTCACCACTTACAATGAGGCCCCCCAGCAGCATATTTCACTTAATGACCAAAATGATAAGGAAAGGAAAAACCTCCTTCCCATGGTTGTAATACAACTAGTTGAATGACAAACAACAGTGCAACATACCTGGCTAACTTGATTTAAAGCTTCTGCTAATAGTTTCTGGTTGATTCCACATAGATTTGCCACTTTCTTTTGACATTTGTGGTGCACATTCATCCCACACTCTAAAAGAAAGGAAAGGACAGTAATGTGAATTTCATGCAAAATATAGTTAAACAGTAGATCCATCAGAAAGATTTTTTTTGTATTCAGTACTTCTGTTCAGAAACGTTTTCATAGCTCGGATTTGGGTATGAACAAATTGCTCTTTTAATTGATAATAGCCTTTAATAAAACTGCAATTCAAATTTTACCTTTCTCCCCCGCCAAACTCATTTAAAATGGAAGTTGCCAAAATCACCACAGGAATAGAGAGGTAAAGCTTTGCTGATTTGGAGTTATGCCTGTTTAATTCAGCTGTAATTTTGGCCCATTATCTTACAAACTAGAAAGAATACTTTAATTAAATTTTGTCTTTCTGGTTGGAGAATTATGACGAGAGGGATTTATAGTTAACATTCAGAAAATGCATCGTCAGTTTGGGAGTATGTACTCAGATACTATACAGCATGACAAATATACTCAACTGCATTGCATCTGGGGGCTGCTTGTCCCTAATGGTACCAAAGAGACAATTTTTCTTGCTCTTGTCTCCTCTGTAACACTGCAATAATCAAAATGCTCTTTAGTTGACAGAGCCAAGTGTTGTTTTTAAGAGAGCTTTTTGTGAATCACAAGATGTCATACAAACTCAAGAACATCCACAAACAAGAGACTTGGACACACTTCACTACAAATTAGTTTTTCTATGGAAAACGCCCTGGCAATTCTCTTTTCCCCATCCTCCATAAAAGCTGAGACTCAAATAGCACAGAAGCCCCTAGCGTACCTTCACACTTTAATCCTTGTTTAACTAATCCCCAGAGAAGGCTGCCGCAATGATCACAAAAGGTGGGACTCATGTAGTTGTAAACTTTAAATCGATGAGGCATATCAATGTTGAACCGCTCCTTCTGAAACTGAAGGCATATTTACACAAATAAATCATCTTTTCAGACATTAGGGGGCTAATCTCTCTCACACTCATGTTTATAATTTCAAAATCACATTTAAAAAGCATTCACAAATGATCCAACACTGAGTACTTTAAGTGTACAGTCTCTGAAGAAATGTAACATGCTGAGTTTGGGTGAAATGTGTGTCTATCAAGGGGAAACTAGATGCCTACTGGCAAATTAAAATTGTTTCAGTCAAAAGTTGACTCATTGCAATGCACTAGTCTACCTCTCAGCAGAAGTATCTCTCGTGTGTCACATATTTACATTTTATTATGGATGTGAAGCCATTGTTATAGATATATGTATTTATTTTGTTTTCAAAATGCCTGCATGTGGAGGCCTAGGTGCTCTGACAACAATGAAAAACATACAATCACAAAGACTGTTGCCCAACAGGATAATACAATAGAACAATTCACATAGCACAAAGTATGAAGTGCAGGGAAATATACCCCCGTTTCTTGCTTGTCCTGAAATCCCTGACCCTCATAACTCCTGAAGAGATAAGCCACATTGCAAAAACTTTAAGATCAACAAATTTGAGCTGTGTTGTATTTTAAAATGTCCCCAAACCCATATCTGTTACTGCATAATTTATTCAACTCAAAGAATTAAATCTTTACTTGGGGAAAAAAAAAGTTTCTTTCAAGGGATTGTAACTGCTCTGCCTTCTCCAGAGTTTCATCCGTGCTCCATCTCCATAAAATGTCTAGTATCTAAAGGAGGCAGTAAACAGCCATTGTTATGCAGCAAAGTACTTCCCAACTTGCAATTCTTAAACTCAAGGAGCAATGGTCTCAAGTTGCAGTGGGGGAGGTCCAGGTTGGATATTAGGAAACACTAGGAGGGTGGTGAAGCACTGGAATGCATTACCTAGGGAGGTGGTGGAATCTCCTTCCTTGGAGGTTTTTAAGGCCCGGCTTGACAAAGCCCTGGCTGGGATGATTTAGTTGGGAATTGGTCCTGCTTTGAGCAGGGGGTTGGACTAGATGACCTCTTGAGGTCCCTTCCGACCCTGATATTCTATGATTCTATGAACTGGATCTTGCTGTTTCCATCGAAGTCTTGCCACATTTACAATCAAAGGCTTGCCACATTTACAATCATACATTCTTAAAGAAATTTTTTCATCTCTTACCATTGTGTCTCTGCTGTTGGCTGCAGTACCAGTACATCTCCCAATGATTTTATCAATACATTTCTTATGAATAGCAGCATTGCATTCTTCAAGAGAGAATGAAAAGGAAAATAACCCATCAGTTAACTGATACAGAGGATTAGGTGTTCCTCTTTGGAAAAGTCTAATATGAAATATGCATTCTCTAAAATCTACAAGTGTTAATCCATATTTCTCAAGTGAAAGTGCCTCTCTCTGTAAGCAAGAGAGGTATCTGTAGGAGATTACTGTCTCTAGTTTATGTCTTTATTTCTGAACTACCAGCCTCTCCTGTAGGTGATGCCACCAGCATTTGAGGGTGAGGTGTGTGTGTGAAAACATTACTACATTTGCAAATTTTGGAAACAAAAGTACTTTGGCATCGACTGATGCTACCATATAGCATACATCAAGATCTACTTTGACTGAAAGGTACTGCTATCACTAACTACATAAGAAATGAATCAAGGGTTTCTTCTGACTGGAAAAATTGCAATTCTTAAACTCTATTTAGAAGATTTCCCATATGTTCCAATATTTACTAAACACCAAAATGGAATTACTGGACCCAATTTTTTGATGTTGTAAGTGGGTGCAGCTGTCATCTTCAATGACATTTCACCCATTTACACCAGCAGAGAATTTGGCCCATTAACCTTATTACTCAAGGCTCTATGATGGAAAGGTCAATCATTTGACATCCAACTACAGAGCCCTATGTTAGCACTTAACACGTTATAATTAACATCCGTATCATTGAGAAAGTGATTATACACTTTGTATGATAAATGTTTACACAGTATATTATCCATGTTACATATACCCATCTACAGAGTAATATTAAAAAGTTTGTCATAGTTACAAAATGCATAGAGTCAACTCACGTCTACATTTGTATCCCTGCTTGTTAAGTCCCCTGAAAAATAAACAATACAAAAAGAAAATCACAAAGTGTAGCTCTAGATATTTGTCTTGTTCAAAACAGATTTTTTTTAGTTGCTTTCACATGCCCGAGATTCAAGGTTTAAATCACAATATTTATGCTGATTCTATCAGTCTAGGTCCTGCTATTATAAACGTTTCTCAATGAAGCATGTAAAAGATTCCTGCTTCTTCTTCTCTAAGAAAACGTCCATAAAAGGTTTGAACATCACTGCCTTATACCCAAGGCAATTATCAGACATATTCCTTTGAGAAGGTTTTGCCAGTTAAGGGCCAGATTTTGCTCCCACTGAAGTTGATGGAAGTTTTGCCAATTACTTCAGTGGGCTCAGGATCCATACTTAAATTATTACTATGGCATAATGTGGGAAAAATGTATGAGTTGGGCTTCTAAGTGCTACAGTACTACATAACATAATATATTGTTCTCATCCAATGTGATACATAACATGTAACATCAAGGGCTACAGAGTGATTTACAACATTTCCCCTCATTTCTCAGTACATCTGAAGCTAGTTGTTTTTTAATCATTTCACTCCCAAGAATAAACCTGAGCTTACATATATTGTTTCCTTCTTACCAGACAAAGTCTTTACAGACAGAGCAAAATGTGGGCTGTCCAAAGAAGGTGGCAATAAATTCATGATTTTTGATGTAATGGATTTTGGCTTGCTTGATAGCTCCTCTCCTATTCATAGTCACAATCCCCTCATCTTCCCTCATTGACTGCTTGCAATCTGGGGAGAAAAATAAAGAAAGAAACTGTTTTAAAATGATACCAAGTTGTAATACCACCTTCCCAAAAGTTATAATTTAGTCTTCTAATTTAGATATATATGTTTAGTTCTCTCTCTTAGGCTAGGTCTACACTACCCGCCTGAATCGGCGGGTAGAAATCGACCTCTCGGGGATCGATTTATTGCGTCCCCATGGGGACGCGACAATCGATCCCCGAATTGACGCTCTTACTCCACCAGCGGAGGTGGGAGTAAGCGCTGTCGACAGGAAGCCGCAGAAGTCGATTTTGCCGCCGTCCTCACAGCGGGGTAAGTCGGCTGCGATACATCGAATTCAGCTACGCTATTCACGTAGCTGAATTTGCATATCTCAAATCGACTCCCCCCTGTAGTGTAGATGTACCCTTACACACACACACACACAGCACTATGAAATGACAAAATTATCCTTATCAGGTTTTAGACCCAGACATATTATAAAAGTTATGTGTAAAAGAAGGTCTATGTTCAATACTCTTTCCTCGTCAATGTCAAGCTTTTTTAAAATTTAAGCAGTAACCTTAAACACTTTTCCTAGTACTGAGTGCATTCAATGGCATTTTCTTGAACAAAAACTGCTGCATAATTTAAATGAAATGAAAGTGAAATGATGTAAGACAAGCTGAACCAAAAACAGGCCATGCTGATGTTTCAAGTTAACAGAGGAAGAGGGGCGGGGGAGAAACCAGGGCCCGTGCAGCTTCAGAAACACATAAGAGGAAGTGAGCTTCTCAGACGCTGCCAATATTCCCTCTTTTAATAAACATGATATATTTTTCAATACTTCTACAGTTGCCCCAGAGGAGACAACCCTATGGTGCAGCTTTGAGACAAGGATCCTACACTACCTTGGTGAGGAGTATGACACAAAATCCCAAGTTGCTAAAATAAGTGGATCATACAGGTCTTGGAGCGACCTTATTACTAATCTTTCATTTTCATTAAGGAGATACAGAATTCCAAGTAAAGTGATTCTCTTATTAATCCCTTCAGTGACACTTGTTCACATTCAACCAACTTTTTTTTTCAAAATGTAAAGGCAAGAAAAGATATTGGAATGGGATGGTCCTAACTGAGATATTTTAAAGTGGTTAAGAGAAAGTAAAAAAAAGACTGGAATCACTGGTATAGCAGTGCACTCAGCCCCAGAAAAGGAGATGTGTTTTTTTGCAGGGCAGGGGATAAGGAAATGCTGCTCAAGAATGACCCCATCTAGCCAGTTAAGGAAAAGCACAAGTCAACTATGGAGAACTGATCAGTTGTTCAATGCATTCAGAAATGCTCATCCACTGCTCTTTGTCTGGGGTGGCTGAAAAATTTATAGTAGTGAGAGGTTGTAGTTTGGGATGTAGAGAATTCCATGGTGATGGAGGGAGGAGAAAGTCAGGTAGGAACAGACAGGGGTAAGAACCATATCCCTTGTAAGCATAATTATTTTTTAATATGCCTAAGGCTACGTCTACACCATGAGCTAGGTGTCCGATTCCCTAGTCAAGTAGACACACTTGTGACAGCTGTCATCTGAGCTAGCATGCTAAAAATAGTAGTGTAGCCACAGTAGCACAGGCAGTGGTGCACAGGCTAGCTGCCTGAACCCCATGGGTACATACTCAGCATGACTAGCCCTTGCCATTGCTGCTACTACCCATGCTACCACATCTATCCTTCTATTTTTGTGCACTAACTCTGATGAGAGCTAGCATGAGTATGTATGAGTATGAGCACCCCTCGCCTGCGGTACAGATGTAGTCTAAGTCGATTTCAGCACTGTGATAATACAGCACCGCAGTTAGCAGCCTGCCTTGAAGCATGCTCTCCTGGAAGTCAAAGGGTGTTTTGCCAAAGTCTTCAGTTGGAGCCAAGTTGGCCCCTCTATCAACAAATACTCAAATATTCTATGTATTAGAATACTACTATGATATTCAAACTTACTGCATCAAACAACCTTCACATTCTCCTACTTTCCCATGGATTTCTGTTTCAGACATGTCCACTGATCTGAGTGATAGTTTTATTTTCCATTCTGAGGTACCGTTTGAACACACACTGTATGCAGCCTCTTGGTGGTGGTTATCCTAAATTTACCTTCAGCCCCATTAATGAAACTGAATTGAGGAGTAAACAGAGCTATTGGAAAATAAAATTTTACAGCCAGAATTGACAAAATAACAAATCTATGAATACTCCAAACCATGACCTATGATGATAGCATTTCTCAAACATGGTGAAGTACGTATTCTCCTTCTAGCATGACGTTGCTTTTGCCATTAGATCAGATGGCTGTCCCCACCACACTTAAAAAGGAATCAACAAATGACAGAACTTGGGAGAGTTGTTGTCTGTGTATACCGCAAGGACAGGAGACTTGTTATGGGTTTTAATCAGGCCGCAACTTTATTATATAGATGTCTGGGACTACCCGGCAGATAAAGTGTACAGTGCAGGCAAATCCATGTTTATTCAAATCAATTCTCCGAGGCTTCCACCAGCCCCCCTTTGTTTCCATCCAGGTCCCCCAGCCGACCCATGGCTTGGACCTTACCATCCACCAGCCTCGCAAGAAGCTTAAGGAGGGCTATGAGAATGGAGGAGGGGTTGGCTCTCTGCCGTACCGGTCATGGGAGTCCCTGAACCCCCTCCCCCATTATGTTTCTTTATCTAGTACCTCCTTTTAAGTCCTTTACCAGGCCATTTATCTGGTCACTGGCTGCCCTCCCTATGGAGTACCTGCACTGAACATCCGCCACAAGGAGGTGCCAGCCATTTGCTTGGCTGCCTCCCCCCACCCAACTCCGCCGGGTTCCCAGACATCCGCAAATGGCCTCTTGGCTAGCAGCCCTACTGGGGAGAAAGAACCCACTTTTCCATGTGTGATCGTCAAGGGACACCAGCAACTGCATTGTCCTTGACCTGGTACTGCAGCAACTGCCCTTAACGGAGGGCCGCATAGGCGACCCATTCTCTGGATCCTTGTATTGACAAGACTCCTTAAAAGAAAACAAAACAAACAACTTGAAAGCTGGAGACAAAAAAAAAAAATCTGCATTTCGCCAGCCACATGACATTCCGAGGTTGCAGAGAACCCATAGCAAACTGGAAATGAGACAAGGCATCTGCTATGCCATTATCCATGCCCGGCACATGCTTGGAAGAAAAAACAGATGTTGAAGTTAAGCATTGGAGAACAAATGCCCTTACCAACTTTCCAATCCTGTGTGATCTGGAAGTTTGGCAACTGATAACCTGTACCACTGCCATGTTGTCACACCAACAGCACACCCGTATATTAGACCCAAATTAATAACCATTTGTACCTCCACAATGATACCCCCTTAAATTGACTTAGAAAACTTTTCCACACCTACATCTGTAATTGTGTGGTCTGGCTATGCCAGCCATTGCCACTGCCAGCTGGGCTCAAAAAGCCCACCCCGGGGCAACAACCCTGCAAGCAAAGTTCAGCTCAAAGCCCAGGTAGGTTAATGTCGTGAAAGGGGCCGTCTGTTTTGTCCTTCGCTAGGGGTTTCCCCAACTATTTAGCCAGGGCCTGAAATGTGTCCAACAGGTGAAAACACTCATTTGACCCAGCTCGCCCTGCAAACAAAAATTGTGCAACATTGCACTACATTTCTGAAAAGCTGCACAGGATTCTGAACAGCCGATGGGCATAGCCTTGAAATAAAATTGCCGGTGGTAGCGTCTTAAATAACCACCATTATTAAATGCCCAGCAAATACTATTACATGCCCGGAGCCCTTTTTGGGCTTGTTGCAGTATGAACAAACCGCTGGCGCCCTTGGTGTTATGCCCTTGAACCACAGTGTGTGATGCCACCTTATTCCAGTTTGTGTTGCTGCCCTTAATGGAACCTTCTTATGACATGCCCCTGAACATATTGGGTGCCCGCCTAATTATGTTCATATAATTAACAAAGGCCGGGCTGCTGTCTGGGTAGGCCTGTACCATAACACCCGCCTAGACGACGAGGGCAGCCTCCCAATTTTTTCATGTTCTAGGCATCTTTGGCCTCTTGGACAGTTCACTGTTTTGCTTGCCTTGTCCATGTTTACTGTCTGTGAACCCCTTCCCGTGCCATAGGGATATTACATGCACAAATTACCTGTGAGGATTCTATATTTAGTTGCACTGAGTAGGTGAATGCCCATCGGGTAAGCTACCCCGGCATAACCGTACTGCAGAGCTCTGCTCCCCCGGATGCCCCCCAGGAGTGTCTACCCTGTCCCCTGCGGTTACATGCCCTGATGACCGATGGGTTGCCATGTGCCCCTTCCTTGTCCTGCTGCTGAAACTTGAACCCATGCTGGGCCCACCCTGTCACCCTGTGCAGACCCCTCACATCTGGCTGCCTGAAGCTGCTGTTGTAAATGCAAATTAGCTTGCATCAGCTGTGTAATACTGTCAGTGATCCCCACTGAAGGTGCCACCCCTAGGTGGGTCTGCCCAGGCTTCTCAACCTTCCACTCCTGGGCCCAGAGTATTTAATAACCCAATCGGCTGACTCCTGTTCCCCTTAGGTGAACTCACTGAGTGACCGGTTGAGCACCGTCCCTGCACCTGGCTGTGGCCCCTGCAACTGCCACCCTTTGCCAGGCTGGAAGGCCGGATACCACCTCTGCCACCCATTTCCCCAACCTGTGTGGTTATTACACTAACCCCGGGGATCAGCCATCCCTTGTGTTAGGTGGAAGAAAACATCATGGTTTTTTTAGGTGACCCTTGCACCCTTTGAAGCGTAATGCTGTGGAGAAAACCTCAGAAACAATGTCACTGACCATTTGCTGCACATCTTAGCTGACCATCCCATTAATGCACACAGCCTGCTCACCTGAGTGCGTGGACACTTTCCTATGATCATTTGCCTCCCTTAGTCCATGACGCTGCCGTGGGTTATTAAACACACCAAGGGAAGTAGCAGTCCACGTACGTGTGAGCTCCCCTACCCCTGCTGCAATACTGGCTGTCTTGGGTTTCCTTCCAGTCCATGGGCTCCCTTGGGGCTGCCCTGCCTCTGCCTGTCCCCTTTCCAGCAAAGGTATAGGCACATGAGCAGCAAGCAGCACATAGCCATGAAACAGTTAAAATTTCCTTGCCTTGCTGCTTTCACATAGAGACTTGATCCACCCAGGTTTCCTACCTTTATGCCCATTCGTGTGTGTGTGTGTGTGTGTGTGTGTGTGTGTGTGTGTGTGTGTGTGTGTGTGTGTGTGTGTGTGTGTGTGTGTGTGTGTGTCAAAGTTGACCACCAACCACCTTTTGCAGCACTTTCTGACCTTTTTCCTTTCTTCCCCCACCCCCCAACCACAAAGCAGAGCTGTCTTTCTTTGGGTAAGCCCACACAAATTCTGCCCCACCTTTAGTTGTGGTGCAGTCACTGTCCTGAGTCCAGGTGCTGTATCCCTGCCTAATAACTGCATTCACATCTACAACCAAGCTTGGCATGCAATCAATCATATGTCAGGATTTAAGAGCACCCTCAACTGGTTTTCTGGTTTCACTGGAATGGGAAGAAAGAACCAGTGATCCATGAAATCTTAGAATAAAGGACAGACCCAGTTTTATGAGGTAAGGCGAGGAAGAGACAATTAACTGTGAGAAGACGTCAATGGCTGGTGCTGCTAAATGCAAATAGAGTTTCCTGAAAAATTTGGGAGCCATTGGCTTAAAACTACTGATGTTTGATCTTAGCCCACAGGAGAACTTACTCCAGAACTCATACTCTAATATTAAATAATGATGATGATGATAATGATACACATAGTAAATCACATCTCTACACCAGGAACAAAATTAAAAATAGTTCAGTTTTGCTGTTTCAACTTATCTTATTGAGATAGCCAACCCAAGACTAACCCCAACAGCAATATTTCACTTGTAAACCATATTACCCCACTGCTTAATGCTGCTGAGCAAGTGGTATTTTGATATATACAGACACCAAATCTTTGAATGCTTCAGTAAAATCACACACTGAAAAATGTGTGTAAGTGTGTAGGCTGGAGAAAGGAACATAATAGTAACTCTGCCAAATGTTAGTAACATTTTGGATTATCAGATGCATAAAACAGATTGTCCAGGGGAGTGATTTAATCAGCATTATAGCCAAAGGGGGAGAAAAGCTGTTTCTTGCATAACTGTACCCCAACAGCCTCTCTTTTCAGGCCTATATTTTGATAATTTAGCTCAATGCAGATGGAAAACATATAATAAATTAAAGCTTCTCAGGTGGGGAATCGAATGAAAATATAGCTTCAGGAAAACCTGCAAGCTGTGAACCTAACAGAAGAGTTCACCATAAAAATGGGAAGTAGTTCTCTTCATGCTGAAGTTACTGTAGCAATCTAATACTGTTGCACTCAATTCCTAGCCAGCTGCTGATCAGTACATGGGACAAAATCATAATATGTTTCCCCCACTTGAGGTAAAACTGACAATGAACTCCAAAGAAAAGCATTAGGCTGGCCTCTAAGCTTCAGAAGTCGGTGCATACAGGTAGTGGGAAGCATAATTTAAAGCTAGTAAAACAGTCACTGTATTTAACCATTGCATCCCCATTTTATCTTAAGAATCCTTGCAGACAGTATCAATGTCAAAATCTGTATTCCAGAACAACCTGCTTCTACAAGTGACTGCCTTATTAAATTACATATCTGCACTGCTTTGGCCGAAATCAACCAATATATCAAACTATTATTGAAAAGAACATTTTCACCTCTGCTCCAGAGCAAATAGGGAAGTTTGCACAGCAGCTGTTAGACTGCATCTGAGAAGCTAAGACTGGTTTAAAATGATATCTAAAGTGAATTACAGTAAGATTACAGTATAGTCCATTACAATTCTTTATATAAATGCCTTGTAGTACATATTGCCAGAAACCACTTCAAAAAGCGGAGCTATCATAAGGTCAAATGGGAAGAAAGATTTTATTTGTGAGCTGAGATTCAGATAGCAGTAGTGGCTGGGAGGAGCAGGCTGTGGAAATGAGTCAGAATTCCAAATAGTTGGGGGCCACACACAAGCATGGGGAACTTTGCCCTTCCCCAAAAGCGTGAAGTCATGGGAAGTGCAACAGAGATTGGCAGGATTTTCACAGACAAGATCCTTATGCTATACATGCTCAACACACTCAGAAATGGAAACATGCCAACTGCACAATCAACAATTATGCTGTTGATGGTGTCAGAAAAGTCCCCACAACAATTGTAATTACTATCTAGATTTGTAATGAATCATTTTAATCCCAGAACACACCATTACATTTAGCTTTTCTAAATGTTTCCTGCCTAGTAAATAATGAGAAAATAGAAATTAATGGAGATAGCCCATCTCCTAGAACTGGGAGGGACCTTGAAAGGTCATTGAGTCCAGGCCCCTGCCTTCACTAGCAGGACCAAGTTATTTTTAATTTTTCTTTGTTTACTATGTTTGCTGCCAAGTTAAAGAAGTATGGGCTGGATGAATGGACTGTAAGGTGGATAGAAAGCTGGCTAGATCGTCGGGCTCAACGGGTAGTGATCAATGGCTCCATGTCTAGTTGGCAGCCGGTTTCAAGCGGAGTGCCCCAAGGGTCGGTCCTGGAGCCGGTTTTGTTTAATATCTTTATTAATGATCTGGAGGATGGTGTGGACTGCACTCTCAGCAAGTTTGCAGATGACACTAAACTAGGAGACGTGGTAGAGACACTAGAGGGTAGGGATCGGATACAGAGGGACCTAGACAAATTAGAGGATTGGGCCAAAAAAAACCTGATGAGGTTCAACAAGGACAAGTGCAGAGTCCTGCACTTAGGACGGAAGAATCCCATGCACTGCTACAGACTAGGGACCGAATGGCTAGGTAGCAGTTCTGCAGAAAAGGACCTAGGGGTCGCAGTGGACGAGAAGCTGGATATGAGTCAACAGTGTGCTCTTGTTGCCAAGAAGGCTAACGGCATTTTGGGATGTATAAGTAGGGGCATTGCCAGCAGATCGAGGAACGTGATCGTTCCCCTTTATTCGACATTGGTGAGGCCTCATCTAGAATACTGTGTCCAGTTTTGGGCCCCACACTACAAGAAGGATGTGGAAAAATTGGAAAGAATCCAGCGGAGGGCAACAAAAATGATTAGGGGTCTGGAGCACATGACTTATGAGGAGAGGCTGAGGGAACTGGGATTGTTTAGTCTCCAGAAGAGAAGAATGAGGGGGGATTTGATAGCAGCCTTCAACTACCTGAAGGGGGGTTCCAAAGAGGATGGAGCTCGGCTGTTCTCAGTGGTGGCAGATGACAGAACAAGGAGCAATGGTCTCAAGTTGCAGTGTGGGAGGTCCAGGTTGGATATTAGGAAACACTATTTCACTAGGAGGGTGGTGAAACACTGGAATGTGTTACCTAGGGAGGTGGTGGAGTCTCCTTCCTTGGAGATTTTTAAGGCCCGGCTTGACAAAGCCCTGGCTGGGATGATTTAGTTGGGAATTGGTCCTGCTTTGAGCAGGGGGTTGGACTAGATGACCTCTTGAGGTCCCTTCCAACCCTGATATTCTATGATTTTATGAAAATATGAAAAATATATAACAATCACTTATTATTCAAATATCTCCTTTTCTCTTCTTAAAATTCAGATCCTTTTCTTAAACCAGCTCTTTTAATATAGCTAAAACCTACTCCCAACATTTATAAATTGAGATAGGGGATAAAATCAGCCCCCAATCATGGCACTGCTATCAGACCAGAAGAACTGTATCTATATGAACATAGTTTTTATTTAAATTCTTCAGTGCCTAGTCCTGCTTCTAGGTAAATCACAGTAATTGAAACGAGTAGTATTTCATACTTTTAACAATCTATAATATATTTTATTGAGCTACCTAAACAATATTACTAGATCTAACCTAACCACGACAATAACCCCCATACCAAGAGCATGATCTCAGCCCAATCAGCCCATTCGTTTCCAAATGCCCAAGGAAAAAGTTTTGCCAGAAGCTGACAAACCAATATTCATAGAGAGAGACAGAGAGCTGAGCTCTAAAGGGATTAATTTATTCATTATACAATATGGATTTCCCCCCCACCCCCCCGGAAAGCTTAGAAATGGGAAAGCAAATTGTGGGATTTGAAAAAAACAGAGAGCTTGCTATAAATGTTTCACAGTGGTGGATTTGTGTGGATAGGTGAAATCCAGTTTTGTGGTAAATGGCTGACCAGTTAAAGGAGCACTGCCAATGTAAAAACAACATACTGAAAACACATTTTCCCCCATGTTAATAATACCACCTTCAATTTAAAACTTACTAAAGCTGAAGTTCACAGTGTCCCTTTAAACATTCTATTGCATTGCTATTGGTTTGTTTGAATGTTAACAAAGCCCTTCGGGCCAAATTCAATAAAAACGTCCATCTAGAACCTTTGCACAACAATACACATTTTCCCCAAACTAGATTTCTTGCCTTGCACAGGCTCGTTCAGCTCAGAGAAAGCAGTTCTTCAACCTGGCCCTACAGTCTGCATGCATGTTACAGACACACATGCTACACACACACACACACGAATGAATTACCTGTACAAAAACTACTTTAAAAGGGAAAACTTTCCAGAACTCTACATTTTAATAAAATAATAAATCTAAATATACATCTGCTACTCTTGATTATTTTTAATTTTTCTTTGTTTACTATGTTTGTTGCTAAAACAGTATATTTTGTTCACATTTACTTTTCCACCATCATGTATATTCTTGTTCTATGTATTTTAATGTTCTCTGTATTTTATTTTATCTTGTTTGTTCTGAGAGTACTTGTGCATTTGGCTTTGATGACATATTTTAGGTTTCAATACCAATAAAATTCTGCATTTGTTTACTAACATGAGCAGTACCCTCTTGATAGTGATCTTGCATAGAACATTCAATCTAAATCTACACCAGCCCTAGGCAGTTATGCTAAAACCTTTTATACGAGTAACTAATCAAATACTCTTTTTTCCACTGAAACTTTTAACAGGACTTATATATTTAGAAGTTTCTGCACTTCCATTGCAAGGGTAACTGAAAGAGTTAGTTGTATAGCTGTTTTCTTAGACTGCCAGGGCACCTTGCCCTATAGATATATATGAGAGAGAGAGAGAGAGAGTGTGAGAGTTAAATAAATAAATAAATAAATAAACTCCACACCAAGAATTGAGCTGACATCCCACTGCTTTGACTGAGATACTGCAGCATAGTATTACGGGAATACTGCACTTATATCTACCTTTGAGTGTGATCTAAAGGTCCTGGTCTTTGGTGAAAGTTAATGTTGCTGAAGCACTCTTAGAAAAAAGACAAAGTAAGGACACCAGTGTTTTAGCAAACTGCCTTTTAAACAAGGGGCGGGGGGACAGATTAAAATGGACAAATCTGCAGTCCATGCATTGAACACCACAGCCAGCACAAGTTTTTAACACCCAAATGGTAGGGGAATCACACTGAGAAAAGGAGTAAATAGACAACTTACTTCTCATTTAAAAAATTGCTAATGCTCATTCTTGAGAGGTGCTACTAGTCCTTTTCTCATCATGCTATTTCCTCCCCACCAGCTTAGTGGCTTAGGGCTTGATCCTCACCATTACAGTTAACAGACATTTTTCCATGGACTTGAATGGAAGCAGGATGAAATTCCTAAATCCTACTGTCACCAAGCTGCTATTCTCCTGCCTGACATACCACCTACATCAGATGCAAGGCAAGGGAGGAACTCAGGATTTCCAGCTGTGATGGTTTGCGTGTGAATAATGGTTGAATGGCAAGAGGCAACACTGTTGCAATATTAAAGTTTTCACCTTCCCACTCCACCCACCTACTGCCACAGCAAGGCGCTATGGGGTAGGAAGTGAGGAGAATTCAAAGGGTGAAATCCTGACCCCATTGATCTCAAAGGGAGTTTTGCCACTGACTTCAATGGAGCCAAGACTTCACCCTAAATGTTTTCATAGAGTTAACATGTCTGCACAGAAATGCTTGATAGTTCTTGCTCTCTGTAAACAGAGGTACCCTATTTTAAAGCACAAGGAGAACCAGTGCATCCTAACATCTGAAAATACATTATCCACCTCCTGTGCATTGGCAAAACTAAATTCAGTTCCCTCTGTCTTGTGGTTTATGGTACTTAGCTGATACTGTATATTGCTGGCTTATTGTCTACAGTGTAATTTGTGTCTATGACAGAATAAAATAAATTTAATATTTTATTTGATTTTCAAAAAAATCTCACCTTCCAGAGGTATGATTTTCAGGAAGTCCATTTATGGTCCCGTATATAAACCACCAATTTATTTGAGGGAGAGAACTGAAAGTTCAGTTTAGTACAAGACAGATCACAATATACTGAATACGGCATCTCTTAAGAGATATTATTCTCCCCCATAGTTCGCAGATAAATTTGCTCTCCCTCTCATCTTACAAATTATAGGGCCATCTTGTGACTTTTAATTTATCGTCATTATGATTTATTAATATTTTTAAAAGGAGACAAGAATGCCAAACATGCTTTGCGCACCACAGAGATTGCACTGTATTGGAATTTAGCCTACCCAGCATGCAGATGGTGTTAGCAGAACACCTGTACATCTGTCTCTTAGAATGAAAAATAAGCTAAATTATATCTCCCCCTCTTAAAATTTCATGTTCAGTTAATCAACACTCCCCACACAACATGTAGAGAAGACACATTACATTTAAAGCAGCGTACACACATCTTTGAGCAATTCATATTCCCTCCTCCCAACAGGACCAGCTAATTTGCTGGAAGTAACTTGTGAAGCATTTGCCTTCTGATATAACTTAACTCTGAAAAGAAAGATAATTCACCAACCCCTTCTCCTAGAAGCTGAAGCGAGCAGCATGGTAATTCAAAGTCCAGAAACAAATAAACAAAACAAAACAAAACAAAAAGATATTCCAACTGCTTCCAAGCTGCTCAAACACACAGTGAGGCTCAGTCTTAAACCATGCACTGTGATGCTGGGTTTTCTTACTGGATAAGGTCATTAACTACATTTGAATAAACAAGGTCAAGCAAGGCATAAAATGTATTGCATCTGCACACTATTAAGCTGCAGCTGCTTTTTAGGAGCATCACTTCATTTCCTATTACACAATATGAGGGTGGGGGAGAAAGTACATAACATTATAGATTGTGAGGGGGTCACACGCCTTACTCCCCATTCCCATTTTCTGTGGCATGAAAAAAGTCACCTGAGTTCCATCTGCAATATTCTCTCTTTAAAGGAAAGGTAATACGGAAGGCAAGAAGAAATTCTCAGGACAGGACAATCTGGGGGCCTTGGGTTCAGGTACCTGAAAGTCAGGGCTCTAAAGAGTCCTTGAGAAAGGAACTTCAAGGACTGGGAAGGAGACCTTTCTGTCTCCAAATTATCTAGCAGGCTTCCTGTCAGACCCTAATCTGCAACAAAGGAACATGAGTTAAGTGCTACTGCTATATCTCAAGGCAGCCCTTCTTTGCTTACCATTTTAATAGCAATTTATTCCAAAGAAACTATACTGTAATAATATATTTGACGGGATATTATATATATATCACAATATTAAACACTGTGATGTTACACCCCATATTCTTTATGGAAATATGCTTATGATATGAATATGGCATAACTGAGATATATGTTATGCAAGATGGATCTTGTAAGGTATCATCGGAAAGGTTTTAATTTACTGACTGTGATTATCCAATTTGTATGCATATATCATTTCTGTATCTAAAGTTAGGAATATTGACTATATAACAATTGCAACTGTGTGTGTATTTGGGAGACACCCACCAAATAACAGGTCATCGGTCTTGATGGGCCATTAGGAAGAAACAATAAGACTTTGAAGATACTAATCTCTCGCCTTCCTCCTAGCTGTGACACTACTAGGTCAGGTGGTCCTGTCACCTGGTACTAAACATCATCTTGGACTTCTAGTAATTTTCCACTAAAAGGAGGGGGAGGTCAAGAATAGGAAACAAAAGATTCACGCCTTATGTAAATTTTATTTAAGGCTGGGGAATAAGGCAAACAGGGATCTTCTCCATTGCCTTCCTGCCCAAGAAGAAAGACTGCTGAAAATACCTGAAGAGACAAAGGAACTAAGCTGAGGGAAAGGCAAGGGCTGAGTTCAGACTAAGACCGGAGTCTAGTCTGTAAAGAGAAATAACTGGAACTCTAAGCTACAGAAACTCTGCAACTTGCCTAAAACAACATTTAGGGTGAGAAATTACTTCTTGAAACCACTCTCTGTAAGACCTTAAGCTTAGTATGCATGTTTAGTTTTATTTGCTTAGTAATCTGCTTTGTTGTTTGTTATCCCTTATAATAACTTTAAATCGGTCTTTTATAGTTAATAAACTTGTTTTGTTTATTATTAAACCCAGTTTGTGCAATCTCTAACTGAGGGGGAGTGGCTAGAAGTTGTGCATATCTTCCTCCACATTGAAGGGGGGTTGAATTTATGAACTTACGTTGTAAAGATTTCTCTACAATGCAGGACATTATTATTTTGGATATACTTTTCAGAGGGGAGCTGCACTTGAGTGCTGGGTGAGTTCCTAGCTGAGTCTTCTCATAGACAGCGGTGTGCAGACTCTGTGTGATTCTGCAGCTGGTGCGTCCCTACCTGTGTGTGTGTGCTGCCAGAGACAGGAGAGCATAATTCAGGAAAACAGGGAGAGGGAGCTTGGGCTACTGGAGCAGGCAGGCTCAGTGAAATCCCAGTACATCAGGTGGCATCCCAGAAGGGGGGTACCCGTCACAAACACCATATAAACAAACATTTAGGACAGAATTAAGGAAAGGTAGTATTGTCAAGGAGGCAATAGTGTGTGTCTAGTAATTAAAACAAGAAACTGGGAATCAGGTTGACTGGTCTGATGCATTGCTTTGGGCAAGTCATGGTCTCATTTTCCCCATCTCAAAAATGGGGATGATTATACACATTTGCAAAATGTTTTGAAACCTTCAAAAGCAAAATGTAATAAATAATATCAGCAATATCCTAAAATAAACTGTCAGAAATCTGAAATACTAGCTCTAAAACAATCTTGTTTTATATTATTTTAGAGAAATCAGCAAATAAATTTAGGAGATTTTCATGAAAATATATAAGTCTCCGAGATAATAACAAAACCTTGTCTGCACGGAGATGTGGCTAAATGTAATCTCAGTTCCTCTTTATAATAACTGTAGCTTTTACTGTAATAGCCAGTGGTTGTATTGCCAATACGAAAAGTAAAGATGAGTGTGCAGACATTCCTCAAATGCACTAACAAACTTTTCTGCTTTAACAGTTAATTGGAATTCTACTTATAGCATTAGTATATAGTGCAATGCAGTCAAAATACTTGTTCTGCAGAACCCAAATCATTATGCTCTTTACCCATAAAGATGACAAAATGGTTCGTTTTCTTCCGATTATTTTTGAGGTTGATTTCCCTCCCCCCCCCTCCCCCCAAAATACATTATTGCTGCTTATCGAATACTTTTTAAGTTGATATTGGAAATGGGTGTTGAATTGTCAGTGCACGAATGGCCGATTCCTTTTGTAAAACGCACATTTAAAAAGGCACTTAAGTGCAAGTCTTGAAGGTGCATCTTCACCGACTGAACATCCTGCACCAGAACAGGGGGTTAGCTTGTAATTGCTCTGAAAGCTAGGAAAGACTCATACTTCCCACACAGAAGTTCTTGTTGAATTTTTTTTTTTACGTAACAGGAAAATTAAAATATGAATCTAGGCCAGTCAAGATGTCCTACATGGTGATCTCTTTTTATGTTTGGCTCAATATTTAGGCTTTTTTTAAAAAACAACCTACCGGTACTTAAATTTTGAATGTCTTAGTTCATAGATACATTTTTTGCTATCAAGCAGCCAGATGTAACCCCACGTTCTCACATACAAATGCTTCCCTCTCTCAACACACCCAATAGGCATATACACCTTTTTATAAAAAGTAGCATAAATTATTGTAGCATTGTATAAATGTTGGCTAGAGCAAAACAGTCTATGTAGAACACTTAAACCCCTTATGTGATGTCTTAATGTATCTACTCTTTTTTAGTTATCAATAATTAGAACCTCTGATTTTCTGTTGTGATACGGAATGACTCATCAGGAAAAACAATATTTAGCTGTCCCTTTTTAGAAACATACTCTGGCAGGATGGCAAAATACCTCACAAAATTCTCACTTACAATCCCAGTGTAAGCATTAATTCTTTTGCCATTTTTGCTTCTGAATAGATTACAATCTATT
This sequence comes from Chrysemys picta bellii, assembly GCF_011386835.1. Lineage (NCBI taxonomy): Eukaryota > Metazoa > Chordata > Testudines > Emydidae > Chrysemys > Chrysemys picta. Next base: position 43,092,162 of record NC_088797.1, read on the forward strand.
GAGACAAATTCAAGAAACAAAAGTTCTCTGAGTTGTGATAATTAGATGCTTGGCTTTTAATTAAAACTCCTGCCATCAATTAGGGCATTTAGCCATAGTTCTTATTGTACAAAGCCATCAGCTCTCAGCTTTCAAATATTTAAATATTAGTCTTTCTGAAATGATGGTTCTGCAATTTTCATTCTAATTTTGGCCCTTTTGGCAGGGTGCATATTCTTGGTCCACACCCTCAAAAGTACCTGAAGAAGTATTAAGCAACTCTCATGCACTGTACCAAGGTAACTTTAGAGCACAGCAACCTTCTGCTTTACTTACAGTAAATCATATCCTTTCTTAGGGTTTGCCCATACATGACAGTTTATTCAGAATACAGGAGGGTGTGAACTGAAAGTGGATTAACTATTCCTGATTAAGGTAATTTGGAGTAAGGCACTCTTATTCAAGACTAAGGCTACATCTACACTACAGGGGGGAGTCGATTTAAGATACGCAAATTCAGCTACGTGAATAGCGTAGCTGAATTCGATGTATCGCAGCCGACTTACCCCGCTGTGAGGATGGCGGCAAAATCGACATCTGCGGCTTCCCGTCAACGGCGCTTACTCCCACCTCCGCTGGTGGAGTAAGAGCGTCGATTCAGGGATCGATCGTTGGGACGCGATAAATCGATCCCCGAGAGGTCGATTTCTACCCGCCGATTCAGGCGGGTAGTGTAGACCCAGCCTAAGAGCATCCAAACTTGAAGTTAATCAGGAATAGCTATTCTGGAATAATTTTCCATGTAGACAAGTCATCAGTATTATCCCATCCACATGAGTGAGAAACATTTTAAAGAAACTTCTGCAGTAGTTCAATTAAGCACTATAAACTGATGATACTATTATGATACATTTCTGTCTCATTCGAGGTTTTAGAGATTTGTTGTTGGGTTTTGGGGGTTTTTTTTGTTTGTTTTTTATATGCGGGGGCACAAGGGGTAGTTGGCATTTGCACCTATATTTTACAGTTAGGAATAGGAGATCATAGGACTGAATAATTCAGGAAGCCAATTACCACAGCTCAAGGCCTTCTGGTCTACATCTAAAATGGTCAATAATTATTAATTTCATGTAATTTTTCTTATCTATATAAAAGCTGCTCCCATTCTGGGTGTTTACTTATACCCATTGAAGCATCCAAAATAAGATGCTGTTTTGCCAGCACTCTCAAACTGGTCAAACAGCCTAATGCATGTGCAGCATGACATGCAATGGATTGTATTAGTTTGTCCTAGATTTAAACATTTCAACTTCAGTGATACAGATCATGGTGCCTAACTTTCCACTCTACTCCCTACTGTTTTCTTCCTTTGCCAGTTCTGTCATGAGCTCAAGCCATCTATATTCTCGCTCTGAGCAGCTTCCTCATTTCCTTCTTCGATACTGAAGAGGTCTAATACATAGCACTAGTGTATTGAATAATTGTACCACGTATACACATTGTGAAAAGTTGGGTCACAGAAACACCCTTGGGACTGCCACCTAATGTGCTGAGACTACCTCTGAGCCCGCTTTCCCTGCTAGCTTGGGACTCCAGTACCCTGTCTTGTTGAGCCAGACACGCTAGCCTGCTGCAAACATAGACCCACGTCTGAACCATGTTCCCCAAACGCTGCGGACTTAACTGAAAACGGCTTAAGAAGTGCTCCTGTCTCCAGCACCGATACCCAGTTCCCAATGGGATCCAAGCCCCAAATAAATCGGTTTTACTCTGTATACAGCTTTTACAGGGCAAACTCAAATTGTTCGCCCTCTATAACACTGATAGAGAGATATGCACAGCTGTTTGCTCCCCCAGGTATTAATTACTTGCTCTGGGTTAATTAATAAGTAAAAAGTGATTTTATTAAACATAAAAAGTAGGATTTAAGTGGTTCCAAGTAATAACAGACAGAATAAAGTAAATTACCAAGCAAAATAAAACAAAAACACGCAAGTCTAAGCCTAATACAGTAGGAAACTAAATGCAGGTAAATCTCACCCTCGGAGATGTTCCAATAAGCTTCTTTTACAGACTAGACTCCTTCCTAGTCTGGGTCCAGCAATCACTCAGACCCCCATAGTTACTGTCCTTTGTTCCAGTTTCTTTCAGGCATCTCTTTGAGGTGGAGAAGCTATCGTCTGAGCCAGCTGAAGACAAAATGGAGGGGTTTCCAGGGCCTTATATAGTCTCTCTCTTGTGGGTGGATACCCCTTTGTTCTCCTGTGTAAAATCCCCTCTACAAGATGGAGTTTGCAGTCACTTGGGCAAGTCACATGTCTATGAATTATTCAGCTTTTTGCAGGTTGATGCCATTGTTTACATGTTAGTTTGAACGTTCCCAAGAAAGCTCAGATGTGGATTGGCATCTCCCAAAGTCCATTGTCAGTTAAGTGTTTCTTGATTGGGCACTTACTGAGAATAGTCCTTTCTCAAGAAGCTGACCAAATGCTTCACTAAGGCTACTTAGAATCAAACAAGTACATAGCCAATATTCATAACTTCAAATCCAAAAATGATACACACATACAGACAGCATAATCATAACCAGCAAACTACAAACTTCCCATAGAAATCCCACGTGGCCTCCTCTATATAAGAACTGGTGCAACCATAGGACCCTGGTTGCAACAATGATCTATACGGTCACAGTTTATGTCAATAACGTCACACACATCTTTTATAATGTAGGTTAGAATGACCCAAAAGCAGGTAGCCAAAACTCTTATGTAAAAAGATATATTTGGATCTAATTACAGGAGCATGTAAAGATCATGCAATACTCAATTCAAAACAAGTGAAGCAGTGTCTGCCCTGTAGAGTGTTAATTAGTCTAAACTTATAAGTCTATTTCTAACGGTCATTAAGCAAACACCTCATATGTTATGTTAGTGGAATAATATTTATCTTATAAAAACAAAGCCCTACACAGTATAAGAAACAAGGTGATATGTTTGGAAACACCTTAGTGACTTAGGAGCACAAGTCTTTCAATGGTACGTGTACATCTAAATACTTTTACAAATCTTATCCTTAGTTTTCTGGTGTAAACTGAAAAAATAGAAAACCTCAGGGAAAATCAGTTTCCCCTACAAGGCTTTCCCCTATAGTATAAGAATATTAGCACTCTGCTGTCCCTAGTTTTCAAATGTTCCTTTTTAATTTAATTTCTCAGCAAGAAGTCATGTCAGCAATAATAAAGGCAAGATTAATGCTGAAAAATATGTAACACTCCCTAGCTATAACACACAAAATGACCATTCCAAATATCTTCTTTTTTGTTTTACTGAAACTGCCAAACTTGCCTGATCATAAAACCAAGTACAAAAAGAGAAAGAAAGATTTAGATTTAGATTGACAAGAATGAAGAGCAAACTGTCTTGGATACTGACTTTATCCAAAGGTTTAACAACACTATAGATTAACACTCTCTCTGTGTTAATTATAGGATGATTTCACTAATTCACAACTGAGAGACTTATGATTTAACAAAGAAGGAGGTAAAAGAGCACAAGGATATTACATCTATTTTCTCCATTTGTTTTGATAATTGCCGTTTAGTTTTAATTATTATTATTAAAACTAAACTCATAGCATGCTAGCATGCTGTGTAGTATATTAGAATTTTCGTAACAGCACATCACTGCTACAATAAATCTTTGAGAAGAGACTATAGGCTTGTGTGTGATAACTTTCAAAATGCTATGGTATTTACAATGCAAACTATGATTATTTTTCATACTCCTTAGTGAGACAAAGATAGGCCTCAGTCTTGTTAAATGAACCATCAAAACATATTTAGAAAAGTTCACTTTGCTCACTCTCAGCCCAGAACATTGCAAGCTTTTGACAATCAGATTTCTATACATTATCCCTGTGTTTGTCAAGTCATATGCTGTCATAGTACTACTCTCTAAACTGCATCAATCTTGCATGTGAACCAGCGATGTGTGTGGACCAAGATAAATGTTTCCTAACACACTTCCCTGATGCCACTTTGAACCCAGACTGGAATAGTGTTGACCACTATATATAAAGCATTCAGATTTTGAAGAGATTTCTGTTCATAAATCCTTCAGATTTTGTTGCTTTACAAAGTTTTGTTACTTAAGAGAACAATCATTAATGGTATGTCCAAACGAGAACTCTGTGATCACACATATCACACTATATTTTATCTTTAGTAACCATACAGTAGGTTTCACACAGATGGTACATGTGGTGCAAAAGGACTTCATGTTGAAGAGTTTCACTACAATAGAATCATTTTTAGCTTGATTTATTTAAACTCCCGTTTCCTTGACATTCTTTTAAAATATGTTTTATGTATAACTAGAACATACTTTTTTCCTTTATTTATTTTTCTGTGCAAATGTAGTGCTTGTCAAAGGTGCTAGCCTATTTGAATCTTGGGTAAGTAGGTGGAGCCCACCAAAGAACAAAATCCTATCCCTCAAGTAAGGGAGGGGCTATACAGCCCAGGATTTAACTAAGTATGGGGGACAAAGAATGAAAAAAAGCAGGGATGAGGGTGCAGGTCTTGGGGTCAAAACAAAGGATTCAGAGATGGAGAACTCTAGACAATGCCCATTTATATGAATAGTCCAAGAAGTCAGTGAATGCTGCCTAGAGGAACTCTGGCTGAATGAATGCATTGTTGAGAGACTAGAAAAAGACCCCACACTTGTAGAGATATCACCCACCCTCCAGTCCAGATTCCTCTTCCAGTGCCAGAAGGAAGTTGATAAAGAGATATTTGGACTTTATGTGGCCACAGATGGGGAGTGCATAGAGTAACAAGTGCAGGGAGAATTGCCAGATGGGGAGTCCTAGAGAAAGAAGCTTGTATATCTTATCCATAGAATAGTTACACCACTCGTAACAAGAGTACAGTCTTCCTGCCCCATCATTCCCCCATGAATGTGTTTCAACCTGGTCTTTATAGTCTGTTTAGTTCTTTGTTCCTCTCTTGGGAATTCCAACAAGCGTTACTGCTAAATAGGGGACTGATTTTTTAAATGTCAACACTTGTCTAATAGCAACAGATCTGGGCTGAGTCTATCATCTCCATTTGTGTAGGTCAAACAAACAGCAGGTGGCAAAGCATTTCCAAACTAGATGGGATTTGAACTGGTGATCTGCAGGTGAAAGTGTCCTAATTAGAGTTATGCAAATATTTTGAAATGAAATTCAAACTGTATTAAACTCTTCTAGTCTTACGTGTGTGGTGTGACAGACCCAGAGCAGTGGGGTACAGGAGTCTGGTAGAGGGCAAATATACTGGTCACTGGATGAGTAGTTTTCTGTTCCCTGAGTGACCAGAGCAGGGGCTGCACTAGAGTAATCAGGAACCTGCTAGAACCAGTTAAGGCAGGCAGGCTAATTAGGACACCTGGAGCCAATTAAGAAGCTTCTAGAATCAATTAAGGCAGGCTAATCAGGGCACCTGGGTTTTAAAAAGGAGCTCACTTCAGTTTGTGGTGGGAGTGTGAGGAGCTGGGAGCAAGAGGCTCAAGGAGCTGAAAGTGAGCGCGTGTGCTGCTGGAGGACTAAGGAGCACAAGCGTTATCAGACACCAGGAGGAAGGTCCTGTGGTGAGAATAAGGAAGGTGTTTGGAGGAGGCCATGGGGAAGTAGCCCAGGGAGTTGTAGCTGTCATGCAGCTGTTACAGGAGGCACTATAGACAGCTGCAGTCCACAGGGCCCTGGGCTGGAACCTGGAGTAGAGGGCGGGCCCAGGTTCCCCCCAAACCTCCCAATTCACCTGGACTGTGGGTTCTTCCAGAGGGGAAGGTCTCTGGGCTGTTCCCCAACCCACATGGTGAATCTTTAAGGCAAGAAAATCCGCCAGTAAGCGCAGGGCCCACCAAGATAGAGGAGGAACTTTGTCACACTGGTGTCAGGTGTGGGATCTTGGGGTGCACAGCGCGGTGGAAGAAGGAGGGTGATTTAAACAAAAAACAAAAAAAAGGGAGAGGGTTTATTTTATTTTTTTTCACCACAATGGATGACGTAGTGCGGGCACTGATACAAGCTACAGTGGCCCAGCAGGAGGCTACCCGTATCCAGGCAGCCGCCCAATAGGAGGCAGTGCGGCTGCAGCAAAAGACTAATCGCCTGCTGATAGACCAGGCTGCTCAAGACCGAGCTATGTTGCGGGAACTGGTAAACCAGGTAAAGTCCCTTACAGAGCTGAATCACAGCCATGATGGGACGCGACTCATACGGGCCAGCCATTGGCGGCAGAAAATGACGCGGGAGGATGATGTAGAGGCATACCTTCTGGCCTTTGAAGGACAGCCCTACAGGAGGCCTGGCCTCGAGATCAGTGGTCTGGCATCCTTGCCCCATTCCTGTGTGGGGAGGCCCAGAAGGCCTACCATGATCTGCCTGAAGAGGCTGCGGCAGACTACCCCCAGCTGAAAGCAGAGATCCTGGCCAGATCTGGGGTAACGACAGCAGTGAGGGCCCAGCAGTATCACGGTTGGAGGTACCAGGAAGACAAAACCCCGCAGTCCCAATTGTATGACCTCATCCATCTCGCATGAAAGTGGATGCAAACAGAGTCCCGGAGTCCGGAAGAGATACTAGCGGTTCTTGTCATCGACTGATACATGAGGGGACTACCACCAGACCTTCGTGCCTGGGTAAGCCAGAACGAACCCTCCACCTATGATGAGGTTGTCGCCCTGGTAGAGAGGTGAAGGACAGCGAGGGAGCTGACCCGACCAGTTAAGGAAGAGGCACCCCGGGTTAAACTAGCAGCACCAAGCCCTAAAGTTCAGGTGACTGGGCCACCAGGAGGGCCCAAGTGGAAAAAGAGAGAGGCTGAAGGCCCATTAGAGGCCACAAAGAGTTGGAGCACTGAGGGAGAAGAGGATCATGATGTTAGACTGCCCAAACCAAGAGACCGGGAAATGCCTAGGGCTCCATACAGAAGTCATACCTGCGGAGGGTGGGGACACATAGCTGCACAGTGTCCCAATGCTGAGGAGCCTATGCAGTGTAACCTGGGGAATTGGGCAAATCCATGCTCCCTAATCCACCTTGTGGGGGTCTCACTAACCCCACATATGTATACCAGACCAGTGAAACTAAATGGGGTAGGGACCACGGCACTGGTTGATTCGGGGAGTGCTATCATGCTTATCTCAGGGAAGCTCGTGAAGCGTAGTCAGCTGCTTCAGGCTAAACGTACGGGGATAACATGTGTCCATGGGACAGTCATTTACTACCCCACCATCCCAGTAAAAATCGAGATCCAAGGGAACACTACTGAGGTAGCAGCAGATGTAGTCCCTAAACTCCCATACCCGGTGCTCATAGGGAGGGGCTTCCCAGGGTTTGGAAACTTACTCCCAGTAGGGGGATTGGAGAAAGATGAGGACCCTAAAATTGAGGAGGCATCCACAGCAGACTGTCAACCCCCAATCTTCTCTGAAATATCCCCAGGTTTGTTCTCCACTCCCAGACAGGGTAGAAAGACAAAAAGGGAAAGAAGGGCAGCAAAGGCCTTGGGAACCCAAATACTGACCCAAAGCCAGAGGGTCGCTCTTGTAGGTAGGCGGACCCGCGCAGCTGAAAAGGAGGTCACGCAGGAGGGAGAAGCACCTGAGTCTGACCCCCACCCTAATGCTTCTGAACCAGTAGAGGCAATAGAGACTGGGCCCCTAGATCTTGGGCAGATTAGCCCCGGGAGAGGAAATTTAGGATGGGACCAGGCAGAAGACCCAAGGTATGACAACATTAGGAAGGAGGTGACTGAAATAGATGGGGTCCCCGTGGAAGGAAAAACCCAGGGACCAGGACCCTACTTCATAATGAAGAAGGATCTCTTATACCAGGTTGCATCAGTACAGGGGCAGAAGGTACAGCAGATCCTAGTACCTCAAAAACACCAGAACGCTGTATTAAGTCTTGCTCATAGTCATCTTTTGGGGGGCATTTGGGGGTAGAGAAGACCCTGGCACGAGTCCTACGACGGTTCTTCTGGCCCGGAATACATGAAGAAGTGCGGAGGTACTGTGCCTCCTGCCCGGAGTGTCAGCGGCACAGTCCCCGTCCCCACTTGAGGGCACCTTTATGATGGGAAGGGGTACTAAAGGTCCCCTTCAAGCGAATAGCCATGGACCTAGTGGGACCCCTGGAGAAGACGGCTCGGGGCCACCAATATATACTTGTTGTTTTGGACTATGCTACTCGCTACCCAGAAGCCGTCCCCCTGTGGAACACGGCCTCTAAAACTATAGCCAAAGAGCTGGTGGGGATCTTTGCCCGAATGGGGCTACCGAAGGAGATATTAACCGACCAAGGAATCCCATTTATGTCGAATCTAATGAAGGACCTTTGTACGCTGCTCCATATACATACCCTGAGAACTTCGATCTACCATCCATAGACTGATGGGTTGGCAGAAAGGTTTAACCGAACCCTCAAGGCTATGATAAGGAAGGTGGTAAGTCAGGATAGGAAGGATTGGGACACCTTACTACCCTACCTTATGTTCGCTATCTGGGAGGTACCTCAGGCCTCAACTGGGTTTTCCCCCTTCGAGTTATTATACGGGCGTCACCCCCGTGGCATACTAGATATCGCCAAAGAGGTCTGGGAAGAGGAACCCAATGAGGGGAGAAATATAATAGAGCATGTAATGCAGATGCGAGACCGGATAGCCCGGGTTATCCCTATTGTACAGGAACATTTGGAGAAGGCACAGGAGGCCCAGCGAACCCATTACAATCACCAGGCAAAAGTGCGACAGTTCCAACCAGGGGATCGGGTTATGGTGTTGGTACCCACCACAGAAAGCAAGCTTCTGGCCCAATGGCAGGGGCCCTATGAGGTGGTTGAACCCGTGGGGGAAGTAACCTACAAGGTGCAGCAGCCAGGATGCAGAAAACAAGAACAGATTTATCACGTTAACCTTCTGAAACCCTGGCATGCACAAGAGGCATGCACAACGGTCCAAAAAGACCTAACCCAGGAAAACACCAGACACCAGGAGGAAGGTCCTGTGGTGAGAATAAGGAAGGTGTTTGGAGGAGGCCATGGGAAAGTAGCCCAGGGAGTTGTAGCTGTCATGCAGCTGTTACAAAAGGCACTATAGACAGCTGCAGTCCACAGGGCCCTGGGCTGGAACCCGGAGTAGAGGGCGGGCCCAGGTTCCCCCCAAACCTCCCAATTCACCTGGACTGTGGGTTCTCCCAGAGGGGAAGGTCTCTGGGTTGTTCCCCAACCCTCATGGTGAATCTTTGAGGCAAGAAAATCCGCCAATAAGCGCAGGACCCACCAAGATAGAGGAGGAACTTTGTCACAGTGGGTAGAAATGAAACAAACTGAGTTTCATTCCAACTATGACATGAATCTTTTTGCCATCTCCAAATAGGCACAATTATTTTGGAGACAGAGTGGGTCATAGTGCTACGGCTTCTAATTTACTGGAGACACAGTATAAAATCACAGACAGATGAGAGCTATCAGTGGTAGGTAATTCAGCTCATCTCTCTGCCAGTGCAGGACTGTTCCCTGGGCATACTTAAAAGTCCACTGTTCAGTCTGAGTTTAAAACATTCCAAGTGATGGGGTTTCTACAACTTCCTAGAGGAAGTTATTTACAGCCTGTCAGGAAATGTTCTCCATTTTTCAGCCTAAATGTCCCCTTTCTTAATTGTATCCCATTACCCCTAGTTTTCCTGCATAAACTATATTCATTCCTTCCCAATATATACAAAATTTACAGCATTTAAAATAAAATGGTACAGCACTGACTTTATTAACATGCTGACACGCATTCAATTATTTCACTCATATGGTTTTTAGCTTCAGTGGTTAGGACACTAGCCTGGGACTTGGAAGATGCGTGTTCAATTCCTTGCTCCACCACAAACTTCCGGTGTGACCCTGGACAAGTCACTTAACCTCTCTGTACCTCAATTCCAGAACAGCACTTCCTTAATTCACAGGGGTGTTGTCAGCCAAGATACATTAAAGATTGTGAGGTGCTTAAATGCTACCACAATGAAGGCTATACAAGTATCTGAGATAGATACATTAGATATGCACCCAAGACCAGTCTTGAATAAAGTGATGGAATTACAAAAGCATAACTTCATACATTAGAAAATTCCACTGAGTACAATTTTTCTGGAACAATGCACTTTCCACAATGTGATTTCATTTGTAGAAAACAAAATATAAGAAAACGTTACAAATGTTGGTACTTGACAAAAATAAAATGTTTACTTTACCTGCATCTTCTAGAAGATATTGCACAGCCATCAATACCTTCCCTTGAGGTTGTAAGTCAAGCTGTGAGAGGAAAGACCAATAGTGAATTATTGGGTTGATAGGATAATTGCAATGATTTAGTTTAATTGATATTTCTCAATAGAATTAGAAAGTGTCATTTAAGTAAAATTACAGGATTACGGCTTTGGAAACAGGGATATTTCTCCAAAATCCTTGTATTTCATTGCAGTGACAATGCCAACTTTATTTCTTTTTATCTCTTCTTACCTCTTTCATTGCTTTGATGTACCAGTGTCAGACAGACCATGCAGTACAGTCAAAGTGTTGCTGAGCTTTTTATTTTGTTTCTGCTGAAATCAAGACAACTGACTGAGTGGTTAGTTTTTTTATTTTCTTAATTTTGATTTACACTGATCTTCCTGCTGACATAGTCCACCAGTATGATAAACAGCAGGGGTAGTTAGGGCCAACCCCTGGTGCAGTGTGGTTTAGACTTCAAAGGGACTTGTTTTTCCAAAACATGTTCAGATCACTCTTAAGTCATCTGTACAGAGCATGCACCATAGTTATTAAACCTCAGGCTGGTGTGAGCATCCTTCTGGGTCGATAAAACTCCATAAACTATCCTGTTGGTATTCTAACTGCTTTTCTATCCCTTGCCAAATTACAAAGATGGCACCGCATCCTCTCCTAAAGCTGAACTTTTTTTGTTCCATCATTCTCCTATCCCTCGCTTCCAGTATCTTCATCCCATGCAACAACAGCTTTATCCATCAACAGTTTCCGTGTTAATTGATGCTTCCCTTCTTATGTATTAGGACCAGCATAGACTGGCATCTGTCTTCAGGAATTCTCTTGTCTTACCATATAGTTTTAATGACTCTGTTCATCCATTTTATGTCTCTCTCGCCCAAGACTTTCATCAAGTCCCACTACCTTACCACTCTTCATTTCCTGGATTGCATTTCTGACTTTCTCCTCTGTTATGTCAGGGCCAGGCACCACATAAGGATCACTAGAGAGCTGGATGGTAGAAGGAAATGTAGTGGGAGAATGGAGTTTTTCATCCCTAGGTCACTGGTTAAAATCAGACGATGGTTGTTAATGACCAAAAGTCATTACCTTGTGATGAATGTCTGCTGGTCTATATAAAGTTAGTGGTGGACAAGGATTCACACCACAACTCCTATTAGTTGGCGGTCTCTGCAGGCAGACCTAAGACAGATCATTGGAGACTGAACTACCTTCTCATCCCTAGATATGGTCCCTTCAGGTCAGGATTAACGCAATATGGAGGAAGCTTGCACAGTTGCTGCCTGCACTGTACCTGTTGCATGGGTAATAGAGGACTTCAGTCTACAATGCTGTCTATACAGTACCATTCACCTGTGCTCAAATTCACCTTTTTTTATTTTTAACTTCCAAAAAACGAAACATGCAGGTCTGAAGAACTGCAGGGAACCCAAGGTCACTGTGCAACGTTTGAAAGTGTTACATTGGAATACAAAGGGTGAACAAATACTTTAATATTGTATCCCAGCAATATATGTAAATTAAATTAGAATTAAGCTTGTTTTAATAAAGATGTCCTCTAAAACCTGTTTGGCCCATTATCTTCTATACCTCTAAGTTTAAAGTGCATACTGCTACCATATTGATGTGTGTGGCATCAACGGCATGACATGTCGTCTTGGACTCACATTCTAGATACTCTCTCCTCACCCTGTTTCCCATGTTATCTTTTATTACTACTTATAGTATGGTAGTGTCCAAAAGCCACAACCAATATCAGGGCCTGAACAGTGCTCGGTACAGTGCAAACACACACAAAGACATGGTCAGCAATGTCATTTTCCTTTTCATTGGTCTTCACTGACCTCTACTGTTTTTTTGGATGGTCAGTCTGGGTTGGGGAAGAACTTAATGGTTAAGGCTCTCTCTCTCCTTCAGCAAGGTGAGAAGAGGCCTTCGAGTGCAGCAGAATCCATTTTCAGAGCAATCCATTAGTGGAGCAATACAATCAAGCCTCATCCTGTGGTGAAATATCCTGTGTTGCATCATTTAGATTTTGCTGTGTCTGTATTACTGGGTGCAGTTAAAATACTTGTTGCCACATTGATCGGAATCTGCTGAGAGCCAAATCCTGCTCTGTGTTACAGAAATATACTTGTAAAAGGTGCAAAAGGCCTTCCTGTACCCAACCGACGCATGTAACAACCCCCTGGGCCTATATAAATAGCGTTCAGAAAGGGCTAAGAGGGGCCCATGAAGCCACCACACCTGCTTCCCAAAGGGGGAGTGGTTTGTTGGTTATGGATGCAACCAAACCACCTTCCCAACCCTCTGCTTTTAAGCACGTATACTGCAGCGTGTGGCACACACCAAGAAATTATGCACTCCTCTTCAGAGCAGCAACAAGAATACTCCCCACTATTGTTCTCCACCAACTGTCCTGAGCCATCCTGCCGTGCACTGGCAGGAGGACTTGAACTCACTGTGCAAGCTGGCACTTGTTTGTTCCCTCCTCCCACGCCAAGACACCCAGTGGTACACTCTCTCCTTGAGTAATTGAATTCTGGGAAAACCTAGCTGCTTTGATGCAAGCTTTAAACGTCAGAATAACATAAGAGCTTCTAAAGAGGTCAGGTCAGCCCACTCTCATTGACTAAAATTTTCCTCCACACTCACCCCACTAGCCAAGTTGGGAAAGGCAGAGATCTACTACATGGATACCACACACTACCCTCACATCATCAATCTATCACGACTACCCCTAACGGGAACTGAACTATCCATACTCTCCAAGGAACTGAACTTCTTCTTAACTGGAACAAACATGTGGAGAACTACAAACATTCCTCTGCTGACTCTGCCTCAAGGAATTCTTTCACAACAAAGATGACACCCCCCTCAACTACTAGGGGGGAGGGATAGCTCAGTGGTTTGAGCATTGGCCTGCTAAACCCAGGGTTGTGAGTTCGATCCTTGAGGGGGCCACTTAGGGATCTGGGGCAAAATCAGTACTTGGTCCTGCTAGTGAAGGCAGGGGGCTGGACTCAATGACCTTTCAAGGTCCCTTCCAATTCTAGGAGATAGGATATCTCCATTTATTTATTTATTTATAATTTAATTATTTACCACATCCCCACAGACGGTCACAAGAAAAAAGAATAATCTGACTGGACCCTCCCCCAGCGGACGAAAGCACAGACTGGATCGTTACATTGATTGCTTCAGGAACAAAAAAAATCAATGGAATTCCTCAACAAAACATCACATTCACCACCATCTGTCCACCACTCAAAGAACAGCTATACCATCCTTGAATTCCAACCACCAGATAGTAATCTAACCAGCACACAAATCGGGCACCATTGTAGTCCTTAATCAGATGGCTGTGCCAGTGAGGCCAACAGACACTCTCTGACCCCACCTACTATAAAGAAGGCAAAGACCACCCCGCCCCACAATTTACACAGGAATTTAAAGACACCATTAAATCCTTCCCCAAACATCTCTGAGAAAAACTATCATCTTGTCCCCCATGATCCACCTAAGGGACATTCTACTTGCTTCTCAAGATACACAAACAAAGGAAACCAGGCAGACCCATATCTCACCATGGCACTCTTACTGAAGGAATATCGGGATACACCAAACCATCCTCAAACCACTCACCACACAAAGGGCCAGCTTCCTCCAAGACACTATCAACTTCCTCCAGAAACTCCATCAACCTCCCACAGAACACCATCCTTGCCATCATAGAGGTCATCTCCCTATACACCAGTATCCCTCACCATGCCGGAATCAATGCCTGCCTCAAATACCTACAAGATAATGTACAATGCTCAGAAATCCACTCTCAACAAACATCAAACTCATTTCATCCTTCACATTTAACAACAAACACTTTGTCCAAGCCATGGGAACAGCCATGGGTATTAAGATGGCTCCCCAATCTGCCAACCTCTTCAACGGCCACCTCAAGGAAGAATTTCTGGAAGAACGCACCACAAAACCAAAGATATGCCTGAGATACATTAATTATTTCTTCATCCTCTGAACAGACGGTCTAAGCTCCCTCATGAAGTTGAGATGGAAATCTAACCACCACCACCCATACATCAAACTTACTCTAGAACACTCCCACTCTAGTATTGACTTCCTGGACACCAACATTAGCTTCAAAAATGGAACCCTAAAATTGACTATATACAAGAAACTCATGGATCACCACACTTCCCTCCACAGATCGAGTAACCACCCCAGACACACCAAGAAATTGGTTATCTACAGCCAGGCACTCAGATACTGCAGAATTTGCTCCAAAGAGGAAGACTGGGATACACTAAATGCACTTAAAACTGCCTTCACTAAACACTAAATCTGCCTTCACAGAGAAGTAGATCACATCTTAGAATGGACCACCCAAATACCCTGAGAGAACTTGCTTCAATAAAGACGAAATACAATACAAAAAACTCACTGACTGAAAAACTATTTGTCACCTACCACCCCACACTAGAACCCATATTGGGTATCATCAAACAATTACAACCTATACCTGATGGGGACCACATCCCAACCCCCCCACTTCTGGACTTCAAACAACCCCCCAACCTCACCACGGTCATCATTACAAGCAAGTTCTGCACAGACCAGGACACAGTAACTAAAAGCGGCATCAGAGCCTGCCAGAACAGCAGATGCAAAACCTATAGACATATCTCAACTGTTCTGATGATCAATACACACCACACTACATCTTTCAAGATCAGTAGGCCCCACACATACCTATCACAACCTATGGTGTACCTCATCCAGTGCATCAAAGGCCCCCAAAACAACTATGTGGATGAAACTGGACAATCACTATGCTCTTGAATAAACTCACTCAGAGAAACGATACAAGACAAAAACACAATATCATCCGTGGGAAAACACTCTTCACAAAGCAACATACTGACCTCTCAGTCCTTTTCCTCAAACGAAACCTGCGTAATACCTTCAAAAGACAAGCATGGGAACTTAAATTCATAACTCTGCTAGACACTAAAACCACAGACTTAACAAAGACACTGGTTTTATGGCTCCTTACCACAATTTGTAACACACTCCACTGCCTGTTAACCCTTAATTGCCCACATCATTTTAAGTGGACGCCTACAGCACGTGTGCACCTCTTATGTTTAATTATCTGTCCCACTTTGTATTTAGCTTAGACGAACCGGTTACCTTCCCCAGACCTGAAGGAGAGCTGTGTGAAGCATAAAAGCTTGTCCCTTCCACCGCCAAAAGTTGGGCCAATAAAAGTTTACCTCATGTATCTTGTCTCTCTCATGGGCAGAGATAGACAGGTTCCTGTATTATCAGACACAGCAGCCTTCCGGTAGAGCTCTCTGGAGTCCACTTTTACCCTTACATGCATATTAGGCGATGTAATACTTTCTTACTAGGTACAATCATAATTGGGTGTCCCCAATCATATAAATGGAGAGGTCCCATCCAAATTATGGCAAGCATAAGCACTTCCCTCATCTTACAGACTCTGAATTATTAGGCAGGTATTTCTGAATGACTGATTTAATATGCAGAGACCCACTAATATTTTAAACACGGATTATGCCACTGCTGTAAGTAATGAGAACAAGTACTTCAAAATACCAAAAAAAATCTGTTGGATGCCGCTAACTCATCTTGACCTTGAGTGATACAGCAGCTCTGTATTATGGGATTAGGGTCTGGTCTACCTCAGTGAATGAGGAAAAAGGGGAAATCACAAATGCATTAGAAAAATATTTCCTTGTTCACTTCAAATGTATGAAACTATGGAAGTGTAGAAGGGGAAGGGGAAACAGTTTTGTAATATGACAGTTAGGATTTTAGTTAATGAAAAATTAGTTAAGTCAAATTAATCAAATGAAAACATCAATATATTAAATATATATATATTTATATATATATAAATGGGATGAGTTAGTTGGGAATTGGTCCTGCTTTGAGCAGGGGGTTGGACTAGATGACCTCCTGAGGTCCCTTCCACCCCTGATATTCTATGATTCTATGATTAGAGATGGACCTAGGCTCAGTGGTGAGCTGGAGCCGGTTCCCACCGGTTCATGGGAACCGGTTGTTAAATATAGAAGCCCTTTTAGAACCAGTTGTCCCGGGACAACCGGTTCTAAAAGGGCTTTTAAATTTAACCAAAGCTCCAGCAGCTCCCTGCCCTGCCCCTGGCCCCAGCTCACCTTGCTCCGGCTCCGCCTCCACCTCCACCTCCTCCCCTTAAGGCTTCTGCTCCCCAGCTTCCCGTGAATCAGCTGTTCGTGCGGGAAGCCTGGGAGGGCTGAGAAGAAAGCAGCAGCTTCCTGCAGGTGAGCTGGGGCGGGGGACGTGAGGAGGGCTCCAGGCACCGCGCGGCTCCAGTCCAGTCCCGGGCCCTGACTCCAGCCGGCTGGGTGGCAGGGTTCTGGGCCTGGCCCCAGCCCCAACTCCGGGCCGGCCTGCAGCCCCGCGGCTCAGGCCCGGCCCCAACTCCGGGCGGCGTGGCTACAGCCCCCGGCCCCGACTCCGACTGGCCAGGCGGTGCAGCCCCCATCTCCAGGCAGTGCGGTAAGGGGGGCAGGGAAGGGGTGTTGGATAGAGGGCGGGGCAGTGGATTAGGGTCGGGGCGGTCAGAAGGCAGGAAACAGGGGGATTGAATGGGGGCAAGGGTCCTGGGGGGAGCAGTCAGGAAAGAGCAGGGGTGTTGGATGGGGCGGTGGGGGACAGTCAGGGACAGGGCTTCCAGGGGCAGTCGGGACAGAGAGAAGGGGTGGTTGAATGGGGCAGGAGTCCCGGGGGGCCATCAGGAATGAGAGGAGGGGTTGGATGGGGCGGCAGGGGGCAGTTAGGGGACAGGGAAGGGGGGTGGATGGGGCAGGAGTCCTGGGGGGTGGGGTGTCAAGGAACGTGGGGGGTTGGATGGGGCATGACCCCCGGGGAGCAGGGGAGGCATGACCCCCTCATGGGGTGAGGAGGAGGGAACCGGTTGTTAATATTTTGGCAGCTCATCCCTGCCCAGGCTGCAAAGTTTGAATTCTGATCTGAACTTCACCAGATGTTTGGATGTTCAGATCCAGGGTTCTGATCCCGTTTCTATTGAAAACATAATTTTGAACGTTTCCATCTTTTTGTCACTTGAGGTTTTCAATGTCTACCTACCCAGAATCATTTCCAAAATGATTAACTCAGACTCAGAACTGTGTTTAGGAAATTTGTAAAATGTCATGAAGCAACTATGAAAGTTTTGATGAATTTTATATTGCCTAATTTGAAGCCACTTTAAACACAAAGGTCCCCTACTTTGTTATTTTTCTATGCTTGAGTCAAGGTTTTATGGCAGAACTCATTTAGTAAAATAATACATATGGAGACCACAGGACTACTGAGAAAACATTCAATCTTTTGAGATAAACCAGACCCTCATCCCATAAGACAGAGCTGCTCTTTACTCAAGGGCAAGATGAGACAGTGGCATCCAAAAGATTTTTTTATCATCTAAGTATTTAATGAGGAAGTTTTAACAGGTTTGCAAATCATTTGCCATGTAAATAGCAGAGACAAAATGATAATCATTGCAACAGTGAGCTTTTGTTTAGAAACAAGGCATTCAAAACTGCATTTGTAAACAGAACTGGTCACATGTGTCCAGGGCCGGGGCAAGGATAGTTTGCAGCCTAGGCGAAACTTCCACCTTGTGCCCTCCCCCCCCCGCACATCTCTTCACTGAGGGGCAAATCCCAATGAGCCTTTATAGAGCCCAGGGGCCAGGTTCACCCCTCCTCACCCCCTGAACTCCCCTGAAGTATGCACAGCCCCCATACGAGCCCTCCCCACCTCACCCCAGCAGCCCCCGCCCGAGTCCACTCACTAGCTTTGCCAGGTTTGGGCCGCTGTAGCAGCTCGGCAGAGAGGAGCCGCCTTCTGAAGGCACTGGAAAGCCTGCTTGCAGCAGCAGCAAGCCCCAGCCATGGAGGAGCCTCCCCCGGGAGAGGCAGCGGCGGCTCACATACACACACACACACACACAGAGGAGCGGCAGAGCCCGAGCGTGGTGAGGGGAGAGCCGGGGGGCGCACAGGGGCCGCCGACTGCATGCATCTGCTGCAGCCTGCAGGAGCCCCCCGGGGGGGGCGGGGGCGCCGGGCCACAGCATGGGCAGGAGGGGCGGGGGCGCGGCTGCTCCCTGCCAGCAGTGCCGTCGCCTTTGCAGGGCTACTGCCTCCCTGTGCCACGCTGGCTCCTCCATGGCTGGGGCTCGCCGCCCCCGCAAGCTGAAGCTCTGGCTCTCCAGTGCCTCCAGAAGGCAGCTCCTCCCTGCCGTTACCATATTTCAGCAATCAAAAAAAAGAGGATGGGGGGGGAGAAGAGCCTCGTCCCCATCCACTCCCTCCCACATCCTGCCCCCCTCAGAACCTCCAACCCCCCCGCTCCTTGTCCCCTGACTGCCCCCTCCTGGGACCCCTGCCCCTAACTCCCCCCAGGACCCCACTCCCTACCTAAGCCTCCCTGCTCCTTGTCCCCTGACTGCCCCCTCCTGAGACCCCCCCACCCTATCTGCCCCCCTAGCACCCTACCCCCTACTTGTCCCCTGATTGCCTAACCCTTATCCATACCCCCGTCCCCAGACATACCCCCGGGATTCCCACGCCCCATCCAAGGGCGGCTACAGGCACCAGTGCACCAAGCGCGTGCCTGGGGCGGCAAGCCGCGGGGAGTGGCCTACCGGTCGCCATGAGAGTGGCAGTCAGGCTGCCTTTGGTGGCATGCCTGTGAGAGGTCCGCTGGTCCCGCGTTTTCGGCGGTGGGTACACTGAAGGCGCGGGACCGGCGGACATCCCGCAGGCATGCCGCCGATTCTGCATTACCAGCGGATCTCCCGCAGGCATGCCGCCGAAAGCCGCCTGACTGCCGTGCTTGGGGTGGCAAAATACATAGAGCCGTCCCTGGCCCCATCCAACCACTCCCCGCCCCCTGACAGGACCCCCAGAACTCCTGACCCATCCAACCCTGCCTGCTCCCTGACTGCTCCGATCCCTCTCCACACCCCTGCCCCCTGACAGCCCCCCCCCCAGAACTCCTGACCCATCCAACCCTCCCCTCGCCAGCCCCCCGGGACTCCCCTTACCACCATGCTGCTCGAGCCGCTGGCTCCACATGGAGCCAAACCAAACAGGCTGTCGAGTGCAGAGCCCCTCCCCCGCAGAATGCTGGCGACGCGGCGCTGAGGCAGGGGAAGGGGGAAGCGGGGGAGGGACTCTGGCTGCTGGAGGCCAATGGGAGCGGCTCAATCAGGCCCAGGCGCCCAATCAGCCATGCCACACTCTGCATGGGGGTGGGTGGGGAATCCCGGACCTTTCTACCAATTCCTCCCGGACGGCTATTTAAAGACGAAAAGGACATGTCCAGGGAAATACGGAGGGAGCTTTTTGGTGCCCCCAACCACTTGGCGTCCTAGGCGACCGCCTAGTTCACCTAGTGGTTGCACCGACCCTGCATGTGTCACAGGACATGAGGGCAAGAAAGGGTGATCAAATAGCAAGGGGTCAGGAAGGAAGGAAACAACTTGTTCCAGCACAAGTAGAAATTATTTTTGAAAAGCAATACACAAAATGAAAGAGACTTAGAATTAGCTTCACTTTTTATCATATACAGGTTAATTATGACAACCCAACTCTATTAACATATATGCTGATCACACTCATAGTCTGTGGTACTTTTTAAGATAAATTCTGAGTGTGATACGGGTCATTATTTCAGACACTGAAGCCTAGGATTTTACCATCAACTTCATGGACATTGACATTTCATTATCTACATCATTAGCAATTCTAAAATAACTGTCTTACTTAGACAGACTGGCATGCATGTCAAAAGGGAGCAAACACTCATATTTTAAAAACGAAATGGCATGTCTGTTCAGCTTGAGTGAAATCACACAAGACAAAAAACACAAGAGTGATTTTGAACGGATTCATCTTCACACTTACCCAGAACTCTGCTTTGCCGTTGCCCTTCTTGCATCTCTCTGCCAAGACTGATACCCCTACGGTAACCTCGGACAGTGGGTCTTCTGCTGCCTTCATGAGAACAATTTGAATGACACGCCCTTCATAGATGTGGGCATCAAAGGAAGATTTCCATTCTGGGTACATGGTGGGTTTCTTCTGGACCAAAGTTTTTCCCCTCTCTGAAAACCGCACAGAAAGTGGGGTAAGTGGTAAGTGATGGCTCTACATATGACAATATCTGATTTGACTTTAAATGGAAAAACAACATTGATATGACCCTTACTATGAAATCATAAGCAGGAGAGAACCTCAGAAAGCATGAGGTTGTGGTTGCCACCCGGATAAGCACCAAAATATTCAAACATTGGTAAACTCTCTGATCCCTGAGAGTTATGTTTATCCACATATCAGTTATAGCACAGGCACCAGCAGTGAAAATGCAAATGTGCATCAACTTGGATCTAGAGGGAAGAGCTATATGGTAATGTTCAGAGGGTAGTTCAGTGTTCATGGACATTCAGTTCAGTCATTAGACTGTTTGCTGAAAATGCCCAGAAGGCATTAGTATATTGTGTGATGGGGATTAGATCACTAGCTTCTCATGTCAGGCATCCACTACTAGATGACAAATTAAGAGATGTTTAATGCTGGCCTAGTTTGAATTGCAACTGGTGGCCTGAAGCTGAAAAATCTCATTAACTAGTCTCCTAACCTATTCTGACATTTTTCTCACAGTTCTATTCAGAAGCAACATAGGGAAAAGGCATTCTAAACAGTACTGTGGTCTGATCCAGTCATGATTTCTACAGCTTTCAAAGTATTGCAGGACCTCCCTCTTGCTGTACAGCATGCATGTGCTTCAATTATTATTATTATTTGTATTATCATGGTGCAGAGAAGCCTTAGTCACCGACTGGGATTCTCCTGTGCTAGTGCTGTACAAACCAGAACAAGAGCACAGCCCCTACCCAAAGGAGTTAGGCCATGATCTTCCTCCCATCAAAGTAACTGGTAGAATTCCTGTTTACTCCAATGAGGGAAGGGTTGGGCCCTTATTATCTAAACACCTTTCTGAAGCATGAATTCCAAGTTAAGTTTGTATTAATTCAATAACAGTTTGTTTGATGCACTCTGCTCATTGTGATGAGCTGTCTAAACAGCAGTAAAGAATAACACCTTAGTATTGCTTTATTAGGGAATGCCTGCCAAGAACAGCATTACAAATTACAGCTTTGACAAGTAAGCTTAAGTCTGCTTGCCAAAAGGCATTCTCAAAACGTTCACAAACAGCCACCTGAGTATCTCCTGCATTTTGTTATGACCTTCTGTTTTTTCTCCTTTACTTGTATTCAAAAGCTTTTACCTGGAATTCAGTCTTGTAGACAGCTAATCATAGCAAAGGTTTCAATTTATCAAAAGTTCCTTCCAGAACTCAGCACTCTCTATAGCTACTATGAAGGTTTTTAGATAAACAGATAGTGAGAGTAACTATAGAAAGCCCTAAGTTAGACAGAACTTTTATTATAATCCTAAAGGATCTTCTCATACCCATGTTTTTCTTCTCCAACATCACGATCATCTTTCAAACAAAAGATAGGAATGGCTAACTGGCGATATACGTGGTTGTACTTAATTAGGTGTAAGGGCGTCTGTTGAACCACAAGACACTTCCTAAAATCTATGGGATGAGCATGCTATCTCCCCATTGCTTGAAGTTTCTGCTGCACCGGGCAATAAGAAACTGGCCATCAAGACTAGGTCTTCTGCATGGCACATCCAGTAGACCGGTCTAGTCATCTGATTGTTAAAAACGGAACCCTCTCCTCAGAAAGCACTGTATTATAGAAAGTTGCCCCTGGAACATCAGAAAGAGTAATATTAATGAAGAGATCCTTCAATATAGAGAGAAATATATGCACCCATCCCTGCCTTTTTAGGTCTGTTATATGGATCTTATAAGTCGCATTAAAAGTGCTCTGTTACAGCAGAGTTACAGAAGTTACAGCACTGAGCATCGGGAAACCATTCCACGGAACAAAAAAGATTCCCAGGCTTCTAGAAACCTTTTAACTAAACAAAAGTCTATTAGACACTAGCAGGGACCCATTTCCTGTGGAAATTCTATGTGGAAACTTGTTTAAAGTTTACACACTGAATAGGTATTTTACACATGTACGTATTCTTTAAAAATGTTCAAGACTGAAGGAGCAGCCAGAGTTGCTGGAGAGGATTCCACCAAGCCATGCTGATTTTTATTTATTTATTTAAAATAATTCATATTAGTCAGGATTTGTCATTGATCAAGTTACCTGCCTACAAATATTAATACATCAATGTCACTGACGAACAGCAATAGAGAAGAATGTTCAGTCATTTCCTATTTTGTCTATTTACAAGAGTCTCTTTAAATTACTTTTTAATGTTTTATAACAGGGGTTGGCAACCTACGACATGCATGCCAAACACAGCACGCGAGCCGATTTTGAGTGGCACGCTGCCTGCCTGGTGAGAGGAGGAGGAGAAGGGGCAGAGGGGCCGGAAAGTGCCACGCTGGGAGAAGAAGCGGGGGAGGAGGGAAGCTTCTGCCTCCTGCTCCCACAGGGGAGAACGGTGGGGGAGTCCTGGCCCCCAGCCCCACTCAGCTCCCCCGCCCACTGCTCTCCTCTGCGGGGGCAGGAGGCAGAAGCTTGGTCCTGCAGCAGCCAAGCTTCCCCCCTGCCCCGTTTCTTCCCACAACGTGGTGCATTCTGGCCCCTCCTCCCCCCAGAGGAGCAGAGCCGAGCGCAGCGTGCTCGCTGCTCCGTAGAGCAGGCAGAGAGAGATAGGGACGGGCCTGGGGGAAGGGGGTGGAACAGGGCATATCCCTCCCAGCCCCCTGCCATGAGCGGCTCATGGCAGGGGGCTGGGAGCACCCCAGCCTTCTGCCCTGCACTCCCCACCCCTCTACCCTGAACCCCCCACCCCAACACAAACCCATCCCTCTGCCCTGCACCCCCACAGCCCCATCCCTCTGCCCTGAACCCCCCCCCCCCAGCCTTGTGCCCTGCACCTCCACACACTCCAGCCTTCTGCCCTGACCTCGAGTCCCCTCCCCAACACCCAGCCCTCTGCCCTGAACCCCCTCTCCCCACCCAGCGGGCTGAGCAGGCTGGCGGCGTAAGATCAGCATTTTAATTTAATTTTAAATGAAGCTTCTTAACCTTGTTTACTTTACATACAACAATAGTTTAGTTATATAATATAGACTTAGAGAGAGACACCTTCTAAAAAACGTTAAAATGTATTACTGACATGCGAAGCCTTAAATTAAAGTGAATAAATGAAGACTTGGCACACCACTTCTGAAAGGTTGCCTACCCGTTTTATAATCTGCTTAATCCCAAACCCCATGCAAATTTACTTTTTCTAGTGTTTCTATATTTGTCCCAGGGGATGATCTTTTCCCTACTCAGGATGCAGTAACGTTAAGTCCAAACAAAATTATTCATGACACCCTCTAGCTCCACAGAACACACCCATGAAAACTGGAAATGAGCTTCTTTCTCCCACTGTAAAGGCCCAATCCACCACCACTCCAAAAGGAGAAAGAGATTGGGAGGGAAAAGGAAAGCTGAGACTGCACCTGCTTTCTCTCCCTTTCCTCAGTAGTCCTTCTCAACTGTTGGACCTTTTATCCCAGAAAGGGTTTGTGCATTCATCCATATTGATTGTGTGAGACTCGGCCGGAGGGCTGAGCCACTGAAGACCCACCTGACAAGGGCAACAGCTGACAAGGGGGAGAGCAGGGGGAAGGGTGGCGCACCACGAAGAGAGCGTGTGCAGGTTTGCACCCACCCGACAACATTAAAACAAGATTTTCAGCATGAGGTTGCTGGATCTTGTTCTGTGTCACCTTACTGCCTGTGACCTTAAGAACCACTCAAGGCCAACTGGCAAAAGGGTTCATTGTTCTGTAATAGTAACTTCTGACTGGCTTGACAAACTCACTACACCCACCATATTGCACAAATACTACGAAAGCAAAGACCGTCAAATGAGGTCTCTATTAAAAGCTTAGGTCATACTGATCCTCATAATCATTGTGAGATGTATGTAGGGTTGATATTTACAGAGCTGTGTATATGTGTGTACACACACACAGAAATATGTTTTAAAGACTGAATCAAAACAGGCTTAACAAGCAGGTTTTGACCAGACAAAGGATGTATACGTCTGCCTTGGTTCACATGTAAAATAAGCATTGTAAGCTAACACAATGGAAGCCTGTTTGCATATGACAGTGACATGAGGAGGTGAAGGCAACATGGAGTCAGCACACATGGGAATAAACCACAATTGTCATCCTGACTCTGGGGACAAAACACTGACTTTGGGGATACAATGGGAAGGCAAAAAGAACACCTTTTCGTCCTTCACTGAGGAAGCAAAAAGGTCAGTGCTTTTTGAATTCATGAAAGAGGGATCCAAGCAATGTTGGCTGGAGACACTGAAAGATTACTTTAGCTGAGAAACTATTGTAGACAAAGGTTTTAGCCTGATAAAGTTAAGTTGAGACTCTATGAAGCATATTATACTTAGTTTTATATATACACATTTCTCTTTCCTTTGTTATCCTTACTCACTAAATTTTAGCCTTTTGATAATAAACTTATATTTATAGTGAAAACAATCATCTCTGTGCTGTAATGTTATAGTTGAATCAAAGAAGCTCATGTGTGCACTGTTCTTTTGGGGACAGTTTACCTGGTAATTTCTGAGAGTGTCCAGTGGCTAAGTGCTGGCCATGCAGGGGAATGCTTCAAGGAGGTTTGGGGACTGGCATGCATCTAGGCACAGCAAGGACTGGCAGAGCCCTGAGGAGATTGCTTGGGTAGCTAACACCCAGTTAAGCACAAGGAAGTCTCACTCTCCTTCTGAGGCAGGAGGGTAACAAGATGACTCACAATCCTGGGTACCCCGAGAAAGCATCATACTGCCCCATCCTGGTGTGTTGTTATTGACCCTACAGTTTAGCAGCTGTGTAGGACCACACTCTGTGCAAAACCAGTCACTGCATCTCAACACACCCCCCCCCCACCAACAAAACTGCAAGGTTCGAGAGGGTTCAGAGAAGAGCAATGAGACTGATCAAAGGCCTGGAAAAAACCTCTCATGAAGAGAGACTGAAAAGATGGGGATTGTGTATCTTAGAATGGAGACAAGAAAGAGACATGGTAAAAGTACATAAAATAAGGAATGGTGTAGGGAAGGGAAATCAGGAGTGCCTGTTCTCCCTGTCACAGAACAGGAAAAAGGGAATGTGCAAGGAACTGGAATGGTTGAGACATTTAAAACAGAGAGAAGGAAACGCTTTCACACAGCACGTGGAATTTACTGCCACAGGAAATCACTGAGGCCAAGGATTTAGCAAGATTCAAAAAAGGATTGGATATTTATGCAGGTAACAAGAATATTCAGTTATAGTTAATTCTAACAATTTTTAGGAGGGATGTAAAACCTCATGCGTCAGATCTTAAGACAATCTCTATCGATTATAGATTGGGGAGAAGATTATCCCATATCTGCCTACTGTGGTGTTTCTTGCTATTTCTCTGCAGGATCTGGTGCTGGCAACTGTCAGAGATACAATAATGGCTCTTGGGTTTGATATGGCATAGCAATTCCTATAATTTTACTGCCCACTCAATGCAGCTATCATGAGTGACCACAAGATAAATATCATAGGAAGAAATGGGCCTAAATTCTTGTTATAGGAAGACAGTTTCTACAGGCCTCTAAATCCTTCAAACATGTTAACTTTTTTTTGTTTAGTATAGCCATACTGTACTAATTTAATTTTGAAATGAAGGTCAGAGAACTTGCCTCCCACCATCCCATAGGTAATTATTATTGTTTGTGTTGCATTAACACCCATGTAAATATACTACATGTGCTCACAGGGACATGTTCATATGGAATACAATTAGTTCCAAACAAATTAATTCCTATCAAGAACCCTTGGTGATAATAATAAACCAAATTTCCCACTAACATATATTTCATTTAACGCACTGCAGCCATTTACTGTCCTGCATTTGAGAAAAAGGGCTCTCATCCCAATGCAATTTAGAGTGCTTTTCCGGGATACCACAGTTCTCCCAAAACTTTCAGGTAAGCATATTTTACCAATTTAGAAAACACACAGACAGCGGATTTGCAAACGTTAGCTCATTAGCTAGTCACCACAACACCCCATGCAAATAGGACAATTAGACAGTTTTGCCACGTACATTTCTTTTTTGTAGAGAAACAGGAAATTAATAAGGAAGGATTTGATCCTGCAAAGCACTGAGCAATCTGGGCCACATCCAGCAAAAGCATGGACTCCACTGAAGTCAATGGAACTTCTCACATTTCTTTAAGTGAAGCCAACGCTTCTAAGTGCTTTGCAGGATCAGGACAAGAGTGCACAGCACCTTGCAGGACTGAGTCTTGAGTCCTGCAGCCCTGCCACAGCACGTGTGTAATTTCTAATAAGCATATTTAAGTCCAGAAATGTGTCAGTCATTACTGTACCTGTTGTCAAAGCTTCTTTCATCTTTATAGCACAGAAGGGCTGCAGCTGCTCCCCGTCATTCTGCATAGGTCCCAGCTCAAATGAGTTGAAAGATATCCGTAAGAAGGGAGCCATTGCTCACAACAATGGCACAAACCTAGGTGAACAAAAGAAAATATAAAACCTAAAATAAAAAATTGGTCTGAAGCAGATAAGAAAACCAAAATCTAATATGGAGATTCCTCAATCAGAGTGACCCCCAAATCCAGTCTCTAAATTTGCCCTTACAACTTTTGCTAATGCATCTATTTGAATGTGCAAAACTTGCATGGTAAAAATTTAGGGGCAGGTTTTGAAAGCATGACCTTAAAACTAAAGTGTAATAAAGACACATGATTATATATGGCTAAGAGGATATTTTAGCCAGACACAAGTTTGAAGAGACCTCCTCCCCAATTCATCGTCATAGTCTTCACGCCCCTTTGAAAACATAAGGCTGTGCAGCACATTGTTAATAGATTAACTTTGATGTTAAGCTCCATACCAATAGAAGCGCTTAGTCAATGGATTAACTAAGTGTTTCTATTGGTATGGAGCTTAACATCAAAGCTACAGAAACACTCAACATAGTGTCTACGAGCTACAAAACTCAACTGTAACCCAAATATATTGACCTAACGTGCATTAAACTTGTTGAGCTTCCACTGCCTTGAATATGTTTATCTGTTAAGACTAACAAAATTATGATTTTTTTTGGAAGCACTTATGTGATCTGACAAAGTGGATGTGACCAACTATCATGCGGCATGTTGGCTCACTTGGCATAATTAGAGATGTTAATTTTTTTAAAAGTGCTTTCTCCCAGTTGGAAGATTCTCTTGGAAGTTTGCCTGCTCTACTCCTGGGGGAATCTGCGCCGCTGCATGCGCAGAATTTATGTCCCCAGCAGATTTATTTGCTTCCCCACAGAAAAACGGCTTTCTGACAGGGAAGCAAAGGGAATCCACAAGAGCGGTCATGTGACCCTCCCCAGCAGTATGTTTCGAGTGCCCAGGGCAGCCGGCAGAGACGTAAAATCACTGTGGGGCAGAGAGTGGAACTGAGGAAGACCCGGCTGGTGGCTCCTACCCTGCATCAGGCTCAACTGCTAGTCCTGGCTTGGCAGGACAGGACTTCCTCTTCCCCTGCACGGCATCCGGAGCCAGGTCAGACCCACCCCCAGATTTCTCTCCCAGCTGCAGGAAGCTCTACAAACTCCCTCCTCCCCTCCCCGCCCGTTTCCTGTACCCATCACTCCTCAGCTGCAGGGGGAGGGATCCCTGTACAGCTAGCTGCTCCCCCATCCGCTCAACCAGACACCCTCATACTCAGACCCTCCTGCTGAGCCTCAACCCCCGTTGCACTCAGAACCCCCCTAATGAGCCCCACTCCCCTTGCACCTGGACCACCCTGACGAGCCACCCATACCCAGATCCCCACCTCACCTAGCCCCAACCAGCTGCACCTGGATCCCCACCCCACTGAGCCCCGCTTCCCCAGCATCTGGACCCTCCACTGAGCCTCAGCAACCTTCACCTGGACCCCCCTGCAGAGTCCCATTGCCGTTGCACTCAGAACCCCCCCAACAAGCCACTGTGCATCCAGATCCCCCAGCACCCGGATCCCCCACTGAGATGCCCGTATCCAGATTTCCCCACACAGAACTCTCTCAACCCACACCTGTCAGCTTTGCATAAGGTACCTTTAGATATAGACTTCAGGCTATATATACATTTCTATCATTTTCTTTGGCTCTAAGCTAGTTCTGAGGAGTTTAGAACATTACAACTTCAGTAGAGGTCTAGCCATCAGTTCAAGCTCAGTATGACTAAAATAGGGGTTTTCATCTATCTCCTCTCACGATCATTTTGGACACCATCACCATTTACCTGTCACTCAGGCCCATAGGCTGGGTGTCATCTTGAGTTGGACCTCTCTCTCTCTAGGCCTTCACATACAGACTATTTCTAAATCTTGCTGTTTCTTTCTTCATAACATCTCTATATTACAGAATTTCCTATCCATCCAACTCAGCTAAAACTCTTGTCCAGTCTCTTATCTCATGTCTCAATTATTGTTACATCCTTTTTTCTGTCCACTGAGTTCACAACTAAACCTTGAGTACTCAATGTTTGTTTTATCATTCACAGAAACACTGAATCCTTTCAATACATCAGTACTGATAAAAATCAAATACAACTATGAATTGTTTTGAAATAATGGAGAGACGAAGACCTGAAACTGTCAACACTCCTCTGATTAAAGAAGAATAAAGAAAATAAATCTAAGATTAATTTATAGTACTGAGATCAGAAAATTCATAATACAGCGGAACACCAAGCTATCAACGGCGGGTTCTGCCCAAGTAATCATAGAAAAGTTTTGTTTGCTTACCTAGTTTTATTGTTAAATGAGGTTTCCTTTCTAAAGGGACATTGGAGGACATGAAGGCTGCCATGACAAGAAAAACCATTTATTGGTCTGTCATTACATTTTAAATTTCTTCTGTTAGGGAATTGAGACCCGATTCTGATCTCACCTATACTATTTTAAATCAGGAATAACTCCACTGTGTAAAACTGGTGTGAACAAGATCAGAATCATGCCCTTCATGTTTGAAGTCTAGAACTTACCAAAGCACTAGTAAGCATTTTAACTTAAGACAGGATTCTTCAGTAATTCAGATTTTAGGTCAGGAGACCTGTGTTCTATTCATGACTCTGCTGCTGACCTGTTTGGTGACCTTGTGCAAGTTACTAAACCTATCCTTGCCTCAGTTTCCCCACCTGTAAAATGGGAATAACAACACTGACTTCCTTTATAAAGCTCTTTGAGATCTAGTGATGAAAAGTGCTATATAAGAGGTAAGTGTTCAGTGTCCTGAATTTCAGAGGGTAGCTGTTCAGCACTTCTGAAAAGTCAGACCACATTAACATTTATTTTTTCAAATATAAATTAAAACAATGAAGCACCCCAAATTAAGTCACTTTTGAAAAATTTAGGGTTTTGCAAAGCTTGGAAAATCTAACTTAGCATCCACTGAGCTATCATTTTCTCATAGGTCATAGTAACTGAACAGATATCCAGTGATATGTTCAATTCATGCCATCATTATATGTTGTATGGTTTCAAGTCCTCAGAAATAAACTTAAATGTCAAAGTGGTTTATTTTTCTAGTTTAGGAAAACAAACTAATTTAAAAAAATTAAGCAACATATGGTTTGCAGACAAGATATAACAACTGGTGCTTCAAGTCTCATATCCTGCCACAAGCAGTGGCCACCAACTGATGCTTCAGATAAAAAAAAAAGGGGGGGAGGGGGAAGGATGTAAAAAAGCCATAATGCACTTAGCCAATTGTGTGTGTGAGAGATGGGTGGGGAGGAATTTCTTTCTTTCTGAATCCTGCAATTATGAGCTCATTACTTTTGTCTTAGCAAGCCTAATAAAGTTATCACTCATCAAATTATCCAGCTCCTTTTAAAATTCAGCTCCAGTAGGAGAATTTGATCTCCTGGAGCTCTGACTCCCACAGGCTGACTCCAAGCTCTGAAGAATTATTTCCTGTTATTGGCTTTAAATTTACCCAGCAAGTGACCCCTTGTTCAAGTGTGCCAGAATAAGAGAGGACTGATGAGATTTTAACTGCACATACACCATTCTCTAAAGAACCTCAACTACTTTCCGTCTTCTCTCCCTTCAATGCTAATTTATTCTATTTTTTTTTGCAGTCTCCTATGTACTTCTATCTCTGTTGACTTTCTTTGGACCTTTACAATTTTATTAACACAATAAAAAAAAACTAACTAGAGAGAGGGGCACAGTTTTCAATCACAAATAATGTGTCAGTTCGACCCGATCAAACTAAATTTCCAAGTGTGGTAGTGTTTTGCCTTTAGTTAGATTCACTATCAATTATATTGCAAGTTATTGAGGACAAGCACTTTATTTTCATACTTGTACTCATACATAGTTGTGACTAGCTGACTGTTAGCAAAATATAAATGCTGCTAAATAATACATTTCCCTGAAGACAGATGAGGTTCACTAACTTGGAATTCCCAGGGTTTCTCTTGGCTCTGTTCCCTCCCTCCCCCCCAATTAGGCACTAAATTCTTCAGGAACAGTTGCTATTTTCAAAGCTGCATTGAATAACTGTGGCCTTGGCTACACTTGAGAATTCACAGCGCTGCTGCGACAGCACTGTGAAGCGCGAGTGCAGTCGCGCCGCCAGCGCTGCGAGAGGTCTCTCGCAGCGCTGCAACTACTCCACCTCTCCGAGGGGAATAGCTTGCAGCGCTGCAGGTGCTGATTACACTGGCGTTTTACAGCGCTGCACTCGCTGCGCTCGGGGGGGGGCGGGTTCACACCCCTGAGCGCAGCAAGTTGCAGCGCTGTACAGCGCCAGTGTAGCCAAGGCCTGTGTGAGAATCTCTTTATCTCTTCTTTGTCACACTTCATTTCCTTCAGAAACAAGAAGGCCTGATGATTTATTACACTTGAGTTTCTCGAATTGCTCCATAATCAATATTCTTACAGACTTATACGTGTGTCATGGCCACACAATGCTCTCCAACAAGAGGTGCCTTTGGGAAAGACATTATCCCATCATTGACAGTCAAGAATGAGGCAAAATATTTCAATTAACTTTTCTATTATTTTGTTATACTCCCTCTGATAATCCAGAAGGTCTATGGTATCTTTACGCTTCTTGGTTCTCATACACCTATGTGTGAAGAATATTTGTTTCCCCTGCTCTGGCTCTCATAAGGGTTGCCAGCTTTCACAATGTTATTGTGAATCCTTCAGTATTTGGTGTTTTCTTAAATCTCCAGCTCTTGGATTCAAGAGACTGAATGAGAGTGTATGCCTTTGGTTTGTTAAATAGGGTTCTAGTCCTCAAAGTCATGGAAAAAAGCTTGAAAATGCAAAGCATGTGCTCAGAAACCAGCGGGAAAATAAAAAGAACCCAAAATGAATTTTTAAAATATCTCAATTTAAGTCGCTCATGATTTTTTGGACCTGACTCAACACTTTCAATGGTTAGAATTGAGCATACTACTACCTGAACATCATATCATGTGTCTTTATCCTTTATCTTGAAATTGTATCTTACTCAGCATTGTTTGTTTTCCATTTCATTTATATTTTTATGCCATTTTCCAATATTTTTAAACAACATTTTTAAGCTCTAAGCAGCCTGTGCATGTCACTTAACCAGAGAAAGGTATAACATGATTCAATTGCTTGAAGTTGAAGCTAGACAAATTCATACTGGAAATAACATGTACATTTTTAATGGTGAAAGTAATTAACCATTGGAACAATCTACCAAGGGTTGTGGTAGTTTCTCCATCACTGGCAATTTTACAATCAAGATTGGAAATTTCTCTAAAAAGACTCTCTGGCTGGTGGTGCTGCCGCACAGCGAGGCTGACAGGCTCCCTGCTAGCCACTGAACCACGCGGCTCCCAGTAAGGAAGCAGCTGGCATATCCAGCTCCTAGCCTTAGGGGCAGCCGAGGGGGAGGTGGACAGGGGTCTGCATGCTGCCCCATCCCCTGCTGCTCCCCATTGACTGGGTGAGGGTAGGGGAGAAACTAGCGTGAGTGTGACTCGCGAGCGCTCAGCAGGCGGCTGTTGCGGGGTTGCGTGGCACACACCTCTCCCGCTGATGTCCAGTCCTCTTCTCCTCGCACTCCTCGTGTGGCTGGGCTCGAGCTGTGGTGCGTGCCCTGCAGTGAACCACTTTCTGTCTATCGCCCCATCACCGGCACCCAGGAGTTCGAGGTATGTGTATCCCCATCTCTGAGTGGTGGGAATGGGCTGCACCCCCATTCCCCCATCATTCCCTCCCTCCCCGCCCCAACCCCCTGCACCCTCATCCCTGTCACTGCACCCCGCCCTGCCCCAACCTCCCCACACCCCCATCCCCTCACTGCATCCCTCCTCGTCCCAACAACCCCATCCCATTTTGTCCTGCCCCCCACACCTAACCATCTCAGCCCTGTACCCCTTATAGCGCTCTCCCACCCATCCTCCCACCTCCCAGAGCTGCAACCCCCATGTCCCTCGTCCTCCACAGCCCTGCATCCCATTCCTCTCCATACACTGCTGCACTCCCATTATGTTCCTATACACCCCTGTGCCCCCCATATCCTCATGCACCTGTAGCCTTTTACCTCCCCTTGCATCCACGCCACATACCCTCCTGAACCCACTCCTCTCTCCTTTACTGCCCCCTCTCACCTCCACCCTGTTCTCATCCTTGGCCTCTTTCCCTCCCCATCCTCTCTCTTCCACTCCCACCCCATCTTTTCCCCTCCAGTCCACCCTCCTCCCTTCCCAACTAGGTGATTTAGGCAGCCCCTGGAAAAGTGTATGAAAAAGTGTCTCTGTGTAGGCCAGTGTGTGCATGTATGCCTTGTATGTGTGTAAGAGACTATGTGTCTTTGTGTAAGGAGGTGTGTGTATTGTTGCATCTGTGTATACTTGTGTGAATAAAATTTGCAGCCTAACTCTTTGCCTGTTATTATTCCCTTTGCTGGCTTGCGAACAAAAAAAAATTGATGAAATAAAACGTGTGTATTCATTTCATACATTTTTAAAAGAGAAGGGAACTCTAAAAGAAATGTATTATTTCTTAAAAAATGAATGTTGTTGACTAGTAATTGCAGAAGAGCCAATGTATCATACATTTCTCCCACCTTTGTCTAGCTACATTATAAACTCTTTGTTGCAGACTGTAGCGGGGTGGCTACCCTGCTCCTAAAATAGAAGGGGTTGAAAGCAGCCCTGGAGAGGGCTGTGGCTGGGGACAGCTGATTGGGGAAGCGGCCACACCCCAATCAGGCCACAGCTGGCCTGTATCAAAAGGCTGTGAGCCAAAAGCCCAAGAGAAGTCTCTCTCCAGGCTGGGAGAGAGCCAGGCCTAGCTGCCTGCAGAAAGGGTACTGGGAGTGAAGCAGGGCTGGGGAGAGCCAGAGGAGCAGGGGAGCTCCAGGCTGGCAACTCCCCAGGCTGCAGGGACTGGTCCAAGGCCCATAGAGGTATTGGGAGGCAGAGGAAGGCAGCAGGTCCGAACCCCCTTGCCTATGATGAGTGGCTTTTACACTGCAGTCTGGCCCATGGAGCGGGGGCTTGGTGATGACTGGCAGTAGCCCAGACTGAGGCAAGGTGGGGATTAGAGGATTGGGGGTTTCCCAGAGGGGGGAGACCCATAGAGACTGATGGGGGTATTGCCAGGGGGAAGCCCCCGGGTAAAGGGGCACTGGGGTCCTGGGAGGGACACGGGGGCCAGCGGCAGTGGGACACCGGCCTGAAGAGGGCGCTCCGAGGGCTGGAGAGCTAATTCCGTGAGACGACCGGCTGGAGGCGCCGCAGGGGTGAGTCACACACCATTACACAGACTCTCTCTTTTTATGTGCATGTCCAGCACCTACCACCCTGGAGCCCTGATCTTAGTTGGGGTTTCTAGACACTAAACAACAATTGTAATATTAAATAAATGTGGAATTATATGTGTTAGTGCATGCTAGATGTGCACACATGAATACACATTTGTATCTGCATGCAGATGTGGGAGTCAGTTTCTACAGATTTATTTATATAGCTATCTGGACAGGTGTGGATTTCTGTGGTTGTACTCTATGGATTTGTATTTGGGCTTCAGGAGTGGGCCTTTAATGGACCCATTGCAGCTATGATAATGTGTGGTCCTAATTCCACACATAAAATTACAACTACTTTAGTGAACAAAAAACATGGAGCTGGTTACAAAAAATGCGAAGAGGGGAGGGAAAGAGTCATGAAAACCTTTCATTTTTTAAAAAATTACCCATTTTGACTATCTTGCTGCCAGCTCTAGCATCCTGCAACAAATAAAACCTGAACTTAGCATAATACATCTGTCAAAACAATCAATATGCCTGTTTGAGCCTTGCAGTGAAAATGAGCATGTGAGAGAGGGTGGGGGAGAGCAAGTGACGGAGGGAGGGGGGATGGAGTGAGCAGGGGTTGGGGTCTCGGGAAGAGAAGGGACAAGGCAGGGGCGGAGCCTCAGGGAAGGGGCGGGGCAAGGGTGTTCAGTTTTCTGGCATTAGAAAGTTGGCAACCCTAATAAACAGTAGTATACTGTATTCTAAAATGCAATCACTTAGGTATTAATAATCTCTCTCCAAACAATTCCTAGATGAATGGTTCTGTTAGTTGATAATGGAGCAGTTAATATTGCCCATTACAGTATTATTTTACCAGAAAATACTGCAACTTCTGTATTATGAAATCTTGATCACTATTCTAATCAGGGGGCCTGCAGGCTTCCTCTTTGAATTATGGTAGTATTTCAGTTAAGTGAAATTTGTAACCAAATAAACTCCACTCACTGATCATTTCCACCATGGGATGATACCCTGATTATACAAAAGATATCTTTCACAATTAATTTAATCCCTCCAATTTTGCAAAGAATCCTGTTTAAGTAGGACCCAAGAATCCTTTATCTCATTAAGCCTACATCCTAACACATTTCTAAAATGAAAATTTTGCTGATGCATTTGAGAAGCCAAATGTTACATCTCTCTTGGTTTTGGTCTGAATCTCTGGATTTAGCATAAAGGTGAGTATATTTTTTATTTCTAACAGGAAGTTTGTGTTTATTAATTAGCCTCATTTAACTGAAAACTTTTTTGTCTGTACCTTATTTGATATTTTACTGTGAAATATAAGAGAAATGGTCAATAAATGTATGATCTTTCCTTCACTAGGTCAAAAAAGATCCATCACATCTTCTGAATCACTAATTTGCACAAGCAAAATGTTTACTCTTGGAAGGATAGGCTGGCAAGGTAACACTGAAGACTAGAGATTTCACCGGGGTGAGGGAGGGGAGAATCTCTCTCTTTTTTTTTTTTAATATTTTGTCTGGAAAACAAAGTTAAGAAGTTGAAAAAAGTATTGCTAATATGAGAGAAAGTATGTTTACTTATGTTTTTATATTACAGAATTAGTGATTTAAGCCAAGGGCTATGAAGCTAGGGAAGTCTGAACCCAGGGAAAAGTGCTCTAAGACTCCAAGGGCCTTTGTTCTGATGAGGCAAGCCATCAAACCGATATTTCACTGCTTTTTCTCTTCACTTTTAAAAAGCTTTTTAGCTCAATTTACAGCAGATTTCAATTCATAATTCTCAGTAATAAGAACTATGAAATTAGATCCTATGCATACACTAAGTGCAGTACTAAATCAATTACAGTTTTGCTAGACATCATATTACTTAATAGTAAAATTAAGCAGCTATTTGGTAGCAAAAGACAGCAGCTGCCATTAGTAACAGAAACTGGGAAGTAATGAAGAGAAAAATAAGGGCTCTGATACAGGAAGAAGTGCTCATATAAATAGCAGGAGGAGGTAAAAAGAAGATGGAACAGGAATTAAAAATGGGGTCAACCTGGCTTTACTGTAAGTGGTTGTTTATCAAGCCGTTATTCTCCCAACACTGTTGTTTGAGTCCGAAACTTGGACAACCTATAGACACCACTTGAAAGTCTTTGAGAGGCACCATCAACGCTGACTCCATAAGATTCTGAAGATCAAATGGGAGGCACACCAATATTAGTGTTCTGGAAGAGGCAAAGTTAAGTATTGAGGCAACGATCATCAGTATCGAGGCAATGATCATCCATCAGCAATTCCGCTGGACTGGTCATGTTGTCCGGATGCCAGACCATCGCCTCCCAAAATAGGTCCTGTTCTCTCAGTTGAAAGAAGGGTACCGTAATGTGGGTGGACAACGGAAGTGTTATAAGGACTTGCTGAAGGACAATCTAAAAAAGTGTAATATTGATATTAACACTTGGGAGCCATTTGCCCAGGATCACTTAAAATGGAGTGAAGTCCTACGTGATGGTCCCCTGCATTTTGAACTTGCTCGCCGACAAGCTGAAGAGGACAAGAGGCACAGGAGGAAGGAGAGACTGGTTTCCAGTCATGATCACCAACCTCCTGCTGAGCCTGAAAACATCTGCCCTCATTGTAATAGAACTTGTGGCTTAAAGATTGGCCTTATCAGCTACCAGAGGACCCATAACTCGCATGGAAGATGATCATACTCCACAACGAGCGATAGCTCACCCTCACTGTAAGTGGTTTAAAAAAAGCCTGATTATACAACAATCAACAGGTCTGTGTTCCAGTGCTCAATATAGCAAGTTAATGGAGGTGCACTGAAAACCCGACTCTGCAATTGCCAGGGTATTAGCCCATATGAACCCATGACTTCCTAATGACATTTTATAACCAAATTCAATGTTTACAAGCTTCTTAGATATATAATGAACAGCAACATCCGCTTTTTGTTATTTTAATATCAGTATTTTGATACTTAGGCAATAGCTGTCCAACCAGCAAACAAGGTTTCAACATGTAATGCCTCATCATTAATTTTCTTAGTTCACTGTAGAATGCTGGACTTGTCCTAGATCAACTGTTTTTGCCAGCAGGTAGCACAGGTGTGGCCTGGACTTTATACCAACTTTTTGGACAATTTATGAGATCTTTCTTTGCCCTTCCCCACCCTTCCAGCTAGCTACCCTCTCTTTACCAGCAGAACATAGTTATGCTGTTCTTTCTGGGAGAAGAATGTGGAGAACTATTCAAAATCCTTCATGGAGTCAAGACAATTTGACCCATTACTCAATTTCTTTAAAGCACCTCTTAGCCAACCCAAAATGCTCCACATCACATGACTAGCATTCTTCTATTATTAGGTTCTCTTCAGAGTCTATGAGCATAATTTTTCAAATTGCTCAGAACCATCACTGGTGAGCGGCAACAAGCATTTCTTCCCAACCTCAAGGGGATCAGCACACTGTCATTTAGACAAAGGATTGTGAAATCTGAGAAAGTCAGTGTATTGCAAGGGATATATTTGTTAATACTCTTTTTTGTGTGCCATACAACTACAATAAACAGAGACCTTCCTACAAAAATTGTAACAGGAATATTTTACAAATCCCCAAAATAAAATAGTCTATGTTAATTTTGATCAATGGCCTGTTCTCCTCCACAACAACAACAACAAAAGCTGAAAGGCTATGTTTTATTCAGCTTTGCAATTACCTGGTGACACTATTTAGCCCATTGGACAACCGAGAAGCACCACTATAACGCAAATATCCACAGTATTTCATCCAGGCACTAATAAGATAACTCTGCTATGCTGAACCTCAAGCTGATTTGCTGGAGTTCCATTTGATGGGATTAGGGATTCAGATGACCTCCTCAAGAAAGGAAAACCGCTTTAGTAAAAGTAACAAATCCCAGCTATACCTCACACCATCCACTGATAAATTCAATGTAAATATAATGCTAATCAAAAGCTCTAATGAGGAACATGTTCTAACTGCTAGACTAGGAATCGATACCTTAAATGGCTGAGCAAATCATCTGCCAACACAAGAGTACAGATACAGTAACTCCTTGCTTAACGTTGTAGTTATGTTCCTGAAAAATGCGACTTTAAGCAAAACGATGTTAAGTGAATCCAATTTTCGCATAAGAATTAATGTAAAGGGGGGGGTATTAGGTCCCAGGGAAATTTTTTTCACCAGTCAAAAAACTATATATTATATAGATATACACACAGTATACATTTTAAACAAACGATTTAATACTGTTCACAGCTATGATGATTGTGAAGCTTGGTTGAGGTGGTGAAGTTAGAGGGTGGAAGAAGGAGGGATATTTCCCAGGGAATGCACTGCTGCTAAATGATGAACTAGCACTCGGCTGAGCCCTCAAGGGTTAACACATTGTTGTTAATGTAGCCTCTCACACAAGGCAGCACGAACAGGAGGGAGGGGAGACAGCATAGCAGACAGAGACAGACACACACTTTGTGTGTGGGAGAGAGATGCACACTGCCCCTTTAAGTAAGCTGACCCACTGTTAAGTGCATTGTCTTTTTAAGTGGATCAGGAAGTTGAGACAGCAGCTGCTGCTCCAAGCTCTCTCTCGGCCCTGTCCCCACTCAGCTCTATATTGAGAAGGGGTAAGCGGGGTGCAGGAGCAGGGGGAAGGGGGACACCCTGACATTAGACCCCCCTGCACAGCAAGCAGGAGCCTCTGGGAACAGCTCCAAGGCAGAGGGCAGAAGCAGCACATGGCAGTTGGGGGAGGGACAGCTGAACTGCCAGCAATTGATAGCCTGCTGGGTGGCTGCAGCACAGGGAACTTAGGGGAGTGAGGAGTTGATGGGGGAACTGATAGGGGGGCTGCCGGCCCACCCTGGTTACAAGCCCCCCACCAGCTAGCTGCAACGGGCTGCTCTTATTGCAAGCAGTGGACAAAGCAGGCAGCTGCCAAACGTTAGAAGGGAGCATTGCACAACTTTAAACGAGCATGTTCCCTAATTGATCAGCAACATAACAAGGAAACAACATTAACCGGGACAACTTTAAGTGAGGAGTTACTGTAGTGAGTAACAGGTAGTATGCATGGATGACTGGGAACCAGATGCTGTAGACTTTCACCTCTGGAGAGAGAGATTCAAGTCAAGTCCTGATTAGGTCATAGGTGAAAATGAGTTGAATGGTTTAGATCCTAGTCCCTCTTGGAAAGTTAATCAGATCATCAAGTCCCCACATAATTCAGCACAGCTGGAAAACCACTAGTCAAATAAACCCAGGACTAGGACTAGCGGGGAGCTCTAAACTGAGATTGAGATGCATTGGCGAGGCTGTGTCTGGTTCAAGCCAGTGTTAGTCCCTAGAGTGAACATAAGCCCCATCACATGAACTTTGAGCATTAAATTCATAACTACAATGTAAATATATTGAAGAAGTATGTGTTTTCTAAGTGAACCAGTGATCTTTCCCCTTCCTGATAGCCAGGTGCAAAACTGACCTTTCAAGCCCCAGATGTAGTTGTCTCCTGAAAGCTGTATTCTTTTTTTTCCCCCACGACAGTCAACTTCACTGTGAACTCAAAACACTTACCTACGTGTAATCAGCTTGCCAAAACCCAAAAACATACACGTGGGGACAGCAAGATCCGCGCACACTAATTGTACTGATATGAGCAAAGTCAGTTCAAGACTGCTGGCAAAAACAGAGGCTACTTCTGCTCTTTTATTACCAATAAAAATGAATTCCTCTGGGAAGTAAACTTGCTCTCAAAAGCAACTCTGTTTTCTTTACACACACAGGCTATGTCTTCAGTGCCAAAAAGGGTGTGTGTTTGCTGCCAGGTAACAAATATGTATTAGCTATCTTGCTGTGAAATCCAAGTGCACACAAGGGTCTGTAGTTTTTATCCAAAATGTAGGTAGTCAAGTACAACACTATTTCCTCCACTCCACATCTGCAGCTGACCTCACCTAGCTACATCATGGTAAAAGCTACAGAGACTTGTCTCCATTAGGATTTTACAGTGAGATAACTAATGTGCATTAACTATCTTGCTGTAGAAATAGCCACAGAGACTCATTCTAATCAAGAGAAATTTCTCAAAATCCCCGCAGAATATCCAGTCATCTGAAGTTCAGTCACATTCAAAAAACAAAACAAAACCCAACATATGCACATCTAGTCAATATACACAGTTCTCTCCCAGTGTTTTCTGTGAACTAAGATCCTCCCCACCTCCCACAACTTCACACTGGAAGAATCATGAGCATCTGAATGCTGATTCAAGCTTTTAATTACAGCATTTGACAAGAAGTCAAAAGGTGCTGCAAAAAGTCAACCTATGAAATAAGAAAGGGGAATTCACATACAACTCATGAGAAATTTATTGCTGCTATTAAATATGACAGCCAAATGGCTTTCCCTTAAGCCCTTGTCTTCCTTCAAACCTAATGGTGGGAAAATTGAGATGTGCGCTCTTAAAGAGACCAATGGAAGTTGCAAGTTCTATATCTCAAATAGTTAAAAGCTCAATGTGTCTCTTATCTGAAATAAAAAAAGAGGGGGAAAATCTTTCATAACATTGCACATAAAGAAAATTGCAGATGCTGCATCAGACTACAGAGTGTGACAGACCCAGAGCAGTGGGGTACAGGAGTCTGGTAGAGGGCAAATATACTGGTCACTGGATGAGTAGTTTTCTGTTCCCTGAGTGACCAGAGCAGGGGCTGCAGTAGAGTAATCAGGAACCTTCTAGAACTGGTTAAGGCAGGCAGGCTAATTAGGACACCTGGAGCCAATTAAGAAGCTGCTAGAATCAATTAAGGCAGGCTAATCAGGGCACCTGGGTTTTAAAAGGAGCTCACTTCAGTTTGTGGTGGGAGTGTGAGGAGCTGGGAGCAAGAGGTGCAAGGAGCTGAGAGGGTGTGCTGCTGGAGGACTGAGGAGCACAAGCGTTATCAGACACCAGGAGGAAGGTTCTGTGGTGAGAATAAGGAAGGTGTTTGGAGGAGGCCATGGGGAAGTAGCCCAAGGAATTGTAGCTGTCATGCGGTGGTTACAGGAGGCACTATAGACAGCTGCAGTCCATAGGGCCCTGGGCTGGAACCTGGAGTAGAGGGTGGACCTGGGTTCCCCCCCAAACCTCCCAATTGACCTGGATTGTGGGTTCTTCCAGAGGGGAAGGTCTCTGGGCTGTTCCCCTACCAACATGGTGAATCTCTGAGGCAAGAAAATCCTCCAATAAGCGCAGGACCCACCAAGATAGAGGAGGAACTTTGTCAGAAGAGCCATTCTCAGACAGTGGCCAGTACGATATTTCACTGCAAAAAGAGTACTCTAAGCAACAACTCATGTGCTCTGTGCTAAGCTAAAGCAAAATTCTACAGCAAAAGTCTATGGATTCTGCAGTGCTCTGGCAGGCATTCTGAAAATTCTCCAGCAGCTTCAGGTTAGTTTTAGAAGTTGGAAGTTTTTACGGAATTACATTGGAAAACAAATCAATCCATACAGTCATCTTTGAATTATTAATCTTAAGGAGGAATCACACAAGTAGTCCAACATTTGCTCACTAGTGAGGAGTGTGTGTGTGTGTGTGTGTTTGAAAATCCTCATAGAAAAATCAATCGGTGCAGTCTCAAACATTCCAAGCCATAAAATATTGCCATTACGAAGTTCAGCTAGAGCAGAAGTCTCTTCACTAACAGCAGCTGCTGGTGTGAAAGACAAGGGGTTAATGTTGTATCCTCTCCCATTCCCCAAAGTCTTTAACAGATATCTGGAGCTCATAAACAACAGCACTCAAGTCAGCACTACAGACTTGTTAAAGTTCCTTTGTTACGGTGTAGGTAATTCTTTCTTGTTATAAAACAGCAAAAGCAATCCACCTCTATAGTGATCCAAAAACACAGACATAGTTGCATCTCCTCTGCATCAAAGTAACACCAAAGCTGTGAGTTACATCATCCAGAAGAAACAATGACAACCCTACAATAGGCCAGAAAACAAGACCCATGTGGGCCAGAAATCCAATGGGTCTAAGCAGTGGACACATTGTTCAGCCACTGACATAGACACAATGTTTAATAAAAGCTTCTGCTGGTTCATGTTTCCGATTTCTTAGCAGCCCACAGAGAGACAACCAAGTTTCTGCATATTGCAATATGGACCTACTGCACATACTAAAAGGGTCACGAACTTTTCCATGCTGTCTGGCAGGAATACTTGAAGCTGCATACAAAAACTGTTTTCTTCCAATAGTAAAGAATGCACATGGCTGTTTGCTGATGCTGTACTTGCAAGGCAGCCAAAGGCCAAATAGCACAACCCCTTTGGCACTTAGCTGTTTTATTATTGCTTTGTTTCCCACTGCATGTAATATCTGAAAGCTATAAGGCAATAATAGTCTAGCAACATTTTTTTAAATCACTAACAAGATTAATGATAATTAAAATAAGACAATTGCTTTAATTTAAAATGTCCCTCTTCACAAGATTGGCTTTTAAAAATCCTTCTGGGGATAGGTTCAGAGAGCAGCCTGAACCACAATCCCACCCCAGCTGCCCCAGAAGTGAACCTGGATCTTTTGCATGCTTGGACAAGGGCCTCCCTTCCTCCCAAAATACTACTTTTCTCTTATATGCATTCATCACTACAGTAGGTAAGCATCTTCCAGCAGCATATTAAACAATATGAATAACATCTCCTATGTCTTTGTTCTCTCATCCTCTCCCCAGTGGAGGGTTTTGTTTTGGAATTTTTTTTTTGATAGTAACAAATTATACACACACATTGTTATATTTGTTAGAGAA
This sequence comes from Chrysemys picta bellii, assembly GCF_011386835.1. Lineage (NCBI taxonomy): Eukaryota > Metazoa > Chordata > Testudines > Emydidae > Chrysemys > Chrysemys picta. Next base: position 43,135,267 of record NC_088797.1, read on the forward strand.
GGCAAGGTCAAAATATGCACCGTGTACTTGCAGTGGAAGATGGTGAGGTTTGTAATGGTCATTAGTTCCTGGGGGAGTTCTTTCCAAAGTAGTAGGCCAGCTCTGAGAAAGCTATCTCCTGCACAAAGGAGTTTTACTCTTAGTGCAAAGCTGTCAACCACAGTCTTCATCCCAGAGCTTTTGGTTATCTTTTAGATACCCTGGGACTAGGCCATGGAGTGCACTGAAGATAAGGACCAAAACCTGGGACCTGATTTGATATTCTGTGAGAAGCCAGTGTAGGGAGCAGAGGACAGTATAGATGTGCTCATGGTAGCCAATATTGGCAAGATGACACATTGCAGCATTCTGTAACAGTTGGAGTTTTCTAGGTGCTGAAGGTTTCATTTCCAGGTATATTGTAGTCCATTTGAGAGGTGATGAAGGCTTGAATAAATGTGGCCAGAACATCATAGGCCAAGATGGGACAGAGTCTCCTAACCAACCCAAATGGTAGAAAATGTTACTTGTGGATGCTGTAATGTGAGATCATAGCATCAGTGAGGAATCCAGAAGCACTCTTATTGAGTCAATTGACCAATTAAACCAAAAAGAAACTACACTGTGCCTGAAAACTCTACAAAATGCCCACTAGGATAACCTCTGCCTTACTCTGGTTTAGCTTCAACCAGCTCTTCCCATCCATGAGCTGATCTCGTCCAACCTCTGGGCCACCTTGGTGGTCCTGGAATGGCTGTATGTGGTGAAAGACAGGTAGTAGGCAAACTTTCAATAAGTGCCATGCTGTTTCTCTTCTCCACAGCCTCAGCCTGCATCACTGAGACCTGGCTGGGTTAAACCACAAGCCCTGTGCTAGCCCACCTCATCCCCCCTATGGTACACAATAGATCTAGACTCCAACAAATTCCAAAACCCACTAAAGGAAAACAGCACCTCTCCCACAGGGCAAGGAGTCGAGCACATGTTAAATCATTAGCAACATACACATGCCTCAACCGCTGATACACTGACCCCCAAATGGCATCTTCCTCCCCACTGCCCACCCAGATCTCCCTGATTTTCTGACACCCTGTGCTGGATGAAGAGAGAGGGGCAGAAACAAGTGCCAATGATGGAAAACAAAGGCTGATTTAGACAGGATGAAACAAATTCCCCAAAGCCTGTACTGAGGCTGTATTACAGGTCCCTCCAAAGAGGCTGCTAAATTCCACCCCCACGGAGCAATCCTGAATTCTTATACAACCTGCATCGGAGCTCAGCACCAAGCACTGTGAAGAATTATCATCTTCGCTGCAAGCAACTCCTCCTGCACCTGCCAGCCAACAGCCCACCTGCATTCCCAGAGTTCAGTACATTCACTCATCAAAACGTTCTGGATACCCTATAGGGATCCTGACCCAAGACACTTGAATCTGACCCAGGCCCTTCCTGGCTTGTTAAAGAGAGAGTCATGAACAATTGGTGCCAGTCCTGACCAAAACAGCCAATGCCTCATTCAGAGAAGGAATTCTTCCTTCCTCCTTCAAAACATGCAATAGTCTGACCAACACTGAAGAAACCTGCTCTGGATACTTCAGTCATAGCCAACTATTACCCAGTGTCAAACCTCCCAGTCCCGAGCAACCTCAGAGAGAAACTAGCAGAAGGCCAACTACAAGCTCATCTAACTCAACCCAACAATCCAGACCTAGCACAATCTGGATTCAGGCCAGGACATGGAACTGAAAAATGCTGTAGTGGCATTGATGGATGATCTTCTTCTTTTAATGGATAGAGGACAGGCAACTATTCTCATCCTTCTAGACACTGCTGACTTGCTGACCATGACACACTGCTGTTTTGCCAAAGAGAGATGGCAGGAATTCAGGGGAATGCATTAAAATGGTTTGTGTAATTCCTAGAGGGATGCCCCCAAGAAGACTAATGATGGGAAACTGCATTTCCACCCCTATACCCCTCACTTGTAGTTTGCTACAGCAAGTTTCAGTGTTTAATTTCTCCATTTATGGTGAAGTATAAGGCCACCAATGTGTCTGCACATAGAAGAATAGTGATGCGGGTGACCTTTGTGGAGTTTGAGGGCTTTTGCAAAACTACCTGAATGACTTTTCATTTAAAAATATTCATTCAAGTTTTCCAACGTATTTTTGTTACAAATTATTATGTATAGACTATGATTCAATTTATACAAAAGCATTTTGCTCTCCCATATATATATATATATATATATATATATATATATATATATATATATATATATATATATATATATATATATATAAATAAAGAGCTACAGGGAAGCCTGTGTAATTTCCCTAAAACTTAGCTGCCATGAAATGGTTCCTTAGATACACACATTTATTTTACTCATTAGAGTTCTCTCTACCCTTCTCCATTTTTCAACTTATTTTTTTAAGCTTGTTTTTCCCAACCAGACTCGAATACTGTACTTCATTGTGTCAGTCAGCTTTTCCACCAGAGCCTCTGACTTTTATGAGTTTATTAGTCAGCAGAAAAAAATTCACTGCAGGCTGAAAGAATGAATTTGTCATTGCAAGTGTAAAAAAATAGTTAGTTTGACTCATGTGATTTAAAGAAACTGCAGTAAAGTTAATAGGATTTCAGCAGACTTAGACTTTGCTACTTTCATCTCCTACAATCTGATTTTCAGAGGTACTGAAAATCGATAGCTTCCTCTTACATCAATGGGAATTATTGTACGTATGCAACATAGCTTGGAACCAGCCCTTAAACTTTACCTTAGCTGTGGAGAATAAAAGTCAGGAAGACTGTTTATGTCTACTGATAATAATGAATGGATCCTATTAATATTAAAATCCCTAAATAGTTGAGTTAATGATACATACAGAGTAACTACCCATGTAGGGTTTTTAGTACATACAGAAATTTCACATGTGCTTTTGTTTTTATATCCCTATATTCACTGCATGCAACATAATGCTCCAAGAGATCAGCTACAACATATGTTTGCCTGACAAAACAGATTTATTTTATTATGTTAGTTACGGAGTAGGATTTTGATATTCCAAGAGATCTGGAATCATCTGTTGTACAGTATAAAATGCCTCTTGTAATACCCTAACAGATTAAAATGTTTTCTTTTTTCCTCCCCTTCCCTAAAAAGATCTTTCATACCCTCCCAATTCCAGGATCATTACTAGACACCCTCAAAAGTTGCATTGCAGCCACTGCCTTGGGACTCCATTTGAAGCCTGACAGTCAGGGGCAGCCTGTCCATATAGGCGAACTAGGCGGTCGCTTAGGGTGCCAAGTTAAATGAGGCGCCAAATTCAAGGGGAAAAAAAAAATTTTTTTAAATGAAAGATGGGAATATGAATTATAATTCATTTCTCTAAATTTCGGAGACTTTATTAATATGTCAAATCTTTTATTTACTGCAAAAATAAATAATATTTTAGCAAAAAATATTTCAATTTGAGACATAGGGTCAAGATGACCCCCTCCGCAATTCTGATAAGCAATAACTCAGTCACAATGAAACACATCCGCCAGCAGCAAGAACTGCAATGCTAGTGACACCTGACTCGAATATACATCAAGGTCGCATAGCTGGAAATTCATGTAGACCGGAGATATCGTGAGTTGATACATGTCAAACGGTCATTTTAACACATGTCGCAGGTAGATGGTTAAGAATCAAGCGAATACTGTAGAAAATTGTGTTTCTTGGTACCAAAGAATAAAGAAAAAATATCTTTCAGCATTATAAATCCAAAATGTGAGTATCTTTAAGCGTTATTAAACCTGAGCATTACTATCGGGCTATATAATTATGAACTTTTCTTTGTTATAACTGGTTCACATGTAATAAATAAGGTCCATAAAAGAAAAGTAACAGTGTTAACGCTTAACAGACTACAAAAGTGATGACGTCACACTCCAAGTGGGTAACCGTGAGGAAGGGGATTACTTTCCAAACAACCAATGTTGGGTTATAACATCGAAAAAGGTCATTTTGTTTCTGTGTAAATGCTGTAACTGACTGTTTTAATAGGTAAGTGAGTGTATGTTACTAATCATTGAACCTTTAAGCAGTGAAAAGACATGTTGGGATGGCTGCAATGTGGTTTAAATCGCCAATCATGTGGTGGGTATGTCAGCCATCCTTAACGCTATAATGCTTGCAGTCTGGAGCACAGTACATAATATTCAAATGACCCATGGCAGAAAGAGGAAAAAGAAAACCCTCAGGAGCTGAGTATCGTAAACGAAAGGCTGAGAAGGAAAAGGACCAAGCAAAACAGCAGAGATCCTTCCTGAAATATCTTCTCTTTAATCCAAATAAAGATGGAAGCAGTTCACAGCATCCAGATGAAGGAATTTTACTTGGAGAGGAGGTTAGCTCACATCTGCATGGAAGCAGTTTGGAACATCAAGATGAAGGTATATTACTTTGAGATGAGGGTAGCTCAAATCCATAAAAAAGCAGTTTGGAAACTCAAAAGGATGGAAACTTACTTCTAGATGAAGGCAGCTCACAACATCAGACTGATATGGAAGTGGAGAAAATTTATTCACCTTCAGCGACACATGCAGAAATTGAAGTAAATGAAGTAGAAGGAAGAAAGGATGAGGAAGTTACAAACAAGTTACAGTATGGGGACCCAGCTTCATGGCCCAGATGTGCTGACAGTGTGCGGCAAATTCTTGTGGAACATGGACCCAAACAAGTTCATGAATTTCCCTTCCCTGAGGATGGAAATAAAAGAAAATTCTCTGTTCAGCAATACAAGAGGAAACTTGTTAATGGGGAAGAAATTAATCAAAACTGGTTACAATATTCAGTGTCGAAGGACTCCGTGTTTTGCTTTTGCTGCAAGTTGTTTAGAAATCAAGCAATTGGTACGTCATTTACTGAAAATGGTTCAAAGGACTGGAAAAACGTATCTTCAATTCTCTCTTCACAAGAAAGAAGTACAGAACATTTGGAATGTTTTCAAAATTGGAAAGAACTTGAATTACGATTGAAAAAAGGAAAGCTATCAATGAAGAAAATTTACATATGATCAAGGAAAAAAGAATATTGGCAACAAATTAATTAGAGCGTCTGATTGCTTTAATGAGAGTTCTCAGTGGGCAAAATTTAGCATTCCGCGGCTGCAGTAGAAATGAAAAATTATACACTCCAGGTAATGGAAACCTTTAAAAATTTGTTGAATACCTAGCTTTGTTTGATCCAGTCATGAAGGAGCATCTATGTAAAATAACTGATCATGAAACACGGGTTCATTACTTAGGAAAATATATGCAGAATGAACTGATTCAAATTCTAGCAAATGCAATTAAAAAGAAAATTGCAGAAGCTGCCAATTCTGCAAAATACTTTTCAATAATACTGGACTGTACACCAGATGTGAGTCATGTTGAACAAATGACTATCATTTTTTTTTGTGGATAGGGAAAAGTCTGCAGATGAAGATAATGTTGTGGTGCTCATAAAGGAACATTTTTTGGATTTCATATTGTGATGTTGACTATGATTTTATGCAAATATGCTAATGAGTGTGAATATAATGTAACTGGAATACGCTTCATGCAAAAGGTCTCTTGTAAGGTATCATTACAAAGCTTATAATCTACTGAGTGTGGTCATCCTATTTTATGTATGTATCATTCTTGTATCTCAAACTAGAAATATGAAATAACTCTGACGGCCTATTGTAATTATGCAAAGTGTGGGCCATTAATGGTGGTTTGGAATCTCGATGGCTCCAATTAACCAGGACAACTGACTGTAGATGGCCCTGTTTTACTTGTAAGTCTTCCTGTATAAGTGTGTGCTGGCAAATGGGTAATGAAGTCTTACAGTGATATGTGATCATGTCACCTGAACTGGAATCTATCTTTAACCTGGTGCTTTTCCATTTTGAAGGAGGGGTAGGAACCCAGAGAGAGACAAAGGATTCCTGCCTTATGCAAAAGATATATAAGTGGGTGGAACAGAACATAAGGGGCGGCAATCATGGGAAATCCCCTAGCTACCACCTGAGCTGGAACAAGGGCTGTACCAGGGGAAAGGATTGTGCCCAGACTAGGAAGGTGTCCAGTCTGTGATAGAAGCTTATTGAAACATCTCTGAGGATGAGATGTCATCTGTATTCAGTTTTCTCACTGTATTAGGTTTAGACTTGCATGTTTTATTTTATTTTGCTTGGTAATTCACTTTGTTCTAGCTGTTATTACTTGGAACCACTTAAATCCTATTTTTTGTATTTAATAAAATAACTTTTTACTTATTAATTAACCCTGAGTATATATTAATATCTGGGGAGGAAGGGGGGCGGGCAAACAGCTGTGCATCTCTCTCTATCAGTGTTAGAGGGCGAACAATTTGAGTTTATCCTGTATAAGCTTTATACCGGATAAACGGATTTATATGGGGTTTGGACCCCATTGGGAGTTGGGTACCTGAGTGTTGGAGACAGGAGCACTTCTTAAGCTGTTTTCAGTTAAGCCTGCAGGTGTTGGGGGACGTGGTTCAGACCTGGGTCTGGGTTTGTAGCAGGCTAGCGTGTCTGGCTCAAACCAGGCAGGGTTCTGAAATCCTAAACTGGCAGGGAAAACAGGCTCAGAGGTAGTCCCAGCACATCAGTTGGCAATTCCCAAGGGGTTTTCTATGATCCAACCTGTCACACGTACCACTGAAGGAGAAGACTGGAGCATTTATGACTGAAACTATTCTACAAGAGCTTGAAACAATGTCATTATCTGTTGAAAACTTACGTGGCCAAGGCTATGATAATGGGAGTAATATGAAGGTAATGGCATGGAAAGGAGAATGATGGAAATCAATCCTTGGAATTTTTTTGTTCCTTGCAGTGCGCATTCTCTGAATTTGGTTGTCAATGATGCTGCTAAATGCTGTTTGGAGGCAAGCAGTTTCTTTGACCTGGTGCAACATGTTTGTGTGTTTTTCTCAGGCTCAACACACCATTGGGAGATTCTGACTCGCCATGTGAATTCTCGAACTGTGAAGCCTCTTCACTATGAACTTGGAAACATTTATGATGCCCTAATTGAAATGTCTGAGGATATTACTTTTACTGGATCATCTGGCAATACGGCACGTTCAGATGCAGAAGCTCTTGCAAATGGCCTTTCCAAGTTCAAATTTGTGACTTCACTCATTTTATGGTACAATATCCTTTTCGAGATTAACCTCACTAGTAAGCAGCTTCAGGAAAAGAACCTGAACATACATTCTGCTATTCAAAAACTGCAGCAAACTAAAAATATTCTGGAGGAATTCAGAGGTGATGAGTTCGAAAGAACACTGGTAGATTCTCTCGAGCTTGCTGAAGAAATAGACTTTCAGACAGAATTTGAACCAGAGCCAGTTCACATTCGGCAAAAGAAACAGCAGTTTTCATATGAAGGATGACACACACCCATTCAGAACCCAAAAGAAAGGTTCAAAGTGAATTTCTACTTCGCAGTCCTTGATACTGCTATTCACCCGGTTGATGAAAGATTTCAACAGATGCAGCAGTTAGAGTCAATATTTGGCTTTCTATATGATATCCACAGCTTGCAAAAGGAAACAACAAAACAGATAAGGGAATTTTGTATAAAACTGGAGTTGGCATTGACTCATGAAAATTCAAAAGACATTGATGCTACACATTTGTGTAGAGAGCTTCAGGCTTTTTCAAGACGACTTAAGAAACATTCCACTCCTGAAGAAGTACTGAAGTTTTTTTGTGAAAATAAACTCTCAGTTTTCCAAACATTTTTAAAGCTCTATGCATTCTTTTAACTTTGCCAGTTTCTGTAGCAAGTAAGGAACGTAGCTTCTCAAAGTTAAAATTGATAAAAACATATCTGCATTCAACAATGGTGCAAGAGAGACTTGCCACAATGTCAATAGAGCATGAAATAGCTGGAAAACTGGATCTAAAAACTAGTGACTGAATTTTCAAAACTTAAAACATGACTTTTCTTGCTTTAAGAGCAGAGAGTGTTTTTTATTCGGAGTGTTTTGTAAATACAGGTTAAAGTTCATTGAAGAGTTTTCTTATTTCTTTCTATATTGGATGTGGTGGTAATGGCACTTAAACAGGATAGTGGAATGGATGATTTTGGATTTGTAATAATAAAAATTATAATTAACATTTTTAATGCATTTTTATTTGAAATTGAACTGAAATATAATCTAACTGTTGTGTACAAATCTGTTCTGAAAATTTCATGTCTCTATTTTATCTGATCTCAGAAACATTGATTGGACAGACGGATGGATGGACAAACCGAATAATTAAGCCTCTGTTTTAAAAATCAGCTGAAGAGCTCACAGTTTACACTGGGATTTTCAAAGGAGTGTAAGGATTTTCAAAGAGAATTTGACTCCTAATTCCCCGAAGCCCCCTTTGGAAATTCCAGCTGAATGATTTGAAAGCACTTCGTTCACAGTCCTGCCAAACAGGTGAGCCACAGACTGACCCAGGACAATATCAGTCTCCTGCACAGCGACATAGATCATAGATTAACACAGGTAAAAACAGACGTTTAAGCTAAGAGTTATTGTACCATGGTGACATTATAGAAGATACATTTTAAACAAAAGCTTGTTTCACGATGTCATTTTTCTAGAGTGAATTGCTACCATAATTTCCACAGAGATACCAAAGCATCCTCCACTTGAAAGGTGCTAAATGAATCTCTGGAGACCAGAGCCCTTTGTTTATCTAAGGGCAGCTACACCAGAGGTGGCAGAACAGAGATGTGGAGGGGTTAGGGCTACTGCCCCTGCAATGGAAATATTGGGGGGATGGATCTATATTTCTGCCTGCCCCCGGATGTTTTCCACCCCCACAATGCCTCGTGAAGATGAGAGCAGGAACTGGAGGAGGGGCTGAAGAGGCCGCTGGCGTATGAGATCCGGCCAGCCACCCGGGAGCAAGTAGGACTTCCGGGCCCAGCATGGTCCTGCCTTCCAGCCGCTGAGAGTTCTGGCAGAGATGCATAGCCCAGGAAAGGGGCAGGAACATGTGCATCAGCCACCAGGGTGGGGCAGGGTACAGGACAGGGCACCGGCACCTGGGCGTGGATAGAGGGGCATCCCATAGGAAGCTGTAGGACTGCCAACAAGGATTACAGTTGTGCCATTTGTAGGCATGCTTTACTGGTATGGAAACCTGCCCTCTAGAAACTGGAGTGAAACTATCCACTCCTTTCACTCAGACCACCAAACAGACATGAGATGAAGACTTCTGATCATTGCCAAACTGGGCTGCATTTCAACTGGCAACATAGAAATAAAAAACTCCATATCCCATTACTCTTCCCCTGACCAGAGGATCAATACTTCCCAATGGACCTACTCCTTGTCATTTTGAAGGCAATTGCAAAACTCCCATTGACTTTAATGGAACATGGATCTGATCCAATGACAGATTCAGGGTGAAGGAAGATAATTTTCTCTTCTGATTCTACTTTATGCTGTCAAGTCAACATCTTGCATGTGTTTTTCAATGAAAACAAACTATCACAATGAATTAAAGTCCATATTAATGCCCATGGCATGAGATTTTCCAGGATACAATATTTACAGGTGAGTTTCACATATACTTAAATTGTCTGAACACCCAATAGAGGGTCCTGTGGCACCTTTAAGACTAACAGAAGTATTGGAGCATAAGCTTTCGTGGGTGAATGTGTCTGATGAAGTGGTCATTCACCCATGAAAGCTTATGCTCCAATACTTCTGTTAGTCTTAAAGGTCACAGGACCCTCTGTTGCTTTTTACAGATTCAGACTAACACGGCTACCCCTCTGATACTGAGCACCCAATGTTTACTTTGTACTTGATCCTAATGGCTCAAAGGAACTCTGGCTATAATGTTTAAATAAAAGTTTCTGATATACATTAAATTTGAAACTACAAAAGAATCATACGAAGAGGTAAGACAAGGATGCTAATACAGAGTACAATAAGAAGGATATGACTGCCTCCTATAGGCAAGTATTTGTTTGCTGCAATTATTTATTTGATTCATTTGCACGTATAAAGGGATCCTGAACTGACAATCAGAAATATGGAGGTTTCCAATAATAGTTTTGATAAAATGCCAAATGGAGTAGCTGTTATAAAGAACAAAGTAATAAGAAGCTTTTCAGAATTGGAGATACAAAAATAAGAGCTGTAAAATACTTATGCAAACCCACTGTATTCTTGAGCAGATATTTTTATTATTATAGAAATAATATGTTAGTAACTGACAAGCTGAAACAACCACCACTACATGAAAACATAAATATATACTGAGAGACAGTCCTTGCTCCAAAGATATTCTTGCCATCCTATTTCCAGTCCGACCAGAAGCACTGGAAATGCCCCCAGATTGCCATGTCTGTTTTGAAGATCCAAGACGTTATAAGAACCATCCAAAATTATGGCTGCCTGTTCACATCATTCATTTCCCCCCATCATTAGTGTGAAATGCCTCACAAATGCTGAGGGTCAAAAGCCCTTGTCTAACACCACACACACACACAAGCAAGCAATAAAACCTTCCAAGTTGTTTTTTAAATATTAATCCCAATTCGAATGACCATCTGATGACATGTGATTAGTCTAATAATCACATTTAGCTATTCTTAAATTGTCTGAATCCAAATATGTGGCAAGACAGACATATCTGGATTTAAGTCCTGAAAGTACTGAACTTTTGAGAGAGAGTAACAACTGACAAGTTTCAGAGTAACAGCCGTGTTAGTCTGTATCCGCAAAAAGAAGAACAGGAGTACTTGTGGCACCTTAGAGACTAACAAATTTATTAGAGCATAAGCTTTCGTGGACTACAGCCCACTTCTTCGGATGCATCCGAAGAAGTGGGCTGTAGTCCACGAAAGCTTATGCTCTAATAAATTTGTTAGTCTCTAAGGTGCCACAAGTACTCCTGTTCTTCTAGTAACAACTGAATCTCTGAGTAGGTTGGGTATGTAAGAGATATTATAGGCATAAGGTAGAACAGTACCTTGTAAATGGAATGATTGTACTTCAGGGTGTGAATGAAAATTTAATTTGCCAACAAAGTTATTTTTCTCAATTGCTTTGCCACAGTGGAACACAAGAGTTCAATAAGGTATTTGTTTTGTTTTGAGGAAAAAGGAGTTTTCCACATTTTTGGGCCTAGTGCAGTCTCTTTTTGTTTTTGAAAGCACAGGACTAACTGGTAGATAGAAACAATTCAGAACTATGGCCATTTTTCACCACTGTTACTAAAACCATGTTTGAAGCAGACATAGAATCAAATTCTGCTTAATAACTTAAAGCAAAATTCCAGATATTTAAAAAAAAAAAAAGCTGAGGTGGGGGGCAGAGAGCTGCCTGCAGCCCACGGAGTTTTCTTATTATTTTATTGGAAATAGTGCAAGCCGATCTCACTTGAGTAAAAACAGCAACATGGAAAGATTAAAATGTCTAGTTTGGGAGGATCTAAATGTAACTCTGTATTTTAACAATTCAGAATGGGACTTGTTTTTAATAAATTGAGTTTTGGCCCACAAATGACCTAAAAACAATTTCCCAAATGACATATTTAAAATTATTGTCTACATTTTACAAATCAATATTATTTTTTAATACCCTGCAGTTTCAGGTCTGGTTTACTCAACCCCATGGCCACAAATGGGACAGGTATCAATAAGTGTAGCCATCAGTTAAAACAGCAATTTAGGATATGGGTCTGTGCTCAGCATCAGAACGGTCATAGCTGGGCTGCTACCTATCCCAACTCTGAGGTTCATTCCTGTGTGATAGAACCCATCCCCAACCTGCCTCCACTGCACCAGCACCTCCTGTCAGGATTCAGCTCTCTGCAGTTCAGTTTCTGAAACAGTGTTCCCATTGTAAGAAACGCATACCTCACAGATCCATAAGTCAGATAGGAGAAAACAAAAACAAACAGAAGAACAAAAGAATACCCAGGCATGTAACCTGGCACATAAGGTATCAGCACAAACATTTTGTTTCTTTGATTTTATAATGTAGCCATTTTACTTTGTAACAATTTAAGAATAAGGGGAGAAGAAAGAGAAGATGATCTGTGGATTTCAATGCTCCTACCATTCCATGCTCAGTGCTGGGACTAAAAAACATGGCTTCTCTTTTTAAAGAAAAAGAAGGAAATTCTAGCAGCTGTTATTCCTTTATGTACATGAGCATTCTTTGGTCATCTCTCTCTCTCAAAAAAGGTTCAAACCAATGAGATCCTGAAGTATAGAAAGCAGCTTTTTCATTACAAAATTGCTAATAAAAAAGGATTGTCAGCTGTAAAGGATTACAGGCACTTTGAAGAGTACGATTTCTGTTTATTTAAACATTTTGGATCCTCAAGTATGAGGCAGAAAAGCACCGTGTGTTCAAACAAGGGGAGGGTGGGAAGCGAGCATATGCATAGGACTCCTGCCTTCTACAGCAAGACTATCATATTCTTCACATCCAGCTCTTGCTATCAGTCCTCTTATCTTCAGGAAGATAATTAATAGAGTTGCCAACCTAACATCTATATAAGTATAGATTTGGGGGCAGTATTCAGATCCTTTCCGCTCTTTTTCAGTACAGAACTCAGTAATATCTGCAGTTCATTGTCCTCTATAAATGTGGCATATAACCCTTTCCCCAAGAAGGTCATGAAAATACTATTCTTTGGAAACAAGCATGGATTCCACCAATTATGATCTGTACCAGCCTCCAGTCGTTTTGGTACCTGGATTAATTAAAAGTAAAGATACTGTAGGGAGCTGATTCCTTTAAACTCATTCTCGTAATTCAGTTATTTAAAACATCTGAGTAAACACAAATAAGTAGGTCAACTGTACATTCTTCTGTTCTGTTCCTCATTGTAATAAATGAAGTAACAAGAAACTGCTCATTTACTTCCTTTGAGTAACCCCTACATGCTTCCATCACTAATTGTCCCTTGCCAGCTGTGCACTTTCATCAGCCTCTGTCCATAGCGAGGCACAAGGCAGACTGCCCCTCATTACACTCACAATGTTTCTCAGCACACTATAGCTCTAGGGTTTGAGAATGCAGCAAGATACATTTGCTCTATTTTTAAGTAGCTTAAAAATAATATTTAACACCCTTTACCATTAAAAAAGACAATTAAAAGCCAAAGAATTAAGGAAGGAACAGTCATAGGTGAACAAAGGAACTCTTGGGCTCTTCATGAATCTAAGGCTGAACCTATCGTACAGTTTTCGATACAGGTATATTTAGAAAAGTCTATCCCGCCCCTTAACTCCACCCTCACTCAATATTTTAGACTGAATATCTGGATATTCAGGATCCAGTACACAATTCCAGATTTTTATTTTATATGTTTTCATTGGAACATATTTCTCAGGGGATTGATTAAGCCTTCCTATTCCCCACAAAAAATGTAAGTCTACAATACAGACGTGCTGACACCAAACTTACACAAACACAAGGTGAGAGCATTTCAGTGTAAATATTTAAAATCGGACATTGAACTCTGTCTCTTTCTTTGGAGAACTGCTGATTTTTAGTATTTTGTTGAGGAGAAAAAACAACATATTTCCCCTTAAAACTGGAACAATTGCACACCACAGAGATTATGTGTGAATTGTTTTAATAGTGAATGCAACTGGAAACCTGTTTCATTTCAGTTTTAACTGGTTAGTGTCACACATCGCTATGAAGGAATTAAAAAAAGTGGAAAAAGAGCAAACTTGCATCAAATCAACAAGAGTTAAAAAACATAACACACGCCTTCTAAAACGTTGGAATTAGAAGGCAGTTTTGCAATGTACTTTCCAGAACATCTGGAGACTATCCAGCCTAAGTGACTCTTTTTGGGTACATCTACAGAGGGTTAAGAGAGATGCGGTGTGGCAGCAGCTGGCACTCTGCCTTGCAGGGTCCCAGAGCTTGAACTCCTGCCCAAGCCCAGGACTCTACCCTGCATCCACATACTTAGGGCAGGACTCAATAAACAAAGGAAAAAAAATAGTGCCTCAGATAGCCAAAGACTTGGTTGAAAAAATAAGCCTGCAACATGCCCTGAATATTAACTAATTAAAATTTGATGGATTGAGCTAATCCCACAGTCTGGGACTCCATCGAGAATGTCCTTCTGAAGTCCCCAGACTTCTGGAAATCAAGAATACAGCATGACCTTTTCCAGCAGACATACCACCACAGTACCCCTTGCAACAGGAAAATTATAGAATAGGTATATGTGTATAACATACAGGAACAAACACACACAATTAGTTATAGAAATATATAGGAAAAAATAAATCGTATACATAAGAACTCCACTTAAAAACCTTGCCAATCACCATCTGTTTTGTTGCTCTACTTGGTCATCTTAGTACTGAATATAGTTTGTCTGAAAAAGAAGGCATAGACTGCAGTATCCATATCAAATGGATTGTTAGAGAGGGAATAAGAGTAAAATAACCGACTTGCCCAAATACTTGCACATTACCTAGAAGTAACTAAACTAGTATTACTTCACTACAATTCAGCATTACTGTCACTACGCCCACAAAAGCAGTACAGCATTGAATGGTTTAGCTACAAATCAGCTTTCCTTGCTCAATATTTTCTTTAGTTTGATCTGCCATAAAATGTTAACCACAAGCCCTTTGATAAATGGACTGAAAGTCTGGATAGTTTCATTGCAGCTTTTTTTAAGTACTTCTGTTTCCTTTGCTACAGTGTTATTTTGTAATGATCCACAGCAATTTGTTTTATATTCACTTACGTATCTCTTCCTGGCCTGCAGCCATATCATCATAAGCTGTGATTTTATTGGATTTTAAGGTAAGAAGGATCAGGCACAATTAGTACTGGCATAAGAGACTTTACAGGAAAACATAGAAGCTGTAAGCAACAGTGTTGGCAAATCAGTAGATGGCACCCTTCTCTCTGAATCAATATTTGAACCCCAGCAGGTGCAAATGAACACTGTACTGCTGCTGTTTGTGTGATTTTCCTTGCAAATCAGTAAGAATAAGGTGCTTGGCTCCTGTGTCCCAGGCAAATTCTGGCTCAAATAATCCTTTCAAAACTCCCCCTGTACTTTCAATTGAGTGAAGAATTCTTCATTTTGTTTTCGCGCTGCAATGTTGTGTTGCACTGCACTATTAAACAAGTGCATTGCTTCAGCCCAGAAGGCAGCTGCATTTTATGTTACATTATACACAGTTCTCTCTAGCTGTTAATTTCTCCTTTTCCAGTATTCTGACATATTCTGTATAACCTCTTTCATACAAACTAAGTTGTGTAACATACAGTATATAGTGTTAAAATGCTAAAAGATCTGTAATTAGTTTGATTAATGTTAGCCAAGGGCTTTTTAGACAAACAACTACAGAATGGAAGCCTTCTATACTATCTTTTAATGGAAAGTGCTATATAAAAACATCTCAGTTATATCACTTTTCCTAATACATCTACCAGAAACCACAGGGAGAAAGGAAAACAATATTCCATCACTGAAAGCATAAACTTTACATTATAAGAACTGTACTAACCCACTCTATATAGATACCAAAAAGTCCTACTCACTATACCAACTGGGGAACTGAAATGAGGTGTTTGTGCTACAATATGGTTAAACATCTAAGAAGCTTGTTGTGATGGTGTGAAATGATGAGTACATGTGAAGCCAGCTTTAACAGGATGGGTACCATAAAAGATTAAACAGGTCAACAGCAGCATCCTTGTTCCATACCTCCCAAGTTTCAAACCTGCAAACTTTAAATTTAGTTATCACACGTGAATTTAATCCTCATGTCCATTCCAGACACCCATGTTGGGTACGTGCAGATGCACCAAAATGATTCTGAGAAAAGCAGTGCTATTGCCCTCCGAGCCGGTAAAAGGGCAAGTGATGCTACCAATCACTTCTTGAAAGCAGTACTTGTAACTCTTACCGCAGGAAAAGACTGCAGGAAGATCTATGCATGAATGATTGGATGCAGTATTTGTCCATGCAATGGTCTAGTGGGTCTTTGCAGTAACACTACATTTGACAAACTTTTTTGGTGCATTCACACGCAACACTTCTTAAAACCTCTGTTTAATCAGTGCATTTTGGAACTCCTTCCTGCCTCCAGTTATTACCATTTTTCCTCCTCCTTTTCTACTTCTCTGTCTCTCCTCCGCTTTCATGCTTTTGACCCTGGCATAGGGAAGTTTCTCTCACAAGTTTTTAGGTGTGGATGAGGAAGGGAGGGAGAAATGACTTATGGGTTAAAAACCCTGCCCCTAAGCAGGATTCATGTGCAAATCAACTACCATTCAACAGTCCTAATATGCAATACTGTTAATAAGCACTGGTCTCCCTTGAATAGACAGCATGGTGCAAGTACGGTGGTATGGTCCAGTACACCGTACCAGTAAGATATTTATAGCCAGGACAGCGTACTGGAAATACACAGGAGGAGCCTGCCCTCAACCCCGCCCCCAGCCCTTCCATGCATCTGCATCTTCTGAGTCTTCCTGCCTGGGGTCTGTACAGCAGCCCCGCCGGAGGACAGGACTGGGGGATGGGGCAGGGTTGGGGGCGGTATAGCCGTTGTACTGGAGGAGCTGCCGGCATGGGGCTGCCCGGTGGCCCTACATTCTGCTCCTTTCCCCGCTGCAGTTCCGGAGAGCCCTGATCACCGGGGAACCGCAGCGGTGAAAGAGCAGAATGTGGGGCAACGGGCAGCCCCATGCCGGCAGCTCATCTGGTGCGGCTGTACTACCCCCAGCCCAGTCCTTCCACGCAGCTGCATCGCCTGAGTCCTCCTGCCTGGGATCTGTACAGCAGAAGTCTCCAGCGCAGCGAGAGGAGGACAGAGCCCTCCCTCCCCAGGTAACATGGGATGGATGTGGATCATTGAGAGAGGACGGGGAGAGTGCAGGGGCCCCAGGCGGGGAGGAGTCACGTGGGGGGATCACGTGGGGAGGTTACATGCCCCCTCTTTGTGTCCCTCCCATACGTGCAGAGTACCAGCAAGAAATGATTTCTACTTGCAGCACTAGTAGACAGTTTTCTGCCACAAGATACTAAGCTAAAGAGCAGTCCAGATCCCCCATTTTCTCTGATTTAAACACAAGAAGAATTTTTTTTAATTGAACATTGTCATGATTGTGGTTCTTGTTACTTAACTTGCACTAGTTTATATTTAGTATCATATAATTCCCTCTCCCTACTTCCCCTTCCCCACATTCAGGCTGTCATCAGAGCCTGTTAGTTCTTCCTCTATAACTTATAAATAATTTTTTGCATAGATTTTAAGGCCAGAAAGTAGTTATAACATCTAGTCTGTGATATACCAGAGGTCAGACTGTATAATTTCACCCAGTTACGCCTGTATTCAGCTCACTAACTTGAGTTTGACTGAACATATCTTCCAGAAAGGCATCCATCAGTCTTTGAAGACTTGAAGGGATGAAGAATCTGTCACTCCCCTCAGTAGTCTGTTCCAATGGTTTTTCACCCTGACTTAAAAATTTGCATCTTATTTCTCATTTGAAATTTTTAACTTCCAGTCATTAGTCCTTGTTATTCCCTTCCCTGCTAGATTAAAGAGCCTGGTGAACCTATTTATAATATCATCATTAAGTCACCTTTTGGTCTTTTTATAAAGAGCTCAATATCTTTAGTTTAAGTCTCACTCAAGGCACTTTCTCCAGCCCTTCGGTCCCTCACTTCTCACATCACCCCTCTTCAATTCATCAAAATATGTTGCTACTCTTCCCTTGACTTTGATCTTGTCACCCTACTTCAATCCTTTTACATCAAGAATAAACTTCTCCTCCTGATCTTTAAAGTTCAATTCTATTTTAAAAGGGTTTTTATAACAACATGGTGAATTTCTCTGTTGATTCTCTCTCAGTGACTCCAGATCAACTGTGTCCACTTTTCAAGTAAAGATGATTTTTTTTTAAATTGCCAGATCTTTATGACTTTGAATATGCACAGCGAGCAGAGCAGCAAACAGAACAAGTGCCATTTTTTACAAAGTAACTTTTCAGAATACTATGTAGATGTGTATTTTAAGGCTCTTAACTCTCCACCCACCTGTCTCCAATTACTACTGCAATTCCCAAAACTGTTCCCTTTTTATCTTCCTCCTTCTTACCTTGACAATTCACTCCATGCTGTCCTTAATGGGTGACGCTCTCTTCCTCTCTGGGCAAGCTAAGCAACTTTTTCGACCCCCCCCCCCCCCCTTCCTCCAGGCAGCCAATTATATAGTGTCCCCTCACATTGCAATGAAGCCATTTCCGGTCCACCCAGTGCTTTGTATACTTGAATTGCCTTGTTTTTTATACTGTAAACTCCATGGGGCAAGGACCATGTCTTTATTTTTGTTTCATACATCATCACCTCTCAAATTCGATCTTTGTATGTTGCTCAGGTAGCTCTCAGTCTGCCCATGTAAAACCATACCATCACCACAGCCTTTAACATCCATTTGATCCAGGAAGTTTGAGCAGAGCTTCCTTGTGGTTCACAGTGATCCCCCAAGGCAGGCTATGGACCCTGCCATGTGGTGTTGGCTCTCCTCCATGGCTCCAGCTGCTTGATTGCACTACTCCACTGTCAGCACATAAATACTACCCTAATATTCTTTTCCCATGTAAGCAATTACTGTAATAGCCACACAGATGTTATGTAATCAGGAACTAGAGGCGGTTCACATGATCAAAATTTGGTGGGAAAGTGTTCAAGAGAGACACTTTATTAAGTTGTGGTCTACACTATGAAAAAGTTTCAGAATCCCTTCTTTAAGTGCACAATAAGGAAATAATTTTTTCCCACTGAAAACTAATTCTATGGGAATGGTCTGTATTTTGTACTGTTGCATTTAATACTTTCATCAGTTTCTACTACACAAAGTTAGTTATGGGGGTTTTAAAACTTAAAATCTAAATATTTACTCTGGGCTGCAACAAGACTATGCTGAAGCAATTTACTTGCTTGTGCTGTTTTTACTTAGTTCCCTAAAAACTGGGGCTGTAATCGGAAATGTGACTTCATAAAAGTGACATCATAATGGATTTTCATAATCCAGGTGCCCAAAAGAAACAGTATTTTTCTTATTGGCCACCCTGAAAACAAACTGAACTCAAAAAACCCCACACAGCTGAGGTCTTTACTTCATACATAAAACACCAAGAGCGAAAAAAGTTTAAGAACTCAAAATTTAGCTTACAGTAGAACCAAGAGTAGAATCCACATCGCCCTCTTATATTGCAGTTGCTCTGTGGGGCTAACAGAAGAAAAAGGAAATAACAGAAATACTGAGACACTTATAGGTGTCAGTAAAATATGTAGATGTGACTGATATGCACGAGCAGCCGATATGCTGAATAAGAATAGCCATTTTCACAGGTATTTGACCACACCAACATTTTTTGTTCTGCAGGGAATCAAGTTCTTTTCCATTTTAAGCATGTCATGACAAAATATTTGCATAAAAATATATTTGCAACACAACCTTCACTACTGAGAACATACAGAAATGTAGAACAGCTTCCTGAACAAAGGGGAGGGGGGAAATGAACTTCTGAATTTAGATTATGTAAAGAACACAGGAAGGGACCTTTCGACAACTACTTGTAGGAATACTGTATGTCTGAAAAGTCCTTGCTATAATAAAAATCAGAAGGTGGAGGTAAATGGGATGTACTATGTTACCACTCAAGTTTAAAAATAAATGTACATAGTTAAATAAAAATATTACTTCACATCTGAGTGCTTTTCATTCCAAAGCACTGCAAGTTTCCCACCCACACCTCTCCACACAAAATGCAAACACATGAAATTATGTTTTCATACAGTATCACTGAAACCCAGGAGCAGCAACTGACAACACATGCTCCATAATACTAGCAAAAGGGAAATTTTTTACACAGTACCACCTAAGCAAATCCCATGCTTGCATTATAGATATTATGGCCGGAAGGGATCATTATGATCATGTAGTCTGTCCTCCCTGCATAATGCAGGGCACAGAATTTTACCAACAGATTCCTGTATCAGACCCATGATTTCTGGTTCATAGAATCATAGAATATCAGAGTTGGAAGGGACCTCAAGAGGTCATCTAGTCCAACCCCCTGCTCAAAGCAGGACCAATTCCCAGCTAAATCATCCCAGCCAGGGCTTTGTCAAGCCGGGCCTTAAAAACCTCCAAGGAAGGAGACTCCACCACCTCCCTAGGTAACGCATTCCAGTGTTTCACCACCCTTCTAGTGAAATAGTTTTTCCTGATATCCAACCTGGACCTCCCCCACTGCAACTTGTGACCATTGCTCCTTGTTCTGTCATCTGCCACCACGGAGAACAGCCGAGCTCCATCCTCTTTGGAACCCCCCTTCAGGTAGTTGAAGGCTGCTATCAAATCCCCCCTCATTTTTCTCTTCTGGAGACTAAACAATCCCAGTTCCCTCAGCCTCTCCTCATAAGTCATGTGCTCCAGACCCCTAATCATTTTTGTTGCCCTCTGCTGGACTCTTTCCAATTTTTCCACATCCTTCTTGTAGTGTGGGGACCAAAACTGGACACAGTATTCCAGATGAGGCCTCACCAATGTCGAATAAAGGGGAACGATCACGTTCCTCGATCTGCTGGCAATGCCCCTACTTATACAGCCCAAAATGCCGTTAGCCTTCTTGGCAACAAGAGCACACTGTTGACTCATATCCAGCTTCTCGTCCACTGTGACCCCTAGGTCCTTTTCTGCAGAACTGCTACCTAGCCATTCGGTCCCTAGTCTGTAGCAGTACATGGGATTCTTCCGTCCTAAGTGCAGGACTCTGCACTTGTCCTTGTTGAACCTCATCAGGTTTTTTTCGGCCCAATCCTCTAATTTGTCTAGGTCCCTCTGTATCCAATCCCTACCCTCTAGTGTATCTACCACGCCTCCTAGTTTAGTGTCATCTGCAAACTTGCTGAGAGTGCAGTCCACACCATCCTCCAGATCATTAATAAAGATATTAAACAAAACCGTGCCCAGGACCGACCCTTGGGGCACTCCGCTTGAAACCGGCTGCCAACTAGACATGGAGCCATTGATCACTACCCGTTGAGCCCGACGATCTAGCCAGCTTTCTATCCACCCTACAGTCCATTCATCCAGGCCATACTTCTTTAACTTGGCGGCAAGAATACTGTGGGAGACCGTATCAAAAGCTTTGCTAAAGTCAAGGAATAACACATCCACTGCTTTCCCCTCATCCACAGAGCCAGTTATCTCATCATAGAAGGCAATTAGGTTAGTCAGGCACGACTTCCCCTTCGTGAATCCATGCTGACTGTTCCTGATCACTTTCCTCTCCTCTAAATGTTTCATAATTGATTCCTTGAGGACCTGCTCCATGATTTTTCCAGGGACTGAGGTGAGGCTGACTGGCCTGTAGTTCCCCGGATCCTCCTTCTTCCCTTTTTTAAAGATGGGCACTCAATTAGCCTTTTTCCAGTCATCTGGGACCTCCCCCGATCGCCATGAGTTTTCAAAAATAATGGCTAATGGCTCTGCAATCTCACCCGCCAACTCCTTTAGCACCCTCGGATGCAGCGCATCCAGGTTGACCTGGAGAATATCTTTTAGAAAGACATGCTATCTTGGTTTAAAGTCTTCAAATGGCACAGAATCCATCATATCGCTAGGTAAATTGTTGTAATGGTTAATTATCTTCACTACTAAAATTTCCCCCCTTATTTCTAGTCTGAATTTGTCAGCTTCAGCTTCCAGTCATTGGACCTTGTTATGCTTTTTTCTGCTAGATTAAGGAGCCCTCTACTATTGAATATGTTCTCCCCATGTGGGTACTTTTAGATGGTGATTAAATCAAGTCAGAAAGTGCTATATCTCTTGCTGTGTCTACATGGCTGGCACAAGGATTACGATTCATAATGGACTAGAAGCAACTTCCTGTTTAGGAGATATTCTCTCAGTTTGCAAGTTTCATAGAAACAAATGTGTTCTACTATATGCTAGGGTTTTTTTGGAGCAGAGTGGGGGTGGGGGAGTATCCTTTATTGCCTTTTTTAGGCATCATCCAGAAGAGCCAGCCTACAGTGCACTCAATTTATCAGTTGCAGCAAGATGCAGTGCACTGATTCTGCCAGTATTTATAAAGGAAATATAAATTTAGAGATTAAAAAAGATTTTCCCAGCAATATCTGAAAACATATGAACAGTCAGACACAACAGCCTCAGAAACAACTCTGATATCATCAAAGGGGCTGACAAAGGAGGTGCTGTAGTCATAATGAACAGGTCGGATTATAAACAGGAGGCTGCCAGGCAACTCTCCAAGACCACATTCTACAGGCCACTATCCTCTGATCCCACTGAGGAATACCAAAAGAAACTATACCATCTGCTCAAGAAATTCTCATACAGTACGGGAACAAATCTACATGGACACACACCCCAGAACCCCGACCAGGGGTATTCTATCTGCTACCCAAGATCCATAAACGCGGAAACCCTGGACGCCCCATCATCTCAGGCATTGGCACTCTTATAGCAGGATTATCTGGCTATTTGGACTCTCTCCTCAGACCCTACGCTACCAGCACTCCCAGCTATCTTCGAGACACCACCGACTTCCTGAGGAAACTACAATGCGTTAGTGTTCTTCCTGAAAACACCATCCTGGCCACCATGGATGTAGAAGCACTTTACACCAATATTCCACATGAGGATGGACTACAAGCTGTCAGGAACAGTATCCCTGATGAGGCCACAGCAAGCCTGGTGGCTGAGCTTTGTGACTTTGTCCTCACCCACAACCACTTCAGATTTGGGGACAACTTATACCTTCAAGTCAGTGTCACTGCTATGGGTACCCACATGGCCCCACAGTATGCCAACATTTTTATGGCTGACTTAGAACAACGCTTCTTCAGCTCTCATCCCCTAGTGCCCCTCCTCTACTTGCGCTACATTGATGACATCTGCATCATATGGACCCACGGAAACGAGGCCCTTGAAGAATTCCACCTGGACTTCAACAATTTCCACCCCACCATCAACCTCAGCCTGGACCAGTCCACACAAGAGATCTTCTTCCTGGACACTACAGTGCAAATAAGTGATGGTCACATAACCACCACCCTATACTGGAAACCTACTGACCGCTATACGTACCTACATGCCTCCAGCTTCCATCCAAGACACATCACATGGTCCATTGTCTAAAGCCAAGCCCTAAGATACAACCGAATTTGCTCCAACCCCTCAGAGACAAAACACCTACAAGATCTTTTAAGCATTCATAAAACTACACTACCCACCTGGGGAAGTGAGGAAACAGATTGACAGAGCAAGACGGGTACCCAGAAATCACCTTCTACAGGACAGGCCCAACAAGGACAATAACAGAACACCACTGGCCATCACATACAGCCCCCAGCTAAAACCTCTCCAGCGCATTATCCACGATCTACAACCTATCCTGGAAAATGATCCCTCACTCTCACAGACCTTGGGAGGCAGGCCAGTCCTTGCTTACAGACAACCCCCCAACCTGAAGCAAATACTCACCAGCAACTACACACCACACCACAGAAACACCAACCCAGGAACCAATCCCTGTAGCAAACCTCGTTGCCTACTCTGCCCCCATATCTACTCTGGCGACACCATCAGAGGACCCAACCATGTCAGCCACACCATCAAGGGCTCATTCACCTGCACATCCACTAATGTTATATATGCCATCATGTGCCAGCAATGCCCCTCTGCCATGTACATTGGCCAAACCAGACAGTCCCTCCGCAAAAGAATAAATGGACACAAATCGGACATCAGGAATGGTAACATACATAAGCCAGTAAGTGAACACTTCAATCTCCCTGGTCATTCTGTTACAGATTTAAAAGTCACTATCATTGAACAAAAAAACTTCAGAAACAGACTTCAAAGAGAAACAGCAGAACTAAAATTCATTTGCAAATTCAACACCATTAATCTGGGCTTGAATAGGGACTGGGAGTGGCTCATTACAGAAGCAGCTTTTCCTCTCCTGGAATTGACACCTTCTCATCTATTATTGGGAGTGGACTACATCCACCCTGATTGAATTGGCCCTGTCAACACTGGTTCTCCACTTGCGAAGTAACTCCCTGCTCTCCATGTGTCAGGATATAATGCCTGCATCTGTAACTTTCACTCTATGCATCTGAAGAAGTGAGGTTTTTACCCTCGAAAGCTTATGACCAAATAAATCTGTTAGTCTTTAAGGTGCCATCAGACTCCTTGTTGTTTTTGTAGACACAGACTAACATGGCTACCCCCTGATACTAGTCAGACGGATTCTTCTTCATAGTTCCTGTCACTGGGAGATGTCTTTATCTTTCCACAACAGCATTTTACATTTTTTAAAATGGAAAGACTAGTCAGGTGTTCAATAAGCAGAAAAGGGAGGACAAGGAGATAAGGTATCTGACATATGCAGATTGGAATCAGTTGATAACTATTTTTTTAACTGGCTCAAAGCACATTCTCCAAGGCCTCACATTAATTCATTACACTGATCATAGTCACAGTTCTATATATTAGTACAATGGCTTTCTGCAAAATGCTTTACAGATATTAACTAATGAAGCTTACTATAAAGTACATGAGTATTCTTGAGACCCAGGGCCGGTTTAGGGACAGGTGACCCAGGCTCGTGGGGCTGCTTTTGTTGTTAGTGACAAAAAGGAAAACAGAAAGTTTTAAGTAAAATATTTCAGGTATTCCACGTATGGATTAATTTTTCACTAAACTCCTACAATGTTCTATCAGCTTAGCGGAAATTAATTTTTTTATTTGTTTATATATGGCATGAATAAATACAGATTTACAGATCCTAGCATGCAGTTGATCGTCTTGTATGACAGGGATAAATCAGGCATGCAAATCGTGCATCAAAGTCATGAAATGGGCTACAAATGCAATCAAAAACTAAGATATTTAAAAGTTTAACAAATGCGGGAGGGGGGGGCACCGAAGACGCTCCTCACCTAGGGTGCCATTTGGTCTAGGGCCGGCCCTGATTAGACCCACACAAATTGGTACGCTAAGGTTACAAGAGATTAAGTCCCTGGGTTACTCAAGGCCTTCCTACTATTTACTCTGTTGCTACCCGCAGTGGAACTGAACTAGCAGGAGTGATGGGCAGTGTTCCCTCTAATTTTTCCCACCCATGTGCGGAATAAATTTTGTTATGTGCACCAATATGGAGGTGATCTGTGACACATCACCTCCATATTGGTGCACATAACAACATTCATATGGCGGGGGAGGGGACGAGGGGTTCGGAGTGTGGGAAGGGGGCTCAGGGCTGGGGCAGAGGACTGGGGTGCGGTGGTGGGGGTGAGGGCTCCGGGACAAGGCCGGGAATGAGGGGCTCAGGGCTGGGGCAGAGGATTAGGGTGTAGGGGGTGCGGGCTCCAGCTGGGGGTGCGGGCTTTGGAGAGGGCTGGGGATGAGGGGTTTGGCGTGCAAGAGGGGTGAGGGGATGAGGGGTTTGGAGTGAAGGCTGCCCAGGGGCTACAGCGGGGAGAGAGGACTCCCCCACAGTTCTCTGTCCCCGCCACAGCACCTCTCCCCCAGTCGCGGTGGGTCCATGCCGGAGCTGGGTTGGGGCCACGGGAGGGGTGCCTCACCCCCAGCAAGTCCGGGGCAGGTCCGTGCTGGGGCCAGTGGGGAGGGGCACCTTTCCCTGCTGCTGCAGGTACGTGTTGGGGGAGAGACATCTCTCCTCGCCGCAGCCCCCAATGATGCCTAGTGTAATACACTTCCCAAAAATGACCTTTCTTCTAAATTAGCAGTGGAGCTGACAGGCTCTAGAGTCCTCCTTTTGATACACATGATCCAGAGTGGAACCTTAAGCAAGAGTTAAATATTGTTGGAGTATTAAAAGACCAATTGAAAATAATGAAGCAGTCAAAAGCAGGGCAGGATGGGTTCCACAATTACAATTTATATACCCCACAGCCATGTTGAAAGCTTATCAGGAACAGCACATAATGCATTGGATTGTGATTGCTTGTGGGAGACTGACTTGTATTTTTAGTTTTGTTTTTCATTTCAGTTAATTATTACCACTACTACTACTGCTGCTGCTGCTGCTGCTACCTATTGGTTGAAACAAAAACCTCTCTGCATGCTATGTAACAAGCATCAATTACTGTGTTCTCCAAATGGAACTCTCTCTATTATCTCATGTCAAGTACATTAGATGAAAAAAAAAGTCCACTCGAAGTATACTAACATTAGAAGAGATGACCGCAGGGTAGCAGGTTCTCATCCCTTTTTCATAGCTCCCTGGCACAAGAATTATGATTTACAGTGGGGTAGGAGGAACTTCATGTTACGTGGCTAGTTTCTTGCTTGAAAGTTTCATAGCCGCAATGCAGGGGATCACGTTTTAAAACAGGTACCTTTAACTCTTTTTCAAGTCTCTATGGCCTTCATGAACAGATGTTACCTAGCTGAGTTACAAAATAAAAGACAAACAACTCCAGGATAAATGGGTTGTTCTATGTTGTCTAGCACAATGGGTTACTGGTCTACGCTTAGGGCCCTGAAGCATTGCAGTAATGCAAATAATCAACAACAAATACACACAGAAAAGGAGTGGAAGGACTTATGATTAAGGCATGTGGTAAGAGTCAGCAGACCTGGGTTCAGTGCCCAGATTTGTGACTGATTTGCAATCTAAACTTGGTGTCTCAGTTTCCCCACGTGTGAAATGGCAATAACTCACCTACCTTAGGGTATGTCTACACTATGAAATTAAGTCGATTTTTATAGAAATTGATTTTTAGAATCATTGATTTTTAGCCCACTCAGCTCACCGTCACTGCTGCTATTGTGAGCATTGTAAACACCTCACACGTTATCCTGCAGTATGTGCAGAACCTGCAAAAGCAGGTGAGGAGCCGACGCCAGTGCGATCACGATAGTGACGAGGACATGGACACAGACTTCTCTCAAAGCACGGGCCCTGGCAATTTGGACATCATGGTGGTAATGGGGCAGGTTCATGCCATGGAATGCCGATTCGGGGCCGGGAAACAAGCACAGACTGGTGGGACCACATAGTGTTGCAGGTGTGGGATGATTCCCAGTGGCTGCGAAACTTTCGCATGTGTAAGGGCACTTTCATGGAACTTTGTGACTTGCTTTCCCCTGCCCTGAAGCGCCAGAATACCAAGATGAGAGCA
The DNA here is from genome assembly GCF_011386835.1 of Chrysemys picta bellii. NCBI lineage: Eukaryota > Metazoa > Chordata > Testudines > Emydidae > Chrysemys > Chrysemys picta. The sequence continues at coordinate 43,162,512 of NC_088797.1, forward strand.
GCCCTCCCAGTTCACAAGCGAGTGGTGATAGCCCTCTGGAAGCTTGCAACGCCAGACAGCTACCGGTCAGTCGGGCATCAATTTGGAGTGGGAAAATCTACTGTGGGGGCTGCTGTGATCCAAGTAGCCAACACAATCACTGAGCTGCTGCTATCAAGGGTAGTGACTCTGGGAAATGTGCAGGTCATAGTGGATGGCTTTGCTGCAATGGGGTTCCCTAACTGTGGTGGGGCAATAGATGGAATGCATATCCCTATTTTCAGACTGGACAACCTTGGCAGCCAGTACGTAAACCACCAGGGGTGCTTTTCAATGGTGCTGCAAACACTGGTGGATCACAAGAGACGTTTCACCGACATCAACGTGGGATGGCCGGGAAAGGTGCATGACGCTCACATCTTCAGGAACTCTGGTCTGTCTGAACAGCTGCAGGAAGGAACTTACTTCCCAGACCAGAAAGTTACCGTTGGGGATGTTGAAATGCCTATAGTTATCCTTGGGGACTCTTATTTAATGTCATGGCTCATGAAGCCATACACAGGCACCCTGGACAGTAGTAAGGAGCAATTCAACTATAGGCTGAGCAAGTGCAGAATGGTGGTAAAATGTGCATTTGGACGTTTAAAAGCTTGCTGGTGCAGTTTACTGACTAGGTTAGACCTCAGCGAAATTCAATATTCCCATTGTTATTGCTGCTTGCTGTGTGCTCCACAATATCTGTGAGAGTAAGGGGGAGACGTTTATGGCATGGTGGGTGGGAGGTTGAGGCAAATCGCCTGGCGGCTGATTACGCACAGCCAGACACCAGGGCGATTAGAAGAGCACAGCTGGGCGCCCTGCGCATCAGAGAAGCTTTGAAAAACAGTTTCATGACTGGCCTGACTACGGTGTGACAGTTCTCTTTGTTTCTCCTTGATGAAAACCCGCCCCCTTGGTTGACTCTACTTCCCTGTAAGCCAACCGACCTCCCCCCTTCAATCACCGTTTTCAGAGACAATAAAGTCATTATTATTTCAAAATCATGCATTCTTTATTAATTCATCACACAAATAGGGGGGAAACTTGCAAGGTAGCCTGAGAGGGGTGAGTCAGGAGGGAAGCACTGGGTGGGGTACTGGATGAGGGGAGGAGGGAAGGACAAGGCCACACTACAGTTCAAAACTTATTGAATGCCAGCCTTCTGTTGCTTGGGCAATCCTCTGGGGTGGAGTGGCTGGGTGCCTGTAGCCTCCTTTCCCCCCTACCCCCCCAGCGTTCTTGGGTGTCTGGGTGAGGAGGATATGGAACTTGGGGAGGAGGGCAAGCAGTTATATAGGGGCTGCAGCGGCGGTCTGTGCTCCTGCTGCCTTTCCTGCAGCTCCACCAGACGCCTGAGCATGTCAGTTTGCACCCTCATTAGCCTCAGCATTGCATCCTGCCTCCTCTCAGCGTGCTCCTCCCTCTTCTCATCGCGTTCATTTAACACTTTCCTGGATTCTGCCATTGTTTGTCTCCATGTATTCTGCTGAGTCTTTCAGTGCGGGAGGTCTGCATGAGCTCTGAGAATATGTCATCGCGAGTGTGTTTTTTTCACCTTGTAATCTGCGCTAGCCTCTGGGACGGACACGATAGGGGGAGTGTAGAAACATTTGCAGCTGCAGGAGGGAAAAAAGGGAGAGTAGTATTTAAAAAGATAGATTTTAGAGAACAAAGGAAAGACTATTTCACACTGGATCAAGCGATTCACATTACATAGCACATGTGCCTTTAGTACCAGGTCGCATTTTGCCTCTTATATTGAGTGCCTGCCAGTTTGGTGTGAGACATCAAACACGCTTGGCTGGGCAACAGAATTCGGCTTGCAGGCAGCATCGTAAGGCAAAGGGTTTTGGCTTCTTCAACCTTCATAACATGTGGGAATGGTTTCAAACAGCAGCACCCTCCTTTCTCATACCAAGCAAAGCCCGTTGGGTTGGCCATTTAAAGGGAGGGGCTGCAGTTTTAGGGTGAATGTGCAGCACAACCCAACCCCTCCCCCCAATTCTCTGGGATGATCGCTTCACTCCGTCCCCCCACTGCGTGGCTAGTATCAGAGAAGATCCCGGTCAGCCAAACGTGAATAGCTCAGCATGAACGGGCCTTCCCCCCACCGTGTGGCTAACAGCAGGGATGATTTCTTTTCAGCCAAAGGCAAACAGCCCAGCAGGAACAGGCACCTCTGAATGTCCCCTTAAACAAATTTCCCGTATTTCAACGAGGTTACCATGAATGATATCACTCTCCTGAGGCTAACACAGAGAGATAAAGAATGGATGTTGCTTGAATGCCACCAAAGCCTGGGCCCATTTGCAGCAATGCTTAGTTCTGCAATGATTCCAGACAACTTGCTACTGGCTTGGCGTGGTAAAGTGTCCTACCATGGAGAACAGAATAAGGCTGCCCTCCCCAGAAACCTTCTGCAAAGGCTTTTAGAGTAACTCCAGGAGAGCTTCATGGAGATGTCCCTGGAGGATTTCCGCTCCATCCCCAGACACATTAACAGACTTTTCCAGTAGCTATACTGGCCGCGAATGCATCCCAAGTCTTCAGGGCAAATTAATCATTAAACACACTTGCTTTTAAACCCTGTATTATATTTACAAAGGTACACTCACCAGAGGTGCCTTCTCTGGCTTTGGAGGGTATTGGCTCCAGGATGATGAACAGTTCCTGGCTGCCGGGGAGAAGGGATTCTCTGCTTGCCTGCTGTGCGCTATCCTCAACCTCCTCCTCCACATCTTCCTCATCCACAAAATCCTCATACCTGTTGCGTGAGACTCCCCCCTGGCAGGTGTCCATGGACAGGGGTAGGGTAGTGGTAGGGGCCTCCCCTAGAATTGCATGCAGCTCATCATAGAAACCGCATGTATGGGGCTCTGACCCCGAGCAACTGTTTGCCTCCTTTGTTTTTTGATAGGCTTGCCTGAGCTCCTTAATTTTCACGTGGCACTGCTGTGTGTCCCTGTTGTAGCCTCTGTCCATCATGCCCTTGGAGATTTTGGCAAATATATTGGCATTTCGTCTTTTGGAACGGAGTTCTGCCTGCACAGATTCTTCTCCCCATACAGTGATCAGATCCAGTACCTCCCGTTCAGTCCATGCTGGAGCTCTTTTGCGATTCTGGGACTGCATGGTCACCTGTGCTGATGAGCTCTGCATGGTCACCCGTGCTGATCAGCTCACCACGCTGGCCAAACAGGAAATGAAATTCAAAAGTTCCCAGGGCTTTTCCAGTCTACCTGGCCAGTGCATCTGAGTTGAGAGTGCTGTCCAGAGCGGTCACAATGGAGCTCTCTGGGATAGCTCCCAGAAGCCAATACTGTCGAATTGCGTCCACACTACCCCAAATTCAACCCAGCGAGGTCGATTTTAGTGCTAAACCCCTCGCCAGGGAGAAGTACAGAAATCAATTTTAAGAGCCCTTTAAGTCAACAAAACAGGCTTGGTCATGTGGACGGGTGCAGGGTTAAATCAACCTAATACTGCTAAATTCGACCTAAGCTCGTAGTATAGACCAGGGCTTAGAGGGAAGTTACAAGAATTAACTGATGTAAGATTGCAAAGTGCCAAGAGAAGATGCTATCAACGCATTATAAACCCTGCTGCTGAGAAGCTCTTGACATTTTATTTCATATTCTTTTTGATTATTTCATCAAATCGATTGCTAGTCATTTAAAAGACTGAACATTGCGCTTTTTAAAGGAGAGGTTAGCTCATTTTCGTATTCATTAAAAATCTCTCCTCAAAAAGGATTTTCATTAATCTTTTTTAAAACCCTGGATCATTGAACTCATCATTCAAGACCCTCAGAACCACATCCTCCTTATCTGCACAAGGAGAATCCTTCATAGTGGTTCTCAGAGCCTTCTAGGAGGAGGCACGGCTAGAATCAATACAAACATTTAGCAATTTTGGGAGAAACCAATATGCAAGCAACTGAACTACTCTGCTTCGGCAGATCAGAGACACGGAAAGGGATGAGATTCCCCTCGCACACTACCCCCTCCCTCTCCCTGGAAACACTTGACTTCCTTGGTCACTCATAATTCACAGACTGAGACCCATATCTGAGAGTGCCTATCAGGTTAGTTTATTATTCTGAAGATTATTTTTAACAGCAGCTAGAATTTCTACATCAAACCTTTCAACTATAACATTTAATATGCAAGAATCTTCTCCAGCTTAAACTTGATTTAACAAATATTTAGGGACATTGTTCCTTTCAAGGGCTAGTGGCCAAGTGGCTCTGAACAACCCTTAAAATTGACATTGATTACGTGACTATGGCACAAGCTCAGGGCAGTCTCCCAGACAGATAGATTCCAGGCAACTTAGAACACTATAGCTCAAACCAACACCTCAGTCATCACTCTGAAACCCCACTGGCAGCCAATGTAGATCCCAAGTACTAATGCAATATTACTCATAATGATTTACCCCAATAAACAAGTGAGCTGCTGCATTCTGCCTCATATTCAATTTTCTAATAGGTTTAAAGTATATCCCAAAATAGAGCACACTGTAGTAATGCAGTCTAGAAATGCGGAGGTTCCGTCGGTTTCATGTTGGGGAGACCAGGAAAACAGATTGCATGCTTGAGTGTGATAATGAGGAGCTCGACATGAGTTTTGTGGGCAGTTGTATATTGGAACAGAAAGGGATTTTGCTGTAGAGCCGAAGAGTTTGAACTTGCACACACTCATGTTTGGGTGAGAAGGTATGCAAGCTCAGCTTGGCCTGGAGATAAAGGGCTTGTCTACACTTCCCAGGGGATCAATGCAAAGCGATCGATGCATTGACCGCAGATCGCTCTCCCATCAACTCCTGTACTCCAGCTGAATGAGAAGTGCAAGGGAAGTCGACAGGAGAGCATCTCCCATCAACATTGCATAGTGTGGATCCCGCAGTAAGTAGATCCAAGTACGTCGACTTCAGCTACGTTATTCATGTAGCTGAAGTTGCGTAACTTAGATCCATCCTCCCTCACCCCCCGTAGGGTAGACAAGGCCTTGCTGCCTTAATTGGGGATTACCTTGACTTTTAGTGATTGCGCTGATAAGTAATACAGTTAAGGTCAATCAAGTGTAAGTTTGTTGTATAAACTCCTACACAAAAAAAACTATCACAGTATATAGTCCACCCAAACCACATAAAAATAGCCAAACCTGCTGAATGATGCATGCTGGATGGACCAGGGAAGTAGAAACAGAAGGATTAAAAGTACTTATAAGAGATTTAAAACAGATTCCTCTAGATTTACCAGCCAACATAAGTAACCTTATAAAAATTTTATTTAATTCACTCTATTTTTCCTAAAAACCTGACTGAATGTTATGACAGGAGTGATACCTCCTACTGGATGACTAGCAGAAGTTATCTCAAAGGCAGATTCTACACAGAGAGACTGCAAGATAGAACAATGAGAATGCATTTTAATCCAACAAGGGAGGAGAATTATTTCCAACACAAGAACACAAACACCTATCTCAGGCACAATATCAATCTTTTTCTCCTTCTCTCTGCAGAAACCTTTGTTAATGAAGAAATAAAGATGGGAAAAAGTAAGTAAAAGTCAGGAAATGCACAAGTTAATGTCCTCTATTCTTACCTTGATACAAGTGTGCAGCATCACCAAGATTCACAAGCTCTTATAAAGGGGGAAATTAATACAATAGTGTCCTTTAAGATTTTAGTGTCCATAAGATGAGAACAATTCTTTTTGACTATGATATGAATCACTGAAATTCTCCTTTTCAACATTTAAAAATAATAAAGAATAACTGTTATATTAGAGACAAATTGTATTGTCTATTAAACCTGGGCAAAATTTTTCAGACTGCAGTTATCTAGAAGAAAGGCAGCAGAGGGAGGGGAAGGTAGAGAGGGACTCTAAAAATCATGACTTTTGTAACTTTTTTTTAAAATTTCTAATTAAACAGACTAAACAATTTAAGCTAAATCTGTCCTCTACAAGAATCCAGAAACTGCCAGTGCCTTTTCTAGGGGATAATCAGGATTTTGGCAACTGGACAAGTATCAACAGCTCTCATTTCGCAAATAAATATAGGTTATAAACCTCTTGTAATTTTGAGGTCCACTGCAGATGCAACAATGATAGCATCCCAGTTCTAAAAAACTAACATTTCTGGACTCTAAGAGAGAAGGGCAGTGCACTGCCCTTTCAGAAGTTTTCCAGTGGCTACTACCACTGAGCAACACACATTTAAAAAAAAATAACCCTGCTATCATCACACTTCTATTATTTCATAAGAATGGCCATACTGGGTTAGACCAGTGGTCCAGCTAGCCCAGTATCCTGTCTTCTGATGGTGGCCAATGCCAGGTGCTTCAGAGAGAATGAACAGAACAGGCATCATCGAGTGATCCATCCCATCATCCACTCCCAGTTTCTGGCAATCAGAGGTTAGGGACACCCAGAGCAAAGGGTTGCATCCCTGACTATCTTGGCTAAGAGCCATTGATGGACCTATCCTCCATGAACTTATCTTTTTTAAACCCTGTTTTAGTTTTGGCCATCACAACATTCCCTGGCAATGCGGTCCATAGGTTGCCTGTGCATTGTGTGAAGAAGTACTTCCTTTTGTTTTAAACCTGCTGCTTATTAATTTCATTGGGTGACCCCTGGTTCTTCTGTTATGTGATGGAATAAATAACGCTTTCTTATTCACTTTCTTCGGACCATTCATGATTTTATAGACCTTGATCATATCTCCCTCCACTCCCAGTCGTCACTTTTCCAAGCTGAAAAGTCCCAGTCTTTTTAATATCTCCACCTATGGAAGGTGTTTCATAACCCTTCTAAACTTTTGTTGCCCTTCTCTGTACCTTTTCCAATTCTAATATATCTTTTTTGAGATGGAGTGACCAAAACTGAACACAATATTCAAGATGTGGTCATACTATGGATCTATATAGTGTCATTATGATATTTTTTGTCTTATGATCTATCCCTTTCCTAATGTTCTGTTAAGCTTTTTGGACTGCACATTGAGCGGATTTTTCAGACAACTATCCACAATGATTCCAAGACCTTTTTCTTGAGTGGTAGCAGCTAATTTTGATGATATAATTTTGTATGTATTGTTGGGATGTCTTCCAGAGTGCATTACTTTGCATTTATCAACATTGAATTTCACCTGCCATTTTGTTGCCCAGTTTTGTGAGACCTCTTTGTAACTCTTCGCAGTCAGCTTTGGACTTAACTATCTTGAGTAATTCTGTATTGTCTGCAAATTTTGCCACCTAATTGTTCACCCCTTTTTCCCGATCATTTATGAACATGTTGAACAGCACTGGCCTCAGTACAGCTCCCTTGGGGACATCACTATTTACGGCTCTTCATTCTGAAAACTGATAATGTAGTCCTATTCCCACCCTTTGTTTCCCAGTCTTTTAATCAGTTATCAATCCATGAGAGGACCTTCCCTCTTATCCCATGACTGTTTACTTTGCTTAAAAGCCTTTGGTGAGAGACTTTGTCAAAGGCTTTCTGAAAGTCCAGGTACACTGTAACCACTGGATCAGCCTTGTGCGCATGTTTGTTGACCCCCTCAAAGAATTCTAATAGATTGGCGAGGCATGATTTCCCTTTACAAAACCCATGTTGACCCTTCCCCAAGAAATTATGTGCATCTATGTGTCTGATAATTCTGTTATTTACTATAGTTTCAACCAATTTGACAGGTACTAACGTTAGACTTACTGGCCTGTCATTGCCAGAATTAGCTCTGGAGCCTTTTTTAAAATTTGGCATCATATTATCTACCCTCCAATCATATCATACAGAAGCTGATTTAAGTGCTAGGATACATAGAGCAGTTAGTAGTTCTGCAATTTCATATTTGAGTTCCTTCAGAACTCCCAGGTGAATACCATCAGATTCTGGTGACTTATTACTTACTATTTAATTAACCAATTTGTTCCAAAACCTCCTCATTCTGGGACAGTTTCTCAGATTTGTCACCTAAAAAGACTGGCTCAGGTGTGAAAATCTCCCTCACACCCTCTGTCGTAAAGACAGATACAAAGAATTCAGTTAGCTTCTCTGCAATCTCCTTGAGTGCTACTTCAGCAACCCAATCGGCCAGTGGCTCCATTGACTGTTTGGCAGGCTTCTTGCTTCAGATGTACTTAAATATTTTGCTGTTAGTTTTTTAGTCTTTTACAAGTTGCTATTCAAATTCTTTTTTGGCTTGCCTAATTATATTTTTACTCTTGATTTGCCAGAGTTTATGCTCCTTTCTATTTTCCTCAATTGGATTTTTTGGTCCTTTTATGATGTTTTTTTAATTTGGGGTATAACATTTAATTGAAGCCATTATTATGGGTGTTTTTAAAAAATTTCCATGCAGCCTGCAGGCATTTCACTTTTCTGACTATACCTTTTAATTTCTATTTAATTAGCTTCCTCATTTTTGTGTATTTCCCCTTTCTGAAGTTAAATGCTACTCTGGTGGGCATCTTTGTTATTCCCCTCCCCCCACAAGGATGTTACATTTAATTATATTATGGTCACTAAATGATTCAGCTATATTCACCTCTTGGACTAGATCCTGTGCTCCACTTAAGACTGTGGGTTCCAGGACTGGCTGTGCCAAGAAGCAGTCATTCATGGTGTCTAGAAACTTTGTCTGCATCCTGTCCTGAGGTGACATGTACCCGTCAATATGGGGATATTTGAAATCCCTTATTAGTACTGAGTTTTCTATTTTTATAGCCTCACTGGTCTCCCGGAGCATTTCACAATCACCATCCTGGTCAGGTGGTCGGTAAGGTATTCCTAGTGCCATATTCTTATTATTCAAGTATGGAATTTCTATCCATATAAATTCTACAGTACAGTTAGATTCATTCAAGATTTTTACTATACTTGACTCTATGCTTCCTTTCACAGATAGTACCACTCCCCCTCCAGCACGACCTACTCTGTCATGCCTATATTTTTTGTACCCTGGTATTACAATGTCCCACTGATCATCATCATTCCACCAAGTTTCTGCAATGCCTATTGTATCAATATCCTCATACCAGACACTCAAGTTCACCAACCTTAGTATTTAGCATTTGTATACAGGCACAAATAAAATGTGTCACTTTTCAGCTGTCTGCTATTATGTGATGCAACTGAATGGGAATCTTTTTCATTTGACTGTTTCTCTTTGGTTCTTACCAGTACTTCATCAACTTCTATCCTCTCCTCCTTACTAGGATATAGAGAATCCATGATAATAGATCCTCCCCTAAGGGATGTCTCTGTCCCAACTGTGTGCTCCTCCATACCTGTTGGTTTCCCCCAGCCCTTAGTTGAAAAACTCTTCTACAACCTTTTTAATTTTTTTACATGCCAGAAATCTGGTTCCCTTTTGATTTAGGAGGAGCCCATCCTTTCTGTATAGGCTCCTCCTTTCTTAAAAGGTTCCCCAGTTACTAATAAATCTAAACCCCTCTGTGACGTTGTGCAGTCTATATGGTTTTATAAAAACTAATAAGTCAATATAATGTAACTGAGATAGTTTTAGAGAAAATACGGTAATAAGTGAATGTAACGTAACTGGGATATGCCTCATGCAAAAGGTCTCTTGTAAGGTATCATTACAAAGCTTATAATCTACTGAGTATGATCATCTGATTTGTATAAATGTACCACTCTTGTATCTAAAACTAGAAATATAAAATGTAACTCTGAGGGCCTATTGTAATTGTGTAAAGTGTGGGCCATTAATGATGGTTTGGAATCTTGATGACTCCCATTGTCTGCAGATGGCTGTATTTACCTGTGAGTCTTCCTGTATATGTGTGTGCTGGCAAGTGAGTAATGAAGTCTTGCAGTGACATGTGATCATGTCACCTGAACTGGAATCCATCTTTAACCTGGTGCTTTTCCAGTGAGGGGGGGGTGGAAAACCAGAGAGACAAAGAGTTCCCGCCTTATGCAAAAGATATATAAAGGGGTGGAAGAGAACAGAGAGGGAGAAGAAGCCATCATGAAGAATCCCCTAGCTACCACCTGAGCTGCAACAAGAGCTGTACCAGGGGAAAGAATTGTGCCCAGGCCTGGAAGGTGTCCAGTCTGAGAAAAACTTACTGAAACATCTCTGAGGGTGAGATTATCTGTATTTAGTTTGATTAGGCATAGATTTGCGCATTTTATTTTATTTTGCTTGGTGACTTACTTTGTTCTGTCTGTTACTACTTTGAACCACTTAAATCCTACTGTCTGTATTTAATAAAATCACTTTTTATTTAGTAATTTACTCAGAGTATGTATTAATACCTGGGGAAGCAAACAACTGTGCATATCTCTCTATCAGTGTTATAGAGGGTGAACAATTTATGAGTTTGCCCTGCATAAGCTTTATACAGGGTAAAACGGATTTATTTGGGTTTAGACTCCATTGGGAGTTGAGCATCTGAGTGCTAAAGACAAGCGCACTTCTGTGAGCTGTTTTTAGGTAACCTGCAGCTTTGGGACAGGAGATTCAGACCCTGGATCTGTGTCTGGAGCCAGACGGGAGTGTCTGGCTCAGCAAGACAGGGTGCTGGAGTCCTGAGCTGGCAGGGAAAACAGAAGCAGGGGTAGTCTTTGCACATCGGGTGGCAGCTCCCAAGGGGGTTTCTGTGATCCAACCCGTCACACCCTCCTCCTACACCATTGTCTCATCCACACATTGAGACCCTGCAGTTCTGTCTAACTGGCCCTGTGTGTTGAACTGGAAGCATTTCAGAGAATGTTACATGGCAGTCCCAGATTTCAATCTGTTACCTAGCAGCCTAAGTTTGGCCTCCAGGATTTCTTGCCTACTTTTCCCTGTGTAACTGGTACCTACAGGTACCACGACCACTGGTTCCTCCCCACAAAAGTCTATGTAGATATCTTGAGAGATCTGCAAACTTCACACCCTGCAGGCAATTCACCGTGCATTTCTCCCAGTCATCACAAAGCCAGCTATCTATATTCCTAATGATCGAGTCCCACATTACTGTTACCTGTCTCTGCCTAATAACTGGGATTTGCTCCCTTGGAGAGGTATTCTGAGTGTGAGAGGATCTCATGACATTTCTCTGCTTATGTGAGCAAATGAACTCCTGCAAGTCTTTCAAAGATCAAGATTGTTACTCAAACTAATTATCAGAACACATGGAAGCAGGAAATGCAATACGAAAATTTTATGCGGAATGAAGACAAATAAGGCCACAAGTGGGCTGATATCAGGGCTTGAAAAACATTTACCTGACACCTACTAATCTGAGCACTAAGCCCCCTAGATAGGGTGAAAAAAATAATTATGGTACCACAACCTCAACAGCCAGGGACTCCACAACGTAAAGAAATTAACAGTTGTGTGCTGTTTGTTGTGTAAGGTAGTTAAATGTAAGTCTCAGTTTTACTTTCTTTTCAACGCTGGGGAGAGGTGCTGGGATTCCTACCAGAATGCAGTCCCTGGACCACTTTTCATGATAAACCCAAACATTAGATAAATGTGAAGTCCCCTTCCACATATTCAAATCCTGGTGGCTGATGAAACAAAAGAAATGTATTATCTTTGTTTCCCCCACCTAATTGAAGTGTCCTGCCTAATGCAATTGGCTAGTGTAAGTTGCCTACTTGTATCTAGCTGTGACACACCGAGTTCTTTTCTCCAAACTGAAAGAGAGCTCTGTGTAAGCTCCAAAGCTCGTCTCTTTCACCAACAGAAGTTGGCCCTCACCCACCTTGTCTATTTTGTTTTACTCCTCCCAGCCTATGTTTCTGAGTTCTCCTTGGCAAATAGCTCTAACACCTGCCTCTGTTGGTTTTCAGAGCTTTCTTAAGTAGCACAGCACCAAATTGATCCAATTCTTTCACAGCTGCCAACAAAGTTTTAAAAAGAAAAGACTTGGCAAAATAGCTTTCACTCTGCTGTAGCTTTTGAATGTTGTAAGTAGCAGCAAAGGCCCTGAAACAGTCCATCTGCAGGCATCACTGCATCAGTTTACGCTTAGTTCATGTTGGAAACATTTTCTTTCCAACCATAAAGACTAGATGCCACACAAGTTTATGGCACTGCCTGGGAAAATTTTCCATTCCCCACAGGCAGGTGAGTGAGTAGATTTTTTCCAAGCCTTAGGTGACAATTTCTCATAATACAGTGCCTACATCATCGGACATGGTACAACTTATTTATGGTAATTTACTTCTTAAAAGTATAAAAGCAGGCTAGAAAACTACCAGTGCTTTCTGGGTTGTGCTGACTGTCTCATGTGCAGAAGTACTGTGATTCTAGTTACTTTTATCAGTCAAAGGGTGAAGTGAAAGTTCCATGGGGGCTGAGCAGGGCAAGAGGTCAGTACCTGCTTTTTCAGTTGCTAAACTGTCCTTTCAGATATTCTCTACTTAAAGACGTTCTGCAATTTGCTGCTCGAAACTGATGCCCATCATTACTTTTATTTCTTCCACATTATTGTTAGGGCTTTTTGTAGACCAGTAAAACCAGACAGGTTACTCCTTGGTTGTCCATCATGGGGATTTGTACACTTTGTTCTGAAGCAGCTGGTACTGGTCACCATTTGAGACAGGATACCTAGGCAGATGGACCATTTGTCTATTCTAGTATGGCAGTGCCTCTTTTGCCAGGAAAACGAAGTAGAGTGTGTTAAGAGAGAATTTCGAGTTTACCTTTTGGAGTCATTCCACACTTTGGTGAAATCTATCCAAGCATATTTCTTCAGTATTATCTATATACAAGTATTTCACTGTGGCACCAAATATGCACTATATATTGGTCCTACATCATTAACACATTATCTGAATGTGTATACAATTAATTTATATTATACCCAAGCAATCAGAGTACAAGCATGTCTGAGGCTGCTTCTCTCCTCTTGTTTTCTAAATACATATTTTCTGAATCACAGGGTATATAGTTAACACACATTTTTTAAAATTTGCTCAATCATCTGCTCTACACATTCAGATAATAAAAATAATTACAAATCTTATAAACTGCACAAGAAGTTATAATCTTTTCCTTACTCAACTGACTCATTAGAACTAGCAGCTGCTCCAGTTGCCCACATATTATAGGTAGGGCTGGTAGCACACTTCCTGTTCTAAGAACATGTTTTCACTTATTTATAACTTGGTCAAACTTTAACCATTTGAGCTGAAATTTTACTTATCAAGTGTCGGCCCCAAGCTGCATTGTTGTGTGGAAAATCTCAGTCAAAATAGTTCAACCATTTTTGTGAATGAGGCTAGGTAGAATTACAGTTTGCCCACATTAAGAAATTCTGGTGACCTTTTCTCTGAACAGCTCTAGCACCTCTATGCTTTGGAACAGGGACTTGAAATTTGGCAGAGGTATGGCTTGTGTGTCAGGGATATGTCCTTTGCTCTCCCCATGAAAGTTTGTCCAAATCTGCCCAAGTTATAGGCTTTTGAAAAAAAAATCACAGTTTGCACATGCTCAATAGAGATTGATTTTAGCAGCTAAAATTGAGCACCCAAAATTAATGGAAATTTTACTTTAATTTCTCGGTGACTCAGTTCTCCATCTATAGCATAGGAATATACCCTCACATCACCACATAGGTTTGTTGGGAATATTAATGTTTCTGAAGCACTTTTCTAGTATTCTAGAAAAGCTCATAAAGAAATTAATAATTGTTTGTTCAGAGCCGAGTTTGAGCAGTTTGCAGTAAACAAAACTTGGAGCCACAGGCTGAACAATGAGGATAAAAAACAACATACGCAATAGCTGCTCATGCAGCAAGTACATTCTGCCCGGTGTACTGAATAAGGCAGGAGTCCTATGGAAAAAAACTGTATACAATAATGGAATTAAAAACTGCATTATAATGCATACTCACAAGAGAGCTAAATTAAGGTTGCACAAGCAACCTTATTTCTGGTATTCATAACTTTTGAGTGCTTGACTCTGCAAGCTTAATAATATTATTTTAACAGTGTGTGAGTGAGATTATATATATCTTCAATGGAGATAACACCAGGGATGAATGTCCTCTTGGTCCTCCTTGCATTTTGTAGAAATGGCCCATGATTATATAGCCTATATTGCAATTTATTCTTTTCCTCCACGGTCAGACACAATAATAAGCAATTATCTTGCCTTTTACATGGAGGTTTGAATGTCTGCCACTTGGTACAGCTGCAGTTATAAGTGAGATGGTTCACATGCCAGGACTTTTCATTTACTATGCCTTTAACTCTTTGAAGTCCCACACAGGTAGCACTATGTTAGCTTTCAGCATCTAGCTATATTTACTTAGGATGCAGAGCATGTCCATAGTACCACAAAAGCATCTTTGGCCTTCCCTTGAAGTCTATAGATACCATGTGAAAAATATGATGTCTGAACCTCTCTCTCATCAGGTTTGCATTTTCTCAGGAAGTATTGCACAACAACCCACCCTTCTAAACAATTATCTGTTTCTGTTGCAGCCCGACTACAGAAAAATATCAGGATATGCAGTTCAAACATCAAGGGATACAATTCAGCCTTTAAAGGCCCAAATCTGACATGCCCTCTTAAAGTTTACATTTAAGTATCTTTTTCTCCATCCATTTTTTTTTTAAGTTATCAGCTCTGCAAATCAAAAGCAGCTGCATTGTTAAAAATCACAGCTTCTTAGCTGCAACATACCAAATTCCCAGTGTTGGGTGCAGCACATACCTTTCTGCATACACCACAACTGGCAGGTTTGTGAAACTGATCAGAATCCCACTTAGTGAGCCCTGTACTGGTATCAGTTTGAAACCCTTTCTTGGTTTTCCTGATAAACTAGCTGTAACAAATAATAGGAAGAGATAAGTTTTCTGCATCACAAACAGAGAATGCAAGTAGTCAAGCTGAAATGCATATTCCTCATTCTCTTGTGCATTCACATTGAAGGTCAAGAACAACTTGATTTGAATTACCGGTAGTACATATGGTTCATAATAAAGATAATGAGAGAGTTCCAAATGGAATGATTAAAACTTTCCGAGAATATTACAACAGTTATCTACTCACAACTGGTGCAACATCACTGTAATGAGCTAGAACATGAACAATAGCATAATTTGTTCTGAGAGAATGACGACTTTTTTGTGTATTCTAAGGGAGACTACAATTCTTTCAAGTCCCTTTCCTTGGCAGACAGACAATTAAGCTAAGTGTTTCCTACAGTACATCATGTTGGAAGTTAACACCCAACTAAAATTGTTCAGAAATTTCAAAAACAAGTTAAAAAAGATCAAAAACATGAATATTGCAATATTACATCCTCAGGAATTCTTACCCACACAGAAAAGGAGCCTGTGGTGGAACGCAGGAACAAAATCAAATGCTGTTTTAGGACGGGAAATTAAGACTATACTGTAAACTACTGGGGGCCTTTAGGGAGGCAGAACAACATATAATTAGAATGTGATCAGGACACTGTGGCGATAACCCTTAGGCCAGAGCTATCAAATATTCTTCCTACTTTATGTATTTATGTTGCATGCGGGACATAAAATTGGACTGAATCAGATTTCATTTTACATTTTTTTGAAGTGCCTTTCTAGCCCTCATGGTTGCAAAGAAAACCTTCCAAGTGGACAGTGATGTCCAAGTCTGCAGGCAATAACTCAGAAGTGTGAACTCCCTTACCCCTATTAATTTCATTGGACTGTCAGCTCTAAAGCCCAGGGATGTTGCTTCAATGTCAACATAAGCTATTTCATTGCTGATCATTTTAGCAGACCGACTGGGGAATCAAGTAAGAGTAAAGCTCATGGGGAGGTGGGAATTTGGAGTTCCTATAGGAAAGGAAATGCAGGAGAAAGAACAGAGGAGAGAGAAACAGGGAAGGAGGAGGAAAAAAAGAGAAATAAAGGACAGAAATAGCAGTGGTGTAAAGGGGAGTTGATTTTCTCACTCAATGAGGGTGAAAGTGACAGTAAAGTACAGAATAAACAAATACTAAAAGTTGTGTTACTACATAAAGGGCAGGTTATCTCTGTGATCCCTTCACAACCTTCAGTGTTCTCAATAGGAGACAGCTGTGTCATCAGTACTTACTTTCTACTGCACCCGGATTTTCCTTGTAGTCCCCCATGCAAACAGCATCGTAGTACAATTGTACTTAATCTGAAAGATTTTACTGAAATGCAGCCAAAAGAGAACTTTGGCTTGTCTCTCTTTTGTAAGTGCAGGGGAAGACCTAGCTGATCAGTTATTGGAAGCTTATTTTATTGATGGTGAACACTAGAACAAGCAATTTCTATTCACCTATCAAAGATGGTTGTGCGCACATTTATTTTTTATATGACCATGCAAAGTTATATGCAAACTAGGAGCAATTCTCCAATCCTGACAAGTTGCCAGTAAAAGTTACATCATAAAAAGGTTGGGCAATATTATCCTTGAAGCCACCTATCACAATGATGATATAGCTGCAGGTATGTGCTCTGGGAGGGGTTTCAAGTATAAGCATACATTGTAGCTGCTCAGCACTGGGTCCGACAGTTTTTCTCACTGGTTCTCTACCAATAAGTAGATTAAAGGTTTGTTTGCAGCTACCTGTGATACCAGCAGGAAAAGAGAGAGCCTGAGAGGTTAAGATAAACTTTAGTCTTCTTGTGTTTCCAAGCTTTTGCAAAATTTAGTATCCATACTTTTTTTTTTAAATGTCCTTCCAAAGTTTTGACCTTAATATTCCCCCACTGATTGCAACCGAAATACTACAGCACTTACATCTTGCACAAAAAACAAAGTAGGATTACTAGTCCATTTAATTTTTTGCACTTTTTTCAGTTCAGACTATGAAAAACAAACAGCACAATTTTTAAAAAAAAGTTTTTTTTTTAAATAAAGGGACCTTCAATAATTTAAAATACTGTATTAACACCACATATGGAAATTTTTTTTAATACGTTTTTATCCTGATAGCATCCCTTTAAATTTGTAATTACCAACAAAAATCTGAACAGTTAAGTGTATGTGGTCCAATTAATTGAAAAGTTGTTGACACCTTTTCTGTTGGTCACTGGAGCCAATAATACTTAAATCTGTGGTTCCCATTTTGAGAAAAAAAAGTGTTCAGAATACCCTTCAGGCACTAGGTGACAGAAGACTTAAGTTTATGACAAGGTTGTACAGTAGAACCTCAGAGTTACGAACACCAGAGTTATGAACTGACCAGTCAACCACACACCTCATATATGCAATTAGACAGCTGCAGAGATGAAGACAAAAAACAACAACAAAAATGCCAATACAGTACAGTACTGTGTTAAATGTAAACTACTAAGAAAATAAAGGGAAAGCAGCATTTTTCTTCTGCATAGTGAGTTTCAAAACTGTATGCCGTCAATGTTCAGCTGCAAACTTTTGAAAGAACCACCATAACATTTTGTTCAAAGTTATGAAAATTTCAGAGTTACAAACAACCTCCATTCCCAAGGTGTTCTTAATTCTGAGGTTCTACTGTAATAAAATCAAACTATTGATGGAGTTAGGAGTGAGCAAAAGATATTAGATATATTTTGCAAAAGTCAGAAGTTACGTTTTCACTACACTGTAACCCAGACCGCTTTTTGCAAGATTTAAGTCACTCTCTCCTCTGAGAACATTCAGGCCACAAGAAGTTTAACTGTGCCTCTTCTACAGGCGGAGAAAACAACACAAAAAAACAGGGCTTAGAACGTACAGTGAAGTTGCAGCCGTAATACTGGCTCCATAATCTCTCTCAGAACCATTAACTGATTACTGCTTGCGCAGTATTTCAGTCAGGGTGAGTGAAAGAGATAAGCAGGAACATGTTAAAGGTCCAAATTTACCAGCTGAATAAAATCCAATCTGTTACATTTTTCATGACCGGGCTCTGTTCTAGCCCAGAATTTTATTACATCAAGCAAATCCAGTCTAGCCAACTTTCCCTTAACAGAAAAACTCTAGCCCTGTGTATCAACTGCAGAAAGAGCCACAGAGCACAACAAAGACCCTTTCATACAGAGGAAAATTTAGCTATAAGGACAAAACAGATTCTGTAAAAGAACCAGTACTTACATACCCTAATATATTTTAAAGGGTGAGATTGTACAGGAATGCATTGCAGTCCTGTATTTTTCCTCCACAAATCTGGCACTGATATAATATCAGTTTTGTAATGCATTTTCCTAAACAATTTAAGTGATGACAAGTTCAATTAATCAAATTAAGAACTATACACATTGCAGAATGGGTTTAATAAGTTATGGTATTGTTCCCTTGAATTTTATGCTGAGTATCCACATCTTTGTTGACTTCACTTCAAGAAAGTCAGAAAAGAAAACATTCACACTCTAATGAGTGTTAGATCATTGTGTATCTCAAGTGATGCTAACAGTAATTAGTTTTATTGGACATACAGTAATTGGGAATGTGTAATTAATACAAGAAGTGAGTGACAAAATGTAAATACCATATTTTTTTTAAAATGAAATTATCCAGTTCAATGAACAGTACGTGTTGCTATCTTCAATGAATAGATGAAGCACAACAAACATAAGTGAATTAGACATTACAGATTTTTGGAAAGTTTGGGCTGAAAAACTGCAAAGGACTTTGGGATGGTATACAAAGGATTCTGGGACATAAAAAGAAAAAAATAGTTTGGTGTTATGAAAGATAACCTCATCTACAGAGTGATAAGGCCTTTGAAGATTACAAGCCTACCAGTGATTTTTCTTGTGAGTATCACTGATAATTTCTGCACTGGTTATGTATTGATGTTAAGGAATTACACTGAATTCAAGGCAACCTGTCCCCTGAAGTCAAGATGCGGACAGTGGAAAGGTTCACAATCAGCAGTTCAGATATAGCAGGAATGTCAGCTTCAGAAGTGGATCACCAGGATGATTGATTTGGTGAATTTTATATAAATTTCTGCAAACAATTCTTAGAACAACTTTCTGCTAGCATTTCCTTTAACAAGGGGAGGGGAGGGGGTAATAAAGCAGCACACACACAATGGAAAAGAATATGCTGGACAAAGAGGGAAGTAAAATACATAAATAATGTGTGTCTGGATCATATACAGTTTGAACGCTTATCAGCCTTCTGTGAAAAGGACAAAATGGATGAAAATCAGGAAAGTTTCTTAAAGTAGCTATTGACTAGTTGCTTCTTATATCTTGTGCAGTGCACAGAAACTAATGCCAAACAACTCTGGGAAAGATTATTTTATTCAGCAGAGACACAATTTAGAATGCCTTGGTTTAAAAATTAAATACAACTCTTTCCACAAGAAGTCATTTAGAGGCAGAAGTGCTAATCTAAGAAACTTTGGAGCTAGTTCAGGCATAAGAACACAAGGTTTAGAAAACAAAGATGGAGTGCAGTAAACAGTAGGAGAATTAGAGCAGGGTTTAAAACAAATAATTTCCTAAAATCATAAACTTAAGACTCAGCTTCTTGCCAATTATGTTAATCATGTCGAAAATAGAAATAGCAGAACTATACAAGCAATTACACCTGTAGGTTTACATTTCTTTCTTAAATTAAGACATACTCAGAATTGTGCTTTCCTCCTCTCTGAGGCTTTTTGTACACAAAGATTTTCAGACACGTAACTCCAAACAGGTGCCGCCCCACTGACGGAAGACACTGCAGTGTAGGAAAAGCTCAGGTGTATTTAGAATCAAGTTGCCATGTAGTCTAGCTCTGCTTTAAGCATGGCGATGAAAATACAAGTCCTTCCAATACTACAGTTTCCACTACAGTGCTGCCATGGAGTACACCTATCGGGAATTACATGCCTGAAAAGTTTTAGTGAAATACAGCCTTCTGGCTTGTCTAAGCACAGATTTACACCAGTTTACCTTAAGCTTTGATTTCAGAGTGATTTAGTTGAAACCTTGCAAAAGGCTATGTGGACACACTTATTTTGGTTTGAACCAGGTTCATTTCAGTTTAGAGTGTCAGTTAGGAACAGTTTTAGGCTAAACCAAAATGCTAAACCAAACTCAAATCTAAATAAGATTGAGCCTACACACAGGTTTGAACCGGTTAAACTGAATTGGTGCAGACGTGTGTGTAGACAAGGCCTCGGTGTAAACACCGTTTTAGGACCCTGTTCTTCACTTCACTGGGGGTTACAGGAGCCCAACAGGATTAGGCCCTGGTTTAGGACCACACTCCGTACTGTGGCAAAAGTCCTTGACTTCAAATGTAAGTTTTTCTTAGGATGGCATGCATATCAGGCAATTCCAGATTGACGCAGCAGCAAAACCAAGGACCAAATCCTGCTTGCCTTGCTTATGTGAACAGCCTAACCATTGAAGTCAACAGGACTACCTATCTTGGAAAGGCAAGCAGAACTTAGCCCCCGAGGTGTAAAAACTCTAGCACTGGGTGTTAACATCAGAGGCTAGCTGTGAACACTGAAATGCTGGTACTATTAAACAAGCTACAATATTTGGTTAAGCAACATGTGCCGACTGATTCCTTAACGTGCCCATCTATAGTAGTAGAAAACAAAATTAAACATTATTAAACTCTGGTTTTGCTAAAAGCTATTAAAGGACTGTTAAGGCCAGACTGAATCATTTGGGTTACGCCAGTGGTTCCCAAACTTTAATAACCTGTGAACCCCTTTCAATAAAATGTCAAGTCTCGCAAACCCCCTCCTAAAAATGAAATTTCCAGGTATTTTCTCCTTTACCTGGGTATAAATTATAAAAGCAGTGATCTTGGAAATATAAAATTTGTTTTTATGACATGCTTATTACACACTATTATTTAGCATTACAGTATTTTTATTACATTATATAATGTAATAACATTCATCCAAGATCTCACTTTCATTGCCTGTATCACTTTGAATAAGCCTGTTATAAGTCAAGGTTCCTATGTTTCATCAAGGAGTATCAGATGTGAAACAGCATGAAGATATTTAAGAAGCCAACTCAAAGAGTTCCTCCTACACAAGCATTCAGGTCTTGAGCAGTCCAGGCAACCAATGCACGTTACAACAAACCTTAAACTTGTTCTTCATAATAATTTTAAAAACAATACTAGCTGCCTATTTAATTTTAAAAACAGCAAAAAATATTCACCTCCCTTTCCATTTCTTATAAGGAGTCTTGAAGTTTAAATCACCTCAGTGTAATAGATGTGCTTGCTTTGATCTGCTTAATTCTTGGAAGTCCAAGGGCTCCGGGCTGCCGGCCCCATGCTGCCCAAGGTCCCTAGGGACAGCTCTGTCTGCCATTAGGGAATTTTTCCCTGAGAACCCCCTGCAACATTTCACGAACCCCCACAGGTTCATGAACCTCAGTTTGGGAACTACTGGGTTATGGCATTATCTGCCTCCATCCAAAGAGGCTGGACCAACTAGGTATTAGAACACAGTTGGGCAAAACCAAAGTTTAACAAAAGTAGTTGGTTGCATTTGCAGCATAAATAGGGTCTAAAGCCTAACTGAAGGACAGAGGCAAC
This sequence comes from Chrysemys picta bellii, assembly GCF_011386835.1. Classification (NCBI taxonomy): domain Eukaryota; kingdom Metazoa; phylum Chordata; order Testudines; family Emydidae; genus Chrysemys; species Chrysemys picta. Next base: position 43,183,994 of record NC_088797.1, read on the forward strand.
TGGTTTTGGCTGTGGTCTGAAGTTAGACAACAGTGCTTAAGACATCAATGCCTTGTCTACACTAGTACTCCTACCTCATTAAAGGATTAGTGGATCTGAACTGGTGGTAGCAAAAAAGTGTGAAATTTTAGGGAAAAAGTCTCTGACTCCTCCTTACATCCCATGACATCCATCCCCGTTGCTACTCCATGCACCCTGCTGTTCTGCAATGTCCCACTATGCAACAATGATGTCACAGTTACTGATTCAGTCTCTTCTTCGGGACTCTGAAGATTTGTGCAGTAAGAACATGTAACCAAAATATCTAAAAGTTTTATTTTAAAACAGAAGTTTATATTCTTGGCTATTCAGCAACATCTGTGGAAAGCCTGTAAACAGACAGACATCACAGATTGCCAGCATTCTGCTCAGTATAGTCAATTCAATGTCCAATTTGACAATTACAGTAGAGATAGTGTTAGATGCATTTTGAAACCACCACGTATTATTCTGTCAAATTCAATCAGCACCTAGATTCTAGGGCCTACATAAAAGGAATAAAAGCTGCAAACACACTCCTGTCCTAAAATACTCCTCATTAAGAAAAGGAATTACTTACCCACAAGAATTATTAGCTTCTAAAATGAACACATTTTCAGACAAGGCATATTTAAAGAACATTCTCTGCTTCCTGGAATGATATATGTTACAAGAAGTTTGTAATGAAGAAATTGCATCTCTGTAAATGTGACACATAGGCTTTCACTGGAGACCTTACATGACTCAGATTCCAAGGCCAGAAGGGACCACTGCGATCATCTAGTCGGCCCTTTGTATAGCACAGGCAATAAAACTTCCCCAAATTAATTCCTTGTGCAGATCTTGTCTACCAGGTCTCGCACACACATAAAGAGAAACTATACTGTAAGCATAAAACAAGTTGGAAAGAAAAAAACATTAAAAAAAAAACAAAAAACTTTCAGGAAAAAGGAAAAAAAGGTACATGAGCATTATTTGTTTTGCCTAAAATGTCATCTTTAAATTACAACCTTGTGTGTCTGCAGAATTGTTTACCTTGTGTTCATTTCATTAGAAGCCTTGACACAATACTGTATTTCAGACAAATTAGTCAGGCAGCAATATCTCTAAATGATTGTTATTTTTAAGACAGTAGCACCCAGAGGCGCAACTCAGATGAAGATCAGTTTATTGTAGCCTAAAGATTGTAAATTCTTCAGGGTGGGAACTATCTAGGCCACATGTGTCAAACTCAAGGCCCGCGGGCCACATCCGGCCCGCCATACAATTATATCCGGCCCGCGAAATCGTTTTATATATCTGTTTTTAATGGCCCTGTGATATGACGCCCCAATAACACACACTACAAATCCCATGATGCAGTGCAATTGCCGCCAACGGCAAGCCGCGGTTCAAGTTCGCGGTCTGTTGATGTATACAACGCTAATATCAAATCAAAGCTAGACCCCAACAATGGCCAAGAGAAAAATTGATTCTGAAAACCGAGGCTTTCAAAGCCGGTGGGAGAATGAGTATATGTTTACTGAAATTGCAGGTAAACCAGTGTGTCTCCTTTGCGGGAGTAATATCGCTGTAATGAAGGAGTATAACCTAAGACGGCACTACGAGACGAAACATGAGAACAAATTCAAAAACCTGAGCGCAGGACAGAAGCTACAAAAGGTAGAGGAGTTGAAGAAGAATTTGACATCCCAGCAGACGTTTTTCACCAAAGCAAAATCACAAAGTGAAGCTGCTGTGAAAGCAAGTTTCATTGTGGCCGAAGAGATCGCCAAATCAGGACGGCCGTTTACCGAGGGGGAATTCGTAAAGAATTGTATGATGAAAGTGTGCGACGTCCTTTGTCCAGATAAAACACGAGCGTTTGCAAATGTAAGCCTCAGCAGAAACACTGTTGCTAATCGGGTTTGTGAGATGGCGACTGATTTGAAAACACAGTTGATTGAAAGAGCAAAAGATTTTGTTGCATACTCCCTTGCCGTGGATGAAACTACTGACGCGACTGACACTGCACAGCTGGCGATATTTATCCGTGGTGTGGATTCCAATTTGTGCGTAACAGAGGAAATACTGGACATTAAATCGATGCACGGGACAACGAAAGGAGAAGACATCTTTGGAAATGTATTTCAAAGTGTAACCGACATGAAACTGCCGTGGGAAAAACTCGTTGGACTTACAACAGATGGCGCACCTGCTATGTGTGGTGAAAAAAATGGACTGGTGGGAAGGATGCGCTCAAAGATGCGGGAGGAGAACTGTGCCGGTGAGTTGACAGTGTATCACTGCATCATACACCAGGAATCGCTGAGTGCTAAAGTCCTAAAAATGGATCATGTGATGAACACTGTAACACAAACCGTCAACTTTATCAGAGCCCACGGTTTAAATCACCGCCAATTCCAGTCTTTTCTGCGGGAAATAGATAGCGAGTTTGGCGATATGCCATATCATACGGAGGTCCGGTGGCTAAGTCGGGGAAAAGTTCTCAAAAGACACTTTGAGCTGCGAGAGGAAATCTGCCAGTTCATGGACAGTAAGGGGAAAGACTGCACAGTTCTGCGGGATGAAAAGTGGAAATGTGAGTTGGCGTTCCTGGCTGACATAACGTCGCATCTTAGCGCTTTAAACCTTCAACTCCAGGGACGGGAGCACATAATAACCGATATGCATGATGCAGTGAAGGCATTTCAAGTGAAGCTGCGCTTATGGGAGACACAAATGCACCAATGCAACTTGTCTCACTTTCCCTGTTGCCAAGTAATACGGAACCAAGAAAGTGCCACAGTTTTCCCAAATGCCACCTTTGCTGAAAAACTCAGCGCGCTGCGCACTGAGTTCGCACGGCGCTTCAGTGACTTTGAGGCACAGAAAAGTAACTTCGAGCTGCTTCGCAACCCATTTGCAGTCGATGTGGAAACCGCACCTGTAGAAATGCAGATGGAGCTGATAGAACTGCAATGTAACGGGACACTGAAGGCAAAGTACGACACTGCGGGGCCAGCACAGTTCACTCGCTTCATTCCTGAAGCGATGCCGCAGCTCCGCCAACATGCGGCTCGAATCCTGTCCATGTTTGGCAGCACATATCTGTGCGAGCAGCTGTTCTCTGTGATGAAAATTAACAAAACGTCACACAGGAGTCGCCTCACTGATGAACACCTGCAATCGATCCTGAGAATCTTCACAACACAGAACCTAACCCCAAACATAAACGAACTTGTTGCAAAGAAAAGACTCCAAGTATCAGGCTCTGACTAAATAGGACAAGAAAATGGAATGTTATGATTTGTTATGATTATACTTTTGCTTTAAATTCAATTTTTTATTTATATTTTCAGATTTTTTAATATTCCAGCATGTACAGATTTTGAATGTATTGTATTGACAGGATATTTTTTTATGAAGAGCAAAATATTTTAAGTTGAAATGTATTTATTTTGGAATGATATCCTGTATTTTGGTTCATATTAATGGTTAAAAAACATTAAATATTTAGTCTGTTAAATAAATGGTTATACTGTTCGGCCCGCGAGTTTTGAGTTTTGGCCCCCTGTGCAATTGAGTTTGACACCCCTGATCTAGGCAAACAATACAGTTGAAGGGTGGGAGAAAAGAGGACTATTATTTCACACAAGGAGGAACTGAAGCATAGAGAAATTGACTTTCCCAAGATCACACAGCAATTCAGTGGTCAAGCTGGGAATAGTATCCACATCTCCTGACTCCCTGCTCAGCACCCTGTCCGCTACATCACTCTGTGTCTCATTATATCCCTTTATCTCCCTGGATCCTACTTCAGTTTGTTTTCTCTTCCATTGCTGACATGGTATTTATAGCATTAGAGCCAGTCAACATATTTTTATACTTGCTCATCCAAATAGAGGGGTATTTAATAGCATGCATCATTTTGAGTTTTGTAAAGTTTTCTCTTTAACACAAACTAAACAGGCAAGTGTTATTTAATGTTTAAGAAATATCAAGAGTGTTCTTGGAGTTATAACATTTTCTGGCAAAAAAAAGTGATTTTCAAATTGACCGTCTCCTGTTGACAAAACTGAATAGATGGTGGGTGCATCATGATTTTTAGAGTATTTTTAGCTAAAATTCTAATGTTTACATTTCTGCCATGACAACTAACCAACCTTATCAATGAGTAAAATTCTCAAATTCTACAGAGGTCCGAACTATGTCCCATCCTATTCCTTTATGGTTTTCTTATTGTTTATTCCAAGTGGCCAAAGGGAGAAGGGATAGATTTTTCCTGGACACTCCTGAAGTTACTCTGATCAGTTTATAAGAGACTTATGTCAATTTAGCTTAATTCAGTACAAATAATTGTGGCAAATCAGTTTACAAGTGTGTTGACTGATGGATGTGCACATTTGCTCTGATTTAACTAAATCAACATAAAGCTGATTTTTATCTAAGCCAATGGGACTTGGGTCGGTAGACATGGCCTTATCAAAAATAGCTGGACCAATTTAAATAAGAGTGAAACTTAAGTGTATTTATGCTAGAGGCTTGCACCAGTTTACCTAGAACAATTTTTAAATGGCCTTAGTTATACAAATGCAGTTTTTTAATATAGATAAGGCCTGAGTGAGAAAAAGAACTAGGCATATCTAGAAATTAGCTATAACAAGATATACATGGAACATGTATACACAACATGGAACTCTAGTTACTACATATTAAAAAGTATTCACAAAAATAGACGGACTCCCTCCGTGTGCCTTAAGGGTTAAATATTCATCCAACATCTCCATCAAAATGGAATACTGCAAAGACTTATTTATATACTTGAGCCATTTTAAGACTTAACCAGAAATATAAGCAATGACCTAGCTTGCAGTTCTGATCTACTAGCAGCAAATTGTGTGCTCTGAAAACGCATTTAAGTTTGGAAGGTGCTCGCAAAAGCATCTCTCTCTGTTCCTGGTTCAAGTAAACTCAGTCCATGCTCCCTGATCCCTACCACTACACTCACATTCATTTACAGTTTCAGGATCAATACAAATACTTCACACAGCTCTGTGTTTTTGCATAAAAGATGCTTATCACATGCCTATCACAACACATAGTGTACCTCATCCAGTGCACTAAATGTCCCAACAACTATGTACGTTCTCAAATGAACTTGCACAGAAAATGGATAAAAGAGAAAAACACCATATCTCCCACTGGTGAACACTTTACACAATGCAATCACTCCACATCTGATCTTTCAGTCTTTATCCTCAAAGGAAACCTGCACAACACCTTCAAAAGATGAGCCTGGAAGCTTAAATTCATAACTTTGTTACACAATAAAATCATGGACTTGATAAAGACACTGGATTTATGGCTTTTTACAACAATCCCCATTAACCCCTCTTTTTTTGTCCTATGACTGCAGAGGGGTTAACTGGCCACATCACCTTGAACGGGGTCTCTTAAAATATGAGAGAGACAAGGTGGGTAAGGTAATAGCTTTTATTGTATCAACTGCTGTTGGTGAAAGAAACAAGCTTTCAAGCTTACACAGAGTCTTCTTCAGGTCATAATCTTACAATACGTGTTAACTACTTATGTTAAACTATCTGTTCCACATTGTATTTAGCTGTGACATTCTGAACATGTTTCCCAGACCTGAAGAAGGGTCCTATGTAAACTCGAAAGCTTTTGTTTCTCACCAACAGAAGTTGGTCCAATAAAAGGTATTACCTCACCCACCTTGTCTCTCTAAAATCCTGGAACCAACATAACTACAACATTGCAAACATTTAGAAACAAAATCCATCCAGGATCCTTGGGCAAACAATAAAGTCCACCTACTTATAGACATAAATTTTCTCAAACACAGGTGCCACTCAGGTAGCAAAGGCAATCTGATATAGCATGTAATCTGATATAGCATGTAACCTGATATAGCAAGTTAGTAACTTCATAGCACCTATGTGAAAAAAAAATGCAACCTGTTAAGCCAGTTCTGCTGTAGCCTGTTATAGTGTCAGCAGCTTTTGAAATGAGAACAACTGTATAATAAGATTTGCAACATATTTTTATTCTGGCTGGAAGTTAAGTGAATAATGGATGAGCGACACAATGTACTTCTAAAATCCAATTACATGCCTGATGAGCTTAATACACAACTGCAAACAGTTACCATCTCTTGACTGAACTAAGGATTTAGGGCTAGATCTTACTCTTATTGGAGTTAGTGAAATTTTTATCACTAACTTTATCAAAATAAGATCAGGCCCATAGTTGCTAAAAAATAAGAGAATAGAGACAATTAGACACAAAACACCACAAGAAAGCATGGGGGAAGCTTCTAAATTACAACAGTTTTCATCCACAAGAAGTCCACACTATCTCTGTCCTTCCCCAGCGAGGGTAAATTCCAAGTCTTAACAACATAATGAGATACAACAGTCACAAAATCTGTGGGAACAAATATTTCATAACTTCTTCTCTTTTTTAAAGAAATGCTTCTCTCAAGCAAAGCTAAGTTTGCTTATCTTTACCCACTGGAAAAGGAAAGTAGATTGATCCAACCTACAATACCCAACATAGGTCAGAAGATCAGTCCATCAGACATATTTCATTAAAGCTCTGGGATTGCCTTTGGAGACTGTTAAGGACATCAGGGACATTCCCTGAAGAAAAACAGTTTATACATTAATGCGAAATAGAGGATAGAATTTACAAAGTAGCAGTGCTTGACTTCCCCCCAACCCAGTGTGCTCTCTTTCAGCTCTTCCCCAGAACCTTATAATAAAAAACAGAGTTCCCAGATATTTAGTGAAACCACCAGAAAGCATGTGAAAATACCATTGGTATGCTGCATCCCAGATAAACCTGGATCAGCAATTATAAGCAGCGCCATATGGCTTGAAAACTTGGTCTTCTGTGGTTTTTCAGGATAATTATGATTTCCCCTATTCTGCACTAGGTTGATTCCCCCTATATCCCAGGCGCCTCATTAGCTTAGTTCAGCTTCACCCATTACCTCGCTCTCCCAGTTCTGTTCTCTCCTCTGGCTCAGCATCCCATTCTATGGGAGATCCTACAAGGTGGGTTCAAAAATGGCTGAAAAACTGTTCCTAGAGAGTAATCATAAGTGGTTCACAGTCAAGCTGGAAGGGCATATCAAGTGGGGTCCCACAGGAATCAGTTCTGGGTCCGGTTCTGTTCAATATCTTCTTCAATGATTTAGATAATGGCATACAGAGTACACTTATAAAGTTTGCAGATGATACCAAGCTGGGAGGGGTTGCAAGTGCTTTGGAGGTTAGGATTAAAATTCAAAATGACCTGGACAAACTGGAGAAATGGTCTGAAGTAAATAGAAAAAATTCAATATGGACAAATGCAAAGTACTCCACTTAGGAAGGAACAATCAGTTGCACACATAGAAAATGGAAAATCACTGGCTAGGAAGGAGTACTGCAGAAAGGGATCTGGGGGTCATAGTGGATCACAAGCTAAATATTAGTCAACAGTATAACACTATTGCAAAAAAAGCAAACATTATTTCAGCTGTATTAGCAGAAGTGTTGTAAGCAAGACACGAGAAGCAATTCTTCTGCTCTACTTCGTGTTGATTAGGCCTCAACTGGAGTATTGTGTCCAGTTCTGGGCACCACATTTCAGAAAAGATGTGGACAAATTGGAGAAAGTCCAGAGAAAAGCAACAAAAATGATCAAAGGTCTAGAAAACATGACCTGTGAGACAAGATTGAAAAAACTGGGTTTGTCTAGTCTGGAAAAAGATAAGACAGAGGGGACAGGATAACAGTTTTCAAGCACATAAAAGTTTCTTACAAAGAGGAGGGAGAAAAATTGTTCTCCTTAATCTCTGAGGATAGGACAAGAAGCAATGGGCTTAAATCACAACAAGGGGAGTTTAGGTTGGACATTAGGAAAAAACTTCTAGGGTAATTAAGTACTGGAATAAATTGCCTAAGGAGGGTGTGGAATCCCCATCATTGGAGATTTTTAAGAGAAGGTTAGACAAACGCCTGCTCTAGATAATACTTAGTCTGGCCATGAGTGCAGGGGACTGGACTAGATGACCTCTTGAGGTCCCTTCCAGTCCTATAATCCCTCATGATCCCAGCCTCCCCAATTATGACACCCCCCACTGTTTCAGCCTCCACGTTCCTGCTTTTCCTCATTCACAAGTCCCCATTCCCTTCCATGTATGCTGCCCCATCCTCCAGTTCTCATACGGCTCTCCAGGAGCAAAAATTTGACTTTCCCCTTTCCCAGAGCACAAGCAGCATTCCTGTTCATTGTAGCTTGATACCCTGTATACGTGACTGCTAGCTCCCTACGACGAGGGGAGTTAAGACCACTCTGTGCATTCTGCTCCTCACCAGAGGGAGAAAAGGAGGGGAGCTGAGGTCAGAATGAACCAAAGTTTCCCCTTTTCTTTCCAGTGTAATGCAAGAGAGGCAGAGTCATGGGCTGGCCTAACAAGAGCCAGTGGCCATGTTCACAGGCCCCCATGATGCAATGAGTTCAGTCTCTGGTGTACACGCAAGTACTGGTACAATGGCTCTGCTGGTAAGACCGCTGTGGGGATGGTTGGAAGCTGACCATTTGGGACTCAGAGGACTACTAATTTGGAAACCAGAGAAGTCTGGAAATAATCATTAAAAAGTATCATACAAAGCAAACAGAAGAGCCTGGTGTCATTTTTTTTCTAGCCAAGAACCTTCATTTGAGGTAAAATGAAACTATGCCCTCACTTGCCAGATATTCTCTTTGTAAAACCAACTTTTGTCACAATGAGATTCATTCCTGATTAAATGAATGAGTGAAATGTGGGTTCATAAACACCTTCCAATTGCAAGAGATCCCTAAAGTGCTTACACAAAGAAGCAAGTTCAACCTACTGCGGGCAAAGGGAATAGTCATCATGAACTAAGTTAACAACCTGGTTCAACTAGAGGTGGAGGGGCAGGGCACAAGCAGACTGCAGATTCCATAGTTTTAATGCTCATTCTGTAGAAATTAGTCTGTTGTTGGTATTTTGTTTTTAAATAAAGACAATTCCAGGCCAAATCTCCAAGCCCCCAGGAAGTCAACAGGAATGCCCTATAAACCCTTTGGCCCAAATCATTCCCTCCTTCAGAAAAGCCTGCATAAGGAGTCCCTAGAACAGGGGTCGGCAACCTACGGCACGCGAGCCGATTTTGAATGGCACGTGGCTGCCTGCCGCGGTTCCGACCCCCAGCCGCACTCAGCCCACTCACCGCTCTCCCCTGCTGGGGCAGGAGGCAGAAGCTCCGTCCTGCAGCAGCCAAGCTCCCCACCTCCTTTCCCCAGCCGTGGTGCAGCCTGCTTTCCTGCCCCTCCTCCTCTCCTTCCCTGCGCCGGCCCTTGCAAAGGGATGGGGGAGGAGTGGCAGCGTGCTCGCTGCTCTGCAAATGCCCCGCGGCCGGAGCTCCAGCCTGCGCGCGGCAGCCCCTTGCTAAAGCCAGCCCTGGGTAAAGGAGGCAGAGAAGAGGTAGGGATGGGCTTTGGGGCAGGGGGTGGAACAGGACATATCCCTTCCAGCCCCCTACCATGAGCCGCTCAGGGCAGAGGGCTGGGAGCACCCCCACGAGCTGAGCCCCCCAGCCCTCTGCCCTGAACCTCCCCCACACCAACACACACCAGCCTTCTGCCCTGCACCTCCACACACACCCCAGCCCTCTGCCCTGACCTCTGAAGCCCCCCACACCGCCAGCCTTCTGCCCTGCACCCCCCCACACCCTCCAGCCCTCTGCCCTGACCTCTGAAGCCCCCCACACCGCCAGCCTTCTGCCCTGCACCTCCACACACCCCCAGCCCTCTGCCCTGACCTCTGAAGCCCTCCACACTCACCCTTCTGGGGTGTGGGGGGCTTCAGAGGTCAGGCCCTACTCAGCCCGCTGCCAGTCTAGGTGAACAGAACGCCAGGCTGGCAGCGAGCTGAGCAGGCTGGTGGCATAAGATCAGCATTGTAATTTAATTTTAAATGAAGCTTTTTAAATATTTTGAAAACCTTGTTTACTTTACATACAACAATAGTTTAGTTATATAATATATAGACTTATAGAGAGAGACCTTCTAAAAAACGTTAAAATGTATTACCGGCACGTGAAACCTTAAATTAAAGTAAATAAATGAAGACTCGGCACACCGCTTCTGAAAGGTTGCCGACCCCTGCCCTAGAAGATGGAAATTTCTACAAGGATCCCTCAAAAAGCTCCTCTTCTACTATTCCAATAGGATGGAAGTGCAGAGGTAGCCTCCCTGCCCACTGTGGAATAAACTACAGACTCTCCCTTACCCTGGCAAGCTCTCAGGGATCTGCAGCAGGCCCTGTTTCTTCACAGTGGCTCTGGCCTCCAGTAGCCCCCAGTTCCATAGCAGAGCTGCTCCATTGGAGCTGCATTATTAGGGAGTCTTTATGGCCAGGGTGGTCCCTTTGGGCAGGGAGATCTCTGGATGAGAACACAGATTCAGGCTGTATTGTTTCTTTCTGCTGAACTTCTGCTGGGTCAGAGGGGGCATGATAAGAGTTCTGCAGCCTTGCCTACTAGCACCTCATTCTCTACCCCTTCCCCCTGTGCTGGGTTTGGAGAACTGGTGAGACGGAGTCCCCTTTTCTGTAGTGGTGTGACTGGGAGGGGGGAGATCTCAGCACTGAGGCTATTTCCTCCCTCTGATCCATATACAACTGGGGCCATCAGCTGACTTCCAAGTTTGGGTCAGTTCAGCTGTGCTCTTATGCACATAATCCCCAGGTGAACCAGGATAAACTTGCTGAATTGAAATGACAAGAGTCAGCTTTAGACAGCTGCTAAGGAACACAAGAAAAGGACATTATTAGTGAGCTCTCTCAACTTCCTGATGAGATCTTATCTTGGTATGAATTTTTTTAGTTCACTGACCTTAGTCAACAGATGCATAAGAGCACAGTGAAACTTTTATGGAGCCACTGGAAATTCTGCATTAACAGAGCTCTAATGCATCAGCAAACTGAATGATAAAGAATTAAGTCACTCTATGATCACACCGCACACCTAAAATCTAGAGCAGTGATACTCAGATGCAGGCTCGCGAGTCCCAAGTGGTTCTTTAATGTTTCTCCTACAGCTCTTTGAAGCACTTGATATTAAAACACTGTGATTTATTTATTAGCCAATCTAAGTTTTAACCAATTAGGATGCTTTTACTATGTTATTAACCAATTGTTGTTGATAAAATAATAATACTTGGTCAGTCATTTTACTGTGAGAATATTGTGTATATATAATTCCTCTGTCATACTGTTTAAATATGAATATATAGTACAACAGTAAATGAAACATTTAATTCACACTACTATGGCTCTTCTGGGTAATGCTGATCGATAATGCTGAACCACTGAGGTCTGAGTATCACTGAACTAGAGAGTATGAGAAATGTGGTATTTTTGCAGCAAAGATCACCAGGTACTTTTGAAGAGTCTTCTGTCAATACTAAAAGCATCTTTAGTCAAATCAACTCCTACTCCATCACATGCACACATACTTGTATGACTGTATGGGGTTTTAGTTCTTATTGTAGGAATCACAATGTGAATCTATAAAGGAAGCAAAGTTTGCTGTCAAAAGCATGAGATCTTAACAAGAGAAAAACACCCATCCACCCTGAAATAAATACATCAACTGTGTTCTTTTCTTACATGTATTTAAATGAATCAGAAACTGTTTAAAAAAAAAGCAATAAATCCTACATAGACAAAAGGTTTTCCATTAAAATATTATCTGACATATATTTATGTCATTGCCACAAATCAGCATTTACACCAGTGTAATCCAAGTAACACTAAAAAAAATTTAGATACAAAACACTCCTTTCTTTAGTTACTTAGTTGAGCCAACCAAATGCAAAGTCATCCAGGAGGCATTACAAAAGCTATCATTTTATTATGAGATTCACACAATTAAAAAAGTTAGTTTCATTTTAACATAAAAACGTTTCAGAGTACTTGAATGATGCTCATTCAGCTCCATCACTGACTCTTCTGACAACAGCAAACAGGGCCGGCTCCAAGGTTTTTGCCGCCCCAAGAGGCACACAAAAAAAAAAAAAAAAAAAGCCGCAATCGCGATCTGCGGTGGCAATTCGGCGGGAGGTCCTTCGTTCCAAGCGGGAATGAGGAACCGTCCGCCAAATTGCCGCCGAATAGCTGGACGTGCCGCCCCTCTCCAGAGTGGCCGCCCCAAGCACCTGCTTGGCAAGCTGGTGCCTGGAGCCGGCCCTGACAGCAAATGAAAGGCAAGGGGTGAATCTTGCTATCTGTATTTCCCTAAGATGGTACTATGGAAGGATTTGGCCTAGAGTTTCTCAATTGTTATTAATTTCTCATGCAGCAAGTTTTCTTTAAATGAAAAAGCCTCATGCCTCACCCTGCTTCCCACCCGGCCCGAATCAATTCCCAAATAGAAGTTTTTGGCAAATATGCATACTACCTGGTAAGCTTAGTTTTAAAAAACCTCACCAAATAGCTCTGTTAGCAATAGACTAACTAAGCTGCATTAAGTAAGTGGCAGTTTTAAACAAATCAGAGGCTTGCAGGGTCTAGTCCATAATATTTGACTAAGAGCCAGATATTTAAAGGTATTTAGGCACCTACTGGGATTTTCAGAAGCACCTAGGTGCCCAAGTCCCATTGGTTTCAGTGGGAGTTAGGTGCCTTTGAAAATCCCATTAGGTGCCTAGCTGCATCTTTAGACACCTAAATACCTTTAAATATCTGGCCACAAGTTTCCAGAAATGTATTTCAATCAGCAGGCAAACAAAAAACAAGTCTGATAGCACAACAAACAAGACTTCCTCCTCTCTGTAACTCTGCCCATATTGCACGTTGACACAAAATAAATCTGGTGCATTGACATATACGAGCTGCCACAGGCATGATGAGGACCAAACTCTGTAATCACTGAGTGTTCAGGTTTAGCAAGTTTCTTAGTCAGGCAGAAAAATGTGGTGGCAAAGATAAACTGCACTTCCTCAAGAAACCATAGACTTTAAAGTAATAAGAGGTGCAAAAATCAACATTCACAAACATTGCTTTTAACAGGTTTGCAATACAAAGGTACTCGGGGGAAAAATGAGGTTCTAAATGGCTTATTATGTAACTTGACCTTTAACTTAACAGGCCTAAGAGTAAGGGAACAAAAAGGTGAAACTATCTATCTGTCATCTCATGAAACCAACACATAATAAAAAACTAGGTTAAGCCAGCACAGGACTAGATTTTCATCCCTCCAATAACTTTTTATGTTGGGGGGGGAAAACATCTATTGTTCTTGCTGGGCATGTTTCATAGAATCATAGGACTGGAAGGGACCTCGAGAGGTCAAGATATACAAATGTTTTTTGGTCACACAGCCAGTATTAGAACCAGGCCTATGATCTCTAAATCACCTCTGCAAACCAAAGAAGGATGACCTTGGTGGCCTGTGCATAAATAAACATTGGTCTCTGATTGGGGGCTCATAGGAACTACCACCGCACAAATAAAAATAATACTGTCAATGAAGTGTAAAAACACATTATTAGATGACATACCAACTAAGCAAACAACCTAATAATACTTCACCCATGACTGTAATGCCACCCAAATTATCTCTTGTTCTTCTCAGTAATTTGCCCATCTGCCCTGTTCTTTTAAGCAGGTAACATATTGGAATCCACAAGAATCCTTTTCTGAGCCAAATTTTTGTAAGTTTTGATTCTCTGCCCACTCAAAAAGATAGGTGACAAGAAGCACCCCCCAACCACACACACTCTCCAAAACATAGTTGAACTTGTATAATTTAAGGCCTAGCAACTTTGAGTGTATCCCTTTCCAGGTAAAACCATTAAGGTGCATTACTCATGCTACAGTTCTATGAAATTATCTGTGACAGCCACATAGAAACACACCGAACAGTTTATTAAGCAGTTATCACTGCATGAATACCAATAGAATGTGCTTGAGAAAACACCCTTAAATAAACTTTTCAACACCGCACACAACGGCAAACTAACTACATGTTAACCCAGATTCATGGGAACTGAAATACCTAAAATTATTTTCTATTTATGTAGATGTGTTCTGAAATTCTGTTTATAGAAACTGATTTTACTTTATAATGTCAGATATCAATCACATGAAAATGATTTTAGTGTGTGATCATGTGCAGCAGCCATATTGATACAGCATCATCACTTCCAAGGGTGAATGTGTTTTAATATTTATGATGGGGTTTTTAAAACAAGTTAAGTACCCAACTCACATTGAGTCTCAATCTTTTGACAGCTTCAGCCTTAAGCATTAAGTGACAATAAACTATGCATTTATTTGAAAGGCTTAACAAACCCATAATCAGAAATACACACACACATTCTCCAGCCCTTCAAATCACTCAGCACCAACATTGCAACAATTTGTAAAGGCCCTCTATTTCTCAGATGGATCAAGAATGTTCCCAAGTTTCATGAACTTTTAACCCCTCCCATCAGCCCCAAAGGACTTGCATCCCATCATCATGGTCCTGCTGACAAAGGAGGAATGGATGGCTCTCTTCTGAGATTGCTGGCTGAGTAGCACGAGGCATTCTCTCCAGTAAACTGAGTGCCAAGCTACTGCTTTGCTCCTTGTTTCCATCAACCCAGTTACTGAAAGATACTGGACTGCGATACTGCAATGCATATTCTATAGCTTTTTATTAATTCTGTGCAGTTGCTCTCCCCTTTAATTTAAGGAACATTTATAAAATACTAATATTAAAGTCTGGCACCTCAGCTTATGCCTTTGGAGTTTTCCCTGCTCCTCCCTCCTACTAGCTAGAACAGCATCAATTCTAACGGAATTTTTGTCAATTGAAGAAAAAAAAAAAAAAGATAAAAAGCAACAGCAAGTTTGACAGGTCCAAAATCCAATTCAGTCTGGTGAAAAAATAAATCTTGCCTCTGACAGGTGGAAGCTTTTCCTGGCAAGTGGGCGTCAATACCTCTATTTCTGCATAAACTAACACATACTTAAAAAATTAAACAGCCGGATTGCCATAGGTCCTGAGAGCACCCACAGTTCCCATTACACAGGGTGATCAGTACCTATGGGGAAAAAAATAAATAAGTCAGGCTATCACTCTCCAGTGCTTATGGCAGCTAAGATAACCTTCTACATAGGACACAATGTAAACCAATGTAGAGTTTTCTTTCTGAGTTTGCAAAAAGAGAGCTCCAAGGAGAACATTCTGGTAGGAATCCCAGCACTCTTTTCAACAGCCAACGATAGTGGGAGAGTTGGGTTTCTAATAACAAGTGGGTTACTCTGGAATTTCACTGGTGGTTCCCTCCTTTTCTTACCTTTTCTATCTGCCTTTGACTAGTGTTTGATGTTTCAAGCCCTGGTCTACTCAACTTTTTTTTTGTGGGAGGTAAATGTCTTTCTGATCTTGGTGGTGAAGGAGGAAGAGTTTCTTATCTCTTCCTCAAATCTGAGGTCTAAGATCTGAACTCCAACTCATTAGAGAGCCGATATCTGGAACACGTAAATGTCTTGCCTACTCCCCAAAATTAAGTAGACAAGCAAAGCAGAGGGACAGCATGACGTGCATGTCCTTGAACCAGAAACGAGAGTGGCAGGTCTAATTTGAGGCCTAGAGCCAATTTAGAGAGTGGCTTTAATACAAAAACTTTGTTATTAATAATGATATTTACTTAATCTATTATTTTGATAAGTAAATAGATTTGTTTTTGTTTAAGTATCCTTCCAAAATTTGCAAGCTCACAAAAGTAAATATGTTTAAGCAGCGCTTCCTTCCTCGTAGCCCATCTTCTTTTCACTGTGCTGTGAGGTCAGAAATCGGAATTTCTTATATCTCAGTATTTCAGGCTCACCAGACCAATGCCACAGTGACCGAATTATGACTGCACAGTATGTTTGAGCACAAGGAAAAGGCAGGCTATAAGTTATAAAAAAAAAAATATCCCAAATATATTCACAAATAATTATGGCATAGGCAAGATACCAGACAAAGTAAATTGCTTCCTATATTTAAGAGATCTCTTTTTATCAGGTTTGTCTCAGCATGGGAATCACTGTTTTAAACAAGGTGGTGTTTTCTTGGCTCAGTTACTGGGGGGGCAGGACTCAGACTATTTTCTATGAATTCTACTTCACATCAGACAAACAGTGACTCTTTGCTGCATTTAACAACTATATTGGCCTTACATCAACAGAGCTTTGTAACAGATGATAGTTGCCTACACTCTCATATTGAGCCATTCATTGCCACTGAGCAGCTGTAATAACTTGATGGCTAAGTTTGAACTCCTAGAATTAGATTGTGCTAAAGTACTGGTAGTTCTTAACTCCATTTCATTTATCATTACACAAAACCATTTAATTTGTGCTTAATGGAGTAATATTTCTCATGTTGTAGAAATTTTGGTTTAAAAATACAATTCCAAAATGTACAGTTTTTACCCTCTCTGTCTCTCAGCCCCTTTAGAAATAACAATATTTTAAACATCATGAAGAGGTAATGTTTAATTGAGGGCCATTATAAGAAGGTTTTATAAAGAAGACAGTCAAAGAACCTTAAGTCAAGAAGAGTATTATAAAAAGAATAAGATAAAGGGTATATGCATGGGGATGCATTTGTGGAACCTAATGATTGTATTTTAACATATGACTGGAAGTAGAAGCTGAAAAAGAAGATAATGTTCTGAAGCTGTGTGTTGCAATCTGCAATGTTTAACTCTTTCCCCAAAGTTTGCAGACTTTCCACTGTGGCTTTGGGTAACTGATAATCCATCAGTCAGAATATTAGATATTAGCTCATACATTTTTGTAACAGACATTTTCAGGAACTGCTCTAAACAGGAAATACTGAACATTTTTTTTTAAATTGCTGAAGTAGCTGTTGAGCTGTTAAGGAACATTTCAGGAAAACTACAATGTTGCTGCTTCAGCTTGACAAACTGCAGTCACCTCAAACTCAATGGCATTTCTTTCTCTGGTTGTTTCTTTGGTGCTGGGCACAGCATGCATTATTTGCCGGTGCATTTAACAGTAGCTAGCGAACCGAGTGAAAGAAGCACTTGGGGTATATGCCTCCACTGCAACTGGAGGTGTGATTTGCATCTTGGCTAGGCATACCTATGGTAGCTTGAATCTAGCTAGCTCACTAAAATGGCAGTGAAGATGCAGCAGCACAGACTTCAATGCGGGCTAGCAACCCGATACGTATCTATGGGGGCTGGGCAGACTTGGAAAGCCCATGTTGAAGCCAATGACTGCATTGCTATCTTAGTGGGTTAGCTAGACTAAAGCAAGCATGGGTATGCCTACACAAACTGCAAATCACACCTCTGATTGCAGTGTAGACCGAACCTAAACGTGTGCATGAGGCCAAGAAATTACCAAAATTCAAAAGAAATTGGACATTTATATGGATAACAAGAATATCCAAAGTTATGAAAGTTAATGTGAACAACATTTTGTTAGAGACTTTAAACTTAATGTTTCAGGTTAAACCAAACTCTATTTGAGATTAACAGAGTGAGACAATGTGGAAGGCAGATGATCTCCCATTTGTCTTCAGTGGGATTCTTACAACTTCCCCTGGTCCTGACCACTGTCAACTCAGAGGATATTAGACTAGATCAGGGGTAGGCAACCTATGGCACGCGTGCCAAAGGCGGCACGTGAGCTGATTTTCAGTGGCACTCACACTGCCTGGGTCTTGGCCACCGGTCCGGGGGGGCTCTGCAATTTAATTGAATTTTAAATGAAGCTTCTTAAACATTTTAAAAACCTTATTTACTTTACATACAACAATAGTTTAGTTATATATTATAGACTCATAGAAAGAGACCTTCTAAAAACGTTAAAATGTATTACTGGCATGCGAAACCTTACATTAGAGTGAATAAATGAAGACTCGGCACACCACTTCTGCAAGGTTGCCAACCCCTGGACTAGATGGACTTTTGGGCCTGGCAGTTCCTATGTGCAAACTAATATTATCTCCTCTGTGCTACCTAGGTATTTTAGGAGAGAGATAGCACAACATCCAACCAACCTCTGTAAATTAAGACTTCAGATATGAACATAAAATGCTATATTTCAATAATGTTAAAAGTTTTGGAGAATTCTGAAGTTTCCTCTATGAACTTATACATATAGTAGGGGGTACGTGTGTGCATATATTGCATGTATACAAAAAGGGGAGACCAGAAAAGTTAATTTCTTAAATTTTACTGTTTTCCAACTGCTTTCAAAAGATCCATATTTGATCACATAGCGAGGGATTTTATAGCTTGACATGCTGAGCAGTTTACTTATGGTTAAAATGTGCTGCATATCCAATAGTGATCCTTGAGAAACAAAAACTGATGATACGTGTGTCTGGACTAAAAAGACTAATATTACCATACTTAGGATCTATATTAAGTGCAAATGTGACAGATACCATCTTGGCTGACATGAGAAGATTTGAACCCAGGACCTCAAAAATTAACAGCATGAGTTTGGCCTGGTCCCCACTAACCCCCCACTTCGGACTAAGGTACGCAAATTCAGCTACGTTAATAACGTAGCTGAATTCGAAGTACCTTAGTCCGAACTTACCGCGGGTCCAGATGCGGCAGGGAGGCTCCCCCGTGGATGCCGCGTACTCCTCTCGCTGAGCTGGAGTACCGGCGTCGACGGCGAGCACGTCCGGGATCGATCCGGGATCGATTTATCATGTCTAAACCAGACGCGATAAATCGATCCCAGAACATCGATTGCCTGCCGCCGGACCCTCCGGTAAGTGTAGACTTACCCTTTGAGTGAACGAGACAAGGCTCAATAATTGGACACTGTAACAACTCACATCCTCCATGGATCAGCACAGAGGGGCCTATAAAACAAACAAATGCCTATACACGCACACACAGAGTGAAGGGTTGCCAACCTTTCAGGACTATCCTGGAGGCTCCAGGAATTAAAGATTATGTCATGTGATGAAACCTCCAAGAATACGTCCAACCAAAATTGGCAACCCTAAATTACACAAACTCCAGATATTTGAACAGGGATTGAAGATGTAAGAATTCCATTATCTTGTCATATAGTTACAATTTGCTTAGCTCACTGAAAACTCAACTTTGCTCCCATTTGCTTTTGGTGTATATATATTTTTAAAGTCTGTTCTGCTGATATGTTGCTTCATCTCCCAAATCAAAGGAAGCTACAGCTGTTTTATAATCAAACCTTTAGCTGACATGATAGATAAATAAATTACTTCATACTGTAGCATTCCTGGAGTTGTATGGGCTAAATTATGACTCCTCCCTGAACACAAAGTTTCCCTGTCCAGGTTAGCTATGCTTCCTGGAACTAATGATCACTATTATCACAGTGAAACCAGAAGACATGCTAAGAAAGTCCACACAAAAAAAGTCTCTCATTCAGACAGCTGAGCCATCTCACATACAGGGATACAACAACTTTTACTAACATGTAGAAGAGTATAAGCATCCTTACTTCCTGGCCCCTCACTTCTGAAGCAAGAGCATCACTGAAAACGCCTAATTAAAAACTATATGACTGCCATCATTTGTTGCAAGGACCATTTGACTGGCATCAGTTGTCATGTTGGCTATATTTCAACGACAATTTAAAAAATGTCAATGTACTCTTGCCAGTTCCCATCCTCTCAAGAAGAGGGGAAACACAAATCAGCTAGGAAGACTTTTTTATCTGCTTTCTAAATGTACTAAATTCAGGTTTTGTTACGCAAGTCCATTATCATGTATATTAACTGGCATCAGCTTCTATGGTCACTATCTTAGCTCAGAGTTAGCCAGAGACCCTTGTTTCAATAGGTTTACTGATCTGACTCTCAAATATTCAGTAAGCGATTTAACAAAAATCACTTGCTGATTTACAAACCACCACTGACCAGCTATTACACGCAAACAAAGTTTAGCATGTAACAAGTAAGGCATTTGCAGCAAGACCCTGGGAAAGCAAAGGACTAAAATAAATAGCGTAACTCTTAGGGGCAAGTTCACCCAGAAGAAAAACAGGATCCGAAGTCAACAAACAAAACGGTCAAGAAGACGGACCAGGCTGATAGAAGGACTTACAGGTATCGCTTATACTCCCTGATTTCTGTGCATTCACCACGGAGTCATTACACAAAATATGGAGGCTCACAGAGCCAGGAAGCCATGGTGGAATTATCTCCTCGGCAAAGGATGTCAGAGGCAACCTTTGCTTACCCCAGAGCGGTGCGAGTTCTGCGGAGCAGCCCCGACTGTCTCTCCTTACGACGCCAGGAGGGGAAGACAGGACAGATCAAGGCTCCCTCGTTGACTTACATGAGTGTACCCGTCCCGAGCCCAAAGCCAGCTACCCCCGCCACCCTGCCGGTGCTGCGAGGGGAACCTGAGTGAGCCCCCGGGGGCGGCTAAAGGGAGAGACCCAGGCTGGAACAGACCGAGCGCTGCCCCCCCGCGGAGATGCACACACCCCCCTAAGCGGGGACAGCACCCGCAACCAAGGCACGAAGGAGCCTCCTGCAGAGGGAGGGGTAGGACAGGCAGCGCCTGTGCCGCTTCCTCATTCACCCGGCGCCAGGCGAGGCAGGAACTGCCGTGCGAAGCGGGGAACTCCCCGAGCCGGGGTCCCGGCGGCAGGTACCCGGGCGGCAGCCCCCGCGCGGACCCCAGGCACTCACCGCCTCCCGGGGGAGCTGAGCACGGCGGGGCCGGCGTCCCGGCCAGACGGCGCGGAGCTGCTGCAGCTCCCAGGCCGAGCGCTGTCCCAGAGCTAGCGAGTGCCCAGCCCAGCTTGGCCGGCCAGCCCGCCCCCCTGCCGCTCGGCCCGCCCCCCGCGCTCCGCCCCTCGGGGCACGGCTCCTTCCTCCGCCCCGGCCCGCTCACCTGCCCCGCCGGCTCCGCCTAGTCACAGGACGGGTGTGTGTGGGCTCCTGCTGCACCGGGTCCGCGACCAGCCAGATGCGGGAAACCCAACTCCAGAGCCAGTTCTCTGGTGGCGGGGCGCGGGACAGAGCCACCCTCCTGCTCCGGCTCCGCTTGCTCCTTCGCCTTCCTTGTTTTCTTCTCTTCTCTTCTCCCTTCCCTCTCTCTTACTCTCCTTTCCCCCTCCCTTCTTTTCCTCCCCCCTCTCTTTTAGTCTCCTCCCTTCCCTGACGCTCCCATCCCCCTCTCCCTTCCTCTTCTCCTATCCTTTTCCTTCTCTCACTCTCCTCCCTTCCCTCATGGTACTTTCCCCCTCTCGTGTACACTCCTTTCTTCACATTACCGTCCCCCTTTCTTACTCTCCTCCTGTCCTTTTCCTGTTCTCACTCTCCTTCCGCCTCTTACTCTCCTCCCTTCTTTTCCTTTCTCTCACTCTTCTTCCCTCTCTTTTACTTGGCTTCCTTCCCTCATGGTACTATCCCCCTCTCTTTTATTCTTCCCCTTCCTTTTCCTTCCTTCACTCTCCTCTCCCTCTCCTTTTACTCTGCCTCCTCTCTCATGTTGTCTTCCCCTTCACTTTTACTCTCCTTCCCCCTCTTTTTCTCTTCTCCCTTCCCCTTCATGTTTGAGTTCTCCTGAGACCAGTAAGGAGCTCTCCCTGACCGCTTGACCCAAGAGTTCAGCTCTAGGTTAACATTAAAGGCAAAGGTTCCAGCATGGGACCAAACTCATCCAATCTTAAGCTCCTATTAGTGTAGTTGCAGCAGCCCTTCTTCTTTGGGAGATGCTTGGCCTTTGGGGAAGCCAGCTTACTCTATTTGAACAAGTGGTTTTAATGTTCACTCTAGATATTTAGTAATCCTGGCAGCAAGGCCACAGCGGTTTTCTTGATGTGTCACTTGTCCACCAGAAATTGGACAGAAGACACCAAACTCAATTGAGGTGGCTTATGATTTTCAGCCATTGGTGATGTGCATTTGAATTCCATCTGTGTAAAAGTTTTTGCTAGACTAATGCTTTGAATACATGCCTAATCCTTTGGGAAAGATTGTCTTAAGTTTACAAAGTGTTTTTTTTTTAAAGGTGAAAAATAGTTTTTTGATGGCTTTTAAATTGTGAGTTGTATTGTTAAAGAATGGCAAAAATACAGTAGGCCCCAATCCTGTAAACACTTTCCACATATTTAACTTTACACATGGGAGCTGGGGAGCAATCATTGGAACTACTACATGTACATGATGTTAAGTATGTGTATCAAATGTTTGCAGGATCAGGGAGTTGCATTAATTCAGGGCAGGAGCTGTCTTCCTGCATGTTTATACAGTGCCCTCATTTGGGGGGGCGGGGGGGAGAGACGACTGACCTTGATTAATGCTTCTGAATGGAGTTCCCCAATATCCCTCCCATTGTCTATTTTTAAAATATAGGCTATGAGGATGGTGAATCAATCAATCTAAAGTTTGTCTTCCTTTATTGAAAAGCATCATTTCCACTTATAAAATTAAATCTTTATAATTATAAAAAAGGAACATAAAGCATATGTGCCCAGAACCATTGATAAGATAAATAAAACACACATTTACTCTTGGTATGGAAGAGAGAAACTTTCCTAACAACCTCTTTAGCACTTAGCTGCTTTTTCTTTAGTAAAGTGGACTTCCCTGTCAGACCTTCACCTAAATGACTTTATCCTTCTCCAATTAAACTTTCACTGAATTCAATAGTAGTAAATCCAATGTACTTTCAGCTCTCTAGGGTAGTATAGGAGCTATGGGACATACGTATCTTTAATTTTCTTTATTTACAGCTCTCTTTGGGCTAGATTCTGGGAACTGAGGGTGATCAAAACCATGCAGATTAGGTACTGTCAAGGCAGAAAGTCAAACCCAATGTATACGGGCTCCAGTCAACCTCCTCCTGAATTTTTGATATTTTATCCCAGTTGTCCATCCACCTTTCCAGCCTATAGCTACCAAAAGTACATAGGGTACAACTTGAGAGTTTCTAAAATGTCTGAAGACCTCTGAATCTACTGCAGAGACCACATCTATCACAATTCCACTTCGAAATGAAGAGCATAATCAAAAGTAACATCTCAATTTACAGTTTAAAAGAAAAAAATATGAAAGATTATCTGAGCACTAGGGGAGATGTAATATAGTTACAGCTATGCTCAGAACAAAGGAATGGAAAACATCTTTTTTGATCATAAATGAAATCTACTTAAATTGCACATATCTTCATACAATTACGTGTTTTTATATCTTGTGATGAGATTTTAAAGTTTGAAAGTATAATCAAAGAGTTTGTGTTTATGACACGGGAACTTCACACTGTGTACCCACAGACTATAATTTTTAATTCTATTTTAAAATCTAGTATGTCTCACTGGAACCTCAATAAAAAGTAGCTTGTACTCACTGCTATCGCATAGAATTCCAAAGCAATTTAGAAGATGGAACTTTCTATATGGTAGCAATTTATGGATACTTTTCTGTAAAACAAAACTAAAACTACAAGGATTAAATGACAGGTGAAAGTGAAAACAAATTCAAGAGCCATGATTCAGATCTGTCCAAATAATAGTTTCCTGATTTCAGTACTTCCAATGAGCTTCATCAAAATGGGTAGCATTTTATAATGGATGTCAGATCATTTCTTATTAATTTGGTATTTAAAGCAATATAAAATGCACAGGGAGAATCAATTTTCTTTTACGGTTGCACTATATAGTTGCACAAAAACTTGATTGCTAGTTCTGTTAGGTATCCATTACTTTAAAATAAGCCTAAGACAAATAGCTTCTTAATCTTTGGACTGTAAGATTTTCACAAAACTTATAAAAATTAAGAATAGAGATTTTCAAGTCCTTATGAATATAAATCCTCAAGTCTTTACTCAGAGCTCTCTAAAGTCAATGGGGAATTTGCCTGCATTGGGACTGAGTAAGAATTTAAGATTTGGCTCATGGAGAGTACAATGTAGAATCTTTCCAACTTAATAAAGCAAATTCTTGGCCTTAGCAATTTGAGGTTCCTTCCAATCCAATCACCAATGTTTCTAAAACTTTAGTTTTGTTTTATTATGTTTTCAGTTGCCTTTTCCTAATGACTTTGGTTTGTTTCTCTAGCTTCACCTTAAAACTAAACAATGGATTTTGATGATATTCTTACATTTATTATTACAGTATATATTTGTTTGTATTACTATAGCACGTAGGGGCCCTACTCATGGATCAGGACCCCATTGTACTAGGTGCTGTACAAACACAGACCCTACTCCAAGGAGCTTACAATCTAAGTATAAGAAAAGAGATGATAGATGGATAGAGGCAAATTTATGGAGGATTACAAGGAAACAATGTGACAGTATTGGTCAATATGATAGGCAGTGGTCTCAGTATACCAGCAACCTAACTGTTGTCAAGTTTTTTTTTTTGTAGGCATCATAGCAAAGGACAGTCTATGGATTTGAAGGTGTAAATGTGGTTGCTTTGTGGATGTTTATATGGAGCACATCCCAAGCATGTAGGGCAGCATGCACAAAGGTGCTTGTTTGAAAATTAACAAGCAGGCAATAGACACTGGCAGTCATGGGCCAACTGAAGGTTGTTGTTGACAGTTTAATAGTGAATGACTGATGATAGTGTGAGGATTGACTTTGAAGGTCTTGAAAGTGAAGACAAGCAGCTTATGTTTGATGTGATAGAGGAGAAGGAGTCAGTGGAAGAGTGCAAAGAGTGGGGTGACATGATCAAAGTTACTGAATAGGAAAGTCATCTTTGCAACAACATTCTGAATGGATGTGAGTAGGGCAAGACTGCACTTGCCAAAGCCAGCAAGAAGGATTTTAAAGTAATTGAGATGCAAGATGATGAGAGCATAGATGAGAGTTTTAGCTGGATGGATGGATGGGAAATGCTATATCTTAGAGATGTGATGCAGAAAGAACCAGCAAGATTTAGACATTGCCTGGATGTGAGGACCCTAGAGAGAGGAGTGAGTGGAAGAGTATGCCCAGGTTATGGGACTGAGTGACAGGCAGCATGACGATGTTGTCTACAATGACTGAGAAAGGAGGTAACAGGGAGAACTTGGAGGACAGATCAAAAACTACGTTTTAGCCCTGTTGCTCTTGGGCTGGAGGCTATGTGTCTGCAAGGTGATAACGATAATGGAGAGACAGGCCGAGATTTTACTTTGGACAGGAGATAGGTCTTGAGGAGAGGTAGACCTATGAGTCAACACAGCATAGAGATAGTTGTTGAATTTGTGGTTATGGATGAGATTACCCACAGGTAAGGTATAGAGGGAGACGGAAGGGGGACCAAGGAAGGGTCCTGTGGGACTCCCACCGAAAATTGAAGGGCAAAGGAGGATGATCTTCTAAAGCACATGCTGTAGGAGTGATTAAAGAGGTAGGAGGAGAACCAGGAGAGGAGAGAGTGATAGTGTCTCATCTGGGTAGATTCCAAAACACCTTAGAAAGGATTACATATTTATGTTTGTACAGTCACTTTGCTGACCACCGATGGTTATTCAACAATGGTGTGAAAACCAGCAACTGTTGAACAGCATACAGCACTCCACTACAACTTTTAGGTCAGCAGCCAAGCATGGTGTATGTAATTGAGAATACAGGGGAAAATCAGAGATGTAAAATGTAATCATACAAGCTGGAATTCGGTCAGGACACTGGGGCTAATAGTTCTACTCTTGTGAAGTATACCATGGGATTTTTTTTATCACCTTAAGTGGTGACAATTGTGGTTTTACATTGTATCTGTCAGACTGCACCATAGGTAGCACAATGCCCTCTGCACCATGCTGAGGCATTGAATTAATACTGAAAGTACTTGGGTTTTCTTTAGAGATCTCACATCCAAAACACTCACCTTGCCTCCGGCTGCTTAGCATGTGAAATCTGATAGGGTCACAGTAGAAGGTGGTATGTCTACAAGCCATTTTACAAGTAGATGGAAAGAAATGAGAAATTAAATTTTCTACAGTGAAGTGACAGCAAAAGATTCACAGCTGAGAATGAGAATGAAAATGAGCTTCCTGAACACACCAATCCACTATCTCACCCAGCACTTTTCCAAGGTTGTGTGATTAACTCCTTTGAGTTGGACTAATACTATATATTTTTTATGGGGCCAAAGGACTCCGATTCAAATAAAGGAAAGGTGTTTTACTGATACACATGATTATGTATGGACAAGTGTCAATTCACAACAGAGAAATAAACATGGCAGTTACAGTTGTACTTTTATTCACCGAGCCCCATCATGCAGCTGGAGGGTGAGCTTCTGTTGATCTCTGTTTCCCAAGTCTAAGCAACAAATGCCTAGTCTCACTTCCCCTTTGCTCGCAGAGACAGGGGAAGGGAGTGACAGAGGGAGGAGCCTGCTACAATCTCGTCTAAAAATTATGGGGATTTCCATTAATGAGAACAGCAAAAGTAGGGAGGCTGAATACTTTCTGAACTAATCTGTTGTTTTCTATCCTCTCTATTTATTTTTGAAGTATTCAGAAAATTGATTATAGTTTTAACTAACTGGCTTTAGAATGTTGGAATCTTCTGCAGGAACCCCCATTTACCGCCCAAACTTTTCCTTCAGTTTCTCATACTTACCTCCAAAAGCATGTTTGTCTGTTAGCACTGAGAGTTAGATGTGTAATAGGCAGGATTCATTGATTTAGTAAAGTCTGCCTGCCACATCCATTTGAGAGACTGAGTGAAGCTGAATTCTGCTTTAGGGGATCCCTCCACAGCAATATGAAATTTAAAAAAAAAATGTTTTAATTTTGATATTGACTTATGAAGTTGTTTTTCTTTGTATTAGTCAGCATGTCTTTTATCATGATCTGTACTTGAATCAGTTTTTCTACCTTTTTAGGCCTTGCTTCTTCAATGTGTACAGTGCTGTGCCTGCACAGATGGCTACTGATGTCAGCAGAGATCTCCACAGGTAGAGGCATTCCATTCATGTGCTACATGTTGCAGGATCAGAGACAGAATCTTCATGTTTTAACTTATGTTTGCATCAGATTTTTCAATTGCATAGAGTTCAATAGATACTAGGAATTAAAAAACAAAAACAAAACACCATGGGTTTAGTTTTCCCTGACTGTTGAGGTATATAGGTCAAGAGTTAAGAGATTCTCAATTTCAGATCCAAGCATATAAATTCCTCATATAAGCAATTTTTTTATTTTAAAAAAGTATGTTTCTAGTCTTCAGAATTGTGAGAGGTGAAAAAGCTCGAAAACATGACCCATGTGGATCCTAAAGGATTGAAATCCAGGATGACAATAAAAAGAACCTAAAATGTTGGGATGTTAAAAGTTTTTTTTTTTTTAGGTTCTCATGAGTGCTGAATATTGGGGCTGGCAATACTGCAACCTGTGTTTAATCCATGTTCATGAAAAGAGTTTTTTAAAGCTTTTTTTAAAAAAATACTTCCTGGTATGATTAAAACTCCACGGTGCACATACCCTTCTACTAGATCTCACTCTGCCTGCTGTCAAATTGTTAGTATCTGTGTTGACCAGCATTGCTGTGACACTTCCCCTTATGACAATGCTAGTTTGCAAAGAGAGCATGAAGTGGTGAAGGTTATAGCACAACAAGGAAGGGTGTGTGTTGGTGCAGTTCTGAAATTGACCACAGTCCTATTCCTAGTTGATTTTACATTGTTGTGATTGCTGCAGGAGGAGCTATGGTGTTCAGGAATGTAGCCAGTCTTCTTTTGCTTTGTTTGCTTTGCAATAATTCTTTTTGATCTTAATTCTGCTAAAAGGAGATGAAAATTGAATTCCTATTTATCTACAGAACAAGGACAGTATATATACAGTGGCAGTTCACACTTCTGGATATGAAACACAAGTGTGCCCCTGTCCTGGTTAGAGGTAAGGACTGATTCTCTAATTGTCATTGCTGCTGAGATCATCAGCACTATTTATGGTAGTGTTGATGGTTATGATTTGGATGCATATTCACTGGGAAATTGACTGAGACCACCAAAGAACTTAATACAGGCCACAAAACAACTTTTTGCTTATTATTCACCTGAGATGCATTATAGGCTCTGTTGCCCATAACTAGTCCCCTGAGCTATTCAATTCCCACTTGCCATGTATACCTTTTATTTACTGGCTAAGTATGATCAGCCACACATCAAGGGTGCCAGCAGTCAGGGGACTGCTGCTGATTGATGGTGTCTGATTAAATAATAAGGCTGTTCAAATAGTGTGAGGGGAAAAAACCCAACATACCAAACCTATCTAATTCACAAGTTATTTTCATGGATAAGAGTTGTATTCAGTTCACTGTGATTCATGGTACCATAGTTGTTGTTCATTAATATTCAGACTGCTACTAGGTGTTTATGAACATTTTGAGGAATCTTTATTAATTTTAGCACAAATTATTATTTAGCTGAACATCCATCCCAGAAGGGCATTAGTCATTATTTAGTTTTGCTCCTGTTTAAAATCTTTTAGCCATTTACTCAGAATGGAAACAATATAAGGGACCAGTCACACACCCAGTTTGAATAAGGGATTGTTTAAGTCAACAGTTCACAGCTGTGTAACCTTAACAAATAGTTCTGCCCCTCTGTAATGCCCAGCTTACCTTATGCATCACATGCTTCCAACTGAAATTTCTTTCCTAAGTACCACTTCTATATCCTATTTGTTTGCTACTATTTTGGGCTCTAGGCCTGACTTAAAAGGCTCTGGGATTAGATGCCATTGAATCTTTTTCATATCATATTTGTGATTAATAATATTGTTCTTAGTTTTTATGTTCTCTGTGCTGTCTCATTCATCCCCTTCCCCAGACAGGAACACAGTGCTAGTCTAGTCTCTTTTTAGTAAATACTATTTTATGACAGTGGTGGCCTGAGTCATGAAAAGTTTATTAGGGTGTTTTTTTTTCTTTTCTTTTTTTACTGGCAGTAAATGTACTGGTATTAAAAGCTTAGTATCAGTCAAACAAGGTAACACGTGCAAAGTACACTCCAATCAGCCTATTAGTCAGCAGGAACACTGGCTGTGAAACGCCATTCTGTGTAAGTTTGCACAGTAAGAAGGGTGGGGCAGAAAGCTGAAACAGCCTGCAGTGGTCATGTTTGAGTTTGCTGAACTCAACCCGGCAAGTTCAGCTTAGCAGATGGATTTATGCCTTCAAAATGTCTGGAGTCATGACAAAAATATTACATCATGCTACGCTAAGGCAAAGAGGGTAAACTGCTTCTCTTCCCCGAAGAGCACTGTGATCAGGGATTTGAACAGTGGAGAAGAGATGATAGTTCAGGGCTGAGATCTCTAAACTTTGTCATGAAAAGTAGAAGCTGAACTTGCATTGCCTTTGCTTTCCCATTGCTACCTGTAATTAGGTAAAGCACAGGATTTGGACCATCCTTTAAACCACATTATAATAACTAAGATAGCTACAGTGAGAAAATTCAGACTAGCTTTTAGAAAGTAGATAAAAGGAAGAAACTTTCTTTCTAAAGGCTCAGTTATGGATAGGGATGAAAGGAGGTCAGTAGCAGAAGAACTAAGGAGATCTGCTCACCTCAGAGCAGAGCTACTTTGCCCACTTGTGGATGGATCCCTGTAAATACTGTCTATAATGCTCCTAACAGCAGAATGTATTTAAAGATGGCGTTTCTTATTCCCACTTTATAAATGAGGGTCCATTGGTGTTGGCCACCCTCTACGGCCCCCATTCCCAAAAGTAACTAATTTTGCATGTAACACACATTTATGCACAACAGGGTGTAACTTCACTGTTTTGAGCATGGCGTATGTTTCTCCACATTGTGAGATTGAGGCATTACAGGATCAAACCTGAATCGTGGACCACCTGTTATAAACACTTTTTGAAAGTTCAACTCCATTAAACAGAATACATATACTTTAAGTGTTCAAATTACTGTTAAATCTTTTGCTTCAAGATTTTGAAATACAGAAGCCAATTGCCTTTGTGCATTATTAAACATTGCATTTAATGCTTACAACAAAACTGGTCTTTTAAAATATGACTTTATAAGAAAAGTGTTTTTCCCCAATAGGTAGGGGCATCACAGTCCACCACTTGATACTCTTTCATATGCATAAGTACCAGTCTTCAGTTTCACCATTCAGCTTTGAACACTCCCATGATAGAAACTTGCCCGGGCACTGTTGGTATAGATAGAGAATGGAAGAACCAGTCAGATTACCAAATATTAGCTAAGATGTTGTTCTTTTCACCCAGCCAACACAGCAAACAATGTATTCCTACAGACAAAATACTTGAGCTTATATTTTAATTCTCCACCTCTTCTCAAATGTGTTTTAAAAAACCAGAACAGAATTTTAGATGGTGAAGTTTTCAGTGTTTCTGACTTCTTCCTTCTTGTTCTTTAATTACTAGCAACTTTGACTTATGAGTTCAAATATAAAGCTATGCAAAAGATGTAGCTGAAGTCGCTGAGTCTAGTTCTCCACTGTCTGGCACCTTGTGTAGTCATTTACACCCATCCAGAGCAGTTATAAAAATCAGTATTGTTTGAGTAGCATTTTGCACACTATTTGCACAGGTGTGCATAAGTGCGGAAGGACCAAGGCAAGAGAAGCAGGATCTCTGTGCTTGGTTACGCATGTGCAACTCCCTTTGAATGCACTGAGACTTGAGCATATGTATCTTGAAGGCAGAGTTTATTGCCCTGGCATCATCATAACTGGTGGCTGCAGAAAACAATGTGTTCCCAACCTATAGATTTATGACCACAGCACTGCTGGAAAGATGGAAGTAGCCAATTTTAGAGAGTAGGAGTGACTCAAGATGTTGGGAAGTGGGAAAGGAGCAATGGTTTTCTATTGTACTTATCTGACCAGGCTATTTTCAGCCAGGCCAAGCACTGGAAGTGAGAAAGTCATTCTTGCTCTAAGGAGGTATAGCTCCTATTCCAGCTAAGGGGGAAGAGTGACAGTTCAGAGCAAGACTGCTTTTTCTTTCAAACATCTAACTACTGCAAAAGCAGCTGGAAAGGAGTTGCAGTCACAGCCTGTTCACATTTATTTCTCCACAAAAAGAACTTTATTTTTCCTTCCCATCATTAGCTGTAGATATTTTTGAAACAATTTGTGATGGGTTGGATCACAGAAACCCCCTTGGGAGCTGCGACCTAATGTGCAAACACTACCCCTGCTTCTGTTTTCCCTGCCAGCTCAGGACTCCAGCACCCTATCTTGCTGAGCCAGACACCACTGTCTGCTACAACACAGACCCAGGATCTGAATCACTTGCCCCAAAGCTGCAAGTTTACCTGAAAACAGCTCACAGAAGTGTGCTTGTCTTTAGCACTCAGATGCCCAACTCCCAATGGGCTCTAAACCCAAATAAATCCGTTTTACCCTGCATAAAGCTTATGCAGGGCAAACTCATAAATTGTTCGCCCTCTATAACACTGATAGAGAGATATGCACAGTTGTTTGCTCCCCCAGGTATTAATACATACTCTGAGTAAATTACTAAATAAAAAGTGATTTTATTAAATACAGAAAATAGGATTTAAGTGGTTCCAAGTGATAACAGGCAGAACAAAGTAAGTCACCAAGCAAAATAAAATAAAATGCGCAAATCTATGTCTAATCAAACTTAATACAGATAATCTCACCCTCAGAGATGCTTCAGTAAACTTTTTCTCAGACTGGACACTTCCAGGCCTGGGCACAATTCTTTCCCCTGGTACAACTCTTGTTGCAGCTCAGGTGATAGCTAGGGGATTCTTCATGATGGCTCCTCTCTCCTTGTTCTGTTCCACCCCTTTATATATCTTTTGCATAAGGCGGGAACCCTTTGTCCCTCTGGGTTTCCACCCTCCCTCACTGTAAAAGCACCAGGTTAAAGATGGATTCCAGTTTAGGTGACACGATCACATGTCACCACAAGACTTCATTACCCACTTGCCAGCACACACCTATACAGGAAGACTAATAGGTAAACACAGCCATCTGCAGATAATGGTCCTGGTTAATGGGAGTCATCAAGATTCCAAGCCAATATTAATGGCCCACACTTTGCATAATTACAACAGGCCCTCAGAGTTATATTTCATATTTCTAGTTTTAGATACAAGAGTGGTACATTTATACAAATAGGATGATCACACTCAGTAGATTATAAGCTTTGTAATGATACCTTACAAGAGACCTTTTCATGAAGCATATTCCAGTTACATTATATTCACTTATTATCATATTTTTATAAAAACTATTCCAGTTACATTATATTCACTTATTATTATGTTTTTATAAAACCATATAGACTCACAATGTCACACAGTCCTTGAAAAAAAGAATCCAGTAGGACTGTGTTGACTGTTACCTTCCTGTGACCACATTCCATGCTTACAGTTAGAGCAAACAGGTCAATATACAAAGGAAGCACTAAATATTATCAATTGACTGGAAGTATGATGTAAACCAAGTACAGTTAGTGATGGTTCTGCACCAAAACTCTGTATCCATCCTCTTCTCCATTTTGAGGAAATCCAGCACAAAATCCAAACTATACTGTTTTAGTCAATGTGCAACTGAAACAAGTGACTGAGCAGATGAAAGTTAACATGCATTGCTCTTTTAAAAGTTGCCCATGGTCACCATCTACACTGCATGTTTTTCATATCTACTTTTTGATTGTAGATTAGGATCACTGTAAAACATTTTTTCTTTTTGGGTGCTTTTTGCGGTGCCTGGTTATAGTCAAGGAGATGTACTCAGACAACACCCAAAGGTAGTTATGGTGAGATTTCCAGCCCAATTGGAATTGCTGACTGAACATCTGCTACACAACATTTTGGAGCATTTATCTGAAATTGATTTGCTCTCAAAGCTTTTGCATTTGGCCTTTACTAAGAAAAAAGATACAGCCTCAGTGTAGGCAAAAGGAAACTGAAAAAAAAAATTGTGCAGTTGTCACACTTGAATTCTTCTGGTAAATGCTTGATTAGATCACTCGCTAAGAGATTGCACTTCATTTAGTCCATTATACAGCATGCATCTGAAACAGGACAATAAGCGTTTTAGTGTAGGAATATGGGTGTTCCACAGCCCTTGTTTTCTGTAATATAATCTTATGGTCCTGCTTCTCTTGTCTTTTATTCATTATAAATTATAGCTTTTATTTTGAAAAAAGCAGATTTCCCCCCTTGTCTTCTAAAGAGCAGATTACCACTCAAAACAAAAAACACAAGTTTCAATGTATTCTGTAAAAATTGCTTGTGTAACTTGAACTCTGCACTCCCACACATTTAAAAAGATTGCTTTATAGTGGAGCCTTAACAGCGTTTCCAGGCATTCCAATATTCATTCTCAGAAAAGATACAAAATTACCCATGTTTACTTCTCCCTGTGAAGTGCTATTTTCCCTTCCACAAACTTTAAATCCAGGCATATGAAGCAATTTAGGATTAGTGTACAGCATGCTTCTAAACTCGTGGTTCTGAAGCAGATAGCATTGGAACACAGAGCTTAGAGAAAAGAGATCTTTATTTCTGGATCATTGTACAAATTCAGTCATTATGCCCAATTATTTCTGTTTAGGAATGGAGTGGCTATATGAGTGACTAATCCTGGGTAGAATTTTCAAAAGCACCTAAGTCCCATTGACTTTCAATGAGACTTAGGCTCTTCAGTGCCTAAGTCACTTTTGAAAATGGCACTCAGGCTGAAAGTTTCAAAAGAACCTCTCTGTTTACAGCTATTTCATTTGGTACCACATAACTTCTCCCATTCTTTTCTGATCAATGTCAAATCAAGGTGATTTTTATGAGGAAATTGGATAAGTTTATGAACAGGATTGTATGACAGGGTTGCCTGGGATAGCAGGGCTCTGGCCTTAGTGAACAAGGAGGTCCCCTCCAGTCCTATGTCCCTAAAATTTCATGCCTCCCAGGTGTCAAATTAGTGTGAATAAATTTCGTGCTGTGGAGAAAGGGAGTTATCTGTATTATTTTTATGATCATCATTAGCATCTTGTTTTACTTGTTTGACATTATCACGGCTGACTGCATGGCATTAAATCAAAGGAGGCTGTTAGGAGGCAATAACCAGGAAACAAGACAATTGCAAAGATAAAATCCTACTGGAGACAATACTAAGGGTCTTTATGGTACCAATGGGGAAGCTATTAATTGGGAAATGCCCACCTGCCTGGCTCCAACCAGGCCAGCAGGTTGATTTTCCCCCGATCTGAGCCTAGGAACTACGGGGCACCAAATCATTAATAACCCCAGCATAGAGAGGACAGGGTTGGTGAGTTGGCAGCACCATTTGGGGGTGAATGTCTGACACGGACACTAAAAGAATGTTGCAGGGGCTGTCTCTCCCAAGCCAAGAGCAGAGGGTCTAGACTGAGTGGAATGTACCTAAAATTGATTTCTTTTCCTTGTAAGTTTTGGGTAAGACCCAGTCTTATGTTGTTTTATCCCTTTGCTCTGCATGCTATGTACCTTTGGGTGAATTAAAACATAATGCCTTGATTTGAAGAAGCTGAGTCATTTTAATCAGCTGTTGGGTACAAGCTCCTGGAGGAAGAGGAATTATAGGTACCAGACAGTTTTGCCTGTTGTGTTATCATGGTTGGCAAACAGCCCAAAGGCCAAGTCTAAGCGTGGTAGGACTGCCTGGTTCTACTCAGAGAGGGGTGAAAGTACCAGAGCCTATCACCAGAGATGTGCACTTGAGAGGGACTAAAAAGCTCACTAACTGTGACACACTGACTCATCCAAGCCAGGAAAGTGCCTTATTTTTTCCACTGAATTCATGTCACATAAAACACTTACACTAAGGGGAAACTTCTCCCCTCTGCACTATAACCAATCCAATTGAGTTAGTACAGGGAAATCCTACAGGATTTTGGAGGCAATGACTGTCTTTTTAGCCAGCTGTATATAGCCACTACTGTTTTCAGGCTGCAACAGTGTTCAGTCCAAAGAGAACCAAAAGCCTGTATTTCTCAGAAGGGAACAGCTACTGTATCTTGAACTATGCAAGAGTGAAATTAAAGTTGGTTATTTGATCTTATGCACATTTGGTATCAATGCATCTAGTTTGATTACTTGGGAATAGCTATGAAGTTCCAGTCTACTGGGCAGGCTAAACAGAATTGAGGGTCCAGTTCTGTAAATACAAAGAGCTTGTCTGCACATAGTAGTTCCCCTAGTTTAAAGGTGTACATTTAAACCCCTGTAAGTAAGCAGGTGGAAATCTCTGGTGTGGACACTTCTATAACAGTTTGACCCTGGTGTATACTGGTTTAAGCAAACACTTATAGATTACAGGGGCAAGTAGGGTGACCAGACAGCAAATGTGAAAAATCGGGACGGGAGTGGGAGGTAATAGGAGCCTATATAAGAAAAAGACCCCAAAATCGGGACTGTCCCTATAAAATCAGGACATCTGGTCACCCTATGGGCAAGCCAAACTGATATGTGTCCATTCATTAAGTTACACTGTTTTAATTAAGTCTGTTTGAAATCACACCTTTAATTCAACGGGTGCAACTTCTATTTAGAGCAGGCCCTAGGATCCAGTCTAGCAAAACACTTAAGGATGTACTTAAATCTAAGCTTGCATGTAGTATCATGTATTTCAAGGGGACTAATTGCTTGCATGAAGCTAAGTGTATGTTTAAGTTGCTTTGCTGGGTCTAGGCCTTTGTGTCAATCAAAGGGTTCACTGCTCTGAACTCAGAGCAGTAAGTACTCAGCAGTAAGTCCCATGCTTGGCTGTCAGTGTTTGTAGGACCAAGCAGTCCCTATCCATCCAAGAATCTAGTCAATAATGTAATTAAGTGGACTGGAGGGGATTTTAAAATGCTTTCTGCCCTTCACTTTCAGATACCTTGACATTTGGGAGTGGGGGGTGGGTTGGGAAGCCTGTTGCCAACACTATAGATTGTCTGGAAAATAAACAGCAGTTCTGTTGGAAGCAGAGAACATAGATGCATTGTTTCTTATGAGCAATAATTTACTCCCTGAGCTCCCCATTCACTTATGAATGTGTTAATGGGGCAGTCTGTGGAGGCTGAGGACTTATTTCATAGATGCATGATATTACAATGCATAAGGTAAGAATAACATTACAGCAGAAGAGCTGTAAACTTCAGTCTAAGCACCTGTTGAGTTTCCAGTAATAGAATTTTAAAATGCACAGATCAGCAGTGGAACTGAGCTAGGGTTGGGCCAGTTTCTCTTAACTAGACTTGCATCCAGTTTTCTGTTCCAGGCCCAAGTCCCTCATGCATTTGGACCCAAACTTCACAGCTTAGGCCGATTCATTTTTGACATCTCTGGTCTGTCATGAGACATTTCCTCATGGCTTCAGTCTTCTCAATAATTTGTCCTTTATCTTTCCTCTTGTCCCATCTCTTCCCTTACAGTTGCCTGTACCATCCCCCTCTCCTCCACACTCTTGCCCCACTTCTCCTTCCTTATTCTCCCTTTTAACTCTGTTTCCTCTCTCCACTCCATATTACTATATGTGAAATAAGTGGCTCATTTCGGTCCAGTTTCTAGTGGACAAGTAACCATATCACAAAACCATTTCCACTAGTGGCCCTAGCAGACATTCATGTCAGCAGTCTGAACAAAGAGGCCAAAGACTTGAGTGTTCTCTCACCCCTAGAGATTGTCACTCCAGTTCAGGGTTAATACATTAGCAAGATGGTGCAGGAGAAGTTTGCACTGCTGCTTCCTAAAAGGTACTTACTCAGTGGGAAGGAGACTTATTTATTCCTCATTGAAGGTGTCATGAAGAGAAAGTCTACCAAAGAAAAACCTAGTTTAACATGGCAATATGGATAATATGTAAACTACAGATAAACAGACAAAGCCAGTTTTCTCAACATACATGGTCAAGATGGGTGAACTATGTTAAACTATTCTGGTTCTTCCATAGTATGTGATCCTTAGCTAGGTTTGGATTAATTAGAGTTTAATCAGTAAATAAAGTGTCATTGATTTTTGCTTCCACTCAATAAAAGCTAACATGAAAATCAATTGTGAATCATCAAGACATTCAAAGGGGGAAATATGTTTTGTTGCAGAGTAATATTGTTTGAGAGCAAATACATCATTTGTGCAAGTGGCTCTAGCAAAGAATTTGTTTTTCTCTAATATTTAAATTATGATATTTTTTATTAAATATTGTGTTTTTATTTTTAATTTCAATTTAGACAGCCAAGAAATTGCATATAAATATTAGTAGCAAAAATATCCTGATAAAAATAAAAACATGTAGAAACAGTATTAAGTCAACATTTATAAAAATAAGAACAATTCCTTTAAAATGCTTATGGAATGGTATAGAATTTGGGTTTTCTATCTTGAAATGCTTTAAGTATTAGTCAAATACTGACAGTACAGCAAGAGTATAGGCACTATACTATAGAAACTCAATGTATGCCACCTGCTGTATCATCAACTGATGGCTTGTCTTCTCACCAGGCCTCTTATAGCCCCCATATGCTGCCCTGCCCTCTTTATTGGCCCAAGTGGGAATACCTGGATTGGAACAAGAGTGCTGAGTGCTCATTTAACGGGTTAGCCACCCTGTTACATAGCCCTATAACACAGGAAGAGAGATGATAATCCCATCACTAAAATCAGGGAAAAGTCCTGGATCAGATGGCTACAGATCTGAATTCTATAAAATATTTAAAACACAGGTAATTCACTTCTCAGCAATGGAGTGCTTACAAAATACCTTATATCAAGCAGATGTGGTTTTGATACTTAAACCAGTGGTTCTCAGATTGTGGGTTGGGACCCCAAAGTGGGTGGTGATCCCTTTTTAATGGGGTTGCCAGGGCTGGCGTTAGACTTGCTGGGGCCCGGGGCCAAAGCCTGAGCCCTGCTGCGCATGACCAAAGCTGAAGCCTCAGGGCTTCAGCTCTGGATGGCGGGGCTCAGGTTACAGGCCCCCTGCATAGGGCTGAAGCCCTTTGGCTTTGACTTTGCCCCCCCCACCCCCACCCAGGGGGCGGGGCTCAGGTTTTGGCTCATCCCCTCCGCCAGGGCTCAGGCTTTCGTCCCCCATCCCGAGGTCATGTAGTAATGTTTGTTGTCAGAAGAGGGTCATGGTGCAGTGAAGTTTGAGAACCCCTGACCTAAACTAAATATGGACATATCAGATCCAGCGTCTTATAGGCCCATCTCATTAATAAATATAGATAGTAAGATTTTAACTAAAATACTAGTATCTAAATTAGAGACAGTAATGCCTAAATTAGTGCCCCAGAGCCAATCTGGCTTTATAAAAGGAAGGAGCGCCTTAACTAACATACAAAATCTCCTATATTTGGTACAGCGTTCCAAGAGTGCTAGTAAAGAGGCCTGCATTCTAACTGTAGGTGCAAAAAAGGCTTTTGACACCATAGAATGCCCATTTTTTCTTAGACTGTTGGAGAAATATGGTTTTGAGGACACTTTCAGAAGTAAATTAAAATAATCTACAAAGGTCCTATGTCATGTATTTGTGGATGTGTCACATTATACAGAGGAAGAAGACCAGGGTGTTCCTTGTTACCCCTATGATATGATTTGATTTTTGAATTACTAGCACAAAAGATCAGGAATACTGAAGAAATTCGGGGAATAAATGTTGGGAATAGAAAACAGAGTTTCATTTTAAATAAAAATGTATTCAAAATTGCATCTGGTCAAATCAAAACAGAACATCCAATTGAGATCGGAGGCATGGTGCTACCAGTCTTCGGGAGACTTATTATAAAATAATGCGCTGGTCTCAAATCCCAAAATTCCAACATCCATGAAATATCACCTGCTACTAGGCTTGTCAACAGTCCCGTATTATAAGGGATGCCCCTTATTTAAATAGAAAATGTCCTGTCCCATACCATGACGCCTTTTATTCTGCATTTCAACAGCAGGGGCAAGTACTCATGGGTGCATCTTTCCACTCCCCTCCTGACCCTGGCCTTTCCGTGCTGCACAGGGAAAGCAAACAGAGCGGCACTCAAGGGCTAGGGTCGGGACTGAGGAGGGGAGTAGAAAGATGCACCCATGAGTACTGGCCCCCTGCTGACTCTAGCCCTGAGTGCGTCCCCGTCTGCTTTTCCTGCACAGGCTCTGTCTGGCAGGGCAAAATGGGGCTGTGTGCCCTGGAGCTGCACTAAAGGGCCAGGGTCTGGAAGGGGTTCTGTCTGGCAGGGGGTCAGCACTCCTGGGGTGTAGCCTCCCTGCTTGTAGAGTCTCTGCCAACATCCCCAGGAGGGTGCACAGTGCTGCAGCAGGCAAAGACCAGCAAGTGCAGCCTCCGACCTAGCTCCTGATGCCCAGGCAGAACCTGAACAAGAGTTGCAGGGTCCGCTAGCCCAGCACCTGCGGCCCTGGGTTCTCTATAGCTTCCAGAGCTGGAGAGAGAGAAACCCTATGAAGCATGGGATTGAGGGGAAAGGGACTTGACCAGAGGTTCAAGTCAAGATTGGGGACATCTGAGGTCTGTCCTGTATTTTTTAAAGACAATGTTGTCAACCCTAACTGCTACTTAAAAATGCACTTACTAACTGGGCATATGTGAGGCACCTGACCAAACAAAAAGAGCAGATCACGCTAATATCAAAAATAAAAAATAATAGGGCTTTCAAATCCAGTCTGAAAAAGACAGTTTTTAGATTTTGGAGCAAATGTCACTATGATAAGGGGAAGCAATTCTTTAGGATGGACAACCCTTAACACAAACAGATGTAGCTGATATAGTAAAAATAATGAATGTGTAATATGAGTTTATAGAGATTGCTTATTTTATTAAAAATACTTTTAGTGAAGACAGTAACGAATGAAACTCTCTGTATTAGAAAAATTTATTCACAGACTTGAAGTTTCAGCAACCAAGATTATGTCCAGAATATATAATCTCAGGATTATGTTTTTAAAATCCAAATTGCATAAACTATTAATTTATGGCATGCAGAATGTGAATATAAAGTAACAGCAAAAGAATGGAATGAGAGAATGCAGAGACAAATATTGTCTCTAATACTAACCAAATAGTGCAAGTTCACTACTATTTAGTTTACAGAAAGTATGTTTCACTATTTCTATGGAATAAAATACATAATATTTCCCAAGATATCTGTGTGAAATGCAACACAGCCAGGCCATCTTTCATACACGTGTTATGTGACTGCTAGATGGTAAAAATTTTTTTGGAAAACCATCCTGAAAGAAATAAAAAAAATAAAAAATAAAAATAGAGATAGAAATCGACCAGGACTGAAAGACATGTTTATTGGGAGTTGGCCTGTTAAAAAAGATTCAAACTAAGAATAAGAAAGCTACTCCTATTCTTGCTTTTTACAGAAAATGAAAGGAATCTTTTCTTTCCTTTCTTTCTACTTTCCTGTAAATATATACACAAGTTTAACAATATATATACGCCCACCCATACCAACACACCATGTTAAGATTGTGCTTAAATAATTTTTGGGGGAAAAGAAAAGAAAATGTTAATGATAGAACAATATATGGTCAATATGCAACATCTTGCTTAATATTGTTAATTCTGTATTTTATATCCCTATACATGTCAATATAATGTAATTTTAATGTCTTATTGCAAAAAATCCCAAATAGGAATACATAAAATCTCCCCCCATATAGCCAGAGATTGAAATACATATACACACACTCTCTCTCTCTCTCTCTCTGAATGAAAATTTTCAAAGCCACCTAAGGGATTTGGATACTTACTCTCCATTCATTTTAAAATGGGAGTTAGGGTGAGATTTTCAAAGTTGCCTAAATGTCTATTTGGCCATCAGTGCATGAACACAATTCCCATAATGGGAATTATACAAAGAAATTAAAGTAGAATTTTACTCTATAGTGTCAATTGTTCTCTGAATGGCATCTGCTTTACAGAAATTGGGTACATTCTTTTACATCATGGTTACTGGATACAATATAACACATTTATCCAGCATGGTTAGTGGATACAATATAACTAATAATGAGCACATAAAGGTGTAACATTGTAATGCTTGATATAACTAATAATGAATACATCTAAGATGTTGTATTGCCTGAGCCTGCAAGTGGTTAAATTCTCTCAACTTCCATTGACTTGGGGGCATTCAGCACTCCAGCATGAGGTCCACTACAGACTAACACAGTTACCACTGAAATATGTGGATATAGTTTTGGATAACACTATTTTATTGGCCGGTTGAAAGCATTTCATTAGCTAACACAAGTTATTAGCAGTAACTTATTTACTTCAGTACATGACATGTGAGTGTCAAAAAGAATTAGGCTGCAAATATCCCCACAAATATCCATTAAAACATTTACATTTTGGTGAATGTACCAATGCTTTAACTGCAGTGGGTTGGAAGGAAAATCAGTTTGCCTACTTGTACGTTCCTAAGCAATAACTAAATTGAAAACAAAAACCTTTATAAACAAGAGTTGACAGAATATGAACAGACCTAATTCAAACTATTGGGAAAAAAGAAAGACAATGATCTGAATTAAGGGAAGAGATAGCTTTAAAATCCTGCTTTTCTTTTTGGTAACCTTAACACTGTTGTTTTAAACCACAGACTTCTCTTTTTAAAGGAGTTTCAAGGAAGTGCACAAAGTGAACCTGCCCCATAAATCCATATTTAGCACCATGTCAGTCTAGCCTGGATAGTTCAGCACCACAAAAGAGCTTGTTTTCCATGTTTTTTCCTTGGCAAAATAAAATTTAATTATGTATGTTAGAAGGTGGATGGAAAATTGAAAACAATTCAAATAGTCTGATTGGCTATTGTACAGGGAAACAACTCTCTTTTACAGATCAATTGAAACTTTCCCACCAATTAAAAAATATTGATTACTTGAATTTAATTATTTTCATTTTATAACAGCAATAACAATCTCCTTATGGCATATACATCCTGAAGATTTATGCCCAGCAGGGGTTATGGTGCTTGGCAAAGACTCAGCTCATCAGCTCCAGTCATTTGTTGCCAGGAAATGCACTATGCTTGTCTTTACTGCTTCATTATAACGAGTTATGAAAATGTTTCCCTGCAAATGTTAATTACTCAGACATTTTTTTAAAACTTTTTTTTTTTAAAGGGCAACTGACTTTATAATTCCATGACCGGGATTGGGAATTAAAATTTTTAGAACTCAAATTGTTTTATCAAAGTGGAAAAAAAGTCATTCCAATGTGATTTTGGTTTTTG
Source organism: Chrysemys picta bellii (assembly GCF_011386835.1). Lineage (NCBI taxonomy): Eukaryota > Metazoa > Chordata > Testudines > Emydidae > Chrysemys > Chrysemys picta. The sequence continues at coordinate 43,226,246 of NC_088797.1, forward strand.
CTCTTTTAACTTAAAAATACATCCATTGTTGAAAACATGTAAAAAAGGAGTTGAGCTACAGGTCTGAACCCAAGTTCCAGAGCAGAGTTTGCTTCTGCAGCACAGTTATATAAAGCCAAATATTGAAATTTATAATAGATGTGTTATGACAAACCTAAGAGTGGTCAAATTAGCATTATTATTATAATGTAGTGGGTAGGATGCTGAGCACATTCAAATCAATGGGCACTGAGGGCATACTGCACCACTGCACAGCTGTTTCCCAGATTCACTTTGAATGTTGCTACTGAACTTAGCTTTCATCTTAAATGGGGTTACTTTTGAATTAGGGTGACCAGACAGCAAGTGTGAAAAATCAGGATGGGGTCGGGGGTAATAGAAGCCTATATAAGAAAAAGACCCAAAAATCGGGACTGTTCCTATAAAATCAGGACATCTGGTCACCCTATTTTGAATGTTCATTGCTAACAGGGAACTATCTGCCTATATACACGTAATTTTAAAGTATGTATCGTCGTCCCAACTTAAAGCTTGATCCTGCAAGTTTCTGAACATACTGACCCTGATTCAGCAAAGCACTTAAGCATTGCCCCCACCCAGAATTTCAAAGCTACTTTAAATTGAGCCTAAATTTGTTTTGCCATGTGGCTGTAGTTAACATTTGTAGTTAGGCAAGATAAGACAGTGATACATACAATTAGTGCTCACGTTTCAGGTTTAAGCTGATGCCCTGCAGGGTCAGAAAGGAATTCCTTCCTCCACCTTCTGCACTATATAAAGGGCTAAGTGGAACATGAGGGTGGCTTCATCTTTCTCTGAAGCATTAGATATTGACCATGGCCAGAAGCAGAATAGGTGATCCAGTCTGGTACTTTGACTGTTGTGGCTTACCCAAATGCACCTTAGGCCTTGTCTACATTGGGGTTTTTTTGCACAACTGCACTGGTGCAAACCCCTAGTGTAGACACGCTATGCTGGTGTGAAAAATGACTTGTGCTACCATGCTTTCTCTGTTTACTCTCTAGGGTTAGCTCTGACAATCATCTAACACATCCATGCTAAGGGCAAAATACTGTTCAGCTTTGTTGAAAAACTTGCAGACACACACGCTAACTCAGTGCTTTTTCCCCAGTGCAGACTAAGCCAATGTATCCAGGTTTGTATGTTACCAATAGAACTAAGCTATTCTGACCCAGGGGTCAGAGAAGTTTAATAGGCTGAGCTCACTAGTATCATTATGAAGAGTCTAATAATGAGATTAACTAAGGAAGGAGATCAATTAAGATTTGTGGGCCAGTCTCCTATTCTCCCATGTCATGGTCTATACTGGCTTTTAGGAATTACTGGTAATGCAAAACAGAGCTAGGGGAAGACATACACATTTATTTGTCAACAAGGGTTAGTTCAGCCTTTGATATAGATTTTCTTTAATACTGATGGTGTTGCAGAAATTGGTTGCTCCTACTGTTGCAGATGGCTTGGGGATGAGTAACTATGGGTGGCTCTAACAATTTTCATGAGCACTGTGTGTTCTGATGGACAGGGCATAGGACTGAAAGTCAGAAGAGTTGCTTTATGATTTTGGGAATTCATGTCACCTCAGTGTACCTCACTGTAAAATGGGAATAATAAAAGTTATCCCTCTTTGTAACGTGTATTAAGGTCTCCTGATGAAAAACTCTGTTCAAGGTAATGGATTAAGTTCAGCAGCTCAGTAAGTGAACACAACACTGATGACAAAGGAGCCAAGCCCTCATCTGCAGTGTCTGAATTTGACCCACCATTATTGATTTTGATCTAGTGCTGTTCTGAAGAGCTCACTCTACAGAGCAGGTGGGGCACATTTACCCCATCAACTTACACCTGAAATGGTTGCATGGTAAAGGAACCCTTTGACTTTACCTATACGATGAAGTAATTTGGCATTTTCAGATTAGCTCAATCTGTTTATCTATTTTTAAATTCGCTCTTGGGACTAAGAGGGACCAGACATCAATCCATGCTCTCCAAATCTTTCTGAACAAGTCTCTCATATTTCAAACTTGTAAGTACAGCCAGGCAAGGCGTGTTAGTTTTACCTTTGTTTTCTCAACTTGTAAATGTACCTTTTGCTAGGGTGTTTACCTCTGTTTGCTGTAAGTTTGAACCTAAGGATAGAGGGGGTTCCTCTGGACTCTTTAAGTTTGATTACCCTGTAAAGTTATTTTCCATCCTGATTTTACAGAGATGATTTTTACCTTTTTCTTTAATTAAAAGCCTTCTTTTTAAGAACCTGATTGGTTTTTCCTTGTTTTTAGCTCCAAGGGGGTTGGATCTGGATCCACCAGGAGTTGGTGGGAGAAAGGAGGGGGGATGGTTAATTTCTCCTTATTTTAAGATCCAAGGGGTTGGATCTGTGTTCACCAGGGAGTTGGTGGAAGAGTCTCTCAAGGCTATCCAGGGAAGGGAGTTAGCCCATTTGGGAGTGGTGGCAGCGGACCAGATCTAAGCTGGTAGTTAAGCTTAGAAGTTTTCATGCAGGTCCCCACAACTGTACCCTAAAGTTCAGAGTGGGGAAGGAGCCTTGACAAAGGCATTGCAATCTATTTTAGGTAGTGAAGTGTATTACATGTCGGCTAAAGTGATACAGGTGTTGTACACTCTGCACTCTCTCTTGCTGTCTGCATACAAATTGTGTCCTTGATTTTTACTTGTTCCAATTATATGATATGTTGTCATTCATAACTGTAGTAATTTAAAACTCTGTTTTTGATTGCTGATTTTCCAAAACAAACTATGATAAAATACAGCCAGTTTCAGGTGGGGTCCTGGAATGACAGGTTTTCCAGGTTTTAAGCCTGAAAGCTGCAAGACACAGGACAAGGTTTGAAAAGCACACCTTCAAGGAATAGATTTTAGTATTATGTTAGTATACTAAGAAGCTGCAGACAACAATGCAAAGTGCTCAGATGAAACACATGATAAAGCACTTGATCAGGTTTACCTTTCAGTGTATTTGTTACCCAGCACAACATATTGTAAATAATAGTTCAGGGTGGAGAACATGGAGCTGTATCAGTTCTCATAGTTCTTTTGAAAACTTCATTTCAAAAAGTCTGGATTCAGTAAACAAGGGAAGAGCAATTGACTAAACTATTCTGTTTTTGATAATGAGACCTGATATACACTTATGTTCAAGGAACCTGAAGCAAATTAATTCATCTAAACTGAGGCCAGTGAACACAAGGGAACATGCACTCTGTGCTTTTGCCTCTAAAACCAGCTTTTATACAGAAGCATAGTCATCATCCAAGTGGTTTTCTTAAAATTTTTTAAACCAATATCCTTTCCTACATTGGATACCTCGTACTCATCCACAGATCCTTATACTTTTCCTTTTTTAAGACGTGACTTCAAACTACTGCACTTTAGATTTTGGTTGTTGTTGTTGTTTACTTTCCTGTAAAGAGAAACAATATCTAAAATTACTCACTCTAGATGAGCACACTTTTGCAAGATCGGGGAAGGAGAGGTGTGTGAACAGAGCCAAATATCACTTCATACATCTATCCACAGGAAAATCTGAAGCAAGTAAAATGGAAATAGACTACAAAAATCTGGCCAGTTCTTTCATTCAGGGTCTGATCCTGTAAAGTCCTGAGTGTCATTACTTCCTGTTCATCTAATACCATTGGGCCATAAACTGGTAAAGGCACTTTATACATTGTTCACAGCTCCCTAGAAAGATTTTCTTGCAAAATAAAGATAACCTTCCCCTAGGAAAACAGCTGTTAGTCTTTATGTCCCAAGAAATGACTCAAGCACATGGTTCTGTTTTCGTCCCTTCAAGGGTAGAGGGGCTGTAGAGGTTGCATATAAGGCTGCAGGAAAATGCTTCCAAATTTGTCTTTGGGAGCAACTATTAGCAGCAATATAATAGAAGGAACTGCACTTAGACCCCCAATTCATCAGGGTAATTGTGCACTTTGTAGTCCCATTGAAGAAGACTCACATGCTTGCAGTTAAGCATATGATTAAAACCTTGCTGAATTGAGACCTTAAATCTCTCTTAAATGTGTGAACCTTCTACCACAGTCTACCACAGTAAAAGAGTTCTGCCTCTTCTTGACATTTCCCCTGTTTTCCCCTTCTAGGTTTTCTTCTTGTTCCAGCCTTTTGGCAGGGCTTTTCCACACACTGAAAATTTTTGTTACAGTTTTGGCAGAGATGTGGACCAACAAAGGTTGCCAGCTTCCATGTGAAACTTGCTTTTTAAATCTGATTCCTTCTGTGGCTGTGTGATTTTACTATTGAAACAGGGGTTATTTTGAGGTGATAGGGGAAGATATATTTCTTCTTAGTGAGCTATAGTTAGTTAAAGTGCTACTTTCTTTCTTTCTATGATGGGTAGGAAAAAAGAAAGAAAAGGAAAGAAAACAGGGAGTTTGCCATTTGTCCTGCATACAGTTAAGAACTAGCTTACATAGCCTCATATTCCATTCCTTCTCTGATCCACTAGTGATCAGTAGTTGTTGCATACGATGCTTTCCTGAATCAATTATGTAAAACTAAAACCCCCATAAGTTGGGAGCATAGTGAATGTTTAACAAAGAGTGCTACTGTTCCCTTCAATCCTATTATGTTCTTTGTAAAGTACACTCCGTTTTCCAAAGTGCTCATTGGGTTTTCCATGTGCATCCTTTATTATTTTTAAAAATATATTTATTTTCTGTTTGCTTTATTGTAACACAGAAGAAGAAAAAGCTGTGAATCTGGGTGGGGAGAGAAAGTAAAGGAGGTTTGTTTGGAATGTTATGTTCAAGCCTAGTACATAGGGTTACCAACCCTCCCAGTTTCGCCGGGAGATTCCCAGAATAGGGCTCTATCTCCCGGAGGCTACTGAAGCCAATCCGGGAGATTTTTAACTGCTGAAAATTTGGCGGCACAGCGGGGCTAAGGCGGGTTCCCTGCCTGCCCTGGCCTCGCGCTGCTCCTGGGAGATGGTCCCTGGGGGAATAGTTGTTGCTTGGAGGGAAAAACCCAAGCTACTGTTTCTTTAAGGGGCTAGGTCCTGGTGCCTTGCAGTGTAGGTGGGACAATGCTCCCTTCTGTCTCAGCCAACTGGGAGGAGCCCTGAGAAGAAGGGCAGCATATATGCTATCTTTTCCCTTATAACAGAGGCAATACCAACAGGGGTGAAGAATTGCTATCCTTGCTCAGTCCAGCGAGGAAAGGTAGTGAGTTACAAAGGAGGCTAACTGGGAAGGAAGCTAGTTTAGAGTTGCAAGGAACCTGAATTAGACAAGCCCTAAGAAAGAGGATGGTGGGACTCCAGGAGGGAAAGCCTGAATGAATCATTGCAGCCCCCTTGATGGGCTGGGGGACTCCTGAATAAAGGAGAAGGAGTAGGAGCAGGCCTGAGGGCTAAATGACTCTGTATTTTGGAAAACACCTACCACCACAAAACCCCACAAACAGAGACTCTTATGCCAAGAATTGTGGTTTGAGAATAAGTCATTGCAAGGAACTAAAAGGAAACTTGGAGCACAGTGCCTGCAAGGCTATATCAGGCCATGATGAAGTGCTCAGGGATGGTACCAGTCCACAGGGTTGTTTTTTATTTGACTGCTGGTTTCTGAGCTTTTAGGGTGTACTTAGATCATGTTTTCAAGCTTCCCATACAGCCACGAGGCCAAGAAACTTCTTTTTTTTAAATAGAAGGTGACATTCTCATGTAATCACATGAATCTTGGAGGTGGTTTAAAAAAATCTAACAAATATGAGTTTTGTTATAAGAGTTCTTTAATGGTGACTTGCTAAGGATTTTTTAAAAGAATGGGGCTTGTGTCCTTTTCTGTTTCTTGATATTGGATAGATGGTTTAAATATTTTTCTGCTCTTTTTTCCCCCTTGGTAGTACCAACAATATCAACTCTTGTCTTCCTGGAGAATGAACTGAATGTTCTGGAAGATGCCAGTTGTTATTTCTCATACTTTAATTGAAAGAGTGGGGTATAAAACTTTCTACAAAGACATCCTTTCTCCAGTGTGTTCACTAGACAAAGCTGACTAGGTGTTTTTTGAAGTATTTAAAATAGTGACTAAAAATCTCTTCCATTCACAGTTACTCAGCCTTCAATCAATTCTTTTGTGAAGAACTAGTTACCACAGAGTTTTCCAGTAGTTTGTGAAGTGACCAACAATTTAAACAAACAAACAAACCTTTCATTCCTGTTTTATACTCCTGAAGAAGTAAGGGTGGGCATAAGTGCAATATCCTTAAAAAAGCAAGAAGGTGGGATCAGGATAGATTTACAAAAGGCAAGAAATGTTGAGCCAACAGGATGACCTAATGGGTGAAGTTTGGTGAATAACATAACCAGAGTTTAGCACAGGTTACAGGCAGCCTACTATGTAACAGATATATGTTCCATTCTATATGCATGTGAAGAAGTGGCTGTAGCCCACGAAAGCTTATGCTCTAATAAATTTGTTAGTCTCTAAGGTGCCACAAATACTCCTGTTCTTTTTGTAGATATTTCTAGGAGAACTAAGACAAAGGTTGACCCTCTGACTACAGCAAAATCAGATAAATGCAGCTATGACTATGGCACTCTGAGTAAAATTCCAAGGCCTTTTAAGAGTAACCGGTAGTAGGGTGACCAGATGTCCCGATTTTATAGGGACAGTCCTGATTTTTGGGTCCTTTTCTTATATAGGCTCCTATTACCCCACACCCCCTGTCCCAATTTTTCACATTTGCTTCTGGTCACCTTAACAGGTAGAAGTCAACAGAAGTCAAATCCCACTTTCCTAAATTCCTTCCCTTGCGGTTTCACTTGGGTGTTATATTTCAGGTCTCCAATTTCAACAGTTGTATAGCACTGCTGTGGCCTGTGTAGCAGATGGCCTATTTTACCGAAGAGATAGGTCACTTCAACTACCAGTGAAATGTAGCTCTCTGTATATCTTATTTATCATCAATTTCAGACCCTTTAGGATGAAAGGTAATATTATTACTACTACTATGTTTAAATAAAGCTTTTCTGTAGCCTCTGATGTAAAACTAGTCTAAAGGGACTTTAATGTGTCAGAATCTGAACAAATAACCAACTTTGATAGCTTGAAGTAGTTGCCCCTGCACAGTATATGCTTTTCATACATTTTCATAAGTATTGGGCAAAGAATCCCAGCCATATTTACCCATAAAATGTATTCAACTTTATTATTAATTATAGATTGAACTGAATTGTTAAAGGTAGATGTGACAATGCACTGAAAGATGCAGTTAGAGCATGTGATGTTGAGTTAGCAGCATAAATTTCCCATAGAATTATATTAAATTTGTTACATAAATAGAGGTTTCATTAAGTTTTTTTTAATTGACTTAAGCAGCAAAGGAAATTACTAGAAATATTCCAGGTTAATGCAAATGAGGAAATTCCCAGTCAGTGGTGATGTATACCAATTATACAGTGTTTCTTCTTTGACTGCCTTATTTGTCTAGCAATGACTCAGCATGCAGGATCATGCCAGCTCAGCCTGAACTCGGTGTTTTCTTGTTTTTCTTGTCACCTTGCATAACTTGAAAGGTCCTTGATTTTTTGTGTGTGTGTAATGTTACTGAAGGGGGTTATTCGGTAGTAGGTTTCTGTGTTATTCAGCGTAATGTAAGAAATATAAACACTGATAAACATTTCACAAGCATTAAGCCTCAGCACAAATGAGAGAGTACTCTGAAAAGTAAACTGAGCATAAAGTTAGCAGGGGAACCTCCAGAAGGTCTCATTTTGGGTGCTGCTCTTGACTGCTTCCTGGAGACCTTAATGGAAATGAGAAGAGATCATGCATCACGAGCAGCTGGCATTCTCCCAGCATAATCTGCCCTGAATTTACCATGGGGCAACTGCTCAGTTAGGAAACACCCAAGAAACAAGGCACAGCCTAACATCCATAGCATCTGGGGAGAAGCTGTAGGCAAAGCCCATAGCAGCCTTTGTGGTGGTCTCATGGCAACTGGTAGACTTGTGCCTCCAGCACTCTCCTCCCCTTGGTCCCACTTGTCTGCATCCACTCATGTTGTGTGTAATGACGTAGCTGTGGGTGCTGACGATATGCCCTCAGTCCAATCCAATATTGCAGCAGCCTACAGCTTCTCTGCTACACAAGCGTCTTACGTTGCCCCCAAGGCTGATCCCCTTAATACTAACTCCCAGTGAAACCCCATCACTAGTCCTGGGTGGGTGATGCAAGTAGCTATTTAGCATTTTCAGGTGCCACCAGCCCAGTCTACAATACCTGATAATGGCTGCCAACTTTTAAGATGGCTCCAAAGCCATTACCTAAATAGCCTAAGAGCAAATAGAAAAGCCCTCAAACAGTAGCCTCAGTTGGCACTTTATCACTGGACCTTTTTCCTTTGGTCTTCTTGTCAAACGTCCCTCACTAACTGCATTGATAAAAAAGTAAATTTTACCCTATAACCATGTTTATTCTGTCTTCTAAGCATGTTTCCATTCTAGTTTAAGAGTCAAGTTTGTGGCATACAACCTGTCTCTCAGTGGAGTGAGAGGCTGCTCTCTGGGATTATGGATATCAGTCTGCTTGCTCTGTTTAGGGGCACAGGGCTGCAGGAGACCCAATGAGATGCTGCTATCAAAGCACCTTCACTCATACCCCCGAGGGTCTCATCTAAGTTCCAAGCACCTCTAGCTGTCTTTGTGTTGTTTTGAAAATGCTGTGTGAAGACCTGCATCCCTCAGAATACTTGCTCCCTTGTAGTGCATGGTTTCCGGTGTGCTTCTTAAACATCTTCAGCTAACCCAAACCCCAGCTTTGAAAATATCCACACTACTGAAGTTACATCCCCACTGGACACCTTGTTATTTGAAGTGACTTACTCTGAGTCAAACCGTGACTCAGAGGTGAACCTGAAAGAGAACCTTAGGGTCCCAACTCCCATGCTATAACAGCAGAACTGCAGAGGCTAGACTCTTCTCATCAGAACCAGCCTAAATCTGGTATAACTAATGGAGTCAGTTGTGTTATTCTGGATTTACACAAGTGGAAGAAAACAGTTTTGCTCCATTTTCAGTCAGTTTATCTCTAGACTGATCTATGGGGAATCTGTACATTTTTGATATAACAGAGATAAGGATAAAACAAGACAGAACTGCTTTCAGACACAGGAAAATCCCTTTTCTCCCTTTGGAGAGAGAACCTTTCCCAGCAATCAACAATTCAGCCTCGGATTTATCTGCGACTATCAGCAATGCCGACTATCAGCTAGGTACTCAAGCTTGTCAAGGACTCCTTCATCACATTCACTAACAATAACTCATCAATTCTGTATGCCCTTGATTAGGGCTGGCTCTGGAAATGAAAAGAAACACCATTACCTGGATAAATGTTTTCCTAACATCTTCATTTATTTTGTTTAGTGGGATAGTTTTTCTGATTCTACACCATACATAGTGGACTATGGTTCCGTCCTGATGTGTACTCTGGTAACTGCACCCTTCTGCAGTGTAGAAGAAGCTTTCATGCCACTGGTCTTCTGGAGCTGTGTCAAGCAAACCACATGTACTTTGTAATTTGAATGCTCAACGTGAGATTTGCCCTAGTGTTTGAAAACTGGAGCCAGAAAGGAGAGGAGCAGTGTCAAGGGGTTTTGTAAAATTTGCCACCACCAGAATCTGACTTCTTTATTTTAGAAGATTTGGGGCTTTTCTACAAAGTATGAGTTTGATGAAAGCTGTCTTTTGTGTTTTATCAGAGATTGGAGTTAATTCATAATAGGAAAACTTACCATTTACTCTACTGCACAGACAATGATTTGAGAATGTCAAGAACCAAAATGCTTTGCTTTCTCAGAAGCCTACAGCACAGTGATTCTTCACTAGTATCAAAAATGTGTTTATTCAGCTGTCACCTTGTGTCCCTTAAACTGTTCTCTTCTGTGGTCAGTAGGCGTTTCCCGTCTGTCTGTCTGACCGCAGCCCTGGAAGGGACACATCTTGTGTCCTTCGGACAGAAAGCTAGGCTCCAGAAAATCTCCATTTGGAAAAAATGGTTTCTCTCTGGGAGAGTCTGTATAAAATTCCCAAATCATCATCTAAGACTCAAGCCGTTGAATTAACAATAGAGAGAAAATCAAAAGAAAACAAAATAAATACTTTGCAAAGTTCATTTAGTCATGTGAATACTAAAAAGAAATACAGAACTAGATGGACCTCTGGTCTGATCCAGTATGGCAATTCCTAAACAATTTCTAGTTCTCCATTACATTTTCCTTAGTCCATCCTGAGGGTCTCTCAGTCTGTCAGAGACCCATCACACTGGTTCCAGTCCCCCTGCAAGTTCCCTTCATGGCTCTGATACACCTTTTGTTTTTTTGATATGGCTGACTGATTTATCAAGCAAGTTGACTCCTCCCCTCCAGTCATGTTCTTGGGGCCTGTTCCCAAATTCAATCCAGATTGTACCCAACGCTGTGGCTAGGTGCTTTTAGAGCCTGCTTGTCTGTTCCACCAGATCTTTCTGTAATGGTGGATACCCACAACTGGACACTTAGGGCTTGTCTTCACTACCCGCCCGGATCGGCGGGTAGAAATCGATCTCTCGGGGATCGATTTATCGCGTCTCGTCGGGACGTTATAATCTATCCCCGAATCGACGCGCGTACTCCACCAGCCCAGGTAGGAGTAAGCGCCATCGACGGGGGAGCCGCGGTGGTCGATTTGCCGCCGTCCTCACAGCGGGGTAAGTCGGATCAGATACATCAAATTCAGCTACGCTATTCCCGTAGCTGAATTTGCGTATCTGAAATCGATCCCCCCCGTAGTGTAGACGTAGCCTTAGATCTTGCCCACGAGTAGAAATCACCCCTTTCCTTATCTGCACTAGAAGTTTGATCCAGTGCAGCTATACAGTTTGTTGCCCCGATGGCTGAAGTCAGAGCTGATCACTAAAACAGACAAGGCCTTGCTCCCCACTCACACTCTTCTTCCTGCCCCCTTCACACTTCAGGTGACTTGTCAGAGAGAAAGGCCTTTTAGTATGTTATTTAGGCTCCTTTGTAGTGTTTTACATCTTACCTTATTAATGTAAGAGCGGTTAAATATATAAGCCCTCATCTTGGATGTTTTCCTAAAGATTTTCTTTAATATTAAACAATGGTAATAATGCCTATGAGAATAATTCAGAGACTGTTGAGATGCTTGCATTTGTAAAGCAACCCTTACTTAAAATATATAATTCAGTATTCCACAGTACTGGTCCAAAACACTTCAGCTGTGAGTAGGTGAGTTTTTACCATTACTCTGGTACTTTTGCATAAAATGGAAAGTAACTTATTCCAGTCAATTACTGTTGCAGTGGGCACCCTTCCCACTATCTCTCCTAATTTTTAAAGCTCTCTGTGCCCTACATCCATTTCTCCTTATTACTAAATCACTGAGGGTGTGTCTTCCCTGCAGTGTAAGCCTAGAGTTTGAACTGAACTCAAAGCCTAACCCCCTTGAGAAGGTTGAAGCCACAGCAAATTGGCAGCTAAACCTGGGAGCCTGGGACATCTGAACTGTGAAGTTTTACAACACAAACTGAGGCCAGTGCATCATCATGTTCCTCATTAGCTGCGTAGGAGAGGGACACTTAGCACAGAATTGACTTAAAAATTACTTCCCCTGCTTAAATTCTTCTGGCTCTTGCCACTTAGCAGAAGACATGCCAGCTTACATCATTCTGTGTTTTACCTGAATGTCACAGAAGATGCATTCTAAGATATTACCGAAGCCCCAGAATAATGCATTATGGGATATCAAGAAACTAGGAAGCACTAGGTGAATTTCACAGAGAAATTAAAGTTAAAACTTAGTTTTGATAAAATTTCCCATATGGCCTCATTAATGAATCATTCAGCCTAAAGTCTGGGATTAATTCTTTTTTTCTAGTTTTCCATTTTCGGGTGTGTAATTCACTCCCACTTGGCAGAAAAATAAGGCTGCACCCTAATTAGCCACTAGCGCCATAGTTTAGAGAGACTGCTGGACTTTTGTTTTTCACGGAAACCCATATATGGCCATTTTCTGTTTACGCAGAGAGGATATGACTGATCGACTGAAACATTGCCACGTCAGAGGTCAGGTGACCTGAATTTATGTAATTCTGCTGCTATAACCTCTGAATTACAGTATGCAAAAATGAAACTGACCTGCCACTGCCTTCCTTACAAGAGAGAGTTTTATGTGGAAAAACTGTGTCATTGAGGGGCTGGGAAAACAGTTTGGTAATCTCAAAAGTCAAGGGTTATATTGATTAATCATGTAATAATTTGCTATGATCAAGGTAGCTTGCAAGGGAGATAGTCACTTATCCACTTATTGCTAAGTAAATAATAACTGAGAAAACTGAGCGAATAAAGTTTCTCTGTTGACAACAGGAGTAGTACTTATTACCTCATTCAGTAAATCTGGTTTCAGTACGCTTAACCCAGTCCTATTTTTAGCCTCAGGGGTGTGGCCACAGTCACATACTGATGACTAAACCTTATAGAGTGTTTTGTGGCCCTATAAATACAGTGTGCACTATTTCAGTAGCAGTACCTGTCCAATGAATTTGAGAGAGAGAGGCTTCCAGTAAGAGTAGTGCTTCAGTTAGGTACCTGTGAAATAACTTTCTAACTTGCTTGGATGCTTTGTGAAGTACATTACTGGACTGTATTTAATTACAATGTGCTCTTTCAAAAGCAGCCAAGGTTATTTTAATTTTTAAATTGTTACTTCTAAGGCAAATGTTAGCCAGTGAGAGTTTCTAAAGAGCTTCATTGGAGCCTGGAGCCAGAGGGTTTATAACCAGTCTTGCTTCAAATGGAGCAGGCCTGCAACTAAAATGTCATCATTCTTCATACTGTACTATATTTGCATGGTCTGTATTGCCTTTTTAACGGCTACAAACATCAGTTACTTTTCCCATGCTTGCAGCATGCAGAATTTGAGAACAGAGAGGGAAACTGAGTTTCTTTAGATGCCAGAGGGGTCTCTTAACAGATCTGAAAATGCTGAACAAATGTTACATATTGGAATAAATTTGCTTAACTCCAGGTATAGGGATAGCCTTCTACATGGCTGTTGTGGTTAATTTGCCCACCAGTCCTTTTATGTTTAATTATTTTATTTAATTGGAATAGCTGGAAGAAAAAGAAGTTAAGGTGTAATAGTGTCTCGCTTGCTTGAGCTTTGATTTACCACTTCAGCTCAAGTGGCAAAACGCTTCAGTGAAAGGAATGCATCCTCATGTTCTACTACTTGAACTCTCCTTTTCAGTGGCTTCCCTACCAGCACCTTCCAAGTTCATTGCCTGCTATTCTGAGACACTTCTTTCTGGATATAATTAGACTTCCATCTCCCCCGTTATGGTCCATTTTTTTGTAAAATTAGATTCATTATGGAAGGGTGGTGTGTGTGCTTTGTATCTTACTCTGAAGCATCCGGTGGGGCTCCAGGTTTATGAAGTTAGCAGCAGAGCACATGCTTTCGTGCCAGTTAGAGCTGGAAGAATAAAGCTAACAGTTAGTGTTCATGAATATTAATTTGAATTTTTAAATAAATTTGCCTTGCCTATGCACACTTTCCAGTTTGTTTTTGATTTCCAAAAACACTTGAACAGTTGAGTTTGACTGACTAGCAAAATGTTAGTGATAGGTGAATTTCAGAGTCCTAAGCACAATTAGTTGCAGAAACCAAATTTTGGTGCACAAGTGCTTGTGTACTCATTCAGTTAGGGAACGGAACAACACCTGACCAGTCAGAGCAAGTCAACACAATTTGTTTCAAATTTGTGTTGAGTCAGTGGAATAAAAACATGCAAACATCAGAACGACCATTCTAGGTAGGCAATTTTGAATGATCCATCCCTTGTCATCCAGCCCAGCATCTGACAGTCTTAGGGACACCCAGAGCATGGGGTTGCATCCCTGACCATCTTGGCTAATAGCCATTGATGGACCTATTCACCCTGGCTATGTCTAATTATTTTTTGAACCAAGTTATACTTTTTGGCCTTCATAACATCCCTTGGCAACAAGTTCCAAGGGTTAATTCTGCGTTGTGTGAAGAAGTACTTCCTTTGTTTGTTTTAAACCTGCTACCTATTAATTTCATGGAGTGACCCCCTGGTTCTTGTTTTATGTGAAGTGGTAAATAACATTTCCTTATTCACTTTCTCCACAGAATTCATGGATTTTATACATCTCTACCATATCCTCCCTTAATCATCTTTTTTCCAAGCTGAGCAGTCAGTCTTTTAACTCTCTCCTCATATGGAAGCTGTTCCTTACCAATAATAATTTTTGCTGCCCTTCTCCATACATTTTCAAATTCTAATATTTTTTTTAAGATGAAGCAACAAGAACTGTATGCAGTATTCAGGGTATGGGTGTACCATGGATTTACATAGTGGTATTATGATATTTACTGTCTTACTATCATAGACTGTTAGTTTGATTTGGTACCAGGAGCCCAATGATGGGTGCAGGCCTGCCAATGGGGGGCAGAGGGGAGGCAATTGCCCAGGGGCCTGGGCGATTTAAAAGCGGTAGCGGCAGCGGCCGGGAGCCCCAGGCCCTTTTAAATTGCCTGAGCGGGCTGCAGGGCCTGCTCTGTGAAAGTGACGGGTTGGGGAAGTTGGTGGCTGCCCCGTGCTGCCCCTGCAAGGAAACGCCTCCCCTCCACCGTGGCTGGGCACCAGTGCTAGGCAAGTAGGGTTGGGTGGGGCCCCGGGGATGGGACTGCTCTGTGTTCCCAAACTTCAGCTATCCTGCCCCCTAGGACTGTGCTGGGAGGGGGGATCCCTGCTCTGTGCTGGCTCCGCAGGACCCGGGGGGTAGGGGGAGGGCATGAGGGAGTGGGTCTGTGGGGGAGTGCTGGGCAGTGGGGTCAGCCTGTGTGTACTGGGGTGCTGGGCAGTGTGGGGTCTGTGTGGAGTGCTGTGCAGTTGTAGTGGTGGGCTTGTGGGGAAGGGCATTGGGTAGTGCACGCTAGGGGAGATCTGTGTGTGTTGGGGTGCTGGGAAGTTGGGGTGGGGTTGTGGGTGGGGGGGCACTAGGCATAGCGGGTCTGGGGGATGCTGGGCATAGGGAGTTGGATGGAGAGGCTGTGTGGCACGGCATGGACTCACCCCAGAGGGGAAGGGGCATGCTGGTAGCACAGGGCTGGGTGGGCCAGTGTGTGTCTGGCAGCTGCTGGTTTGTAAACAGAGCCCTCGTGCTGGGCACAGTGGGGCTGCCCCCTCCATGCCATTGCCCCTGGGGGCCCCACAAATATGTTTGGCACCGGGCCCACAAAAGGTTAATCCAGTCCTGGCTCCTAGGGTGTGCGCGGGGTGTACCAGAGGCAGCGAAGGCAGCTGCGTGAGCACATCCCTTTCTAGGGGGCCCATTGACTGTTCTGCCTTGGGGCCTGGAACTGCTGTCGGCAGGCCTGGATGGGTGGTGTTGTGATAACTAGACTTACAGATTTATCCTTTTTGTGAGCTCAACTGTAAAAAGTGAGTGTGCGTTTTTAATAAGACAGAAAAGTGACCTATTACAACAAATGTTGATGGGAAAAGGTGCAAAAAAGAGACAGACTGAATTAGTCCGAACAAAAAAAGATGACTGATTTTATATCAGCAGGGTTTAACTCAAAGACTGTGTTAAGATCATGCTTGGTAAACAAGAAAAGTGTGGAACCAGAAATCAGTGAATCAAAATTGGTTTGTTGGAAATTAGGTCTAATCAGTGGACAAAAAAAATGAGGGGGTGGGCTATTCCACCTGTTACTCCCTTTTTGGGTCCTTAAAGAGAGAGTTTGGGGAGAAAAACTGGCTATTGGAGCAAGCTTCACCATCATGTCTGCCATCCCCACCGCCACCTGGGGACCCCAGATCTTCTTCATCCTAATCCTGAGAGATGTCCTGACAAGATTGGGCCAGAGAGAGGGGGAGCCAGAGGACATTCCACCTCCACTAGCTAAATCCCAAACACCACCTGGCATGTGAGACTGTCTCTCTCCCCTCCTCCACCCTCCAGTGCATCTTTTTCCTTCCCCACCTTATTTCTTCTGTTTCCCATCTTTCTCCTTTTTCCTTTTGTCTAATAAGAGTCTGGCTTATCTGGCCAAAACTACATATTTTGAAACACTGCCTGTAACCAGGGAGACAGCTAAAAGTAATGTCCTAAACAGGCCAATGCTGGTACAAGTTTGCCAGGTCTCATTGATAAGACCCCTTGCTGTGCCCGTGTTTTCCCAGCAGGGAGGTTGCAAGTGAGAGCCAAAAACAGAGACAGAGGCTGCATTTTCTATTTTCTTTGCTATTCTTTTCTCTCCCCTTGTGTGTGTGTGTGTCCTCTTTTGTCTTCTAGGAAACAGGATCAGACTTTAACAACAACAACTGCAGCCCATTTTAACTAACTTCTTCTCTTTTCCTCAAAAAGAGTTATCTTCTTTGATACCATCTAAGAGACTGTCAAAAACCTCTTCAACAAAAGGGAAAAGGAACAAGAAACGTTGTTGAAATGAAAGTCTTACTTAATACTTTACATTTCAAATGCTTTGACTGCTTTTCTTTCTTTTCCTGTGTCTTTTAATGAAAGGTTAAAAGGATTTTAAATGCTATGTTGGCCATGGCACTAAGCAGGCTGAGATGCCTGTATAGCAAATCCCAATCCTTGTTTAACCCTGTTTAATGTTAGACGCTTTCAGGGTCATGTGAACTGCTTTGATGCTTTCAAACATGTCAAGTCTCACTCATTGGGTGTGAGACTCACTCATTAGCACACTATCTCACTCTCACACACATTCCTAAACGTATTTCAATACTTTTACTCAGGGGCTGAAAGAGACAACAATATACCCAGGGCCTCTGGTATGGGGCTTGAAGCATGGAAAGCCACTTTCCAAGATTGTGCACTGTGGTAACCATAAAGACTACAAGCCCATGTTCTATAGTCAGGAGAGAGGAGGCTACATGGGTTTTTTGTGTGTGTGAATGTGAATACTTGAGGGTCAAAAAATATGAGTTTGCCCAAAAAACGACCAGGACTTACTTAATCAAAAGTTTGCAGGTTCTGCTAAATACAGTTCAAAATTTAACCACACTGGACAAATCCATGGCCCTTCACTGTTCTGGTAGCAGGTAAGACTTCTTTTTTTAAATAAAAAGAAGAACAGGAGGACTTGTGGCACCTTAGAGACTAACAAATTTATTAGAGCATAAGCTTTCGTGGACTACAGCCCACTTCTTCGGATGCATATAGAATGGAACATATATTGAGGAGATATATATACACACATACAGAGAGCATAAACAGGTGGGAGTTGTCTTACCACCTCTGAGAGGCCAATTAATTAAGAGAAAACAAACTTTTGAAGTGATAATCAAGCTAGCTCAGTACAGACAGTTAGATAACAAGTGTGAGAATACTTACAAGGGGAGATGGATTCAATGTTTGTAATGGCTCAGCCATTCCCAGGACAAACATTGAATCCATCTCCCCTTGTAATTATTCTCACACTTGTTATCTAACTGTCTGTACTGAGCTAGCTTGATTATCACTTCAAAAGTTTGTTTTCTCTTAATTAATTGGCCTCTCAGAGGTGGTAAGACAACTCCCACCTGTTTATGCTCTCTGTATGTGTGTATATATATCTCCTCAATATATGTTCCATTCTATATGCATCCGAAGAAGTGGGCTGTAGTCCACGAAAGCTTATGCTCTAATAAATTTGTTAGTCTCTAAGGTGCCACAAGTCCTCCTGTTCTTCTTTTTGCGGATACAGACTAACACGGCTGCTACTCTGAAACTTTTTTTAAATGTGATCTTCTCAAGTTCCATTTCTGTCCTTGGTTGCCAGGCTTGTCTTAGTTTTATTCCCACTCAAATGCAGGAGAAGAAGAGCGTTCGTCTTGTTTGAAAGAATAAGACACCATTCAGACCAAACCTTGGACTAGACGGGACACTGTCATCTTTTATCCAAGTGAAGCTGGCAAATCCTGAGCCATGTTACAAGTTTGAGCCACCAAAAGAAGTTATAAAAACAGTAAAGGGAGCCTCATGGTAATATAACAAAGCACATGAATCAAATGTGAAACCAAATTAGATATTAAAAGAAATATGGAATCGGAATCCTTTATCTACAGTTTGTTAGCTTCAAAGTAATTAAATTCAATGCAGTTACTTTATTTTATATTAATTAATGTATTGTTTGGTTGTGTTTTATTTTAATTTTAATTTATTTTGCATTTATTTATTTTGGAATCTGATTATTTTAGTTTGCTGTAAATGTAAAATGAGCAATAATATACAAATCAAATAATATTTGTACTATGAAGTGTTTTTCAAATGGATGATCACTACGACAAGGTGATATGCAAAATAAACATGTATTGATAAAAGTTTTCTTTTGTGTTAGGTTTATATAAAAACAGTTAATTATTGAATATTTCTCTTGTTCTGTCCACTGACTTTGTGTCTAAACCAGGGGTTAACAACTCTGGTCCTCCGAGATCTCCAACCACCCAGATTTTTGTTCCAAACAGCAAATAATTGATTTTATTAAAATCCACTGGTTTGCACTGTATATAGAATTCTCACGTGCCCTAGACCTCACTATGAATTAGTACATTTAAGTGTTTCATATGCATTATTAAGCAGTGTACATTTTAAAACAAACTATTAAGTGCTAGGTGGATTAAAAACCTGGACTATTGGTCACCAAGAACCAAAGATGAGAGTCCCTGTCTTAAGCAATGACCTAACACACCACTCTTTGGGGCTGTAGATCTCACTCTTAAGGACAGCCAACCCTTGGTATCGCCGTGCTTTGCACCCCTATATTCCATCTAAATTAATACAACATTGTTAAAGCAAGCTGCTGGAGCTGGGGACTGCTTGAAAGGAAGGGGGCCAAATGCTGAGCCCAGTGAAGCTGAAGATTCTTTTGGTTTGTGTTTATGTTGGACTTAGACTCTGCTTCCCTGGAAGACGCTGAATTCTCTGTGTCTGGGCTAGAGGGCTTAGCCACCCCCTTAACTGGAGTGTGCTGATGTCTGTTGAGGAAACTGAGGCAGAGCTGTTCTAGTGCTCTGTATGCCACAAGGAGGTGTGGAGGGATGGCACCTCTGGCACAAGGAGTATGAAGAGGTTGTTGAAATTGCTCCTTAGAGAAGAAAGGTTCATCCATCTAAAATATGATTTGTTTGTCTCTAAGATACAATTTTCCATTCCCTATTTGAGTTCCTTACTGATTCCACATGCTCTGTTTTTATGAGTTCCTATAAGAGCTTCCATGGTTTCTGCAGGCCTTTGTACCCTTTGGTAAAGACATGATTGTTTGTGGCCTAAGAGTTTTATGACAATGTTAAAGAATCATAGACTGAGTCACTTTCTTCTATTACTGAATAAAGAACTGTATTAGGGTAAGGAAGAGGGTATTATCCCTAAAACGGTCTCCATCTGCACCATTGCAGAGCTTTCCTTTCTTTCCCTCCATACTCTGAGGTTTGATACTCAACCCGCTCTCCTGAAGCTCTCTAGTCCACACTGCTCTATGAACAGCATGTCCCCAATTTCAGTTAAAAAAAAAAGTGACAACTTAAACTGGTACCTGCCTTTAAATCTATTCCCTTCTTCAGCTTTCTAACACTTGAGACAAAGGAAAATATAGCCTACCCCTCTCAGGGCCTTCACAAAACACATTGTGGGGAAAGAAGATTTTTAACCCAACACTGGCCTGTTCTTCCCTTATACCTTTCCCCAGTGATAGCTGTTTTGTCACACAGAACAATGGCGTGTTGTGGTACAGGATTAAAATCTGGCTCATCCCTATGCAGGAGACAAGGAGAAGAGAGAGAGGACAAGATGTCTTCATCCAGCCTTAGACTTATGAGTGGAGTATATAGGTGTGGTCCCTGTGCTCTCCTGTATTCAAGGACTGCTCTTTGTATAGGTGAAGGTGATAGCAATGTGGAGGCAAAACATCCCCCCACATCTCTGCATGTGCCAGCAGAACTGAGCCGATGCACAGGGTGAAGCACGTGGCCCCCCCGTGAAAGGGTGTAGGCAGCATGAATGCTCCCTGTGTGCAGTGGGAGCTTTGGAAAGGATTGAGCACAATCTCTCCTCAAGGAGAGTTTGCTTTTGAATATTTTGACTTTAATCCTTGCTCCTTAGTTCCCCATCCGTAAAATAAGGATTATAATTTCTAACGCAATAGGAGCATTTGAGGTAAGGTAATTGAGGACTGACATGCTCTGATTCTATAGTGATCAATACCAGAGAAATACATAAATAAAATAAAATTGCACACAGACTAGTTCCTCACTCCAACACTCAGAGTAGCTGGGCTTGATAATACAAATGCTGTGGAGGATTGCCCCTCCCTTCCAGCCACTGTTCCAGCTACAGTAGCCTTTGCATCTGTAATTTCCCCTACTCTCCATGGGGAGTGGAGAAGCTGTAAAACCCAAGGGTAACTTAGGGCTGGTCTACACTAATGCTGTAAGTCAATCTAAATTATGCTACTTCAGTTTTGTAAATTACGTAACAAAGTCAATGTAACTTAGGTTGACTTATAGTGGTGTCTACATCGTGCTATGTCAGTGGGAGACGTTCTCTCATCTACATAGCTTCTGCCTCTCAAGGAGGTTGAGTACAGATGTCAACAGGGGAGCGCTTCACCATCAACTTAGCGTGTCTTCACCAGACCTCTAAATCGACACTGCTGCATCAAACATAGCAGTGACGATTTAGCCCATAGTGTAGACATGGCCTTAGTTAGCTATAGCTCCAGCTGTCATTTCCTTCTGAGGAGCACTATGATGCAAAACCATCAGTGCAGATGGGCTTCAGATGCATACCCCTCAAACCCTGCACCATCCCATTACAAGGTGCTGCTGCCTTTGTACGAGGGCTAAGAATACCCACTGAGATTTGACTCCTCCCTGCAAAAATGTTTCAATGTCTGACAGATTTATTCAAGTGCCTAAAGCCCTCCTTCCCATTAGCTGGGACCCTGAATCTTTTCTACCAGGAAACCTGTGTTTTCTTGACTTTACATTTAATGAAAGCAATTTTCAGTCAGTTCCATCTACAATTGCCATCCACAGAGGGGAAAAAAAATCCATTCCTAGAGGAGGAAAGATAATTGAAAACACAAGCATACTCTTAAATTATATAGAGCTTTGAAGCAAAGTGCCAGTGACACAACCACACTCAATATCATTAGCTGGAACAGCAGACTAAAAGCAAAATAAAAGGGAAGTACATTGAATATGACCCCTCAGACCACAGAATTATTGAAATGGTTGGTTTGGGGTTTTTAAGGGTAGAGATTAAGAAATTATTTTATGGCATTGGGATTTTTCCCTAACACCAATGTCCCCACCGGGGGATGGTTTCTCTATGATTAACAGTGAACCTATTTAAAAAAAATGTTATTAACAGATTGATTCTTTTATCATTTTCTGCTGCAGTTTGCTTTTTAATGGGGTTAGATTGCAAAATGTCAATTGTAGGTATTGATATATTGAAATGTTGTTGTGTTTTGCGAGTTGTATTTAATCAAGTGATCTAAATGTATTGTCTCTAAACTGAGAATTTTGATTTACCTGTACATTCACAAATGTAAAAACTTCCCAGACTTTTATTGGAGTCAAATTTTATATTATCTGCTATGGGCTTTACTTTATTTAGAAAGCTAAATTCCATACCCATCACTTCTATCCCAAGTTTCTACTGTTGCCTTCATAAGCGGCTGGTTATATATTGATTTTGGTTTATAGGATTTCTTAATCCAGGGGATCATATGGAGTTTGATTGCACAAACATTGAGCTTGTTCAATCTGTACCCAGTGTTTAGTAGGGTTGATGTTATCCAGTACATTAGATTTCTGATCTGACTAGCTTGATAATAGTGCTTAGTGTTGGGTGAAGCCAATCCTCCCCTTTGCCATGGCCTTTGTAAAGTAGATTGCTAAACCTTGAGTATCTTATTTTCCCAAATGAATATATTTATCATGGATGTCCATTGATCCATGGACATCCTGGGACTAAAATCAGGAGCATTTGGAAAAGGAAGTTGATTCAGAGTAAGAAATTCATTTTAATTGTCACAATTGTGTCTAACTATTTTCTGGATCTGTTTCAAGTTTTGACCAATTTCCTGGATCTGTTTCAAGTTTCTTAATCAGAGATGTATAAATAATGCTATACATGTCTTACATCTTTTACAAGTGTGCATTCCCAGGTATCTCACTGAAGTAGTTACCCATTTGTGCTTATATTTATCTTTTATATCTTTCTGTAGATCAGAGCCCGCGCCCACATGCAGGCATTCTGACTTGTCACAGTTTATTTTCAATAAACTGATTTCTTGAATTCTTTTCTGGTTTTATAGAAGTATGATATCGTCTCAGTCTCTAATAGCAAGCCAATCCAGTGCATAATGCGACCAGGAGATTCAGACTTGCAAGCTGCATGCTAACATTGCTGCATTAAGCAACAATATAGAGATTAGAATCATATTCATTTCCCTGTGGGGTACGGAAAAAGAATCCTCTTTCCTTTTGATAATAACACCTCTAAGCATCAGACAAATCATGTTTATTCATTAGAGATATTAATTGTCTGATCTTCTATCCTTTAATACACTGCTCTGTCCAAATCTTGGGTCTAGAACACAATTATAATTGATTGATTATTATTGGAGGCAATCTCCTTCTCTAAAGTCTTCTAATATTTAGACAATTTTCTGAATAGAGGCATTTGATCTTGTTTAGGGGAATAAATAGTGCCTAATGTGAGCAATCAATAACCAATTGTACCTTTAACTAATAGACATCTAACTTCATGATCTATATATTTATCCTTTTATTGGAAAGGTATGTATAATGATTGCTACTCCTCTTTTGTGTGATGTTCCTGGAGAAACATAAGAAGTGTGGGACCAGTTATTATTGACGTATTTATTATGTTTTTCCTTAAATGCTTTCTGCAATATATGCAGCTTATCTGGAGCCCCAGCTTTGATAGCTTGAAAAGCTTTTTTCTTGTTAAACTATTGTTAAGACAATAGGTAGTTATGGTATAGATATAGAATTTAATTGTATTAGCCATATTAAGAGATGTAAATTGTTAGCTGGTACATAAGATTGTATAAAGAAAAAGGAAAGCCAAATATCATATAAGACCCTAATTCTAATTATTAGGTTTTTTACCTCTGATTTTGTAGAGTAGTATTTTTTAGTTGAAAGTGTATTTGTATTGTTGGTAGGTCTCCCCACTCAAAGCAAAAATATTATTCAGCATGAAATATCCATGTTAATTCTTCAATTTAAATATCTGTTCGGACCTAAAGATTTTGTTGATTACTCCGGTGTATTCATTTAAATGGAGTAAGTGGGCCAAAGGTGTTAACATAAACCTGTCACTGTCTGATGTTAAACTGTATTAAACAAGGTCTGGGGTACAGAGACCTCAGCCTGCTTAGTACCATGACAAACACACCATTCAAAATCTTTTTAACCTTTTATTAAAGATACATAGAAGAAAGAAGAACAGTTAAAGCATTTGAAATGGAGGGCATTAAATAAGGCTTTCATTTTAACAAAATTTTTTGTTCCCTTTCCGTTTAGCTGGAAAGAATTTTAGAAGGAAATAACTCCTTGTTGGACAGTCTAAAGATGGTTATAACTGTTCTTTTGGGTAAGAGAGAGAAATTTACTTCTGGGTGGAATTCTGCACCAAAAAATTAAAAATTCTGCACACAATATTTTAAAATTCTGCATATTTTTTTGGTCAAAATAATGCAATGTAAGCACGCTGGTTTCAATTATTTAGGTAACTTATTTAAACTACAATGCAAAGGATGGAGAATAGGAGTGGGGAGCATTAGAGGAAATCTCCAACCCCCCTTGCCTAATAGTAATGTAGCTAGGTTTGAACCTTTATTTCTAGTTATTAGTCAAATATATGCAGCCATATGCTCAGTATTACATCATAGGCAACTGACGAGCAAGTGAGGGCTGGGGAATCGAACTCACAATTTATATGGTTACTGACCGTCTCCAGAAAGGTCAGTAGCAAACATTTCCTATCAAAATGTGCTCCATGAAATGTTTTCAGCCCAAAAGTTTAGACCAGTTCTAATCACTAAAGCACCATAAGTTCTAATCACTAAAGCACCACACCAGGGGAGTGTGTCTGGATAGTCTGCATTGGGGGATGGGAGTCTGAGTCTGCCCGAGGGCGAATACCTGGGCTTGTAGCATGGGAGCCCAGGAAAGGGTTGGAGGCCAGGTGACTCCTTGGCCTGGGAAACTGAACAAAGGCTGTGGGAGGGGTCGCTGAAGGCAGAGTGCTGGAAGCGGGCTGGAGAGATGGCTGGGAGGCAGAGATGGCTCTGACCCCCCCAAAGGGGGGTGGGCTGGGATGCCCTGGGACCCCAAGCTGGACCTAATTGAGGGGGGCCCTGTTGTCTGTGCCTGCAAGACCTGTCTTGGACTGTATTCCTGTCATCCAAATAAACCTTCTGCTTTACTGGCTGGCTGAGAGTCATGGTGAATCGCAGGAAGCCGGGGGTGCAGGGCCCTGAGTCCCCCAATACTCCGTGACAACTGGTGGCAGCGGTGGGATCTACTGCACCCCGTGGACGGCGCTTCCTGCAGTAAGTGACTGGGGAGCAGTAAAACGAAGGGGGATTGACGGGGACCAGGTGTGCTGGAGAGTGAGAGAGAGACGGTTATTACCCCTGGGAGTGTGTGACCAGCGAGAAGGACTTTTGCAGTAACAGGGTCCCCCGGGGGGATCGCAGCGAGTGGTCCCAGGGGCGGAGGAATCTGCAGCTCGACCCTGGCAGAGAGGTGGTGACCTCGAGAAGGGCTGGCACACTAGGGGTCTCCCTGGGAACTGTGGGGAGCTGTGAGCATACAGGCCGGTGAGTGGCCCGCAGGAAGATGTATGCCAAGCGGCTTAAGAGCGACCTGGTGGAGCTGTGCAAGCAGAGGGGGCTGCGCATTGGGAGGCTCACCAAAGAACAGCTCATTGCCCGGCTGGAGGCGGAAGATCGCGCGAATGAACTGCTCCCTGTGTCTCAGGGAAGCAGCCTGGCAAATACAGCGCAGGCACCAGAGTCTGTCCCAGCTGGGAGTGGTCAGCCGGCTGCTGAGGGCTTCCCGAGACCCCTCCTTCCTATGCCTAGGGGAAGGGTGGGGAGGAACCCAGCAAATACCGAAGGCGCCGTGACCCCCCGGGCCAGCAGGGAATCCTCCCGGCGAAGCTCGCCAGCCAGCAGAGGATCCTCCCGGCGACGTTCGGCATCCGTGGAGCGGAATTGGCTGGAATGGGAGAAAGAGCTAAAACTGAGAGAGCTGGAGGATCGTGAACAACAGAGACAGCGTCAGCATGAACGGGAGGAGAAAGAGAGACAGAGACAGCATGAACGGGAGGAGAAAGAGAGACAGAGACAGCATGAAGAGAGACAGCGTCAGCATGAACGGGAGGAGAAAGAGAGACAGAGACAGCATGAACTGGAACTGGCGAGATTGAAGGGCAGCGAACCCCCGGCTGCGGTGAGTGAGGGGGGACCCGGGACTGCACGGAGCTTTGATAAGTGCATCCTGGCCCCACGCAAGGAGGGGGAGGACATGGATGACTTCCTGGAGGCCTTTGAGACGGCCTGCGAGCTGCACCGGGTTGATCCCGTGGACAGACTCCGGGTCCTTACCCCCTTACTGGACCCCAAAGCCGTGGCATTGTACCGCCAACTGGAAGAGGCAGAGAAAGGGGACTACGAACTATTCAAAAAGGCCCTGCTACGTGAGTTTGGGCTGACTCCTGAGATGTACCGGGAAAGGTTCCGGAGTCAGGATAAAACCCCTGAGATCTCCTATCTGCAACTAGCCGTCCGCATGGAAGGATACGCCAGCAAGTGGGCTGATGGGGCCCAGACGAAGGAGGACCTGGTCAAACTGCTGGTACTGGAGCAACTGTATGAGCGGTGCCCATCTGACCTGAGGCTGTGGTTGGTGGACAGAAAGCCAGAGAACCCGCGACATGCAGGCCGGCTGGCCGATGAGTTTGTAAAGAGCCGGTCAGGAGATAACAGGGAGGAGTCCCAAAGGAACAGTCCCACCACAACGCAGAGAGAGAGTCACCATGGGACCTCCCCGTGGGAAAATACAGAAAAACCCCATCAAAGGGGAACATCCGGCGTCAGGACCATCCGACCCACTCGGGGGGACCCATGGGACATGGGCTGCTACCACTGTGGCCAAAAAGGCCACATACGGGCCCAGTGCCCCAGGCTCGGGGACAGACTGAGCAGGCCGAACCCACAGAGGGTTGACTGGGTAGAGACCCAGCCCGGCGAGAGGCAGCATTCCCAGGGAAGGGGGGCTGGCAGAGTACCACCTGCTAAGGAGGGAGGAGAGCACCAGGCCAGCTCCTCTAGGGGGCTGGATGCCCCAGACTCAGGGTTTTTGGTTTATACGGTGGGCGTGGGGCTGTCCCTCCGGAGAGAGTACCTTGTTCCCCTGGAGGTGGATGGGAGGAAGGTCAATGGATACTGGGATATGGGCGCAGAGGTGATGTTGGCCCGGCCCGAGGTGGTGGCCCCAGATCAGGTGGTGCCCAACACCTACCTGACCCTGACGGGGGTGGGCGGAACACCAGTCAAAGTGCCCGTGGCAAGGGTACACCTGAAGTGGGGGGCCAAGGAGGGCCCCAAGGATGTGGGGGTACACCCGTATTTGCCCACTGAGGTATTGATGGGGGGGGACCTGGAGAACTGTCCAAGCAACCCCCAAAGGGCACTGGTTGTGACCCGCAGTCAGAGCCGGCGAGGGGCACTGCGCCCTGGCCTTGGGGGGGGTGCCTTGCCTGAGGCGCAGGACCCTAACCCGGTGGGGAGGGAACGCCCAGGGACACAGCTCAGGGAGGCTGCAGCTTCAGACCCAGCCGGCGAGAAAGAGCAGGTGGCCATCCCTGTCCCAGCTGCTGAGTTCCAGGCCGAGTTGCAGAGAGATCCCTCCTTGCGGAAGATAAGGGACCTGGCCGACCTCAATGCGGTACAGACCATGGGACGAGGTGGCCGGAAAAGGTTCCTGTGGGAGAAGGGGTTCCTGTACCGAGAATGGGCTCCCCCAGGGAAAATGGAGTCAGGGGGGATCAGGAGGCAGCTGGTGGTACCCCAGAAGTATCGCCGCCAGCTGCTGTGCCGGGCCCATGACACTCCTCTCTCAGGGCACCAGGGAACCTGGCGTACCCAGCAGAGGCTGCTACGGAGCTTTTACTGGCCCGGGGTCTTTGTTACTGTCCGACAGTACTGCGGATCCTGTGACCCCTGTCAGAGGGGGAGGAAGGCCTGGGACAAGGGGAAAACAGCTTTAGGACCCTTGCCCAGCATAAAGGATCCTTTCTGGAGGGTGGCCAAGGTTAAAAGGGTGGCTCTAAACCAAGAGAGCCCAAAGCACAGACCTCCAGACTGGAGCGCTGGGAGAAGACCACAGCCCAGTTGGAACCCCAGAGGTATGGGGGTGGGAAAAGGGCACAGGCCGCATAAACCTTCCCACATGCGAACTGCGAGTGCCATCAAGCACCCCCGACCTAAGGGGGGGTGTGAAACTGGAGGGGCCTGGTGTAATTCTCACCAAGGAATGGGAGGGATGCGGGGGCATCCATGGGAACGGGGGTAGGTTCGAACTTCCCCGGGTCACTGGCTAGAGTGACCCTGCTCAGTTCGGTCTCGAAGGGGGGAGATGTGACGAACTGGGTCTGTTCTTACTGTGGTGTGTGAATGCTGACAGGGGAGTGTGGCTGGATAGTCTGCATTGGGGGATGGGAGTCTGAGTCTGCCCGAGGGCGAATACCTGGGCGTGTAGCATGGGAGCCCAGGAAGGGGTTGGAGGCCAGGTGACTCCTTGGCCTGGGAAACTGAACAAAGGCTGTGGGAGGGGTCGCTGAAGGCAGAGTGCTGGAAGCGGGCTGGAGAGATGGCTGGGAGGCAGAGATGGCTCTGACCCCCCAAAGGGGGGTGGGCTGGGATGCCCTGGGACCCCAAGCTGGACCTAATTGAGGGGGGCCCTGTTGTCTGTGCCAGCAAGACCTGTCTTGGACTGTATTCCTGTCATCCAAATAAACCTTCTGCTTTACTGGCTGGCTGAGAGTCATGGTGAATCGCAGGAAGCCGGGGGTGCAGGGCCCTGAGTCCCCCAATACTCCGTGACAACACCACTCTGGCAATATAAAGGAGCCTTACAACTTTTACACCTGTTTTATACTCCTGGGGGAATTCACAAAGATATTGGGAACAATTCACTAAGCATATAAGCTACTACATTCTGCTCTGCCTGTGGGGACAGAGCCTGCCCCACGCCTAACTCCTCAGAAACACCCTGAAGCTCTGCCCCTCCATGCTGAGTGTGCCCCAATAGCGAGCGAGAGGGACAGAGTGTCTCTCTCTCTCACACACACACATGACTACTCAGTCCCCGCCCCATGATTTATGTCTCTACCAGCTGCTCTGGGTGCCTGAACTCACCTGCCTATGCTGCTGGGGATCGACATGTGACCACTCTTGCGGCTTCCCTTTGCTTCCCCATCAGAAGTAATTTTTCTGCAGGGAAACAAAGAAATATACGGGGGACATGAAATCTGGGCACGTGCAGTGATGCAAAATTCCTGCAGAAGTAGAACGTCTAGGGGTAAATAACACTTCCCTACTCTTTCTCTGCACTGTTCATGACTTTATAGACCTCTATCATATCCTCCCTTAGACATCTCTTTTCTAAGATGAACTGTCTCAGTCTTTTTAATGTCTCCTCGTATGGAAGTTGTTCCATATTCCTAATCACTTTTGTTGCCCTTCTCTGTGCCTTTTCCAATCCTAACATATCTTTTTTGAGATGGGAACTCACAATATTCAAGGTGTGGGCATACCATGGATTTATATAGAAGCATTATGATATTTTGTTTTATCATCTATCCCTTCCCTAATGGTTCCTAACATTGTTAGCTTTTTTGATTATGGCTGGTGCACACTGAGCAGATGTTTTCAGAGAACTATTCACAATGACTCCAAAATCTCTTTGACTGGTAACAGCTAATTTAGATCCATCATTTTGTATGTACAGGTTAGATATTTTTCCAATGTGCATTACTTCACAGTTGTCAACACTGAATTTCATCTGCCATTTTGTTGCCCATTCACTCAGTTTAGTGAGATCCCTTTGTAACTCTTCACAGTCAGCTTTGGACTTAACCATTTTGAGTAATTTTGTATCATCTACAAACTTTGCCACCTCACTGTTTACCACCTTTTCCAGATCATTTATTAAACTGTTGAACAGAGTCTGTATCTTATCTTAAAGCTGCTGGGACTTCAGCTAGCTCCCTTCTTGCACAAAATAGTGAAGTCTCTTGGTTTATTGGCATTTAACGGGGGGAGCATACCAGGCTTTGTAAGCTCTGTCTATCTCAATCTCTCTTTTATCTCCTGGGTTTAAGAAGGTACATCGAACTTCCTTTAGGAATTGCTGCATCCCCTTTCTCCTCTCCTTCAAGGAGACCCTTGATCCTTAGGTCATTTCTCCTCTCACAGTTCTTCATGTCTTCCACTTTCTCTGCCCAGTCTCTCTTTTCTAGAATCTAAATTCTTATCTGCAGCCCAGCCTCTGCTTCCACTTTCTCCCCCATGCGGTTTTCCAAGCCAGTCTCTTTCACCCCCAGTTCACTGAAATCAGCCTTAATTTAATCTAATTTGGCATCTAGAATGGATTTTTTGGGATCTAAACTTGTAAATTAGCTCCCCAAAATCTTCTGTAGGAAGAGGTATCCCTTTCTCCTGCTCCCTTCCTCCCATGAGGGGCCTGGGCCCAGCAGCTGCCATCTTGGATTTTTCCAGCTCTGCCTGCTCTTGCTGCCTTCTGAGTTTCTCTTCTGGAAATAATTTTTCAGAATTATCTCTTTATATACTAACCTAAGGAGTAGGAGAGTCTCTTTGAGGAGTCACATTGGGGCAGTAACCAGCCATGTCTGCAGATTCTGCCAGCTTCAACACAGAACTAAAGGCTAAAGCAGTAATTCAACTCTGGTAATCAAGTACCAGGGGGTAGCCGTATTAGTCTGTATTCACAAAAACAACAAGGAATCTGGTGGCACCTTAAAGACTAACAAATTTATTTGGGTATAAGCTTTTGTGGGTAAAAAAAAAACTTCTTCAGATGCATGGAGTGAAAATTACAGATGCAGGCATTATATAATGACACATGAAGAGAAGGGAGTTACCTCACAAGTGGAGAACCAGTGTTGACAGGGCCAATTCAATCAGGGTGGATGTAGTCCACTCCCAATAATAGATGAGGAGGTGTCAATTCCAGGAGAGGCAAAGCTGCTTTTGTAATGAGCCAGCCTCTCCCAGTCCCTATTCAAGCCCAAATTAATGATGTTAAATTTGCAAATGAATTTTAGTTCTGCTGTTTCTCCTTGAAGTCTGTTTCTGAAGTTTTTTTGTTCAAGTATGGCTACTTTTAAATCTGTTATAGAATGTCCAGGAAGATTGAAGTGTTCTACTGGCTTTTGTATGTTACCATTCCTGAACTCTGGTAATGTCTCTTCCCCCTAGTACGCATTGTGCTCATGCCCTCCATTGGCCAGAATCAGGACTGCGGTCCACAGGTTGAAAACCTCTGTACTAATCAATAGGCTGCATCAGTACAGCATTTCTTCATATGTAGGAAGAGCATTTCACAATACTTGCTGTTTCACCACCCACTGTATATCTCATAGTGTATAGCTGTTTAAGATGCAACGACTTTCAAAGAAGGAACACTGAGACAGCAGAGAGAGTGAAGCCTTTTTTTTTTTTTTAAGGGGGGCAAAAGGTAGACTTCAAACATGACTATACTGCAGATTGGCTGAAGAACTAATCTTGGTCAGCTATATAGCATTCGCACTGCAGCAATATCTTACACAAGCCCTTCCTATTCCCAACACTATCGCTGCATTCAGTTTGGTTGACCAACATATGCTAGCTAGCATATATATCATACGAATACTATGTAGTATCTGTAGCATAAATGCATACTAATATATAAAGCACAAATACTATAACAATTATATAGACCAAATTAGCCTCTATAATCCTGTTCACTTATGCCAAGTATCCCATAACACCTTGCATCAGCTGAAGTAAGCTTTGCCTTACGTAGAATGGAAAGTGTTCTGGATCAGGACAGAAGAGTATTTTACTATAGCAAGAGGCAGGGAATTATTCTCGCAAGCCCATACTGGAATGTCCCAAAGAAAGAGGATAAGACATATGATTGTTCTACCCTACTACAAACCTCTGAGATGCCTTCATGCCCTTTGGTATCTGGAATGCATGTGTTCAGAATAAAGATAAGAGGAATACCATGGTACCAGAAAAACAAAGTAGAAAACTGATTGGTTAAATCTAGTTTCGGGTGATGTACACAGTATCTTTTACTCGTAAACAGGTAGGGTATAAAAAGATGGCTTGAGGAGTATATCTCTGGGAGCATAGCTGTGTAAGGTGCATGGAACAATGCTGCACGAGACAGCTTCCCAGAGATTGAGATTGTATTGAACTTTTTCCCCGCACTACATTATTGTTGGCTTATAGCAATAAACCTGACTGATATTGGTTATTTGATCTCTTGAATATATTTCATAATGAACTAAAGCATGGTCAAACAACTGGCTATACCATTTATGGACACTTTGCTATTTGAGAGCTTGTTTTAGTCCACAGGCTTAAGGAAATAGGGTTCTGTTGGTCTTAAGACCCATTGTTAATAATGCAGAAGATACAAACCACAGTTTGGGGGTGTCAGGAGTCTCAGGGCTCGCTTCTTCAACTAAAAATTAACAGAATTCCTGCTGTTCCTTTTCTGTGGCACACTTAAACTTTCACTGGAATTGCCTGTAGATTTTTTTTTTTTACAGTATTCTGAAATGTTTATTTCAGATGAGCATAGTCTCTGATCCCACCCACCATGCAGTATGAGATGTTGTCAGAATAAACTACATGCAGCTGCTTTTGTGGCACTGAAATTATCTCCACCCACAGGCAGATTTATATTTGCTTCACAATCTTGGCATCCAGCTCTGATAAAAACAGAGATACCATAGCAGCAGTTCTCAGTGTATGACCCCCCAATGGGGATGCCAGCCATTCTCTAGAGAAGCTGCGTAGGGAGATGGCCTGCTTTTGTTCCCTGTGTCTGATCTGGAACTAATGTTGATTTTTCAGCCACTTGCAGCTGGGATGCTTCCTTTGAAGAACTGAAGTTTTCTTTGACATATCATGAGAACTAACACAATGGATTCTGGGCAGCATTTGAGGAGGACCTGTTGCAAGAGTCTCATTAAGGGGTCATTGGAGGAAAAAAATGCCCGACTTCTAAATTTTTCAAGCATTGTACAAACTTTAATTTTCCTGTCATGCAGTAAGTTTGGTCATACACACTAATGGAATACTAGGGAGCATGCATCTCAGCTTTTGAGTTTATTGGAAGTTGAATACCTTTTGCAAAGTATATCAGATGCTTATATTAAAGAGAAAAGGGATACTTGTTATACAAATAGAGAACAGCAACCACCCACCAAAGCCTTAACCACACATCTGTTTCCTGAGATAAACTGCTGAAGAGGTTTACGTTATTATTGGCTCTTTTATACACCTACTAGATTAGATTAAAAGGATACGTTGACAGTGTGAATGCTTTTGGCTTTTCTATTACTTTTAAAACATGGGGTGAATGGGGGTGGGGTGGCTCTATATTGGCTTTCAGCTGCTTTCGTGCTGCTGTGCTGCACATACCCCCTCTATAGAAGGCAACATGATCATAATAGTGTGGGGAATGCTATACCATATCTGACATTTGGTCCATAGAATCTGGTACCTTGTTTTAAATACACCTCTACCTTGATATAACACTGTCCTCGGGAGCCAAAAATCTTACTGCTTTAGAGGTGAAACTGTGTTATATCGAACTTGGTTTGATCCGCCGGAGTGTGCAGCCCCGCCTCCCCGGAGCGCTGCTTTACCGTGTTATATCCGAATTCGTGTTATATCGGGTCGCGTTATATCGGGGTAGAGGTGTAGTACTCAGTATCAGATACTTCAAGGAAGCTTCATGGACAATTACGGAATACCCTATCCATAGAGGAAGTGTCTTCATAATATCAGGGAGTTAGTAGTTGCAGTTTTGCCAACCCCAAATGGTTTTAAAAAACTATTACAAAAATGCTGGGGTTCTTTTTATTTATCTTCTGGTTCATGAGTTTTAGCATGCACTTGATGTCACGTTTTCCAAACTTTTCTCTGAAAGTGTGAGGGCTAGAAACTTACTTTTTAAATGAAAGCTGAGAGTGGGATGTATTCATATGACTCTAGCAGCTGGGCCTTTAAGAAAAACACCAATCACCGAAAGACTCCCAATAAAATTGAAAGATTTGGCAACACTTTGGATGCCTCTGAACCGCCAGCAGCTGTTGCCCAATATACCAGGCATGTCACTTGAAAAGCTGATATGTTACACTAGAACATCAGTGCTTAAGAAAACTGCCTAATGCTGCAGCGATACAAAAACTCTGATGGAACTCCTTAACAAAAGAGAATTCATATAACAAGCTTCATATGGGCTATTACTGCCACTGGGCTCCAAGGACTGTGCAAACAAGCAAATACAAAGACAGATTATACTAAAAATAATTATGCATTATTGCAGCAGGAGCAGTGTTGGGGTAGGAGGAAGGAAAAGATATTGCATTATAGAATCACTTTGTCCCGGTTAGTTCAGGGACAACTTATTACTGCATCAGTGACTAATAGCAGAGTACAACTGGCAAGGGGCAGGGATGGACTGGAACCTATATGAGCTCTGGTACATCAGTTGCTGCTAATACTAATCTATATGAGGAGTGTTACTTTTGAGTTACACTTTTGCCTTTATTAGCACATTTTGTCTTTAGCATTATTTTCTGCATAAATGAACATTGATTTCCTGTCTCCTACTGAAGATGGTAAGACAAGACCCTTTATTCTTTCAAATCCCCACAGCAAAGTAAGAGATTGGAGCTGCTTAGAGTGTGGGGAAATTGGCCAGCATAGGAGAATCCCAACACCCTCAAACTGATGGAGAGGATGGTCAAGAATTTTGAGCTTTGACAATTGTTGAGAGTTTTTTTTGCCTGGGTGTGCTTGTGGCCTTCCTGCCGCTCTCCCCACACATGGCTCAAGGTTCTAAGAAATGGAATCTTATTCCACATTTGAGGAGTAAGAAGAAAGGTGGATAAGAGGTGGTAAAGCAACCAAGATAAATTATTAGTATAATGTCTATTTCTGGGACCAGAAAGTTAACTCAAATGGCAGATAATGATAGTTCATGTGTTTTTTACAAAAGAAGAGGTGCAAATAATGCCTAATGAAAAGGTAGCCAAGGAGAATGTGTATCACAAGGCATATGCCTATTATCTTCCTGATCATTTTGTTGGTATAGTGTATCTCAGAAACCACATCTTCCTATATGTTTTGAACAGCACCTAGCACAATAGGGGTAAACTTGATGAGCCAAATTTAGCCCTGGTGTAGCTCCCTCGAATGCAGTTAAGTTGGTCTATTTAGTTCATGGTTCAGTTTGACCCTCATGTGTCTAGTATGTGTTTATTTAGCTACAAATTATATAAATTTATGGTAATAGCCAAAAGCATCTTCAATCTAACTTTCTAAATCTAAACAGATACACTACAGTTACAAAGAAAAAGTAAGTACAAGAGGAGATGAGCAGGCTAATCAATAGAAATACATTAATTCCTGATATGAGACGGAAATGGCCCCCCAGATATGTTCAAATTGCTCTTCATCATCTTATTTCTATCACTCTCTTGAAATAAGTGTCATCCACTGGTGAGGAGAAAAGGATTTTAGTTAAATTTCAAATGTCTCAAAATATTTTTTGCTAACATTCATTGGGGCCAGCCATTCCTTAGGACACCTCCCAAGCCTCATATTTAAACCTGTCTCATATCAAACCATTCTTGCATAGCATATTACATGACTGAATATGGACAATGCACCTTAATATAGATTTCATGAATATTTAAAATCATGTGGTTTGGAGGCAACCCTTGACCCTAGTGCAGAGATGAGTAAATAGGCAGTATACTGGCAGATCCACAAGAGCTGGGCTGGAAATACAACCCTCTCTCTCCATTGAGCTGTGAGGTTAAGTTTGCATCAGCTCCATTTTAGTGCCATACATGAAACACCTTAGCATAGTGCCATGACACCCCTCCTACAAATACTTGCATTGCTGCTACCACAAATTACAGGGTCCGAACTGACCAAGATGGGCAGGGCTTGGTTTCTTGGTCCTTTTTATGGCATTGCAAATAGCTATGCAGTTATCCCGGAGTAACAGTGCAACAATACAAATTACAGACTAACTCAGTGTATCAGTGTCTTGATCCAGGGCCTTGCTGTTTATTATAGCCTCGCAATTTTAATCATGTGACAAAAGGCAGCTGGATATTCAGGGAATGTTCAAGTGTCAAATAAGATACCTCATGCTTAGATAAGGCCTTTCTTCCTAAAATATTCTACAAAACTGACAAACTATACATAGACTAGACATCACTGCAGCCACCCATGAAACAACTCATCCGAGAGTAACTCGGCAACATAGCAGCGCTATAACAACAGTTCAGGCAGGGAGTGGGAAGTCCCCTATGCAACTGAAACTGCAGAGTGAATATAGGGAGACAGATCAGAGCTGGAGTTTGAGCAGAACACAAGAACACCCTACTCTTGCAAAGAATGCTACAGGACCTTTAGGCTGCATCTACACTGGCTGATCCAGAGAAAGGACAAAAATAACATCAGTCTTGCTAGACTCTCCAGGTACACTGAATGTCTGGAGTGATTCTTTGCCCCTGCAATGCTCCATGGGGAAGTTTGGGTAGCCCTCAGACCTGCCCTATCCAGAAGCCACACTAGTCCCCAGAAGGCCCTAAATAAAGGAGTTGCAAGCCACCTCCCGTTAGTCTGCCCCAGTGTCTGTGAAAGGATTAATCTGGACCAGACCGTGAGATGGAATTTAAAGTCCATATGTTACCAGTTAATCCTTGATCTCTGGCCAGCTGGATTATGCAGTGCAATTGCTATTGCCAATGTAAATTGTGATTTGAGTAACACTGTAAAAATGTTCTTACTCTTAGCAATTGTCGTTGAATAGTAATATTTATGTGTTGTGCCCAGGAGCGCCGCCAGCTTTTCTGCCGCCCTAGGTGGCAGAAGGTCCCGCCCCAAAATGCCTCCCCCCACAGAGGCGGCGGAAGGTCCCGTCGCCGCCCCCCAAATTGTAGCACCCTAGGCGACCGCCTAGGTCGCCTAATGGGTTGCACCGGCCCTGGTTGTGCCTCCCTAAGTGACCCTGTCAATCTCTTGACTAAAAACATTTACGTCCCCTGCTGAAAAATCTGGTTGTCTTCTCTCAGCTCCTGCCTTACCATGGTATTGACAGGTACTGCATCCAAATATTGCTCTGCTGCACTTCAATTTTTTCTTGGCAGGGCAAGAAAGCAGGTCCACAGAAGTAATTTTAGGTAGCAGCTAACCAAGTTTTCTTGCTTGATGGTAGTAATCATGATCCTAGGGTGACCACTCTTTCTGTATGGAAATAAGGGGCAATGCTTTATTTTAAGGGACATTTTAGGGAAACACCATTTTCCTAAACATATCATGTATTTTTCTCTCCAGTATACATTTCTACTGCCCTCAGGTATACAAAGCAATTACCATAAGCTTCAATTTGATGTTTAAAATGGTATTTATGAGTTTTAATACATCTCAAAATGAGACAGGTGGTCATGCTAAGGGACAAATCAATGAAATAAGGGATGGTTCCTTAAAATAAAGGCTGGGTGTTTACCCTACCTGATCCTTCTTGGTACTAGTGGACTTTATGCCATCAAGAATCTAAGCAGTAAAGACCCAGCAGGGAATATAAGCCAAAAGCTTTTTAACCTTTGTTGCCCTACAACTAGTTTAAGTAGGAGAAGATGGGATTTTCTTCTTCTGACCCCAGAGTTAAACACAGAGGGCCTGATTTCCCTCTTACACCAGTGAATATATCAAACATAAATCCATTAAAGTCAGTATAGCAACACAATAGTTTAACACTACTGAAAATAAGAAGGTTCTGAGGCAAAGATATTTGGCTACTAGTAAAACAAGCAAGAATTATTAATGTTTTGAAGCCTGGAGCTTGACCACTACCAACCTATTGTTACATTAGAGGCAAAGTGAGTCAGATTGCAACAAAAAAATTTAATCCAACATAATTCTTCCTCTGGGTCTACCCCACAAGTGTTGTTTCCGGTTTTAGACTGCAAGCTTGTTAGAGCAGGGACTATTTTTATGATTTTTACAACTCAGCACATTGTCAGTACTTTAATACATTAGCTATTCTCTGTTATTAGAGTTCTTTTCAGTTATAGTAACCAAGATGGGAATTTCCTACAAAAATAATCTCTGATCCAGGCATTTCGGGATGGTTAGATGAATTCCTGCAGGTGATGCACCTGAAAGGAAGAACTTTTTATAGTTCACCCTGAGGTGTAGTTCTACTTTGAAAATTCACATTGTAAACATAGCACCTTTCTAAGACAGTGCAGCTAATCCCCTAGATCTATTTTACATTAAAAAACAACAGTGATTATGGCTGTTAGTCTTGTAGAACCAGCATGGCTATGGAAGAGAGAGTCTATTCTGGTTTGTACAACAAATCATTGTAAATGCAGGATGCAGTGACTTTAATTTACACCAGTGAAACTCCACTGAAGCCTCAAAAGCTGCATCGTGTAAGCGATGGGAGAACCCGGGCATCCTCACCAGTGAAGAATCTGTGAGCCAACTTGGGAAGAGAACCCAGCTGAACTTTTTCCAGACTGAGTTTGCAAGACTGACATGTAGATAAGTCATTTTTTATCAGCAAATTTGACCAGGAAATCCATACGACAATACAAATTGAGCTTTGCAAAGCCTTTTTGCAGAGTCATTTTCATATGGACTTTCTTCTGGTTTTGTTTATCTACGTACTATGCATGGAACGTCACGGACTTAAGCAGCACTGGATGTGTGTAACAACAGGATGTGGTCCATTTGGCAGGTAAGACTGAAGTATGGAAGCCTTATAATTTCAACCTTTTGTCCCATGAAGTACCAGTTCAGACATGAAGCCTTGTGCAGCACAGCTCAAAAAAGGAACTGGCATCAGTTGATAGTTATGGTTAGGAGCCGAGAGCTACTAGGCCAGTCGCCTTTATTCAAAGGTACCATCTCTAAGAATTGGTTGAAAGTGGAGAGAGAACCAGAGAGGAACAGATTCAAACATTAAAAATCCCTAGCAATGAATATTTTATACAACCATAGGTGTGCTTAGTTTTTCCACCTAACATTAACTATTAATAGTCATGTGTAATAGTAATGACTTTCCTTAGCTCAAAAGGTATTAAAATATGTCTTAGCTTTTAAACTTATGTATACTATTCTGTTCCCCCACCCACAATAGTTTTCTGGATCATTGTGTTTCCTAAAGGCCACATATTCTTATACTCCACTTCATCTCTACAGACAGCACTCAGTGGCATCAATAAGACTTCCATGTGATGCCTGAAACAGTATTCAGCTCTAACACTGCTGATAGGCTGCCTTTTGCCTTGCTGTCTGCTTATGATTATAGTGTTAAACCAGTCTACTTTTCTTTCGTTTCATCTTCTATTTCTCTTTTCCAAATCCTCCCTAGGCAGCAAGATCCTCTTAGCAATATTACTTTCAGTGATGCATTTTATCAGGCCATTGATGACCACCTTTAATTAAATTAAAAAATCTCAAGAGAATTTCAGCTCCCCCATAAGAGTTTAAGAATTAGTGATGAGCAAACCTCAGTAGGTTTGTTGGTTCTGTTAAACATCCAATGATCAGATGTTTATTCAGACATCTTTGGAGGAAGAAAAAAAAAATCAAGCTTACTTTCAAATTTTCAAAAAAACAAAGCTTAGATTTGGTTCGGTTTGAGATGAAGGGTCAGGTAAATTCTTGTCTTATTTACTTATCCTTAGTAAAGACGCTATGTCCCTGAACCAAATCCCCAGATCCAAAATATTGTGTTTGAAACTGAAACTGCAAGTGGGCCTTGCTGTTTCTTTATAAGGCACTGAAACAAAGACTTCAAAAACTTTTGCGTTCCTCAAAACCGTGTTTTGGACCTAAAACTTGGTTTGACTCCATTACGAATTCCCAAATTTTCACTGCTATGGTGGAAGCATCCCAATTGGTGAAACTTAAACATATTCACTG
The DNA here is from genome assembly GCF_011386835.1 of Chrysemys picta bellii. Lineage (NCBI taxonomy): Eukaryota > Metazoa > Chordata > Testudines > Emydidae > Chrysemys > Chrysemys picta. The sequence goes on from NC_088797.1 coordinate 43,265,640, forward strand.
AGAGAAAACTTGTAACTGAAACCAATAAATGTATTTCACCACTATGGTTTAAAAAACCAATATTATTTACAGAAATGTGGCTGATCAGAGTTAGAGTTGAAAGGTCAGTTACTACAGTTTTAATAGAACTGAACTTCTGATGAGAAGTGGGCCAAATGAGATGAAATGACACAACACCATCGATAACTTACATATTTATGTACTTACTCTAGCTCAGTGCCTGAGCTCTGCTGTATTCTTATCTCTTGTCACCCTCTTAACTCTTACGCAAGACTTTGGCTTTTATGGCCAAAAATTCTGTTAATCCATTCTAGCTATGCTTCGTTTAAGACAAGCTACAACACATTAACAAGAATTCCACATTTATCACAGGAATGATAGCTATTTTAGCTCTTAAGTGAGTTATTTCCCAGGACACTCATCTTGTCCATCTCTGAAGCACAGGCTTTACTTTCTGTTTCTGAGCTCAGATATGGACTTTCTTGGAAATGTTAGTAGAGCTATAACAACCCTGGTTGAAACTGCAAACAACTTATCTGTTCATTGTAATTCTATTTGTAGCCTGACTTCCCCAAAAATGAAGAGGTTGCACTAACATCTGCTTTTGTTTTGAATTGGGTCATCCTGATCTGGGCTCATGTTACCAGATTTGCCCGTTACTTTGAGGTATGCTCATTTATTCGGGTTACTCTTTGCGGGGGGGGGGGGGGGGGAGATTCAATAAGTCTATCAATGTACTGCTTGTGTCACTTGTTTTTTCATATGGAGCTCTTCTTCTCCCTTCTGTAAGTCTCCTCCCAATGGAGCTATCCTGCAGGACCTAGGTTCCCTAGGGCTGGGTTCCTCTCCCCAGAACCAGATGAATGCACACACCCACACATACATTAACTGAGCAAGTCTGAATGGACCGGGTCAACCAGCACTGTCAAGCTGACCCCTTATATGTCTCTGGACTCACTGGGCTGGATGAAGCAGCACTTTCAAGCTGCCTCTCCTTATATGCCCCTGGGCTCCATGGACTGGGTCAAGCAGCACTTACAAGCTGTTACCTGTATGCGTCCCCGATTCAGCACATCCCTATCCCCACTCTCACATCACCATTGTACTGGCAGTAACCTACTTGATGAGCAAACCCCACAGTATTTTGGACGCTGCAGGGATCTTTAGCTTAGGTAAAAGAAGCGTTGCTGTAGAATAAATGGGGGAAGCTAAGAACACAAAAGAGTAAAGTTCAGCAAGAGAGAGAGAAGCAACCAGACAATTAAAGGTTAATACCTAAGGTAGAGAGGAAAACAGCGAGAGAAAGAAGGAGATCTCACCGCTCCCTGAAGCTTGAACTGGTCGGGGTTCCCAGGTGATAGTGGTAGTTCAGGGTCCTAAGGGCAGGAGACAGGCAGAGCCCCCAGCACGATCAGTCAGGAGATGGCGTCCCAGTGGAACTGATGCAGAGCTTGGGTCTATGCATCAGAACACTTACTGGAGGGTGAGTAGGGATTTTTGTAGAGAAAATACAATGGGGCAAGGGAGAACACTACATTTGTTTATAGGTAAACTGATAACTCAAGGGTTTTCTTTAGGCTAGACAATAGGAGCTGATCACTCTTGGCTATGGGTGGTGTTTTCTTCCAGTGAGCTCACAATGCAACTAGGCGGCTTCAGTATTTTGGATATCAATCAAGGATTCCTTACTAGAACTGGTCTGATAACTGCTGAGCTGGGTGTGGAGCAGAGATTCCCATGATGCAGTGCTTCCCTGCTTTTTCTGGTCCCAGAGTTCAGTGCGGTTCTCTGTATTCTGTATGCAAATTGAGAGGTCTCCCTGTCCCATCTTTCATGCAGATGAGGCTAGGGGAGTTGTCTCTGTTCTTCATTCTGTATGCTAATCATGGGCTGCTCCAGGCACCAGCGCAGCAAGCACATGCCTGGGGCGGCAAGCCGCGGGGGGTGGCCTGCCGGTCGCTGTGAGGGCAGCAGGTAGGCAGCTTTCGGCAGCATGCCTGTGGGAGGTCCACCAGTCCCGTGGCATCGACGGCAATTCGGTGGCGGGGAAGCCGATGGCGTGGCACCGACGGACCTCCCTCAGGTGTGCCACCAAAAGCTGCCTGCTTGCCGTGCTTGGGGCGGCAAAAAACAGAGCCGCCCCTGATGCTAATGGAGATGTCTTAATCTTGTCACCCTTGTCAGGAGGGATCTAGGTGTGTCTCCCATCCGCCCTTCATTGCTCTCTGCAAGTCTTTTCTCTGATGGGTTTTGGTTTAAGCAGAGGCTGGTGGGGGGTATCTTTCATGAGTCAGGCAGGCTGGATACTGCGCCCTGGTTCCCCAAGAACACAGAGCTGACTGGTATCACTCATAAGGGGCAGGTTCACTCCCCCTTTGTGCATGCCTTGTTTTGGATCACTGTAGTCCACAGCCTTTTGGAGGTTAAGAATTATTTCAGGATTTCCCTACACAGATTCATTTTTATAATTGCTATTTGCGTATGTTTGCAACAAAAGGTTAGATCTCAAAAATACATGGCAAAGGGCCAGATCAGTATGTATGTGGGAGCCTTTCAAAGCAGACCCACATAATGCTGGTGATTCCTTATATGGCATAGTGCCCTGAATCTGTATTGAACCAATGCCCCAGCTTTGTGTTAGAGACACAGCTGTTGAAGGTGCTGTATTTCAGAATGAACAAAAATCAAGGTTCTGACCACTTGTCATTATGGATCCATGGCACTTTCCACAAGAGGACGCGTGTTAAACCAAGATTTTGACCAAGTTTTAACTGCCATCATTACTTTCTGCCCACGTTTAAATTCTGCTGGTGACAGCATTCTTTTCTGAACATAAATTGTTTAACAGCACGGCAAGATTGAACAGCTGCTCTATATCAAACACAGAGATGGCCCTACCAATGAGTCTGAAACCATGGGATCAGGGCCGGCTCCAGGCACCAGCCCACCAAGCTTGTGCTTGGGGCGGCACCTGGAGGGGGGCGGTGTGGTGCTCCGGCTCTGGCCGCTGGGGACAGTGGGGCCACGGCCGGGGCTCGCCGCCCTCCCCCTGGCGCTCTGGCCGCCAGGGACAGCAGGGCCACGGCCGGGGCTCGCCGCCCTCCCCCCGGCGCTCTGGCTGCCCTCCCATGCCGCGCTGGGGGGGGGGGGGGGGGGCGGGCGGAGGCTTTTTTGCCTGGGGCAGCAAAAAAGCCAGAGCCGGCCCTGCATGGGATGAACCCTGTGAGCTAGGAGAACTCATATAGCATGTTTAGGTGGAGAGAATCTACAAGACTTATCCAGCCCCAAAGCTTCTTTGGGCTTGTCTCCAGGTTCTACAAGCTTGCTACGAGGAGAGCAAGAGATATGACATGTTACAGTTCTATCAAGTTACCAAGCTTTTATTAAAATGCTAAGTGACAAATAATGAAGTTGCCCTTTCCTTGCCAGTATCATGTTATCAATTTAACAGGAGGTTTCTTTCCGAATTTGTGCTGATGTCCATTGTGAGCACCAGAGCCCCATTACGGCTGGAAATGCTACAGAGCTTTTGAGAAGGGCTAGCATGCCTCAAGTGCTCCTTCTTTGTAAATAGATATGGTCATTAATAAGTAAAGCACCCATCACAGACCATTGATTATTTATTATTAGCTCCATTCTATTTCCTTTGTTGACAGCAATGCTCTTGGACAAAGTTTTTCAGCAACAATCTGTTCATTCTGGCATTTTCTGTCTAGGATGGCTGTTACCAAACAATGATTCATGTTTGGTAATGGCCTATTGAGTGGGTTGAGTTCTGGGTCTGGTTCTGTTCAATATCTTCATCAATGATTTAGATAATGGCATAGAGAGTACACTTATACAGTTTGTGGACAATACCATACGGGGAGGGGTTGTGAGTGCTTTGGAGGACAGGATTAAAATTCAAAATGATCTGGACAAACTGGAGAAATGGTTTGAAGTAAATAGGATGAAATTCAATAAGGACAAATGCAAAGTACTCCACTTTGGAACAATCAGTTGCACACATACAAAATGGGAAATGACTGCCTAGAGAGGAGTACTGCAGAAAGGGATCTGGGGGTCATAATGGATCACAAGCTAAATATGAGTCAGTGTGACACTGTTGCAAAAATGCGAACATGATTCTGGGATGTATTAGCAGGAGTGTTGTAAGCAAGACATGAGAAGTAATTCTTCCGCTCTACTCTGCGTTGATTAGGCCTCAACTGGAGAACTGTATCCAGTTCTGGGTGTCACATTTCAGGGAAGGTGTGGAAAAACTGGAGAAAGTCCAGAGAAGAGCAACAAAAGTGACTAAATGTCTAGAAAATACAACCTATGAGGCAAGATTGAAAAAATTGGGTTTGTTTAGTCTGGAGAAGAGAAGACTGAGAGGGGACATGGTAACAGTTTAAGTATATAAAAGGTTGTTACAAGGAGGAGGAAGAAAAATTGTTCTCCTTAACCTCTGAGGATAGGACAAGAAGCAACGGGCTTAAATTACAGCAAGGGAGGCTTAGCTTGGACATTAGGAAAAACTTCCTAACTGTCAGGGTGGGTAAGCGCTAGACTAAATTGCCTAGGGAGGTTGTAGAATCTACATTATTGGAGATTTTTAAGATTAGACAAACATAGGGTTGCCAGGCCTCTAGTTTTGGACCAGAACACCTGGTCGAAAAGGGACCCTGGAGGTTCCGGTCAGCACCGCCGACCAGGCTGTTAAAAGTCCGGTTGGTGGCGCAGCGGGGGCCCAGGACTAAGGCAGGTTCCCTGCCTGCCCTAGCTCTGAGCAGCTCCCAGAAGCAGCCGCCAGGTCCCTGCAGCCCCTAGGTGCATGGGAGGCTATGCACGTTGCCCCCAACCGAGTGCCAGCTCCGCAGCTCCCATTGGCTAGGAACCGCGACCAATGGGAGCTGCGGGGGTGGCACCTGCAGGCATGAGGGCAGCGTGCGGAGCCTCCCTGGCTGCCCATGCACCTAGGTGCTGCAGGGACCAGGCAGTTGCTTCCTGGGAGCCATGGTAAGCACTACTGGGACCCCACATCCCAAACCCCCTTCCACACCCCAACCCTCTTCCCCAGCCTGGAGTCTCCTCTCACACCTAAACTCCCTCCTGGAGCCCGCACCCCCAAACCCCAACTCCCTGCCCCACCCCAGAGCCCACTCCTCCAATTGGTGCCCTCACCCCTCCTGCACCCCAACCCCCTGCCCCAGTCCAGAGACCCCTTCTTCACCCAAACCCCTCATCCCCAGCCCCACCCCAGAGCCCACACCTCCAGCTGGACTCTGCACCCATCCTGCACTATAAACCCTTCAGCCCGGAGCCCCCTCCTGCACCCCAAACCCCTCATCCCTGGCCCCACCGCAGAGCCTGCATCCCCAGACAGAGTCCTCACCCCCTAGACATACGCCAACCCCCTGCCCCAGCCTGGAGCCCTCTCCCACACTCTGAACCCCTCATTTCTGACCCCACCTGGAGCCTGCACCCCCAGCCCATACCCCTCTGCACAACCTCACAACCCTGCCCAAGTCCAGAGCTCTCTCCCACACCCTAAGCTCCTCATCCCCAGCTCCACCCCAGGGCCCGCACCCACAACCAAAGCCATCACCCCAATCCCCTGCCCCAGCCGGTGAAAGTGAGTGAGGGTGGAGGAGAGTGAGCGACGAAGGGAGGGGGGTTGGAGTGAGCGGGGGTGAGGCCTCTGAGAAAGAGCAGGGCAGGAGTATTCGGGTTTGTGGGATTAGAAAGTTGGCAACCCTAGACAAACACCTGTCAGGGATGGTCTAGATAATACTTAGTTCTGCCATGAGTGCAAGGGACTGGACTAGATGACCTCTCGAGGTCCCTTCCAGTCCTACAATTCTATGTCTCTGTACTGTTACTGCAATCTTGTGTCGGGTTCTTTAGGCTCCCCCTTCCCTACCTTATGATAAACCTCTTATAACAAAGGCCCCAGTACACTGCCACTGCAACTGTTGTGCTTCTACCTACAAATATGGTATTTGAAACACCCCAGTCTCCACACTGAATCTGAGTGCTAGCCAGCTGACAGTGAAGGTCCTTGGTCCAAAAGGGTAATGTCAGAGGAAAACACTGGGAACCGGTTATCTAGAATAAAGGCCTGTTACTGCTCCCAGAGATTAAATGCTAATACCAAAAGACCACAACTTTCATGGACTTGAAATATTCTATGGGAAAATTCTGATTATGGTATCAACCTGTGGCATTTTCTTCTAATTAAACTTGGAGATGAATCTGAACTGTAACAGCTGATCTGATCCTCCCCTCCCTCCACTACAAGAAAAAAGAAAGGAAATTGATTTCCAATCTGGATACAAACTTTGTAGACCAGATCCCTCTCTATTTAAAATGCTAGAAGTGTATTCTCTCCCTGATGTGCATATAATTTCCTTACATCCCCTGATGTTTAATAAAAGCAGTAACTTGATGCAACATCTCATTTCTACATTTACTTCTGCTCATAGTTGACTGTGCCGTCCTAAAGGAGAGAAATAGAATTTCCCTTGAGAAACAGATAATTCAAAGATTGCCTAGCACACTTCTGTCTTTGTTAGCAGGAAGCAGGTATTCTGATAGTTTCATCTTGAATAGTCTATCACACACCTGGGGAAAGAACTCTTTCCTGTGTGAAATGCACTTTCAGATTTCATCAGCTCTCTTCTCCCCTTCTACTCACGTTTTCCACCCACCTTCAAGCTGTGCTTAGATTTGTTAGAAGAATTACTCCATGAATCTGGGGGTGCTTTTGAGACATGTACAGTTAGGCCAATACACTTGCACATTTCCCGTATGAATTGTGAATTAAAACCACCACCACAACAACTTTTCCTTGGACACTTTGCAAGGTCGATAAAGCATAAAATGAAATTATTTTTGTGAAAGGACTCTTTCTTTTCAGTTCCCTGGCATCACATTTTATGCCATGGTCAACATGGTCTTTCTTCAGATTGGTCCTCTAATTGCTGTGGGTTCCACACAATGGCAAGAATTTAGATGGTTCTAGTATTATGTCTCCTGTTGCCGGCATCTTCCAAAAGTCACTTACTTCCTTGTACTGTAACAACAACAACCACCACCACCACGTGTTACAATTCACAGAATTTTTTCAAATTTACCATTTTTGCAGTGATAAAAATTGTTCGTGATGGGGGCTGTTGGCCTAAAAACTTTTATGCTCCCAAGTTCTCAGACCAGAGAATGTGGGGACAGGTTTTAATACAATTCAAAGCAAACAAGAAACCAGATGTCGTAATTTTCCTAGAAGTAAGCACAATGTCTCAGAAAGATTAAAATCTTTACAAAACTAACATTCTGACATAATGTAGACTTCAGATAAAACGACAATGAGTGTTAAGGTAAAACTCTCTTGGGTCATAACTGCAGTAACTCTTGAATAGAAAAATGAATATTCACTACCTGAAGGAAACCAACATGACTATGCAAGTTTACATGTTTTTTTTTTTTGTTTTTTTTTTAAGGTTTTATAAACAATACACCACAACTGTCCTCAATTTAACTCTCCAATGATCTTACAACTGCCTGGGCAACTGGATAATTTAAGACTGGTATGCTCAGTCTGCCAGTGGAATGTATCCAAAAATCAGAATTGCACAAACAGTTTCTCATTATTATGCTCTCATTTATATCATACATGGATGTAGAAAGGTTAGAACTTGTTCAACATCAAAGTTACTCCAACACATAATAGACAAAAAATAATGCTTGTGTCAAGTTCTCCCCGATATGGAAGGTAGTACAATATAAAGTTTTTGAGCAGTAAGTAAGCACCCTTTACAATTCTTCTATTGGGGAGTGAAACATCCCTATTTGAACACAGGATAACTGAGGCAATGAAAGGTTCCGTGTACAATGTCATGCAGGAAGTACGGCAGAGCTAGAGACAGAATCCCTAGATAACTGACTCCTTTGCATCAGTCTCTAACTCATTTTGTAACATTTGACTCCATAAAGCTATGTGAAACCCTCAACCAAATACTGTACTAAAAGCCATTGTTTGCCACCCTCACAGATAAAGTTTGCCTTAATTCTTAACTGAATATTTCTTCATTCAACTTTTCTTTTCAGGATTGGGATGCAGGGAAAGGAACTTGTCTGGCTCGTACCCCCCAAGCTGTTTGTTATAGGAGGTCACACACCTAACAGTCACCAGTTTGCTGATTCTAGATGCCTTCCTGAGGAAAGGATAGGGAAAAACAACACTTCCACTGGTCAAGCAGATCACGATCACAAATTAAATCTGAATTTTGTTAACCATACATTTTGACACACATTTATACTCTGCTGTTTACACACAAGGCACATAACTACAGGACTTAATGAACAAAGTCATTAAGCCAACTCTTCTCAAAATAAATCTTTCCTCTCCCCCCAAATTTAAAGTTTGCTATCTGGAATTGAAATACTTACAAGACAGGCAGCAGTATCAAGGGGGGGACAAGACTATCAGTAGTAAGAGCAGCTACAGCCCACAAACACAATGAAATAATGTTTTTAATTTTTGTGGGGGGGCTGGGTACATTTTTGGACCATGTCTCTGGAGCCTAAGGGAAGAGCCCTAGGTTCCCACCCACACTCACCATTTACCATAACACTTTTCGACATTCTCCTTGTAACATTAGAAAAGAAGCAGCAGCATTTCCTGTATGGGGGCTGAGGAAGAGCACACAGCAGCATTCCACAGCACCAGTGCAAGATGAGGGGACAGGCAAGCCTTGGAAACTTTTAAAGCTGTACACACTGCATCAAGAATTTGGTTATTCCTGTGCAGGGTACCCAAGTCAGGGAGGGTAGGATGAGAAAGGCTGTAAGAAGCCTTCATGCATCTCTGTCCTTAGTCCTTGCACTCCCAGTGGGCGAGGTACAGGATAGAGACTAATGTTGCAAGCTTCATTGCAGCACAAATTTAAGCGTTTAATACATTGTCTATGGAAACCTAAAATCCATCCTTGGAAGTTGATTGGGAAGGGGAGACAGGGTTGAGCCTTGCCCCAGGGAGGTGGATTTCTTACTCCAGCCCACATCTAGTTTCTTCCTTCATCAGTTAGCCCAAAGAATCAGAGGAGCAGCTAGTAGCTGCCTGTACTGTTTCTTTTTGTGTGTTTATCAATAGAGTACAAGGCACTGGATGAATTTTTAAGAGATCCTGCTCCTACTGACATGAGCATCTGAACTCCCAGTTACTTCAATAGGAGCAGGTTCTAGCCCAAGGTCCTTGGTCTGAATAACTTAGTCTTTGGGCACTAAATGCTCCCATTTATGACACTGGATGTTTTGCCCTTTATTTCAACACCAGCAGATCTGGGCACCAATTCAGATAAATACAAAAGATGGGGATTATTCAAGTCACATGTAGTGGTATCACCAGTGGAGAAAAATAAATAGGACGACATCATATAAAATGTTTTGGAGGAAGCATGCAATATTTTAAAAATTTCTATGCTGTAAACTATTCCACAGTATACCTGACATTTTATACACTCCAAGAGTGATAAAGAAAGGAATGAATTTATTCCTAACTATGGATGGTCAAAGAGTATTCCCTGTACTCTTCCAATTAAAAAATAGAGGGGCAAAAAGAGGGTCAATTACTGCTCTGGTGGAGACTGGTAACTGCTGTGACTCTAACATGGAGGACATATAGGGAATTCTAAAACTGTATGAAAATGTAATACACTATCGACTACACTAAGCTATGGAATTAGTTTATGCAGTCAGGTACAACCTCATTCTGGTGGTTAGCATGTGACCTGGAAATCAGAACTGAGGAGGGAATCTAATATTGTCTCCCACTGGCTCACTACGAATTGAGCAAGTCCTGAAACCATTCAGTGCCTCTGCTTCTTCCATCAGTAAAACAGGGATAATCCTTAGGGATATAGAAGTGAAGGAAGATTAGTATTTGTATAGTGTGAAGATGGTGATTCCCGTCATGTAGGAGGGGCATCACTTCGTTCATGAAAATATTCCATACAGTCAGTGAAGCTGTTGCTTATTTATATTGATCCTATCTATGTTGTATGACTGTCATACACATTTGGCTGGAACTCTATGATTCCGGAAGTCCCTTTCCACTTAGGCTATATCTACATTTAAAACGCTACAGCAGCACTGCTGTAGTCTTCAGTGTAGACACTTACTACAGAACGCTATACGTAATCCACCTCCCCGAGAGGTGGTAGATGGAAGAATTCTTCCATCAGCTTAATGTTGTCTACACTGGGGGTTAGCTTGGCTTAAAACATTTCTCAGGGATTTGGATTTTTCACCTCCCTGAGAGATGTAGCTATGCTGATGTAACTACTCAGCATAGACCAAGCCATAGTGTAAATCTTTATGGCACTGGTAGCTTCCAGACTGCCAGCAAAATGAATGCTTGGGATTAACATTGTCTGCTATCTGATAAGAGTTAAGAGTTAATCCAACCAATTCCTTTCCCCATTCACACAGTAAGTGGTGCCACTTCAATTATTCTGGTATTCAGAAGGTGAATAAATTATATCAGTATAAGGCACCTTTTAATACTGGTATAACTGCGTTCACTCTAGGATTTAAATCAATATAGCAACATCAGTAAAATACACATATCTAACTGACATAGTTATGTCAGTAAAACTTTCTGGGGTAGATCAGCCCTAAGAGGTTTAAATTATCACAATACCAGAGAAGACAAATGTAAAAGAAAGACACCCACTGCCTGCTTTTAATCAGATATCTGCAGACAAAAGGTAGGTGAGGTCTTTATTGAAGAAAGCTGGCTTATTTGCTAAGATGTGATTTTTAACTAATTTTAGAAATCATGTAGGCTCCGAATTGCCACAGTCAAAGTATTAACTCAATCTTCCAACTGCAAGTGCATACATGGAGGCAGCAGCTTATTGTGGGGACCTGAAGTATATGGCGTTCACTGGAGACTGGAGCTTGAATTCCAGGCACACCTACTACTCCTTTTGAAGCTAAGTTTTGAGTGCACTAGGAATACAGGAATGAGCCCCATGGCATTTTTGTTGTTTTATTTACTGTTGAAAGAGGTTAAACAAGTTTAAAGGCCTCCATTCATGATCCATAATTCTATGCAAAAAAAAAATCACTGACGTTTTAAGAAATTGATGAACTATGAACCAGAAATATACCTGATTAGTGGCACACAGACAATAAGGGTGTGCATGCTCAAGCATACAGATACTCAACATAATGCTACAAAATGCAAGTCATAAAATGTACAAGGCTATTAGTGGATATTTCTCACTTAAGAAAAAGATATCAAGGAGCGAGTCAAAATAAGAAAGTACTAATAAAAGTTAGAAAAATGTGTACTGTCAGATTTATAAAAATAACTTCTAGGATGGTGAGCTCATTCCTTGGTGCCCTGTTGAGCAGTATTCCATCTGAGAGCTAGACAACTGGCAACCAGTCAAGTAGTCATTCCCTTTCAGTAGTTTTAACATGCCTTTTGAGGAAAAAACAATTTTTTGCTTTCAACATACACAATTGTCTTGGTATCAGTGACCATTCTGTGAACATTTCAAAGATGAAAAGTTTTATACTGTGAAAAGCCAAGAATGAAACGGACTATATTGTCACAAAAGTTTTTTTGCACATATCTAGTTCTGAGCCTGCCTGTATGACATATGCAACTTGCTATTAATTGCTACATCAGTTCTTCAGATAATGGGGTAACTCAAGGAGCCAAACTCAATGTGTGAAATTGAACACATTTGGCCCTATATTTAAACTTCAGTTCAGTCCCAATTCTGTCACACTAGGCTAAAATATTAGAAACATACCCAGGGTGCATTGGCTCATATTTCCTAAGCTTACTGGACCATGTTGTAAGAGAAGGATAGGTCAAGGCAGTGGCCTTTGAAATGGAGGGACTAATTATTAATGTCACCATTACCTTAGTGTACAATCAGCAATACTTTTTGTAAGCATTGTGAACTACTAAAGTTTTAATATATCATTGTGTAGATTTAACATACAACCATGCAGGGACCACAAAGTAAGGCATTCCTGGCTGCTAGGAGCAGTGTGTGTGCCTCAATATTTGCAATGCTTGCACTGATGTCCCCTTGAGTTAGCAAAATGGCAACATTAAAATTCTGGTGACATGATCTGTGTAGTTGTAGGGATGCCATGAATGTGTCATTTACTTTTTGGAAAACAGGTGCCTTAATTCATTTGGCATCTAGATGGTAGTGACAGGTAGAGCACAGATACATATGGTAGGTAGGTGGTGTTTTATAAGTTAGGCATTTTACCCAGAGTTACATGGGTACAGTCAGTCAATCTGCTACATACTGTCAGTAAGCTAGGGAGGCTGCAGTAGACTGATTGAGTCTATGAGGGAGATTTTCATCTTGAGTGACAGTTTCTGTTACTTAAGATGGATCATTCAGGTTGCCTGATGGAGAATGCATTTGATTAGCTTTATTTTGCATATCACACTATGGGCCTGATTCCTGGTCATAAATGAGTAACCCCACTGATGTCCATACTAGCAGTGTAAAGCATGGTTGTTGTATTTTTTTGTTTTGCTCTCTCAAATCCTGGATAAACATTAACTTAAGGACATTACCACATCTTACCATTTTGGAACACTAGTAGCAAAACCAGGCTGATATCCATTCGCTGCAGAAATTAATTGACCCATGGTTATAATCCAGCTGCTGAAGGTTCAAGACAGGCCTCTTGTGGCCAAAGATTAATAAGCAAGCTTCCCACAACAAACATTCCAAGAAAAGGAAGGCTGCCTATTGCTAGAGCATATCAGTGCTCTCTTGTGCCAGGGAGACTGCTCATTTTTCCACTTCACTTATAGAACTCTCAGGTCCATCAGACCTTTTACGACCATGTAATTCTGAGCAGGTTTAGTTAACAAAGTTCTTTATAAACCAGTGTCCACCTACAGCTCTGTCTACATTAGTGCTCCCACCAGTTGGGTGGGGATACAGACATGTTTCAAAATGATTTAACTACATGGCTCATTTTATAGCATGACAGGGACACAGTCTTCATAAGTTTTTTAAAAGTTGCTTCAACACTTTTACTTGGTCCACACAAAGCATGTTTAATCCTTGTTTGTTAAAATGGATATTTTCTCAGGGCTGGACCACCTCATCCAATGGTTACATCCAGCAGCTTAGGGCTGAAAATCTGATTTCCCCATCATAGACATCCCACAGATCTCCTGAGATCCACAGGGGACTAAGGCCATCCCTGCAGAAGTTATGTGCCTCTGCATCAGCTCTGGTCTTGGTGGCCCCCAGCTGCTGTGGGAGCACTGCCTCCTTATGGGGAGAGATTCACTACAGAGGGCACTCTGGAAAAGTTCCTCTTTTCTTTGAAAAACTCTGATGGGTTGTATTTTCCCCTTTGACAGCCCCCTGGACCAGTGGAGAGGCCTCCACAGAGTTCAGGGGAAGTCAGAAAGGCTCCCCCCTTATTTGCAGAAAGGACCTTCGGCACAAATTGGGGGTATGAGGTTCTCTGTTGTGGGAGACTGGGCATCATGTGAGCATGTTCTGAAAGCTCAGTAACTCTTGGATTTTTCAGTGGCTTCTAACCAACCTATTCTCATGGTTCATAAACAAGAAATCTGCAGTAAACCACTTGCTGAACAGCAGGGAAGGATCTCTCATTTTCAAAAAACGGAAAAAACTTTGAACCTCATGAAGGATTAGAAATTTAGTGCAGACCTCCTGGTTCCTTTAGTGAAAGTACACATTTGGACATCATTCGCTTTGCTTATGTGCTATTACAGTTGTTATTTCAAAGCATTATTTACACTAGAATCAGGGAACACAGACAAGTCTTGTGTGTTCTTAGTCTATATTTTCATTTGAAAAACAGGCACAATTTGTTTAACAGAACAAGGAGACTAATTCACTAAATATATTGCACACTGATAACTCTCAGGCTATAACATCAGTACAGCAAAAAAGAATGCAAAATCCACAGTTTGGTGACTGGAGCCACTGAGTCATAGCTGCTTCACTATGACCTTTGAGATTCCTTCAGCTAAATTGAAAATAAAAACAACTTTTGTTAGGATTCCCTCATTGTTAGAAAGAGCCTTCTGACGAGTTATTTATTATTCTGGGGAAAAACTTGCAGTAAATAAATGCTCCCTTAGAAAGTTATAAGCTCCAGCCCTCTTCTGCAACAGCATTTTGGTCTTAGCTGACAACGGATTGAGTGAACTTGAGGGATGGGAGAATTTCAATCCTGTGTTTCTGAGGCTGCTTACTTAGGAGATTCAGATTAGTCTAGAATCGCAGTACATTTGTCTCCACTTTAGACAAATGGAGAGCCTTTTCTCCATGGCAAATTGAGCAGAGCTCTGTTAAGATAAAAGGACATGGAATGCATCTGAAAGGGCTGCCAATATCAGCCTGCTTTTTCTGCAGATGCTGCAATCATTTAAATCTGTCTTTCAGAAAGGCTGTGTTGTTTTCCTTTCCGTCCTATTGACTTCAGTGATTTTCCTGGCCTTTCATAGATAGATCAGACTTGCTCATTTGCCAAAGCCTATCATTAAATTCATTTCCCCTAAAAATAAATTGCTTATCTCCTGAACAGTAAGTAGAATCTTGTGCTGCTTCTGTTTCCACTAGTGCTTTCTTTGCTGTTTTTGATCATCACGGCTGCTGGGTCAGATTCCAGTCACATATTGTTTAGTTCACCAAGGGGTATGTGCCAGCCTAGGGTGCCCAGTGTAGTGTTAATATTTCATTAAAATGTAGAAATATTTATCCCTGCAGAGGAAGCTATTCAGGAAAGACACAAGATTTTGTTTTCCCTTTTAACATAGCCATTTGACTCAACATGCTGTGCCGGTACTTCTCTCAAGTAGCACTGTATTTCACATTTGCTTTTGCGGTCTAGGTTAGGAAACCCAGGTGTGCCATGCATAACATCAGATGTTGAAAAATCCAGCTTCTACCACCTAGAATTAGGAAGACTTGATAGTATTAGGCTGACCAGGTGCACCAGATAATTAAAACTAGTGTGTTATGCCACCTGACAATTTTAATAATGCTTTTTATGCCAGTAAAATTTAGAGATAGAGAACTCAGGGTTTGACAATGGAACATGCAGTCTGAATTTGTCCCTGGTAAGTTATAGTAATTACCCGCTGAGCTAATCATTTCAGGCTAGTTTCTAAAGGACAGTCAACACACCATAACTTTGGCATCCTTGATGCCAGCTAGACCAAGTGTAAGAGCTTATGGGCTTCAAACCTGGACCCCTGGGTTCCCAGGTAGCCCACCCAGAAATACTGGAAGTGAGGGGTTAGCAGCACTCTGACCCCTCCCAGAGGCACCGCCCATAAGGACCCTGACTGGGGACAATAACCAGCCACACCATTGGGGCCAACCCTACTTTTTAAGCCAAAAGAAACACAGGAAGTTGCCTGAGTAACAGAGAGACAACCTGACTAGCTTCTGTACCAGAACTGACTCTTGTTTGATCCCTTGTTCATGGTTCTGGCTCTGGCTCCTGGCTTGGACTATGGTTCTGACCACTAGGACTGATGTCCATGTCAGAGCACCCATATCCCATTCCTGACACCAAGTATTGCTTGAACATGAAGAATGCATCACTCTTGCCTCTTGAAGTGGTCCTTTTAAGTTAAAGTTGAGGCACTTTCTTGGGATGAGCAGTGTGGGAGAAAAGCTTGCACTATCTACAGGGTGGCCAGTATATTCAATTTGGTCAATTTAGCCACGTTTATAATGCACAAATTATATTAGCATATGATGTAGCCAGACCCTATTACATTCCATTGGGATATACTTTTATTTTTTGTTCTGCTTTCCTCCCTCTTTTCTCCCACTGTGTGTCTACACAACACTTCTTAGATGTCTATAAACAAAGAGATGATTCTTACATCTGTCACTAAATGTATTGAGATACGTAGTCATTCAGAAGTCTGCTGGAAGGGAGTTCCTCCACTAGGTCCAGCCACTGAACTCTCACTTCAGTGAGTCTTGAGCCTGTAAGTGCCTTTGTTCCTGATGACTACAGCTAGTGTAACAGGTCACTGTCCTGCAGAGAAGTTGTCCCTGAGATAGCCATAAGAACATAAGACCATAAGAATGGCCGTCTAGCCCAGTAACCTGTCTACCGACAGTGGCCAATGCCAGGTGCCCCAGAGGGAGTGGACCAACAGGCAATGATCAAGTGATCTCTCTCCTGCCATCCATCTCCATCCTCTGACAAACAGAGGCTAGGGACACCATTCCTTACCCATCTTGGCTAATAGCCATTAATGGACTTAACCACCATGAATGTATCCAGTTCTCTTTTAAACGCTGTTATAGTCCTAGCCTTGACAACCTACTCAGGTAAGGAGTTCCACAAGTTGACTGTGTGCTGTGTGAAGAAGAACTTCCTTGTATTTGTTTTAAATCTGCTGCCTATTAATTTCATTTGGTGACCCCTAGTTCTTGTATTATGGGAGTAAGTAAATAACTTTTCCTTATTTACTTTCTCCACATCACCCATGATTTTATATACCTCTTTCATATCCCCCCTTAGTCTCCACTTTTCCAAGAGGAAGAGTCCTAGCCTCTTTAATCTCTCCTCATATGGGACCCGTTCCAAACCCCTAATCATTTTAGTTGCCCTTTTCTGAACCTTTTCTAGTGCCAGTATATTTTTTTTAGATGAGGAGACCACATCTGTATGCAGTATTCGAGATATGGGCGTACCATCGATTTATATAAGGGCAATAATATATTCTCAGTCTTATTCTCTATCCCCTTTTTAATGATCCCTAATATCCTGTTTGCTTTTTTGACCGCCTCTGCACACTGTGCGGACATCTTCAGAGAACTATCCACGATGACTCCAAGATCTTTTTCCTGACTTGTTGTAGCTAAATTAGCCCCCCCATCATGTTGAGGTTATTTTTTCCAATGTGCATTACTTTACATTTATCCACATTAAATTTCATTTGCCATTTTGTTGCCCAATCACTTAGTTTTGTGAGATCTTTTTGAAGTTCGTCACAGTCTGCTTTGGTCTTAACTATCTTGAGCAGTTTAGTATCATCTGCAAACTTTGCCACCTCACTGTTTACTCCTTTCTCCAGATTATTTATAAATAAGTTGAATAGGATTGGTCCGAGGACTGACCCTTGGGGAACACCACTAGTTACCCCTCTCCATTCTGAGAATTTACCATTAATTCCTACCCTTTATTCCCAGTCTTTTAACCAGTTCTCAATCCATGAAAGGACCTTCCATTTTATCCCATGACAGCTTAATTTACGTAAGAGCCTTTGGTGAGGGACCTTGTCAAAGGCTTTCTGGAAATCTAAGTACACTATGTCCACTGGATCCCCCTTGTCCACATGTTTGTTGACCCCTTCAAAGAACTCTAATAGATTAGTAAGACACTATTTCCCTTTACAGAAACCATGTTGACTATTGCTCAACAGTTTATGTTTTTCTATGTGTCTGACAATTTTATTCTTAACTATTGTTTTGACTAATTTGCCCGGTACTGACATTAGACTTACCGATCTGCAATTGCCGGGATTACCTCTAGAGCCCTTTTTAAATATTGGCGTTACATTAGCTAACTTCCAGTCATTGGGTACAGAAGCCTATTTAAAGGACAGGTTACAAACCTTAGTTAATAGTTCCGCAATTTCACATTTGAGTTCTTTCAGAACTCTTGGGTGAATGCCATCTGGTTCTGGTGACTTGTTAATGTTAAGTTTATCAATTAATTCCAAAACCTCCTCTAGTGACACTTCAATCTATGATAGTTCCTCAGATTTGTCACCTACAAAAGCTGGCTCAGGTTTGGGAATCTCCCTAACATCCTCAGCCATGAAGACTGAAGCAAAGAATCCATTTAGTTTCTCCGCAATGACTTTATCGTCTTTAAGCGCTCCTTTTGTATCTCGATAATCAAGGGGCCCCACTGGTTGTTTAGCAGGCTTCCTGCTTCTGATATACTTAAAAAACATTGTTATTACCTTTGGAGTTTTTGGCTAGCCGTTCTTCAAACTCCTCTTTGGCTTTTCTTATTACATTCTTGCACTTAATTTGGCAGTGTTTATGCTCCTTTCTATTTGCCTCACTAGGATTTGACTTCCACTTTTTTTCCATCTCTCACTGCTTCTTTTACATGGTTGTTAAGCCACGGTGGCTCTTTTTTAGTTCTTTTACTGTGTTTCTTAATTTGGGGTATACATTGAAGTTGGGCCTCTATTATGGGGTCTTTAAAAAGTGCCCATGCAGCTTGCAGGGATTTCACTTTAGTCACTGTACTTTTTAACTTCTGTTTAACTAACCCCCTCATTTTTGCATAGTTCTCCCTTTTGAAATTAAATGCCACAGTGTTGGGCTGTTGAGATGTTCTTCCCACCACAGGGATGTTGAATGCTATTGTATTATGGTCACTATTTCCAAGCGGTCCTGTTATAGTTACCTCTTGGACCAGCTCCTGCGCTCCACTCAGGACGAAATCTAGAGTTGCCTCTCCCCTTGTGGGTTCTCGTATTAGCTGCTCCATGAAGCAGTCATTTAAAGTATCGAGAATTTTTATCTCTGCATTTTGTCCTGAAGTGAAAAGTTCCCAGTCAATATGGGGATAATTGAAATCCCCCACTATTATTGGGTTCTTAATTTTGATAGCCTAATTTCCCTTAGCATTTCATCATCACTATCACTGTCCTGGTCAGATGGTCTATAATATGTCCCTAATGTTATATTCTTATTTGAGCATGAAATTTCTATCCATAGAGATTCTATGGAACGTGTAGATTCACTTAAGATTTTTACTTCATTTGATTCTACATTTTCTTTCACATATAGTGCCATTCCCCCCCCCGCACGACCTGTTCTGTCCTTCCGATATATTTTGTACCCCCAAATGATTGTGTCCCACTGATTGCTCTCAGTCCACCAGGTTTCTGTGATGCTTATTATATCAATATCCTCCTTTATCACAAGGCACTCTAGTTCACCCATTTTATTATTTAGACTTCTAGCATTTGTGTACAAGCACTTTAAAAACTTGTCACTGTTTATTTGTCTGCCCTTTTCTGATGTGTTAGATTCTTTATGTGAATGTTTATCAACTGATCTGGCCCTTACATTATTCTCCTCCATCCTCTGCTCCTGACTATAACCTGGAGATTCTCAATCATTAGACTCTCCCCTAAGAGAAGTCTCTGTCCGATCCACATGCTCCTCTGCAGTAATCGGATTTCCCCCCCATCTCCTAGTTTAAAAACTGCTCTACAACCTTTTTAATGTTTAGTGCCAGCAGTCTGGTTCCACTTTGATTTAGGTGGAGCCCATCTCTCCTGTATAGGCTCCCCCCATCCCAAAAGTTTCCCCAGTTCCTAATGAAAGTAAACCCCTCCTCTCTACACCATCGTCTCATCCACACATTGAGACTCTGAAGCTCTGCCTGCCTACCTGGTCCTATGCGTGGAACTGGGAGCATTTCTGAGAATGCCACCATAGAGGTCCTGGATTTCAGTCTCTTCCCTAGCAGCCTAAATTTGGCCTCCAGGACATCTCTCCTACCCTTCCCTATGTCATTGGTACCTACATGTACCACGACCACCGGCTCCTCCCCAGCAGTACACATAAGTTTGTCTAGATGCCTCGAGAGATCTGCAATCTTTGCATCAGGCAGGCAAGTCACCATGTGGTTCTCCCGGTCATCACAAACCCAGCTATCTACCTTTCTAATGATCAAATCTCCCATTACTAACACCTGCCTTTTCCTAGCAACTGGAGTTCCCTCCCCCGGAGAGGCAACCTCAGTGTGAGAGGTAACCCCAGCACCCTCTGGAAGGAGGGTCCCAACTATGGGAAGGTTTCCCTCTGCTCCCGTTGACTGCTCTGCTTCCCTGGGCCTTTCATCCTCCTCAACAGCACAGGGGCTGTCTGACCGGAGGTGGGACAATTCTACAGTCCCGGAAAGCCTCATCAGCATACCTCTTTGCTTCCCTTAGCTCCTCCAGTTCCGCCACCCTGGCCTCCAAAGTCCGTATGTGGTCTCTGAGGGCCAGGAGTTCCTTGCACCGAATGCACACATACGCCACCCACCCACAGGGCAGGTAATCATACATGCTGCACTCAGTGCAGTAAACTGGACAGCCCCCGCTCTGCAGCTGGGTTTCTGCCTGCATTGTCTCCTAGTTAATGAAAGGGTTGTTTAAGCAAAGGTTTTGAATGTAGTTTGGTTTATAGGGTTTAAGGGGAATAAAAGGACCCCCACTCCCTTCCCACTGCCCTTGTGAAACTCTCTGTTAGCAGCCCCTGGTCGCAAAAGCTCCCTAGTCGCTTGTGTGCTGCTTTTTAAAGCCCTGGCCTATGTGAATGCTCTGCCCACTGATTAAGGCTCAGCCACTTACCAGAGGCTTCTAGCTTTCAGACCTTCCTTTGAAGCTCACAGCTTCCAACTGCCAGCCACAGCACACGGTCCTTCAACCAACCAAACAGACTGACAAACACAAGCTCAGCACACAGCAAGTAACCCCCAAACACAAATAAACACACACTACAGACAGTCACTTACCCCAAGGGTGCCAGGTCCCAGACTATAAAGGGCTTTGACAAAGAGGATCACAATCTTAAACAAGAAGCCAGTGGAATGTTTGTAACATCCATGTTTACAGCTTGTGTTGCTGGGTCACCACATGTTAACTTTCTAAAAATTTCTTGAAGGCATTCACTACCATCCCCATAGATTAGCAGAGCCTGGACCATCCTGGCTAGTTGGTCATTCAACAAGAAAGTGAAAAGCTTCCCAGTCAGATAAAGCTGCAAAAAGTATTTTTGATTACTGTCACTATTTGGGATTTAGGAGCAGGTAAGGCTGGAGAAGGACTCTTAAAGAGGATCCCTTAAAGACCCACATTAAGAACAGCAGAAACCAATACCATCAGTTGAAAGTTTAATGATTTTGGCCAATTTTTCAAAATATTTTCCTCTTCCCACTAGAATCATCTATCTTTCCAAGGGTCATGGTTTAGTTAGTGTAAATTTCCACCAGTTTAACTATATTATACCCATTCTGCCACATTGAACAATTTTTCTTCTCATCCCCTTCAAATACAAATCTCATCCTACATGTGCTCAGATATTTCTAGTCCTGATGAGCTTGTGTGTAAAATACACCATTATCTTTTACTTGAGTTACTTATTAACCTTGAAATTAGTTATGCATCATTATTAGACTAGTCAAAAAAATTTGGGTGATGTTTCTCTTATCAGTACATATACAGAAACAAAGTAATTTAGGATCTTTTCTTTAAATACAAAAATGTACCCTTCTATGAAAACCAGAGTTGCTTTCCATCTGAGGTAAAAAGGAGGCTGCTGTGTTGCTTTTGTCAAGGCCTGAGAAATGGTAGCATTCCGAAAATATCAATTTATTAATGCAAATAAAGTTTGTAGTGAGCCTGAGGCAAGGAATCAATACTGTGTAGTTTGCACTAGCTAAGCAAAATCCATTCTGCTTTACTGAACAGTTTATCAAGAGAGACAGTCACCTGGCTTCTTTTGCCTGAGATGCTTGATTAAAACCTTCATTATTCTTACAAAAACATGCTTGGTTAGTTCACTGTATGGCTATTTCTTTGTACCACATTTATAGGCTCTTGTTAACAATTTAATCAATATTTCCACTTTCAATGCACTATGTTACCTCCAGTTAAACAGCTGTAATACCACCTGCTTCTGATCACTGTGGCCAACTCTCAGAGCAATTGAACCTGCGAATAAGGAAGCCAGCAGTCATATTGTTTCCAATAACCAGGGCCGACAAGAGATGGGGGAAGCCAGTACAAATTACCGGGGCCCGGCGGTCCGGAAGGGGGCCCGGGGCCTGGCTTCCCCAGCTTCCCCCTTCTTGTCAACCCTGTTTAGCCTGTCTGTCCTTGCTGGGGGGCCTGAAAAAATTCCGGGCCTGGCTTCCCCCCGCCCCCTCATCGGCCCTGTTTAGCTAGTCCGCCCTTGCTGGGGGGCCCGAAATTTTTTTTACTGGGGCCTGAACACACTCTCGGCGGCCCTGAATATACCTATCTGTTCACTAGGAAATAGTATGAGACCACTCAAGTCATGGTTCTATCAGTTCCCAATGTGGTTCAGATTTCAATTAGTGACCTAGTGCCTTTCATCAGTAACATTTGTGAAACCATCCAATCTACATTACTATCTAAGTGAATTTACAAAATTTCCCCTAATCACTCCTATGTCACAGTCATCTGAATCAATGGCAACTCATATATTGCATAAATTAGCACACAGTGCTTTTTACTAAGCTCTGAGTCAGCAACATCCCATCCCAAAACAACTTGTGACCTCAAGGAGAAACTGGAAGTCTATAAGACATTGGCCTAATTAAATCCAAATCACACTGCATTTTTGGAATATCTCTTCTGTGCTGCAGTTTGATAATAAACAATGCTACCAGAAGAATCTATGGTGCAGTCTTTAAGTAGCAGTAATAAGTTAATAGTATCTCTTCTGTTTTTCCCCAGGAATATACACTCCTTATTTTACAAGCCTCATTCTTTGGCCAGTTTTTTCCCTGGTTTCAGTACATTGACAATTTTTTCAGTGGAGTAAGCCAGGAATGAATGTGGTCCTTTGTTTAAACATGTCAAGGCTGATTCCCCACTCTGGCACTTTGAGTGCAGAAGGTGGGCCCGTAAAGATTCTAAAAATTAATACTGGCAACTCCAGGCTTGTATTAACTCCCAAGGTTACAGCTTCTTTCTGACCTTGGATGGGTAGATGCTGCCACCATCCAAATGTGAAAAAAACCCTTTGAGAACCCAGAAAGGCACACTTGGGAATTCCTTCCTGTGGGGTACCCTCAAGCCCTTTCATCCCCCCCTCCGGGGAAGAACTGAGAAAGAAAACAAAGGAAGTTAGCTGTTGCCTCCAGCTAATTAAACAACATATGCACAAACCTCTTAGGACACCAAAAATCCAATCCTGTTCTTAAAAAACAGAAATTTTATTAAAAACAAAAAGAAAGAAAATATATCTGTAACGTCGGCTTTTGCTAGATTTAAAAAAAAAAAAAACTTACAAAAAATCAATCAAGAATAACCTTCTTGCGGTCCAGTTTAAAGGTTAGAAACAAAACAAAAAATATTTGGGGTTAGCACAGAGGAGTCCACAAGCCAATAAGAAATAAACAGAAATAAACCTAATTGCATCTTTCTAAACATTCCTAATCTACTTACATATCTGGGTTGTTAAATAAGTAGTTAGAGATGTGATCTGATGATTTTCATATCTGGCCTTCAGCTTCTCACAGCATAACTGCTCCCTGTTCCCCTCTTTCCCAGAGAAGAACTGTACAGACAAAGGGAATTTCCCCCCCAATTTTAAAAGCTCTAGCCTTCCCATTGACTCTTTTGGTCAGGTGCCCACTCCTTTCCTTTTACCTGTGGACTTTTTAACCCTTTACAGGTAAAGCAAGTAGAGAATAGCTACTAAGAGCAATTTTATAGCTAACCGGCTGGCTGGGTACCCATGAAAGGGAGCTACACCCCCCTTCATTTATCAGAAACATTAGGACTAAATTTACTACCAGAAACTGACTTATCACACAATAATGAAAGCAAATGGTGTGGGAGCTTGCCTCTGTACTCAGCCTTTTCACTAAGCAGCATAAACATGTCCTGTTTTATGTATCACTCTTGCACCACCTACTTTTAAAAAATATTTGATTACATACATTTTGCAGACTATTTCTCTCAGGAAAAAAACCTCAAATCAATTTCACAAGTTTTGGGAAACAATGGCTTAGGTTTGTTTCTAAAATTAATTTGAATTACAGATAATATACTATCTTCTTTCCTAATTTTCCAATAGCATCAAAAAAGACACCAAGTTTATTTGGTATATTTACTTTATAAAACTCCAGGCTGTTTATTGATCATGGTTCTAATCCTCCAGAATTTAAGGATTATTTTAATATTCTGCTGGATGTTCGCTGGCAAGATCACGGTTTCTTTTTCTGTTGAGTGGTAGCATTTGCTTCCCCTCTTCCCCCCGCCCTCCCCCAGTCCTCTGGCATCTCAATAGCTCCTCCTTGTTTTTCAAAAAAAAATTACTTTTATCAGCTTGATATTCTCTTAACGTGATCAGACACTATCCAGACCTCCCAATGTATTTTCAAATTTTTCCCAGTGTCTCTGTATCTGGATTTTATCAATAGCTATTTTTACAAGGTCTTCATTACCTCCCAATTGTCCCCTTTTCTTATTTTTATTAAGAAATTATGAAGAGACATTCACACCTCATCAGTTTAGTTATTCTCCATTCCCCTCACCGTGTATTAGAGTTACTTTCTTGCTATAGTAATACTTTTTCCATTTGATATTCATCTTAAAGTCCATCTTATTCCTTTCAACTCTTCAGCACTAACTCACTACACATGTTTAGTGCCATCATCCATTGCCTGAAAACCTTTGTTTATTTCTCTCCTTTTCCACTTTAATTGCATGGTGTTATTTACTCTCAAATTGTTTTGTGATTCTTCATGGAGCCTTATTAACTAACTGCTTCATGTTTTTTTCTCTCTCCCTTCTTTTTTTCCTTTGGAGGAAGTAATCTCACGTTTCAGTTATCTTATTTTTCCACACAAATAGATTTTAATAATTTCTCCTGTAGTACCCTACCCACTAAGTTTACTGACAAACATTTTTTCAAATCTAACACTCTTGTACTATTCTATACAACTATTCATCTTTATATGGAATTCAGCTAGTTCATGAACATTGGTCCAGGCTTCCCTATTACTCAGTTATTATTTATGCTATGGTGGTACGCAGTGGTCCCAATCAAGACAGTCTTTGTCATGAAGAGGCTACTGAAGTAGAATCAGCCCAGAAGGTTTAAAGTGTGTAATTTCATGTACAGAAGGGTGCATGCAGAATTAAGAGCAGTGCACAGTTTTATGGTAATTCCACATAGATTAACAGTTGGATGTCCATTATTTTTGGGACGAGGGTTCTAGCCATGGCTGTGCTACCAACCTGCTCCATGATATTAGCAATTTGCTTCAGTTTCCTCATCTACAAAGTGCGGACAATTATTTTCATCTTCCTTTATGAACACTGAGATCTACGGCTGAAAGGCATCCTAAGTGTTTTGGTTAGGCATGAATATGAACATATTTAATAAAACTGAAGATGACTGTTCAATGCTTGCCTCATGGCCACTAGTCAGCTTGCTCTCAGCCTTGTTTTTCCTGACTTTCCCCTCCTTGACAAAGGCAGAATATATATTTCAGTTTTGTATATTAAATAGATTCATAAGTCAACAAAAAAGGTGCGGTATCGTCAATCGTCTAACAAGAGGCAGAAGTGGTCATACTCCTAGGAGGTGAATGCATCTTAATCACAGCCCATGTAATAAGGTCAACCTGACAGGCAGACTGCTGTGTGACTGAGGGAATTCCCCTCTCTATATTTCAATTTGTCTTTCATTACAGTTGGATGATGCTAAGCAGTGGAGAAAAGATCTAAGACATGCAGAAAATCTATGGGCGAGAAATTTTTAGATCCTAACACCTTTCACATAGCAGTTCTATATGTGTTATTACTAATGAGTGAATGTGATAGTAAAGAAACTAAACGGTCGTTGTCCCAGTTATGCTTTATGAAATTTTTGCGGGAGGCCATTACAAAGTAATTAGGGATACATGAGTGAAGAAAATACAGAAGTACTTTTGAAAGCTAAAGTACACAAAATTCAGACAGTCCACATGTCAGCAGTGGATGTTCCTCAGATATTAATATAGTTTGACAATGTAATCAATGCCTCACTACAGTGACTGGCATTTAACTGTATTCATGTTTTAAATCTTGTATTGATTCTTGCAGTCTTTTATGCCAACTGTTAATTTACTGTCTATGGACCTTGGGAGACTTTTGTTTGAAGAGGCTATTAATACAAACTTTTCTGTTTGTTCTGCATCACCTACAGGTTACTATACCTCTACTATACCCCTTCAATATAGTGTGTGAAACATTGTATGAGTCATGTTGCCAAGCAGGTCTCATGGGAAAGTACTATTGCTGTGACTGGGAAGGCATGTGTATTATTACAAAGTTGTTCTAAGCGCTTGACACTCTAGTTGCTAAATCAATCTCACAACAGCAAGCACCACAGTTATTTTAATCCAAGAGACACAATTCAAAAATATAATCTGGAAGCAGTTTATAGGTGACATTTAATTTTGAAAAATTAGAATAGAGATATGAAGAGTTCCTGCTGAAAAATTTAGCAAATGGGTAAAAATACAATATATTAGTGAACTAGGAATTAGTGAGATTGTAATCTGTATAATTCATAATTTGCCCACAGAATAGTGACAACCTCTTCCTACTTTTCAGTAAGGATTTAAGAGCTGGGTGTTCATTACTTTCACAAAACAAACTTCAGGTTATTTACTAGTGTTTTATGAAGTGTAAGCATAGCTGTACTATTCTTGTCTCAGTATTTCACAATAGGTCTTTTAATTACTACTATTAGCAACTTTCTACTGTACTTTGCATTTATACAACATTTTTCATCTTGTGATATCACATCCCTAAGAGGTAAGGAATTATTTTTATATATGGTTGAAAATGAGGCACAGAGAAGTTAGATGAATTTCCCAAGGTCAAAACTCACTGGCAGAGCTGAGAACAGAATATGGAAGTCCTAGCTCTCAATCCCATTTTAACCACTAGATCAAAATCCATTTTAAACACTAATTTCTGCTTTGCAGACACAGAATATTGAAATAACTGGAGAACCGCAAGTCTGGAACCCAGTCAATTTGCACAGCTGCATTGAAAAACTTGCTTTGCACTGCCCATTTGATGTTGGGGAGTACACCTCGAAAGAAATGGAGTTCCGTGGTCATAGTAAAAAATTTGTGAGAAATCCTTCTGACTGTCAAATCACTCAAAATAAATAAAGGTTTAAGAGAGTGCTCTGGCATTATGCAAATAGAAAAATACAGTAGTTTCTAAAATGTCTAAGGTTATGTCTTCACTAAAAAAAAAAAGGTTTTTTTTTGGTTGTTTAATAGGAGGATAACTAATGCACATCAGCCATCCCCCTGCAAAATCCTAGTGGAGACAAGGCATATGTAGATTTTAGTGTGAGCTAGGGGTCAGGTCAGCACTATACTTCCTGCCTGTAGCTGATCTCACCTTGCAGTAAAAACTACAGGTGCTTTGTTTCCACCAGGATTTTACAGTGGGTAGCTAATACACTTTAGTTATCCCATGGTACAAAAACCAAAACCAAACAAACGCCTTTTTTGTCAGTGAAGTAAAAGCCGAAAAGAAAAGATTAAATTATGCAGCTATGCCAAGTGGTGCACAATTCTACTTTTCACCTCTAATCCCTTAATTTAATCAATTTGTCCATACTGCTTCCAAGAACATTATTGGATTAACAGCACAACCAAGCCTTAATCCATTCACAGGATAAAAGTAACACACACTGAAGTGCTAGTACAGCCACTTAATTAGGCCATAGATTTTTATCAAAATGATAGCTATGAATGGGGACAGTAGTTCTATTTCTGGTTTAGTGATGCTTAGGTTTTAGTGTACGTCTCCCAATCTTACACTGGTTCTGTTTCTCTCTCTATGGGAGATTTCAGATCCTCCTTAGCTAGTATATGGTGCAGGGAGCTGGTCCCCAGTAAGCAAAAGGTTTCCTCTTTCCCCCACACATTCCCCCCCCCCCAATTATGAGATTTAAGAATACCTACTGTGAAGTTGGAAAGAGAATGTCTTTGATGGCAGGCTTCCACACCCAGGTTCTGTAGTCTGTGTAAGCCTCCCAGGTTCATAGGAACTTGTTTTGTTTTAGGCTGGTAGAGACTTGGTCCTACTGAAGAAGTTGAACACTTACAGCTGTTTTATTTGTCATACTCGTCACTCCATCAGTTTACAGATGCATTCAGAAAGTTTTTGAAACTGTTCCTGAATCACAGTGCTGTTCATATATGTTGGCACATGGTGCACAGAAGCTTTATTTATTTATTTTAATGCACGGAGGCATTCAGTGGCAGAGTCCAGGAAAGAATTAAGTGAACGTGAGAGCCGAGGCAGGACGTGATGCTGAGGCTAATGGGGGAGCAAACAGACATGGTGAAGCATCTGTTGGGGGAGCAAACAGCCATGATGATACGTCCGTTGGAGCTGCAGGAAAGCCAACAAGAGCACAGACCCCCGCTGTATGCACTGTATAACCGCCTACCCTCCTCCCCATGTTCCATAGCCACCTCACTCAGATGCCCAAGAATGCGGGGGGGGGGGAGGGGGGTGAGGGGAGAGGCTCCAGGCACCCAGCCACTCCACTGCAGAGGATGGCCCAAACAGAAGGCTGTCATTCAAACAATTTGATTTTTAGTGTGGTTACAATAAGCAATGTGGCTTTGTCCTTCCCTCCTCCCCCAGCCCACCTGGGCTACCTTGTCCATTCTCATTTTTTTTTTTAAATAAAGAAAGAATGCATGGTTTCAAAACAATAGTTACTTTATTTTGAAGGGGGGGAAGGTGGTTGGCTTACAGGGAATTAAAATCAACAACGGGGACGGGTTTGCATCAAGGAGAAAAAAAAAAAAAAAAACAAAAAAAAACACACAACTGTCACACCGAAGCCTGGCCAGTCATGAAACCGGTTTTCAAAGCCTCTCTGATGTGCAGTGCACCTTGCTGTGCTCTTCTAATCGCCCTGGTGTCTGGCGTGAAACAATTGTCTGACGTTGCTTTCACGGAGGGAGGGGCAACTGATGGCATGTACCCAAAACCACCTGCGACAATGTTTTTGCCTCATAAGGCATTGGGAGCTTAACCCAGAATTCCAATGGGCCGTGGAGACTGTGGGATAGCTACTGACAGTGCATCTCTCTAAGTTGATGCTAGCCACAGTTGTGAGGACGCACTCTGCCGACTTAATGCACTTAGTGTGGATATATGCATCGACTGTATAAAATCAATTTCTAAAAATCGACTTCTGTAAAATCGACCTAATTTCGTAGTGTAGACATACCCAAACAGTCACTGCTTCCCTAGACAAGATATTCCAGTTTTGTAAGGCTAAGAAACCCCAAGACAAAGCTAAGCATGGCCTCTGTGTAATTTAACAGCATCCTCTCTTCCACAGTTGCAGAGGATATAAGAATCCCTGAAGAGGGGGTCCATTGGTGCCTCCAACTCAATGTAAAAGTTAATCCCAACAAATGTCTCCTGGGAAATGTGGTGGTTCATGACAGAATTACAGAGACTGAGATGGAGCTAAATTTACTAGTACTGTTATCCCATCTGCCAACAGGAAAGTGGACCTTTATGCAATACAGTGATGCAGTCAGCTTGTGTGATTAGTTGTGAAATGGAAACCTCTGCCTGTTAAACATTAGTGCACACCTGAAACTGTAATAAACCATGGGTATCTGACTCAATGTCAGCAAGCCACTGATATCACAATCAAGAGTAGAGAATAGGATGTTACATACAGGGCTGGCTCTAGCGTTTTTGCCGTCCCAAGCAGCAGCAGCAAAAAAAAAAAAAAAAAAAAAAAAAGGCCACGATTGTGATCGGCGGCAATTTGGCAGCAGGCCCATCGCTCCGAGAGGGAGTGACAGCCCCTCCGCCGAATGGCCGCCGAATGGCCGGACGTGCTGCCCCCTATTCATTGGCCACCCCAGGCTCCTGCTTGCTATGCTGATGCCTGGAGCCAGCCCTGGTTACATACTATGTATATCAGAGCTAGGTAGACATGTGAAAAAGAGGAGCACAGGAGTGCTGGTTGTATGCAAGAACTGCTGGATTTTCCATACTGTGCAGCTTGAAAATCATCTACTGAAAATGAAAGTACAGAAAAGCAGAAGGAGAAAGAGTGAAAAAGCATTTCCAGTGCAGTAACTCTTCTTTGCCTTGCTACAGTCCTTCCATCCTAGGATCTCAAAGTGCTTTATAATCATTACTATACCAAGTCTCAAAAAACCCTCCGGAAATGAGCATTAGCTGCATTTTACAGATGCAGCAACTGGTAAAGCATGCCTCCTCAGAAACATTTTGCATCAACTGTCCCACAAAGTAATAGCTGCCCCTACAAACAGCAGCTCCTAGAATGTAAATCCAGTACAGAGATAATGACATAACTACATATGTAACCTTAAGATTATGTTACATAATCTTCTAGAGCTACTACTTCCAGAAGTGATGAAAACATCACATGGTGTAGCAACAGACTATATTACTTGTGATCAGATTTTAAGTTATAGCTGGAGGTACTTCACTCTTTGCAGGCATGCATGAAATATCTAATGATTGCAGCTGTAAGGCACATGATAGAAAAGAGCTAAAGAATCATTGTGCGTGGGTTAAGAGTAACAATCTGAGTCAGTCAAGACAGCTGTCTTCTTTGAAATGAAACCATCCCTGGCTAGTTTCATGAACAGCAAACTAAAGATACCACTCAGGAAATCACTCATGTTGATCTGGCACATGTAGTTTTGTCCCCACTTATTTCTTGAACAATACATGGATAGGAGACCCATTAGCAATGATTCCCTCTGTCCAGATAAGAGGAATAGGACAATGGCAAAAAGGACTGTCTGGTGTAGGCAGCTCAGCAACTGTTTCAAATAGGCAGAACAGTAGATTGAATAGCTGTTTTCCGCATGCTGGGATCACTCCTCCAGTACATGAAGACAAGGTAAGAGACTCCCATTGCAGCTATTGGAAACTTTTATACATGAGGCGGTGATTAATTCCTACCTTGTCTGCGACTGGAAAAGGAGTTGTTACATTGAGTCTTTCATTATCAACTATGATGCTCAAATGGCTGCTGGCTAATATTTGATAAGTCCTTGTTACAAGGTCATCTCACTCCAACTCTTTTCAGTTGCCGTGCCCAGTCTCCTTCTCTACATCAGTTTTCCTTTGTGGTACACTGTCTCCTTCAGGCTAGTTAAATGCTTTTCTTGATTTCACCCTCTAGCCACATCAAAAGGATTCCCTTCTGGGGATAAATGAGAGTTCAAACCAGACCAAAAATCCCACACACACTCTTGAACTGAGCCCTTTCACTTTGTTGCAGGTGAAAGAGTGGATTTCCTATGACCCTCCCTAGGACTTCTAGGACAAAGAGCAGCTGTACAGACCAGGCCACACCACTGCAAGTGTGCTAGGTCAGACAGTCCTTTTCCCTAGTGCAAGCTTTTAATTCTCTTTGGCATCAGAGCTTAGATTCCTTGGTTACCAGGCTTCTTCTACAAACCAAGAGATTTCTAGCCTAGACACCACCCCTTCCTCAGGGTACTTTTACCCGGCCTTTTCTTAGGCCTCTTTCCAGGTTCTAAACCCTTTCAACCTCTTTCTTGAGAAAAGGACAGCCAGTGCTGTTCTTCAGTTCTTCTTTCAAGGCATCTTCCTTGGTTACTGTTGAGAGATTCCCAAACATGTGCTGTGGGTGGTGATCTTACTGAAGGAGTCTTGTAACCCTGTCATCACTTAATCCATATTCAGTCACTTGACCCTGCAGTCAGGTTTTAGTAGGGCCCATGCCTCCAATTATGGGGGACGGCAGCACCTCTCTTTAAGGGTCAGCTTGCTCGGTTACAGTCATGACATGGAGGGGACCTGACCAGCTGTGATCATTAAAGATACCATGTCATTTTTGCAAGATTAGGGAGTTAACCCTTGTGCTTATCCGTATTTTAGTTTCAGTTCAACTAGCAGTTTCATTTGAATAAATATTCTTCATTTCCTGCCCTAACCTGTTAGACACTATTACTTGCACTGTGGAACAAAAGTAGTCCACCCCAAAGCTGTCACTATTCATATGAGGATGTCATAAGGCTGGCCCCAGAGGGGCATCAGGCACCCAGCCCACCGGTGATAGGCTCAGTTAAGGAGAATGAGCCTACACATTAGGCCCAGGTGTATCTTGCCTATGAAATTAACTATCCACTTTGGATCTGGGTTGGCTCATTCTCCTTAACCAGCCCTATCACAGGTGGGTTGTGTGCCTGATGCGCTGCTGGGGCCAGCTCCTGTGACAGAGAACAAAATGATTTAAGATTTTACATAAAAAGAAAGGCTCTGGGATCCTTTGGGATGAAAGAGTGGTTTATGAAAAACATGACATAACTTTGATATATAAATCAAATCCAAAAATATTAGATATGGTAAAGGACTGGTGCTTTCTGCTTATCAGTTGCCATCAATATACTGTGTAGTGCTTACAAAGTTTTATAACTCCTGTGAAAAAATCCAGGCGGAGAATACTATTTTAAAAAATGACAGCTAGGACAAGATCAAGACTAAATAGTGACATGCAGTGAAGGAGGAATTTCTGCACAAAGGTTCTTACTCAGCAAAGCACTTGCATGCACTTTTAACTACAATGGTTGTTGAGGTCCATGGGACTTAAGTAATTATTTCCAGTTAAGCATCTAATTAACAACGTTGCTGAATAGGGATGGACTTACTTAAGCATATGTTTAAGTGCTTTGCTGGATCAGAGACAAAGCCTCTTTTCAGCCACTCATAACTTTGGAAAAATGTAATATTTTAGGTTGAATCATTCTTTAATCAATTTGGCATAGTTTGGCTTAGTCAGTTTGAGTTACAGCAACAACTCCCCCCAAAACTGCTTTGTAATTCAGCAGAAGGCCAAAATCTGCACAGTACTGTGGCAGTCACTAAAAGTAGTGCAGTGTACGGCTTTCAATGCATTACACATGTCAGAACCAATATGCATACAACAGGTCAACTAGTAGCATATGTCACTGCAAATCAAGGGCAGATTAAGAATATAAAGATTTATATGAAGCTCCACTCCTGGAATATGTGAAATGTAGGTACATATGCCCCAAGTCTCTCATTGCAAGTCTTCATTCCCTGTCCTAGTTACTAGAAGAACCCTGTAAGGTAGCTGAAGTAAACAATTATGTTAAGTTAGAGTCTTGGTTGCATAAAAGGGATTTGTCTTAAATTTATGGTGCAAGGATTTTTTCAGTCCAAAGGCCTTTGTCATGAAAAATGCCTAAAGAAGATTTCCTGAAAGCCTTGTAGCTGAAATGTTCTTATGAACATTGGCTGGGATTGTCAAAGGAGTCTAATGGAGTTAGCATTCTAATTCAGTGGAATCTGAATGCTAGTTGTGTGCCTAATTCCCTTAGGAACTTTTGAAAATCCCAGCTGTTCTTTTATGTCATCATGCATACAAGCCAAAGGGATCTGATTACAGGACTGGCATGATCCCAGCTCTGATCCAATCCAAACACATTGTGCGTTTGAGACTATCACTCATTCTCTCTGTGCCTTAGTAGTTTTCCCATTCCAAACAGGGATAATGCTAGTTACTTACTACATAGGTTGTAGAGATTAGTGGCTATTGGTACAATATTCTGAACACAGTAAGTGTGAAGAATGATTATAATCCTTCTGATAGAGTCACGTGGGTTTAACAAATCAGGAAAGTTTGTATTTTAGTTTTGAAAATGTATGTTTTCATTAGACAAAAGCCCATAGCCTTAATCAAAGAAAGACATAGTAGTGCTTTTTCAGATGTGAATGGAGGCAATACATACTTTCTACCACCCTTGCTGCAAATGTTCAGAATACAGACAGGGTGACAATAATCAATGTCATTTTATAATAAATCACACTCCCAAGTTTTCTGATATTCATGGTAGGATGCTGTGACTCTTGATATGCTTTCCATATGATGCCTATTGATTGTAAGAATCCTGTTCCTCCCACGTGTTCACACTCTCCCATAGAAGGACTGAAATGTTTTGCCACTCCACCTATTATTTTCTTATCTCAAAGCTGACATTGTTGTAACAAAGAAAATGTAATGCTCATGAATTGGGCTAGAGAGACAGTCTGAAATTCTCTAGTTATTAATACAACAGTACTAGTAATATATGGAGAATAACATGGGAAACTACCCCAAAATAGCATATGCCTAAAAGCAACCCTAGAGAAAGTTTAGTTTCCATGTCCACACAATCCTTGCCCTCTTTGCTTAGCAACAATTTTAGTGGATGGTTTTGTAACATGGATCTCTTTTCCCTAGTGGATCTGAAATAATGACTGGAAAAGAAAAGTTTGGCCCCATATCACTTTGTCAATCCCATCCAGGACCCCCCCCCGTGATGTTTTCCAAATATGGATGTGGAATCCACAGACTAGCTTCCTAAGACAGAAACATCATTTTGTAATTATCGTTTTAAACAAGTCATATGTCATGACCTTCCTTCCTATGATTAGTTGTCTACATGTTCAGGAAATGTACTTCAGTTTTTCCTTCTGCAATATGAATGAAGTACTGTGGCTAGTGCACATTTTTCTATTTCACTTAGAGTCACTTTTAGAATTCATTTTATTTTTTTGTTGGTTTAATATACCCGTCAGTATCTCCTTTAGTTCAGTTTTTAAGCAAAAAAGCATAGACAAGGGTCATCAGGCCACAACATCAATTTTATCTTTCCATAAGAATAGCACAGAACACCACCTGCCTCTTCGATAGCACTTTTAAGTTTCATATCATTTTACAAAAAGAGCAAAGTTTTATTATCCCCATTTTACAGAGGAGGCAATTGAGGCACAGGGCAATTAAGTGATTTTAAGATCTCACAGCAAATCAGTGGGAAATCCAGGAATACAATGCAGTTCTTTTGAGTCCTAATCCATTGCTCTACCCATTCTGCCTTTCACAAGGATGGTGATTTCAAGAAAGTGTCAATTCTGCTCCCATTTAACCTAATTATTAATTTATTCTACAAGTTTCTCCTTCTGTACACGAGTTGTCCATGACCAGCTTATACGTGCCACAGATTCATTCTTTGTAACATTTATTTTATTAATACCAAATAACAGTAGATTTTCATGAGCAGTGTGTCTTAGTGTTGTTACCCCTTTTGATCAGAGCAGCTAGCCAAAAATTAGCACTCTTGTAGGTAGTTCCAGTTGAGAGGAGAAACTGAAGATGCTGTCTGGTGCCTTTGAAACAATCTTGTTTATTTACAATGCGTGTAAAAAGAAAGTCCTGTTTCTCTGAACATGGTACAAATCAAAATAGCAGGAGACATTTCCTTTGTTTGCTTTTCTGAGCTTGCCTTTCCAGCCAGCACTCTGTACCCCAAAAGCTTTTTCTCTAAGCGTGGTCTGAGGGCCACATTTCTGCTCTTCCAGGATCTCTCTGCTTGGCTCTCCCCAGGGCCTGCTTCCGACTCCTCCCTCCCTCCCATCCCTGTGTCCTCTCTGTGCTTCTGTCTGCACTTCAGCTTGTCTCTCTCTCACACATGCCCCTGCCATCAAACAATACCCAGTGGAACCCTCCGCCCACATGGTGCTAATTTCTGTGTGGGCTCACATACCCTTTGTCTTAAGTGAGAGTTTGTGATTAACTTGTTTTAAATGGCAACAGAGAGTCCTGTGGCACCTTTAAGACTAACAGATGTATTGGAGCATGAGCTTTCGTGGGTGAATACCCACTTCGTCAGACACATGTAATGGAAATTTCCAGAGGCAGGTATAAATATGCAGGCAAGAATCAGTCTGGAGAGAACGAGGTTAGTTCAATCAGGGAGGGTGAGGTAGTTACTATGATATCTGCACAAGGAAATAAGGAAACAAATCAACAGAGCCGGACATGTACTCAGAAGCCTCCTGCTACAAGACAAGTCCAAGAAAGCAACCAACAGAACTCCACTGGCCATCACCTACTGTCCTCAGCTTAAACCTCTCCAACGCATCATCAGAGATCTACAAGCCATCCTGGACAATGATCCCTCACTTTCACAGACCTTGGGAGGCAGTCCTCACCCACAGACAACCCGCCAACCTTAAGCATATTCTCACCAGCAACCACACACCACACCATAACAACTCTAACTCAGGAACAAATCCATGCAACAAACCTTGATGCCAACTCTGCCCACATATCTACACCAGCAACACAATCACAGGACCTAACCAGATCAGCTACAACATCACTGGTTGATTCACCTGCACATCCACAAATGTTATATATGCCATCATGTTCCAGCAATGCCCCTCTACTATGTACATTGGCCAAACTGGACAGTCACTACATAAAGGATAAATGGACACAAGTCAGATATCAGGAATGGCAATATACAAAAACTTGTAGGAGAACACTTCAACCTCCCTGGCCACATGTAAAGGTAGCCATCTTACAGCAAAAAAAACTTCAGGACCAGACTCCAAAGAGAAACTGCTGAGCTCCAGTTCATTTGCAAATTTGACACCATCAGATCAGGATTAAACAAAGACTGAATGGCTAGCCAACTACAAAAGCAGTTTCTCCTCCCTTGGTGTTGTGACAAGATGGTCAATATAGTATGGTGGGTCCTGCACTTTTCTTGGTGTGGGGGGGCTAAAATTCCACCCCTTACCTCTGCTCTTGGGGCACCAAGGGCCCTATTGGTGGCCCAGGAAGGTGGTAAAGGAGGGAAGTGGGGGAGAGGTCTGGGTTTGCACCTCACTCTGAGACCCAGCCCCTCTCAACACCTACAGATTCTTACCCTCTTCCCCCTTGGGTGGGGTA
The DNA here is from genome assembly GCF_011386835.1 of Chrysemys picta bellii. Taxonomy (NCBI): domain Eukaryota; kingdom Metazoa; phylum Chordata; order Testudines; family Emydidae; genus Chrysemys; species Chrysemys picta. The sequence continues at coordinate 43,302,254 of NC_088797.1, forward strand.
CCTTCAGTCCTTAAATGCTGGGAGAGGGAATGTCCCTCCCCTGCTGGGGCAGGGTCTCCCTTATTCCAGTTTTCTGTTCCTCCAAGTCTCACAGCACACCTCCAAGCTCCAGTCCTCTCTCCTTCCCCCTGACTGCCTGAAGCAGGGGGTTTTATTAGGTTTCTAACAGGGCCTTAATTGATTACAGGTGCTCCAATTAACCTGTAGCAACCCCCCCTAGTCTACAGGGAACCAGGCCTTAATTAACCTAGGGTTTATATACTTCCCTTCTACCACTTCCCACTGCTCCCTGGCCCTCCTGTATCACAGTGTTCACACCTCAACTGCTAGCAGAGGACCACACCCTCACTGATTGAACTAACCTCGTTATCTCCAGACTGATTCTTGCCTGCATATTTATACCTGCCTCTGGAAATTTCCATTACATGCATCTGATGAAGTGGGTATTCACCCACAAAAGCTTATGCTCCAATACATCGGTTAGTCTTAAAGGTGCCACAGGACTCTCAGTTGCTTTTTACAGATCCAGACTAACATGGCTACCCTCTGATACTTGTTTTAAATGAAGGGTGGTAGTTAAGCTTGTAACAGTTTTCAGTATGCAAAATTTGAGCTATATTGGTACATTTTGATTGTTCACAGGTCTGATGGTATTGTCTCTTCCCCCATTAGATAAACACACTCTTAATATCTGGTTTGAAGTGTGATTATTTTCATTTACTAGTATAAGATTATCCATGAGTATGCTCCAATAGTAGCTTAAAAGTTGCTTTTCCTACAAATATTTCTGTCTGTTTACTAGTTTTTTATAAAACTAAAAACAACACTAACAGCTGTTGCTGTATCAGACTTATTTAACTTGTACTGTACTTGAGATGAATTATTTGGAAATGACAGGTTTCAGAGTAGCAGCCGTGTTAGTCTGTATCCGCAAAAAGAACAGGAGTACTTGTGGCACCTTAGAGACTAACATTTATTAGAGCATATTTGTTATATAATATATATAATAAATTTGTTAGTCGCTAAGGTGCCACAAGTACTCCTGTTCTTTTTATTTGGAAATGTTATTCTCTTCTACTTGATTATATGATAGGGCCCTGTAAATCATTCTAAGTTGCCCATGCATACAGTTAACTGAAATAATTTTTAACAGGATGTCTTAAGATTACTTGTCTTTAAGGATGTTTGTTTCTAGCATAGAGGTGAAAAAAATGACTGACTATAATGCTGGTTCAGAGAAGACACCATGAACAAATTTAGTGAAATGTAGTTTGGTTTTGACCATCCATTAAGTGTTTGTATTGTTTAAATAAGAAGCAGAACACAGTATGTGGTTATTTGTTAATATATGCCTAGGACAAAATACTACTTTTTATCCATTTTCATATGGTAGTGTTTTCTATTATCAAGTTTATAATTACCGATTACATAGCTGTTCGGTAGCAATTCTGCCACTGTAGATTTCAGATTTAGAGACCTGTAACTTCTCCAAACTGCTCTAATTCTTTTTGCACATGGCAATATATAGAATGTCAGTAGAACATTAAGAAAGCACACTATGTAAGTGGCACTTTAAAAGCAAATAACTTTATTCATAAGGAAAGGCAATTACACAAAACCTGTAATTAGTAGTCAGAATTGATGGCAGTCTTAAAAGAACAGACAGTTTCGTTCTTGGAAAAAAAGAAAAGTAAGATGTAAAGAGTTTCAAGTATTTTAAAGTTGCCCACAGTATGTCAGATTTACTGCCAGATTCCATCCTGATCATGTACTTCACAAGAGAATCTTGTTTTCTCCTCCCTATCCCTATCTTTTTTCCAATAACTAAACAGAAGATAACTAGATACAATACAGTCTTACAGAAGGTTATGTAACAAACAGTGCCGTAAAGCCACATGAAGATCAACTCTATAGAGGCTGTGCCTCCTGTTAGGAGACCATTAGTACATGATGGTAATTTATGCTCACTGTCTTACTTTAATGCCATACATATCTGTATGCTGATGAAAGCAGATTACCGTAGGCTAAATTATGTAAAGAATATAACCATTCCCTGTGGTCTGACCAAGAACTATCCAGAATCCCAGTGTATGAAGGCAGAGACCTCTGCATTAAGCCAATGCACCAAGGGGCAGAATTTGGAGTCCAATCCAAACCTTTAGAGAACAAAAAGAGTGTTCTAGCTCTAGCCAATTTGGTTGTTTTGGATAATGGCTGGGACTCGGGCGAAGGTTCTTGTTTCTTCATAAATAATTTTGCCAGCATCTCATAGCTAACATTGAAAAAAGAATATTGGGCACTAAATGACAAAACTATCTGGGCTATTGCCAGACTAGCAGTATCGAGATAAGAGTGACTTGCTGGGTGAGAGGTATAACACATCCTTTTTAAGCCCTCCGTAAACATGCACAGTAATGAGGGCAAGTAACCAACAACCAACCTTATGGATTAAAGCACACTAAGAAACCAGGAGTTGTACTGGACTTCATGCTCTGGATTGCTCCCTGAGCTTCTTCCAGGATGATGGGCAGACACCAGGAGCTTGAGGCCACCGCTGTATCTGAGGGAGGGTGAGGCAATTAAAAATCTATGAAAGTCCTTGGTAGAGTGAGTGGTATCAGTGGAATATGGTGAGTCAGAAGCAGAAGAAATGGGTGTGAGCTAAGTTGTGAAGTGTGATGCTTCTCCTTTGGGTCCCTGCTGGCAAAGATTTGAAGAGCTAATTTGCTGCAGCAAACACCAAGCAATCTGCCTGATTTTATGTTAGGTTCCCAAAATGCCTGGAGCAAGCAGAAAGTTGTTATGAGCTAGGGTGAAATATTGTTATTGGTTGAGTTAAAACCTCATTCACACTGATGTGAGAAAAAGTCCTCCATTTAAGACAGTTGTAAGAGACAGTTAAGGGACCACACCTAAAACAAAGCCTAATAGAGTCTGCCCAAAGACTAGCACTATGTGGGCTGAGGGTTTGATTCGCTATTGTGACCAGGTGTATGGGTGTGAGAGGGAAAACATAGAAATTGAGGATAGACAAGAATAGAAGTGCAGAGGCAAAAAAGAGAGAGAGAGAGAGAGAGAGCTGCGCAAGCTTTTGGGTCCATTGGCTAAAGAGTCTTGGGGCTGTACGCTAAGGGCTTCTCTGCACCGGTGAAGCTGTGCCATTGTAGCGGTTTAGTGAAGACGGTACTATGCCAAAAGGACAGTTTCTCCTGTCGGCATAATTAATCCACTTCCCCAAGAGGCAGTAGCTTTCTTGACAGGAGAAACTCTGCCACCATTATAGCACTGTCTATGCAGGGGTTTAGGTTGGAACAGTATTAAGTCTCTCAAGGGTGTGGATTTTTCAACCCCCTGGGGGGGGGGGGTTATACTGATATAGGTCTGTAGTGTAGATCTAACTTAAGAAATTGCTCTTTTTGTTTTTTGTTTCTTCTGCATTCAGAGATGCAGAACAACTGTATCAGAGAAATACCGGACCAATTTCTGCTCCCAACTGGAATGTCTCCAGGGCTCCAAAACTGGAATAGCTGCTCAAGTCTAAGAGGGGCAACGATATTGTGAAATCCACATGAACTCTGAAGTCCATTTACTTCGTAGTAGGTATTTGCTTTTGGACCATGGTGTGGGTAGGAGAGGATACACACTACTGATCTACTCTTAGGCATTTGGTCAAATCCTATTGTTTCAATTGTTCCAGATTCTCTTAGGGTACGTCTACACTACCCGCCGGATCGGCGGGTAGCGAGCAATCTATCAGGGATCGATTTATTGCGTGTAGTGTAGACGTGATAAATGGATCCCCGATCACTCTCCCGTCAACTGCTGAACTCCATCTCGGTGAGAGGCGGAAGCAAAGTCGACGGGGGAGCCGTGGTCGTCAATCCTGCGCCGCGAGGGTGCGAAGTAAGCAATTCTAAGTCGATCTAAGATACGTCAACTTCAGCTACGCTATTCTCATAGCTGAAGTTGCGTATCTTAGATTGATTCCCCCCCCCCCAGTGTAGACCAGGCCTTAGATGTGACTTACATTATTCCGTTGTGCAAGGACTTAAGTGACTCCCACAGGATGTCCTGGAAGGGGCTGTGGCTTCATTGGTCTCCAGGAAGAGACTAGGGCTTGTCTACACTGGCACTTTACAGCACTGCAACTTTCTCGCTCAGGGGGGTGAAAAAACACCCCCCTGAGTGCAGCAAGTTTCAGCACTCTAAAGCGCCAGCGTAGACAGTGCCCCAGCGGCAGTGCTTTAAAGTTGCCAGTGTAGACAAGCCCTTTGAAAGGGCCTGTTTTAGATAGGAAGTGGAGGGTCTAAGCTGAGCAATGTACTGAAATGTACAGTAAGCCTACAAGAACAGGTACATGATTAGATAGGATCAGAATGTTAGTTTATATTACAACTGAGTATGAGTTGTGGGCTAGGGAAGAGAAGGTGTGTGTGTGGGGAATGGTTTGAGTTTCTAGATTTCTAGCAATGCCATGTTGAAGAGAAGTGCTAATAGTGGATACATCACTGGGGAGCTTAGGTCCATGGCAACCCAAAGAGTGAACCAATGGGGAATCAAATTGTGAGTATGAAGTTTCTTTCAATGAATCAAGCCGTCCTTTGGACACAAACAGGGCCATAGAGGCAGTGGGAGAATTCTGGAGGGCCCTAAACACAGCCTGTTAGTTTTCTCTTCAGTATAAGACCTCAGCAGGAGCATATGCCCCTCACAGTCTCTAAGCAGTGTCTGGACACCATTTCTAATGGAAAAAAAAGTGCAATTCCTCTGGCCTGGGAAGAGCAAGAGTGAATGACAACAATATCCACCCAGATTTTTCTTTGGTAAGGTCTCCCTCCTGTAGTAAGGACACCCTAGTTATGATTTTTTCCAGAATTGGTGGGTCTTACTTTTCTGCATGTTTAATGAAAAGTTTAAATAGGTTCTCTCATGCTAACCTATCTATATTCATCCCTTTTAGTCAGTTTGCTAAAAGTAGGCTGTGCTGAGATCATGCATGTTTGTTAACTCTCATCAGTTTTGTGTACCTAGCACAGGTAGAACTGGCCATGATCCAAAAGGATTCAGAGAAAGGATATCTCTAGTGTCTGGTAGAGTTAACTACCTTGTTGTAGGGAGTCCCTCTAGTTCACTGGGCCATGGGGATTGGGAGTGCTGTCCCCAGGGAATAGAAAAGGCAGTGGCAAGTCACAATGGGGTCTCATCTAGTACAATAGGGATATTCAATCACTAGGATGCAGTTATGTTTTCAAACAGCATAAGCTCCCATACAGAAGGATATGGGAGTGTACAGAATGAAGACTTATTGGCATTGAGATGCCAGTGTGGACCTGGGATTAGCTTGAGGGAGAGAAGAGAGCCCCAAGAAAAGGGTTAGAGCCCTTACTCCTATACAGGTGCAGCAAAGCCACAAACCAACATCTATTAATCTGAAGAGGGGCTGCTCAGCAATGCAGGACAGCGTCCAGCTACAATACAACCAGTTCTCTGTCTATAACAGGAAGCAGGAATGTCAAGGAGTGTAATAACACATCTATAAAAATCTATTGCTACAGGAGAACTTTGCCCTGAACAGGGGTGAAAGTAATTTAAAGGATTTACCGGTACGCTGGAGTCCTGAGCAGGGTGTGGCCTCAACTGGAAGAGGTGTGGCCTCAACTGGAAGAGGTGTGGCCTTTCAAGATTTAAAGGCCCTGGGGCTCTGGCTGGGAGCCCCAGGGCCTATAAATCACCCCGGAGCTACCAGCTGCAGAGGTGGCTGGGAGCCCCGGGGCACGGGGCGAATTAAAGGGCCCGGGGCTACGGCCGCCATGGAGCTCTGGGCCCTTTAAATCCCTGCGGGAGCCCAGCTGCTGGAGCGCCAGCGGCGCTTTAAAGGGCCTGGGGCTCCCTGCAGCGGCCGGAGCTCCGGGCCCTTTAAATCACTGCTGTGGAAGCCGGTCCAGTCTGGCACGGCATACTGGCTCTTGCCGGTACGCCATACTGGACTGTACCGGCTTACTTTCACCTCTGGCCCTGAAACTCACTAACTTGCAGGAAGAGAAGGGGGAAGTGGAACAGCCAGCCATTAGTATCGACTAAGCCAAATCCATCCCTGCTGTAATTCTCTAATCTTCAAGGGGCTTACCCCAGGGATAATATTGGCCCAATATACCTATTGCTCTGAATGGGATCTGTGTTAGTGAGGTAACCAAGGAAGGAGTGAACATTCTTGTTTTGTCAGTTACAGCTAGACCCTTAGCATTTTGACACTGTGGTTCATTTGTAGTTTAATCATATTTGGTTGCAGAAAGGGAAGTGCGTCTTTCTACTTGGTTGCTTTAACTGCCTTGATGTAGCACGAACTCTTTCAAGTGAGCGGTAAAGCTGAAGAAAGGAAGTGTGTGTTTGAAAGGAGACATACCATAATAGTTTATTTTATGGGGAAGCAAGAGGGGGAAATTTACTTGAAGCCTTTAAGTAAATAAGGGACAGGTCTGGGGAAATCCCATAATAATGTTTATGTGAAAGAAGATCTCATGTTTGTCTTAAGACTTTCAGAAAGGTGTCTCACATGAGCACTGCTCTCGTTTGTTATTTTTGTTTTTCCACCAGCATTATGTAACTCTTTGTGATTCAGGCAGATGGCATTACACTTGCCTTACACCATACCAGGCAATGCTGTTCCCTTTGATCCCACAAGATAAACAAGGTGGGGCGGGTAGTCAGTATTTGGATAAGTGTCTTCCAAATAACACCTGAGCACTACAGGAGTATTGGTAATACAACACGTGACAATGTCTGAAATATTAATACATCTGCATTGTACTGGGGAGGTACAGTTTTTTGTAGGCCATCTGTAATATTACTGCATGCTGTTAAATAGGCAACATGTCTCACTCTTTGGATGTCTTCATTTGGATGCACTATTGCATATTACACACCATTTTTCTGGTGTGGCTGTACAGTACAGCTGTCAATCATAGTCTGAAGTGAACATATTGTCAGTGGAATTTTGGAAGCTAATGATGTCTGGAGGGATTAATCAAGAAGCTCAGAATTCTCTACAGCAAGGTGGAACTCTGAGGGAGCTTCTATAAGCAAATGGAGGCGCAGGAGGGCTGGGGCATTGGTTCTGGAGTTTAAGGGTGCCAGACGGTGGGTTCCCACTACCCAAGAAAGGTGTCAGACATGGGTCTGGACCTAGAAGTGTGCCTGAGAGGTGCAGAGTGAGGAAGAGTGACCAGTCAGTACCCTAACCCAGAGGGCTTAGAAGCACATGGGATCCAGCCATTGGGTCCACTAACAACAGACAGGAGTCCTATGAGAGAAGGAGACTCTGTGGCTCTATCCCAGTAGACGAGTCCCCAACATGGAGTGGGAAAAACCTGATAGGACAGTGAAACTGGGTTTGTGTCTGTATGCTTTCATGACAAGAGCACATTTGTAACATCACAGCAGAGAAGTAATAAATAGCTCAATTAAATGATTCTGAGGTACAGGATGCTATTGGAGAGACTAAAATATGACTTGACTGGGCACACTAGCTGTAACAAAATGTTGATCCCAAGTAGTAATTTGAAAAACAAACTGGTCAAAAAGAGCTCATGACACAGAAGGTTTGAAGATAAATATGTTTCTGCAAAAATTTCCTGCTTGTCTCTTGGAATGATATGGCCATCAGCTCATGAAGTAACAATGCTGCCCTCTGTCTGTCTGCAACATAATAGAATGAAGGGAGGAGAATGATTTAAAAGTGCAAAACTGCCAAGCATTAAAAAATATCTTGAGTCAGAGCTCCATTTACTAAAAATCAATATGTTAGAAAGAATTCATTATTGATTCTTTATATTTACCTTCTAGTTTGAGACTTTAGGATGCACTTAGTTCATGTTTTTGAATGTTTCTCCACAACCGTGAGGACTAGCAACTCTTAAAATAAAAGCTGAAATTTTCACATGATTACAGGAGTTGGGGATTTAAGAAAAACACCAAATCTGACAAGATTTGCAATAAAAAGTGGCAAGAGTTGGTCACACTGAGTATGATAAAGTATTTTTACAGTACTACTGTATTTATGAGTTGTAGAAGGTTCTTTTTTTCTTAGTTAAGCACTGCTGACTAGGAGATGCAACTGAGGAGGATAGTAAGCTTCTATAAAAGTTAACAGCATTTCTGAGAAGTAGATATTTTAATATGGGAAATGGACAACATGGGTAAGTACCTTGTCCAAGTAGCTGATTACAACTCAAGACATCCTGGCTCCAAACCTTTTGCTCGTTTCTCTAGACTACACTGCCCGTCAAGGAGTAAGTATTTTTAGAGGTGCTCCCACTAGAACAGAGGTCTCCAAACAGTGGTGCACACCCCTCTTGGGGGTCATGGAAGAACCTGTGGAGGGGCCTGGGCCAGCCCCCATGGGGGGTGAGGAGGATGTGCCATCCAGCCCCTCTCTGGCCCCAGCTCTGCTTTGGTCCTGCCTGCAGCCACATCCCCATCTCTCAACCCCATGCCTGGCCCCGTCCCCAGCCTCAGCATGGGTCTGCTCCTGGCCTTGGCCCCAGTCTCAGCCACTGGCTGCAGCTCCATTCTTAGCTCAGGGCTGAGGCTGGGAGCAGGGGCAGGGCCGGGAGTGGAGCCAAACCTGGTCACATGCTCAGCTGCTGACCCTCTCAGCAGCCTGGCTGCGGCTCTCCTCAAGCCCACGCCCCCAAGCCTCAGCCCCTGGCCGTGGCTGTGACCCGTCCCCAGACCCACCCCCAGCTGCAGCCCCAACCTCAGCCCCCTTACTCCTGTATGCGTTCCCTGTCCTCCCCCCCCCCCCCCCCCCCCCCCCCCAGCTGCAGCCCTGCTCTCAGTGCAGCCCTGCTCTCAGCTCCAAGGGGGCACAGGCAAGGGTAAGGGGGAGTGAGACTCTGAAAAGTTTGAGGAACACTGCACTAGAATGTAGACAGTACGTTTGAGAAGTCTTCTTGTCTTTTGTTTTCAGCTGATGGGAAACTGCTGTGTGCACCTAGCTACTTGTGCCCCTCTTCCCGCTAGTAACTTGTCTAATAGGATTTGCTGTACTGGGTGTGAAGTTTGCTCACGTTCCATGTAATGGTAATGTTGGCCTTTCCCAGGGGGGAAAGTAATTTACATTTCTTTCTGGTACAGTCATATCACAAGCAACCCACCTCTTCTACATACTTCATGGATACCTACCTTTGCATGACTTAGATATAGAAATTAAAGCTACTACTATCAATACTAAAAACACCAAGGAGTACTTGTGGCACCTTAGAGACTAACAAATTTATTTGGGCATAAGCTTTCGTGGGCTAAAACCCACTTCATCAGATGCATGGAGTGGAAAATATAGTAGACAGGTATATATACACAGTACATGAAAAGATGGGAGTTGCCTTACCAAGTGGGGGATCAGTGCTAACAAGACAATTCAATTAAAGTGGAAGTGGGCTATTCTCAACAGTAGAATACCAAGGGAGGAAAAATCACTTTTGTAGTGGTAATGAGGCCAATGTAAACAGGGTGGCCCATTTCAAACAATTGACAAGAAGGTGTGAGTAACAGTAGAGGGAAATTAGTATGGGGAAATTAGTTTCTGTAGTGACCCATCCACCCCCAGTCTTTATTCAGGCCTAATTTGGATGGAGTCCAGTTTGCAAATTAATTCCAGTTCTTCAGTTTCTCTTTGGAGTCTGTTTTTGAAGTTTTTTTGTTGAAGAATTGCCACTTTTAAGTCTGTTATTGAGTGTCCAGGGAGACTGAAGTGTTCTCTGACTGGTTTTTGAATGTTATAATTCTTGACGTCTGATTTGTGTCCATTTATTCTTTTGCGTAGAGACTGTCTGGTTTGGCCAATGTACATGGCAGAGGGGCATTGCTGGCACATGATGGCATATATCACATTGATAGATGTGCAGGTGAATGAGCCCCTGATGGTGTGGCTGATGTGGATAGGTCCTATGATGGTGTCCCTTGAATACATATGTGGACAGAGTTGGCAATGGGGTTTGTTGCAAGGATAGGTTCCTGGGTTAGTGTTTTTGTTGTGTGGTGTGTAGTTGCTGGTGAGTATTTGCTTCAGGTTGGGGGGCTGTCTGTAAGCGAGGATTGGCCTGTCTCCCAAAGACGGTGAGAGTGAGGGATCGTTCTTCAGGATAGGTTGTAGATCCTTGATGATGTGCTGGAGAGGTTTTATTTGGGAGCTGAAGGTGATGGCTAATGGCATTCTGTTACTTTCTTTGTTGAGCCTGGCCTGTAGTAAGTGACTTCTGGGTACCCTTCTGACTCTGTCAATCTGTTTCTTCACTTCACCAGGTGGGTAGTGTAGTTTTAAGAATGCTTGATAGAGATCCTGTAGGTGTTTGTCTCTCTCTGAGGGATTGGAGCAAATGCGGTTGTATCTTAGAGCTTGCCTTTAGACAACAGATCGTGTGATGTGGTCTGGATGAAAGCTGGAGGTATGTAGGTAAGTATAATGGTCAGTAGGTTTCTGGTATAGGGTGGTGTTTATGTGACCATCGCTTATTTGCACTGTAGTGTCCAGGAAGTGGATCTCTTGTGTGGATTGGTCCAGGCTGAGGTTGATGGTGGGGTGGAAATTGTTGAAATCCTGGTGGAATTCCTCAAGGGCCTCTTTCCCATGGGTCCAGATGATGAAGATGTCATCAATGTAGCGCAAGTAGAGTAGGGGCGTTAGGGCACAAGAGCTGAGGAAACGTTGTTCTAAGTCAGCCATTAAAATGTTGGCATACTGTGGGCAGCAACACACACAGCAATGGGGGTGGCAGGTGGGGGCTGCAGCTCCAAGGGGAACCACTACCCACAGCAAAGCCGCCCCAGCCCCCGGCTCGATCCTGGCACATGGAAGGTGTGAGCGGGCCAAAAGAGGCAAGAAAGGGGCATCCATGGGAAGGACTGGTCGGAACAAAGCATCCTTATAGAAACTTCCATTGGGTCGTACATCTGCTCTCGCTGTTGTCATGCCATGCCTTGAGATGAATGTGCTGCACATCGGCACTTTCCAAGCCATAATTTCACATATGGGGGCATGGGATTCCACTGAGTATAAGGAGGTCCCACACGTGAAATGAATAGCAAGTCCACCACATGATGAGTGGTAAGTGCAGTCCGTTTCACTGTAATTATGTTGTTCATCGCACTGAATCCCCTTTCGCAGTCAGCATTGCTTGCAGCAAGGTGTCCACTGCAAGGGTGAGTTTTTTAAGTTTTCTGGGAATGTTTTTTCCTCCAGAAGCATTGAATTCCACAAATCCCAAGTGTGTTTCCTGTTGATTGATTCTCAGTTGATCAGCCAATGCTCTTATTTCCTTTTCTCCAAAGTGGGGATTCTCTGGATTCTCTGTCCATTTTCAGGATTCAAAACCAACAAATTGTTAATTAAGTTCTTATAATTGGAAGCCCTTTCTTCACTTGTGCTTTGATCGGCTTTGTTTGAGGCAGTTGTGAATAGTTTTGTCCTCATGTTATCAATGACTGCTTGAGACGAGTTGATTCTGGGGCTTTTTCCAGTGCGGTTTAATTTGCTGTTTTTGAACATCATGGATTGTTCAGCCTTCTGAGCTTTTTCAGAGTGAACTCCTGGGTCTGTTTTTTAGACTTTCAATTCTCTTCATGTATATTTTCATTAGGTTGTCTGTTTTTGGAGTTGTCATGTTTCATTGTTGTAACATCTCAGACAAGTTCTTCAATTCTGTCAGCACATCCAGCGTTAAAGAAAGGTTTCTGATGAAATTTACAGAACACAGCTTTGAGTGTAGTCCTTGAAATTTAATACTTTCGCTTCCGACTCTTGACCGGTCTTCTGAGGCCGCCTCAAAGTGTTTTGCCAAAGCAGGGTATGTTTGCCACACTGCACTGACTGCTCTCCACATTGATGCCACCCACCTTAAATTGAACACTTTGCCGATTTTTTGAAGTACAACATGTAATTCATTGGCATGAGCACTCAGTTCACGAGAGTTTTTTGGTGATTGACTGTACAAGGAATATAATGCATCCAAAAAAGCCTTAAAGTGACTTCTAAAACTTAATTAACAGCAAGTTCCAGTCTATGGTTGAGGCAATGCCATAATATCACATTAGGAAAGTCCATTCGTAGTAGTTTTCAAACACCAGCTTTGACTCCTAATATCACATTTGTGCTGCCACTACAAAAGCTGATCAACACTTCCAATAATAGTGCTTTAGTGAACCCACAACACAGCAAGCATTTCAAAATTTCGCCTTTAATGGCTGCTGCTGTTGCGCTTTGCAGCTCAATCAAGTCCAGAGGAAACATAAGTGGCATCATAACTCCATCTATACTGGCTTTCAAAAAAATGATGAGAGTAGAGTTTCCAGCGAGAATAGTTGATTCATGGACAAGTACTGTAATTTTTGACTTATTGTCGATGATTTTGTTGTCTATTCTCTTTTATTTCAGTGGCTATATGATTGATTATGTCTACACAAACTGTTCTACTATGCAACAAACACCCCATTTCAATTCTGTTGATTTGCTGTAGGTCAATGAGGCTCTCGTAGTCACTGAGTGGTCGATTTGTTTTGGCAATGTAGTAGGCTGTTTGGAATACACGAGCAGTAGTTTCAAATGCTGCTTCTTCACTTTTAGCATTCAGATTAAGAAGAGTTTCTTTTTTAGCCATGGCTTGAATTTTTTCAGCCTCCATGTGAGCTGCAGATTTTTTATGTTCATTTATTTTTTTGCGAAGGGAGGACAGCTCTGTCTCTTTATTCTTTCCGTACAAGGATGTTTTACAAGAGGCCCAGTTTGGAGAGATGTTAACCCCTCTTGCAGAATGCAGCTTCAAATCGGAAACGTCATGCACCCAAGTTTACTGCCCGAAGCAAAAAGCCAGTAGTTTTTCTTTTTGAACTTCTCAAATTGCATTTTTGACCACACAGCAGGGTATGGTGATGGAGTATCAGTTTTCTTACCTGGCAATTCAGCAGTTTCATTTGTCTCCTCTCTTTGTGGTGGCTGCTTCTCACCACGTGACAAAGGTGTAAAAGTGTCAGCCTTTTTTCCCCGTGGATGACTAGTTTCAGCTTCTTCATTTGTTGCTGTTCTTTTTGACTGACAATCCCCCATTGCCTCACTTTTATGTTTAAACATACCCATTAGGGTCTGTTGAACGTGTATCTTCTTAGGTGGCATTTTCCCCCACACTTACTATCCTCCTATTGTTAATTACACGCCTGACAAGACTTGACCAATAAGAAGCAAGCCCACGCGATTACCATGTGGTGGTATGGCACTCAAGCTAACATTCGTAACAACTACATGAACGTCTTCCTGTGAAAACAAAATCTTCTTGTCTTGCTTGATAGATCTATAACTCTCTCTCTCTCATTCATGAATGTTATAAACGTATATGTACAGTATGGATGGATCTCTCAAAAAAGAGAGCTTTTCACTGTAGGACCAACAGCCCCCCGGGGCAGGACACCATTAAGCAGCACCCAGAAACTCAAAAGCTGGGCACCCATAGATGCACTGGCGGCACCCAGCCAGACCTTGCAGAAGTTCCCGAGGTGTTAGTCATGGAAAAACTGTTTCCCTTGTCCCCCCACCCCTCAAAAGGGTGCCAGCGCCCTCCCCACTCCAGAGTCCCAGGCTGCGCGCTTGCAGAATACTCCCAACCACTGGAATGGGTGGCCGCTTGTTTGCACAAGGACAGTAAATGTAAGTAATACTGTATGTATGTATATAAATGTGTCACAAACAATGCAGCTGCAGCCTGCCGCTGACCAGCAGCGACCCCAGCAATCAGCCCTTGTGGGCTGCTGCCTACAGAGAGCTAGTAGCTGCTGATGAGTCTGGCGCTGGGCTGGATCCGCCAAGGAGTAAGTAACCAAAGCAAAAACCACAGCCAGACAGCCAGGAGGTGGGGGGCAAGGGCCTGCGCTGTGCCATGCCTGCCAGTGCCTCGCCTGCCCTAGACCCTCCCTATTTCCTAGCAAGTTAACAGATCTCAAGGATTGTTTAATCTCCCTCCCAGGTGCATAAAAGGGTGCAGGGGGCACACCAATGGGTGGCTAGTAGTAGGGTGAAGGAGAAGTGAATGAAGGACAACTAGAACAGCCTTCATGAAATATACAATTTACTTAGAGAAAATTTTGTCAATTTCAGCCTCTGCACTCCGCAGGACACTGAAACAAAACAAAAAGAGATCTGAAATCGCGCCCCTATGTCCTAAGGACATTTCAGGTGTTTAATTGAATATTATAAATAGGGTGGAATGGAAACTATTTTTTCTTTCAAAGGTGGCACAATAATTTCCCTGAATATCCAGTTTTCCCCTCTGATCTCTTTGTGGTTTTGTCTATGAGGCTATTTGCTTTCCCTGTGATTCTTTAGTTGCTTTAGCAAAATTTCTTTGCCAATAATAAGCCCTGATCATCATGACACATCTTCCCACCACATTCTCCATGGTTTTTTTTTAAAGTAACATTTCAAGGAGGATCTGCAAGCAGTTTGGGCATCACAACCATCCTCTGATGGGGAAGGAATGGGATAGATTTGAAATGGTCCCCGATTCTGATTGTATTTGTGTATTACTATTGAATCCCCTCATCCAGGGCAGAAAAGAACTGCCCCTTGGTCACACCAACAACTGTGAAATAAACAAGGATGCCAGAAATGGCCCCTAATCCTGCAGGTTGAACCATGGAGGGAGCAGCTTAATTTAAGCTGTTATGCAGGTGCCCTGGGCAGGCTTCTCCCTCAGCCAGTCCCCCTCCTTCCCGCAGCAAGCTGGAGAGGAGCCGCAGCAGCCGCTGCTGAGTGCGAGGCGGGGTAAAGCACAGAGCCTAGCCGCCTTCTGCAGCCTCGCCAGAGGAGGAATGAGGAGAGAAACAAATAAGACATTGAGTTTTCACTTCCCAGGCTTTCATTAGCTCTGAGTTTAAGCTGTTATGCAGCCAAAAGAGGTGAAAGTAAGCCAGTACTGAATGTTTTGGCCACTTTCTTACCTGTATGCCGCTGCACTTTTTTTTACCGGTACGCCATACTGGCCCGTATCAACTACTTTCACCTCTGGCCTTTCCTGAGCCGAGATTAGACAAATGTAGGTTGTGACTGCTTTGGGAAATAGATTATTTGCTTGTGACTAGGGAATAAGGGGAATCCAAAAAGTCTAATTCACTTGTAGCAAGAACTGTCAAACAGATTAGATAAAAACAGAGGGTCCTCCCAGCAGGGAAATGTTAATATTTTACTCAGTTAATTTGTCAGATTGATAACTACTTTCCACAAGGGGAGCTATCCCAATAGAGAATGAAAGTATAGTCAATGTAAGTACTATGACATGAAGGGATACTTGACTTCTATTTCACTTTGTTTTGCAGGCAGGCACATACTATATTTTATAATAGAAAAACATGAAAGCTGTTTTCTATGTAAAAGGTCATTGGTTTATAAAAATATAAAAAATATGATCATTCTATTTAAGTGAGTCCAGAGTTTCCAGACAAAAGTTTTTGTTTTTTTTAAACATATGGTAGCAAAAACATTTCTGATTGTTCCACAGCAGATGTCCCTTATGGCTCATAACTGTGACTTGGACAGATCTTCAGCCACTTAAGATGCATCTCTTTTATTATATTAGGTGACTCAAAGGAAGAAGCAGAGAAGAAATTAGGATGAGCCTAACATTTTACATTAAATCAATTTTCAGGGGGCCAAATTCCAGTACGTAATCCAGAAGCACACTCTCGATTAACGCTTTCATTGTTCATTTCCCACCATGTTTGATGTGCTATTGATCATTAACATTCAATTGAAATTAATCGTACCTAACCCATTTGGGTAACTTTTGCTCATGTCAAAAGTGTCTTTAAAAATGTTTTTGGTACAACTCAAACATAACAAGTGCATTCTGAACAATTTAAGTTGTAAGGCCTCCAGTTCTGTTTTGTGATTATTACTGGAAATAGCTTAACTGAAGATATATAACAAATACTAGTTTGTATTAAACATTTTCTAGCCCTTCTGTTTCTCCACATCTCTGTTTCTCCATATTCTCTCCATTGGAAGTATTTGAAACCCAGAAGCCCTGATATTCAGTATCAGAAAATACTGTGTTATGTTTTTGTAGTATAAAGATGCCAAATACACCTCAGACAGGCTACCAGAGTGTAAATGCTCTCAACTTCAGAACCTACTTCTGATGTTTTTCCTACTGCCACTGTACCTCCTCGGTATGGTGTTCTGTCCCCACTAGTGGGACAAAGACCACTTCGAGATTAATAAAAAGCAACAGAAGGTCCTGTGGCACCTTTGAGACTAACAGAAGTATAGGGAGCATAAGCTTTCGTGGGGCCCCACGAAAGCTTATGCTCCCTATCCTTCTGTTAGTCTCAAAGGTGCCACAGGACCTTCTGTTGCTTTTTACAGATTCAGACTAACACGGCTACCCCTCTGATTCGAGATTAATGAATCTGCTACAGCCATGTGACTTTTAGCTCATGCAGTAGAGGCTTATGCATTTAGCTCCAGAAGTCCCAGGTTTGATCCCACCCACGACCAGGATCTGTTGATGTTACATATGTCCATCACTGGAATAGTAAGAAATACTAAAACCAGGACAGCACTTAGAATTGTATCAAAGCACAGCAGAGAGTCAGGAGAAGTTTAAATAGTACATCCAGGTTAGGATTGCCAACTTTCTGATTGCAGAAAACCAAACGCTCTTACCCGTCCGCCGCCCCTTCTCTGAGGCCCCGCCCCCACTCACTTCATCCCCTCTCCCTCCGTTGCTTGCTCTCCCACACCTTCACTCATTTTCACCAGGCTGGGGAGGGGGGTTAGGGTGCAAGAGTGGGTGAGGGCTCTGGCTGGGGGTGCAGGTTCTGGGGTCTGAAATGCACCAAGGGTCAAATCTTGAACACAGCATCTAGCCACTGTTGCTGGGGTTGAGCTTCAGTCTGTTGCGGAAAAACATAATCCTCCATGCCCGCCAGGCTGCAGAGTGACTCTGCAGTGGCCTGTACACTGAATTGGCCTGTACAAATCCTCCTGAGGACCCCTATATTGAGGGCAATGACACATATTTCTGCAGTGGCAAACCAATTGCTTCTAACTCTTCCCTGGCCAATGGTCTGCTCACCTTTACCTTCTGCAGCTGTTCAGTAGGACAAAAGCTTTTCTCTGTCTAGGGAACATACACAACCTTCCATCTGCAGCCTTCTCACCACTTACTCATGCAGTGGAACCGATATGAAGTTCTTCACAGCCATGGATAATGAGGCTGGATTTCCCTCATGTGCATGATTTAAAAAAAATTACACATTCTAATGTAACCTAGACTACAAAGAATTTGTATATTGCAAAGCTAGAGGCACATTCAACTCCTGCAGGAAATCCATAATCTTGGGTTTATAGTCTATTCAGTTAATGCTGTGCTATCTCACATAAATCTTCTAGATTTAATAAAACTGTTTCAGCTCTAAACTCAGTTTCTTGAAGACCCCTCAAGTAAAGGACAGATAATTTTCTTTATGCTTGTAGGCTTTATATTGCTAGTTGTGAAACACAATATTAATTTGGGTTAATAAAATACTAAGGTTTCAACTTCTGGTATTGCTCATTAAACTGGCCCTGACTTTGATTCTGGGAAGGGACCTTTATATTAGACTAAATGAAAAATGTCAACTGTTCAGACTCCATGCAATGTCTCGCTGCTGGTTTAATAGATTCCTATTTCACAACTCCTGCTATGTCATTATCATTAATTTGCGAATGCTTGAATCCTAGGAAATTAGCTGTAATATTTCAGTTGAAGTTGATTTCCCCTCTGAGGAAGTGATATGATTGAACAGATCTTTAACTGCACTTAGCACATTTTAAAACTTTCTATAGTACTTTCATGTGCTTTGTTATTTGAACCATTTAAACCCTGAATGCTCTTTTCCTTTAATAGTCTGAAACCAGAAATAAGTATAAAAGAAAGGAGCTTTAATAAGTGAGTAATTCTGCTGGCAAGAGTTATAATAATTTGCATTTATAATGTCCCTTTCATCCTGAAATACATCACTAACTAGCATTGAATTTCAGTCATCTCACAGCTTTTAAACTCCACAAAGCGCTACAAGGAAAGAGAAATTTTGGCTTAGGACAATCCCCTGCTCTTACAAAAGCCCCTAGGAGCCATAGAGCAGAGAAGCTCTGTTTCAGTTCTAGTGCAAAGAAGTCAAACAGACTATGGACTGATGGTGCCTTTGAAGAACATAAGAATGGTCATACTGGGTCAGACCAAGGGTCCATCTAGTCCAGTATCCTGTTTTCTAACAGTGGCCAATGCCAGGTGCCCCAGAGGGAATGAACAGAACAGGTAATCATCAAGTGATCCATCCCCTGTCATCCACTCCCAGCTTCTAGCAAACAAAGTCCAGGGACATCATCCTTGCCCATCCTGGCTAATTGATTGACCTATCCTCCATGAATTTATCTAGTTCTTTTTTAAACCATGTTATAGTCTTATAGCAAGGAGTTCCACAGGTTGACTATGTGTTGTGTGAAAAAATACTTCCTTTTGTTTGTTTTAAACCTGCTGCCTATTAATTTCATTTGGTGACCCTAGTTCTTGTGTTATGAGAAGGAGTAAATAACACTTCCTTATTTACTTTCTCCACACCAGTCATGATTTTATAGACCTCTATCATATTCCCCCCTTAGTCATCTCTTTTCCAAGCTGAAAAGTCCCAGCCTTATTAATCTCTCCTCATACAGAAGCCGGTCCAGACCCCTAATAATTTTTGTTGCCCTTTCTTGAACCTTTCCCAATTCCACTATATCTTTTTTGAGATGGGGTGACCACATCTGCATGCAGTATTCAAGATGTGGGTGTACCAAGGATTTATATAGAGGCAATATGAAATTTTCTGTCCTATTTTCTATCCCTTTCTTAATGATTCCCAACATTCTGCTCACTTTTTTGACTGCAGCTGCACATTGAGTGGATGTTTTCAGAAAACTATCCACAATGACTCCAAGATCTCTTTCTTGAGTGGTATCAGCTCATTTAGACCCCATCATTTTATATGTACAGTTGGGATTATGTTTTCCAATGTGCATTATTTTGCATTTATCAACACTGAATTTCATCTGCCATTTTGTTGTCCAGTCACCCAGTTTTGAGAGATCCTTTTGTAGCTCTTCACAATCTTCCTGGGACTTAACTATCTTGAGTAGGTTTGTATCATTTGCAAATTTTGCCATCTGACTGTTTACCTCTTTTCCAGATAATTTATAAATATGTTAAATAGGACTGGTCCCAATACAGATCCAGGGGGGACACCACTATTTACCTCTCTCCATTCTGAAAACTGACATTTATTTCTAGCCTTTGTTTCCTATCTTTTAACCAGTTACCAAGCCATGAGAGAATTTTCCCTCTTATCCCATGTCAGCTTACTTTGCTTAAGAGCCTTTGGTGAGGGAGCTTGTCAAAGGCTTTCTGAAAATCTAAGTACACTATATCCACTAGGTCCCCCTTGTTCACATGCTTGTTGGCCCCCTCAAAAATTCTAGTAGATTGGTGAAGCATGATTTCCCTTTATAAAAACCATGTTGACTCTTCGCCAACAAATTATGTTCATCTATGTTTCTGACAATTTTGTTCTTTACTAGAGTTTCAACCAGTTTGCCCAGTACTGAAGTCAGGCTTACTGGCCTTTAATTGCCGGGATCACCTCTGGAGCCCTTTTAAAAACTTGGCATCACATTAGCTATCCTCCAGTCATTTGGTACAGAAGCTGACTTAAATGAGAGGTTACACTTAGTAGTTCTGCAATTTCACATTGAAGTTCCTTCAGAACTCTTGGGTGAATACCATCTGGTCCGGGTGACTTATTACTGTTTAGTTTATCAATTTGTCCCCAAACCTCCTCTAATGACATGTCAGTCTGGGACAGTTCCTCAGATTTGTCACCTAGAAAGAGTGGCTCAGGTTTGGGAATCTCCCTCACATTCTCAGCCGTGAAGACTGATGCAAAGAATTCATTTAGTTTCTTCACAATATCCTTATCATCCTTGAGTGCTCCTTTAGCATCTCAATTGTCCAGTGGCCCCACTGGTTGCTTAGCAGGCTTCCTGCTTCTGATGTACTTAAATTTTTTTTTGCTATTACTTTTTGAGTCTTTGGCTAGCTGTTCTTCATATTCTTTTTTGCCCTTCCTAATTATATTTTGACATTTCATTTGCCTGAGTTCATCCTCCTTTCTATTTGCCTCACTAGGATTTAACTTCCACTTTTTAAAGGATGCCTTTTTGTTTCTCAGACTGCTTCTTTTACTTTGTTGTTTAGCCACAGTGTCACTTTTTTGGTTCTCTTATTATGTTTTTTAATTTGGGGTATACATTTAAGTTGAGCTTCTATTATGGTGTCTTTAAAAAACTTCCATGCAGCTTGCAGAGATTTCACTTTTGGCATGGTACCTTTTAATTTCTGTTTAACTAACTTCCTCATTTTTGAATAGTTCCCCTTTCTGAAATTAAATGCTACAGTGTTGGGCTGCTGTGGTATTTTCCCCACCATAGGGATATTAAATTGAATTATATTATGGTGACTATTACCAAATGGTCCAGCTACATTCACCTTTTGGACCAGATCCACTTAAGAG
The DNA here is from genome assembly GCF_011386835.1 of Chrysemys picta bellii. NCBI lineage: Eukaryota > Metazoa > Chordata > Testudines > Emydidae > Chrysemys > Chrysemys picta. Next base: position 43,322,885 of record NC_088797.1, read on the forward strand.
GAAAGGCAATTCTTTATTTAGTCCTGTGGGTTCCAGGACTAGCTGCTCCAAGAAGCAGTCATTTAAGGTATCAAGAAACTATATCTGCATCCCATACTGAGATGACATGTACCCAGTCAATATGGGGATAGTTGAAATCCCCCATTATTATTGAGTTTTTTATTTTTATAGACTCTCTAATCTCTCTGAGCATTTCACAGTCACTATCACCATCCTGGTCAGGTGGTCAGTAATATATCCCTACTGCTACATTCTTATCATTAGAGCATGGAATTACTATCCATAGAGATTCTATGGAGCAGTTTGGTTCATTTACGGTTTTTACTTCATTTGATTCTATGCTTTCTTTCACATATAGTGCCACTCCCCCACCAGCATAACTTGTTCTATCCTTCTGATATATTTTGTACCCTGGTATTACTGTGTCCTATTGATTATCCTCATTCCACCAAGTTTCTGTGATGCTTATTATTTCTATATCCCCATTTAATACAAGGCACTCTATTTCACCCATCTTATTATTTAGACTTCTAGCATTTCTATATAAGCACTTTAAAAACTTTTTAGCTGTCTGCCCTTACATGATGTAATTGAATGGGACTCTTTTTTATTTGACTGTTTTTCATCAGATCCTACCCGTATTTTATCATCTTCCATCCTCTCCTCCTTACTAGGACATAGGAAATCTTCCTTAATAGATCCTCCCCTAACAGAGGATTAAGTTAGGAGCTGACCCTACCAAGTTTCATATGCAACTCCAATGAACCTAGGTAAATCCTACCTTATGCAGTGTTGTCAATCCCAAGTATTCAAGTAAATCACAAATTTGGCCCAAAAATAATAAAATTAGGGGTTCTTTTTATTTGCCTCCTGTTGGAGCTGTGAGAATACACCTGGGTCATATTTAAAGACTCTCTCTGCAACCATGAGCGCTAAAGACACTTTTAAAGAAGACAGATTCTTATGTAAGCTCTTGACTTCAGAAGCTGGGGTTTTAAGACAAACTCCAAATATCAAACCTTGTGATAAAAATTACAAGATTTGGCAACACTAGCCTTACATACTAGCACAGACTGCTCTTCAAAGGCTTAGCCCTGGTCTACACTACAGGGTTAGGTCAAATTTAGCTGCATTAGGTTGATTTTATAATGAATGCTTCTACACAGGCAACCCTGTTCCATCGACCTAAAGGGCTCTTAAAATCTATTTCTGTACTCCTTCCTGGCGAGGGAAGTAGTGCTAAAATGGACCTTGCTGGGTTGAATTTGAGGTAGTGCGGACGCAGGCAGAACTCCGATCAAAAAGAAGAAATGCTAATATATGTGCCAAAATCACACAGGGCATGATGGACAGAAGCTACAAGAGGGACATAAAGCAGTGCCGCGTGAAAGTCAAGGAGCTCAGGCAAGCCTACCAAAAGACAAAGGAGGCAAATGGTCACTCTGGGTCAGAGCCCCATACATGCTGCTTCTATGATCAGCTGCATGGCATTCTAGGGGGGGACCCTACCACTAGCCCACCACTGTCCGTGGACACCTGCAAGGGGGGAGTCTCACGCAACATGGAGGAGGATTTTGTGGATAAGGAAGAGGAAGAGGAGGAGGAGAATGCACAGCAGGCAAGCGGTGAATCCGTTCTCTCCAGCAGCCAGGACCTTTTCATCACCCTGGAGCCAATACCCTCCCAAGATGGGATCCCCGACCCTGAAGGCGGAGAAATCCCCTCTGGTGAGTGCACATTTGCAACTACAGTACAGGGTTTAAAAGCAATAGTGTTTAATGTTTGATTTGCCCTGAAGACTTGGGATGCATTTGTGGCAAGTACAGCTACTGGAAAAGTCTGTTAATGTGTCTTGGGATGGAGCGGGAATCCTCCAGGGACATCTCCATGAAGCTCTCCTGAAGGTACTCTGAAAGCCTTTGCAGAAGGTTTCTGGGGAGGACTGCCTTATTTCATCCACAGTAGGACACTTTACCATGCAAGCCAGTAGCAAGTAGTCTGGAATCATTGCAGCACAAAGCATGGTAGCGAATGGTCCTGGGTTTTGGTCATATTCAAGCAACATTCTATCTATATCTTTCTGTGTTAGCCTCAGGACAGTGATATCGTTCATGGTCACCTGGTTGAAATAGGGGAATTTTTGTAAGGGAACAGTAAAAGGACGCCATTCACGCTGGGCTGTTTGCGGTTGGTGAAAAGGGATCATCCCTGAGAATAGCCACGCGGTGGGGGGGAGGGGTGAAGGGATCATCCCATATAGCCACGTGGAGGGGTGGGGGAAGTGTGTGCTGCATATACACCCGAAAACCACAGCCCCTCCTTTTAAATGGCAAACCCAACCGCCGTTACTTGCAATGGGAAAGGAGGGTGCTGCAGTTTGAAAACATTCCCACATGTTATCAAGACATTAGAAGCCAAACCCGTATATCCTTTGGCTTACCATGGCTGCCTGGAAACCGAATTCTGTTGCCCAGCCATGTGTGATGTGTCACCATACCTGCAGGCGCTCAATATAAAAGGCAAAATGCAACCTTTTACTTAAAGTACATGTGCTGTCTGCTGTGAATTGCTTGATTCACTGTGAAAGAGTCTCCCTTTTGTTCTCAGAAATGTATCATCTTAAATTTTACTCTCCCTTTTTACCCCCCGCAGGTGCAAATGTTTCTATGCTCCCCCATCACCTCTGTCCCTGAGGTTATTGCAGATTAGAAGGTGAAAAAAACCACACTCACGCTGACATGTTTTCCGAGCTCATGAAGTCCTCCCGCACTGATAGGAAGAGCTGAATGCATGGAGGCATTCAGTGGCAGAGTTCAGGAAAGCATTAAGTGAGCACGATGAGAAGAGGCAGGCAGGATGCAATGCTGAGGCTAATGGGGGAGCAAATGGACACGTTCAGGCGTCTGGTGGAGCTGCAAGAAAGCCAACAAGAGCACAGACTGCCGCTGCATCCACTGTACAAATACCTGCCCTTCTCCCCAAGTTCCATATCTTCCTCACCCAGATGCCCAAGAACGTGGGAGGGGAGGCTCCGGGCACCCAGCCACTGCACTCCAGAGGATGGCCCAAGCAACAGAAGGCTGTCATTCAAGCAGTTTTGATTTGTAGTGTGGCTACAATAAGCAATGTGGCCTTGTCCTTCCCTCCTCCCATACCCCACTGGGGATATCTTATCAGTTATCTCCCTTTTTTTTTTAATTACTAAAGAAAGAATGCATGGTTTCAAAACAATAGTGACTGTATTTCCTTTTCCAGCTGTGGTCAAAGGGGGGCGGGTGGTTGGTTTACAGGGAGTTAAAATCAACAAAGGGGGCGGGTTTACATCAAGGAGAAACACACACAACTGTCACACCATAATCTGGCTAGTCATGAAACTGGTTTTCAAAGCCTCTCTGATGCGCAGCGTGCCTACCTGTGCTCTTCTAATCACCCTGGTGTCTGGCTGTTCAAAATTGGCAGCCAGGCGCTTTGCCTTAACCTCCCACCCTGCCATAAATGTCTCCCCCTTACTCACAGATATTATGGAGCACACAGCAAGCAGTAATAACAATGGGAATATTGGTTGCGCTGAGGTCTAACCTAGTCAGCAAACAGCGCCAGCGAGCTTTTAAACGTCCAAAGGCACATTCTACCACCATTCTGCACTTGCTCAGCCTATAGTTGAACTGCTCCTTACTACTGTCCAGGCTGCCTGTGTATGGCTTCATGAGCCATGGGAGCAAGGGGTAGGCTGATTCTCCAAGGATAACTATTGGCATTTCAACATCCCCAACAGTAATTTTCTGGTCTGGGAAGTGAATCCCTTCTTGCAGCTGCTCAAACAGCCCAGAGTTCCTAAAGATGCAAGCATCATGAACCCTTCCCAGCCAGCCCACGTTGATGTTGGTGAAACATCCCTTGTGATCCACAAGTGCTTGCAGCACCATTGAAAAGTACCCCTTGCGGTTTATGTACTGGGTACTCTGGTGCTCCGGTGCCAAGATAGGGATATGGGTTCCATCTATCGCCCCACCACAGGGAATCCCATTGCAGCAAAGCCATCCACTATGACCTGCACATTTTCCAGAGTCACTACCTTTCGTAGCAGCACCTCAGTGATTGCTTTGGCTACTTGCATCACAGCAGCCCCCACAGTAGATTTGCCCACTCCAAATTGATTCCCGATTGACCAGTAGCTGTCTAGCGTTGCAAGCTTCCACAGGACTATCGCCACTCGCTTCTCAACTGTGAGGGCTGCTCTCATCTTGGTATTCTTGCGCTTCAGGGCAGGGGAAAGCAAGTCACAAAGTTCCAAGAAAATGCCCTTACGCATGCGAAAGTTTCGCAGCCACTGGTAATTGTCCCACACCTGCAACACTATGCGGTCCCACCAGTCTGCGCTTGTTTCCTGGGCCCAGAATCGGCGTTCCACGGCTATAACCTGCCCCATTAACAGCATGATCTCCAAAGCATCGGGGCCCGCGGTTTGATAGAATTCCATGTCCCTGTCCTCATCACTCTCGCCGCCGCGCTGCCGTAGCCTACTCCTCGCCGCCTGGTTTTGCAGGTTCTGGTCCAGCATAAACTGCACGATAACGCATGAGGTGTTTACAATGTTCATGACTGCTGTCTTGAGCTGAACGGGCTCCATGCTTGCCGTGGTATGGCATCTGCACTGTTCACCAAGGAAAAAGGTGTGAAACAGTTGTCTGCCGTTGCTTCCCTGGAGAAGGGGGAGGATGTACCCAAAACCACCCACGACAATGTTTTTGGCCCCATCAGGCATTGGGATCTCAACCCAGAATTCCAATGGGCGGAGGAGACTGCGGGAACTATGGGATAGCTATGGGATAGCTACTCACAGTGCAACGCTCCGGAAATCGACGCTAGCCCCAGTACATGGACGCACACCGCCGAATTAACGTGCTTAGTGTGGCCGCATACATTCGACTTTATACAATCTGTTTCCAAAATTCGAATTATATAAATTCGGATTAATCCCGTAGTGTAGACATACCCTTAATGTGCTTAGTGGGGACATACACAATCGACTGTATAAAATCAATTTATAAAAATTGACTTCTATAAAATTGACTTAATTTCATAGTATAGATATACCCTTAGGTTGGTTAAGCTGACAAAGCCTTCTTCAGATCATAGTTCCAATTCAGTATCTTGTCCTAGATTAAATGCTTGATACTGTCTGTTAATGATATTTGAGGCTAAGTCATTGATATCGATTGTATTGGTAAGTAAAGAAGCCTACTCTCCCAAGTTTTCATGAATAAAAGGGAGTTACAAACATGAAGACTTTTGTGCTGCATTTGATCAGCTGTTGTTGTTCCACTGTTCTAGCAAGGCCTGTTCAAGCAGGCTTATTTTAACTGTTGCTGAGACATAGGCATGCAACAGCAACCGTGAGGATGCTAAAGGTCTAAAGTTGTTGATTTTAAATATCACTGTGCCACATACTGCTTTGTGGACTGAACAGTATTCCCTGTTTGCTGCCTTAAGGAGGGCTTGCCATCTAGTGGCTCAGATGCATTAAATCAAAAAAGGGAGCAGGTGGCTGAGATGATTCCAACTAAAACCAGTTGAAGTTACTAATTTCTCTTTCACTAGCTTCTACAGCTTCATATTTATAAGGTGACAAATCAAACTCCCAAGCAAGTCAGCAGCAGCTGTCACTTACTGTTGCTCACAGCACATGTCTGAAAAAGACCAGACAATGGCCCCCAATTAGCACACATTTCTCTCCCTCCTAATTCTAGGCCTCCACTTCATTTACATATGCAAAGAAAAGTGAAGGGCATGTAAATCCTTATTACTCTATTTGTAGATGCTTCTTGTTTGACATTTATTAAGTGCTCTTTTCTTACCCGTTGTGATATACTAGATAATTTGTGGTTTTGTCCATAATGGAAAAGTTCAGATGCATAATTCTCCACCATTGCAGCAAAAGCAGAGGTGGTAGTGTATCCTAGGTGCTTTTATTGCTGTCATCTATAGTATAGCTTCCACCAATCGAGATCTGATGAGTCTGACACGTCTTGACACTTCCGAATGTACTTTCCTTCTAGGACTTGGTTGGAGAGCAGTGGAAGGGGAGAATAGGGCAAAGGGAGACAGCGTGTCTTAGGGGCTCAGAAGACTTATCATAACATAGAAGATTAGAGTTGGCAGAGACCTCATGAGGTCATCTAGTCCAGTCCCCTGTTCACAGTAGGACCAACCCCAACTAAATCATCTGTATTTAGACTTGGATTCTCCTCTAAAGAGAACAACCCAGTAAGGTCCCAAATACTGGCTAATTGCTCAGGAGAAAAGGGGTAACACTGTAGTAGTTTTTAAGGCAATCTTCATGTAGGTTGAATACAGATCTCCAGAAATCAAAGGACATAATTCAAAGCATTAATCAACCCTTCTGTCTCCTCTCATATTGTAGAAGAATAGTACATTACATAACTGTCATTTATTTCACATAATTATCTCATTAGCAGCACCCTGAAAACCCTAATAAGGATCAGAATCATATGCCAGACATCATAGCAATTACTCCTTGATCCTACTATATGTTTAATCAAATTAGGGGCCAATTGTAACTTTAGTAAGAGCTTGATTTACTAGACAATATTAAGATTACTATAAGTTTAAGAGCCACCTGAGAACAGGCAAAGTTGTGAATTGCAAAGTAACTTTTGAACATATCCCTGCTTACAGTAGGGAATGCAAGTCTAGACTATAGAAAATTGGACCATGCAGATAGAGTTTAGGAATTTTTTTAGTTAATAACATACATCACATTTCTTATCCCAGTAATTAATATGCTTTTGAGTTTACACCACAGTCTTTCAAAAACACTCTTCACAAATCTCTGCTGAAAGCCAGGTATCCAAAGGCAACTGATAAATGACAGCAAACTGTATTGGGGTGGTCACAAGGGCATATATGAATCCTTTAGTCTACATAGGTTAAGATTTTACCAGATTTTTGCTTTAAATATTAGCATAAATATATTGATAATGTTGCTCTTCCCTGGCCAAGTACACCTCAAATTCAGCTGTTTAGTTTTCATCCTTATTTGTATTAAATTTATATTTTCTTCTAGCAGTCATCTATGCTTTTAACCAGCCCTGGATCTGACTCATTTCCCTCTGGAACTGTCACTGACTGCATAAAACTTGCTCCTTCCTCACATTAAGTTAATTTTATTAAACGATATCATGCTCAAGAACGATAGGCCATATTTGTCTACCATAATGCCTAACTAACCGTTATGAGAGTGTTAAATGTTCAGCACTGTAGGAGTTATTTCAATATACACTTAAAAAAAAAAAAGGCTTCAGGGCTCTATTTTCATTGCCATGTGCTTGATGTGTGTGAAAAATACCAGAAAATAAGCATGCATGTGCATATGCAGTCTGTTACCCACAAAATTAGATGCAAATATACATCTGTCTATTTCAGCTCTGCAAAGACACTGAATCATAGAATCATGGGACTGGAAGGGACCTCTGGAGGTCATCTAGTCCAGTCCCCTGCTCTCATGGCAGGACTAAGTATTGTCAAGACCAGTGGTCTCCAACCTTTTTACACCCAAGATCATTTTTTGAATTTAAAGGCAACCCAGGATCTACCCTGCCCCTTCCCTGAGGCCCCGCCCCTCCCCCCAAGCCATGCCCCACTCACTCCATCCCACCCCCATCACTCGCTCTCCCACACCCTCGCTCACTTTCACAGGGCTGGGGTAGGAGGTTGGGATTCGGGTGGGGGTATGGGCTCTGGGCTGGGAGGTTTGCAGTGTGGGAGGGGGCTCTGGGCTGAGCCTGGGGCAGGGGGTTGGGATGCAGGAGGAGGTGCAGGGTGTGGGCTATGGGAGGGAGTTTGGATGCAGGAGGGGGCTCTGGACTGGGGCAAAGTGTTGGGGTGCAGGAAGGGGTACAGGGAGGTGGTTTGGGGTGCTGGCTCTGAGAGGGGGCTCAGGGCTGGGGGTTGGGGTGTGGCCTCCTGCTGGGCAGCACTTACCTCCAGCGGCTCCTGGTTGGTGGTGCAGTGTGGCTGCCACTAAGGCAGGCTCCCTACCTACCCCGGCCCCACGCTGCTCCCGGAAGGGGCCAACGTGCCCCTGCGGCCCCTGTGTGTGTGTGTGGGTGGCTCCACGCACTGTCCCTCTCTGCAAGTACCACCCCCAAAGCTCCAATTGGCCACAGCTCCCTGTTCCCAGCCAATGGGAGCTGTGGGGGTGGTGCTTGCAGGCAGAAGCAGCATGCGGAGGGAGACTGCTGCTCCCCAGCCCCTGGGGCCACGGGGCCATGCTGGCTACTTCTGGGAGCGGTGTAGGGCTGGGGTAGGCAGGGAGCCTGTCTTACCGGCAGCCCCGCTGTGCTACTGGAGATCTCGATCGACTGGTCGATGACCACTGTTCTAGACCATTTCTGACAGGTGTTCGTCTAATCTGCTCTTAAAAATCTCCAATGATGGAGATTCCACAACTTCCCTAGGCAATTTATTCCAGTGCTTAACTTTGCTTCAATGTAAGCCCATTGCTTCTTGTCCTATCCTCAGAGGTTAAGAAGAACAATTCTTCTCCCTCCTCCTTGTAACAACCTTTTATGTACTTGAAAACTGTTACCATGTCCCCTCTCAGTCATCTATTTTCCAGACTAAACAAACCAAATTTTTTCAATCTTCCCACATAGGTCATATTTTCTAGACCTTTAATAATTTTTGTTGCTCTTCTCTGGACTTCTCCAATTTGTCCACATCTTTCCTGAAATGTGGTGCCCAGAACTGGACACAATACTCCACCTGAGGCCTAGTCAGTGCAGAGTAGAGCAGAAGAATTACTTCTCGTGTCCTGCTTACAACTCTCCTGCTAATACATTCCAGAATTATGTTCGCTCTTTTTGCAACAGTGTTACACTGTTGACTCATATTTAGCTTGTGGTCCACTATGATCTCCAGATCCCTGTCCACAGTACTCCTTCCGAAGCATTCATTTCCCATTTTGTATGTGTGCAATGGATTGTTCCTTCCTAAATGGAATACTTTGCAGGTGTACTTATTGAATTTCATCCTAATTACTTCAGACCATTTCTCCGGTTTGTCCAGATCATTTTCAATTTTAATCCTATCCTCCAAAGCTCACCGTCCCAGCTTGGTATCATCTGCAAACTTTATAAGTGTACTATCTATACCATTACCTAAATCATTGATGAAGATATTGAACAGAACCAGGCCTAGAACTGATCCCTGCAGGACCCCACTGGTTGTGCCCTTCCAGCATGACTGTGAACCACTGATAACTACTCTCTGGGAATGGTTTTCCAACCAGTTTTGCACCCACCTTATAGTAGCTCCTTCTAGGTTGCATTTCCCTAGTTTGTTTATGAGTAGGTCATGCGAGACAGTATCAGAAGCTTTACTAAAGTCAAGATATACCACGTCTACTGCTTAGAATCGTAGAGTATCAGGGGGTAGCCGTGTTAGTCTGTATCTACAAAAACAACAAGGAGTCTGGTGGCACCTTAAAGACTAACAGATTTATTTGGGCATAAGCTTTCGTGAGTAAAAACCTCCGAAGAAGTGAGGTTTTTACTCACGAAAGCTTATGCCCAAATAAATCTGTTAGTCTTTAAGGTGCCACCAGACTCCTTGTTGTTTTTGTAGAATCGTAGAATATCAGGGTTGGAAAGGACCTCAGGAGGTCATCTAGTCCAACCCCCTGCTCAAAGCAGGACCAATTCCCAACTAAATCATCCCAGCCAGGACTTTGTCAAGCCGGGCCTTAAAAACCTCCAAGGAAGGAGACTCCACCACCTCCCTAGGTAACACATTCCAGTGTTTCACCACCCTCCTAGTGAAATAGTTTTTCCTAATATCCAACCTGGACCTCCCCCACTGCAACTTGAGACCATTGCTCCTTGTTCTGTCATCTGCCACCACTGAGAACAGCCGAGCTCCATCCCCTTTGGAACCCCCCCTCAGGTAGTTGAAAGCAGCTATCAAATCCCCCCTCATTTTTCTCTTCTGGAGACTAAACAGTCCCAGTTCCCTCAGCCTCTCCTCATAAGTCATGTGCTCCAGACCCCTAATCATTTTTGTTGCCCTCCGCCAGACTCTTTCCAATTTTTCCACATCCTTCTTGTAGTGTGGGGCCCAACCCTGTCAAAGAAAGCTATCAGGTTGGTTTGACAATTTGTTTTTGACACATCCATGCTGTTACTTCTCACCTTATTATCTTCTAGATTTTGCAAATTGATTGCTTAATTATTTGCTCCATTATCTTTCCAGGTACAGAAGTTAAGCTGACTGGTCTGTAATTTCCTGGGTTGTCTTTATTTCCCTTTTATAGATTGGCACTATATTTGCCCTTTTCCAGTCTTTGGGAATGTCTCCCATCTTCCATGACTTTTCAAAGATAATGGCTAATGGCTCAGATATCTCCTCAGTCAGCTCCTTGAGTATTCTAGGATGCATTTCATCAGGCCCTGGTGACTTGAAGACATCTAATTTGTCTAAGTATCAGAGGGGTAGCCGTGTTAGTCTGGATCTGTAAAAGCAGCAAAGAGTCCTGTGGCACCCATAGATTAAGACATATTGGAGCATGAGCTATCGAGGGTGAACACGCACTTCGTCGGATGTATTCACCCACGATAGCTCATGCTCCAGTACGTCTGTTGCTAATTTGTCTAAGTAATTTTTAACCTGTTCTTTCCCTATTTTAGCTTTTGATCCTACCTCATTTTCACTGGCATTCACTATGTTAGACGTCCAACCACCACCAATCTTCTTGGTGAAAACCAAAACAAAGAAGTGATTAAGCACCTCTGCCATTTCCACATTTTCTGTTATTTCCCCCCACTTTGAGTAATGGGCCTACCCTGTCCTTGGTCTTCCTCTTGCTTCTCATGTATTTGTAGAATGTTTTCTTGTTACCATTTATGTCTCATTTTGTGCCTTGACCTTTCTAATTTTGTCCCTACATACTTGTGTTATTTGTTTATATTCATCGTTTGTAATTTGACCTAGTTTCCACTTTTTGTAGGACTCTTGATTTTTAGATTATTGAAGATTTCCTGGGTAAGCCAGGGTGGTCTCTTGCCATACTTCCTATCTTTCCTCTGCAGTTGGATAGTTTGCTCTTGTGCCCTTAATAATGTCTCTTTTTGAAAAACTGCCAACTGTCTTCAATTGTTTTTCCCCTTAGACTTGCTTCCCATGGGATCTTACCTACCAACTTCCTGAGTTTGCTAAAGTCTCCCTTCTTGAAATCCATTGTCTTTATTTTGCTTTTCTCCCTCCTACCATTCCTTAAAATCATGAACTTTACCATTTCATGATCACTTTCACCCAAGCTGCCTTCCACTTTCAAATTCTCAACCAGTTCCTCCCTATTTGTCAAAATCAAATCTAGAACAGCTTCCCCCCTAGTAGCTTTCTCCATCTTCTGAAATAAAAAATTGTCTCCAATACATTCCAAGAACTTGTTGGATAATCTGTGCCTTGCTGTGTTATTTTCCCAACAGATGTATGAGTAGCTGAAGTCCCGCATCACCACCAAGTCCTGGGCTTTGGTTGATTTTGTTAGTTATTTAAAAAAGCCTCATTCACCTCTTCTTCCTGGTTAGGTGGGCTGTAGTAGACCCCTACCATGATATCACACTTGTTTTTTACCCCTTTTATCCTTACTCAGAGACTTTCAACAAGTCTGTCTCCTATTTCCATCTCAACCTCAGTCCAAGTGTATACATTTTTAATATATTCCAGTCATGTGTATTATCCCACCAAGTCTCTGTGATGCCAATTATGTCATAGTTGTATTTATTTACTAGCATTTCAAATTCTTCCTGCTTATTCCTCATACTTCTCACATTATGATACAGACATCTAAGATACGGATTTATTTCCCTCCCTTCCCCAGTTAGGTCTTGTCTCTCCTTTATCCCTGCTATAATAGCCCATGCTCCACCCAAATTCTGACGCTTGTCCCAGGTCTCCATGTTTTTGACTTACCTGTGGGCTTTGGTCACCTGCCCTCTTCAAACCTAGTTTAAAACCCTCCTCACTGGGTTAGCCAGTCTGTATCCAAATATGCTCTTCCCCTTCCTCAATAGGTGGACCTCATCTCTGCCTAGCAGTTCTTCTTCCTGGAACAGCATCCCACTGTCAAGGAAGACAAAACCCTCCTGGCGACACCATCCTCACAGCCAGACATTCACCTCCAGGATTCATCTGTCTCTGCCTGGGCCCCTACCCTTGACCGGAAGGATCGAAGAGAACACCACCTGCGCCCCCAACTCCTTCACCCTTACTCCCAGAGTCACTTCGGATCTGCTGAGGGTCATACTTTGCAGTATCATCACTGCCCACGTGGATGAGTAGTATGGGGAAGTAGTGAGAGGGCCGGATTATCCTCAACAATCCCTCCGTAATGTCTCAAATATGGGCCCCTGGCAGGAAGCATACCTCCTGGGATGCCATGTCAGGCGACAGATAAGTACCTCTGTCCCCCCTCAGAAGACAGTCATGAACAACCTCTACCCTACATTTCCTCCTGGGAGTGGTGGCTGCTATCCTCCCAGCCTTGGGGGTACATGGCTTCTCCTCCTCCACTTCTGGGGGTGATTTCGCATCGCTTGTTGCCAGGGCAGCATATCGGTTTTCCATCACCATGGTAGGTGGGTTGTTAGTTGGGATAGAGCACTGCCTGCTGCCAGAAGTAACCAGCAGCCAGTGTTCTCCCTATGAGAGACCCATATCCTACTCCCCCCAGTGTGACAGCAGTCCTCTGTAGCTGGATAGCTTCCTCAGCCTTGGATGTCTCCATATGAATACTCTGGAGGAATTCCTCATGGGCACAGATGCTTCTCAACCTAGCCACCTCTTCCTGTAGCTCTCCCACCTGCTTTCCTGAGAGATTCCACCAGCAGGCACCTTTCACACTGGATGGTCCCCCCAGCCTGGCTTTCTGTGAGTGGGAAATGCAGACCACAGTCTCTGAAAATCCACACCAGGATCTGGGTAGAGGCATCTATGGTTAGGTTGTCTGTCTGGATACAGGCACAGGTGGAGGAGACAGGAGCAGTGTTAGCACTGGTGACGAGGCCCTTTCTAACCATAAAAAGAAGAACAGGAGGACTTGTGGCACCTTAGAGACTAACAAATTTATTAGAGCATAAGCTTTCGTGGACTATAGCCCACTTCTTCGGATGCATATAGAATGGAACATATATTGAGGAGATATATATACACACATACAGAGAGCATAAACAGGTGGGAGTTGTCTGCCTCTCAGAGGTGGTAAGACAACTCCCACCTGTTTATGCTCTCTGTATGTGTGTATATATATCTCCTCAATATATGTTCCATTCTATATGCATCCGAAGAAGTGGGCTATAGTCCACGAAAGCTTATGCTCTAATAAATTTGTTAGTCTCTAAGGTGCCACAAGTCCTCCTGTTCTTCTTTTTGCGGATACAGACTAACACGGCTGCTACTCTGAAACCTTTCTAACCATAGTGATTATATTACATCTCCCTCTCCCAAACTCCCTCCCAAACTCCCCCATTTGCTAGCTCCCCTTGGTTGCTTAGCTTCTGGCATTTAAGGCTTTCTCTCCTAGGTCAGCCCTACCCTCTCGTTAATCACACAGGGGGAGGGTGATCATAAGGCTGATTCAGGCTGATCAAAGATGATCAAGGATGATTCAGGGAACAAAGCTCAAACAGTCCCCAGACACACAATCCCAATTGATTCTGTAACTGAAATAACCTGAAAGAGAAAGAAAAACACAAACAGCCAATCAAACTCACTCATCCCAAGATTAGTACTGGCAGCTTGTTCATTCAGCAGGGGGGATCTCCTTCTCCCCTTCTCAAACTCCCCTGTTTGCTAGCTCCCTTTCAGGCTACAATCATTGTTACCTATTAATAATCTTCATAGGAAGTCTTACAATGTACCAAGTCTACAGGGGTTCTTCAAAGTCTTCTCAATTAGAGTTTGAATAATTCTTTTTTCTCTCAGCTGCAGACATGCACACAGTTCTTAACTAACACAACAACTTAAATCGCAGTAAAAATTATTTCCTGAGTCAGACCTCAGAATTACCCTGTTTACATACAGCTGCTCAGCTTTCATATTCTGTCTGCTGTGTTCCCAGAATGCTCATGCTTAAAAGACTAAGACCCAAAACAGGAATGCTGGATGGTACCTGCCCTTAAAGGGTCAGCATGCTCTTACCAAACTGACTTGCCAATTATTCTGTCTTTTGTGGGGAACAGATACATGAGCTCCAGCCAGTCAGAAAAAACATGAAGAAAGCAGAGTGTGGAGGCAGAGCACATATACAGATGATCCTTTATTCTATGAAGCATTTGAAGTATCTTATGCTCATGACATTTGGCACAATGACACTTGTGGGGAGGGTTAGAATATATAAAATAACTGATTAAAAAGCTGGGGAAATATTGCTTATTTAAAGATATTTGAGTACCGCTACATTTGACATATGTTTGTCCCTCCATAATCCATAAAGTTAACACAGCATAGATGCAACTAGTCTGTAAATAAATATATAATGAATTGTTAGATAAATGTATATTAAATAATGGTAGAGAATTAGATATTATATATTTAATAGTTATAAGAAAATATAAAAGGGATTTTTCTGCTTTCTGTGTGTCGTGTTGACACAGCTCTCAAAACTCTGCTAAAACAGTTTCAAAAGTTGTAAAAAACCAGAAAGCTGTCTTATCTACAGTTGATTCTTGGTCTGTGTAGATAATGGAGTAAAACCAGACAAATGTGTGACTTACTAGCCAGATGCAGCTCTCCCTAGTAAAACCGATTAGGGAGTATGGACACTGACTGGACAGGACTAACCAACCAGCAACTCCAAGGCCAAAAGAAGCAAATAAGTAAGAATAAGACAACTGTTGTAAAAGACAATGGAACACATGAAAGTAATGAAATGACAACTAGAATGAGTAAGGAGGAGGGTAGCAGTGGTTACAAAGGATAGATAAGGAGGTACCAATAGAGTTTTAGCAAGCTAAGTAAAAATGTATTAGAGCTATTATGATGTGTGTTTGAAATTATATTTGGAATATAATGATTATAGATAAGGTAGTTTTAATAATTTGTGCTTGCATGATATTATGAGACAAGGTATAAAGGATGTGTGTTTATAAAAGGGAGGGTAGAGCAATGCAGGACACCCACCAGATCAGACCAGCATGGACCTGATGAAGACAAAAACAGCCTACCTGCACTCCAGGACTTGGTAACTGATTGTTATTCTGTCTCGCGCTGTCTGTTTCACTTATGCTTTATGCTTGATTATGGCATAAAATTTTCGTATTAAAGCTTTAAACTAGTGAAACTTAGTAATTGGTGTGGACTGCTTTTCACTCCACAAACCTTTCATAGGCTTAGGGGCTATACATGTGTATCTGTTTGAAATGGAATCCTAAATACTGTTAAAGATTTTGCTGCTGCCCCTGTGCAATGTTAGAGCACAACATAGTGACGTGCCAGTGTACGGGCGGACACAATCCAGTTAATGTGACAGGAACATGCTATTGGAATACTAGCACTGCAAAGGGAGCATATTCAGTACATGCTTACTGCAGTGATAACAATGAGCCAGAGTCTGGTCTTGCCACGTTCTTATCACATAGCAAAACCCAACTCTTCATGTAAAGATATTCTTGTAGAAAATAACCAAAGCACTCAGATACTGCAATGATGGGTGTAAACAAAATAATTTAATAGGAATGAGTCTGCTCAGAGCGGTTAGAATGAGAGGTAACATGAACATAAAGCTTAGAAATTATGCACACAGGTACATTAAAAATGTAGACACAAATGGCAATATAGGAAGTGCATTTTATGCTAGGAACCCAAGAGAAAACCACCCCAAAGGTTAACTATATCATCTTTGGTGTCATCTTAACAGAAGTAATTCATATAATTTACTGCAAATAACGTCTCTTCAGCAACTTTACAGAAACAGGAGAGTCACAAACAGTATTGATTTGCACGTGGCCATACACATCTCAAATGTCCATCATTTTGAGGAACATGATTTATTTTACTCTCAAAGTTCCCTATGTTCCATACAAATTTCTGTATCTTCAGTTTTGTTGATGAAAATAATTTACATAATAAATAAACACAAAGAGCTATTTACACTAAAGGAATGCACTCCAAGTAATTAATTTTCCTGCATGAATGATTTGTGTGTTCCTCATTTTTTGGATCTTTACGTCACACTGCATTCCACATTTGGGCCTTAGCAGGTGTTGAGTTATAACTATGGCTGTTTGTTGCTTTGGTGAAGTACACAAAAGTTATCTATTTTGACATTATGGGTATCTAAAAACTAAGTGTCTGAGTGAAAGTGACTCAAAAGTCTACACTGGAAACCAGCCTGAGTGATACAGTGACATATTGGTGGTCTGAACTCTTGGATAGTTGCCAGGTGCACCTCTTAACAGAGATAGCTGCATGAAGAAATGTTAGAAATAGTTATCAGTGAGAATGTCTCTCATCAAACAGCCAAATTCTTCACTTCAGGACAGAATCAAAGTACATCTCTAATCTACCCAAAGGGAGAGAAGTGTGTGTGAAAGGTGTCTCCATGCTGCCTTTAAGAGTTGGTGTTTGGGGAGCTGTCTTTCCTTGTCCCATATAAGGGTAGAGTTTGGGGGAGCTGTGTGCCTGTGAAGGATGTCACTCCTGGTCCATTAGAAGGACTGGAAGAGCGCTGGTGGTGTTTGCCTTGACTCCATAGGGGTTGGGGGACGTATATGAATGTTTTCCTTTCCCCCTAAGAGCTCGGGCAAGAGTTCGGTGTGAGTTAGCATCTCTCTTTGAGTGTTGGGAGGTATTTTTACTTGTTCCCTACAAGGGTCATGGGTAAGGGTTGACCCCTTCTCCCGCCTAATGCAGGGGGGCAGTTGTGTGGCTCCCATTTTCCCTTCTCGGGCGGGAGCTTGTCTGCCTGTCCCCTGTAAGGGTGTGGGTGCGGAGGAGGTATGTCTCCTTGTCAGGGTTTGGGCTGGAACGGGGAAGTGGCTCAGCGCCTCGCCTCGCCTCGCCTCGCCTCGGGGTGGGGGAGGCGCTGCGCTCCGGCGGCCTGAGGAAGCGGCCCGGCAGCCAGAGCCCCACGCTCCGCCCCTGCTGACGAGATCGATGCGCGACAATGCGGCACCGCCACCGACTTCCCGATTCTCTGCAGTCCGAGACCGACGCCGGTCTGGGAGCGAGATGGAGCCGGAGTGGAGGCTGAGAGCGGCTCCCACGCGTGGCAGCCGGGGGTCCGGGTGCTGAGCCCCGCCGGCGTGCGGAGATAGCACGTCTCCCCCTGGTGCGTCGGGGGCGCGAGCCATGGGCTCCCAGGATGTGCTGAGCGAGACCACCCGGCTGGCCTCCTCCAGCGCCCTGCTGCAGGTACCCCCCCCCCCCCGCTCCTCTGGTGGGCGTCCCCCACGCCCGCGGGGTCCGGTCCCCCTTCCAGAACAGGCAGACGCGGCTCTTGGCGAGTGAGGCGGCTCCCGATCCCCGCCTTATCGTGAAAGGAGGGAATCTCCTCTCCGGTGTGAGAGCGAACTCCTCCGGGTGTAGGATACCGCTCCGCGTAGTAATGTGCTACCGGTAGCACTTATCGATACGCGTAGATTGTAAGACATTGCTATTGTATTAAACTGCTACCTGATGTAGCAAATGCCTACAGATAACAGGGTCTTGCACTATAGTGTATGTGAAATTGCTAGGTGTAGGAATGTGCTATCTGTAGCAGTTAGCGATATGTATAGATTGTAAGAAACAGCTTTTTAAAAAAATGCTACCTTATTTGTACATCTTGAAAACTGTAATCATGTTTCAGTCTTCCCTCATAGGTCATGTTTTCTATGGACCTTAAATTTTCACAGACTTTATAAGTGTACTCTCTATGCTATTATCTCAATCATTAAGATTTTGAATAGAAACATCTCCAGAACTGATCCCTGGAGAACCCCACTTGTTATGTCCATCTTATTTATCGTTCTGTCCATCTAGGTTTCCTTTCCATAGTTTATGAGAAGGTCATGGGAGACAGTATCAAAAGCCTTACTAGGCTTGTTACACTGTTAAAGAAAGTTGGCAGGGCCGGCTTCAGGCACCAGCGAAGGAAGCAGGTGCTTGGGGCGGCCAATGGAAAGGGGCGGCACGTCTGGGTCTTTGGTGGCAATTTGGCGGCGGGAAGAGGAAGAGAGGGAGTGGAGGACCCGCTGCCGAATTGCCGCCGAAGAATGAAGTGGCACAATTGAGCTGCCGCCGAAGTGCGGCCGATCAGCTTTATTTTTTTTTTCCTTCTTCTTTTTTTCCGCTTCGCTGCCTGGGGGGGCAAAAAAGCTGGAGCCGGCCCTGCAGGTTGGTTTTACATGTGAGACTGCTTGAAATACCCTTTTAGCAAAGTAGGACATGTAGCTGCTGCAGGTAGCAGGGTCCTACAGATAGCATTTTCACACACAGACGTGTATGAAACTGCAAACTATAGGGATGTGCTACCTGTAACACTGCAATGTGATGAAGCTAATTCCTACAGACAGCAGTTTCTCACACCATTGGTATGTGAGACTATCTGTAGGAATTAGCTACATCAGATGGCCTTAGTGAATTCTTACCATTAGAAGCTCCTAAGCGCTGTGAAGGGCCATACCTGTTAGCCTTGTGGTGTTCTGAACAAGAATTATTAGCTATAATGCTAACAGAAAGTGAGATGGGTTGGGTACGAGCTAAAGATATGACAGTTTTAACTCCTCTGCTGACAAAACATGAAAATAACCTTTTCCTTACATATGTTTCTGGATGGTACACAGCTGTGGCAGGCTCAATTAGGGCCCAGCTGGCCCTGATAAGAGGGCTATGGTCCAGAAGCTGGAGAAGTCTGACTCTAGCCCTGGAGTGAGTGGGAAGGGAAGCAAGGTACTTGAAGTGGAGCAGTGCTGGGGAAGGGCAAGGAGAACTGGGGTGCTCCAGCCTGTTAAACCCCCAGGCTGCAGGCCTTGATGAAGGCCTATGAAAAGGTACTGGGGCTGCAGGCGGCAGCCCGGGGATAGGCAAAGGTAGCAGGTCTTAACCCCTTGCCAATGATGAGTGGCCATGACAGACAGCAGTCTGCCCCAGTGAGCAGGTGCTAGATCAGGGGTCTCAAACTCAAATGACCATGAGGGCCACATGAGGACTAGTACATTGGCCCGAGGGCTGCATTACTGACACCTTCTCCCCCCGCCGCCCTCGGCCTTGCCCCCACTCCACCCCTTCCATGACGCCCCGCCTCTTCCCACCCCTTCCCTGCCCTCATTCCAACCCCTTCCCGAAATCCCCACCCCAACTCTGCCCCCTCCCTGTCCCCAGGGAGTGCAGGAGGGGTGTGGGGTGTGGTGGGGGCTCAGGGCAGGGAGTTGGGGTGTGGGGTGCAGGAAGGGTGAGGAGTACAGCAAGGGGTCAGGGTGCAGGGTGCGGCAGGGGGTTGGGTTGCAAGAGGAGTGTGGGGTGCGGCAGGAGGCTCAGGGTAGTGGGTTGGGGTGTAGGGTGCAGCAGGGGGCTCAGGGCAGGGGTCAGGGTGCAGGAGCGGTGCAGGGTACGGTAAGGGGTTGGGGTGCGGCATGGGGCTCAGGGCAGTGGGTTGGGATGCAGGAGGGGTTCAGGGATCAGGATCTGGCCCGGCGCATACCGGGGGCAGGGCAGGATCCCTGTCTGCCCTGCCCCCGCAGAGGCTGGAACCATGGGGAAGGAGGGGCTGTGTGTTTCTGTTGCTTGAGGCACCGCCGCCAGCAGCTCCCATTGGCCGCGGTTCCCCATTCCCAGCCAGTTGGAGCTGCTGGGGGCGCTGCCTGAAGCAACAGCCACACATAGCCCCTCGCCGTCCCCCCCCCCCCCAATGTTCCAGCCTCTTCCCGGAGCTGCGCAGGGCAGGCACGCAGGAAGCATGCCCTGCTCCTGATGCACGTCCGGCCGGAGCCACTCTGGTAAACACTGGGGGAGGGCGGGGGGGCTGCGAGGGGCTTGCGGGCCGCAGAAAATGACCCGCGTGTTTGAGACCCCTGTGCTAGATGATGACTGGCAGTACCCACTGAGGCAAGGTGGGTTTAGAGGATTGAGGGTTCCCCTGGGAGGGGAAATACAGAATAAGGGGTTACTGTGGGGGCAGCACCTCAAGGTAAAGGGCACTCGGGTCCGGCAGGGACATGGATGCCAGCGGCAAGCGAGACACTGGCCAGTAGGAGGCGCTCTGTACACTGGAGAGCTACTTCCCGAGATGACCAGCAGAAGGCACTGTGCTGGTGAGTCTTGACCTCGCTACAGCGCCATTGGATTACAGGAGCTTTTGTGGCAAGTACCACCAGTAGAGCAATGTTTGTGTAATATAATATCATAAGCATATTTTCATAAAGAATGTAGAGTATAATATCACACCCCACATGTATGTTTGCTGCTCTGCAAATAGTAAAGGAGCATGCACCTTTGGGTCTAAATGCTCATGACAATAATGCAGAGCCATGCAAGCTCCATGATTCTGTGTGAGATGGCAGACAGTGAGGAGGGCCAGGCAGGTTAGTGGGTTTAGAAAAAAAGGTGTAATCATTATGTATACATTTATGTATGGGATACTTATAAAATTAGTGGATGGTTAACAATGCATTATAAGAAGTTGGATCCCATGGCCACAACCACCCCGTCTGACCTGTTTGATACCCAGCATATACTGCCAAACCAAAGCTTCCCAAAATACAGTGGGTGGATAGTGGGATATCTATTCATGGTGCATCTCACTCTGAATCTATACAAGTGCTTCTGGTGAGTACCCTGACTGCTGAGGCAAGGAGTCCAGGAGGCATGCACACAAGTGACATAGTAATGGTAGTGACTCTATGGTGACATAACTTGAGTTAACCCAAACTTAAAGTGTACATATGGCCTTAGGTATATTAAATGTTTGGGAGTATGAGGGTAGACTAAGATTCATTCAGGTGTTTAGGCTCAAGGCATTGGAACTGGCCTTACTGCACCATACAGGCTCAGGAACAAAGAGGCACAAAAAAAAGGTATCATTTATTTATTAAAATTTCTTGACTCAAGGGTGTATAACTCCATGATTTTAGAATTCTTGTGATTGTAAAGGTATCTTGGGGTTGTAGATGTGTGTTCGTTATGTTTTGAAAGGAAAAACTAATGAACGGGTTGAACAAAGAATTAGATCAGTCCCTCAGGATAAGTAGATTGGCTATTAACCAAGATAATCAGGCCCATGCTCTGCATGTCCCTAAAACATTCTTTGACTGCCACATATTGGGAGTGGACAATGGGATGGTTCAATGGGTCGTTGCCTGGTCTTGATCATTCCCTTAGAAGTACCTGGCATTGGCCACTGTCACAAGACAGGATACTAGATTAGGCGGACTATTGGTTTGACCACCAATATTTACCCCATTGGTGGATTGACTCAAAACAAAGTTTTGACAATAGGCCAGAAATTCAGAGTGGAAGTCAGATGATCCAACAGAATAAACATCTGCTCTACAAATGAGAAGAAAAAATTAGAATTAAAAATTCAGGGAATTCAGGGAATCCCAGCAGCAGATAAGACAACTTGACTCGGAGACTTTATGCATTCAGATACAGTGATAAGGGATTCTTTGTTTCTGAGGGGATATATGTAAAATATTTCACTGAATTAAGTTTGAGATTATCTATACTGGCAAGTTAAAATGCTCTAACTTGCTAGCTCAGGGGTGTGGAAAAATCACAACCTCCTCTCCCCCCCCCCCCCCCCCGAGCGCAGCAAGTTTGAGCGCTTTAAAGCGCTAGTGTGGACAGGCTCGGCTCCCCGTGCTTGGAGCTAATTCCCTCATCGAGGTGGATTACCAGGAGCACTGGCACCTGTGACATCCCTTTGAACTTTGTAGTGTAGACATAGCCTCAGTAGGTTAGATCAGACAAAGAGGAGATGCATTGACTAGGCATTGGGATGCCTGTGCCTTTAAGAACCCAGCCCTGGGAAGCCGATGCTGAGAGGTGCTGTCTGTGAAAGGGGGAAATAAAAAAGCCCCTTTGCCCCCCCCCCCCCATTTTGGCAAACACTGGTGTCTCAGTCCCACTGGGGTAACTGCTACCTCCTCTGCCCCTGCCTGTGCTGGGTTTTGCCCTCTGCCAGCGCCTCACTCCTGGGCTTAACTCCACCTTCTCCCCCCCCCCATCCCTGATTTTCCCTTTAGCCCCTCTCCTAATCCTGCCTCCAGCTGCTTGACCCCTCTGACCAGTCAATTTCTGCCCCCCTGCTCCGATTCACCCCCTTTGCCACTTTTTAACCCTTGTAAATAGCAGTCAGCAGATTTTTACGGCTAATAAGGGCAGGGTGAAGGGCAGTGGCTTCAGCATCTGTTACTGAGCATGCTCAGTTCGTGTGACCATACAAAAAAGCCACTTTGTTCAAATAAAAAAGCCTCTCGTCCCCCCGCAACAAACTATTTTGGCAAACACTGGTGTCTCAGTCCCACTGGGGTAAGTGCTACCCCCTCTAACCCTGCCTGTGCTGATCATTCTGACGCCCTCTGGCAGTGCCTCACTCCTGGGCTTAACTCTGCCCCCCCATCCCTGATTTTCCCTTTAGCCCCTCTACTAATGCTGCCTCCAGCTGCTTGACCCCTCTGACCAGTCAATTTCCACCCCCTGCTCAGACCCTGGCCACCCCCCTGCTCTGATTCACCCCCTTTGCCACTTTTTAACCCCTGTCAAAAGCAGTTCGCAGAATCTTATGGGTATAAGGGCAGGGTGAAGGGTAGTGGCTTCAGCAGATGAACTGAGCATGCTCAGTACACCGTAAGTAACACATTACTACGCAGCACAATATTGGTGGCTCACGCTCCTGTGTGTTGCCATAGCGTATCGTGACAATGGACGGAGCACGGAGACCAGCTAGGTTAAGTTGTCCTCTCCTATTTCCATCCCTTTCTCTGGCTCAGTTATTTTCGTAACTGAGGTTTGTCTTCAGACACTTGAGTTTTGCAGGTTCTCTCGTGTCATTTGTGCCTGGCTTCCTGCTGTGATCGCTGCCTGCTGTTTTGTGTTCCTACTTGTTTCTGGGTCTGCTACAGATGAAAACAAAGCTATTCTGCAAACAGTGTCAAGGCTTGTACCTTGTCCCATAATAGGTTACTGGTGAGAGAACATAATTAAGCAACATAAGACAAAAGCTAAATAGATAGCATCATGGTCACTGCTCAGGAGTCAGGACAACCACAGACCTGCTGTGACATCTTATGCAATCCACTTCATCTGTGAAGCAGAGAAAATGCTTTCTTCCTTGGTTAGTAAGTTTGTGCTTACAGTATATTTTAGGGGGAACAAAGAGTCCTGTGGCACCTTATAGACTAACAGACGTATTGGAGCATAAGCTTTTGTGAGTGAAAACCCACTTCGTCAGATGTATGACATTGCACCTCCATGTAGTTCTTCCCTATGAGTAATTTTTCCTTTCTAGACTAACAATGCATTTAGCATGTGAGTTGTTTCCAATGTATATTATTTCTAGATAAATTGATGCTGTATGGGTGGTTCTCAACCTTTGCAGACTACTCTATGCCTTTCAGGAGTCTGAGGCCCAAGCCCCGCCACCCAGTGCTGATGCATGTAATTTAGCTTTGCAAGGCCTCCTGTGGCATAAGGCCCTGGGCAGTTGTCCTGCTTGCCACCCTCTAACACTGACCCTGGACTTGTGGTGCCTCTAAACCCGTCCCGTGATCCCACTGGGAGGCGTAACCCCTATGTTGAGAAACAGTGATGTAGATGAGTTGACGTGCCATACCCTGGTTGAGAACTACTGATTTAGATAGCAAATAATAAAAATGATTGTCCATGGGCTTAATCCTGTGAGATACTGGACACCTCATGTGAGCTGAGCACATATCCTCATCAACTTCAGTAGGAGCTGAAAGAATTCAGTACCTTTCAGAAAGTGCTTGGCCCTGCACAGAATCTGGTCCCTTGTTAAGATTGATATTGGCCCATTTTTGAAAGTAACTAATGCAACTTATTCTGTGTGTTTTCTTCACAGATATTGTTTCGGGTGATTACTTTTGGCTTAAATGCATTTACTCTCCGCTATGTATCAAAAGAAATGATTGGCCTTGTGAATGTAAGGTAATGAATAGAATTGAAGGTGAATGATTCCAATATAGAAGTTTGTCACGTTGTTCCTTGTCTAAATACAAATGAAGTACCTGGGCTTTCCCTAATGCAAGATTTTTAAAAAGTGGGTGCATGGTAGCATAATGAAGATGCTGGTGTTAGTACATTTTAAAGGCTTGAAGTAAGATTATATGCCTTGTATTTAAAAACAAATTCTTACCCATTTTGCTAGTAACATTTCAGAAAAAAAAAATCTTAACAAAGTACTTCTTGGTATTTTGTGCTGTTTGCTTGTTGGATTTCTCTAAATCTGAGCAAGGAAAGTATATCAGTCCGTTTCACTTTCTGCCTCATGGACTAGCAGGATGACTAAGTGCATTGTTTAGAGCTGTTTCCAGTGGCATTAGAAACATTTCTGTCTGAATTTTGAACTGTACAATGGTATGCCTTGTGGAAGCAGAGAAAAGAACTGACTGAAGGGAACTGCAATGCATGACGGTTGTTAGCAAGAGTCAGGCTTCGTTAGTAAGAGACAGTCTTTGTTAGCAAGAGTCAAGCTAGCTGTGACCCTGATAATCCTGATAACGCGAGATTTGTAGAAGCGAGGATTGTGTGAGACGGGTGAGAAAGAGCTGTGTAAGAAGTCATTGTGACCTCAGTATAGATAAGGTGTAGAAGACCTTGTGTAGATAAGGTATAGAAACTAATTGTATGTAGGCAAGAGTCAAAACAAGTGAGGAAATGAGATATCAAGATGGCCTATGTATAAACAAAATGCTGCTGTCCCTCATTATTTCTGTAATGAAAGGTATAAATGCTTGCTGTAATTAGTTACCAGAGAGAGACCTGCTTTGCTCTCTCCTCAGCACATGTGAGAGTTAATAAAGCTCTGACTTGCTGTACCTAAACAAAATAGTGAGAACTCAGTTTTTCTCCGACAGCCTGTAATCTTGTGATAAGAGTAGCTTTATAATCAGTTTTGAAGTTATGAATGAGTAACTGTCTAGTAGGTTCTTAATATTCAATATTGAACATACAGGTACCTCGTGTTGGCTCTGGCAAATCTTAAGCAAATTGGGTAGAGTATTCCCTTTCCTCCCAACTTCCCTGGGACTTGCTTAAACCTTACCTGGTAAAGGTTGGAGCAGCCATTTGAAAAACACTGCTGTACTCTTATTCCTCTCCTGCCCTTCAGGAGAACTGTATGTTAACAATGTACCACATGAGGAAAAAAAATACAATTTGCCTATATCTGTATTAAACCTTATATCATGACACCACATCTTCCCCCACTGGGGGCAAGTTGGTCAACCCTCTATTATGCACGATTTTTATTATAAGATCATCAATTAGAAATAAGTTTTTGCTCCATGGTATTTAAACTATGTTTATAGGTAAAGTACCTTTGTCAGTTTAGTTTTTAAACGTCAGTTTAGCCGCTGTAGTGCTGTACATGAAGACAAGCCCTCAAATGAATCACTTTATCTTTTTATCCCCTTTCTTTAGGCTAACATTGCTTTATTCTACAGTTGTTTTCTTAGCCAGAGAGGCGTTCCGTAGGGCTTGTTTGAGTGGCAGCACAAAGCGAAATTGGACCAAAACTATTAATCTTTTGTGGCTACCGTAAGTTTCCTTTTGAGATTCTTATGTATTCCAGTCTGTTTATAAAAGCATTCATTGCCAGATGTCTGAGCACATATAAAGATGAAAATATGTATTTACCTAACTAGACTACTGTTCCAGGATGTAGCACATTATGATCTCCTCAGTTGCAGCCTGAAGACAAAGACTCAAGGCATTAGATTAAATGGGATTAATGATACTTACCTCCCTCTTTAAAAGTGTTTTGAGATCTACTGATGAAAAGTGCTGTATGAGAGTTGAGTTAAGTATTATTGTTTATACTGTGCTCTTAGTATCCATGCCCTTGGCCTCTTTTGGAGCTATACTAGGGAAGTAAATTCTATAGTCAAGATACACACAAGGGAAAATTTGATTATTTAGGAACATGTACTTCAAAAGTATTAGAACTAAATTCCTTAGAGGTTCTTATACATCATTAATCACCATAGTACCTGAACGCCTTCTCATAGCGCCTTAAGCTTTGTGACTAGCATCTGTCGTGTGTGTGTTTGCTTATCTTCTCCCCATGGGGAGAAGTAAAACCGAAAATGAAAGTTTTAATTTATGTGGAGGATCCAAGTTTGGATCTAGAGCTTGATCCCAAATCTCTTTGGGGTTTGGAGCACTGCGAAAGCATTGTGGTTGGTCCCTGAGGGCTCGGCTATCTTTGGTTACTTTAGAGGCTAATTAAGTACTAGAATTGTCTGCTCCTGGAGGAAGCAGAGTACAACTTTTGCTTAGAAGTAATAGTTGGCCCATTACAGGACCCTGGAGTGGAAGTGCGAATAGGAGAATGAGAAATCAGAGAAACACATTGTCCTTCCCTCACCCACAAAACTGCCACATTTAGATAAGATCAGATGTGTGCTTATGTTTTCAAATGTGGAAGAAGCAAAACTAGGTGCCTAGCCAAAATGTCTAGCAGCCAAAATGTAGCGTGTTATTTTCTTATTACTTATCTTCTTCAGGTTTGTCTATGCAAACATTTAGTTCATGGCAAGCTGGGGTGTGACTCTAGCCCATTACTAGCCTGCTGTGCACAAAGTATCCATGTGAACCTTGCTGATGTGCACTGACAGTTTCTTAGTGTACTTTATGTGCCCTGCTTTGAAACGAGAGTAGATCAAAGCACTAAGGAACCGTTAGTGTGTGTCAGCTGGGTCCACATGAACACTTAGTGTGCCCCAGCTTGTTGTGAACTAAGTGTTCCTGTAGACAAGGCATTAATTTTATTATTGTTTAACTTACATTGTGTGGTAGTAGCTGAAACCAGCCAGTCAGGGCCCTGTTGTACGAAGTGATGTAAAAATATTGTTACTGTCCATATTGCTTAAATTGAATTACAAATAGTTATTTCAGATATGGTAAAGCAGATAAATAAAAAGGCCTATTTGTATTAAATAAATAGTGTTGTCATCCATAATTGAAATTGTGCTAGTAATGATAATTTGCTATGGCTGTAATTATTAATGCTAAATCTCCAAGAGAAAGCAGTTTTTCCTACCTATTTGTGTGTTCCAGGGGCTTTTGCTATGGCTTAGTTTCCAGTCTGGGTTATCATAGGGTAAGATAAATTGTACAGTAATTCCTATTTCTATACTGTTACTTTATTAGCAGCATAATGCAGTAGTCATTAGTATATTGTAACTTATTAAAAGATTTAGTATGTCTTTCTATAGTCTTACTGAAGACTGGCTTTTTCAGAAAGAAGGGTCTGTCTTACAGCCATGCAAGTGGTCCCCTAGAGGTGAGGAGGCTGTCTGCAGCCTCTTACGTGGTGCACTTGAGGAGGCACTGAGTGGGGTAGGCCTATAAAAAGAAGTCAAGGGAGTTTGTTAGCGATCTTTTTAAAACAACAGCAACAATGGGCAGGGTTGAGGGTTTTTTTGGAGCAGTGGGTGGTAATGGTTTGAACTTTTTCTATTTGAATGTTTAACATAAGCACTACAAAGAAATTAAATATGAATACTTGTATCCTGTAGTATCAATTCAAATATTTTAATTGTGTATATAGCAAAGTGAAAACTGCACGTTTCCCTCCTCTTTTGCTTGCAATATGTGATCACTTAATTTAATTTGTTTTTTTGCCATTTAGACAAACGTCTCTATAACTCAGAAAAACAATTTATTTGACCTTTCCTTTCTTTCTTTCTTTAAAGAGTTCCTTTGGGGGTGTGTTGGTCACTGTTCCTGGGCTGGATCTGGCTACGGTTACTTGAAGTTCCTGATCCTAACTCAGTTCCCTACTATAAGATTGGAGTAGTTGCATTTGGTCTTTCTGCAGTGGTTGAACTTCTAGGAGAACCATTCTGGGTTTTGGCACAAGCACATTTGTTTATTAGGCTTAAGGTTAGTAAAATGAGCACTATATGCATATACTGGATAATGGTGGAGAAAGTCTTGATTGAAGTAGTCAAAGATGACTGGGGTATTTAACCGCATAACTCTGAATGAAGTTAGACTAGTGTGATGAGATACCTAATATTTAACAAATGTATTTAAATATACATATATAATTGAATATGCAGTTTGTGTACACTTCAGGTCTTTTGTCTGATGCAGTTGGCAGTGAATCTGTGTTCTTTTCCCCCTCCTCCCCATAGGTAATTGCTGAAAGTCTTTCAATAATCTCCAAATGCATTTTGACAGTTATTTTAGTAGTGCTGTATCCACAATGGGGACTTTACATTTTTTCTTTGGCCCAGGTAAGTTTTCTCTGTGTTCTGTACTGTATATTTGTGACTCACCAAACTTCTAATTGCTGCTGCCTCTTGGATTTAGCCAATTAACTAATTCTGAAAGTAAGAGGAAGATGCTTCTGCAATATTGTACAGAATACTGTTCTTGTATATTGGTGTCCACTACACACTTAGCATTGTGACTGACCCAGATTAGTGCTAACAGAAACATGCACCATGTTTTATGTATGCATGCACGTTCTCCAAATATGGACACTTATTATTCTCTTCTTATTTCTAATTCACTTATACATGCTAATGATCTTTTTCTTTTTGATCTTGTTACTTTGAATTCCTACTGTTTGCAGCAGGAAATGACTATGTGTGTACCAGTTCAACAAATATGTTTTGATTTCCCCCCCTTTATTGTGGTAAAGATCAGATGATTTTGTGTATGAGAAATAAGATCTTGAGTTCTTAAGCAAAGAATTTCAACAATAAATATGACCAAATAGATCAATGTTTATTTGTAACAACTTTAATAACTGGCATTTAATATTTGAGAATTTATTCCAAACTAAGAGAGCCTTTGTGCAGACTAAATACTTCTGTTGTTTTTCTGTGGTGTGGTAGTGCTTAAAGGCCTGAGCCCTATTGTACTAGGCACTGTAGGAACATAACAGACCTGCCCCCAAGACTCAGACTGATTTATAGTCATAGCAGTTGTATGGATGGTGAAATAATATATGGACTGAATCAGGATTTGAAAGATAGCTGTTCCTCTGTTAAATACATGCTTGAACACCTTACTTTAGGCATAACAAACTGAATCAATTACATTTGTAACCCTTTCCAGTTTAGTGTCTAATCCTGCAAAACTCTACTTCACAGTAAGAATTTGTAAGATCAGGCCCTTAGATTGCAAATACCCTGCCTTTAATTTTTCTGCAAAATGTAGTGCATACCTGTGGTGTTATAATATTAATGCTGTCTGTCACTGCTATCAATCCTTCCATTTAGGTCCCCCTTTTACAGAGATTACTATAATTTGGCTGCAAATTTCAACTGTTTCGAATCGTTTATAAACCTCTTCTCCATATATAAGTGCTTGTGGCACAGATCAATACAATAAAATAGTCTATGAATTAATTAAAGCTTTATAATTAGATATCTACTAACTAGGACAAATGAATTGGACAACACAAGAGGAAAACAGTGCAGTGAAAGACTTATGTGGTCTCAGAGCTTTGGCTCCAAACATCTACGCTACACTTTTTAGCCCTTCAGTCTGAGCCCTGTGAGCCTGAATCAATTGACCTGGGCCAGCTGCAGCCATGCTGCAAATCTTTTATTGCAGTGCAAATATAACCAATTTTAGGGTGGAGTGACACAGATCGGGGCTAGTGATGTTAAAATGTGCTGTTTTAAAAAAAAAAATGGGATTTTTGTGTGTTAAGGTGACTAGTGATAGTAGTAATTTTGGTTTAGAACATTTGTTTGTAAACTATTACTATTTGACATTTCAGAATAATTGTGAGGTATCCAATTATTATTTAGCTGAATCCTAGTATGTAGTTTTAAATCCGTAGTTTATATTATGTTTCATATATTTATTTTTTTTCCAGCTTTTATACACCAGTATTCTGGTGTTGTGCTATGTAATGTATTTCATGAAGTTTTTGGGTTCTCCTGAAGCAACAAAGAAATCTTTTCCACTTTCTAGAATGACAGATCTGTTACCCAACTTGACTGAAGACCAGGTAAATTGCAGAGCTTAAAGTTTTTAATATTGTAGTCTTCCATGAATAAGGGAATTTCAAAGTTGGTTTTGCTGAATAAGGAGAAACTACTTGAGTAATACCCATCTTAAGTGTGAGTTTGCAGGATGTAGCCTCCTTGCAGAGGATACAGTTGAGTAAGAACATACAAGTTGGGTAAATTATTCTTGTAATGGTTCTCTTTGCATTAATAAAGCTTTTATTACTATTTAAAACATGGCCACCACCTCATTCTGGTCAACACTCTGGTTCCCCCAAACTTCTCAAGCACTCTTTTTATTGAAGTGAGAAATAAGATCCGTTATTAACTAGCTAATTTCTTCGATGCAGGATTGTTTCACTGAAATATATTTTCTAGTGTTTTTGCATAGACCTTTAAGAATGTAGCTGCATGTAATAATGAATAGAATGAGCATTTGTGATTGAATTCCAAGCTGGTTAGTTTCTCTCCTAATGGAATGATAATCTCACTGTTGTGCTGGGAGTTTTCTACCCAATGTTTTTGGAAAATACTGAACTCTGAAATATTCAGAATCCCTATTCAGCAAAACATGTTCCATTCTCTTCGTAGATAGGGCTCTGAGGAAAATTGTGATTTAATGGATTGGGCAAAATTAGCCCAATACCCGAATTTTTCCATCAGTGGGGAGATCGAAGTGGGCACCTGTGCGCACTGGTCTGGGGCTCAGTGTGGCGTGTAGCATGTGGCAGTGTCATATTGGAGCAGCAATTTCAAGTGGTGGCTGTCTTGCCTCTCATAAAACTGGCTGCTGAGTCCACTCCCGAACTGCTGCACTGCTGCAGACTTCTTCCACGCTCTCTTCCTGTCTGCTGCTCGGTGTCCACCTGCCTGCCAAGCTGGCTTGCCTGCTGCAGGCTCAGTAGCTGTTTTTATGTGAGTGGCACTGCTGTTCTTTAGTGCACATGCGCAGCTGCGGCCTCAGCAGGGAGGCAGAAGTTGCACCAGCTGCTGTGTCTCTCTGCCTCCCCCCCGAACTGCTGTCCAAAATGATGATGCTGTCCATTACTAGCCACACCGAGTATGAGACCCGTATGCACAGATGCCTGCTTCTATCTTCCTGCTGTCAGAAAAATTGCAACAATTTAGAGGGTGGACTCAGCGGTTGGGGTGTGCTCCTGTCTCCCCAGTGAGGCTGCAGGTGCTCATATTCCAAGTGGTGGTGGCAGCACTGCTTGCATAAAAGCAGCAGCTGAGTCTGAAGCAGATGAGCCAACTTGGCAGGCACTAAGCAGGAGAAAGGAAGAGAAGGAGGAAAAAGTCTGCAGCTGCCAGAGTAAGTTGCAGTGGTTGGGGGGGTTTTGGCATCCGGTTTTATGCAAAAGGGTGAAGTAGTGACCTTTTGCTGACTGCACTTTGTGCATATCCTGTGAGAAATTTTGTAGAAAGCCTTATTTGCTTTAAGCCCTGCATATGTATTCAAGATGTCAATGGAATGTAAAATAACACCCATTAACTTTTAGCCTAAAATGGTACTACCAGTAAATCTGAGCAGTAGTATGAGCTATAGACATTAACTAAACCGTTCATGTCAGTCACGATTATTACAAACCATTTCATGCTGCTTCACCTGATGAGCTCTAAGGCACAGCTAAATCTGTTATTACGAATAAAAAGTGCCTGCAAACAATATAGAACGCTGTTCGCAGTGTTACTGTAGCTGTGTTGGTCCCAGGATATTGGAGAGACAAGGTGGATGAGGTAATATCTTTTATTGGACTGTAGAGGAGCGGACTCACCCCTGCGGCGCCTCCTGCTGCTCGTCTCTGGGAATTAGCTCATTTCACCGTTGGAGCGCCCCCTGCAGGCTGGTGGTCCACCTGTCCTCCGGCCTCCCGGACCCCGGTGCCCTTTTATCTGGGGTGCTGCCCCCTGGCAGTACACCCCTCAGTACTAGGGTCTCCCCTCCCCGGGGAACCCTCACCCACTATCCCTACCTCGCCTCAGAATAAGCCCACTGCCAGTCACCAACTAGCCCCCGCTCCCTGGAGTGGCTGATACTGCAGTCTGCCCATCATAGGCAAGGTTGGATTTGGACCTACTGCCTTGGCCTATCCCTGGGCTGCCCTCTGCAACCCCCAGTATCTCTTGGCCTCCTCCTAGGCCGCAGCCTGGGGCTTTCCAGGCTGGAGCTCCCCAACTCCTCAGCCTGTCCCCAGCCCTGCTCCACTCAGGTACTCTGTCTCTAGCTCGCTGCAACCAGACCCTTCTCCCTCTGAAGGCAGAGAGAGACTGCTTGGCTTCTGGATCACAGCCTTTTTATATAGGGCCAGCTGAGGCCTGATTGGGGTGTGGCCCAGCTGCAGCTGCTTCCTAATCAGCCCCGTTTAGCAGCTCCCAGCCACAACCTTCCCCCAGGGCTCTTTAAGCCCTTCAGGGCCGGAGCGGGGTAAGCACCCTGCTACATGGACCAATTTCTGTTCAGCTCTGGGCTGAAGAAGAGCTCTGTGTAAGCTCAAAAGCTTGGCTCTTTCACCAAGAGAAGTTGGTCCAGTAAAAGAGATGACTTCACCCACTGTATCTCTCTAATCTAGAGTATTAACAGAAATAGTGTTACTCATCTCAAGAATTAAATAAACCACTATTTTAAAAAATGCATTCACAGTTAAGCAAAAGGGAATCAAAGCAGGGTTTGTCTGCTCTGTCAACACAAGACCTCAGAGTGGGAATCTTTGCTCCAACTTGCCCTTTGGCTGTGATTTAGTTAATCAGGGATGATTTGGCCACGAATCTCAGTATATTAAACCTTTCATTGTTCACAATTACTGCACTAGGCACCCCCTTCTTAACTAGAGAGACATTTAAATGTTAATAGTTCGCTTCCTAGGGCTTGGAGCACTTGCATGCAGTTCCAATTAGATGTAGACCTTATTCTCTCCTTCTCCTAAATATGGGAAGCATGAGCATCAGATTGCTTTCTCCATGCTTATTAATGCTTCTACAGGAGCACTGTGTTCTCCCTTCTTTCAGCCTTTCCCAGTTGTATCCAAGATAGAACTTTATTGAGAACAACTTACTCCAGGGGTGGACAAACTACAGCCTGTGGGCCGGATTCGGCCTGCCAGCTGTCTTAAGCTGGCCCTTGAGCTCCTGCTGGGGAGTGGGGTCTGGGGCTTGCCCCGCTCTGATGCTCCAGACGGGAGCAAGGTCAGGGGTCGCTCTAAGCAGCTCCCAGAAGCTGTGGCATGGCCCCCCTCCGGTGCTCCAATGGGAGCTGCAGGGGCGGTGCCTGCGGACGGGGCAGCGTGCAGAGCCGCCTGGCTGCGCCTCCATGTAGGAGCTGGAGAAGGGACATGCCGCTGCTTCCAGGAGCCTCTTGAGGTAAGCGCTGCCTGGAGCCTGCACTCCTGAGCCTCTCCCTACGCCCCATCCCCCTGCCCCAGCCCTGATCCCCCTCCCATCCTCCAAACCCCTCGATCCCACCCTGGAGCACCCTCCTGCACCCCAAACCCCTCATCCCCATCTGGAGCCTGCACACCTGCCCCAGCCCTGATTCCTCCCCCCGAACCCTTTGGTCCTAGCCCAGAGCACCCTCCTACACTCCAAACTCCTCATCCCCAGCCTCACCCCAGAGCCCATACCCCCATACTCCATCACCGCCCAGCACCCCACTCCCTGCCCCAGTCCGCACCCTCAACCAGAGCTCTCACCTCCTCCCATACCCCAACCCCAATTTTGTGACCATTCATGGCCCGCCATACAATTTCTATTTCCAGATGTGTCCCTTGGGCCAAAAAGTTTGCCCACCCCGACTTACTCAGTCTACTCAGGGTTGGCATACAATTCAAGACTCAATAACAGAACAACATTCAATAACTGAACTTGAGACGGAAAGAAAACTGACCCTTCCTAATGTTTCAGCTGGCCTCATGGTAGAGGCTTAGCAGACTAAGTGATAACAGAAATCTTACTGCATATCAAGGAATCAGCTGCAATATACTTCTCCCTGGTCCCATCCTGTGCTGCGCAATGCTTCCTGGCAGGGCCGGCTCCAGGCACCAGCTGAGCAAGCTGGTGCTTGGGGCGGCAGATTGTTGGAGGTGGCATTCTACCCAATCCTATGGCGGCACGGCCACTTTTTTGTTGTTGTTGTTCTTGTTCCGCTCCGGCCGCCCTGTAGGGGGTGGTAGCGCGGAGAACCAGAGTGCCCTGCAGGGCAGTCCTCTTCCTTCCCTCCCCGCCCACCAGAGCGGAGCCCTCGTGGCAGGAGGCGGCGCAGCAGGAGGGGCTGCGTGGTAGTGCCCCTGCTGTAGCCCTGGCCGCCCCCTTCTCTCTCTCTCCCTCCCC
Organism: Chrysemys picta bellii; assembly: GCF_011386835.1. NCBI lineage: Eukaryota > Metazoa > Chordata > Testudines > Emydidae > Chrysemys > Chrysemys picta. Next base: position 43,357,426 of record NC_088797.1, read on the forward strand.
CGCCTGCTCTCTTCCCCCTCAGCCCTGCTTCCTGGTAGAAACTTTCAGCTATTCTTGTTCTTTTTGTTTGTGTAGGGTGCAATGCAGTGGAGACTGATCGTAGTCTGTCACTTGTAGTGATAAGTCTGTGCTTGTATTCAAGAATATTTTACGTTCGTCATTAGTTGCAATAATAGAGACGGTTTTCCTGGTTAGTACAGGGGGTTAGAGTAGATGGAGTTGGCCTTGATGATAAGAGCAATGTATTCACAAATTATCTTGCAATTCTAATTCTCAAAATCAACTCCAATGGTTAAATCACAGTACGTATTTCTTTCTTGCAGACTGTGGTTGACTGGAAAGAGGCTAGGTTGACTTGGAGCTTCTTTAAACAATCTTTCTTGAAACAGATGTTGACAGAAGGTGAGTATTATGTGCCCTCTTCATGCCTGTCCATGGTTGGAAAGACCTTGGTATTGCTTGTTTGGCTGTCAATTCAATAGCAGGAAACCACAGATAACATTTGGTTGAAAAGAATCACAAAAGACTAGTAGTAGTGTGGTTGTGATACTGACACCCGCAATAGGAAAGGAGTTATCAGCATATTGGTGGCCCAGCCTTATTTTCTGTGCTTTTCCAGTAGAGCGGGCAGAACACTTTTGACTGCATGAAATTTGCAAGGGTAAGTGTGACTGAATATATCTCTGTACGTCTGCATCCCTATATACACCCTACACTATTGTGATAATGTTTCTGCAAGGTATGCCTTATGAGGTATTATTTAAAATGCATAATTTGCTGATCAATAATATGGCAAAATGCATATAGCAACATTATATGTGAAGTTATGAACATAAGCTGAAATCATGACTGAAGTATGTTTCCCAAATAATTTTGGGGAGTGGCTAAACCAGTTCCTCAGAGGCAAAGGGAAGCTGATGCCTCAGTCGGGTGTCAACAAGGCTGATGAGCCGTTACCTGCTAAGTGGCCTTGGCGAGGAAGGGGGTAAGGACAAAAATCTGCATCTTAGCAAAAAAGCATGGAGTTACTCTTCTTCAGTGGATTGCCCGTCACCTTGTTCCTATCTTGAAATGCTTCTCAGAGGAGAATAGGACTATAAAAGAAGGGGCAGAAGCTCCAAGACACCTTCCTCTCTCTCCCTGTCTCTCTGGCACCACACCTAAAAAGGCAAAAGAAAACAGCTGTTGGACTCTGGAAGGTGAGGGGTGTGGTGGTAGTGGTGGTCCTGACCTGAAGAGTTTGGTCAGTAATCTTGTTGGAAGCATGTGGTTAGAAAGTTTTGCTTTGCAACTAGGTTAGTTTCTTAAATAGAAGCAAGTAAGTATTTTATCTTCTTGTAATCATTTCTGACTTTTATGCCTCATTACTTCTTTGTAGTTAGTAAAATTGTTTTACTGTTTAATCTAATCCAGTGTGTTTAAGTTGGAGGGCCTGGGTAACTATTTAAGGTAATAAGATGGCACATTATTTCTTTAAAGGAATAATAGATTAAATATATTTGTACTGTTCAGGAGAGGGTGGGGCAATGCAGGATAGTCCTTTCTGGGGGAAGATCTGGGACTGGGGGCATGTTAGAGTCACCCTTCAGTATAACCAAGGCTGGTGAGAACCAGGGTGTAGCTGGCAGACTGCAGATATGCACAGACACTCAGTGTGTAGCTTGTCTGCTGGACGGCTGAGTGGCTCGGGGGGGGGGGTACTACAGCAAGGCATAGTAAGTAAGGCTACAATTTTTGTCATGGATATTTTTAGTAAAAGTCATGGGCAATAAACAAAAAATCACAGAAACCGTTAGCTGTCCCTGACTTTTACTAAAAAATCTCTGACAAAATGGGGAGGGAGGAGGGTCCAGCACCCTGCCCCCTCCCCGCTGCAGCAATTGGGAGCTGCAAGGACTCCATTGCCCGGTGGCTGGGAGGGGTCCCCTTGCTGCCCTGCAGGGTTGGGCGCTGTGGGGTGTGTGTGTGTGTGTGTGTGTGTGCGCGCAAATTTCCTTGCTGCCCGCAGTGACAGAGGAGCTGTGGGAGGCCCCCTGCCAGCGACGGAGGCTGGGGAGCCCTGAGGATGGGGCCCCCTGCCCCTGGGTGCCGAGCAGCCCTGGAGTCCCTCTGCCGCCGCCGGATGGAAGCTGTGTGCCCTCTCTCCACCCCCCACCTGCGGCCCCTGATCAGTTCCGGGGTTCCACTGCTGCCAGCGGCAGGAAGCTGCAGGGGGGACCCCTGATAGCAGCGGTGGCTGGGCAGCTCTGGGGTTGTTGCTGATGGCAGCAGCTGGGCAGTTGCGGGGAGTCCCACCACCTGCAGCTGCAAGAGGGTCCTCTGCTGCCCATGGAGGATGGGCTGCTGTGGGGTCTCCTGCTGCCAGCAGCACAGAGGTCGCTGGAAGTCACGGATTCCGTGTTTGCAGGACAGGGGTGACATGGCCCCCCCGCTAGCTTGGATTGTGCCCTGATATGTCATGGTAATTTTTTTTTTTTTTTTTTTTTTTTTTTTAAATGTATGTTATAGTAAAGCATGAGCACTCCACTGCGGTAGAGCCTCTGTGCCGTACTGGTTTAGCATATGAGGCTTTTGGCCTTGGAGACTTTTTCAGATTTGTTCTAACATTAATGAACGTGAGTTTGGCCATCAGTTGTAGTTGATATTTGCCCACTCCACATTTTGTCTTTTTTAAAAACAAACACACAAAAGATGCTTTATGTAAGAAAATAAACTCAACAAATCATGAAGATTGGCTGGTATGGAACAGAATCGATTTAAGGATTGTTTTCTCACACACTCTTAAATGTTGCATCTTAATAGTGTTCACAAATTAAGTATCTATATGAGATTTGAGGATGTGTATGCCACAATGTAAGCCCAGTGTTAGTAGAAGTCAAATTAGCAGACCCTGGGTTTGTTAACCTGGGGCTTACATATTCGTGTAGATGCTCAAACCTTAGGTTAACAAACGCTGCATTATACTGGCCCAAGTCCAACTATGCATATCCCAGATTTCCTAGTGCCCTCCGAACATGTGGCTTCTTTCTCCCTTCGTTCCTAGTGCAGTAAGGATAAACTTGACTGTCTAGAGTACAAAGAAAGTCAGCCTACGGGATTGTGGGATACTTTTGGCAGACTCCCAGAGCACAAGTCCATTTTGGCTGTGTCTACACTGCAAAGCAATGGGGCTTGAAGCCTGGGTCCTGGCTTGACTTAAGCTTGGACCTTCCACCCTGTGGGGTCTTGGGACCCTGAGTCTGAGCTCTAGTTTTAGCATGATTTGCGTGTGGATGAAAGGGGGGTTAGGCTTGAGCCTGAGTTTGAACCCTGGGTTTACATTGCAGTGTAGACATATCTTTAGGGTTTTCTGTTGCAGTAGAAATTTAAATATTGAGCAAGTCTGGAACATCATTTACATTGTCCCAGTTTAGGTCACTCTTTATTCCTCATTTCCTTGCCTTTTTCCTATTTAAAGTCTCCTTTGTATACAATAATATGTCCAGCATCTCCTGCACAGAGAAGAGGAAGTAAATTTTAAAAGATTAATGGATGGCTGGAAAATACAGATGCTGGTGATGCATACTAATTATTCTATGTTATGGTTAATCTGGAGCTTGAGAAAGCTGGGTCATGTTTGATCCATTTTGGAACTGTTCTGAAAGTTTTATATTAATTGCATTGCTGTTGATTTCTGGGATGTGTTTAAACAGGATGGATTTAATTCAAGAACAGTTAGGCGTCTTTATTGATCAGTGAGGACAAAATGTTTTTAAAGTGTCCACAGTTTTTGTTGTTTCTGTTTCTAGCTGTCCAACTCAATACTTTGGGCCTGACTTTCAGAGCTGCTTGCACCTTCAATTCCCATTGACTTCAATTCATGCCAGGCCTATGGTGTAATTAATAGATTTTTTTTACATTTTCTTTTGGCTTCCTCACAACATTGCTTGCTAGAAGTAGACGAATAAAAACTGGAAAAGGATATGGGTACTAACATTCATTGTTAATTGTTAATTTCTTTGTTTTGAATGTACAGGTGAAAGATACGTGATGACTTTTTTGAATGTGCTAAATTTTGGAGACCAGGGTAAGCATGATATATTACCAAGTGGTAACAAAGTTACTTGGCTTGTGCTTTTACATAAACTTTGAAATTAAGACACCACATTGAAATGGTATTTTGAAACTTCAGAGATGATCTCAAAGTCTTAATGACTTTGTACTGAAATGATGGGGAAGTGCAAGATGTAGACAGAAGATGTTGGTAGTTTATGATCAAAGGCTTTAATTTTATGTTTCTCTTGATGAAAATTTTCCCCATAGTAATTGAGAAGGCAAGAACATTGTACATTTTATAGTGCATCTTACTTAGCACTTTTGTTAAACTGTCTTTGCCTCCTTTTGAGGCTTCTGCTGCCTTCACTTCTCTCTTTGAATATGTGCATTTATTGCATTTGATTTTTTTTCTGCTTGGTATTCCAAGGCACCAGCAGCTGAAATTAAAAAAGAAAAAAAAAAAATCCACACTGTTGCATTAGTGTAACACTGTATTTTTCCTAGGGTTGGGAAACTAACTAGGACCATTATTTCATTCATAGGTCATGATCCTGAAAAGAGTTATGTATGTACTTAATACACTGTGAGTAGTCACATTGTAGTAATGAACAGTAGTTTTTGCAAGATTGGACCCTAGTCAACTTCTTATTGGGGGTAGAATTGTTAGAGTGCTGTAGAGTGTCATTCTGGTAGCTTATATAAAATTCTTCCATTTGAATGAAAACAAAAAAGGACCTTGCATTTGAAGATGGCTATTCCCTTTTTTTTGAGTTATTGAAGTCCTGATCTTGTACCCATTCAGTGAAACAACATTTGTTCTACGGTGTCTACTGATAGTATCTCAACGAGTTTTTCCTACAGTCATCCCCTGCTAATGTTAATATAATTTGAGGGGCATTACATATTTGCACATAAATTAAGTTTCACTCAAACTTGTCTTTCTGTCCAAAAATGAGATTTGTAATTCCAGCGGCTTACTGTTATCAATATGTTTAGGTCCAAAATCCTTATGGATAGGAATCCTGCTTCTTTTAAAAGTGTTCTTCTATATATTGTGAGACAAAGTGCTGTTTTATTTATGACCATTCACCAGAAATGCCAGCTCAAAAGGAGTTTGTGTGCACGTAACTTTTTAAGATCTAGAACTAGGAAGCTGAAAATAAAATATTTTATAAAATTTAATATATGATTTCTTTGTTTTTGTTTTGTTTAAGGTGTGTATGACATAGTGAATAACCTTGGTTCTCTGGTGGCTAGATTTATCTTTTTGCCAATAGAGGAGAGTTTTTACATTTTCTTTGCTAAGGTGCTGGAAAGAGGGACGGATGTAAAGCTACAGAAACAAGTAGGTTGAGTGTAATTCTAAATTAGTAAACATCTGCTATAGAACTGTGCTTTAAAATAAAGAACTAATCATAAAAATCTACTAGCTCCTAAAGGGAGTAAGTTTTTCCTTTAATATTTAGGGGAAGGGAAAGGGTGGGAAAGTCATTGCAAAAATGTGTTCCTCAAAGACTGTAGAAGTAAGAACACAGACATCCGCACAGGTCCATCAATGGCTATTATGGTCAGGAATGCCAACCCCATGCTCTAGGTGTTTCAGAAGCTGGCACTGGATGAAAGGGGATGGATCATTCAATTATAGCCCTGCTATGTTCATTCCCTTTTAAGCATCTGGCACTGGCCATTATGGGAAGATTGGATACTGGGATAGATGGACCATTGGTCTGGCCCAGAATGGCCACTCTTACATCCCTAAGGGTACGTCTATACCCAGCCGCTAGTTCGGCGGCTGCAATCGAACTTCTGGGTTCGACTTATCGCGTCTTGTCTGGACACGATAAGTCGAACCCGGAAGTGCTCGCCGTCGACTGCGGTACTCCAGCTCGGCGAGAGGAGTACCGCAGAGTCGACGGGGGAGCCTGCCTGCCGCGTGTGGACCGAGGTAAGATTGAACTAAGGTACTTCGAACTTCAGCTACGTTATTCATGTAGCTGAAGTTGCGTACCTTAGTTCGATTTGGGGGGTTAGTGTAGACCAAGCCTAAGTAAAAATGAATAAAGGGAACAAAACTCTATAATATGGTATTTCCCAGAATGTTAGTTTCAATGTTAATACACTGCGAAATAGTTTTACATAAACCTCACTCTACTCACTTGCGTGCACACACCATTCAGGTTGTCTTATTCTAGGTTAACTGACAGTAACGCTCCTAGTTACTTTGTGCAGTGCTTTGAAAATATATGGAACTCTATATAGTCATATTTCCACTTACTACGCTTAAAAAAATAGTGGTTTTTTTCCCCCCAGCTTTGAAAAGAGACTAATCAAATGAGACTGTAACTGAGCTATTTGAGATTATGAAGTGCATAGTAAAAACTGCCTTGTACTGCTTTTTCATGGTGGTAAATAACAATAGAACAAGGGAAGTGAATTATAGATGCAAGTCTATGTAAGGAATACTTCATAAAACATAAAGTTCAGCCTCTGGAGTTTACAAATAATATAATTAGATATTTTATTTTCAGTAGTACTTGTTGGTACACATGATAAAACAGGGTTAATAAAATCTCTTGCTTCAGGGCATTATTTGATTGGTGCATGGGATAACAAATGTATATTTTCTCATGTTCATATTGTATAATTGGCCAAGTGCCTTATAAATTTTCACATTTCTGTCACCTATCTAGTATAGGCCGATGCTACGGAAGGGACACTAAAGTTAACAGACTGTTCTGGTATGCAAATGCTGTCTTCCTGCACAGCAGTAAAAATCCTGCCTCTGCCACTCAATCACTGTGGCCTTAGGAAAATACTTTGCCCTTATCAGTTTACCACTATTTCAGTGAGACATAATGTAGTGTACAGAGCTTTGAACATATAAAACGCTAGGTAAATGACCGGTATGTTAAGATTGAAAGTGCATATGTTTGTACACAGAATGTATAAGGATAACTCAAAACTTAATGAATATTTTACCATCTCTCTAAAGCAGTAGAAAAATGCTGTTCTTTTTTTTTAAAGTAATTCTTTGTGAAAATGTCCATCAAAATAAACTGCAGAATTCTGTAGCTTCTGATTCATGTAGATCATGAAATTCTTTTCCCAGGATGATATTGCAATGGCTGCAGCAGTGTTGGAGTCACTGTTAAAACTCGTGCTTCTGGTAGGCCTGAGCATTACAGTTTTTGGCTACGCCTATTCTCAACTGGCTCTGGATATTTATGGAGGTTCAATGCTCAGTTCAGGATCAGGTAACTAATCACTTTTTGCCAGTTTTCGAAATCTTTCTGAACAGAAGATGCGATTTATTGAGTTATTTTACAAATCACACATGTTGTCAGTCGAGCAAAATTATCTGATAAGTAGAAAAGTACTTCTGTCTGCTTGTGCATGAGACACTGAAGTACTTAAAATCCCACGGAGTTTCTGTATTGCAGTCTACAGTATCATGCACTGACCTCACTTTGGATAATCCGCTGCATCCATTTGTTCAGTTATGCACATCTAATTTCAGAATTTAATGGCACTAGGGAACCAACTTGCCAGGTAGCTGTTGAGAACTGTTATGGAAGATACACAATGCTTCTAAGCAATGGTCTAATTACATTTGGCTCTAGACACATTTGAAGCTAATAATTTGTAGGGTTCTATTTTATTCTTTTTGCAGGGTAATCCTTTTGGGGGGGGGCGGCGTTCCATATGTTGCATTTTCAGACTTATGTAGCAATTAACTGGTATATTTATAATATCTTTACAAGAATGGTGTTACAGATGCATTTTATATACAATTTTGTGGGTGTGCAGTTCATCAGTGCAGCTGTAGATTTCCATTATAACCTATTGTTGTGGGGTTTGATCTCCTTCATTTCAAATCACATTTGACCGGGATTTAGAGCCAAAATCCTCCCTTGCGCATGTATATCCAGCTCCCAGGAAGGCCTGTAGGTTAGTTTGTCTATTTGAGTCCAGAATTTGGTTTTTAGTATTCAAGCTCTTTATATATAAGTACACCTCTACCCTGATATAACGCTGTCCTCGGGAGCCAAAAAATCTTACTGCGTTATAGGTGAAACCGTGTTATATTGAACTTGCTTTGATCCGCCGGAGTGCGCAGCCCCGTCCCCCTGGAGCGCTGCTTTACCGCATTATATCTGAATTCGTGTTATATCGGGTCGCGTTATACCTTGGTAGAGGTGTAGTTATCTTCAGTTTTAATCTGCTGGAGAGTTTAATTAGTGATCACATAATTTTTTTCAAGATTTCCTATTGTTGAAAGTTACTTTAAAAGATAGTGTGTGTTTGGTTATTCCATAATGCAGTATTACCAACCCCAAGAGATCAATAATCATAAGTCAGTCCTCTCCAGTCCCAATAAAAAATATATTGTGGGTTCTTTTTATTGGTTTTCAAGCTTCTGAATCTTTAGGGTCATGTTCTTAAACCTTTCTTTGTAATCATGAGGGCTACAAACTTACTTATTTTTAAACATGAAAAGCTGAGATGCTTGCTTAATTACATGATTCCAGGAGCCAACGGTTGAGGAAAACGCTAAGTATTATGAGACTCGTGATAAAAATGCCAGAGTTGTTAACAATACAAAGAGGGGTGCGTTTGTCGTGTGTGTGGCATTTTTTTTATTTTTATTTTTTTTAAGACTAGCAAAAACATTTGTTTGAAAACTGCTTCTGTACTGAGCATACCATTATTTGTAAATCTATAAAATTATGATGCAGGTCTGTGGCAATCATAATTATTATTCAAAGCAGTTAGATTATTCAAAACAGTAATCACTGTCTCAGTAGTAATCACTGGGGGTGATTTGGGTATAAAATTGATCCTTTGGTGGTTTAACACTGTCAGTGCAGCTTTACATGTTAAAGGGTAAAACATACAACTGGAAAATTAATTTCTATAGGCTGTTGGCCTCTCTTCCTAGCCTTGGACGAATTGACACTACTCCTAGAGACTGGTACAAGTCCTTTTTCTCCTAGCTTTCTTCTACCTAACACAAAATCAACACATCAATTGTCCCTGCCCCTAATCTGGGATCTGCTGCAGGGGCCTATGGATTCCCTACATGTTAGCAATCTATTGGCCACTATTGCTTGAGAGTCACCCCCCAGTGCCTGATATAGGTGCCAACCTGCTTCCTGTAACTTTCCTTCCCCCACACTACCCATGGGTTTACTGCCAGAGCCTCCTCACTCCTGGCAGGTCTCTTCCCAACTGAGATCCCTAGCTGATCTCTCTCAGTTGGGAGGTAGCTGATCTGTCAGTTGAGGCTGGGTGCAATTCCAATTAAAGGGCTAGCCATCCTGAGACATTTCACTTCAATATGGAGACACTGACAGTGCACAATGAGATATTAATATTCTGACTGACAAACACTTATGTCTTTAATACTGAAAAATTACAAGGAAAATGGAAAACCTTACAACACAATTTATTACATGGAATATATAGGAGCTTTATAGTGTGAAACGTTGTCTTTTGAATACCGTTAATTGAATAACAGGGAGAAAGTTGCAATTACCTTATTCAGTTTCAAGATAATTAATTTGAGAGACATTGTAGCTCCATGAAGACCCTTGTTACTTTTATCTTTAAGGAGGTTGGTCGGACACAGGCTTGTAACAATTGCTGTTGCTCCTGTTGTCCCTTAATCTGAAATTTGATAGTATGGTGCAAAATGCAGTCAAAGAGGAATGAGCAATAAATATAAGCACTTAAATATTATCACCTGTTCCTCAAGAACTTTGGGCTCTTGACAGATTAAGATGCATGTCTGGAAGCCCACATTGGTTTTTATGAAGAATTTTTAGCAATAAAGAAACATGACTTGCATCAGTTGTCAATACATCTGTTCTGAGTACATATTTTATTACTAATCCGCTTAGATTTTTATTAATTTCAGGAAAATGAAAATTCTGAAAGTGGGTGGTTGTTACAGAATAGCAGCAGTTAGCCCTCTTTATCAAGAGAGCATTTTCTATCCCCTTGCTAGCATCATTTGCTCTACATTTAGCGTCAGTTAAGGGGAAATGAAAAAGGGTGTTACTCACTGTGGGCCCAATCTATCAAACATTAACTGTACTTAAGGTATTAGCCTCTTCGCTTCAGGAGGACTATTCATGTGCATTAAGTCACTCTCAAGTATATTCACAGGATTGGGTCCTACGAAAGTGAATTCCTAAATGTGACACACTGGTATTTGTATCTACCCTGATTTTCCTTGAGTATCCGTTAGTTGTTTTAAATTATTTCATTTCCCTTTTTTCTTGCGTGCTTGTAGCCTGACTTTATGTGCATCTTCATAGAGTTGAAGACTTTCTCTTCACCTCAAAGAGATCTGCTGTACTGTGGCTGCTCAGGAAATTACTCCTCAGAACTGAGACAGAGGGAGAGTGCACAGTGTCATAACCCTGATCAATTAAGTCCGTTTTTGGGAGATGAGTTCATTTGTCAGCATTAATTTTTTGCTACCTGAACAAACTGAAATGTTAGCTGCCATTTTGTAATTTTCTCACCTTTACAAGTTCACACGAGAATCTTTTAAAAGGCATTAAACCAATTTCCAAAACTAGTGTAGAATTTTTAACTCATTTATAAATTACCTATGTCCCATTAAAAATATTAATGTAACTCCCAGTGTAGCACAGTTGCTATCTGTTTCTTATGACCGTATATCCTGGCTGGAGTATATATATATTCTCACTTGCTTCCAGCTCTTGAGGATTGACCTCAGACTTATTCCCCAAGTCCTCTACAATAGACAATGCTGGATTTAACAAGCTTTCGTCTTTATTAAAGAAATCTCAACTATTAAAATATCCTTTTGGCTATGGGGAAAAAAAGATCTGAGCTACAAGTGGTGTCCTTGGCTTTTTGTTTAGTCTACTCATTGTCTTATAGTGGTATTGATAGGAACATGCCTGTGTAATTTAGATTACAGATTGAATTTAAAAGTAGCTGTAATGGTAAAATCATCCTTGAAAACATTTGAAGGATTGATCTTTGAGTACCAGTAGATAAGAGAAGTATATACATGAGCCTTCATTATAGGAATATTGGTTCATTTATTGTTTTACTATTTTTTAGGTCCCAGTCTCCTGCGCTGCTATTCTTTATATGTCCTGCTTCTTGCTGTCAATGGAGTAACAGAATGTTTTACATTTGCTTCTATGTGCAAAGAGGAGGTAGACAGGTAGGCAAGAAGGCTTGTGGATCCATTAATAGCCCCTAAAGTGTTCCTGAAAAACAAATTTACTGCAGGTTGACTCTGTCGGTCTACAGTGCATCTGTACCTAGAGGGAGGGATATGCGGGGGGAGGAACACTTTGGAAATTCAGGTTCCTTTTTACATACTGTTGTTTCACCACTTAAGCTTCAGTTTTGAATTTCCCATCTTCAGTGCTAGTCCTAAAGTAGCGATACAGTCTCAACTAATATAAATATGGTCAAAATGTTCAGACTCTGGTTCCTAAGATTACACACCTAAATCCATATATAGGTGTTTGGGTAAGTGACTTTATTTACTCTTTGCAGCCAGCACCCACACCTCCCTTTGTGGTTAAAGGGTGTTCATTGCTCCTCAGCACTGCTGAAAAACAGGCTACTTATTTAGCAGTCTAAATATAGATTAAATGGATAATCTTGGGCACGTATAAGTTTTAACATTATATACACAGAATGCATATCTGGTCAAAGTATGAAATGGAAGAAAATGGGGGAAAAAAATCCTAAACCTTAGTTTCCATACGTGTGCACATTGAATAGTTTTAAAAATAACTTTCCATAATAGCAATATTTTTTATTGTAAAGTATACTGATTTAGTAATACATCTCATTTAAAAATTTCAGTTATAAAAATATTCCATCTCAGGTATTTTTCTGAATGAATGAAATTCCTGTCTATATAGTCTAATATTTCCTTGACTGTTTTAATTGCTAATTATTTCCTATTTTTCTGAAATCTGTGCTGATGTGTAGAAGAGGCTGCTTTTGTTGATAGGGAGAAGGGTTGATGCATAATGCTTATGACTACCAGCTTTGGTCACTGTTAAGTGGTGCTACAAACATTTTTTTGGTTCCAAACTTTTTCAAGGAGAGGGTTTGACTATAAAGAATTTGCCAATCTCAATTATAGATTTGACTCTCCTTTAAAGAAAAAAATATAAGTGTTAAATACTGTATTGTACAGCATGTGTTATTACCTTATTAATTTTAGGCAAGTGAACATAAATATTTGCCAGCACAGAAGATTGTGTATTCGGCAATATATCAATTAATTAGGTCCAGGAATTTTACAATACATCATAAAATAGCTGTCTTATTAAATAATGTACATAAGACTCATTAAACTTCAGGTCTTTTCAAATTTTTGACAAAGGACTCTTTCATGGAAAAACCTAGTCTGTCCCCATCCCCCCCGCCAAATTTCCCCAATTCTGTGGCATATTGGGTTTTTAAAAGTGAAATGGTTATCAATATAAGAGGACTGTCAAAATAGTGCAATAATATAAGAATATTAATGAGACTATTTTTGGATTGGCAAACATCCTGCCTTGAGGAAACAAGTTTGTATGTCATGTGACTTGACACAGAGACAATTTTCACATTATATTTTAAACATATATACTGTTTGGACCAAAGTCTTCATTACATTAAATTATCAGACTTTACAGGTTTGAATGTCTGAGCCACTGATCCATTTTAAATGTCAATTTAATTATAAGTTTAATTTTCCAACTGTTAACTTTTTATTTCACTTCATCAAAATAATCCCCAAAATTGAAACTTTAAAATTAGATTTTAAAGCTGACTTTTAACATGTTGGGATAATTGCCTGCTTTAGTGAGACTGTATGCCTATCGTGTCTTTTTGGCAATCTAGGCATCTTACTGAGATGTCAAATTTCAAACTGAATTTCACTCCTGAGCATCAAGAGCAGAGCAATAAAAATATGGCAGCATACACTGCATTTTAACCACAACCTTATGGCAGAATAATTGCTGTTACGATATAATAATTTTCTGTTGATTTGAAAAAGTGCTATATTAATTGCATCTCATTTTAAATTTGCAGTTTTTGTCAGATGTACAACATGCATTTTAAGCCTGTAGATTTGTGATCTGTGCTTAATTGGGAAATACAACAGCTGCAGAGTGCTCATCTACTGGAAGACAGCAGGACTTGTCATTATCAGCTGTACCAATGCTGCCTTTAAGTTATTCACTGTAGTCTTTTAGACTAGGGCTGTAATGTTGAATTAATCCCTATTTTCATGAATTAGTTATTTGTTCACATCTATTTTAGCTGTCATTATGGGTGTGACTTTGTGAACTAATGAACTTGTTGCAATTCAGGATGATCATGATCGAACTTCTATTTCTTTATAGTATCCATAGAAAAATATCCAGTTCATACAAGTGAAGTGAATTTTCATCTAAGTTTCTGTAGGGGCAAAATGGTTGGTATAGCTCTCTGCACACTGATTGCACATATACTTCATGTTGGAGTAACCACATATCCAGCAATCTGGGAGACTGTTCCAATGCATGCTAGCTTGCTGAAAATTAGCAGATGTTACACACCTGCAGAGAGTGGCGGGTGTGTGTAACATCACTACTGCACTTTAGTTCAAATTAAAATAGATTAATATTGCTTGCCAAAAAATGTTTTTATATAGACTATAGCCCTTTCCCAATACTGGCTATTTTAAAAAACGATGTAGTCTCAGAAATTAAGTAGGCTATAACTATCCACTTCATATATTAAGTTTTAATGACCATCTGGCTTTGTTTTTTTTTTAACCAGAATCTTGTTCTGTTCTGTTTATAAAGGCTAACACACTGCTGGCCTTGCTAAAACTAGCAACAGCCCTTTATTCAGCAGAGTGCAACAACTCCCTGTTACAAGACTTTTCCACTCTTGCTTTTCATACACAGAGATTTTTAGACTGAACCAGCTGACTTGCATGATCTTTTCAAAGTGCTGATTTGTAAGTGAAGTAAATTTTTTAATCAAGGTTTACAGAAATTTATGAATGTGCCTTCTTGTTTAAGAATTTTTAATATATCGTAGAAATCTTTAGATTTTGCAAGCTTAATTAGTCTGTCAAATCTGATAAGAGAAATCAGAAATGTATGGTTCACTGTTAAAAATAAAAATCTCACACTTAATGTGGCTCTTTGTTTTCCTCCACACCCTTCAATAAGCCTTCTTTATTAGCACATCTTAATTTGATCCCTACCCTACTGTTTATGTTCAAAATTAACCATAATTTGGTTTCTTCTTTTAGGGGAAAAATTGTGGGACTCTTGCTGACGTAGGTGATAATGGATAAATATTTTTATTGCATACATTGTTTAACTTGTTTCTCTTTTTTCCTTTAGGTTCAATTTTGTTATGCTGGCCTTGTCCTTCACATTCTTGTGCGTCTCTTATTTCTTGACTCAGTGGCAAGGCAGTGTAGGCTTTATCCTTGCAAACTGCTTCAATATGAGTATTCGAATAGCACACAGCATTCACTACATCGACAATTACTTCAAAGAGAGCTCTTACAGACCTTTGAAAGGGCTGCTACTCTCGCCATCACTAATTTTTGTTTATATTATTAGTGGAGTAGTCACTGTTTTTTCAGAGGTGAGTGTGTTTTTCAGATTTCACTATAATTCTTGTAAAAGTCTGCTCATATCAAGTAATTAGAAAATATAATTAGCTTTTTCATTATCAGAATCTCACTAAAGGGCATGCAAGTAGATTATGAGCATAGGCTAATAAAATGTTATTACAATTTTGCAAGGCTGATTATATTGTATATATGTATATGAGACAAAGGTGCATGATGATAAATGCAATTTATCACATGGGTATTACCATACATTGTGGAGTGAGTATGTGTATACAGAATATCTATCAATGCCACGTGGCCGGGGTCTGATAGATTAATGAATAATGCTATAGCTCAGTGGTTTGAGCATTGGCCTGCTAAACCCAGGGTTGTGAGTTCAATCCTTGAGGGGGCTATTTAGGGAACTGGGGTAAAAATCTGTCTGGGGATTGGTCTTGCTTTGAGCAGGGGGTTGGACTAGATAACCTCCTGAGGTTCCTTCCAACTCTGATATTCTATGATCTCTATGATCTATTTTTTACCATACCATCTGTTCTCTGCCTACTAATCAGTCTTCATGGATCTTGTTTCAATATCTCCAATCTCCCAAAAGCTTCAAACAGCAATCAATAAAAAAACAACTTGCCACAAAAATGTTCCCTCTTTTTCCCCCCCTGCTCCCTGGCATCCCCTCCCCAGTATGTGGCATTCCTCTCCCATTCACACCTACCTAGGGTAGAAGATGGGCATGGTTCAGTCCTGCACCTGCTGCAGATTTTCTGTGGTAACGATTACATGAATTAAGTCGAATATTCCATGGCTCTGAGGGGTAGAAACTAGAGATCGTATTGGAAAGGGAGATTCTTCTTCAAGTGCTTGCTCATGTCGATTCCATTCTAGGTGTGTGCTCGCCCATGTGCACAGTCATCAGAGATTTTTGCCGACCATAGGGTTGGCTGTGGTGCCCCCTTGAGTATCATGCTCATGCGTTGGTACATCAGGCACCGCCAGCCCTGCTCCCTCTCAGTTCTTTCTTACTGCCCATGACGGTTGGTCAGAGCACCTTATATTGCATAGTAAGAGCATTAGCGGTTCTTAACAGCCCATTGTTATTCCCTTTCTATATAGTTTGTAGGTATGTTTTTAAGTAAGTGTTAGTTTAGTGGTTAGAGTCCCAGCTGGAACTTTACCCTGGAGCTGCGTTTGTTGTGCAACAGGCCATTGCCTCTCAGTGTTCCTCACAGCAGCTGTTTGAAGTGCTTGGGGGAATCCCATATAAAGAATAAGTGCAGGATTTGCAAAAACTTTCATCCCAGAACCCAAAAGGAGAGGGACATCCACTTGAGAGCCCTCCTGATGGAGGCCGCTGCACCTGGCGTCAGAGTCCGCCTGACCGGATTTCGCTTGTAGCACCTCAGCATTGGTGTAGTGGCACTGCTGGCACTGGAATTCTCCCGGCACTGATCCTCCTCGCCAGTGCCCAAGAAGTGTCTGAAGAAAAAGGGCTCCCTGGCACTGTCCAAGGAGGGGAAGGGGGCTCTGGGCAAAGGACCTAGTTCAGGCCGTGTGCCCGCCCCAGAGCTACAGGGGAGTACTGCTACGGTCGGACCCCCTACCCCAGCCAAGGATCTGACTCCCAGGAGCGGTAGGGGATCCTGGCTTCTAGGGGACCATCATCATCTGAGAGAGCCCAAGTGGCTAAAGACCTGGTGGGCTTACCGGTATCATGAATGCTGTGCCAGGTGCTGGAAGTGACTAAGGCCCTACAGCCCAATGGCAAGCCAATCTTGGAACCTCCCCAAAGGGCAGGGGAGCACCATTGGTCCCCGGATCACAGACTTTGCCCCTGTCCCCATAACCTAGGACACCAGTCCTGCAACATAGGTCACCAGCTAGAAGGTCCAGGTTCCCGGTGCCGCGCTCTCCTTCCATGAGACACAGATCACTGGAACCGAGGCACAAGTCCCCACACTCCTGGTACCAGCCAGCCTCCTGCCTACAATCACCTTAGCACAGATCTCTATTGCCCAGGCTCAACCTGGCCCTTTGAAACACACTGGGCCCAGAGACAGGCATTTTGAAGGTGCGACCTAGGATGGCGCCCCAATCAAGTACCTGGATCCACTTCCCTGTTCTTTCCTCACCCGCCTGTGCCCCTTTCAGTTGACATGGTCACGAGTGGCATCTGACTGTTGGCTGCTCAACACAGTATCCTTGGGCTACACCCTACAGTTCTCGACTGCCCCTCCCCCCCCGCCCTGTCTCTCTTTAGGGACCCTTCTCACAAGCAACTCCTCGCTCAGCAGGTAGGAAAACCTCCTAATGCTGGGACCGGTGGAGGAGGTCCCTTGGGATATGAAGGGAAAAGGATTCTACTCCCGATATTTTCCTAATCCTGAAAGCAAAAGGGGGCCCAAGACTCATCCTGGACCTGCCTCACCTCAGCAAGCAGCAAGCATCTCAAGAAGTTGAAATTTTGCATGGCCTCTGTGGCCTCCATCATCCCTTCCCTGGATCCGGTACACCGCCCTGTACTTGAACAACATATTTCCATTTCCCCAGGACACAGACAGTTCCTCTGTTTTGTGTTGGGCCAGCACCATTTCCAATTCACGGCACTGCCCTTTGGTCTCTCATCAGCCCCAAGAGTATTTACAAAGTGCATGGCGCCAGTGGCCGCTTACCTTGGAGTCCGGGTGTTCAAATTTACCCATGCCTCGATGACTGGCTGATCAAGGGCCAGTCTTGGCATCAGGTGTGGCAGCACCTTGATCTGGTTTGCTCCACATGTCACGATCTAGGTCTATTGATAAATGAGAAAAAAAACAGATGTTAGTGCCAATGCAGTGCATAGAGTCCATAGGAGTGGTCCTTGACCCTACTTGGGCCGTGGAATCGAACAGAAAGTGTTCCTTTCCTTTCTTTTCATCCCCAAAACCTGATTCTGTGCTATGTCAGACCTAATCTCACATATGCAAGACCACCCACTCACCACTGCTCATATGTACTTGAGGCTGTTGGGCCTTGTGGTGGTCCGGCATGCACGGCTCCATCTCAGGCCCCTACAGGCGCGGCTGGCGTCGGTCTGTGTCCCCAACAGACACAACATAGATTGGGTAGTCAAGGTTCTGGACCGCATCCTGTTGTTGCTCACTTGGTGGTTGGACCCCCGCATCAGTGTTGGAGGCGAGTCCCCTTCGTGGCCCCATCAGTTACCCTGTTCTCTGATGCTTCGGATCTGGGGTGGGCATGCAAGGTCATTGGTCGAGTGCGATCGCTCCTTACACACAAATGTCAGGGAGCTCAAAGCAGTATGCTTGGCCTGTCAAGCTTTTCTGCCTCATATAAAAGGCAAGGTGATTCAGGTCCTGACTGGCAATACTGCTGCTATGTTCTATATCAACAAGCAAGGCGAAGCCTGGTCCTCAGCTCTTTGCCAAGAAGCCCTCAGGGTCTGGAACATCCATGTTCAGCCCGCCATTCATCGCGTGGCTGCACACCTCCCCGGGATGAGAAACTTTGGCAGATCACCTCAGCCGGACCCTCTTGTTTTGCCATGTGTTGTTGCTCCATCGGGAGATAGTCAGCATTATTTTCCAAAGGTGGGGGACTCCCCAGGTGGACTTGTTTTGCATCCAGGCACACTTTCTGTTCGTTTCAGGGGACCGACAAATGTTCCCTGTGATGTACGCCTTCCCTCCAGTGCCGTTAATCTAGAGTCCTCATGAAGATCAAGCAGGACAGATGGAAAGTGATCCTTATAGCGCCATCTTGGCCGTGCAAGCACTGGTTTGGCATGTTGCTGGACCTCTTGGTGGCTGCCCCGTTACAGCTACTGCTCCAGCTGGCCCTTTTGTCTCAGAACCATGGCAGGCTGTTACATCTGAACCTGATGGCGCTGCACCTGATGGCCTGGCTGCTGCATGGTTGAATGCAGATGAGCGGCTGTGCTCGGCCAGTGTCCAACAGGTCCTGCTACCAGAGCAACCTGCCTGGCCAAATGGAAATGGTTTACATGCTGTACTTCAGATAAACGTATTCCACCCGAGAGGGCCGCACTGCAGTTAATCCTGGATTACTTCCTGCATCTTAAATTCCAGGGTCTGTCTCTTTCATCTGTTAAGGTCCACTTGGCTGCTATTTTGGCCTTTCATCCTCCGCTCGAGAGCAGGTTGATTTTCGCCCATGACATGACTGCCAGGTTCCTCAAGGGCCCTCACATCAGTAGGGCCCCATTCCTCCGTGGGACCTAAATCTTGTGCTGTTGCAGATCACGGGAGCTCCCTCCTCTCCTGAAAGGTTGCTTTCTTGGTGATTTACATCTGCCCACAGGGTCTCCGAGATTAGGGCCCTTACCTCGGAGCCGCCTTACATGGTGTTTACAAGGACAAGGTCCAACTGCGACAGCGTCTGGCCTTCCAACGCAAGGTTGTTCTGTAGTTTCATATGACTCAGGACATATTCTTACCTGTCTTCTTCCCTAAACCTCATAAGTCGGAGGAGGAAGCACAGGTTGCACTTTCTGGACATCAGAAGGGAGCTAGCCTTCTACATGGAGAGGACCAAGCCTTTTCATAAGTCACCACCGTTATTTGTCACAGTTGCCAACAGGATGAAAGGTTGTCCAGTGTTGGCCCAGAGAATCTCATCTTGGATTACTGCCTGTTAAGATGCTGGCTTTGGTAGACCAGTATTGCAAGCTGTACCACCATGAACTCCAAGTCCACCTCCATAGATACTGATTATGAGTCCCTTAGAATGGAGTCAACATGAGCAAGCACTTGAAGAAAAAACTGTTACCTACCTTTCGTGTCTGGTGTTCTTCGAGCTGTGTTGCTCATGTCCATTCCATTACCCATCCTCCTGCCCCTCTGTTGGAGTTGTCGGCAAGAAGGAACTGAGAAGGCATAGGGCTGGCGGCGCCTGCTGTGCCAACGCATGAGCGTAGGACTCAAGGGGGTGCCACAGCCCTCCCTATGGCAAAAATCTCCGATGACTGTGCATGTGGGCACACACACACCTAGAATGGAATTGACATGAGCAACACATCTCGAAGAATAACAAAAAGTAGGTAACTGTTTTGTTGTTTTCCCAGATTTCCAATACGTTCGTCTTTTAAACATAGGTGGATATATGGTTGCAAAAATGAAGGAATGATGTGTAGCCTTAATCTCAATGCATCATAAGAAAATAGCTTTCCTAAGTATATCAGTTAACTTTGTGTGTACATAATGAATGATATATTACTGCATATAACTTCTACAATGATCAGGTATATACCAAATGCTTATTTATTTTCATAGAAATTGTATTATTAATATGGCCAATATTAGCTATAATATTTTGTAGGTTCAAATTACACTAGCCAAATCTATCTGATTGCTTTGCCTGAGACTGGCAGCCTGATGACCACCTCAGTAGTACCGCTATTGTGGTCAAGAGAAGTATTAGAGCCTACTTGTCATTGATGCAGAGCATCCACCTCTCTACCAGTAATCTTTCTACAACTGCTTGCTTACTTTGTTTTCTTTGTAGGTATTCTTGTGCTGTGATAAAGGCTGGCTGGCGAGGCTGATTCACATCACTGTGGGAGCTCTGTGCTTCACAGCAACACTTATCACTGTATTTTTCACAGAGACCAAGCTGATTAACTTTGTTAGAACGCAGTTCCTGTCACGATATACCAAGAAAGAAACTTAAAATGATCATGTACGGAATAATTGTTATGTATGTATGTATATGTTTGCTACAAAGGTATATTTTATATATAAAATATGCACAGGATAAGTTTTAATGGCACCTTGTAAGGTTTCTTTAAAAAAAAAAAAAAAAAAAAAACTCCCATAGAATATTTCTGAGACTGTGTAGCTGAAATGGAAATATTTGGCAACCAGATACTATTTCCATTTTCAAATCCTTTAAACTCATAACAGGTTCCAACACAAATTATACCAACCCTGAGCCAGGTAATTCTCCTTGTCATACTTATCAAAGCTTTTCCCTTCATAACAGTATTGCCTAACATGAAACAATTTGGAACGGAAAACTTCAGACATTTTATGTTCTAAACAAATAAATGGAATGCACAAACTTTTATATGGATGCAAGTGGATTGTACAAGAGTGCTTGTTTTTCTATATACCGTTTACTTACCATCTTAGTCAATATACCCAAAATATACTTCTTCCGTGTTCACTAAACTAGTGAACAATATTGTGTTTTGGAAGGAAGTTCTGCAAAGCGTAAGCCCTCTCTGTTCTTTCTCCTGGTGCAAGTCACAGCTGAAATTTCCCAAAGTCCAGAAGCTCAATAGAGTTAAATTTAAATCCTATAACTTTTATTTTATCTCTATTTTTAGTCAATTTATAAATACCAGTGCAAACAAAAAATTTAAATAAAAATATTCTCTCATAATTCACATGTGTAAAATATGTCCCAAATGTCTGGATGACCAAAATGGCGCGCGTGTGTGTGTGTGTGTGTGTGTGTGTGTGTGTGTGTGTATATATGTATATAATATAAAGCTTCATTGTTGGATGGGAAGCATCTTTTCACTTGCTCAAACTTTCTGAATAGTTTCCATGGACAGGCTCATGGGTTAACCTTAACCCATATGTGACTTTTTTGTTGTTGGAAACTGGAGGCTTTAGAATTAGATAAATACTAATGAAGCTTAAAAAAACAATTAGCTATACTTCTATGAACGGAGCTCTGAAACTTCAGATTTCATAAGTGGCAGGTTTTTAATGATCAACATTCATTTTGCTAAGTTTGGACAGACCAAGAAAGTCAAGTGATGAAAAATATGTGCTGGTGCATGTACAGTGTTCTTACTGAATTTTTAATTTAGTTGTCTGAGGCACTGTGGAGTTGTGTAAAATCCAGTACGATAATGTTATGAACTTAACTCAAAACTACAAAACACGAGCTCAGAACTGAGCTATAGAGTCCAAATTGTCAACTCCACTTCTAGAGAAAGATACGTGAAAATGTCATTAACTCTCAATTGTGCAAAAGCACACATTTTTGGCTAATTGTGCTTTGGAAGACTTGGCCAGGCTTGGGGCAGAGCAGGGGGATACACTTTGACATGCATGTTATTCCAGGTTAAAGTTAAAGCTGAGGCTGTCATAGTTTACACCCTGATGAAGCAAAGCATTATTAAGCACCATGCTTAAACATGTGCTTGAAGTTAAGTCCTTTGTTGAAATCCAGCCTCTGTTCAGCACATGCTTAAATGCTTTGAACTGGGGCCTAAATATCACAAGTACCTGGCCCTTGCTGTTGACCCTCCATCCCTTGAGGGTGATATGGTAGTTTTACAGTGTGGGTGAGAGGCAGTGGGAGTAGGCTTGCTGTGCTGCCAATAGGAAGAAGTCTAGGGAGTAATGTGTGGATTTCTTGGTCCTCCATTTAGTTGTTCCAAAATCCTTGAGGCTTCCCAATGATTCATTGGAATAGCAGAGGGTTTGAAGGCAATGGGCTTCATCCCAATCCCTCTTCAGGAAAGGAACTCCTTCAGACACTATCTCCAGCTGCACCAGTTTGAACTCTCAGGGTTTACTAAATTATTTTGCTTTCCTTTGGGGGTTTTTCTGTAAGAGGTGTGACAGACCCAGAGCAGTGGGGTACAGGAGTCTGGTAGAGGGCAAATATACTGGTCACTGGATGAGTAGTTTTCTGTTCCCTGAGTGACCAGAGCAGGGGCTGCACTCGAGTAATCAGGAACCTGCTAGAACCAGTTAAGGCAGGCAGGCTAATTAGGACACATGGAGCCAATTAAGAAGAAGCTGCTAGAATCAATTAAGGCAGGCTAATCAGGGCACCTGGGTTTTAAAAAGGAGCTCACTTCAGTTTGTGGTGTAAGTGTGAGGAGCTGGGAGCAAGAGGTGTAAGGAGCTGAGAGGGTGTGCTGCTGGAGGACTGAGGAGCACAAGCATTATCAGACATCAGGAGGAAGGTCCTGTGGTGAGAATAAGGAAGGTGTTTGGAGGAGGCCATGGGGACGTAGCCCAGAGAGTTGTAGCTGTCATGCAGCTGTTACAGGAGGCACTATAGACAGCTGCAGTCCATAGGGCCCTGGGCTGGAACCCGGAGTAGAGGGCGGGCCCGGGTTCCCCCCAAACCTCCCAGTTGACCTGGACTGTGGGTTCTTCCAGAGGGGAAGGTCTCTGGGCTGTTCCCCAACCCACATGGTGAATCTCTGAGGCAAGAAAATCCGCCAATAAGCGCAGGACCCGCCAAGATAGAGGAGCAACTTTGTCACAGAGGGCAGGATTTGGCTTGTAATATAGTAGCATATACCATAAAAAAACTTCAGCAAAATGTCATGGGTTTGAGAGAGAGAGACCTTTACAGGCCTAAAAATATGTTTTTGAAGATACTCGTGTGCATAGAGTCTTTCCTTGTGGTGATGTTGGTGTTTTTAATTCTTAGCTGGAAGGGGGTAGAAACCTGGAACTCTGCTGCTTCTGTCTGTCTGGGTACAAATTCTTCTGATTAAAATGAATGTAAGAGTTTCATTTAAACATTTTGTGTCCCTTTGAATAGGTTTGGCTTTTTGGGGGGGGGGGTTCCCCTCTATATTCTCTTACAACTTTTTTCCTGGCTTATTACTAATACATTGTGGTGTACTGGGCCTTGGATTGCAGAATGTCTAGACCTTTTCCATTTTGTTATATATTTGTAGAGTTTTATTACCTTTGGGTGTTACTTCATCTAAAAGCACAAGAGAGGAATCAGACTTCAGGATTCTATTCCAGGCACTGTCATTTTATTGTTGTATGACTTCACCATGTTTTCAGCATCCTACTCCGTAAACTAAACTAAACTACCTCATGGAGTACTGTGAAGTTTGAAAAGTGTTTATGTAAAGTGTTCTGAGTACCTTTGTTATAAGATACTTTAAGAGTATGAATACGTTTTTTACCCTAATCTTGCCTGCCTTCTCCAGTATGCCACAAAAGCTTTTCTTCACATCTGGCATTTTACCTTTGCTACTAACCATTTTCCCATTGATGAGATGAGGGTGGGAGACCGTAATGTTGTTCAGGAGAGATGATGTGCTATTTCTAACAATTTTGTCTAAAATAAGTGGTATACAGTTTGTAGTTGAAATTCTGAGTAATTTTCTTTAAAAGAATCATTGCTTTGATTTCCTACTGGACAGGCTTTGGAAGGGTCTCTTTTTAACAATTAAACATGTCTTGCCTCCCAGTTAAGTGGTTCAGGTCCTGACTGTAAATAATTACTGCAAGTTTAACCACTATAGAGACCAGATCAGAGGGTCTCTAATTTTGTGAATCAGCATTGGTCAGTTACTCTTGTCTTTTTATAATACGGTATCTATTTCATAGTTTTTCAAAAATTTAAAAAATTAGATCATCTGGTCCATACCCTGGCCAAAGAACATTTGATTTGCAACTCTTTAATTCTTTTTTCAGTCTTTTTAAATAACACTAATCTTCATAGGTTCTGATGTGGGAGAAAATATTGTGGTGTGTAGTTGGGGATAGGATAGAGTAGAATAGATTAATATTAATCAGCCAATTGCCTTCAGGAAAATATTAATGTGGTTCAATAAACTTGCTTAGTTACAGGCTTGGGATACATTCCTTTTTAAGTTAAAATTGTGAGAAAATTGTGAGAAACTGTGAAAGACTGAGAGAGAGGAAGTGTAGGCCTTTGAAGCTGCCTGCTTCAGTCCCTTGATTTTTGCAGGCTTTAACGTGAATGCTATTCATAGCTTTCCTGAATGAAGTAAATTATGAATTTTTGTTGCAAAAATAGTGACTAAAATTTCAACCAGGTGCTGGTCATGATTTTTTTTCAATTTTATTTATTTTTTCCCTAACAACCGCAACTTATTTTCAGTCTCCTCCTCCTCCCCTCCCCCCCCCCCCCCATTGTGGATCCCTGGTGCCTCAGATGCTCATAAAGCCTATGTCTTTTGGTTCCGTGACTTTAGAGCGGCTCAGATTATTTTGCAGAGATGCTGCAAAGACCTGAGGCTGAGCCTGGAGGAGGGTTAGTTTGCCTCTTTCTCTTCTGAAAATAGAATAATGATGTTGTGTGCTGATCTCCGATTGCACTGAGAGGAATGAAGTTGAAGCAGTTGTTGCATTCTAAGGGTGTAAAATAAGGATACTATGAAATTTTTTTTTTACTGTTTGTGTCTTTTTTGATAGTGCATATCCTAAAGAGCTTACAGTTTCTTATATGTATGTACAATACCTAACACAAAGAAGACCTGAATGTAGTTGAGATATCTAGGTGCTGTTATCCAGATGAATCCACGTTCACACATGAAGTCACTCCGCAGACCTGGAAACCTGCATAACTTTTCCCATTGAATTCAATGGGAAAATACATTTTGTAGTATTCCTGTGAGAAGCATGTTTGGCATATTGGCTCAATTTTCCCCTTTGCTTCTGCCGAACTTCATGGATTTGTAACTTGGACTTATTTTTAGTTATGAAAATATTAGAATTTTTTAAAAAATTGAATCCTTGCTTAATGTTTTTAGCAAGAGTCTTATGTAAAGTCATCTTGATTTATATAACTCATAATGAGTTTACATACTCTAAGGAATTTGAGGTTGCTGACATGTTTCAATTGGATTATACAGAAATCTATTATGTGTAGAGCCCAGTCCTGTTCCTGATGACTAAAGGAGCAGACTGGTTCCCAAATTTGAAACTCTGTTTTCTAGTGTTCTCTTCTGTATTTTACCCTTAGTAGGTTAGATCCTGCTTGTCTTGCTCCCAATGAAATCATGTATTGTGATGAAAGTGATCAAGACTTGTCCTTATATAAATAACATGTGAAAGCCCGAAACTGTTGGGTATTAGCCTTCTGAGCCAGTCAGATTCAGGCTAAATATTATTCCTATTGCTATGCACATAGTTAAATTGCCAGACTCTTTTCTTTCTGACATATGTATGCAGATGAATTAGTCCTTAATATTATAAATATCTCATTTGCTAATTAAATCTCAAGGATAGCAGGAAATATGTTGTTTACAAGAATGTGAAATTAAGGCGGAAAAATTCATAATATTGATTTGCATCATCAGTCAGTGCTCAATTACTTCAGTGCAATCAGTTCCACTACTTAGTATTCATTTTTAACTGAAAAATCATGGTATATCAGAGCCGTATAACGTTAATGGAATAAATGGATTCATTAATGAAGCGCTACCTCATTTTTGTACCTAATCAGCAATATTACAGAAGTCACATTAAGGCTTTTAATAATCTTCAAGATAAATGGACAGAAATTGTCTTTAAATTTTGTATCAAATGCTGCCCACTTTTTGAATCAGTTTCTTTTCTTACACAGTGCATTGTGTTGACATTTAAATTTCACGGAAATAGCTGCCATTAGTGCATAAATTGGCGTTCAGGGTGGGGAATAGGGCTGTGTGATCCAAAGAGATTCCTGCTGGCTGTTCGTACAGGGCTGCCAGGCACACTGCATTCTTTTTTTTTTTTTTAATTCCCCTAAATACCATTGATTAGACAATTACATCTATTTAGTGTTTGCTTTTCTTGACTGGACACCAAGTGCCTTTGTGAACACAATGTCCTATTTGTACAGTGTTAAGCACACTTGGTGATCAAATAATAAATGATAATAATTCAAGTACAGTAGGAATACCTAAAAAGTAATATAAAGCTGCGCTTGTCATGAAAAATGTATGTCCTGAAGGCAGGGCAGGTTCATAATATTTAATACATTTTTATACTGTGTGTTTTAAGTGATATTTTCTGGTAGGTATACATCCAAATTTATAATTTGGTATGGGGATTGATGAAAATGACACAAGGAGCTATGTATACAGATGAATGTTGTATCAAAAGAAGTAGTGCAACTACTTAACTTATAACATAAATATATGCAGTTAAGAACTGGTGATCAGTATTGAAATATCTTTTCAGGAAAGTAGGCTTTTGGTGTAGAATAGGTATAAATCACAAGGTATTTTAAATAATTTTTTTCTACAGATTGACTGTGTCTTGCAGAATGCATGTTGCAGTGTGAAAAAATAAAGCCACTTGTGTGAGAGTATTATCTGGTATGGGTCTTTGTGCTATTGCTCTTATTTTTGTACATTGTAAATAGAATATTAGCTAAAGCCCAATGGTGTTTGAACTGATCTTGGAACTGTCAGATTCAGTTCCATGTTGTTTCATCACATCTTTTCACATGGGTAGGAAGGGAGATAGTGGCACAGAGATAAAGTGACTCTCCCAGGATCATAAAGAAGGCCAGTAGCAGATTTTGGGACTAGACCTTCTGTCATAACTATAAAGGAAAGGGTAACAGCTCTCCTGTGTACAGCACTATAAAATCCCTCCTGGCCAGAAACTCCAAAATCCTTTTACCCGTAAAGGGTTAAGAAGCTCAGATAACCTGGCTGACACCTGACCCAAAGGACCAATAAGGGGACAAGATACTTTCAAATCTTGGCAGGGGAGGGGGAGGCTTTTGTTTGTGCTCTTTGTTTGGGAAGTTGTTCGCTCTTAGGACTAATAGGGACCAGACATCAATCCAGGTTCTCCAAATCTTTCTGAACAAGTCTCTCATATTTCAAACTTGTAAGTAAACAGCCAGGCAAGGCGTGTTAGTTTCTTTGTTTTCTCAACTTGTAAATGTACCTTTTGCTAGAGTGTTTATCTTTGTTTGCTGTACTTTGAACCTAAGGCTAGAGGCGGGTCCTCTGAGCTCTTTAAGTTTGATTACCCTGTAAAGTTATTTTCCATCCTGATTTTAGAGATGATTTTTACCTTTCTTTAATTAAAAACTTTCTTTTTAAGAACCTGATTGATTTTTCCTTGTTTTTAGATCCAAGGTGGTTGGATCTTGATCCACCAGGTGTTGGTGGGAGGAAGGAGGGGGAATGGTTAATTTCTCCTTGTTTTAAGATCCAAGGGGTTTGGATCTGTATTCACCAGGGAATTGGTGAAGAGTCTCTCAAAGCTACCCAGGGAAGGGAATTAGCTTTGGGAGTGGTGGCAGCGGACCAGATCTAAGCTGGTAGTTAAGCTTAGAAGTTTTCATGCAGGCCCCCACATTTGTACCCTAAAGTTCAAAGTGGGGAAGCAGCCTTGACACCTTCTCTCCCATGTCCTAGTCCAATGTCCTGTTCACTAGATCATGCTGCCGCTAATCTGGATAGTATTTGAACAGTTTGTTTCCAGATCATGATTCAAGGGATCATGAGACACATTGACCCTTCTGTTAAGGGTGTTGGTGTAATGACCACAGAATATTCAAGGAATCAGGTTCATTCTACACCTCAAAAGCTTATTCTTCTTGCCATTATCATTTACATTTCTGTGGACATCTACTGAGGGTATAAAGGGCAGGCATTGCTGGGCTAAGACGCACTTTCGTTCTGAACTGCTATAGACCTAGCAAAAGCTTTAATTCAGGTGCTTGGGGAGCATGGCCTAATACAATTTCAGGAATGTGATTTCTATAAATGTGAAATCCTTCACTATTTAAGACAGTATTCTTTAGATAATCCAGGAGCCATAGGAGATAAAGTTTAAGGTTTTGCTGAACTCAAGCTTCAGAAAGGTTGAATAAAATATATAATTCAAATGTCATTCATATACTCTGACATAAGTGGTTGTCAGTACCTTGTTTATACTGGCAGATGGTGCCAATGGAGTTACAGTAGCGATAAAGTTGTGATTTTTAATAAATGACTGAAGTAGTAACACTTCTTACAGTTGCATTGCTAAATATGAAGTCTACCCAGAAAAAGCTTGCTCACCAGTTGGGGAGTAGTAATGCAAACCACACACCTGTGCGCACTCACTTCCCTGCCTTTCTACTTTCCCTACACTCCATGTAGTCATTTAGACTTGTACAGCTGGTGTAAAAACCCTGCGGTTTCTGATTTTGGAAGTTGCATACCTACTTTGCATTCACTTCAAATTGGAATAATTTACTCTACCATGTACAAGGCAGACCCATTACTACCTCAGTCCCCTTTTTCTTTAGAAAGGTTCTTGTTCTGTTTCGTTGTAAGTTATTCTGTTGAGCAGACCCTGTACACTTGTTGCACTTTGCAGCTAGGAAAGGAAACATTGGAATGTGCAGAGTCTGGGCCCCTGGTGCTAGGGAAGGGTGCGGTCCAGAGAAGATAGGAAGAGCCTGAGGTAGCATGCAGCTCCATGGGGTCTCAGTGCCCCTACTCCCTGTGAAAGCCCTGGCATCCAGGCTGAACACTCTCTCTCTCTCTCTCTGCTGCTGCCCTGCCTACAGCCTCTGCTTCCAGGCTGCAGTGCTAGGACTCTGGCAAGGGCTCTTCATTTGGTGGGGATGTGGGGGCCCCAGCCCCTTACCTCCTGTGTGGGAAGTGGGTTCCTGGTCACAGGTAGGTTTTGTAGCAGGGCTGCAGCCAGGGAAGATGCGTTCCAGTGCTTCCTTGCACGAGTGCAGCCTTGAAAATCTGCCTGTGGCCAGGCCTTTCTTCCAAAAATAAGTTGCTATGAAGTATCCCGCCTCTTGCCAATATCGGAGTTCCATTAACATTAAAGTCAAGGGGACGGGTCATTTAGTGCTGCTGTTAAGTGAACATCAGGATTGCTAATTAAGTGGTATGCACTGTACCTATGATAGAAACCAGAAAACACCCTCCCCCCCCCCCCCCAAAAAAAGCTTATTTTAAATCATAATTAATCTTAAACCAGTCTCAGGAATCAGGCTCCTCCACAGCATCGTGAGTGGTAAACACGTGGGGTTGAGATACCGGGGGAGATCTATGGAGCTGAGTTGCAACGTGCAGCACTTCAGCCAGTGGTTGGTACAATGAGGCCTATGCCTAGGAAAGCAGTAGGGGGGGGCTGCCTTCCCAGCTTAACTACCATAGCTGGCATTGGAATTTTAAACCCTGCATTTCCCGCCTCCCGCCAGCAGAGGGAGTCGAGCTGCGGGCTTGGCTCCTCAGCGCCCGGCAGCGAGCTGCACGCTCTGCTCTTGGTCTCAGGAGAACAGTCCCAAGGAGCCGCGACCCCTCAGCCATGGCAGGGTAGGTGAGGCACGTGGGGGGGGGGGGGGGGGGGGGGGGGGGGGGGCCGCAGAGGGTGTGAGGGGGTGGAAGGGGGGGGCAAAGGGCAGTGGGGTGCAGAGAGGAGCTGGAGGGTGGTGGTGGAATGGCTGGAGGAGTGAAGGGCGGTGAGGTGCAGAGAGGAGCTGGGGGGTAAGGGTGGAATGGCTGGGGGGGGCTGAAGGGCAGTGGGGTGCACAGAGGAGCTGGGGGGTGGTGGTGGAATGGCTGGTGGGGGTCTGAAGGGCAGTGGGGTGCAGAGAGGAGCTGGGGGTGGGTGGTGAATGGCTGGTGGGGGGGGCTGAAGGGCGGTGGGGTGCAGAGAGGAGCTGGGGGTGGTGGAATGGCTGAGGGGTCTGAAGGGCAGTGGGGTGCAGAGAGGAGCTGGGGGGTGGAATGGCTGAGGGTCTGAAGGGCAGTGGGTGCAGAGAGGAGCTGGAGGGGATGGTGGAATGGCTGGTGGGGGGCTGAAGGGCGGTGGGGTGCAGAGAGGAGCTGGGGGGTGGTGGAATGGCTGAGGGGTCTGAAGGGCAGTGGGGTGCAGAGAGGAGCTGGGGGGGTGGAATGGTCTGAGGGGTCTGAAGGGCAGTGGGGTGCAGAGAGGAGCTGGGGGGTGGTGGAATGGCTGAGGGGTCTGAAGGGCAGTGGGGTGCAGAGAGGAGCTGGGGGGGTGGTGGTGGAATGGCTGGTGGGGGGCTGAAGGCGGTGGGTGCAGAGAGGAGCTGGAGGGGGATGGTGGAATGGCTGGGGGGGCTGAAGGGCGGGTGGGGTGCAGAGAGGAGCTGGAGGGGATGGTGGAATGGCTGGGGGGCTGAAGGGTGGTGGGGTGCAGAGAGGAACTGGAAGGTGGTGGGGGTGAGGTGGAATGGCTGGCGGGTGAGGGCAGCGAGGTGCAGAGAGGAGCTGGGGGGTAAGGTGGAATGGCTGGGGGGGGCTGAAGGGCAGTGGGGTGCAGAGAGGAGCTGGCGGGGTGAGGGTGGAATGGCTGGGGGGTCTGAAGGGCAGTGGGGTGCAGAGAGGAGCTGGGGGGTGGTGGAATGGCTGGTGGGGGGCTGAAGGGCGGTGGGGTGCAGAGAGGAGCTGGGGGGTGGTGGAATGGCTGAGGGGTCTGAAGGGCAGTGGGGTGCAGAGAGGAGCTGGGGGGTGGAATGGCTGAGGGGTCTGAAGGGCAGTGGGGTGCAGAGAGGAGCTGGGGGGGTGGAATGGCTGAGGGGTCTGAAGGGCAGTGGGGTGCAGAGAGGAGCTGGAGGGGGATGGTGGAATGGCTGGTGGGGGGGCTGAAGGGCGGTGGGGTGCAGAGAGGAGCTGGGGGTGGTGGAATGGCTGAGGGGTCTGAAGGGCAGTGGGGTGCAGAGAGGAGCTGGGGGGGTGGAATGGCTGAGGGGTCTGAAGGGCAGTGGGGGTGCAGAGAGGAGCTGGGGGGTGGTGGAATGGCTGAGGGGTCTGAAGGGCAGTGGGGTGCAGAGAGGAGCTGGGGGGTGGTGGTGGAATGGCTGGTGGGGGCTGAAGGGCGGTGGGTGCAGAGAGGAGCTGGAGGGGGGATGGTGGAATGGCTGGGGGGGCTGAAGGGCGGGTGGGGTGCAGAGAGGAGCTGGAGGGGGATGGTGGAATGGCTGGGGGGGCTGAAGGGTGGTGGGGTGCAGAGAGGAACTGAAGGTGGTGGGGGTGAGGTGGAATGGCTGGCGGGTGAAGGGCAGCGAGGGTGCAGAGAGGAGCTGGGGGTAAGGGTGGAATGGCTGGGGGGGCTGAAGGGCAGTGGGGTGGGGGTGCAGAGAGGAGCTGGGGGGTGAGGGTGGAATGGCTGGGGGGGCTGAAGGGCAGTGGGGTGCAGAGAGGAGCTGGGGTGGTGGAATGGCTGGCGGGCAGGTTGGGTGCAGAGAGGAGCTGGGGATAGTGGTGGGATGGTTGGGTGGGGCTGAAGGGCAGTAGGGTGCAGAGAGGAGATGGAGGGTGGTGGTGGGATGGTTGGGCGGGACTGAAGGGCAGTAGGGGTGCAGAGGAGCTGGAGGGTGGTGGTGGAATGACTGGTGGGGCTGAAGGGTAGTGGGGTGCAGAGAGAAGCTGGAGGGTGGTGGTGGGGGGGGCATGGCTGGGGGACTGAAGGGTGGTGGGATGCAGAGGAGCTAGAGGCCCCTAGGAGGGCAGTGCAGTGCAGAGCAGAGGAGGCTTGAGAGCAGTGAGTTGTTCGGATTTAAGTGCAGGTGGTAGGAATGGGGAGACATGGGTGGGAAGCAGAGGCCTCAAGAGTGGGACAGAAAATGTAAAAGGGGAAGTGAAACCCAATTGGAAAGAGATGGGAGCAGATCTGATGAGCTCTTTTCCCAGAGTGAAGGGAGATGGCCCCAAGAGAGACAAGGTTACAGATATAGGGATGGGGGAAGATATTGAGAGCTCTGGGACAGGAAGGAGGGCGGGTTGTGAAGGGAGCAGGCCCAGAGGAGGATGCTGTGAGGGAAGGGATCTCAGGAAAGAGAGTGGCAAATTTGGAGGGCGAAAGATCGAACCCCAAGGAGAGAGGGTCCAACAAAGCAGGGGAAGTGGGAGTCAGAGGAAATAACTTTGGGTGAGTAGAGGGAGAGATTCAGGAATGGAAGAGAGTGGGGCAGTGAGGGATGGAGCAAGGTTAGGAAGACTACAAGGAGGAGGGTAGATATTAACTGGAGGAGAGAGAGAGAAGGAAAGAAGAAAGGTAAGTGAAGAGAGCTAAGCAAAACCTGAGGCAGGCAGAGTTGATTACTTGTATTTTATGGAAAACTAAGGGCCAAAACACTTACAAAAAATGCATACCCACCTAATTTAATTTTAAATATCACTGGACAACAGGGGGCATGATTCTTTAAGATGGGTGTGGAAGGGCAGAGGGGAAAGCTGGTAGAACTTGGTTGTGATGGAAGGCAGGCAGGAGCCTAGTGTCCCTATGTTCAAGCTGTGTTGTCTTTGAATTTTGTCCATGTTGATTCTGTATTTGTGAATATGTACAGGTCTGTCTCATCTTACGCGGGGGTTCCGTTCTGCGGTTAGCGCGTTAAGCAAAAACCGCGTATAGTCAAAATTACATTGAGTTCAATGGCGGGCGGAATCGCCGGCACTACAGGTACAGTATTAACATTTTGTTTTTGTTTTTGTTTTTGCCGACCGCGTAAAGCTGAAATTGCGTATGTTAAATGCACGTAAGATGCAACAGATCTGTTTACATTTCTGTAACTGCATTTGGAGATTGTGTGTATAATATATATGTACACACACAACTTTGCATCTACATCTGATGTGAGCTACATGCTGGTGCTTGGGAGATGTTGGCTATGTTGGATTCACATGTGCACTTGTGTCATGAATGGAACCTAGCTTGCCATGTGCTGGCTATCCTCATACTATAGTGGAGTCAAATACTAGATGGGCTTTTATACTTTTTTTAGCATCAACTTTTTGTTTTGAAAGGTTATATTCTTCTAAAATGCAGGAAATTGCCTGAGGTGTTGCAATTCTTTTTTTCTGAAGGAGGGCTCTACATTTTCCTAGCATTTCCCCTCATGGTTCATCCTTTCAATCATGAAGGCTCTCTCTTCGCTCCTTCTCCCCTATCCCCTCTTCCCAGCCAGCCAGATAGCTACCTTCCTTCTTGGCTTGTTCTGCATTTAGAAAAGGACTCCCCCTCCCCCCCCCCCCCCCCCCAAAAAAAAAAAAAAGCATTCCTCTTTGTTCCTCTCTCCTGCCTAAGTTTCCTCTGTTTCTCTGAGTGTTTTCACTGCAAACAAAGGTGTGTTCTTAACTTGGGCTAGCTAAAATAGCAGAGAAGACATAGCAACTCCGCTTTTAACTTGGGTCAGCCCCTTGAGTTAAACCCTATAGGTGACCTGGGGTTGAACTTGAGCTACTAAGCTGGTCAAGCACATGCTTTCCCAGAGCTCCAATCCACCCCCCTTGCAGACAGAGAATTTGGAGAAAACTGGCTTCACGTAGGATGAAGTTACTCTTGTTCTCTCCAGGTGAGATCTGTGCAGGTGGTGATAGTCTTTATCCATCAACCTCTTCTTAGATAGACAAGCAAGCACCACTCCCGTTCTCTTTAGCACAATGAATGTGAGGCAGAACACAGTAAAAGACCGTCATAAGACAAGGATACAGACTGTTAATAAAATCAAATAGTAATTCATAAGTTTTACATAGATTCTTGAAATCATCACACCATCTTTCTTTGTCTTATTTATTTGTATCTGGGGTGCAATGATGGCCTTTGGGAATGTATTAAAAATTGTGAGTAAGGCAGAGTTGAACAAAGCAAGTATGACAAGTACTGATTGCACAGTGACAAAAGGCAAATTTACGCTTGAGTGCATCTCCCCTTTCTATTGCAACATGCTCCTTGGGTCAAGTGTAAAGTTGCTCTGCCTCTGTTATGTGGACAAAGTGATTTTAATAACCAATTTTTTCCAGAATAATGTCATCCCACAAAATTGATAACATTAATCTACTGACAGATGGGGACAGGAACTAAAGCGGCGTGACACATGGAACAATTCACTTCTACTCACTTAATGTCAGGCGGTGACCTGGCTAAACCAACGTTTTAGTGGATATTTTAGTTTATGTAACTAGTTCTTCACTAAGTTTTCTGTACTGGTGAATTTCTTTCCTCCCACCTCCATCTTTCATGAGTTTAGTTAGATGGTGACGTAGGAGATGCTGGCAAGTCACTTGATGGATTTCTTTGCTGATTCTCAATTATTGCTGAAGTCGTTCTGTTTCCACCCCATGCTGGACCTTAACACTGTTCATATTTTCCTCCAAGTCCCTTTGTTCTGTGATCCAGGGGGTGAACCTAAGAGGAGTTTCTTTGTGCTCTGGGTCTGTAGGATGCCATCCTGCACCTTCCCATTCATCCTCTAGCTAATTGGATTATTTGTTTGGTAGTTCATGGCCAAGCTTTCAGTTTGCCATAGCCTCTTGCATTTTTGCTAAGGTGACAGTGGTTCTAGCTCCCATTTTTCAGAAGGGGGTAGCCTGTTTATCCATTATAGATAAAATAAAAGCCAAGTCAATTACTTTTTTTAAAGGTAATTTACCCATTGCTGGTGTAAACTCCAGCTCATGATTTGTATGACATATTTGTATTTCTCTTCTGATCTCGTGCTGAAATATGAACTCTAAAAATGATACAACTTAAAGCCACTAGGTGCTAAGCAAACACACTTTCCCAAAAGCAAGTTGATTCAGTCACCTGGATTGAAATACGATGCTTAACTGTTAGCCTAATAATTTTGAACAATTTTATACATTACTTCAGCTGGTTGTTTAGATTTTCCTGCAGCTGTGAATTAGGTGGAAAAATAGTGCAGCTGAATATAATCTTGCTTTGTCAGTAGAGCACTCACTGCTGGCAGGGTGTCCAGTGTGGAAAAGTAAAGAGGTCATGACTCCACATCTGTTTTGTGGAGAACATAGTTATTAGCACTAGTAATACAGAGAACGCTGGAGTGGAAAAAAATAACTCCAGAGCTGAGTTGCTAGTAATCATACCTTTTAGAGTTGTTCCATAGATTGCACTGGCTAGATTCCTCCTAGCCAAACACTCTAGGAAACAAGTTTTGGACAAAATGCTCAAACATGAGGTGGAGTTATTTCTGTTACAGAGTCTATTACTCCACCCTGAGGTTTTTCCCCTTTACTCTACCACTTTTTTGTCCCTCTCTGGTGGCTAGCTGAGGCTTTTCTTCAGGCCTGGTGCTAGACTACAGCTCTTTAGTTTGTATAGCTTTCTGCCATCTCTTACTGATATTTGCTGAAAGGTTAAATAACCTTGTTTAATGTAATAGTGTACTATCACCTGGCACTAACCGAAATAATAACGACACGCTATATATGCTGGTTAGGACAGGGACTATCTTCACTATGTGTAAACCACAATGTCTCATTTGGGCCTGTAGGCACTACTGTATGTAATAGAAAACCTTCTGCTGTTTTTAATTTTTTCAAAACCTGCTTTTACATTCTAAGCATCTAATTTGTAACCAAAAATACTCAGCATTTTTATATTGCCTTGTATGTTTGAAGCATTGATGGTCACAATTTAAGCACCCTTTTCATTCCTAAACCCTGTCAACTCCTCCTTACCCTTCCAAATTACCCCCCAAGCAGGGGTTTGACCCTGTAGGGTCCATGAAGTCTACTAGAGATTTTGCAGTTGCTATTAATTTCATGTGGAAGGATCTCAATACTATGGTGATGGGTGGCAGTATAAGATAGTGTACAGAAAATGAATCCTCTCAATCCTACTGCCAGGTAAGTAGCTGTTCTTCTTCGAGTAGTGTTCCTGTGGGTGCTCCACTTCAGGTGTCGGTGCGTCCCTGCGCTGCAGATTGGAGATTTTCACTAGCAGTGCTCAGTCGGGGCGTGCGTGCGCAGTGTCGTCTCGTGGCACCGTTGGCGCCTCATGTGGCGCACGCACGACCTGATCCATTCAGTTCCTTCTCAACCATCCTCAGCTGCAGACAGAGTTCAGTGGCAGTGCTGCCTCTTTATTTTTCTCTAGAGAAATAATTAGATTAGTTATGATGTTGTACTCCATATGTTTTATGGAAATATGTTTATAAGTGTGAATGTGATGTAACTGGAATATGCGTCATGCAAAAGGTCTCTTGTAAGGTATCATTACAAAGCTTATGATCTGCTGAGTGTGTTCATCCTATTTGTTTGCATGTATTATTTCTATGTCTGGAGTTAGGAGAATAAGATATAAACTTGTATTACTGATGTAAACATGTTAAGTGGAAGCCATTAAGGGTGCTTCAGAATCAATGAACTGTGAATGGGTTTGTTTATCTGCAAGCCTTCCTGTGCAAGTGTCTCCCAGCTACTAGGTAATGAAGAAGAAGGTCTTACAGTGACATGTGATCATGTCACCTGAACTGGAATCCATCTTAAACTTGGTGCTTTTCCATTTAGAAGGAGAGGTGGGGATCCAGAGAAATAAAAGATTCCTGCTATAAAAGGGGGTGGGACAGAACAAGGTGGGTTGCCAGACATGAGAAATCACCTAGTTATCACCTGAGCTGGAACTGACAAGGATTGTACCAGGGGAAAGGATTGGACCCAGACTAAGAAGGAGTCTAGTCTGTGAAAGAAGCTTATTGGAACATCTCTGAGGGTGAGCTTTACCTGTAATCAGTTACTTAAATGTATTAGGCTTAGACTTGCGTGTTTTGTTTTATTTTGCTTGGTAACTTACTTTGTTCTGTCTGTTATTACTTGAAACCATTTAAATCCTACTTTTATAGTTACTAATAAACAAAAGTGATTTTATTAAATCCAGAGTAAGTGATTAATACCTGAGGGAGCAAACAGCTGATCATATCTCTCTATCAGGTTATAGAGGGTGGATAATTTGTGAGTTTACCCGGTATAACTTTTATACAGAGTAAAATGGATTTATTTGGGGTGTGGATCCCATTGGCGTCTGGGTGCTGGAGACAGTTAAGTCTGCAGCTTTGGGGGCATGGGTCTGTGTTGCAGCAGGCTAGCATGTCTGGCTCAACAAGACAGGGTTCTGGAGTCCCAAGCCATCAGAGAAAATGGGCTCAGAGATAGTTTCAGTGCATCATGTGACAGTCCCAAGGGGGGTCTCTGTGACCGAACCCGTCACAGTTGTAATTTAGTAAGTCTCATTTTTTTGTAGTTAGATATTGTTTCTCCCCCCCCCAATAAAAATTCTCCCCCTCCCCCCCAATCGGGAAACTTTTATTAACCGTGATGCCTGGCTTGCCTGGGTTTAAATGCCACGACTCTTGTCGTGAGGCAATGCCAGTCTATGATAGCCACTTGTCGTTTGGGGGAGATGCATATCCCTCAAAAATACGCCCATTGTAGTAACCTGAAAGTCAGGGCACAGCATGATAGAGATTTCCGCCTCAAGATGATTTTTAAGGAGAAGTCCCTTTTAGCCTACCCCTCAGGGACCACAATCAACACCAGCATGCATGTTCTATATCAGTCGTCAAGGAGGGGCTTGCTCCCATTCACTCTGCATTGAGGTCCTGAAATTGTGGAACTGGTGCATTCACCACAACATAACCATCTCAGCATCTTACCTCCTGGGGTGACAGAATACAATGGCGGACACGCTAAGCAGACATTTCTCTGAGGAGCTCAAATGGGAAATACATGATAGAGTCCTCCAGTTGATTATTCCAGAATGGGGCTATCCATCTGTAGACCTGTTTGCATCAGCAACAAGCCACAAGTGCTCACTTTTCTTTTCCAGGGCAGGACTTGCACCCAAGTCACTAGGGGATGCCTTCCTCATTTCGTGGGACACATCACTCCTGTATGGATTCCCATCAATACCTCTAATCTTGCGAGTCATACACAAGATATGGACCGACAAGGTCCATATCATGCTGATTTGTTCCAACATGGCCCAGACAGACTTGGTTCCCTTATCTGTTGCACCTGGCAGTGTGTGCTTCCCAAGCTCTTTCCTTGCAGGTGGATCTCCTCTTACAGAATGGCGGCCGAACTCTCCACCGAATCCGGAGAAACTCCACCTCAAAGCATGGCTCCTACGTGATTCCAACATGAATTAGCCTGTTCGGAACGAGTGAAACGTATTATTAAATAGCAGGCGATCCATCACTCACAATATCTACCTCCAAAAATGGAAGAGATTCTCACGATGGTGTCAACAAAAACAGATAAATGCAGTCATGGCGCCTCTACCGGCCATACTGGATTACTTACTGAAACTCAAAGAATCAGGCTTAACTATAAGCTCAATCAAAGTACACCTAGTGGCTGTTACAGCCTTTCACCACAAGGTGAAGGGAACATCAGTCTTCGCTCACCCAATCACTAGACCCTTCCTTACTGGTGTACAAAACATGTACCTGGAAGTTTGATAACCCACACCCCCATGGGACTTGAACTTTGTACTCAAATGCCTCCCCAGAGCACCTTTTGAATCTTTAGCAACCTGTTCCTTCATTCATATATCTATGAAAGTGCCGTTTTTGGTAGCAATTACCTCTGCTAAACAGGTCAGCGAAATCAGGGCACTGATGGCCGAGACTCCTTACACCGTGTTTGCTAAAGATAAGGTCACATTGTGGCCACACCCAAAATTTTTGCCTAAAGTATCAACATCCTTCCATTTAAGCCAATCCATAGACCTTCCCACCTTTTACCCAAAACCACATGGGAACTCACAAGAGGCCATCCTACATTCCCTTGATGTCAGATGTGCCATAACATTTTATTTAGACTGAACGAAATCCTTCTGAAAATCTCCAAGACTATTTATTTCCACAACAGAACATTCCAAGGGATGTGCAGTATCAACCCAGAGACTATCTAAATTAGGGGTTCTCAAACTGGGGGTTGGGACCCCTCAGGGGGTCGCAAGGTTATTACATGGCGGGTTGAGAGCTGTCAGCCCCCACCCCAGACCCTGCTTTGCATCCAGCATTTGTAATGGTGTAAAATATATTAAAAAGTGTTTTTAATTTATGGGGGGGGGGTCACACTCAGAGGCTTGCTATGTGAAAGGGGTCACCAGTACAAAAGTTTGAGAATCACTGATCTAAATGGATTTCTACTTGTAGCCAACTCTATCGACTGCATAACAAGGAAACCCCATCAGGGATCTGATTCCACTCTACGCCTGCCATTGCTACATCTATAGCCTTCCTGAACAATGTCCCTTTGATAGACACATGCAGCGCTGCCACATGGGCCTCAGAGCACACCTTTGCAAAACACTATGCTATCACTCAGTCCTCTATGTCACATGATGTATTAGGCCTTACCATGCTCTCTGCAACAACACGCACGACTCCAAAGCCCCTACCATCCAGTGGGGCACTGCTCTACACATGCCTGAAGTGGAGTACCCCCAGGGACACTACTCAAAGAAGAGGAGGAAGTTACTCATCTTGTGCAGTAACGAGGGTTTTTCGAGGTTTGTCCCTGTGGGTGCTCCAATACCCACCCTCCTCCCCTTTACTTCGGAGTTTGTGCATCGAGCTCTGCCATAGAGAAGGAACTGAACGGGTCGGGTTGTGCGTGCACTACGTGAGGTGCAAACGGCACAATGAGATGACTGCTGTGCATGTGTGCCCTGACCAAGCACTGCTACTGAAAGTCTCCAATCTGTGGCGCAGGGATGCGCCAACACCAGAAGTGGAGAATCCACAGCAACGCACATCTCAAAGACCTGTTATTACTGCACAAGGTGAGTAACTTCCTCTTATCCCCATTTACAGGTGAAGATAAACTGGGACAGAAAAGTGCTATGACTTAGTCAAAGTCATGTGATAAATTGATGGCAGGGCCATTATTAGGGCTTGGAACTTCTTGATTCCCAAACCTGTACTCATTCCTGCTCCTCCTCACATTGCCTTTTAATATACGTACATACTCTGCCACTTGTTAGGCCTTATCTGATCTGAATAGTTAGACTAGGTATTAAGCTGTATGTTCCAGTGCAGCACAATGGTTTCCCAAAAATGATTGTTACTCTGTAATCATAATAATCTCTGCTACCCCTTGCATAGTAATCCTTAAGGTAAACAGGGCTCTGTAAAGGACTCTGTCCTGTGCATCCTAACTTTTGCCTTTGCTTTTTGAGAACCACACCCTTATTCACCTTGCTAAATGGACAGAAGACTTCAGTGTTTTTTTTTGTTTTGTTTTGTTTTTTCGTAGCAATCCTCTAGGTAGGGCTTAAAGACTTTGGTGTTTGCCTCCAGAGACAAAACCAGAGTGAAATTTACCTCTCAAATCAATAGTGTTTGAATAATTAATAAATTAATTAATTATTTCTGCTTTGTTGGTATATCACGAGGAGCAGCTATTACACAGAAGCACTATATTCTGGAATCTCTGAGAATAAGTATATGGATACACGACAGACAATTCTGGATCTCTATTTGGAGAGCTGAAAAGTTTAACACAAAGTGGCTTAACGTGCAGTGACGGATTGCAGTATTTATAACATTACTATAATGGCAGGCGTCTAAAAGTCTCACACAGATATTCTAAGGAGAGTTGGTTAACATATTTGTTCACCATTTCAAATACATAAACAATAGCAAGTTATGAATAAAATATAAGAAGCTTGCTAACTTAAGTACTATAAATTTCACACAAACAATAACTTCTAAAGAATTAAAGACATTAAGTAACTACAAAAGCATTCATTCCTTAAATGAAATATAAAATGCCATGGTCTGACTTTAATAAAAATTTCTAAAATTGATTAGCTAATGTTAACAGTATTTAAAATGATCTGAATATGCATACACTGAAAAAACATTCATTTAAAAAGATGTAAATTATGTAGCAAACAACTAAGGCCCGGATCCTGCAAATATCACACAGGTGAGTCATTTTATACAGGTGAGTTGTCTGATAGAGCAGGGAAGTTTTGAGGATTGTGCCCTGGGACATCACAGTCAGGACAAACATCCTGTGACAAACTTAAATTTAAGTGAAGGACAGAGAGATTTGATGTCTATTATAACAGGAATTAAAGTATTTTTACATGGTTTAAGCAATTTTTATTTTATGCTTTAGTGGTAAAAATTGTGTCTGAATGCTGTGTGGTTTTTTTAATGTATTTAGTTTGTTTATATTAAAA
This sequence comes from Chrysemys picta bellii, assembly GCF_011386835.1. NCBI lineage: Eukaryota > Metazoa > Chordata > Testudines > Emydidae > Chrysemys > Chrysemys picta. The sequence continues at coordinate 43,398,766 of NC_088797.1, forward strand.
AATATTAACTGACTGTTTTTGTTAGTAGCATGGGGGAATCTGTCTCCCTTGCAGGATCTAAGGTTTTTTGCAGGTGGGAGAAAGCAAGAAACAATGCAGGGGCGTGTGGGAGTAGGTATTGTGGAGCGGGACGGGAGTGGAATTAAAAAAATAGTCCTGTGCAGGGCTCTATTATAAACCCTCATGCTTCAGAACAAAAGTCAACCATTGTGCCCCCTTGCATTAGCTGGCCTGCACTGAACGTTAACACCAGCATTCCTGTAACTGGATACCATTACTGAAATCCATAATTTGTATGAGGACTGACTGCAGTGCATACTTGTTTGGCACCTGTCCACAATCTACAAATTATGTGTTTAGAACAGTAAGTGTACATGTTGCTTTTTTGAGTAAAATGAAGTATGTGAAAGAACATGAGAGTTTGCAAAATAAGGGCAAAATTCTACACTCAGCAGGTATAACTGATATTTGGCCTTTTAAAAAGTGTATGAAATAATTATAATGATTACTTGATCCTTATGTTTTACCATCACTTCTGATAGTTGAAGCATCCAATACCTGAAGTCTTTTAAATCGTATATTTAAATTCATCTAAAGGATTTTATTTTTCTGTTTTTTCCTAGTTCATTCTTGTCACATGTTCAGTTTGGAAATTAGAAAATTAACCCCATTAATCGCCGTTTGAAAAGAAATGTACATTGCATTTTCTCCTTTCTCTCTTCCCCTTCCAGATTAGTCAAAGTTCCTTTATTTCATTAGTTTACTCCATAAAGCAATTACATAACTGTTACCACAATAGAACTAGAATAGTGAATTACATTTACTGAAAATAACTGCAATTAATTTGAAATTATCTTTATGCAGTCATCTCCTACATATAATAGAATTATTCAAATGTCTCTGAACATTTTACATGCAGTACTGAAGTGAGTTAGATCAATCAAAAATTAATTGCTTCCAAGGCATCAGTGCAGTCTTCTGGGATCAGTTGAATCCCAATATGTCACAATAAAGTCATAATAATTGATGTAGCATAGAATCATGCATTTGCCACTCACTTATAATAGAAGTTTTATTAGCCAAGCAGACTGGGTGGAAAAATGAAAAGAAAAAAGAAATGAAAATAAGTTAAATACCAGATAGTGGCCATTAATATTGATTTGATTCTGTCCTAAGACAGTTCATCATCTTGACACTTTCCTTATGCTTAAAATAGCTGCCCTTGTTTTGCACAATTGCTTTTTTCAGTGTACTTTGTATATTGACAGTGAACCCTGGCATTCAATTTGTCAGCCCAAAATATTTCTTTTGAACTTTGCTGTAATGGCTTGGACACTTTTATGTACTGTTCAGTGTCTGTGAGAATTTCCTTTTTGTTAATGGCTTGAATGTTGCATGATGTATTTTGTTATACTGGGTACAAAACAGGACTAGGGTACTGAAAGACTGAATATTTTTTTCCCTCAATTTAAAAGCAATTTCCTAATAATTTTTTCCTGGACTTTGTTTGTTTGAAGTTATAAGCCATGGCTATTGTAGTAGAATAACTATTTGAACATTAATCGTACTGGTATAATACTTCTGATTTTTTTTGGCTTTGTATATTTGTATTAGTGGATGTAAAGTAATTATTTAGATTCAGATTTGATGTCAAAGGGTGAATTCATTTTCATTGATTCTGTGAATTGTACTGTCTTCTTTCCTTATGATTCTTTTTTTTTTTAAAGATACATTGAGATAGAAAAACTGGCTTAAGAAAAGTCCTGTAGATTCAGAAGAAGAAATGGGATGCTTTGCCTGTTTAATACCTTTTTGTAATGCTGCAGCAAAGATAAATGAAATTCATTTTGTCTCTTATTCTTTCTTGTTTCTGTTCCTGATCTATTATCTCTTAAGTTCACTTGCTGCACAATTAACACCTTGTTCAACTGTACCCTTGCAACAGCTTTTGCCTCACTGTATCCATTTCCCCTCTTACTTCCTTGCTCATTTTGCACTAAAATTGGTGTCCTCTTTGTTGTAGTAGTTGCTGAAATTATCAGTGAATGGTCTGGTCTTACATTTGAGCCATTACTAGAGGAGTGAAAAGAAGAGGCAGTCATCTATGAAGAAGCAACAAGAGGATGGATTTTTAAAATGATCATTTTGGGGAATTATGGGTGGAACATCTGCAACCAAGTATGGCAGAACATATAGAGACTTAAAGCCCTCATATTAATCCAAGATGGCACATCAAGACTAGGAAGTGGAATGTGATGGGTTGAAGGAATAAAAAGATGACTTAATATTTTGTCAGAAAATGGCTTGATAAGACTGCAAGAGCAGTTGTATGGCAGAGTATTCACTGGCCTCATTAGGAATCACAGCTGAATTATGTAGCTTTTAGTGGAAGGACCAAGGAGACGAGTACATTTTTTTTATACCTGTTTTCAACTTATAGCTGTGACCCTTTAAATGTTTATTTTTTCCCAGCGAGTCAGAGGTATGGGTCAGATAAGCACCCACAACATTGGATAGTTCAAGATAAGCATCAAAACTTTTAGCCCATTTCTTCTGAGCAACACTCTCTCACAGAATCTCCAAGCAGGCTTTAGCTGCAGTACATAGCTGGGTCTGTGTGACACAAACTCAAGGAATCACAATGCTACAGGCCATAGTATAATGCTGTACCACTATTGCTGGGTGACCAATCCCTTTCTCAGTACCTTAGAGTTGTAGGGTCATCCCTGCCACTCTGTTCACCACACACACTCAGTAGGACCAGAATTTTAAAAACCATCCACCCTCATGGCCCCTTCTGTGACCAGGAATGGCTTAAGGAAGAGACCAGAAAGCTTTTACCCCTTCTGAGAGAACATCACTTCTTATATACTTAAGCAAATTTTGTATAAGGATGCTGTCCTCTACTTTTCTTTTGCAATGTTTTTGCCATTTCCTACCCTTATGAAATGACTTAGCATGCCATTTGTTACTTTTAATACCCTGTGTTCACATTGTTATGTCTCCCTCTTTAATGGCTTATATTGCATGTGATGAATCTCCATTTCAAATGGGGGACAGATGCATTTAAAACAGGATGTGACTTGAATTGGTGCATTTTCCTTAATCAAACTAGCTATGAATTCTTGAAAAGCCAAAGCCCACTTTAGCATCTCTGAAGTGCAGAAACATTTTTTCTTTTTGAGGTCTCCTATGAAGATAGAATTGTGATTAGGACAACCTCTGAAAGGAAGAGGCTAGTATGGGAGAGAGCATCCCCCTGCACTATTTGAACTTTCAACAAGTACACATACTCTAAAGAGACTTTAGGCCTCAAGTTATGACTTGTTCTATAGAGACATGACTGTCCTGTGTGTTACTGAGTTTCTAATGAGAATGAGTTCAGTCCAGATTTATTATTGTCATTAGGTTCATGGTATGGCATTTTTTGTTTTACAGCTGAATATTATTATAGCAGTAAATATGGCTGATAGGCAGGTCAATCTCTAATATGTGGAACACACCACAATTAGAAAGGGTAATGGACTGTTGCTTCCTCAAAGACACATGGGAAGTCTGTGGTGGAGCTGTATCTTCTGAGTCCCAGTACAGTGCCTTAATTACAAGGCTACTCTCCCTCTCAGCCATAAGGCCCCCTCTTGAGTACAGTGGTGAGGCTGCACCTAGAATTCTGCTTTCAGTTTTGGGCACCTCTTTACCAGAATGATGACAAAATGGGGGAATTCGGAGAAGAATAGCTAAAATTAATTATGGGGTTAGGGAAAATGACTCAAAAGATTAAAAGAAACTATAAGCTTCTCAGGGCTAGGGTTGTCTGTCGCATAATGAGCAAACTGGCACTTATAATAAACGATCACTAATACAAAAATGCCAGATTAAATAATTTTGGAACATATTCTCAGGATCTTTGTTTTTTGTGTTTGCTTGGAACTTTCACCAGAAGATATTTGGCTAGTGTTGTTGATACATTTCATTGTGTGGAGTAAATCTTATTAGTCACATAATCTTGAGAACATCTCTCCCATTTGTAATCCCATAATATCCTTATGACATCCATCACAACTGCTTATTAGAAAAACAGCTACAAGCATTGATTTTTTTTTTGTCTTTAAGTGATGTATCTAGTTCTCTTTGAAAAAGTTAGTCATGTGGCTACTTTTCTCTTCATCTCCCTAGCCCATCTGTTCTGTTTTCCTTTTCCTTCTTTATATCCCTTCCCCTCATTCTTCCACACCTCTTTTAGCCTGTCCCCCTTCTCTATTGCTGTATATACTTGCCTTCCACTTGATTCCCTTATCCCCTGCATGTTTTGCATTGCTTTCTAGTTCTCTTCTTCCCTTGTTGCTAAGGCGTCACTGCCTACCTGTAACCTGCCTGTGAAATAACTGTTTTAAATAACTTTTGACTTCTGTATAACTATGATGGGTTCAATAATTTGTTTATTGGTTACTATGTTCACATTAGTGTGAAGACCTGTGTGTTTTTTGTTGGCTTTATATATAGTATAGTTCAATGATTTACCTGTGCTGTGTGACCACTGGTTTTTTAATGTACATTCTGCTACTCAGTTTATCATGAAAATCTTTTGAAACCTTATTTGATATTTATTTATTTTATTGATTGAGGTGGTCTGATCTGTAGCTGTAAAATGTAAAGAATGTCTCACCAAAAAAACCTTGTTTTGAGTCAATAAATTTCACTATATGTACAAATGTGCAGGCCTAAATTTGGACCTTCTCTTTACTTTGTAAACCTAAAGTTACTATTGGAGCCTAACATATTTTCTTTGAGTACCCTAGTCTCCTGTTCTCTAATGGAAGTTTAAGGTGGACAAGGAAGGCACAAACAAGCACTGTAATCCTGATCAGTTGGGATAACATCCCTGTTTCTACTTCTGCCACAGTCAATGAGAGTTTTGTCCCTGGTTTTCCTGGTGCATAATTAAGGATATCTGAATTTTATGGAGTCAGAAGTTTTGGGACCTGGATTCATGAAAATGGAACTTAATTGAAATCTAAAACATTCAACTTTTTAATCACCCTATAAATGAAACATGTTTTTGTTTATCAAAATGTGTAAACATAAACATTTTAGACTTTTGTAACTAAAAAGCTTTTGTGCTGGACAAACAGTGAAGAAAACCATGAAAGATACCCATATAAACTATTTGCATGACCATGAAAGGAGGTATTTTTCTTTACTTATTTGCCCTTGGAGTTTTTATAATTTTTTTTATAATTTTTTTTATAATTTTACTGATTTTTTTTTTAGGATCCAATTTTTTGAATGTCTACAAAATTAATTTTTTTGTTAATGATAATTTTAAAGCTGTCATACTTTTCTAATGTATGCATATAAAACCTTGGATTTTCTGCATTTTTTTTAAAGCATTACTATAAATACTTCTGCATCTTTGGGTTTTTTTTACAGTGTTGTTTCTTATATATTGCACAGCTGCTCTTTTTTGTTTACTGCTACTGAATCACTTACTAGTGAAAAATAAAAACTTCTCTTTTGGGAAAGTTAATTGATATTAATGAACAGTACGTTTCCCTTTGCCGCTTACTATATGTTTTTCTATGTACCACTTCAACTAATTTTTTTTTTTTTAAACTGTGCCTGGTAAGTACTGAGACAGAAGTGACAATTTCCTGAAATATCTTTGGGAGATCTTATTGAATTAAATCTAAATAGCTTTGGAGTCCATTGTATTATAAATGCAAAGTATTATTGTGGGATGGTCTATCATTTCTCTAGAGGGGAGAGGTGGCCAGTATGAACTCTGGGAAGCCTTATGAAGGACAAGAAGGAACTTTTGGGACAAACAAAGTTAAATGGGTTTCCTAGGAAATACCGGGGGGAGATAAATGTAAATTTCCACCTCCAAGGACCCAACCTTTTGAAGCTATGATCTGAGGAAAGAATCATTGTCTGACTGATTATCTGTTCACTGTTTCTGAATATCAAATACTTCAGCTGTAGAAAGGAAAGGCTAACCTATACATATGTATTCTTGTTCGGAGCAAAAGCTGTTATGAACTTGTGACCACAGAAAACCCCCGTGGTCAAGTTTGAAGAACTGAACCCTATCAGAACCCTTGTTGGAATTTGGGGATGATCTCTGGTAAGCTTATTAACAGGCGTATATAGGTTCTAATTAATTTTCTCTGTAATATGTTTGCCTGAAGAATAAACATGCTCCCTAAAAAAGGGCTGTGTGAGCTTATAACTGTGGGCAATTATGTTGTTTACCTACTCTTTACAGATGAAGTGCAGAGGCTGGCCTGGTTAGGCCATTGGGCTTGCTGGAGAGCTCACAGTATAGGCAGGGAACTTTGCAGCCTAGAAAATCCCTGGTCAGGATGAAGGGAGACAAGGTCTCCCAAAAGAGATGACTGCTGAGGAGTTGGGAGTCTAAAGTTAGGTGTCCTTGCTGGACCCACAGAGGGGGAATATAGGTGCAGTTGCCCTGAAGGGTGACAATGATGTTGTGACTTTTCCTTTCAGATGTGGACCTTATCACAGTAATGAGCTATTGCAATGTACTACCTTTTGATCTAGATCAAAGACCACTCTGGAAACTGCAGTTGGTGCAAAATGTGGAAGCACATTGTGGAGGGAGCCCATCAAACCTATACTACAGAGACTGCCCTGGCTTCTAATTTGTTACTGAATGGAATTCAAGATGTTTGTCTCTTTGTGAAGTCCTCCATGATTTCGAGTCTGCCATCTCAAGTCCAAAAATCCTTAGACTTGGCCTGGATGCTGTTTTAAAGAAACAGGAATAGTGTTAGAAGGCACTTGTGCTGCTAAACAAAAGGGGATAGAGGGGCAAGAAGTAACCAAGTATGGCTGAATAGCAAGGCAGGGTATTCAAGCCACATGGGGATCCTTCAGAATAGAAACTTCAAGCTAGTGAAGCCAGTCAAAGTGCATAAATGGCAGCAGGCAATATGTAAGGAGGAAATTCAAAGAGCCAGTAGTTTTGTGTGTTTGTTTATTTATATATATATATATATATATATATACACACACACACACATATATATAAAAAACAAAAATGATTTGTTTAAATATAACAGAAGCAGGAAGCCCATGAAAGAATCAGAGGGTCTGCTCCATCACTGTTTAAAGATAAATACATGGCTGAGAAGTTAAATGAATTCTCTGCATCACTCTTTGCCACATAGGATTTTGGGGAGATTCTACTCTGGACCTGTGTATTTCTGGCAATAAGATCAGATATTATCAGGAACTGTTGTGTTATCAGATGATTTGATGTAACAAACTCATAATTAAAAATACAAAAAGTCCCCGGGCCCAGATGGTATACACATAAGAGTTCTGAAAGAAGTTGAGAATGAAGTGACTGCATATTTTTGCTCAATCTTTGAAAAACTACTGTTGTACCTGAGGATTGAAGGATACCAATGTTAGCTTTTATTTTAAAAAATCTCTAGGGATGATCCAGAGAATTATTGACCATAAGCTTTACATTTGTACCTGGTAGATTGGTCAAAATTATAATTAAAAGATAATAAAATACCTAGAAGATAATTATAAGACTTTCTCTAAAGGGGCAAAAGAAAATTCTCCCACTAATCTGTTAGAATTCTTTTGAAAATGTCAACGTAGCAGGTAAAGGAAAATGGTTGACATTCTTATCAAGTTTCAGAGTAGCAGCCATGTTAGTCTGTATCCGCAAAAAGAAGAACAGGAGTACTTGTGGCACCTTAGAGACTAACAAATTTATTAGAGCATAAGCTTTCGTGGACTACAGCCCACTTCTTCGGATGCATATAGAATGGAACATATATTGAGGAGATATATATACACACATACAGACTATCTCCCCTTGTAAGTATGCTCACACTTCTTATCAAACTGTCTGTACTGGGCTATCTTGATTATCACTTCAAAAGTTTTTTTTCTCTTAATTAATTGGCCTCTCAGAGTTGGTAAGACAACTCCCACCTGTTTATGCTCTCTGTATGTGTGTATATATATCTCCTCAATATATGTTCCATTCTATATGCATCCGAAGAAGTGGGCTGTAGTCCACGAAAGCTTATGCTCTAATAAATTTGTTAGTCTCTAAGGTGCCACAAGTACTCCTGTTCTTCTTTATTCTTATCAAGATACAGCTTCTCTTACTAACCAGCATTTTGACATATTGAGATCTCTTTTCAGTCATTGGAAATTCTTTTCTTCCCGATTGTGCGCATTTCTTTTAACTGATGTGACTGGAGTAGTTCTCAATATTGTACAATATTGTACACCAAATCAGAAACAAGAAAAAATGGTAATGCAGAAAGATTGAAATGATGGGGTTTGTGCCAGGGAAATGGGTCAGTTGCTGTGAATAAAACCTAAGACTTTAGTTTCACGATTAGGCAGTTCTGAGGGTAGTATGAACAACAGATTTGGGTAAGGATCTACACCAAAATGTAGGCCTAAAACTATAAAGGGATAAAAACCAAATGATTTAATCTGAGCCCATTTGAATTTGTGGAATGGGGCTAGAATTTGAATCTTGAGATTTGAATCCATGGCTTTGGCTACAGGACAAACCAAACGAAGACAAGCAGGCACCTGTTTTACTCAGGGTGGTTCAGATGTGACTCTTGTTTCCAGAAAACATGATCCTGCAGGATTTTTACAAATGGCACTAGTGAACACTAGTACCTGGTGAAATGTTCCATTAGAATTGTCAAAATGATATAAAATGCATTTGGTCTGGAGCTCTTTTATTTTGCACTTTTTTGCTAAATCCCAAATTTAAATAATTGGCAAGAGGTCTGACACTCACGATATGGATGAGCAAATTTATTTTGTAATTGTTTTTTGTCTCAGGGAAAAGACTAGAATGGCCATTAATAGTGGGGTAAAGATTAATATTATCTGTTACTTTTATTTGTAAATTAGTCATGTCCTCATGTCTCTCAATGAGAACACATTTCTGTGTCCTGTTCATGAATGACTGCTGCCTGACTCAGCAGTGATCAATTTGCTGCTCTGTACTTTATAGCTCCTATTGTTCACTAATTAGATCAAATTAAGTTATTTTGAAGTAGTTATGCAATGAATTGTGGCATTTTTGAATAGATTGTTCATGAATAAATGATTTCACTAGCTCTGACTATACTAATGCAGATAGGCTCAAATCCTGCACACCTAATTTTATTTTCTGAGTATGACAAATAGGGTGTTCGGTGCTAAGCTTGCAATAGTAGGACTTAGCACTGTCATTGCTTCTTTTGTATATTAAACAGGCTTGGTTTCCAACAACTGGTAGACAGAATAGGAAAACACAATAGAACTGCTATCCTTCCTTTTGCCAAAAGGTGGAGCTAGTGATCCGTAAGATAGTCTTGTGTTGCTATTTGGTTTTCTAGGCAAATGGGGCTAGTCTAATATAGGCAGAGGCTTTCTGTTGGCTTACGCTTTAAGTGCTTGATATTTTTCATATGTGTCTGATATAATAAGACAGGCCTTCTTAATGAAGTGGCCAAACTGATTAGTGATAAATGGGTTAAGTAGGCGTCTATTGGTTTCTTTTATTTAAATTATTTTATGAGTCTGTGTGTAAAAGGGTGGAGGTTTTGGGGGGCGGGGCGGGATTTCCCTAGAGAAAAAACACGTTGCTGGAGGAATAAACTGTCTCTTGTGTTACTACAGCATTTTGGACCACTACTATAGAATGTTGTGTTTCTTTGAAAAGGAAAATGACTCATTTGCTGTAAGTACAGTGGGACAGACATTGACTTTCTCTGAAAAGTTGTACATTTCCTTCATTTATTTCTAGACCTGTCAGATTTTGGCAAACAAGTATCTTTGCATGAAAGATGTGGGCTTCTTGTTGGTCTTATTTAGTGCCTTTAGCATTCTCAGGTGTGTCAAAATGGGACTGCTGACAGTATTAGTAAACCTGTTCAGTCAGCTGCTCCCAATTTGAGGCAGTGGGCTATGGATGATAGGAAGTCAAAGCAAGATTAGTTGAATTGGGGGAAGCACTCAGGAGAGGCTGGATATTTTATATTTTTTCATGCAAACGAACTAGGCTGGCACATGCTTTGTACGATGCGTAAGATAGGCCCAAGGATCTTTCTTCCCTGCAGGGCTACTTCTGTATAGACGAGGTGGGTGAAGTAATATTTTTGAAGTTGGTCCAATAAAAGATATTGCATGCAAAGAGTGGCAAATCTATAAATGTTAGCTGCTTCTATTGTAAGATATTTTTATTTAACTGAAAATTAAATGGAAATTCAACTTTTGTACACACTTTTATATCAGATTTAAGATGTAGCTTCACGATTACTTATAGCTATATGGCTGGAACTGGGTTGAGGGTGAAGCACTAAATGGGTTCACATATTAGACTTTCATATACAATGGATGTGGAAAATTTGGGTTTAGTTTGATATACGAGGTAACCAATTTCTCCATGAGATTACAGTATCACATTTGCATATGATTTACCCCTTTCCAAAAAAAGCTTTTTTAATGTTATGATATTTTTCTGCATGGAATATAGGATATTTTTGCTCATGTATCCTATGCAAGATATAACTGGTTGGATGAATCAACTTAAACATTAATAGATTCAAATGATTGACTTGTTTGTGTCAAGATGGAAGGAAGAAAAAGGAATGAAAGGAGAGAAAACAATAGAATGAATAGTGTAATATATACATCAATTACTTTTAAAAGCGGATTTTCATTTGGATATCTGTTTGAACGGTCATTTGAGCAGTCTTTGAGATGGTTCTGTTAACACAGATTAGCAAAATCTTTGGATTAGTTAGAAGAACATGGTGTTGGCTGGTTTTAAACAGACAAAAAAACCATCAGTCTAACAATCTTGAGGGAGGAAGGTGAAATAGATTTAAATTAAATTTTTAAAGAAAAAGACAACTGAAAAATTGACCCATGAAGTTAACCATTTTATGTGACATCATAAAATTGTCTGGGATGATTGCAAAGCCCCAGAACCCATGAAGTAGCGTATACCTAATTCCATTTCTCCCCCCCGCCCTTTTTTTTCTTGCATATTTTTGGGTTTTGGGGGAATGTAGTGCTTGGGAAATGTTTGCTGGAATGGAGATCATTAGTTTAGTATATTTGACATAGAGGTCATAATCATTGCAAATCTAGAAAAAAATTACCTTTCCAGTGACATACAGCATGACATTCAATTCTTGGTAGTCCAGAGGTAGTTTGACAGCTGCCTGTCTAAATTTTTTGGCTCAGCATATTAGTGTGTGTATATACAGTTGTGATAGTGACCACAGTATGATAAATGCTGTATAAAATCGCATTCTGTTTTAGTTCTGGTCTGTCCTTTGCCTGACTAACTTGTGTCAAGCAGGGGGATCACTTCAGAAAAAATCAGGGGGAGGGGAAGTGGTGTCAGCATTAAAGAACATTGTCTTTTTCATCAAATAGTATCACGAATGAGAAAAACTACACAATTATTGCTTTCCTAATGACCACGTCCAAAGTCTTGGAGCGGCAAAACAAGGTCAGGGGTGGGTTGTGAGGAGACGATAATTTGTCCTCCTTTCCCTATAGCACTTCGTGTCTAGAAGAGCAAAATCGAAGACATGGATGTGCCTGTTGCAGTACTTAGTATAATACTGGGCTGTTTTAGAAGCACTGATTGGGCTGGCTATCTGAGGGATGTATTTTGGTCTCTCTAACATAATAGTGGTAGTGTCACTTTGCATGTATGCTACTTACAGTAACTATCTCATTTCAATGTGTGAATGTAATGGGCAGTATAACAGCTAACTTCACATACATTGAGATTAAAATTTAACTCCTTGTACTTCATCAACTTCCAATTTCTGCCTCAGTGGGTATGTTTGGAAATTGACATGAAGCCTTGTCAAGACATTGTATAAGTGATGTGACTGAAAAGACTATCTTAGCAAAATTATATGTATTTATATGCATTTTTTTCTCCCAAAGCATTTCACACCCTATGGATAGATAAATGTGCTTCAGACACAAAACTAGGATCTTGGTGGTCAGAACTGGAGCTTTAGACTAACAGCAACATTCTGATCTTGATCCTAGAATTTGAATTCTGAACATCTCTCCCTTACAAAACTTAAAGAATGTCGGGGCAAAGCTTTTAATTATATATAATACGTAGATAAGAATTTCTACCACTGAGATATAGCTGCAGCGGGGGGGGGGAGCACATCAGTGATTTAACAGCACCCAGCAATATTATACCATGGTATATGGGCCTGATCCTGCCCTCATTGAAATAATGTGGCTTTGCCTTTGAATTTAAGCAGGATCAGACCAAAATAAAGTTTTATATTTTAAATATATGTATATATAAAATGTACCCTAGAGACAAAAGGTCATATTGTTGGCATCTTTTTTTTAAAGGAATATTGCAATATTTATGGTGCAATTTAAAATGTAGTAGTTGTTTGTAGTAAGGATGTGAGTGAATGCCCAAGTCTGTCTTTTAAACCTAAATATTGACAATGTAATTCCTTATATTTTATAGCAGGTTTCCTGAGGTTATCCCTCTGAACCTATTAAATATGAACAAGAAACTACCCTCAGATTCACTTGTAGAGTTAAAGGACCCAGCACAATCCAGCTCTCTGTTGAATATCTTCCTCATTTAATCTCAGACATGCAGCCATCACATGTAGTATGAGATCCTTCTAGTTTCTCACTTTTCTGTGTGCTTTCTTTCCTGATTTTCAAGAACTGTGTGGATATTTGTTACTGGGTGTGCGGTGGGGAGGAGAAAGGAATATTACATGGAAGTATCTCCTGTGTCTTTTTATTAAAAATAGATAAGCAGGCTATGAAGACAGTCTTCATTTCCATACACTGTCTTTTTTTTTTTTTTTTTTTTTTTAGAACAGAATTCAAAAGGAGCCATTTGAGGTTCTGAAAGAGTATTCATTCAGTAGTTAGAATTTGCTATTCAAGATGTAGGATTGGTCACTTAGGTCATATGGTATAGTTTATGTTCCCTGACTGGATGACTCTGCCTTCACCCACTACTTAGGCTTCTGCATGAACCACGTTTAATTTAATTCCAAAACTAGTTTCTTGATTTTGCCTTTAACAGAAGACTATCTGATCATCTACTTTCTGAGAATAGTTGTATGGAGAACATTTAATGTGTGTTAATGTGAAAAACGCACATTGCTAAATCAAAGTGCCATTCGATATTTGCACAAATGTTTGCAAATACTCTTCTCCATTTGCCCAGCTCTGGTGTCTAGTTTAAATTTAAATAGCTTTGTCACTGAAAGCGTTTTCAAGGATGATTGTCCCAAATGAATGGTGTTAAGTCTATTAATTTTTTTCTAACACCTTTATTTGTATTTGAGATTGTCTGGTGCACTTGCTATTTTAAAAAGTGGATAAGCAATTGTGGGAGGAGTCTCTGTAGCATGTTTTACAGTGAGTGCAAAGCTGAAAGATGACTAGTAAGCAACAGCTTTTCTGACTATATTCGATAAACAAGTGTACAACTTACAATTGAAGGTACTTCTAACCATACATAAATCAGTTATTCATCAACCCTCTGCAAGTTGCATGTTGTCATATAGATTTTTTTAACCAGATTTGTACTCGTCCTTCCTCCCAGAAAAATAAACCACTTCTGAGCTGAAAACCACTTAAAAAAAATCCTTTTAAGCTAATATGCTCCATGTCACTAAATACAATTTGTGTATTTTTAAAATTTTTCCTGACCTTATCAAAAACAATAGAAAAATGCTTCTTTCCCCTCAAAAGTATAGACAAAAGACATTCTCATCCATTTATTTACCCTAGAGCTGATTTGTGTTAGTTCCTGCTCAGGTTTGTGAGTGTAATCAAAATATTAAGTTGGTAATGAACCCCAAAAACTATTTCAGGTATTCTTTACAAAAGGTTCATTCCCAAATGAACAGAACAACTCAGTTCATCCTCCCTCTGTTCCCGCAAATCCCACCAAATGCTGTGAACCAAGCATGCTTGCCTGTTTTACGTTGCATCCTGGAAAGCAAACTTTGCCCTTCCCCCATGCAGGGGAGGGAAGTGGAACACTCAATGAATTATTGTGCCTATCCGCTGCAAAGGAAAACAAAGTTATTAAGCTCAGGTGTTTCTGTAAGATGCAGAGAATTCAAGGAGTGTGCAGTGATCTTAATACTCACCCTGCCATGTGGTTTAGTATTGGCAGAACAGGCTGTGCTTCCAGTGGTACCTGCCTGGTAACACTGCTATGTCTGTGTGTCTGTCAAAGTTTCCTTTAGAACAGGGGTGGGCAAACTACAGCCCGCGGGCTGGATCCGGCTTACCAGCCATTTTAAGCCAACCCTCAAGCTCCCCTGGGGAGCGGGGTCTGGGGTTTGCCCCACTCCGGTGCTCCAGTCAGGGAGCAGGGTCGGGAGCTGCTCAGCGTGGTTCCCAGAAGCCATGGCATGGCCCTGCTCTGGCGCTCCAATGGGAGTTGTAGGGGGTGGTGCCTGTGGATGGGGCAGCGTGCAGAGCCGCCTAGCCGCGCCTCCGCGTAGGAGCTGGAGAAGGGACATGCCACTGCTTCCAGGAGTCACTTGAGGTAAGCGCTGCCCAGAGCCTATACCCCTGAGCCTCTCCCCATGCCCTAACCCCCTGCCCCAGCCCTGATCCCCCTCCCACCCTCCAAATCCCTTGATCCCAGCCTGGAGCACCCTCCTGCACCCCAAATCCCTCATCCCCAGCTGGAGCCTGCACCCCTGCCCCAGCCCTGATCCCCCTCCTGCCCTCTGAATCCCTCGGTCCCAGCCCAACGCACTCTCCTACACCCCAAACTCCTCATCCCCAGCCCCCTCTGCCCTAGCCCGGAGCCCCCTCCCGCACTCTGAACTCCTCATTTCTGGCCCCACCCCTAACCAGAGCCCTCACCTCTTCCTGCACCCCAACCCCAATTTTGTGAGCATTCATGGCCCGCCGTACAATTTCTATTCCCAGATGTGGTCCTCGGGCCAAAAAGTTTGCCCACCCCTGTTTTAGAACAATATTTTTTTGGACAGTATCTCCTTTCCTTTGCATATGTATTACCCCTCACCCCCCTGCAACAACACTCCTTATAAACAATTAGCAACATTTTTTTGTTTAGTTTTAGTAGGCTTTGTCTTCCTTCTTAGAGATCAGGCTCTTACCGCTGTTTGTTTGTGTTTTATATTCATGCCAAGAGGCCTCAATCAAAACTCAGACCCAACTGTGCTAGCTTACTGTACAGATGGTGAGAGACAGTCCTCGCCTGAAAGGGCTTACAATCTAAACATACAAGGCAGACAAAGGGGAGGGGAACACAGTCGTAAAGAGGTGAAATTACTTGTTGAAGGGCGTGCAGCAGGTCAGGACAGAGCCAGGAATAAAACCCAGATTTCCTTGAGTCCAGTCTCCAGTGCCCTATCCACTAGATCATTCTCCCTCCTGACTGTTGCACTGCTAATCATAGATGGGTGAAACAAAGAGAGATACTTCAAAGGCAAAGAGCACATTCTAAATATTGCAGTAGGATAGAAGAGATGGCTTGGATGGGTTTTTAAAAAGATATTTGGACTTCCTTTGTTGACTGTGGAGGCAGTTTTGGCTAGTGTTTAGAGTGTAAGACTATTGGCTAGAAGAACTGAACTATATTTCGGACTGTGTCACTAACTTCTGAATGATCTTGGGCCAGTCATTTAACCTCTGTGCCTCAGTTTCCCTGTCTATAAAATGGATACAATAAAATTTCCCCAGCTCCTATGGGATTTTTGTGGTAGTCAAATATATAATAATTTAGAACTTCTTTGTGATTCTCATAAAGCAGGAGCTCTGTATTACTAATACAACTATTAACAGACTCCTGTCACTACCAAGCAGCTGTTTTGGAGATCATCATGGAATGAATATATATCTTTCCTGTACACAATTTACTATGTAATCACCATTTTAAAGTGACTTGATTTATTTGAATAAAAAGATTAAGTACACAATGTTATCAGTTATGATTAAGGCTAAGATTTTGTCACGGATATTTTTAGTAAAAGTCACAGATCGGTCACAGGCAAAAGAGAAAAATTCACGGAATCACTGACCTGTCCATGATTTTAGGTCCCTGCTGCCCATGCCGCTTCCTGCAGTTCCCATTGGCCAGGAATGGTGAATCGCGGCTCCTGGGAGCTGCAGAGGGCCGTGCCTGTGGATGGTCAATGACCTGATAGTGCTGAAGGTTGCCGACCCCTGTACTAGCAGTACTTTGTACCTCGTTCTCCTTCACATCAGTGACTGCAGTAGAGTTACTCCCGATTCACAGCAATAGAAGTTAGCAGAGAATCAGCCCTTCTCTATATTATACTACAGTGTATCTATAAAATATTTAATCATGGCTAAAACTGTATTTCTTTGTTCTGTTTGTACTGAAGTTAAACTAGACTCCTGATAACCTAATGCACCTTTAAGTTCACTTAGATGTGAAGAGAGATGTTGTGACAATTGGGCCTACACACTTAATGAGTTTAGTTGTAAAAAGTAATTGTAAATTCATAAAATATCACAGTAATGTATAACAGAAAAAGTGGATGGGAAGAGGTACAAGAAAACCAGCAGAGAAACTTAACTGGCCTAAACCAAAAAGGCTATGTTGCTATAATCCAAGGACTGTTGAAATTAAGCTTGTTAGAAAAAGATGTGGAACTGGAAATAGATGAACCAGAACTGATGTGTAGAATATTAGGTGGAGAAAATAATGAGGGGATGGGCTATTCCACCTATCACTTCCATTTTGGGACATTAAAAGAAAGAGATGTGAGAAAAGTAGGAAAGAACAAAAAGAAGCATAGAGGGAAGGTACTGGAGCAAGCTTCACCAATTCATGGTTGCCACCCCCACTATTTCCTGGGATCCCAGGCCATCATCATCTTGATCCTAAGAAATGTCCTGGCCAGACCCAGGGAGCCAGATGACATCATCACACCTACCAGTTCCAGTAGCCTTTCAAACACCACCTGGGGTGAAAGGACTTTAACAACAGCCGCAATAACAGCTCCAGTTTATCTCAAACAACATCTTTTTCTCAAAAGGACAGTTATCATATTTAATACCACCTAAGAGACTGTCAAACAAGGAGTTTTTTCCCTTTTAAAGCCCTCTTCAGCTAAAGGGAAAAGGAACAGGGAGGTTGTTAAAATGAAAGCCTTATTTAATACTTTACATTTCGTATGCTTTAACTGCTTTTTCCTTCATTTCTATATGTTTAATAAAAGATTTAAAAGATTTTTAATAGTGTGTTTGCCATGGTACTAAGAAAGCTGAGGTCTCTCTATATATCCATATCTATATCTAACCCTGGAATTTAGCACTGTTTAATGTTAGATCGTAACTAGGGCCAAAGGTGTTACTATAACCTATTTTCCATCTCAACTAATACAACAGTCTAAGTTTTTTCTGTGTTTTGAGACACAGACAGCTGGTTAGTGTCTTTGGTGTATAATTATACACACTAGTATATTTCATATTTTTCCTACGGACCTCATACAGGCAAAACTCCCACTGATGTTATTTTGATTACATCCTACATCAAGGAAGCAAACTATGACTTTGAGTTGTATTCCAATTTGAGTTGCACATTTTTAGAATACAGTTGATTTGAACATTCCTTGCTTGTCAGGTTTTTTTAAGCCTAAAATGCTATGGTGTAATCCAGGGGTCGGCAACGTTCGGCTCACTGGCGGGCCGGGCCAGTTTTATTTACCTGCTGACGCGGCAGGTTTGGCCGATCGCGGCCCCCACTGGCCGCAGTTCGCCGTCCCGGGCCAATGGGGGCGGCAAGAAGCGGCGCAGGCGAGTGATGTGCTGGCCGCGGCTTCTTGACGCCCCCATTGGCCCGGGACAGCGAACTGCGGCCAGTGGGGGCCGCGATCGGCCGAACCTGCCGCGTCAGCAGGTAAATAAAACTGGCCCGGCCCGCCAGGGTGCTTACCCTGGCGAGCTGCTTGCCGAACGTTGCCGACCCTTCATGTAATCTTCCCACCAGTTTCCTTCCCACCCTCTTGCCACTTACCAGGTAGTTCTTTACTATACAGTTACTGTTCAGTGCTACCATCTTTAAAGGATATTGACTCTTTTTCCAATTAAGGAAGATAACCTTCAGCATAATGAGGAAAAAGAATCACATATTTAAAACCAGGGCTTTGGAGCGGAGCCTGGAACTGGAGCACGGAGCAGCTCTGGAACAGTGGAGCTGCAGGTTTTTGCCTGGAGCTGGAGCACAGCTCCAAAGCCCTGTTTAAAACACATTTTTTTAAAAAAACCCAACATGTTAACTGCTGTTATGCAGCTACTATGAAACTTAGTTCCTAACACTCACTTTTAATTCATTGTGGTATTATTGTTGTATATGTAGTATAAACATGTTGGTTTAGTCATTACTTCAATACTGATTCCCTTACAAATCTGAGCTCTTAACAAGACAGTAAGAACGCATTTCCCCTTTTTATATATCTCTAATTATTTCTGCATGAGCTACCTATCTGGGTATGTTGCTTTTTATTCTAAAAGTCTAATTGTGTATAAATTACACATGCTGATTTATAGCTCTAATTGTACACTATGGTTATGCAAACAAAATTTTAAAGACGGAGTGTGATAGCATAGAACCTTGTGGAGTCCCACTGACACAGAGCCACACTAGCCAATCCCATTGTAGTATCTAGGCCTGTGTGGGTATATAAAAATACACTAAAAATAACTAGATTGTTTGTGTGTGTGTGTGTGTGTGTGTGTATATATATATATATATATATATAAAAATACACACCTAATTTTAAAACATGAAAATGTTAAGCTACAGCTTCAACATTGACAATAAATCGGTGGTTTTGAAGATATTAAATATGTATCATGGTTTAATATAAATGCATTTTAGAAAGTATTTGGCTTTCTTAATTGAAGATGTCAATCCCACCTCTGCTTCTAATATTTTTCCTGGTATGTCTGTTTCTAGAAAAATGTGAGCATGTTAAGTAATATTGGTCTATATTAGTACGACAGTTCTATTGCAGTTGACCATGTTGTTTTTTAATCATGATTTGAATTATAGTTAGTGGGGTTGGTAATTTCTCTTTTGAGTTTAGCTGGCTGTGTTCATTTATAAAAGTTGGTGGCTTTGTTTTGTATTACCTGAGATAACTCCCATTCTTTAATCTAGTTCCTCCTGATTGTATTTAATGGACTTTAATGCATTTGTGATTTGTGTATATGTGTGTGTGTGTGTGTGTGTATATATATATATATATATATATATATATATGCAAAGGTATTTATATTTGGTTTTTATATATTTCAATTGGTTGCCTGACAATATAGTGTTATCCTCATCCTTTGTATGTTGAAGGCGTGTTAACATTTTTTCCAGCCTTAAAAATGCTCATACATTTAGGAAGAGCAGGGTTATCTGTCAGCAGTATATTACAGGTTGCCATCTGTGTTATTGTCAGCCTACTCAGTAATGTGTGCTAATTAAATTGCAAACAGAAATGAGGTTTCAAAGTCAAGCCTTCAAACATTAGAAAACGCCAGGTCCACAATTGTCTGTGCAAGTTTAATTTTGCCCCTTGTGCAGCCAAACTGTGCATTGAATGAGGCAGAAATCCTGTTGAAACTAAAATATGTGATCATGTAATTGAAGACTGTCATAATACATGAACATAATATGACAGAATTAAGGTTACACAGATAACTGTAAACTTGTCATTACCTAACTTGGGTACTTCACTTTAACTTAATTTTTTGAAATGTAGTTTTGGGATGTAGTTTCCTAGATTTTTTCCCCCAAAGAAAATAAGTAAAGACATTCTCTGTTGTACAACTTTATTAATCCCCCAACCCTATCATGGGGCAGCATAAGACTTCCACCACTTGAGTTATTGGACTGACTTCATTAACTGACAGCAGAGGAAGGGGGATCTGTTGGCACCATGTGCTGACTCCAGAACACAGGTAGAGAGCCCAGTGCACCATTATCTCCATCTGGGAGAGGGATGTCTCCTGATCCAGGTGGTGCCCCAGGGTGTGTGTGGTAGTCCCATATTTAGGATTTTGGAGACACGGGAGGAGCCCTAGCCATTTCAGTGCAGTGTGTGCTGGTGCTGCTGCTTTGGCCGTGGTATGGGCCCAGGTCTTTAGAATATTCATATTCAGTTATTATTTTGGCATGGTTGCAGAGTTTTCCTGAGAAGTGTAAACTATAGAAGGGAAATGACAATTTAAAAGTTTAACATTGCTAAGATTTTATGGAACAAAGAAAAGGCACTTTTCTAGCTTCAAGACTTTCTCCCTGCTGAATTTCAAAGGCTTGCTGCAAACAATGGGTTAGCTGTTTTTGTTTTTGTTTTGGATTTTGGAAATGATGAGCTAGTAGAAAAACAACCCCACACATTTTTCCATAGAAAACTTTGTTTTGGTTCAAATACTGTTTTTGTTTTGGATTTTGGAAACAAAATCTCTATTTGAAATGAGGGTATGGGGTGAGGTGGGAGGAAGAAGAGAGAAGAAAGATGCTTTACTTTTTTTTTTCAAGTGGAAAAGTATTAAATATAATATGAGAAGGAGAATCACTCAATTTTAGAAAACACTTTTCTATTTGAAAGTGATTTCCCCCCCCCACACACACACTTTGTTTTTACCTCCCCTTTTCCTTTTCAAGTGGAGGAGGAGGAGGAGAGAGAGAGAGTTTTAAAAAAAAATAGGGGTGGAATCCTCCAATTTTTTTTCACTTTTGTAAGCCCGGAGAAAAATCAATAATTCAAAACAAATTTTCATTTAGTTTTGTTTCAGATTTTCTGGTGAATCAAACAATGTGATATTTTCCCCTGCAAGAATGCTGGGGTGGGGGGGTTTCTCCCGAAAAAAGGTTTTGATTAAATAGCTTCTCAATGGGATCTTTTTGGTTAAAATTTGACCAGTTTAAGAAATCTCTATACAGGAGTCACTACTTGCTTCCTCTAAATGGGATGGGGAAACTTTTTGGGCCGAGGGCAACATCTGGGTGGGGAAATTGCATGCAGGGCCATGAATCTAGGGCTGGGGCAGGGGGTTGGGATGTGGGAGGGGGTGTGGTGTGTGGGAGAGGGGTGCGGTGTGCAGGAAGGGGTGCAGGGCAAGGGATGTGGGGTGCAGAAGGGATGTGGGGTGCAGGAGGGGTGTGGGGTGCGGCAGTGGGCTCAGGGCAGGCAGTTGGCGTACAGGAGGGGAGTGGAGTGTGGCGGGAGTTGGGATGCAGGAGGGGTGCGGGGTGTGGCAGGGGACTTGGGGCAGGGGGTTGGGGTGTGGGATCCAGCCCAGCACCGCTTACCTGGAGCGGCTCCGGGGTGGCAGCAGCGCGCCGTGGGGCTCAGACAGGCTCCCTGCTTTATATGTCTGAAAGTCATTAACATCTTGTGGCCTGTGTGCAGGGGTGAAAGTAACTTAAGGAACTTACCGGTATGCAGGGCGGCTGGGGTCCTGGGCAAGTTGGGGGTGGAGGGCATCTCTGGGCCCCTGGAAGGGGCGGGGCCTCGGGCTGAAGGGGCTGGGGCCAGACTCCCCCAGCCAGCCCTTCAACGCTGCCTGGCCTGGGGCTCTGGCAACGATTTAAAGGACCTGGGGCTCCGGCTGCTGGTGCAGCAGCGGCGGCTGGGAGCCCCTGGGTTCCCGGCCACCGCTACCATGCCAGCCGCCGGAGCTCGGGGCCCTTTTAATCGCCGCTGGAGCCCCAGGATAGCAGTGGCAGCAGCTGGGAGCCCTGGGACTCTGGTGGCAATTTTAAAAGGCCTGGGGCTCTGACTGCTGCCAGGAGCCACGGGCCCTTTTTAAATTGTTGGGCTCCAGAGCAGCTGCCCCTTTTGCCTCCCCCCGTCCCCGTCCCATCAACGGCCCTGCTGGTACGGTCGGCTTTTCTTACTGGTATACCGTACTGGACAATACCAGCTTCCTTTCACCTCTGCCTGTGTGAAATCTGTTTGTTTGTAGTTACAGTCCACAAGTAGTACTAACTGGACCTTTTTGGGGAGTGCAGCAGAGACTAAAGATTAAATTGGAATTGAGAATGAGTTACTTCTGACAGTTGTTCTTCCATCATAGGGTTAGCAAAAACATTAGTAACAGAGAAGCTTGTACCTGTTCTGGAGATAGTGGATCTTTGTCTTCAGTGTTGCCAATCTCAAATGCTTCACTATCACTAAATTTGATTGACACTATTGAAAGCACATTTAGTTAGTAGTCGTAGCAATAGAAGTAAGCTATATATGATTTTTATAGGTGTTACCTGTCAAAATACAAGAAGTAAAATTTGAAGTCATTGTGTGGGAGTTTTACCAGGTGATATATGATATTGACAGAAGTTTTGCAGTTAGTTCTTTGCAGTGCCATGTGCTTGCAAATTTACCTCTAATATAAACATAAATTAATGGAACCTTAATGTGAGGTGTACATAATTGCTGCTTTAGAAAACTGATTTGATGGAAATTGAGTTGTTGATCGGTTACTAGTAGTTAAAAATAGAAAAGTAGTATAGGTCAGAATCCACTTCTCTACACATTCAGATAGATCCTCTTGTTAGATGATGATAAACTAATTTTATTCTTAAATGAAAGTGAAACTCACCTTACTTAGCCAGCTATTATCGAATCATTTGGTGAATTGTTTATAAAATAATTGAACAAACCTCAATAGGTGCAGAAACTTGCTCCAAATAAATGTATAACCTTTCAGGTACTCTTTTGAATATGTGAGACTGGCTGGAAATAGAGAAAATGATTTTTCTTTTTGTTTTTCTTTCTGTTTCTTTGTTTTGTTTCTATCTTTTTTTTGTTTTGTTTTGTTTTTCTTTCCTTAATATACTACAAGAACAGTTTCTCTTGCCTTAGTACAGAACATGGGAGAACTCTGGACGGGGGGAAGGTTAGCTGAATTTTATTCTTAATCGTGAACAAATTTGGGTCATTTGACTTACAATGGTGTGGGAAGAGAATGAAACCCAAAGTTTTGATGTGGATTTTCTCAAGTTTTGTCTAATCTATTTATCACTCATTTATACAGCACCATAGGGAGAAATAACTTGTATCTAGTCAACTTCAGCAATTTCTAGTGTGACTGTCTAGGCAGTTTGAAGGGCAACTGATGGTTCAAGTTAATTTTGACCACACTAGTTTACTGATTCCTCTTACAAGCTAGGAATTGGTATTTTAAAAATTGTTTTAATCATTTTTTAGCTTCCTCTGTGCTGCTGGTACCAGTTGTTTTGCTGGAAGTGCCATCAGCTATGACAATGGTAGTATGCAAGGAGAATGCCAATGTTTTTACATCAGTTTCTGTCCTACTTCACTCCTGATCAAGGAATCAGAAAAAATGTTACTATTTCATGTTGAAATGCTGCTAGTGCATAATTTCAACAGTCCTTGGATTATAGTTTACCTAGACTCTTGGTGCAGACTAGAACAGATTTAGTGAGTTGTTGGCTATGCACATGCATATACCTATGAAGACCATCAGTGGATGTGGGGGAAGTCTTCAAAAATGGTCTTGTAAAATTGTTAATAAATCGGTGTGAATTAGTCATGTAGACTCATCCAAGCATATTTGCCAGACTCCAGGATTGGCACATTCAAAAGTGAATGTAGCTCTTTACTATCCTAGATTAGAAACCGTAACAATACTGTCAGGCTTTTCAACCCAAAATCTCAAAGCTGTTTACAGATTTTAACTCTGCCTCCCAACAGCCTTTTGAAATATGTCCCCACAGTCTTACAGATGGGAGACATGAGGTACAGAGAAGTTAAATAACTTGCCTAAAGTCATGTGGGGAACCAGCAACAGAGCCAGGAGGGTAGATCACGTTATTCCTGCCTCTTTTGTACAATTAGATGATTTTCACACAGATCATTGGGAAAGCATAGATATGAAATAACCTTACCTCTACCTGGAAACTTTACACAATGGCTCTCAACCAGGAGTCCAAGGACTCCTGGGGGGCTGCGAACAGGTTTCAGTGGGTCTGCCAACCAGGGCTGGCTCCAGGCACCAGCTGAGCAAGCTGGTGCTTGGGGCAGCAGACTGTTCAAGGCGGCATTCTGCCCAATCCTAGGGCGGCACGGCCGTGCTTTTTTTGTTCTTGTTCCGCTCCGGCCGCCCTGTAGGGGGCGGCGGCGCCGCGGAGAACCAGAGCGCCCTGCAGGGCAGTCCTCTTCCTTCCTTCCCCACCAACCAGAGTGGAGCCCTCGCGGCAGGAGGCGGCGTAGCGGGAGGGGCCGTGTGGCAGCACCCCTGCTGTAGCCCTGGCTGCCCCCTTCTCTCTCTCTCCTGCCCGCTCCCTCCCCACCCCCACCCCCTTTTGCTTGGGGCGGCCAAAAAGCCAGAGCCGGCCCTGCTGCCAACAGGACCAGCATTAGACTTGCTTGAGTCCAGGGCAGAAAGCCAAAGCCCTGCAGCCTCGAGGCCTACCACACAGGGCTGAACCAAAGCCTGAGCAACTTAGCTTCACAGGGCCCCTTGTGGCATGGGGCCTCGAGCAATTGCCCTGCTTGCTATCCCCTAACACCCAACCTGGCTTTTAAATGCAGAAACACTAGTAGTTGTGGCACAAGTGCTCCATGGAGTTTTTATAGCATGTTGGAGCTGCCTCAGAAAGAAATAGATGGAGAACCCCTGCCTTAGACAACATAGCAGCCATCTCTGAACTCAGCCAGTTTAGCCTCCACAGGGTAAAGGTCTTGTTTATCTCTAGCAGATAGGGAGCTAATTAAACTTTCTATAACAATAAAGAAGAAAAGGATTATGATTTACAAAACTGGATGTGTGAAATTATTTTATTGTCAAGGATGCTTTCTGCTTGCATAAGAAAGCACAACAGAAAGCAGACATCCACAGCTGAAGGATATATCAATATTTCAAAGAGAGAAAGTTTTGATCATGTTTGAATGTTCTAGATTCCTCCACTGCTGGTTAGTCCAGTTCCTCAGTAGTAAGGATCTTTATTCAAATTCACCTTTCTGGAGATGATTCCTAAACAACATGGTGTGCTGGTAGTCCATCGCTGACAAGGATAATATCGCAGTTCTCGCATATGGCTACGCATATGACTCCGCAGTCTGAATCCTGATGTGCAGAGTCAGCCGCACTGAGGATATGGGAAGTCTGTATGATGTTTGACGCAGGTCTGTGGCACCTTTCATGTGCAGCCTGGAGATAATTTTGTTGATCCCGCTCAAATTTGTCACATGCTGATCTTGTCAGAGACTGCCAGTGAGTCCTGTTTTGAGCCATTTGCTCAAGTTCTTTGGGATTGATGCCAGTCCATTTGAGACTGCTCTTCAGATTATCTTTGAAGCGCTTATATGGATGAGCCTTCTTTATTTTGCCTGATCAGCTCCCCATACAAGATCGGTTTTGAGAGACGGTGGTTTTCCATTCTGATGACATGCCTGGTCTATCTAAGTTGTGCTCTCAATAGCATTTCCTCTATGCGGATTGTGTTTTCTCTCTCAAGGACCTTAATATTGGTCACTCTATCCTGCCAGCGAATGCTCATTATTGAGCGGAGGGAGCGCATGTGAAATTGCTCAAGCTGTTTAATGTGACGTCTATAAAGAGTCCACATCTCAGATCCATACAGGAGAGATGTTAGAACCACTGCAGTGTAGATCTTCAATTTGGTGGAGAGACGGATATTGTGTTGGTAAAGAACTTTTGTTCAAAGTCGGCCAAGGGCCTGGCTGGCTTTACTAATTTCTGGAGGAAATTTCCTTATCAAGGGAACCGTCACTCGAAATGGTACTGCCCAAATACTTGAACTGATCCACATTTTTCAACTGTGCCCCTTGGATGAAGATGGCTGGCACTGGGGCATTGCAATGAGGTTCTGATTGGAACAAGACCGCTGTCTTCCCGAGACTGATGGTGAGGCCAAAGAGCTGGGATGCTTCAGAAAATCTATCAGTGATGACCTGAAGATCATCTTGTCTTTGAGCCATCAAGGCGAAGTCATCTGCAAAAAGTGCCTTGGTGAGAAACCTCTCCAATGTCTTGGTCTTAGCATTCAGTCTTTGAAGATCAAAGAGGGAGCCATCGAGTCAGTAGCGGATGTATATCCCTTGATCCAAGTCCCTTGTTGCATGGTTGAGAACACAGACAAAGAACAAGTTGAACAGCACTGGAGCAAGTACATAGCCTTGCTTCAGTCCATTCGAGATTTCAAATGCATCAGAAAAGTAGTACTTGCACTGTCATGGAACAGACGGATGATTTGTATGAACCTTCTTGGGCAGCCCAGTTTATGTAGAATAGCTCATAGACTCTTTCTGTTGACCATATCAAAAGCTTTGGTCAAATTGGTGAAAAATGCATACAGTTCCATGTTCTGCTCGGAACATTTTTCCTGGACCTGCCTTACGACAAAGATCATGTTCATAGTGCTATGGCCTGGTCTGAAACCACACTGCAGTTCTAGCAGATTCTCCTCAGCTATATTTGCAATGAGTCTGTTTAATAAAATGTGAGCTAGTATTTTTCCTGCTGTACAGAGGAGAGCAATGCCTCTGTAGTTTCCGCAGTCAGCTTTGCTGCCTTTGTTTTTGAACAGTGATACAATAATAGCCTCTTTGAAATCTTGTGGCATTTCTTCTTCCTCTCAAATGCTACTCAAGATGTCATGGAACATCTCAATAGCCTTTGGGCCTGCTCCTTTATATAATTCTGCTGGGATACCATCCTTTCCAGATGCTTTGCCAGAATTCAGTTGTTTGATGGCTTTTATAACTTCCTCAACTGATGGAGGGAGATGAAGATCCCCTTTGAAGCATTTCTCAAGTAAATGTTCAAGGACATGCTGATCAACTCCGGATGGTGTATTGAGTAGACTACTGAAGTGTTCAGCCCGTCTCTGTACGATTCCTTCCTTATCTTTGATGAAGGTTGTGCCATCTACTGACTTCAAGGGGGTGGTGCCAGATTTAGATGATCTGTAGACTGCTTTGAGAGAGTCAAAGAACATCTTTGCATTGTTTGTATCTGTGTAATTCTTCTGCAGCTTTCCTATCCCACCATTCTTCCTGCATTCTCCTCATTTCAGACTGGGCATTGCTCTGTAGGTACATATACCTATCTTTCTTTGAGATGGAAGTGAGTTCATTATGCCATTCAACAAATGCTTTCTGCTTGTCACTTAGGAGTTTGGAGATGTCCTTGTTGTTCTCATCGAACCAGTCCTGGTGTACCCTTTTCTTTAGCCATATCACTAATTTAGTTGTGTAAATAATCAGATGTTTAAACTGGTTCCATTTTTATGATGGGTTGCCAGTGATTGGTTAGCATGAAAAAAGCTTGTCATCAAGTGACTGCTGAAACTGCACCTGATAATTGGCATGCTTGAGCTTTGCTATGTGGAAGGATTTTCTATTAAGTTTGGGATGCTTGCACTGTAAAAGGACTATATGCAGGTTCAGCACTGCTCTTACCAATCTGTGGTCTGGCCAACATTCTGTACCACGCATGGCTCTGGTAATTCTGAGATCACGAATGTCTCATTGGCGGATGATAACATAGTCCAAGGGTGGCCAACCTGTGGCTCCAGAGCCGCATGCAGCTCTTCATAAGTTAATATGTGGCTCCTTGCATAGGCACTGACTCCGGGGCTGGAGCTATAGATGCCAACTTTCCAATGTGCCGGGGAGGGCTCAGTGCTCAAGCCCCTGCTCTGCCACAGACCCTGCCTCCACTCCACCCCTTCCTCCGAGCCTACCATGCCCTCACTCTCCCCACTCCCCACCAGTGCCTGCTGTGCACCATGTAACATCTGATCGTGGCAGGCGGGAGGCACTGCAGGATGGAGTAGGGGGAGCTGATGCGAGGGGCGGGGGGATGAGGACATATTAGCATGGCTCTTTAGCAATGTACATTGGTAAATTCTGGCTCCTTCTCAGGCTCAGGTTGTGTGCATGGACGTTGGAAACTTTTCCCTTTAGCAGCTCCCATCAGGACGCCAGAGGAGCCCCCTAGAGTGGCGCCATCATGGTGGTGTATATATTACTCTGCTGGCCCAACCCCCCTTCATTTCCTCCTTACCATCCGTGGCGGCATTGGAACGTTTCGCGCGCGCTCTCTCTCTCTCTCTCTCTCTCTCTCGCTTGAAGTGATCCCTTAGCTTTTTCATAGATAGTTATCAGTTAGTTAGTTAGAAATCCATTGTTTTCAGGTGTCTGGAAGCTAGTTCCAGCACCAGCCTTGGGCTGTAGGGCATGCCGCAAGCCCAGGGTTTCAAAGCTTGCGCCATGTGCCGCAAGTCTATGCCTAACAGTGACCCCCATGACTCCGGAGTCTGGGAGAGTCTCATCAGGCAGAGCACTGCAAAGTCTGCAAGGCCTGTAAGCCACACACCAAGAAAGAAAGAGAGTTTCGCCTTAAGCAGTTGCTCATGGAGGCCGCCTTACAACCACCGGCCTCTGACCGACTGGCACTGGCTTCCTCAGTGCGAAGTGTCTCGGCGTCTGTGCACGACCCAGCACTGCCCAGGCATCGTAAATCATTGGCACCGAGACGGGATGACCAACTTTGGCACCGGTCGACTTCACCAGCACCGACTAAGCGGCACAAGCAAGGGGAAAGAGGGCACTCTCCCCATACAGCTACTAAGCAGCTCAAAGACGCTCCTGGCATGTAAGGACACATTGCTGGCCCGAGCCAAGAACCGGCGCCATTGAATCCGATATCCAGCGGATTCAGTGCCGACGACGGGCTGGAGGAGGTCCTCGAACACCCCTTCACACCTGACACTTTCAAGGCAGCAAGAGACCTCATTGAGTTGTTGACGCCAAACTCCTTCCCATGCAGGGAGAAGCTTCCGGCACCACCTTGCCAGAGGGAAGCCGGCAATGGTGTGCCACTCAAGGTCACCATCTTGGCACTGTTTGTGGTACTGCTCCCAGTTGAGCTCAGCGTCCTATTATTCCCCAGCGCCCATGACCCAGCGTGAGGTTATGGTACCATAGGTGAACCAGCCAGCAGTGCCTCTGGCGACTGCACGCCGGTTCCCGACACCATCGGTCGCCCGGCACTGAGTGAGAGGCACCGATCCCGGTCCCAAGACTCCCGGTACCGTTCGTGGTCCCGATCAGCCAGGCACCGCTCCCTGGCACCCTGCAACTGCTCAACGTTTGGCATCGCCCTGGTCCTCTCAGTCGGCATTCTCCGGCTCTGAGGCCGACTCTGGTCGCTCTAGCTATAGCAGACGTTGAGCAATCCCAACCAGCATGGTAGCCACAATGGCCCCCTCTGGGTCAGTGGCCCTTCTGGACACCATGGGCCTACCACCAGCACCAGGGCATCTCTTCCAGAGCCTCTAGGTCTGGACAATCTATGCGATGCCATTCCAGGTCACCACACAAGCACCCATCAAGGACAAGGGAGACCACTCTCTCTAGGCCACCCCTGGACCCACAAGAGCAACCGGTGTCCCCGGGCCCAATACCTGAGGCGGTGCCAAGCTCTGCAACGCCTTGAGAGGTGTCAGACCCACAGGGCCCTGAAGTGACTGAGGTCTATGGGGACACCCAGGAGGGTCTGGATGAGGACAACCTGCAGCACCTCACTTCCTCCTCTTCCCCAGATGAGGCTGTGGCGGGTACGTCAGTCTGAGGACAGCCACCGATAGACCACAGGGCTCATCAGGAGCTTCGCAGAATAGCCCTCAATATGGGCCTTCAGGCAGAAGAAACAGTTGAGCAGGAAGATCTGATGGTGGACATCCTGGATCCTGAGGGTCCCCCCAGAGTCGCGCTCCCTCTCATAAAGAGCATACAGTTGAATTGCAACACTATATGGCAGACCCCGGCCTCCATCACGCTGACAGCCAGGGGCGTAGAAAGGAAATACTTCGCCCCTTCCAAGGGTTACGAGTTCCTGTTCTGTCATCTGACTCCCTGTTCCCTAGTCGTTTCAGCAGTCAACGAAAGGGAACAACACGGTCAACAAGCCTCGGCCCCAAAGGCCAAGGAAGCAAAGCATTTGGTCCCCTTCGGTAAGAAGGTCTGCTCCTCTGGGGGCCTCCAGCTACGCATAGCCAACCAGCAGGCAATCCTCAATAGACACAACTTCAACTCTTGGACCGCAGTGTCCAAGTTTAAGGATCGCCTGCCCCAGGACTCACATTCTGAGTTTGTGGCTTTAATCAAGGAAGGGAAGACGGTGGCTAAGACTTCTTTACAAGCCTCCCTCAATTCAGTGGACTCTGCAGCCAGAACCATTGCCTCGGGGGTAGTCATGTGACACTCAGTGTGGCTCCAGGCATCGGGCCTCCCTCCAGAGGTCCAGAATACCCTCCAGGACCTTCTTTTTGAGGGTTCAGGCCTTTTCTCGGAGCAGACAGACTCCAGGTTGCATGGCCTTAAGGATTCTAGGGCCACCACCAAAGTCGCTAGGGATGCATACTTCAGCAACCCAGAGAAAGCCCTTCAGGCCTCAGCCTCCGCAGCAGAGGCAGTATCAACCCTGACCCAGGCAGGAGCCATATCACAAGCAGGGCAGAAATAACAGGTGCAGAGAGAACAATATGCCTACCCAGGGTAAGCCCCAACCTGGAAACAAGCAAGGGTTTTGAAGGCGCTCCCAGGAACAGTGTACCGACCCAGTTCCCGGATCCATCCCCACAGTTTTTAAACAGATTATCCCACTTCTACTGTGCGTGGTCCCATATAACATCGGACCGATGGGTCCTATGCACGATACAGGTGGGATACATGCTCCTGTTTTCCTCTTCCCCTCCCACCCACCTTCCCTGTCCCTCTTCAGAGACCCCTCTCATGAGCAACTCCTTATGCACGAGGTTTGTTCACTCCTCGAGATAGGTGTGGTGCAGGAGGTTCCGCAGGAGCTAAGGGGAAAAAGGTTTTACTCCTGTTACTTTCTAATCCCCAAGGCAAAGGGGGGTCTTCGACCCATTTTAGACCTTCACGGACTCAACAAATTTATGATCAAGCTCCAGATTCCACATGGTCTCCCTAAGGACTATTTCATTTTTGGATCCCCGGGGCATTGGTACTCTGCCCTCAGCGTGAAGGACGCATACTTTCACATCACTATTCAATCGGCGCACTGACGCTTCCTCCAGTTTGTCATAAATCAACATCATTACCAGTTCCATCATTACCATCATTACCTGTTTGGCCTGTCCACAGTCCCCCGAGTGTTCATGAAATGCATGTCAGTGGTGGCAGCCTTCCTGCGGAAAAGGCAGGTCCAAGTGTACCTGTACCTCGACGACTGGCTTCTCATAGGTCGTTCCAAGGAAGAGGTCCAGTCCTACGTGACGATGGTCATGGACACATTTCACACACTGGGGCTCCTCCTCAGTGTGCCCAAATCTTCTCTCATACCCACCCAAAGGTTAGAGTCTATAGGGGCAGTCCTGGACTCGGTACAGGCAAAAGCGAGCCTTCCAGAGCCCAGATTCTAAGCCATAGAGCAGATTGTAAATTCAATGCTTCAGTATCCCACTACCACAGCCAGGTGTTGCCTACAGCTAATAGAACATATGGCAGCATGCACGTACGTGGTCAGGCATGCCCAACTGAGACTCAGACCCTTACAAGCGTGGCTCACACTGTCTTACTGTCTGTACAAAGACCCTCTGGACCTCGTGGTGACAATTCTGGCACAGGTGCTAGAATCCCTGTGCTGGTGGCTGGACCAACCCGTGGTCTGTGCAGGGGTACCCTTTGCCAAGCCCCAGCCTTCTCTGATGTTAGTAACAGATGCGTCAGATCTGGACTGGGGCACACACTTAGGGGGTCTGAGGACATAAGGCTTGTGGTCGAGAGATGAGATACCTCTCCATATCAACCTGAAGGAGCTCAGGGCAGTTCCTCTGGCCTGCCAAACCTTTCATGCCACATTACAAGGTCAGTGTGACACTCTTGACAGACAATACCACCACCATGCTCTATATAAACAAACAAGACGGCGCCTGCTCCTCACTTCTCTGCCGCGAGGCTCTTCTTCTCTGGGTCTTCTGTATAGCCCGATCCATTCAGCTTGAAGCATCCTACCTTCCAGGAGTGCAGAATGAGCTTGCGGATTGCCTCAGCAGGTCAAACCACATGCACGAGTGGTCAATCAGATCGGACATCATACAGTCAGTCTTCCAGAAGTGGGGTTATCCTCAAGTAAACCTCTTCGCCGCCAAGAGCAACAGACAGTGCCCTCAGTTCTGCTCATTCCTAAACCACAGTCTGGGCTCGGTCACCGATGTGTTTTTAATATGCCATCTGAAGTATGCCTTCCCTCCTATCCCGCTTGTCCACCAGGTCCTCCTCAAAATTCGCAGGGACAGGGCGACGGTAATCATGATCGCCCCGTCTTGGCCTCGACAGCATTGGTATACAACCCTATTAGAGCTGTCCATAGATGCCCCGATTACCCTGCCCCTCCACCGAGATCTGATCATGCAGGACCACGGGCGCCTCCTTCACCCGAACCTGCAATCTCTGCATCTCATGGTGTGGAAACTCCGTGGCTAAATTCCAGGGAGAGCCAGTGCTCTCAGTCGGTGAGACAGATTCTTTTCGGCAGTAGAAAACCTTCCACTAAGGCTACCTACCTGGTGAAATGGAAGAGGTTTTCCTGTTGGTGTGAACCCAAGTGCCTTCAACCGCTCCAGGCTACCATCCAGTTATTCTGGAATACCACCTACACCTTAAGCATCAGGGTATATCCCCTTCCTCCATCAGAGTACACCTGGCAGCCATTTCAGCTTTCCATCCAGGGGAGTCTGGGCGCTCGGTATTTTCTAATTCCATGGTGGGGCGATTCCTCAAAGGTCTGGAGAAGGTGTTCCCATATTCTCGCCGACCTGTCCCAACCTGGAACTTAAACTTGATCCTCTTCAAACTCATGAGCCCACTGTGATGGGTTGGATCACAGAAACCCCCTTGGGAGCTGCCACCAGATGTGCAAAGACTAGCCCTGCTTCTGTTTTCCCTGCCAGCTCAGGACTCCAGCACCCTGTCTTGCTGAGCCAGACACTCCCGTCTGGCTCCAGACACAGATCCAGGGTCTGAATCTCCTGTCCCAAAGCTGCAAGTTACCCGAAAACAGCTTACAGAAGTGCGCTTGTCTTTAGCACTCAGATGCTCAACTCCCAATGGGTTCTAAACCCAAATAAATCCGTTCATAAATTGTTTGCCCTCTATAACACTGATAGAGAGATATGCACAGTTGTTTGCTCCCCCAGGTATTAATATATACTCTGAGTGAATACTAAATAGAAAGAGATTTTATTAAATACAGACAGTAGGATTTAAGTGGTTCAAAGTAGTAACAGACAGAACAAAGTAAGTCACCAAGCAAAATAAAATAAACCAGAGAGAACTGAGCCGCCGTATCCCTCCATCCCAGACACTCCATGCCATCAATCTTGACGACCTTGATGTGTTCCCTGTCCGCTTCACCAGGCCCCATGTCCACCAAGCTGGTGTGATAAGAGGTGAGGGTGCCCTCTGGGGCCTCAGGGCTGAAGGCAACCGAGCTAACATGGGACAAGGGAGGCTTACTCTCCTTCAATTTGGGACAGCTACTCCTCAGGTGCCCTGGGGAATTGCAGTGAAAGCACCTTCTGGGATCCCCTGCTTGTGCAGGAAATTTGGGACGAGTAACAGGAGAATGGGGGGGTGACTGCCCAGGCTCCTTTTTCCCAGACCCAGGGGTAAAACGGTGATTCTGCTTTCCCCCAACCTTATACCCCTCCGCCAGTGGTTTATGTTTGATCGCAGCTTGGGCTTGTTCATAAGAGTCAGCGTACTCAGCTAATTCACCCACTGCATTTACCTTTTTGTCCCACAAATACTGTTTTACCTCATCACTGCACATATTCAGGAAGTGTTCCTGAGTAACCAGATCACACATCCCTTCAAAGCTGGTAATGCCTCTCCCCCACACCCATTTATCTACCAAATCTCTCATTTCATTGGCATAAGCCACATTATTTAATCCAGATCCCCTCTTAAGGCTCCTGAATTTAACCCTGTAGGTTTCAGGTGTAACCTGAAACTGTTTCAAAACCAGTTCCTTAAATTTACCATAGTTTGAAGCATCATCAATAGGCATCTTATTGAATATGTCCAGAGCTCTGCCAGTCAATTTTGCTATCAATGTGGTCATCTTCTGATCTTCAGGGATGGCATGGAGGGTGCACAGTCTCTCAAAGGTGATGAAATATTCGGCGATATCGCTGGACTCGTCATACTGTGGACATAGTCGCTCCCATTTGTGGATTTTTGGGGAAGTGGAGCCAGCGGGGGAGGGTTTCGTCTCCCCGACTCCATAACAGCCAGTTCATGTTTCCGGGCCTCCCTCTGGGCCTCCATAACCCTCTCGTGGGCAGCTGCCTCTGCTTCCATAGCCCTCTTGTGGGCAGCCTCTTCCCTTGCATGTTCTGCCTCCATGGCACTAATTTCTAATTGTCTTAGTTCCAGCCGTCTCTTATGTTTATTTTCTCTCTCTTTTGCTTCCAGCCTGGCCAGCTTTAGTTTAATAGCAGCGTCACTAGTACTCATTGTCCTGCTTTCTTGTGCTGGGCTACAACCCCTCTGCAGTTCACTGGAACTGAGGTCACTAGTACTCATTTTCCTGCTTTCTTGTGCTGGGCCACAACCCCTCTGCAGTTCACTGAAACTGAGATGCACTCAGCTCAGGGGATTCTTAGTTAACAGAGAGCTTCCTTTTCTGTCCCTACTTCCCTTGCCCGAAATAAGCAAACAGAAAATAACAAACCAGTAACCACTTTGTCTGTTCTCCAGCCACCACACTTAAAACTCACTTAAAATCACTACCAGTATCTCAAAGCAATCAGCTGTGCACAGATCCTGCCGACTACGCCACTGTGATGGGTTGGATCACAGAAACCCCCTTGGGAGCTGCCACCAGATGTGCAAAGACTACCCCTGCTTCTGTTTTCCTTGCCAGCTCAGGACTCCAGCACCCTGTCTTGCTGAGCCAGACACTCCCGTTTGGCTCCAGACACAGATCCAGGGTCTGAATCTCCTGTCCCAAAGCTGCAAGTTACCCGAAAACAGCTTACAGAAGCGCGCTTGTCTTTAGCACTCAGATGCTCAACTCCCAATGGGGTCTAAACCCAAATAAAGCTTATGCAGGGCAAACTCATAAATTGTTCGCCCTCTATAACACTGATAGAGAGATATGCACAGTTGTTTGCTCCCCCAGGTATTAATACATACTCTGAGTGAATACTAAATAGAAAGTGATTTTATTAAATACAGACGGTAGGATTTAAGTGGTTCAAAGTAGTAACAGACAGATCAAAGTAAGTCACCAAGCAAAATAAAATAAAATGCGCAAATCTATGCCTAATCAAACTGAATACAGATAATTTCCTCACCAGTTCCAGAGTGCTCCCTTTTACAGGCTAATCTCCTTTTAGCCTGGGTCCAGCAATCACTCACACCCCCTGTAGTTACTGTCCTTTGTTTCAGTCTCCTTCAAGTATCCTGGGGGGGGGGTGGAGAGGCTCCTTCTTTAGCCAGCTGAAGACAAAATGGAGGGGTCTCCCACGGATTTAAATAGACTCTCTCTTGTGGGTGGAGACACCCCCCCTCCTCCCTCCTATGCAAAGTCCAGCTCCAAGATGGAGTTCTGGGGTCACCTGGGCAAGTCACATGTCCCTGCATGACTCAGTCTTTACAGGCTGAAGCCATTGTCCACATGGTATCTTGCATGTCTCCAGGAAGACTTCTCATGTGGATTGGAGCATTCCAAGATGCATTGTTCCCCAAGTGTTTCTTGATCAGGTACTTAACCTGGCGAATTCCTTCCTAAAGAAGCTGACCAAATGCCTCACAGAGCTTACTTAGAAATCAAGCAAGCATACAGCCCAAATTCTTAACCTCAAGTGGAAAATGATATATTTGTACAAATAGGATGAATAGATATAGTAGACCATAACCTTTACGAAGATATGTTGCGTGGCACAGGCGGCACAAAACATATTTCAGTTATATCATACATACATTTATAAACACCCCCCCATAAAGCCTTATGGGGTATGCTGTCACACCCACTATTTGAGCCCCTGGCCCCTCGTTCCCTCCTCTACCTTTCTTGGAAGGTGGCATTCCTGGTGGCCATTACGTCGGCAAGGAGGGTGTCCGAGCTGAGAGCCCTCACCTCTGAACCGCCATACACGGTGTTTCATAAAAACAAGTTGCAGCTTAGACCATACCCTAAATTTCTCCCCAAGGTGGTTTCCCAATTCCACATGGGTCAGGACATTTGCTTACTGGCGTTCTTTCCAAATCCCCACACGATCCCACAGCCTAAACACGCTGGATGTCCGGAGAGCCCTGGCGTTCTACATAGAGTGAACAAAACCTTTCTGCAAGTCGACCCAATTGTTCGTCGCCATAGCTGACAGAATTAAGGGTCTTCCTGTCTCTGCGCAATGCATATTGTCCTGGATTGCAGACTGCATCCACACGTGCTACGAGTTGGCCAAGGTCCCAGCCCCAGAGATTACGGCCTATTCAACAAGAGCACAGGCATCTTTGACAGCCTTTCTGGCTCAGATCCCTATCTATGAGATCTGTAAAGCAGCCACCTGGTCTTCAGTGCACACATTTACAGCCCACTATGCTGTTAGCCAACAGGCCAGAGATGATGCGGCAGTCAGCACAGCTGTTCTTCAATCAATTGTTCCATGACTCCTACCCTCCTCCAATGGTAAGCTTGGAAGTCACCTAATTGGAATGGATATGAACAATCACTCGAAGAAGAAAAGACGGTTACCTACCTTTCATAACTGTTGTTCTTCGAGATGTGTTGTTCACGTCCATTACAATACCCACCCCTCTTCCCCTCTGTTGGAGTCAACGGCAAGAAGGAACCGAAGGGGGGTCAGACTGGCAGGGTAATATATACACCGCCATGAGGGCGCCACTCTAGGGGGGTTCCCCTGCTGTCCTGAGGGGAGCTGCTAAGGGAAAAAGTTTCCGACATCCGTGCATGCGGTGCGCGCACACCTAATTGGAATGGAAGTGAACAACACATCTCAAAGAACAACAGTTACGAAAGGTAGGTAACCGTCTTTTCCTTTTAGAACCCTGTTAAGGTCTTGACCTTCACAACATCCTCTGGCAAGAAGTTCCACAGGTTGACTGTGAGTTGTGTGAAGAAATACTTACTTTTATTTGTTTTAAACCTGCTGCATATTAATTTCATTTTGTGACCCCTAGTTCTTGTGTTATGCGAAGTAGTAAACAACACTTCCTTATATACTTTCTCTACACCAATCATGATTTTATAGACCTTAATCATATCTCCCCTTAGCCGTCTCTTTTCCAAGCTGAAAAGCCCTAGTATTATTAATCTTTCATCATACAAAAGCCATTCCATACCCCTAATAATTTTTTGCCCTTTTCTGAACCTTTTCCAATTCCAATATCTCTTTTTTGAGATGGGGCGACCACATCTGCACACAGTATTCAAGATGTGAGCATACCATGGATGTATATAGAGGCCAGGTGATATTTTCTGTCCTATTATCTATCCCTTTCTTTATTATTCCCAGCATTCTGTTCACTTTTTTGACTGCCACTGCATATTGAGTGGATGTTTTCAGAGAACTATCCACAATGATTCCAAGATCTTTCTTGAGTGATAACAGCTAATTTAGACCCCATAATTTTATATGTATAGTTGGGATTATGCTTTCCAAAATGCATTACTTTTCATTTATCAACATTAAATTCCATCTGCCATTTTGTTACCCAGTCACCCAGTTTTGAGAGATCCTTTTGTAGCCCTTCGCAGTCTGCCTGGATCTTAACTATCTTTAATAATTTTGTATCATCTACAAATTTTGCCACCTCACTTTTATCGTGTTTACAGATAATTTATGAATATGTTGAATAGTGCTGGTTATTCATAAATGATCTGGAAAATGTTGAATAGGTCTGGTCCCAGAACAGACCCCCAGAGGACAACACTATTTACCTCTCTCCATTCTGAAAACTGACCATTTATACCTACCCTTTGTTTCCTATCTTTTAACCAGTTATCAATCCATGAGAACACCTTCCCTTTATCCTGTGGTAGCTTACTTTGCCTAAGAGCCTTTGGTAAGGGACCTTGTCAAAGGCTTTCTGAAAATCTAAGTACACTATAGCCACTGGATCCCCTTGGTCCACATGCTTGATGACCCCCTCAAAGAATTCTAGTAGATTGGTGAGGCATGATTTCCCTTTACTAAAACCATGTTGCCTCTTCCTCAACACAATATGTTCATTTATATGTCTGATAATATTGTTCTTTATTATAGTTTCAACCAGTTTTCCCGGTACTGAAGTCAGGCTTACAGGCCTGTAATTGCCGGGATCACCTCTGGAGCCCTTTTTAAAAATTGGCGTCACATTAGCTATCCTCCAGTCATCAGGTACAGATGCTGATTTAAATGAGAGGTTACAGACTACCGTTATTAGTTCTGCAATTTCACATTGGAGTTCCTTCAGAACTCTTGGGTGAATAACATCAGGTCCTGGTGACTTATTGCTGTTTAATTTATCAATTTGTTCCAAAACCTCCTCTAATGATATCTCAATCTGGGACAGTTCCTCAGATCTGTCACCTAAAAAGAATAGCTCAGGTTTGTGAAGCTCCCTCATGTCCTCAGCCATGAAGACAAATGCAAAGAATTAATTTAGTTTCTCTGCAATGGCCTTATCATCCTTGAGTGCTTCTTTAGCACCTCGATCGTCCAGTGCCCCCACTGGTTGTTTAGTAGGCTTCTTGCTTCTGATGTACTTAAATATATTTGCTGTTACTGTGTGAGTCTTTGGCTAACTGTTCCTCAAATTCTTTTTTGGGCTTCCTAATTGTATTTTTACACTTCATTTACTAGTGTTTATGCCCCTTTCTATTTTCCTCACTAGGATTTAACTTCCACTTTTTAAAGGATGCCTTCTTGTCTCTCACTGATTCTTTTACTTTGTTGTTTAGCCAGGGTGGCTCTTTTTTGGTTCTCTTACTATGTTTTTAAATTTAGGTTATACATTTAAGTTGAGCCTCTATTATGGTGTCTTTAAAAAGTTTCCACGCAGCTTGCAGAGATGTTACTTTTGGCACTGTACCCTTTAATTTCTGTTTAACTAACCTCCTCATTTTTGTGTAGTTCCTCTTTCTGGAATTAAATGCTACAGTGTTGGGCTGCTGTGGTGTTTTTCCTGCCACAGGGATATTAAATTTAATTATATTATTGTCACTGTTACCAAGCGGTCCAGATATATTCATCTCTTGGACCAGATCCTGTGCTCCACTTAGGATTAAATTAAGAATTGCCTCTCCTCTGGGTTTCAGGACCAGCTGATCCAAGAAGCAGTCATCTAAGGTGTCAAGGAACTTTATCTCTGCATCCCATCCTGAGGTGACATGTACCCAGTCAATATGGGGATAATTGCAGAAAAAAGTGGGGAAAAAACAATACGGGGGGGAAAATGGTAAACTAATATGATTTACAACAATTTTGGTAATTAAGTCTAGTGTAGGGTTACTTTATAGAACAAAATGTAAGTGGCACTGATAAATACATTCATGATAACACAAGTTTGTCCCCCAATTTATAGAAAGCCATTCAAAGAAGAATGTGCTTTTAGGGGAGATAAGTAAAGTATGTTTAGAGTTTCTGTTATATCAACAGAGCTAAAAGTCATCTCATAAAGACTTAAAAATGTCTCTGTAAAGAACATTCAAATGTAGTGAGATTCTGTCTCAACAGTGTGAAATGCATTTTGATGTAGAACAGGAGTGAGGAGGCCAAACATTTGGTGTTGGTGATTAATAATTGAATATTGTTAATCCCCGAGTTAATGCTTTCTATTAACAAATCATTATGCAGCTAATAGCAAAGATAGACTGTATAAATATTGTTCTTTGCTGTCCCTATGGGTGCTCCACTGTAGGTATGTCTGCATTCCTGTGCTGCTGATCGGATAATTTTGGTAGCAGTGTCCATTCGGCCCACGCATGTGTTGCACCCCCTTCGCGCTCTGCCATGAAGCTAACCAATGCTCAGCGAATGCCCCTGGCTAGAGATGGAGCTTTAGCTGTCCATTAGCAGATTGTTAACTTCTTCAGAATTGTTAATTTTAGCTACCTTTTTGGAGCTTACATAAGAACAGCCATACTGGGTCAGATCAAAGGTCCATCTAGCCCAGTATCCAGTCTTCTGACAGTGGCCAGTGCTGGGTGCCCCAGAGGGAATGAATAGAACAGGTAATCTTCAAGTGATCCATTCCCTGTTGCTCATTCCCAGCTTCTGGCAAACAGAGGCTCGGGAAAGCTTTCCTTTCTTTTTCTTGTCTCCTTTATCTTTTTTACTCAACACCCCACCCACCCCCCTGACCCCCAACAAACAAACAAAAAACCTTTATTTTAGGCTTCGTTCCGGGAGAAAACCCCATACCACAGAAGTGTGGTTTGTGCCAACAACTGAAGCCCAGATTCAGAAAGGATAGAGAACTGAGACTCAAGCTTAATGGAGGCAGCACTTCAACCACCCTCTGAGCTGGGCCAATGTCCCAGATGGTGGGAATCTTCACTGCAGCCCTCTACTTGTAAAGGAGATGAGCCCAAGAAGATGCTCATTAGCCATTGACGCAAGGCCTCTAAGGCCTGGTCTACACTATGATTTTTAGGTCGAATTTAGCAGAGTTACCTCGATTTAAGCCTGGACCTGTCCACACGATGAAGCCCTTTTTTTCGACTTAAAGGGCTCTTTAAATCGATTTCTTTACTCCACCTCCAATGAGGGGATTAGCACTGAAATCGGCCTTGCTGGGTCGAATTTGGGGTAGTGTGGACAGAATTCAACGGTATTGGCCTCCGGGAGCAATCTCAGAGTGCTCCATTATGACTGCTCTGGACAATGCTCTCAACTCAGATGCTCTGGCCAGGTAGATAGGAAAAGGCCCGCAAACTTTTGAATCTCATTTCCTGTTTGGCCAACATGGTAAGGTGCAAGTGAGTGCAGATCTCATCAGCAGCGGTGACCATGATGGAGTCCCAGGATCGCAAAAGAGCTCCAGCATGGACCAAACGGGAGGTACGGGATCTGCTCACCCTATGGGGAGACGAATCCATGCTAGCTGAACTCCGTTCCAGTAAACGAAATGCCAAAATATTAGAAAAAGTCTCAAAGGGCATGAAGGACAGAGGCCATAACAATGACGCACAGCAGTGCCGTGTGAAAATTAAGGAGCTAAGGCAAGCCTACCACAAAGCCAGAGAGGCAAATGGAAGGTCTGGGGCAGAGCTGCAGGCATGCTGCTTCTATGCTGAGCTGCATGCCATGCTAGGGCGTGCAGCCACCACTACCCCAACCCTGTGCTTTGACTCCGTCAATGGAGAATCATGCAACATGGAAGCGGGTTTTGGAGATAAGGAAGATTACGATGAAGAGATTGAAGATAGCTCACAGCAAGGAAGCGGAGAAACCGGTTTCCCCAACAGCCAAGATACATTTTTCACCCTGGATCTGGAGCTAGTAACCCCCAAACCCACCCAAGGCATGCTCCCGGACCCTGAGGGCAGACAAGGGACCTCTGGTGAGTGTACCTTTGTAAATATTACACATGGTTTAAAAGCAAGCGTGTTTAATGATTAATTTGCCCTGGCATTCGCGGCCAGTACAGCTACTGGAAAAGTCTGCTAACATGTCTGGGGATGGAGCAGAAATCCTCCAGGGACATCTCCATAAAGCTCTCCTGGATGTACTCCCAAAGCTTTTGCAAAAGGTTTCTGGTGAGGGCTGCCTCATTCCATCCGCCATGGTAGGACACTTTACCATGCCAGGCCAGTAGCACGTAGTCTGGAATCCTTGCATAACAAAGCATGGCAGCGTATGGTCCCGGTGTTTGCTGGCATTCAAACAACATCTGTTCCTTATCTCTCTGTGTTATCCTGAGGAGCGTGATATCATTCATGGTCACCTGGTTGAAATAGGGTGCTTTTATTAAGGGGACATTCAGAGGTGCCCATTCCTGCTCGGCTGTTTGGCTGTGGCTGAACAGAAATGTTCCCTGCTGTTAGCCTCGTGGTGTGGGGGAGGGGTGAAGTGATCATCCCAGAGAATTGCGTGTGTGGGGGGTGTTATTTGGGTTTGTGCTGCATGCTAACCTGCAAACCGCAGCCCTTCCTTTTAAATTACCAACCCGTTTTAAATGGCCAACCCAACAGCCGCTTGGTATGGGAAATGGGGGCGCTGCTGTTTGAAACCGTTCCCACATGTTATGAAGTTTGAAGAAGCCAAAAGACTGTGGCTTACCATGGCTGCCTACAAGCCGAATTCTGTTGCCTGGCACTGCGTGAGTGATCTCTCACACCAAACCAGCAGGCCCTCAATATGAGGCAAAATGCGACCTTGTAATGAAAGCACATGTGCTGTGTAATGTGAACAGCATGGTTTAATGGGAAAGAGTGATCCTATTGTTCTCTAAAATGTGTCTTTTTAACTACCAATCTCCCTTTTTCCCCACCAGCTGCAAATATTTCTCCTTTGCAGAGGCTAGCGAAGATTAGAAGGCAAAAAAAAAAGCACTTGGGATGACATGTTCTCAGAGCTCCTGCTGTCCTCCCACACTGACAGAGCACAGCAGAATGCATGGAGGCAGACAATGTCAGAGTGCAGGAAAGCACAATATGAACATGAGGAGAGGTGGCGGGCTGAATGGTGGGCTGAAGAGAGTAAGTGGCGGGCTGAAGAAGATAGGTGCCGTCAGCTTGTTGACAGAAGGCAAGAGTCGATGCTCCGGCTTCTGGAGCATCAAACTGATATGCTCCAGCGTATGGTTGAGCTGCAGGAAAGGCAGCAGGAGCACAGATTGCCGCTACAGCCCCTGTGTAACCAACAGCCCTCCTCCCCAAGTTCCATAGCGTCCTCATCCAGACACCCAAGAACGCGTTGGGGGAGCCTCCGGCCACCCAGCCACTCCACCCCAGAGGATTGCCCAAGCAACAAAAGGCTGGTCTTCAATAAGTTTTAAAATTTTAAAGTTCAGTGTGTCCTTGTCCTTCCCTCCTCCCCCACCCCTCCTGGCGCTTCCCTCCTCCCCCGCCCCTCCCAGGCTACCTTGACAGTTATCTCCCTATTTGTGTGATGAATTAATATGCGACAGACCTTTCCGTATCTAACACACTAGAGTCACCTTTACTCAGTACCGTGGCCCCAGTACAAAGTCCACCTGGAGCTGCAGACTTTCTGGCAACATCATGCCAGGCACCCCGTTTTTCATCCACTGAGTCAGATAGTGAGCAAGAAGATGTGGTCTCCTGCCGCTCCTCTCACCCACCCTACAGTGCCCAATTCCAGTATGGACCTCAACCATACTGTCCCTCTGATCCCACTGAACAATTAAGAGAGAAACAAGAGGCTGAACTTGAGGAGGAAGTTACCCCACACACTAATTTCTCATCATCATCACCAGATGAGACAATGATGCACTCTCCACCGTCGTTGGCAGATTATTTTAAGCTATTTCAGGAGCTAGCCCAGCAGATGGCAGAGGCATTGCAGATACCATTACAGGAGGTGACCGTATCATACCACAAACTAATGGATATTTTACATTAGTCTATCCTACCTCATCCAGAGTAGCCCTCCCTATTAACAAGGCCCTCTTGAAACCTGCCAAACTCATATGGCAGACCCCCATGTCAGTCCCACCAACATGCAAATGGGCGAACAAAAAGTATTACATGCCAGCCAAAGACACGGAATTTCTCTTCTCCCACACACCTCCCAATTCAATCATCGTGGACGCAGTGAACTCGAGGCTGCTAGCACCATCTCAAATCCAGTCCCTATGATCGAGACTGGAAGAGGTGCAAAAAATCATGGAGGACCTTCCTTTTGAAGGTACAAAACTGTTTGCTGAGACAACAGATACTTCCCACCACACTTGAATAGACTTCAGGGCTATTAGTTGATCACTCGGAATCTAGACACCTGGACAGAAGAGAGGGGGAAAAAACCTCTTAGCCTTTATTCAGACCTCGTTCATAA
The DNA here is from genome assembly GCF_011386835.1 of Chrysemys picta bellii. Classification (NCBI taxonomy): domain Eukaryota; kingdom Metazoa; phylum Chordata; order Testudines; family Emydidae; genus Chrysemys; species Chrysemys picta. Next base: position 43,442,852 of record NC_088797.1, read on the forward strand.
CAATATTCAGCTCAGATCATATAAATCCCAGAGAAAATAGTTCAGGTTCCCCAAATGGAAACTGTTGGGATCTCAAAATGACAGTTTTGATGGGTTCGTCAAGACCACTCTCCTCAATGCCATCTGACACTGGAAAAACTCCCTCATCCCTATGGATGCTGTCTCACCGTGTTCCGCAGCACCTGGGAACAGATAACCTTCAACAAATGGGTGTTGGAGATTATTCAAGGTGGGTACTCCATCCACTTCACCTCCCCGGCCCCCTCCCCAACACCCTTCCTTGTCCCTCTTTGGGGGACCATTCTCACGAGCGCATGCTATGACAAGAGACCATCTCCTCAGCGTAGGAGCCATAGAGCCACTGCCCATACATCTAAGAGGCAAAAGGCTTCCTCATACTTAAGAAAAAGGGAGATTGGAGACTCATACTAGACCTCAGAGTGCTCAACAAATTTGTCAAGACTCAGAAGTTCAAGATGGTCACATTGGCGACGATTATCCCAGCGTTAGAAAAGAGAGACTGGTTCTCAGCCTTCATCCTTCAATATGCTTGCTTCCACGTTTCGATTCATATGGTGTCTATCATATGGTGTCTATCTGACACCTTGAGTGCAGAAGGTGGGGGTCCACAAGGATTTTAAAAATTAATACTGGCCACTCCAGACTGGTATTAAATTCTCAAGGTTACAGCTCTTTTCTGACCTTGACTTGGTAAATGCTGCCACCACCCAAATGCTTAACCCCTTTTTTTGGAACCCAAGAAGGCGCACTTGAGAATTCCTTCCTGTGGGGTATCCTCAAGCCCTTTCACCATCCCTCTGGGGAAGAGCTGAGAAAGAAAACAAAGGAAATTAGCTGTTGCCACCAGCTAATTAAACAACATACGCACAAACTTCTTAGGACACCAAAAATCCAGTCCTGTTCTTAAAAAAGGTAAATTTTATTAAAAACAAAAAGAAAGACAATACATCTGGAACTGAGGCTTTTGCTAGATTTTAAAAGACTGTCCTGGATCTATTCAAGAAGCATCAAGATAGCTCTCATGAGGTTCATCTTAAAGATTACAAGCAAAACAAAAGCGTCTGGGGTTAGCACAGAGGAGTCCACCAGCCAATAAGAAATAACCCTAATCACGTCTTCCTAGACATTCCCTAATTTACTTACATTTGTGGGGTTCAGATAAGCAATCTTCAGGTATGATCTGATGGTTTTTCATACCTGGCTTAAAGCTTATCACAGCATAACTGCTCCCTGTTCCCCTCTTTTCCAGAGAACAACACACAGACAAAGGGAAGTTTTTTCCCCATTTTAAAAAGTTCTAGCCCTCCCATTTGACTCTTTTGGTCAGGTGCCCACTCCTTTCCTTTTACCTGTGGGCTTGTTAACTCTTTACAGGTAAAGCAAGTAGAGAACAGCTACTAAGAGGAATTTTATAGCTAACTGGGTGCCCATAAAAGGAAGTTACTCCCCTCCCCCCGTCATTTATTACAGTGTCACAGATGATACCTCAGATTCCCACTTGGCCAATGCCACTACCAGTACAGAGTACTCCCTTTTGGCCTCTCATTGGCTCCCAGAGTATTCTTCAAGGTCCTTTCAATAGTGGTGGCCCACTTACGCTCCTAGGTCGTTATGATTTACCCTTACCTGGATGATTGCCTCCTCAGACCGTGTTCCTTCACCAAAGCAGAGCAAGTTATCCAGACTGTCCTGGATCTATTCAAGAAGCTAGGCCTGCAAATCCATACACAAAAAATTGACATTAACACTGGTACAGAGACTAGAATTCATAGGAGCAGACCTCGACTCTCTCCAAGTAAGAGCACTCCTCTCACATCACCGTCTCTCCACACTTAGAGACAGTGCAATCCAGATACCAAATACTGGCCAGATATTGGCTTCAGTTTCTGGGGTATGTGGCCATGGGAATATCGGTGATACCTCATTGCCGACTCCGCATGAGATGCCTCCAGTTGTGGTTCAGTTTGGTTTACAGACCGAACAAGGTCAACCTAGATGAACTGCTATCGATGCCCACCAAAATCAAACAATCCCTGAATGGGTGGAAAGACCCAGCAAACACCTGCACTGGAATCCCATTCACCCAACCTCCCTCATCTCTACTCCTCACATCTGACACATCCCTTGTAGGCTGGGGCGCACATCTCAACAATCTCACAATATAAGGTAAATGGTCTCCATCTGAGATGTGTGTTCACATCAATTTACTGAAACTCAGAGCAGTCAGGAACACATATGCTCACTTCCTGCAGATGATCAAAGGTACACACACAGAGGTCATGATGGACAATATAGCCTGCATATATTCCATAAGCTGTCAAGAAGGTGTTAGATTTCCCTCCCGTTGTATGGAAGCACTAAAACTGGAACTGGTGGGTTTCCCACAGTGTTACAATATCAGTGGCTTACCTATCAGGAGTACACAAGATGACAACAGACAGTCTCAGCCGCAAATTCTCACACGACCATGAGTGGGAGATAGATTCAGTAGTACTCCACGTAGGGTGACCAGATGTCCTGATTTTATAGGGACAATTCTGATTTTTGGGTCTTTTTCTTATATAGGCTCCTATTACTCCCCACCCCCATCCCAATTTTTCACATTTGCTGTTTGGTCATCCTAACTCCACGACATAATCCGATAATTGGGGATGCCGATAATAGACTTGTTTGCTGCCTACCAGAACAAGAAATGACACATGGTACTGCTCCAGAGTGGGCATTGGACAGTGCTCCATGGGGGATACTCTCCTCTCATGTGACAAAGTCCTTCTTTATGCCTTTCCCCCATTCACTCTATTGCTGAAAGTACTGTTGAAAGTAAAAAGAGGAAAACAGCATAGTCCTTTCTCCCACATGGCACAGACAGATGTGGTACCCTTACGTGTCACAACTGGTGCTGTGTCCACTAATGACTCTTCCAATCACTCCTTCCCTCCTCTTGCAGAATGAGATGCGCTCTCCATCCCAACCTATGGATACTATGGCTCAAAGCCTGGCTCCTTCATGGTTCTAGCATGTAGAAACATGCTCTGAAGAGGTACAGGAAATGTTATTACACAGTAGGAAAGTGACTACCCGTCTTACTTACCAACAGAAGTGGACCAGGTTCTGGATCTAGTGCCAATCCAAAAGGGTCACACTGGAGATAGCCACTCTACGTATAGTCTTAGACTATTTGTTGGATCTCAAGAAATTGGGACTCTCTATTTGTACACTTAGCAGCAGATAGAAGGGACTCAATTTTCTCCCACCCGACAGCGAAGAGGTTTCTCAAAGGCATAGCGAACCTCTTTCCCCACCCAAGCTTCCTATCCTACAGTGGGACCTCAATCTAGTATTAAAAGGACTGACCAGACCACCCTTTGAACCCATGGCCACTTATTCTTTAACTCACCTTTCCATGAAGACTGATCGCCATTACCTCGGCAAGAAGGATAGGGGAGATAGTGGCCCTGATGGCATAGCCCCCATTCACAGTGGTCTTCCCCAACAAAGTCATGCTTAGACCACATCCAAAGTTCATCCTCAAGGTGACATCCGCATTTCACATGAACTGACTCATTCACCTTCCAACCTTTTATCCTAAGCCTCACCAGGATAATAGGGAAGCCATCCTCTATACGCTCGATGTAAGGAGAGCCTTGGCCTTTTATTTAGACAGGACAAGAGGTTTTTAGAAAATATCTTGGGCTTTTCCTTTCCATCGCAGACAGGTCCAAAGACACAGCGATTTCAGTTGAAAGACTCTCTAAATGGGTCTCAAATTGTATGAAACACTGTTAGCAGGGTTGCAACCTAGCACCTTTATCTACAGTCCATACACATTCCACGAGATGAGTTTCCTTGTCCGTTGCCTTTTCCAAGGGTATCCCTATATCAAAAATCTGCAGAGCAGCTACCTGGGCATCAGCACATACCTTTGCAGAACACTATGCTATCCTCGGGGACTCTGCTACAGATTTCAGATTTGGCACAATGGTACTATCATCTATAATAGACTCAACCCTGAAGCCCCAGCCCCTTCTGATTTATTGACAGAATGATGCAAATATAATTTTTTTAATTTGTCAACATTTTATTGGAAATTTCTATGAAGAGGTATTGAAACGAGGATTTGTTTTTAATTAAAAGCAACCTTTCTGGCTTTTTTGGCTGCAAAATCAGTAATAATGTCATCGTAGGACAAAGACAAAGTGATGTCTTGTTCGATTGCAAGAATAGCAAGACCAGTCAAGCATTCCTGACTCGTAGAACGGAGATAGTTTTTAATGAGCTTTAGTTTTGAGAAACTCTGTTCTCCTGATGCTACTGTTACAGGAATTGTCAGTAGAATATGAGTGGCAATGTACACATATGTCAATAAGTTTGCTGGTATGAATAAACTGTGCAACGTCCATCATCGATTTTTGCATGTGGCAACACGGATGACAATGTACTCAATTCTTCGGACAGTTCAAGTCCATTTAAATCAAAGCTATCACTGTGCTTCAGAAGCCTCTCTAGGTTCTTGGACTTTGTAATTCACTGCTCTTGTTTTCCTATTTTGTTGAATTTAGTTATGTCATACAAAAATCCAAACTGTTCATGATGTACTCATAAGGTATTAAACCTTTCGTCAATGGCAGATATTGCTTTATCCATCACAACATTAAAAAATTCAACCTCAAATTTCTTTTATGGATCATCTATGAGCTCATAGCAGATCGTCTATTTGCTCCTTCATACTCTGCTTTCTGTTTTTTCCTTGAAACTCGTGTCACATTCGGACATGGAAATTTTGGTTCTACACAAAGTGCCTGTGCAAGCTCTCTTGCTGTAATCTGTGCTTCTTTGAATCCATTTTCTCTGTATTTTACTAAAAAGTCTTGTGTGTTTGTTTAGTAAGGTAAATGTTGAATCAAGCTGCATCATTGGACTCTGCATTATTTTGCTTACACTTGAGATTTTAACAAGAATGTCATACCAGATTACGACAGATGTTAGAAACTTGAAGCTGGATATTTCAGAGGCCAATGATTGTGCTTCACTTTTTAGCTTTTGGATCTCTGGCTTCTTCTGAAATAGCAACCAGTGCTTCGTAAACTTCCTCAGATTGATATCTCAACGTTTTTGCACTTTCTACTCTGCTTTCCCAGTGCCTCTCAGATAGAGGCTTAACGGTAATACCATTGACATGTGTTTTGAATATTTGCCATCGTTGAGGGGAAGCTGAAAAGAGCACGTAAATGCATTGCAGCAAACCAAAAAAAGAAATCGCTTCTACAGAAGACTTGGCCATATCACACAAAATCAAATTAAGACTGTGGCATGCATACAGAACAAAAAAGGCTCGTGGATTTTCTGCCAGCAATCTAGCTTGCATGCCAGAAATGCATCCTCTCATATTGGCACCATTATCATAGTCTTGTCCTCTAATGTTCATTACAGACAATCCCATTCGTTTTAGTTCATCAAGGAGAACTTGAAGTCCAAAACCTGTAGTGTCCTCTACTTCTAAAAATGTGATAAACAATTCCCTAACTGTAATCTCTGTTGAATCACTGTTGAAAAATCTCACTATTAATGACATCTGTTCTTGATGACTTATGTCAGGAGTGCAATCTAGAATTATGGCAAAATATTTTGCCAAAGTAACCAATGAAACAATTTTGTCTTTCACTTTATCACTCATTAGCATGATCAGTTCACTTTGAATTCTTGGTCCCAAATAGTGGTCATGTATGTCATGTATTTCATTTTCAGTTACTCTTTGGAGATGTTCACTCATCACTGTGTCAAATTTTCCCAGCAGTTGTACAAGGCCCAAAAAAATTGCCATTTTTGGGCTGGAATAATTTCTCAATGCTTCCTCTAAAAGCAAGATTATTTGTTGATAGAAATTCAACAATAGATAATAGATGTTCAAGAACATGACGCCAATGCTGCTTCTCTGACTCCAGCAATCTTTGATTTGGGGCCTCAAGAGTTGTCTGACTTTTTTTAACCTTATACTCAGCTCACACCATTTGTGCATACTTTCAATGTGGTGTTGTGCCTTTTCATGTTGCAGTAATGTGTGACTAAGATTTTTTCAATCATTAATACCCATGGTTGCGATCTTAAAATTGCAACTATTGAAAATCTTGCATGGGAAACAAAATACAGCATCCTTGCATTTAGAGTACACAAGCCACCGTCTGTTGACAATTTCACCATTAGAAAGTCTTTTGTAGTAATTGTTTTCTGTGAATTTCCTACCTCTAATGTCTTTAAGATATTCAAGAACTTTTATTCTCATAGGGCCTTGCTCAAGTATAATGGCACGTAATTCGTTGTTTAAAGATTGCGGCCATGCGCCAATGTCATCTATATCTCATGCTAGTACAGTTTCAACTGTTGTAATTTATTGTTTTTGTGTCTGCATCTGTTTCAAATGATTGTTCTGTGTGTTGTTGCGTTTCTTGAGTTTCGTCTGCATAAAAATTTTCTTCGGCAGTTACTTGATAATCTTGATCAACTTTGTGGTTTTCTTGATGTACAAACTTAAGTATAGAACCCTTCTGTGCTTGTATAGCTAATCCTATTTCATCTTTCCATTTTCTTTTTTGTGACCCGGAAAGTTATTTTCGATACAAGATAACTTATAAGGGTGTTTTTTAAAGAAATAACTGTTTAAATTATTGTCAGATTATCAGAAATATTATTTAAAATAACTAATTTAGGATAGCCATGTATCTGTGACTTTGAGCTAGTGTGAAGACACCTCACAAGGCACTCCACCCTGACTGAGACATTGTAGAGTTGGAAACCCATGTCATTTTTACAAAGCCACTTTTTAATTTTAAATGTATAATGGACATCAATCTTAATGTTAGTTTACAACTCTATATCAGTCTTATACTGTAAATAGATCAATGGCATTGTCCAGTTTAATAAGCTTGGTTTCCAAACAGTGGGAAAATATATCCCTGGTTTTATTCCTAGGTAAAGCACAAAGTGACCAAAATGAAGTCAGCACAGAATCATCTCATCTAGATGAAGGTAGCACAGAAATGTTACAGAAGTCCTATTATGCCTTATTTTTGTTTGGAAAGATGTTAGCAATAGTAGCACATTTGGGGCACTGCCAGAAATGTATGATAAATCACTGCCTCTAAAGTTCCATCAAAAACTGAGATTTTCACAGCTCTAGCATGATCTGTTGCACAGATTCTTCACAGGGAAATGTCCCTGGCCTTTTAAACTCATATTAGCCATGTATTTACTTTATGAAAGTTGGACAAAACATTGTGAAAATGTAAGACATTGGCTGCCCAACCTCTGGGCTGGCAAAAGCTATTCTGACTCACTGGCAAATAAAGCAAGAGAATCTTAGTACAACATATGGTCACTCTATACACTAGTAAGGGGATGAGCATATTACAGTCGTTGGAGGGCTCTATTTAGCAGTAATAGGACTACAGGAAAGCCAGTCAACATTTTTTGTTTCTCTGATGAAAACTGGCCCACTCCCTGCCCCAAACCAAACTTGTCACAAATAATTGTCAACAACTTAATTTTCTGTTTTTGGCTAAGATATTTATTTAAAAAAATATTGAAATTGGATTCAGGATTGTTAGCAAGCATTTTTGGCAAACTAAGTTGTTAAATAATAATCTAAATGGAAACACAGTACTGCTTTCATGTTTGGCTCACCCCCAGCCTGCTGGTCCAACAGCTGCAGTAGAGGAGGAGATGGGTGGAAAACTGCAGGACCCCAAAATCCACCTCTTGGGGTGCAGAGTGGCAACAGCAGCAGCAAACCCTCAGGTCCGATCACAAGCCACTGGGCACCACCGCCAGCACCACGGACCATGGTGAAGTTAGCCCAGCATCTGATCTCAGGGACGGGGCACCCACGGAGCCACAGCAGCTCATCCTGCCCTGCGCTGCTCCCTCCGGATGAGATGGATCGCTGCCAGCCCAGGGGAGAGACGTACTCCCCAGCTACGGTGACCAGATGTCCTGATTTTATAGGGCCAGTCTTGATATTTGGGGCTTTGTCTTATATAGGCACCAATTACCCCACACCTAGGGTGACCCGACAGCAAATGTGAAAAATCAGGACAGGGGCAGGGGTCATAGGAACCTATATAAGAAAAAGACCCCAAAATTGGGACTGTCCCTATACAAGTGGGACATCTGGTCACCCTACCCCAACCCCCTCTCCTGAAGATTTTTCACACATGCTATCTGGTCATCCTATCCCCAGCCAGCTGTGTGTGAGCATTCCAATCCAACCCCTGTTGCTTGGGCTGGCTGCCGAGGAAGTGAGTCACTTTCACTTTCATTTCCTCAGCAGGCAGGCTGCCACCTCACCCCACCCCTGCCGGAGAGGAGGGGGGATATGGGGGGTGCTCCATGGGGGGGAGAATACACCCTATGGTGGGCAACAAAGGATACTGCCAGAGCTGCCCAGCCTGCCTCACCTCACACCGGGGGGAGAGAGTCACACAGTTGAGTTCCTTCCCCCACCTCTTCCCAGAGATCCCAGCAGCCAATCCCTCTCCCTCAGACTGCTGCAGGCAGCTCATTTGGCTCTCTCTAGGACCCAACCCTGCTCTTACATGCTCCACTGCTTCCCGTCCGTCCCAGCTCCCAGCAGAGTGGTGCCCCAGACATACTGGTGCCCTATGCTGCCTACGGCTAAGGATAGCCCTGCATATCAGAGGTAATCCAGGACAATGGTCAGAGTTCTCACAGGGGTCATAAAATGAAGATCCAAGGGGCTGGGTCACTGTGTTGAGAAGGTGAGGTCTGACAAAGTGATAAAGCAGAGTCAGGAGAAGTAGCAAGGCTAGGAAGTCTAGGAAGCAACTGGCAGGCACTGGTTTGTTGCTCAGACAGCTTCCTTTTCCTTATGGACTTTATATAGTCCAGGCACCCAGTGAGAGTGGTGCCTGTCCATCCTATCAGGGGCATGGCTGCTGTGAGCCTTTAGCACTAAGCCTGTTGGTCAGGAAACAGCTGAGTGCATTGCTGTGGCACCGCAGCTAAGGCTGATACCTAAGGATCCGGGTTCAGTACTGGGATCCAACACTGTCACTCTTGCTTTTTAAATATCAACAGTTTTTTAGTAATTATTTTTCAAATCACTTTAGTTAATTTTATATTAAACAATTCTTATAGCTACATATGAGAAATTCAAATGAGTTGCTTAACACAATCGGAAGCCTAAAAACTGCATTTTAAGAAACTTAAGCATTAAGTTGCTTAGGAGAACAGTCTCAGTGACAGTCAATAGGGCTTGTGCTCCTAAATCATTAACTAGGATTGTAGGATTGGATTTTCAAATATATATAATGAAAACCCTGATACCTAAACATCAGCATTAATATTTCCTTCTCACAACTGTTTATGAGCAGCGGTATTTTTGTACTTTTAGAGCAGTTTTGTGATGCTAAGGACAGTGTGATGTTATCTGATTACAATATGACCATATAGAGCATTGTTGCAACCAGTGGTGAGCTGGAGCCGGTTCTCACTGGTTCGCAGGAACCGGTTGTTAAATTTAGAAGCCCTTTTAGAACCCGTTGTTCTGGGAGCCTGTTGTTAATATTTTGGCAGCTCATCACTGGTTGCAACCACTGTTATAGATTTGCTGCAAATCTTGTACAATGTTTGTCAAGTGAGGTGTCTATGAAAAGGTTATGATTTTGTTGGTTATGCTATCCATATGCATGTATCCTTTTTGTATTTGAAGTTGTAAGTATTGGCACTATACCTAGATTTCAAATGTTTGCTTCTGGGGTACCACCCACAAGGTAGCTAGCCAGCACATCTTGGAGGGACTATTCAAATTAAGTGGCTCATCAAGAAACACTTGGTTGACAATGGACCATGGGAGACGCCCATCTACATTGAGTGGACTGTCATGTAAACATGCTGTCTGGAGTGTAGTTAATGGCTTCCTGCAATGACTGAGCGAAGTTGGGCGTGGACATGTGACTCCAAACTCCATCTTGTTGCTGTAATTTTCCACAGAACAATGGGTTTCCCTCCACATGGCAGAGGATATAAAAGGCGCTGGAAACCTCTCCATTTTGCCTCTGTCTTGCCCCACCCTCTATCCTGCTCCAGCCTTTTTCCAGCCCAAGCCTCTGGACTATGAACTTATACTAATGGGAGCATTCTAACCAAGGGATCAAGGACCTTCTAATGATTTGGAAGCAGGCAGAGGCTTGACTTAAGCCAGCAGTTTATTCCATCACTGCTACAAACCTGAACCAAGAACTTTGCAATTATTGTATGTATTTGATTCCTTTAACTAATTTTAACTCTCACCTTTCTTTCTTTTTATGAATAAACCTTTAGATTTTAGATACTAGAGGATTGACACCAGTGTGATTTTTGGGTAAGCTCTAAGTTATATATTGACCTGGGTGTGTGGCTGGTCCTTTGGGATCAGAAGAACCTATTATTTGATGAGACTGGTTGTAAAAAACCACTCACCTTTAAATCCAGTGTTTTTGGTGGTGATATAAGAACTCGAATGCCTGAGGAAACTGCCTTTATGTTTTCATGGTAGCCAGTGTGGTGAAACAGAAGTTTACTTTTGTGGCTGGTTCGGTATATCCTAGGGGGCTTAGCTACCAGTCTTGGGGTGTATCTGCCCTATTTCTCAGCAGTTTTTCCTGAATTTGGCATCCTCAGTTGTGACCCACTGAGGCATGGTTACAGGCAGGAAGGGAATTTCTTTAGAACAGTTTCTATGGCAATTTTTCTGGGTAAGAAACCAAGTAAAGCCAGAAAACCAGATTAAAACAAATCCCACATCTTCTCCCACAGAAAAGTGGCTGTCCTGTTACTGGAAGTGGCAATTTTCAACTGATTGTAATGTCCCTGCTTGAGAAAATAATTAGTGACTCTTTGCAGGGAAGCATTATCAGCCTTTTGTTCATCCTTGGCATTAATGTTTCTGCTGCAGGGTTGGATTAAGACCATCGTGAGCCATAGGAACACCATGCCACAGGGCCTCCTGGGATCTCGTCTCCCTGGTATGTCCATGTCTCCTAACTTGAGTGTCCTAGAGAGACAGTAGTGACAGCTATAGAAGACCCCCTTCCTTCGGAATAGTAGCAATGATACTAGTGGTCCCTGTTCCCTCACAAGTGGGTCCCCCACTACTTAGTCTCAGCAGTCAAGGCATAAGCATATGGGTGGAAGGGCCAGGCTCATTGTGCTCTTCTGCCACATGGAGTCCTTTGCTGTGGTGGTGTTGGTGAGATCCCTACAGCAGAATAGTGAGTGTGATGCACTGGGCAGTACATACTTTTCAGAAGCTGTATTTCGAACTGTCTAGGCTCAGACAAAATTCACTGTATCATTAATGTTCAGGTTATGTTTTCAAGTTTATTTTGATTTTTCCCAAATGTGGAGAGCTTTTAAAATTTTTTTTAGATTGGGCTAAACTTCTGTTATAATCACATGATTCCAGTAGCAGGGCCCAATGCACAGACCTCTAATGCATCTGCCTTAATCCTGCCTGGGTCTGATTAAAGTTATTGTTCCTAAAAAGGAGAAAAACTAGTTTGTTTATATAGTAAAGATCCATCCCATAGACCTTTTTGACCATCCTACAAATTTTAGGGAAGAAATTGGTCCCTGCAATAGAATTATGTAGGCTGTTCTAAAACTATAATAGAAAGGGTGTTCATTCTCTAAGTACTATAAGATCTTTTCATAAGGGACAAAGCTTTCAAAGATCCTATCTGAGGATTCATTGAGCTCTTCTTTGGCATTCTCTCAATACCACTCCCTCCTGGACATATGCTCTTTTAATTTACTGTTGGGGAGGTGTTTAACCACACACTGACACAAGAGAGCTTTGTTACTACTGGTTATGTTGATAAAAGTTACTGCTGTGCACTGTTGTACTTGTCAACATACTTGCTCTTCCACAGCAAATTATCTACAGTAATATCAAGTTCTAAGTTTTGCCAACCAGCATTTCTTTGTGTGTGTGTGTGTGTGTGTGTGTGTGTGTGTGTGTGTGTGTGTGTGAAAGAAAATTCAGTTAGGTTGTTAAATGAGTTTATTTTATTTAGTATACAAGGGAAAATTTTCATAAACACCCAAGTGACTTTGAAGCCTACATCACTTTTCAAAACAAGACTATGCTCCTGAAGGAGGGCCTAAGTGCAGTAGCAATGTATTTAGCATAGTTATCAGCTCTGTATTGCAGATAATGTGCCTGATTCTCATTTACACTAAGGCCCCTTTACACATCTCTATTAATGTGGTGTATAAAATTGTGTATAAAAAAAGTGTATAAAATTAATTTACTCCCCTGTTAAGGCCCTTTTAACATTGACAGAATTGTGCCAAGTGAACTCAGTGCAAATGGGAATCCAGTTCAGTTTCTCCATAGCCATGATTATCCAATATAATTTATTAAAATGAATACAGGAGGGTCGTAAGGAGTGCTAAATCAATAGCTTAATCAGAAACTCAGGTGTTCCATGTATCCACAGACCAAATATAGCATGAGCAGCAGCACAAACTTCATCCATGCTGCCCTTAGGGTTGCCAACTTTCTACTCGCACACAACTGAACACCCTTACCCCACCCCACTCCTTCTCTGAGGCCCCACCCCCTATTCACTCCATTCCCCCCTCCCTCTGTCTCTCACTCTCCCCACCCTCACTCAATCTTTTTCACCTGGGTGGGGCAGGAGGTTGGGGTTTGGGAGGGGGTGAGGGCTCCCACTGGGGTTGTGGGATCTGGGGTGGAGCTTGGGATGAGGGATTTGGGGTGTATGAGGTTGCTCCGGGCTGGGACAGAGGGGTTCAGAAGGCGGGAGGGGGATCAGGGCTGGAGCAGGGGGTTGGGACATGAGAGGGTTCAGGAGTGCAGGCTCTGGGTGGCACTTACCTCAGGCAGCTCCCGGAAGCAGTGGCATGTCCCCCCCTCTGACTCCTGTGCAGAAGTGTAGCCAGGTGGCTCTGCATGCTGCTCCGTCCACAGGTGCTGCCCCCGTAGCTCTCATTGGCAGTAGTTACCAGCCAGTGGGAGCTGCAGAGCTGGCATGTGGGGCAGGGGCAGCGTGCAGAGCTCCCTGGCTACCCCTATGTGTAGGAGCTGGAGCGTGGACATGCTGCTGTTTCTGGAGCCACGCGGAGCCACAGCAGGCAGGGAGCCTGCCTTAGCCCCACTGTGCTGCCAACCACACTTTTAACAGCAGTGCTGACCGGTGCCTCCAAGGTCCCTTTTCATCCAGGTGTTCCGGTTGAAAACCGGACACCTGGCAACTCTAGCTGCCCTACCTCAACCTTATTCTGCAAAGGGGGGGCAAGAGGCAAATTGTGGATCTAGATCCATACAGTCCTTGGTCTGTCTCCTGAGAATTCTACTGGTTGCTATGGGTTGAAGCTACATTTAAACTTGATTTGAGGGCTCAGTACTGCTCCACGTTGAATTCAATGGCAGTGGCAACAGATTCAGGCTCTAAGACTTTATGAAAGAAAGGGCAGAAAATATACTCCAGAAGAATGAGGGAACAGGTGAAATAAAAGTCAAGTATGTAGAAAGAATATTAACACTTTCAATTTTACTAGATCTAGGCTTTACCAGAGAATACAAAGTTTTATTTAGGGCTGCAATGAGGTTAAAACTAGTAAAATCACACACTGAGCAGGGTGAATGATTAGAGGGAGACTAAGCCTGAAAGTAGGAAGTGAAGAACTACAGTGACATTTCTGGAAAGGATTTTAATGTTTGTTGGACTCAAGAGACCCAGTCACTAAATGCTCCTTTGTTTAATATATCTACTGTAGTTAATTGAAGACGGGTAGCTTTATAGGAGCAGGCTTTTAGGTGTCTATGGAAAAATCTGCATTAAAGAACCATTTTAGATAAGGAAGGCAATTAATTGGGCATCTACATGTGACCTTATTTTCCCCAGAAAAATATAACTGAAGTCTCAGAACAGTTTCCCATAGAATTGCTAGAGTATGAGGGCTTTGCTGTGAGTTCCCCAAGTTTGCTGTCAAAAGTTTTTTTTTTTTTTTTTTTTTTTTTAATCAATCAATGAAGTGGTTGCTCAGTACTACACTGCAAATGCACTGTTATATTTATAGCAGGAAGTCTCCCTCTGACTGTTCAAAAGCTGCATGCAGGCATCATTCCCCCAGCCTTAAAAACAACAACAACAAAAACACAACAATCATCTGAGCTACCCAAGTTCATTGTTGCCTCAGGGAAAAGCCTTATATGAACCTAAAAACCCTCTAGCATATATACCAATATCTATGATTGAATTATCCATCAATTGTGGCTTTGTTACAATTTTCCCACCACGTGTTGGAGAGACACTACGGACTGAAAATGATCAAGTGACCAAAAAGAAGACAATTTATTTAGCCCTTTATGGTAAAGCTTTGAAAATGAAATCCTTATACCTTTATACAATTCAAGTAAATAAGCTGAATGCTGAGGTGGGAAGAAGGAATTCTTTCCCTATAAAGATAGGGAGCAGATCTCTTTTTTTTTCCCACCCCACTCCCTCCATAAGCCACAGTAGCCTCCACTTCTATTGTGCCACTCACTCTGCGGGTAGACAGGTCAGTGGATTCATTACGCTATCCTGTCCACAAACTCCTCCCTTGCATTGCGGTCCAAGGAACCTCTTCAGAGCCATATTTAATAGTTTTAATTGAATATGCAGCCCCTGTGTGGGATCCCTGACTCCTATGTACTGCTGTAACGACCTGTTACACCTGTAGAATTGCCCTCTCTCTCCAGTGTAAATAGCTATTAGGATCCAACCATAAGATATGATCTGAATCTTATTTGAAGTGAATGAGAATATTTTTCTGTTTCATATATCTGGTCACATCTACACGTACAGCTTTTGCTGATATAATAATGTTCATTAGGGGTGGTGGTTTTTAATGACATTTGTAAGGTGATTAAAAAAAAAAACCCCATGATGTAGATGCAGTTATACTGGCATATAGGTGCTTTTGTCAGTATAGCTTATTTCACTCAATGAACTGGTATTATCTATATTGCCAAAAGCACTTTTCCCCCCAGTATAATCTGTATCTACACTAGGGCACTTTGCCAATATAGCTATACTTGCAAACCTTTTCTAATGTAGATTAGGCCTCATTGTGGAAAGACACTCAGCTAGAGAATCCTTAGGCAGATGTGTCCTACAGCACCACATAAAGAATCCTGACATCTTGACATGAAGTTTCATTGACTTCACTGAAAGATCAAATATCAACATGTGATCCAGTAGAATTAAAGTTTCCAGGAGGGAGGTGTATCAGACTCTTAAGATGAATGTGCAACCTCTAGAACAGGGGTTCTCACAACACATTTTTTGGTGATCTCGGAGTGTGGCCATCAACTCTTGCTGGTGGGCACTCTGACAAACACGTCTCTCTGTTCCTGCCTCCCATGACCCTTCAGCAAGAACCCGCCCCAGGGAAGATGGGTTGAGAACTCACCAGCCGCCTGTGGAATCCCTGGCTCCCTGTACCCCAGCTGGGTGTGAGCTGCCCAGGGGAGCAACCCAGTCACTGAACACCACAGCTTCTTCCACTGACAAGAGCCACCTCTGGTGCTGCGCACACCAACTACACATGTCTCCAGCAGTGCTGCCCAGAGCTCCCAAGGAGGCTGCGTGGTGCAGAGCACTGATCCCTGCTGGGGATGCAGCGGAAACATCAAGGTTGGTTACTGCAGGATTGTGCTACTGCTTTGCCCCCCATATCTCTGCCCAAGCTTTGGAGGCTGTTATGGCCGCATAACAATCCGCTAGTGGCCGCATGCGAGAAACACTGCTCAAGAATGCCTTGCTCTTAGAACCTTTGCATTCTCCAAACCTCAGCTTTTCTGAGCATGAAGTAAATTGTCACGAAGAATTAAATCATGAGACACCTTCAAAAATCTACATTTCTTCACCAATTTGTTGTCTAGGAAAAACATTTAATAATCAGGATTAAACATATCCTTCAGAGAAGGAGATAAACTGATAGATGTATCAGCAAACTCTCCTGGAGTCTGATGCAAAAGATGTAGTAAACTATCTATGTGGAAAGAAGAAATAAAATAGCTCTGAAGCACATTCATGAAAAATATATAGCCTTTGAAATTTTGGTTTATTTTAAATAAGGAAGCGAAAGGCATTGAACGGGTTCACATTCTTGGGAGCCTTAGAGCCCTCTTTTAAAAAAAAGATTAACATGAATAGATCTTCACATTTATAGGATGGCTTTTCTTGTCAGGATGGTCAGGTGTCTGACTTCAAAAATGCATTCATGCACAAGTGTCTAGCTGCTAGTTTACTTGGATACATATATCAAATCAGGAGAGATTCTTGTATTTAAATAATGATCATCACCAACTGGCTATTCTCAACACAAACACAACTTCCCAAATTAATTTGCTTCATACTGTACCTGATTTGTTGAAGATCAACATAGCCTTGGATATAAATGCTGTTATGGTGTCACTTCTGCTATCTTAAATTCAAGACCCTGTTGTATTCCCATATCTGTGCTTTATGCACCTTAGAGTAAAAGAGAACAATCGGAATCTCACGTGCTAAGAGAGGTGGACTGCAGAATTTGGACCTAGACTTTCTCCAAGTTGATAGTATTTGGATCTGGGATTTTGATTTAGGGTGTTGCCATGTCTCATGATTTTATCGTAAGTCTTGTGATTTTATTGAGCACCTTGTAATATTTGGTGTGTTTTCTTAAAGTAACAGCTGTTGGAGGCAACTGACTACATGAGAATCTCAGCTTTAACTTAATCAAGTTTGCAGCATAATGTCTATGGAGAAAAGTTTGAAAATATGACTTGACTGCAGACTCTAAATGCTCAATAAGTAGAAGGTAAATAACCCCAAAATTAATATTTTTAAAAAAATCTCATGATTTTAAGTCAATATCTGATTTTTGGGCCCTAATTCATGAGTTTTGAATGCTTGGGGTTGGCATCTGTAATAAGTACTCTGTTACAACCAATCTGGTCTGGATTTGAACGAGTGACCTAGTAACAAAATCCTCCATATCCCAATAATCAAAGTTGTACAGCCCTAATGATACTAGTTACAAAATGCTGAGATTCCTGTCTGTGACTTATTGTTATTTGACTCTACAATCATTTAAAACTTTTGAAAAATTTAATTAACTTTTTAATAATCTCAGATTACTATTTTAAAAATATTGAAAAACCTAGGGACATTCTGCATGTCACGAAAGATCGCTAAGTGATTTAAAGATATATGGACATTTATTTGCAGAAGTTTAATTGTTGCACAGATAATATAGATGCATTTTATTGGGTATTATGTTTGAAAGCTGCATATATACACACTACTTCAATCCTGTTTTATCAGCAAAAGGAATGTTTAGTATGTTATCAGTGTCATCTGGTATGAGGAGGATCGCTTCACTGAATAAACCATTACACATTTATTTATTTTAGACTGTAAAACTAATGGGGAAAGCAGCAGTTGAAGAAACAAGATTGAAGAACTGCAAAGGTGATTGTATTTTGCCAAATAGTTCTTTAGCAGCTATGTAAGTTATTGGTTGTATATCCTATGCTGGGCAGGGTGGACAGCCTTTTGTAGCAAGGAAAGGGCAACTGGCAGATCTGCTGCATTTCCTGTGTACCTCCAGATATTGTGGAATCCGCTCTGTAGGGTTGGACTCCATGGTTCTAAGACAGAGAGGTGGAGCCAGGGAACAGTCTCTCTGGAATATGTGCTTGTGCAGATTGGGCAGTTTTCAGTTCAACAATCCCCTTGGAAATTATTGCTGATTAATCCACCAGCAACTCTCTTACACTGGGATTGAGAGTGTGGCTACTGGCAGTGGGCTGCATAATAGTATGGCTTTTTATGTATGGAAAAGGAGGAGCTTTGCAGGCATCCTGGACCTCCATGTGGACTTCCCTGCTCTCTATTGTTTCTAAGATATTACTCATATTCCAGGGGGATCAAAGCCTCCTTCAGTGGGACAATTTATGTTAATTGCAAATGTATAAGTCATTTATAAAAGATTAATTAGTAGATGTTATAAAGATGTTAATCATAAGTAACATGTTTTTATAGCTATAAGCAACCCATTTACTTTGCTTTGGAACAGGACATATTTTAGTCCAGGAGTTGCAAACTTTGTTATAAGCCTGTGACAGACACCCAAAGGAGTATAGATGTTCTAAGCAATCTATTGACAATTATATAGTAAAAATATAGTTTCTGAACAAGCCTGATTGTAGAAGATGCTATATCATTATCTATTCAGTATTTTTTATAATCAGCTATTCAGTGTAAGGAGATCCTTAAGAGGGGATTGTCATAAGTGATTAAAAATACTTATGAGATTCTAAGCATTACACATTTAACAATTAATTAACCATTTATTCAGAACATTAGTTTTTAACACTATACAAAGTATGTATAAATATACCCTTAATATAAAATGTGACCCATACTATGATAACGGCAAGATTTCTGTAGTACAGGTCATTGTCTGCCCAAGCTCACTTAAGCCCTATTCTGTCATATGTGCCCCATTCTGATCTCCCACTTGGCTTTAACTAACATTAGGTATGACTTGAGGAAGGATGGTTCAGGGTGTGGACCACTAGCCTGGAACTCTGGAATCCTGGATTCAATTTCCTGCTCCACCTCAGACTTCCAGTGTGACTATGGGCAAATCACTTAGTTCTTCTGTGCTGCAGTTCCCCATCTGTAAAATGAGAATACTTCCGTACCTCATCAAGGAAGTTGTGACAATAAATATATTTAAGATTGTGAGATGGCCAGATACTGTGATAATGGGGACAATCATTTTAAATACACACACACACACACACAGTATATATAGTTTAAAATAGAAATGAGTAGATAAGAAGGGAAATACATGTTTAAGAAAAGTTTGAAATGAGATATAACTGCTGCTCTTGAATGGCTGAGAATTGTGCTAATTTTTTTTTCTCAACTCTCCCGTTTCCCACTCTAACCTGCTTGTTTTTCTCATCCACCTGTTATGCCTTAGACTGTAAGCTCTCTGAGAGACTGTCATTTGTTATATGATTTACATGTAGAATGAAGTCCTGACCTGATTGGCCTTTTGGGACCACTACAATATAAACATTTAATAATAATAATATAATAACCTAGAATGAGGAATTAAGTTCACAGTTATAAGCAATATCTGAAGTAGCTGCAAGAGCTTTTTGATTATATTTATTATATATTATATATATACTTCTCGTGCATCCTATTAGCTGCTATAAAGTTTACTTGCCTGAATCCTCACTGATTGCAATAAACATTATGGAAGTCAAACTGTTTTGCATTCAACCATTTAAACTACAAATCAAAGTTTCCATCCTGTATGCACATTCTCTCCATCATTCTGAGCAAAGAACTTCTATTGACATGCATTTGGGGACAAGGCTCTGAGTCAAATTCAGCCTTGGTGTTAACATGCACAGCTCCTATTGACTTTTATGTGAGCTGTGCTCCCTTTATTCCAGAACTGAACTTGGTCCTCCAAGTCCTACGTGGTAAGAGGAGTGACCAGCTACGTAAAGTAGTATGTTAGGGAGTCCCTGTCATCAAGGCAAATGTGAAAAAAGACATTTCACATGAACAACATTTTATGGAGCCAATAGCTTTTTGATTCCCACTTCTATTTTTCAGATATTCAAGATTCAGGCAGAAAAGAAGGCTTAAGCACCCCCACAGTGTTTCTAACCCTTCATGGAAATGAAGCTGAACCAAACCCCTGCCTCAGAAAACCCCAAAACATAGGCAAAGTTTCATTCTGCACCCAAAACGGAGAGAGATCTTCTGTGGCTTGAAGAAGGTCGGAGGCTCCTTCCGGAGCTGTTCTGTCTGTGCCCCTGACCCATGAAATCCTACAATTGATCTTAAGTGATGGGAAGGGTCTTGCATAGTCCATCTACACCTTGGTGAACTTCCCCCTGTGTGTTTGTACTGATAAGGACACTAGATACTATAATTTCTCTTAAATTTAATTTAAAGACATTATCATATCAACTGAACATTTGTATCGTATACAAATACTCCCTCTGCCTAGCCTGCTTTATATCATTCTCATTGATAATCCCTATAATGTCGTAATAGTTATGTAACCTAGGTACTATAAGCATTGCTATTATAGATCTGTTAAGGGAATTTTGAAGTGACAATCTGTGCTGCAGGGAATCACCACTTTTAAAAAGTGTAGGGTAAAGCTTTGGAGGGGGAAAAGAGAGCCAGTATATCATATGTATATTTTGTCACTCTGGCTACAGAAGCAAACAGCATCAATGAAATTGTATTTGACCAGAGTAAGAGTTAGAGGAATGCAACAACTTACTGCTTCAGAGTAACAGCCGTGTTAGTCTGTATCCGCAAAAAGAACAGGATTACTTGTGGCTACACCTTAGAGACTAACAAATTTATTTGAGCATAAGCTTTGGTGGGCTACATTCCACTTCATCGGATGCATGCAGTGGAAAATACAGTAGGAAGCTGTTACTCTGAAGCAAACACCCATTGTTTCATGTTCTCTCTCTCTGTGTGTGTGTGTATACACACATATATATATATATCTTCCTACTGTATTTTCCACTGCATGCATCCGATGAAGTGGGCTGTAGCCCACATAAGCTTATGCTCAAATAAATTTGTTAGTCTCTAAGGTGCCACAAGTACTCCTGTTCAACTTACTGCTTGTATTAGATAAACTGAACTATTTGAGGAAGGAGGAATTAAGTAGTCACTGATTAAAGAAAATAATTGAGCTGATCTCTCCTGAGTTTATAGAGCCCAATGACAAAATGACCTTTACTGTACCTCACAGAAAACAGGACAAAAATAATTCTCTTTTAAAGCCTTTCTTCCAAATTATGTATACTTTGTACCAACGCAGTGACGATATATGTGGAAATGGACTTATCTCATTCAAACAGATCATTATAAACTTGATGAATTTTATAGCCTACAGGAAAAGTATTTTCATCAGATGTGTTTGTGTAGCTGTAACTCCTCTAGTCTGTCAGCACTCATCTTGATAATTTATACCTGTTCTTCAACATTTCACTTGTATAATTTTTTACTGGCTGTTTTGATTGGCATTTTATACGTCAATGTAATTTAAAAACTCAATAAAATACTTTTTACACAAATAATATTCTATAAAGCAGTCAAGTTTCTCATGGTGATTCTTCAGATTCTAAATGAGTGAAGGAGACCCTCTATTAGATCGTACCTTCTTGTAAAGGTTTACAGCTACAGTCAGATGCTTTGTTTGGTAGTGTAGATCAGCTTCATGGGAATACAACCATTGGAGGAAAGGAGACCTTTATAAAAAAAGTTCTGTGGGAAGATATAATTAGGATCCATAGAAATTTAATGGGGGTATATAGACATTATTCTGAATATCTATAGACTAACTTTAATTTTCTATAGGCATTTTCAGGCATCCTAGAAATGGTAAATATTTCTCTATTTGTTGCAAAGGAATTTCCCATAAGTGACACCACTGCAGTTGCTGCCCCAACACTACTCTCCAACCACTGTTGAAGAAACGACATCTGCTTTACCATATCCCTCCTATGAAAGCAGAACTATGGAATATTTTGCATGACTGAACCACATAAACATCAATTCTGCTGCTCATAGAGTCTTCATGAACAGAGAGTGGAGTGGGTAAGGATGATTTGACCAGAAATGTCTCTCTCAAAGCAATTAAAGAAAGCATCCTTGGAATGACGGTCTAAAGTTCATAGTCTGCCCTTGGGAAAAATTAATTTGTTTACTACTTTTAAGCTTTAAAATATTTTGTATTGTAATCTCTATGGTGCTTTGCCATTCCCTTTTATGTTTCATTAGCTTTTTAAGATTTTGTGTCTTTTATATATTTTTAATGGTACACATAGTATTGCCTATAGTAAGGTTGCTTTGCACTTTCCATTATAAGATTCTGTTTTCAGTTGCTGATAACTTTGGCAAACTTAAGGCATTTAGGCTGAATTTTTCCATGTCAGGTATCTTCCCAAGGCTGATTTTTTGGAGGGATGTTTCAGCTGAAATGGTTGTTCCATTTCTGAGAATGATGCAGGGAAAATATGTTGTTTTGCTCATGTTAAATTTTTTTTTTACAATGATTGTGATGAGAAGCTCTGGTGCCTCCATACTTTGGAGCAGGGACTTGAAATTTGGTGGTGGTGCTGGTGGGAGGGGGGAGATTGGGGGAATGAGGAGTGTCTTCCAAATGTCAGGGATGCAGCTTTTGCTTGCCCTGTGAAAATTCACCCAAATTTGACCAAGGGTTGAGCCTCTGAAAATCCCAGTTTGCACATGATTTTTTTTTTTTAGAATTTGACAGCTAAACTCTCTGAAGATTCCATCTGAGCATACTCCATCCCCATCACAGCTCCTATGTACTCACTGAACTGCATGTGTGCCATCTGTACAGAGTGACCGAGCATACTCCATCCAAGGACTACCGGTCTCAGGAACTGCTGGGAGCTGCTGTGGCACCAGACACTAGAACGGATAGCAGGGGGACTGTCTCTCTTATGTGCTTTCAGTGCTCCACCTGCTGGTGCCTAGGCAAGGAGGAGGAGGAGTTAAATGACTTGAATGCAGAGGGATGAGTAACAGGAGTGGGGATAGAGGAAAGAGATGCCAAGTTGGGAGAGAGGGGCAGGATCTCAGAAAGGAGAGGAGAAAGGGGCAGGACCAGAGAGGGAGACAAGATGGGGGAGATGAGGGGCAGGAGCAAAGGAAGAAGAAAACGTGGGCAGGAACTAGGGACAGGAGTAGGGGAGGAATGGGAAAGGACTGGGGCAGGCGTGGAGGGATAGCAACAAGGGAAGGCACACTGGCAGGTTCTGTGGAGGAGGTGGAGGAATAGGAGCAGAAGAGGATAGGGAGAGCAGCGGAAGAAGGGCCTGTTAAAAGTAGAGAACACTCTCCTACAGAACTGACATTTAACCCATTATTTCTGCATCTCAATTCCTCTATTGTCTATCAAGTAGCTGTAAAATCCACAGGCAGTATGTGTCACCATCCTCCCTTAGTGACATGGCCACATATAAGGTAACAGCCTTCTACTGCTGCTCGTTACTCAGTGCAAGTGGTAGAGGACTGTGCTGTAGGTCTAAAGATCTCAACCATGCTGAGGACCTGTTGGGAGATGGGGGTCAGTAAGGATCAATATAATTAATTTTTTATTTAAAAAAAATCTTAGGAAATAACATTTTAAAATCTACATTAAAAGAATGTTAAGATTGCAAAGTGTTAAGCACTCAAAAGTGAGGAAATGCCAGAACCAAGGTTGCCTATGCAACGTTAATTTGGCTTTTTTGCATATGCATTATGTACAGTTTAATTACATAATTATGTATTATATTTCCACAGGACCACTGCCTCATTAAATGTACAAGACAGACTGCTCTAGGAATGAATCAGGGTTGTGTAGTGAATAATGCTATTATCTGAAGGACCCCTGTTTTGTTTGCTCCACAAATTGAAAGATATATGGTGAATAAGGTAGAGAATGGTCTTGCAGTTAAGGCAGTTAATGCCACCCTGGACAATTGGATTCTAGTCTTGTCTTTGCCACGGAGTTCCTATGTGATGCTGAGCAAGTCACTTAAATCACACTTCTCATGGGAGGCCATTGTATGTTCTTCATTTTCTGTGTACCTCTTGAGACACCTGGGGTCTGATTTGCAGAAGAAACTGAGCACTCACAACTGCAGCTGAGATCAATGGGAGCTCTGCTCTGACCATATAAAATGCTATACAATGCTAAGTACTCTGAACAAATCAGGATCTATTCTTCTCAAATTGTGCTCATCTTTGCCCCCTTTCCCCCCCAAAAAAAAGTTAGTTGATGCTTGTGTCAATCTCGCATGGGTGTTTTGAAGAATGAGTTCATTATCATTTGTAAAGAGTTTAAGATAATACGTTGACAGCATCATAGAAAAAGCACATGGCTAAATTAATAAATTCTGTACTCAGTGCAGAATCTGAAAGGTGTGTGGTAGATAATGCAGGGGGGCCACATATTGAATGAGGAGGATAAAAGAAATATTGAATAACTACCCATTCAGTGAGCTGTGTCCGTCCTGTGCACTGAATGTGGCAGGGGACTTGTGGAAAAAGTAGTATGTGATGCCGTAATTGAAGATTTGTATCATAATGCACATGCACAAATTGGCCAAATTAAGGTTGCATAGGCAATCTTAGTTTTTAAAAGTGTGTGTGTGTGTAATTCTGCAAAGCAGATCCTGTCTCTCCCTTAGTGAGTGCTATTTATGGATTTGTTATGGTTATTGTTTGTTAATGGTTGGTGAGACACCTGTTTTATGCATGCACACTTGGAAATTCTATGTGAGTAGATGGCAGAGAGGTCAATTCTGTCCATGCAGGGAGAAGAGTGTGAATGAACTTGACAGGTACATAAGCCACAGGGAAAGGAACTGGAGCATGTGAACAGTGAGTTACATGTAGTGTTGAGAGAGAGAAACAGCCACAATGTATAGCATGTGCATCTATTTGTTAGGAGAATAGTGTAGTTTAAACCAAGGAGGTTTGAAGCAGCAACAGTATCTACAATTTTCTTTGAGAGTCTGTCTACAGGACCGTGATTTGAGTTTCATGGCAATTAGTTTGTCTCTCTCTTTGGTACATAAAACAGGCATGTGACATTCTTTGTACTTGTTAATTTTATATAGGCTGTAGACCATGTATGATATCTATGGGTTATGTTGTTGCTTAATGGAAAAGTAATTAGGAAAGAATTTAATACATATTTAATGGTTTTACTGGAGTTTAGCAGCTGGAAATGAGGAGCCAGGATCATATAACCAAACAGTTCTCAGCACACCACCAGCAAGTATTCTGGCTCACAGACCACAGTTTGAAAACCTCTCTTCAAAAGCCAACTCTTAATTGGCTTTTACATTCTAGAATGAGCTATTAAATGCTGTATCACTATTTGACACTTTCAAGACTTCTGTTCTTGATTAGGGTTTTTGTTACTCTGAAGTCTGAACATTAGAAATAGAACCTAACCACACATTTTTCTGGGGGGAAAACAAATCTCATCTGTTCTACATTATTCATAGCACAACTCTGCCTGTATTTCAGAGTGCCAAACATATAATGGAGACCTGTACTAATTTAATATCACGTGTCCACTTCTGGATGTGGCAATCTGTGCACACAGCAGTTTTTTTATACACACAGCACGCAAAGTATTACTTCATTTACGAGAGAGCCTGCTTTAGAAAAATGGCCATCCAGTTCAAATTAAGCAATATTAGAAAAAGGTTAAACTGGTAACCTTTATTGTAAGATAGTAACAATGCCAGGTCCAGAAACAGCTGCATTGGGAAGGCTCTCATGCTTATCAGAAAGATTTACTTATTTATTTTCCATTAATGCACCAGCAGTTAAACACAGAGCTACCTAGACTATTTTGCTGGTCTGCCCTAACCCACCAAAGGGGCCTCAGGCCCTGGCACTTGATTCACTAATTCCCTGATACTGGGTGGTGCCCCTGTGACATAGTGAGGTGGAATGGTCTCCCATTGAGCCAGAGGGGGTGGGACAATCACTAACACACTACAGCCAGGCATATGTAACACCAGGGGCATGGGGTGTGCTAGCCCCCTCGCAATGGAAATATTGTGGAATCTCTGCCCCTGAGTAAACTTGTGCATGGTTGGTGTTTGGAGGGGGGTGCAAACGCAAGAGTGGGACCAAGAGATGCTGGAATGGCTGCTGAAGTGCCATAGATCAGGCCAGGGAGTAGGGATTGGGACCTGAGGGGTAGAATGGGCCCAGGACCATACTTCGCATCCTGAAGTCAGCTTCCCCCTCCCCCTGCCGAGTCTAAGTGCTATCCCTCACTACCTCTCTGACCACACGTTCACAGAGAGCTTCTTGCCCCCCATTCAACAAGATTAGTTGAGCAAAACATTATTACATTCCCTGGTGAAGGGAAGCTGACTATTATACAACACTTCATAGAAGCCCTGTGTGTGGATTAATAGAATCAACACTGGGGAGTCAAGCAAGCATAGATGGTCTTTAGTTTTAAGCCCATCTTTAAACTTCCAGATAACATACTAGGATTTAGGGGAAAGTTTGAAGCTATTGCTGTTCTACAATAGGCTGCTCCATATCCATATATTAGAAAGTTTGAAACCAAATTTATATCTCAACTTCACTGCTCACCTCTATTCTGGACTGATCTTGATCCCCTCTTTGAACACCCTGAAATTTGGAGAAGTTTGGATATTAAAAATTGTACTTCAGGAACACAACTAGTTTTGTTTTGCCATTTAAATAACTGATCCTGGTAAAGTTTGTTTTTTTGATGGTGATCACATCTTTACAGTAGTTTCTCACTTTTGCACGTTAAATGTTAGGCAGACTTTTTTGCATTGCTGAGACACATAATGACTGTCTTTCCAAGTGAAAGAGAGGAAAGAAACAGTCATCAGTAATGGACTCTAATATATTTGCAACTCTACTAGGATGTAAACAAAAAACTTTCTATTCAAAATCATCAGGTGAATCCATCAACCCTGACGCTCTTTCATGAAGAGAAAAACAAGCATTTCCATGTATTAAATTAGCTAGTGTTCCCTGTGTTCAGTACAAAGTTGTTCATTTGGGGTGCAATTTTAAAATAATTTATTATGTAGGCAAAACTCTCATTTAAAGCTAATGGGAGTTCAATTTGCATAGAGTTTGATCAGGGGACACAGGCGAATGAGTGACGGACATACAGGAATCAGATAGATTTAAGATATATGCCCACCCCCTGTTTACACATACCAGGCACATAACTGGTTCCAGTGTGGGGTTTTAGGGCTCTCATCATATAACCAATAAATTAGGTTAGACCTGCCTAGGCCTCAGCTCACTTCTGAATCCTTTCTTCCTCCCACTGTGTGCATGTGGGATGGATAGAAGTTACTAAGGGGGACCTCAGGCCATGAAGGCTTCGGATCTCTTCTTCTCCTATATAGCAACAAGTTCCACAAGTGAAACGCCAGGTCTCATTTACCTCTGTCCCTTTTAACCTTTATCTGCATGGGACAGTGGCCCGTTTTACCTATTCTACTATTAAACTTTCACGTCCTATTGCTGTCAACTCAACTATACCTCATGATGCTGTGAGGAAAATGAAAAAACCCAATAGACCTCTGACACTTTGGTCCAATGGGAAAATTTCTTTGTTATTCCAAAACAGGCAATTAGTCAGACTTGCAGTGTCCTTAAAAACCACAGCTTCTGCACTCCAACTAAGGGGAGGGAGAATAGGGCATCTAGCAGGAGCAAGAAGCTTTAAAAAAATCTTGGGAAGGTTTAAATAGGCTGCAGGGGGAACAGGTGAGAGCCAAACAGCTATCTTAGTGACATAACCAAAAGGGAGACAGTGGAACTGAAGGAGGGCAGCCCCCATCTTGCCACACGTGTGCTCTCACATCCTCCCACCAGCCCCCAACTTTCTCTGCACTCTGTTACATTCCCTGCAGTCAATTCAAGAGCCCGCTCCCATTGACTGAGGGAGGGGGATGCCTGTGCAATTTATACAGATCTGTAGGTACAAGATTTCACACAAATCCAGATTTCATTTACTCCTCAATGCCATCAGCTGATAATTTGCATGTAGCATGGGAAATTACTATCTTTATTCCATAAAATACAGATGTAACTACACCTTTACTCTGATATAACACAACCCGCTATAACACGAATTCGGATATAACATGGTAAAGCTGTGCTCCAAGGGGGCGGGGCTGCATGCTCCGGAGGATCAAAGCAAGTTCAATATAACGCGGTTTCACCTATAACGCGGTAAGACTTTTTGGCTCCCGAGGACAGCGTTATATCGGGGTAGAAGTGTAGTTAGCTTTAGGCTTACTCTAGACTGTATATTTTCCCCAATTTAGACTGGTGTCCAGTCATAATCTTAATTTGACCCTCATTCTGGGTGTCGTTGCTTAAAAGATTCAGAAACCTGAGTGAATATTTTGACAACCTGCCCAGGGTTTTGAGCTTGTAACTACCCCCTCTTCTGGCACTTCTAGATGACAGGTTTCAGAGTAGCAGCCGTGTTAGTCTGTATCCACAAAAAGAACAGGAGTACTTGTGGCACCTTAGAGACTAACAAATTTATTTGAGCATAAGCTTTCGTGGGCTACAGTCCACTTCTTCGGATGAGTGGCCGCACACTCCGCACACAGTTGTGACTGCAATGCGCACTTAAGTTTGTGGTCAGTGGGGTTGAGTCTTTGGCAATACCTTTATTAAAAAGATCTAAAATACTGCATCTTGTGTTACTGCATCTTGGGTGATGACTGCAGAATACTGAAGTACTTTTATGAAAGCGTTATTTATTTTTTATTAAGTTCTGACTGTCATCTTGGTGCTGAGCAATACATGGAGGAAGATAATTTCTGCCAGAGAGATTTACCAATCTAGTATCTGTTGTCTGTTTTCACAAGCTATCTTTAATTTAAAACTAATTTATAATGTTTGTGGCCCAATCCTACATGAGTGCTCACCAGTGGGAACTAAGGGTGCAGTATGCCTCATAGAATCAGCCTCTTCAATAAAAGCTGGTTTGTTGTCCAATTCTCAGATCATGCAACCAATAATTTAACTAGATGTTCTAATTTATATGTAACAAAGCAAGAACCTGAAGAACTGATATGAGAGTTATAGGAACATGAAAAAAATTGAAGTATATCATAATTTATTAATGGAATAGGCTTAACATCTGCTGGCATCGGGGTTGCTATTATTTAATAATAGCTCATTAACTGTCTCTTTCATTTTCCTTCTGTTTGCTAGGAATTAGAAAATGTCGTGCCTTCCTCTGTGGCTATGGCTTAAATAAAGGGGATCTTTGTTTCCATGGCAGAAATGTCACAAGGAGGTAGCTACAAGTGAAGAGATTATTCCTCACCATTTCATTTGCTGACAAATGTAGAACTCGTACAGAATAAACACAGTCCTGTTCATTGCTACAAAGGGTAGGAAACTGAATTGCTTGTAGGCATTCACTTCATTGTGAATTTATGGTATGACTATAATATTTGCATTAATCCCAGCAGCACAATGCATACATAAATGCATTAAAATTATTTTGTCTTGCTCACACAATTTACATTAAGATCCATATGCGGAGTTATATTTCTACAGCAAGCTTTACACATAAAATTCTACTTTTCTTCCTTTTTCTTCCATCAATATGTTGCATATTTTTAAGCTTTCCTGGGCTCAGTGCCAGCAAGGAACTACAAGGATCTATGGCAACTGCCACATTTGCACTTTTCAATTACAAATCAGTAACTAAATTCCCATTAAATATTCTTAACCAGCCTGTTCAACATATGTTCATTTGGGTATCTGTATCTATAAGTTGAGGCAAATTAGAACCGTAGCTAAATTTACTTCCTAATAGCTGAAGATATTTGAGAAAAAATAGATTTTGCAAATGAGCACTTTTAGAAAAGAGGCAGGGTCCCCCCCAATCTTTTTTTTTTAAGGGGAAAAATTAAGCTCAGCCTGTGCAAATAGGTAAAATCATAGGCTTTTGAATGCTCTCTCCACATCTTACTGCATATATGAGGAGAGTGGTAGAGGAAGAGTTTTTCAATGGGTCTAATAATTCACTCTATAATCTGGTTTAGGAATTAGATCCCTATTTAAAAAGCTATCCCCTCCTATTCCACTCTTCATGTTTTCCCCCTTTAAATGTTAAAAATGTAGTGAACTTATTAACAGCAAGACTCTTTTTCTAGAAAGAGGGCTGTTGCATTTGGGACTTCTAACAATGCTGACATAAAAAGGACCAGCTGTCAAATGGACGTGCAAAATCTTGGAGGTATAATAATAGATACATTCTAATACAAGTTAATGTCTCTTTATAAAAGGGTGCTTCATGTACATACAAATGTTGTTAATGCTCAGCAATCAAAAATCTTAATCAGGTTGTTTCACCTACATTCAATTAGTCTCATTATGTCTACACTACGGGATTAATCCGAATTTACAGAATTCGAATTTTGGAAACAGATTGTATAAAGTCGAATGTATGCGGCCACACTAAGCACATTAATTCGGTGGTGTGCATCCATGTACCGGGGCTAGCATCAATTTCTGGAGCATTGCACTGTGGGTAGTTATCCCATAGCTATCCCATAGTTCCCGCAGTCTCCTCCGCCCATTGGGATTCTGGGTTGACATCCCAGTGCCTGATGGGGCAAAAAACATTGTTGCAGGTGTTTCTGGGTGCAGCCTCACCACTCCCTCCATGAAAACAATGGCAGACAACCGTTTCGCGTCTTTTTTCCTGGGTGAACACTGCAGACGCCATACCATGGCAAGCATGGTGCCCGCTCAGCTCAAGACCGCAGTCATGAACATTGTAAACAGCTCATGCATTCTCGTGCAGTTTATGCTGAACAATGACCAGAAAAACGAGGCGAGGAGGAGGCGGTGATGGCAGCACAGCAACTAGAGTGATGAGGACATGGACACAGAATTCTCTCAAACCATGGGCCCCGGCGCTTTGGAGATCACGTTGTTAATGGGGCAGGTTCTAGCCGTGGAACGCTGATTCTGGGCCTGGGAAACAAGCACAGACTGGTGGGACTACATAGTGTTGCAGGTCTGGGATGATTCCCAGTGGCTGCAAAACTTTCGCATGCGTAAGGGCACTTTCATGGAACTTTGTGACTTGCTTTCCTCTGCCCTGACGTGCCAGAATACCAAGATGAGAGCAGCCCTCACAGTTGAGAAGCAAGTGGCGATAGCCCTGTGGAAGCTTACAACGTCAGACAGCTACCGGTCAGTTGTGAATCAATTTAGAGTGGGCAAATCTACTGTGGGGGCTGCTGTGATGCAAGTTGCCAAAGCAATCACTGAGCTGCTGCTACCAAAGGTAGTCACTCTGGGAAATGTGCAGGTCATAGCGGATGGCTTTGCTGCAATGGGATTCCCTAACTGTGGTGGGGCGATAGATGGAACCCATATCCCTATCTTGGCACCGGAGCACCAGGGTACCCAGTACATAAACCGCAAGGGGTACTTTTCAATGGTGCTGCAAGCACTGGTGGATCACAAGGGACGTTTCACCAACATCAGCGTGGGCTGGCCGGGAAGGGTTCATGATGCTCGCGTCTTCAGGAACACTACTCTGTTTAAACGTCTGCAGCAAGGGACTTACTTCCCGGACCAGAAAATAAGCGTTGGGGATGTTGAAATGCCGATAGTTATCCTTGGGGACCCAGCCTACCCCTTAATGCCATGGCTCATGAAGCCATACACAGGCAGCCTGGACAGGAGTCGGGAGCTGTTCAACTACAGGCTGAGCAAGTGCAGAATGGTGGTAGAATGTGCATTTGGATGTTTAAAAGGTCACTGGCGCATGTTACTGACTCGCTCAGACCTCAACCAAACCAATATTCCCATTGTTATTGCTGCTTGCTGTGTGCTCCACAATCTCTTTGAAAGTAAGGGGGAGACCTTTATGGCAGGCTAGGAGGCTGAGGCAAATCGCCTGGCTGCTGATTACACGCAGCCAGACACCAGGGCGAATAGAAGAGCACACCAGGAAGCGCTGCACATCAGAGAAGCTTTGAAAACCAGTTTCATGACTGGCCAGGCTACCGTGTGAAAGTTCTGTTTGTTTTTCCTTGATGAAAACCTGCCCCTTTTATTAACTCATTCTCTGTAAGCAACCCACCCTCCCCCTTCGATCACAGCTTGCTTTCAAAGGAAATAAAGTCACTATCATTTAAAAATAATGTATTCTTTATTAATTGATTATAAAAAGAGGGAGAGAACAGACAAGGTAGCTGGGGTGGGGTATGGAGGAGGATCGGAGGGAAGGAAAAGGCCACTAAAAAAAGGTTAAAGTTATGACAGGCTTTTGCTTGGGCTGTCCACTGGGGTGGAATGGGAGGGTGCACGGAGCCTCCCCCCCGCGTTCTTACACGTCCGGGTGAGGAGGCTATGGAACATGGTGAGGGGGGAGGGTGGTTATACAGGGGCTGTAGTGGCACTCTGTGATCCTGCTGCCGTTCCTGAAGCTCCACCAAATGCCAGAGCATGTCTGTTTGCTCATGCAGCAGCCCCAGCGTTGCATCCCGCCTCCTCTGATCTTCCTGCTGCCACCTCTCATCTCGAGTATCTCTCCTCTCCTCACGTTGGTCCCTCATGTCCTCATGTTGTTCCCTCATGTCCTCACGTTGGTCCCTCATGTCCTCACGTTCACTGGCATCTTTCCTGTACTTTGATACTTCCACTCATTCAGATGAGCTCTTTCATTGTGGGTTGATTCCATGATTTCCGAGAACATGTCATCTTGCGTCCTTTTTTTTCTCCAACTTATGTGAGATTGCCTTCGGGATGGAGGAGGGAGGCTTGAAAAATTTACAGCTGCTGGAGGGAGGGAAAAAAGGGAGAGAAGTATTTAAAAAGATACATTTTACAGAACAATGCTTATACTCTTTCACAGTGAACAACACTATTCACATTACATAGCACATGTTATTTCAGTGCAAGGTCGCATTTTGCATCTTAATATTGAGTGCCTGTGACTTTGGTGTTAGAGATCACAGACGCAGGTCCGGGCAACAGAATTCGGCTTGCATGTGGTCATGGTAAGCCATTGTCTTTCGGCTTCTGCACCCTCCTTTCCCACATACCAAGCAAAGCCCGTTGAGTGCTGCGGTTTTCCTGTTAACCTGCAGCAGCAGAAAACAAACTAACCCCTCCCATCCAATTTTCTGGGATGATTGCTTTATCCCTCCCCCCACCGCGTGGCTGGTATCAGGGAAGATTCCCTGCTAGCCAAACGCGAAAAGCTCAACGCCAATTACCCACGCCTCCCCCCCGGCTTGGCTAACTACAGGGAAGGATTTCTTTTCAGCCACGGGCAAACAGCCCAGTAGGAATGGCCACTTCTGTCCCCTTAATTAAATTCCCGTATTTCAATCAGGTTACCATGAGCAATATCACTCTCCTGAGGATTACACAGCGAGATAAAGAATGGATGTTGCTTGAATGCCAGCAAACACTGGGACCATACGCTGCCAGGCTTTGTCATGCAATGATACCAGATTACTTGCTACTAGCATGGCGTGGTAAAGTGTCCTACCATGGAGGACGGAATAAGGCTGCACTGCCCAGAAACCTTCTGCAAAGGCTTTTGGAGTACCCCCAGGAGAGCTTCATGGAGATGTCCCTGGAGGATTTCCGCTCCATCCCCAGATACGTTAATAGACTTTTCCAGTAGCTGTACTGGCCGCGAATGCATCCCAAGTCCTCAGGGCAAATTAATCATTAAAAAATGCTTGCTTTTAAACCATGTTTTATATTTTAAAAGGTAAACTCACCTGAGGTCCCTTCCATGGGGTCATGATCTTAGATACTGCCTTGGGAGGGTTGGGAGGGTACTTCAGTCAGGCTGAGAAAAAGATCCTGGCCGTTGGGGAGAACGGAGTGCTGTGTGCTCTCCGCAAGCTCGTCCTCCTCCTCCTCCTCCTCTTCCCCATCCACAGAATCCTCAGGTGTGGCTGAGATTACCCCCGCCTCGGAATCCACGGTCAGAGGTGGGGTAGTGGTGGCGGCCCCCCCCAGAATTGCATGCAGCTCAGCATAGAAGCGGCATGTCCGCGGCTCTGACCCAGAGCGACCGTTTGCCTCCTTTGTTTTTTGATAGGCTTGTCTGAGCTCCTTAACTTTCCTGTGGCACTGATATGAGTCGCTGTTGTGGCCTCTCTCCATCATGCCCTTGGAGATTTTTTTCAAAAGTTTTGGCATTTCGTCTTTTGGAACGTAGTTCTGCTAGCACTGAATCCTCTCCCCATATAGCGATCAGATCCAGTATCTCCCGTACAGTCCATGTTGGTGCTCTTTTTCGATTATCGCACTGCATGGTTACCTGTGCTGATGAGCTCTGCGTGGTCACCTGTGCTCTCCACGCTGGGCAAACAGGAAATGAAATTCAAAAGTTCGTGAGGCTTTTCCTGTCTACCTGGCCAGTGCATCCAAGTTCAGATTGCTGTCCAGAGCGGTCACAATGGTGCACTGTGGGATAGCTCCCGGAGGCCAATACCGTCGAATTGCGGCCACACTCACCCTAATCCGAAATGGCAATACCGATTTCAGCGCTACTCTCCTCGTCGGGGAGGAGTACAGATATCGATATTAGGAGCCCTTTATATCGAAATAAAGTGCTTCGTTGTGTGGACGGGTGCACTGTTAATTCGATTTAATGCTGCTAAATTTGAATTAAACTCATAGTGTAGACCAGGCCATTGTGCTATCAAACCCGTAACACAAGTTAAATATGTTTCCAGGTTTGTGTTACTTCATGCTTTAAAATCTATAGCTGCTCATTCATAATGCAATAGAGCTACTCCACATGTGGCTAAATGTGCCATTCTCCCATGGGCTGTAACTAATATTGTTGTATGTCTAATGATTAGGGCAAAAGATTGGTGCTCAGGACTCCTGGTTTCCATTAACGGTTCTCCTACTACTGAATGTGTTACCACTAACTTATAAGCTCTTCGTCTCTCAGTTTCTTCATATAATAATATAAAATATAATATGCTTATCCATTTTAGCAGTGTTGTAATGCTTTAATTAATCCATGCTTGTAAAATGCTTTAATATCTTTAGCTGAAAGCTGTTTGTAAGTGAAAATTATTATTAAGTAACAGCTTGATCTTTTGACCTAGCTCATACAAAGTTCCAATGATATCTTTGCCTAAGTAAGAGAAGTACAATTGGGACCAAAACATCCTGGTATCTGTAGATTCAACTCTAAAAATACAAAACTTAGTTCTGCCGTGTGAAATCAAAGATCCAGAAAGCCTTCTTCCTAGGATGATCGGGAATGGGGGGTGGTCTATGTTATGAGAGGCGACTGGAACAGCTTGGCTTGTTTCATCTAGCAAAAAGAAGGCTGAACGGGGATATAATTGCTCTCTATAAATGCATTAGAGGGGTAAATACAAGAGAGGGTGAAGAGCTATTTAAGCTAAAGGACAATGTTGACATTAGAACAAATGGATAAACTGGCCATGAGCAAATTCAGGCCGGAAATTAGAAGGTTTCTAACTATCAGATAGAGCGAGAGAGATGAGTTTCTGGAATAGCCTCCCAGAAGAAGTTGTGGGGGCAACAACTTAATTGGTTTTAAGAGAGAAATTGACACATTTCAACTGTGTGACCTTTTAACAGGGTTGCTCGTAATAATAAGAGGCAGGGGCTCAACAACTCTGGGGCTTACTTCTGGTTTATGTCTTATGTTCCTAAAGCTCATGCTTCAGGGTTTCAGCCAGCCACTGATAGGGGTCAGGAAGGGAATCCCTCCCCCCCATGTATTCTGGGAGGGGTTTATTTATCTCCTTCCTCTGAAGTATCAGGGATGGCTATGGCTGGAGATGGGGCATTATGCAGGGTGGGCCAGAGCTCTGAGTTGACACTGAGCATTCGCTCTCTCAGGTGCTTTCCTGGCTAACTGATGGCCACATGTGTGGACAGGAAAGAATTTTTCCCCAGGTCAGACTGGCAGTAACCTTGGGGAGGGGGGCATCTTCACCTTTCTCTGCAGGACACTTATTGGAATTATTTGGGTACATCTCAATTAATCGTTTTCCTGTCATTTCCGGGGCTTTGAGCACTGGTGCACCTCAGTCCCTCCTGTTCTCTGCCTGTGGAATGTAACAATCTTGTCTTCTGTGGGTTGTAATACTTTGGTCACATTTTGGTTGTTGGGTTTAGTGCAGGTGCTGGATGATGGTGGTGGTCTGTAATATACAGGAGGGCAGACTAGATCAGCTAGTGGTCCTTTTGGGCTTTAAACTCTATGACTCTGTCCCTAACTAACTTTTTTATTTTCAAAACTAAGCCTAACTTTTGTTTCTAAAGAGACCCGAACACCTTATTTCTTTCATTCAAGGCCAAAGCAAATTGTTGTGAGGCATATTGCAGTAGTAAATCCAACTGCAGCAAAAACAGTTATATGACAGTATATTAGTTAAGTTGTATGACTGAGATATCACATACAGCAGCTTTCATTGGTTGCTATAATTAATATTTGCCAAGATCCTTCTTTATTAGGGAAAAAATAGATGAGCCTGATTAAATGTGGATCCTGAAGATGTTGGTATATAGTAGACTTTAGAGGATTTGGCTCTGTGTACAGTGCAGTTCAAAGTAAATAAAGGAAGTGCTATTTACTCCTTCTCATAACACAAGAACTAGGGGTCACCAAATGAAATTAATAGGCAGCAGGTTTAAAACAAACAAAAGGAAGTATTTCTTCACACAACACACAGTCAACCTGTGGAACTCTGCCAGAGGATGTTGTGAAGGCCAAGACACTAACAGGGTTCAAAAAAGAATTAGGTGTTAGAACTGTTAGCCAGGATGAGCAGGGATGGTGTCCCTAGCCTCTGTTTGCCAGAAGCTGGGAATGGGTGACATGCGATGGATCACTCGATTACCTGTTCTGAAGCACCTGTCTTTGGTCACTGTCGGAAGACAGGACACCGGGCAAGATGGATCTTTGATCTGACCCAGTATGGTCACTCTTATGTTCTTAAGCGACTTGAATTTAGAAAACCATTTTAGGTCCAGTACTTCACTAGGGCACAAAAAACTGTGCAAGAGAGAGCAAATGCTGCCTTTGTGGATTATATATGGAAAAACAGTTTTTTTTCTCTCTACCACTTTGACCTGGACTTGGTTGGCATGTTCTGAATGTGACCAGCATACTGTGTGTGTTTAAAGAATGTATCAGCAGCTGAACAGGTGGTGAAGAACAAAGCAATACAAATGAAAATTTTAAGAGCGTTGGGAAACATTGTGACTACTGGAACACTTCCTTCATTTTATAAACAGATTGGCATTGAGAGGGGGAGAGAAAGGGAAGGGCAAAGATCAAGAATATTGAAATTGACATTGGATGCCCTTTCCTGGGAAGAAGTGCAATAGCTGTAGGTGGAATCTTAGTTTGAGGCAGGAGCGGCGCCAGGGTTTTTGCCGCCTAGGCGGCAGCACTCCTCCCCAGAGCATTCGGCGGCGGGGGTCCTTCCACTCCGTGTCTTCGGGGTGTTTCGGTGGGTTCTGGAGTGAGTGAAGACCCGCCACCGAAGTGCCCCGAAGACGCGGAGCAGAAGGACCCCCGCTGCCGAAATGTCACCGAGGACGGCAAAATGCTGCCCCCCAAATCCTGCCGCCCTAGGCAACTGCCTAGGGTCACCTAGTGGAAGCGGCCCTGGTTTCAGGATATATTTTTCCTGTATTAGGAAGAGGATAGTATATAGGTAACTGTTTATTACAACAACAACAACAACATAATAATAATAATAAATAATGAGTGAATGAAGAAGGGTGGGAACCGTTCAATAAAAAGGGCTGTTTTTTATTTTTGTTTTGTTTTACACTTTGCCAACTGATCTGTGACCAATGAAGAAAATTTTGTCAAATATTAATTGTTTTTAAAATACTGTTGCTAAATATTAGTTAGGAAAGGCATTTCCTGAACTTGTGTCCACATGACACAGCTTTTTCCAAACGAAGCTGTCAGTGTTTTATAAAAGTCAATGTCTCTGCAGTTATTTCTCTTTCCAATTCCAGCTAAAGCTTACAGAAAAATCATGATAATCTTTTATGAACTGTATAGAGAGTCACTTGGTTGAAAAATGGTAATTTTTGTTTTTGAAAATATTTTTTTTAATTTTGAAGGATTTTTACCTGCTCCCATATAGATTAGCTATTGACTAACCAGCAGTTTGACTCACAACACCCTCAAAAGTAGAACAATTTAGCCTAGAATATTTCTATCATTTGGGCTTGGAATAGCCACAAACTGGACTATTTTTTAATCCAAAGTTTATTCTATTTACTTGATTGACATTTGCTTCCTTGAGTCCAACTACAGACATCTCACTAGAGCAGAAATAATTGATTTTAAGCAATGATGCAGAACCATCAGATGGTTTGATGTTTTGGTGGTTCCGAGGCATACATCCAGACATTGTAGAGTATAATTTATCCAAAGTGTTTGAGCTACAAAATTAGGCAGGAAATTTTAGAAGAACTGGGTCTCTTCTGAGTTTTCTGGATTTTCTTGTGTCTGACTGGGTGGCAAATACTTCAAAATAAGTTTGTTTGGATTTTGGAGAAGATTCAGGTCAGTATTTTCTGTGAGCAAATTCACACATCTCTGGGCTCAATTCCATTGGAAGTTGTCTGCTTTTTGTTTGTGAATAGAGCCACTTTTCCAGTGAACTGTGTCATAGTGAAACAAATGACAGTTCCAAACCCCTTCAGTGGGCTTTCCACTTAGTGACTATAAGTGGCTTAGTATTCGTATTGCACTTTGCTGTTGGAATTACAGGACAGGTGCATCCCAAGCTGTTTATAGCCACTCTCTCCTCCTGTACTCTAAGGTCCACACTAGGAAAATTAGTGTTTGTTTTTCAGTTCCAGTGTAACTACTCCATTCCTGGCCAGTATTAAGATGTTCTTAATACTGGCACATCATCTATCCTAGCAGTTATGCTGTTGATTGCAATGGTGCAGATCTTGCTAAAAATCAGGTACTGGTTTTCCTAGCTTAAACCAGGCCTCCTGAAACAAAGGAGAAGGGAAACTGCTACTGTCCTGTGTGAGGAGGTAAGAGTAATGAGAATATCTGAAGAATCCCTAGGTTCCTCAAAGGGAATTAAAACATGGCTTACAAAACATCTCCCAGTGTCTTCTATAATTGGAAGGGGATAAGATGACCTTACCATTACCAGCATGAGTAAGATGGAGATAGTTAGTTAGCCAAGATGTCTCTTTTGTGTTAAAACATCTCTGGTGGTGAAGTTTTCTTGACCGTTTATTTATTGCAAAATTGTGTTCTTATAAGGGGATTGCACTATTTGTATTTGGCTGAACAGCATTCTAAAAAAGTCTTGACAACCAAGAGCCATGCATTGGTTAAGCAGATCCTATCTGACTGCCACAGCATTACTGAATTTGTCATGAGACTACAGGCTATATTATAACCATTATAATAAGATGCATGCAGTGCAGGGCCACTGAGTTCACAGGGAGTCCAAGCAGCTCGCGCACACAGATATTTTGTATCCTAAATTTAACAGCTCCTTAGAAAACTAGACAATTCCAGTGAACTTTGCATGACTTTCCTGCTGCAACAAGGTCTTGAGAAGTTTTCCAAGCTGGAGAAATACCCAGCACTCCTGGTGATAAGCCACTTTTGGCAATGCAGATTTATTGTGGAGAACATGGGGGAGGGGACACAATTTTCTTTTATACAGGCAACCTCCCATTGATGGTCAAGGACTTTAAGTTCTTTTCTGGACTTCTAAATTTCTCAGTATTCTCAAACTACACCATCAGAATGCCCTTCTAGATATCATACTAACAGTAATGGGATTTTTGAATGGATATCCCTGTGAATATTAAGGGTCTAGTCATGCAACTGTTATTTGTGCAATTACGCCCACTAAATTTATTATTTGTTACTTTACCAAGAGGTTATACTAAACAAATTGAGAACTATGTTACCCCTTCAAGTCCAGCTAGTTAAATGTATTATAGTTTCTAATCAGATGTAGAGAAAGACATAGCAGCCAATAGATCTCAAGTAACTGTATTTAAAATTACTTCATAAATCAAGCAGTATGTAGAGTTATGTATGTTCTTTAGTCCATCTGTGCGCACAATCCCCCTCTATACTGTGTTCTTATGAGCAAGAACGGTCTTCAACTCTGTTTGGAAAGAGCTACTGCAGTCTAAATGTATGAATTTAATCACTGCATCTCTACAAGTTGACTAAGGGCTGAAATATATATTTTGTAGTGAGGTGATTTAATATTGTTTCTTGTTTCATCACTTTCCCCTTTACTCTGTGTGTATCCACACAAACCTATTATAGAAATACTTGGCACGCCGATGGCTGGTTCTGTGTTCAGTTACATTTTCACATGGAAGCTTATCTGCACTGATAGAGTATGCATCTGGACCAATATCTGCAGAGCTCAGACAGAGTGGAGAATCAGGGCCTGTAAGGTGAAATTCACCACAGTACAGGTGTTTTAGGCAAGCCCCTCAAGACCATTTACACTCTATATTTTCCCTTCCATGGGATAGATGAGGGAGGTTGGCTAGGTTGAGCACTCAAAATAGGCCAGTGCACAAGACAGCATTTTGGGTGAAGCCTGGGCCAGGCTTCGCGATCTGCAATTACAACAGATCCAGTTGCTCTAACATCCCATGTAAGTGGTGTGTAGTAGGGAGATGCAGCCATTACTACAGCCATTGTGTTGGCTCAGCAGCTGTAGAGGGGCTATGCAGTCCATCACTATGACGGGATTAGATTCCATCCACTCCCTCATATACTCGTCTCTGTGTCAAATCAAATTACTCAACCGTTATGCAGGTGAAGTGAATTTCAAAAACTGATAGTGTCCCATACAATAAATTACACTTAGTTATACACTGTAAAAAGCTTTACTTGTTGAATCATATCCTTGTAACTTTTTGCCTTCATTTCTTCTATCTCACTGAGTCTTACCTAGCTACTCCACACATCTGATAGATAGATAAATCCTTGAAGTTGTCTATCCCGCTTGATAGAAAGGTGCCTGGGGCTATACTAAGTTTTTGCATGCAATATCATGTATTATGAGACTTTGAACCTAGAACTCTGAATCTGTCATTCCTCTTCCCCTCTTCCTGTACCTTCCTCCAATACAAAATGAAGGCAGACTTAATAAAGTCCCAAATGGCTCTTTTTTTTCTGCCCAAACACATTTAATATTGATCAGAAAAATAATATTCCTTATGTTCCTGAGAGGCATTAAATTATAAGCCCTTAATATTGTCAATTCATTTGCAAGGTTATGAAGGCTAGAGATGCAGAATTAAAGGTTTGATATACTCTCTCATTATAACAATGTATCAGCTCTCTGACCTTAATGCCTTCCTCCTGGGCCCAGAGCACTGAGAAGGGTAAAAGGTATTTGGAGCCTGTTTCTCCACTACTGTGCTCCAGGTGAAGTCATTTACAGGTGTGTAAAGTAGGTGTAAAATGCTGCTAGTAGTGGAAGTGGACAATTTGGATTTGATAACATTTTCTATCCGCTCAGCACTAGTGTGGCTTCAAAGGGGGCAAGACAGTAGCAAATCAGGAATTTAGAGGGATGGATGAAAGGACTTG
The DNA here is from genome assembly GCF_011386835.1 of Chrysemys picta bellii. NCBI lineage: Eukaryota > Metazoa > Chordata > Testudines > Emydidae > Chrysemys > Chrysemys picta. Next base: position 43,484,165 of record NC_088797.1, read on the forward strand.
TGTCACTGTCTGACAAAAGGTACTGCTACGAGTAGGACCTGCAGTTAGCCAGCTTTTTTGCTCTCTGAACCTCAGGGAGTCTGAGTTCAGCTGGACACAAGTTGAGCCACCTGATTGGTCAAGCTGCCCAATTGGCCGAGGGGATCAGCATACCTGCTCTTAAGACCAGCAGCAGCCGGGTGTGCTGGCTGCTCAGAGCATTTGTCCATGGCTGTGATAGCAATCTACCTTGCTTCACTCAAGGTAACCTGGCTGTGACCCTTCACTCCGATTTCTGACTTCTGACTCCAGCTCTGATCCTTTTTTTCTGGCCCTTGGCTCTGATTCCTGACTTCTGAATTCATCTCTGAGCCTTGGCTCTGGTATCTGGCCACTGACTCCTGCTCCAACCACTAGGCTTCACTGTGTATGTCCTGGGCTCTGACATCTTTGGCCAAATGCTTACAAATGCTCTCTCTGTAATATGGAGGGGCCTAACAACCTAAGTCTGGGATGTCAATCTCATGCTGGAGAGGGGATAAATTCTAGTTAAAATTATACCCTGACCCATGGTCAGTAATTAAAGACAACTAACCCCTCTCAATTCACAGTGGAACTGCCAAATACATTAGAAGATAGCTTGTAGAAAGATAAAGGTTAGAACCTGGTTTTTATGTAGTAACTAAAGTTAATTATTTGTTCAGTACCTTGTTCAGTCTCCTGCCCACAAGGGGCCAGCCTGAGGTCCCCCTCCCCACTGGCACCCAGGGCTGGGTTGAGCCACCCTGCTGCCTGCCTGTGACCGCCCCCCCAGATCCAAGCCACCCCACTGCATGCTTGCATGCAGAGCTGGTCCTCCAAGCCCCCCCACCAGCAATCCCCTCATGGCCCCCTTCCACCTCCCAGTCACAGGTCAGGTCTGAACTCCTGCCTGCCTGCCCACAGGGCTGGTGGTCCAAGCTTCCCGCCACACGCCTGCCCATGGTGCCACCTGAGGCCTCCCTCACCTCCCTGCATGCAGGGTGGGCCAGCCAACCCGAGCCGCTCTTCCTAGCCCTCCCTCCAGCACAAGGCTGGAGTTGTCACTGCCCCCACATGTTCCTCTGTGCCCACTAGGGTCCAAGTGCGGGGGGAACGGGCTCAGCAGTGAGGTGAAATGCTGCTCGCAACCTGTTCCCCCCCGCCAGGGGACCAGCGGAGCCCCTCCGCCAGGGGGAGCAGGTATCCTCCTGCCAGGGCTGAGTAGGGACCCTCTTCCCCAGTGGCTGCTCTAGGCGCCGGGCAGGGGGCACAGCAGGTGCACAGAAGAGTAGGGAAGCTGACGGTGCTGCCTGGGGGGGCATTTGGGCAGGAGCCTCAGTGGGAGCGGAGAGTGGCAGCGGAGCCTAGGCTGCTCCTGGGCGCGCTGTCACCGCCCATCCCTGGTGCTGCTGCCACCGCCGATGCTGCTGGAGGAGGTGGCCAGGGAAACTCTGACATGGGCGCACACTGGGGAGCACAAAAGGCTGGGGTGGTGGGGGGGAAGGACAGCTTCTTGCTGCCCCCCACTGCCGGCTCTGTGCTGTGATCCCAGAAAGTACAGGGTAATTTGCCCACAATTAACAAAAAGTCAGGACACCTGAAAGAAGGCTTAAATACAGGACTGTCCTTTTAAAAACGGGATGTCTGGTCACCCTAGTTAATGCTAACATTAGAAATATATTCATTAAGTTTTTCAGTTAAAATAGGAGTGAGATTATTGGATCAGGTGATATCACCCCTCTCATAACTATTGTTTCAGACTGTCTGAAGAATCTGGCAGATGTGATGTGATTGCATCTATTTAACCTCTGTTCACATTTTGAAGCTTTTCTTTGCAAATGTGAGGGCTACAAATTTACCTGAAAGATGAGATTTCACAGAATCTGAATATGCCACACAGGACACGTAAATATAACAAGCAGGCTAGATTCAGCCTGTAGGCCAAGTGTTTGACCTCACTTATCTAAGCAGAGAAAGCTGCCCAAACTGCCTAAGCTTTTACAGGAGAGTCAGCTCCTACTGGGACAAGTAGGTTCGGAGTATTTTAGTTTCAGTAAAGCGACCAGCAAATGTGGATGTATTCAACAAGAACTGCTAGCTCAGTATCGCTGTAGTGAGTGTATTAATAAAATCCAAGCATGTCCATTCCCAGTACTGGCAGAGATCCAATCTGGGTGCCTGCTGCTGTCCAGCAGGAATTCAGCGAGCCTATCCCAGCTGAGAGCTGATTTGTCCTGGCAAGGATTCTTGTGCTGGCCTCTTTGGTGCCATTTTTGATGTGATAGGTAGTCCCTGTCATGAGATATGTGTATATATATATGTAAGCAGAGTCAGGATGAGCTCTACCCTCACATCTGGTGGTGAATTGTGGTGAGTTGTGGAAAAGAACTTCAGGGGCTGATCTTGTTTGCATGGGCACACCTACCCTGCCTAGTATGAGCCCATAGCAGCCCAAATGGTCACTTTGGCTGCTGTGGGATCCCCAGTTTCTCTGTTATTGGGGTAGGAAGAATAAAGTGTTGTTACCCTGATTATGTGAATCAAGGACAGTGGAACTGTTTTATGACAGAGGGACTCGCCATCAACTAAATAGTACTCACTAGACAAGGGACATGGGTTCCAAAACCCAGTGAATGGAGACGCTGGGGACAGGCATTTGTACCTGATGGTATAGGCCCCTTTTGAGGGCCTGAAACACCAACTGCACCTCCTTCTCTCTCCACTGTGCAATATCAGAGCTAAGTTTGATTCCATTGGGAGTCTAGTTATAGGCTTCTGAGCTGAATTTACTTTGGGGCAATGGTGCACCAGCACTGAGGCTCCCCTGCTATAAGCTGAAATCACTAAAGAACTAAAATTACTAAGAGCTGAAATCACTGAGTGCTGTGAGGGGGCCTGAAGATATATTGCTGAGTGGCTGGCGGAGCAGAGCAGTTTGTGGGACGGCTAGTGGAGTGGCTGGTGGAGCGGAGCAGTTTTCAGGACGACTGGAGCGGCTCATGAGACGGCTGGTGGAGTGGAGTGGCTGGCAGAGCAGAGCAGTTCGCGGAACAGCGGGAGTGGCTCACGGAATGGCTGGTGGAGCGGAGCGGCTGGTGAGTGGCTCGCGGTGAAGGCTGTAGCAGAACCCCACAGAGAGGCAGGGCAGTCGGCCTCGGACCACATAAGGTGTCCCTTACTGCAACCCCCCCCCCCATTTCCACCCAGGCTGGGGGGGGAAACTCTGCAGATAAACTTTTGAACTCTGGGGCTGCACTGACCAGGGGACAGAGACTTTTGGGGTGTTGGACTTTTGGGACTTTGGGTGATTTTTTGGGTTGCTGGACTTAAGACCCTGAGGGGAAAAGGACACTGCTAAACTTACTTTGGTGGGTCTTTTGCTCATGGTTTGTGTTATGTATCCTGTTTGTGGTCTTTTCCCCAACATAATGCCACATTGTTTCCCTCGTTTATTACAAGGATTTTGCTACACTCAGACTCCATGCTTGCGAGAGGGGAAGTATTGCCTCTTAGAGGCGCCCGGGGGTGGTATGTAATTGTCCCAGGTCACTGGGTGGGGGCTCAAGCCGGTTTTGCATTATGTTACTGAAACGGAACCCCTAGATACTGAACCCATCCCTTGTTGCTGCCAACTCAGATGGGCAGAAGGGTTACATATATATCACTGGTACAATGATATTGGTCTAAAAATCACACCTTAGATTATACCTAAAAACTATTCGATTTTCACAAAGCCTGAGCAAGATCAGGTGGACGTATACCAGTCAGCCACTTTCCTATGACTGCAACAGGAGGTGGCCATTGGTGAACCTTTGTGTGGTCTGCAGCACATAGATCTGTTACAAGTGTTACTATATAAATCACACACAGACACAGCGCTGGGAATCAAACTATGGTCTTTCGCCTCCAAAAACATATCCTAGCTCATCAAACTAGATGGTATTCCTATTCATAGTAGTGTCTGATTTTTTCAAACTAACTTTACTAATTACTTCATTAATATCTTGCAGCAGGTAGTTCCACAAACGGTCCTTCCCTTTTCCCTGTTTCTTCTTTCTACCACATAAGCTAAAAGAAATCTCATCCCATATTCCAGGAGTGGCCAACCTTACTGACTGTCTGAGTCAGTAACCTTCAAAAGTTCTAGAGCCGCAAGACAGGCACAACCTGCCCTGCAGCGCGGTGCCTGCCAGGGCATGGGGCTTCTGCCCCAACACCCCCCCTCTGTGGTTTAAAGCCCTTTGACCCTCCACCTGCAGGGCAGAAGCCCCTAGTCCCGCCATCCCGCCGCAAGGCAGAAGCCCTGAGCTCCCCACAGCCCAGTCTGGTAAAAGGATAATAGGGGGTTGGGTGCATTGGGAGGCTCACAAGCCACAGTTTGGCCACACCTGCCATATTCTGTCAGCCAGCTGCTAGAAGATGTTATGAACACGTTTATGAAGCCAGTGTAGTCCACTCTTACACTTTTTATTTCTGTCTCAGTTACTTCAGATTTGACATGGAAAAGGTGATTTGTAATTGCCTGTTAAAGCAATGAGATAATACTGACCTTTTTTATATGGATTCACTTTGTTCTTCAACATCTACAGTAGGCATCTGGCTATTTAACCATACACACTTCCCCCATGTCTTATTTATGCTGCTAACTGATCTGTCATGCTGATCCTGTGGTGAAAGCTAAGTAACTACTCAATCTGTTCACCTCTACTTCCTTCATGTCAAGTATGCGCAGGAGTAGTTTAATTAGAAACTGTTCCAGATTTGTCCTCGGGAAGTTGCTGGTTTCTCAGGGAAGGGCTTTATGTTCAGATGTAAATAAATATTTCCTGTACTAAGAAATAGGAATTCAGAGTATATACTTGGGACTGTGGTGTTCTTTTCTTCTGCTTGCCGCTGACATGACGTGCTTCTGTGTTATACTTACTACCAGGCAGGAAGGTCGCTGCTTCAGTAAATGATGGACCTCCAGCTAAAGTATGCTGTGAAGGGGTTGTTAGAAAACCAAGCAGTCTGATTTTTTGAAAACCATGTTGCATTTCATTCTCCATTTGACTGTAACCTTGATTATTTCCTTTACTATAACCATCATGTTGGATTACATCATACCACTTGTGTTGTGGGGGCAGTATGGTGAATGAGAGAAACATCCAAGCAACTGAATAGCCTTACCCTCACAGGACCATGAGGGCTACCAGCAGAATCATTGGCTGTTAACCCTGTGTGCCCAGCAACAGTCAGGGTAGGGGAGAGGGGTTGGAGAATGAACCTACCCTCCACTCACACATGGAAGGGCAGAAAGAGAAAAGGTGTTACAGCCTCCCTTCACTTAATTCTCTGCATTTAGGTGGGCACATAACTGAATAGGGAAAGATAGTCAAACATAATATTCATAAAAGATAATAGAGACGATTTCCCAGTTTGCACACTCACCAGTGTGTACTTCTGGTTTCTTCTGGATCCAGACAAACAAAAGTTCTCTTCTGAGGTATGATTACCCACTCTCTCTATTTTCTAACAGAAGGATAGATGGAAGAAAGAAACTAGTTTGAAGAATGTTCATTGTAGTTGGGTTTACTTCTAATTTGGTAATAGATTTAATGTAGGAGTTGTTTAATGAAATTAGTACGGCGTTAGTATTAATCATTACATCTCCTTTTCTCTTGCGCTTTCTCGTTCTTAGCAGCTGGTGATTCTATCAAAGCACAATCTCTCAGGATTATTTTATAGTTTTTAAAATAATTTTGATTTAGCACCAAACATTGGTGCAGAGAATTTCCATGGATTAAAACTCTAGCTTAGTTGTTACAGTAGACACAATGGGCTTCTTTAGAAATCCAGAATAACTTTGTTGTCTGTTCAAAGTTTCAGATGCTTAGAATCATGCAGTAAGTGGCGTCTGGCATTTTAAAGGAACACAGAGGATTAAATAGCTCAATTTTGCTAGGAGATTTAAAAAAAAAATCTGGGAAAAATAAGCTGGGAAAATTGCCCTGTTCTGAGGCCATATCGTCTCTAGCCATTCTAGCTGAAACTGGCAATACACTATCCTTTTTACGTCTATGCCTTCTAACTGTAATTTTTATATGGTTTCTGAAAAATATAAAAGGCATCTATTGTGATAAAACTACAGCATTTTATTACAGTTTTAGTGTGCTTTTCTTTACTGAATTATCCCCAGTATAAGATGTGAAACTTTAGTGGTAGATGATGCATTTTTGACAAGCCATGAAATCAGGGCAATTTATTTTCTGGGTCAAATAACCATTTTAAATAACCTCACTTTCTTTAGGACTGTTTATTAAAGGGTTATTTTCATGTGCTCAGATTTATTTAGTAATCCATTCAGTTGTTCACAAATTTCTACCTGAAGGGTCACTATAGTAATTTTTTTTTTACCATTAAACTGCTGGGATTTGCAAAGGGGCTTAAGCGACTTATGTGCCCATACTCCTTTGAAAAATCAGTGGGAGTTGGGTGCCTATCTGCCTTAGACCCTTGAAAAATCTCAGCCAGAGATGGATGCAAGCTGGACTCCGAAAACCAAACAATCCCAAAATTTTGGATGGCGACGATGAAATCTCTCCCTGATCCTGGATCCAAATTGTACATCTTGAGCCATTTTGTTAATAGTCATTAGTGCCTATGATAAGAGTCTAGACTGGAGTCAACATTTTACTGGGGATGTCCTGCTCATGATTTTTGGCTTCCAAATTTGGGGATTCTAGGGCAGTCTGTCCATACTCTACAGTAACTCCTCACTTAACATTGTAGTTATGTTCCTGAAAAATGCGACTTTAAGCGAAATGATGTTAAGCGAATCCAATTTCCCCATAAGAATTAATGTAAATAGGCGGGGTTAGGTTCCAGGGAATTTTTTTTTGCCAGACAAAAAGCATTATATAGATTTTAAACAATTTTAAACAAGCAATTTCGTACAGGTATTAAACAGGCTGGCAGCCTCCTATCAGCTCACCTACGGCCCCCCCAGTGCCTCCTGCCTGCTGGCGGACCCCGCGGATCAGCGCCTTCCCCCTGTTCCTCCCGCCTCCTGCCCGTGGCAATCATCTGTCTTGCAATGTTCAGGAGGCTGGGGGGAGGAGCGAGGACGCGACGCGCAGTCTCACCCCTCCCTCCCCTGCCTCCTGCCTGCTGCAATCAGCTGGTTTGCGTTGTTCAGGAAGGAGGGGAGAGGCTGAATGCCACATCGTCGCTCCTCACCCCAGCCTCCTGAACGCCACAAGACAGCTGATTGCCGCGGGCAGGAGGTGTGGGAGCAGGGGGAAGGCGCTGATCTGCAGGGTCTGCTGGCAGGCGGGAGGCGCTGGGGGGGAGGGGGACGTAGGGGGGCTGCCAGCCGTGGACAAAGCAGGCGGCCAAATGATATTATAGGGGAGCATTGCGCAACTTTAAACGAACATGTTGTGTAATGGAGCCAGGACATAACATCGAAACAACGTTAAGCGAGAGGACGTTAAGTGAGGAGTTACTGTACATTAAAAACACACATACACAAAAACTCTACACAGACATCCAGACCAGAGTCTTTATTGTTGGCCACATTTAATGCCTAAATGCGTTTTTAACATGTTTATCAAAGGCATAAAATCTTTGACAGTTCAGCTTTCATTATATATCTTCCTAAACATCACAGCTTCCAGCAGAGGCTGAAGCATAGGATCTAGGCCGTGAGACGAGGACTCTGAAAACAGAATATTAAATACAGCTCTGAAGTTCCCAAGCACTGTACAGTTTCCCCAATCCCACCATGATTCCCTTGTTCACAGTGCTTCCCATTGCCTTCTCCTATTTTTTGTCTTTGTTTTGCTGGCTTGAATGAGAGGGTATTAGAAACAGGGAGTGAAGCACTCTTTTCTTACATACAATCTTTCTGTTAAAGCCTGAATTTAAAGACTTGACACAGGCCCAAAAGTCAGCTGAGAAATCAGATTCTATTCTTCTTGCAAAGCTCCAAACATATAATGAATTGCTAACGGCTTTAATGCTGCCGGCTGCGGTGTGGTTTTTTGATAGGTCCATGAGATAGCAGAGCTGTCTTTATGAATAAAAAGAATGCACAATATGAAAAGCTTTCCTGGTGAAACATCTGATTAAGTGTTAAGCCCTGACAGTGTTTTCACTCTTGAAAATACTAGGCATGCTTCTTTTTTTTCAGTACAACTGAAGTGACAAAGGAAATACAGTAATGATTTGGCACTCTTGAGTGACTATAGTTTCTTCACTCTAGTACCAAAATGATTCAAGGGTGCTCAGGTGCTTATGGTAATGGGGACCACATAAATATCTAGACAAATAAATAAAGGCCATGCTCGCAAACTTTTTATTATTCTCTAGACTATTCTAGCAGATTGATTTGATGAATGGATAATTGGTATTTGTTCCATTAGGCTGATCTAGGGGACAGAAGCATACACAAATGGTAGGGCAATGCAAGTGAATTACATACACTGTGTTTCCTCCTCCAGGCATAGCATTTGAAACTATTTCATTTCATGAAGGTACTTGCACTATTTTGAGGTCGCTGCTTTTGCAGAGTTCGCTACTGAGCAGACCATTCGGACACTGGGCTGCAAATGTCTGTTGTTTAATTTTGACATTTTATATATATTTATGTAAAATCTGCCATATTGGATTAGGCTCAGTGGGCTATCTAATACAACATCCTATCTCTGACCGAGGGCAATAGCAGCTACTTCAAAAGACGTTAGATGATATAATTATGAAATAACCTGCCCATAGGGAAAGCTTCTTCCTAAAACCCTTATTTAGAGGTTGGCTTATGCCATGAAGCATAATCGTTTATATTCTTTATTCAAAATGTTTACTATCCTGTCTTATGTAACTCTAGTAGCTCTAACAATGAGGAGTCTTTGTGGCACCATAGAGACTAATAAATTTATTTAGGCATAAGCTTTTGTGGGCTAAAACCCACTTCATCAGATGCATGGAGTGGAAAATACAGTAAGCAGAATATATATTATAGCACATGAAAAGATGGGAGTTGCCTTATCAAGTGGGGGGTCAGTGCTAACGAGCCAATTCAGTTAAAGTGGAAGTGGCCTATTCTCAACAGTTGACAAGAAGGGATGAATACCAAGGGAGGGAAAATTACTTTTGTAGTGCTAACAAGGCCAATGCAATCAACGTGGTCCATTTCCAACAATTGACAAGAAGGTGTGAGTATCAGCAGAGGGGAAATTACTTTTTGTAGTGACCCATCCACTCCCAGTCTTCAGGCCTAATTTGATGGTGTCCAGTTTGCAAATTAATTCCAGTTCTGGAGTTTCTCATTTGAGCCTGTTTTTGAAGTTTTTTTGTTGAAGAATTGCCACTTTTAAGACTGTTATTGAGTGTCCAGGGAGATTGAAGTTTTCTCCTACTGGTTTTTGAATGTTACAATTCTTCATGTCTGATTTGTGTCCATTTATTCTTTTGCATAGAGACTGTCCAGTTTGGCCAATGTACATGGCAGAGGGGCATTGCTGGCACACGATGGCATATATCACATTGGTAGATGTGCAGGTGAATGAGCCCCTGATGGTGTGGCTCATGTGGTTAGATCCTATGATGGTGTCCCTTGAATAGATATGTGGACAGAGTTGTCAATGGGGTTTGTTGCAGGGATTGGTTCCTAGGTTAGTGTTTTTGTTGTGTGGTGTGTAGTTGCTGGTGAGTATTTGCTTCAGGTTGGGGGGACTGTCTGTAAGTGAGGACTGGCCTGTCTCCCAAGATTTGTGAGAGTGAGGGATCATCCTTCAGGATAGGTTGTAGATCCTTTATGATGTGCTGGGGAGGTTTTAGTTGGGGGCTGTAGGTAACGGTTAGTGGTGTTGTGTTACTTTCTCTGTTGGGCCTGTCCTGTAGTAGGTGACTTCTGGGTATCCTTCTCTGTTGGCTAATTGAGCATTGTGTATTTCCTTTTATCAGTTTTAGATTTATTGCATGTCCCTTCCACTGAATGGCTCCTTGTTCTTGTATAAAAGTCTAAATAAGAAGCTCCCACATTACCTTGTTTACACTATTCATTTCAAATACATACCTCTATCATGTTCCCCCCTTCTCCATTTCCTCGCTAAACTCAACAGTCCCATTGTTTTAAGTCTTCTCATATGCAAATCTTTCTATGCCTCTGCTCATTCATATTACCCTTTTCTGAAGTTCTGTTTTTGCTATGTCTTTTGAAAGAGAATGACTAGAACTAAACACAGTATTCTAAGGGTGTGGCAGCAATTATATCATGACATTACAATATTTTCTCTCTATGTACATGTTAAAATTCTTTTTCCTTCCCTCCAAGTAGCTGCTCACTGAACAAATAATTTCATTCAGCTATCAACCATGACGCCTCAGGTCCACCCAAATTTTTTTCCCAAGTGGTTGTAGTTCAGAACCTAGCAATATGTATTAGTAGTTAAAAGTATTCCTACCAATAAGAATTAACTTGAATTTATTATCAAGAATGCATTTCAACTAACTTACTTACTTTTAGGTGTCTCTGAAGTTCCTCACTGTCTTCTCTGACCTTGAATAACCTACATAAATTTGTGATATCAGCAAATCTTGCCACCTCTTTGTTCACTCTCTTTTCCAGAGCTATTAATAAATATATTAAACATGTTAGTCTGTCACAGTGTCTTATCTTCTTTACCCAAATAGTTTCCCCCCACATCTTCTGTGGGACAAGTCTGATGCAAAGAAATCATTTAGCTTAACTGCAATTTTCTTATGCTCCTTAATTGCTCCCATACCTTGCTGGTAGTTCAGCAGACCTACCACTTTTCTCACAGGTTTCCTGCTTTTGATATCCTTGGAGCATTTCTTGTTGACTTGTGTATTTGAGTATTTGTTCTTCAAGAGCATGATCTAATGCGCTTTGAAGTTAATAGAAAGCTCCCAGTCACTTCACTGGCCATTGGATGAGACCACAAATTTCATTGTAGTAATTTCTATCTAATATTCTACCTGATATTTTTTCCTTCTATTGGTCTCTTTAGGGTTGGATTTGCATTTTCTGAAGTATGTCTTTTGGACTCAGGTAACCTCTTCAATCATTCTGTGAATTTTTTCTTACATTACTACTTTCACTTTCAGTGGTATGAATGCTTTCTGTTACTCTGTTATGTTTATTTAAGTAGCCTCCACAGTGAGTCCAAAGATTTTAGTTTCCTCATTTTTTTTAAAATAACATTTTTAAAACTTAGTGTCACAGTGCTGGGTTTTGGTATGTGAAGCACCCTCTGCCTGTCTTTCTGAAAGAGTTGAGACTTTGTAAAAGGTTATACTTTTTTGAATAAGTTGTGTGTGTACACCATAACAAAATTCAGTTTTTAGAGATTATGAAAGCTGAGTACTGGGTGTAAATCAGTTTTAGGAAGTCCAAATAGGAGCCGGCAATATACCAGTTGGGAACTAGGGGCACCAGTATGAGCACTAAACGTATTTATACAGTTTGTGACAACTTGGGAAATATCTATTTTATTTTTTTATTAATATAATGCATGACTGTGTTTGTTTATGGTGGGTTACTATGTACTTATGTTCTCTCAGGCTTCTGGGGGGGGGGGGGAACTCACGCCAAAACCATGCTGAACCTGTGTTGTTAACATAGTTGGGAACCACAGACTGCAGCCCAGAGATCCAGTCAAGAGTGTTTGGACTGTGTGGTTCCACACAGAGTGAGTGAGTTGTAAGAAGCCTAAGGGGTGCACTTGAGAGGAACTAAAAGGGTCTGAGGTGCAGTTCACCATGTAGCCGTTATGCCGCTGATGGCAAATCCCATTCTGACATGTACAATAGTTTTGCTGTGATCCTGCTTCCATGTACAACTTTCCTCAATAAAACAGTTTTTTATGGAAGACTTCAACATTCTCATCTATAAATGTTGTTTGTAACATTAATTTTAGTTTCATGTGCCACAACCTCTATAGGCGCTCTCTGGTGTTTTGTTGCCCATCATAAAGTACATAACTCCTCTGAAGGTTAGAGTAACAGCATTATGTTGATGCACAGACAGATGGGATCATATCCAACTCAACTACTTCAGATCAAATGTTAAGCTTAAATTCCCAATTGCTTCAAACCTGTTGCTTATATTACTAAACCATCACTTCTGATGCTCTTGTAAAGAGTTCAGGAAATCTTTCTTGCCAAGGGCAAGAAGCAGATGGAGTAACTTACAAGGAAGGTGACTGGTCAAGAATATCAATGGACCTAAGAGACGTGTGAATTTATTTCTATAGAGGGAGTATAGTGAGCAAGCTGAAATGTAGAATTACAGTCGACCAAAAAAAGGCAGGTGTCTTCTGACTAGATCCCACAAGGGCAGAGGAGAGGTGTGTGAAAATAAAATTAATGGAACGTTTTCAAACTATTTCTTTGGCCTTGCAGAGTTAACTGAATTAATTTGTGTTTGAACAATTGTTTTCTTAAGCCCTTCCCCTTTCCCCCTTTTTAAATTTCTGAGCATGAATTGATTTAAAATAAAGTTTTAAAGTTTGTGTAAGGGACAGAACAACCAACTGACCTAAAAAATGAACTGGCATAAATAAATGATGTGTATAAGAAGAATACAGTACTGTAGGTATATTTAACTAGAATTACATTCTCCCAATCTCTGTTTATTTTCCCTCTACACTGTTCTCAGCTCCATTTTCCATGCCACTTTTCCATCGGATATTCCCCCATGGTCCCAATTGCTCCTTCTATTCATAGTCCCTCTGTGGCCACACACACTTGTTTTCCTCGTCTTCATCTGATCAGCCAGCCTCCAACAAGTTCTGGGTTGAGATGATTTAGCCCTCCAGTTAGATTACATAGAAATTCCACCCCTTCTAGGGTACCTAAAGTCCATAACAGACACAGAAAAACTCTTTTGCTCCTCCTGGGCTCAGTCTTCAACAGACTCCCAGGCTCTGCTTGTTTGTGTACCAAGAAAACAAACAATTCTCCCCACTGGGGCTCATGCAAGAAGCCTAAATTGGTCATTGTCAACAAACAAGGTGATCATCCCAGGCCAAGCCTACCTTCCCTCAAGGGGGCTGTAGGCCACAGTCTTGCTCAGATCCTCACCCACCCAGTAGCCTTTTCTTCCACAGTGAGAGAGATGAACATCTGCTCTCCCCTTTTAGCTTCTCCCTTGAAGCCTGACACCTTCTTTATCTGTCATAGGGCAGGGCTGAATGGACTCCAGCAGTCGGTTACTCTTTCCTGTCTCATGAGGTTTGTATACTCCATCACACCCTCCTAAGCAGCAAATGAACACAGAACGTTCAAGTTCTTATTTGACAGGCTCTGCATATTCCCATTTATGGATGTTGCACCACCTAGTGGTGCCTAGTGGTAGAACTTTCTCCAAGCAGTATACATTAGAGTGCTCCTGCGTCTCTTCCATATAGCGTCTAGGAAAATTCTAAGGGCGAGGCTATATAAGGGGGTACACAGCCCTCTACCACCTCAGTGCCTTCCCGCCATGTGCCAAAGAAAGTGAATTCCTCCGGTCCATTCGTATCTTGATTTTGTCCCTCCATTCTTAGTGTCCTATTAATTGTTTAGTACAATTTATAGTTTAGTGGTAAGTATAGATAATTGTTAGGTAATAGCTCAGTTCTGGAGAAGCAGAGATTCTAGAGATGCACTTTGTGCCTGGCTGTCTTTCCAGTGTCAGATGACCACACTATGTTCTTTAAGCACTTGGGAGAGGGCCACTCTCCTTCTGAGTGTTCCATCTGCCAGATGTTCATGCCCAGAGCTTTCAGGGAGAGGCAGAACATGTTGCAGATGCTTCTCCTTAATGAGGCCCTTGAAGCTAACCCCTCTGGATCCAGGCACTCATCTAAGAGTCCAGTTTTGGCTCCTGTGATGACTTCTAACAAGTCAAAGCAGTTTAAAGATTCTAGGAAATTTCAATCTTTGTTGGGTCTGGCTCCAAGTTCTGCTGTTCAAGAAATCAGGTCTTTGAAGGTACCATTGATGGAGAAGGGCAGATCGCCTATAATGGTACCAAGAGCCATGTTGTTGGTTCTGGCTGTGTTGCTCCCAAGAAGGAGGCTAGGGAAAAGACAGCAGCTCTTAGTAGTGCTGGATCCCACACGTCAGATTAATTGGATCCATCCAATTCTGACAGGCACTCTGTGGTTCTTAAACCAAGGGCAGTTCCAGTTTCAGCTACAAGAACCAAGAAGAAGGATTTGAATATTTCATTGGATCCTGTCCTATCCAGGTCTTCAGCTCTGTCCTCGATCTCTGCTCCAATTCCAGGTCCATCTTCGGATCCAAAGAGGACTTTTACTTTGGTGGCTGATAGGTACTGTTCAGCTTCTGAGCATTTCTTGGATCCAAGTGAGAAACAGAGGGTCTCAAAAGAAAGGCAGGCTTCACTGGTTCCAAGATCTCCGTTGTCTTCACTTGAAATAAAAGGGGATGAGCAGAGGAGATTATTTGCCTGTCTCCTGATCTGTCTATATTGTCTCCTCCAAAGACTCCTTTAGGGTCTCCGCAAAGAGCTTTCTCTCTGTTTGTTTCTGTCCTCCCTCCAGATCCATTGCTGTTTCTGAAAAAGATTGATTTTCTAGGGATAAAGGTGTTCACTTCTTTCTCTCTTTTAATTTTAGGGTGGCAAATTACCAAGCAGTTATGCCCTGCTATCAATTCTGCCTGTGGAAAAAGCTGGCACTGTTTGTGCAGAATTTGGTGGATGACAGAAGGAAACTGGCAAATGCGATTCTAATGGAAGGTCAAAATGTGGCAAAGCACTCTCTCTCAGGCCTCCATTTAATGCCTCGGACTCTTCTGCTAGAGCGTCGGCTTCTGCAGTTACTCTGAGGAGACATACTTGGTTTCGCACCTCTTCTCTGGCTCTGCATACTAGAATTAAAGTGGAAAATCTCCCTTTTAAATGGGATGGTCTTTTCAATGAAAAGACAGATGTTTTGCTGGAAAAGATAAAGGAGACAAGATCAAAAGCTTGCTCTTTGGCCTTGATTTCTTCTATTCCTTTCTGTTAACAGAGACAGTATTATTCACAGTCTTCCTTGGCTTATTTCTTGTCAGGTCAAAAATGTGAACAAGAGCACCAGCCGGTTTACATCTTTCCAGAGCCAACACATGAAGAGGTCTTTTAAATTGAGGTCTTAATCTAAGCAATCTGCTCCCTCTGTTATCTTTGAACATCAGGTCTCAGATTTGATGTGCGGATTGAGAATCAAGAACGAATGAGTACAGTGGGAACCCTTCCCTTCCTCTGTTTGGAGACAGGCTAGCCTGTATCAGCAAATGGAAGCTTATTTCATCAGACAAATGAGTTATAGAGATGGGCCATGCCCCCTTTTAATTCCCCCATTCTTCCCTTTTCAAGAAACCTGAAAGTAGAATAGTCTTGTGAGAAGAAGTGCAGAAATTTCTTCTGACAGGGCTTTCAAGGAATTATCCAAACAACCCAGGGTCAGGAGTTTTATTCAATATACTTTCTGATGCAGAAAAAGGAAAGGGATTTTTGCTCACTTCAGGTGACAAATCCGAGGAACTGTCCCAGACTGAGGTATCAATAGAGGAAGTTTTGGAACAAATTGATAAATTAAACAGTAATAAATCACTAGGATCAGGTGATATTCACCCAAGAGTTCTGAAGGAACTCGAATATGAAATTGCAGAACTATTAACTGTGGTATTTAACCTATCACTTAAATCCGCCTCCGTACCAGATGACTGGGAGGGTACCTAATGTAACACAATTTTTTAAAAAAGGCTCCAGAGTCGATCCTGGCAATAACAGGCTGGCAAGGCTAACTTGAGTACCAGAAAAATTGTTTGAAACTGTAATAAAGACATAGATAAATAAGATATGTTGGGGAGGAGTCAACATGGCTTTTGTGAGGGGAAATCATACCTTACCAATCTATTAGAATTCTTTTGTGTCAACAAGCAAGTGAACTAGGGTGATCCAATCAATATAGCATACTTGGACTTTCAGAAAGCTTTCGGCCAGGTCCCACACCAAAGGCTCTTAAGCAAACTAAGCAGTCATGGGATAAATGGGAAGGACTTCTCATGGATCAGTAACTTGTTAAAATATAGGAAACAAAGGGTAGAAATAAATTATCAGTTTTCACAGTAGAAATAGGTAAATAGCAGGGTCCCCAAGGATGTTTACTGGGACTTGTGCTGTTCAACATATTCATAATTGATTTAGAAAAGGGAGTAAATAGTGAATTGGCAAAATTTGTAGGAAAATACAAAATTACTCAGGATAGTGAAGCCCAAAGCTGACTGCGAAGAGTTACAAAGGGATCTCACTACCAGATAGGCTATGGGTGGATTTTACAGTTGGATTCTCCCCACATCTGGATTGAGCATTTACTAAAATAAAAAGGACTAAAAAGACTCTTTTTTATTATCCTGATCGCCTTCCTGTGAAGATGAGCCATACAAGTGGACTCCTCATATCAGCTGAGTTTGCAGCTCAGAGCACATGGCAGGAGGGGGATAAAAACCCCATATAAAAGGAACTAGGTTTCTCTATGCTGCTTGGACTCTGCTAAGGGGGCAAGGTGTTTCTAGGCATAAGCAAGAGATCCCCAGCTGCTTTGCCTGGGTTAGCCCTAAAGGTGAAATAGAGCTTTTGAAACCTAAGACTATAACTTATTTGTGTGTGTGTTTGCTTTAACTTTGTAAATAACGTAAATTTCCTCTTCCTATTTAATAAATCTTTGTACAGTTTACTATAGGATTGGCTACAAGTGTTGTCTTTGGTATGAGACCTGAAGCACAATAGAGTAGGTGTAAGTGACTGGTCCTTTGGGATTAGGAGTATTGCTGTGATTCTTGGTGTAAGGGACCAGATGCTCACCTGGGTATCAAGACAGACCGGAGTACGCAAAGGGATTGTCTGTGACTGTGTAAAGGCTGTTAAAGTGCCTGATGAGTTGGTTGGTGAAATCTAAGTTTAGAATTTATAATCAGTTAGGGGTTTGTGCCTTGGTTTTTAACAGTCTGCCCTGAGCTTGGTACTCATGGACTTGCATCACCATTGGGAGCATTACAGCAGAGTACTTTTGATTACCCATATTTGGACGATGAGCTGTTGAAGGCTGCTGTTTACGCGGATCTATTAAGCCACATTGCTTTTACAGAACACTTTTTTTCCCCAGATGTGGGACTATTTTTGAATATCAAAAAGTGAAATCTCTGTCCAACTCAGAATTTTATTCACAGGTTCCATATCGGACTCAGCAGCAGGGAAAGCTTTCTACCAGAGGACAGATTTTCAAAAGTAGTGAAATAAGTTTTAAACATTCAAATATGTCAAACTCAGGAAGTAGTCTTCTCTGGGTCTCATGGCAGCTACTACTTACATGACTCCACTTGCATCTCTCAGAATCAGGCCAATATAGAATTGGATGTCTCAGGTCTACAGACCACATCTGGACAATCTCTAAATGTTAGTCAACATACCTTGAAACATTCTGAATTCATAGAGGTGGTGGCCAGTTACAGCAAATATTCTCAGAGGTATCCAGTTTGATCTACCTTTACCATTGGTGAGGGTAACTTCAAATATGTCAAACAGTGGTTGGGGGGTGCATCTTAGTCATCTTGCAGTTTGAAGTTACTGCGCTTCTCAGGAGATAGGCTTACACATCAACATGTTGAAGTTGAGAGCCATCCATCTGGCTCTCCGATTGTCCCTCCCTCATTTACATGGGAGGGTTGTGGGAGTGCGGGAGCACCCTCTGGCTTGAAGTGGTTTCCATCATATACAGGATTTACAGTTTGGTTCAGTGGCTTTCGGCACACCCACTGTACACTTCCCTACAGCACTGGAGGGTTGTGCAAGTAGTAATGGACAACACATTCTACATGTACTATATCAGAAAACGGGGTGGTGCTCACTCCACTCAGCTATATGCAGAGGCAATTAGATTATGGGACTGGTGCATTCTGCACAACATTTATTTGGTGGCTCTGTGTTTAGCAGGAGAGAACAAATGATTGCAGATTGTCTCAGCAGGGACAGTTCTCAAATGCACAAATGGTCCCTGAAGGATCAATTGATTCAGAGCATCTTTTCCAGTTGGGGTCCACCAAGTGTGGACCCGTTCACTACAAGGTTCAACAAAAAGTGTCTCCTCTTCTGCTTTAGAGTGGGAAGAAATAGTCAATCCATATTGGATGGGAAAGGGACTTTCTGTATGCATTTCCCCCCTTTCCGTTGCTACAGAAGATGGTAAGGAAGGTACACCTCTACCCCGATATAATGCGACCCGATATAACACAAATTCGGATATAACGTGGTAAAGCAGTGCTCGGGGGGGGGGGAGAGGAGGGAGGGCTGCTCACTCCGGTGGATCAAAGCAAGTTCGATATAACGCAGTTTCACCTATAACGCAGTAAATTTTTTTGGCTCCAGAGGACAGCGTTATATCGAAGTAGAGGTGTACGTCAGGACAGGGCAGTAATAATTCTGATTGCCCCAGCTTCACTGCATCAGTATTTTATGCATCTGCTTCAACTGTCTGGTGGGATTTTCATACGTCTTCCTCTGTCTCCAGATCTTCTATTCCAGTAGTAGTGCAGGATTCTTCATCCGGATCCACAGTCCTTTCACCTGATGGCTTGGGCAATTGGACTCTGACTCTGTTTATTCTTGAACAGTCATGTTTCTCGTCAGTACCGAATGTACTGCTTAAGTCTAGAAAGCTGTCTATCAGAAAGTGTTCTTATTTGCAATGGTCCAGATTTGTGGCTTGGTTGAAAGGAAAATCTGATTCTCTTATCTCAGCTTTTATACCTTGTTTTTTAGAATATTTAATGCACTTAAAACTGAGAGGTTGTTTAACTCATCTTTGAAAGTTCATGTGGCAGCTAGCTCATTTTACCTTTTTTTGGTTGAGAGTAGATTACTGCTCATGCACAATATGGGTAAGAGTTTTTGAAGGGGTTATCTAATATGTATCCCCCTTTGAGATATTCTGACCCTTTTTGGGATCTTAATTTGGTTTTATCTATACCCATGAAACCACTTTTCAAGCCCTTGATTGAGTGTTCTTTGTATTATTTATCTTTTAAGATGACGTTCATTATGGCCATAACATCAGCCAGAAGGGTTAGTGAATTAAATGCCTTGATGGCTGATCTACTATTTATGTCTTTTCATAAAAATAAGGTCGTTCTTAGATCTGATCCCAGATTTTTGCCAAATTGGTTTCTGAATTTCACATCAACCAGAGAATTAATTTGCCAGTGTTTTTTTTCCAAAGCTGCATACTACTAAGGGTGAATCTGTTTTACATAGTTTGGATGCAAACTCTTACAGATTTTAAATAATACTAAAAGTTTTCAAAAATCACCTAAATTATTCATGTCTTATGATACTGTAACAGGGCTGCTGCTTACTGAGCAGTTCCCCATGGCCAGCGTTTCCTTTGCAATGGCCTCCCTCTATTCTCCCAATCAGGGCCCCTTTCAGTCTCTCCCCAGGCTTTCTTATAAGTCCTATTGTCCTCCACTTGGGACTGGGTTAGTGCCCACAAGTAGTTCCAAACAGTCCCACCAATAAAGTCCATCACTGCAATCCAAAGGTTCTTACTTATCTCTGGCTCTTCTACCATCCACACAGAGCTCTTCCCCCTGCCATAACCTGCTCTTCACAGGGTTGCTTCTCATAGCTGTCTCCCTGGAATTTAGCCTTCTGGCTCTGGCTTCCTTCTCTTGACAGGGTCTCCCCTTTTCTAAAGGAGAAGTTAGTCTATATACTGCCCTCCTCCAGAGAGCTCCTTATGATTGGCTGGAAGCGAGGGGAGCCCTACCCAGGGGTGAAAGTAAATTAAAGCTCTTACCGGTATGCTGGAGTCCTGAGAAGGGAGGCGGGGCCTCCACCAGAAGGGGACAGAGCCTCAACCAGAAGAGGCAGGGCCTTTAAATCCCCGGGCCCTTTAAATTGAGATTGAAAGGGCTCGAGACTTCAGCTGCGGTAGCAGCGGCTGGGAGCCCCATGGTAGTGGTAGCTGTGGCGGCGGCCGGGAGCCCCAGGGCTCCTGGCTACCAGGCTCTAATGGCGATTTAAAGGGCCAGGGGCTCCACTGTGGTAGTGGCGACCGGGCTCCCCGGGCCCTTTAAATCACCGCCGGTGTCCCGGGCTGCCGCCGCTACCCCAGGGCTCCGGCAGCGGGAATCTGGCGGTGATTTAAAGGGCCTGGGGCTCCAGCTGTTGCCGGGAGCCCCAGGCCCTTTAAATCGCTGGCCTGGGGAAGCTGCCGCTGCCGGTAGGTTCGGCTGTGTACAGGCTCTTACCAGTATGCCATACTGGACCAGACCGGCTTACTTTCACCTCTGGCCCTACCCCACTCTACATTACAGGGCTCCTGATCCCAGATTCTTAAAGGAACATTGTCCTTGGGTTTTTCCTCCACATCCAGCTCCTAATTCCCCAGAACCGCTTCCTTTCTTCTTCAACCATGCCATTTCCTGGGCGTTTGTTCATTTCAGCTCTCTCGAACAAGGTCTTTTGCTCCATTCTACTCTTACAATACCTGTAAGTTTAAATATACATAGCCATCTCCAAGAATTCCAGTTACAATTAACCAACCTTAATTTTTGTTGTACTTTGAACTGTCAGAGAGGATTTTAAATTAGGCACAATGAGTTTGCCAAACCTATAATTCTTTTACATCATCAAGGTTGCCAGTGGGTATCTTTATGAGGCTCTCTTATTTGTAACATTACAGGGATAAGACTTTGTGCCTGGCAAAGTCTAGTGAAATAATTTGGGCATTTTTAATTAATTTCTTCCCCCACCACTCAGACCATAGCTACAGTTTAACAACAGGAAAAGTCCTGGAACTGGAGGCAGTCTTGCAAAACACAAACAGATTATAAACTGCAAGTGTAAATCATTATTTTTCAAACAGCTACACTGAAACATCATTTGTGTTCTAGTAATTTTGTTGGCTGTGATGCCTGTAGCAGTGATCTATTGTATTCCATGGTGACAGCTAGAGAGCTGGATATGACATCCTCTGATGGATGGTTTTGTACTTGTGGCAATGATAAATATTTCCTTTAGATCATAGCATTTTATAACTTTGATGTGTGTCCTACCTTTTTTTAATTTTGTATTTACTTTCTTAAAATTGCCAAGTGGCAGAAAATATGCATTTAATTCAATCTGATTTTTAAAATTCCTCATTCTTAACTGAGGATCCATAGACATCTAAGAATGGACCACCCTGCTCCAGGGAAAACTCTAGGGAAGACTGCTTTCTCCAAAGAATAGTTTAGAATGTTAACTTTTCCATGTGTATGTTGGTGGTGGGGTAAGGAGTGGTCTTAAGCACTTTTCAGTCCTGCTGTTTCATTTCCCATGCATCTTTCTCTAGAGGGTACTTTCAGCAGTCACCCCCACTATCTGTTATGGCTGTTGTCCTGTGAGTATTGGCTGAAGATGGGTGCTAAATTTGCCATCTAGTGGTAAGATTTTTAATATTTCACTAGAAATTTATATTCATGGTGTGATTTTTTTTTTCAAAAAACTATTTTGATGCATCTATTCCTGTTGGTTTGAGCAGTTTTAAAACTGCTGTGGGCAAAGTCATAGATAAACTACTGTACATAATCCTTTCATTGGCCCCTTAGATTGGCAGAATGGAAAGTCAAATAGAGGTTTTTCTTATATAGCTAGTGGTTCTAAGTATATAGGGGAACCCAGTTAGACACAAGGAACAGCAACATGTTTACCTTTTAGAAATCATGAAAGATGGGTGAGGTCCCAGAGGACCGGAGAAGGCAAACATAAAATCCATTTTTAAAAAGAACAAGAAAGAGTACCCAGGGAATCACAGGTCAGTCTAACTTCAATACCTGGAAAGATCCTTACTAATATCAGAATAAATCACAACTGCTTATTAATAACAAATTATTAAGCAATCAGTTTGTAAGCACCTAGAAAATAATAGGGTGATCAGTAATAGCCAGTGTGAATTTGTCAGGACCAAATCATGGCAAACCACTTAGGGCATGGCTACACTTGCAGCTGTACAGCGCTGTGAGGTAAACCTGTCTTTGTACAGCTGAGTAGGGAAAGCGCTGCAGTCTGTCCACACTGACAGCTGACAGCGCACTGGCATGGCCACATTTGCAGCATTTGCAGCTGAATTGGGAGTGGTGCATTATGGGCAGCTATCCCAGCATTCATGTGGCTGCAACGTGCTTTTCAAAAGGGTGGGGTGGAGTGTGACAGGGAGTGTGGGGGGAGAGAGAGTGGGTTTCTGGAGTGTGTCAGCACGCTGCCTTGTAAGTTCCGACCCCTCTGCCGCCCCTGCTTCTCATTCACTCACTCAAAGCAAACAGCAAAATGTTTGCTTTTTCTTTCTGGTACAGAGCTTTGAAATGGCACTTCCGCATTCCTGGAGCTGATCACAACAATGAGAGGAGTGGCCACTTGATAAGGGGATTATCACAGCGCAGCAAGTTAACTCCTCGTTCACACTGACACCCGGGAGTTGTAGCCACTATGCTGCATCAGTTATTCCTCTTGGGGAGGTGGAGTACCTGCAGTGCTGTAGCCATGGAGACACAGCGCTGTACGTGCCTTGCCAGTGTGGACGGGGAGTCAGGTACAGCGCTGTGGGCGGCTTTATTGTGCTGTAACTCGCAAGTGTAGCAAAGGCCTTAGTTTCCTTCTTTGACAGGGTTACTGGCCTAGTGGATAGAGGGGAAGAAGTAGTTGTGATTTATTTTGATATTAGTAAGGATTTTGACGTAGTCCCTCATGAGATTCTCATAAGCAAACTAAAGAAATGTGGTCTAGATGAAATTACTTCAAGATGGTTGTATAACTGGTTGAAAAATCATACTCAAAGGTCCACTGTTAGACTGGGAGGACTTATCTAGTGCAGTCTTGTGGGGGTCCATCCTAGGCCTGGTACTATTCAATATTTTCATTAGTGGCTTGGATAAAGGAGTGGAGAGTATGCCTATAACATTTGCAGATGACAGGAAGATTTGTTGCATCAGGCAATAACCAGAAGTTAATTAGTGGTTTCTGACTCAAGCCTCCTGGCTAGGGCAGACAGTAAATACAGTCTAGGCTCTGACCTTCTAGAGCAATAAGCACTCTTTGGCACCAAGCCTCCTGGATAAGGGACGCAGTAAATATAGTCCGTGGCTCTAATCCTCTTGGCAGGGGAGAGCAGTAAATAATTAAGCAGTCTGTAACTAGCCTCCTGACTAAGGCATACAGCACACACAACAGTCTAGGGGCTTGCAGCCTTCTGACAGGGCAAGTCACAAAAAAGGCACAGGCCTTCCAGCCTAGGGTGAATAGGCCACCACCCAAAGGTTGGGGTTGGCAACAGGAGTGTAGGGGGACCCAGGCCCACCATACTCCACTGGATCCCAGCCCAGGGCCCGAAAAGTGGCAAGGGATCTTGCCACTGGGTCAGCAAGGATCCTGCCAAACCACACTGACTTGTATTGTGACTGCACAACCTGACTAATGTCTGGTTTCCCTGGACCATTTCCTACCCCAGTCCATTGGTGTTGCTCCGTAGTCTGCAGGTCCTCCATCTCCTCAGGGTAAGTGGCGAACAACAGTCCCAGCAGCTCCTCTCCACTCTCTGTCTCCTCCAGGGGCAGGGCACCGCACAGCTCAGAGTCTGGTCAGGAGTTCTACAGCAGACTAGAGACATCTGCCTCCTTCACTGACTCTGGCCCAAATGAACTGAATGGTTGATCTCATATCGTTTTGGTCCCTCCCCTCTGCTTCCAGATGGAGTATTATGAACAGTTCTGTGCACCACACTTTTAGAAAGAGGTGGACAAATTGGAGAGAGTCCAGAAGAGAACAAAAAAACTGACAAAAGGTTAAGAAAACCTGACCTATAAGGAAAGTTTAAAATACTGGGCATATTTAATCTTGACAAAAGAAGACTGAGTAGGGGACCTGATAACAGTCTTCAAATATGTTAAGGCTGTTAAAAGGGGATGTTGATCAGTGCTCTCCATGTCTATTGAACGTAGGACAAGAAGTAATGGACTTAATCTGCAGTGAGGGAGATTTCGGTTAGATATTATGAAAAGCTTTCTAAGGGTATGTCTACACTACGAGAGTAGTTCGATTGTACTTAAATCGAATATGTGGAATCGATATTACAAAGTCGAATGTGTGTATCCACACTAAGGACAGTAATTCGACTTTGTGAGTCCACACTAACGGGGCAAGCGTCGACATTGGAAGCGGTGCACTGTGGGCAGCTATCCCACAGTTCCCGCAGTCCCCGCTGCCCATTGGAATTCTGGGTCGAGCACCCAATGCCTGCTGGGGAAAAAATGTGTCGAGGATGGTTTTGGGTAACTGTCGTCATCCAGCTGTCACTCCCGCCCTCCCTCCCTGAAAGCGCCGGCGGGCAATCAGTTCGCGCACTTTTCTGGTGAGTGACAGTGCGGACGCCACAGCACTGTGAGCATGGAGCCCGCTGCAACCATCGCTGCAGTTATGGCCGTTGTCAACACCTCGCACCTTATCATCCACTTTTTCCAGAGGCAGATGCTGAGAAATTGGGCGAGGAGGCTACGTCAGCGCGGTGAGGACATGAAGTCTGAGAGTGGCACAGACCTCTCACAAAGCACGGGACCCCACGCCGTGAACATCATGGTGGCAATGGGTCATGTTGATGCTGTGGAATGGCGATTCTGGGCCCAGGAAACAAGCACGGACTGGTGGGACCGCATAGTGCTGCAGGTCTGGGATGAATCACAGTGGCTGTGAAACTTTTGTATGCGGAAGGGAACTTTCCTGGAACTTTGTGAGTTGCTGTCCCCTGCCCTGAAGCGCAAGGACACCCGGATGCGAGCAGCCCTGACTGTCCAGAAGCGAGTGGCCATAGCCCTCTGGAAGCTTGCAACTCCAGACAGCTACCGGTCAGTCGCGAATCACTTTGGCGTCGGCAAATCTACCGTGGGGGTTGCTGTGATGCAAGTAGCCAACGCAATCGTTGAGCTACTGCTGTCAAAGGTAGTGACCCTTGGAAACGTCCAGTTCATCATAGATGGCTTCGCCGTGATGGGATTCCCAAACTGCGGTGGGGCTATAGATGGAACTCACATCCCTATCCTGGGACTGGACTATCAGGCCAGCCAGTACATTAACCGAAAGGGCTACTTTTCAATGGTGCTGCAAGCACTGGTGGACCATAGGGGACGTTTTACAAACATCAACATAGGATGGCTGGGCAAGGTTCATGACACTCGTGTTTTCAGGAACTCTGGTCTGTTTAGACGGCTGCAGGAAGGTATTTACTTCCCGGACCAGAAAATAACTCTTGGGGATGTGGAGATGCCTATAGTGATCCTCAGGGACCCAGCCTACCCGCTAATGCCCTGGCTCATGAAGCCCTATACAGGCGCCCTGGACACTGAAAAAGAACTCTTCAACTACCGTCTGAGCAAGTGCAGAATGGTGGTGGAGTGTGCTTTTGGACGTCTCAAGGGGAGATGGAGAAGCTTACTGACTCGCTCTGATCTCAGCGAAACCAATATCCCCATTGTTATTGCAGCTTGCTGTGTGCTCCACAATCTGTGTCAGAGCAAGGGGGAGACCATTATGGTGGGGTGGGAGGTTGAGGCGAATAGCCTGGCTGCTGATTACGCCCAGCCAGACAGCCGTGCGATTAGAAGAGCCCAGCAGGATGCGCTGTGCATCCGGGAGGCTTTGAAAGCTAGGGTCCTCAGTGAGCAGGGTAACCTGTGACTAGTTAGTTTGTTTAAAGAGAAGCTGAACCTGCCCCCGTTTCTTTACCCACTTACTGTTGACTATCCTCTCCAGCTACATACCCCATTCACCCCATCCCCCCCTTCCAACACATGTTTAAAAATAAAATAAATGGAACTTTGTTAATGAACACCGTTTTCTTTATTACGGATTTCGCGGTAAAGTGTTTAAACTGGGATGCAGACTGTGGTGGGGAGCAGGCGTAGTGATGGGAAGAACGCTTCTAAACTCGAGGAATGACAGGCTCCTGCTCCTAGAGTGGTCCACAGTGGTGGACTGGTTGTTTCAACGGAGCCTGCCACCCCTCCTTTTCGGGACTCTGTGTGTGGGAGCTATGTGACTTTGTGGCCATGGAGGACGGTTACAGATCCCCTGCTGCGTGGCTCTGTGATCCAGGATAAGGACCGCTGCATAAGATCTCTATCCGCCCTCCCACACCACAAAGTCACATTGCCGCCCCCCACACACACACAGAACATGAAAACCACCTCCCAGACTGACCAGGGTGCCTAGTGACTGCTATGTGTGTGTGTGACCTTCTGCTGAACCTGCCCCCGTGTCTGTACCCTGGTAAAGGTGACTGTCCTCTTCAATTACCAACCCCCTACCCCCCCTTCAAACACACTCTCCCCTAAAAGAACATGACGGAAACAGTAATTAACAGAAACCTATCTTTTATTAGCAACTACACAGTTAGGGGATGAAACTGGGACGGGGGCTTGGGTGAGGCGGGAAGGAAAGGACTTATCAAATTTTTGGGAATGAGAGCCTTCTGGTACTTGAGCAGTCTGCAGGGGTGGAGTGACAGTTTTCACGGCCCCTGCCGCCCCTCCTTCTTGGGACTTTGGGTGAGGGGGGTATGGGAGTTTGTGGCGGGGGAGGGCGGTTAGAGATAGACTGCAGCAGGGCTCTGTCCTCCTGCCTCCGGTTCTGCAGAACATCCACAAGGCGCTGGAGCGTGTCCGTTTGCTCCCTCATTAGTCCAAGCAGCGTTTGAGTCACCTGCTGGTCTTCCTGCTGCCACCTCTCCTCCCGTTCACTGTGTGCTCGCTGGTATTGCGACATGTACTCCCTCCACTGGGTCTGCTGGGCCGCATCGGCTCGGGAGCAGCCCATAAGTTCTGAGAACATGTCGTCCCGTGTCCTTTTCTTTCTCCGCCTAATCTGCACCAGCCTCTGCGAGGGGGATGCCAGGGTAGGTCGGGAGACATTCGCAGCTGTGGGATGGGAAAAAGGGAGTGAATTCCTCACAAAGATAATTTTTTGTGAACAATGAACATAGTCTTTCTCTGTGAACAAGACCATGCACAGCACCTATCACATGCGCACTCAGGACAAGGTCGAATTTTCGGCCTTCGCATTCAGTGCCTGGGGTCTTGCAGTGGAGATCAGACAAGCCGGGCAGGACAGCGGAATTCGGGTAGCAGGCTGACATGGTAAGCCGTAGACTTTTGGCTGCTTAAAACTTAAATTATAGCAGTGCCCTCCTTTCACGTTCAAAGCAATGCTCCTATCGTTGGCCAGTTCCTGCTGCCGGCAATCCGGCAAGCATGAACTCTGCCCCTGTCCCACCCCCTCGTGGCAGTCCCCGGGAAAGATCACTGTCTGCTGCCCCTCTCCCACCTCCACCGCGTGGCTGTAAACTGCCGGTGACAGTTCTGTAAAGGAACAGGCAAGCAGTCCCAATAGTAACATTCCCCTAATTCTAAGCGGGTCACCATTAGCGACATCACTCTGATGAGAATTTCTAAGACCGAGAAAGAACGCATGCTGCATGAAAGCCATCAAAAACCAGGGCCGTATGCAGCCATGCTCTGCAAGGCAATGATCCCAGAGTACTTGATGATAGCCTGGCGAGGAAAAGTTTCCTACCACGGAGGACACAATAAGGCCGCTCCCCCCAGGAACCTCATGCAAAGGCTTTCCAATTACCTCCAGGAGTGCTTCGTGGAGATGTCCCATGAGGATTTTCTGGGAAATCAGCGTTGTAAGCGCTGTCGACTGCCTCGTCCTCCTCCTCACCTTCCTCATCTTCCCCGTCCGCTAACTTCTCTGAGGAAGCGGCCGTCGACAATATCCCATCCTCAGAGTCTACGGTCAGTGGTGGGGTAGTGGTGGCGGCCGCACCTAGAATGGAATGCGGTGCCTCGTAGAAACGGCATGTCTAGGGCTGGGAGACGGAGTGTCCATTTGACTCTTTGGTCTTCTCAGCTCCTTGATTTTCACGCGGCACTGCGTTGCATCCCGGCTGTATCCTCTCTCTGTCATGGCTTTTGAGATCTTCTCGTAGATCTTTGCATTCCGTCTTTTTGATCGCAGCTCCGAAAGCACGGACTCATCGCCCCACACAGCGATCAGATCCAAGACTTCCCGATCTGTCCATGCTGGGGCCCTCTTTCTATTCTGATATTGCATGGTCACCTCTGCTGGAGAACTCTGCATCGTTGCCAGTGCTGCTGAGCTCGCCACGATGTCCAAACAGGAAATGAGATTCAAACTGCCCAGACAGGAAAAGGAATTCAAATTTTCCCGGGGCTTTTCCTGTGTGGCTGGTCAGAGCATCCGAGCTCAGACTGCTGTCCAGAGCGTCAACAGAGTGGTGCACTGTGGGATAGCTCCCGGAGCTATTAGCATCGATTTCCATCCACAACTACCCTAATTCGACATGGCCATGTCGAATTTAGCGCTACTCCCCTCGTTGGGGAGGAGTACAGAAATCGAATTTAAGAGACCTCTATGTCGAACTAAATAGCTTCGTTGTGTGGACGGGTGCAGGGTTAATTCGATTTAACGCTGCTAAATTCGACATAACCTCCTAGTGTAGACCAGGCCTAACTATAAGAAGAGTTAAGTACTGAAAGGGAGGTTGTGGAATCCCCATCATTAGAGCTTTTAAAGAACAAGTTAGATGGACACCTGTCAGAGATGGTTTAGGTGTAGTTGGTCCTGCCTCAGCACAGGGGGTGTACTAGATGACCTCTCGAGGTTCTTTCCAGCCCTACATTTCTATGCTTATATGGAAATGGATGGATCCCTGGACTTTTCTTTGTCAGGAGGAAAGGAATAGCTTGTCTCAGATTGATGCTGTGCTCCAGCTTTTCATGAGGCCATGTCCCACAACTCCAAGATAGTCCTTTTATTTGCATAGCAAAACTGAGAGTTCATCCTATCCTGGCAAAAGTAGTAGAATATGAAACTAACTTTATTGTTGTTACAATATAAAATGATAACCAACAGAAATATTCAACAGCCACTGCAGATACACTTTCCTTTGTATTCAGTCAAATAAATTGTTAAGGGCAAAAGTTTTTGTATTTGATAGTTCGTTAAAAGCAGAAACTTAGGCCACTGTGTTTAAGAGGAAAGGTAATTGCTACTTGAATTGAGATTAAATTCCTCGTGTATTGAAAAGCAGTTGAGCCCATTTTGTTACTGAAAGGAAGGAGTTTTTCATACTGAGGCATTATCTACACGAAACAATTGTACTCATTTAACTAAGGCTATGGCTACACTAGAGAGGTTACGGCAGTGCAGCTGCATCGATGCAACTACGCCGCTGTAAGCTCTCTAATGTAGCTGCTCAACTTAATTTCTAATTACTCCAGCCCCAACCAGCAGCGGTAGCTATGTCCACACCAGCTTAAATTGGCATAAATTATGTTGTGCTGGGGTGGCTAATTCACACTCTAAGTGTCATAATTTATGTTGATTTAAGCTGTAGCGTAGCCATAGGCTAAATTGGTTAGAAATTTATTTAGTAAATTAGAGGAGCAACACCTTAGTGAAAACACTATTACTTTGGTTTGTGAGTGCCATATAAATGTTTTTAAATAGATCCCTCGCTCATTTGAGCTACAAATATATAAAGCAATCAGGAACTAAGAGCATCCATACAAAAGGGGTTGGACAAATTTACCTAAATCAATTATAAACAGATTGAGTTGAATAGATACTATTTTCTTTTGTAGATCAGGCTTGATACTTTTCATAACAAGTGAGCAATTGGAGCAGAATTTAAGATATACAGTTTGGCTGGAGATAGGTGCAGAACTGTTAGCTGGATTCTTGTATGTAACAAACTGCATTTTTCTTTTTCTGTCTAATGCCCATGCTCAAGAATGTGCATACTAATAAATATTAGAATACAGTATCTGGTGTCTGCATTAATCCATTTTAGTGCTCAGAGAATTAAATATTTCACTCTGAGTCCAAATCAGGAAGCCATAATATGCTGTTAGCAAAATAGGGTTGATTAATGGACCCTGACTTTGGCCATTTTACTGCTGCCTTGGTTTTCAGTAGCGCTGAAAGATTTAGGAAACAGCTTGAGGTATTCATGATGCACTAGAACATGACTGAGTGATCATTTTTTAATGAAAGCCAAAACCAGATGATGCTTGGGTAGTTTTATGTTTCATGAACCATTACAACCTGTTGGAATTGTGGAAAATGGTATCAAGTTCTGCACCCGAGTGAATTTTGTGCAAGTCTCTTGCTTATGGTTATTGGGGTGGGATATGAGTTTCACTAGGGAAAGGCAGAACTTTGAATCAGTGTGTGACACATCCAGAGGAGGGCAAGGTTCACAATCTGGGATTTGGACTATTATTGAGATAATGGCTAATTGCAAAGTATAGAATCAGACTTTTCCAGATTTTGGGTGTATTCAGATCTTTAGTTTGGGACCATCTTTAAGGCTTTGTCTACTCACAGATTTTTTACTGGTGTACCATTTTTCCATTAGGGGAGTGATTTATAGAAATATTTAAACCAGCATAACCTCTATGTGGACCCAGTTATACAGGTATAAAGGTGACTTCCTGTATGAGAATATCTTCACAGGTATAAAGCCCCTTTATACCAGTATAATTGCCTCCAACACTTTGGGGGCAGGGGGAAAGAGGGTAGCACCACTTCAGCTATACCAGTAAGTAAACCCATAACGGTGTGTGTAGACAAGTATTAATTATGACAGACTACAAAGAGAAACCCAGTGGTAACTGTTTATTTGAATTAGTTTGTAGACTATAAGTGACATTCAAGTGCTATTAACTCCTGTAAACTGAAATAAAGTGTTTGCCAAACCCTAGGCCAGCCAAAGTCATGAGGCTTCCCACAGGTCTACATCTTCTCTAGAATCTATCATGGCATTCCCAGTCTCTTTCTTTCATTATATTAGCTTCTGTTTACATCTTTCTCACTTCATTAGTGGGTTTCTGTATTTGTTTTGTATGTTGCTGAGCTGCTAGTCTATGACTGTATTGAAGTCTCTAGAGTGTGCTCCTAACAATTAGCATGGATACAAACTTTGTTGAATTAAATAGTGATACCATGTTCACACAAAGAATAATGACCCAGTGATGTACAAGACAAAACACATTAGAAGTCAAAGTAGGTGTACTAATTGTTTTTATTGAATACTGAGCACAATGTTAGAGCATTCTTGGAGCGGTGCCTTTGCTAGTACATCTGTGGTATGTGTCATGTCCAGGCCCCTTTTGGAAACTGCCACCATGAAAACATATTCAGTGTTCAATTCTGTCCTAGCAGAACAGCTAGTTAGCATTTACATATAATTTTTTCCTCTTCAGTGTCTTTTATAGACACTAACTAATCTGATAAATTAATACCTAGGAGCTGGAGCTCCAAAGATGCTCCCATTCAGTGCAATCAACTCCCATTCAGTGCAACACCTCATGTTCATTTTTCTGGAAAGGAACATTTAAGTCCAGTCTATGTCTGAGTTGACCACTCAAAGGAACAACAAAAATCTGTTGCTTAATGGTTCATGTGATGTTGCACTCCATAAGTTTTATGGAAATATGCTTATGAGTGTGCATATGATGTCAAAAGAACAGGAGTACTTGTGGCACCTTAGAGACTAACAAATTTATTAGAGCATAAGCTTTCGTGGACTACAGCCCACTTCTTCGGATGCATATAGAATGGAACATATATTGAGGAGATATATATACACACATACAGAGAGCATATCAATGACAGACCTGCGGGTGGCTATATTACAACAGAAAAACTTCAAAAACAGACTCCAACGAGAGACTGCTGAGCTGGAATTGATATGCAAACTAGACACAATCAACTCAGGATTAAATAAGGACTGGGAATGGCTGAGCCATTACAAACATTGAATCTATCTCCCCTTGTAAGTATTCTCACACTTCTTATCAAACTGTCTGTACTGGGCTATCTTGATTATCACTTCAATATGCAAACAGCATGAAGGTATGTAAGAAGCCAACTCAAATTGTTCCTCCTACACAAGCATTCAGGTCTTGAGCAGTCCAGGCAAACAATGCACGTTACAACAAACCTTAAACTTGTTCTTCATAATAATTTTAAAAACAATATTAGTTGCTTATTTAATTTAAAAAAATGGAAAGGGAGGTGGATATTTTTTGTTGTTCTTATAAGGAGTCTTGAAGTTTATATCTCCTCAGTGTGATTGATGTGCTTGCTTTGATCTGCTTGGCTCTTGGAAGTCCAGGGGCACCAGGCTGCTGGCCCCGTGCTGCCCAGGGACCCTAGGGACAGCTCTGTCCGCCATTAGGGATTTTTTCCCCAAGAACCCCCTGTAACATTTCGCAAACCCTCAGGGGTTCACGAACCCCAGTTTGGGAACCACTGGGCCTACCTTGAAACCTATGCCTGGAGAGAACATGTTGACTGGATAAGTTTAGAGTGATGTTTGAGAATCAGGGATATTGTATTCTGAGCATACTGTATTCTGTCCTCCGTTCCTTATGACATTCAGAAGTCTGATTCAGAAAATGTAGGCAAAAACTGTCAATACTTATGTTACATTTCCAGGATATTAAATTACACATTGTATATATCTATATTTCCCTGCAGAATTTCCACTGCTCTTTACTAATTTTTAGGCACCGTCTACACTGGCAAGTTTCTGCGCAGTAAATCAGCTTTCTGTGCTGTAACTCCCGAGGTGTACACACTGCCAAGCCACTTAGTGCACAGAAACTGCGCAGTTTTAGCGCTCTAAAAAATCACCCTGACAAGAGGTGTAGAGTTTTCTGCGCCGGGGCTACAGCGCTGCGGTGCCAGCGTAGACACCGTGGCAATTACAGCACTGTGATTGGCTTCCAGGAGGTGTCCCACAGTGCCTGTTCTCACCTCTCTCGTCATCGGTTTGAACTCTATTGCCCTGCCCTCAGGTGACCAACCGTCCAATTCCTTTGGAATTTTGAAAGTCCCCTTCCTGTTTGCTCAGTGTTGTGTGCAGTGGTTTCAGCGCATCTTTCTAGGTGGCCATGCCTGCTCCACGACCAGACGATCTCCTGCTTGGAGCAATGCTGAGCTGCTGGACCTCATCAGCATTTGGGGAGAGGAAGTTGTGCAGTCCCAGCTGCTCTCCAGCCGTAGGAATTATGATACCTTCGGATAGATTTCACGATGCATAATAGAAAGGGGCCACGACCTGGACACACTGCAATGTAGGGTAAAAGTGAAGGACCTGCGGAATGCCTACCACAAGGTGCGGGAGGCAAACCGCCGCTCCGGTGCTGCGCCCATGAGCTGCCAGTTCTACAAAGAGCTGGACGCAATACTCGATGGTGACCCCACCTCCACTGTGAAGCACCCTGTGGATACTTCCTTGTCTCACGCGCCAATCGAGAGTGGATCGAGTCAGGAGGAGTAAATCTTGGATGAATAGGGGGAGGGGGACCCAGAGGCAGAGGATGACTCAGAGGCCAGAGATGCATGCAGTCAGGAGCTCTTTTCTACCCCGGAGGAGCCTAGCCAGTCACAGCAGTCGGATCTTGGCGAAGTGAAAACAGGAGAGGAGGCCCCTGGTAAGTGGATCTGATTTGGGGAATTGCTGAAGCGATTTGTTGGGGGCAGGAGGGTTGCAGAAATCAGGCTTGTCTCCCACCACATGCCTAGTCTGAGAAGCAGAACAGGCTGTTGATAGACTCCCTCAGAGATCTCCTGGAAACTCTCATGCAGATATTGGGCAATCCGCTGCGCAGGTTCCTCGGCAGAGCTGCTTTCTTTCTTGCCCCATTAACGGTAACTTTCCCACACCACACTGCCGTCACGGGGGGGAGGTTGGGGTGGGGGAGAAGGGGGACCATTGCTGCACGCAGGCGAGCCACATAGGGGCCAGGACAGAAGATGCAGGCTTGGAGAAGACCCTCCCTTGATTCACTGCTCACTCTCAGCAGCGAGATATCTTCCATAATGATCACATCCTGTGGAAAGTGTGGGGACAGGAATGATTATCAAGCCACACCTACAGTGCTGGCTTTCCCCAACAGCCATGTGCCCGGTGTACAGCAGGAACAGTGATTTACCCTGCCCCTGCGGCTACTCACCATTTTGGAGGTCTGATAGCTCATGTGTGCTTGCCTGTGGTCAGCCAGTTAGTGACAGGTGTGTGAGTACTGGCTGTGTTTCAAAGCGCTGAAGCAGTGTTGCAAACAATAGTGCTTCTGTAAAATGTTGCATTTAAACTTCACAGAGATGACCTTGGGAGGCCAGCCTCCCTTATCGGCAGGAGAATGGCTGTGCAGAATTAGAAAGTGGCCACGAAAAACTGAAGACTTTTTCTGTGAGGTTATGATGCACTCTGCCGCTGAGAAACAGGAGTTGAAGGAGTGGCGGAACAGCAAGAAGAGGGAACGAAAGGAGAATGCGGCACACCAGAAAGAAGCCATGGAGCGGTTCTTAAACGTTATGGAGCACCAAACAGACACGCTCTAGGCCATACTAGCTCTTCAAACCGAGCAGTTCCATGCCTGCCCTCCCTTGCAGTCGCTGTCACAAAACTCTTTCCAATGCGCCCCCGCAACACAGCAAACACACTGTTATCAACCTCTTGGCTCCACTCTCTACCCACAGCATTCCACTCCTCCCCATCACAGTCTAGCAGTGTGGACTCCCAATACCCACTGCACTCAACACCTATCCCTCTGCAGTTTGGCCTGCTGAAGTACAGCACCCGCTGCATTGTGCTCCAAAAGGAGAAGGTTGGGTATGATCCCTGGACATAAACAAATCTATAGCTGTCCTGGGACGCCTCCTCCTCTTGAGACTTTCCCTTCCCCCATCCCCCTCCCTGCTGATGAAATTTTTCATTTGACTCTCTCCTTCGGTTGTTGTCTTTTAATAAAAGAATTGTGTTTGTTTGAAAGCAATCTTTATTCTATTAAGTGAAAGCAAAAAGAGCACTTCAAAGCAACATACAATTATGTTAAGGTACCTTCATGAATCATGTGCACCAATCACCTCCTAGCATTACAAGCACTGCAATCCTGGACATAGCAACAAATATTACTGGCTTTCAGCCTCAAATTGCTGCCTCAAGGCATCCCTGATCCTTATGGCCCCACGCTGTGCCCCTGTAATAGCCCTGGTCTCTGGCTGTTCAAACTCAGCCTCCAGGCACTAAGCCTCTGCGGTCCAGCCCTGAGTGAAGCTTTCACCCTTCCCTTCACAAATATTATGGCGCATACAGCATGCGGCTATAAGCATAGAAATATTGTCACCGGCCATGTCCAGCTTCCAATACAGGCATCGCTAGCGGGCTTTTAAATGACCAAATGCACACTCAACTGTCATTCTGCACTTGCTCAGTCTGTTGTTGAACCGCTCCTTGCTGCTGTCAAGTTGCCCCATGTACGGCTTCATAAGCCACAGCATTAAGGGGTAGGTGGGGTCTCCAAGGATCGCAATGGGCATTTCGACTTCCCCTACAGTGATCATCTGGTCCAGGAAGAAAGTCCCTGCTTGTAGCTTCTTGAACAGGCCAGTGTTCCGAAAGATGCGTGCGTCATGCACCTTTCCATACCAGTCTGCATTAAGGTCCATGAAACGTCCATGGTGATCCACAAGCCCTTGGAGAACCATTGAGAAATACCCCTTGCGATTTATGTACTCGGTGGCTAGGTGGTCTGGTGCCAGAATTGGAATGTGCGTGCCATCTATCGTCCCTCCACAATTAGGGAAGCCCATTTGTGCAAAGACATCCACAATGTCACGCACATTGCCCAGCGTCACAGTCTTTCGGATCAGGATGCGATTAATGGCCCTGCACACTTCCATCAACACGAGTCCAACAGTCGACTTTCCCACTCCGAACTGGTTAGCGACCGATCGGTAGCAGTCTGGAGTAGCCAGCTTCCACAGTGCAATCACCACGTGCTTCTCCAACAACAGGGCAGCTCTCATTCTCGTGTCCTTGCGCCGCAGGGCTGGTGCTAATTCATCACACAGTCCCATGAATGTGGCTTTCCTCATGCGAAAGTTCTGCAGACACTGCTCGTCATCGCATGACGATGTGATCCCACCAGTCAGTGTTTGTTTCCAGAACCCAAAAGCAGCGTTCCACTGTGGTCAGCACCTCCATGAAAGCCACAAGCAATCTCATGTCATAGCTACTACGCATGGTGAGATCAACGTCGCACTCCTCTTGACTTTGTAGTTTAAGGAATAACTCCACTGCCACTCGTGATGTGTTGGTCAGAGCGAGCAGCATACTGGTCAGCAGTTCGAGATCCATTTCTGCAGCCTGAAAGAGGCAGGGTGCGCAGTACACAAACTGTTGAAAGATGGTGCCAAATGCTGATGGAAGCACAGGATTTGCTGGGACGCGAAGCAATGCATCACGGGTCATTGGGACTGGACCTAAGATGCCCCGCCATGACCCCACTCCAACATGTCACCCAGTCCACCTATTTCTTTAGCTTTTATATTTTTCTTTTGTAGGTATTTACATAATAGAATACTTTATAACAGGGGTCGGCAACCTGTGGCACACGAGCCGATTTTTAATGGAACGCCAAGGTCCCAGCCGCCGGCCCCACTCAGCTCACCGCCAGCCTGGGTGAACGGAACCCTAAGCTGGCAGTGGGCTGAGCAGGTCGGCGGCTGAGACCCTGGCTGGCAAGGGGCCAGCAGCCGGAACCGAAACCGAAACCCAGCCGGAACCCAGAGCCGGCCGATGTTGGGGCGCTCCGCTGCGGGTGGAGGTGCAGCGCGTGGTACGGTCCCAGCTGGGGTCCTGCTGGCTGCCGGAACTCTCCTGCAGGCTGGTGCTGGTGGCCCCATGCGCCGGACGAAGCAGCAGGCAGTCAGGCAAGTGAAAGGGGCCAGCGGGAGGCGCGGTGGAGGTGTCCGCGTTCCAGCCTGTCCTGCTGCCCCTCTCTCGCCACTGTGGATGGACACCAGGGCACTGCAGGCATGTGCTGTCCCTGCAGTCCCTGGGGGGAAGGGAGTGGCAGGCCAGAGGGTCTTCTGCAGGGCTGGCTCCAGGGTTTTTGCTGCCCCAAGCAGCAAAAAAAAATTAAAAAAAACAATAAAAAAAAAAAAAACGCGATCTGCGGCAGCTCTACTGCTGCCGCTTCAGTCTTCGGCGGCAATTCAGCGGCTGGTCCTTCGCTCCGAGAGGGAGTGAGGGACCCGCTGCTGAAGAGCCGGATGTGCCCCTGCTCTCCGTTGGCCACCCCAAGCACCTGCTTGCTGTGCTGGTGCCGGCCCTGGTCTTCTGCAACCGCCCCCCATTTGCCTGCAGATGCAGTGCCCCCACATAGCTGGCCCACAGCTCCCTTGGCAGGAACAGGAACAGCGTGGGGCAGAGACCTATCCACCATCCAGGTAACCCGGCCGCAACTGGGACTGTCCCAGGCCAGCCCCAAGTCCCTGTCCCCCCGGAACTTCCCCCTACACCCCCCCAACCTCCTGCCCTGAGCCCAACACTGACTCCTACACCCCCCATGCTCCCAGCCCTGACTCCTGCACCATTCACATCCCCACCCCCTGCCCTGATCACCCCGCACCCGAACCTCCTGCTCTGAGTGCTCCCCCACACACATCCCAGCCTTGAGCTCCTCCTCCCCCCACGGGGGGTTGTAATACGACAGTACCTGTAAGAAATTTAAGTTACTTTTACCCCTGCCAGAACCCCAGACCAGCAGTGGACTGAGCGGGGCCGGCAGCAGGCTGAGCGGCTCAGCCCGCTGCCGGTCTGGGGTTCCGGCTGCCAGCCCCCTGCCAGCTGGGGTCCAGACCTCCGGCCCCGCTCAGCCCACTGCCGGCCTGGGGTAATGGCAGCCAGCCCGGGGCTCTGCTCCTGGCCTCGGCCCAGCGCTCTTCAGCCACTCCCTGCTGTGGCCCACATTGGAAAACTCAGCAAGGAAAAGCAAGGATCACACTAAACCAGTAGCATAGCTAGCGGGGTGCAGGGGAAGCAGCCGCAGGAGTGGGGGGGGGGAGGGGCGCGGCATGCGGCCCAGAGCATGGCCAGCAGCCATGGGAGGGCGGCGGGCACGGCTGGAGGAATGGGGCGGGCACGGCTGGAGGAGCGGGGGGGTGTGTGCGCGGCATGCGGCCTGCAGCGTGGCCTGGAGGAGCAATGGGGAGGGGCGCAGCCTGGCGGCCCGCAGCGCACCCCGGCAGCCGCAGCCGGAGGAGCGAGGGGGGACGCAGCCTGGCGGCCCGCAGCGTGGCTGGCAGCCACGGGGGGCGGGGGGGCGGCGGGCATGGCTGGAGGCGTGGGGGGGAGGGGGCGCAGCATGGCAGCCGGCAGCTGCGGCCGGAGGAGCAAGCGGAGGGGCCACGGGGGTGGCACGACAGGGCCGGAGGAGCCATGGGGGGGAGGGACGGGGCAGCGGGGGGAGGAGCCAAGGGGGCGTGGCCAGAGGAGGAGCCAAGGGGGCCCCTTTTTTATATTTGCTCCCCCTCCTCTTAGAAGCTGGCTACGCCATTGCACTAAACTGATAAGAGCTGCATTTTAATTTTATTTTAAATGAAGCTTCTTAAATATGTTAAAAACCTTATTTACTTTAAATACAACTATAGTTTATTTATATAATATAGACTTATAGAGAGAGAGAGAGAGACCTTCTAAAAATGTTAAAATGTATTTCTGGCATGCGAAACCTTAAATTAGAGTGAATAAATGAAGACTCGGCACTCCACTTCTGAAAGGTTGCCGACCCCTGCTTTATAATGAAAGAATATCTTCCTTTATGAAGGGAAGGAAATTCTACCTTTGCATAGAGCTCTGGAGTCTTGATACAATTTCTGTTACATGAAGAGTTGAAAACACCTGTGTTTAAATTGATAAATCACTATTACCCCTGGGAAAAGAAAACCATTTTCTTATATTGATTTTAACCTTTCACAAACTAGTTGGACAGTTCTGATTAGAAGTGGAACATGTGTGGATTTGTAAATCCTTCTGTTTCTAAATGTGATGGGGTGATTGCAACAGATGATTCACTGATACAAAATTAAACTCTTAAATATATTTGAACAGCTTCCTTCTAGCAGGGGCCCATATGTTTTTTGCAGCTAGTCAGAGGGGGTTTAAAGAATGAAATAATAAACTTGTTAAATGTTTAGAGTTTCCCAGTACAAATTAAGTTTGAGACCTCCTGTTCCCAATAAAATAATTTTATGAGAGGTGATCTTCACCACCCATAGTATAAAGATATGTTTAAAAAGCATGGGATCCACCTGAAAGAAAACAGGAAAGAGATATGAATAATATAAAATACATGGACAGTACTAAAACAATGTGTTTGCAGTCATTTTACAGTAGTTGTACTCCTACCATCACAGTTAGAAACAATAAACCTATGCAACTACATAAAGTCTTGGGTTCTAATTATTTCTTAATTGTAGAGAAACTGAACATTTTGGAGGTTTGAAAAATTGTTTGACTTTTTTTTAAGGGAGTTGCATTTTATGCTAGGGTAGATAAAACCCACATATTAATTATGAAGCAAAGTGTTAAAAATCCAGACAGACATTTAGTGTGCGTGAAAGCTTAACTGGTCTTATTCCTAGATCTTGTCCTTTCAGATCATGGTTGAGGCAAGTTAATGGAGCAGTAGTTACTGTATTTGGTGGTGCGGGGAGTATGAGCACTGCTGCCACTCATTCTGTGTTTATTCTGTGACTAAATAAAGAACTTCAGTGCTTTGGTTTGTCACCTTTGATGGTAATTTGGGTGCTATGAAATTTGAGTTGACCAGCTGGCTGGAGAGCTAGATCATGCTTCTGTGCACCTTACAAAGGAAATAACACCAAAGATGTTCACTTGGGTGAAGAGTGAGAAATAATAGGCAGAGCTGCTAGTGAATAAATTGAGAGGATCTGAGGGCTCTGGGAAAAGGAGTTAAGGGCAAGGCAAGTGAAAGAGAGAAGACTCTGGTTACAGAGATGAGAGTGCTAAGACAGAAAAAATTAAAGATCTGGCATTTCAATCCAGGCTCCAAAGTGTAACACTTGGGGATTTACCCCTCAATAATATGTCTCCTTTTGCCCTTGCTCCTACTCTCCCATAGCATCTGACATAGTTAGTGTGGGGCTCCATAGCCACTGGATTTTGCATTTGTCACTGTCATTAAACAGTTCATTTTACAATTAATTTATAACTTTAATGAACTCAGTGCACTAAATCAGGCTCCAGGGTTGGTAGTATGGTATATAATTAGTCAAGAATAACATGGGTGGCACTGATGCTGTGTTAGAATGCAAACTTCTAATCAACAGCAGGGATTTTGTATAGGTAGAAATGTATTGAACATACTGCGTGAATTTAGGGGAAACAACATATTGGTTGCCAGATAAGCAATCAGAGCCCTGGTTCTACTGTATTCCTAGAGTGTTACTATATCAACTGTTTTTGTTTTTTTTAAATTAAGCCCTGTCAGTCTGGCTCCTTTCACAAACTCTAAATTAACATGAATGTGTCTTTTAAAGTACTTAAATGTGTGCAGCAGAGATGGCAAATAGATACTAAGTGTTTGTGATTTAGATATAAAATGTAACAGGCATGTTAAAAAAGTTTACTCCAATGGTACTACTTGAATGTGAGATGAGCAAGATTTGACTCCTGCCATCATGAAAACTGATGCTATGAGCAGCTGTTACGCAATCAGAATCCTTGGTAGAACTTTGAGAGGAGGTATTTGTAAAATGAGAGCGCTCTCAATCAGTGGTTAGCAGCTTGGTTCAAATATGTACTGGATTTCTTTTGTCACCTTTTATTATTTACATAGTGATTGGGATGTACATAGCACTGTTCAATGACAAAGGTTCCTTCCCTGAAGAGCTTATTATGTAAAAGGCACAACAGCTACAATGCAAAATAGAACACACACTAGAAGAAGAACCTAGTGAGGAGGGCTTTAAACTAGGTTTGACGGGGACAGGTGAGCAAAGCCCACAGGTAAGTGGAGAACATGGGGACCTGGGAGATGGGTCGGAAATAGGAGGGAGCGTGGGCTATAATGGCAGAGAGAAAGGAGGGTCAGGGCAAAACTGTGAGGCAAGATCAAATCAGTATCTTAGATGCCTATATACAAATGCGAGAAGTATGGGTAATAAGCAGGAAGAACTGGAAGTGCTAATAAATAAATACAACTATGACATTGTTGGCATCACCAAAACTTGGTGGGATAATACACATGATTGGAATGTTGGTGTGGATGGGTACAGCTTGCTCAGGCAGGATAGACAGGGGAAAAAGGGAGGAGGTGTTGCCTTTTATATTAAAAATGTACACTTGGACTGAGGTGGAGATGGACATAGGAGACAGAAGTGTTGAGAGTCTCTGGGTTAGGCTAAAAGGGGTGAAAAACAAGGGTGATGTCATGCTAGGAGTCTACTACAGGCCACCTAACCAGGTGGAAGAGGTGTATGAGGCTTTTTTTAAACAGCTAACAAAATTATCCAAAGCCCAAGATTTGGTGGTGATGGGGGACTTCAACTATCCATATATATGTTGGGAAAATAACACAGCGGGGCACAGACTATCCAATAAATTCTTGGATTGCATTGCAGACAATTTTTTATTTCAGAAGGCTGAAAAAGCTACTGGGGGGAAGCTGTTCTAGACTTGATTTTAACAAATAGGGAGGAACTCATTGAGAATTTGAAAGTGAAAGGCAGCTTGGGTGAAAGTGATCATGAAATCATAGAGTTCACAATTCTAAGGAAGGGTAAAAGGGAGTACAGCAAAATAGAGACAATGGATTTCAGGAAGGTGGATTTTGGTAAGCTCAGAGAGCTGATAGGTAAGGTCCCATGGGAATCAAGACTGAGGGGAAAAACAACTGAGGAGAGTTGGCAGTTTTTCAAAGGGACACTATTAAGGGCCCAAAAGCAAGCTATTCCACTGGTTAGGAAAGATAGAAAATGTGGCAAAAGACCACCTTGGCTTAACCACGAGATCTTGCATGATCTAAAAAATAAAAAGGAGTCATAAAAAATGGAAACTAGGACATATTACAAAGGATGAATATAGGCAAACAACATAGGAATGCAGGGGCAAGATTAGAAAGGCAAAGGCACAGAATGAGCTCAAACTAGCTATAGGAATAAAGGGAAACAAGAAGACTTTTTATCAATACATTAGCAGCAAGAGGAAGACCAAGGACAGGATAGGCCCACTGCTCAGTGAGGAGGGAGTAACAGGAAACTTGGAAATGGCAGAGATGCTTAATGATTTCTTTGTTTCGGTCTTCACCGAGAAGTCTGAAGGAATGCCTAACATGGTGAATGCTAATGGGAAGGGGGTAGGTTTAGAAGATAAAATAAAAAAGAACAAGTTAAAAATCACTTAGAAAAGTTAGATGCCTGCAAGTCACCAGGGTCTGATGAAATGCATCCTAGAATACTCAAGGAGCTAATAGAGGAGGTATCTGAGCCTCTAGCTATTATCTTTGGAAAATCATGGGAGACAGGAGAGATTCCAGAAGACTGGAAAAAGGCAAATATAGTGCCCATCTATAAAAAGGGAAATAAACTAACTAGTCTGTAGTTTCCTGGGTTGTTTTTAACTTCTGTACCAGGAAAGATAATGGAGCAAGTAATTAAGGAAATCATCTGCAAACACTTGGAAGGTGGAAAGGTGATAGGGAATAGCCAGCATGGATTTGTAAAGAACAAATCATGTCAAACCAATCTGATAGCTTTCTTTGATAGGATAACGAGTCTTGTGGATAAGGGAAAAGCGGTGGATGTGGTATACCTAGACTTTAGTAAGGCATTTGGTACGGTCTCACGTGATATTCTTATCAATAAACTAGGCAAATACAACTTAGATGGGGCTACTATAAGGTGGGTGCATAACTTGGCTGGATAACCATACTCAGAGAGCAGTTATTAATGGTTCCAAATCCTGCTGGAAAGGTATAACAAGTGGGGTTCCGCAGGGGTCTGTTTTGTGACCGGCTCTATTCAATATCTTCATCAACGACTTAGATATTGGCATAGAAAGTACGCTTATTAAGTTTGCAGATGATACCAAACTGGGAGGGATTGCAACTGCTTTGGAGGATAGGGTCATAATTCAAAATGATCTGGACAAATTGGAGAAATGGTCTGAGGTAAACAGGATGAAGTTTAATAAAGACAAATGCAAAGTGCTCCACTTAGGAAGGAACAATCAGTTTCACACATACAGAATGGGAAGAGACTGTCTAGGAAGGAGTACGGCAGAAAGGGATCTAGGAGTTATAGTGGACCACAAGCTAAATATGAGTCAACAGTGTGATGCTGTTGCAAAAAAAGCAAACATGATTCTGGGATGCATTAACAGGTGTGTTGTGAGCAAGACATGAGAAGTCATTCTTCTGCTCCACTCTGCACTGGTTAGGCCTCAGCTGGAGTATTGTGTCCAGTTCTGGGCACTGCATTTCAAGAAAGATGTGGAGAAATTGGAGAGGGTCCAGAGCATCAAGAATGATTAAAGGTCTTGAGAACATGACCTATGAAGGAAGGCTGAAAGAATTGGGTTTGTTTAGTTTGGAAAAGAGAAGATAGAGGGGACATGATAGCAGTTTTCAGGTATCAAAAAGGTTGTCATAAGGAGGAGGGAGAAAACTTGTTCATCTTAGCCTCTAAGGATAGAACAAGAAGCAATGGGCTTAAACTGCAGCAAGGGAGGTTTAGGTTGGACATTAGGAAAAAGTTCCTAACTGTCAGGGTGGTTAAACACTGGAATAAATTGCCTATGGAAGTTGTGGAATCTCCATCTCTGGAGATATTTAAGAGTAGGTTAGATAAATGTCTATCAGAGATGGTCTAGACAGTATTTGGTCCTGCCATGAGGGCAGGGGACTGGACTCAATGACCTCTCGAGGTCCCTTCCAGTCCTCGAATCTATGAATAAGAACCCACATCTGCAACACATTAAATGTGGGGAAGACCTAGAGAAGTTGTATGGAAAGTTAGAGCCAAATCCTAAAGCCCTTATTGAGTGCCCTATTCTTCCTGGCTCTTAGTCAGGTGCACACTGTGTGGGAAGAAGCTGCAAGGACTTTCTCCCCTTTCCCCCTGGGTGCCTTGAGTAATGATCCAGTACAACTGTGACCACTTCCTTACTTGGTATACATGGCACCCCAAGAAGGGCTGTGAAAAGTGAGAAGGAAGTGAGGGCAGTCATTTCTTCCCATGTACAGATGCAATCACACGCGTGGTTTTCTGACAGAATGCCTCTTGGTTTCCTTGTAGAGTACTGTCCCTCCTACTCCAGGCTATGCTTAAATGGCACAATCTAGACTTTCGTAAGGGCTAATTAAGAACCTCAAAATTTATCCCAGAGAAATTAATTCAAAGATAAGAGTTTGTATAAGATTGAATGTGTGTCAAGACTGGAAGTGTTGCATCAAATTAGTCTTTAGAATTAACCTTCTGAATGAAAAGCATAACCGTCATCAATTAAATGACTCTTTCAGTATTATTTATGTTCTAAGTGGAGGGGAAACAAATCTACTACCTTGAGAACAGCGAGTCAGCACTGAAAGGTATTTTCACAATGTGGAGGAGTTATCAGTTAAATCCACTATAATAAATCTGTGTCTTCTCTGAACACTCTGGAATGCAATTCTTTCAGAGATAGGTTTCTCTTTAAAAATAGCTCACTGGCCTCAGCTGTATGTAGTTCTGACTGCATGAATTACAAAGCAAATAATGGCTTAGTATTTCATCTGGGATATTCTATTATATAATGACTTGCTGAGATTAGCTTCAGTTGTTATTAGTCTTATTGTTCCACCCAATTTCCAATAAAAGATATTTACCTACCAATCACAAATGTAAGTCTTGAAAGGGAGAAGCAAATACTTTTTTTTTTAAA
This sequence comes from Chrysemys picta bellii, assembly GCF_011386835.1. Lineage (NCBI taxonomy): Eukaryota > Metazoa > Chordata > Testudines > Emydidae > Chrysemys > Chrysemys picta. The sequence continues at coordinate 43,529,071 of NC_088797.1, forward strand.
TAAAGGAAATAAGCAGTTAGCTTGTGAAAAACATAGAGATCATTGGATGAAACATATATTTGATTGTTCTAGTACAATGTGAGTAGCCGCTATAGAGTGAAATGCAGGCTAGCCTACATAAAGACCCTACATTCTCATTTCAGTTATTCATAAGTTTCTCAGACAAATTCCTTTTGGGTTGAAATTTTCCAGGCCTGGCCTCCACCCAGCAAGTTTTGGCAAAAATCAGCTAGTGAGTTGGATTCTTCATGTGCATTAAAAAAGAAACAAACAGGCCTAAAACACAGCTGAATGTTCCCACACTACCTTGGACCATTCCTCAACCCAGACTTGGAAGATTTGTTGGGGCTTAATGGAATCTCTGTTTCTATGGCCTGTTGAATTCTTAGCTGCTTCTTCACATAGTGACCCTAAGGGTGCTCCACTTCATGTGCACATGCATCCTATGTGCTTTTGATAAAAGATTTTCAGTGCTCAAAAGATTTGTAGTGCTCATTCAGCTCACACATATGGTTACACATTCTTATGTCCTGCACCGAGGCTATATAGGGCTGCATGGTGAAGCACCTTCAGTTTCTTTTCAGCTGCCTTGGCCTGAGACAGGGTGACAGGGACTCTCACCTCTTGAATGCGTCCAGCTACTGCACCTGGTACTGCAGGCCATTTCCTGCCCCTAGTGCACCATGTAGGTTCTTGACCTTGCATGGTGGGTCTTCAGTGATTCAGCCCACTGGCCAAGTCACACTGTCTAAATGGATGGAGCCCTTTCATGGTAGCAAAATTCCAACAGAACTATCTGCCCTCGCCAGGGTCTTCAGCCCCATGTCTGGGCTCTTTAAACTCTACTCTTTGCTTTGGCTTCTAAATGAGCCTTATCCCCTTCTTGGGGCTTAGGGCACTCTGCTAGAGGCCAGTGCGGGCACCCGGATCCACCCACTGCTCCGGATCCCAGCCCAGAGAACCCATAAGCAGCAACCACATCCAATTTCCTCCAGTTTGCTGCTTGATGGGCTCTGATTGGCTGCTTCGGCACAGCCTTTCTAGGTGGGCTTGGAGGACCCTCCTTTGCTGCTCCTTTCTGGGGAGCAGTGTAGTAGGACCTTAGGGTCTCCAACAGGCTTTGAAGGATGAGGTACACCCAGTCACATAACATATCCAGCGAGCCTGCTTCAAATGGTCAAACTTGCCTTGCCTAATCTTTAGTTAGTTGTTAGTTTTATTAGTTTAGTGTTTAGCATAGTTTAGTTGGATTTGTTGGGTTTTGTATCAGGCTTGGTCCTTCCTCCTGGGAGGTTCTCCATCTTTTGAGGGGATATGCCAGGATCACCGCAGTTCAAACATCGCCTCACTTGCAGGGAAGTGATTGTTGTCAGAAGGAGAATTCCCATTGTGTTTGTTGCCTAGGAGAAAAGCCTACGCTAAGTGCTGCATTAGGGGGGCTGTGTTGGTGAGTATCTGAGTGCCTGCTGCTGGGACAGTTGGTCAGTTTGACCGTGTGCTTGATTGCTTGCTTGTTTGTTTGAAAAGTGTGAATTGGGAGTGCTTTGTTCCAGGTGGGCCTTGAGTGGGCCTGACTGGTATATAAGGGCAGTCAGCAGCGAACCAGCTGAGCGGCGAACAGCAGAGGCTAACAGCAGGAGTTTGCCTGGGAGCTGTCCAAGAGGAGGTACGCTAAGTGCTGCATTAGGGGGGCTGTGTTGGTGAGTATCTGAGTGCCTGCTGCTGGGACAGTTGGTCAGTTTGACCGTGTGCTTGATTGCTTGCTTGTTTGTTTGAAAAGTGTGAATTGGGAGTGCTTTGTTCCAGGTGGGCCTTGAGTGGGCCTGACTGGTATATAAGGGCAGTCAGCAGCGAACCAGCTGAGCGGCGAACAGCAGGAGTTTGCCTGGGAGTTCGCGTGGGGAGAGCGCACTGAGGCTTTCATCTGCAGGTTTCTCCGAGTAGTTCCTGCAACAGTTGAGGAAGCTCCTAAGAGGACGGTGATATGGAAGGTGAGCGATCAGCTGTTGTAACCTGCACAGGTTGTGCCATGTTTGTCTTTCTTCCGCAGGACACAAGTGACTTTGTCTGTACAAAGTGCAAGCTGGTCTCCATATTGGAGGAGAAGGTTCGAGGGCTGGAGAAACAAGTATCGACTCTGCGTTGCATAAGGGAAAATGAAGATTTCCTGGACAGACGTCAGGAGATGCTTCTACGGCCACAATGTTCTGAAGATTCAGAGCAGGCGCAGCAGGGACAGAAGGATTGTGAAGAGGTTTGGCAGCATGTGACCTCCAGAAGAAGAAAGAGGAGCGTCCATGCACCAGCAATGGAGATACAGGTGAGCAATCGTTTCCATGTTCTCTCTACAGGTGCTAATGCGGAGAGTGGACTAGATGGCGCATCTGAGGGAAGGGAGCAGAAGGAGACTCCACCGATTGGAAGGCAAAAGATGCACTGTCCTAGGGATGGGGGTTCCACGACCACCACTCCCAAGAGGAGGAGGAGGGTGGTGGTGGTCGGGGACTCCCTCCTCAGGGGGACTGAGTCATCTATCTGCCGCCCTGACCGGGAAAACCGAGAGGTCTGCTGCTTGCCAGGAGCTAGGATACACGATGTGACGGAGAGACTGCCGAGACTCATCAAGCCCTCGGATCGCTACCCCTTCCTGCTTCTCCACGTGGGCACCAATGATACTGCCAAGAATGACCTTGAGCGGATCACTGCAGACTACGTGGCTCTGGGAAGAAGGATAAAGGAGTTTGAGGCGCAAGTGGTGTTCTCGTCCATCCTCCCTGTGCAAGGAAAAGGCCGGGGTAGAGACCGTCGAATCGTGGAAGTCAACGAATGGCTACGCAGGTGGTGTCGGAGAGAAGGCTTTGGATTCTTCGACCATGGGATGGTGTTCCAAGAAGAAGGAGTGCTAGGCAGAGACGGGCTCCATCTAACGAAGAGAGGGAAGAGCATCTTCGCCAGCAGGCTGGCTAACCTAATGAGGAGGGCTTTAAACTAGGTTCACCGGGGGAAGGAGACCAAAGCCCTGAGGTAAGTGGGGAAATGGGATCCTGGGAGGAAGCACAAGCAGGAGAGCGCAAGAGGGGAGGACTCCTGTCTCATGCTGAGAAAGAGGGACGATCATTGAGTTATCTTAAGTGCCTATACACAAATGCAAGAAGCCTGGGAAACAAGCAGGGAGAACTGGAAGTTCTGGCACAGTCAGGGAACTATGATGTGATTGGAATAACAGAGACTTGGTGGGATAACTCACATGACTGGAGTACTGTCATGGATGGATATAAACTGTTCAGGAAGGACAGGCAGGGCAGAAAAGGTGGGGGAGTTGCGTTGTATGTAAGAGAGGAGTATGACTGCTCAGAGCTCCGGTATGATACTGCAGAAAAACCTGAGAGTCTCTGGATAAAGTTGAGAAGTGGGAGCAACAAGGGTGATGTCGTGGTTGGAGTCTGCTATAGACCACCAGACCAGGGGGATGAGGTGGACGAGGCTTTCTTCTGGCAACTAGCAGAAGTTGCTAGATCGCAGGCCCTGGTTCTCATGGGAGACTTTAATCACCCTGATATCTGCTGGGAGAGCAATACAGCGGTGCACAGGCAATCCAGGAAATTTTTGGAAAGCGTAGGGGACAATTTCCTGGTGCAAGTGCTGGAGGAACCAACTAGGGGCAAAGCTTTTCTTGACCTGCTGCTCACAAACAGGGAAGAACTAGTAGGGGAAGCAAAAGTGGATGGGAACCTGGGAGGCAGTGACCATGAGATGGTCGAGTTCAGGATCCTGACACAAGGAAGAAAGGAGAGCAGCAGAATATGGACCCTAGACTTCAGAAAAGCAGACTTTGACTCCCTCAGGGAACAGATGGGCAGGATCCCCTGGGAGAATAACATGAAGGGCAAAGGGGTCCAGGAGAGCTGGCTGTATTTTAAAGAATCCTTATTGAGATTGCAGGAACAAACCATCCCGATGTGTAGAAAGAATAGTAAATATGGCAGGCGACCAGCTTGGCTAAACAGTGAAATCCTTGCTGATCTTAAACGCAAAAAAGAGGCTTATAAGAAGTGGAAGATTGGACAAATGACCAGGGAGGAGTATAAAAATATTGCTCAGGCATGCAGGAGTGAAATCAGGAAGGCCAAATCACACTTGGAGTTGCAGTTAGCAAGAGATGTTAAGAGTAACAAGAAGGGTTTCTTCAGGTATGTTAGCAACAAGAAGAAAATCAAGGAAAGTGTGGGCCCCTTACTGAATGAGGGAGGCAACCTAGTGACCGAGGATGTGGAAAAAGCTAATGTACTCAATGATTTTTTTGCCTCTGTCTTCACGCACAAGGTCAGCTCCCAGATTGCTGCACTGGGCAGTACAGCATGGGGAGAAGGTGACCAGCCCTCTGTGGAGAAAGAAGTGGTTCGGGACTATTTAGAAAAACTAGACGTGCACAAGTCCATGGGGCCGGATGCGCTGCATCCGAGGGTGCTAAAGGAGTTGGCGGGTGAGATTGCAGAGCCATTAGCCATTATTTTTGAAAACTCATGGCGATCGGGGGAGGTCCCAGATGACTGGAAAAAGGCTAATGTAGTGCCCATCTTTAAAAAAGGGAAGAAGGAGGATCCGGGGAACTACAGGCCAGTCAGCCTCACCTCAGTCCCTGGAAAAATTATGGAGCAGGTCCTCAAGGAATCAATTATGAAACATTTAGAGGAAAGGAAAGTGATCAGGAACAGTCAGCATGGATTCACGAAGGGGAAGTCGTGCCTGACTAACCTAATTGCCTTCTATGATGAGATAACTGGCTCTGTGGATGAGGGGAAAGCAGTGGATGTGTTATTTCTTGACTTTAGCAAAGCTTTTGATACTGTCTCCCACAGTATTCTTGCCACCAAGTTAAAGAAGTATGGGCTAGATGAATGGACTGTAAGGTGGATAGAAAGCTGGCTAGATCGTCGGGCTCAACGGGTAGTGATCAATGGCTCCATGTCTAGTTGGCAGCCGGTTTCAAGCGGAGTGCCCCAAGGGTCGGTCCTGGGGCCGGTTTTGTTTAATATCTTTATTAATGATCTGGAGGATGGTGTGGACTGCACTCTCAGCAAGTTTGCAGATGACACTAAACTAGGAGGCGTGGTAGATACACTAGAGGGTAGGGATCGGATACAGAGGGACCTAGACAAATTAGAGGATTGGGCAGAAAAAAACCTGATGAGGTTCAACAAGGACAAGTGCAGAGTCCTGCACTTAGGACGGAAGAATCCCATGCACTGCTACAGACTAGGGACCGAATGGCTAGGTAGCAGTTCTGCTGAAAAGGACCTAGGGGTCACAGTGGACGAGAAGCTGGATATGAGTCAACAGTGTGCTCTTGTTGCCAAGAAGGCTAACGGCATTTTGGGCTGTATAAGTAGGGGCATTGCCAGCAGATCGAGGAACGTGATCGTTCCCCTTTATTCGACATTGGTGAGGCCTCATCTGGAATACTGTGTCCAGTTTTGGGCCCCACACTACAAGAAGGATGTGGAAAAATTGGAAAGAGTCCAGCGGAGGGCAACAAAAATGATTAGGGGTCTGGAGCACATGACTTATGAGGAGAGGCTGAGAGAACTGGGATTGTTTAGTCTCCAGAAGAGAAGAATGAGGGGGGATTTGATAGCAGCCTTCAACTACCTGAAGGGGAGTTCCAAAGAGGATGGAGCTCGGCTGTTCTCAGTGGTGGCAGAGGACAGAACAAGGAGCAATGGTCTCAAGTTGCGGTGGGGGAGGTCCAGGTTGGATATCAGGAAAAACTATTTCACTAGGAGGGTGGTGAAACACTGGAATGCGTTACCTAGGGAGGTGGTGGAGTCTCCTTCCTTGGAGGTTTTTAAGGCCCGGCTTGACAAAGCCCTGGCTGGGATGATTTAGCTGGGAATTGGTCCTGCTTTGAGCAGGGGGTTGGACTAGATGACCTCTTGAGGTCCCTTCCAACTCTGATATTCTATGATTCTATGAAAGCACGTTCTACAGAGGTGCAAATTCTGTTTAGCCCTTAAGAGCAGGGCTAGGAAGAATCAGGAGATTAAGCTGACACTGCTTATGATGGAGTGCTCCCTTTGCCCCACTTCAGATCCAGGTCAGGAGCCCCCACCTTGTACACCAGTCTTGGAGCAAATGTAGTGCCTCGTTGACCTCCGCTCAGTGTTCACCTGCACCTTTTAAGGGAAAGACTTGAGAGATCTTTGAGAATGTCCCTAAGAAAAGGCTTTCTGGTTCTCCTGATTCTGGTTGAAAAGACCTCAGTCTCTTCATAGGTTGACTGTGTCTGGCCCAATACTATTGAGGCTCCGGACTCCTCTGATATTGTTGGTGCTGCCAAGTCCCTAGGGTCCTCTAACAGCCTTGGCTCCAACCATGCTTCAGTACCTAAACCACTGTTGGTACCACTGGAACATGATTGTCTCAGCAGGGAGAGACAGCCTCCTTCTAGCAATAACTGATGGATATTCCTTTGCAACCTCTGGCACCCAACTCATGGGATCACAGAAACCTAAGTGGCTGCCTCAGTGTATACCCACCTTGAGGCAATCAACAAGCTTCATAGTTCTGTGCATTCGTGGGGTCAGAAGAATACAAAGATTCACAAAGCAGATCTCACAAAAACTGCAGGAGCACTAAAAAGCAGACCTATCAACTTTATTAATTTTTGTTTCCATTGCTATTTCAGCAGGTTGGTAAATTAGGCAGTTGATTAAATCAGAGATCACCTCACTCCTTCAAGAGGAGCTCAGAAGGGGGTGATAGAAGAGGCAGTGGGAAGAAAGAGACTTTCTGCAGATGTCTGTTGCAGATCCTTTCAGATTGCAAACCCTGCTGTTTCCCCAGCACACAATTTATCAGGCAACAGAGTTAAAACCTGCAGTTTTTCATACACAGAAAAGCAATGGGCCTTTTGTTTATATACATTCTGTGCTTAGGCAAACTCCCATTGAAGGTAAATACAATATCTTAATTTGGCTCTTTTTTCCCTTGTTTAACATTTCACCCCAGTTTTTCTAATATTTTCTGTAACGAGAGAGCCAATTCCAGATGCCAATGTGAATCAGATAAAAAGAAAAGCCCTTAGAAATGTTTTTCTCTCCTTGAACCTGCTTCATTCAGTAGACTGGCACAGCTGGGTAAAGTGTTCTATTGACTAATTTTGTCTATCTCTTTCAGATTCTCAGAACATCTCCGGGCACTTTGCCAAAGGAAAAAAAAATAATAGAGACAAAAACACAGTCTGTACATGTGAAAAAGCAAATTGAACCTAGAAACTGATCTGGGGAGTGGCACAACCACTCTACCAGGAGATAGAAAAGGGGTTGCAGAGCTAAGCAGGCAACAGAACTTGCTGTGAAAATAGTGATCCTCACCCTTGGAATAACGTTTTAACAAATCAATTATTACTTTTACTCAGAGAACTTTTTTAGAATGTTTCCTACTTATTAGTATTTTTCATAATATTTAACTTTCAAAGTCTTGAAAACTATGTGAACAGTAATACATAATCCTTTGCATAGCCTTGTTAGGTAATATGGGCCAAATTCAGACTGAGTTTCAGGGGATATAATTCTATTTGAATTCATAGAGTTACAGTAAACCAGGTCAGAGGCTAAGCAAGTATATCCAAGACTGCCCGTTAAATCTGTCATGTCTACAGGAACACTTAGTTTGCAGCCAGCTGCAGTGTAAATCTACCCTGCAGTAGTTTGCCATGCGCTAAGTGTCCAAATGGACTGTGCTATTGAGCACTAAAATGACTTAGGCTAGGTCTACACTACCCGCCTGAATCGGCGGGTAGAAATCGATCTCTCGGGGATCAAATTATCGCTTCTCATCGGGACGCGACAATCGATCCCCGAATAGACGCTCTTACTCCACCAGCGGAGGTGGGAATAAGCGCCGTCGACGGGGAGCCGCGGAGGTCGATTTTGCCGCCGTCCTCACAGCAGGGTAAGTCGGCTCAGATACATCGAATTCAGCTACGCTATTCGCGTAGCTGAATTTGCGTATCTTAAATCGACCCCACCCCGTAGTGAAGACCTGCCCTTAGTATGCTTTGGTCTACTCCTGTTTCAAAACAGGGTAGATCAAACCACACTGGGGAACTGTTACTGTACGGCAGCAGGGTCCACACAGACATAAAGGATATATCTACATTGCACACAAAAACAACAACAACAACAAAAAGGGCAGCAAGTCTCAGAGCCTGGACATGCAGATGTATGCTCCTGCTATGACACTAAAATGAGCATTGCACATGCTCTCGCTTACGCTCTGAGACCCACCCCCTTCGCTGGGTTTTAGAGCTTGAGCTCCAGCCTGAGCAGGAACATCTACACTGCAATTTTTAGTGCCATAGCACAAGTCCTGTCAGCACAAGTCTGTAGACCCAAGCTCTGAGACTCGCTGCTACAGGTTGGTAGGATTTTTTGTGTGCAGTGTAACCATACCTTAGTTCACAGCAGACTATTGTGGGGTAGATTTACCCCCCAGCTTGCTGCAAACTAAATATTTCTGTAGACATAGCTGCTAGAACTAAGAATTCCTGTCTCCCAGTTCTGTGCACAGTCTGCTTGACTATGCTTCCTCTCCCATATAAAAGCTGGTTGCCTGCCATACCAAAGCTATACAAACACTTACATTGTTTAGAATCATAGCTGCTAATTACAAATAATGCAGTGAAGGAAACCAGAGAATGGTGTGATATATCAGGATGACAAATTACCCAGCAGCTAATGAATTGATGCCTACACAGTTTAGAATACTTTCAAGTGGGGTTTTCACTCTGGGAAAACTTGAGAATGTATTATGCTTAAACACTGGTCTATTTACAATTAGCTGCATTTTTCACAATATTTCTTGTTACTCTGGTTAATGATCAAAGGTACATATTCAAAAATAATTTCCAGATGGCTGCATTGATTTAAGGGAAAACGATTTAAATCACCAAATAGGAAACCTTGATTTAAATCATGGATTTTAATTTTGTTTTGCATTTGTACTTTTTAGTTTTTTTCCTAAAGAAAGATTGATTCACATTGGTTGGTAATGGTTAAAACATGTCCATTTGCAATTAAAACTTGACTTCATGCTAAATTTGGTACTTGAGTCTGTTAACCAGGAGGATACACTGTGTGTGTGTGTGTGTGTGTGTGTGTGTGTGTATTTATATATTTAAGCAATTATATAGATTAATATACATTTATTCAAATTTTCTATTTTTACATTTTTTATTATGTTAGAAAATGGTAAATGATAATTTTCTTGATTAATTTTTTACTTGTGATTTGTCAAATTGTGTTTGAATGGAAATACAAAACCAGCAGTTTAAAATGTTTTCATTAGTTAACTAAACTACCTTAAATATACTGGAGACATAATTTTTTTTAATCAAAACATGATATCTTCAGGAAAGGAAGTATTTAACTGTAGTTAGTGAATTGAACTAATTGTTTCTGGCCACCATGTCCTTCAAGATTTTAGAGCTAGTAGATTGTATCCTCAGTCTCTCACCTAGTTTTTACTCATAGATTGGAAGAGGAAAACTGCCTTTCCTGCGCTCTTAATTCCCAGTTGGTTTCTTAACTTTGAATGAACTAGTCATTGAACTAGTTGAATAAACTGGAATGAAGAAAATATTCTCTCTGCACCTGCAAAAGAGACTACTGCTGTCAAAACTGGTTTAGCAATTCAGCAAACTCTGGTTCCAGATGCTTAACCAGTGACTTCCACCAGTGACTTCAGCAGTTCGAATTTCTTATAAAACTTTGTCGGCAAACATGTAATGCTTAAATATTTTTTATTACATTTAAATGATTTTAGTAGATTATATTAAACTGAGGTCTTAACATAGGCTATCAGTTTCAAATTTGATTTTAAATAGGTTTATTTAAAACAAAGAAAAGTATTTAATTTAAATAAAAATCAAATTGTTATTATTAAAAAATCATTGATTTTTATCCACCCTAGTTTCAGTCAAAGGTCACAGTCTCCCCTTATTTGAGTTTGCACTGGATCAGAATTCTCAACTTCTGACAATTTCTGTAATCAACTATGAAGTGACAAATGGTAAATTATGAGCTTTGTTCAGGATCACAAAAAAGCAGAAACCAGTGCATTGAAGAAGAAAGCTCTTGTTTAGAACACAGATATCAGCATTAATAGCCAGGGGAATAGAAAATTTACAGGGAAGATAAAAAAAAAATCTATATGTGTTCCTTCTTTCCCCCCACCCAGTAGTTCCTCTCATTTACATGACAGTATCAACTGCTCTTGGTAATCGCTACCTCATGACTTCTTTAGAACTGTTTTTAAAACAATTTCCCTGTAGACAAGATGGTAGCTCATTGTTATCAGTAGATTTGCAATATAAATAACAAATTGTGGCTGGCTGGCATTTTGCAGCCCCCTGGGCAAAAGTAGCTCAAAAGCTGAAGGCCTTGATTATTGAGGGAGTTGTGACATTTACTTAGATATGTGGGTATTCAAATATTTACCAAGGTTTAACTTGTTAGCACCTAATTATTTATAACTATCCTTCAATAAGACTAAATTTCATACCTTGAATCTTAAATTAGGGGCTTCGAAGTGGCAGTTTGCTCAGTACAGCCTGCTTCAAACCGAAAATTTATGATTGTTTGTGCTCAGACAACATACACACCCTATTGGCAAAAGATAAGGATTGTACTTGTTTAATAAATGGTATCCTGACATATTACTTCAGTGTTTTACCTCACTAAGCAAAGTAACTACATTTAACACAATTATACACATATATTGAAAGATTGTACTACTAAAAGAAGTTGGGTTCATCTGATTTGCTATAATGTTTGCATAGCAAACATCAAGCATTGTAATTAGGATGAAAAGCCAAATTCAACTGTGATGTAACTATTGAGATTAATGGAGTTACATCAGGGATGAACTCAGCCCAGTGGATTTATTGCCACAAGCGCCTGTGGGAAATTGAATTCATTCAGAGTTTGTTTTTTTGACTTCAGTATTCTGCTTCTCTTGTCAATTAGTCATTACAAAGTTTGGTCCCAGTCCTGCTCTCTATCACAGTGAATGGTAACCTTGCTTGAGTAGGAAGTACGGGATCAGGCCCTTTACTTGCATTGTAATTTCTGTTTATAATTCTTGTAATTTTCTTGCACTGCATCTATTTACCCTTTGTAAAATTTATAAGTGTATCACAGATGTACTTGATCCCCCAGCTCCAAACATCCCTGCATTTTGAGGAGATACAGAATTTAGTTCCAGACTCCAGTTTTTGCCTAGGCTTTTCTCTCTCTCTCTGTGTGTGTGTGTGTGTGTGTGTGTGTGTGTGTGTAATATATTTGTAGATACATAAATAATTAGAAATATATACACAGTGAAACACTAATCACTTATGGGGAGGTAAGAAGAAATCTCAGTCATTCTTTGTACTCAGTTTTCACTATGACTAAGTCCTGTAAATGAGTCTTATAGTTCATATGAGACTATTATATCATGCAAGCCAGGCAGTCAAAGTCAAAAACTATAACCGTGATGTAGGAGAGCTATTACTCTGCATTTTGCACTCTGGCCTCTTATCTGTTGATCCAATCTGTAACCTGTTAGTTTTGATGGATGACACTTGTGAAGGGCCGGTGAGGATTGACCTTGGAATAAGTGTACAGAGACCGAAGATGCCATGATTCAGAGCCTGTGCTTTAAGTACAGTTATCAAATTTGTGTAAGTTTATATGGATATCACACTGATCTCAGGTACACAGATCTCTTTGTACTGATGTCAGGGAGCACAAAGAAATGTTCCAGAAAGTTTATATTAAAAAAAACCTATCCAACCTAAAAAACTGTTAGATCTGTGCTTCTATTATCTACTAAGACCAGCACAAAAACAATTCCATGTGAAAGTGACTGACTCAGTGAAAGCCTTCTAGGATTTTTGTCCTTTAGAGGGGGAGGGAAGCTTCAGAATAGTTGAGAGAAATAAAAGGAGAAATATAGTAAGAAGAATGTAGTACAGGGTCTGTCTCAAGAGCACAATAACAAAGACATAATGGAAAGGGCAGGTTCCACCCAGCACAATTAATTATGCCGTCTTCTTGACACTAGTGAATTCCCTTGCCCATCATGTCAAGAAGTGCCCCATTCGGAAATTGATTAAATAAGATCTCTCAACAATGGAGATTTAATATCTGGATTGTATCTCATAATATTTTTGACAGCAGTATGCAGTCATTTCAGAGAGTCCATCCCTCGAGGGGCTATTCTTTTGTCAATAAACTCTCAGAAAGGTTGCCATCCAGCTGCTACTGAACTGGGGGATATTTTACACAGCGAGAAAGTAGCTTTTTTATTTTTTTAATGTGCACGTGTGATGTGTTGTTTGTCTTCAAAATTAATTATTTGCCATATTAGGAGTATTTCACCATTAATGGGGATTGGAACAAGCAGCATGAGTTAGCTTTTTATTTCTTGTTGATTGCCTGCCTTCCCTTATGTCTGATAAGAATGTGCTTCTTTTTATTTTATTTTTTAAAGAAAGTTACTGTTAATGATTTTTTTAAATGGAAAAACGCTAATATTTTAGCACCCACAAATGATATTTTGCTATATTAATTTATCAGAATAACAGGCTGAGAGTGAAGCTATTTTGTTTGTGATGGATGACTGAGAGAACATTATGGCAAAGACCTCATCATCAGGTGAAACATAAGAACAGTCATACTCGGCAACGGCCCATCTAACTCAGGATCCTTTCTCTGATAGTGGCTAGTGTCAAATGCTTCAGACGGAGTGAACAGAACAGGGCCATAAAGTGATCCATTGCCTTTTGTCCTGTCCCAGCTTCTGACAGTCAGTGATTTAGGGACATCCAGAGCATTGGGTTACATCCCTGACAATCTTGGCTAATAGCCATTGATCGACTTCTCTTCCATTAACTTATCTAATTCTCTTTTGAACCCAGTTATAGTATTGGCCTTCAGAACATCCCATGGCAACAAGTTCCACAGTTGACTATGCATTGTGTGAAGAAGTACTTATTTATGTTTGTTTTAAACCTTCTGCCTGTTAATCTCATCGGGTGACCCCTAGTTCTTGTGTTATGTGAAGAGGTAAATAACTTTTCCTTAATTAATTTCTTCACACCCTTCATGATTGTATAGATCTATGATAGAATATACAAACCCCACATTGGGATGGAAGGAGTTAAAGGCCAGAACTAGGCCCAGGTAGTGCTGCCTCTCCACTTGACTTGCAAGTAGGATTTGACTTCCAGTTTTTAAAAGATTCCTTTTTTCCTCTAACCACCTCTTTTACTTTGCTGTTAGCCCTGGTAGCATTTTTGGGGGGTTCTCTTACTATTTTTTAAATGTGGAAGGTTCATTTAATTTTAGCCTTTATTATTAGGCCCTAGCAAATTCATGGCCATGAAAAATGTGTCACGGACCGTGAAATGTGGTCCTTTGTGTGTTTTTACCCTATACTATACAGATTTCACAGGGGAAACCAATGTTTCTGAAATTGGGGGTCCTGACCCAAAAGTGAGTTGCAGGGGGGGTCACAAGGTTATTTTAGGGGGGGGTCCTGGTATTTCCACCCTTACTTCTGTGCTGCCTTCAAAGCTGGGTGGTTGGAGAGCAGTGATTGTTGGCCAGGTGCCCAGGTCTGAAGGCAGCGCCCCACCAGCAGCAGCAGCAGCAGCACAGAATTAAGGGTGGCAATACCATACCAAGCCACTGTTACTTCTGCGCTGCTGCCTTCAGAGCTGGGTGGCCAGAGAGTGGTGGCTGCTGACTGAAGGTCCAGCTCTGCAGGCAGCAGCACAGAAGTAAGGGTGGGCAATACCATACCAAGCCATCCTTACTTCTGTGCTGCTCTTGGCGGCGGCTCTGCCTTCAGGGCTGGCCTCCTGGCCAGAAGCCACTGCTTTCCAGCTGTCCCAGCTCTGAAGGCAGCACCACTGCCAGCAGCAGCGCAGAAGTAAGGGTAGCAGTACTACAGCTTGTGACCTTGTGACCCCCCCCAACTCCTTTTTGGGTCAGGATCCCTACAATTACAACACTGTGAAATTTCAGATTTAAATAGCTGTAATCATGAAATTTCTGATTTTTAAAAGCTTATGACTCTGAAATTGACCAAAATGGACCGTGAATTTGGTAGGGCCCTGTCTATTATGGTGTTTTTAAATAGTCTTCGTACAGTTTGTAGGTATTTCATCCTTGTGACTGTTCCTTTTAATTTTCATTTAACTGGCTCTCTCATTTTTGTGTTGTCCCCTTTTTGAAATTAAATGCTACTGTGGTGGGTACTTTGGCTTGTCCCCCCCTACAATTATGTTAAATTTAATTACATTATGTTTGCTATCACCGAGAGGTTCAGCTATATTCACCCTTGGGACAAGATCCTGTGTTCCACTCAGGACTAAATCAAGAATTGTCTCTCCCCAGTGGGTTCCAGGACAAGCTACTCCAAGAAGCAATCATTTAATGTGTGTGGAAATTTTATCCCTGCATCCCTTCCTCCGGTTATGAGACTAGTTGAAATCCCCCCATTATTATTGCATTTTCTGCCTCTGTAGCTTCTCTAATCTCTCTGAGCATTTCACAGTCACTGTCACCATCCTGGTCAGGTGCTCGGTAGTATATTCCTACGGCTATACTCTTATTGTTGAAGCATGGAATTTCTATCCACAGAGATTCTGTGGTACAGTTTGATTAATTTAAGACTTCAAATTTATTTGACTCTATGCTTTCTCTAATACAAGACATTTATTTTGGCTGGAGTTAAATGGGCAGATATACCACCACTTGCTGCTAGTTCTTTTTTATACCTTGGTTGGGGAGGGATGAACATGAATACCTGATATCTGGAGCTAGTAAATATGTTCCTCATGCAAGCATATTTACTAGAGAAAGATATGTGAAAGGTTAGCCTAAAATCCCTAATTCTCCTCCCAAAAGTCAAGGTGAATTAATCTTTTACATTTTTTTTACAAGATTAGTCCAGGATTGTCCAACAGACTGGGTAGGTGCTCTTCACAGAGTCTTTGTGACTTAACTGGTTAAACTCCTCAAATGATCTGAAGTGGTTTAAGAGCCTAAATCAACTTAATAACTTAAACCTCATGGTCTTTAAAGTGTTGCAAGATCTTAAATGGCTTTTGGAGGGTATGGGGATTGAGGATGTCCTGAAATAGTAAGGCAGGAGGCATCTGACTGAGGGAAGGCTTTCTTGCAAATTGTGTGATTTGTTTTCTCCTGTGGAAGAAAAGTTTGTCCAATCAGGGAAGAGAAATAATGCTCATCGGTCACATCATGAATAGGAAATAATCTTCCAAGTAAGCAGTAAATAAACAATGGATAGACTGAAAAGTGTCCATCATCATTCAATGACTACTTAATATAGATTCACAGAAATTGGAAAATCTCAGAAAATGATTTTGGGATCAGAAAAGGCCTAAATTAGACTAATTCTTGGTTCAATTAATACTATTCAGTCAGGTCTACCAGGAATATGATACAGTTTGACAGGAATAGGAAACAGCTATATCAAACTGAAAGTGTAAACATTTGCTAAGGATTTCCAAAGCAAAAATCTCTGTTCTTACAGAAAGTGCCATGTAACCTTTGATTCCCCTGGGAGACTGGGAATCAGGATCCCAAACAGCATGATGTCCTCCATACTTTACACCCAGGCGAGGCCTGGCCTGGCAGGCCTGGATAGCAGGTGTGCATCTTCCTCCACGGGGGACCCACAGCCCCCCAAACTGCAGGAGGCACCTCCCGGGCCAGGGGTGGACTCGCCTGGTGTCGCTCAGCCCTCCCTGTGCCTCACCGCTGGGAGCGGGCACCACCCCACAATCAGTTGCAGCCACCCACACCAGGCCAGGCCTGCCTGGGCTCTGCCCTCCTATGGACATCTGTGATAGTACCACGATACTACCGGCCATCAGGTCAACCCGTTTGATAGGTTGACCTGGTGGCTGAGTGGGGACTTAGAAAAATGTCCAGCCCTTTTCCCTGGGGTCTCGTCCCGATGCCGGGCCTGACCTAGACCGACCGTCAGGGCCTGGCCACTCATGCCTAGGTGAGCCTGACAGTCGCCCGGGGCTGGGGAGTTGGGCTCTGGCTCCCCACTCTTCCCTGGCTTCCTCTGCAGGGGTCCCAGACCAAGCTGCTGGAGGGAGTCCTTCGACCCCATGTCTGAGAGAAGACTGCCTCTACCTGAATCACTACCACTTACTGTAGGAGCTGGGTATTCTTTGCAAGACTTCCAACCAAACATCGATTTTGATAGTTACTCTTTAGCTTAAAAGATACAAACTTGGTATTATGTAACAGGGTAGCTGGCTCCCTACGTTAAGTTGGGCCCAGCTTTTCTGATCCAGTTCAGGTGTGTTCTAATTTGGTGTTATGAGGAGCGCAGATCTGTCCCTGGGAGTTATAACTGAGAGAGAGAAGGGAGAGAGTCCTGAATGTAGGTAGCAGCGCTGGGTTAAAAGCTTCTGGGAGGGGATGCCCTTGAAGAAAGGAAAGGTGACAGTTGTCTGGTTGAGCAGTAGAGCCAGATCAGGCTGGTGAAAGTAGAGGTCAGGGGCCAAAGAGGGTTGAAAGCTGAGAGCAGCAGAGGGAGATGCTTGCTGACTCTCTGAGCCAGAGAGCTGAAGCTAGAGGACCAGAGAGGGCTGAAGGCTGAGGAATGATGGAGGGGTGAGCCTGCTGGTGTCTCTGGGAGAGAGCTTGAACAAATTAACAAAGAGGCTGAGTGAGGTGTGGTACAGCTGTACCCGGAAGGTTGTGAGAGATGCTAGAGTTGTAGCTGAGAGCCTGAGCATGGTGAGAGACATTGGAACTGTACTTCAGGTGTTGGACAGTTGGAACTTGAGAGACTGAGCTGGGGAATTCTGGTTTATGGCTGTGGGATTTTTTGTAATAAAGTAACTCTTCAAAGGGCTATTTATAATCTGACATCTTGTGTGGAGTCACTGGGGTCTCCAGAAGAAAGGGGCAGCTGAGACAGGTGTACCAGTTGTGCTGTGTCTGACTGCAGGAGGTGCCCCTGGTGGGGCCACCTTGTTACATATGATGGATAACACAGGCAAGCGATTGGGTTCTGAGAAGAGGGACAGTGAGAGTTCCTGGAAGAAGGAATTGAGGCAGGGGCTGCTTGCAGGGGCATCTTAGAGGCGGATATCCTATAAGAAGGTCATTCTTCTATTTCAGATTTTGGGTAAAGTGTGTATAGATTCTTGTTTTATCAGAATCAGTAATTTGCTGTAGCCCAAGCTTGTCCCCATTACAGAGCTTATTCTTAGGCTTTGTCAACGTGGCAACTTTTTTTTTGTATAACCCCCACATCCCCGAATTTAAACAGATTTATACTAGTATAACTCCCCATGTGGACACTAATTCTGGTACAAGAATGAGTGCCTTTTTTCTTAGTTAGCTTACGTCACTTGGGAAAAGATTTAAGCCAAACAAAATAATGCCATGGTTATACCGGAATAAGTGTGTCTGCACAGAGAGTTATATCAGTATAACTATATTGATTTGACTATACCAAATTAACTAGTTAAACTCTCCAATGTAGACAAGCCCTTAGACATTCACATCTTAAGTTTGTATATTTGTGCATGAAGAAACCAAAATGTCTAGCAAGGTCAGTTTATTTTGTAAAGGTTTAACGTTATTCAGTTTTTAACTATTGTTCTGTGCAAATTGTTTGTAAAACATTAAACAAATACATTTTTTTTGGTCATGCAGTTCATTGCCTTTTAATGGTTGTAAATAGTGACTTACAGAACTATAGATTCCATAGAGTTTTGAAAAATTTACAGAAGTGGCCAAGGTAAAAACAGCAATAAATATCTATGAAAATTGTTCAGGGACATAGCTGTCAAACAAGCTACACACACTCCCATCTTTATAGTTTCCCACTGCAATAGGCTCCTTGGTGGGTTAGGTGGCCTAATGATTAGTGCCCCCTACTGCCACCTTCCAGTGTGTAGATCTTCCAGTGCTAGTTCTCCTTTAGTCAGAGGTGCAGTAAGGTGGATTTGGGTCCCTCTTGTAGTGGAGATAGTGGTAGGTGAGCCCAGGCCCAACCACTTCATTGGGCTCCAACCCAGGGCCCTATGAGGGTCAACAGTGTCTGGCCCCCAAAGGTGCCCTCTAAGTTATCCTCCTTGGGTCACTTCCTACTACTGCTTTTTTCTCTCAGCTGGAGGGCCAGGGCTATCTGGGCCCAGCACTGTCTTTTAACCCCTTCCAGCTCATTGTATACCCCATCACACTCACAATTCCTTTGAATGTCTTAAAAAAAATCTAGTAAATGTGGAGGTCATGAAATGTGGTGCATTTCTTATTAAATATCTATAGCATCTTTTATTATAAATATTAAAGAACACTTTACAAACTAAACAGCATGCCAAAGGTCTCACCACTGAAAGGCAGCTCCTCTGGGTGAAACAGCAGGTGACACACACTGAGGAAGAGAACAGTTTGGGACAAGCACTGAAGAGAAAGGCCATAATCCATTGAAATGAATGGGAGAATTTTAAGAAGGCAGAATATAATAACCCAAATTGGAATATGGCCAGGAGTTAACTGGAGTTAACTGTCTAATCTTCTTAAAAATAAAATGACCTTATCAGAAAGTGTCAGGAATTTGCTATTATGTTTTATATGGAAGAGTACCTCCACCAGCACAGTGACCACTAATGCCAAGGAGAGACATCAATTCCACACGGACTCAGAACAGGGCCACCTGCTGAATCACCCTCACTGCTAGATGTTCCTTTCATGGACGTTTCACATCCAAGTACTGATTGAGCCTGATCTAGTTTAGTTAGAGGCTTGACAAAATTACAGCTCTAGATGGCTTAACTACCATCAAGCAGACTACTGATTATAGAGAGGGTAATGTTAGCCTGTGGTCAAATAGACAAATGCTTCCGTGGGTATAAAAGTTTTATGTAAAATTGCTAATATCAGAAATACATTGGTCCCTCTGAGATTATTTGGCTCCAACCATAATCTGTTTTTTATTTTTTGGACATTTCAGTGCATTTTGTCTCCTTGGAGTTGAAAGCACATTCAATTTGCAAAGAGGTTGCTGATGACAGACTGAACTACAGGGGAGAGACTTTCATGAAGATTTATTTGGCTTTATTCCCATCATTAAGCTATATTAAAACTCTCACAATTTCTAGTGTTCATTACCTAAGCTGTCCATTAAACAATGTGTGTTTGTTTTTAAGGTGTTAGAGCATGTCAGATGGTGACCAGTTAGAGCAGGGGTGGCCAACCTGAGGCTCCAGCACCACATGCGGCTCTTCAGAAGTTAATATGGGCTCCTTGTATAAGCACCGACTCCGGGGCTGGAGCTACAGGCGCAAACTTTCCAATGTGCCAGGGGGTGCTCACTGCTCACCCTCTGGCTCTGCCCCCACTCCATCCCTTCCCACCCCCTCCCCTGAGCCTGCCGTGCCCTTGCTCCTCCCGCCTCCCCCCGAGAGCCCCCTGCATGCTACAAAACAGCTGATCGGGAGGTGCGGGGAGAGAGGGGAAGGCGCTGATTGGCAGGGCTGCTGGTGGATGGGAGATGCTAGGAGTGGGTGGTGGGAGCTGCTGGGGGGCTGCTGACATATTACTGTGGCTCTTTGGCAATGTACATTGGTAAATTCTGGCTCCTTCTCAGGCTCAGGTTTGCCACCCCTGAGTTAGAGGATTTGAAGGCAAAATGTAGGTTACTTGATACTCTTGTAGCATTCTTTCATAAGCATCAGAGCACTTTACAGTACTTAATAAAACAGAATATATAAAATAATCTGATACAAATGAGGCATTTTAGCAGGAAAAGCACTTCCAAAAGAAAATTATAGTAAGATAGAGAAATTTGAAAGTTTGTTTGAATATAAAGTTTAAACAATTGTCTCATGGGAAGGAAGGGACAGAAAAGCATCCATGATAGTCTTACACAATCCTGTGATGGTTTAACCAACCTGTTACCCCTTTTAACGAAAGTTTCAATAATATTAAAACTTCCTCTTGCATTTAAAATCTCTGTTCTAACACTGATATCTGAAAATCTGATTATTTCTCTGAAAATCTCCAATAGGAAAAATATATTGAAAATTGTGGATAATTTCCATGCTGGGGCAGTCTGGCATCTCGCAATAGTTCCAGGAAAGTGGTTAGAGTCCTGGGGTGATTATGATAAGAAGCAATTTTTTTTGCCCTCAAAATGTGCCAGATTGCAGTAAATGGCACATAGCTTCATAAAACTTTGGCAAAGGAGTCATGGGGAAAATATTCTCAGTCCCTTCCCAAAGGCTTCATTTTCTCATTCTCTCTCCCTACAAATTCCTCAGTTTATACACTGCTGGACAGATATTGCCCAGGATGCTTTCACGTGCTAATCTAATGCTGGCTAACTCATTGAAGCACAAGATTTGATTACCTTGATTTTAGTATGTATTAGAAACATTGTTGGTCAAAACTATTCAGTCCTTTAAAAGTCCACTACAGTACAACATTGAATCAAAGCCACCTGCAATTACGAATTCTTCAGGTCCCATTGGGAACTGGGGACAGACTTCTATTAAGCAATTGTAGTACAGTTATTGTTACAATTCAGTACTGGTAGTACAGCATGAACCACAGTTCAGCACTAGTAGTACTGTAATTGCTGCCTTATCAGAAATACAGGACAGGGGAAGACTACCAATTGCTGCTCGGTAAAAGAAAAACTCTTCCTTGATGATCATAGATTTTCCCATTTGCCTGTTTTAAGCCCTGTGCTGCAGCCAAAAACAAAATCACTGAGTGAAGAAAGACTAATTAATGAATATGTGCTGGCCACAAATCCTGTTTCCTGCTTTATATTAGTCAGAAAACCTTGTCCTGAAAGGTCAGCTCAGCTAAACAATTAACCTAAATGCAAACATTCAAAGGAAGGCTGACCAGTTAAAACTGTTGCATCTGGAGAAGTGGGTTTTTAACCCATGAAAGCTTATACCCAAATAAATCTGTTAGTCTTTAAGGTGCCACCGGACTTCTTGTTGTTTTGTTGATACAGACTAACATGGCTTGTGGATACAGACTAACCCCCTGACAGTTAAAACTGTAACGTGCTTGGACTGCTTTAATGAGAAATGGTCCTGAAACAAAACATTGAATCCAGAAACCCCAAACTTTGAGGAGATTCAAAATCTCAGTCAGGCTCCAGATTGGACTTTAGTATCTGAACCCCCTTCTGTAATGGGCTGAACCAAAATCTCAGCTGTGAAGCCCACTAAAATGATCTTTCGAGGCAGCATCGGGCAAACAATGTAGAAAAGGCAGCACAGAGGTTGATATCTGGATCCAGATCTTAATTTTGCAACCTGGGCTCATTTTGAGATTGGCTTTGTCTTCTCCTAAGCCCTCACCTGGAGTCCTTATGTTTGTCTGATCAGTCTTGCTTCAATTTATCTTACCAAACAAGAGTTGGGTGTGTATATTACTTTTATAGATTTTAAATGCAAGAATTCATCATCATGACCAACTAATATATCTTCCACATGGACCTTAGAATTTCACTTTTGGATTTCTGAAGTGTAGGAAAATATTCTCCCTTACTGTGAAATCAAAATGATTAAGGTGCAGGAACTTGCAGCTGAACTTGATATCAAGCACCAGCACTTTGATTGTCCATTTTCTAGGTTAATGTTAAGTCTTGGCCTCAGGATAGTATCTCACAGAAAGAAACTGAACTACATTATGGAGTCCTACAGTCTCTTTTCTTTCCTTCCTGACAGTGTTTGTATCTGGCTGGCCTCTTCTGCAGAAGTTTGTACACATTTTCCTGTGGATAATATTACCCCAAATATGGAAGTTTAGTTTGAAATGCAGGATCTTGCACATGTTTTCTGGCCTATTGGTACATTAAAACAAAGATTTTAGCTACTCAGGAAGTAGAATTTTTGGCGTCTGCTTTACCCTTACATTTAAAAGGTAGTGAAATTGCCTCAGACAGTAGTTGTGGGCCAGGTTGTGATCTAGTTTAAATCTTTTTCAATCAGAAGCAACTTCACTGACATCGTGGAATTACACTGACATAAAACTTAACTCCATTGAAAGCAACACTTACCGATTCCCACTGGTGTGAGACCAGAATCAGGCCCACTGGATCATGATCTTTAAATATTTAAGTAGAGTGAGTGAACAATATTTAGAGAGTGGGTGATTTAAATAATCACTGCAACACTACTAGCTTTGCCTCAGATAATATTTATTCTTTTTTTAACCTGCTTTTGAAGCAGATCCTTGTAGTTCCATATTGCCCTTCCCTCTGGGTTTTTTAAACTTGTTCTCACACTGCCTTATATGAGATTGTAGATAATAGACCTTTCTCAAAGTGCTTAGCTGCGTCACACTGTGTACAGTTTATTATAAGTGGGGTGCAAGTGCAATGAGTGTGCAAAACAAAATGGTATATACAAGGACCACAGACAAAAAGATAAAGGGCTTTAGCCAGATTTAAGCAGCCTTGATCACTCTGCCAGATCTAGGCACAGATTGCTTGTTCATAGCTCTGTATACAGTGTCTGATTCTGTTTCTATTTACCATGCCATAAAAGAGTAATAATGATAGAAATAAGACTGCATAAAGATCAGAATGCAAAATCAGAATCGGGGCTAGTAATTGGCTCTAGTTCTGTATCCTAAATTGTTGTTATTAATCACATTAATGACAGTGAGATTATGCTTAGTTTCTTCACCCTTTTGAATTGAGAAACACCCTCTGGTGTAGGCAATAGTTAGAAGCTCAGTAGTTTAAAAAAAGGGGAGAAATAAGTAATTGGCTGATGAGAGATTGCAAATATTGGAGTAATATCTGTTACAGTCAGATGGAAATCGGAACTTGAGGAGAAGAGTAAGTAAATAGTTATCCTTTAAAAGCTCACAAGCCAGTAGGTGCTGTAGGTGTCAGCTCTTTGGAAATCAGGTTATTTATTAACTTCTGCTCAGCTTTCCCTGTCACATCATCTTTAACCTGTGGAATTACCTGCTGCAATATACCACTAGTAAAGCTAATAGCTTAGCGAATTGTAGTCACTTGTATGAGTAGGAGTATTATTGGTAGTTGCATAATGGGATAAAAAAAATGAAAGGGTATTTTCCTTATGTTTCAAAGCAGAAGCTAATTGTCTGGGATTAGCAAGAAATCTTTCCTCCTTCTCTGTACAGTTTTACTCAATTGGCCAGGTTACTTATGGGTATTTCTACCTTCCTCTAAAAAGAGAGGTATTGGTAACTGCTGGAGTCAGGGTACAAGACAAGATTATTATAGTTTCCCTAGACAGCATGATATATGTTCATAGAGCTTTACCAGGCCATTGATCCCTGCCCCAAGCTATGTAGGCCCAGATACTCAAAAGGTATTTAGGCACCTAACACCCACTGATTTTTAAAGTTTAAATTAGACTTATAAAGGATGGCAGTACACAGAGTGGGGAATGCTTTATGTTTGAATATGAGTTAAAACAGTAAAGATGAGGTAAGATTATTAAATACACATCTTATTTCCCTCAGCCTTTTCCCAATCCTTTTGTTATTTTAACTCAATATATTTGAGGATTAGATCCAGAATTGAGACCTGGATGGAGGTCAGCACAGTAAGCACTGTCCAAAGGGTGAAAGCATTGAAAAGGCACATGAAAGATGTTATTGAGGTTGAATGATACACAGGGACAATGGTGAGTCCTGGTATGGAACATCCTCTGAATTCTTTCAGTGATGTTGGCTTCCCTTTATTAAAGCTATGTAAGTTCAGCAAAGGGAGTCTATGGTTGCTTTCCTTGGTCAGAGCTAATCATTTGGTTAACAATAATTTAAATATATACTTGGGATATTGTTTCAAATCCTAATTTGTTTAAAATTCAGTCTTTTGCAGAATTATCTTAGAGATGTGTCACTGCACAGCTTCTCTTATTCCTTATATAGGATTACAAAGAATGGACTAAATGTTGCTCTTAATGAGAGCTGTGCAAACCTCAGCTGAGAGTGAGATTGTTGGGGTTTAAGTAGAATTTGGCAGTTTCCACATTATCGTAGTGAATTTAGTTGGCCAAATTATTTATAATTAGCCAGATTTTGCTCTGTTGAAGCTAATGGAATTACAATCAGGCCCAGATTCTGGTGAATTGCCTTTTTGAAAACATGAACTCAGAGGTGAAAGTAAGCCAGTACGCCCCATAGAATCATAAAATATCAGGGATGGAAGGGACCTCAGGAGGTCATCTAGTCCAACCCCCTGCTCAATGCAGGACCAAGTCCCAACTAAATCATCCCAGCTAGGGCTTTGTCAATTCTGACTTTAAAAACCTCTAAGGAAGGAGATTCCACCACCTCCCTAGGTAACCCATCCCAATGCTTCACCACCCTCCTAGTGAAAAAGTTCTTCCTAATATCCAATCTAAACCTCCCACACTGCAACTTGAGACCATTACTCCTTGTTCTGTCATCTGGTACCACTGAGAACAGTCTAGATCCATCCTCTTTGGAACCCCCTTTCAGGTAGTTGAATGCAGCTATCAAATCCCCCCTCATTCTTCTCCTCTGCAGACTAAATAATCCCAGTTCCCTCAGCCTCTCCTCATAAATCATGTGCTCCAGCCCCCTAATCATTTTTGTTGCCCTCTGCTGGACTCTTTCCAATTTTTCCACATCCTTCTTGTAGTGTGGGGATCAAAACTGGACACAGTACTCCAGATGAGGCCTCACCAATGTCGAATAGAGGGGAATGATCATGTCCCTCGATCTGCTAGCAATGCCCCTACTTATACAGCCCAAAATGCCATTAGCCTTCTTGGCAACAAGGGCACACTGTTGACTCGTATCCAGCTTCTTATCCACTGTAACCCCTAGGTCCTTTTCTGGAGAACTGCTGCCTAGCCATTCGGTCCCTAGTCTGTAGCAGTGCATGGATTCTTCCGTCCTAAGTGCAGGACTCTGGACTTGTCCTTGTTGAACCTCATCAGGTTTCTTTTGGTCCAATCCTCTAATTTGTCTAGGTCCCTCTGTATCCTATCCCTGTCCTCCAGCGTATCTACCACTCCTTCCAGTTTAGTGTCATCTGCAAACTTGCTGAGAGTGCAGTCCATGGACCGGACCAGACCAGCTTCCCCAGGCGGCAATTTAAAGGACCTGGGGCTCCCAGCACCGGCTGTAGCCCCAGGCCCTTTAAATTGCCACCAGAGCCCCGCTGCTGGAGCCCTCGGGTAACGGATGTGGCCGGGACCCCTGGGGCTACGGCAGTGATTTAAAGGACCCTGGGCTTCACTGCAGTAGTGGCAGCTGGGAGCCCCGAGCCCTTTAAATCACCTCTGGAGCCCCGCTGCCGCTACCCCAGGGCTCTGGTGCAGGGCTTAGGTGGCAATTTAAAGGGCCCGGGGCTCCATCCGCCGCTACTGCTTCTTCCGGCTGAGGCCCCACCCTTTGCTCAGGACTCCGGCGTACTGGTAAGTCCTTTAAGTTACTTTCACCCCTGCATGTACTACATTCTGCTAAATTCTTTGGACTTGGTAGTTTCTCACTCAGTGGAGAGCACTGAGTTGTCTCAAGACTGCATAAATCAGTGAATTCTCCTTTTGCCAAGTCTTTCTGCACATTATAATTTTAATTATTAACAATATGCCCTAATGTGATTGCCATTATAAAAGCCTGTACCACAATCATAATATTCTCTCCCCAACCCATGTGAAGAATCTGAGAGATCTGAAGTAACTGGCAGAAGTTAAGTACTGACCTTTAGTGGTTTCTACTGTAAATAATCACTTTTTCTTATGAGTTTTTGCTATCAATAGGATTAAATAGCTTTTACCTCACTGACCCATTTGGCATATTTTCCAGATTTGTATTGTTAACACTGAAATTATTTTTATGAAGTTCTGGAATGTTTTATTTTGCATTATATTAAGTATAACTCGGGTGTATTTCCATTGTGGCAATGTTCTTTGTATATCTGGTGGCTCAGTATCTAGGATATAATTGAATATGTGGTCTTGTGCCAAAAAACATTAAAATACACAAAGGAAGAAAAATCAATAATTGATAGTACTTAAGTGTGGGAGATTATTAACCTTTTTTTGTAGCAGTGCAGTCTCTGAAACCTCTCCCTTCCTCTCTGCACTGCCTGATCTCTTAACTCTTGCACAAGAAATCGAAGTGTTTCAGTGTTTTATGTACATTTCTCAGTAGGTCTGTCTAACTGGCTGATAATAGGCTGCCCTATAAGTAAGGTGTTTAAACCCAGTGGGATTGTTTTCTTGTATCAGTTTTTATCTTACTGTCTTGCATAACATATTACCCTTAGTATTACACAACTGGCCAGGGGACCTCTGGGATTCTGCTTGAGTAAAAACTGCAACATTGAATATATTTGAAGCATGCAATATGCTTGATTAGGGTAAATAGTCTGGTCTAGCATCGCAGTTTTTATGTATTGACTTAATTGTTTATTTAATTAAAAGCTGAATTTTTAAAGTAGTCTATGGATACTCAATTTACAGACCTTCAGTCTGACATATGGCTCTTTTGTTATGTTTGAGTTAGATTCTGCTAATGTTCTATTATTGATCAGTAATGACACCTAGGAAAATGGCTGATTAAAAAAAATTATATATGCAGAGATGTGTGCACACACCCAGATTTGTTCCCTACTGACTAAGGAGTTAAAGCTACATTATATTACACTGGTATCTTGTGGTGGGGCGATTGCCCCACACCCAGAGAGGGTGGGCTGCAGCAAGCCTAGGCGCCTGCGCAGACGCATAGCCAATCAGGGAAGGGCTTACTGGGAGCCAATCAGAAGGCAGATTGTAGCCAGCCAATCAGGGCCCGGCTTAGCCATATAAAAGGCTGCCCAGAGCAGGAGCAGTGAGTCTGTCCCAGGCCTTCAGAGGGGAAGGTCTGTCTCCAGAGCTGGGAGGCCAGCACCATGGACAGCGCAGTGCAGGCCAGCCTGAGAGAGTGGGAGAAGGCCCTACTCCATAGCCTGCTAGGTGGCAGGGCTGGGAGGAGGAGGCCTAGCGTAGCGAAGGGCTGTTGGGGAAGCGGTCCAGAGGGATAGTCAGAGGAGGAAGGAGAAGGAAGACAGTGAGACTGTCACCCGAGGGCCTCTGGACCGGGACTCAGAGTAGTGGGTGGGCCTGAGTCTCCCCCCCCCCTTTTCCCCCCTTTGTTTGCTGTGCTGCCCCACGCACAGCCACGGGCCGCAGGGAGTGGCCGGTCAGAACCACACCAGGTCCTGGACTGTGAGGATCGGACTCGAGGGTGTGGGGCTGTTGTGTAACCACCCCTGCCCCCGAAAGGGGGTGTGATTGGACAAAGGGACACTGTCGGAGGGCAGTGCTCCGGAAGAGGACGCCAACGTCGGGAGCAACGCAAGTCCGTGCACCCCACAGAGGCGAGACAACAGGTGGAACGCCACCCAAAGAGGGCGCTCTACTGGCGCAAAACTAATTCCCCGAAGCGGCCAGGAGGAGGCGCCACAGCGGTGAGCTACCGACCCTGTCACATATCTAAATGAAGACTTCTGTTTTGAGGCGTTAGTCTTCAGAAAGTTGCTATAATGGAAGCAACTATTTAAATGGATTTACTCATTTCTGTTCTAAATTGAATTGTTGTGATTCTCTGAGGACAAAAGGGCTCTTGCCCATCATGTTGAGTACTGCTGTTTTAGACAGTAAGGCTCCCATCATGGTAGCCCACCCAAAACTCCTAAATCTATATCTTCTAGGAAAGCAGTTTTCAAACTTTTTGAGCTGAGCCCTCCCTCCCCTTTGAGTTACAATTTTTCATTGCATTCCCTCAACCCAGACAAAAAAAGACAAATGCAAGCCTATGTAGCCCGCTGAGGTTAGTCAGGAGGTAGAGGTGGTGCTCCTTCCCCAAGCCCTGCCATGCAGGGCTGACCTGGGCCCTGCCATTCACCCCCCCCCCCAACGTTCCTCTGTGCCCCCCTAGGGGGCTGCCCCACAGTGTGAAAACCTCTGTTCTTAGAGGATGAGCTCCTGACATCACTGAAGATGTCCAGAAAGGGAAAAGAGTTTATGCAACTGAAGAATTATTTGCAATGTTTAAATTTAGAAGACTTCTTTGAAAATCAGGTATGTAGTGTGCAATTATTGCTTTCATTTTCTGAGGTGTTGTGTATCTAAAACTCCAGTAGAAGTGAATAGGACCTGCAGGTGCACAACACCTGAACAAAAATCAGACGTCACATAGAACTATGATTGACATCCATGGCAAGTAAATTATCAGAAATGTTCTTTTTTATTCACTGTGTGAAATTCAGCCAAATTGTAATGGATGCAACTCAATTGGCACGAGTTGCATGTGTTTACATTACAATTCAATTTGGCCGTCTTCCTCTACAGTAATATAAATATTACATTGTCCTTTGCATTCATGCTGTGATCTCATTAAGGGTGATGCAACAGTGTAATTCCCCTGATATTGTTACACCCGTTCAAGTTTGCCTAGTTTAGACAAGCCCTGAATCACTGAAAGAGCAGAGATTAAAACTCAGGAGTTTTTAGCTTCCAGCCCATTTCAATTCCCTATGCCATGCTGCCTCTACCATAACAAAAAGTTGCAAGGCAACAGTGAAATAAACTAACAAAATATTAAAAAATACAGATTATTAGCCAGACTTTTCCTGTGACTCAGAAGTTCATCACCAGGTAGGACAGATATCATGGAGTTATTAGCAAGACTAACCTAACATAGTCCATGAGTTGAAATTGAAAGGTGGCAAATTCAGCCAGAAATATTTTCATATAATGCACAATTAGCCTGCAGAACAGCTTGCCACAAGAGGTCACTGGGACTGAAAAGGACGAGACATTTAATCAGAGTTACAATAGTACATAATGAGAAAACAAGTTTTGATAGAGAGAGACGCCCTTAGAAGACAATCTTTAACTATTGGGTGTTTGAAAAAAACTTCGAGGAGAGCTTTTCACAGCTGGTCCTGGCCACTGTTGGGGAGGGGATACTGGACTAGACAGACCACTGATTTGATCTGGGATGGCATTCCTACGTAGGTTTAGCTCCTTGCTAGACAGAGTTAGTTTGGAATAAATATCGCTGGTAGAATTTGATTCGCCCTGAACTCTTCTCTCCAAATGACTCAACCCACCACTTTCACTTTGTTAATAATTATCAGCTCCAACCTGCAGTTTGATTATAATGACGTCTCACACACCCTTCCCTGCCTTAACCTGTATGATACCTGCTTGCTATGAAGGTCTCAACCGGCCATATAAAAACTTGGAGGACTGTTTACTTTTATCTGTCACTTTTGATATCTTCTAAATTTTTTAGTGGGCACATGCAAGACTGCTAGGGCGCATTAAATATTGTGTGTATGTTAGAGCTGGGTATAAACTGCCAATTTTTAATCTGTTCTTGAAGTCCCCCCTTTCCTCACACCTTCCAAATTTAATAATGATTGGATTTGGGGAGGCGGTGTGTGTGTTCCTGTCTAGGGCATATGTGTGGAGATAAAGTATATATATATAAAGTCAGATCTTAAGTCCGTTAACGTGCTGAACATGCCTTTACAGCAATGATTTATAGTCTAGCATAACCATGCAGAATCACTTCATTATATTTGAATAATGAAAAGAGTGGCATCAAAATGGCATGTCTCAAGGGAGCTTTCTAAAGCAATACTTTAAACAAATGAATTTTTAGATAAATTTATTATGAAGTGTGATGGAAACCATTTTTCTTGGCAGTCACATTTTGCAAAATCAATGAGTTTTCTTGTGCTGTTTTTTTAAGCTCTTACATAACTAAAGGTGCAAGCCATGCAAATGTATGGTTGATATGTTATAGACACAATAGTTATGAAATGCAAAGTTAAGAATGGTCAGTCATAACTCTACCCCATTATGCCTACTTAATATTCATGGTCCTAATTTAGGCCCAAGTCCTGCAATCATTACATAATTATGAATATACATAAAATTAATTTTGAATATGTGGACATGAGTATTTGCACCTGAAACATGTATCTAATTTTCTCATCTGATTAGGAAATAGAACAATACCATGTGATTTATGTATAATCAAACTAGTAGACCCAGATTGAATACTGACAATTCACAACAAGCTGTCTGAGCAATTTACAAACAAAAAATTATGTTGTTCAAAAAATATTTGGGGGGGAAATATGATAGAATCTCTTTAGGATCACTTCTTAACCTCTCACCCCACTTTGGCAACTGCCTCTTTGACTTTCAAGAAGCCTGGACTCTGATCACCTTGGACCAGTGCGTCCTGGAAACTGTCAATTGCGGGTATTCTACCCAGTTCCAGTCTGTTCCTACCTTCTATGCCCCTTCTCTGTCCCTCTTCAGGGACTCTTCTCATAAGATACTGTTAAAACAAGAAGTGCACTCCCTACTAGAACTTGGGGGAGTGAAGGAGATGCCCTTAGGATTCAGGGGCAGGGATTTTCATTCACACTATTGTCTTATCTCAAAGAAGAAAATGGGGTGGCATCCCATTCTGGATCTTTGACATCTTGAATTCATCATTTCAAATTCAATATGGTGATGCTGGCCTTCATAATTCCCTTGATAGATCCTCAAAACTGGTTTGTAGCTTTTGACCTTCATGATGCCTGCCTTCACATCCATTTGTTCAGGTCATAGGAAATACCTCAGATTGCTAGTAAGAACATTTCATGATCAGTACAGGTTTGGCCTTTCCACAGCACCGACGATACTCACCAAATGCTTAGCAGTTGTGATAGCTCATTTAAGGCGACAAGGGATCCTGATCTACCCATACCTCACTGTCTGGCTGATCTGAGAGAGATCACCCCATTAGATGACCAACTCAATTCATATAACTTTAAACTGTTCACCACACTGGGCCTCAGAGTCAGAGAAAAATCTGCACATACTCTGACTCAAAACACTGGAATTCATAGGAGCAATGTTAAAGCTGACTACTTGCCAGACAAATACCATATTATAGAGAACCTTATTGACCAACTTTCAAGCTCACCCAAAGACATTAGTAAGAGCATGCCTTAGACTTTTGGGACACCTGGCCTCATGAATCTACGTGGTGCAATTTGCCAGACTTTACCTATGATGTACATAAGGATGGTTGAAATTAGTGTATCTACCCAGCAGACACCACATAGTCCCGTAAGAAGTCCTCTCCTCACTAAATTAGTGGAAAGACCTTCTTCATGTGTGCAGTGGAATACTGTTCTCCATACTTCTGTCTACCACAACTCTGGTGACAGATATCTACACTCAAGAATTGGGAACCCATCAAGATTGCCTTTGAACTCAGGGCATATAATCCCCTCAGGAAGCTCATCTCGCAACTCAGAGCAACCCACTTGCTATGCAAAATATTTCTGCCTTTACTTCAGGGAATCTCAATCTATATGCTGCTGACAGAAAACATTACAGCTATGAATTATGGCAGACAAGGAGAAGCAAGGTCATTTCCACCCTTGCAAGGAGTCCATTTGTCTTTGTTCTTGATGTATTCCTCACTGGACCACACCACTGGCCCTGCATCTTCCAGGTTTTCAGAACTCGGTGGCAGATAATCTCAGACTGTTCTCAGACACCCATGATTTGTCCATCAGGTCCAAGTGTTGCAGATCCTCTTTTGCAATTAGGGATAGCCCTCAATAGACCTGTTTGCCACAGCCAGAACAAGAAATGTTTGGCTCCAGACATGTTCAAGTCTGGGCTCCCTTTCAGATGCCTTTCTCATCCTTTGCACACTGGGACTGATATACATGAACAAAGGCTGAAATGCCTGTTTGTATGCAGATTCCACCCAGGTCTACATCTTCTTTACATCAAACAGCACCTAGCCAAAACATCAGCCTCTGGCTGGAAAGCAGCTGCTTAAAGCTGAATCCAGGTAATACAGAGATGATGCTGATAAGGAAGAGGGAAGCACGTCAAAGAATTTGCCTTCTCTAATGTCCCTCACTGTAAAAGGCATCTTCCCTCAGATAACTGTCTGCCACATTGGATATCTTTCAGACTCCGTGCTGGGGGCAAAAAATGCTCACTTCCATCTGAGACTAGCTAGAGGACTGTGCCATGATGTCAGACACTAGTTTTGATTATTGCAATTCATATCCTGAATCACATATGCTGCAAAATCTCAGCTAGTATTTATGTTGACCACATGCTCCGCCCTCTGCATTGCCTCCCATTCTGAGTCCAGTTCACAGTCTCTGCCCTGACATTTAAAGTACTCCATGGAATGTATCCTAGCTACTCTCCTACGATCATGGCCACGTGACAGCTGCTTTCCACCATAACAATGAAACTGTACACTAGTAAGTAAAGTCTCATGAACATGAGAAAATATCATAGGAGCTGGACTTGAGTATGAAAGGGGTAAGAGTTGCACCATTCTCCCAACTACAGCAAAAGTAATTATTTCTTCAACTTAGCTTCCCTCAGTTCTGCCCACAGCACACAAGAAAATTCTGAACTAACAGAGCTATTTCTCTTACAGGGCTGGAAGGAGAAGAGATCCTTATTTGTAATGGAATTTAATTACATTGATGGGAACTATGCAGGTACCTAGAGTGAGTTTTACTGGCACAAATGCACACAGAAAATATTTCAAAGTTAGGGCCAATAATTTGTTCCACGAATTTCACCTTTTTCCATTCAGAGATTGTTTATGAACAGATTGCAATTCTCAGTTTTTGTAGTAATTCAAAATTGTTTAAATAGTTTCATTCATGAACAGTTCATTGTCAATGCTTGATATGAGCACTATTAGATTTGATTGGGTCACAGTTGGGTCAAAACTTGCTTTCTGAAAATGTTAATAGTCCTTTAAATTTCACTGTTTCTATGAACATTCCTATCAGCAAACTCATTGCTGAAAGCAAACGAAAGGAGAAGAAACAGTCAGTGCAAATTCAGTGACTTTATTCAAGCAAATATTCATTAACAGTTTTTCAGGTATTTTTTCAGCTTTAGTCCATTTTCTTTAAAAAAAAAAAAAAAGGTCTAAAATCATTCAGTCCATCGATTTAAATTGGAGTTTCGTGCCTAAATACCTTTGAGGATCTGGACCAAAGTGTCACAGATACTAGTGAGCACCCTTGTTGGCCACCCACTAAGACTGCTGTGAGGGGAATCAAAGTGTTCCTGCTCTAGATCCCAAAGGTGTTTCAAGCTCCTGGAGTCTGAAGAGAGTCCAGCCATTGCCCCAATGTTGGAGCCCTAGGCACTCTGTCATGGTGCAGATCTCTTATCTAGCACCCCACTCTGAGTGATGGAACCTGCTGGCCAGCCACCTAGCCCATCTGGGCACAGCTCTGACCCTCAAACACACCCCTCTCCCAGAACTCCACCCAACAAGTATGAAGCTTCTAGTTTACAGTTTCACTCCCTCAGGGGCACACAGTCAACGCACACACTTTGATCAGTCTATCAACATTAAGTTCTTTATATTTAATCATGTAAAGCACAGGACAGTATAGATCACCAGGGGCAGCTCTATGGTTTTTGCCGCCCCAAGCACGGCAGTCAGGCGGCTTTCAGCGGCATGCCTGCGGGAGGTCCACCAGTGCCGCGCCTTCAGCGTCCCCACCGCCAAATTACCGCAGAAGCCGTGGTATCGGCGGACCTTCTGCAGGCACGACGCCGAAGGCAGCCTGACGGCCACCCTCACAGCAACCAGCAGGCCGCCCCCCCCGCGGCTTGCCGCCCCAGGCACGCGCTTGCTGCACTGGTGCCTGGAGCCGCCCCTGTAGATCACACAAAACAATAAAACACGCAATGTCCCTCACTAGTTCACCCTTCCCTTAGGAGACCATCTTTGTTCTGTCAGGCAGGCAGGCAGAGTCTTTCACCCCATTGCCTACCCTGCCCCTTCAGCAGCCTCCCTCATCTTACACTGGTGCAAGATGGCTCTCTCGTTCCATCTCCTTGTCAGTCCCAGGTGAGAGCCCCCCATGTCTCCAAAAGGTCAACTCTTTTATCCCAGCCACCTGACACTGCTCAGTCCATTGTCCTCCTGCAGACTCATGCTGAATTCATACACTCTGACTGCTTGATTTTCCCATTTTTGGTATTAATTGTTCAGTCCTTGGGGCTCCCCAGACAGTTATGTGACATTCCCCTCCTCATGGCTTCAGCTCTGGCCCAGGAGCATTTTAAAAATTTGTGCACCCTCTGGCTAGCAATCCCTAGTCAAGTTGGTCACTGCCATGTATAAAATTCATAAAAATATTACAGAAAATGCCCACTTTGTCACCACAGCAACAAGCCATGTGACTGACTGAGCATCACTGATGACACAATTTAATGGGAACTTCCAACATCCAAGTAATTCAGCATCAGGATCAAGTGGTTCCACATCCCAAGTAGAGTAAAGCTAGAGAAATTATGCAAAGCAGCTATTAAAATGAATCAGTGAGACTGCACTAGTGTTTGTATGGGTTAACTTAATAGCTATAAGCATGAACTCATTATTGGGTTGGTTTTTTTTGTATTGTTCAATGTCAAATATATCTCATTGCTTGCAGGCTCTTGATAGTTGGGGAACAGTTGAATAATCTGTAATTTTGATAGGAGTGCCACTGTTAGTAGTTAGATGGAGTGAGTGAGTGTGGTCTTGTGTTTAAAGCATGGAATTTGGAATGAGGAGCTATGCATTCTAGTTCTAGGCATGACACTGACTAGCCTTGGATAACCCACTTAACCCCTCTGAGCCCAGTCCCTCATTGTGAAATAGGATAATTTGCCATAATTTCTGTACAGGGCCATTGGAGAAACCTGATATTTAAGTACTTTCAGCCTGATTTTAAAAGGTATTTACATGCCTAAAGAAAAAGATTTTGTATAGTTGTTGAGTTATCTGTGTTCACATAATGTCACTAATTATGTTTTTGAAGTCTATCAATTTATGTGTGGCCAACACAAATTTTAACTTCCAGATTACTCAATCTGTTGAATCTTTTTATTTTGTAATCTCCACCCATTACCTTTTGGAAGTAAGTTACTGTTTCATGATATTTCTCTAAGCCACACTGAAGTATTTCAGCTGTCTGCTCCTGGTTAAGATGAGGCTCTTGGGGGTCTGCATACAGGTCACCTATTCCTTGGAGGAATTAAGAGAAGAGGTTCAGCACAGTCCTATCCCAGAGCACATCATCTCATGGCCTTGCAGGCAGCCCATCTCTGTTCCCTGCTGCTTCTCCCAATAACACAGTCACAGCCCAGAGTACTTAGAGTTCCCCTTCTTCTTGGGGTTCAATTTACTAAGTCTTAACAAAATACAATTTACTTTGGCCCTTTGAGGCCAAGCCCTTTCCTCTGGGGTTTTCCATTTCATCCCTGATCCAGGACTTCAAGTTCCTGGTTCTTTCTCCATTCACCTGAGCCAGGGAACTCAGTCCCACTGCAGCCCCTAGTCCCTCTGGAGAGTCCACCGGGCCACCCACAAACTCTCCTACTGTCCATTCTCACAATACTGACTCCTACACCCCTCCCTCCTGGGACTGTGAAATAGTTAAGACCAGCTTCCTCAGCCCACCAATCACCAGATTCCAGCCCTGCTGGATGCAGACAAAGCTCTTTTATTTTGTTTTGTTCAGGAGTTTGCTTTCTCATTACCACTTGGCCTCCATTTATCAGCTTGTCTGCTACTCCCTTAAACACCTGCTCCTTAAAGAGGCCATGTCATGGAACAGAGTTGGTGGGCCCGAAGCCCCTCTCACTCCTTAAAGGGGCCACACCACTCTGTTTTAGGAGGTTATAACCACTCTTCAAATCTGAGTTATGTCCTTATACGAGCATAATGTCTAAGCCTAGAAGAAGACTCTTAACTAGGGCGGTCAAGCGATTAAAAAAATTAGCCGCGATTAATCGCATTGTTAAACAATAATAGAATACCATTTATTCAAATATTTTGGGATATTTCAATTACAACATAGAATACAAAGTGTACAGTGCTCACTTTATATTTATTTTGATTACAAGTATTTACACTGTATAAAAACAAAAGAAATAGTATTTTTCAGTTCACCTAATTCAAGTACTATTGTGCAATATCTTTATCATGAAAGTTGAACTTACAAATGTAGAATTATGTACAAAAATAACTTCATTCAAAAATAAAACAATGTAAAATTTTAGAGCCTGCAAGTCCACTCAGTCTGTCTTCTTGTTCAGCCAATCGCTCAGACAAACAAGTTTGTTTACATTTGCAGGAGATAATGCTGCCCGCTTCTTGTTTACAATGTCACCTGAAAGTGAGAACAGGCATTCTCATAGTACAGATGTAGCCGGCGTCGCAAGATATTTACATGCCAGGTGCACTGAAGATTTATATGTCCCTTGAAGCTTCAACCACCATTCCAGGGGACACGCGTCCATGCTGATGACAGGTTCTGCTCAGTAACAGTCCGAAGCAGTGCGGACTGACGCATGCTCATTTAAATTATCTGAGTCAGATGCCACCAGCAGAAGGTTGATTTTTTTCTTTTTTTGGTGGTTCGGGTTCTGTAGTTTCCACGTCAGAGTGTTGCTCTTTTAAGTCTTCTGAAAGCATGCTCCACACCTCGTCCCTCTCAGATTTTGGAAGGCACTTCAGATTCTTAAACCTTGGGTCTAGTGTTGTAGCTATCTTTAGAAATCTCACATTGGTACCTTCTTTGCATTTTGTCAAATCTGCAGTGAAAGTGTTCTTAAAATGAACAACATGTGCAGGGTCATCATCCGAGACTGCTATTACATGAAATATATGGCAGAATGCGGGTAAAACAGAACAGAGGACATACAATTCTCCCCCAAGGAGTTCAGTCACAAATTCAATTAATGCATTATTTTTTTTAACGAGTGTCATCAGCATGGAAGCATGTCCTCTGGAATGGTGACCAAAGCATGAAGGGGCCTATGAATGTTTAGCATACCTGGCACATAAATACCTTGCAGTGCCAGCTACAAAAGTGCCATGCAAATGCCTGTTCTCACTTTCTGGTGACATTCTAAATAAGAAGGGGGCAGCATTATCTCCCGTAAATGTAAATAAACTTGTTTGTCTTAGCGTGGCTGAACAAGAAGTAGGACTGAGTGGACTTGTAGGCTCTGAAGTTTTACATTTGTTTTGTTTTTGAGTGCAGTTATGTAACAAAAAAATCTACATTTGTGAGTTGCACTTTCATGACAAAGAGATTGCACTACAGTACTTGTATGAAGTGAATTGAAAAATATTTTTAAATCATTTTTACAGTGCAACTATTTGTAATAAAAGCAATATATACTTTGATTTCAATTACAACACAGAATACTATATGAAAATGTAGAAAAACATCCAAAATATTTAATACATTTCAATTGGTATTCTATTGTTTAACAGTGCGATTAAAACTGCGATTAATCACGATTAATTTTTTTGAGTTAATTGCATGAGTTAACTGCGACTAATCGACAGCCCTACTCTTAACACAACTTAACTTTATTGAGGGAGTATATTATGAAGTGTGACAGATTTATATCTGGGTAACTCCACTAAAGGGAATGCATTACCACCAGAAATTGGCCTATTGTTTCAGGATCTAAATTACCTGATTGACTAATTTAAATTTAGATCCCCCCCAGCAAAGAGAGTTGTAGCTATTATGTAGCTACTCGTACAATTTGATTTACAGTTAAAGTGCTGTAACTTGAGACACTAGGACTGTAAGTGTTGATGAAAACGACAAGTATCTGTGGTGGTAAGCAGCTCACCTTACCTTATGGACAAGTTCTAAAAAATTTAGTAGAGCGTTAACTTACTATAGTATTTTTTAAAAGGTATTAACTATTCTACTCTGTAGGTTAGTTAAATTTTAGAGAAAATATATCCTTTCCTGTCAAATTCTATAAACTTTGTCATTTTTATGTTACCCTGTTTCTTTCATCTTAATTTCTACAGGACTGCTACATAAGAGGGATTGGTGGGAAGAAGAGTTTTGGCTTTGTCAAACTTAGTTTCCACTTTCATGCTCCCTTCTTCACTCACCTGCGCAGTTTTTCAGAATGTTCTGTGGAGCAAAGACAGACACTACTGCTTTTGTTTTCTTGTGGATTGAAATGAGTTTAGATCAGGAGCGGGCAAACTTTTTGGCCTGAGGGCCACATCGAGTTTCCAAAATTGTATGGAGGGATGGTTAGAGGAGTCTGTGCCTCCCCAAACAGCCAGGCGTGGCCCGACCCCCACCCCCATCCAACCCCCGTGCTTGTCGCTCCCAGATGGCCCCCCCAGGACCCCGCCCCATCTCTCCCTCCCTCCCTCCCTCCTGATTGACCCTGGACCTCCCGCCCCTGACTGCCCTCCGCCGCCCCATCCAACCCCCTGCAAACTTTGTTTATACATGCAGTACATATTCCAGCAAGGATATGTTGGGTGTGGAAACTTGACAGCAGAAAGGTAACTAGAGATGCTGGGCTCTTCTGAATTTATTAACTTCTGAAGTTTACATTTTTGAGTTGCAAAGTATAGATTTGATCTACTTTTGTTCTTTCAATGGGAACTGTGGACAACAGGGTGCTAGGAGGGAGACTAACAACATTCTCGAGCTACAAGAACATACCTGAGTAGCATTACATACATTGCTTCTTTCTGTGGTGGCAAAAACATATTGAAACATATTGATTGAAACCAATCCTTGATTGGGAGAAAAGCATATGTTGTTCTGCTTTTTCCTGATAAAGGGCATAGACCTAAATTTGCTGGACGATTTCTGCCTGTTATGGGTTTTTTTTCCAGTCAAGACTGCAGGTTCATAGGCCCTCTTTGGCTGTCTTTTACTCCTGGGGGAGGACTCAGTAGTGGTTATTAGTGCAGCTGTTAGACTTTTTCTAAAATATACAGGTCATATAAATCCTAAAAAATAAAACTGGCCTTTTGTCAGCATCTGAGCAGGAGCACATAAAAAGGTAAATAAATAACCTATTTGGATGAGAAAACAGTCTGAGTCACTGGGTCAGAGAAAAGAGTGCTGTTAGCCGTTGTGGGAAAAGTAGTAGTTTAAGCTTTAATTTTATTCATTTCAGAGCATCAGATTTTGTGTATATGTCTAAACATACACACACCCTGCATGTTGCAATTTGGGTGCTGCAATTTGTGTAATATAGCCATTACTGCAGAAGATTGTGAGTCATAAGACCTGGGTTCTATTCCTGCATCTACCACTGATTTGCCTTGTATTTTGGGGGTAGTCACCAATAACTCTGGTGACCTGTCAAGATCTTGAAATTATCAGGACCTTGCAAATACTTTGTAAACTCCTCATATGTCCATACAATTGCTCAGTCTGTTTGTGTTTACCTGGACTTACAGTCTGAAAATCTTGAACAATATGTAATAGGCTTCCAAATATCTCTATGTAACTGGAGTAGCACCCCACCAAAGCTACAGCTGCTGACATCAGATGCTGACTTGAAAACACCATAGGTTACCAAAACTGCCATATGGCTAATATATTTAGATACTCTAAAAAGCACTCCTGTGCTTAATCTAGATTGACAGAGGATGTTTTAATCAGTTCACAAAGAAATATGCCTTTTAAGAATGGATTGGGTATGAATTTGCTACAAAGTTTTATACCAATGAACCACATCAGTTTGGATACATCTTCAGAAAATGATATTTCAATTATAGCTTAGACTTATAGAATTCTGAGTTACAGCTCTTTATTAATCACATGCCCTAAGAATTATTGTGGGGTTTGTTAAATTATCTGTTTCCTATTTAAGCTTAGCCCAGCAGAACTTGTCTTCAGAACTTGTTTTAAACTCCCACTGTGTTTAACTTGTAGGCCATGTAATATTGCATATATAAGGACAAACTTTCTCCTCATTGAAACAGGTGCAACCTTATTGGCTTCCATGAAATTGCACAAGTGTAACTAAGCAGGAAGTTTGACCCATAGACCCTTGAAATGCATTGAACTGACATTTGTCTTTTCCCAAAATTTATTTCTATGCCCTATCTTCACGTATTCTTAGTCCAGGTAGAATGACCAATGAAAAACACCTTTGACCAGTACTTTGGAAAAACTGAAGTAGAGACTTTCCACCATTCCTCTTCTCTCCACTCCTTCTTCTCAGGGCCGGTGCAAGGATATTTTGCACCCTAAGCGAAACTTCCACCTTGCGCCTTCCCCCTCCCCTCCCCTCTGGAGCATCGCTTATTATAAATTTTCAAAAATGAATACAGTGGCATCACATCTTACGCGGGGGTTAGGTTCTAAGGGCAGCGCGTAAGAGGAAAATCGTGTATAGTGAAAATTACCATAAACTACAGTACACACAGTATACATAGTATACACTGTCTACACTAGAACAGGGGTCCTCAACCTACGGCACGCGTGCCAAAGGTGGCACGCGAGCTGATTTATTTTTTTTTAATGGCAGGCTGCGGGTCCCGGCCACCACTGAGCCTGCTGCCGGCCTGGGGTTCCGTTCACTCAGCTGCCAGCCGGGGTCCCAGCCAGCTCAGCTCAGCCTCCTGCTGTTCACCCAGGCTGGCAGGAAGCTGAGCAGGGGCGGTGGCCGAGACCCTGGCTGGCAAGGGGGCGGCAGCTGGAACCTCAGATTGTCAGTGGGCTGAGCTGCTCAGCCCGCTGCCGGTCTGGGGTTCCATCTGCTGGCTTCTGCCAGCCAGGGTCCCAGCCGCTGGCCCCACTCAGCCTGCTCAGCCCATTGCTAGCCGGGGTCCCAGCCACCGGATCCGTTCAGCCTCCTGGCGGCCTGGGTGAATGGAACCCCAGACCGTTCACCCAAGCCAGCAGGAGGCTGAGTGGAGCTGACTGGGACCCCAGCAGGCTGAGCTGGGCTGGCGGCTGGGACCCCGGCTGGCAGGAGCCGGCCCGCTGCTGGCCTTGCTCAGCCTGCTGCCAGCTGAGTGAACAGAACCCCAGGTCGGCAGCATGCTCAGCGGCAGCCGGGACCCTGCGTGCCGTAGGTTGAGGACCCCTGTTCTAGTGTGTACTGTACTTTATGGTAATTTTCACTATACGCGATTTTCCTCTTACGCGCTGACCTTAGAACTTAACCCCTGTGTAAGATGTGACTCGACTGTAGTGTAAAAAAATTGTTTTGGGCACCGCTTTTTGGCACCCCCAAATCTTGGCGCCCTAGGCAGTTGCCTAGTTCGCCTAGTGGTTACACTGGCCCTGCTTCTTCTCCTTCCCACCCCACTCCTCCTCCCAAAAAAAGTTCTCTACAAGATTCAGTGCATAGTGCAATGGAACGGGAATCCATGAGTTTTGGTTGTCCATGTCCCAACTAGAAAGGACCCTCAAGTTTTGCATAGGTCCAATGGTTTTGCTTCACTGATTTTAATTGCATTATTACTCCTAATTTCAGGCCCTTCAAGTCAATGGGGCTACTCACACACATAAACATGCTTAAATTTAAATGCTTGCAAGTTTGGTATGGGAGTTAAATTGGGCCCAGTATCTCATCTGTTTCTGCAAACCCAGGTTCCAAGACTCCCATCGACTCAGAGGGCACCTTAATATCTAGGGAGTAAGTGTCTGAATAAGAGACAGGGAAAATGGACAGAGGCTGAAGAGAAGAAAATAACAATATAGATGTAAGCCCCAAAGCTAGAAGGCTTAAAGGGAAAAGCTCTCCTCCTTTCATAGAAGAAGAGAAAAAGCTACTCCGACAGCTTAGTTTACATGAATTTTTCTTGTATTCTGATTTTATTAATGTAAAAGTTTGTTAATATAACTATTTATGAAACGTTATCTGAATTGTGCAATATGCATCCTGTAGTAAGTGGAACTGACACGTAGAGGACAGGTGTTGTGAAATCCAAGTTCAGCAGCCGGGCTCTGAAGGCTAAGCCTGTTTGAGAGAGCAATGACTCTGTCCAGAGGTCCTCCTTTGTTCAGTTTGTCTTTCAGAATCCTGCTCCAAGCAAAGTGATGGCTGGAGGCCTGAGACCAAAGGAGATTGCCCTCAAGTCAGTAAAGGGTTCAAAAGTGTCCTTATGGCACCTGGTTGCTGGGAACTGCCAGACCTGAATGTTGTGGCACCTGACTAGTGGCAGAGATGGTGGAGCTGAACTTGGAGAAACCAGACCAGATAGCCATAGATCAGAGGGGGTCTTGGTGACACAAGTTTTTCTGGACTGGAGTAAAGGGGCCGAGGAGCTGCTTCCTGATGACTGCTTGATCACCACTGTGTGTAATGGAATTTGAGAATGATGATTGTATTGCAGATAAGCGTTTTGGTCCCTCAGTAAGCTAGACAATTAATGATGGGGACGGTGAGGTCAGCTATACACGATACATGATCTGGATTTTGCTCACTTTCTGTTATGTGAATTTATGATTGTGTTCTTTTCCAAATAAAAGGCATTTGTGGTTACTTATTCACAAGTGATCATAGGTGGGCAACCAACACATGTAAAGGTGACCAGAAGGGGTCAAGATTGTTAGTTCCTAAAACTTTATCTGCTCCCAGGTTTTAGATGGAAGCTCGAAATACATTTCTAAACAGAACCCCTAGAAACATTGAACGTGGCCCTGTTTCTGCTATGACACCTGGCAGTAGAGTTACGTGAATTAGTTTAGAAAATGTAATAATTTAATATAAAGCAAATAAAATGTGTCTAGCATTGAAACTGGCCAAAATTCAATTTTAACAGTAGCCAATCAACCATCTGTGACTGTTTCTCTATAGTCTAGTCTTTGACTTGGCTATTGAGTTAGTAGAAGGTATAAGAAATATACAAGACCTTGTTCATAATAGCATTCCTGGGCATTTTGAAATTGGATTTGTTTTTAAACCAGAGGTGGGTGGAGAGTGGAGAACATGTTTTTCATTTTTAGAGAGAAGTTTGAGTCCCTTAGGAGTGCTTAATCCCTGTCAATGGGTAAAGTAATACAGGAAAAGGTAGGGCAGCAAGATATATATTATATACACTGTACAGTATCTTATCACATTGGCTAGATGCCAGTCCTAATAGATGTGAAGAATGGACTGTGTCAAGGAGAAGGAATGTCACTTGTAGATTGTGATGAGGCACCTTGAAAGAGTGGGAGGACCTGCTTGCAAATGTAATAGATGTAATTATACATAGAGGTTACTTGTGGGTTGATCACTTGCTGCCCACTCTTTCTTTGAAGACAAAAAGACAATGTTGCAAGGGCAGTCATACCTCATGTTTAAGGGTGAAAGCTGATTGCTTACAGTGGTCAGGCAGGGAAGAAATTCTTTCCTGCACCACGGTTCCCATGGTACCCAGGCCTGAGAGTCACGTTGTTACCCTGCAACCACCGACTCCAGTGACGGAGATTTGGATCAGGATACTCTTGTAACTACCTTGTCAGTTGGCATTGAGGGTTTCATGCATGACAAACCACCACTTGTCTTCCATTTAAATATAGGCCTGATTAAAATAATGGGGGAGTGTCGACCTAAGATACGCAACTTCAGCTATGCTATTTGCGTAGCTGAAGTTGCGTATTTTAGGTCGACTTACCTGGCTGTGAGGATGGCGGCGAGTCGACCGCTGCCGCTCCCCCATCGACTCTGCTTCCGCCTCTCACTGCGGTGGAGTTCCGGAGTCGACGGCAGAGCGATCGGGGATCGATTTTATCGCGTCTACACTAGACGCGATGAATCGATCCCCAATAGATGGATCGCTACCCGCCAATGAGGTGGGTAGTGAAGACATGCCCACAATCTACTTGCCAATTATAGAGTTTACAAACCTAAGCACTTAAAAGCAAGGAAATGAATAATTAAGGATTATTGCCCACTTTAATTTGGCCTGGTGGCCCTTCTATCATGAGTGGGACAAACCTGTGTGGTGCTGCAAACCTGTGCACCTGGTTGCAATGCCCAAGGCAGAGAGCTGGACCCAGCCCCATAGGACAGGAGCCATTACTGCAGGGAGAATGGGGG
This sequence comes from Chrysemys picta bellii, assembly GCF_011386835.1. NCBI lineage: Eukaryota > Metazoa > Chordata > Testudines > Emydidae > Chrysemys > Chrysemys picta. The sequence goes on from NC_088797.1 coordinate 43,573,040, forward strand.
ATGGGCTCACTCTCCAGATCCCACCCCCAGGGACTCCTCTCCACAATGGGTCAGGATTAGGGTTGCAGTGCCAGGGCAGAGGTTGCTGCTGCTGGTGATCAGTAGTTTATATAGTACTCCTATTGAATTGGGAGGCTACATCCGCCCCTGTAGGCAGGTAATAAGTCTGGAGAAGCCTTAACTCCTTGGGGAAATTGCATATACTAAATTGACCCTGTTCAGGAGGCAAACAAAGAACTGAAAACTGTATACAGTGTCCACTCATCCTAGGGAGAGAGGTCATTCTCATCTCATTCAAGAACAGATATGAAACTGTGACTCAGATGAACATGCCCTGCAAGAGGGCCAGAAGTACTCTGAAACTTGCTAGGGTTCCCATGTGGAAGATGAATCACACCTGGGTAAAACATGCATATAAGCTGTTTTCAAGATAATTTTTGCTTTGTAATGCTTTTGATCTGAATAATAAATACTCTGCTATATGAAGGCTCACTGGTCACTGGTTAACCCTGTCATTGACAGTGAGAGAATAGGACTATAAGTGCTGAATTAAAATTAGACTTGCTGGGATGATCACAGTGAGCTATAGGAGTCTGCAGCCTAATCCCTAGTGTGGGAGTAGATCACAGGATCCTGCTCCAAGCCAAGTGATGGCTGGAGGCCCGAGAACAAAGGGGATTGCCCTCAAGGAAGTCAGTAAAGGTTTCAAAAGTGCAGTTACCTCAGGCTCTGTGACACCTGTTCTAGGATGTGTCTAACATCTTGTATATATGATGAAGCTTTTTCCAGTATAAGTGCACTTGCATTTGAAGTTCATCACTGTCATTCATCTTTCACCGTCCCCTCCACAAGTGCTGAATTCCTCAGCCATGCTTTTGGATTGTCTTGCTTATTTATAACTAGATATTTTAGTTAGGAAATCTTAAATTAACATGGTATGGATATCTCTACAGATAAAAAGCCCTCTGTCTCTCTAATTGCACAGTCATCATGTCCTTTGAAGGACCCTGCTCATTCCCCTGCTACTTGTTTTCTGAAGTGGCTCCATAGGGCTCTGTTCTTGGTCATCTTCTCCTTTTACACCTTATCTCTGAGTATTCTCATCTGCAAACACAAATTTAACTGCCATCTCTATATCGATGATACATAGATTTACTTCTCTACTCCAGACTGTCTCCATCTGTCCAAACTAAAATATCAGTCTGTCTCTTACCTCTCCTTATGGTTGTCTAGAACTAAGCTGAAGTTCAACATGGCTAAAGAGAGCTCTTAATCTCCCCTCTTCCTGCTACCTTCTTTCTCAATCACTATGGTCAACACCACCATCCTGCCTGTCACTTCAGGCCCATAACCTGGATGTTCTCTTATTGACTTGGACCTTTCTAGGTCTTCACATCCAGGCGATGGCAAAGTCTTGCAGTCTTTCTGCATAACATTTCTAAGATATGGTCTGTCCTGTCTACCTTCACAACTAAAACTCTCATCCAGGCTTTCATCATCTTGCATCCATATAACTGCCACATCCTTTTCTCCGACCTTGACAAATGTAGTATTTCCCTGTTGATATCCATTCAAAATGACTCTGCAAAGATCATCTTCCTAGCCAGTCACTTTGACCATGTCATCCTTCTCTTTGCATTCCATCACTGGCTCTCCCTTCTCTATTGCATCAAACATAAGCTACTTGTCTTCACTGTCTATCAGGCTTTCTCTGCCCCCTGATGGAGTTGTCAGTGGCCTGACAACTCCCTGCTCGAGGAAAGCCCACTTGGCCTTTGCTACTAGCAAGACTTTGGGTATGTCTACACTACGGGATTAATCTGAATTTATATAATTCGAATTTGGAAAACAGGTTGTATAAATTCGATTGTATGCAACCACACTACGCACATTAATTCGGCGGTGTGCGTCCATGTACCGGGGCTAGTGTTGATTTCCGGAGCGTTGCACTGTGGGTAGCTATCCCATAGCTATCCCATAGTTCCCGCAGTCTCCCCCGCCCATTGGAATTCTGGGTTGAGATCCCAATGCCTGATGGGGCTAAAAACATTGTCGCGGGTGGTTCTGGGTATATCCTCCCCGCTCTCCAGGAAGCCTCGGCAAACAACCGTTTCGCGCCTGTTCCTGGGTGAACAGTGCAAACGCCATACCACGGCAAGCATGGAGCCCGCTCAGCTCAAGACAGCAGTCATGAACATTGTAAATACCTCGCGCCTTATCGTGCAGTTTATGCTGAACAAGAACCTGGAAAACCAGGCGGCGAGGAGCAGGCTACGGCAGCATGGCGAGGAGAGTGATGAGGATATGGACATGGAATTCTATCGAACCGCGGTACCCGGTGCTTTGGAGATCATGCTGTTAATGGGGCAGGTTATAGCCATGGAACGCCAATTCTGGGCCCGGGAAACAAGCACAGACTGGTGGGATCGCATAGTGTTGCAGGTGTGGGACGATTCCCAGTGGCTGCAAAACTTTCGCATGCGTAAGGGCACTTTCTTGGAACTTTGTGACTTGCTTTCCCCTGCCCTGAAGCGCCAGAATACGAAGATGAGAGCAGCCCTCACAGTTGAGAAGCGAGTGGCGATAGCCCTGTGGAAGCTTGCAACGCCAGACAGCTACCGGTCAGTCGGGAATCAATTTGGAGTGGGCAAATCTACTGTGGGGGCTGCTGTGATGCAAGTAGCCAGAACAATCACTGAGGTGCTGCTACCAAAGCTAGTGACTCTGGGAGATGTGCAGGTCATAGTGGATGGCTTTGCTGCAATGGGATTCCCTAACTGTGGTGGGGCGATAGATGGAACCCACATCCCTATCTTGGCACCGGAGCACCAGGGTACCCAGTACATAATCTGCAAGGGGTACTTTTCAATGGTGCTGCAAGCACTTGTGGATCACAAGGGAGGTTTCACCAACATCAATGCGGGCTGGCCAGGAAGGGTTCATGATGCTCGCGTCTTCAGGAACACTACTCTGTTTAAAGGGCTGCAGCAAGGGACTTACTTCCCGGACCAGAAAATAACCGTTGGGGATGTTGAAATGCCAATAGTTATTCTTGGGGACCCAGCCTACCCCTTAATGCCATGGCTCATGAAGCCATACACAGGCAGCCTGGACAGGAGTCAGGAGCTGTTTAACTACAGGCTGAGCAAGTGCAGAATGGTGGTAGAATGTGCATTTGGCCGTTTAAAAGGTCGCTGGAGATTGCTATTGACTCGCTCTGACCTCAGCCAAAGAAATCTCCCCATTGTTATTTCTGCTTGCTGTGTGATCCACAATCTCTGTGAAAGTAAGGGGGAGACCTTTATGGCAGGGTGGGAGGCTGAGGCAAATCGCCTGGCTGCTGATTACGCGCAGCCAGACACCAGGGCGATTAGAAGAGCACACCAGGAAGCTCTGTGCATCAGAGAGGCTTTGAAAACCAGTTTCATGACTGGCCAGGCTACAGTGTGAAATTTCTGTTTGTTTCTCCTTCATGAAAACCCGCCCCCTTTATTGACTCATTCATTCTCTGTAAGGAACCCACCCTCCACGTTCCCCCAGCTTTCTTTCAAAGGAAATAAAGTCGCTATCATTTAAAAATCATGTATTCTTTATTAACTGATTATAAACATAGGGAGAGAACCAACAAGGTAATCTGGGTGAGGTTTGGGAGGAGGATAGGAGGGAAGTAAAAGGCCACTGAACAAATTCAATGTAATGACAGCCTTTTGGTTGGGCTGTCCACTGGGGTGGAGTGGGAAGGTGCACGGAGCCTCCCCCCCCCACGTTCTTACACGTCTGGGTGAGGAGGATATGAAACATGGTGAGGGGGGAGGGAGGTTATACAGGGGCTGTAGAGGCACTCTGTCATCCTGCTGCCGTTCCTGAAGCTCCACCAGACGCCGGAGCATGTCTGTTTGCTCACGCAGCAGCCCCAGCGTTGCAGCCTGCCACCTCTCATCTCGAGCGTCCCTCAGGACCTCGCGTTCACTGGCATCTTTCCTAAATATAGTTACAGTGTCCTTCCACTCATTCAAATGAGCTCTTTCATTGCGGGTGCATTCCATTATTTCAGTGAACATGTCGTCTCTTGTCCTCTTTCTACGCCACCTTATCTGAGATAGCCTTCGGGACGGAGGAGGGAGGCTTGAAAAATTTGCAGCTGCTGGAGGGAGGGTTGAAAAAAAGGAGAGAATTTTTTAAAATGATACATTTTACAGAACAATGCTTATACTCTTTCACGGTGACCAACACTATTCACATTACATAGCACATGTGATTTCAGTACAAGGTCGCAATTTCCATCTTAATATTGAGTGCCTGTGGCTTTGGTGTTAGAGATCACAGACGCAGGTCCGGGCAATAGAATTCAGCTTGCATGCATCCATGGTAAGCCATTGTCTTTCGGCATCCAATTCTCTGGGATGATCGCTTTATCCCTCCCCCCACCGCGTGGCTGGTATCAGGGAAGATCCCTGCTAGCCAAACGCGAAAAGCTCAGGGCCAATTACACCCTCCCCCTGCTCTTGGCTAACTGCAGGGAAGGATTTCTTTTCAGCCACAGGCAAACAGCCCAGTAGGAACGGCCACCTCTGTCCCCTTAATTAAGTTCCCGTATTTCAAACAGGTTACCATGAGCGATATCACTCTCCTGAGGATCACACAGCAAGATAAAGAACGGATGTTGCTTGAATGCCAGCAAACACCGGGACCATACGCTGCCAGGCTTTGTCAGGCAATGATACCAGATTACTTGCTGCTGGCATGGCGTGGTCAAGTGTCCTACCATGGAGGACGGAATAAGGCTGCACTGCCCAGAAACCTTGTGGCAAGGCTTTTGGAGTACCTCCAGGAGAGCTTCATGGAGATGTCCCTGGAGGATTTCCGCTCCATCCCCAGACACGTTAACAGACTTTTCCAGTAGCTGTACTGGCCGCGAATGCATCCCAAGTCCTCAGGGCAAAGTAATCATTAAAAAACACTTGCTTTTAAAACAAGTTTTATATTTTAAAAGGTAAACTCACCTGAGGTCCCTTCCATGGGGTCATGGTCTTGGATACTGGGTTGGGAGGGTACTTCAGTCAGGCTGAGAAAAAGATCCTGGCTGTTGGGGAGAACGGAGTGCTGGGTGCTCTCTGCAAGCTCATCGTCCTCCTCCTCCTCCCCATCCGCAGAATCCTCAGGTGTAGCTGATGAGACTATCCCCGACCCGGAATCCACGGTCACAGGTGGGGTAGTGGTGGCAGCCCCCCTAGAATTGCATGCAGCTCGGCGTAGAAGCGGCATGTCCGCGGCTCTGACCCAGAGCGACCGTTTGCCTCCTTTGTTTTTTGATAGGCTTGTCTGAGCTCCTTGACTTTCACACGGCACTGATCTGAGTCCCTATTGTGGCCTCTCTACATCATGCCCTTGGAGATGTTTTCAAAAGTTTTTGCATTTCGTCTTTTAGAACGAAGTTCTGCTAGCACTGAATCCTCTCCCCATATAGCGATCAGATCTAGTACCTCCCGTACGCTCCATGCTGGTGCTCTTTTTCGATTATCGGCCTGCATGGTTACCTGTGCTGATGAGCTATCTGTGGTCACCTGTGCTCTCCACGCTGGGAAAACAGGAAATGAAATTCAAATGTTCCCGGGGCTTTTCCTGCCTACCTGGCCAGTGCATCCGAGTTCAGATTGCTGTCCAGAGCGGTCACAATGGTGCACTGTGGGATAGCTCCCGGAGGCCAATACCATCGCTTTGCGGCCACACTAACCCTAATTCGAAATACTAAAATCGATTTTGGCGCTACTCCGCTCGTCGGGGTGGAGTACAGAAATCGATTTAAAAAGCCCTTTATTTCGAATTAAATGGTGTCGTTGTGTGGATGGGTGCAGGGTTAATTCGAATTAACGCTGCTAAATCCGAATTAAAGTCGTAGTGTAGACCAGGCCTTAGTGCTTCAGAGAGCAAGAAGGGCCAGGAGGCGACATTGATCAATTGGGAGCCAGCATGGAAGCTAACAAGGCTTGCCTGCTTCTGGGTGGTTGGTGAGACTCAAACAGAGGAGGAATTCCACAGTACTAGTCCAAAACCCCAGGGTGAGGTCAAGGCCTTGCCTTCAAGTGCTGCAAATAACCACTTGCCTTTTCAGGTTGATTGGTTTGTTTCAAGGTGAAGACAGTCAAATTCTGAGTTTATTTTTATATAACTGATTAGAGACTGTTGGAGAGCTTATGGCATTGGCCACCCTACTCTGAGCAGGCAGCCATAACTTGTAAACTAGGGCAGCGAGAGCCTGCAGTACCATGTCTGGCCACACAGGGGGCACTACAAAGCACCCGCACCTGTGACAAGGCCCTTCATGACCTATTCCCACCCTATCTATCATCTTATTCCATATAAAAAAGATGATTCCTGCCTCCAATTGGCCCATGATGCCAACCTCCATTGTCCATTTATTACAGTTTCAAACAAACACCTTCATGCTTTCTCCCTAGCTGCTCCTCATGCTTGGGAGGCAGTCCTCAAACATCTGCAGAACTAGTTAATTATCTACCTTTAAAACCCTCCTTCAAAACTCTCAGTAACTGAGAGGCCTACAAGAAACTTGATAATTGTTAGGCTGCTGGTGTACTGAGATCACTACCTGCCATGCTGACCTGTACTGTTTCCTCATATTCCCCCATGTGTCCTTTCCATCTATTGTCTCTTGTTTTTATACTTAGACTCTTTGGGGCAGGGGCTGTCTTTGTTCTGTGTTTGTACAGTGCCTAGCACAATGGGGTCCTGGTCTATGACTGAGACTCATAGATGCACGATGATACAAATAATAATCAGTCCAAATACACTTAAGTTCAAAAGTCATTAGAGCAAACATAGGCCAACTTTCAAGCAATCCTGGGGGCAGACCAATTGGATCACAGGCCAGGAAGTTATCCTTTAAGCCCAAGCCATAATTGACATGTTACTTTTACCATTGCACAGGTCAACTTCCTGGCGTTTCCGGGGCCAGTTATCAAATTTATGTAGATAATTTCACAAGAGTATGAGTTGCTTAGAGCCATTAACACTAGAAGTGATTGTTATAAATGTGCAGTGTATGTCTACAAGAATGAAAATTGTTGATTACAAGGACTGTACCAATAGCTATGCCTGCAGTTAGAATTTAGACTTGCCACCAGATCTGATGATGACTAAATGTTTCAGACCTAAATTTACCCATCCATAATTTATATTTTGGAGAATATACTATATTTTATACTCCACTAATATACACTTTTACTTGAAAATATATTTGTTTTTGTGTGGTTTTTATGCCTTAATTACACTTTAGAATGGATTGGTTTAACAGTTAAAGATTTTTTTTTAAGTGTTCATTTTATTTTTAAACAGTCCAGGTCTAAAATTTTGTAATTGACTAGTAATTTTGGGTGCCCTAGTCTTTGGCTTCCCAACTCAACACCTTAAGAGGTCTAATTTTAACAGGTGTATGCTCAGTATTTATGTAAATACGGCTCCTTTAGGGTCTCTCTGCTTTGGCACCCAAAAGTTGTTCACTTTAGAAAATATAGACCCCAGACTTTTGGGAATATCAGGTGGTATTTGTAACTTGGTATTTAAATACACAAGAGATTATTAGTAAGAATTGCTTTTCAGAAGCTTGTTATATGAAGTTTGTGAAGACTTTGGTTACTGGATAATATATCCCCTGTCTATATTTTCTTCCTCCTTTGCACTCGATAAAAATCCAAGTTTATAAAGCTTAAAAGTTCCCTACATTTTCTACTTTGCAGTAATTTTAATATGCTGGCATCTTCCATGTTAAGGAGATATCACAGTTGCCCTGGGTAGCTGCAGTAGTCAATGTTGAGCTTTTTAATGGCAACTGCTGTATAAGGACTTTGATTTACCATGTTATGAACAGTGAATCTGAAATTTGTCTGTTTAGTATTCTGATCAACTGCAATCTGCCAGTAATTCCAAGGCTACTTTGTGGAATATTATTCCATGGAGTCAAATCATTTCAGTCATAATAACAAGACATAAGATAATGTGGTGATGTTTAGATTAGATAGAGCAGGAGGTTTCCAAATATTTCCATAATCTGGAACACATTTTAATTCAAGGATTATTATGTGAACCACCTTCCTCTCCTGAGTGATTTTATAATCTCCCTGTGGCATCTATAGCAATTGCTTTATGTGGTTAATAATACAGTATGCATCTTAATGAAGTTTAAGATTAGGAATAAAGGAGGAGCCAGCACCTTGTGCCAGCGAGCTGTGCACAGAGTAGAGTTTGGGAACCTCTAAGATAGAGCGTTAGATAGAAAACCCTGTCAACTGGGACTCTGACTAATGCAAAGCAAGATTATGTGGGAACACAGAGGGGAATCCGCTTTCTAAAAATAGGATATAACTGGCCTAATGTCTGCTATAGGATGTTAATGATTACAATAGATCCCTTTTAATTATCCACTTTATAAACTACATAGAAATCTTTGCCCTCTCTCAGCAAAGATTTAATAACTGAGGTTGCAATAAAGTTTCATTGCCCAGGTGTCATTTTTACACAAATATATTATTGTTTCCTTACTATTACATAATGAGGTATTATCATAAATATACGGAGTACATTGTGGTGCATTATCCTTGCTTTGATCACGCATTTGCAGAGTCACAAAATTCACCATTAGCAATAGGAATTCCAGTCATTAAGACAAGTGATGTTTTTTTACAGAACAGAAATTAAAAGTAAATATTAAAGGTGATATTGTGAAATACTTTATGAATGTGATTAACAATTTTGGCTACATTAGAACTGTTTTAGACTATTTCAAAGCTCTTAAGATGGCTAGAAAGCAGAGAGAGTATGCATAACTTTTCTTTGATAGGAAAAAGCTTAAAAATAAACTTTGCTCAAATTAGAACAGCTTTCTGGAGCTCTCCATTGAGCTCTCCAGAGAGGAAATATAACTAGGAATAATAGATACAATTAAGGAATTGAAAGATTTGGTATCAGAGGAGTAGCCGTGTTAGTCTGAATCTGTAAAAAGCAACAGAGGGTCCTGTGCACAAATACAGACAGATATCATCTTCCTTTCCAAATGCAAACGGATGGACATCATACCAAATGGACTGAAGGTGAAAAATCCATTGCTATCTACATACTGCACAGACCACAGTGAGAGATTATGCCATACATTATCAAAGAAACTGAGGAACCACCTGATCAGCATCCTATACAGCAAACAGAAAAACATCAAGAAAGAGCTCTCCAACCTGGAGACTTTCATAAATAACCAACCTTCCACACAAATGGACTTTACTAAAAAAAGACAGGAGATCTACATTACACACTTCACCTCTCTACAAAGGAAAAAGGACCGTAAGCTGTCTAAAATCCTACCTGCCACATGGAGCCACAACAGGGGTACCCCTAACTCACCCAGCAATATCGTCAATTTATCCAGCTACACACTCAACCCAGCAGAAGAGTCTGTCCTATCTCGGGGACTCTCCTTTTGCCCCAGCACCTCCACGAACATGATACAGTTCTGTGGTGATCTGGAAGCCTACTTTCGCCGCCTCCGACTCAAAGAATACTTTCAAGATAACACTGAACAGCGCACTGATACACAGATACCCTCCCACCAACAACACAGGAAGAAGAACTCCACATGGACTCCTCCTGAGGGTCGAAATGACAGTCTGGACCTATACATAGAATGCTTCCGCCGACGTGCACAGGCAGAAATTGTGGAAAAACAACATCGCTTGCCTCATAACCTAAGTCGTGCAGAACGCAATGCCATCCACAGCCTCAGAAACCACCCTGACATTATCATCAAAGAGGCTGATAAAGGAGGTGCTGTTGTCATCATGAACAGGTCTGACTACCAGAAGGAGGCTGCCAGACAACTCTCCAATACCAAATTCTACAGGCCACTTTCCTCAGATCCTACTGAGGAATACACTAAGAAACTGCACCATCTACTCAGAACACTCCCTACACTAACACAGGAACAAATCAACATACCCTTAGAGCCCCGACCGGGGTTATTCTATCTACTACCTAAGATCCACAAACCTGGAAATCCTGGACGCCCCATCATCTCGGGCATTGGCACTCTCACTGAAGGACTGTCTGGATATGTGGACTCCCTACTCAGACCCTACGCCACCAGCACTCCCAGCTATCTCCGTGACACCACAGATTTCCTGAGAAAACTACAATGCATTGGTGACCTCCCAGAAAACACCATCCTAGCCACCATGGATTTAGAAGCTCTCTACACAAACATCCCACATACAGATGGAATACAAGCTGTCAGGAACAGTATCCCTGATGATGACACAGCACAACTTATTGCTGAGCTCTGTGACTTTATCCTCACACACAATTATTTCAAATTTGGTGACAATATATACCTCCAGACCAGTGGCACCGCTATGGGCACCCGCATGGCCCCACAATATGCCAACATTTTTATGGCTGACCTGGAACAACGCTTCCTCAGCTCTCGTCCACTCATGCCCCTTCTCTACCTACGCTATACCTACGCTATGCCCCTTCTCTACCTACATCTTCATCATTTGGACCCATGGGAAGGAGACCCTGGAAGAATTCCACCATGATTTCAACAGCTTCCACCCCACCATCAACCTCAGCCTGGACCAATCTACACGGGAGGTCCACTTCCTAGACACCACCATACAAATAAGCGATGGCCACATTAACACCACCCTATACCGAAAACCCACCGACCGCTACGCCTACCTTCATGCCCCCAGCTTCCACCCCGGTCACACCACATGATCCATCGTCTACAGCCAAGCACTGGGGTACAATCTCATCTGCTCCAACCCCTCAGACAGAGACCAACACCTACAAGATCTTCACCAAGCATTCTCAAAACTACGATACCCACACAAGGAAATAAAGAAACAAATCAACAGAGCCAGACGTGTACCCAGAAGCCTCCTGCTACAAGACAGGCCCAGAAGAGAAACCAACAGAACTCCATTGGCCATCACCTACAGTCCTCAGCTTAAACCTCTCCAACGCATCATCAGTGATCTACAACCCATCCTGGACAATGATCCCTCACTTTCACAGACCTTGGGAGGCAGGCCAGTCCTCGCCCACAGACAACCTGCCAACCTTAAGCATATTCTCACCAGCAACCACGCACCGCACCATAACAACTCTAACTCAGGAACCAACCCATGCAACAAACCTCGATGCCAACTCTGCCCACATATCTACACCAGCAACACCATCACAGGACCTAACCAGATCAGCTACAACATCACCGGCTCATTCACCTGCACGTCCACCAATGTTATATATGCCATCATATGCCAGCAATGCCCCTCTGCTATGTACATTGGCCAAACTGGACAGTCACTACGCAAGAGGATAAATGGACACAAGTCAGATATCAGGAATGGCAATATACAAAAACCTGTAGGAGAACACTTCAACCTGCCTGGCCACACAATAGCAGATGTAAAGGTAGCCATCTTACAGCAAAAAAACTTCAGGACCAGACTCCAAAGAGAAACTGCTGAGCTCCAGTTCATTTGCAAATTTGACACCATCAGATCAGGATTAAACAAAGACTGTGAATGGCTATCCAACTACAGAAGCAGTTTCTCCTCCCTTGGTGTTCACACCTCAACTGCTAGCAGAGCACTTCACCCTCCCTGATTTAACTAACCTCGTTATCTCCACACTGATTTATACCTGCCTCTGGAGATTTCCATTACTTGCATCTGAAGAAGTGAGGTTCTTACCCACGAAAGCTTATGCTCCCAATACTTCTATTAGTCTCAAAGGTGCCACAGGACCCTCTGTTGCTTTTTGAAAGATTTGGGTGAATATCAGGAAAAAAAATAACAATGAAGTTAGTTAGACAGTGGAATAGTCTCCAAAGCAATGTGAAAGCCCCATTGCTTGCCTGGCAGGTTAAAACTTTACTGGACAAACGTCTAGAAAATGTGCTCTAAGGAATAGTCCTGTATTGGCAGGAGGATGGTCAAGATGATCTCAAAGCACTTTATGAATATTCAGTTAAGTCTCTCACCATTATGAGGTAGGTAATACATATGGATCTGTGCGGGGCATGAATTCTGTGCATGCACAGTGGTGCAGAATTCTTCCATGAGTTATGTACCCACACTAATTTTATAATAATAAGTTGAAACAGAATTGAGAGTTAGGTTGGCAGCCTTAAAATAAAATTTGGCCAAGATATCGGCATGAACTCTAACCTAATATGACTTTCTTCTTTACCTCAAATTTGTTTCTAATGGTGCAATGCAACACATCAGGTCAAATTCATATGTAGTGTAACTGTTCAAATGAGTGAACCAAATGCTGATCTTTGTTACATCAGTATAAATCTGCAATAACTCCATTAACATCAAAGGAGGAGAATTGGGCCTGTTGACTTCAAAAGTTACAGCAGGGATTTATTTGGTTTGTTTTATGAAAAAAATTAGACTAGAGATGTTTGACACTGATTCAGAACATGTCCTAGTCTAATATGTACCTTGCTGTGAATTTGTTGTGTCCTATATTCTAGTAAATGATTAAACTTAATTATGTGTTTACATTTAAACTGCAAATTCAATCCTACATTCTGAGTCCCTACAATTATTTATTTGTAAGACTGATGCAATGTATTATTTATGGCCTTCGGTTTTAGACTGAGTGTTTTTGCTGTTAAAGCACTGTACATGACTAATTTGTTTTTCTGCTTATTCAAAAGCAAGAGATTGTCAGAAAGCTAGATCTATAGTGAATTGAAAATATGTTGTTTTGTTTCCATAGTTGTATTGAAACTTGGCCTTTTAAAAAAAAGTCATCATATTCCAAGTGTGATATTAGTATATCAGTGAAATGGCAAAACAATGAACCACTGATATAAAGTGAAGGTGGACACAGTATAGAATTTGTTCTGTAACACCTTGCAAAAAGATGCTCAGGAATCTGACATTTGCATATTGTGTTTTCAGTTGCAGTAGCTCCCTTGATTAATGTAATAGAAAATGGTTTTAGGCAGACCAACGCATTTGCTATTAATAAACAGTTACAATTCTGTGTCCAATATAATAATGGCGTCATACATTAATTATTTCCATATCAGTTTTTTTGTTCAAAATGTTCTGTGCAATGTCCCATGCAAGAAATTTCTGACTTGCAGCAAAACACCTTCATGTAAAAATCTGGTTCATCTTGCTTAGATTTGAAGCTATATTCTAGTATAGGTCAGGCATGGCCAAACTGTGGCTCGTGAGCCACATGAGGCTCTTTTACAGTTAAAGTGCAGCTGGTGGAGTCCCCCCATTCTCCGCCTACCAGACTGGGTGGAGTGGAGCTTGGGGTTTCTGCCCTGTGGTGGGATATCTCCCCTGAAGGGCAGGGAGGGGTCTAAGGCCTTTAGTCCTGCAGGGGAGGGGAGTTGGGGCAGAAGTCCCGCACCCTGGCAGGCGCCGCCCCGCAGGACAGATTATGTGTGTGTTGTGGCTCTCAAACTCCTGAAGATTATTGTATGCGGCTCCGAGGGTCAGTAAGTTTGGCCACTCCTGGTATAGATATCTGCTGAGTTCTAGTCAGTCTCTGCTTAAGTTAGCTTGTAGCAGAGTCTTTCATTCTGTTATAGCCAGGGTACTGAAATTGTCCCTATATTGTACTCTATATCCATGCTTCTAAGGGTCAATTTAGTCTTAGACATTTTACAATCTTTACAACCTTTTGTCAATTCTTCAGGCTTTAGAGAAAGATTAAAACTTCTTAGATAATAGTTTCATATTAAACCAGTGGATTCTAATAATACATATTTTTTGATTGATATTACCTGAAACTGCCCATTAGATCCCATCACCACTGGACTGGTTTCTGTGCAGTATAACTGTAGGATTAAATTTCAGTGAATTTAGGGTTGCAAGTAACTATGCTGCAAGTAACAAGTGCTGTACTGCTGCAACCTGTAGTTTCCAATATGATTCTTATGGCACAGCAAGCACATTAATCATTTTATATAGCATGAGGAACAAAAGGCTTCTCAGATACAGTGCAGCTGCTGAGAAAAAGGTATAAAAAGGATCACTTGCCCCTCATAATTTTGGTGAAACAAAACAGAACTACCTGCTGCTGGTTTTAGGTTAGTGTATTATAGGTTATTTTATATAGCGTCACTAGCTAAATTGGGAATTGCAGCTGCAGGGGTGATGAATTAAGCAATAAAGAATAAGTCTCTGTACATGATATTTCATTTCTGGATAGCTATGGATAGTAATGTATGAGTCATAGACAAGTGAATGAATTTCTCCAGCTTAATATCAACGTATTCTATACCACTAACAGTATATCAGGTGTCCTAACACATTGAAGAAGTGATGCTGCTTTCCCATTATTATTTTATAAAGTCAGACGGCCCTTACGCCTAAGTGAAATAATTGCTGGATTAAAATTTTTAATCTTTTATGTTATTTATAGAACTCCATGAATTCACAGGGCATTGTGCGAAGTCTAAATATATAGAACAAGGAGTCCCTGCTCTTGAAAGGTTTAGGGAGCATGCAGCCTTGAGATGTCTGGGGGAGTTGGTGCCAGTCAGAACCTTGCAAGAGGTGCACATCAGTGCCTTGAAGGAAACATCAGTGCCTTACATGATACACTATAAAGTGGGGCAGTGTCTGGTTCCTACTTCACAGGAAATTAGACATAGTCACTGGTGATAAGCACATTTAAGTGGCAAAATCATGACAAGGTGTAAGGGGAGGTGTTTGTTTCCAGAGATTGAGTGACTGTTGTGACTAGAAATTCAATGTGAGGAAAAGATGCAGACAATGTGGCTCTTGTTTGAGTCAGACCACTTCAGCTCTGGAAATCAACATCTATGTATGGAGTCAGACTATTTACTTTAGCGGCTATTTGATTGTTATGTATTTTGCCACTGAAATAATTGCCACAGTACACGCTGAACAAAGACTTGGAAGTAAACCAGCAAGCAACTTGATAGTCAAAACAAAAACAAAACAAAACCGTTTATTAATGGCAAGGTCAGCTGGAGAACGTAATCTGGTTTTGAAAGAGATGGTAGAAACCCATTCATCAGTACTTATCATAGTATGTTGCATATCTTTTGGAGATTGTCCAGAAGTAGTGGAGCCCAGTCTCATTCCTATCAAATCTAGTAGGAGAGTCAGGCCTTTGGGCCTTATCTACATTAGAGAGGTTTTTGGCAAAAATAATCCACCATTGCTACCACTGGAGTAGCTCCACTGGTATTGAAGGTAAGATTCCTAGCAAATGCGGCGTTTAAAATTGTTTAGCTGTGCTCTAAGCAGGCTTAGTCAACATGTTACCAGCCCTGGTGGCCATGGGCATCTTGTGCCTACTTGTACTCTCACCATTGCTACTGCTGGTGGGAAGTGTTTGCATAAGAACCCAACTGTCAGTAGCCTATAATTCTGTCAGCCAGTTACACATTCATTGAGTGATGTTTATAGCCAAAAGGGCACCGTAGAAAAGATGCCTATATCTGTCTCAGTTAGAGGCTTCATAATACACAAAGTGTGATTAAAACCCTGACTCTTACACAGTGAAATTGATGGGAGGAAGTGCTACCTAATTCAGACAGTTTTCTTCTTTACATTGTTACCCTGCTGTAAATGCTATTGCTGAGCAGGAAAAAAAATTCAACTCTGCATGCCTGATAAATAATATACTCATAACATTTGCAGAAGGTTTGAGTTGGAATTTTTTTCTCTTGGTTGGAGTTTACAGCAGGTGAGTAGTGTTAGTTATTGATTTTTCCTTGCATAACGGACCACATTGTGACTAACTTGTTATCCGACTTCCATGGAATTAGGGTGTGTAACAAGGCTACCTTCTCCATCCTTTGGACCACTGCACACAGACTGGATGCTTTCACGTTCGTAAGCACCTCTGTATTATTTATTGGGTCCTCCAGCTCATCAGTACAGGCTTGTGCGGCAACTTACATTAGCCCACGCTCCAGAAGCAAAGGGAAAGATTTCCTCATCCTGATATCCTATATCCCCTGGCCCTACTATCCTCCTACCCATACTCTTCTTTCCTCAGCTTTAACTCTTCCCAGCTGATGGGTTGATTGTTCTCATTAGCTTGTCAGCCTCCTGCCTCCTTAAGCCATTGAGCACCCGTCTCCAAATTACATCCACTCCAGGGTGGAATAGCTGGTACGTTAGTAACCAGAGTGCTGGGTCAGCTCTACACTACTAGCACTATGTGACAGGGTGTCAAGTTGACACAGAAGCAGCCCCATTGTTGCAGGAATATCTGTTGCAAAATAATCAAACTATAAAACTTATACTTGCTTGTTTCTGGTATTTCTAGTTTTTCTATAAATTGCAACTAGGTAGTTCCATGCCTAAGCATGACTGGGGCTGCTGTGTGTTGAACAGAATGCTGTGCCCTATCAATAGCTGTGTAGATGGTGCCCAACCACTGCAGGATGTTGGCGTATTGTCAGGCAACATAAGTGGCTGTGAGGTTGCCAGTTCTACTGGGCTGCCATGCTCACTACTCTCCCTTGCATCTTTTTCCAATCTCTCTGTATTCTCAGGCTACTATCTTGTCCATGAGTAGCTTCTGGGAAAGATTATCAATATTGCCTACAAAGTATAGAAGGCTGCAAGTTTGCTGCATTGAGGTCCAATTTCCTGTCCCATTAAGGTCAATGGGAATTTTGGAATCAAAATTTGGCCTTTAATGCAGCATTGGGATCCAGAGCCCCCATCCTATAATATGGAAATAACCCCATTGCTTACACTGGTTGTCTAGTAGTGGGTGCCCCTTCCTGTCAATCTCTCAAATAATATGTTAAATGTTTAAACCATAATTGCAGCCTGGACAAAATCATTTTCAGCCCAATTACAAAAAATTGTGCCTGAGACTTGTTGTGGAATGAGAGCTCCTCCATCCCCCGCAGGGCCAACAACAACCAGCTAACATATTTTAAAGGCGTTAAACTGTGTCAACACTAGATGTCAAATAGTGTTTAAAAACAGGTTACCTAGCTTTCAAACATGACCTACTTTCCTAGTCTAGATGGCAAAAAAAGAGTGAAGTTGACTATTTCCAGCTGATGATTCTAGACAAAGCCTGAGAGGTTACCTGATCAATCATGAAACTTTCCTAGAAGATAGGAAACGTCATTTTCTCTATCACTTTTGAATGTTCGTTCCCTTTTTTCTTCTCTTGTATTCTTTTTTTAACCACAGACCAATATTAATTTCACAAAAACAAGAGTGACAGTAACATCAAGCAATAGTACAAGATCAATTCAGTGCATCATTGTGTGCATATGCTTGCATCTGATGTCTGGCACCATGTGAGAAGTCTATTCCTCACACTGCTTTGTTATTCCCCAATATCATCACTGAATTAATAAGTTTGTTTTTACTGCCCAGTACAACTAAAAAGCAATTTTAATGGTATTTTCCCCATTTAACATCTAAATAATCATTAGCTTCCTATATCTAATTTTATAACACAGACATACTGTATAAGTTAATTACAGCAGCACTCTACAATAAGTGGAAAATCATTATGAATTCCTTTGGTATTTGTAACATTAATCATGAATTGTTTTGGTGCTAATATGAATGCACTATGTGATGCTTAATGCAGAGATGAACTACAACAAAGACATTAATATATGTTATAAAATGTATTCTTTAAAGATGCAAAAGCAATTGGGTTTACAATCAAAAATGTATATGGAATAGCAGCTATAGACAGTGCCCTGTGACAACTTGTGACCTGCAGACAACTTGTTGTGACCTGCAGCCCTTGTAGGAGAGATTTGTCATTGAAATACTATTTAATAGATTTCTATAGTAGTGGCTCAAAAAATACCGATCATGCAATTAATCATGTTAAGCTAATTTGTCCTTGCAGCCTCTCTCTTTCAGACAATGCTAAGCCACTGGTTTCTATTGTCCTTGGCAGTGAGTTTCACAAGGTCACCATTCTGTTCGTGAAACAATTCTTTGTTCATTTCCTTATTTTTATACTATCTAGGATTTTTTGCCTTCCAACTTCACTAGACAGATAAACTGAGCTAGAGCTCTGGTGCTATTGTTTCCCTTCTTACTGAGCACTTGTGTGGACACTCAGCACTGTTAGTGTGATGGAATGAAGGTTTAAACATGTCAACAAGTGTCCTTTTCTCTATTTGCCAGGTAGCATTTGAGAGTCACAGGTGTAACTAGATGAAAGCTAGGTAACTGGGGTATGTGGTACCCATGTTGGATTATTGTCACTAAGGACTGACTGACGCTCAATATATGAGTGAGGCAGAATGTGTGACATTGCATTTTTGTCTTTTTTGGAACATATAAGCAAGCATCACCGGCAAACTTTTGGATCAGGAAGATTGCCAGCTGAACAAATTGGTAATAACTTAAGCAACCAAAAGACCATGCATATACATTATGTGTCTGAGGACAAGATTCGCAGTCTGGAAGGTTGAAGCATCTCTTCTTCTCAAGTGACTGCATTTGACTGGTTCATTGCTACTCTAGATTGATGCTACACTGCCTGAAGATTGTGAACTCAAGTCCAAGGCCATCATGTTATGGGTTGAGGTTTTGTTATTGGTGAATTGGGATTCCAGGAACATAAAATTATTACAAGGAAACCACCACCACCTTCTGCCTTTTCAATGTTACTCTGCCAAACACAACCTAAACAATATACATGGTGAAGTCTGAAGGAGTTCTTGAATGGTTTGCAGACTTGATGGTATTCACTTGTGAATATCCCAGCCTAAATTAGTGATACATTGCATCTCACAAATTTGGATTCTAGAATTGCATACAGGTATGAAAAGACTATTTTGTTGTTGTGACTGAAATTCACACTGACTTCACAAATAACCAAGTTATCAGTCAAGAAGCCAGTTCCACAACTGAACTCAGATGAGCAGTTTCATTGAATTCAGCTGGAATATACACCCAAGTATAGGTTTGGGTCTCCAGTGATCTACTTCTTGTATCAGGCATATTCCTACTTCTATTTCTGCCATTTATGCTTAATACAAGTTTTTAAAAACTTCTCATCTACTGCAGCCTTGACACCTGATATACAATGTATGTGAACCTCGAAAAGTGTCAGGGTTCCAACACACACAGAAAAGTTTGGAGTATTATTTAAAGCATTGGTTCTCAACCAAGGGTCTGGGGCCTCTGAGGGGCCGCGAGCAGGTTTCAGGGGGTCTACCAAGCATGGCCAGCATTAGTCTCGCTAGGGCCCAGGACAGAAAGCCGAAGTCCCACCGCGCAGGACTGCACCCTGGGGTTCCAGGGCTGAAGTCAAAGCCTGAGCAACTTAGCTTTGTGGGGCCCTGGGCAGTTACCCTGCTTGCTACCCTCTAACGCTGGTGTTGGCTTTTATATGCAGAAAAACAGTTGTTGTGTGGTACAGTTGGGCCATGGAGTATTTATGATGGTGGGGGGGGGGGGGAAGCAGAAAGAAAAAGGTTGAGAACCCCGGATTTAAAGCGTGGTATCTGTCTAAATCTGTTTCATCTACAACCGAGAGGAAAATGTCAGATTTCTAGCTCTAAATTAGTTTTACTTCTCACTTCCGGTTGGGCAAGCAGTGGACAAAGCAGGCAGCTGCCAAAGGACGTTAGAAGTGAGCATTGCACAACTTTAAACGAGCATGTTCCCTAATTGATCAGCAACGTAACAACGAAACAATGTTAACCGGGACGACTTTAAGAGAGGAGTTACTGTATACTGATTGGTTGGTTTGTCATCCATATGCCTCATTCACTCAACCCATCCACCTCTTTTAAAAGAACAAATTCACAATCACCATCTATCCTCAATTTCTGGCACTAAAAACAAACAAACAAACAAAAGTAATTAAATAAATCTAAACAAAAAGCAAAAAAAGAGTAGCTAGTAACAATAAATACACAGCTCATTCTAATGGCACCAGGCCAGACCTTCCTACTGTATTTAAGAAAGAATCCCATGGCATAGTAGCTGTAATCCTAAAAGAAAAAAAAAAATGAGATTGCTTAAAACTAATTGATTACTAAATCATTCAAGAGTAAAAATAAATTAAACTGACACTAATGGCAAACAAAATATCAGTCTTGAATACCTAAATGTTCTCTCACAGACTATAAGAATTAGTCTATATTGAGTACATAATACAACGAGGCAATCATATATCTAGGTTCCAAGTGCACGTGCATAACAATTACAAGAGCATGCATCGATCCGTGTAGTAATCAGCTTCATAACAATGGGCCGTTTCTTTCCTTGAGGAACAAGGTTATGAATTACAACATGTATATTTACTGATCTCACTTGAATAACTTAATTAGGTACAACAAAGATAGGTTGAAAAGAAAATCAAAAATCTGTACAGTAATTGCAAATTTCACTCCTTCAAATACACTTCTGTAGCATTGCTCTGTAATAAATTCTATGGGAGAAAAAAGAAGTTGCCTCATTATCTTAACTTTCTGATTTTTTTCCTGTCCACTTTATCCCATACCCTGCCCCACCACACCAATGGAACTAAACACACTTACTGAGACCAATCCCTAGTTATGAAGCAAGTGCTGGCTTCTATTGGTTACAATTTACATAAACACACTCTATATAACTTACTGGTCTATATTGGAACTGGATTTCTGTGACATGAGAAATGTTAAATCAATCTTTAAATATTTATCTTTGAATTCCCCTGCTTGAATGTACTTAAGAATGTTTTCATAAATACATCAATAACTGTCTTGTATGGCTCATTAAGGAAGCTTTTTATCCTTTAGTGTAATAGTGCAGTTTACAGCTGCCTGTGAATCATTTTTATGGACCTCCATTAAGTATGCCCTTCAAACTGCAATTATTTGTCAGATTTTTTTTAGATACTTGAGCAATCACCAGAGAAACCATGAAAGCTGAGAAGATACACAAACATTTGGAATCAAAAACTGGCCCATCTCCAGCAGTATGTTCTCTCATATAACTAGTACTGATACCATAATATAACAGATTTACTTAACAGATCTGCTTGTTTAAGTGAATCTGTTTGTCCAAGTGAAGGACAACCTGTTCAAATAGACTAAAACATTACCCCATGAATTTTCATTGTAAACCTGATAGGAACCTTCTTTGCGGTTTGAAGAAGGTTAAGCTGCATTTATTTCATTTTTCCCTAGATACTTTACTTTTGGATTCATGATGAGCCTGGGAAAGGTAGTTCCAAGTAAGAACATAAGAATGGCCATACCGTAACTCTTCACTTAAAGTCGTCCCAGTTAATGTTGTTTTGTTGTTACGTTGCTGATCCATTAGGGAACATGCTCGTTTAAAGTTGTGCAATGTTCCCTTCTAACGTCCTTTGGCAGCTGCCTGCTTTGTCCACTGCTTGCAGGAAGAGCAGCCTGTTGCAGCTCACCTGTGGGAGCTTGTAACCAGGGTGGACTGGCAGCCCCCCTATCAGTTCCCCTAAGTTCCCTGTGCTGCAACTGCCCAGCAGGCTATCAATTGCCAGCAGTTCAGCTGTCCCTCCCCTGACTGCCATGAGCTGCTCCTACCCTCTGCCTTGGAGCTGCTCCCAGAGACTCCTGCTTGCTGTGCAAGAGGGACGGGGGAACCTAATGTCAGGGTGTCCCGCTCCCCCCTGATCCTGCACCCCACTTACCCCTTCTCCATATAGAGCAGGGAGGGGACACCGATGGAGAGAGACAGAGAGTTTGGGGCAGCAGCTGCTGTCTCCACTTCCTGATCCACTTAAAAAGACAATGCACTTAAGAGTTGGTCAGCTTACTTAACAAGGCAGTGTGTATCTCTCTCTCTCTCCCACACACAAGGTGTGTTTCTGTCTGTCTGCTATGCTGTCTCCCCTTCCTCCTGCCTTGTGTGAGAGGCTACATTAACAACAATGTGTTAACCTTTGAGGACTCAGCCGAGTGCTAGTTCATCATTTAACAGCAAGGCATTCCCTGAGAAATATCCCTCCCTCTTCCACCATCTAACTTCACCACCTCAACCAAGCTTCACAATCATCATACCTGTGAACAGTATTAAATTGTTTGTTTAAAACGCATACTGTGTGTATATCTATATAGTTTTTTGTCTGATGAAAAAAATTTCCCTGGAACCTAACTCCCCCACCCCCAATTTACATTAATTCTTATGGGGAAATTGGATTCGCTTAACATCGTTTCACTTAAAGTCGCATTTTTCAGGAACATAACTACAACGTTAAGTGAGGAGTTACTGTATAGCATGCAGATAACATTGGTATTGGGAAGTTGAGTGGCAGTGGTGGAGGAGGTCCTGAAGTAGCATGGTCAAGTGCCAAAGAAGAATAACAGGAGGATCCAACCAACAAAGTTGTAGGGAGCAGTGGATAAAGTAGATTTAAACAGGATGGGGGAGTTCTTACTCCACAAGCAAAGAAGGAAGGGGATCACCGTCCTAAGGGTATGTCTACACTATGGGATTAATCCGAATTTTTATAATTCAAATTTGGGAAACAGATTGTATAAAGTCGAATGTATGCGGCCACACTAAGCACATTAATTCGGCGGTGTGCATCCATGTACCGGGGCTAGCGTCGATTTCTGGAGCGTTGCACTGTGGGTAGCTATCCCATAGTTCCCGCAGTCTCCCCCGCCCATTGGAATTCTGGGTTGAGATCCCAGTGCCTGATGGGACAAAAAACATTGTCACAGGTGGTTCTGGGTACAGCCTCACCCCTCCCTCCCTCCATGCATGAAAGCAATGGACGGCAGACAACCATTTCGCGCCTTTTTTCCTGGGTGAACACTGCAGAGTCCATACCATGGCAAGCATGGAGCCCGCTCAGCTCAAGACAGCAGTCATGAACATTGTAAACACCTTGCGCGTTCTCGTGGAGTTTATGCTGAGCCAGGACCAGAAAAATGAGGCGAGGAGGCAGCGGCGGCGGCAGCGCAGCGACAAGCGTGATGAGGACATGGACATAGACACAGACACAGAATTCTCTCAAACCGTGGGCCCCAGCACTTTGGAGATCATGTTGTTAATGGGGCAGGTTCTATCCATGGAACGCCGATTCTGGGCAAGGGAAACAAGCACAGACTGGTGGGACCACATAGTGTTGCAGGTGTGGGATGATTCCCAGTGGCTGCGGAACTTTCGCATGCGTAAAGGCACTTTCATGGAACTTTGTGACTTGCTGTCCCCTGCCCTGAAACGCCAGAATACCAAGATGAGAGCAGCCCTCACAGTTGAGAAGCGAGTGGCGATAGCCCTGTGGAAGCTTGCAACGCCAGACAGCTACTGGGTCAATCGGGAATCAATTTGGAGTGGGCAAATCTACTGTGGGGGCTGCTGTGATGCAAGTAGCCAAAGCAATCACTCAGGTGCTGCTACGAAAGGTAGTGACTCTGGGACATGTGCAGGTCATAGTGGATGGCTTTGCTGCAATGGGATTCACTAACTGTGGTGGGGCGATAGATGGAACCCATATCCCTATCTTGGCACTGGAGCACCAGGGTACCCAGTACATAAACCGCAAGGGGTACTTTTCAATGGTGCTGCAAGCACTTGTGGATCACAAGGGACATTTCACCAACATCAACGTGGGCTGGACAGGAAGGGTTCATGATGCTTGCGTCTTCAGGAACATTACTTTGTTTAAAGGGCTGCAGCAAGGGACTTACTTTCCGGACCAGAAAATAACCATTGGGGATGTTGAAATGCCGATAGTTATTCTTGGGGACCCAGCCTACCCCTTAATGCCATGGCTCATGAAGCCATACACAGGCAGCCTGGACAGGAGTCAGGAGCTGTTCAACTACAGGCTGAGCAAGTGCAGAATGGTGGTAGAATGTGCATTTGGCCATTTAAAAGGTCGCTGGCGATCGTTACTGACTTGCTCAGACCTCAGCCAAACCAATCTCCCCATTGTTATTTCTGCTTGCTGCGTGCTCCACAATCTCTTTGAAAGTAAGGGGGAGACCTTTATGGCTGGGTGGGAGGCTGAGGCAAATCGCCTGGCTGCTGATTATGCGCAGCCAGACACCAGGGCGATTCGAAGAGCACACCAGGAAGCACTGTGCATCAAAGAAACTTTGAAAACCAGTTTCATGACTAGCCAGGCTACAGTGTGAAATATCTGTTTCTCCTTCATGAAAACACGCCCCCTTTATTGACTCATTCTCTGTAAGGAACCCACCCTCCCCCTTCCCCCAGCTTGCTTTCAAACCAAATAAAGTCACTATTGTTTAAAAATCATTTATTCTTTATTAATAGATTATAAAAAGAGGGAGGGAACCTGGGTGGGGTTTGGGAGGAGTATCGGCGGGAAGGAAAAGGCCACTAAAAAAAGGTTAAAAAAATGACAGCCTTTTGCTTGGGCTGTCCACTGGGGTGGAATGGGAAGGTGTACGGAGCCTCCCCCCGCCCCCCACGTTCTTACACATCTGGGTGAGGAGGCTATGGAACATGGTGAGGGGGGAGAGGGGTTATACAGGGGCTGTAGTGGAACTCTGTTATCCTGCTGCCGTTCCTGAAGCTTCACCAGACACCGGAGCATGTCTGTTTGCTCACACAGCAGCCCCAGAGTTGCATCCTGCCTCCTCTGATCTTCCTGCCACCACCTCTCATCTCGAGCGTCTCTCCTCTCCTCACGTTGGTCCCTCCTGTCCTCACGTTCACTGGCTTCTTTCCTATACTTTGAAACCGTGTCCTTCCACTCATTCAGATGAACTCTGTCACTGCGGGTGGATTCCATGATTTCTGCGAACATATCGTCTCGCGTCTTCTTTTTCTGACGCCTTATCTGTGATAGCCTTCGGGACGGAGGAGGGAGGCTTGAAGAATTTGCAGCTGCTGGAGGGAGGGAAAAAAGGAGAGAATTTTTTAAAAAGATACATTTTGCAGAACAATGCTTATACTCTTTCACGGTGACCAACACTATTCACATTACACAGCACATGTGATTTCTGTGCAATGTCGCATTTTGCCTCTTAATATTGAGTGCCTGTGGCTTTGCTGCTAGAGATCACAGACGCAGGTCCGGGCAACAGAATTTGGCTTGCATGCGGCCATGGTAAGCCATTGTCTTCTGGCTTCTGCGCCCTCCTTTCCCACATACCAAGCAAAGGCCGTTGAGTGCTGCGGTTTTCCTGTTAACCTTCAGCAGCAGAAAAAAAAACTAACCACCCACCCCATCCAATTCTCTGGATGATCGCTTTATCCCTCCCCCCACCGCGTGGCTGGTATCAGGGAAGATCCCTGCTAGCCAAACGCAAAAAACTCAGCGCCAATTCCCCGCCCCCCCGCGCTTGGCTAACTGCAGGGAAGGATTTCTTTTCAGCCACAGGCAAACAGCCCAATAGGAACAGCCACCTCTGTCCCCTTAATTAAATTCCCATATTTCAACCAGGTTACCATGAGCGATATCACTCTCCTGAGGATTACACAGCAAGATAAAGAAAGGATGTTGCTTGAATGCCAGCAAACACCGGGACCATACGCTGCCAGGCTTTGTCAGGCAATGATACCAGATTACTTGCTGCAGGCATGGTATGGTCAAGTGTCCTACCATGGAGGACGGAATAAGGCTGCACTGCCCAGAAACCTTGTGGCAAGGCTTTTGGAGTACCTCCAGGAGAGCTTCATTGGGATGTCCCTGGAGGATTTCTGCTCCATCCCCAGACACATTAACAGACTTTTCCAGTAGCTGTACTGGCTGCGAATGCATCCCAAGTCCTCAGGGCAAAGTAATCATTAAAAACCCTTGCTTTTAAAACAAGTTTTGTATTTTAAAAGGTAAACTCACCTGAGGTCCCTTCCATGGGGTCATGGTCTTGGATACTGGGTTGGGAGGGTACTTCAGTCAGGCTGAGAAAAAGATCCTGGCTGTTGGGGAGAATGGAGTGCTGGGTGTTCTCTGCAAGCTCGTCCTCCTCCTCCTCTTCCCCGTCCGCAGAATCCTCAGGTGTAGCTGATGAGATTATTCCCGCCTCGGAATCCACGGTCAGAGGTGGAGTAGTGGTGGCGGCCCCCCCTAGAACTGCATGCAGCTCAGCGTAGAAGCGGCATGTCCGCGGCTCTGACCCGGAGCGACCGTTTGCCTCCTTTGTTTTTTGATAGGCTTGTCTGAGCTCCTTGACTTTCACGCGGCACTGATCTGAGTCCCTATTGTGGCCTCTCTCCATCATGCCCTTGGAGATTTTTTCAAAAGTTTTGGCATTTGGTCTTTTTGAACTAAGTTCTGCTAGCACTGAATCCTCTCCCCATATAGCGATCAGATCCAGTTCCTCCCGTACGGTCCATGCTGGTGCTCTTTTTCGATTCTCGGACTGCATGGTTACCTGTGCTGATGAGCTATCTGTGGTCACCTGTGCTCTCCACGCTGGGCAAACAGGAAATGAAATTCAAATGTTCGCAGGGCTTTTCCTGTCTACCTAGCCAGTGCATCCGAGTTCAGATTGCTGTCCAGAGCTGTCACAATGGTGCACTGTGGGATAGCTCCCGGAGGCCAATACCATCGAATTGCGGCCACACTAACTCTAATTCGAAATGACAACATCGATTTTGGCGCTACTCCGCTCGTCGGGGTGGAGTACAGAAATCGATTTTAAGAGCCCTTTATTTCGAAATAAATGGCTTCATTGTGTGGACGGGTGCTAAGTAAGGAAGAGGAGGAGGAAGAACTCACTGTGCTTCCCCATCTCTTCTTACTTTAACCCCTCTTATTAGAGTATGGATTTTCCCCTTTATATCAACGTGCTATCATCTGTTTTGCTAAAAATCTTTTTATGCACTTTTTCCCCAATTCTTTTTTTGTACATTTACCTTTCTCCATTTATATCTTTCAAACCCACTTTCCATATCTTTTCAAGTGTTGATCTGGACAACCATTTTTAGCTATGCTAATTAGAATTTGACAAATTAACTGTGACAGATAAATTAAACACACAAAATTAGACATTGTAACTGTCACAGTTCCTGAGATAACTGCACCTCTTACCTAAAATTGAACTCCTTGAGGGCACCCCTCTTACATCTCTGGCCTCTGTTACCTTCACTGGGTCCTTTGACTCTCTTCCTCTAGACCTGGGCCTCCTTAGGCTGTAGAGTCCTACATTTCTCTGTGATTATCTCAGTAGTCCTGTTCTCTCAGGGACAATGAGAGGGTTATAACCAGTGACCAGCTAGCTTTCATAAAACAAAGTACTGCTTATTCAGAACAAAAGCATTACAGAGAAAACATATCTTAAAAACAGTAAACAGATTATATGCAGACCTCTCATAGGCAATTCTCCACCTTCCACATGGAGCCCCTGATAAGACAAACCCTTTCTACAGGATCTTTCTTTCTCTTGGTCACAATTTCATGTCAGTTTCTGGACAGAGTGAGAATGACCCTTCTCCTAGGTAAGGGCTGTGTCCTTATCCAGTTTTAAGATTGTTGTTTGCCAGGCCTCCTTAATCAGATCAAACCAGTATCTGCTGAGTGTGTGTGAACCTTCTTACGGACTTGTTACCTGCATTACAGGTTTGCATTAATTGTCCCCGAGTGACATTAGTTCCTATGCAAAACATCTTTTAGCTCACCCACTGAGCCAGAAATACAATCACTAGCCAGTCTATAAAGGTAAACATAATACTTGAAAGTTTTTGAATATTCCATGTGTCCATGGAATCTGTCACATCTCAATATAATACTGTATGATTAGTCTATGTTTCCAGACCATCACATCTGTCACAGTAAACATCTCATGTAACAAACAAAGAAGTTAAAGGTGCAATAAAGTTAAAACTTGGGAAAGCTGCAGGTGAAGACTTAGGCCTAGATCCTCGGTGGTATTTAGTCTCCTAACTTCCATTCAAATCAATGGAAGTTAGGAGCCTAAATACCTTTTGAGGTCCAGGGCCTAAGTCACTGGGGAAGTGTTGAAAGCTTGCGATGAGACCATTGATGAAATAACCAAACTCTCAACAAAGCATGGAAAAGCTTCCAGACAAATGGCATTATAGTCAAAATATCAAATAAGGGTGACAAAGTATTGCAACAGCTGATGAGGTGTTATATTCCTTTCAATGATTAGGTGAAGTCTTCCACAGAATCATCTTGAGCAGAATAAAGGAAGAAGTTGTTGAGGCAAAGCTTAGGGAAGAGTGTCGACCAGATTTTCACCCTAAGAATAATAATCAAAGAAAGCATTGAATGGTAAAAACTACTTATCATGAACTTCATAGATGCCAAGGAAGTATGTGATAGGCTTTGTTGCGATTCACTCTGGAACATCCTCAAGTGTTATGATGTGCCAACAAAAATACTTAACTTCATCAAAGCTTTATATCAAGGTGCAGCAAGCACAGGTAAAGTAAGCACAGGCTTAAGTGATTGGTTCAGCATAGACACTGTGGACAAACAGGGATGCATTGTCTCACCTCTGCTGTTTGGCACTGTCATTGACTTAATTATGAGAAAAAAATGTGGACTTATAAAACAGAAGCATTGCATGAGTCAACAGTATGCTGGAAGATCTACATTTTGTTGGCGACGTAGCTCTTGTGACAACTAACATGTAAGTAAAGATTGACCATTACACAAAAGAGATGGGTTTAAATATTAGTTATGAAAATAAATCTAATCAGAACCCCAGGAACTCCCAACTCAAGCATTATTTCGGATGGCAAAGAAATACAAGTATTTCGTCAATTTACAAACCTTGGCAGTAATGTGCAAGCCATTGGATATGTCCAGAAGGAAATGATGTCACAAATTGGCAAGGTGGCAGCTGTGTTCACCAGTTTAAACAAGATTTGGTCATGGAAAATCTATAGTTTTAAAGACCAAACTACTTCAACTCCAGTCAGGGCCAGCTCCAAGCACCAGCGCAGCAAGCAGGTGCCTGGGGCGGCCAACGGGAAGGGGCGGCACGTGCGGGTCTTCGGTGGCAATTCGGTGGCGGGTCCCTCAGTCCCTCTCGGAGGGAAGGACCTGCCACCAAATTGCCGCCGAAGAATGAAGCAGCAGCGGTAGAGCCAACCATGGCTTTTTTTTTTTTTTTTTTTTTTTTGGCTGCTTGGGGCGGCAAAAATGCTGGTGCCGGCCCTGACTCCAGTTTTATTTCCATCTTAACACATGGATCTGAAAGCTGGAAAATCAAAGAGACATCTAATTTCCTTTGAAAGCAAATTCTTTTAAAAATTAATTCCATGTATTTTTCAGCAAATGCTAAGATTCATCATATTTCAGAAACCCCTTATTTTTAGAGTTATCCAGGAAAGATGGAAATATTTGGGACATGTATTAAGAATGAAGCCAGAGCATCTGCCATGGCAAGCATGCCATTGGGCAGCTGGACGAATACACAAAAGGGGCTGACTGAAAGAATCCCTCCAAAAACTGAAAATTTTTATGGGACTTGTATGGGGGAAAGACAGGGATGGTTTAACCTTTTTTTGTGCCCTAAATTATATCTGATGCATGGGATGAATTTAGATTCGGAGTTGAAATCTGGGCTTCAAAGTAGAAATAAGGCCACCTCCAATTTGATTCCACATTCTGGAATCTATATTACTTGCCATAAAAGTCAGCATTTGCTATGTGATATTTGTCACAGTTTCAGGGTTAACTGTACCTTTGCCCCACTACACTATGGTCTTCTTGAGGGCACCCCCTCAAGGTTCTAGGCTTCCCATCCATCACCTCTCTTGGTGCAGAGAATCATGTCTTTCTTCCTTCAGACCAGAGATATAGGCTTGCAGTCCCTCTGCACTTCAGTATGATTTCCCAGCAGGTCTGACTAGGGTCCGACACCTGTGCTTAACTCCTTCTCCAGGGACTATAACTGTACACTAGTTAGCAATCAGCCTTCACAAAGCAAGCTGCATTGATTCTTAGGGCAAAAGCATTACAGGGAAATCATGTATGTAAAAAGAAAAGAACCTATACACATACTAAAAGCTTACCAGATATCACTCCCAACTCTAACGTAGGCCCTGGTAGGTGTCAGACTTCAAAACTTACAAGTGAGTTTGCCCTCTTGGTTACAAGTTTATGTCAGTTTTTAGATCAGGAACCAAACCCCAGCTGGTCAGTTCAGCTGTTTCTTTACATGGCTAAGGCCTGCAATCTCCAGTCTGCTGGAACAGGTAATCACCAGTCAGTGGCTCTCTTTTCAGGGAGTTGCTTCAAAAGATTGGGTTTTTGCATAAGTGGAGTTGTGGAATTTGTATTAACCACACCCCAGGGATTCCCTAGGAAACCCATTTAACACTTCTTATCCCTAAAGTCTGTGCCTCTCTGGCACATTTTAATATAGTTGTTTGAACTTCTTCGCTTCCCAGGTCTCCTATCTGTCACAGTGGTACAGTATTTAGTTTTATTGTGAAGAATTTTGCAGTGTTCAGAAGATACCTAAATAGGAAGTTTTTCATAGGCAACATAACACTTCAGAAAATTAAAATTACTTTTTGTGGATTCCAGGATTCCTTCCAATATTACTTCCCCCCCTTCCCCCCATTGGATGGGCTAATTTTGACTCAAAACCTTAATACATTGTGGATGTCATTTGTTTTCCCTTTCTGATAAAGTTATTTTGCATCTTTCATCACTTCAATAAAAAAATATATCAAAGCTAGTTATCAAATGCTGAAAAACTGTTTACATTTATATTTTGGAAAACTGCTTTTCTATAGACCCCAAATCCTCCTCCAGTCAATCTCAATCTCAAACCATCAGCTCTTAAAATGTAAGGATTGAAGCAAATCCAAAACCACCTACCTACCTAGGGCCCAATTCTGCAAACCAAACTCATGGGCATTCACTAACCTCAAGTGACATCTTCCCATGTGAGTGAAGGTTGCAGGATCAGGCACTATGTTTCTGAGTACTAAATTCCTTGAAGTCATTTCCAAATATTGAAGACTCGATCAGTACCGAATATCTGCAACCATACAATCTTGGGCTAACTCCCCATGTATCAATTTAAAATATTAGTTTATACTGATTACTTTGTTAATTGGGAGGATATTTGTTTTAGTTGGGAAAATTAAAAAAAAACAGTTGAGAAATACCACATGTTCACACATTATATTATGTTAACAACAGCAATACATGTATTGTAGAACCTTATCTGAGACTGATTTTAAGCTTTTGCTGTTTTAATGCTTGGATGTGTGTGTTTCAGCCTCGTCCTTTCTTCTCCCCCACATTATTTGATTGACCTAAATTTTGCCTGTTGGCTAATCTCTATGCCATGTCATTTTTGCTCCTGCTCTTTCCTTTCACTTTATTTTTTCAGTTTGATAGTTATGGTACAGTAGTTCTAATTTAATGAGTAATTTTAATAATGTCTTTAAAATGAAATAGTTTGTTTAAGGAATCCCTTCATGAAAAGTTGTAAGTAGAAACTGCTGGTTAGTTGCTTGGTTGGAGTGTGAAGGATGGAGAGATGGCTATAGAAAAGACAAACATTTTGGTACTTACGAAAGTGAGACCTAAACATTTGCTACAGTATGAATTCTAAGGGTTTATACAAATTCTCAGTCCAGCTCTGTTCATGCATCTCACTCTTAGTTTGTACCAACCCCTGCTATTTTCATCTTATAACTCTCTTGAGCAGAGTTTGACAAGCCTGCCCAATTGTACCAATTGTGCAGTGATTTTGGGCAAATGTCTGACCTCCTCCAATTGTGACCTAAACTAGATTTAAAGGTTAGTGTATTTGACCTACTCTTCCAGTCTTTGTTTTCAAACTAGCAGTGCTCGTATGCAATGTTTAAACAAATTAATGGCCAGAGTCAGGCCTAGATTCAGTGGGTTGAAGTACTTCAAATACCCTGAAAGAACTCTGATATCCTTTACTCTTGCTCCTGTTTTGAAGATGCATTTGCCCTAGTAAGTTCCCCTCTATCTTGCTGCTTGGCAGAAATGCAGTTCTGCTAAAGTCAATAGTGGTGCCTTTATTTCTTTCAATGGAAAGAATTTGAAATGTTGTCACTGTAAACCACTCTGAATTCACAAGTCTATACATATGAAAGGGACAAGCGCTGAAATAATCTCTGGGACTGTCAGACCATGTTACATTCTTCTGTGTTTGTTGCCTTGCCATGTTTTCTTTGGAAGACTGTGGTTCTCAGTTCTCAATGGGGGCATGCATATGAGACACCAAAATCAACTCCTACAGCACTTTCTACGTTACTTCCAGGAAATTAAATGGGGAATTCAGTTTTTGTATATTACTTTTTTCTGTAACAGGCTATACCTTT
This sequence comes from Chrysemys picta bellii, assembly GCF_011386835.1. Classification (NCBI taxonomy): domain Eukaryota; kingdom Metazoa; phylum Chordata; order Testudines; family Emydidae; genus Chrysemys; species Chrysemys picta. Next base: position 43,605,304 of record NC_088797.1, read on the forward strand.
CAGGAGGATCTTTTCATCTTCAAAGTGATGTACAAACAATTTCAGACCCTGCCAGTTAAGTACTATTCCTATTTTGCCAGGCAGGAAGTTGAAACAAGTTGTGACAAACAGGCCCCCAGAAGGCATCTATGTCAGAGCCAGGGTTACAGAAGACAGGAGTTCCAGTTCTATATTGAGGCCCTGACATTTGCTAAACAGTTCTGGTAATGGACATACTTTAGGTAGAAATGCATTAGGAACCTTTCAGAAATATAAAGATGACTAAATTACCCAGGGCAATTATACTGTAAAAACAGAGCATATACACAGCTTATAGTCGGATTTAATCTCTGTAGTAAAGTAGTTACCTTGGCAACTATTATATTGCAGGAGATTTGGGTAATTAGTAAGTAACACACCGACTAAAGTCTGACAGGTGGGATACAACGCTTCGCCAATGTGTTTCATAAGAACTAAGCATAAAGTGGCATATCCATTTGTGTTATTTTCAGTTTAAGAAAAAATATGCCAAAAGCAACACTACATTCAAGGAACGTTTATTTTAAATGCATTAGTGTACCTTTTAATATAGCAGTCTGTGCAGTATTGTATACACTGTACCAGCACTCATTGAAGCAACATGACATGCATGGGCATAATTAAGACAACATTCTTTGTATCAATCTATAAACCTTCTGTCTAAAACATCTTAATAATCCTTATTAGTACAAGTGTGCAATTGTATACTACTGAAGTTCCTCTTAAATCTGGGGTGGTTGTAGGCTTGATTAGATTAAGGGCTTGTCTCCATGGTGCCACACTATGCTTTTCAGAGTGTGTCTTGTGGAGTGCACACGTTGGAGTACTCTGCAACTGCCCCAAGTAGACTCTGCCAGCACAAACGAAAAGATACCTAGTATGCATTAACATAGTCCTTTTTGAAATGGGACTACATCAATGCAAACTAGATACCTTTATTTCATGCCTGCAGGGTTTACCTAGGGCACTTAGAGCAATCTGTAGTTCACACGCATGTAGAGCACACTGCAGCACTGTGTAGACTAGCCCTAGGGCTCTGATTTTTAAATGAAATCTTATATGAACAGATGCATAAAAAGTTAGTTTTCAATATAGGCTTAATATGTGCTTGTGTGACAGGGTCCAGCAAGACTTCTCTGCCCTCTGCTGGAGGCATCAGTGTCTCGCCACTCCCTGCTAAAGAAAATCCACTCTAGCTGGGCTGCCAACACGATTAACTCCTCCAAAGAATTAGAAGGGCAAAGTAGACTGGTGGAGACGCTGACTACGAAGGCTTGCCTGCTTCCTCTCAGGGTGAGTGCTGGGTGAGCCTGGGACAGAGGAGGTGCTCAATGCTGGCTCTGAACCTCAGGGCCAGGTCAGGACCTTGGCTTAAAGCACTGTGACCAAGTGCTTGCCTTTTGTGTTTGTTAGTTTAAAAGTGCAGTCAGCTCACATTCTGAGTTTATTATTTAATTGTTTAAAGGTTGAAGCTGAGCTTTATTCCTCAAGCTTTGATGAGCACAAGATTTCCTCTGACTTGTGTGATTTATGGAATATTTGGGGTAAAATTTGAAACAGTCATTTGAATAAAAATCAAAATGTTTTGAAAATGTAACTTAATATTTTAATTTTTGTTCAGAATCTTTGTTTTTTTTACTATAATCGGGAAATTTGATACTAATATGCAAAATGTGTTCATTGACCTGAATCTGCATTTTTTTGACAGAACAAAGTTTTGGCCAAAAAAAATATAACCCAGCTCTACACTTAAATTTTTACATACAAAGCATAAGAAAGCTGTTAAGTCCTGACTATTTAAAGTGAAAAAATATCTGGTATCTGACACAGGAGGTTCAGAAACATAAGGGAATGTTGTAGGTATGGGCTAATTTGAAGACGTCTCATCACTTTCAGTAGTTCTGTGAGAGATTAATTATATGAAACAAAGCTTCGTTTTTCCAATGAGTACAACAGTACTGGTGATGTCCTGTGTATTTCATCATATTATGTATGAAGGGTAAGGGTACTGTATTGTGTGTTGTGGAGACAAAACCCAGTTCTGCATGTGCTTTCCCATGGACTAACAATTAAGTCATTGCACAGAATTACTTTTGAGTGCTGGGATGAAGATTATTTTGGATTTTACATAATTTTAAGCCTATTAAAACTGATGTGGATGCATAGTACATTTTGCATGGTATCTTATTAAGCTTGTAAACTGTGGTGAAGGAAGTCTGCACTGAACATGTGTGAGTGGCTAACTGCAGATCTTGGATACCTTTAAAAAACACCCTCCACTACTGCCCATATTGTAAGCATCTCTCAGCCTCCTCTTGTGAATCTGTGTGGCAGAATTCTGTTGAACGGGGCACTTCCCAAATATCTCTACAGAAATGTTGTCCTTCTCTATAGACCTTCTGAGGTGCACTGGAGACTTAGCCTCCTGCAGACCTCCCAAGATGTGGGTGGGACCATTTAATCAGTGTCAGTTGATTTTATTTATTTATTTATTTTATTTTTTGGCAAGCCAGCAGAACTTTCTAGTCTAGGAGACAAACATTTATGTCTTCTACTTTATCCTTTTAAAATTCCATACAAAGTTACATTAAGAATGTTGAAGTTGCATGGTTAAGCACTCAAGTCAAGAAATTCAAAAATTAGGGTTGCATGCACAACCATTTTGCCCCTTGTATTTTTGAATTTGATATGGTCTTAAAATGTATGTTTATCATTTCTAATTTCACACAATGTACTATTTTCCCTACAAACTTAAATCTGTGTGTATCTTTGAGTACTGTGCACATTATGCAAGAATCTGAGTAGTGATACATGCAAAGTAAGGTAAATGTTTATACCTGATTCAGATTCTAAGAGCAGAGATTAATGTGTATGAGAATTAATATTAGATGGCATAGGTAGACCATTTAAATATGTAGCTAAATTACTTGATTAGTTGGCTATTTCAGTCCCTGAAATGCACCTAAAGATTGCGCTGTTGTTGGAAGAATACACACACACACACCCCCTCCAACACCCCTTTAGGTGTCTTTATATATACACACAGTACAGCCCCCCACACTGGCTCTAAAAGGGCTGAGGTAAACAAGGTGGACCCAATTAGCAAGCTGGGGGAATTAAGGGTGAGAGTAAAGCCCTAATTATGAGGAAACTCTCCTGAGCAGAGATGGGCTGGGCTAGCATAAAGACAGGAAGCTGGCAGCAGCAAGGGGTTGCTTGGAGGAAGTTTGTGGTCACCCTCTGTTTAGTAGAGAGGGAAGGAGGGAACACAGGGAAAAAGTAGTACCCTGAGAGCCTGGTTCAGAGGGAAGGGTGTACCCTGAAGAGAGCAGGGTGGAGAAGAGAGCCTGTGGGATGGGACATGGGGTAGGAAGTAGCCCAGTGAATTAGCAGCAAGGTTGGGGACTGAACAGACCTTGGCTCCATGTTGTAGGGTCCCTGGGCTGGAACTCAGGGTCGAGGGCTGGGGAAGTGGCACCGGCGGGGCAGTGAATTGGAAGGCTGCCTGAGTCACTGCAGGGGTGACAGGGTCAGGATACCAGGCATGAGGACTGCTGGATGCCCCTTGAACAGGAGAGATTTTGAAGGACTCTACCCTGGAAGGGGGGGAAATGTTGAGTGACCTCGCCAGAGGGCCAAATCACTAAGAGTCAGCAACAGTTAATGAAGTGAGAGTAGGGCTGCTGACTGAGAGCGAGAGACAGAGAAATGGCCTGCAACCGCAGGAAGAGGCATTGGCCTCATGGAGTGAATCCCCAGAACAGCCAGGAGGAGGCACCATTCCTGCAGTGAGTAGAGCACACGTGGGTATTGATAAAGTTATTACAATGTATTAAAGAGAAGATAACTTATCAAGAATTTGATATTTTGACAGTAAAAGCAATATAAATACACATCAGTGTCTAATCCTGCATGGTTGTGAATGCCTACTGTGAGCAGGGCTGTGCAACACATCTGCTCTTTCATAGTCTGTTCTGGCTTGGCTACCCACTGTTTGAGACTTACACCTGCCTTATTTTGAAGCCTCTGGACTGCTGATTCCCAAGATAGATAATCTAGTTTTAAGGTTTTGAAACTGTGTGAATGTAATGTATACTCTTTACACTTCCACTGAAGAATGCATCCAATCATGTCATACAAACGTGTGATGTTGTTCTTGTTGGCATATTGGAGAGATCATATCCTTAGCATCAATACCATGCTGTGAATTTATTGTGGGTGATAACATGTATCCACTCACTTATACACAGCCTGTTTCAGAATTTCTAGAAAGGCAACTGAAATAACAAAATTGTCATCAAGAAATACAGTAATAAACTGTGCTATAAAAATACTGAGGATTTGCAGTGCAGATCTGGATTTTATTCCCATAAGCATTAGAATAAAAACCTAGACATTTGCTAATGTAATGCCTACTTCCTCTTAGGGTAGCATGAAGCTACAACTTCTTAAATCACAAACTACAGCATATCTTGCCACACTGAATCTCACTATGAGACTTTGCTCATATCTTGCTCACACATTGCCCACCTGCAATAAACTGTGCTTCAAATTGAAAGTATATGTAAGGTAACATGCACCCACCATTCTTAGCCTACTATTGAGGCTGAACCAACTACTAGAGAACGACTTCGAGTCACACAGCATCTCAGAACTGCCCTATTGAAAGTAAATTGAAACCACCATGTAGAAAAGTATAAGTTCCTAGAAGATCATTTTAACTTCATTCAGTTCAAGCTTGTATGACTGTCTACACATTTCCATGGTCTTTCAGTTTCTAGGGACAGTTTATCCCTACTGATACCTGAAAGGTAGCAATCAGTGTGAATAGGCTCTGAAAATGTATATGAATTCTTTCACATACATGACAGCTTGTTTTGAGCAGGAGATGCAGGTGAATGCAGATAGACACATGGATGGATTTAAGCACGAGACCACAATTTTATTAATGCTCTATTACATACCAGGTATTTAAGTGGGACCAGTGCAGGGTTACAGAGCTCCCAACATTTAACCTGTAACTTGGGTTAGACTCTCCTCAGTTTAGCCCTTGGATTCTGCTCATTCTTCTGAATCCTCTTTATCCTGATACCCATGAGGGGGACAGAGGGTATGAAAAGTGGGGACCTTGGTATGCACAAGCTTCAAATCTCCCTTCTCCAGCAGACACAAGGCCCACCAGCAAAATCCCAGGTCTCTCTCTCTCTTTTTTCCCTTTGGGAGCAAGCCCTTTTTGGCTGTTATCTGCAGTGGGAATGGTCCCGCTATTGTGGGGAAATTTCCTGACTTCTGCACTACCCCGGTGAGGTGGGCAAGCGAAAGGATCTGAGTCCCCGCTCCCACTTCCTTTACCCAGAGGCCTCCCTGCCCTTGAGGGCTCCCCTTCCACTCTCCTGTCTGGCTGAGTCCTCGTAACCCCAACAAGGCTGGGCCCAGGATTCCTGGGGGGCTCGACCCCCAACCCTGCTGTGGTCACCTAGGACAGGGGCTAGGGTGTCCCCACTCCGGGGTACTCTCTTTACACTGGGCACCTCCCTGACCCACTGATTATTCCATACAATTTAAAGCAAATACAAGTTGTTTAATTAACAATTAATCTAAAGAAAAGAACAAGGAAAAATGGGAAAGGTTAAAGGAAAACACATCACCCTGCTCTGTGGCAGGGAACATCACAACCAGTGTCTCTGGAATGTCAGGGCAGGTCACAGTCTGCTTCTTGTAGGTCCCAGGCCTCCTTCTCAGGCCCAGGCCGTGCTGCAGAGACGCTGCGGGTTGGACACTTGCAATGGTGGTGGCCACACACCTCCGGGCTTTGAGTGGTGGGACCCTTCTTCCCAGCGTCAGCCCCCCGTAGGGTTAAGGTCCCCCTCCCGGTCTGGCCTGCAAGGGCCCTTGTCTGGGGGTGTCTTTCTGTGCTGGGCCCTTTGCCCAGGTTCCCCCTTGGCTGGCCCCACTTGCTCACCACACCTGGCTCTGCGGCTGCAGCTCTGCTCCCAGCACAGGATCTGCTCTCCCCGGGCTGCATCTCTGGCTCTGTGGCTGCAGCTCCACTCCCAGCACAGGATCTGCTCTCCCTGGGCTGCGTCTCTGGCTCTGTGGCTGCTGCTCCGCTCCCAGCACAGGATCTGCTCTCCCTGGGCTGCGTCTCTGGCTCTGGATCTGGCACGGTTCTGCCCTCCAGCTCAGCTTGGGCCCCTGCTTTCTCCTTAGCTCGGCCCCACTCAGTCTGACTCAGGCCATTCCAGTTCACACGGAGGACGGGACCCCCTCTGGCCTCCTGACTCCCTGATTAGCCTGCCCGCCCTGTCAATTAGGCTGATCTGGAGCATTGGCCTCTCCCCATGGTTCCTGGGGACTGTCAGTCTCAGGCTCCTGATTTGCCCTCGACCCTTCCCCTTTTAGTGCTGGGAGCTAGCCAACCAAAACACCCCCACTGAATGTTAGTAAGGGGGCAACAGTCCCCTTACATTCCCCCTTGCTAAAATACTGCCACATCCACAATATTCACACCGGTACATCCGGGCCCCATGGTAACAACATAACCCATGTCATTGTATATCAACAACCCATTAACAATTATCAAAAGAACATTTAACATATTTAACATTTCACATCTACTTCTTAATACCATACATAACAATATTCATTAAAACACTACATAGAACCAATAACATAATTATCTTTAAGTCTAACAGGAAGTACACCCTTGTTAGCCCTCTGGGACCTTCTTAAGACTGGTGGTTCGTTACCCATATTTTCTATTTCCCTATCCTCGGGTAATACTGGGTCAGTTTGAAGGAGCTGGCCATTCTCGTTAGGGTTTGGGTTTGCCCCACTCGGTCCCTCTCTATATTCGGTTTGTGGGACTAGAACCATTTCCCAATTGGTTTCAGCCTCCTCGGGGTGTACTGATCTACGCCTCCTATGGTCCCTGTCTGGACTAAGAGTGCAATGTTTCAACTGGTCCCTATGTACTACTCTCTCAGGACCTCCTCGTTCAGGCCGGATGGTGTAAACTGGTAGCTCAGGATTGTTGTGAGCGACTACAATGTGGGGATTTGACTCCCATTTGTCCTGTATTTTATTACGCCCCCGGTGTCTATGGTTACGAACTAGTACACGGTCACCAGGCCTGATGAGAGCCCCACTGGACTTGCGATCATAAGTCCTTTTCCTACTCCGGGCTGTGTCTTTAGTTGTATTGAGAGCAACGTCACAGGCTATCTTCAGCCTGTCATGGTGACCTTTGACCCAGTCATCCAAATTGGTCACCTCATCCTCCTCAGGGCCCTCTCTGTCCAGAATATCCAATGGCAACCTGGGATCCCTCCCAAACATGAGATAAAAAGGAGCGTAACCTGTCGACGAATGGACATGGCTGTTATAGGCCAACACCAGCTCAGGAAGATGTTCCTGCCAGGCTCGCTTCTTTTCTGGCGGGAGCGTTCTTAGCATGTCATGCATTGTCCGGTTAAATCTCTCGCACTGAGCATTTCCTTGCGGGTGATAGGGTGTTGTTCGGCTTTTGGCTATGCCATACAATTTACACAATTCAGATATCACCTCTGATTCAAAATTCCTCCCCTGATCCGAGTGTAACCGTGCCGGACAACCATAGTACACAAACCAGTGTTTTATGAGGGCTTCAGCCGTTGTCCGCGCTGTCTGGTTTCTAGTTGGAACTGCAACAGTGAATCGGGTGAACATGTCCGTGAGAACCAGTATGTTCTCATACCCCTCTGAAGATCTCTCTAGCCGTGTGTAATCCATCGCTAGGACCTCCATTGGGGCAGTCACATTAGTACAGGTCAAAGGGGCTCGGTTGGGAGGAAACACATCCTTGGCTAAGGCACACCGTTTGCACTGACGGATCCACACTTGCACGTCGCTACCCATCGTGGGCCAGTAATAGTTTCTCCTCATTACCTCCAGAGTGCTCCTGTCTCCAAAATGCCCCCCATGATCATGCCTGGCTTCATAAACTTGACGGCGGAGTGACACAGGCACCACTAACTGCCACACTTCTTCACCATCTCGGGGATGATATGTTACCCGGAACAGCACTCCACGATGTAATCTAAGTCGTTCCCACTGTCTGGCTAGCTTCTTAGACTGGGGGTATCTGGCCCCAAATCTCCGGTCTGGCCTCGTTTGGCTCATGACTGCCACTAAGACAGGTCCAACATCACCTTCTCGTTGCAGAGTTTGAATCTCCTCCCATGAGTACCCCGAGATTATTGCGCTCTCTCCTCTTACCAGGTTTTGTACTGCATCCTTTACCGTCACTTCGTCCTCGGGCTTTGGATTCTCTAGCCACAAACACGTACGCACAACATCTGCAGGAATGACTAGGAAGTCTTTCTCCAGATCCTCGCCCTCTTCTGACTCCTCCTCCAGAGGCAATCTAGACAGGGTGTCAGCATTGATGTTCTGCCTTCCAGGTTTATACTGTACTTCAAAAGTGAACTCAGCGAGTTGGGCCACCCAGCGGTGTTCAATTGCACCTAAGTTAGCCGTTGCCAGGTATCGGAGTGGATTGTGGTCTGAGATTACCGTGAATTTAGAGTACACTAAATAATCCTTAAATTTTTCAGTGATAGCCCACTTCAAGGCCAACAGTTCTAGTTTAAAAGCACTGTAGTTTTTGTCATTTCTTTCTGACCTCCTCAGCCCTCGGCTCGCATATGCGATCACACGCTCGGCCCCCTCTTGCTTCTGGCTGAGCACCGCACCTAGGCCGTGCAGGCTCCCGTCTGTTGTCACTATAAATGGCAGGCTAAAGTCAGGATATGCAAGCACAGGTGGTGACATCAGCCGATGTCTTAATTTGTCAAAAGCTGTCTGACAGGCATCATCCCACACAAAACATTGATCCCTTCCCTTCCTTTGGGCAGGCTGGCCCACTAGTCCATATAGTGGTGCAGCAATGTGTGCAAACTTTGGAACAAATCGTCTGTAATAGCTCATGAAACCTAGAGCCTGCCGCACTTGCTTGGCATTCTTGGGGACCGGCCAATTTTCCAGCGCCCTGGTCTTCTCTTCATCTACCTGGATTCCATCCTTTGAAATCACATGGCCCAAGAATTTGACTTTTTCACGTAGGAGGCAGCACTTACTTGGCTTCAGCTTCAATCCATGTTCCTTCAATCGTGTGAAAACCAAGTCCAATTTTTCCATATGACTCTCAAAATCCTTGGAAAACACAATAACATCGTCCAGGTATATCAGCAAAGTGTCTAAGATATAGTCTCCTAACACCCCCTCCATTAGTCTCTGGAACGTAGCAGGTGCATTACACAAGCCGAATGGCATACGTGTCCATTCAAACAGCCCAAACGGAGTCGTCACTGCTGTCTTTTCCCGGTCTCGTTCTTCCACTGCAACCTGGAAATAACCAGAAGTTAAATCGAGGGTTGAAAACACTCTTGCACTTCCTAATGCATCCAGTGACTCTTCCACCCGGGGTAGCGGGTAGGCATCCTTGTGCGTTACCTCATTCAGTTTCCTGTAGTCACAGCAAAATCGCACCCCACCATCTTTTTTTATTACAATCACTGCGGGTGATGCCCACGGACTGTGGCTTTCTTTAAGGACACCTTGAGTCACTAGGTCCAGAATGTGTTTTTTTACCTCCTGGAACACTCGTGGTGAGATCCGCCGGTGTCTCTGTTTTATCGGGACAGCATCTCCAGTGGCTATTTGGTGTGTCACTGTGGTGGTGTAACCAAAGTCCTGCTCATCCCTGGAAAAGACCTCTTGATGTTTCTCCAGTAGCGCCCGCAAACGGCCAACCTGTGTAGGGGTTAGCTGTTGGAGGTCCACTTGGACTGGAATGGGTAGCTCTCCATCAGGTGCCGCTTGCGATGTGGTAACCTGTGTGCCTTTTTTTACTTCTATCACCCGCAGCTCATCCCCATTTTCTTCCAAGGCCACCCCCAATGGGGGCACCACTCCTTCAGGACGGTGTACCTCTGCCACTCTGGTTCGGGGGTACAATTTTATGGCCTTCTTACTTGAGTTTAACAGCCTGACTGGCACTTTTCCTTTGCTGGCATTAGCAAGTACATTTGCAACCAGGAGCCCATTAGGGAGACTGGCCCCAGGTGTTGGCTCGACAAGCACTCTGTATCCGTCAAAGTCGCTTGGCACCCGGCAGCGCCCATCAATAATCTTCTCACTCCAGGGAGGTATAACCACCTTCTGTCTCCCTGCCACCTTAACATAGCCAATTTGTCCCGTTGGACCCGGGAAACGTCCATGTCTCTCCACTTGGGCTAGTACCCGCTTCAGTGTAGCGTCCTTCCTAGGCTGCCCGTGACGGTTCATCTCCAGGGTTCCTTCTCCTACCAACAGTAATTCTTTCAGCTCTCTTATAATATTCATCCCGAGAATTCCCGGTACTCTGTTCTCCATTAAAGTCTTTCCTGAAGCTGTGTCCTTTAGGATAAAAATGCATTTCCCAGGGATTGTTCGACCCATGTACCCTACATCAGCTTCAAGACACCCCACCACAGGGATGGCAAGTCCATTAGCTGCCGTTAGCTGTACAAATCGGGTATTATGCATGGTCAGATCTCTCTCTTTTAAGTAGTTTCGGAAATATGATTCAGAAATAGTGGTGACTTCTGAGCCAGTGTCTATCAAACAGCGGGTTCTCACCCCTGCTATGGTTATATCCACTGTCAAGCAGTCCCCGAAAGCTCGGCCACAGAAGTCGTTGAATACACTAACATCATCAGGGTCCTTTTCCTTGCTGCTGACACACTGCCCTTTTCCTAGGGACAGCCGTAGAAACCCTTCAGTCCCCACTTGGCCTTCTGATGGTTGGCTGCTTGCTCCCGGTGCCTTTTGAATTTCAGGCGCCTGGGACTCCAGTCTCCTTCTCAGTGTACAATCTCGGCTAGTATGTCCTGGCCTTTCGCAAGTATAACAAATGTATCTTCCCAGCTCGTCCTTCAGTGGAGATCTTCGGGATCCTGGGGCCCTTGGATATCTTGGCATATTAGTGGGAGGTTTTCCTTTCATCACCTCAGTCATCACTTTCAGCATCTCCCCCTGCTGGACCGCCAGTTTTTGGACAGCTTCACTCAAGCTTTCCAATGTTAGCTGTGTTTGGGGCAGGGCCTTTTCCCCAGCAGCTGCATTCACAAGGCCGCCACTTCGTGTACGGGGGTTAGTCTTTGCTGTCTCTGCCACAGGAACTTCCTCTTCTTCTGACCACATAATAGCAGCCTGCATGAGTTCATGGAACTTCTTACTGGGCTCTTCCTTAAACCTCCTTTTCATTTCACGGCGGAGGGAATCATCCTGGAGCCCCAGCACTAACTGCTCTTTCAGAACCGTATCTGGGTCTGGAACTCGCTGAGGGTCTCGCCGCTCCACTCTGCTCATTTTCTCCTGGAGGTCATATGCATATGCCCGGATAGTTTCACCGGGCTCCTGCTTTCTCTCAAAGAACTCCTTTAGTCGGGTTCCAATAGGTACCTTGTCCCCATACACTTCTAGGAGGAGTTCAAATATCTTTTCCACATTTTTTTTGTCTGCCACTGCCATGAACTTTACTGTGGCCTTGGCCTGGCCCTTGAGGTGCTCCTCTATGAAGTCCACATGATCTTCTTCAGGTACTCTTAGCACACGCAGAGCCGCCTTCACAGACTTGACCCACTCCTCTACTGTAATGTCTCCTGGTCTAGTCGGGAAGCCACCAAACTCCGTGACCTTCCGCTCCCGTGGGACATAAATAGTAGGGGGTTTCTTAGCTTCTGCTGTCTGTTGCTCTATTACTGCCTTGGCCAGCGATAAGGCTTCTCTCTGTTCAGTTCTAGCTTGCTGTAATGCCTCCGCTTGGTCTGATAATCTGCGCTGAAGTTCAGCAAACTGGGTTCGTAGTTCTTCAATTCCAGCCATGGTAGGGTGCTCAACTAGGCCCGGACCATGCTACTAGAACTTAACCAGAAAACCAATGGGATGGACCCTGTGGATAGGATCCTGTTCGTGACGCCAATTATGTAAGCGGGGGAATGGTCCCGCTATTGTGGGGAAATTTCCTGACTTCTGCACTACCCCGGTGAGGTGGGCAAGCGAAAGGATCTGAGTCCCCGCTCCCACTTCCTTTACCCAGAGGCCTCCCTGCCCTTGAGGGCTCCCCTTCCACTCTCCTGTCTGGCTGAGTCCTCGTAACCCCAACAAGGCTGGGCCCAGGATTCCTGGGGGGCTCGACCCCCAACCCTGCTGTGGTCACCTAGGACAGGGGCTAGGGTGTCCCCACTCCGGGGTACTCTCTTTACACTGGGCACCTCCCTGACCCACTGATTATTCCATACAATTTAAAGCAAATACAAGTTGTTTAATTAACAATTAATCTAAAGAAAAGAACAAGGAAAAATGGGAAAGGTTAAAGGAAAACACATCACCCTGCTCTGTGGCAGGGAACATCACAACCAGTGTCTCTGGAATGTCAGGGCAGGTCACAGTCTGCTTCTTGTAGGTCCCAGGCCTCCTTCTCAGGCCCAGGCCATGCTGCAGAGACGCTGCGGGTTGGACACTTGCAATGGTGGTGGCCACACACCTCCGGGCTTTGAGTGGTGGGACCCTTCTTCCCAGCGTCAGCCCCCCGTAGGGTTAAGGTCCCCCTCCCGGTCTGGCCTGCAAGGGCCCTTGTCTGGGGGTGTCTTTCTGTGCTGGGCCCTTTGCCCAGGTTCCCCCTTGGCTGGCCCCACTTGCTCACCACACCTGGCTCTGCGGCTGCAGCTCTGCTCCCAGCACAGGATCTGCTCTCCCCGGGCTGCGTCTCTGGCTCTGTGGCTGCAGCTTCACTCCCAGCACAGGATCTGCTCTCCCTGGGCTGCGTCTCTGGCTCTGTGGCTGCTGCTCCGCTCCCAGCACAGGATCTGCTCTCCCTGGGCTGCGTCTCTGGCTCTGGATCTGGCACGGTTCTGCCCTCCAGCTCAGCTTGGGCCCCTGCTCTCTCCTTAGCTCGGCCCCACTCAGTCTGACTCAGGCCATTCCAGTTCACACGGAGGACGGGACCCCCTCTGGCCTCCTGACTCCCTGATTAGCCTGCCCGCCCTGTCAATCAGGCTGATCTGGAGCATTGGCCTCTCCCCATGGTTCCTGGGGACTGTCAGTCTCAGGCTCCTGATTTGCCCTCGACCCTTCCCCTTTTAGTGCTGGGAGCTAGCCAACCAAAACACCCCCACTGAATGTTAGTAAGGGGGCAACAGTCCCCTTACACTAGGAATGCCAGCAATTAGATTGCGCTCATCCTCCACTGCCCGGTACCTGTTTTCTGCCTGATCCAATCCCCAGTTGCCATCGTACATGGGAATGGGAAATACATTTACGGACTTACCCGCGTTCCTTCCCCTGCATCGAGCTTGCCTGTGCTCCACTGCCGGGCTGACTGGACTGTGGTGGAGTCTCAAATTGGTCCTGGCTCACGGCATAGCTAGAAAGTTGCATGTGTCCCCCCCACCTCCTCATCCTCACTGTTCACACTGGGAATCTGTGTCTCAGAGGTATCCACAGTGGTATGGTGGTGGAGTCTCTGCCAAGTATGGCATGCAGCTCTTTGTAAAAGCGTAAGGTCTTAAACTTTGCACCAGATTGACTGTTGGCCTCCCTGGCCTTTTGATATGCATGCCGCAATTTCTTTGCTTGTACACAGCACTGCTGCTGATCCCTCTCGTACTCTCTTGTATCCCCTGTCCACATTTCTACATCTGGTCCACGGCTGTGCCTGCACAGCCTCTTCTTCCCACAGCCCAGGAGATCCAGTATCTCCTGTCAACTCCAGAATGGAGCATGCCTGGAGGGTGTAGCAAACATGGTCAGCTGGGCAGTTGCACACAACAATGGAGAGCTGCTAGGTGTGTTGCCAAGCTGGACAATCAGGAAAAGGCATTTCAAAAATTCACAGGGTTTTAAAGGCAGAGAATAGGGAGCTCCCAGTCTCCGTGACCCCTGGGCAATGGAGTTCATAATTGTAACCAGAGCAGTTAGTATAGGGCATTATAGGACAGCTGATGGAGGATATAGGATCAACATAGGTAAGGCAGTATCTACACTTGCACTATATTGACCTCAGTAGGATCGACTGTAGTTCAACGTGCTGGGTGAGGTGGTATTACTGTGTTGCCATAATGGGGTGCTTATATTGGTGTGAAACAAATTTAACTATAGACACCTGGACAGCTAGGTCAACGCAAGGCACCTTACATCGACCTAACATATGGACCAAGCCTTATTTTCTACTTACAATAGGCATATATTTTCTAGTAATACTTTAACAAGGAAGGACAAACCAGCAAATCTTAGTAGTAGTTTTTTCAAAACTACTTTAGCCCAATTCACGCTTGCTCTACCGATGCATAAGGTAGTCTAATGTAAGTCACCTAACATCACTTCTGAATTTGGCCCTAACTGTGCATATGCAATGTGTACTATTTTACACTTATACACACATATTTTACATTTTTCCGGTTTCTATTATAACCCCTTATTTTCCACTTGTTTGAGTTTTTAATATTTAGATCTTTTGGGATGAAAGTTTCTATATTTGGTGTCTGCCTGAAGTAGAAATCTGATTATTTTGAACAAAATCTTCAGCCATTTTTCTGTGTTAGAAAATATTCTAGCTATATTTTTTAGAAATGGCTCCAGCAGAAGTCACTAAATTTCAAAACCTGAAAGCTGTCCTCATTGAGGCGTTATCAGTGTTGGAGACTTAGGCCCTGATCCTGCAAAAAATTATACATGTGCTTAGCTTTACTGTGTTATTGGTCCCTTTTGAAGTCCACAGGACTACTTGCATTGTTTAAAGGATGTGCATGAAGTCTTTGGACTATTGTGACCTTCATTTTTTGTTTCCCAACTTTGCATTGTTTCAATTGTGTGACTTCAGCATTACTTAAAGGAATTTTTATTAAATATAAATCCTTCATTGCAGTCCCATGTAAGTATTAGTGCCTGTATCTTGTGTAACAGGAGTTTTGGATGTTGAAGAAATACAAGACTGGATCCATTGTGTACACGAAGTGTACTATAATTGTCTCATGCAAGTATTTCTCAGCATACATTCAACATAGTAAATAGATGTGAGAAACAATATTTGAAAAGCTCTCTTTTGCTTGAACTTGATTTATAAAGGAAAATTCTGCTAATTCCAGTGGGATACGACTAGTGACTTCTAATTCAATTGCTTGTGCGTAAAGATGCAAGATGGGATCATAGGATGAAAAAGGGTACTCATGCCTCAGCTGAATCAGACAAAATACAGTGCTTAAGCTGTTGACTAATACATGACATGACTGCTGCCAAGATTATGCTGCTCATTTATAAAGGTTGGGGATGACTCAAAGGCAGCACATGTTTCACATTAGTGCCCAGAGGCAATTACTGTTTACATCATGACAATGTCAATTATCACCTACAGCACTTCTGCAAGGAATAAAATGGTACTGACAAAGATATAATTATTTGGCCATTTGCTTCTTTACTACTTCAAATGTCAGTGTCTGAGTTGTTTCTCTAGTGATGTTTATATGGCCATATTTTCTCTCAGCTAAAATGGTATGAAAGCTACAGTCTCTTCCCACTTGAATATTGGGGAAATATGTTGTTTAAAGCAAAACCTCATCCTGTGTGATCTTTGATACTGAGTTAGATTTGGGGGGAGTTTCATGGTCTGAAATTGTTTAGCTTCCATACTGTTACATTTTTATTTTAAATGTACATGTTAACATGGCTTAGCCAGCCCTAACAGTTGTGCTAAAGAGTCAAGGACTTTGGAAGTGAATATTAGAGCCATTGCTGAAAACCAGTCATTAGTGATGCCATTTGGATGGAATAGAAAAATAGTAATATAAAATTTCAGTGTCACTCATTACTGTGTCAGCATAGAGAGGCACTAAGTAGTGGAAGAACTAAGTTGTTATCCTGGATGTAGCAGGTGGTCTCCAAGACAACATGAGTTTCAAGTGCTACATAAGAAAGCTGTAAATGTGCTCACAGTTCCTACTATGGACTTCCAGCCATGTCAGCTTCTGTGACTATTAATATTATGTGCAATTATGTACATTCTAAACTCAGCCTTTTCATTAGCTCAGTTCCTAAGCATCATCACACACACACCCCCACTAGAACTGCTGCTAATTGGTGCTATTCTTGACATTGCTGGCAGAGGTATTGAGGAGCCAGTGGGCAGGGAGTCCAATTTTTTCTCACTCCCAGAAGTGGATCTCTAGATTGGAGTTGTGGCACATTGTCATGGTGTGATGATGATGTAAAAAGTTACACTCCATTTGCTGGTTATTCTATGTATAGAGAATTTTGTTTTCCAGGGATGTTAGTCTGGTACCTCTTACAATAAGTAAATTTTGAACAAAGGTGGTAGCTTTACTTTCCTGATTCCTGATTCAGGAATCATATTAGTGATTCATTTAATGTAGAACCTGGAAGGGGAATAAGCTTAATAATAACAACGTGTTTCTCCACCCTCATTGGATCTTTCTGCCCGCAGACAGAATCCATCTAGCTTCCAGGTTGAGCTGGTCAAAAATTTTCTGATGGAATGTTTTCCACCCAAAAATGGCAGTTAATTGAAACAGAAACTTTCCAAGGGAACATGTTTCAACAATATTTCATCGATCGACAATTGAATATTAAATTGGTCCAATAAAAGATATCACCTCACCCACTTTGTCTCTAATATCCTGGGACCAACATGGAGACAATAACACTGCATAAAAATTAATATGGGGTTTAACAAGGTTGAAAAATCAATTTTGGTGGTTTTGGAATGGAAATCTTTAGTAAAAGGCGAAAGATTTATACGATCTGAAGAGAAACCAGATTTCAATACTTTCAATACCCAATACTTCTGTTAGTCTCAAAGGTGCCACAGGACCCTCTGTTGCTTTTTACAGATTCAGACTAACACGGCTACCCCTCTGATACAGATTTCAATCTTCATTTTTATTAAAAAAAAAGTCAAAATTGAAACAAAGCACTTCTACAGACAGTTTTTTTGAAAACATTGTTCAGTGGTAAATTTCAAATGTTTGTTTTTATTCCAATTTGGAATTAAATAAATCTTGACATTGTGGAATATTCTGCAAAACAGAAATTCCAGTTCTTGCACAGCTCAATTTCCAGGATGTTTTTTTCAGGGGTGTCTTGCAGTTTCCCTGGTCTTTTGCACAATGGAAAATTATTTTGCTCAGTCAGATCCTTTCCCTTCTTTGCAGCCATATTCCCAAAGAAAAGGGAGAGTAAAGCAAATAATGGGGGATGGAGAGACTAAGTTTAAAAATCTCACTACTTAAGAGATATTCCAACTCTTCAAACTGGAAAACTTTTGTAGACTTGAAGTGAGAACTCCTACCTGTTTTAACTGCCAATGATGAAGTTACGCGTGCTGCTTGCTGGAACACACAAAGCAATTTTGAATATATATTCTATGCTTTATAGTATAAAATGTTGAATTTCTTTGACAGCTTCATATGAATTTTACATGCATTTCTGCACCAACAAAAAGCAATGTCAATCAAATGGAGTGATTATGCAACAAAATATTGCTTATTGACAGTGGTCCTTAAAGTTGCAAGATATGTTTTTATCTCCCCCCATAATAAGGGCTGAAAACCTAATTATTACATGCATAATAGTCTGAGCTGAGTCATTCCTACAGCTGTTTCTCTTTCTGAATGTAGATAATTGGTAAGAGTAGCAATCATAGCTCTTGTTAAAATGGAAAATACCAAATTGCTGTGAGAATCACCATGAAATAAATTTGAGTTGGGCCTTTCTAAAAAACACATTCTAAGTAAGCTAATCTGTTTGCTGCAAAGCTAGTATAACAGCCACTCCCGTCCACAGTAGCAGAAGAATCAGACTTCAATAGCTCCAGAAATGAACCAGCAAGGACTGCAACTTGACCTTTAGCCATTAGGACATACAAAAAGATTTGATCTATCCCAGATCACTGAATGTAGATGGAATTCCACTATTACTTTGTTTTACTCTGCTCTATTTATCTACATTGGGTAACTTTTGCAAAATTGATTTATAAGAAAGTTAATGTTTAAGGATAATTGTTGCTGGCACAAAAAATTAAACACTTATTTGATAACAATTTGATATAATTTGTATTATAAGGTTTTACAGGACAAAGAAAGTAGTCCAGATACAGAGCATGTGTTTGTTCTCTGTATTTTTTTAAAAAGAACAAATTGACCAGTTTCATCCAGTTTTTAGTGGGTTGGCCAGAGCCCAGAAATTAGATGGAAGAAAAGCTTGTTGAGTTAATTTAAATAATGCAGGAACACATGGTATAACCTGTTCTTCAAAACAGTGCCAGACATTAATTAGTGGAGTTGACAGTTTAAGGATATAGCCTTGTTGGAAAGCCTGATTATTAATACATAAAGAAGGGGAGAAGAATATGATCAGTTCTAATTGCTACCCTTTGACTGTTTTAAAGATTGTGAGGAGAGATCCCTGTTTACAGGGAGCTCCAAGATCTTAAGAAATTATGTCTTAGTAAAAACTACATGTATTACTATAGGTCAATGTCTACACTGCAATTAAAAACCTGTGGCTGGCCCATGCCAGCTGACTTGGGCTCGGGCTAAGGGGCTGTTTTATTGTAGTTAGTCTGGATGATATAGAGCCCGGGAGAACTTCAAGTCCAGTAGCCTCAATAAAGAATGCCCTTTATATTATTTACAATAACTCTGTCTCCTTGTTATTGAGAGATCCTGCAATAGCCAGTTTGCCTGAGTATGTCATAGATTGTGTACATCTAAACAAGTTCTTTTGGATGTTATCACGTTTAAGATTATACTTATTCAGAAACTTGTAGTTTTCTTAAGTTTTTTCAAACTTCAGATGCTTACAATACTTAAATTGAGCCTTTGTCCCAAATAAGCTGATTCTTAACTAAAGCTGAGTCCATAGACCATAAGCCATTTTAGTTCAATTAAATGATAGTCTTGATTTCTTTGCCCACCTTAATAAGATGGGTGAACAGTAGAGAAATACTCTTGTGTATTTTCAAACATAGAACATTCAAATAAGTTTTCTATTAATATTATTTGACCACCTCTATCATTCCTATTTTTTGGTTAGTTAATTACTTTATGAACCTTTGAATTTCTGGGCTAAACTGGAATTGGTAATGCAGCACCCAAAATACCGTGAGAAATCCTCTCTGTGGTGTTATAGACCAACTGGAATAGAAAAACAGTAGAAACCTTACTCAAAAGCCTTACCACGTTAATTTCCAAGCCCAGATCTGTTTATTTGAATAGGTTCAAATAAGTGTCAGAATCTTTTGAACTTTACTGGCTAATAGTAAAAATAAATAAATAAAATAATAAAAACCTAGTAATGTGACTGTAACTGAGTCAATAACCATCTCCCATGAGCATCCCCTTATGGCTGAAAAGTGCCTGCAGTCACTTAGTTTTGAAACGGAGTGGCACCTACCTTTCATGAACACCCTCCTTCTGGTTGGGTGTGAGCTTGCTTTTCTTTGAGTTCTTACAATAGGGTGGCACCTGCCTCTCATGAGCACCCCCATGGCCAATGGCTGTTTGGTGGGTCTTCGGTGACTCAGTCCTCTGGTGGAGTCACACTATCCCCCCTTCTGGGCTATACAGTCTCTAGTTCTTTCTTTCAGCCCTGGTATGGGGCTGTAGCAGCAAGGCTTCCTTCCCAGAGGCACTGCCTTCTTTAACAGCCCAACAGGGGCCCATCTCGGTACCCTCAGTTAGTATCCTTTCAGCAGCCTTTCTTGGGCTCGGTCTTCAACCAGACAAGCAGGGTCCATCACAGTACTCTCTGGTCTGGCTGGGTTCTCGGCTCAGCCTGTCCGCATTGACCTGTCCATGTCCTGCTAATCTTCCAGCCAGCCAGGCACCTGGTCTTTGGCAGCCTTCCCTCTGCTCAGTCCTGCCTATAGTAAACTGTCTGCAGGCCTGCTGCTCTTCCAACCAGCCAGGCACCCAGTCCACCCTCTTCAAGCTCCAGGCAGTAACTGACTGCTCTGCCTCTGCTGCTTCCTTTTATAGGGCCCTTCTGGCCCCTGATTGGTCGCTCCAGCAGCCCCTGTAGGCCTGACTTCTCCTCTGTTCTTTTCTGGGGCAGGGTGAGGCAGGGCTGCAAGGCCTCCAGCAGAGGGCCTCTGGACCTAGTCCACCCCATCACAGTGAAAAAAGGGAATGAATTGCGCTGTATTGTACTGTAGACACAGTAGAACCTCAAAGATACAAATACCAGAGTTACGGACTGACCAGTCAACTGGACATCATGTGAAACCGGAAGTAACCAATCAGGCAGCAGCAAAGACCAAAAAAAAAAAAAAAAAAGGCAAATACTGTACTGTGCTGTACTATGCCTATATATATTGCATCTTAAAGGTAGCCACATGTGGGCTGCCTGTCCCCATCACCACCCGCACACGTGGGGAAGCCACTTACATCTAGGAGTGAAGACGCTGGGGCTGTCAGCCCAAGGCAACTGGCAGAGCACAAGCAGCACTGGGGTCTGTGCTGCTTTCACCCCTCTTCTTCTCCCCTGGATAGGAGGGAGCACTGTTTTCACCCCTCCTCCCCCAGCCGGAAGGGGGACACGGTTGCAGTCTGACCCAGAGAAAGAAGCTGCCTGCAAGGAAGCTGCTAGCACTTAGGAGGGAGTTCTGCTGCTGCTGGAACTTGGCTTGGAGTGACAGCTGCTGGAACTGGAGCCCGAACTGCACTTTGTTAAGAGTTACGAACATTTCAGAGTTACAGACAACCTCCATTCCCAAGATGTCTGTAACTCTGAGGTTCTACTGTACAAATAAATACCCATTTTGCTTGGAATTTTTTTTTCTTAAGGTGTAGGATTTACTTCATTTTTCATCTGAGATCAGAGGCAAGAGCTCATGACACATTCCCATAATTAAATAACTCAACATTAGAAAAACTTTTCTCAAACTCCTGAGAAATTTTGGTTATGACTCACAGAACAATTCCACACCTTGCACTTCTTATTTTCATTGTATGAGCTTGTGTTTGCAGACCAAAACCTTTGAGGTTGAATATCACCCTTCCAGGTCAGGTAAGGATTAACTCAAAAATGCAATAATGAAGCTACGCTCTGAGAGACCATTGCTACTGTCTGTCCTTTGCACTATGTATCACAGAAAGTTGTTCTGACACAAATACAAGCTGAAGGAGTTTGAATATAGACGTATGTTACAAACCGCCTGTGTTGTATATATTCATTACAAGAAGCAAGAAAGCCCATACTGTGCCCCCTTGCAGTGTAAGATTTCAGAAAAGATAGAATCCTTCAAATTTCAGTATGCTCCCTTGTCCTTATTATATTTGGTGCTGGTTTTATCGTCTTGCACACAGTCAGCTTCCGCACCTCACAGACTCAACAGCCTTTTAAAGAGTAAGCCAGTAGTTCTTTTCTGTAGCTTCTTGTCTGTTTCATTTCATGATTTTTTTGTGTTTTTGCATGCTTTTATTTAGCAGATGTGACTGCTCTCTACAGATTTTAACCTAGGTTCCTGGGCTCAGTGTAGGTCTGTAGGCCTTCACAAGCATTCAGTCTCTGAAACAAGGAGAAAAATGTGAAATGAAATTACTGAATAATATGCTAGATAGTTTCTGCTTCTTCAGTATCTCTTTTACATTACAATAGCATCTAGAGCACCCAAACATGATCAGGACCCATTTATGCTAGGCACGGTACAGACTAAGGAAAAGCCCTGTCCCGGAGACCTTCCACTATGAATATGCAAGACAAACAAAGGGTAGGAAAAAGGGAGTATTTTACAGATGAGGAACAGAGGCAGGGCTAAAATGATTTTCCAAAGGTTATACAGGGCATATATGACAGAGCTTAGAATTGAACCCAGATCCATTTTCTAGTCCAGTGCCTTACCTACAAGACCAAATTTCCTCTGAATTCCTTTGTGTATATCATACAGAGACTATTTAAGAAGTAATTTCTGGTACAATTCCAATCATGTGGATGCCAATCCATTATCTGACCTTAAATATGGTTTTCCAGGCTTGCATGCTCTTCCACATTTTTCTGAATAAAAACTATAGACTCAGAGGGGCAGGGCTCTCTGACACATGGTAGTTTAAGTAGGCTATGCTGATTGCACACAGCAGGGGCGCCTTGTAGCATTCCATTCCACCCAACAAGCTCCCTGTCTGCCACCGTCCCAACCCCTTCTATTTCAGGGACTCCCGGAAACTCCCCTTGGTTGCCCCACCACCCTGGAGTTCTGTGTGGCCCTCATTCTCCCTCCTCCTATACCAGGGTCCCCTATTCTCCCTCATGCCAGTTAGCTCTGCCCCATACGCCATTAGGTTCCCCTTATCTCCTCCACCCACTAGGGTTCTGTGTGACCCCATTCTATCCTCCCCCTGCATTACTGTCCTCTCTTCTCCCTCATGCCTTGGGTTCTGTGTGCATTTTTTCCTCCCCCATGCTAGGGGCTCTGTGTGCCCCCCCTCCCCACATACCATGGTTCCCCAATTTCCCCCACCAAGGATAGTACGTGTCCCGATTCCCCGTGTGCCTTCCCACTCCCATTATTATTTGTCTGGCAGATGTCATTCAGGATGTCAACATGTTAAACTCCATAGGGAGGATGAGCAGGGGTATTGGTATGCTGGAAGATTTTAACCCTTGCCACCACCAATTGTTTGATCTCTAGACAATTGCAGAGGTGTTCGAAGGTGTGGCTGTGCTATCTGGATGGGAGGGTACCCCATTTCCCCTCTTTTGATTTTCTGATTTTCCCCACTGATGGCTAGAACATTCCCTGTAATTTTTACAATGATTGAATCCATGTTCAAAGACTACTGTGTTACACACAGAAAACGTCATCAAATTGAGTGTAAGGCCTTTGTAAACTAGGCCAAAAAGTGCACATTGAATTTGATCAATGAACTTAGCGTCTTTCCACTCACTCTGTATTCCCAATTTCCTGTGATTTAATTATTCAAAATTTACTAGACTCAGTTAAATAATACACTGGATATATTGTGAACAGGTTCCATTATTCTTTCGACATTTGGTATCCCAAAGTAGAGACCACTTTTTGAAAGAAAGAGAGCTTGTTTTTGTGCCCTATCACAAAGGTAACTGGGCACATAAACTACCCACAACTGCCAGAACAAACAGCTCTGACCTAACCAAGTGATTGTCCAGTTTCTAAGTTGTTGTTTGGTTATATAAATGTGCACACCAAAAAAACGTCTGCCACTCCAGTTTGAAGGATGACAGATTCAGGCTCTGGAAGACTGCCCAGAAGGAATGAGTTCCACAGATGGGATCCTCCAGCGAACTACTCTGCTGATAGTCTCTATGGGAGGGGTGAGGGAGGGGAGAGGAAATTTTCAACTCCTTATGCCCTTTGGTGTTTTGGAAAATCTCATCCAAAGTGTGTATATTTTGGTATAGTCAGCAATACATATTGGGTGCTAGCACTGGTCTACAATTTTTGAGAAGTAGTCTGCTTCAGAGATAAAATGTGCTATTTATTATGTATTTTGATGTGCTGAATTCAAATATGACAATTAAAACAACTGATTGGCTACTGTTTCTAAAAGTATTTAAGTTTTTACATTTATGTCTATGTATATTGTGTAGATAGTAGAGTTTTAATCATAAATTGTAAACCTAGGTCTTTTCATGTGTTTATGGTTGCTTTACATGATAATTTTTCACCTGTCCTGTTTATGTAACAATTTAAAAATCAGCAAAAGGGTTATATACATAAAATTTATTATGAAACAAAAGGCAAAAAACTATGTACATAGTTTAGTCCTATTCAGTGTCTACTCGGCGCTTCTTGGCTTGTCTCTTGTATTCATTAAATGGAGCATCTCTTGTCACTGTCCAGCAATAGTCTGCAAGCATTGATGGGCTCCATTTGCCCTGATAGCGTTTCTCCATTGTTGCAATGTCCTGGTGAAATTGCTTGCCGTGCTCGTCGCTCACTGCTCTACAGTTTGGTGGAAAAAAATCTAGACGAGAGTGCAAAAAAATGTATCTTTAGTGACATGTTGCAACCAAGGCTTTTGTATGCCTTGAGGAGGTTTTCCACCAACAACCTGTAGTTTTCTGCCTTGTTGTTTCCGAGAAAATTTATTGCCACTAACTGGAAGGCTTTCCATGCCGTCTTTTCCTTGCCACGCAGTGCATGGTCAAATACAACATCTCGAAGAAGTTCACGAATCTGAGGACCAACAAAGACACCTTCCTTTATCTTAGCTTCACTTAACCTTGGAAATTTTCCACGGAGGTACTTGAAAGCTGCTTGTGTTTTGTCAATGGCCTTGACAAAGTTCTTCATCAGACCCAGCTTGATGTGTAAGGGTGGTAACAAAATCTTCCTTGATTCAATAAGTGGTGGATGCTGAACACTTTTCCTCCCAGGCTCCAATGACTGTCGGAGTGGCCAATCTTTCTTGATGTAGTGGGAATCTCTTGCACGGCTATCCCATTCACAGAGAAAACAGCAGTATTTTGTGTATCCAGTCTGCAGACCAAGCAAGAGAGCAACAACCTTCAAATCGCCACAAAGCTGCCACTGATGTTGGTCATAGTTTATGCACCTCAAAAGTTGTTTCATGTTGTCATAGGTTTCCTTCATATGGACTGCATGACCAACTGGAATTGATGGCAAAACATTGCCATTATGCAGTAAAACAGCTTTAAGACTCGTCTTCGATGAATCAATGAACAGTCTCCACTCATCTGGATCGTGAACGATGTTGAGGGCTGCCATCACACCATCGATGTTGTTGCAGGCTACAAGATCATCTTCCATGAAGAAGAATGGGACAAGATCCTTTTGACGGTCACAGAACATGGAAACCCTAACATCACCTGCCAGGAGATTCCACTGCTGTAGTCTGGAGCCCAACAGCTCTACCTTACTCTTGGGTTGTTCCAAATCCCTGACAAGGTCCTTCAGTTCACCTTGTGTTATGAGGTGTGGTTCAGAGGAGGAGGATGGGAGAAAATGTGGGTCCTGTTACATTGATGGTTCAGGACCAGAAGTTTCGTCCTCTTCCTCGTCTGACTCAAGTGAGAATGATTCTGGTGCATCAGGAACCGGCAGTCCTTCTCCTTTGGGTACTGGGCGTATAGCTGATGGAATGTTTGGATAATGCACAGTCCACTTTTTCTCCTTTGACACACCTTTCCCAACTGGAGGCACCATGCAGAAGTAACAATTGCTGGTATGATCTGTTGGCTCTCTCCAAATCATTGGCACTGCAAAAGGCATAGATTTCCTTTTCCTGTTCAACCACTGGTGAAGATTTGTTGCACAAGTGTTGCAGCATATGTGTGGGGCCCACCTCTTGTCCTGATCTCCAATTTTGCAGCCAAAATAAAGGTGATAGGCTTTCTTAACCATAGTGGTTATACTGCGCTTTTGTGATGCAAAAGTCACTTCACCACAAACATAGCAGAAGTTATCTGCACTGTTCACACAAGTACGAGGCATCTCTGCTCACTTTGGCTAAACAGAAATGTGTCCCTTTGCAAAAATCAAACACTGACAAATAAGAGAGCACAACACTGTATGATTTCTAGAGCTGATCTAGGGCAATTTGTTCAGCAGAGTGATGTAAGCTTTGTTATGATTGCATCATCCATGACTTTTAGGAATAACATGATGCAATTCATATCATGTATGACGCAATACCAGCTTCAGATTGCATCATTCATTATTTTGCCTAAAAAGCACGTACTGTCCAAACCCAGTCATAGATTTATTCATAGATCCAGTCAAAGATGTATTTTAGTCATTTCTGGTTTAAATTGAGATCCCTTCCCTTTGTAACTCACTTATCCTCCGCCATTCCCAAGTCAAGGGTCGTATAAACTGACCCAATAGCATGAAAACTAGAGCCAATCAACAATTTTAAGCATCATTTTCATTCTCAGTGACCCAGAATTAGTAAAGTTTGACTGCATTTATTTCAGAAGCATTTTGGCTGTAGAGCAGTGTTACTTATTCATTGCACTCAATATATTGGCTAATTTAGCCATTTTTTCCTGTTTGTGAATTGTCTAATAATTTATTAACTTAATTGAAAGTTAATGCACTCTACACTGTCTAGACAGTATTTGGTCCTGCCATGCGGGCAGGGGACTGGATTCGATGACCTCTCGAGGTCCCTTCCAGTCCTAGAATCTATGAAATTGTTTGTTGAATGCTTTTTATGAACATTTATTCAGTTTTGATTGTTCAGGAACTGCCATTAATAATTACTTACGGTATTAGATATCCAGAACTATTTGAGCTATGTGATTGGTCATCAAGTTACATGGTTTCTGCTCCTTGATTTTCATGGGTTTTAAACTTCAATATTTTGGCTTGAAACAAGTTTAAGTTCAAGAGGAAGTGAATTTCATTTTGTGGTTTAACAAATACATAATTTTTTTGCTAACTTCTGGACAGGCAAAATTTTGCTTTCACAATCTTTCATGAAAGGTTATTAAAACAGGTGTATTTTCAGCACAAGGCAAAAATCTATTTAGAATTTGCCAAGTGTTTATGCAAAATTCTTCCCACTGTTTCTCCAACTGGAGGGCAGTTCTTGGAGATGCGTGAAAATGTATGTGCATTTTTCTAAAATGAGTCTAAACAGAGAGAGGTCTTAACTCTAATGAGGTGAAAGACAAAATAAATAACTGCTGTTCGTTGTAAGGGGGAAATGAGTTGAGTATACATATTACTTAACATACAATGGAGAATGTAAGTGATAAAAAGTACTTTAGTCTCAGAGCAAAAGCTGGACAAATAAAAATGTTACCAATTAATTTACTTAAACTTCAGGTTCTCTGTGAAATGTGAAGTCTCAAGGGTCATTTTTCAAATCTGCTGTTAAATATTTCATTAAAAGTAATTTAAACTAAGGGAGAATAAGTAACATTTGCAAGTGCACATCATATCTTCTCAGCTCTACACTATCTTGACCTGCACGGCTACCTTTGGCTGCTACTCATCAAATATTGAACAGTTGTTAGTGTAATTGCATTCACTGCACATCCCCATAAAAGATAATCAAGGCTGTGCTTGCCATGCAGGCCAAGAAACAAGAGCATCTTAACCCCCCCTCCCCTGAAACTGTTCCCAGCATATTACATCTTGAATTGAGATTAATGAAGTTAACTGTCACTTTGTCTCTGAGCTTGTGTCAGCCACGCTGCAGAGAAGACCATGGGGAGATAGAGCATTCAGAACCTTCTCAGGAGTCAGTGCTGCTACGCTTGAGGGTTATCAAAAATTAAATAAATTAGGGTATTAGAAATAAAGATGTGCAATGTTCTTAACTAGGGGTGTCAAATGATTTTTTTAAAAATTAATTGTGATTAATTGGAGTTTTAATCACACTGTTAATAATAGAATACTACTTATTTAAATATTTTTGGATGTTTTCTACATTTTCAAATATATTGATTTCAATTACAACACAAAATACAAAATGTACAGTGCTCACTTTATATTAGTTTTATTACAAATATTTGCACTGTAAAAAAGATAAAATAGTATTTTTCAATTCACCTCAGACAAGTACTGTAGTGCAATCTGTTTATCATGAAAGTGCAATTTACAAATGTGGAATTTATTTGTTTTTACACAACTGCACTCAAAAACAAAACAATGTAAAACTTCAGAGCCTACAAGTCCAGTCAGTCCTACTTCTTGTTCAGCCAATCGCTAAGACAAATAAGTTTGTTTACATTTATGGGAGATAATGCTGCCCACTTCTTATTTACACTATCACCTGAAAGTGAGAACAGGTGTTCAAATGGCATTTTTGTAGCTGGCATTGCAAGGCATTTACGTGCCAGATATGCTAACTTTTACATATCCCTTCATGTTCAACCACCATTCCAGAAGACATGTTTCTATGTTGGTGATGGGTTCTGCTCGATAGCAATCTGAAGCAACACAGACTGACATGTTAATTTTCATCATCTGAGTCAGATGCCACCAGCAGAAGGTTGATTTTCTTTTTTGGTGGTTCTTTTAAGACTTCTGACAGCATGTTCCACATCTCGTCCCTATCAGACTTTGGAAGGCACTTCTGATTCTTAAACCTGGGGTTGAGTGCTGTAGATATCTTTAGAAATCTCACATTGGTATCTTCTTCACATTTTTCAAATGTGCTGTGAAAGTGTTCTTAAATTGAACAACATATGCTGGGTCATCATCCAAGACTGCTATAACATGAAATATATGGCAGAATGCTGGTAAAATCACAGAGCAGGAAATGTACAATTCTCCCCCAAGGAGTTCAATCACAAATTTAATTAACATGTTATTTTTCTAATGAGCATCATCAGCATGGAAGCATGTCCTCTGGAATAGATGCCAAAGCATGAAGGGGATACAAATGTTTAGCAAATCTGGCATGTAAATAAGAAGGAGGAGGCATTATCTCTCGTAAATGTAAACAAACTTGTTTGTCTTAGCAATTGGCTAAACAAGATATAGGACTGAATGGACTTGTAGGTTCTAATTTTACACTGTCTTGTTTTTGAGTGAAGTTATGTAACAAAAAGAATCTACATTTGCAAGTTGCACTTTCATGATAAAGAGATCACACTACAGTACTTGTATGAGGCGAAATGAAAAATACTGTTTCTTTTGTTTATCTTTTTTACAGTGCAAATATTTGTAAAAATAATAGTATAAATAATAGTATAAAGTGAGCACAGTATACTTTGTATTCTGTTTTGTAATTGAAATCAATATTTGAAAATATAGAAAAACATCCAAAAATATTTATAATAAATTTCAATTGGTATTCTATTATTGTTTAACACTGAGATTAAAACTGCGATTAATCACAATACATTTTTTAAATTGGGTTAATTTGTTTTGAGTTAATCACTTGAGTTAACTGTGATTAATTGACAGCTCTATTTTTAACACATCTGAAGGCTTGGTAGTCTCTGTTCAAGAGATGCCCAAGAATGCGAGAAGCAATGGGTGGTAAAGACCAGGAAATTGGATGCATTGTGAGGGGAACTTGTTCATTACCTGTGTGTTCTGCCTGTACTTAGGGCAGTATTGTTCCTATCCTGTCTTTCCTGAGCACTAAATTCACTGAACATTAAAAGTCAGTGGGGCAGTCCTCCAGGAGCCTGTGGGGCAGCTGGGCTCCCAGAAGGGAGTTCCCAGTGAAGCTGAGAGACCGTGGTCTCAGCTCCCCGCACTGCCCTTCTTAGGTCGTTCCTGGTGAGGATGCACTCCACTGACCCAAGGAGAGAGGTGTGGACATTCACCACCATAGTAATAACCGCAGTGGCTGTAAGTGGACCAAATATAGGTCGACTTACATTTCTAGTGTAGACATAGCCTGAGACATTCAACGTCACCTTAGGGATTGAAGCACAGAACTCCTATTAATTTAAATGGAAATTGTACATCTTGGTCTCAATCATGGGTTGTAAAAGGCTGCTTTAACTTTTTGCAACGGCAATGCACTACATCAATTATAAGGTCTTTGGGGCAGAGATTATACTATTGTCTCTTTGTACAGCGCCTAGCATACTGAGGTCCTAGTCTATAACTGAGACTCTTCTGAACTACAAATAGTAATATCTGTACATTTATCTCATTGCAGAAGAGAAGATTTACTGCCATGATTACAAACTAATCTGCTATTACACGAGATCAGCACTAGAATGCTGAAAATAATTCATTGGTTAGTTGAAGGTATTTGGCCAAATTAATTCCAGGTTTAATTCCACTGAAGTCTTGGTAGATAATAAGGAGTTATCTTTTTACTTTTTTGTTAGAAAAAGTGGTAATTCTTCATTTTAATTAAGCAGCAGTTATAATCACCACTCTTGTAACTTTGAATAGTTTATACATTTAGTTTGTGTGATTTTGCTAATGTTTGAAGATACCCAGATGTTACAAAGCTATGAGAAAAGACATTTTTAAATAGTTATATTCTTTGGAATTTGGAAATTAAAGATTTTAAACCTCTATAATTCCCTTTTGTTAGTAGATAAAGTTTTTTTAAAATAGGTTATTTGCGTGGCAGGGTTGTGCCTTGTGAACTTCAAGACAAAAGGACACTGTTTACACTGAAAACTACCTCACATTATTTATGTGGAT
The DNA here is from genome assembly GCF_011386835.1 of Chrysemys picta bellii. Lineage (NCBI taxonomy): Eukaryota > Metazoa > Chordata > Testudines > Emydidae > Chrysemys > Chrysemys picta. The sequence goes on from NC_088797.1 coordinate 43,635,488, forward strand.
TTTATGGAGGCTTGGATGTTCTGCTTTAAACTGAAACCATGTTGCAGTCTTTAACTATGGTGCAGCTATCACTGTCCCATAATGTGTGGAGTTAGCAATGCATCAGATACTTAGGGGGTTTGTTGGTTCAATTTACTGAAAATACGTTTTTATTCTTAGAAATAGGTTGATTTTTACCCCCAAAACACATGTTTTTAAAAATCCTTTTATTTGGCGTGTATATATAAATGGCCCTGCTTTGCAGTCCAATAGTTCCAGGGAGCTCCCAGCAGGTATGGGGAAACTTTAAGGACTGCTGCCCCCCTCTGGAAACAATTTTCAGCACTGCCAAAGTGTTTCAGGTATATATGGAATATATTACACAAGTATTAATGCTTCAATTTTTGCTTCACTGGCTTATGATTAGGCTTTATATTTTCACCTAAATCTGGGAACACTGCAAAGAATTACCATGTGAATAGAACTCAGCAGGTTTTGGCCTAGATATGTAAAAGGTGAAAGGAATGATGATCTCCAGCTGTACACAGGCGGAACGGTATGTCTATACTGCAGTCACGGGGTGAGATTGCACTAGTATAGAAATGCTGTAGCTAGCTTTAATCTAGCTAGCTCAGGTTCTGGATCAGTGACGTGTACAAGCCAGGGCCGGCTCCAGGGTTTTGGCGGCCCCAAGCAGCCCCTCCCCCCACACCCCCACACCCCCCAAAAAAATTGCGATCTGCGGCGGCAATTTGGCGGGAGGTCCTTCGCTCCAAGCGGGGGTGAGGGACCGTCTGCCAAATTGCCGCCGAATAGCTGGACCTGCCGCCCCTCTCTGGAGAGGCCACCCCAAGCACCTGCTTGCCAAGCTGGTGCCTGGAGCCGGCCCCGGTACAAGCTACCCAAAACCCTGGGTAATTACCTGCAGGTATAGCCCATGCTGAAGCACAAGGTTTGGGTGCCCAAGCTAGCTCAGGTATGTCTACTCAAACTGCAGTCCTGCACCATGATTGCAGTATAGACATGCCCTTAGTATGGTTTTGTTCCTGAAGGTGCCAAAGTACACTTGCAAGCATTCTTGTAGGGGGCAACCGATCAGACCAGTCCAACATGCTAGTCAATTACAAACAATTCCAGTAGCAGAAATTGGAGACAAATGAAAACAAGCCATCATAAATGGATATTTCTCCCCTAGCCCCCACTTTCCAGAAATTTATTATTAAATTTTTTATTGCATCTGTGAAATTGCTACCTAACAGTGTCTTAGTGATGAAATATAGCCACTTATCACTTTATGCATTTTTCAAAGTATATAGCAGATACTCAGTGTTCAAAAATTGATTAAACAAAATCACCATTTCATTTTTAATATTTTCATGATTTAATCATTTGTTACTCCTTCTGTATTACAGCCTCATGCAATATTGAATCTGAAATCTGTTTTCTGAGTGTCCTTCTCCCCACCCCTCCTGTGTAAAATTGCTCATGATTTCTGGGCTGCTGGCACAAATTTTATTCTAGAAAAACTAAGATCAATGAAGTATTAATTTTCTGTTTTAAAATGTACAATACAAAAGATTTGCTGACTTGCAAAAAAGGTAAGAATAGCAAGACATTTCCATTAGCAGTCTTGAAACTAGTGGATATTGAGGTTGGGAAGATGGAGCACGGCACTGCTACCTATACACCACAGTCTGTAATAAGGGGTAATGGAGACTGGAAATGCACAAAGAAGAACAGGAGTACTTGTGGCACCTTAGAGACTAACAAATTTATTAGAGCATAAGCTTTCGTGGACTACAGCCCACTTCTTCGGATGCATATAGCTATATGCATCCGAAGAAGTGGGCTGTAGTCCACGAAAGCTTATGCTCTAATAAATTTGTTAGTCTCTAAGGTGCCACAAGTACTCCTGTTCTTTTTGCGGATACAGACTAACACGGCTGCTACTCTGAAACCTGGAAATGCACAGGCATCTTCAGAGCCATTTGTAGCCCAAGGTGAAGCCTATCCACTCCCTATATCATTTGCAGGTAGTTTCTGTATTCACAGATATCTTTATGGTGTGTCACTGAAGTGAACATATTTGCTTTTATCAAGTCACTAATGACTAGAGCAACATTGATTTTTAGTTTTCTGATGTAATTTTAACGTCAGGGTAACACTTACACTATTTTGGTCTTGCCATGACTTTTCCCACATATCTCTACACCACACCCTCTTTGGGGAGTTTGCAGGTACTTGAACTGTTTTTGAAGTGTAAACTGATTTGACTGTCATACCCAGTAAAAGGTTTTAATCTTGTTTATAGCCTTTCAAATATTTTTTATAGTCAGTTGGCACACACCAGTGTACAAGCCAAGGGAGCATCTAAACATTTCTGGTGTTAATAGATATGGGGTCAGGAAGGATATACAGTATTATCTTTTCAATAAGTACTTCTATCAGCTGTCTTCACCTAGGTTCAGAAATAATGAATAACACTTTTTGTAAGTTTCCTGAGATCATTGACTATTGCTACATCTTTCTTGGAGAGTGTGTCTATGTAATCAGGCAGATAAATGCAGTAAAGCCAATTTAGCAATATTCTAGTTAGAGATGAAAAGTGCTATGTCATCTTTAAAATCTAGGATTGCTCCTGGCCTTCAGTGACTTTCAATTAATTTTCATAAATCTTTTTCTGATATTATTTTTTTGTCCTTAAAAGTTCTGACTTTTGCTCTGGAGATTTAATCTGCATCCTATTTTTTTTTTAACATCTTCAAGATTACAAGGACTCTAGATACAGTAATTTGTACACCACTGTCTTATTTTTCAGCAGTTTTTGTACTTGATTGAAAAGGGATTTAAATAGGCATAATTCATAGGGACTATAGGACCAGGTTGGAATTGTTCAAGGTCACAATGATCTGCAACCTGTTTAATAAGTTATAATGCTTTTTCAAAAGCATAAGAGAATAATCTAAACAGCATGACATCTTTAGTAGATGTTACTACATGGTATGCTAAAAAAGGCATTCCATAACGTAGGTTGTTTTTTTTTATCATTAGGATCATAGGAAATTGCTTTCATGCAAACAGTAGTTAATATGAATGAAATAGTCATATCAAATAATACAATTAAGACTGGTGGGTGAAGAGTCTTTAAAGGTACAGAGCTTTGTTTCTCTTCAAGTAAACAGCTAAAAGCTCTTGTCTGTTTTTATTCAAATTTACCAGAACATCCCTCTTGGTGTATAAACTGCATCGACAGTCTCACAAGAACAGCCTTTCCAAGTGTCTTCTTACTTTGGTTTCCAACTTGTGCCTTTAACTATGATCTGCATAAAGGGACATGCATAAATACCAGGGTATGAAATAAATCACTGTACTTTTAGAAAAAAAATACGTTCACATTGACTTGTGATGAAATTCTGAATCATGTTAATTTGATTTATGTTGTGTGCATGCTATCTATCTCAAGTCACATGTACAGTTTAAAAACTGATACAAAAGGCTATACTCTGATAAAAGAGCAGCAGTCTTCAAACAGAATTCCTTCTTTCTTTCCATTCAGGAAACCTGGGTAATCCAAAAAGATTCCACAACATGTCCTGAAATTCCAGCATATTGTAGCTTTGTCAGGGGAAGCAAATACCAAAGTCAGGGAGCCTCCAAATCTACCCTTTGCTTAAGTATCTTAGGGCAGGTCTACACTACGGGGGAAAGTCGATCTAAGCTACGCAATTTGAGTTACGTTAGTAGTGTAACTCAAGTCAACGTAGCTTAGATCTACTTACTGTGGGGTCCACACTATGCTATGTTGATGGGAGAGTGGTCGATTTTAGCGGGTCTTCACTAGACCTGCTAAATCGACCCCCAGTGGATCAAACGCTGCAGAGTCGATCCACCGGTAAGTGGAGACAAGCCCTTAGTTGATAAGCTATTGGGTAGATGGGGAAAGGAGATCTCTAAGCTATTCATGGTTTAAGCCATAGAGGACTTGGATAGATACATGACTCCAGCCTCTCGGACTATTCAGAATGTCTTAGATAGAGACCATCCCCACTCCAAAATAATTAAAAATAAAAATAAAAACCTCCTTTAGCTAATATATTTTACCAGAGACCTAGTACTAAAAGCTTGGAGAGAGAGATCCATATTTAGAATAAAAAAAATGATAGCCTAATATTCAACACAAGTATTACAAAAATGTGAAATTGTCATATCTCGTTTATGTGCAGTTCAATTTACTTGGAAATTTATGATTGTGGTTTGGAGAGTACATACCTGATTGTAGTGGATACACAACCCCCTTTTTGTAGGGGTGGATCTAAATTGTTTTTCTGATATCTCCTACTCCTTCCCAGGAAGATTTATAATGCCTAAAATCAAGCAAAGACAACTACTGGATAGTAATAAATCATTGCTCTGCTTTAGTTATTCATGGTTGGCTCTGGGTAAACCTCACCAGGGCAGTGTTTCTGCCTCCAAGTGCATCCCTGGGTTGCGAATAGTGGAACAGCCTTCAGATATGGAGGTTAGCTGTGTTATAAGCAGGGAAATCTGTAAATAAGCGGGAGTGGACAATTTGATGACAGTACTGTGTCATGGCAAGTGCAGACTGCCATTTAATAAGCCTGCTGCCAAAATCCCTGCTGCCTTGTGGGTTAAGTGTTTTGGCCAAAAAGCTAGGGTTCCAACATGGAAAAATGGCTGTGCTTGATTCTTGGGGCCCCAAAGTTGTAACATTAGAATCCAATGTAATATTCCTCAGCTGCCATACATTCTGGCTGCCCTCAGCATGAACCGGTGCCCTGTATGGCTGGAGATATGAAACTGGCAACTGCAGGGATTGCCACATGGAATGTAAGGCCAACCTGGGAAGCTAGCCAATTTATGCAGAAAAATGGACAGGCTAGACATTACAATAATGAGACATTACAATTCTAGATAGAGCAAGATGACTTTGTCAGAAGTCTACCAAGCAGTAAAGAATACAGAGTTATCTGTGCAGGTGGATGTCAAAGTAGGAAAGGAATTTAAATTATAGTAGTGATAACAGTGGTAAAAGCACATCCAAAAGATATGATTTATTCAAGAATATCCCCAACAACTGCAGTTTCTGATGATGATGTTGAAAAAATATATGAAAACATTGAAGACACAATGGAAATCAGTGATGGAAAGAAAGAGAGTGTGATAATTCTTATGGAAGACTGGAATGCAAATGTAGGAAGGGAAAGAATATCTGTGGCAGTTGGCCTACTTGGCCTTAGTGAAAGAAATAACAGAGGAGAAATATTAATAGAATTTTGCAAGAAACATGATCTCATTACCTGCTATATTTATTTTGAATTAAAGAAAGAGCAAGGCATACATGGAAATTACCAGGAGTGGTGTAAAAAAACCAAAATGATTTTATCATGATCAACCATAGTTATAGAAATGGTGTTAGGAAGGTTATGTTTATGCTAAGTGTAGATTGTGGATCAAATCATAGATTGGTATTGATGAGACTGAATATCAAACTGGAAAAGTTACAGAAAGGCACAATGGAAACTTGAAACTCTGAGGAATCATGAAATACAAAGTCACTACCAAGAAGAAATGTTGTGAATCATTCATGAAAACAAAGATCTAATGATTTGGGAATGTCTGACAGATACTGTCAAAGAATCTGTAGATAAACAGGCAGGGAAGAAGTTAATAGCCAAGACAAACCCATGGATAAGAGATGAAATCATTGCTCTGATAGACAAAAGAAGGAAAGTAAGAGCACAAGGATTGACAACAGAAAAAGAGAAATACCAAGACTAAATACAATGTTAAAGAATAAATGCAGGTTAGCAAAGTCTGAATGGCTGAATGAGAAATGAAAAGAAATTGAACAATTTTGTTTTTAAAGACCAAAGAGGTTCAGAATAGTAAGTTTTAAGAAAAATCCGAACACCTGGATTCCAAACAGAAACTTTTGGGGTTCAATAATCACTAAATCAAATCTGTTTTTCGCCAGCAATTTAACTCTATGCTCATTTACCAGAAAGTAACTAAGATCAAGTCAGTCCTATAATGAACCACCATGCAAAGGAAAGATATAATAGTCGTGCTAATATTGGGTCTGATCCTGCAATCACACTGTGTGTGGACTTTCTCTTCATTTTTAAGCAAGCTTAGTGCTCTTGGAAGGTGCCAATTTATCACAGGAGATTAACATCTTATTTTTCAACAGAACAGGTGCAATACATTGCAGTGGCAATGTAAGCTTCCCATACACCAACTGAAGAAAGTGTTGCAACTCAAGAAAGTGACGCTGTGGGTCTCAAATCTTCGTCCTCGGGGTTCCCAGTTGACTGTTGCCTCCCTGCTCCCACCCAGCAGCTTGCTACTAATTGACTGAGAGAGACCATAAAACCTGAAGCTGCCAGGGAGGCCTCTGCTGGGCTCTGATTGGAGGAAAATGGGACATCTGATTTGTCAGAGTTTCCTATTGAAACCCAAAGAGAGGCACAGGAAGTTGTCTGCACAACTGGGTTCTACCTGGCTGCTACATCTGATGCTGCTTTCCTACCTTGTTCCTTATCCTTGCACCTGGTCTCCAACTCCGACCCTTGGCTCAACACCTGAATCTGACTCTGACACTTATCTTCACTGCCGACTCTTGACTCCAACTCCAACCACTAGCCCTGACTGCCTACATCTCAACCCTGACACACTATTCTAGAGGGATATGGCTTGGAAAGCAATTTTGTTTTTCTGTCAATTCTAGCCTTGGCTTCTTCTGAGATTGCTGGCAAATGGTGATTTTGGTGATATTTTTATTAGGAATGGAACTGAACAAGACTTTATGTTGGCTAGTAATTGTTAGATTGTCTTCAACTTTAAGTTTTTATATAAAGCATTTTATACCATATCCTCAATAAATACATTATTGGGAAGGTCACCAAACAAAGCATTATAGTAAAATTATGTTTAAAGACAGAGCACCAGAAATATTATACCGCAGCCATACAGTATATATTGAAAAGAAATGACATTTTAACAATATTTTGGTATATGAGAATGAGCCAGAAAGAGCTCATGGAAAACCCTTGTTAAAATTCTGCTACCTAACTAGAGGAGAAAGGTTTTGGGTAAAGCACTCCCTTTGATCACCACCCATTGCGAATACTGGAAAATCATCCATGCAAGAAATCTCTTGGGCTCAGAAAAAAATGGCAAAAGCACCAAAACTCAGAGATTTCCAGAAGTGTCCTTGAGGAGCATACCTCCTGGAAATTGCCCCTCTCCACAAAGTCTTCACCCCACAATCCTTTACTGCAAATTATACATACTAAAGAGATTGCTATGTTATCACTCAGTATTTTCAAGGAGCATTGTATGAAGAACTCCAGAGAAGCGTACGTAATACAAGTTTGTTTGCCAAGAGTGCTGCCTCCTTCTTTGGTCATGTTCAGGAGAAAACAAGCTAATGAATTCCCCAGACCTTTCCTCCTCTCCACCCTCTGCAAGCACACACTGCCATGTCAGGTGAGATTTATCAGAGGCTAAGGGAAATCTTTAGTGGGAGTCCCTTGTTAAAATATTGGTAGCACATCATTCATGTGAAGCTTCACCACTGAAGCTGAATCAAATATGACATCCTAATTCTTAACCAGAGAACTCAAGTTAATTATTCAGACATGAAAATTTACCATTGAAGAGAACAGCTTGTTCATAAGCTGCTAAAGACCCATTAACAGAGCTCCTGTTTTATCCAAATTCAACTGAAGGAAATTTTGCTGCAATTCAATCATTCTTTTAACTTATTACATTTCAAGTACTGTGACAGCATTTGCAATGCTAGGCTTTGAAGAAATGTTGAACTGGATGTCATCAACCTAGAAATGACAAACCACATCACGTTGATTAACAGAATTACCGAAAGGAAGAATAGAGATGTGATGCAGCAATAGACGTGACTGAAAACCTTGAGGGATCCTACAAAGAACTTCGGCAAAAGAGAGAGGAAATTTCCTTTTGATGCAAACAGGCATCTGTTTGGTAAAATAAGACTTAAACCTGTCATAGCAGTGCCAGTGGAGCCTACATAACATTGTAAATGATTCATTAAGATAATATACTCTACAATCAACATTAACTGAAGCTCTCAAATAACCAACATTAAAACACAGTCAGATTGACTGCATTAATAAACCATTATAGAAACTCTGACAAGAGCAGTATCTATGCTAAACATGACTGACATCTAGAATGATTTTCCGTTAGAGGTGACTTGTCACTAAACAACAGTTTACCAGACATTATGCCTCTCCTCTTACTGGCCAAGATACTGAGCTAAGATATTTACAGATTTTTTTCTAATACTGCAGAAGACATCTAAATATTTATTTGACAATTTTAAATGAATTTTGACTTCATTTGTATCCTTTTAATATTCATTTTCTGCAAATATTCTTGAGAACAAATTTACTGACAATTATTCAAAACAACAGAAAACTTGCAGCAAATATTGCAAAATATTATCAGAAAATTTCAGATGTATAATCTTAAGTATTTGCAAAATGAACACTCTTCCAATTAGCAGAGAGAAACAATGCCATGTGATTTATTTGTCCAGTAATAGTGGCTTGAAACTTGAATGGTGAATCCTCACAGTAAACTGATTATGAACAATTGCCAGACCAAGAATTATTTTGGGAACAATGAATAAGTTTGTGAATGATTCCCAAAGAAAAAATGAGGCAAACTGGTCAAATGAATTTGCAGCATATTGTTTGCCCAGCTCTAATTGATAACAATGTTTACTTTCTTTGTTCTTTACAATTCATTTGCAATTGCAAGTGAATGAACAGAGGCAGTATTGGATGTAGAAGTAATTATAATTTTGGAATGGGGATCATTTTCAGCAGCCACTGTACAAAGAGAGAGTTTAAAAGTCAATTTTGGTTTTTCAGAAGAGATCTGTGGTTTTTACTTAAATATAATTTCATGAACTTGATGCAAAAAACTGATGTAATTAATTACAACCAAACAAGTATCTGCTAAAAGAATCTTCTCAGTCTCTGATATGACTCTGAAAATTGTTTAATTGTATAATGAGCATATGCAGTAGAAAGTGCCCTGAATTCTTCATGTGCACATGAGGAGTACACAGTGCATGCATGTGCAGTTTCAAGCATGCATTTGTTGGTTTAAATAGTTTGTAAACTCATCCAAAAAAAGCATCCCCTAGTGAGTAAAGTTAGGTTTGAAGGCCATTTGCAGACGACAGTGGCTAGACAGAGGAGTCTGATGAAGCCCTGCTCTTGTGGAGCTCTAATGTGGAGCCAGTCTGTTGTCATTTCTCAGAAAAAAGTAGAGGAATCCCATCTTCCTAAAATTTCATTACGTCTTAAAAAATGCTCTCCATAACATTGACCAGTATCGTGTAGTGTAAATGACCATAAACAGTGAATTCTGAACTATACGTCTCATATAAATGAACAAAATATCCTTGCTTTTTTAAAATATGTTCATTTATTCGCTAATTCATAACATTAAGTAATCTGCAATGGTTCTTCCTTAGGGTCACATAGCAAGTGTGAAAAATCAGGATGGGGGTGAGGGGTAATAGATGCCTATGTAAGAAAAAGCTGCAAAAATCGGGACTGTCCTTATAAAATCAGGACATCTGGTCACCCTATTCTTCCTTAATTAGTGTGAGTTAGCAAGATTCTGATGTAATATTTCAAGTAAACATAAGTTTTTAAATCAGAACATAAGTTTTTTTTTGTCAGAACAGACATCTCAAGATTCTTAAACTACCACTGTCTGTTCTGACAAAAAAAAAAAACATGCTTAAATGCCCTTACTGCATATTAAGTGGTGGGACGTTTGTCCAGCTTAATAGAAAAGGGAGTTACCCTTTTAATTGCAAGGGTGGCTTGGCCAGCAGGCTGGAAGAAAAGCCCCCCACTCCTCCTTGTGGGTAACTGCTCCACATAAGAAACAGGAAGGAGTCTCTGGCCAGGTCTGTAGGGTGACTTGTCCACACAGGTGACCCGAAGATTGGAGGGAGGTATTTATACCCCAGATTGTGCCAGCAAAAGCCCTCTTTTGTATGGAACAGGCAAGCAAGATTCACCCTTCCACCCATGGAAGTTTTGTCATGAGCCACTGCAGGCATTAGGCTTGTCGTTCTTTTCTTGGGGTGCTGGGAAGGAAATGTTTCCCTTACTGCCAGATTGGCTGAGACGAGATGAGTTTTTTGCCTTCTCCACAGCAGATTAGGGCCTAGAGCGATAGGAAAGGAGGATTGGGATAAAAGGTCAGAACTCACTATGTAAGGTTGTGGCAGATGTCCAGTGCAGGCACTCCATAGGGAATGCCTGCAGTGATCAGATAAAATGGATTGATAAAGGGTTTAGAGAAGGCATTCCTTAAAGGAGCAGAGAAAGGGGGTACAATGCTCTCTTGACTAGAATGGTGGGGAGTTAGCCCCCCAACCCCCCCCCCCTTTACCCTCATATGTGGGGGTGGCAGGGTTCCAGCAGTGGTTTTGCTGGGACCGGAATGGGAAAGGACAAGGACTGTTAGTATATGGGAATAATTATGGAATTGCCTGCACTGTACAATTTCATCTCCCAGGTATTCCCAGATATGTAATAAAGTTGTGGATTAATTAAAACCACATCTAGTGCCTGCTGTCCTTCTTCAGCCATAGCTGGACAATATTGCAGCTTTATTTCTGATTGGCCATCCTCATTTTGTATAATTTACTTTATACTTAGAGATCTTGCAAACTCAGTACTGCTGATCCCAAGCATTCAAAAATCCTCAGACTGACTTTAAAATACCATAATTTTTAAGCCAAGAAAGTTTGGGTGATTTTTCCTTTGTCTTTTGGTTTATGAGCCTTTAAAGTTCACGCATTTAATTTTCAAGCTTTTCTCTGCAACTACAAGGGCTAGAAACTTACCGTAAGTGAAAGCTGAGATTCTCATGCAGTTTCTTGATTCCAGCAGCTGGGGTTTTAAGAAAAACACCAAATATTGTGAGACTCTCAATAAAATTGTGAGACTTGGCATCCTTGCTGAGTTTGGGTTGCAGGAAGCAAACTAACTTCTGAAGGCTTGCTTGGAGGCTGGAGTTGGATGAACTTCAAATTCCAATGGAAATGCTACCTTCTACCATTGTCTCTACTTCTACCTCCCCCACCTAAGAGCTATGAATAAGGGAATGGGGTTTGCTGGGGGAAAAGGGAAGGATAGAGGGAGACAGCTGGTAGAGTCTGTGTATAGTTCATGAATGTTGTAGCTATGGGAACAATTTTCATTCCTGTGCGAAGTATGAACCCAGCCTAAATTTGAGTGAGTTCATAGCTTAAATGTTCTACCCAGCTCTATTTGTGGCATCAAAACCACTTCCCCTCTTAGTTCTGTGTTTAATGAATTGTGTTTTGAGAAACCCTTAACAAACTTAATACTGCAGCCTAAAATCTATATGCTTTCCTCACCAGGTTGCATAAAGAAATCTAACTTCCACTGGGGGACGAGACAGAAGGGGAGAAGTGAGGGCCTTGGTTATCTAAATTTGATTTAATAATTATGCATGCATGTCCTTTTGGTAGATACAGCCCATATTGGTTTCCCTAATCATCTGGATTATCAGCCTACTGTGGTTTGAGGCCTAACTACTGCATTGTGGCAATTCATTTATCTCTGTGCATCTTTTGCAAAATGCAAGTCTGTACTCCAACTTTCTAAATTAATTTTCATTTCTGGGTGTTATAAATCCATTTTCACACTGTATGATATAGGTGTATTACTTTCAATATTGTTTCCTGCCAGGTCTGATAAACTTTAATTAAAGGGAGTAGAAGGTGGGGGGCAAAAGAGTAGGGGAGGGTTTGTTTTTTTTAGAGTGAGATGTAAAGCTGTGTTCCTGACCACTTGTGGACATTAAGCATCCTCTTGCACTTTTTTCAAGAGTTTTCCAGTGTCATCTCCAAATCCAGATTGGATAATTCCATCATGCCTTAAATTCTTATTATAGTTTTAATTGAATAAATTAATCTTCACCTTTGTCCTGATTAGCAGAGTTCTTGTGCTGTGGAGTGTTTCTGACACATTTCCTGCCGGGGTGGCTGCATTTCAGTTATGAGGTGAAGTGATTCTGCTCTACAATGGCCTGGCCTGTCTGTCAAAAACATGCATTAGGGCAAAAAAGATTAAAAACTATTGTACAACTCATGATTGACTATATGCCTCATCTACTGGGTATGGAAGAACCATGGGGAAATATCCTTGGAATTGTTTGCAGCCTGAGAACCAATTGGGAGTCTCAGCAACTCATGCAAAATCCCTGCCTCTCTTTGTGCTGGATTGGGCTTCTCCATTTTTCTGGCACCATGGCTGGCTCATTGGCCAGTGCTGCCTTGGAGTTATAGTTACACATTACCTATTTTCCCCTTAGAATAGTGGTGGTGAAAATAACTGGAAACTAAATGTTTAAAAGGGCAAAATTAACTTCTATGGGAAATATACAATAAATTGTGTGAAGTCCTGAAGCCTGCCCCCTTTCCAGCTGGCAACACATCTCAAATTTCTCAGACCTCCAAATGGATGGGTCTTAATGTTCCCCTCTGCAACCTGCATTTGCACTATATTGCACAGAGTTTGTAGATCTGTTAGTACAGCAATCTTTTAGGGGAAAAGATACTATATTAATATAAAAATATTATCATTAAATGGTTGCCATTCAGGCCCTATCTTTGTGTTTAGGGATTGGACTGAGTTGGTATTCAATCTGATATACTTTCACTTCTCTGTGGCACAGTTAGTTTCTGCTGAACCTATGCTTTATACAGTTTCTTTCTTCTCTTTGTATGAAGTAAATACTGCAAGTGTGACCTGTTGCAATGCTGCCAGACTGAGTCTGCAGACCGTTCATAGCCCCAAGACATATGAAATGCCCTGTTCATCTCCTGGGTGTGCTAATTCTGAAATCTATTAACATCATTTTAAATATTAATGTAACACCGACAGACCCCGGTTGTCGGTGGGTGGGATCAAATGTGGGACCTCTGGAGCTAAGTGCATGAGCCTCTACTGCATAAGCTAAAAGCCAACTGACTATTATCTAAGGCTGTAGAGCAGATTCATAATCTCTCTTTCTCTCTCTTGTGGTCTCGGTGCCACTAGATGGGACAGAAAACCATACCCAGAAGGTATGTGGGTTATATACTTCCCCTAGCTGAGGAAGCGCATCCTGAGCTTCAGAGACTTCCAAGTTGAATCCTGGACAAGCCCCCACTTGTAACACCAACAGACCCCGGTCATCAGGATCAAACTTGGGGCCTCTGGAACGTAGTACATGAGCCCCTACTACATGAGCTAAAAGCCAACTGGCTATTAACTAAGGCTGTAGAGCAGACTCATAATCTCTCTCTCTCTCTCTTCCCCCCCCCCCCCCGATGGGACAGAAAACCACACCCAGAAGGTATGTGGGTTACATTAACATGCAATATTGCACTGCTGATCATGTTAGCAAAAATGTCCAGCTGCTTTGACACCGAGGTGTCCTTGTGGCACCTTAGAGACTAACAGATTTATTTGGGCATAAGTTTTCATAGGCTAGAACCCACTTCATCGGATGCTTGAAGTGAAAAATACAGGAGCAAGTATAAATACATGAAAGGATGGGGGTTGCTTTACCAAGTTTGAGGTCAGTCTAATGAGATAAATCAATTAACAGCAGGATATCAAGGGTGGAAAAATAACTTTTGAAGTGGTAAGAGAGTGGCCTATTACAGACAGTTGACAAGAAGATGTGAGTAACAGTAGGGAGAAATTAGTATTGGGGAAATTAAGTTTAGGTTTTGTAATGACCCAACCACTCCCAGTCTTTATTCAGGCCTAATCTGATGGTATCCAGTTTGCAAATTAATTCCAGTTCTGCAGTTTCACGTTGGAGTCTGTTTTTGAAGTTTTTTTGATGAAGAATTGCCACTTTTAGGTCTATTATTGAGTGACTAGAGAGACTGAAGTGTTCTCCTACGGGTTTTTGAATGTTATGATTCCTGATGCCAGATTTGTGTCCATTTATTCTTTTGCTTAAAGGCTGCCCGGTTTGGCCAATGTACATAGCAGAGGGGCATTGCTGGCACATGATGGCATATATCACATCGGTAGATGTGCAGGTGAATGAGCCCCAAATGGTATGGCTGATGTGGTTAGGTCCTATGATGATGTCCCTAGATATGTGGACAGAGTTGGCACCGGGGTTTGTAGTAGGGTTTAGTTCCTGGGTTGGTGTTTTTGTTGTGCGGTGTGTAGTTGTTGGTGAGTATTTGCTTCAGGTTGGGGGGCTGTCTGTAGGTGAGGACTGGCCTGTCTCCCAAGGTCTGTGAAAGTGAGGGAATCATCCTTCAGGATAGGTTGTAGATCCTTGATGATGCGCTGCAGAGGTTTTAATTGGGGGCTGTAGGTGACGGCTAGTGGCATTCTGTTACTGTCTTTGTTGGGCCTGTCTTGTAGTAGGTGACTTCTCGGTACCCTTCTGGCTCTGTCAGTCTGTTTCTTCACTTCACCAGGTGAGTATTGCAGTTTTAAGAATGTTTGATAGAGATTCTGTAGGTGTTTGTCTCTGTCTGAGGGATCGGAGCAAATATGGTTGTATCTTAGAGCTTGGCTGTAGACAATAGATCATGTGATGTGGTCTGGATGAAATCTGGAGGCATGTAGGTAAGTATAGTGGTCAGTAGGTTTCCGGTATAGGGTGGTGTTTATGTGACCATCGCTTATTAGCACTGTAGTGTCTAGGAAGTGAACCTCTTGTGTGGACTGGTCCAGGCTGAGGTTGAAGGTAGGGTGGAAATCGTTGAAAACTTGGTGGAATTCCTCAAGGGCCTCCTTCCCATGGGTCCAGATGTCATCAATGTAGCGCAAGTAGAGTAGGGGCGTTAGGGGACGAGAGCTAAGGAAGCGTTGTTCTAAGTCAGCTATAAAAATGTTGGCATACTGAGGGGCCATGCGGGTACCCATAGCAGTCCTGCTGACTTGAAGGCATAAATTGTTCCCAAATCTGAAATAGTAGTGTTGGTCGGAAGCTTCCTGTGTGTTAGTGTGCTGTTCGGTGGTGTGTTGGAAATATTCCTTGAGTCGGAGATGTCAAAAGTAGGATTCTAGGTCACCGCAGAACTGTATCATGTTTGTGGGGGTGGTGGGGCAGAAGGAGAGACCCTGAGATATGACAGACTCTTCTGTCAGGCTAAAAGTATAGCTGGATAGATTAATAATATTGTTAGGTGAGTGATTGGAATAACAGAGACTTGGTGGGATAACTCACATCACTGGAGTACTGTCATGGATGGATATAAACTGTTCAGGAAGGGCAGAAAAGGTGGGGGCGTTGCATTGTATGTAAGAGAGCAATATGACTCCTCAGAGCTCCAGTATGAAACTGCAGAAAAACCTGAGAGTCTCTGGATTAAGTTTAGAAGTGTGAGCAACCAGGGTGATGTCGTGGTGGGAGTCTGCTATAGACCATCAGACCAGGGGGATGAGGTGGATGAGGCTTTCTTCCGGCAACTAACAGAAGTTACTAGATCACAGGCCCTGGTTCTTATGGGAGACTTCAATCACCCTGATATCTGCGGGGAAAGCAATGCAGTGGTGCACAGACAATCCAGGAAGTTTTTGGAAAGTGTAGGGGACAATTTCCTGGTGCAAGTGCTGGAGGAACCAAATAGGGGCAGAGCTCTTCTTGACCTGCTGCTCACAAACAGGGAAGAATTAGAAGGGGAAGCAAAAGTGGATGGGAACCTGGGAGGCAGTGACCATGAGATGGTCGAATTCAGCATTCTGACGGAAGGAAGGAAGGAGAGCAGCAGAATACGGACCCTGGGCAGGATCCCCTCGGAGAATAACATGAGGGGGAAAGGAGTTCAGGAGAGCTGGCTGTATTTTAAAGAATCCTTATTGAGGTTGCAGGAACAAATCATCACAATGTGTAGAAAGAATAGTAAATATGGTAAGCGACCAGCTTGGCTTAACAGTGAAATCCTTGCTGATCTTAAACACAAAAAAGAAGCTTACAAGAAGTAGAAGATTGGACAAATGACCTGGGAGGAGTATAAAAATATTGCTCAGGCATGCAGGAGTGAAATCAGGAAGGCCAAATCACACTTGGAGTTGCAGCTAGCAAGACATGTTAAGAGTAACAAGAAGGGTTTCTTCAGGTATGTTAGCAACAAGAAGAAGGTCAAGGAAAGTGTGGGCCCCTTACTGAATGAGGAAGGCAACCTAGTGACAGAGGATGTGGAAAAAGCTAATGTACTCAATGCTTTTATTGCCTCTGTCTTCACGAACAAGGTCAGCTCCCAAACTACTGCATTGGACAGCACAGCATGGGGAGGAGGTGACCAGCCCTCTGTGGAGAAAGATGTGGTTCAGGACTATTTAGAAAAGCTGGACGAGCACAAGTCCATGGGGCCGGATACGTTGCATCCGAGGGTGCTAAAGGGGTTGGCGGATGTGATTGCAGAGCCATTGGCCATTATCTTTGAAAACTCATGGCGATCGGGGGAGGTCCCAGATGACTGGAAAAAGGCTAATGTAGTGCCCATCTTTTAAAAAGGGAAGAAGGAGGATCCGGGGAACTACAGGCCAGTCAGCCTCACCTCCGTCCCTGGAAAAATCATGGAGCAAGTCCTCAAGGAATCAATTCTGAAGCACTTAGACGAGAGGAAAGTGATCAGGAACAGTCAGCATGGATTCACCAAGGGCAAGTCATGCCTGACTAACCTAATTGCCTTCTATGAGGAGATAACTGGGTTTGTGGATGAGGGGAAAGCAGTGGACATGTTATTCCTTGACTTTAGCAAAGCTTTTTTGCCGGCAAGTTAAAGAAGTATGGGCTGGATGAATGGACTATAAGGTGGATAGGAAGCTGGCTAGATCGTCAGGCTCAATGCTTAGTGTCAGTGGCTCCATGTCTAGTTGGCAGCCGGTATCAAGTGGAGTGCCCCAAGGGTCGGTCCACTAAACTGGGAGGAGTGATAGATACACTGAAGGGTAGGGATAGGATACAGAGGGACCTAGACAAATTAGAGGATTGGGCCAAAAATCTCCTTCCTTAGAGGGGGTTGGACTAGATGACCTCCTGAGGTCCCTTCCAACCCTGATATTCTATGATTCGATGAAGATTGTTTTTTTAAGAGAGTTTCTAGTTTTGAGAGATCATTTTTGATCTTCTCTTGTTTGCTGTATAGGATGTTGATCAGGTGGTTCCGCAGTTTCTTTGAGAGTGTGTGGCACAATCTCTCACTATAGTCTGTGTGGTATGTTGATTGTAATGGATTTTTTACCTTCAGTCCTTTTGGTTATGTCCATTTGTTTGCATTTGGAAAGCTGCTTTGAGATAGCTGGCAAAGCTTAAGCAGTAATCAGATCTTCTCCCCATCATTGTTAATGCAGTAAATTCACTGTGCACTTTCAAAACTAAGTTTTATCAAAAACCCTCGGGTACTAGGAGCCTAAACCAAAAGTCCAGATCCAGACTGTGAATTATCTGAGGGAGAGACTTCCCAAACATGGATGTAGATACAGTGTTATTTGCCTCAATAGGCCAAACCAAAACCCTAGATCTGAACACCCTTAATATTTTTTTCAGCATGAAGTGGAATCTTTAGCTGTCCGGTATTGGGTTTGTAAAATGGCTAAGTGATGAAAACATACTCTTATATAATATATTATTTGGTCGCTACATTAACTGAAAGCATCCTCAGTGATTGTTATTTACTGCCCTTATTCTATACCAGAAACCTCTGAACCTAATCTGTCATTTCAAAGAGCTTTGCTATAGAGAAGTGAGTGGAGGGTTTCAATTTTTCATAGATTTTTGACATCCTAAATCAAAAATTGTATTAAAGTAGGAAATATCTGTTCTAGTTTGCCATGAACTAATCAAAGAGGGAGCTTTAAATGGAACATATTAATACTTACCAGAGGTTTCTCACAAAAGCAATTTTCTTCATTTAAGAAATCTCTTTTCATCCTAGAATATTAAATATTAAATGCTCTTTACTTAGAAGGAATTGGGTTTGTCATAGAGCAGTAGCATTGTGGCATTTTAGAGACTTCTCCATTGCTAAAGGATAATTACAGTTTAATGATGGTGTGAACAGATTGCTAACTGCTGTGGTGAGGTTTCCATGCAGAAGAGAGGAGGAAAGAAAGATCTGAATCACCGTCAAAAGGGTTAAAGTCTGACAATGTCGGCGGGTGGTTGGCACGAAAGTACTTTTGGTTTATAAACCAAATGTCATGACA
This sequence comes from Chrysemys picta bellii, assembly GCF_011386835.1. NCBI lineage: Eukaryota > Metazoa > Chordata > Testudines > Emydidae > Chrysemys > Chrysemys picta. The sequence continues at coordinate 43,653,760 of NC_088797.1, forward strand.
TTTTTGGATTGCTTTCATTTTTCTTGTGAGGTCTTGTTCTGGGCAGCAGTTTTATCACAAAATGCCATTGCATCACATGTATGCCATCTAATGTATGCAGTACTGTACTCTTATCAGCAGAGTGAAAGGATCCGTGCACACTCAAGGCTAGGGGAGAGGGCTGTACTAAGACATTAATTCACATACGTAGTTAGCTGTGAATGTAGAACATACTTGCTTACTAAAGTCACTGAATCTACTAAAATGTATAGTATTACATCTGGGCATAGCACAGCCTGTGTGTTTCTTTAAACAAATCTATACAAAACTAATACACGTTTTAAAAAATATGTCATTGTATAATAGAATTTGCAGTTCTAAGGCCTCTTGCATCCATGAATCTCAACATGCTTTGGAAACATTAATAACCCTTCTTGCACTCCTGTGAAATAGGAAAACGCCTTGCCCGGTCTCTCACTAAGGCTGTGACAGAGCTGGGAAATAGACTCCAGACTCCCTGCATGGTGCTTTAATTTGTAGTGGTGCTAGTGGTTTGCCCGTGGGACATCAGTGAGGTTACTTGTGGACTGCCAGTTGGAGTTTCACCTCTTATAGCATAATGGATTTTTTGTAGTTCTGTTATAAACTGTTTTCATTGTAACATGTCAGTGTATGCAGGATGATACCTCTGTGGTACCGGTGTTTTTAGATAACCCCTATTAATATGTGGGAATAATATCACTGTCATTTTACCATGTGTCCCAACCCTGGTCAAGCTTGTCCTGCTGGATGCTCACCAGGCTGCCGTGTTTGGATCTCAACACAGAACATGTGTATTTTTAAAATGTCCTTCGTCTGGGTTGACTCCAGCACTGTTGCTTCTTTGGGCCTCTCTAGAATGCTTCCTGGGCATAGATTCAGTCTCATAGACTCATAGACTCATAGACTTTAAGGTCAGAAGGGACCATTATGATCATCTGGTCTGACCCCTGCATGCTGCAGGCCATAAAACCGTCCCTACCCCTTCCCTGGACTCTGCTGTTGAAGTCCCCAATCCTGTTTTTAGTTACTTCAATTGGCAGAGACCCTCCTGCTAGAGATCCCTGCCCCATGCTGCGGAGGAAGGCGAAAAACCTCCAGAGGCTCAGCCAATCTGCCCTGGAGGAAAATTCCTTCCCGACCCCAAATATGGCGATCAGTAAGACCCCGAGCATATAGGCAAGAGTCTCCAGCCCGACCCCTGTTAGCCATTATACTATTTACCTACCATTGCTTGGCTTTCCTTGACTACTATGTTTTACCATTAAACCATTCCCTCCATAAACTTATCTAACTTAATCTTAAAACCAGACAGGTCCGTTGCCCCCACCGTTTCCCTCGGTAGGCCATTCCAATATTTCACCCCTCTGACGGTCAGAAACCTTCGTCTAATTTCAAGCCTGAACTTCCCCACGGCCAGTTTATATCCATTCGTTCTCGTATCCATGTTAGTACTAAGCTGGAATAATTCTTCTCCCTCCCTTGTATTAATCCCTCTAATATATTTAAAGATAGCAATCATATCCCCTCTCAGCCTTCGCTTTGTCAGACTAAACAACCCAAGCTCCTCTAGTCTCCTTTTGTACGACAGGTTTTCCATTCCTCTGATCATCCTAGTGGCCCTTCTCTGCACCCGTTCCAGTTTGAGTTCATCTTTTTTAAACATGGGAGACCAGAACTGCACACAGTACTCCAAATGAGGTCTCACCAGCGCCTTGTACAACGGAAGCAGGACCTCCTTATCCCTACTAGATATACCTCGCCTAATGCATCCCAAGACAGCATTGGCTTTTTTCACTGCCACGTCACATTGTCGACTCATAGTCATCCTGCGGTCTACCAGAACCCCTAGGTCCTTCTCCTCTTCCGTTACTTCTAACCAATGCGTCCCCATCTTGTAACTAAAATTGTTATTAGTCATCCCCAAATGCATCACCTTACACTTTTCACTATTAAATTTCATCCTATTTCTGATACTCCAATTCACAAGCTCATTCAAGTCTCCCTGCAGGATATCCCTATCCTCCTCCGAATTTACAATGCCTCCCACCTTCGTATCATCCGCAAACTTTATCAGCCCACTCCTGCAATCGGTTCCGAGGTCAGTTATAAATAGATTAAATAAAATGGGTCCCAAAACCGAACCTTGAGGCACTCCACTAGTAACCTCCCTCCAACCTGACAGTTCACCCTTTAATACAACCTGCTGCATTCTCCCCATTAAGCAATTCCTTATCCACCTCTGGATTTTCATATCGATCCCCATGTTTTTCAGTTTAACTAATAATTCCTCATGGGGTACAGTATCAAACGCTTTACTGAAATCCAGGTATATTAGGTCCACCGCATTTCCCTTATCTAATAAATCCGTTACTTTCTCAAAGAAGGAGATCAGATTCGTTTGGCTCGATCTGCCCTTCGTAAAACCATGTTGTAATTTATCGCAATTGCCACTACCCTCCAGGTCCTCAACTAGTTTCTCTTTCAGAATTTTCTCTAACACCTTGCACACTACAGATGTTAAACTAACAGGCCTGTAGTTACCCGGATCACTTTTTTTCCCTTTCTTGAAAATAGGAACCACATTAGCTATTCTCCAGTCTAACGGGACCACCCCCGAGTTTACAGATTCATTAAATATTATCGCTAACGGGCCTGCTATTTCCCGCGCCAATTCCTTCAATATTCTCGGATGAAGATCGTCCGGTCCTCCCGACTTAGCCCCATTAAGGTGTTCAAGTTTTGTTTCTACCTCGGATACGGTAATTCCCCATCCTGAATGCCCCTCTGTAGTGGTGCTAGTATCCCTAATACCTTCATTGGCCTCATTAAACACCGATGCAAAATATTCATTAAGATATTGCGCCATGCCTAGATTGTCTTTAATCTCCTCTCCGTCAATAGTCTTCAGCGGTCCCACTTCTTCTTTCTTTGCTTTCTTCCTATTTATGTGGCTGTAAAACCTCTTACTATTGCTTTTAATTCCCCTCGCTAGGTCCAACTCTACACGGCCTTTGGCCTTTCTCACTCTATCTCTACATTCTCTGACTTCACTTAGGTACATTTCCTTACTGATCCCTCCCCTCTTCCACTCTTTGTACGCTTTCTGTTTTTTCCTAATAGCCCCTTTGAGTCCGTCGCTCATCCAGCTCGGTCTAAATCTCTTGCTTAGTAATCTTTTTCCCTTTTTTGGAATACAGGCCTCCGACAGCTCATGCATCTTTAACTTAAAGTAATCCCAGGCTTCTTCTGCCTTTAAATCCATTAATACGTTTGCCCAATCCACTTCCCTTACCAGTCCCCTTAATTTGTTAAAATTGGCCTTTTTAAAATTATAAACCCTAGTCTTTGATTTAATTCTGTTACTCCTTCCATGTATTTTAAACCGAATTAGCTCATGATCACTGGAGCCCAAATTGTCCCCTACTACCACTTCCTCAACGAGGTCCTCACTACTTACTAGAATCAAATCTAAAATGGCCTCCCCCCTCGTCGGTTCAGTTACCACTTGATGGAGGAATTGATCAGCAAGCACTTCTAGGAACATCTGAGCCCTGTTATTGCTACTAGCGTTTGTTCCCCAATCTATTTCCGGGAAGTTAAAGTCCCCCATAATTACACAGTTTCTGTTAGTAATTACTTCTCTAAACACATTAAATAGTTCCTTATCCATATCCTGGGTCGATCCTGGCGGTCTATAGCACACTCCAAGCACTATCCCCGGAGAGGCTCTAGTAGTCCTATTACCCAGTGTGAGTATTGCCCAGACGGACTCTGTGTTATCTAATCCATCAACTATTATTTCTTTACAGTTTATTTCACTATTGACATACAATGCCACCCCCCCCCACCTTTACCTTTGTTCCGGTCTTTCCTAAACAGCGCATACCCCTCCATACCTGTGTTCCAGTCGTGACTGCCATTCCACCACGTTTCCGTTATTCCTATGATATCTGGTTTCAGCTCTTGGACCAGTCTGATATCCCTCCTCAGAAATGGGACCCTGCAGCCCAGCTGCCATAAGCCCCCAGGACCAATTCTGACTCCTCAAGATACTCCAGTAGCTTAAGCACACCCTTCCCCAGAGTCCCAATCTGTGGGCACTTTGGTTTACAGTTTACCCTTTCAAGGGACATGTGATAGGTGAAGCAAACAAACACAAGTTTTGCAAAAGGATTTCTAAAACAATTTCTCTTTATATTTCAGACTGCATTAGAGATGTACAGAGTGAGGTAAAACAATAAACATGTGAACACCATTCCTTTCTTCAGTTTCCTCCTCACTTTTGATCTGGGTCAATGTCCTTTCAGGATTCACATCTCCACTAGTAGGCTACTAAATTACTATCCTGCAGGTCATGGCTTCTCCTCCAGAACAGGAGTCTGTTTCTACTTCTGTAGTCAGTTTCTTACTGGTTCTGGTTTCTTCTAACGTCTTCTCCCTCTCTAGAATGGCCAGTGAGAGAACCTTCCTCAAACTACTGCCTCATCAGTTGTCTGGATACCCGCCCACCTGGGTGGACTGGTTCTTCTGCTCTGTAGCCACCTTATTGACCTATTTCAGAGTAGCAGCCGTGTTAGTCTGTATCCGCAAAAAGAACAGGAGTACTTGTGACACCTTAGAGACTAACAAATTTATTTGAGCATAAGCTTTCATGGGCTACAGCCCACTTCTTCAGAGGCATAGAATGGAACATATAGTAAGGATATATATATATATACACACACATACAGAACATGAAAAGATGGAAGTAGCCATATCAACTCTAAGAGGCTAATTAATTACGATGAGCAATTATCAGCAGGAGAAAAAAAACTTTTGTAGTGATAATCAAGATTTCCACTCCATACAGCTAAATTTAGTGCCTTGCATAATGACAGGTTTCAGAGTAGCAGCTGTGTTAGTCTGTATCCGCAAAAAGAACAGAATGCCACTAGCTGTCACCTTCAGCCCCCAACTAAAACCTCTCCAGTGCATCATCAAAGATCTACAACCTATCCTGAAAGATGATGCGGTAGGAGAACACTTCAACCTCTCTGGTCACTCAGTAACAGACTTAAAGGTGGCAATTTTGCAACAGAAAAGCTTCAAAAACAGACTCCAACAAGAAACTGCTGCACTTGAATTAATATGCAAACTAGATACCATTAATTTGGGCTTGAATAGAGACTGGGAATGGCTGAGTCATTACACAGATTGAATCTATTTCCCCATGTTAAGTATCCTCACACCTCTTGTCAACCGTCTGAAATGGACCATCTAGATTATCACTACAAAAGTTTTTTTCTCCTGCTGATAATTGCTCATCTTAATTAATTAGCCTCTTAGAGTTGATATGGCTACTTCCATCTTTTCATGTTCTGTATGTATATATATATATATATATCCTTAGCATTCATGGGCTACGGTAAATCCCATTTAGTGGCCGGGGAGGATTCCATCACCACCAAACAGCCACAGAACTGCTTTCTGTGCAAAGCTCATATAGTTGAGGTTTGTCCAAGGGGCAGGGTTTGGCCTGGTGTGTCCATGTATTAACTCTTGGGTTAGGGATCAAGATTTCATTACCTCATTTCAGCATCTACTCCAGTTGTGGAAAGCTGTTCCTAGCTGGCACTTGAAGTGAAGACATTGCGTTTGGAAGGGTAACATCTCTTTCAGATGGAATCTCAATCACAGTGGTAGCCATTCTGTAGCAGTTAGCGGTAGAGGGAGCAGTACTTTTCAGGCTTCCTGCCACTACAGGGCAAGGCCTTCCTATGCTTTCTTTTCTTGTGGCATGTTGCTTGATCTTGTGCCTACAGGGGCACAGAGAATAGTTCTAATGGCATGTAACTGACACCTACAATACAGTATGTGCAGTTCTCGTGATCACACAGCATCAAACCAATCTCCACCAAAGGAGTATCATTAAGCCTGGAGCCATTCATGGATCCTGTCCCTGCTGGGACTTCAACCAAGAGCTCTTAGAAATAAAACACAGCAGCAGGTAGTAATAAGCAAGTGGATGCTACTTTATCTTACTGGTAGTATATGAGTGAGGAAAGACCAAGTAGAAGAAACATGCCTGGGGGAAATGGGAAGGTAAACGATGGTCACAAACAGTCCTGTGATACAAAATTTACCCGGGATTGTCCAGAGAAATTAATAGAAAATCTTATTCCTTCTGAGAAAATAAAAATCGGGTCTTGTATTTTGGAATAAAAATCTAAACCAAATCAGTAAAAAACAGTGTTGCTGACCCTTGCAAAATTATTGTGAATGTTGCAATTTTGGTTCTATTTTAGGGTTCTGATGATCTTTCAATAAAGCACTAGCAGCTCAGAAATTTTGCCTGAATTGCCTGCAGTTTCTGTCTTTGGCTGCTGTGGTGCTTTTACGGCAGATAACTGTAGCTGCTGTCTATAGTAGCAGGGTGCCCTTGTGTGATATGAGAGGGCAGAGCCCTGGAATAGGTGCAGCAAAGCAGAGCCAACTCTTCCATGAGCTCAGCAGACCCTAATGCAGGAAGGGTCTGTTAGTGCAGGTGTGATGCAGTGTCCACCCCACAGAAAGCCTTGAAGGGATTAAGGTGGCTAAATTGGCCAGTTAACCTATTGGACTGCAAGCTGGTGGAAGTAAGGCTGAAAGGAAAGCCCTAATTAGGGGAAACTCACCTGTGCAGGAACAGGTAAGAGACCAGCGGATCCCCTTTCTCCTACTAATGTCAGATGTTGGTCTGCAGTGGAGGAGTGGGGCTAGGAGAGTGAAGGGGCTGGGTGCAGGAACTTAGGAGGGCTGTGGGTAGTGTGCAAGGGCATGGGAGGAATAGAGGGCTGGGAAGTTGGTGCCCAAACATTTGAGTACACACTTTGTGTGCTTTTAAAGATTGAAATTTTAGCCTGTAATGGTCAGACATGCACATGAGGTGGGTGGGCAGAGGGAGAATGAAATTAGACAGACATAAATCCAGATTTCTTCTTCTTTTAAATTTCATGATTTTTAGGCAAATGTCATGTTTTCTTGAGCTCTAACTCATGCTTTAATTCATGGGGTTGGCAACAATGATTAGAAACCATGGCTCTGTATAAATCTCAACATGGAATAAGCAAAGTTGGAATGTATGTTTCAGGAGGTGGTGCGAACTGCAGTAAATTTCATGGCTTTAAATTGTTGTCAGTAATTCAGATCTAAATTGGTGCTTTCCACTGCACTTCCCAATGGTTACTATTGCCAGCCTTTTTATGAGCTTTGTTAGCCCTTCAAATGAATAGCTAAATAGCGAATCAAAAAATGATTAGTGTGCCGCTGTCTCCTGCTGCATATTAGGCAGTGCCTCAATATTAACAAATACTAATGTGGAGTAAATGAAACATTTGTGTTCACAAATTTATGCTTGCACAAAACAAATCACTGCTAATGAACATCTGATCCACTGAGCGCTACCCAATGCCTTCTCTGGGAAATCACTTCTAACATGTCCTCATTCAAATAAAGAGAATGCAAATAAAACCAAAATCCAAGTCTCCATGGTAACAGGTAATATATTTAATGAAATAAGGCCCTGATCACTGAACACACAGCATGCCTTTTCTTTTAGTTGTGCCCTTTAGGTTTCTCTCGTGGAGTGTTCCAAAAGGCACATTCCTGGTGTGTCCTTGCCCTCCTAGCTGTACTGTGTATGTGTGTATCCCCCCTTCTACAAACAGTCTGAGTGAGTATGCCCTCTTGTCTCTTGGACCTGCAGTCACAAAAGTGGGATGGCATAACTGCATGCCATGCAATGACCATCGCACAAAACAAAAACACAGTTGGTTTGAGTTTCCCCACAGTCACATGGGGGTGAGACCTGCACTTACTTAACATAATCAGCAGAAGCCAGGCCTCATAGAAGAATGTCTAATTCACCATTAGAGTCTGAGAACAATGCAGTGATAAACACAGGTGCTAAAACAGTGGAAACGATGAATGTGAAATATTGTACCAGAACAGGGACACGTGCAACTCCAGCATTATACACTTGTAGAGAATGTGAACCCATAATGCAGGTCCTAGGTCACTAGATTGAGGACAGGCAGATCTTGAGTGTGGGGTACTAGAACACTGCTGTGAGAAGGCACACAGCCAGATGGTGAGGTAGTAGAATGCTGGAGTCAGAAGACAATAATCCTAAATGTGATTGGCTGTAGAAATCTCGTACAGCTGGAGAATAAGGAGGGGTTAATTCAGGCTGAGAAGAGACAGGAAATGCACCAGCTGGATCAATTGTGACCTACTGTAAAGAGGCTTAGTTTTTGATTTGTTTCTTTGGAGGGGAGTTAGTTGAAATAAACCACTCTCCTCTTCCTTTGTCCGTTTTCTGTGAACGGTGCTGCAGACAGCGCTGGCTACTTTCATTTTGTGAATCTATTGTGTACCTTGAAAGAGGGAGGATTTTTTCACAGTTTGGCTGGAGGATCAAATTACCCTACTTGCCAGAGGGAAACCAAGAAGATCTGTACATGACAAAAAGTTAAGGCACTTATCCACACAGCAGTCAATACTAGCATATCAGGGTTGAAGAGGGAAAGACACATGCACAAAATGTTTGGAGGAATGTGAACCCAGCATTAGGATATGAGCATGTTGAGAAGTGGAAACAGCTAAGATGTGGGTACGCCAGGTGCATTCCTTGTGTGGCCATCTAAATTTCTGTAGGAAGAGGGTCTAAACACAGTGCAGTTGTTAAAATTTGGGAGGGAGACAATAAACAGAAATATGTCTTCTTGAACACTGGGAAGAGGACACACCTGGAATTTGGGAGCTAGAGCATTGGGAGAGGAATGTGGGAATTAAGTATAGGACCCTGGGAGAAGACGATACTCCTCCCCCACTAGGATGGAGTTGTTAGATGACTATGGGGGCTGAAGACACAGAGACCAATGCATGGAAACATTTGAGATGGGGAATGAAGGGGTCATCTCCCTTACCCACCCATATAGGTTGATCCTGTCAAAAGGCATGTATCCAGATTAGTCATTCAAATGCTGTAAAGAAATGACTGTCCCCCAGAATGTGGGGTTTATAGAAGATAGTTTTTGACAGGCACTAAAATAAAAGCATTTTCTCCCCTTTAAAATGTATTACATTAAATAACTTTGTATTTTTAAAATTGCAGCATACTACTTTCCTTTTGAATACAAAACCATCATGTCTTACATTCTGAACTAATTGTTAGCATAACTTCAGAAATGTCCTTGAAGTATTTAATTTATATTAATAATAGATGATGTTACATACAGGTGTAGTTATGTGTATTTGTTTGTGTGATATACACAAACACACACATATACAGAGATCTGGATATTAAAATGAGTAAAATGAGACTACTCCTAGGTAAGAGCACTTAAAATGGAAATGAAAAATAGCAAGGCATTGATTCCCAGGTCACCTAATTAAGTGACATCCTTGCTTTGTAATTTTTATTGTACTAAACAAGGAATGTGTGAACTAATTAAGATGACTTATAGTAATGTTTAATCTAATTATAGCCGTGCCATCAGACACTGTTATATTTAAGAGTCAGTGTCTTCACTACCAAATCTTACTTTCAGTGGTTGAATGCTTAGCTATAAACGTGACTTCTTGGCTGACATCATGGTAAAACCTCTCAACCAAATGTACTGTCTTGATTTTAACTAATTTGTTTACTAGAAATCAGTTTTTCTGTTTTTTAAGGTAGAGAGGTCAAAGTAAAAAATTATCATTTTATTGGTTTTGAAATAGTCATGGGCAAACCTCAGAACATTTGTATCATTCTGTTGTATTTGGATGAACACTGAAGTTTGATTATCTGAATGGAGTATCTGTCTGTAAAAATTGAGATGGAAAGCATTTCTCATGGTATTTTTGGACTGTTATTCAAGTGCTATTTCTAGTCAGGAGTGGTGATGCTAAAAAGGAACAACAAAGTAAATATAGATTAATAATAAAAAATGACATCTTCTCTTGATTCTAAATTAAAGGTTTAGGCAGAGGTTTGCATTGTTCTTTTATCCAAACTGGTAACACAAGTCTAATTACAAATGAAATGAAAAATCCGTTCTTCACTTGTTATGTACAGAGCCTGATCTTCTAGTCCTTAGTTAGATAAAAGTCCCTTTGAAAGAAATAGGACTAAGGACTGCAGGTTCCAATCTAGTCTCACATAGCTCAGGTTGGCATCAGTGGGAACGGAAGTAGGTACGATAAAGGAATCTAGACCTGTACATTTTTCTGAAGGATGTTTTCAAATTGACAGTGTGTTAAAACATGAATTCAGCTACAAATCAGAGTAGCTATTATGTAAATTTATCCTGGGTTTGTTTGCTAGTACCAGTAACAGTTATGCAACATTGAATTGTTTTAAATATCGGTGATTAAGATGAAATAGGCTTTTAAAAGAAATGTTCAAATATGGAAACTATAGATCCAGTAAATACTGCACATTTTTTAAAGGGTTATAATATCGCAAGTATAAATGTCACTAAAATTGCATTAATACCAAGTTCTGGAAAGATGCTTTCTGTTATAGTGGCTATGCATTTGGAGAATAGCATAATACTCTATGTATCTTCACAGCAGACCATAATAGAATAGAATTTGTGTTAGATAAGTCGTGTGCATTTTGCAGTGGTGAAAATACAAATTTAGTTGGGCAAATGTCTTTAAAATTATCTAAAGCTGTCTTCATGGCTGTATTAAGACAAACAGAACGTGGAACTGATTGGTAATAACTTAGGAATGCTGTATATGACCTGGTTATTGGGATAGTTACTATATGGCTATATTGTTGTTGGGATATTACTGTATGCATATATTGGTTTAATTCAATATCAAGGCTATTAGGAAATTAGCAGGAAGGCAATATGATATCTCCATGTAAGCAGCCTCCCAGTTAACAAGGCAGGGGTGATTAAGAAACAATGCCTGAACTATTAGCTGGGAAGAGGCTACTTCCAGGTGCCAGCAAAGTTGCAAGGCATGGAGTCAAAAAGCCAGTAAACAGTTACATTCACTATCTAAAGAGAGGGGAGGCTGTTGTTCATGGGTAACAGACTCCCTCTGCTGGAGAATCTGAAGAAGCAAAAGCTGCCTGATCTGCTACCACAAGGTGGTAGGGCTTAGGGCAAGATATAGAGATCTTCTGTTGTGTTAAAATCCTCTTTTTCTTATGATATGCTTTGTTCCTACTATTAAAATTACCCAATACTTGGGTTTGAGAAAGTTGCTTGGTCACTCTTCGCTGCTGGTCCCAAGCTCCTGAAAGGAAGAATTGTAGGCAACCAAACACAGTTGGACCTGCTCAGTAATCACAATTGGTACATGGGATACTGTAACTCAGGCCCAGTTTAAGAGTGGAAGAATTGTGATTCCACCACAGGGAGGTAACAGCATAATGTCGAAGACCCAAGGGGATGCAGACAGACCAAAGAAGGGTAAAAGGTGCAGCTAGCTCCATGACAACATCCACATCACATCTAGACTCCAGCTGACTGAGAGGCAATTTTGTTAGGCAACTTTAGTCTGTTGCTTCAAGTATCAATGGAAATTAGACAACAAAATGTCCAACATTCCCCTAGTGTTAACACTATAAAAACTAGGCACTAGATAGTGGATTGGCCCTGTGCAGCCATGCACGGGCCTGAGGGGGTAAGACAACCCTCCATTTGTTGCATGGCCTCTCTGCATCTTCAGCAGGGGCATGGAGGGAAAGGGGCTTGTCCCTCTCCATTCCTTTGTCGAGAAAGAATGGGTGGAGCTTTGGCTTCCCTCACCATCATGCCTGATAGCCTAGGGGCTAGGTAGCATTCTCTTGCAGGTTATGGTCAATAGCAAATTACTACTAGGAGCAGAAAGACAGAATTCTTTCTCAGGACTCTTTCCTGTGGTGGCATCTTCACACAGGGCTAGTGTTAAAGTACAAGTTGTTGTGAAAACTGTACTTAGAGGTGGACCTCTATCCTTAATTCATCCTATTGTCCCCAGATGTCTGCATTGCTTCCAGACAGTGAGTGAACTCTCATAGACTATCACATGAGGTGCAATGCTTAGTAGAAACAAGTGAGCAGAGGACAAGTGCTTTATCCTTCATGCTGAGTTCCACAGCACAGTGTGGCTTAAAGATTAATATTAACACTGTGTAGCTTTAGAGGTGCAGTGTAGTGGTTTTACTGGTAGTCTCAATTCTCACATTGTGCAAACCTACAACTAAATTCTAACATGGTACAAAGGAAACATGAGAGTTAATATTTGTGCCCAGGACCCATTTTATGCTTAGTTTATAGCTTGTATGTGGTGCTTGTTTGTTAGCAAAACTTTTCTCCAGAAGTGTTAAAAAAGGTGTCCTCTCTGGGACCATTGAGAGAGACAGAAATAAAATAAACCAAGATACTTTAGATGCCAAATTTGCAAAAAAGCTTCTTAAAATGAACCTGTACATTTAATACTGGCCCTTGTTTCCACTTTGGAAATCCTGATTTCCAACTACTGATAAAAATATAAGGCTGATAAACAAGAGATCCATGTGTCACATGCTGAATATTTCTTCTTTATAATGTCAAGCTATTGTGGTATCTTGGTGATATCTATGAAGACAAATCTGAATGAAGACCTCAAGCATTTCATTAGCTGTACTTTAGTTCCTGCCCTTAGCTTGCAGAGTGAACTAGATGAGTCATTTGTTTCTAATCAGCTTCACATTCACAAAGGAAATGCTCTTTTTTAGCATTCCAATACTGCAAGCCAATATAGACACTTAAAAAACCAAACTAGTGACTTATAACTACATCTTTTAAACAATCTTCTCCTCTCTTTCAAATACCAAAACTTGGGCTGAAATTATCCACTACATGCACTTTCTGAAGTCTATGAAACCTTTAGTCATAGTGGTACATTAGTGAAGCCTAAGTAGGGTAATGGCTGCACAAGAAAGTTTTTAGTATATTTCTGAAAAGATAAAATTGACTCCTCCCACTCACCAGTGCACAGCAGCTACATAGGGAACTCTGTGCATAGTGATTTAAGAATCTCAAATCTGACTTGACTTCAAATGATGGCAGAGGGAAGCTGCCAAAGTGAACTCAGTGCCCCTTAACTTAACAGAGAAAGCTGCAAGCAGGCCATCCTCTTCCAGCCTTCTAAATCCAATGACACTGGGAGCTGTCCAGCCAAATGCCCCCTGAAGTAATGCACAGGATGCAAAGTAATGGGGGTAGCCGTGTTAGTCTGTATCTACAAAAACAACAAGGAGTCTGGTGGCACCTTAAAGACTAACAGATTTATTTGGGCATAAGCTTTCATGGGTAAAAACCTCATTTCTTCAGGATGCAGTACTGAATGGCAGTCTGACAAATACCTTGTAATTAATAACTTCACACTGCTGTCCCTTTCTTCCATTGAAGGGCCATTTTTACCTTGTAATGGCCAGACACCCTGACCAGAGAATGTAGTTTCCTTTAGCAGATAATTGTTCTAAATATGATAGTAATGACTATTGGGTCTCATTCTTTAAGACTTAAACCAATTACAGACTGCTGGGAGGAGGAAGGAACTTTTCCCATGGATATATTACTACAGAAATGTCTATGGATTTTTTATATTTTTCTCTGGCCAACATTTTCTTTGGCTCTTATGTAGATGTGTAGTGTTTTGTAGTTGGGAGGACGAAAGAACCAACCCTCTTGACTTGCCTATGTAAGGCCAAGCAGAAGTGCTGGGCCTGCACTCAGGAAAGCACACAAGTTTATCTCCATATCTGCAGAGGCAACAGGCACTTAAAGAGGGGCAAGGAGAATAGGACCGTGGTTCTCCCCCTATGCACTACCCCATAGGATTGACTTGCTACATGGGGGTCAGAAGCTGCACCACAAACAGCTATAATGGTGGAGTATTGCCTTGGTGTACCCAAGGGCCCAGGCAGGCTTTCTGTCTCCTGGTGATCTCCCTGGGTTAGAGTGGCTCTGTACTGCTTGTAGCTCAGAGCTTTACATACAACACACAACCAATCCTCAGAAGACAACATACTGGACTAGGCGGGCCCACTCTGGTGTGGCAGTTCCTATGTTCCCTTTGCTGCTGGCCTTTTAGAATGTTGTAGGCTTTAAAGGGGGCTGGTGTCCTGTTCGCCTCTAAATCTCTATCCTGTCTTCTGTGCTGATATACTTTTTTGTCCCTGCCACAATGCTACATGCTCAGTCCATTGTCCCTGTTACTAGGTTGCTACATAAGCAGAAGAGGACAGTTTAATTAGTACTATCCAATTTTACTGATGGGGAAGTATCTAACAAGGGGTTATATTGGTGGTAAGGGAGCGACTATGGTATGTCAGGTTATTAAGATGATTTAGAAAAGGCAAGTGTTAGTTTACTGTGGATGACTTAATGGAGAAATAAGTAAATGATATTTGGATTCAAAGATTCATAGATTCATAGACTTTAGGACTGGAAGGGACCTCGAGAGGTCATCGAGTCCAGTCCCCTGCCCTCATGGTAGGACCAAATACTGTCTAGACCATCCCTGTTAGACATTTATCTAACCTACTCTTAAATATCTCCAACCTAAACCTCCCTTGCTGCAGTTTAAGCCCATTGCTTCTTGTTCTATCCTTAGAGGCTAAGATGAACAAGTTTTCTCCTACCTCCTTATGACACCCTTTAGATACCTGAAAACTGCTATCATGTCCCCTCTCAGTCTTCTCTTTTCCAAACTAAACAAACCCAATTCTTCCAGCCTTCCTTCATAGGTCATGTTCTCTAGACCTTTAATCATTCTTGTTGCTCTTCTCTGGACCCTCTCCAATTTCTCCACATCTTTCTTGATGATAAGATCATAATAGCCAGATGATATGCAAGGCTACCATAACACTGGTCTACAATTTTTGAGAAGTCGTCTGCTTCAGAGATAAAATGTGCTATTTATTATGTATTTTGACGTGCTGAATTCAAATATGACAATTAAAACAACTGATTGGCTACTGTTTCTAAGATATTTAAGTTTTTACATTTTATGTCTATGTATATTGTGTAGATAGTAGAGTTTTAATCATAAATTGTAAACCTAGGTCTTTTCATGTGTTTATGGTTGCTTTACATGATAATATTTCACCTGTCCTGTTCATGTAACACTTTAAAAATCAGCAAAAGGGTTATATAAATAAAATTTATTATGAAACAAAAGGCAAAAAACTTTTATGTACATAGTTTAGTCCTATTCAGTGTCTACTCGGCGCTTCTTGGCTTGTCTCTTCTATTCATTAAATGGAGCATCTCTTGTCACTGTCCAACAATAGTCTGCAAGCATTGATGGGCTCCATTTGCCCTGATAGCATTTCTCCATTGTTGCAATGTCCTGGTGAAATCGCTCATTGCTCACTGCTCTGCAGTTCGGTGGAAAAAAATCTAGATGAGAGTGCAAAAAATGTATCTTTAGTGACATGTTGCAACCAAGGCTTTTGTATGCCTTGAGGCGGTTTTCCACCAACAACCTGTAGTTGTCTGCCTTGTTGTTTCCGAGAAAATTTATTGCCACTAACTGGAAGGCTTTCCATGCCGTCTTTTCCTTGCCACACAGTGCATGGTCAAATGCATCATCTTGAAGAAGTTCACGAATCTGAGGATCAACAAAGACACCTTCCTTTATCTTAGCTTCACTTAACCTTGGAAATTTTCCATGGAGGTACTTGAAAGCGGCTTGTGTTTTGTCAATGGCCTTGACAAAGTTCTTCATCAGACCCAGCTTGATGTGTAAGGGTGGTAACAAAATCTTCCTTGATTCAACAAGTGGTGGATGCTGAACACTTTTCCTCCCAGGCTCCAATGACTGTCAGGACCAGAAGTTTCATCCTCTTCCTCTTCCTTGTCTGACTCAAGTGAGAATGATTCTAGTGCATCAGGAACCAGCAGTCCTTCTCCGTGGGGTACTGGGCATATAGCTGATGGAATGTTTGGATAATGCACAGTTCACTTTTTCTCCTTTGACACACCTTTCCCAACTGGAGGCACCATGCAGAAGTAACAATTGCTGGTATGATCTGTTGGCTCTCTCCAAATCATTGGCACTGCAAAAGGCATAGATTTCCTTTTCCTGTTCAACCACTGGCGAAGATTTGTTGCACAAGTGTTGCAGCATATGTGTGGGGCCCACCTCTTGTCCTGATCTCCAATTTTGCAGCCAAAATAAAGGTGATAGGCTTTCTTAACCATAGTGGTTATACTGCACTTTTGTGATGCAAAAGTCACTTCACCACAAACAGAGCAGAAGTTATCTGCACTGTTCACACAAGTACGAGGCATCTCTGCTCACTTTGGCTAAACAGAAATGTGTCCCTTTGCAAAATCAAACACTGACAAATAAGAGAGCACAACACTGTATGATTTCTAGAGCTGATCTAGGGCAATTTGTTCAGCAGAGTGATGTAAGCTTCGTTATGATTGCATCATCCATGACTTCTAGGAATAACATGATGTAATTCATATCATGTATGACGCAATACCGGCTTCAGATTGCATCATTCATTGTTTTGCCTAAAAAGCAAGTACTGTCCAAACCCAGTCATAGATTTATTCATAGATCCAGTCAAAGATGTATTTTAGTCATTTCTGGTTTAAATTGAGATCCCTTCCCTATATAACTCACTTATCCTCTGCCATTCCCAAGTCAAGGGTCGTATATACTGTCCCAATAGCATATCTTGAAAACTAGAGCCAATCAACAATTTTAAGCATCATTTTTGTTCTCAGTGACCCAGAATTAGTAAAGTTTGACTACATTTATTTCAGAAGCATTTTGGCTGTAGAGCAATGTAATCAAGGGAAATCCAAAAGAGACTTGCCTTCTTGCAGCACCACACAGGTCAATTTGGATATTCAGTCTGTTAGTCTCTGGCAATCTTATTGTGCCACTGAAGCTTTTGGTACCATGTAATTGGTGACACTGTGATGGCATTCCCTGATAGACACACTTCATAATTCATTAGTCTTTCATCCACATATGTCCACACCAAGAAAGCCACCAAAAATGAACCAGTGATGATGGAGACAGCTGCTGGGTTCAGTTACAAATATCCTTGTTTGTGATCCTGTTCTGCCATGTAATATGGAGTAGCTGCTTCTTCAGGGTTATCCACCAAGCATTCATTGCCGACACTGGACAACAATGGTGATAGGACACAGTCTTGCTGAAGTCCTGTGGAAAAAAGAGACCATTCCAGGTATCTGCCATTGACTCAAACACAACTTTCCATTTCTATCAGTGACACAATCTTTCCAGGGACTCTGAGTAGATGCATCAGATCCCACAAGCTTGTTCAATGCACATAATCAAAGGCTTTACAAAGCCTGTAAAAAGGGCTGCACACAGTTTATTAAATTCACCCATCTTCTAAAAAGCTGTATCAGGCAAAGATGTGGTGGATAGTGGAAAAACCAGGTCTAGCTGCACTGAGTATCCCAGCCTTTGCCATCAAGTGCATTGCTGATCTGAGATGTTGACCTGGAAGCAATAATTTTCCTTGTGGTGGACAACAACATAATACCTCTAGTTCCTATATTTGGCTTTATCACTGTTTTGAACAGATGCAGAACAGCACCCTTCTTCTAGTAATCGGGGATGATATTGGTATTCCAGATCATCTGGAAGATCCTGTGTATCTGGGTATAACCTTACTCACCTATTAGAAAATGGGGATAATAGATGCTCAGATACTACTGTGATGGGAACTATATAAGAACCTAGATAGTGGCAGAACTTCTTCTAGATCCTAATCTTGCCAGAATAAAGATAGATGTGTTGCTTTAAAGATAGATGTGTTGCTCCTGTTTGGGGAAAATAAACTATAAGGTTTTGAAAATATTAGAATACTCTACTGAGAATAGAACCTCTGAATCAGAAGCTGCTTTTAGATTGCCTATTTTCCCTGTTTTTAATAATTCTGTATTTGTTCATAGTTGGTGCTTGAAGCAAATAACTAAATGGTGTAAATAACCCCGTTCCAAAAGTCACTGAGGGAAAACCTATAAATCTTTTGTAATTTTCTTGTTTTGATCCTTCAAAGCCCCTAGATTACACTTGCGATTTCTAACAAGATGCTGTAATATGTGAGTTGGGTGTGTGCTTGTGTTTGTGGCACTAGTGTGGATCATTGCAATTATTCAAGTAATTAATGCATCCTTCTCTAAAGAGAGACATTGCATTATGGAGCAAAGGTCAAAGGTCAACGAACCAGTTGATCTTTACATAATAAGTATATGAGTTAGTTGCTAGAAAATCTAAAGGGGGAAGGAGCATAGGGCAGAAAACTGAAGACACACATCTTGCATCTAATGTAAATTTCAAATAACCTTTTAGGGAAAATTCATCACACTTCACATATATCTCTGAATTAGTGCTAAATTTTGTAAATAGTGGCTTTTTAAATGAAAGTAGTTATCCCTTTTATGCTGAGAATCTCTTGATTGACAGGAGTTTGTCCAAACATACTCTTCTCCAAACAAAGATTTTAAGTATCCTGTTGTCCTGTGTCTTGGGTTCAGGATTCCAGCCAGAAAACCAGGAGTTGCAGAACTATGTGGAGATTTTGAGTTTAAAATGTTACTTGAACTTCATTTCTTAAAACTGAACTGTCAGGTTTGGTTCAGCTTCACCTAGTAAAAGTTTGCTCTAGTTCTCCTTCTAAACAGATTGTTTCACTCATCCCTAATCTCAACTCCATCTTGTGATCAGGCACCATGAGGAATGCACTCAGGTTGTTAACCTCTGCGTACATTATCCTGACCTACTTAATTTTTAGGTTTTTTCATTTTGTGATTCAAAGTGTGTTTTGTTAAGTGAGTGGATGGGTGAAGCTGTTCTCAAAACTCTAGCTTTATCTTCCAGTAGAGCAAAAGAGTCCAGAAGTATGGCTAGTATCATGACTCATGTAGAGTAAGATCAGCTGGCATATTCACATTCCGTAATATGTGACTCCTTGAGTAGTCTCATTGTCATCGGTGAGACTGTGACTGAGGCTGCCAGGGGCCAGATTCTATCTTGATTTTCAAAATGACCCTCCAAAAGTTGACATGCTGATGAACAGTGAAAAGAGTGATTAAAATTAATACAAATTTAAAGATGTAAAAATCACTAATCATATAACCTCTTTCTACAGACTATTCCCAGAATCCTCTTTCCTTCAGGATAAACTTATTTTATTGCTTAAGTACCTGACCACCTATCAGAAAATCTGCTATTAAAAATGAGTCATAGATGGGGAAAAACTGACTTGGTCATCTAGTTCACCTTCGCTGCCACTGGCAACTGTGGAAAATACATAGCTTCTTCATCATCATAATAACTAACAAAATCAAAGTTGTGCCAGTCTATAGGAGGAATAGGATCTCAAAACTGACTTTAGCTTTATTTCTGCTATTGATTAACCTCAGGAAAATCGCCTAACTTCTCTGGATCTGTTTCCAGATGTCTAAAGCATATAGAACACCTACCTTTCAGAACTGTTGAGGCACTTTGAGTTTTGTCAATGAAAGCTGTTATAGAAATGTGAAATATTTTATATCTGACATACCTATTGTCTCTTATGTGTGGTATGGAGCCATCATACCCCATCTCAGATCTGTCAATGGTGCCATCCTTTGTTGATCATTAGTCAGATTTTTCCCAAAAGCACCTTTGTACTTTTCCCCATGCTACTCCTTATATGTTGGAAGAACTCCCTGTAGGAGGGAGGAGTGGGGAGAAATCTGCAAAGTTACTACACTATTGTTCAAGTCCCTTCTTAAAACTTCTGCCATGATGCCTGCACAAAAACTTGTATTGCTAGGCAGCTGGTGTTCTATGACTGCTGTTTATCATACTAATCATTGTCTTATTGCTACCTTATACTTCCTCACATCTGTTTTGTGATTGTCATTTATTGTCTCTGATACTTAAATTGCAATCTTTTTGGCAAGACTCTTTGCATTTGGTGTAGTATCTAGCATAATGGGGCTTTCATATGAGTCTCTAGGTGTTACTGCAATAAAAATATTACATAATACTTAAGACTTTTAAATCTGAGGCTCTATTTATTTCTATTGTATGCTATCTTGTCCGGTGGGAAGGTAACAAAATAGATCAGGTTCCTCCATTATGGTCTTGGACTTAAGGGAAAGTGAAAAAGCTGAATCATGGACTCCTAATCCTTCATAAAGCAGGCACTTTCTGCTGAACAGGAGTGTGTCTTGACAAATCACTTTGGTGAGGATTTTAAAGCTGTGCCTAGATCTAAATGTTCCATATGGCAAAAGGTAATTGCTTCCAGAAGGACGTGAAGGGAGTGCAATAATAGGTATGGACTATCCAGGGAATAACACTAAAATAACAATGGTCATATGTGAAAGAGTATGTAAAAGGCCATTCCCCACCTATATAAGATTAGTTCACTTGCATTGAGAACCTGTTATCAGAATATTTTATGTAATGTAAATAATACATATTTTCTGTATTCCTTTAATACAATGTAATCTAAGATTTTATGCTTAGCAGGCCATCAAAACAGATCTTCATCAAAGCACAAAGTGGAGCTCAGACTGTTTTTTTGGGTGGAAGTCTGAAATTCAAGAGTTAATTCATTTAAATACCCAGGCTCTTCAATGAAGTATAATAATACATTTTAGAGTGAGTATTTAAAAAAATAGCTTATATTTTGTAGGGATGGTTTCATGTAAATGCAAGGTGTACAGGTGTTGCATAGGGTATTACTATATATACATATGCATTGAAGCTGCATTATAGACAAGTCTAGACACAGATACCTAATACAATGTTATCTTACAAAGATAGGTCTACATGTATATTTGGTGCTGACTTGCAATAAATGGCATGTGTAAACTGTAAGTATGCAGAGAAAAACTTTAACTTCAATTTAAAAAAAAGGATGTAATGTATTTGGTTTCCCACATGGCATGTGTATAAAAACCAGAATAAAATTACCAACTTTCATTTGTGTTTAAGCTGAGTGGAATGCAGAAAGTAAGTAAAACCTATCAGCGATGTATTAGGAAATGGGGCTGAATGCTAACGTCAAACTACTGATTGACACATTCTATATTAAAGGGATGTCTGTAC
Organism: Chrysemys picta bellii; assembly: GCF_011386835.1. NCBI lineage: Eukaryota > Metazoa > Chordata > Testudines > Emydidae > Chrysemys > Chrysemys picta. The sequence goes on from NC_088797.1 coordinate 43,674,874, forward strand.
TGCAAACGTGTGTTCTTAACTCTGCCAGCATGGATTAGTTAACTTTATCTTGGGTCAAAACATAGCAGCAAAGACATGGCAATTTATCTTTTAACTTGGGTTAGCAGCTCTGGTTGAAGCCTGAAGTTACTAAATGTATCTTCCATATGAGAGGCGTCATGGAGTCTTTAGATTTAAATATCAAATTGTTGATTAAGATTTGGAAAGTGCAAAATGCAATGATGTTAATAAACTGCTTTTACAGTTGGACCAAAAATGTAATGGAATAGAAACTAGAATTTGTAGTAATCTCTTTAATTCTTCTTCTAAAACCGTGGATGTTCACAAAGTTTAAAGGAACGGAGCCTTATAAAAATGCTACAGTATTCTAGAACAATCACCCACAACACTACATATTTACTATAGTGTTAATTTAGGGTTTAAGGCCATTATTCTAGAACACTGTAGTAGTGTTAACAAGGTCAAATAGAGTACCTAGGTAAAGGCCATGGCCTCCCAACCTCACTGTACACTCTATATGCCCTGTCTTAGTCTGAGATATTAATACAAATGAGAAGTGAGAACTCAGTGTAAATACAAAAGGGCTTTATTATCCATGTAAAACATACTATTGCATATCTTTTAGTAGCATGGGATAGCAGGGGCTGGTTGATGAGCCTGACTTGAAGGAATGTTCCCTGGGAGGATCGCTTTGACAAGTTCAATGGAGCCTTTGACTTTATATTCTTCCTGATGGATAAAAAGGGCTACAGAGAGGTGAAAAAAATTATTTCTGGAGTGTTGTCATCCACTAAGAGAAACTGGTCTTTGGAAACAAATGCCTTTTTAAGATCAACTGGCAAATTTGTTCTTCAATTTCACATATGATAACATGTCAGCAGTCTGCACTTCCACATCTGCAACATCACTTCCAATCAGTTCTTTAATGCCAGTGGCTTGTCTTTTGCTGTCATCTGAAGAATAAGTGACAGTAAAATCAAAATTTTTTTGAGTAGCTTTAAATCCTAGGTCTTTTCTTCCAGATTCAAAAGACTTTTCAAAACAGAATTTTGTTCGAATACTCAAGTTAAAGGAGCAATCAGACACTTTTTTTCTAGTCAGTTGGATTGTTATGGCTTATTAAACATTATATACTTATTTTTAAGGAGAAGAAATAATTCACTTGCTAAAAAAATATCTGATTGCTAGTCCTATAATATTATTTGATTCAGTGTGATTGGAATCAACATTCCTCTAACTTAAAGGCTACTCATTCATTCCTTTATGTCCTATCATACTAACATTATTTGTATGCTGTCACATGGAATGTTCAGGATTATTGGTGTTGTTAAGGACTAATTGGTGAAACACTAGTTTCATAGAGGCATAGAGGAATTCAAAGGTTGTAGATACTTTGGCCTGTTACAAGGCAAAGGGTATGTCTACACTACGGGATTAATCCGAATTTATACAATTCGAATTTGGGAAACAGATTGTATAAAGTCGAAATGTATGCGGCCACACTAAGCACGTTAATTCGGCGGTGTGCGTCCAAGTACCGGGGCTAGCGTCGATTTCTGCAGCCTTGCACTGTGGGTAGCTATCCCATAGCTATCCCATAGTTCCCGCAGTCTCCCGCGCCCATTGGAATTCTGGGTTGAGAGCCCAGTGCCTGATGGGACAAAAAACATCGTCGCAGGTGGTTCTGGGTACAGCCTCACCTCCTCCCTTCCTCCCTCCCTGCATGAAAGCAGCGGACGGCAGACAACCATTTCGCGCCTTTTTTCCTGGGTGAACACTGCAGACTCCATACCACGGCAAGCATGGAGCCCGCTCAGCTCAAGACAGCAGTCATGAACATTGTAAACACCTCGCGCGTTCTCGTGGAGTTTATGCTGAGCCAGGACCAGCAAAACGAGGCGAGGAGGCAGCGGCGGTGGCAGCGCAACGACAAGCATGATGAGGACATGGACATGGACACGGACACAGAATTCTGTGAAACCACGGGCCCCAGTGCTTTGGAGATCATGTTGTTAATGGGGCAGGTTCTATCCATGGAACGCCGATTCTGGGCAAGGGAAACAAGCACAGACTGGTGGGACCGCATAGTGTTGCAGGTGTGGGATGATTCCCAGTGGCTGCGGAACTTTCGCATGCGTAAGGGCACTTTCATGGAACTTTGTGACTTGCTGTCCCCTGCCCTGAAACGCCAGAATACCAAGATGAGAGCAGCCCTCACAGTTGAGAAGCGAGTGGCGATAGCCCTGTGGAAGCTTGCAACGCCAGACAACTACCGGTCAGTCGGGAATCAATTAGAAGTGGGCAAATCTACTGTGGGGGCTGCTGTGATGCAAGTAGCCAAAGCAATTACTCAGGTGCTGCTACGAAAGTTAGTGACTCTGGGAAATGTGCAGGCCATAGTGGATGGCTTTGCTGCAATGGGATTCCCTAACTGTGGTGGGGCGATAGATGGAACCCATATCCCTATCTTGGCACCGGAGCACCAAGCCACCAAGTACATAAACCGCAAGGGGTACTTTTCAATGGTGCTGCAAGCACTTGTGGATCACAAGGGATGTTTCACCAACATCAACGCGGGCTGGGCGGGAAGGGTTCATGACGCTCGCATCTTCAGGAACACTACTCTGTTTAAAGGGCTGCAGCAAGGGACTTACTTTCCGGACCAGAAAATAACCGTTGGGGATGTTGAAATGCCAAAAGTTATTCTTGGGGACCCAGCCTACCCCTTAATGCCATGGCTCATGAAGCCATACACAGGCAGCCTAGACAGGAGTCAGGAGCTGTTCAACTACAGGCTGAGCAAGTGCAGAATGGTGGTAGAATGTGCATTTGGCCGTTTAAAAGGTCGCTGGCGTTCATTATTGACTCGCTCTGACCTCAGCCAAAGAAATCTCCCCATTGTTATTTCTGCTTGCTGTGTGCTCCACAATCTCTGTGAAAGTAAGGGGGAGACCTTTATGGCGGGGTGGGAGGCTGAGGCAAATCGCCTGGCTGCTGATTACGTGCAGCCAGACACCAGGGCAATTAGAAGAGCACACCAGGAAGCGCTGTGCATCAGAGAAGCTTTGAAAACCAGTTTCATGACTGGCCAGGCTACAGTGTGAAATATCTGTTTGTTTCTCCTTCATGAAAACCTGCCCCCTTTATTGACTCATTTTCTGTAAGGAACCCACCCTCCCCCTCCCCCCAGCTTGCTTTCAAACCAAATAAAGTCACTATCATTTAAAAATCATTTATTCTTTATTAATAGAATAGAAAAAGAGGGAGGGAACCCGGGTGGGATTTGGGAGGAGGATCGGTGGGAAGGAAAAGGCCACTAAAAAAAGGTTAAAAAAATGACAGCCTTTTGGTTGGGCTGTCCACTGGGGTGGAATGGGAAGGTGTACGGAGCCTCCCCCCCGCGTTCTTACACGTCTGGGTGAGGAGGATATGGAACATGGGGAGGAGGAAGGGGGGTACAGGGGCTGTAGCGGCAGTCTGTTTTCCTGCAGCCGTTCCTGAAGCTCCACCAGACGCCGGAGCATGTCTGTTTGCTCACGCAGCAGCCCCAGCGTTGCATCCTGCCTCCTCTGATCTTCCTGCCGCCACCTCTCATCTCGAGCGTCTCTCCTCTCCTCACGTTGGTCCCTCATGTCCTAACGTTGGTCCCTCCTGTCCTCACGTTCACTGGCTTCTTTCCTATACTTTGAAACCCTTTCCTTCCACTCATTCAGATGAGCTCTGTCACTGCGGCTGGATTCCATAATTTCTGCAAACATCTCGTCTCGCGTCTTCTTTTTACGACGCCTTATCTGTGATAGCCTTCGGGATGGAGGAGGGAGGCTTGAGGAATTTGCAGCTGCTGTAAGGAGGGGGAAAAAGAGAGAATTGTTTTAAAAGATACATTTTGCAGAACAATGCTTATACTCTTTCACGGTGACCAACACTATTCACATTACATAGCACATGTGATTTCTGTGCAAGGTCACATTTTGCCTCTTAATACTGAGTGCCTGTGGCTTTGCTGCTAGAGATCACAGGTCCGGGCAACAGAATTCGGCTTGCATGCGGCCATGGTAAGCCATTGTCTTACGGCTTCTGCGCCCTCCTTTCCCACATACCAAGCAAAGCCCGTAGAGTGCTGCGTTTTTTCTGTTAACATTCAGCAGCAGCAGAAAACAAACTAACCACCCCCCCCCTCCCGCCATGAATTCTCTGGGATGATCACTGTACCCCTCCCCCCACCGCGTGGCTGGTATCAGGGAAGATCCCTGCAGGAACCAAACTACCCCCCCCGCCGCCGCCCCCCTCCCGCCATAAATTCTCTGGGATGATCACGGTACCCCTCCCCCCACCGCGTGGCTGGTAACAGGGAAGATCCCTGCTAGCCAAACGTGAAAAGCTCAGGGCAAATTTCCCATCTGCGCTTGGCTAACTGCAGGGAAGGATTTATTTTCAGCCACAGGCAAACAGCCCAATAGGAACGGCCACCTCTGTCCCCTTAATTAAGTTCCCGTATTTCAACCAGGTTACCATGAGTGATATCACTCTCCTGAGGATTACACAACAAGATAAAGAACGGATGTTGCTTGAATGCCAGCAAACACCGGGACCATACGCTGCCAGGCTTTGTCAGGCAATGATACCAGATTACTTGCTGCAAGCATGGCGTGGTCAAGTGTCCTACCATGGAGGACGGAATAAGGCTGCACTGCCCAGAAACCTTGTGGCAAGGCTTTTGGAGTACCTCCAGGAGAGCTTCATGGAGATGTCCCTGGAGGATTTCCGCTCCATCCCCAGACACGTTAACAGACTTTTCCAGTAGCTGAACTGACCGCGAATGCATCCCAAGTCCTCAGGGCAAAGTAATCATTAAAAACCGTTTGCTTTTAAAACAAGTTTTATATTTTAAAAGGTAAACTCACCTGAGGTCCCTTCCATGGGGTCAGAGTCTTGGATACTGGCTTGGGAGGGTTGGGAGGGTACTTCAGTCAGGCTGAGAAAAAGATCCTGGCTGTTGGGGAGAACGGAGTGCTGTGTGCTCTCTGCAAGCTCATTCTCCTCCTCCTCCTCCTCTCCCCCATCGGCAGAATCCTCAAGTATAGCTGATGAGAATATCCCCGACCTGGAATCCACGATCACAGGTGGGGTAGTGGTGGCGGCTCCCGCTAGAATTGCATGCAGCTCGGCGTAGAAGCGGCATGTCCGCAGCTCTGACCCAGAGCGACCGTTTGCCTCCTTTGTTTTTTGATAGGCTTGTCTGAGCTCCTTGACTTTCACGCGGCACTGATCTGAGTCCCTATTGTGGCCTCTCTCCATCACGCCCTTGGAGATTTTTTCAAAAGTTTTGGCATTTCGTCTTTTAGAACGAAGTTCTGCTAGCACTGAATCCTCTCCCCATATAGCGATCAGATCCAGTACCTCCCTCACGGTCCATGCTGGTGCTCTTTTTCGATTATCGGCCTGCATGGTTACCTGTGCTGATGAGCTATCTGTGGTCACCTGTGCTCTCCACGCTGGGCAAACAGGAAATGAAATTCAAATGTTCGCGGGGCTTTTCCTGTCTACCTGGCCAGTGCATCCGAGTTTAGATTGCTGTCCAGAGCGGTCACAATGATGCACTGTGGGATAGCTCCCGGAGGCCAATACCATCGAATTGCGGCCACACTATCCCTAATTCGAAATGTTAAAATCGATTTTGGCGCTACTCCGCTCGTCGGGGTGGAGTACAGAAATCGATTTAAAGGGCCCTTTATTTCGAAAGAAATGGCGTCGTTGTGTGGACGGTTGCAGTGTAAATTCGAATTAACGCTGATAAAACCGAATTAAAGTCGTAGTGTAGACCAGGCCAAAGACACATTGAGCAGTTAAAGGGGGACCCAGTTAAGTAGTTCAGGTTTTGTTTAAAAAAATAAGGTAGATGATTACAAAACTTAATGCAAATAAGTGTTTCCATAAGCTTGTTTTTAAATTCAATAAACACTTCCTTTTAATAGTTTGATTTAAAAATATCGGAAGCCCAGGGCCCAATCTTGTTATTGCTTACTGCCAGACATAGTGATTACTATTGTGAAAGCATACGACTATTTACAAAAGTTCTGCATTACACTTGGCACTGGGTTTGCAAATTAGACCCCAAAAGAATAGAATGATAGTGCATAAGAACCAGAAAGTGAACATGACTAGGAAAATGGTGATGGGGAGTAGATAGAATGTTTTCTAGCTGATTAGCAGTCTTTCAAATTCCATAAATTAATGTTGCCAAAATTTAAATTGACTTTTTAATATGCCCTCTTCCTACATGCTTTATACACTTGAAAGTCCCTGAAACAGGCTGTGTGTGTGTGCCTAATAGGTCCTGCCATGTCTGCAAATGTTAATTCTGCTGGAAAGGGGTTAAATGGGTTTTGCTAAACTCACTGAGGCTGGTGACCCATTACCTCACTTGGATATAAGGGAGGCAGGGCTGGCTCCAGGCGAGAAAGCATGTGCCTGGGATGGCACATTGCAAGGGGCAGCATTCCGGCCAATCTTGGGGTGGCACATTCCGCCCTGCCATGGTTCTTTTTTTTTTTTTTTGCTTTGGCAGCCCAGTTCGCAGCTCCCGGCCAGCTCCCCACGCTCCGCCAGTGCCAGCCCAGCCCTGCTCACCGTGCCGCCGGGCTCCCCGGGACGTGCCACTCCCCGCCGCCTGCACCGGCCTCTGTCTTCCGCGCCGCTCTGAGCCCGGCCCGGCCATGCCGCCTTTAAAGGACCGGCTGAGCCAGCACCTCCTGCAGCCCCCAGGAGCTCTGCCTGCCCGGCTGGGAGAGGCACCCCAAGGCCGGAGGGGGGAGCCCCTCTCGCCTGGCTGCAAGCGGGCTGCAGCACCTGCCTGCCCACAAGAGGAGGGAGTGGCGGGTGCCGCCCTTCACCCCCCTGCAAGCTGCCTTGACTGCCCTCCACGCGCTCCCTGCGGCTGCCATTTTGTTTTGTTTTATTTTGTTTTGCTTGGGGCGGCAAAAAAGCTAGAGCCGGCCCTGAAGGGAGGTGAAAGTGGCCCTCTAGAGAAAGGATCTATGGGCTGAACAGTTCTGAGGGAGGAGCCTTAGGAGCAGCCAAGCCTGGTGATAAGGATTGAGCTAATCTTTCTTACTTTACTGTTTTAATTGTTCATGCTAAACCCCTGGGAGAGGGTGAGTTGGGACATCCTATATTGTGCTAATTGTCTTTAGAGTAGGTTGGGAAAGGCGCCTGTTTTGTGCTCCTAACTGCTGCTGCAATTAAAAAAACAAACATTGCCATTGAAGGCAATTAGAGTTTTGAGTGGGGAAACTAGTTGGGTTGGGCCTTTTATACGATTATCGTAACAATGTCTCTTCAATGTTAGAGACTTGTAGGTACATCTCACCTCTTTCCACCATCTCCTGCAGAAAATCTTGACTAGGCTTCCTTATGGTATGTGAACTATATAACCTTTTGTGGCTGGACATTAAAAGAAAATTTTCTTAAGATCAGCATATTTTTGTGGAAACCCCTATTGAGGTGTCAGTGCTTTTCTCTGAAGATAAGATTTTTCGAACTGCCTTTATTTTGCATCAGATTAGTATAAGCCAGAATTCGATGAGCAGTGACAGCTATACAGATCTTAAAACTAAATACAATAACTGTCCAATATTAGCCTAAGCCACTGGTCCCCAAAACTGTGGGGCGCACCTCCCTAAGGGAGGTGTGGAGGAACATGAGGAGGGGGGGCTGGGCCAGCCCCCACATGGGGCACGGAGGGAGCATCCCCCCCAGCCCCGCCTCCAGTTGCAGCTCCACTGCATGACAATCCAGCTCTGCCCTCATTCCCATTCTGCCCCCAGCACCACCTTCAGCTCAAGCTCCTCTGCTGAGCCAGCTGTGCAGTAATGGAGTGGGAGTGTGGACAGATTCCATAACTGATAAGGGGGCCCAAGAGGAAAAGTTTGGACACCACTGGTCTAAACTGAGGTGGCCATATTTTGTAAACCAAATCCGGGGGGGTCACAGGTGGGAGCACAGCAAAGTAGCCAAGACTGAAAAAGTAAGGGCTGGTCTACACTACAGAGGTAGTTTGATGTAAGGCAGTTTACGTCGACCTAACTGAGTAAGCATCTACACTACAAGGTTCCTCCAGCTGATTTAACTTGTCTGCTGCTCCGACCTAATAACTCCAGCTCCCTGAGAGGCATAGCACTTAAGTAGACACATTGTGCATGTAGACACTATTGCTTACATCGTCTGTTGCTGCCTTTGATAGCCAGGACCCCGTCCTCCCTGGGGCTGACACCTAGGAGCCCCACCTGTGTACATGTGTGTTAGCTAATCTTGTTACCTGCTAGTAGAATGCCTCATCCATGTTCCCCACCATAATATTGCTACTATTCTTTACCCTTTTTTATCTTCACCCAGACTCTCAGTAGGTCTGCCGCTCACTTCCTCTTGCATAGGCACCGGGTTCCCCCCACTATGCCCCAGGTCCCCCTTCCCCGAAGCCCCTGCCCCTGTCCCGCCTCTTCCGGCCCATTTCCACCCCCTCCCCCCAGCGTGCCCCATCCCCACTCCTCACCCTCCCTCCCAGAGCCTCCTGCACACCGCAAAACAGCTGATCACAGTGGGCAGGAAGTGCTAGAAGGGAGAGGGAGGAGTTGATCGGTGGGGCAGCAGGCAGGCAGAAGGCGCTGGGGGTGGGAAGGGAGAACTAAGCACCCACTAATTTTTTCCTGTGGATGTTCCAGCCCTGCAGCACCCACGGAGTCAGTGCCTATATCCTCTTGGACCTGGGAGCAAGTGAATACATTCTTGACATACAGCATGATGCGTCCTCCTTTTTTCCTATACCTATCCTTCAGAACAAGCTATATTCCTCAATGCTGGTACTCCAGTCATGGGAATTATCCCACCAAGTCTCTGTAATGTCAACTAAGTCATAATTTTCTTCATAGACCGTGACTTCCAGTTCATCTTTCTTGTGCCCCATACTCCTAGCACAGAAATAATGGCACAGTTAAACAGGCCAGATCACTTCAGAAAGACACAGAGCTCAAGTATTTGTTCTGTCACCACTCACTGCAACAATTTTACCCTTGAAACGAATAAATTACTTCATCATGTAGGAACCCTACTGATGATGGAATATTTGTCATGTTTATAAATGTACGGAGTCTCTGTAGATTTTGGTTGTCTCATCCATACTGGGGAAAACCGTCTCAACCTAATGTATGTCACTATTTGTATCCTGCCTGGATGTTAGATTCAGGAAATCTCGGAACTTCAGTCATTTTTACCTCTATGGAACTTCGTTGCTGCCTGCTACCTCCTTTAAAACCAAATTGTCAACTAAGTCTGTTATAAGCTTTTGGGAGTGGGGCAGGGCAGGGACGGTCTCTTACTATGTTTCACAATAACTAGACCCACAAGGCCCAGCCCTAATCTCCATTGGAGCCTGCATGGTCTATGTAATAACTATGGTATTATTTCATGACTAGGGCTCCTAGGTGCTATGGTAACACAAATAATAAACAATAATAGTAACTGCTTAATGGAAACTGCAATGAGAAATCTATGCTGTGAACTATTTAGCCAGTAGAGGTATTGGACATCAATCCTCTTAGAACAGGGAGACAGAATAGCAGATGTTAAGCAGAATCTGGCCAGGCAAGAAATGAACCATAAAATTGTCCTGTGAAGGGTACAACCTCCAGTAGGACATTTTTAAAACACTCATGTATCTCCCTACTTCTTTCAGAACAGTTTAAGAACTAGATATTTGCTTAATATGCAGAATTCAAATCTGGATCAGGATTTCAAACATTCCAGAGTTTGAGGGAGAGGGACTGGTGTAGGTTGTTCTCGCTGTTCAGCCCATTTTCCAGTTAGAGATTCATTAAAGTTTTGCAATCTGAGTGTGAATTTCTAGCACCTTCAAAACTTCAGGTTACAAGAACAAAAATTTTGGTTTGGACCTGTGTAGTAGGAACACTTGATTTGTTTAAAGTATGTCTATACCCCTTGTGATAAACTCAGGACAGACAGCTGCAAGGTGGGGTGAGAGGTAGAAACCAGTCCCAGAAGGTTAAAAGGCCCTCCCCCCTATCAACTGGGGAGGGGTAACCACAGTTCAATCAAGTTCAGCTGAGAAGGGGTTACTAGAGAATCAATTAGGAACAGCTGAGAGGGAGTTACCTGAGGTCAATTAGGATCAGCTGATTCCGACTAAGGCCTGCCTGAGACCTTTTTAAACCCTCCCCTGTTGGGAGAAGGGGAAAGAGAGAGAGAAGGCGTCATGCTGCCAGTAGGTTAGGAGCAGCAAGCCTCAGCAGGAGGGTTCCCTCCCATAAGGAAGAAAAACAAGCTTAAAAGACTGGTGGAGAAAAGGAATGGACTTCCCCTGTGCAACCAAGAGGGACTGTTTTACCCAAGCCTGTCTCACCAAGGCTAAAAGCAGCTGAGGCTGGGGAGACCAAGAAGGTGCCTTTCATACCCTTTATCCACATCCTAATCAATGAAAAGTTTTCTTAAAATTAAAGTGCTAATATTGATAATGGTTTTTGTATACTTTTAAGCTTCTTGGTCTGGATCATGTTGTGGCTACAGAGGCCAATATGATATTCACTCCCTCCCGTGCTGAAGGATGCAGCAATGATACATTTGAGAAGTTAATTTTGGGGATGAAGCCCTTATTTAAAATTTCCAGACTGGGGGAAAGATCTTAGTTGTCTAGGAAATATCTTTTAATGTATTCTGTTTTTTTATATCAAACTCTAATTTCCTCAAGAATAAATCCTTTTGGCCTTTGTTTTTTCCTTGTGTTCATTTAAAATGATCTTAATCAAATAACAAGGCTGTGACACTTTCGGTCACAGAGGCCTCCTTGGGACTGTCACCTGACGTGCTGAGATTACCTCTGAGCCTGTTTTCCCTGCCAGCTTGGGACTCCAGAACCCTGCCTTGTTGAGCCAGACATGCTAGCCTGCTGCAACACAGACCCGGGTCTGGTCCATGCCCCCCAAAGGTGCAGACTTTAACCAAAAACTGCTCAGCAGGTTACCTATCTCCAGCACCCAGTTCCCAATGGGACCCAAACAAATCTGTTTTACTCTGTATAAAGCTTATACAGGGTAAACTCATAAATTGTCCACGCTCTATAACACTGATAGACAGAGATGCACAGCTGTTTGCTCCCCCCGGTATTAATCATTTACTCTGGGTTTACTAATAAACAAAAGTGATTTTATTAAGTATAAAAAGTAGGATTTAAGTGGTTTCAAGTAATAACAGACAGAACAAAGTAAGAGGCCAAGCAAAATAAAGCAAAAACATGCAAGTCTAAGCCTAATACATTAAGAAACTGATTGTAAGTAAAATCTCATCCTGAGATGTTCCAATAAGCTTCTTTCACAGACTAGGCTCCTTCCTAGTCTGGGCCCAATCCTTTCCCCTGGTACAGTCCTTGTTAGTTCCAACAGACATCTTAGGTGGAAACTAGGGGTATTCTCATTACTAGCAGCCTCCTTTGTTCTGTTCCACCCCCCTTTTATAGCTTTGGCACAAGGCGGGAATCTTTTGTCTCTCTGGGTCCCCTCCCCTCCTTCTAAATGGAAAAGTACCAGTTTTAAGATGGATTCCAGTATCAGGTGACATGTTCATATGTTCTGTGTGACCCCAGCCTCCATTCTTCCTGTGCTGGCTCACATGAACACAGGAAGGCTTGCAGGTAAATAAACCATTTACAACCAATTGTCCTAGTCAATGGGAGCCATCAAGATTTTAAACCACCATTAATGGCCCACAATTTGCATAATTACAATAGGACCTCAGAGTTATACTTCATATTTCTAGCTTCAGATACAAGAATTATACATGAATACAAATAGGAGGAATATATTCAGTAGGTTATAACCTTTGTATTGATACTTTACAAGAGACTTTGTTGCGTAAAGCATATTCCAGTTATATCATATTCACACTCATAAGCATATTTCCATAAAACATATGGAGTGCAACATCAAAAAGGTAATCCATAAATAGGTGTTTGGACTCTTCCCTTCAAATGACAGAGGGAATATATGTTAGCATTGGAAAAATGTTAGCATTGGAATAGCATCAAACTGCAACAAATTATACCACTTGTGAAAGCAGATGCAGTGAGGTTTCACCTGGCAGAAACTGCAGCTTATACTATGGTTGAAATTATATTTAACATTGGTTTTGAAATGTCCTAAGAGGCACGTATGCAGCTGTTTAATATTACTAGAATTTCCTTAATAGACACTTAAGCAGATAGGCTTCCAGGAACTTCTAATAAAGAGCTGGCAAAAACAAGTGTGCCAAGATGTATTCACTACAAAGAAAATACTAATCGTAGCAGGTTTGTAAATGCCTTTCATTAAAGGCTAGTCAGTTCTTCCTCCCCTCTTGGGAGCAGTAGATTTGAATCCTTTATATAGAAAAGATTTTTTTTTTAAATGAGATGTAGATGTTGATGTGTGGTTAATATATAATGTAATGAATCTGTGTCTGAATGTATACAAATTCATAGAATTCAAGGCCAGAAGGGACCACCAGATCATCTAATCTGGTCTGCTGAGTATCACAGGCCACCAACACCACCCAGCACAAGCACAATAAACCCAACAGCCCAAGTGAGACCAAAACAACTGAAATTAGATCAAACAACAAGGTATCAGTCTTTAGCTAAATCATGCACATGAAGCATCAGAAAATTGGGACTGGTAATCTCCACAAATACACATCTCTACTACTTAGACTATGGGAAAGAAAAATCTCCATTAACTGTAATGGTATTAGTTCTTTTATATTGGGAGCAAGCCACTGGACGGCAACAGTTACAAACACTAGAGTTGGTCTGACATTCTGTGGTATAGAAGAAGCAGTACTTGGACTGTACACCCTAAATGTATGATCTTGCATTACATCTACTGTGGGCATGCTATGCAAAGGTGCCTATACATTCCAATAGAAATGAATAAGTAAAAGTTTGAAATCTTGCTGCAGCTAGGCTGAATAGATTCTGCAAAGTTGTGTTTAGTATTAACTATCCTGCATTTAGTCATATTCTCTGGATTGTGATAACAGAGATTGTAAAATGAACAAGGCCAAGCTTAATCTGTGCTTAAATAAGAGACCACGGGCTGGGGGGGGGGGGACAATGTGCCTCAAAGTGTACATTCAACATATGGCATTCCTCAAGAGTTGGTACTGAAGCAATGCCTCAGCATAATATTAAACTACTATCAGAGCTGATGATTCTGTGATAAGACGTGGAACTGATGTCTTGACTACTTGGACCACAATTATGAATGTACAACAGCAGAAGACTGGGAGTTGTAGATCTGTGACTATGTTATGTTGTGTACTTGCCCTGCCAAGGGACAGTATAGCAATCATGATTGCTACAGCAACTCTGAGGCTACAATAGCAGTGTAAATCTTCCACCTAAATCACTCCAGAGCCTGTGTGGGGAGGATTTGTTATCTCCTTAAACCCTGCAGAAAATGCTTGGATCCACAGCTAGCTGACTTGGGCTGCCCCATTGTTGGTAAAGGGTTTGGGGTACCTTAAGGTTGAAAAATACTATAGAAATACAAGATACAGTACTTCTCGTCTTGCAACTCCCAGTGTTGTCTGAAGGCTTCTGCAGCATTGCACTAGTATGTGATCCAGGGACCTAAGAGGGTAGTGTAGCAAATCAGGTACTAGCCAACCTTTAGCACATGATACAGTAGATCTGCATTCTTATGTCCAAATTGCAGGTGTGGTTCACTGGCCCATGTAACAGGTTGCACTACATATTTAGATTTAAAAATGCCTTTCTGGCTGCCCTTTACACCTATTGCATCAATAAGCATTTGATGTCTTTTTATCTCCCTTTTCTCACCACCATAGGAACTGAGCAGCCAAAGCCTTCACAACAATTCCCTCTGTGGGCCTTTTATATCGTAGCATTGTTTAACCTTCTCTGCCACTCTGTAGCTAGTAATGAAAAGATGCCTCTAGGTGCCTGAATGAGACCCACCCGTTGCAGGCTGAAAACCTGATCTGATCCAACAACTCTCCCCAAATTTCTCTGCCCATCCTCCTGAACCATGAAGATCAACACCCAACACTGCTCTTCCTCATTCATTATCCATGGCTGACTGACCCTGTGTATCTCATAAGCCCCTGCACCATCCATTCTACTGAGGGTCTCCTTAACTGCTCTTCTTATACAAAGGAATATATTTTTTTCATCACTTACGTAAGAATATGAGAACTGCCATGTTGGGTCAGATCAATGGTCCATCTAACCCAATAGCTGGTCTTCTGAGAGTGGCCAGTGCCAGATGCTTCAGAGGGACTGAACAGAAATGCAATTAGTGAGTGATCCATCCCCGTCATCCCAACTTCTGGCAGTCAGAGGATGGAGTTGTGTCCCTGGCCATCTTGGCTAATAGCCATTGATGGACCTATCCTCCAGGAACTTATCTAATTCTTTTTTAACTCAATTATACTTTTGGCCTTCACAACATCCCCGGCAATGAGTTTCAGAGGTTGACTGTGGGTTCAATGAAACTGTTCCGTTTGTTTGTTTGTTTTTGTTTTAACCTGCTGCCTGTTCATTTAATTGTGTAACCTCTCATTCTTGTGTTACATGATGGGGTAAATAACAGTACTCTTTTTTCCTATCTTTAAACCAGTCACTGATCCATAAGAGGACCTTTCCTGTTATTTCATGACTACTTACTTTGCTTAAGAGCCTTTCGTGAGGGACTTTCTGGAAGTCCAAGTATGCTATGTTGACTGGATCACCCTTGTCCATATGTTTGTTGACCCCCCTCAAAGAATTCAAATAGATTGGTGACACATGATTTCCCATTACAAAAGTTGACTTTCCCAACATATTGTGTTCATCTGTGTTTCTGATAATTCTGTTCTTTACTGTAGTTTCTGCCAATTAAATTGGTTGAAACTACAGTACTGAAGTTAGGCTTACCAGCCTGTAATTTCAATGGTTGCTTCTGGAGCCTTTTTTAAAAATCGGTGTAACATTAGATAGCCTTCAGACATCAGGTACAGAGACTGATTTAAGCAATGGGTAGCATACCACTGTTAGCAGTTCTGCAATTTCATATATGAGTTCCTTCAGAACTTTTGGATGAATACCATCTGGTCCTGGTGACTCAAACAAAAATCAGTTTGTTCCAAAACCTCCTCTATTGACACCTCAATTTGGGACAGTTCCTCAGATTTGTCACTTAAACAGAATGGCTCAGGTGTGGGAAATCTCTGGCGTGAAGGTGGATGCAAAGAATTCATTTAACTTTTCCGCAGTAGCCTCGTCTTTCTTGAATTCTTCTTTAGTACCTTGATCGTCCAGTGGTTCCACTGATGGTTTGGCAGGTTTAATGTACTTAAATGTTTGCTGTTACTATTTTGTCTTCTGCTAGTTGCTGTTCAAAAAAAATTTTTTTTTTTTGGCCTGCTTAATTATACTTTTACATAGGACTTGCCAGAGTTCATGCTTCTATTTTCCTCAGTAGAATTTGACTTTCAATTTTTAAAGAATTTCCTTTTGCCTCTGTCTATTTTTACTCTTGTTTAGCCATGGTGGCATTTTTTTGGTCCCCTTGCTGGGTTTTTTTGGGGGAGGTATATGTTTAGTTTGAGCCTCTCTTATGGTGTTTTAAAAAAAATTTCACACAGCTTGTGAGCATTATCGTCTTGTGACAATTCCTTTTAATTTCCATTTAACTAGCTTCCTCATTTTTGTGAAGTTCCCTTTTTGAAGTTAAATGCTACTGTAGTGGGTTTCTTTGGCATTCCCCCACCCCCAGATGGTAAATTTAATTATATTATGGTTGCTATTACTGAGCAGTTCAGCTATATTCACCTCTTGAACCATATTCTTTGTTCCGCTTAGGACTAAATTAAGAATTGCGCCTCTCCTTGGAACTTATGGGTTCCAAGACAAGCTGTTCCCAGAAGCAGTCATTTATGATCTCTAGAAATTTTATCTCTGCATCCCATCCTGAGGTGTCATGTACCCAGTCAATACAGGGATAGTGGAAATCTCCCATATTTTGTTTTTGTAGCCTCTCCATCTTCCTGAACATTTCATACTCACCATCACATTCTGATCAGGTGGTCAATAGTATATTCCTATTGCTATACTCTTGTTGTTCAAGCATGGAATTTCTAGCCATAGAGATTCTGTGTTACAATTTGATTCATTTAAGATTTTTACTATATTTGATTCTGGTTTCTTTTACATATATAACTACTCTCCCACCAGCATGACCTACTCTGTCATTCCTATATATTTTGTATCCTGGTATTACCATGTCCCATTGGTTATAGTTAAGGCTATGATTATGTCAAGGAGGTCATGGAAGTAATGGAATCTGTGACTTCCATTGACCTCCATGACATTTTCTGCCCTGGGGCTAGAGCTCCCAGCCAGCCCCGCCCTCGCAGCTCCCAGCCCCCAACCTGGTGGGGGGACCCCACAGCTGCCCGGCTGTGGCAGGCGGCTGGCAGACCCTGCAGCTGCCCAACCATGGCAGGGGATGGCAGGTGGGGCGGACCCAGTGCAGCTGCCCAGCCGCAGTGGGCAGTGGGGATACCCCACAACTGCAGCTGCGACCAGAGGCTGGGGGACCCTGCAGCTACCAGCTGCCCAGGGCGAGAGGACCTCTCAGCAGCCCAGCCACAGGGATAGGGGGACCCCAGAGCTCCCATGCACTGCATCGGTGGGGGACCTGGGAGCTCCAGTAGCAGTGGGTGCTGAACCCACCTACCCCTTTTGTCAGGGATATTTTTAGAGAAAGTCAGGGACAAATCACAGTCTGACATGAATTTTTGTTCATTTCCCATGACCTGTCCATGACTTTTACTAAAAATATCTGTGACAAAATCTTAGCCTTAGTTATAGTTCCACCAAGTTTTTATGATACCCATTATATAAATAT
The DNA here is from genome assembly GCF_011386835.1 of Chrysemys picta bellii. NCBI lineage: Eukaryota > Metazoa > Chordata > Testudines > Emydidae > Chrysemys > Chrysemys picta. The sequence continues at coordinate 43,691,826 of NC_088797.1, forward strand.
CCTAATTTAATACCAGGTGTGACTGAGTGCATGGAATGGACCACATTGAGAATGCCACACTCAGGGCAGACTGCAAGAAATAGGGCAGACAATCCTCCAAAACTGGTGGTTTATTCTATAATTAGATTAACCAAACCAATGTCTAAAAAGCTTCTGTAGCACCACACTGGTTAACAAGAAGCCAGACACAGTCCCCTGTAGGCATTCCAGGCCTTGGCTCCCATCCAGACAAATAGGTCTAATATAGTGAGAGGTTACTAAAAAGCCAGTTCACCATCTGTGAGCTTCTACTAATCCCAAAGGATCAGACACTTACCCCCCAAGTCAATATGCATCCCTCAAATATCATGCTGTCAGCCAATGCTTAGTAAATTAACTAAAGATTTTATTAATAGAAAGTTATTCAATGGTTAAAGAACCATATACATACAAATGATTTTCAGTATTCGTAGACCAGGCTCATAACAGTGATGGAATAGATTGCTGGCTTGCATAAGTCTCTCTGGTAACTTCCAAAAGATTGGAAGGTTCTCAGTCCATAGTTCAAAATACTCCATTTAGTTGTCAATCCGCAGTCCAGAGAATTGGAGCAGGAATGAGGCAAAAAGAACATGTTTCAGGTGTCTTTTATATCCTCTGTCATGTGCATAGAAATTTACTCTCCCAAACAAAGCCATCAGCCCCTGTGTATGGAAGGATACTGACAAAGATGGCGTCCAAGGTCACATGTCCAGATCACATGTCTTTACATGTTTTGCTGAATCACGGGAGTGGCCATTGTTTCCTGGCCATCTGAGGCATCCACAGGAAGACTCGCTGAAGAGCTGATCTTCCTTAATGGCCCATCACCACCTGAATGGGTCCATCCACAATTGAATAGTTCATCAACACTGGGCTGGCTAGATGAGATGTAAAACTACTATGTGAGTGTCATCCAAGAACAAACACATTTGAGATACAAATACATAACCAATATTCATAACTTCAAATACAGTGATGATACGTGGATTTAACCAGGATAATCATATTTGACAGATTGTAACTTTTCCATTGACACCTTAATACCAGGTGTGACTGGGTACGTGGAATGGGCCACACTGAGAATGGCATACTCAGGGCAGACTGCAAGAAATAGGGCACACAATCCCCCAAAACTGGTGATATACATGATATACATTGTATCAAATTTAGTGCAATTGTGCAACAGTGGTAGCAACAACGATATAAATGGTCATCTTTCTTTTCATACAGCATCACACCAGGCATTCAGATTCATCCATCTTAGTGTATACAAGCACTTATAACATTTGTCAATACTTAATTGTCTGCCTCCATGTGAAGGTAATTGAATCTTTTTTGTTTGACTGTTTTTCTTCGGTTCCTACTTGTACTTCATCAACTTCTATCCTCTTTTTCTTACTAGGATATAGAGAATCCCCGTTAATAGACCATCCCCTAAGGACTGTCTCTGTCCAAACTGTGTGCTCCTCCATACCTGCTGGCTTTCCCCCAGCACTTAATTTAAAAACTCCTCTATAACCTTTTTTAATTTTACATGCCTGCAATCTGGTTCCGTTTTGGTTTAGGAGGAGCCCATCCTTCTTGTACAGGCTCCTCCTTTCCCAAATGGTTCCCCAGTTCCTAATAAACCCACATCCCTCCTCTCTATACTATTGTCTCATCCACACATTGAAACTAGGGCTGTCAAGTGATTTAAAAAATTAATCGCGTGATTAATCACACTGTTAAATAATAATAGAATACCATTCATTTAATTATTTTTGGATGTTTTCTACATTTTCAAATATATTGATTTCAATTACAACACCGAATACAAGTGTACAGTGCTCACATTATATTATTTTTATTACAAATATTTGCACTGTAAAAAACAAAAGAAATAGTATTGCACTACAGTACTTGTATGAGGTGAATTGAAAAATACTGTTTCTTTTGTTTTTTACAAATAACTGTAATAAAAAATAATATAAAGTGAGCACTGTATACTTTGTATTCCATGCTGCAATAGATATCAATATATTTGAAAATGTAGAAAAACCTCCCAAAAATATTTAATAAATTTCAATTGATATTCTATTGTTTAACAGTGTGATTAATCGTGATTAATTTTTTTAATCACAGTTAATTTTTTTGAGTTAATCACATGAGTTAATTGCGATTAATCGCCAGCCCTAATTAAAACTAATACATTAAAAAAAATAAAAAAATAAAAAAATAAAAACCTCCCTGTTTTACTGGCCCTGCATGGAACTGGAAGCATTTCACAGAATGCTACTATAGAGGTCCTGGATTTGAATCTCTTACCTAGCAGACTAAGTTTGGCCTCCAGGACCTCTCTCCTTTTTCCCTATGTCATTGTTACCTACATGCACCACGACCACCAGTACTGCACATAAGTCCATCTAGATGTCTCAAGAGGTCTGCAACCTTTGCACCTGGCAGGCAATTCACCATGTAGTTCTCCCGGTCATCACAAACCCAAATATTTATATTTTTAGTAATCGAATTCCACATTACTATTATCTGTCTCCCCAATTACAGCAGTATGCTCAGTGCAGGGACTTGAGATGGGAAGCTCCTGTTCTATATACTACTGACTTGCTCTTTGCACTGAGGTTAAAAAAAAAATTAAGGCTTTGACACCTGCCCACAGCTTTCAATTCGTAGACAAGCTACATCTTCCAATCACTTATTAAATATTTCTAAATCTTCAGCAGTTCCAAAAATATTAATTAAGACTGCAATACAGCTTCAAGGCAATGGATTTGCAGCTTCCCTGGGCAGTGGATTTGCAGTCTAGCTGTAAAGTCATGTCCAATATGGCTATATATAGAGGGGGGGAGACAATGGTCATACAGCTGATTTACAGGGTTCTCCCCTTTCCGCCTCCAAAAGTTAATCAACCTGTACAATTGCTGCTAGGCTGCAGATTTGCAGCTCCCTGGGTGACATCAGTGTAGCTGTTCCAAACATAATTAAAGGTAAAATGCAACACTTTGTACACATAAAATACTTTGAAAAAGAATCTGTTTATTACATCATGTGCACTGCTCTGCTCTGATGCCTTTCATTCCAATTTTTTTTCAAAAATAAGTTTTGTTAATCTGTATTTATTTCACATAGCCTAGCTCTTTTTCCTGAGATGCTTAACAAGCTAATGGCCTATAAGAAGTATACACTGCTGATTTCACTACCCGATCCAGTATATTTTACATTTACAAAGTGCAACTTGTTCTTATAAATTAGATCTACTCTGTCTCGTGTGCTGTGACTTGTTTGTCTTATGTAGGTGGTAAATTCTTTTGACAGTGAGCATTTCTTCATCAAGTGCTGTGTAAACTTACAGTGCTACTTACTAGTATGAACAGTGATGTTAACAAAGGGATGGGTGATGTCCCAGTCTATCTACCCACTCTGAGTGAAATAGTCTCAATAACTCGGCCATAGCCAAAGCAAATGAGGAAAAACTTGCAAAGTTAAACATATGGCTAAAACATATAACATTTAAACAACATTGAATTAGTGATTAAAGGTGTCTGTCCTGATGAGACAAGCTGCTTAGAATCTGAAAATAGGAGTCAACAGGTTAGTGTTCCACTAGAAGATGGAGACAGGAAAAGGGTAGTAGCAGTGAAATGAGAATACAGATTTTTCAGGCAGATACTGTCTTGTGTATTTGTACAGTGCTAACACAATGGGGGCACTGATTGTGATCTTCAGGTGCTACTACGATGCAGATACTAATATTCTGTGATTACACAAGCTGAACGTGTGTGAAACATAATTATTGAAAATCATTTAACCCTTAAGAATTCGTAAGTTGTTTTAATCAGACAGTAACCTCTATGCTCCCTTAACATTTGTCTCCTGTCCCCCATAATCCCACTAGCAAAAGTTCCCTTGGTCTTGTAGCCTATTTCTGTGTATGTTCTTCTGTATAGATATCCCCTAATTGCTCCTCTACCTAATGTTGCTAGCTCCAATGTAAATAAAATTGGATTTTGGTCCCCAATTTGGAAAATTAACTTAAGTCCCAGTACTTTTAGATACAACTCAGATCTCGACTCCTATTCTTCTGTACTGGGCGCCTGATCTAAAGCCCATAGAGGTCATGGAAGACCCATCATTGACTTCAATGGGTTTTGTATTGGGCTCAAAATCTACTTGGGATATTTGGTTCATTTTTGTTTTTAAAATAAACCCTCACCCATTGCCTCTTTGTAGTGATTCAATACCCCAATCTGCATCAAACATCGCTAGCCATGGCTGTTCTGTGCTCCCATTGCAAAATACATATCTCCTCTCCTCCACTTGATCATCTTCATAACTAAACACACTTGCACCTTTTTCCTGAACATCAAGATTCTATAAAAATAACAGCTTTCCCTTCCCTTCTGAATTTTTCAATCTTGAACTCCTTAGCTGAAATATACTGCAATTGTTTGTCTCCATCTTCTTCCAGATGCACAGCTTTCTTTAAGTATTCAGTTACATTCCTCTTATATAAAAAAGCTTACCCCAGAATCTCCATTTTATTCTTATTTTCCCTTGGCTGAGGGATAACCCACTCCATAAATTCTTCCTTAGCTGCAAATCTCAGGACTATGGTAGCAAACTGCCATCCAAATAAACAAATATTATTTGTTTTTTGTCTGAAAGGAGTTTTCATAATATAGACTAGCTGTCTTAAATTTTATTCTGTGTAAATTTACTCTTTTTCCAACAGAAGTCAAATGCTGAAACATTTCAGGAAAGAGGGTAATAAGGATCCTCTCTTTCAGGTTTGGTCATATCTGATATATATTCAAAAATAACTTTCTCTTTCTGTTGCAAAACCAGTCATGAAAAGTCTCAACCAAATAAGGGTATTTCCAATAAAGAACTGATTGGTAAATTTCCATCACTAACTGTATGGGGATATGGGGACTGGTTCACACTGAATGTGTCCTCTAGTTCTTCTCTGTTCATCAAAGCACTAATGCTTACATGATTTGCTGAATTGAAGCCATAAATCTGAATGGCTATTTCTTAAGTACTTTACATTTCTTCCTAATTTTCTTCCTCACTTAGCAGTTGATGGTACTATAGAGTCCTCATAGGATTCCATTCTTAAGTGTACTTGAGAAATGTGATAGGAATATGTTGTCATTTCCCATCTATATCAAGAGAGTAACTTTCCTCTGATAGTATCAGAGGGGTAGCCGTGTTAGTCTGAATCTGTAAAAAGCAACAGAGGGTCCTGTGGCACCTTTGAGACTAACAGAAGTACTGGGAGCATAAGCTTTCGTGGGTAAGAACCTCACTTCTTCAGATGCAAGTAATGGAAATCTCTAAAGGCAGGTATATATCAGTGTGGAGATAACGAGGTTAGTTCAATCAGGGAGGGTGATATATACCTGCCTCTAGAGATTTCCATTACTTGCATCTGAAGAAGTGAGGTTCTTACCCACGAAAGCTTATGCTCCCAGTACTTCTGTTAGTCTCAAAGGTGCCACAGGACCCTCTGTTGCTTTCCTCTGATAATCCTTTCAATATATTAGAAGTGGTTGAGCTATATAATTAACCCATTTTTTGGAGCACAAACCCTTACTCCTTGAGTCAGCCAAGCTAAAGGCACCATTGGGAAACAAAAAAATATCAGCCCCCAAACATCCCACTCTTCTGTGTGTCTTGTATCAAATAATTGCCCAAAAGCTGGAAACAAGAAATGGAAGCACTTATGTGACCAGGGTCCCAGTGGGGGCCAGTTATTGTCACTCAATTAGGGTGGCAGGGCAGGGGTAAAACCCCTTGAATGCCCTGCTAAAATGCTGGCTAAGCCCTCTTTGGGGCAGAGAGGCCAGGGGCAGAGGCTCAAAGCAGCCTGCAGGGAGCCCAGCTGCAGGCCCTAACGAGGGCTGGCTCACTGCAATAGACTGAGCTAAGCAGCCACAGCTGGGCTGAAGGCTAGGAGGGCTATAAAAGCCCTGAACAAAACTCAGTTAGGAGGCTAGCCTGGGTGGGGACAGGAGGCTACAGCTCTGTCTTCTCACCACAGGAGGGGAGCCTCCAGGGCCAAGAGACCCTGGAATGGGTTAGAAAGGGGATAACTGTTAGGGGATAAAGGGGACTACACGGTGGCACTGTAAAATAAAGCACAAGGGTGAAACACCAGAAGAAGGCATGAGAACTCTTATTTTACCAGCCTGGGCACAGGGCGAGAAGGAGGAAACCTATGCGGACCCTGTGACAGGCAGACAAACCCAAAAAAGCTGGTAGATATTCTAATACTTCTATTTACCAAGCCAGCCTAAAACAGCTTCTTTATTAACTTACTGGTTACTCAGAAGTCCAAACAACACAGTTCTCTTGAAATGATCCAGCTTCAGGCCTCCATCCAGGTACCTAAGTCAAATATGATGCAGATTCCTGAAAATCTTTCATCATATAAAAGAAAACATTCTACCAATCCCAAAGGATCGGACGCATTACCTCCCAGGTTAATGAATGTTTTAGATCTTACCCAAATACATGCTACAGCAAATTCTTATTAACCAAACTAAAATATATTAAACAAAAAATGGTTAAAAGATCAATATTCATACAGACATGAGTTCAACTCATTTAGGTGCAGATTCACAGCAGCGATGGTGAGCTTTGTAGTTGCAAAGAGTTCTTTTAGAAATAGTTCATAGGTTATAGTCCAATGTCCAAATATCATATTCAGGGTGTACCAGAATAACTGGGATCTCAGTCTTGCAACTCAAACTTCCCCTGATGAAGCCTAAGCAGATCTGAGATGACAGGATCAGGACCCAAAGAGCTTTTATACAATTTCATGTCCTCTTTGACAAGTTGGGAGTTCCTCCAGGACCAAAAGGTAATTAGGATGACTTTGAGGGAGGTCCATCACCGGTACTTAGCTATAGTATTAACATAAGGCCATTTTCTTGTTCCTCCACCATTCACAGATTATTTGCTATACATTTAAAAGAGAGATGGTTACAGAGATATCCTGTGTTTATAATTCATTTAAATGGTAGGATGTTCTTTTGATCTCTGAATTATCAGAATACAGCATAAACACGGACTGTTGATTACATTGTAGACCCTACTCATACATATGTAAATACACAAACATTATCCCTCCATATGTCTTTTGAGGGCTGTTTATTTTGCAGGATGTTTAACCCTTTCTGGCCATGCGTCACAACTTAGTTGATCCCATGTCAGGCTTTACACATCTCCCTGACCATTCAAGGCCCTTGTTGCGAGGGTTTTCCAATAAAACAGTATCTGCTTCCAGAGCAGGTAATGCTTATAGAATACCAGTTTTGTCTAAGATAAATAAGTCAATATTTGCAATAGTGCCTAAACGTAATAATACTGACTGTATAGTGCTTTGAATACTTTATTACTTTGATTAGGTTGTTTAGATAGTGATGATGGTATTAACCAAAGGAACTAGCAAATTTTTAAGGGTAAACACTAAATATGTATGATAAATTTCTTAGCTGTAAAATATGTGAAGTGCCTGTGATTTTGGATAGATGGTGAAAAACTTGAAAGATAAACAAAATTAATCAGACCATCTGGCACTCCCAACATCTCTTAGGAAATTAAAATGTGGTGCTACTGTCTCCCTTATTCCTTTTTTAGAATGATCATTGTGAAGGATGTATATGTAAACACTGAACTAGAATGTATGGAAAACAGCAGAGTATACTGATATTCCCTGCTGTCTGCTCAAAAAGTAGGCAGTAGTCTCAGCTACATGTGGATTGGCATAACCATCATAAGAATACTGCAGTCCCTAGAATAAAGCCTACATTCTCCACTACAAAGTAATGAATGACATTGAAGTTCTGTCCTGTTTTGCCAAGACAGCAACAGCCTGAAGCTCTGTTGGAGATGTGGTGCTGTGATGAGCAATTTAATTTCTCACAATCTGTGCATTTTTATAGGACTGAGTGACAGTGCAAAAATCACTAAGTAACCAATAACTTGATTCCACAGTTTCATCATTCCTGGGAGAGGTTAGTAGACAGAAGGCTGTATGGGATACTTCCAGTAACAGACTTTGCTTATCATTTAATCTAATTGGTCTTATTCTCCAAAAGTCCTAATAATTTTCCTTTATTTATGGGTTACCAACCCCTATTTATGAGCAAGTACTGTACTTTCATTTTATACTTATAATTTTATAATCTGTTAGTCACCATTTTTAGTTAGCTTGAAGATGGAATTCAGCATGCTTAAATGGTCCCTGGCTTATTCATGTTGCTCTAACCTACAAATGGGCTCTTGAATCTGATTTAGAAATATGCTGATCCAGTTCTTATACCTCATAATATTGACACACACTTCTAACGCACATTTTATTATTGCTACCAAGTAGGCAGTATTTTCCAAGCCTAATCATCCACTACATACCTGTTGATATGAATGAAGCACACTCATTGCAGGAGAGTGAGAAGGTCCATTTATGATGTTGCTGACAGTGTTACATGAAGTAGGATTAATGTTTGAGTGACATAGTTCTTCTTTCAGAGTGGTAGCCGTGTTAGTCTGTATTAGCAAAAAGAATGAGGAGTACTTGTGGCACCTTAGAGACTAACAAATTTATCTGAGCATAAACTTTCATGGGCTAAAACCCACTTCATTGGATGCATGCAGTGGAAAATACAGTAGGAAGATATATATAGAGAGAGAGAACATGAAAAAATGGGTGTTGCCATACCAACTTTAACGAGACTAATCAATTAAGGGGGCCTATTATCAGCAGGAGAAAAAAAAGCTTTTGTAGTGATCAGAATGGCCCATTTCCAACAATTGACAAGAAGGTGTGAGTAACAATAGGGGGAAAAATTAGCATGGGGAAATCATTCTTACTTTGTGTAATGACCTATTCAATCCCAGTCTTTATTCAAGCCTAATTTAATGGCTTGAATGGTTTGCAAATTAATTCCAATTCTGCAGTTTCTCGTTGGAGTATGTTTTTGAAGGGTTTTTGTTGGAGAATTGCGACTTTTAGGTCTGTAATTGAGTGACCCCAGGGAGGTTGAAGTGTTCTCTGACTGGCTTTTGAATGTTATAATTCTTGACATCTGATTTGTGTCCATTTATTCTTTTGTGTAGAGACTGTCCGGTTTGGCCAATGTACATAGCAGAGGGGCATTGCTGGCACATGATGGCATATCTCACATTGGTAGATGTGCAGGTGAACAAGCCTCTGATGGTATGGCTGATGTGTTCTTATGATGGTGTCCCTTGAATAGATATGTGGACAGAGTTGGCATCGGGCTTTGTTGCAAGAATAGGTTCCTGGGTTAGTGTTTTTGTTGTGCGGGGTGTGGTTGCTGGTGAATATTTGCTTCAGGTGGGGGGCTGTCTGTAAGTGAGGACTGGCCTGTCTCCCAAGATCTGTGAGAATGAGGGACTGTACTTCAGGATAGGTTGTAGATCCTTGATGATGTGCTGGAGAGGTTTTATTTGGGGGCTGAAGGTGACAGCTAGTGACGTTCTATTACTTTTTTGTTGGGCCTGTCCTGGAGTAGGTGACTTCTGGGTATTCTTCTGGCTCTGTCAATCTGTTACTTCACTTCAGCAGGTGGGTATTGTAGTTTTAAGAATGCTTGTCTCTGTCTGAGGGATTGGAGCAAATGCAGTTGTATCTTAGTGCTTGGCTGTAGACAATGGATCATGTGATGTGGTCTGGATGAAAGCTGGAGGCAAGTAGGTAAGTATAGCGGTCAGTAGGTTTCCGATATAGGGTGGTGTTTATGTGACCATTGCTTATTAGCACTGTAGTGTCCAGGAAGCGGATCTCTTGTGTGGACTGGTCCAGGCTGAGGTTGATGGTGGGGATGGAAATTGTTGAAATCATGGTGGAGTTTCTCAAGGACTTCTTTTCCCTGGGTCCAGATGATGAAGATGTCATCAATGTAGCGCAAGTAGAGTAGGGGCGTTAGGGGACAAGAACTGAGGAAGTGTTGTTCTAAGTCAGCCATAAAAATGTTGGCATACTGTTGGGCCATGCAGGTACCCATAGCAGTGCCGCTGACTTGAAGGTATAAATTGTCCCCAAATCTGAAATAGTTGTGGGTGAGGACAAAGTCACAAAGTTCAGCCACCAGGTTTGCCGTGACATTATCGGGAATACTGTTCCTGTTGGCTTGTAGTCCATCTTTGTGTGGAATGTTGGTGTAGAGGGCTTCTGCATCCATAGTGGCCAGGATGGTGTTTTCTGGAAGATCACCAATGGATTGTAGAAAGCAACAAAGAATCCTGTGGCACCTTATAGACTAACAGATGTATTGGAGCATAAGCTTTCGTGGGTGAATACCCACTTCATCAGACGCATTGGATTGTAGTTTCCTCAGGAAGTCAGTGGTGTCTCGAAGATAGCTATGAGTGCTGGTAGCGTAGGACCTGAGGAGAGAGTCTACATAGCCAGACAGTCCTGCTGTCAGGGTGCCAATGCCTGAGATGATGAGGCGTCCAGGATTTCCAGGTTTATGGATCTTGGGTAGCAGATAGAATACCCCTGGTCGGAGTTCTAGAGGTGTGTCTGTGCAGATTTGTTCCTGTTCTTTTTCAGGGAGTTTCTTGAGCAAATGGTGTAGTTTCTTTTGGTAACCCTCGGTGGGATCAGAGGGTAATAGCCTGTAGAATGTGGTGTTAGAGAGCTATTGAATGATCATTCCTCACAGACTCACACCATATGCCGTTCAGGAATGGGTGAATCTCAGTTCTCTTTATCTCCTAGAAACGTTCTTGTTTCCTGGAAATGTTCTGAGCTCTCTTGTAAGTTTTGCATGTTTTCTTCATCTTTAGATCTTTGGGGAAGGAAAGGAAATCTGTGCCATTTTTGACAGCTACACTCGATTTTAGGAATAGAAAACTATACATTGATTAGAAAAGCATGTGTCACATTTATATGTGGTATCTTGAAACAATTTTCAGTGTTCAAAATGTAAGTCCGAGAGGGAAAGTATAAAACAATATTGAGGGTCCACTGAGTTCCTATTGATTCCACATAACTTTATTTTAGTCTGGTTGTTTTGCCAACTGAAAACTGAGAGACATTCATAACCGTCAAACTTATATTTCTGCCTGTGATTATGGTAGAAATCTTGGTTGTACACAGGACTGTAAAATGAAATACACAGGGCAGTAAAATACATATATTGTTGCCTATTTCAATTATACTAATGTGCACTTATTAAAGCCCTTTACAAATATTTAAGATTTGGCCATCTTTCTAGAGTAGACTAGTACAGTTGGATAAACTGAAGAAGCGTTTAAATGATATGCCCAAGCTCATATGAACCGCCAGTGGTAGATGGGGGGAAATCTAGCTTGTGTTGGAAGGAACTAAGGGTGAAACTGACTGTTGTGCCAAGGGTCAGTACAAAGCCTGTATGCCACTTACCACCTATTTTGAGAGTGTCAGAAATGCATAGGCTTTGTGCTGACCCTCTGCACAGTGGTGAATGTCTTCACTGGAGAGTTAACACAGTTTTTAGCCCAACTCCCTCTACCACCCACACATAAATCTGGATTAAAGGGTTTTGTGTATGCTTTGAACCCAAGCTTGCTTGTCCAGATGGTGATATAGGTGAGAGCCTAGATTTTGCTTTAAGACTGGTTCTAATGCACCTACTTTGCAGTGTGGATGCAGCTGAAGCCCAAGTTGCAGAGCTCAGGTTTTGATAGTCTCCAATGCCATTCCAAAGTTCCCCAGGGTTGAATTTTTCCAGCCCTTCTACCTATTCAGTTATCACACATGTCCTAGGCACAGGAAAATATCTGCCAGTTTATACACTCATTTGGTGTTTAAATCCCTTGTTCCTCATGGCCTACTCCACTTCAGCTCAGCTCAGCCAAAAAATGTGAGAAAATGTTAGACGCAATCCAGGGGAACCACAACCCAGCAGGCTGCTAGCTGATCAGAAGATAACACCAGGGTCTGGTTGCCATCTGGTGTGAGTACAGTGAGGAACCTGATTTTGGGCGCATCTCCCAAAATCACCATCTGTAAAAGAGCATATTCAAGAGGTTGACCGAGGAGAGGCTCAGGCTACCCAGTGTTTGTAGAGAACCAAAAGCCTCAAAGGCTGCTGAACATCCTGGGACCATATTCTGAGGGTCTGTTTGAGGATGGGCCTGTGAAATGGCCCAGAAAGGAAGCAGCATCAGCGACACAGCTGGTTAAGGAGCTGCTGCTGTTTTTCTTGGGAGAGGGCGGGGGGGGGGGGGGAATTGCAGTATAAGTGGGAGGCTTTCCTGGGTCACAACCAATGCAACTATTGTTATGGAGGATATTACATGCTGTGGGATGGCCTTAGCTTCAGGTGAGAGCAAAAGCCACACCATTTCTCTGAACCTCATTCTTCCATGCCCCCATCACATGTGATTCAAGATGGATTCCAAGTGTGGGGAGGTAACTTTTAAACATACACCTAGTGATACTTTGCAGAATCAGCCAGCATGAGTGCATATGTCCATATATGCGCTCTTTATAACTGTTGTACTGGAATACTGTTGTTCTAGAATTAGCATTGCAGTGTTGTTCCAGACCACCTGCAGTATAAGTCCCAGTAGCTGTAATAAGTGAAAAAGTCCCTTGGTGACAGCAATACTTGGCCTGTTTGTGGCATGCTGTCCATGGTGCTTGAGGGGGGAGGGGGAGTAGTTGTGTTACTAATCTTCTGCGTCCTAGTTCCGCATCCTGTTTGTTTGCCCAAATTATTCCCCACTCCTGGCTGCTCATGCTTGAGAATTTTCTATGCAGAAGAAACTAAAGAGGCTTGATGAGATTCCTGGGCAGGGTAAACATCTCACAGCCGTCCCTGTAGCTTACTAGTGCGCTGCATACATGACTTGCTGATCTTTTGCATAGATATGTTTTCTACCACAGGCCTGGAAGAGTTGTTTCCTCTTCCAATCAGTGATCTACAGCAGACTGACATCCAGCAAGGCTACAGCTCCTGAAATAGTGTTAAAGTGAATACTGCTAAAAGGATCCTGTCTTGACTGCTCTAAGCCACTCCCCAACCAGGTCCCACAGGCCCACAAGGGATCAGGTGGGTCCAAGTTCCGGTGGTTAGCCCAAGCTCCCACCAGTGTTGCAACCTCAATACTAATATTTTTAGCACTCTAGCTCAAACCCTGCTAGTGAGAGTCTGTCTATCCAAGCTGGCAGGCATGCTCCCAGCTGCAGTGTACACATACCTTAACACAGCACTTCCACAGCAAGTCACAGGTGCAGTGTGACCCAAGGCACAATATGTGAAACTGGGGACAGTTAAAGCTGCCACTCTGCAGCTCATTTTTGTTGGGCTAGGTCAGATACGTATTACTATTTTTGAATAAAAATGAATCTTAACTGTGCCATTTTGCTGCAGCATTACATCGTAGAGATCACAAGATTTGACCTACTACACAAGTTTATTCAGAGATGACCTTTAAGTGATGAGACTCTTTTTTCCTTATGACTATAAGTGGGATGAGACTATTTTTAGAAGGAATTTGTTTTTTGAAACCTCAGCTATTCTTTAATGTAAATGTAATCAACTTGAAGGCAAATATCTGTCTTAATGTAACAAATGTTACATCTTATTTGTTTAATTCTGTTGGAACTAGATGGGAGAATATTCCTGTGCTGAAACATTCTTGAATGGACTTTTTTGAAATTTCTGAATGAATTGGTTTTGATTGCCTTCACAGCCATTTTTGTGTATTTCCACAAATAATCTAGTCAGTAAGTTTACTGGAAGGAATATTTACCAAAACACTTATTTTAATTCTTAATGTCTATATTGACTCTAGAAACGTTTGCGTTTCCTTTAATCAGTCTGTGAGCGGAAACAAATCATATGACTTGTGTCCAATAAAAACTGTTATAATTTCAATGCTTTGCTTTGATATTTGATATTGGGAGCAATGCATTGGCTAAAGGACTTTTAAATTGTGCAGAATATTTTACAGTGAACAAATCACATTGTGATCTAATTATGGTTGGACTGGCTTTAATAAATGTGCTCATCAACATGGCTCATCATCAAATGCCTTGAAATTATACCACTGAAAATATCTTGTGTATGGAGCCAGATTTCCAATTAGGCACAGTATCCATGTGCCTAAGGGCACCTAAAAATTAAAAGTGAGTAAAAAGTTTCATTTTTTACGGAAAACATGAAGGTCAGCTGTAGGCAGGGAGGCGCTGAAGATGCTGTGCCTAGGGGCGCGTAAGGTGTAATTCCAGCCCTGCTTGTGTACTTTGGGCACACTGATTTGCATAACATTTTTATAAATATACTTAATGTGAAGGTTGCAGAGAATTTGAATCAGTAAATCTACATGAGTTATTGTCAAGATGACTAAGGGTGTATCTACACTACAGTTAGACAACTGTGACTGGCCCATGCCAGCTGGCTTGGGTTGGAGGGGCTTGGGCTAAGAGGCTGTTTTATTGTGGTGTAGATGTTTGGGCTTGGGCTGGAGCTCCCCTCTCATAGCGTCTCAGAGCCCAGGCTCTAACCCAAGCCTGAACGTTTACTCAGGAATTAAACAGCCCCTTAGTCTGAGCCACCTGGCACGGGCCAGCTGCAGGTGTCTAATTGCAGTGTAGACATACCCTAAAAACTTTCTTGCTGAGTTGGACTTTGGGTACAAGTGACCTACTCACTGTAACCGCTACTCAGGATGAGTAAGGGTAGCAGAATCTGGCCTCTGTAAATATTATCAACCTCCCTAGGTAGTTATGAATAGAAGTAATATAGGCAGTTAAATAATGATTATTAAAGTTATTTGTAAACGTTTCTAACAATGAAATAAACTCTAGTCCAAGGATTGTAATTTCACTGATTCTTGTACTGTTTGTTAAAAATCTCAAGTAGGCTAGAATTGGGTGTCTGTATAAACAAATGAAGAAACAGTTATGCATTAGAGAATTACAATATCCAAATAACCAGGGGGTTAAATTAAAGGCTTAAAAGTTATGGGTAAAATTATATGTGCCTCAACTCACCTGCCAAATAGAGTGGTGTTTATAAACTTCATTGAACTTTAGCCATGGGTCTGATCCTCTCAGGTCTCCCACAGGCAAAAATCACTAATTTCAGTGGAAGTTTTGCCTAGGGATTGTAAGATCAAACATGTGATTTGAAAATTGTCATTGCTTTCCATAACCTGTATGTGGATATGATGCAATTCAATGATACTCTTCATGGACTCACCCTATTAATGCTACATTACAGGCACTTCTACATGTTCAGTTTAATATCACTTTCCTGTTTAAAAGTCTTACTGGCATTTTATAAGTATTGTAATTATGCAGCACTGTAGAAATCACACACAGCATATAAAAACTTCAAAATTACACAAGCAACACACCTACTTATACTTTATGACTACCGGTATATAAAATATACCAGCAGTTTTCAGATAAACTGATTTGGCCTCAGATAAGCTATCAATTAATTTATAAGGTTTCTGTCTGAGAAGTAGAACGTTATAACAATATTTAGATCTTTTATAGCACTTTTCTTCTGTGAACTTCAAAGCGCTTTAGGAAGGATAAATATGATTATTCCTACTTTACAGATAGGTGAATTTAAGTGACTTTGGCTTTCTGTGCCTGTTGAACTTGACAAAGTGGGTCAGTGGCAAATTCCATCATGTGGCATTATATTGACATCCATATGGTTCATCAACTGGGTTGGAACTTCTAGATCCACTACACAGACCTCTGCCACTTAATGGAATAAGTGATAGTAGTAGCAGGTTGTTATCCTCTGTGTGGACCAGCACTAGAGGAGCAGGAGACACAATTTACTCATGAGTTTCACAGATATTTGCTGTCAGTAGATGAATGATGGTTAGACTCAGGAATCTTGGGTTACATTTCAAGCTTTGGAGGGGAATGTATTCTAGTATGCATAGATCCTTTTGGCTTGTCCCCTCCAACTTATGCCCGTCCCAGTCCAATCTCTTTCCCACCCCTGGCTCCTAGTCCAAGTCCTATTCTCCTTGCCTAACCAGTTCCAGGCTCTGGTCCTCAGGCTTCTTATCCCAGTCTCC
This sequence comes from Chrysemys picta bellii, assembly GCF_011386835.1. Lineage (NCBI taxonomy): Eukaryota > Metazoa > Chordata > Testudines > Emydidae > Chrysemys > Chrysemys picta. Next base: position 43,707,912 of record NC_088797.1, read on the forward strand.
TCTCCCCATCTGGGCTCACTGTCCAATCTCTCTCTCTCTCTCTCTTCTCCCCTCCGACCCATGCGCCTAACCTCTCCCACCCCATCCCCCACCCAGTTCCAATTTCTTTGCCCAATCAGTCCAAGTCCACCTTCCTAGCTCCTTGTCTGATCTGTCTTTCCCCACCTCACTGGTTCCCAGTCTCTCTCTCATCAAATCTCAGTCTCCCCATTCCCTGACTCTTTCTCCCATTCTCTTTGCCCAAACAGCTCCATTTTTCCTGCTGCACCTGAGCTCTGTGTCAGATCTTTCTTCCTTCAGTCTCTGTTCTCTACCACTAGTTCCTGAGCTGGTCTCCTTATCCAACCAGTCCCAGCCTTCCCTCCCCTCCCCAGATCCCAGTCTCACCAGGCTCCTTGTCCTAATCTTCTCTTTTTCCCCCACTCAGTCCAGCTTATCCTTTCTGCATTTGAATCAGATGGCTTCTTTCTCTATGTGCATGAGTGCCAGTGTGGGGCAAGAGAGTCATTGAGAGCAAAGGAAAGCCAGGCTTCTTGCTCTCATTCTAGTGCCTACCTGACCATGGCCTTGAGCAGCTATAACAGACAAATTACAGCTTTGCCTCGTAGCCTTGGGCTGGAGGGAACAAGCTCGCTGGGGATGGCTCATGTGAAGTCTGGTCAGCACTAGGAGTTAAGAGACTCAGATACACTTAGTGAGGTTGGGATCTTAGGAGATTTTAGCTGTTAATAAATTTTAAGAGGTCTCCACTGAAACTTGATCAAATTCAGGCAAACCTTCACAGGGATGACATAAACCACATGCCTACCCCAATGAACAACCCCCACCAGAATTCAAGTCCCTGCTCCAAAGCATGGGGGTGCTACAGCTGTTCAACAAAAAAGGTTGTGAGAACTTTTATCATGTGCAAAAAATGTACTATTCCCTAGCCTCATTCTCAGAAATGGCTGAATCATTTTGGCTGGGAAATTTTCCAGAAACATTCAGCCTGAAGCTAACACCCAGCATTCAAATTTTCATCTAAAACAGTCAAAGGTTGGCCAAGTTATAAACAACTGAAAGCAAGGCCTATTATAATGTAATGTATCTAGCAATATTCTGAATGGCAGCCCTATCAGCCCTACCTAGAATAATTCTTTGGAAACTTTTACATGGAAACACCTGATTTCCATTGGTTTGAGTTGCTTCATCTCAGTTAACATTCTTCTTTATTTTAAAGTAACAGCATCAAAGTATTTTATTTACCAGAAAGAAAATGTCCATATTACTAATTACACAAGTTGGCAAACAAATCTAAAGTTGGTTGGCGTAACATTTCTTGACAATTACCCTTTAAAGTTAACATAAGATGATGCACCAGACTGAGCCCCAGACTATAGTTTCTGAGCATTAGCCTATAGTTCCTTTATTATCTCAAACAGCATACACAAGCCATCATGTCCATTGTCATCCATTCCTTACTTCTCCTTTGTCTTCGATTTCACAATAGATAGTCTGAAGCTGCCAGAAAGTGTTGTTAACTTCAGAGTTTGTACCACTTTGTGCCTTTAGCTACTTTATACTCCTGGGGGAATTCTGCACCACTGTGTGTGCACAGAATTGATGCCCCGCAGATTTTTTTGCTCCAAGCAGAAAAATGACTTTCTGACAGGGAAGCAAAGGGAAGCTGCAAGAGCAGTCACGCACCACTCCCTAACTGCACAGGTACCTTGTTTCAGGCAGCTGGCAGAGAGGTAAATCACAGCGGGGCTGGGGACACTCCAGCCAGTGGCTCCTACCCTCAGCTGGGATCAGCTGCTATTCCCAGCTGATTGGAGGCAGGAATGGATGGGACTTCCTCTTCCCCTGCAAGGAGTGGCTGGGGCTGTGTCAGACCCAACCCCAGAAACCTCTGCAGGAAGCTCAGCATCCTCCCCTGCTTCCTGCCCCCATCGCTCTTCAGCTACGGTGGCAGGGATCACTGTACAGGGAGCTGCTCCCCCATTCGCCCAACCCCCATGCATCCAGACCTCCAATACCCAGACACCCCCGCCAAGCCTCACTCTGTACACCCAGAACCCACCTAGCCCTCCATAATCGAACCCCACCCTGCTGACCCTCAACCCCTGCATCTGGAGCCCTCTGCACCCAGACCCCCTGCCTCTGGACCCCCCCACCCTTGTACCCAAACCACCCACCACTGAGCTCCCTGCACTCAAGCCCCCAGCCTATGAGCCACACACCCCTGCACCACCCTGAGCCCCCACATCTAGACCCCCATGCCACTGATCCAACTAGCTGCACCCAGAGCCCCCACCCCACCAAGCCCCACTCCCCCAGCATGCAGACTCCGCTGTTGTGATCCCCACACCCAGATCCTTCCGCTGAGTCCCAACCACTTTCACCTGGAAGCCCCTGCAGAGTCCCATTGCCCCTGCACCTGAACGCCCCCTCCATGAGCCTCTGTGCATCCAGATCCCCCCACACCTAGACCTCCCACTGCACCCAGATTGTCCCATACAGAATCCTCTCACCCCACACCTAGAGCCCCTAACACTGAGCCCCTCCACACTTGGATCCTGCCTGGTTGAGCCTGCCTGCTCACACCTGGTGTGCCTGGCACAGGGGGGCATGGCCCCAGGGTGTTTCTGGGATAGGCCCAGGCCTTATGCTGTGTCAGGGTCAGCTGCAGCCTCACCACTGAGTCAGTGTCCCAGGGTTGAGGGGGTGGGGAGGCTGCCAGGTGATCTCGCACCTTCGTACAGTCAGTGGCCTGTGCTCCCCACTGCTATGCTGGAGCCTCTGCATTTATTTATTGACAATTTCACAGAATTTTAAAATATTGTGCGCAGAATTTTTAATTTTTTGGTGCAGAATGCCCTCAGGAGTAACTTTAGTCAAAAATCAGATGCTCAACTGGTCCTTCTATTAAGTAGCAAAAATATCACACTCAGTTAAGCTCCACTGGTGGTAGCACTATGGTATACAAAATTGCAGTAGACTCAAGCATTTTTACCATTGTCATCTTACCCTGCAGTGCAAAAATGCTGGAGTCCTGTCTGACGCTGATGTTGAATTATGGGTTCCATTTTCACTCATGTAGACTAGGTCTATGTGACTGGACGTTGGGAACTGTTGGCAAAAGGCATTTCACCACCAGCATTAATACTTCCCCAAAATGTGAAACAGTTATCATTGTCCCCTTAAATTTTGCCTGAAAACAAATGTCACCTTTTGCAAGTGAAATTTGTAGTTTTGTTGCAAAAAATTATGAAACTCATGCAGGATGCAAACTGTTGACTGTGAAGTGTTGGCTGATCTAGGAGTAGATGAAATTGCACTTTAGTCCTTTTCTTTCTGAGAAATATCAGATGATAGTTTGGGGCAATTTCTCATCTACCTTGAAAGATCTTTCATGCAGGGCTCCATTTTTTTTTTTTTTTTTTTTTGCCCCTTCTATTCAACAGTATAAGAGGTCACTAGTAGTGCAAGTCTCCTCGGCTGTGTTTGGTGTAATGTAAAATGTGTTCTCTATCTCCATTGTATATGACACAGACAAGGTGGCTGAGCAAATTGGCTTAAATGGTTTAAACCAGGGGTTCTCAGGCTTTTGTACTGGTGACCCCTTTCACACAGCAAGCCTCTGATTGCACCCCCACCCCCTTATGCATTAAAAACACTTTTTAATATATTTAACACCATTATAAATGCTGGAGGCAAAGCAGGGTGGAGGGTGACAGCTCGCAACCCCCATGTAATAATCTAGCGACCCTCTGAGGGGTCCCAACCACCAGTTTGAGAACCCCTGGTTTAAATCCTTGTGGCATTGGACAGCCTCCTTCTTCATGTGGTACCATGCCGGTTGAGATAAGCTGAGGTGATCAAGCTAACAGCCTTCTGGAATTGGGACAGATTGTGATTTTAGTTGCACTAGTCTAAATTGGTAATAACTTCATTAATTTCAGTGAAGCTATTACCAATTTACATTAACATAAAAGAGATTAGAATCTGGTGCTTAACCAGGAAGGGGGATATTTGTCAGGTGTATATGTTGAGGGTCCCTCAGTGTTGGATCACACTTTCCCCTGGGTTTGCCATAACCTAGAGCATGCTGCAAGACATTTGTTTTCCCAGGTTTTCTAAAAGTTTTGAGCTAGAAAAGGTATAAATGGGTGAAGGGGGTTAGTATTTATTACTGATGAATAAAGAAAGCTCAGAAGAGCTCATGCTTTATTGGACTATTTTTTGAGTTAATTGTCTTTTAATATACACATGTGCCTTGGGCAAAAGGCTGAGCTTAATTTTTAGAAATACTGATAGACTTTAAAATAGTGCTAATCACATGAAGTAAGGTTGCAGGATTGGGTTCCAAGTTTGCAGCTGTACTTTTTGTCTTCCTGCTTGATCTACAAAGAAAGGAGCCTTACATGTCAAAATGGAAGATGTGAACACAATTAAATGTATATTTGTTGGGTTTTACTATATATGATCCAGCCTACTGAGTGAACAAGAGAAAGTAGTTCTTTACTTAACAATGTCTGATAGAATGGATGCTCTAAATTCAGTCACCATGGAAACAAAACTTGTCCCCTTTCAACATGCCATTCAGCTGCTGCATCTCTGACAGTGCAAGAGGCTTCTTTTTGGCAAACATTCTTCCATCTACTCTGTTGCTTATTTGCTGATGTTGACTATCCCTGAAATGACTGACTTTTTTTCTATCTAGTCTATCTCCTGTGAAATGCAACAGACTTATACAGTTCAGTTGTATAGTATTCATTTTTGCACCTTGAAAATGAGGTAACATTTTTCAGTTGCATTTAAAACCTGACAAAACTATTTTAAGATGATTGAGGGTGTTTTAAGGGGCCAAATAAAGTCAGAAAAGTCACATGGCATATTGGTAAATGTGTTTCTATTAAAAGGGTACTCTGAATCTCAGAGGTAGCACAGTCATCATGTGATGTAGAAGTTGCTATGGTAACTACTTTTATTGCATACCAAAGTAAATAGTCACATGAAACATGTGCAGCTGTTAGTGAGTAGGTGAAAACCTGCTAGAGCAAGAGCTTGCATAATCCCCCTTCTAATTGTCTATCTTGTTCCTTTTGTACAAATGGCTTTTTCCAACATGCTTTTCTATTGAACCATGATGCACTTTATTTTGAAATGTTGCCCCCTCTACTCTCCATTGGGTGGCCCCTTGATCCTCTGGAGAATATGCAGTTGGCTATTCCTGAATCTCAAAATGGCATAGTCATAGAGTACAGTATGTGACTATACCATATCAGACTTTTCATCATTTTCTGTATGAGAGATAAAAACAACAAGGAGTCTGGTGGCACCTTAAAGACTAACAGATTTATTTGGGCATAAGCTTTCATGGGTAAAAACCTCACTTCTTCAGTTGCATCTGAAGAAGTGAGGGTTTTACCCACGAAAGCTTATGCCCAAATAAATCTGTTAATCTTTAAGGTGCCACCAGACTCCTTTTTGTTGTTGTTGTAGATACAGACTAACACGGCTACCCCCTGATACTTGTATGAGAGATGAATCTCTGCTGTGCAGCTGACATAAAGAGTATGTTAGATCTTTGTGGTTTTACTGAAGAACTGTGGACAAAATATGGACATTGGGCCATTTCATCCCGAGTAGCTTCTTTGAATTCAATAGGCTTACACAGTGGATGGATCTGGTCCTTTGAGTTGATAAAGATCTTTTTATAGGTCAATGTAAAAATGGTGATCCAGATAGATACTTTCACTGCTGTTGTTGAGAATGGCCATTTCTGGCTGGGTCCACTCCTTCACGCTGACCTCCAGTGGAGGGTCAGGAAAGAATATCTTGCTAAATCTTTCCCTCCATCTAAAGTAAAGGAGAGAGAAGGCCCCCTCCTAAAGTATCTTCACATCACCTCAGGCCCATATTGAAGAGAAACAGGGTGGGGTGACACTTTCATTTGCTGGCCTTGAAACCTAGGGAGGGATATGGCAGGAGCAACATCTTCCCTGTTCTACCCCTACATGTGCCTCAAAGTGTCAGTTTTCTTCACTAAAATTTGTGAAGAGAGGAACAAAGATTTGTAAATAAGCAATAAGCATTTTTGGAATGCATCTGTCCAGGAAATTCTGGAAGCAGAGCATCAGCAATGTTTTATTTATGGTAGTGCCTAAGAGCCCCTGTTGTAGACCAAAGCATCTCTGTGCTAAGCATTGTACAAACATATAAAGAAAAGACTGTCCCTGCTCCAAAGGCCTTACAATGCAGGCATAAGACAGGAGACAACAGGTGGGTAGACAGGGAAGCACAAGAAAACTAAGGGACTGTACTTTTCAGCATGATAGGTAGTGAGGTCAGCAAACCAGATGCCAAATGGTTGTCCCTTTTTTTGTAGGCAATAACACCAGAGATTAGTTTAGCGGAGTTCAAAGAAGGCTCCAGAGGGCAGTAGATAACTGGGAAAAGGGGAGGAAACTGAGGATTCCCTAAAATGTGAAGGGAAAGGTTGTCGGAGAAAATGTAAATAGACTTGTCCTACAGAGAACCATGAAAATGGGGGAAGATAGTAGCTAAGAACACATGAAGTATCCCAAAATATTTATACAAATTAAATCAGGAGGCCTGTTCTGCAAAGTGAGCTTGGTTCCCAGAGATTATTTCAAATGTTTGCCACAGTTTCAGTGATTTGTGAGAACAAGTACAGGTAGGGCAACAGGAGACTCCACCACCCCGGTCTGGAGCTTTTTTGTCAGCCAATGAATGATGAGAGTCAAGAGGCAAAAGAAGTGTGGTAGGAGGGAAAGGGTTGCATACTGAGTCATAATATTGAGGAAACAAACTATCTGTGACCCCTAAAGATTCCCACAACACAATAGGAAATGAGTGACATGCAAGTTTTTTTTTAAAGTGTTTTATTACCTATTTAGGGTTATTTTAGATGCTGAGTTGTCTTGTCCTGTGTATGTTACTATGAAATATATTAAAATCAATGTCTTTTAATTAAATAATTAATTTACCTAACTTTGTGTATTTTTTTACAGTGTAAATGTCACATGGGAGTTTCATTGTGTTAATAGGAGGTTATAATCCTGACCAGCTCTTTCTGTGAAATGTGTATTGCTGCGGTATGCTTCCAGGCTTTAGATACTCTGTCCCCTAGGGGAAAGGCAACACACCAAGATAATACATTGTGTGGGCCTGAAGATTAAACAGTTGTCTGGTGATATAAACATTAGAACTGTAAGGCTAGTTTCATGGATTATGTATGATTTTCACATGAGACATGCTAACAACTTGAAAGCTTGTCACTTACTCATCTGCTCAGAATATCTCACCATCTGCTGCCTGTGAGAGCCACTAGACCATGCTACTGAATGTGTGCTCTTCTCCGAGTAGACTCTTCAACCTTATAGCCAATTAGGTATACTTTTCACATCTTCCCCCTGCACCTGTTTGCTTTTGGAAATAGGTGGGCTTTGAAGTGTGTAGCATTAGATATGTGCACTAGGAACATGCACAAGGCCTGAGTACTTTTTAGTAAGGCTTGAGGGAAGCGTGAGTTGTGCAGCGTAGTCAGGGCCGGCTTTAGGTTTTTTGCCGCCCCAAGCAAAAAAAAATGTTGGCTGCCACCCCCCCCCCCATCCCTGAGCTCCACACCCACCCACCCACCAGTGCCCCCCCCAACCCCTGCCGCCCCAGCACTGGGCTCTCTCTCCCCCCCACAGCCCCTGCTACCCCAGCACTGGGCTCCTCCCCAAACGTAGGATCCGCTACCAGCACACAGCGGCCGAGCCCTGGCCCAGCCACGACTCTGTCCCCATGCGGGTGGAGCTGCTGGGCGGCACAGAGAACACCCCTCCCTGGGTTTTGCGGCGCTGCTGGTGGCCAAGGTGGATCAGTTTGTGCTCACCGCCCTCACCCCTGACATGCTGGCAGCCGGGGACCTGGAGAGCCCCCCGGACCTGCTGCTCTTCAGCCTCACCGCACCCTGGCCCAGCCCTGGCGGGCGGGAAGGCGAGGATCTCTGGCTGTGGGGCTACCTGCTCAGCACCGACAAGCCCAGCTGGCCGCTCACCTCCTCACACACTCCGGGAGCCCCTCTCGCCACCGCCGCAGCCCGGGCTCAGCTCCAGGGGACCCCACTTCCCTCCCTCCCCGGCTCCTCACACACTCTGGGTGGAGCTGCCCAGAGGATTCAGGGGGCCTGAGGCAAAGCAATTTCGGGGTCCCCTTCCATAAAAAAAAGTTACAATACTATAGTAACATGTATTTGGAAATATAAAAAATAACTAGTGAAATACATTCAAAATTTATTTGTAGTAATTTGAAAATACACTAAATACATTATTTAAAAACATTAAATGCTTTAATGGTATGTATACATTTGCAATTACATAATGGGCTGCCGCTGGGTGATGGTGATAGTTGGTGCCAATGGGCTGTCGCTGCCTGGGGGTGCTGCTGCTGTTCCCCAGGGCTGGGTGGGGAGCTGGGCTCTGGGTTGGGGGGGTGCCCGGCTCACAGGGGCTGGGCTCAGGGCTGTGGGGGGATGGTGTAAGGGGGGTCCAGCTCAGAGGGGCTGGGCTCGGAGCTGGAGGTCAGGGCTGTGGGGGGGGCTGGGGCTGGGGGGGTGCCCGGCTCAGAGGGGCTGGGCTCGGAGCTGGGGGTCTGGGCTGTGGGGGGGATGGGGCTGTGGGGGGGTGCCCGGCTCAGAGGGGCTGGGCTCAGAGCTGGGGGTCAGGGCTGTGAGGGGGATGGGGTCGGGGGGGTGCTCAGCCTCGGCCCCTTACCATGCCGCTTACCCCCTCTCCTGGACAGTGCTGCAGCGGCACGGTGTCTCCAGCGGGGCCTGATTTCCCACCGCTTGGCCGCTGCTCACAGCCCTGCCCCCTTACCAGGTGAGACGCCAGGGGATGGGGGAAGATGGAGGTGGGGGGAGCCTCTGACATACTCGTGGGGGCCCCTGTGGGGCCCGGGGCAAATTGCCCCACTTGCCCCTACTCCCCCCACTGGGCATCCTTGACTCTGGGAGCCCCTCTCGCCGCCACCGCAGCCCAGGTTCAGCTCCAGGGGACCCCGCTTCCCTCCCTCCCTGACTCCTCACACACTCCAGGAGCCCCTCTCGCTGCTGCCACAGCGCGGGCTGCGGCAGCGAGAGGAGCTCCCAGAGTGTGTGAGGAGCCGGGGAGGGAGGGAAATGGGGCCCGGGATGCAGGGAGGGAGGAGGGGTCCTGCTGCTGCTGCTGCTCCGAGTCTCCCCAGGGCAGCGCGGTGTTTCCCTGAGTGGGCTGTGCAGGATACCGGGCTGGGCAGGGGGCGTGGATCCCAGCTCGCGCGCTGACAGAGCGAGGGCTGGGCAAGGGCTGGCAATGCCGCCCTAAGCAAAAAAAAATAAAAATAAAAGTAAAAAAAGGGGGGGGCAGAGTGCCGCCCCTTAGAAAGTGCCGCCCCAAGCACATGCTTGGAGGGCTGGTGCCTAGAGCCGGCCCTGAGCGTAGTAAAGGAGAGGAAACCTAGATTGTAACTGCTAATCCAGAAGGACAGTCTTTAATACTTACAATGCATCAAATAGTGAGGATCTGACCCTTTGGACACTAACACAATACAAATAATCAAGAACATAGTAAAAGGAAGTTAAATTTCAAATTACAGGTGTGATGGTGTCCCCTCATGAACTTTTATGGAATATGTTTATGAATGTATATATGACATAACTAGAATGTATTTTATGCTACATATGCCATGTAACATATCTCTGTAAAGGTTATGATCTACTGAATCTATTAATCCTATTTGTATGCATATATCATTTTTGTACTTGAAGTTAGGAATATTGGCTGTATACTTGCCTGATTTTAACTAGCCTAGTAGAGCATTTGGTCAGCTTCTTGAGAAAAGTGCAAATTAAGTGCCCAATCAAAAACCACTTAAGCCAACAATGAACTTGAAGATGCCAATCCACATCTGAGCTTTCACAGGAATGTGGCTTGGCTGGTAAAAATTGAGTCATGCATGGATATGTGGTTTGCTCCAAAACTCCAGCTTGGAGCTGGACTTTGCATAGGAGTAAGGGGGGGGGGGGTCTCCACTCACAAGAGAGTCTACTTAAACCCCTGGGAGACCCCTCCATTTGGTCTTCAGCTGGCTAAAGAGAGCCTCCCCACCCCCAAGGATACCTGAAAGAAACTGGAACAAAGGACAGTAACTACAGGGGGTGTGAGTGATTGCTGGACCCAGACTAGAAGGAGACTAGTTTATATAAAAGGAAGCTAACTGGAATTCCTCTAAGGGTGAGGTTCTTATCTGTACTGTTTTCTTACTGTATTAAACTTAGATTTGCGTGTTTTATTTTATTTTACTTGGTAATTCACTTAGTTCTGTCTGTCACTACTTGGAACCACTTAAATCCTACTTTCTGTATTTAATAAAATCACTTTTTATTTATTAATTAACCCAGAGTATGTATTAATACCTGGAAGGGGGGGGGGGCAAACGGCTGTGCATATCTATCAGTGTTATAGAGGGCGAACAATTTATGAGTTCACCCTATATAAACTGTATACAGGGTAAAACAGATTTATTTGGGGTTTGGACCCCATTGGGAGTTGGACATCTGAGTATTAAAGACAGGAATACTTCTGTAAGTTGCTTTCAGTTAAGCCTACAGCTGAAGTCCTAAGTTGCCAGGGCAGGAAAGCAGGGGTAGAAGTAGTCTTGGCACATCAGTTGGCAGCTACAAGGGGGTTTCTGTGATCCAACCTGTCACAATGGGGTCCAAATCTGTTTTCATCTGTTTTATGTAAGTATAATTTCATTTACTTCAATTAAGTTACTCTGTTGTTTCACTGGGGGCAGTTGCGCTATTGTCAGGATAAAGATGGAGAAATGATATGAAATAAAATAAGACCTATTGCAAATAGTTATTCAGAACACAAACAAATCTCTTTTGAGATTTGAACAAGCTTGGTTAACATTGCTTTATCTGTTTGCCTTTGAGTCCCACTGGAGGCTGGCAGCAGAGGTATCAAATTGATATTGTTTGGGGGGGGATATCCCTAATGTGTTCTGAGCCAGAAACACCACAAATCTCAGAGGGGACACATTTTATATTGAGTACATTCATAAATAGTTTATAAAAGGTTAATAAATAATATTTTAATACACCTCTACCCCGATATAACGCGACGCGATATAACACGATTTCAGATATAACGCAGTAAAGCAGCGCTCCGGGGGGGTGGGGCTGCACACTCCGGCGGATCAAAGCAAGTTCGATATAACACGGTTTCACCTATAACGCGGTAAGATTTTTTGGCTCCTGAGGACAGCGTTATATCAGGGTAGAGGTGTAAATGGTTAGTCTATTGTTATAGATTTATGCCAACAAATGAATTGGTTGCTTATAAGCCCTGGTTATAAGCACCTTAAACATTTATAATACCTATTGGTTTAACCATGTTTAACACATAATAATCATTCCATAATATGCTTATATACTCCAAATATACCCTTAATATAAGATGTGAGTCTGGCTTTTTGCATCAGTTTTCAAGCCAGTTTTGCAAGTCTAATAAATGAATATATTTCATATGGAGTTAGAAAGAACATTTGAATTTTTTAGTTCACTGAATTGGACTTCTGAAGTTCTCCCATCGCCCAGTGCCATCTCTGGACTTAGACTTAGTAGGAAGATGTCTAGGACTTAGTAGGAAGATGCCTAGTACTTCATGTTTAAGCTACACATCTCTGGGCTTCATGGTTGTTACATTTTTTACAGTGCCTACCACAATGGGATCCTGATCTGAACTGGAGCTTCTAGGTACTACTCTAATACAAATCATTTAAAAAGGTGAATGTATGTATTATCTGGTTAGGTTATTGTAGTGATAACCCTTACTACCTGATAGTAAGCATTTTCAGGCAGTTATTTCAAGCACTATCACACAATAAAGCACATAATAGAATCAGAAATTGCATGTATACAGTGTACTTCCATTGCACCATTATAAAGTTCTGTTATAAAGCTATCATTCCTTGGCTTTAAACTGTAACATCAGTAAGATAAATATAAATGCACCATTTTATAACATGTAGTACTTGACTCCTGGGTGGGGGAGAATAAGTTATGTTAGTTCAAGTCTTAGTAATACTCAGTTCCAGTAAGAATATTATCAGCTTCTGCTTTGTGAAATTTACTGGGAAATGCAAATTATGCCTTCAAACTGCTTCTGTATATAATAATAAATAATTCTCATTCAAAGAGAAATTACTAACTACCTCATGCTGCGTATTTTGATTTTGCTAACTGTGCTTGCCCTGGAAGTTTTAATGCACTAGCACCCATGTGGTGGTGAACATGGGGTTAATTTGTAATCATTTCAAGAGGACATGATCTACCTATTAAAATAGCTGATGCATGGTGATATTGGGTTATTAGAATATGTGATTGGACTGGTTGAGTTTAATAGGGGGCTGTTGGAAAACAAAACACTGACTAGAGATGAGAGATCTCTGCAAAAAATACTTCCGGGGTTCTTAGAGAAAAAAATGCCTACATGCCAGGCTTCAGCCAGGTAACAGACTTGTTTTGTCAGGGCTGGGGCCCTCAGATCAAAGAAATCCTAAAGAATTAAAAACCCCTGCCTGCTCAGGGGAAGATGCTGCAAGAGAACCGTGGAGAGAAACAAACTGCAACAGAACTGTCTGTCCCTCTTGGCCCAGAAGTAGGGGTGCCTGGGCTAAGTGGAATGACTCAAACTTGCAAGGAAAGGCTAAGGTGTAGCTAAGACCCAGGGGTTGAGGTCATTTGTTTCATCCCACTTTTTCTCCACTGGTTATGTACCTTTCAGTGAATAAACACTATGTTGGTTCTGAAAGCTGTTTTGAGTCACTTTAATCAGCCACTGGTCACATCTCCTGAAAGGAAGTCTCCTGCAGGGGCCAGTCCCAGTTGTATCTGCTAGAGGAGCCACAGTTGGTAAATTGGGGGCTGCAATCCAGAGAGCTAGTCTAAGGGCTTGTCTATATGGTAGGTTACTGTGAGGTAAGCCCAAGAGTGAATCTAAAGCGCACCAGCTTGCCACACACTAACATCTGTGTGATCACTGCTGCCACACAGTGGATGTCCCAGAGCGTGACTTAGCGTATTGCTGCTTCAAATTGCAGTATGCCAAGCCATACTCTGGGACTTTTCACTGCACTATAATGTCCACACAGTATGTTAATACTTCATGACAAGCTAGATTCACACCCTGGCTTGCTGTGCAGTAACTCAGCATGTGAACAAGCTCTTAGAGTATGTCTATATAGCAAGCAAATGTTTGACTGCGGCACATGTAGATATACCAGAGGTAGTTTAAATTTCGCTAGCTAAAATAATAGCAGTGATGCTGTATAGTTCAGAGTGTACATCCTCACCTGGGACCCTGGATTATGCACTTGAGTAGCTAGCCTGTGCTGCAGCCCATGCTGCTGCTCATTCACAACTGTTGTTGTGAATGCTAGCTAGATCAAAATTAGCTTGGGTATGGCTACACGTTCTGTAGTTACATCTTTGGTTGCAGCCCAGACATACCCTAAGAGTGGTTGAACTGCAGGGTTTCACTCTTGAGACAGGTGAAGGAAGTGAAGCTTGTTGCCTGAGTCTTGAGAGGGATTGCAAAGGAATGCAGCTCACCCTGTAACCATGACCCAGGTGTAGACGTGAATTGAGCTGTTTTATGTTTGTTTTTTGTGCCTGATACTGCAGAGTAGTAAGGCCTGAACTCCCATTGGAGCAGAAGGGGATTGAGAATGCTCAAAAGCTTCTGGGAGGAACTTAGCATTCTTAGACAGTAAACCATTTGGAGCAGAGACCATGTCTTATTTTGTGTAATTTCATAGCTTAGAATACTGTGTTGTCTCAGGATGGCCACGTAGTTCCCTTTTGTATTGTGTCTGTTATATTTTAATATTAATGAAAATATCCTATGTTTCTTTAGGGAACTGATGGAGGTGGTTGTAATTATAAATCAAAGCCTAGAAATCAGGCATTCTCTTTGTTCATAACCACATTATGGTAGGTTTGAAGGCGTTCGCTTCATGGATTTTAAGTGACATGTGAACCTAGGGCAATGAATCCTAAAAATAAACTGTTGTAGTTGCCAACTTGCCTCTGAGCAATAATGAGCAGAAACTGAGAAATGTACGGTGGCTGAGCTAGGTGCCATAACACAGAATGCTGTGACAAAGGCAGTGACATTGAAAAGGCTTGCAGCACTACAAATTCATAGAAAGCAGCTTCCAGAGATTCTGAAGAATCATACAGTACTGTAAAACATGAGATCACTATCTGGCCAAGTTGTGCTATGAAATGCCGTGATAGAATAGCTGTCATTGACCTCTGCTCTTGTGGAGTATTTTGACAGTACTCCAGGTGGCTGGGGAGGTCTTCAGGATGTTTGTCTATTGATTGCTTGGAGAGACTGGTTTGTCTGAATTTCTTTCATTTGTAACTGTGGTTAAAGTTAAACCACGCAGAGCATGAGGGTCAGATTAGAAGCAAATCAAATTAAACTCAAAATAGTGAAATCTTACTGGCTGCAAGCACAGAAGTATTAAATGCCAAAAGAAGCCTATGAAAGCCAGAAAGGCCATTTCAGAAAGCAGCCTATGGAGCAATGTGGGAAGCAATCAGAAAATATACATATACCCAGAAGCCAATCTGTTTACATAGTTGACAACAATGTTTTGTATTTACCCTACACTTCTTTCCAGCATAGCAAAAGGATGGAAATATGAGGAAAACGAGGTAGAGAAATGCCTGTACCAACAGAAGCTAGATGAATCAGTTTTATGTAAAATATTGCCTGTTATATTTTTAAAGAGCGCTTACAAGCTAAAATACATCTTAAGAGTCAAAACAAACAGCAGTGGGATCACAATATAACTTGCACTGAAAGTTTGTAATTCCAAGGTAAGTTCTTGTGGTGGTGGCAATGGCAAAAAGGAATTAGCAGGACATAATCCATGGGGTAGTGTACATTATAATGTTGTGTGGAATAACTAAAACATAATTCCCATCTAAAATAATTGGTTTCTTGCTGGTAGAAATAAGTAAACTGGTTTCAGATAAAAGAATCAACTTGAATCAAGCTGCAACCTTTTTTGAGGATCACAAGTTTCCAGTCAGCTTTTTAGCTGTGGTCCTGACAGAGTCCACAAGATAAACAGGGGTGATTAAGATGAATACTTGGATGAGTGGCCTCCAGAGTACACCTACTGCAGGAAAGGTTGCTGCTGATTCAGTAAATGGCCACCTTTCCTCTGAGTGAGCCCTAAATCAATGCATCAGTAAGGCAATAAATGATACTATGATACTGAAGTTGCCATCCTTCAAGTAACCTTGACATCCAAACTTCTACCTCTTTGTGGCCATTGATTCCATGGCATTGATCAAAAGGCTTGAGGTGATGACTCTGGGGGGCCCAGCAGGTAAGAACTTGGTTACCCTAAGTTCCCCCTGATTTCCAGATGGATGTGAGATTCTTCACTTGTCATAAGTTGTAGAGTGTTGCTGAATACTGTTAAATAGCTGTTGATTTTCACCTGAGACATATTCTGCATAAATAATAGGGGGCACAACTTGCCATTGGAGTAATGTGAGAAGTTCTTCTTTAAAAATGAATGGCATGATGTGACCTAGTAATAGGCCTTATTCTGGCTGGAAAAATATTACATTAATGTAAACTATTTTATTAATCTCCGCACTTCCTTGCTTTAGACAGGAGGCAGAAATGCTTCAGGAAAATTTTTTTTTGCTCTAGGCTTTCAACCAGACCCAGGAAGTACCAGAAATGCCCATGAAAGCTGGTTCTTGCCAAACCCAGGATCTACTGAGCCACTTCTCATAACTTCCAGCCCAAATGGATTTCATTAAATAAGATTTTGGGGCCACATTCCAAGGAGAGTCTAAGGATATGTCTACACTATGAGATGGAGGTACACATACTCGCTTGCATACACATACTTGCACCAGCTCAATGAGAACTAACATCAGTATAAACACCAGCGTAGCTGTGGTAGCATGGGGGTAGTGGTATCTGAGGCATGGCTTAGCCATGCCAAGTATGTACCCCCTGATTTCAGGTAGGTACATACTCGGCTTGCCACTACCCATGCTACTGCGACTACACTGCTATTTATACTTGCCCTAACTTTCATTGAGCTAGTGTGGGTATGTCTGTCACATTCCTAGCTCGCAGTGTAGACACAGCCTAAATTGGTGCAAATTACACAGTGATATGCATGGCAGTGTTCATGTTCTAAAGCCCCCTAATTTTTATCTAACTGTTAGTATGGCTTTTAGTCAATACTGAAATATTCAAACACAAATCACTTACATCTGTTTATTGTAAGCGAAGAACTAACCTTAAAATAGATGTACTGGTCATGCTCATAAAATACCAACCCATTACTAGTTACTACCTGTACTTAGCTGTAAGTATCTATTTGTTCATCTGCTGGCTTTACAAGTCATACTAACAAAGGTGATGGGTAAGCAGTAAACATGATCTGAATGCAGAGACTGGAAAAGAGGAACACTCTAAGTAGACAAATTACATGAAAGCTATATTAAGGCTAAGTCTGGAGTCAAAAATCCACCCACACTCTTTTCTCAGCAATTTCTGTCTCCACTTGCTCACTCAAGTGCTGCATCCTCTCCTCCTGCATGTGGAACTGAGGACCAGCATCCTGCACAAACAAGCAAAATAATTAGTGATGGACAAACCTCAAATGATCAAGTGGTTATATGGTGTTTGAAGACTGAGTCTTCATGCTTCTCCTAAGCTTTGGAGTTGCAAAACTGGTCAGAAAATGATCTGAATGTATATGTTCTCATGGTATTTCAGCACTTTTGCTTATAGATCCTTGGTTGGATGAAATCATGAAGAGGGGAACTGAAAACAAAATATCTATTGTGAGACTGGGCAAATGTTCAGAAGGTTTTTTAACACAGACCAGTTTACAGGAAATATGTAACTTCTCTATTCTTCTATGTGGTCGGTGACCATTTTAGTCAAAGTTCTTTCTGGTTTTTTTATGTTTTGCTGAACTCTGTGGCTGTCTGAACTTCTGAAAGGTATCACAAGTGAGACTGAGACAATCACAAATCTGTGTCTGTTCTGATAGGAATACAACTACTTTTCCTATGGGAGCCATCAAGAAGTGATGCGGCTGCAGACATAAAAAAGGATCTTCTCAGTGGGACTCTGAGACCTAGCCTCCTTTTCTTGTGGGATGCAGATGCATCCTCAAAATGATACAGATCTGAATGCTTGGCACTCTGACTGCCCCCTTTATAGCCACCAAAATGCAAGCTAAATTTTGAAGGCCATTGTTTAGAACTTTTGGCTTAAATTTAAGTTTTCCTAACTGTCTCCAGTTGTTCCCTAGTCCCTAAGCCAAGAAACAATAATTGAACTTTCAGACTTTTAATAGGAGCAGAGAACATCCACAATAACTGCTGCAAACAGAATTAATCTTACACTGCATACAGAACACCCCTGAAGGATTGCCTTGTAAATGCTTGGCGTCAGATAAGAAATAAGCTCTCTTTAATGATGCGTGTGCTTCCTAAATAAACTCTTTTTAAACGGACTTGCTGTTTAAATCTGTTTATTTACTGTGGCACATTGTGAAGATTATGTTTTAAGGAACTCAGCAACCAACATCAGAGCTTTTACATAAGTGAGATCTGAGGAAAATAGGAGTGAGATTTCAAATATCCCATTAATCTTTTCACTTTAGGTCTGAGCCAGCTTAAAATTGCACTAAATTGCTGCCAACTAGTGGGTTTCATTCCAAATAAAGGAGACTTGGCAAGTCTGTGCAGTGAGGTTTTAAGAATATTTCTGGGAGAGAGATTGTGTGTTTTGTTATGTGTTTTTTGTTTTTTGTTTTTTTGTTTGGTCGTTTTTGGTTCAAAGTACTCTGAAGTAGTGTGGTGCTTTGTGTTCTGTGGCATATATTTTGTGACAGCCATGTGCCAGATTGGCTCCAACTGCACATGAAGATGCACATTTCTGTTTTTACATTTATTTGCTTATGTTTCTAATCCATGTGTATTTAGATAGATATTAAAATGTTTATACATAGCAACCTGGTTAGATGTGACTAAATTTCATACATATGTGCCTTTTCCACTGATAGTCACTGGAGGAGTAATGTTTTGCTAGTTATAATGGTTTATCACCAAGATGGTAGCTGCAGCTTTTTGTTCCTTGTGGGCCAAATTCTCTAACACCTTCCCCTCCCCTCTAGTCCCTTAAATTGGGAATCCCACTCCTTATAGTGGCCTTTTTTAACACCCACAATTTCTGCTTGAATTCAATGGAGTTGCATGGGTATTACTAAAATAGTTGCATATTTTGCTGAAGTTAGGACCTTAAGTTATGTTGGAGAATCTGTTTGAGAGAAATTGAGAAGTGCTTGTGAGGAAGATGGAGAGGGAAGGCAGGAAAGCATGGCACAAGGCTTTGGTTGTGAGGCATCATGATATATTGCTGATGATAGGGGAAAATATAGCTTCTTTCTAAGAGCTTTCTGGGATGAAGGCTGTTTTCCTAAGCCTCATTCAGAGTGAATATTTCTTTTTTCCCCTGTGGAATTACTACTGAGCCTAGTCTCTGAGCGAAAGGGATTCCAGCACACTGACTTTCCTGAATCCAAGGGCATTCTTGATTCAAATTCTATGGATGTGGGTACACACTTCAGCCTCTAGAATTCTCTCTTAAAGGGGTTGCACATTTTGCCTACTGCATTAATATTTGTGTAGGAAGTTTCCTCCTTGCATTTTTCAAGCCTGATGTCCCCTCACAGAAAGCTGACCTTCTCAAGCATGTTAGCTGGTCCACACTGACAGGCCACCGTGTCACAACTCCCCGTACACTCCCATTGGATCATAATATTACCGCATCATATGGTCATGTGTGTATGAAATACTACAGGCCTAACACAATGATATGTGTTAGGATATGATATCCTCCTTTTTTAAACAATGCGGAGAGGTGTAGAGTTGGCTCACCACTCTGGCTCTTGGTGTGCTCAACCTGGTCTGCCTAGCTCTCATATCAGCTGAACAGCATGAATATTGACCCAGTTTGGCTAGCCATGGTTCAAATATTAACTAGAAAATATCTGGCTCACTGATTCAGGATGCCACACACCACATGGAATGGGTGCTTTATAGACACCACCCCCTCATAACCATCTTTTTCATATGCTCAGGTGATGTGCATCTCTAATATGATATCCATAAACTTAGGAGTTCTCTTACTACCCAGTATGTAAGCTCTCTTCCCAGGTACTGCTTTGGTTTGCTCATTATGTGTATATATCTGCTGATATAACAAATCTAGTTTCTCCAAACTACTGTTTCTATTAGGGTGAAATGTTGCTGTTTTTTTTAAATATAAGTGATGTGAATTTTTGTTCAAACTTTGAGAAAATTTGACATTTTGGTTCATGTCTGTTTCCTTCCTCCTAGTCTATGAATGGAAACAAATTTTGCAATACAGTGACAGCTGCAAACCCTGTATTTTCTCTGTAATAGTCTTGTTCTCATGACACTTGCAGATCCTAAAGGTGGTGGTGTCAGTAAGAATTTTAACTTTTGCATGCTTTGGTGTTTCTTTGGAGGTTCACCTATTAGTATCTAAGTCTTCTCCCCCCTTCCGCCCCATGTCCATTCTACAACATAGTAAATATTTTAATTTAAGACATAGACTAAGAACTACTTAATTAATAAGATGCCCATACTATAGACAAGTGGTTTTTATTTATTCCACTGATTGTAAGATAGCACAATTAAGCTTTTCTGTGGCAGTAGTAATGTGGTAGTGACACTGCTGTTGCTTCAAAAATAAAACTAACTTGAAAGATTCAACCATAGCACAAGTGTCATGTGGCCCTGTGGGCAGAACAGGGTTTCTTACCATATATGCTGGCCATGTCTCTTGCAGGGAAACTCAGCAATCCTTCTGTCGTGGTTACAGGGTGAGCTGTGCTTCAGATCCTTTTTAGTCCCTCTCAAGTGACAAGTTTTGCTATTGTCACCCCTCCCTTGATGGAATCACACATAGTCCTATCACTCTAAGGCTAGGTCTCTGGATTGCAGTTTACCAACCATGATAACATGACAGGCCCAACTGTGTGTGAAACCTGAAACCTTTTTACCTCAGGAGCCTGTGACAGTGACTGATCAGTGTGGCTCAAAAACAGTTTCTTAAGACTAAAACCATTCATTCGTTCACCCAAAAGTATATAGCATGCAAAGCAAAGGATTAAAACAAATCAGGAGTATATGCATGGATCTTCCTATACCATAATCTTTCCTGGCAAACTTTTGTAAGTTTCCTTCAGCCCAGTTACCTCCACTTCTGGGTTGAAAGAGACAGCCTGCTTGCTGCAATTTCTCTGTCTCCTTGCATCCTTGCCAGCGCTGACTGACATCTCTGGGCAGCAGCCCCAGCAACTCACTCAACCTTCCCCACCCCACCCCTGGTGCATTTCTAGGACTGGGTCCTTTGATGGTTTAGAGTGCCTTTCAATCCTGGACTCCGGCATGGAAAAAGTGAACCTTGCCAGCCTGGGTGGAGCCAGGCAGCAGCATTCTCGAGTTCGGAGCTCCTCTCATTGTTTCGTAAAGGCCCTTTTGATATTCTGTCATTATTTTGTTTCCTGTTTCTCTAACAGCCTCCTTTGATTTAACTCCTTGCAGTCAGGCAGGATAATACCAACCAGGTAAGCTGAGGTGCATCTGATGTGTGTATTTTTATTTTTATAAATAACTCCTTCATTCTCCACAGCTACAAAAATAAATGATAGTCACTTTAGTGGCAGCTTCCTTTGAAAAGCCAAAACTGGGGAGGGAGGATGCAGCCTTCATTGTGTTATCACCTTTCTCAGTGCTTAGTTGGATGCCAGTCCCAGTTTACTAGAGGCAGAAACTTGGCTGATTTTGCAGCAGATGCCATTCTATCGAATTTCTAAATATAATGTCATTCGGTGTTGTCATGGTCCAGGCATGCTCCCTTCACCATAGACATGGGTACGCAAGACAGACTGGCAAATGAAGACCGTATTTCTGGCTAGGAATCATGCAATTAAAAATCAAACCCATGTTTTATGTTTGTACAGTACATGGTCATTTATCTGCCAACACTCATGCCCATCTGTTAGAATGGCACTGTGCCTACTTTAGTTAAGCCAGTATCAATAGAATGCAAATGCCAAACAGACTTATATGGGTAGCCCCAAATAGGCTTTTCCAGAGGATGGTCTTCTATTAATGCCACATGCTTACATTAGATTGCACTCCTAACACTTGCATGCCAAGTAATGGTTTTGCTTCTGCTTCCTCCTCTTCAGTGTTAATCATTCTGCACATTGGAGATTGATAGATATGTATTTCTTGTTTCTTGGATCCTTTGTGGTGTCTGCTTTTGAACAGTTTCGTGACCAATAGCTGAAGTTTGCAGCAACAAGAATGCATGCATGGGGAATGATGCAGGAGATGTTTGAGCTGATGCTGTATGTACCTTATTACTACTTGATTTGCTGGACATCCTGACACAAGTTGATTAAAAGGTCCATTCCTAACTGTAAACTCTTGCTTGCAGCAGCTTCAAAAGAAAGTTTGAGTGATCCTGGTGTCTTTTGCCTGTCAAGATGCCTTCCACCCTCTTTTATTGCCCCCTCTGCTGCAGGATCTATTGATGGAAATATAGAACAAGCCACAGGGGTCTATCACATAATGTGACTGTCCTTTTCTGCAGAACTTGCCTTTTCTACTGAATGTATTATGTCTCCAATGCACCCTGGGATATGGTGGATTTCAAAAGCTCGTTTTTTTGCTCAGGCTTCTAAATTGTACACATAATGGTAACTGCAGCTATCTGTGCATTGTATTACAGCAGTAAAGAACAGGGACTAGATTTTTCTAATTGGTTTCAATCTGGATTTTAATTTGGTGCATGCATCATTTTTACCAACTAATGTCATTCATTTGCACGCACAAATCACAATCAGTGTGACTTCTTCTGGTTTGATTTACCTAGGGTTACCATATTTCAGCAAACAAAAAAGAAGACGGGAGGAGCCCTGCCCTAACCCCACCCCCATCCTGCCCTAGCCCCGCCTCTGCCCCTCCCACTTCCCCCCCTCAGAACCCCCAACCCTCCCCCTGCTCCTTGTCCCCTGACTGCCCCCTCCTGAGACCCTCCTCCCATCCTAACTGGCCCCCTAGAACCCTACTCCCTACCTGTATCCTGACTGCTCCAACCCTTATCCACACCCCCACCCCCAGACAGACCCCTGGGACTCCCTCGCCCCATCCAACCACTCTCCACCCCCTGACAGCCCCCCCCAGAACTCCCAGACACCCCCCCCGCTCCTTGTCCCCTGACTACTCCTCCTGGGACCCCTGCTCCTAACTGCCCTCCAGAACCCCACCCCCTACCTAAGCCTCCCCGTTCCTTGTCCCCTAACTGCCCCCTCCTAAGACCCCCCCCAACTGCCCCCCAGGACCCTACCCCCTACCTGTACCCTGACTGCCCAAAACCTTATCCATACCCTCACCCCCAGAAAGCCCCCCCCTGAACTCCCGACCTCCCCCCGTCTCTTGACTGCCCCCTCCAGAACCTCCCTGCCCCTTCTCCCACCCCCTGGCCCCCTTGTTGTTGACCTTCGCCTAATGTCTCTGTGAGCTTGCTCAGGCCTGAGCCGTTCGTCCCGGCATGCTGGGCGGCAGTGGGGGAAGAGCTCCAGACTGCCGGAGGCGATCTGCGAATGCAGGGAGGGAGTGCTCTCTGCTGCAGGGGGGAGGAGGGGGAAGTGGAGGAGGGGTCTCTCTGGCTGTTGGAGCCCCATGTAAGTGGCACCATCTGGCCGGCTGTCCTGTTAGCCCCGCGCGCTCTGCATGGGGGGGAGGGAAGTCCGGACATTTACAAATTCCCCCCGGACGCTATTTTTAGCTCAAAAAGCCGGACATGTCCGGGGGAATCCGGACGAATGGTAACCCTAGATTTACCTTGAGAATATGGAAGCTGTGTACAAGTGTACATGCCTATCTGCCTACTCCAAATTAGAGACCACTACTTGCAAGTGTAAGCTATCACATGCAGCTCACAAATGGACCTGACCCTGTTACAATACAGAGAGCATCAGACAAGAATGACAATTGATTTATACTGATTCAGCAGTTCTTGTGGTGTTTCATTGGGACCTATGCATTAAAACCTTTTATTGGTCCTTTTGAGGTAAGGAATGAAGTCACCAGTGGTAAGGAGAGAGCTGCGTCCATTAGTGAGGCAAAGAGTCACACCATCCCATTCCTGAGCAGCTAGTGTCTAACTGCGGCTGAACTGATTCCCTGATTGTTTAACAGACTTTTGAATGCATGTAGAAAAATTGTCACTTAGTGAAGACTTTGAATTCAAGATTATTTACTTCGGAGACCTCTAATGCCCACAGGAGCTCTGCATTGACATCAACAACTGCACTTGTTGGAGTCTCTATTGCTTCTGGGCATGACAAGGATGAGATTCAGCCAAGTGAAAACATACTGCAGCCAGGCAGCAAGTACCTGGAAAAATAAGTCTATAATATGTTGATTTGTTTTTCTCCTTTTCAGTGCAGCTTGGATGCTTCTTCTTTGTTTTAGCTTATATTAGAAACAGATTACTTTTTGTAACGTTGGAAACTTTGGAACAGTGTTTGTTTTGTTTGTATGTAACTCAAAAATTGCTAAGTTACTTTCAATCCATTGTGAAAAATAAGGGCCTGGAGGCTCACAATTTGTATGTCACATTGGCGCTTGATGTGATTTGGAATGACCAAGCTATAAACCCTGAAAATAAGGATTTTATAGTTAAGAGAGAATAAACTTGCTTTAAACCAGTTTTTGAAGTGTTATGTGGGCTGGACTGAAACTAAATGGGTATGTCTACACTGCATTGTAAACCTGGGTCTGTGGAACCCAGTCTTGTGGACTCTGTTTCCAAGCCCATACTTGAGCATTCATACTGCATTGTGAAGCTGGGTTTACAGTAGCTGGAACCAGGTCTCACAATCATGGTAATGCATCCATCCTCCACTCTGCAGCACTTCTGATTTGGGTCTGTGGCTTGAGCTTTGTCCATGCTGCAAGATGACAAGTTGTATCCGACTCTCAGTGAGACTTGGGGTTGGAAAGATTTATGTGTGGATGTGGGGGAGAGGGGGTTGTGCTCAAACCTGAGTCTGAGGCCAGGTTTACTATGCAGTGGAGACATACCCAGTGGGACCCGGTGTTACCCAAACTTTGGGCCCAACAAAAACAACAGTTTCCTCCCCTTGTGTGCAGAGGCCAAAGCTTTCAATAGTGTTGAACAGATACTCTTGGTCCCCTCCACGAATGATCTTTCCAACCCCATCAAAACCCCAGTCCCTCTGTCCCACAATCTGTTTATTCATCTGTAAAATAGTTTCCCAAGAGAAGTGGTAGAAGTCCATCATGTGGGACTTTTAAAACTAGCAAATATGCTCCTTTATGGGCAGGAAGATGGATTGGATAACTAACAGGCTGTCTTTTTCCATAGCAACTTCTTTGATTTTGTTATGACTATAAAATGTTTGCTGCGTATGATGTATAACACTTATAGTTGGAAAGGAGTACAGAGAAATAACCAACCAGAAGTGCTGAGTTTATGTACACTTGAAGTTTAATTCCTTTTATATACAAATGCAACTTTTGTCATATTAATTGAGTATGATTAATCTGATCCTGCACACTATTGAGAGCCTTTAGTTGCCTTTGAAGCTGAATGGGAAACATGTACACTCATATCTCTCTGGTGGTATTGATCACTTTGTAGGCTTGTCACCTTATTCCTCATGATCAGGTATTTTCCCCACGCTTTGTACTAGTGTTCCCACTTGTACTTTGCTCAAGGCAGCAATACAACTAACTAACAAATGAAGACGCACAATTTTAAAATCCTCAAATACATTAATCAGAGCATTATGGAAACAGAATTTCTAAGCATCATGTAATGTGGCATTGCTACTATTACTTTGTTTTGGTGGGGGAAACCCACGAGCAAGTCAACCAAGATCCCCCCCAGGGGAAGCCAATGCATCAAATAGCAGACCTGGTTTGAAATCTGAGCCCTTGGATCTCTGTTTTGCTTATCAATACAAACGTATTCCATACAGAAATAGATCCTCACATCAAGGCTTCTGCAGAGCAAAGCATTATATTTTGCTTCATCCCTTACATACAATACTTGTTAGTTGAGATTGTTGATCCAGACTTTCTCCTGGGGCTATGATGATAATGCATAATCATTCTGCAATTGTTACCAATTATGTGGGTTTATTTTTATCTAAGCCTCTTTAGTCCTTTTAAAAATTTCTATAGCAACTTTGATGTTTATGGAATATATAATACATTTAATCTGTTATGATGCATATTGCACATTACATCTCTGAAAATAACAGGTGATGTATTGCAAACATTATGGGTATTTCATTTTAACTGTTTATGATATTACTATCTGCTTTGCAAGAGAATGGGTAGACCCGGGATTATCCTTACTACTTCAAGCAGAGAGCTAAAAATTAATTGAAGAGGAATATATCCTTTCCAAATACAAATCTTTAGATGTAAAAATGTGCAGTAAGAGCTGATCCCTATATCAAAGGCACTTAAAGGCCTGGTCTACACTAGGCGTTTATGTCGAAGTTAGCGCCGTTAAATCGAATTAACCCTGCACCCGTCCACACTGCGATGCTATTTAGTTCGACATAGAGGTCTCTTTAATTCGACTTCTGTACTCCTCCCCGACGAGGGGAGTAGCGCTAAATTCGACATGGCCATGTCGAATTAGGCTAGGTGTGGATGGAAATCGACGCTAATAGCTCCGGGAGCTATCCCACAGTGCACCACTCTGTTGACGCTCTGGACAGCAGTGCGAGCTCGGATGCTCTGACCAGCCACACAGGAAAAGCCCCGGGAAAATTTGAATTTGAATTCCTTTTCCTGTCTGGCCAGTTTGAATCTCATTTCCTGTCTGGACATCGTGGCGAGCACAGCAGCACTGGCAACGATGCAGAGCTCTCCAGCAGTGATGGCCGTGCAGTCTGGGAATAGAAAGAGAGCCCCAGCATGGACTGATCGTGAAGTCTTGGATCTCATCGCTGTGTGGGGCGATGAGTCCGTGCTTTCCGAGCTGCGATCCAAAAGAAGGAATGCAAAGATCTACGAGAAGATCTCTAAAGACATGGCAGAGAGAGGATACAGCCGGGATGCAACGCAGTGCCGCGTGAAAATCAAGGAGCTGAGACAAGGCTACCAGAAGACCAAAGAGGCAAACGGACGCTCCGGATCCCATCCCCAGACATCCCGTTTCTACGAGGCACTGCATTCCATCCTCGGTGCTGCCGCCACCACTACCCCACCAGTGACCGTGGACTCTGAGGATGGGATACTGTCCACGGCCGGTTCCTCAGACATGTTAGGGGACGGGGAAGATGAGGAAGGAGATGAGGAGGGCGAGGCAGTTGGCAGCTCTCACAACGCTGATTTCCCCGACAGCCAGGATCTCTTCATCACCCTTACAGAGATCCCCTACGAAGCGTCCCCAGCCATTACCCCGGACACAGAATCTGGTGAAGGATCAGCCAGTAAGTGTTGTAAACATCTAAACATTTATTTTTAACAAAACAGGAATATTAACAATTAAAAGAATGGGTTGTTCATGATTAGTGTGCCCTAGGCGCTTAACGGTTTAGTAAGGGGCAGTGCAAGTTTTGAAAAGAAATCTAGCAATGTCCGGTTTTCAGTGATTGTCCTGCACAAGCCGCTCTACTGTGTATTCCCTGCTACTGCAGCTACAGTAAAATGCGGTCTATATGTGCGGGGATAGAGCAGTAATCCTCCTGGGACATCTCGATGAAGCTCTCCTGGAGGTAACTTGAAAGCCGTTGCATGAGGTTCTTGGGGAGAGCGGCCTTATTGGGTCCTCCGAAGTACGACACGTTGCCGCGCCACGAGATTATCAGGTACTCGGGGATCATTGCTCTGCACAGCAGGGCGGCATACGGCCCTGGTCTTTGGAGGCTTTCCCGGAGCATTCTCTCTTTGTCGCTCTCGGAGATCCTCATCAGGGTGATGTCGGCCATGGTGACCTGCTTTTAATTAGGTAGGGGAATGTTAGTGTTGGGACTGCTTTCCCGTTCCTTTACAGAACTGTCACCGCTGGTTTGCAGCCACGCGGTGGAGGCGGGAGAGGGGCAGCCGAAAGGGATCATTCCCGGGGACAGCCGCGAGGGGGTGGGACAGGGGCAGAGTTCCCGCTTGCCGGATTGCTGGCAGCAGGGACTGACATTGATTTAAATGTGAAATGAGGCCAGTGGTAATATAAAAGTTTTAAACTGCCACAAGTGTACGGCTTACCATGTCTGCCTGCAACAGAAATTCCGTTGTGCTGCCTCGCTTCTCAAATGTGCTGTTCAAGACCCCAGGCACAGAATGCGAAGGCCGAGAATTCGACCTTGTGCTGAGTGCGCATGTGAAAGGTGCTGTGCATGGTCTTGTTCACAGAGAAAGACTATGTTCTTTGTTCACAACTACATTTATCTTTCAGAGGAATTCACTCCCTTTTTCCCATTTCCACAGCCCCGTCTGCGACTGTCTCACAACCTAGCCTGGAATCACACTCCCAGAGGCTAGCGCGGATTAGGCGTAGGAAGAAGAGGACACGGGAGGACATGTTCTCTGAGCTTATGGCCTCTTCCCAAGCCCAGGCAGCACAGCAGACCCAGTGGCGGGAGAACTTGACCCGAATGCACCAAGCCAACATGGATCGGGAGGAGAGGTGGCGGCAGGAAGACCAGCAGGCGACTCAAACGCTGCTTGGACTACTGAGGGAGCAAACGGACACGCTCCGGCGCCTTGTGGATGTTCTGCAGGAACGGAGGCAGGAGGACAGAGCCCCGCTGCAGTCCATCTCTAACCGCCCTCCCCCGCCACCAAGTCCCATACCCACCTCACCCAAAGTGCAAAGAAGGAGAGGCGGCAGAGTCCCTGCTAACTCTCACTCCACCCCTGCAGAGAGCTCTAGTAGCAGAAGGCTCTCATTTCCCAAAATTTGAAAAGTTCTTTCCTTCCCGCCTGACACAAGCCCACGTCCAAGTTTCACCTCCCAATGCCATGTGTAGTTGATAATAAAAAATTCGTTTCTGTTAACTACTGTTTCAATCATGTTCTTTTGGAGGAGGAGGGGAAAGGGGGTTGGAAATTGGACAGGACAGTCTCCTTTGGCAGGGTACATAGTCGGGGGCAGGCACAGCAGCAGGGCACATACACAGTGCAGTGATGCAGTGACTAGTTGCCCCGGTTAGTCTGGGAGGTTGTTTTGATGTAATGTTGGGGGGGGTGGGTTGCTCTGTGACTTTGTGGCGGGGGAGGGCAGTTACAGATCTTAAGCGCCGGTCCTTAGACAGGATCACAGAGCCACACAGCATGGGATCTGTAACCGTCCTCCCCCTGCCACAAAGTCAAATAGACCTCCCATACACACAGTCCCGATCAGGAGGGGTGACAGGCTCCGTTGAAACAAGCATCCCACCGCAGCGGAGCCTGTCAATCCTTGAGTTTAGAAGCTGCATTCGCATCACAACACTAGACCCGCCCCGCACCACAGTCTGCGTCCCAGTTTTAAAAAATTCCCGCTAAAACAGTATTAAAGAAAACGGTGTGCTTTAACAAAGTAGAACTATTTTTATTTCGACACGTGTGTTGGAGGGGGGGTGAAGGGGGTATGTAACTGGATAGGATAGTCAACATTACCTGGGTAAAGAAACGGGGGCAGGTTTAGCTTCTCAGTACACAAACTATAAAATCACAGGTTACCCTGCTCACTCAGGAACTTTGCTTTCAAAGCCTCCCGGATGCACAGCGCTTCCCGCTGGTCTCTTCTAATCGCCCGGCTGTCTGGCTGTGAGTAATCACCAGCCAGGCTATTTTCCTCAACCTCCCACCCCGCCATAAAGGTCTCCCCCTTGCTCTCACAGAGATTGTGGAGCACACAGCAAGCTGCTATAACAATGGGGATATTGGTTTCGCTGAGATCACAGCGAGTCAGTAAGCTTCTCCATCTCCCCTTGAGACGGCCAAAAGCACACTCCACCACCATTCTGCACTTGCTCAGCCGGTAGTTGAAGAGTTCTTTTTCAGTGTCCAGGGCGCCAGTATAGGGCTTCATGAGCCAGGGCATTAGCGGGTAGGCTGGGTCCCCGAGGATGACTATAGGCATCTCCACATCCCCAACAGTTATTTTGTGGTCTGGGAAGTAAATACCTTGTTGCAGCCGTCTAAACAGACCAGAGTTCCTGAAAACACGAGCGTCATGAACCTTGCCCGGCCATCCCACGTAGATGTTGGTAAAACGTCCCCTGTGGTCCACCAGTGCTTGCAGCACCATGGAAAAGTATCCCTTTCGGTTAATGTACTGGGTGGCCTGGTGGTCCGGTGCCAGGATAGGGATGTGAGTTCCATCTATGGCCCCACCGCAGTTTGGGAATCCCATCGCTGCGAAGCCATCTATGATCGCCTCCACGTTTCCCAGGGTCACTACCTTTGGCAGCAGTACATCAACGATTGCCTTCGCTACTTGTATCACAACAACCCCCACGGTAGATTTGCCCACCCCAAACTGGTTCGCGACTGACCGGTAGCTGTCTGGCGTTGCAAGCTTCCACAGGGCTATGGCCACTCGCTTCTGTACACTCAGTGCAGCTCGCAACCGGGTGTCACTGCGCTTCAGGGCAGGGGACAGCAACTCACAAAGTTCCAGGAAAGTTCCCTTCCGCATGCGAAAGTTTCGCAGCCACTGGGATTCATCCCAGACCTGCAGCACTATGCGGTCCCACCACTCAGTGCTTGTCTCCCGTGCCCAGAATCGCCGTTCCACGGCATCAACATGACCCATTGCCACTGTGATGTCCTCGGCGCTGGGTCGCCTGCTTTCTGACAGGTCTGTGCTACTCTCAGACTTCAGGACATCACCGCGGTGCCGTAGCCTCCTTGCCTGACTTTTCTGCATCTGCCTCAGGGAAACCTTTATGATAAGCTGCGAGACGTTGAGAGCGGCCACAACTGCAGCGATGGTCGCAGCGGGCTCCATGCTCGGAGTACAGTGGCGTCCGCGCTGTCAATGACTGGAAAAGCGCGCGAACTGTTTTCCCGCCGGCGCTTTCAGGGAGGGAGGGCGGGAGTGATGGACGGATGACGACAGTTTCCCAAAAGCACCCTCGACTCATTTTGTTACCCAGAAGGCATTGCCGGCTACACCCAGAATTCCAATGGGCAGAGGGGACTGCGGGAACTGTGGGATAGCTGACCACAGTGCACCGCTTCGAATGTCGACGCTATCACCGTTAGTGTGGACGCACAAAGTCGAATTACTGTCCTTAGTGTGGACACACACGTTCGACTTTGCAATATCGATTACAAAAATTCGATGCAAGTAAAATCGAACTACTCTCGTAGTGTAGACAAGGCCTAAGATGAGCATTATCTTAGGAATGGCATAACTGAATGATTTAGTTTGTCAAAGACTTTTTTTCCAAGGGCTGTGCTGTCATCACCTCCTCATAGGCTGTGCATAGGATTTGATTTGGGGCTTGTTCACAGGCATATTACTGTACAAGCCAGGGTGTGAATCTATAGCCCACTAGCTTGCTGTGCAGTAACATCCCATGTAGTCACTGCTACAATGCCCTGAAAGTTCCATTGGGTGCTTTGATAGACTGTGATGTGGGTGTGCTGGTGTGCTGTTCATTCACACCCTGACCCGCTGTGCAATAACAGCCCATGTATCCAGACCCTTGGTTAATACTTGGATGAGAGACCACCAAGAATAAGGTGCTGGCAATG
Organism: Chrysemys picta bellii; assembly: GCF_011386835.1. Lineage (NCBI taxonomy): Eukaryota > Metazoa > Chordata > Testudines > Emydidae > Chrysemys > Chrysemys picta. The sequence continues at coordinate 43,738,849 of NC_088797.1, forward strand.
GTGATGTAGTGAAAGCAATAGGTGACCATGGCCTTTCAGTAATACGAAATGCCCTAGTATGATAATGGCATGGTGCTTCTGAATTTCTCTCTGATGAGATGTAAAACTGAGTTCTTGTCCATTTGTGATCATGTAAGATCTCATGACACGTTCTGAAAGCATGTAGCTGTTAGCCCCAGTTTCCTGACCACATTCCAACTTGCATAATTACATTCTGCCTTCCTTGTACCCTCCATAATTTCAATTAGATAAGTTGTTCTTCAATTCCCTTCATGCCTGTTACATTTCCAACTTTTTTCTCATATTTAAGCATAGAGATCCCCTTATCAATCTGCAAGTCCAGTGTGATGAACTAAAGAGTACTTTTTCTCTGTAAAAGAGAGACTGAAACAAATTGTTATGAGTATATCCAGGCTGTTGTATTCCACGCATATTCTAAGGCCTGGTCTACACTACGAGTTTAGGTCGAATTTAGCAGCGTTAAATCGAATTAAGCCTGGACACATCCACACGACGAAGCCCTTTTTTTCGACTTAAAGGGCCCTTTTAAACCAGTTTCTTTACTCCACCTCCGACAAGGGGATTAGCGCTAAAATCGGCCTTTGCGGGTCGGATTTGGGGTAGTGTGGACGGAATTTGACGTTATTGGCCTCCGGGAGCTATCCCACAGTGCTTCATTGTGACCGCTCTGGACAGCACTCTCAACTCAGATGCACTGACCAGGTAGACAGGAAAAGCCCCGCAAACTTTTGAATTTCATTTCCTGTTTGCCCAGCATGGACAGCACAGGTGACCATGCAGAGCTCATCAGCACAGGTAACCATGGGAATCCCAGGATCGCAAAAGAGCTCCAGCATGGACAGAACGGGAGGTACGGGATCTGCTCGCCATATGGGGAGACGAATCAGTGCTAGCTGAACTCCGTAGTAGTAAACAAAATGGCAAAATATTAGAAAAAGTCTCAAAGGCCATGAAGGGCCGAGGCCATAACAGGGACGCACAGCAGTGCCGCATGAAAATTAAGGAGCTAAGGCAAGACTACCACAAAGCCAGAGAGGCAAACGGAAGGTCCGGGGCAGAGTTGCAAACATGCTGCTTCTACGCGGAGCTGCATGCAATGCTAGGAGGTGCAGCCACCACTACCCCAACCGTGTGCTTTGACTCCATCAATGGAGAATCACGCAAGAGGGAAGTGGGTTCGGGTTACGAGGAAGATGATGATGAAGACAATGAAGATAGCTCACAGCAAGGAAGCGGAGAAACCAGTTTCCTCAACAGCCAGGATATGTTTATCACCCTGGACCTGTAACCCCCAAACTCACCCAAGGCATGCTCCCAGACCCTGAGGGCACACAAGGGACCTCTGGTGAGTGTACCTTTGTAAATATTATACATGGTTTAAAAGCAAGCGTGTTTAATGATTAATTTGCCCTGGCAATCACGGCCAGTATAGCTACTGGAAAAGTCTGTTAACGTGTATGGGGATGGAGCGGAAATCCTCCAGGGACATCTCCAGAATGCTCTCCTTCATGTACTCCCAAAGCCTTTGCAAAAGGTTTCTGGGGAGGGCTGCCTTATCCCATCCACCATGGTAGGACACTTTACCACGCCAGGCCAGTAGCACGTAGTCTGGAATCATTGCATAACAAAGCATGGCAGCGTATGGTCCCGGTGTTTGCTGGCATGCAGACAACATCCATTCCTTATCTCTCTTTGTTATTCTCAGGAGAGTGATATCATTCACGGTCACCTGGTTGAAATGGGGCGATTTTATTAAGGGGACATTCAGAGGTGCCCGTTCCTGCTCGGCTGAACAGAAATGTTCCCTGCTGTTAGCCACGCAGTGGGGGGGGAGGGGTGAAGTGATCATCTCAGAGAATTGGGTGTGTGGTGGGGGGGTAGTTGGGTTTCTGCTGCATGTTAACCCGAAAACCACAGCCCTTCCTTTTACATTGCAAACCCATTTTAAATGGCCAACCCAACGGGTGCTTGGTGTGGGAAATGAGGGCGCTACTGTTTGAAACCATGGCTTACCATGGCTGCCTGCAAGCCGAAATCTGTTGCCTGCCACTGTGTGAGTGATCTCTCACACCAAACCGGAAGGCCCTCAATATAAGAGGAAAAATGCGATCTTGTAACAAAATCACATGTGCTGTGTAATGTGAACAGCAAAATTTAACGTGAAAGCGTGTACCCATTGTTCTCTAAAATGTGTCTTTTTTAACCACCTCTCCCTTCTCCACCAGCTTCAAATGTTTCTCCTTCACAGAGGCTAGCGAAGATTAGAAGGAGAAAACGGCAGACTCGGGATTATATGTTCTCGGAGCTCCAGATGTCCTCCCACGCTGACAGAGCACAGCAGAATGCGTGGAGGCAGTCAATGTCAGAATGCAAAAAAGCACAATGTGAACGAGAGGAGAGGTGGCGGGCTGAATCGCGGGCTGAAGAGAGCAAGTGGCGGGCTGAAGAGGATAGGTGGCATCAGCTTGCTGACAGAAGGCAAGATTCGATGCTCCGGCTGCTGGAGCATCAAACTGAAATTCTCCAGCCTATGGTTGAGCTGCAGGAAAGGCAGCAGGAGCAGAGACCGCCACTACAGCCCCTGTGTAACCAACAGCCCTCCTCCCCAAGTTCCATAGCCTCCTCACCCAGATGCCCAAGAACATGGTGGGGGGGCCTCCGGTCACCCAGTCACTCCACCCCTGATGATTGCCCGAGCATCAGAAGGCTGGCCTTCAATAAGTGTTAAAGTTTTAAACTGCAGTGTGTCCTTGTCCTTCCCTCCTCCCCCACTCCTCCCAGGCTACCTTGGCAGTTATCCCCCTAGTTGTGTGATGAATTAATAAAGAATGCATGAATGTGAAGTAACAATGACTTTATTGCCTCTGCAAGCTGTGCTCAAAGGGGGGAGGGGAGGGGAGGGTGGTTAGTTTACAGAGAAGTAGAGTGAACCGGGGGGGCGGGGCGGAGGGTTCATCAAGGAGAAACAAACAGAAGTTTCACACTGTAGCGTGGCCAGTCACAAAACTGGTTTTCAAAGCTTCTCTGATGCGCACCGCGCCCTGCTGTACTCTTCTAACTGCCCTGGTGTCTGGCTGCGCGTAATCAGCAGCCAGGCAATTTGCCTCAACCTCCCACCCCGCCATAAATGTCCCTTACTCTCTCAGATATTGTGGAGCTCACAGCAAGCAGCAATAACAATTGGAATATTGGCTTCGCTGAGGTCTATCCGAGTCATTAAACTGCGCCAGCACACTTTTAAACGTCCAAATGCACATTCCACCACTATTCGGCACTTGCTCAGCCTATAGTTGAACAGGTCCTGACTCCTGTCCAGGCTGCCTGTGTACGGCTTCATGAGCCATGGCATTAAGGGGTAGGCTGGGTCCCCAAGGATAACGATAGGCATTTCAACATCCCCAATGGTTATTTTCTGGTCCGGGAAGAAAGTCCCTTCCTCCAGCTTTTGAAACAGACCCGAAGACGCAAGCATCATGTACCTTTCCCGGCCATCCCACGTTGATGTTAGTGAAACGTCCCTTGTGATCCACCAGGGCTTGCAGCAGCATTGAAAAGTACCCCTTGCGGTTTATGTACTCGGTGGCTTGGTGCTCCAGTGACAAGATAGGGATATGGGTTCCATCTATAGCCCCACCACAGTTTGGGAATCCCATTGCAGCAAAGCCATCCACTATGACCTGCACGTTTCCCAGGGTCATTACCCTTGATATCAGCAGGTCTTTGACTGCGTTGGCTATTTGGATTACAGCAGCCCCCACAGTAGATTTTCCCACTCCAAATTGATTCCCGACTGACCGGTAGCTGTCTGGCGTTGCAAGCTTCCACAGAGCTATCGCCACTTGCTTCTCAACTGTGAGGGCTGCTCTCATCCTGGTATTCTGGCCTTCAGCGCAGGGGAAAGCAAGTCATAAAGTTCCATGAAAGTGCCCTTACGCATGCGAAAGTTTCGCAGCCACTGGGAATCGTCCCACACCTGCAACACGATGCGGTCCCACCAGTCTGTGCTTGTTTCCCGGGCCCAGAATCGGCATTCCACGGCATGAACCTGCCCCAGTAACACCATGATTTGCACATTGCTGGGGCCTGTACTTTGTGAGTGGTCTATGTCCATGTCAATTTCCTCATCACTCTCGTCGCCACGCTGCAATCGCCTCCTCGCCTGATTTTGCTTTGACATGTTCGGGTTCTGCATATACTCCAGGACAATGCGCGTGGTGTTCATAGTGCTCATAATTGCCACGGTGATCTGAGCGGGCTCCATGATCCCAGTGCTATGGCGTCTGGGCTGAAAAAAGGCGCGAAACTATTGCCTGACAGAGGGAGGGAGGGGCGAGTGACGACATGGCTTACAGGTACAGGGAATTAAAATAAACAAAGGTGGCTGTGCCTCAGGGAGAAACACAAACAACTGTCACACAGAATGGCCCCCACAAAAGATTGAACTCAAAACCCTGGGTTTAGCAGGCCGTTGATTTCACGGAGGTAGGGGGAAGCGAATGAATACAGAACAATTCTGGTCCAAACTAGGTTCACCGGGGAAGGAGAGCAAAGCCCTGAGGTAAGTGGGGAAATGGGATCCTGGGAGGAAGCACAAGCAGGAGAGCGCAAGAGGGGAGGACTTCTGTCTCATGCTGAGAAAGAGGGACGATCGATGAGTTATCTTAAGTGCCTATACACAAATGCAAGAAGCCTGGGAAACAAGCAGGGAGAACTGGAAGTCCTGGCACAGTCAGGGAACTATGATGCGATTGGAATAACAGAGACTTGGTGGGATAACTCACATGACTGGAGTACTGTCATGGATGGATATAAACTGTTCAGGAAGGACAGGCAGGGCAGAAAAGGTGGGGGAGTTGCGTTGTATGTAAGAGAGGAGTATGACTGCTCAGAGCTCCGGTATGAAACTGCAGAAAAACCTGAGAGTCTCTGGATAAAGTTGAGAAGTGTGAGTAACAAGGGTGATGTCGTGGTTGGAGTCTGCTATAGACCATCAGACCAGGGGGATGAGGTGGACGAGGCTTTCTTCTGGCAACTAGCAGAAGTTGCTAGATCGCAGGCCCTGGTTCTCATGGGAGACTTTAATCACTCTGATATCTGCTGGGAGAGCAATACAGCGGTGCACAGACAATCCAGGAAGTTTTGGGAAAGTGTAGGGGACAATTTCCTGGTGCAAGTGCTGGAGGAACCAACTAGGGGCAGAGCTTTTCTTGACCTGCTGCTCACAAACAGGGAAGAATTAGTAGGGGAAGCAAAAGTGGATGGGAACCTGGGAGGCAGCGACCATGAGATGGTCGAGTTCAGGATCCTGACACAAGGAAGAAAGGAGAGCAGCAGAATACAGACCCTGGACTTCAGAAAAGCAGACTTTGACTCCCTCAGGGAACAGATGGGCAGGATCCCCTGGGAGAATAACATGAAGGGCAAAGGGGTCCAGGAGAGCTGGCTGTATTTTAAATAATCCTTATTGCGGTTGCAGGAACAAACCATCCCGATGTGTAGAAAGAATAGTAAATATGGCAGGCGACCAGCTTGGCTAAACAGTGAAATCCTTGCTGATCTTAAACGCAAAAAAGAAGCTTACAAGAAGTGGAAGATTGGACAAATGACCAGGGAGGAGTATAAAAATATTGCTCAGGCATGCAGGAGTGAAATTAGGAAGGCCAAATCACACTTGGAGTTGCAGTTAGCAAGCGATGTTAAGAGTAACAAGAAGGATTTCTTCAGGTATGTTAGCAACAAGAAGAAAATCAAGGAAAGCGTGGGCCCCTTACTGAATGAGGGAGGCAACCTAGTGACCGAGGATGTGGAAAAAGCTAATGTACTCAATGATTTTTTTGCCTCTGTCTTCACGAACAAGGTCAGCTCCCAGATTGCTGCACTGGGCAGCACAATATGGGGAGAAGGTGACCAGCCCTCTGTGGAGAAAGAAGTGGTTCGGGACTATTTAGAAAAACTGGACGTGCACAAGTCCATGGGGCCGGATGCGCTGCATCCGAGGGTGCTAAAGGAGTTGGCGGGTGAGATTGCAGAGCCATTAGCCATTATTTTTGAAAACTCATGGCGATCGGGGAAGGTCCCAGATGACTGGAAAAAGGCTAATGTAGTGCCCATCTTTAAAAAAGGGAAGGAGGAGGATCCGGGGAACTACAGGCCAGTCAGCCTCACCTCCGTCCCTGGAAAAATCATGGAGCAGGTCCTCAAGGAATCAATTATGAAACATTTAGAGGAGAGGAAAGTGATCAGGAACAGTCAGCATGGATTCACGAAGGGGAAGTCGTGCCTGACTAACCTAATTGCCTTCTATGATGAGATAACTGGCTCTCTGGATGAGGGGAAAGCAGTGGATGTGTTATTCCTTGACTTTAGCAAAGCTTTTGATACGGTCTCCCACAGTATTCCTGCGGCCAAGTTAAAGAAGTATGGGCTGGATGAATGGACTGTAAGGTGGATAGAAAGCTGGCTAGATCGTCGGGCTCAACGAGTAGTGATCAATGGCTCCATGTCTAGTTGGCAGCCAGTTTCAAGCGGAGTGCCCCAAGGGTCGGTCCTGGGGCCAGTTTTGTTTAATATCTTTATTAATGATCTGGAGGATGGTGTGGACTGCACTCACAGCAAGTTTGCAGATGACACTAAACTAGGAGGCGTGGTAGATACACTAGAGGGTAGGGATCGGATACAGAGGGACAAATTAGAGGATTGGGCCAAAAAAACCCGATGAGGTTCAACAAGGACAAGTGCAGAATCCTGCACTTAGGACGGAAGAATCCCATGCACTGCTACAGACTAGGGACCGAATGGCTAGGTAGCAGTTCTGCAGAAAAGGACCTAGGGGTCACAGTGGACAAGAAGCTGGATATGAGTCAACAGTGTGCTCTTGTTGCCAAGAAGGCTAACGGCATTTTGGGCTGTATAAGTAGGGGCATTGCCAGTAGATCGAGGAACATGATTGTTCCTCTTTATTCGACATTGGTGAGGCCTCATCTGGAATACTGTGTCCAGTTTTGGGCCCCACACTACAAGAAGGATGTGGAAAAATTGGAAAGAGTCCAACGGAGGGCAACAAAAATGATTAGGGGGCTGGAGCACATGACTTATGAGGCGAGGCTGAGGGAACTGGGATTGTTTAGTCTCCAGAAGAGAAGAATGAGGGGGGATTTGATAGCAGCCTTCAACTACCTGAAGGGGGGTTCCAAAGAGGATGGAGCTCGGCTGTTCTCAGTGGTGGCAGATGACAGAACAAGGAGCAATGGTCTCAAGTTGCAGTGGGGGAGGTCCAGGTTGGATATTAGGAAACACTATTTCACTAGGAGGGTGGTGAAGCACTGGAATGCGTTACCTAGGGAGGTGGTGGAGTCTCCTTCCTTGGAGGTTTTTAAGGCCCGGCTTGACAAAGCCCTGGCTGGGATGATTTAGTTGGGAATTGGTCCTGCTTTGAGCAGGGGGTTGGACTAGATGACCTCTTGAGGTCCCTTCCAACCCTGATATTCTATGATTCTATGATCTATTTTTTACATCTTAAGCTGGCAGCAGACGGTGCAGCATGACTGATAGCCATCGGCATCTTCTGGGTGCTTGGCAGAAAATGCTGTATTACGACTGCTAGCCATCATCGTCAAGACAGTTCAATAGGACTGCCGGCAGGACTGAGTCTCCAGGAGACAAAACATGTCTGCCCAGGTGCCTCTGACCGAACTCACTGAGGAATATGACGATGACGGATATCAATCGTAATACATCATCCACTGCCAAAAGGCAAGGAGCTGCTGCTGTATAGCAATGCAGCCCCACGTCCGCCAGCACCCAGATAGCCGATGACGGCTACCAGTCATACTGCACTGTCTATTGCCAAAAGGCAATTAGCTGCAGCTGTGTAGCAATGCAGTACCACGTCTGCCGGCACCCAGATGACATATGGTGACGGTGAGCTGAGCTGAGCGGGCTCCATGCTTGCCGTGGTATGTTGTCTGCACAGGTAACCCAGGTAAAAAGCCGCGAATTGATTGTCTGCCGTTGCTGTGACGGAGGGGGAGGGGCCTGATGACATGTACCCAGAACCATCCGCAACACTGTTTTTGCATCATCGGGCATTGGTATCTCAACCCAGAATTCCAATGGGCGGCGGAAACTGCGGGAACTGTGGGATAGCTACCCACAGTGCAACGCTCCAGAAGTCGACGCTAGCCTCGGTACTGTGGACGCGGTCCGCCGACTTAATGCACTTAGAGCATTTTATGTGGGGACACACACAATCGACTGTATAAAACCGATTTCTATAAAACCGGCTTCTATAAATTCAACCTAATTTCGTAGTGTAGACATACCCTAAGAAAATACTCAAACATCCACTATAAAGTCTTTTATCTGCAGATCAGTTATTTTACAGTAGGTCCTTGCGTACCTGAGTGGCTATTTGGTGGAATGTATTGATGTTTTGAGGCTGGAAAAATATGTAAAGCAGCATGGTAGTTAATTAACAATTAATATAAGTTATAAGGATAGCAAACACTGTGAATTTGTAATAAGTTTCACAGTAACAATCCTTGTCAATGTATAGAAGGATGTAGGTTAACTTATATGGCCATACCGTATTTATACATCATAATATAAAATCAGGTGTTATATTTATTAAAGTGACTCCACTTTAAATGTGTCTGGCCACCTGGGATTTTGTATATTGTTTTAGAAAGTTTTGTGGGAACATAAAAAGTCGCCTTCTTGGATTTGTGCTTGATGGGTGAATGGATGGCAGGCATTAAGATTGGAATTTTCAAAGGTTTTCAGTGTAGCCCTATTCCTATTGAAGTCAGTGCTAAAACTCCCAGTGACTTTAATATGAGAAAAGTTAATCCAATACTGGGTACTTTTGAACATCTACCCCCTTTTCCAACATTTAAAATATTGGTGAAATTAACTCACATTTGTGAGCATGGATTAATCTGTGATATGAGCCGTGTCAGACATCCGGCAAAGGCTGTAGGGGATAATCAAAGATGCTCTTTCAATCCAAAATAAATCCAATTACAAAATCTTTTTAAAGGTAACAATGAAGACTTCATTCTCAGAAGGAATGCTTAAAAATGTAAGTGTCCAACAAGGCAGTTGGAAATCATATGGTGTGTTTTCCTCTTCAGGAATGAATGTGACAACTTGCTTATGCTATAATTCTGTTAAGAGTTCTTAAGCTTCCCAGTGCATCAGGCTGTAGCCACAATCAGTGTAATAGCCTCCTTCACCAGGGAGGCCAGCCATAAAATCAGAACTGTGAGTTAGTCGTTTGAGTAGCCAAAAGCTATGAATTATATAAACTTAGAATAATTTAATATAATTTAGTAAGAGAATCTACTGTAATTATTCAAACATTGTGGAAGATGGGATGATACTGGGGTTTGGGAGTGCATGACAAACCATTCTGCTTTAGATCAGTGGTAGGAATATCACCCAGCTACTGTAATTAATTACCGTTGGGCAACTGTTCAGTTATGTTTTCTATAACATAAGTAGGTGGTCTCCAACCTTTTTCCAAATGGATTGAGATCCACCTGCAAGCTGCTGCCTCGGCATTAGCTGGCTTCAGAAGAGAAAGCAAGGAATGAAAGGATGGGGAAAGGAAACCATTCGTTCACTTCTAGAGGTGGTCCCTGTGGAAGGGGATACTGTGTTGTGGACCAAGTACTGTTGAGCTGATGATGTACCGGTTCCTCTCAGAAAATTTCTTCCGTCTTTAGGACTAAAAGAAATTAACCTTCTTCTAACATTTTATTTACATCACCCGTGTGTGTGGTTCATCTTGGAACATGAATAGATACAGAATCTTATGATGGATTTTGAAGCCTTTCCTTTTGTTTTAATCACAGAACGAGGTACCAACTTACCTGCTATGCTTTGCCAATTTAACCAAAGAGGAAACTGAGCTATTTTTTTAACTATAGGCAATTGCATTCACCATGCCTGGCAGAGAGGCAGGCCATAACTTACTTGCATTATGTTGTTAGTTTCTGTGGTATTATCACAGAAGTCTGTCTGCCTCTAGTAATAATTCTTAAGATCAGATTTTTCCACCTCAATCTTTTATTTTACTTTACCCTTGAGTCTGATTTGAAAAAATAACTTTTTACAAGAATGTCTTATTGTAGGACAAGCAATGCCCATTGATGGGAACTTTAATGATCCTTTATAGGATTTTCTACAGACTGACATCTCCAGTCCACTGATTTAACACTGGTTATAACTCAAATCAGGGCTATATAGGGTCATTTATTTCTTGACACTATCAATTGAAGGTATTGGGTCAGAAGTAGTGAAATTCTTTATGTACATACTTGGAATTAGCCCAGGATTGTAAATTTTCAGAATGGACCTGTGTAACTACAGTATGATATCTGTATATTGCTTGTATTTTCTGTAGCTTCCCACATAAGATATTCTATAAATAAGTAATTAATAAGCACAATAAGGGGACCACATAAACAGGGAAGATAAAATTGCCATCAGAATCTCTTAAGAATATACTATTTGTGTAATGAGACTACAGTAACTCCTCACTTAACGGAGTCCCGGTTAACATTGTTACGTTGCTGATCAGTTAGAGAACATGCTCGTTTAAAGTTGCACAATGCTCCCTTATAACATTGTTTGGCAGCTGCCTGCTTTGTCTACTGCTTGTAGGAAGAGCAGCCCATTAGAGCTAGCTGGTGGGGGCTTGGAACCAGGGTCAGCCGGCAGCCCCTCTATCAGCTCCCCTGTGCAGCAGCCGCCCAGCAGGCTATCAAGTGCTGGGCAGTTCAGCTGTCTCTCTCCCCCCCCCCCACTGCCGTGTGCTGCTCCTGCCCTCTGCCTTGGAGCTGCTCCCGGGAGCTTCCTGCTTGCTGTGCGGGGGTGGGGGGAAGAGAGAGGCTAATGTAAGGGTGTCCCCCTCCCATCTGCTCCTGCCCCCCATCTCCACAGAGCGGGAGGGGGAACAGGACAGGGATCAGGATGGAGGGAGTTTGCGATCTACTTAAAGGCAGTGTACTTACAGTGGGGTCAGTGTACTTAAAGGGACAATGTGTGTCTCTCACACACGCACGGTGTGTGTCTGTCTCTCTCTGCCATGCTGTCTCCCCTCCCTCCATTCGGGCTGCCTTGTAGAGTGTGAGGCTACATTAACAACAATGTGTTAGCCCTTGAGGGCTCAGCCGAGTGCTAGTTCATCATTTAGCAGTAAGGCACTTCCTGGGAAATATCCCACCCTCTGACTTCATCACCTCAACCAAGCTTCACAATCATCATCGCTGTGTACCAATATTAAATTGCTAGTTTAAAATTTATCCTGTGTATATCTGTGTGTGTGTATATATAGTCTTTTGTCTGGCAAAAAAAAATTCCCTGGAACCTAACCCCCCTTATTTACATTAATTCTTATGTGGAAATTGGTTTAGTTTAACATAGTTTCGCTTAAAGTAGCATTTTTCAGGAACATAACTACAATCTTAAGTGAGGAGTTACTGTAATTAAACTCGAGGGGTGAACTTTACCCCTGTGCAGTGGGCTGGCCCAAGGCTTATGCATCATTGAAAACTCATATAAGCCCTACTCTCCTACTAGCAGCCCAGTGAAGCAAGCTGCTTGTCTTGGTACACATGGAGGTGGGAGGGAAATGATTTGGTAGCTTGGCATCCCCCTTCTCTGACCCCACTGAGGGCAGAGAAGAATCATCCTCACAGTAAGCCAGGTGAAGATGATTTCAGTTAAAAACAGGCCACAGTACGGATGGCCTTTCCCTCTCCCCACTCCCCCAAATATCTTCAGAGAACTGGTACAGTCTCCATTTTGCTTAGCTGGCCTGTTTTCTCTTCTTGCTTGTTTGGGAGAGTTGGCAAATGGGACCACCTCCCTCTTCCTCCCCTCCCAAAACTCTTGGGTGCTGCAGACTTCTGCAAGAATGTGCTTTGCCAGTATACTATGGGGGTGATTCTCAGCCCCTTACTGTTCAAGGGTCCATAAGGAGAAGGATCAAGAGCAGCATTCAGAGAAGTATTCTACACAGGATCAGAGGCAGGCAGAATACCACTGCACCTGGGCCTTTGGGTGCAGGTATGAATCTGTTTTAATGACCCAACCCTAAGAAAGGCAGTATACTATCTGCCCACATTCTGGAGAGCCATGGACCAGGAATAATGCCAGTCGTCTCTCCCTGAAGACATGGGAAAGGTGTGAGGTAATGGTCACTTAGTGTTCCCAACACCCTGAAGAAATCTTTAAGTAAAGAGCAGCTAGTAGTTTTTAGGGTAAGGTAATTGGAGCAGGAGGTTTGTTTTTTAGAAGATGCACGGATTCCCAAACATTAGGACTTCCAAATCTGTATGTCATTCAAACTCTAGATTATCTGCTCATCACTACTCATAGTATAAACTCATACTCTTATCCTCCATTTCAGTAAACAGTCGTCAAATGCATAGTGCATATTTAGCCTCACAAACTGTATTCCCATAGGTATAAACCTATAAAGGAGTCATTCAACATCCGTTGTCTCATTATAAGCTGCCTCCGCCCTTGTTCTTTGTGAAGTCTCTTGCATATCTGTGTTCCTGACAAAACAAAATGTGGCTAGTTGAACATTCCTTAGGATGTAACTGTCAGTTTTCAGGGTCACTGCCCTGGTATTTTTCTGTTAGGGCTTCAGGCTCCCAGCCATCACCTTCATTGGTGGAGACGTGCATCTTTCTTCCTCCTGATTGGGATTTTTAAGGCTGCACAGCCTCCTGCCTTACACTATGGTAGCCCCAGCAATACAATCTGCCTAAAGGCCAGCACCTGTGTGTTGCTTTCTCTGTGAGGATCATGACCATGTTCTAACCAGTGACCACGCAGCTCTTCCAAAGCAAAATACATTTATTCTTAGGGCAAAAGCAGTACGGAGAAAACTTATAAAAATAAATTCCTACATGGTTCCCTAATAAGCATATCAGAGATCACGCATCTTCCACATGGGGAGGCCAGTGTCCCTTCCAACCCGTCAGCAAGGGTTGGGGCCTTTCTTGGACAGAAGGTGCTGTTTGTTTGCTGAATCAAGCCTCCCTGTCCATTCAATCGTGTCTTTTTATATCAAAAGTCTTGCTTTGTTCCCCCAGCCTCCAGAAAGTAGGTAAAACCTGCCCTTCTCCTTGTTCCATAGGAGATCAAGCTTCAAAGGCTGGAAATCTACAGATCCAATCTTGGACTTCTGCATTAATCACCTTGTCAATGATTCCAGAATCTGCAAGAACCCCAGCCCCTTACTGGACCCACCAGGAAGCCAGGTGCATGTGTGCGCGCGCACACACACACACACACACACACACACACCACTTAAAGGGCTTTGACTATCCTATACTTCATACTCTCTGGCTCATCTCAGTATAATGACTCTTTGAGGTTTTAATGCTTTAAACACAAAATACAATATGGTCCCCGAAGACACTGCATGTAGTTACAATATCTGTCACACTAATATCTGTTAATATGATTGAAAGTAGCACAGGATGAATCTGTTACAGTTCTAGTCTAACAATTGACTATACAAAAATAGCATGTTCTTACTCAGCACTTCTGCTTCCTATGTATTTTCAGAGAAGCATCACTTCTGACAAACATTTTCACTAATGTTTACTCAAATTAACACAGTACAGGCAAGACAGTTAAGACTGAGTGGGCAGGATGTAATTCCTACTCAGCTATAAGAACAGTTAAAGAAGTTACTAATTTAGGGACAAACTCTGTGTTCAGTGGCATGTGACCAACCACAGCTGGGGTTGTGCAGCTGTCATGCAGGCCATAATTTGCAGATGATAAGATTTGAATGGTTATCACAGAGAGTATTATTTGAGGACAATGGGATTGTACATGTGTAACTGAGAGTAGAATCTGAGCTGCAGAATCTTTTGGGCTAGCAGTTTCATCATTGAGAATGAAACCAACTTAAATTTGAAAACCTAGGGAGAACTTACATGGGTGGCAGCTAGTAAAATTGTTGACTGAGAAAGTTTGATTTGAAGTGTCACTCAAAAAGCAAGGCTAATGTGAACCCGTGTTTAGTCACTTTTCAGAACAGAACCATACCTTAAGCATATGTAAAAATCTGTGTATATTTAATGTAATCCAACTTAATTTTTCTATAATGAAACATTTTAATTAAATTGGAAAGGACTTTTTCTGTACACAGTGGGCTTTGCTACTGTGTAAGTGAAAATTAGTTCGGAGTATGGCAGTTTTATGGAATCAATAAGGCACATTATGAAAACTCCAAGCACAAGTATTTCCAATCCTTTCTATTTTGGTGAGTCTGAGAACAGATCAATGAGTTTATATCAGCCTGCAGCAATACCACTATGTCTTTCTCAAGTAATTGGGCAATTCACAGAATAAAATATTCCAGCTAGGGACATTTTAATGTTCATTTCAGTAAGTGGTACATTTATTTGTGTTTGAGGGAGTTAAAAAGACACTAGGTAGCCATCATTTGTTTGAGATAATGATGCGCTGCAAATAAAGAACAGTTTTCAAAATGAGACTAGAAAGGGAAACTTTGTTTCTCATTACTTCATTACCATTGAATCCTGTATTCTTAAGTTTGAGTCCTTGCAATGTGCCAAGCAGACTGAAGGCCTCACAGCCACTTTGAAACGTTGGAGTGTTATGATTACACTACACTACAGACAAGCAGAGTATTCCATTATGCTTGCTCTTCATGGTTTTATTGGGTGCTTAAAACCAGGATTTCATTTAGTTAGTGATTTCTTGCAGTTGTGATGATGATGCCCTTGCAAGGTGTATTGCTTGCACCAACTCCCTTGGTAGTAAATTGGGGCGAATGTGACTTTTAAAGTGAAGAGGAGGAAACATTTGTGAATTGGATATTTAGACGGGGGCTAAAACTTTTGAAAATCTCCAAGTCCCGTTGTGAAAAGTGATTTGGGCACGTAAGAGGCTAAGTCTCTTTGAAAGTCAATGGAATTTAGGTTTAAGTGCCCAAATTATTTTTTTGAAATGGGACTTAGATCTAGTATAAAATTTACAAAAACCTCTAATTTTGTCACATTAGTCATGTTGAGAACTACCTTACTGTAGGTGTAGTCCCATTGAAATAAATGAGCCTATTTGCCAAGTGAAATTACTCTTCAGCATGTATATGGTTGAATTCTACCACCCTATGTAAACAGGGTGTGAAGCCTGGACCCTGTGTAATGGTTCAGGCCGCAACATTATTATTAGAGTGGAGAGCATAGAGAATTGCCACCAGTAATGTACTTGCAGATTAGAGTTCTGAAGCTAACCCAGATTGTCTGTCAACTGAACACAAAAGTTTATGTACCAAACCCCCAAAGCTGCAATACGAAAACTTTGTTGGACTTGACCATCCAAATCTAAATCCCACCTTTTGAGTGCTCCGATTAACATAGTGTCTGGATAGTCTGTGGAGGGTTCATTAGAATGTCTAGAAATAGTGTCCAAGTGTGAGATATGAACAACATTTACGTGACCATATTGTAAACAGGGCTCCTTTGCAACATAAAGGGACAGAGTGTGTGCAGAAAGAAGGCATATCAATGCTATAGCCTCCTCTCTCCAGTCCCCAACGGATCCCCACCCTAAATTAAGCAATGGAGACACATTGTGACTGGACCAGAGGCGCTGTGTTTGTGTCATATGCACTTGGCACACTTCTGTTCCAGTTTGATTTCTCATCCAGCCTTCCAGTGTTGGGATATAGTTACTCCAGAGAGAATACATTGGCCAGGTTGTCACCTGGCTTAAAGTAAATTGGCCCCTACTCTTTCTTCTCTTCTCTTCTCTCCAAATCCCCTCAATTTTATTTCTTTACCTTTCTCAAGAACTGAAACAAACTGCTTGAGCTAGAAGGAATTAGACTGGGACAGATGGCAGTGCCTGGTGCCAATGCTTTACTCCTTACAAGGCTTTACAGCAGCTTTCAGTTCATTTCAGGCAAGAGAAGAAGACGAGGTTATGGGAAGGTGGCTCACTTGCATACTCCAGTTCAGTCTACTTTTCGGAAGGCTATAGAGAGCAGTTACATTATTCTGCTTGCCCATTCTTGTCCATCCTCTAAGCAAGAGCTCCCCCTTCCCCAACTCCTGCTCCCTCCCCAAATGGGACTCCTTCCCACCTCATTAACTCCCTCACCCAGTACCAGAATATGACCCTTGCTCCCCATGAGCCAACAGCCTTCAAGCTGCCCCTCTGCCTCCATCCCTGCTTCCCTACATGTGCTGCCAGCTCTATGCCTTTCCCAGCCTGTCCTGACCTTCCAGTGTTAACCACCTCCTTTCTATTAGTTCCTAATTAGAAGAAGGGTTGGAAATCGACTAGATAGACAAATTAAATCAGGATGGTAATCCAGAGAAGGAAAGGAGGTTCCTATCTGGGAAAGGGAGGGGCAGAACCAGAACTGACTACTGCCAAGAATCGTGATCCACCCTGCCATAAAAAGTGATAAAGAGTCCTGTGGCACAGGACTCTTTGTCGCTTTTTACAGATCCAGACTAACACAGCGACCCCTCGGATACCTGCCCATAAATTAACTCTAGTTCTAGCCAGGCTACTATGCCAGCAGCCTTGCTGAAATCCGAGAAGAATGTCCAGCCCCTAATCAAGCACACATCTGGCTACTAGCTAAAATCCTAAGAGTTTAAGATTTACAGTTTTTTATTATTCATTGTTTTTAAAAAATGAGATGCACAGTATAGCCATTAATCAAATACAAATAACTGTCTTTATTAAATCTGTCTAAATTAGGCAAAACAGCTAAAGCTTTAATAGGGCATGATTAAGGCTGCGAGTCTGTCACGGAGGTAATGGATTCCCTGACCTTCCATGACCTCCATGACTTCTGCAGTTGCCCAAGCTGGGCAACCCCTGGGCCAGCAACAGCAGCAGTTTGGGTGTGTGGGAGGTGGCGAGGGGCAAAGGATTGCAGGGGGCAGGGTGGGCGCTTACCTCGGGGTGGGAGGCTCCCCGGCTCCAACTGGCATGGCCCTGCAGCTCCTAGATGGCGGAGGGGCCAGGGAGCTCCGTGCCGCACACTGCCTGCACCCACAGGCCCCACCCCTGCAGCTCCCATTGGCTGTTGTTCCAGGCGAATGGGAGCTTCGCAGCCAGCACTTGTGGGGGGAGCAGTGCGCGGAGCCCCCGGTGCCTCCGCTGCTTAGGACCTGCAGGAACATGCAGAACCGGGTAGAGCGCACCATGGCCTGCACCACCCCCCTTCCAGGGCCGGTGCAACCACTAGGCAAACTAGACGGTCGCTTAGGGCACCAAGTGGTTAGGGGGCATCCGGGATTTTTCCTCCCTCCCCTTCCTTTCCCTCACGCAGAGTACGGCGTGGCTGATTGGGCGCCTGGGCCTGATTTAGATGCTCTCATTGGCCTCCAGCAGGCAGAGTCCCTCCCCCGCTGTCCCCCTCCCCTTGCCTCAGCGTCGCGTCGCCAGCAAGCTGCAGGGGAGGGGCTGTGTGCTCCGCAGCCTGTTTGGTTTCGCTCCATGTGGAGCCAGCGTCTGACCGGCCTGGGCATAGTAAGGGGAGTCCCAGGGAGGCTGTCAGGGGGCGGGGGGAGGGTTGGATGAGTTGGGAGTTCTGGGGGGGCCCTCAGGGGGCAGGGGTGGTGAGAGGGATCGGAGCAGTCAGGGAGCAGGGGGAGGGTTGGATGGGTCAGGAGTTCTGGGGGTTCTGACAGGGGGCGGGGAGTGGTTGGATGGGGCATGGGAGTCCCGGGGATCTGTCTGGGGGCGGGGGTGTGGATAAGGGTTGGGGCAGCCAGGATGGGGGGGGGGGTCTCAGGAGGGGGCAGTCATGGGACAAGGAGCAGGGAGGCTTAAAATTTTAAAATAAAACTAAATTTTAGCTATTTTGGTTTCCATGCTCTAAATTTTCAAATTTTTAATATTGTTTTGAACATTAACATATTTAGTGTTATTTAATATCTGTCCTTCAATAGAATGGTTTTAACTATATAATAAATACTTATTAATGGATGAAATTCCAATTTAAATTATTAGTTTATTTTTTTTTTAACTAATGGATGTGGATGCGGACTGGCCGCGTATAATAACCAGGAAAGGGCAGGTAGTCACGCCTGTACATAAATAGGGGGTGGGGTCTCAGGAGGGGGCAGTCAGGGACAAGGAGCAGGGGGGTTGGGGGTTCTGAGGGAGGCGGGAAGTGGGAGGGAGTGGATGGGGGCGGGACTCAGGTGGGGCTCTACCCTCCCATCCTCTTTTTTGATTGTTGAAATATGGTAACCCTAAAAAAGCAGTGCCCTGGCTTGGCAGGGAGGAGATGCCTTCCGGAGGCACCGGAGAGCCAGAGCGTCGGCTTGTGGGGGTGGCGAGCCCCAAACATGGAGGAGCCGGCGCGGTACAGGGGGGCAGCAGCCCTGCAAAGGCAGCAACATGGCTAGTGGGGAGCAGCCCTGCCCCCAGCCCCTCCTGCCCAGGCTGCGGCCTGGCGCCCTGCCCCGGGGGCTCCTGCAGGCTACAGCAGATGCATGCGCCCACCCAGCTCCCATGTGCCCCCCAGCTTCCCCCTCACCACGCTCAGGCTCTGCGGCTCCCGGGCATGTGAGCCACCGGGGCACGGGGCCCTGAGCCTGCTCCGGGAGGGGCAGCGGTGGTAGTGGCGGTTCACACTCCTGGGAGCCACAGAGCCTGAGCACAGTGAGGGGGCAGCCAGGGAATGCATGGGGGGCCGGCACCCGCATGCATCCACTGCAGCCTGCAGGAGCCCCTGGGGGGGGAGCGCCGGGCAGGAGGGACGCTCTGGCTCTCCGGTGCCTCCGGAAGGCGGCTCCTCCCTGCCGAGGTGCTGCAGTGGCCCAAGCCTGGCAAACCCAGTGAGTGGACTCGGGTCGGGGGCTGCCGGGGTGGGGTGCACCCTCCAGGGGAGTTCAGGGGGTGGGGAGCGGGGAACCTGGTCTGGGGAGCAGCCCCTGGGCATGGCTGGCCCCTGGGCAGGCTAGCCTCTGAGGTCTATAAAGGCTCATTGGGATTTGCCCCTCAATGAACCGATGTGCGGGGGGAGGGGGCGCAAGGTGGAAGTTTTGCCTAGGGCGCAAAATATCCTTGCACCGGCCCTGCCCTCTTCCCAGCGCACCAGTGGCGTCCTGGGCCACATCCCCAGCACCCGCTGCACCCCCAACCTCCCACCCCAGAGCACCCATGGCCCCCCACCCAAGTTTTAGTTAGGGGTATATAGTAAAAGTCATGGCCAGGTTATGGATCGTGAATTTTTGTTTATTGCCCGTGACGTGTCCATGACTTTTACTAAAAATACCAGTGACTAAAATGTAGCCTTAGGCATGATTATGCTGAAAAAAAGATACAACAATTGATTGCTCATAAGAAAAAATAGTCACCTAACAAATAATGAAGACTGAAATCTAATATAGCAACTCCAATTTACAGCTGAGGATCTAGCTATTGTGGCTGGCAAATTACATATATTTGTCCAATATTTTACACCTCATTAAGGGCCCAATATAGATACCAGGGTGACAAGAACTCTGGAAATGCTAGTGATTAGATAGAAAATAGATAATCGGACTTCCATCGAAATGAATGGCAATTGCTCAAACATTTAGGTGGGAGTAGTAGGTAGTTAGTAAGGAATGAACTTTTAACCAATACTACTAGTAGTCAAGGTTTTTTTTTTTCTTCCTTAAAAAAATTCATGTGGAGATTCTACAATGTGGGACAGCATCTGTCTTTGGGAGTGGGGGAATATGCTTAAAAAGTTGGTGTTTCCTTCGCAATGAATGAAGTAGTACATCTTAATGCACTATAATAGCGGTGCTTAGTCTTTGTGTTCTTTGCTCATGGGGCACTGAAGGAAAGAGGTTCTTTGGAAAATGTGGACCACGTAGTCTTGCTAAGCAGTTTATTAGGATTATCAGCAGCAGCAGCACTTTGAAGAGCATGTTTATGCAAAGTTCTTATTTGAGTAAAGCAGTTACCTTGCTTGCAGATACAGGAAGATGCACTGAAGTACCTGACCTGGTCATCATTAAGTGCAATGTTTCCAGTAGAACCACCAGTTACTGGAGAAAATGAGGGTGTTTGGAAGCCTCTAGTAAGGGAAGTTGGCTTATTTGGTTTATAACTTGAAGGATTTGTGTTCAGTGTTTTGGCTTGTTCTACTTTCACCACCTGGGCAGGGGATGGTGGTTCTGTTTATTTTCCCTAGAAGTACTGATATCTAGCACAATGAATCCCCTTTCCAGCTGTGTCTAAATCATGTCATTGGCATAGGACTTCTGTATGGTCACAAATCTATTAAGCCTTTCTGACACACAGGTGTTTCACCTAATAATTGCTAAAAGTATTCTAGAAAAATGAAGTCCCCACGCTCCATAAATTTAGTATCCTGGTTGACTGGTTGGATTAACTCAGCTGGTAAACAGTAAATTACAGAACCAGATGTATGATCTTGGGGCATATCTGTAGTTGTCGTTAACAGTCTTGGTTGTATTAATATAGGTCTTCTGGTCTGAGTCTGGAACAAAGTCACCTGCCATGGTGAAGATGTGTTTATGACTTGGGCTTCAGCTGAGTTCAGATTTGGCTCAGTTTTGGGGTGTTACTGCAGCATGACTTTATTTTAGCCAAACTGGTTCACTGATCTCTAGTTACATTGATGGGTAACTTCCCATCTCTTCAGCACATTAACAGGTGATTTGGAGAGATCCTAGATAGAAATAAACTTCTGCTATATACAATAATGGTTTACAGATTAGGCTGTGTTATGTCTCTCTTATTAAGCTACTCTGTAAGCATCCTCTCTCCTGTTCTCTATGCAGTATTCACTTAATCTTTGCCCTATTGATTTAATCTAAAAATACAGGCTTCCATCTGTGTAGACCTGTGAAGTAATTGTTGTAAAAACACCTATTTCCAAAGACTGGCTAAGAAATACTGTTTGTTTAAGTTGGATCCAAAACACTAAATCCAATTTTAGTGAAACTGTAAATTGAAAAGCTGTGCAGTCCATCTGGATAAGG
Source organism: Chrysemys picta bellii (assembly GCF_011386835.1). Classification (NCBI taxonomy): domain Eukaryota; kingdom Metazoa; phylum Chordata; order Testudines; family Emydidae; genus Chrysemys; species Chrysemys picta. Next base: position 43,759,896 of record NC_088797.1, read on the forward strand.
CTGCCTGATGCCTTCATTTCCCACTTCAACATCTTTTTTCCAACTACTAATGATCCATTTGACTGTTAGGGGCTAACCTGTGGGTTGTGCTGCTCTCAGGAGAGGGCAGTTTGGTTCTTCTCAACTTTAAACCACATCAAGAGCTGCAGCCACAGTAATTGTCAGCAAGTTTCAGGGTCATCATGAACAAAGACTGTATCTTGCTAGATTAAGTATTAGACTTTTAGATGCATGTTTTCACTTTTATTTGCTTGTAACCATCTCTACCTTTATCTCTTTTATTTGGTATCACTTATTCCATGCTCTTTTGTTAATAAACTTGTTTTAATTTTACTATACACCAATTCAGTGCAGTGTCTGAAGGGAAGAGTGTATTTACCCCAGTTAAATTGATAAGCTCTGATGTACCAACTCTTTAACAGAGCAGCGAACTTAATACAGTATCTCCTGTGAATAGTGGTAGGGTCTGTGCACTGCAGAGAAACATCTCTGAAGAGCTCAGGGACTGAATTTCACTGATTGTTACCTGCTAGATGAGGTTTGGGCTTGGAGAGCCTTGAGGAGTTTGCTGGTGAGGAAGACAGACTGGTGTGACAGGGAGGTGACACACAGTGTAATCACCAGCAAAACTCACTCTTGCTGAGGCAGAGTGGTAACACAGTAGCTCACAGTTCTGGGTATCCCTAGCAATGTGCTACACAGGTGCATCATGTTTATAAGCCCATGATGTTTGGACAGACTGATTTCTGGATGGCTCCATGACTGCACTGCATACATTTCATACTCCCTAGTTTTAAAAGTTACTCTAGTGTTCTGTCTCCAGTGTTCCTTTCTGATATCCTACCCATTAGGACCAATGATATGGTCTTTCCCACTCATCACACTAAAATGGTATGATGGAAGAGTCTCTTCTGGATGACTGATGACTTCAGAAACCACTGGGGAGGTGAAGGCAGAGGTAACTATTAGCAGGGGTGCGACTGTTAGCAATTTACAGAAATTAAAGAGAAAAGAGAGTGCCTGGGTGTAAGTTAGTGTATGGCAATATACAGAGAAAAGTGAAAGGAAAAATAACCTGAATATTATAAGGACCTGAACTTGCCAAGTGCTGAACACCTTCAGTTTAAGGTCAACCAGAAGGCCTGAAAGTGTAAATGGAAATTGTCAAATGCTTGAAGAATACCACACACAAAAAATGATTGTCAGTTCCCCCCTCTAATTCTTTAAAGTTATGGATTTTATTCTTAGCCTTCCCTTTGGTATTTTAATCTACATGTCCTTAGTCTGATCCTTCTGTTGGCCCATGATTTATGGAATAGTTTGTGAGAAAGGCTGGATGAAATATTTTGTTATTAAAAAAATTAAGTGTTTTCACTTTGTGAACTAACAGCAAAGGGATCCTATCTTTTATTGGTGTTATTCAAAATTGTTTGAACACTTCAAACTATAGATTAACAAACTTTAGCAAGCACTCAGTAATTGTATGTTGATTTTCAAGCATTGTGATTGATCATCCAAATCACTTTCTGTTGTTTGTTCCTTGATTGGATGACCTATCCTTTACAAACACGAGGAATACCTAGAGATTGATTTTAGGCTGTGAATTACAGGGAAGAGGATGTGTGTGGCTGGGGTGGGGGGCGGGGTAGTACCCATAGGTATCAGTAGATGATAAACCAAGTGAGTTTTCAGTTTCTTACTTGCGGTTTCCTCTTTACAACAAAAGAAATTGTTCTTGCTGAGTGTAGACTCTACATTTAAGATATTCATTTATTCCTGGGAGGCTGGGTGGGGAGACACAAGCCACCAAAATCGTGTGGGCTTTTTACACCACAACTTACATTTTAAAATGCTGTCACCTTCTTGACAAGTAATTGTATCTGCACAGTCCCAGCTTCAAATGATGCAGCCAGTTCCTTGTCCAACTTATAGACTCAGACTTCAAGGCCAAAAGGGATTATTGTGATCATCTGATCTGATCTCCTGCACATTGCAGGCCATAAAACCTCCGCTACCCACTTCTGTAGTAGTGGACCATAACCTCTAGCTTGAATTACTGAAGTCCTCAAATCATGATTTAAAGACTTCAAGAGAATCCACCATTTACTCTAGCTTAAACCAGAAAGTGACGCCTGCCCCATGCTGTAGAGGAAGGCGGAAAAAAAAACCAGGGTCTCTGCCACTCTGACCTGGGGGAGAATTCCTTCCTGATCCCAAATATGGCAGTTAGTTACACCCTAAGGCCTGGTCTACACTACGGGTTTAGGTCGACTTTAGCAGCGTTAAATCGAATTAAGCCTGGACACGTCCACACGACGAAGCCCTTTCTTTCGACTTAAAGGGTCCTTTAAACCGGTTTCTTTACACCACCTTCGACGAGGGGATTAGCGATAAAACCGGCCTTTGCGGGTCGGAATTGGGGTAGTGTGGACGGAATTCGACGTTATTGGCCTCCGGGAGCTATCCCACAGTGCTTCATTGTGACCGCTCTGGACAGCACTCTCAACTCAGATGCACTGACCAGGTAGACAGGAAAAGACCCGCGAACGTTTGAATTTCATTTCCTGTTTGCTCAGCGTGGAGAGCACAGGTGACCACGCAGAGCTCATCAGCACAGGTAACCGTGATGGAGTCCCAGGATCGCAAAAGAGCTCCAGCATGGACCGAACGGGAGGTACGGGATCTGCTCGCCATATGGGGAGATGAATCAATGCTAGCTGAACTCCGTAGCAGTAAAAGAAATGGCAAAGTATTAGAAAAGGTCTCCAAGGCCATGAAGGACCGAGGCCATAACAGGGACACACAGCAGTGCCGCGTGAAAATTAAGGAGCTACGGCAAGCTTACCACAAAGCCAGAGAAGCAAACGGAAGGTCCGGGGCAGAGCCGCAAACTTGCCGCTTCTACGCGGAGCTGCATGCCATTCTAGGGGGTGCAGCCACCACTACCCCAACCGTGTGCTATGACTCCGTCAATGGAGAAACACACAGGGATGACGGTTCGGGGAACGAGGAAGATGAGGATGGAGGTACTGTAGGTAGCTCACAGCAGCAAGAAAGCGGAGAAACCGGTTTCCCCAACAGCCAGGATATGTTTGTGACCCTGGACCTGGAACCAGTAACCCCCGAACTCACCCAAGACCCTCAGGGCACACAGGAGACCTCTGGTGAGTGTACCTTTGTAAATATTTGTAAACATTACACATGGTTTAAAAGCAAGCGTGTTTAATGATTAATTTTCCCTGGCAATCGTGGCCAGTACATCTACTGGAAAAGTCTGTTAACGTGTATGGGGATGGAACGGAAATCCTCCAGGGACATCTCCAGAAAGCTCTCCTTCATGTACTCCAGGCCAGTAGCACGTAGTCTGGAATCATTGCATAACAAAGCATGGCAGCGTATGGTCCCGGTGTTTGCTGGCATGCAGACAATATCCATTCCTTATCTCTCTTTGTTATCCTCAGGAGAGTGATATCATTCACGGTCACCTGGTTGAAATGGGGTGATTTTATTAAGGGGACATTCAGAGGCGCCCGTTCCTGCTCTTCTGAACAGAAATGTTCCCCGCTGTTAACCACGCGGTGGGGGGAGGGGTGAAGTGATCATCCCAGAGAATCGTGTGTGTGTGGGGGGGGGGTGGTTTACTTGGGTTTGTGCCACATGTTAACCGGGAAACCGCAGCCCCTCCTTTTACATTGAAAACCCATTTTAAATGGACAACCCAATTCATCCTTGATATGGGAAATGCGCTGCTGTTTGAAACCTTTCCCGCATGTTAAGAAGGTTAAAAAAGCCAAAACACTGTGGCCTACCATGGCTGCCTGCAAGCCAAAATATGTTGCCTGGGGCACTGCGTGAGTGATCTCTCATACCAAACCGGCAGGCAGAGGAAAAATGCGACCTTGTAATGAAAGAGTGTACCCATTGTTCTCTAAAATGTGTCTTTTTTAAACCACCTCTCCCTTCTCCTCCACCAGCTGCAAATGTTTCTCCTTCGCAGAGGCTAGTGAACATTAGAAAGAGAAAACGTAGGATGCGGGACGATATGTTCACGGAGCTGCAGATGTCCTCCCACGCTGATAGAGCACAGCAGAATGCGTGGAGGCAGTCAATGTCGGACATGAGAAAAGCACAATATGAACGAGAGGAGAGGTGGCGGGCTGAATGGCGGGATGAAAAGAGCAAGTGGCGGGCTGAAGACGATAGGTGGCGTCAGCTTGCAGACAGACGGCAAGAGTCAATGCTCCGTCTGCTGGAGCATCAAACGGATATGCTCCAGCGTATGGTTGAGCTGCAGGAAAGGCAGCAGGAGCAGAGACCGCCGCTACAGCCCCTGTTTAACCAACAGCCCTCCTCCCCAAGTTCCATAGCCTCCTCACCCAGACGCCCAAGAACACGGTGGGGGGGCCTCTGTCCACCAAGTCACTCCACCCCAGATGATCGCCCAAGCATCAGAAGGCTGGCCTTCAATAAAACTTAAATTTTTAAAATGCAGTGTGTCCTTTTCCATCCCTCCTCCCCCACCCATCCCAGGCTACCTTGGCAATTATCCCCCTACTTCTGTGAGGAACTAATAAAGAATGCATGAATGTGAAAAAACAATGACTTTATTGCCTCTGCAAGTGGTGCTCGAATTGGGGAGGGGAGGGTGGGGTGGGGTGGTTGGTTTACAGGGAAGTAGAATGAACCGGGTCGGGGGGGGGGGGGGTTGGAGGGTTCATCAAGGAGAAACAAACAGAAGTTTCACACAGTAGCCTGGCCAGTCACAAAACTCGTTTTCAAAGCTTCTCTGATGCGCACCGCGCCCTGCTGTGCTCCTCTAACCGCCCTGGTGTCTGGCTGCGCGTAATCAGCGGCCAGGCGAGTTGCCTCAACCTCCCACCCCGCCATAAAGGTCTCCCCCTTACTCTCACAGATATTGTGGAGCACACAGCAAGCAGCAATAACAATGGGGATATTCTTTTCGCTGAGGTCTGAGCGAGTCAGTAAGCTGCGCCAGCGCGCTTTTAAACGTCCAAATGCACATTCCACCACCATTCGGCACTTGCTCAGCCTGTAGTTGAACAGGTCCTGACTCCTGTCCAGGCTGCCTGTGTACGGCTTCATGAGCCATGGCATTAAGGGGTAGGCTGGGTCCCCAAGGATCACGATAGGCATTTCAACATCCCCAACGGTTACTTTCTGGTCCGGGAAGAAAGTCCCTTCCTCCAGCTTTCGAAACAGACCAGAGTTCCTGAAGACGCGAGCATCATGTACCTTTCCCGGCCATCCCACGTTGATGTTGGTGAAACGTCCCTTGTGATCCACCAGGGCTTGCAGCAGCATTGAAAAGTACCCCTTGCGGTTTACGTAGTCGGTGGCTTGGTGCTCCGGTGACAAGATAGGGATATGGCTTCCGTCTATGGCCCCGCCACAGTTTGGGAATCCCATTTCAGCAAAACCATCCACTATTGCCTGCACGTTGCCCAGAGTCACTACCCTTGATATCACCAGGTCTTTCATTGCCCTGGCAAATTGGATCACAGCAGCCCCCACCGTAGATTTGCCCACTCCAAATTGATTCCCGACTGACCGGTAGCTGTCTGGCGTTGCAAGCTTCCACAGGGCTATCGCCACTCGCTTCTCAACTGTGAGGGCTGCTCTCATCTTGGTATCCTGGCGTTTCAGGGCAGGGGAAAGCAAGTCACAAAGTTCCATGAAAGTGGCCTTACGCATGCGAAAGTTTCGCAGCCACTGGGAATCGTCCCATACCTGCAGCACGATGCGGTCCCACCAGTCTGTGCTTGTTTCCCGGGCCCAGAATCAGCGTTCCACGGCATGAACCTGCCCCAGTGACACCATGATTTCCACATTGCTGGGGCCTGTGCCTTGTGAGAGGTCTATGTCCATGTCAATTTCCTCATCACTCTCTTCGCCGCGCTGCAATCGCCTCCTCGGCTGGTCCGGGTTTCGCCTTGGCATGTCCTGGCTCTGCATATACTCCAGGACAATGCACGTGGTGTTCATAGTGCTCATAATTGCCGCGGTGATCTGAGCGGGCTCCATGATCCCAGTGCTAGCTATGGCGCCTGGTCAGAAAAAAGGCGCGAAACTAGTATCTGATGGACCAGGAGAAGGAGGGCGGGCGGGAGGGAGGGAGGGCCGAGTGACGACATGGCGTACAGGTACAGGAACAGGGAATTAAAATCAAGAAAGGTGGCTGTGCATCAGGGAGAAACACAAACAACTGTCACACAGAATGGTCCCCCCAAAGATTAAACTGAAAACCCTGGGCTTAGCAGGCCGTTGATTTCACAGAGGAAGGGGAAGCAAATGAATACAGAACAAATCTATTTTTTACATCTTAAGCTGGCAGCCGACGGAGCAGCATGAGTGATAGCCTCTGCAGTACGATGACGACGGATACCAGTCATAATATACCATCGTCTACCAAAAGGCAAGGGGCTGCTGCTGTGTAGCAATGCAGCCCCACGTCTGCCAGCCCCACGTCTGCCAGCACCCAGATCGCCCTCGGCCTCTTCTAGGTGCTTAGCAGACAATACTGGGCAATTGGCAGAAAATAGTATACTACGACTGATAGCCATCATCATCGAGACAGTAGCATGTCTGCCCAGGTGCCCATGATTGACAGCCACTGCAGTATGACGACGACGGATACCAGTCATAATATACCATCTCCTACCAAAAGGCAAGGGGCTGGTGCAATGCAGCCCTACGGCTGCCAGCCCCACGGCTATTACTCATGCTACACCGTCTACCGCCAAAAGGCAGTTAGCAGCTGCTGCGTAGCGATGCAGTCCCACGTCTGCCGGCACCCAGAGGACATATGGTGACGGTGAGCTCAGCTGAGCTGAGCGGGCTCCATGCTTGCTGTGGTATGTTGTCTGCACAGGTAACCCAGGTAAAAAGGCGCGAATCTATTGTCTGCTGTTGCTGTGACGGAGGGGGAGGGGCCTGACGACATGTACCCAGAACCTCCCGCGACACTGTTTTGCATCATCTGGGCATTGGGATCTCAACCCAGAATTCCAATGGGCGGCGGAGACTGCGGGATAGCTGTAGGATAGCTACCCATAGTGCAATGCTCCGGAAGTCGACGCTAGCCTCGTACTGTGGACGCGGTCCCCCGACTAGAGCACTTAGAGCATTTTATGTGGGGACACACACAATCGGCTGTATACAACCGATTTCTATAAAACCGGCTTCTATAAATTCGAACTAATTTCGTAGTGTAGACATACCCTAAGAGTATCAGCAAGACCCCCAAGCCAGACGCCTGGGAAAGAATTCACTGTAGTAACTCAGTCCTCTCCATCTAGTGTCCCATCCCATTGGAGATATTTGCTACAGGCAGTCACAGATGGACCACATGCCATTGTAGGCAGTCTCAGCATACCATCCCCTCCATTAATTTACCAAACAGTCTTGAAACCAGTTAGGTTTTTTGCCCCCACTGCTCCCCTTACTTAACTGTCTCTGTACCAGGACTCAAGTAAGTGCAATAGTGCATGACTGAAAGCTCTGTCACATACGTTCATACAACCAAAAACTTTAATAGAAAAAATGAAGATAGCTGACTGGAGATTCAACTGAGAATGGGAAGGTGCTCTGGGAATACTTTCTTACCTGAGCTCTAACTTTGAAGTTGCTGACAAAATTCTGCATTGGTTCCTAATAAAGTGATGCAGTGATATCTAATAGTTAAAACCAGGTGCTGGATGTAAGGTTGATTATCTGTGCATTCCTCAGCAAATGAGTTGCCACCTTTTTTTTTTTCTCCTAGTCCTCCATTTGTGAAAGGGATAAAATACCTGATTGACAAAGGTGCCATGAAAATAAATGGTTTGCAGAGTATTCTATCTGCCAGATACGTATTAATATCTATCATCTTAGTATCTGAGCACCTCTCATATATTTTCTTTAAAAAGACACTTTTTTTATATCTCACTTCCTACCCAACATGTAGGAGTAAATGCTTGATCAGAATTAGGATAGAAAGAGAGTAGTACTTACGATGGGAAAGGTCAAGTTCTGCATTGGGTTCTCTAAGTAGTTCTCTCATCTCTTCTGATAGTGAGTTTCATAGTCTTGGTCCCATTCCTGTGAAGGTTTTATCTTCCATGCTCCCTAGTTTCAAATTATTGGAGAGTAGTCTGTTGTTCCAGTTCTCCAGTCTTGGAGGTCATGGCAGAGAGAGGCTTTAAAATCAAGATATAAGTGGTGAATGTTACTATTAGTATTATAGCATCTTTCCTTTCTTCCCTTCTTGCTCTCCTTTTTCCTCAAAGTACTGACTTAGTTTTTCTAACTTTTTTTCAAACAATTGAGACATCAGTTTCTTAATCTTGTGTTGCTCCATTTCCCATTTCTAGATTATCCTTTTAAATAATTGGTTGGCCAGCACTGAGTATTTAGTATGTCCACACGATCCCCCAAAACCATTGTCAGAATAAATTCCTTAGTAGTTGCTATTCAATACATATGTTTACTTTAACACTGTAAAAAAGATTCATTGGTATAGAAACTAACATTATACCATGCGATAACCCTAGATAGTTGACTCCGGTTAGAAATTTATATGAGATGAGCTGGTGTTTATTTGAGTACAAAGCGAGCATAGAGGACCACACATATGTATCTGGCAAGTTTGGAGTACAGAGCTTTATTCTGGATGGCATATGGAATATTAGCAAGATCAAAGGCATGTGAGCTCTGCAAGGATTCTAGCTTTCCCTTGGTTTATCAGCCTTGACAGTTGAAACAGAAGTGTGGTGATATGCAATTTGATAGTGGCTCATATGTTGCTGCAGCACACCACATTCTATATGTTACAGTACGATATATTGCAATAAATACATGTCATTTGCTATCAGAGTAAAATTATAATGGGGAAGGCTCAAGTGATGCAAGTTTATAAATGTGGGTGTACACAAACAGACATTTGGTTTCTGGGTAGAAATGCCTCTATCATTCTTATGAGCATCACAGACAGAGGATAAAGAACTGAGGGTAAGAAACAATCCAGATACAAGTTTCCACATCCATGTAAAATGCTTTGAAAGTAGCAACATATGGGAGAAGGTTAGAATCTTCAGTTACGTCTTGGTCAAGGTTTATCATTAAAATGTTGGGGGTTTTTTAGTCCAAGTGTTTGGAAAAGTGATTTGTAAAATGACTGTTTATCAATCACTAAATGAATAAATAAAAAACAAAAACAGTCTAAAATGACCATGCATCCATCTGGGTTTTATATATAGCACTGTTTTAGTTACTTAAAATGCAGATAATTTACCATTTGTCTAGTCTGTATGTACCACTGCCCTCTAAAGGAAGGAATCAGAACTCCCCATCTGTGTCATAGGCCATAATCTCTTAACAGTTGACTGACACTCCTTTAGCTCAGTGTTTGTGCTATTTGAACAGGAGTTCCATCCTCACAATCACTGCCAAGTTCTAAGTAGCCATGGTGCTCAGCACAGAGAGAACAGCGAAGGCCACGGATTTGTCACTATAAAAAAAAAAACTGGAATGAAGCATCACTGATTCAACTAGCCAATGAATATCCTTGTTGCATTTCTGTGACTCACATAAGTGAATCTATTGCTATATGCAAGAACGTATCTGCCTTGGAACTATTTTTATTTCTTAGGGGTTTTAACAGTTTTCCTGCTTCTCAGGTGGGGAATGGGTGTTTTGGGGTGCTCAATTTGGTAGTCACACTAACACTTCATGGAAGTTCTTCAGCTGTTGTTTTAGTATCAGACTTCATTGTCTTTACTCAGTTTAGTTCAGTGCGGGAGAAAGTAGATGGGACATTCAGTGTTGCTAGCTAAGTCAGGTTAGGATTCAGAACTGACCTTGTGTTGGTCTTTGGGAAGTGTTCATTGCTGGACAGTTCCCCACTTTTGACATGTGCCCCTATCTGTGCTTAGATTAATGATACAGGATGCGCAAAGCCTGAGGAAGTAAGACCCACACTAGCAATTGCATTCTCCAATTACATTCTTGTTTCAGACCAGCAGATTGAGGGTAAGGCTCCTCTGAGAAGTGGAAAAAAATGTGAAAATGCACAATAGCCCTATTTGTAAGTGTTAGTGAATTTATAGCCTTAGCTGGGGTACTTCGACACTAGAGACTGTCAGTTGTTTAATGGGCAAGCAACCTTTGAAGAGCTCAGACTCAGCTATAAGATTTGCTCCTAATAGTGCATATGATTTATAGCTTTAGTCCTGTATCAGAGGGGTAGCCGTGTTAGTCTGAATCTGTAAAAAGCAACAGAGGGTCCTGTGGCACCTTTAAGACTAACAGAAGTATTGGGAGCATGAAAGCTTATGCTCCCAATACTTCTGTTAGTCTTAAAGGTGCCACAGGACCCTCTGTAGCTTTAGTCCTGCTTTGCTTATTTCATCTTCCACTTGCAATGTTTCTCCTTAACTGGATGGAAACAACTAAAAATTTCTGACAAACGATTCACTGATGTGTACTTTTGTGTCAGTGCAGCAGCCTAAAAGAAGCTTGGGATCAGTCTCAGGTGTCAGTCTGTCTGAGAATACTTAAGAAGTAGCATAAGAGGTAACCTGCTCAGATCTTAGATGGAACTGAAAGGGTCTTGCATCCTTCACTGGTGTCTCCTTTGGCTGATGGAGTAGCCTTTATAGGGAGTTCCATCTGCTGCTTCATCAGGAAGAATGGTGGCTGGACTATGAGAGTGCGTGGCATCTTCAGCAGGGTATGGAGGTTCCCAAACAAATGCTTTTTGGGGTTCAGCCTGTGCTTTTATTTTAGTCCTTATATCATATTCAAGAATGAGATTAGAGTTCTGGGCCATTTCCATGTGTTTTAGATGTGACAGCTTAGCTTCCTCATTATATGGTATAAAATTAACCCAAGAAAAATGGTCTGGAAAGGACAAGCTTCCTAACCATAGCCTCCTAAGAGAAGTAATGGAAACCTCTTTCAATTCTGTGGAAGGAAGAAGAGCTTTCCTATTTGTAATAGTAAACTCAACATTAACTACGGAGCTACACCTGGCACTTCCATAATGATTCCATGCTTCACTTTGTACGGGTTTTTTATGTCAATGAGCTGGGAAGTTAGAAGACAACTCTAAGTATAAAAGTTATCTTAAGCAAATCTCTAAAGTGTGTCCCTGTTGTCTGAACATTCCAGGCACCGGAGAGCCAGAGCGTCCTGCTTGGGGAGGCGGCGAGCCCCAGCCATGGAGGAGTTGGCGCGGTGCAGGGGGGCAGCAGCCCTGCAAAGGCGGTGACGCGGCTACCGGGGAGCAGCTGCGCCCCCTGCCCCTCCTGCCCAGCGCTCCCCCCTGGGAGCTCCTGCAGGCTGCAGTGGATGCATGCGGGCGCCGGCCCCCCCATGCACCCCCGGCTGCCCCCTCATCGTGCTCAGGCTCTGCGACTCCCAGGCATGTGAGCCACCACTCCTGCTGCCCTTCCTGGAGCAGGCTCAGGGCCCCGTGCCCTGGTGGCTCACATGCCCGGGAGCCGCAGAGCCCGAGCATGGCAAGGGGAAAGCTGGGGGACGCACAGGAGCTGGGGGGCGCATGCATCTGCTGCAGCATGCAGGAGCCCCCGCGGGGGGGGGGGGTGCCAGGCCGCAGCCTGGGCAGGAGGTGCAGCTGCTCCCCACTAGCCGTGCCGCCGCCTTTGCAGGGCTGCTGCCCCCCTGTACCGTGCCGGCTCCTCCATAGCTGGGGCTCGCCACCCCCGCAAGCCAACGCTCTGGCTCTCCGGTGCCTCCGGAAGGCGGCTCCTCCCTGCCAAGCCAGGGCACTGCTTTTTTAGGGTTACCATATTTCAACAATCAAAAAAGAGGACGGGGGGGGGAGGGTTAGAGCCCCACCTGAGTCCTGCCCCCATCCACTCCCTCCCACTTCCCGCCTCCCTCAGAACCCCCAAACCCCCCTGCTTCTTGTCCCCAGTTGCCCCCTCCTGGGACCCCCACCCCCCTACCTAAGCCTCCCTTCTCCTTGTCCCCTGACTGCCCCCTCCTGAGACCTTCCCACCCTAACTGCCCCCCTAGGACCCTACCCCCACCTGTTCCCTGGCTGCCCCAACCCTTATCCACACCTCGGCCCCCAGACAGACCTCCGGGACCTCCACGACCCATCCAACCGCTCCCCACCCCCTGACAGGATCCCTAGAACTCCTGACCCATCCAACCCTCCCCCTGCTGTCTGACTGCTCCGATCCCTCTCCCCACCCCTACCCCCTGACAGCCCCCCCCAGAACTCCTAACTTATCCAACCCTCCCCCCACCCCCTGACAGTCCCCCCAGAACTCCCCTTACCATGCCCAGGCCGGTCAGACGCTGTCTCCACATGGAGCGAAACCAAACAAGCTGCGGAGCACACAGCCCCTCCCCCGCAGCTTGCTGGTGACGCGACACTGAGGCAGGGGGTAGGGGGAAGTGGGGGAGGGACTCTGCGTGCTGAGGCCAATGGGAGCGGCTAAATCAGGCCCAGGTGCCCAATCAGCCACGCCGCACTCTGCGTGAGGGGAAGGAAAGGGAGGGAGGAAAAATCCCAGACACCCCCCAACCACTTGGCGCCCTAGGCAACCGCCTAGTTTGCCTAGTGGTTGCACCGGCCCTGCTGCCTGCAGAGCTGGGCCCTCACTCAGCAGCTGCCATTCTCTGGCCACCCAGCTCTGAAGGCAGCAGCACAGAAGTAAGGATGACAATACCCCGACCCCCTAAAATAACCTTGTGACCCCCTGCAACTCCCTTTTGGGTCAGGACCCCAAATTTCAGAAATGCTGGTCTCCCCAGTGAAATCTGTATAGTAAAGGGTAAAAGCACACAGAAGACCAGATTTCACGGAGGTAGGAGGGGGCTAGAGGGGGCTGGCCTAGCCAGCCTTTTGGGAATTCCCCCTACATTTATACAAGGTACCCTCAGGTGGTATAGAGCCATCATAGCAGCTCCTGTATTGGCCCCTGGCATAGGAGGAGAGACGGGAGGGGAAAAGGAGCATTGGCATCTTTATTTTCTGGTGATTGCCAGATGCCAGAATTGTGCCATGAGCTTGTTTAATTGAGGCCATGTGTTCAGGCTCAGATCAGTCCCTGTGGCTACAAAGAAACATTGCAGGATCTGGCTGTATTGTATATTTCTATCTGTCTCTGTGTGTATGAGTGATATATATATTATTCTCTGTAATACATTTCATTCGGTTATTGGAGGATCTGGGCTCCTTAAAACATTAATGAATTTAACAGCTCATGCATCGTAAATTATAAGTTACATCCTTATAGGTGAAGAAACTGAGGCAGCGTGTAAGTGATACATCCCTGGTTATTTAAGTAATTTATGTAGAGCTGGGAACAGAACTCATCTGTCCTATGTCTTACCTACAAAGGACATCTGAAGTTTACAAACAAACTTTATTAAAAGATTTGAGTGTTTCATCTGAATCCAGCTAACACCCAGAAAACATTACCTTACAGAAAATTTTCACATCACCATATAAACCTTCATTAGTCCCCTGCATTTGACTTACACCACTATAGTTAATTTAACTTTGCCCACTAATATTTGCCAAAAATAAAGAAAGGTCAAAATTGAAAGGTCAAAAGCAGACATAGGTGCTGGAATGAAAGGTGCAAGGGGTACTGTAGCACCCCTGGCTTAAAGTAGTTTCCATCCTATACAGCAGTGGTTATCAAACTTTTTTTTTTTTGCGGATCACTTGAAAATTGCTGAGAGTCTCAGTAGACCACTTAATGTTCTTTCCAAATGTTGTTTGTACCATTAGCTAACTATTGTAAAGCACTTTGGATAAAAGCGCTATATTAAAAAAAAACTTAATAATAAACGGTTTTTGTTCTACAAATAAAAGCACACAACTTATATTTTAATATCAGTAGTCTTACCTTTCTAATGCGATGGACGTGACCTCTCTCTCCTGCCACAGCAGCCCCCAAACTGCAGCTGGGAAGGAGGGGGTCCCTCCCTCTCTCCCCCACTGCAGCAGCACCCAAGCTGGGGCTGGGAAGGAGGGAGGTCTCTCCCCCACCACAGCAGCCACAGAGCTGAGGCTGGGAAGGAGGGCCATCTCTCCCCAGTAGCTGCAGTCCTGGACCTAGGGAAAGTCACCTCTTTCTCTGGCTGCTGCAGCCCTGCACATCCCAAATTCCACATCCCCCCTCTTTTCATCCTATTCCCCCCAAAGGCCACCACCTCACCTTATATGTGCATCTTCTCCAGGATCCAGGCACCTAATTAGTGAATCCATGCCTGCATGGCTCCACTAATTAGGTGGGTGGCCCTTCATTCTCTCAAGTGCCTCCGCCCAGGCTCTCAGCATCCCCTCTATACAAATTGTTCCAGCACCTCTGCTAGCAGATTATAAAATTGTTTTCTGTTCAAGTGATGAATTTCCAATAGAGAGTAATTTTGCACCTACCTGCATGTGTGTATGGGTGTGTGTGTGTGTGTTTATATATATAATTAATGCGGTAAATTGAACAGGAATGTGATAGCACCTGTGTAGTTGTCACTATTTAGGATATCACCTGCCCTGTTTACTAATTCACTTCCACTGGGACTTAGTCTATCCTCCCAAATCCTGAGCAGCTCATACAGACATTGTTTAAAAAAAAAAAAAGAAAAACCCAAACTGGTAGGCATGTTTCTGCCTTATCCCCCTTAGATGTGATAGAGGCCCCCTCAAAGTACAGTACATGACATTAAGGGCCAAGATGAGTAGATTTCAGTCCTGCACCAATGACAGGCTTTTTATGCATAAAAACTACAGCTTTAAAGTTCATTATTATGCAGTTCTTGGCTAGAAATTGGAGGAGTTCTCTACTGTACAGAAGATTCCCAACCTGCCAATTAACCCAGCATTCACTTCTATCCAAAAACTGTATCAAGGTATCAGACTTCATCTACACCAAAAACAGTCAGGATTTTAAATCTAATTTAGGTCTCTTTTTAGTGTTTTTTTTGTATAGCAGGACTCAGAGTTATTAAGGTACCTGGCTTTACTAGCAAAAGATTATGAAACAGCGCCAATAAATTTTTTAAAAATGAAACCTTCCTAAATGGTTTTTTTTGACACAGTATGTAGCATGTACAGAATATTTAATGGTGTAGTATGAAGGTTTTACAGACATTTGTTTGGGATGACCTGCATAATTCACTCATGGCTTCACTACTTTTGAGTTATGTCACTATCTCAAACTCATGATAAACCTTTGACGCTCTCACCTGTCCCATGTCATATGACCAAGGTTTTCCAAGCGTGGCTAATGATTTCGGGTGCTTAACTTGAAAGCTTAAAGGGGCCTGATAATTAGAAGACAGGTGCTCAGCACTTCCTGACAATCTGGCCCCTTGGAATCTCAAGTTAGGAACTCAAAATCACTAACCTCTCTTGGAAAGTACTAGTGACTTCTGAAAATCTAGATCTGCCTGTGTGTATAAAGTATAGAATATGAGAGAGAGCGCACTCTGAACTCAGTGTTAACAGCATAGCTTTCAATGGCTTCACTGCACACAGGGCAAGGATATTTCATGTTCTTCATCTTTCACTTCTTGTTATAGTGATTCTGTGAAGTCGGGAGACATACTAAATATAAAGCAAGAAAGAAAAGATAGGAAACTTTGATTGCTTTGAAAGTTAGACACATTAGGCATGGATTTCATTTACACTGCTGTGATAACTAAGTCACCCAGCCTTGGCACAAAGTCAATAAAGAGAACCACATTTATTTCTTCTCTTTTCTTCTTTTACTTTGGTTTTTTACTTTTGCTGTCCTTTTTCTATCCTCCTTAAGTTTAATTTCTCCATTGATTTTAGTTAAGCTTTCTTTAGGCTCCAACTTGCCAAGGTTGGTGTTTTTCTTGAGTAGATACTTGACAATTTTGACCTTAATATATTTCCTCAAATCTCAATCTGTACAATGAGGGTAATACCATCTTGGCTCATAAGGTTGTGTAAAGATAAATTCATAAATGTTTGAAGCACTTGTCACGACAGTATCTGAGTATCATAGAAAAACCCATAACTAAATAAATTCTGATTCTATGCAGGGCTTAAATAGTATGCAATAAATACGGTAGGGACTACACATTGAATAATAAGGATAAAAATATTGACTAGCTATTCATTCAGTGAGTGCTGTCCCTCCAGTGCTCTGTATGTGCTAGGGTCCCTGAAAAACAGGGTGATCATGTAATTTAAAGACTGTATCATAATGCATGTGCTCAAAAGGATGAAATAAGATTGCATAGGCAACCTTAGTTCTATATTTCCTAGGGCAGGGGTCCCCAGCGCGGTGCCCGCGGGGCATCTATGTGCGCCCGCGTACGGGCCGGCGGACGAGCATCTGCCAAAATGCCGCCATCAAGCAGCAGCATCCAGAGGCGTTGCTGCTGAAATGCCGCTGATTTTCGGCAGCATTTCGGTTGCGACGCCTCTGGATGACGCTGTTTGTCGGCGGCATTTCGGCGGCGACGCCTATTGACGTTGCTGCTTCTTGGCAGCATTTCAGTGGATGCTTGTCCGCCACCACGGTCCTCCGTGGCTTGTCGTCTGGTGCCTGCCAGATGAAAAAGGTTGGGGACCACTATCCTAGGGTTTGTGAGCTTGACTTTGCAAAGTCTTAACTTGACTTTCTCTTAATATAGATACTTTTATTTAATTATAATCAAGCAAACTAAACATGGGACATGCCCTTCAACTCAAGTTGTATTGGGAGTCAACATGTGTTTGATATGGTAATCTAGCCAGATGTTGTCCACATATTAATGGAATGCTAGCTTAATGGGGAGAGAACATTCTCCAGCCAAAGAAAAGCAGCAACTAACTTAGAAACTCCCCTTTCCCTTTCATCCCGGTGACTGTGAACATCAAAACCTCATTTAGATGCTAACTTTAAAAAAAATGAGATGTGAAAATATGTTAACTCTTGCATTTCCTAACCATGTAAGGATCAAGCAGCCATATGAACTCTGTCTACTCATGAAGACGGATTTGGAGTATTTTCCATTCCTTTTTTATTTTGAAGAGCTCAGTTGTGGCAGTAAGAGAAAGCAAGGTGGTAGGTGTGCCACATTAGTGGAATCTCCTGGATGCAGGGTGGATCAATTTTAAACCAAGGCAATTTAAATCACCAAGTGGAAACCCTTGATTTAAATAATTGATTTTAATCAACTTTTCCATTTGTACTTTAGTTATTTTCTAAAGAAAGGTACATTCTCATTGGTTGATATAACCATTAAAACATGTTTCATTACAACTAAATAGAGCCTTTACGCTAGGTCTGATACATCTCTTACTACCTAGGAGGGTACACTATAAATATATACATTTATTTAGGCAATTGTATAGCTTAATATTTTCAGATTCTTATTATTTGTATATTTTAGAATTTTAGAAAATAATGAACAATATATTGCTTATTTACTAGATAATTAACTTTTGCTCATCATTGTGTCAAGCTGAATTTGGATAATAACTGGAATTTAATTAAACACACAAAACTGTGTGTTTATTTTTTATTTAAATGTTTAGAGAGATTATAATAAGTATAGGCCTTAACAGATGTTGTATTCAATTCAGATTTAATTTTAAAAGGCTTTTAAATTTTTAAAAATTTTAAAAAAGAAAAAAAAATATTTTAATAACAAAATTCAATTTAAATAAAAATAGGGCTATCAAGCGATTACAAAAATTAATCACAATCGTGCTGTTAAACAACAATAGAATACCATTTATTTTAAATATTTTTGGATGTTTACTACATTTTCTAATATGTTTATTTCAATTACATCACAGAACAAAAAGTGTACAGTGCTCACTTTATATTTATTTTTTATTACAAATATTTGCACTGTAAAAAACAAAAACAAAAAATTCAATTCACCTCATACAAGTATTGTAGTTCAAATCTCTTTTTAACATTTGTACGTTCAACTTTCATGATAATTATGCACAAAAAAGACTTCATTCAAAAATAAAACAATGTAAAACTTTAGAGCCTATAAGTCCACAGTCCTACTTCTTGGTCAGCCAATCGCTCAGACAAACAAAATTGGTTACAATTTGCAGGCGATAATGCTGCCTGCTTCTTGTTTACAATGTCACCTGAAAGTGAGAATGGGCGTTCGCATGGCAATTTTGTAGCTGGCGTTGCAAGATATTTACGTGCCAGATGTGCTAAAGATTCATATGTCCCTTCATGCTTCAACCACAATTCCAGAGGACATGCTTCCATGCTGCTGATGGATTCTGCTTGATAATGATTTAAAGCAGTGTGGACCAACGCATGTTCATTTTCATCATCTGAGTAAGATGCCACCAGCAGAAGGTTGATTTTCTTTGTTGGTGGTTTGGATTCTGTAGTTTCTGCATCAGAGAGTTGCCTTTTAAGACTTCTAAAAGCATGCTCCACACTTCGTCCCTCTCAGATTTTGGAAGGCACTTCAGATTCTTAAACCTTTGGGTCGAGTGCTGTAGCTATTTTTCAAAATCTCACATTGGTACCTTTTTTGCGTTTTGTCAAAACTGCTGTGAAAGTGTTCTTAAAACTAGGGTTACCATATTTTAAAAAACAAAAATGAGGACACACCATGGGGCCCCGGCTCAGCCCCAACTCCGCCCCTTCCCCCAAAGTCCCCACCCAACTCCGCCCCCTCCCCCAAAGTCCCCACCCCAACTCCGCCCCCTCCCCTGAATGCTCCGCCCCCTGCTCCTCCCCCTCCCCTGCTTCCCGCGAATCAAAAGTTCGCGGGAAGCCTGAAACAGGCAGGCAGCAGGTAAGCTGGGGCGGCGGCAGTGGTGGTGGCGGGGACGGGGGCGGCAGGGGCGGCGGGGCGCAAGGAGGCGCGGCCCAGTCCGGCCCCCCCAGCTGAGCGGCTCTGGCCCCAGCGTCTCTAGTCTGGCTCGGCTCGGGCCCTGGGGCGCCAGCTCCGGCCCGCCCCGGTGGCTCCAGCCCCAGCCCCGACGACTCCAGCTCAGCTCAGGCCCTGGGGCACCGGCCAAGCACCCCCAACCCCGGTCCCAGTGGCTCCGGCCCGGCTCGGCTCGGGCCCCGGTTCCGGCCAAGCGGCTCCGGCCTGGCCCCGGCCCTGGGCGAGCGGCGCCGGCCGAGGACCCCCAGCCCCAGCTCGGGCCCCGGTTCCGGCCAAGCGGCTCCGGCCCGGCTCTGGCAGAGTGGCGCCGGCCAGTGGCCGAGCACCGCCGGCCCCAGCAGCTCCAGCCCGGATCCAAGCCCCATGACCCCTCCCTATTTTCCTGGACATGCCTGGCTTTTTGGAATTTCCTCCCGGACTGGGATTTGAGGACCAAAAAGCCAGACATGTCCAGGAAAATCTGGACATATGGTAACCCTATTAAAACGAACATGTGCTGGATCATCATCCGAGACTGCTATAACATGAAATATATGCCGAATGCAGGTAAAACCAAGCAGGAGACATACAGTTCTCCCCCCAAGGAGTACACTCACAAATTTAATTGATGCATTATTTTTTTAATGAGCATCATCAGCATAGAAGCATGTCCTCTGGAATGGTGGCCGAAGCATGGAAGGAGCATATGAATGTTTAGTATATCTGGCATGTAAATAGCTTGCGGCTACAAAAGTGCTATGCAAATTCCTGTTCTCACTTTCTGGTGACATTGTAAATAAGAAGCAGGCAGCAGTATCTCCCGTCAATGTAAACAAACTTGTTTGTCTTAGCAATTAGCAGTAGGACTGAGTGGATTTGTAAGTGCTACAGTTTTACACTGTTTTGTTTTTGAGTGCAGTTATGTAACCAAAAAAAATCTGCATTTGAAAGTTACACTTTCACGATAAAGAGATTGCACTTCCGTACTTGTATGAGGTGAATTTAAAAATACTATTTCTTTTGTTTATCATTTTTATGGCATTGCTGTTGGACCTAACTAGTTCTGGTCAAAATTTTTCATCACAACTGTTTTTTAATGAAAAATTGTTTTTTGACTAAATCAAATTTTTCACAAAAAGTGCCTGCTTTCTGTGAGAAACTTGGACCTTTCACTGAAAAACTGAACACCCGAAAAGTTTGTTTGGAAATGCTTCCATGGTATCTCATAGGACTTGTTAGTTAGAGTGCTTCATGCTCCCTATCTTCTCTGTGGTCTGCGTTGCACGTTTGCCAGGGACTCCCTAGATGTTCCGTGGTGGCTTGGCAAGAGGGGAAATGGTGTTACATTGTAGGAGATCTAGCCTGGCTCATTTAGGAGAATGGGGTCATGAAGCACAGTGGTGACATTTCTGTATCAAAATTTGGATTTTAAACTGAAAGTTGTTCTTCGAGTGCTGGTCCCTATGTGTATTCCACTGTGGGTACACATACACCCAGAGCCGGAGAACTTTTGAAAGTAGTGATTGTTGATCCTTGCATGTGTCCTCTCTATCTCTCTCCTCGTGCCTCCAATTGAGGAGATAAAGGGTGGGGTGGACTGATCGCCTCTCCAGTTCCTTCTTACTGGCACATGGCCCGGGTTGGAACCGTCAGTGTTCAGAGCTTCATCTTTATCCATATATCTGTACAGAATATGTATATTTGTAAATAGTTTTAAGAAATTATTGAGTTTATTCAATAGTTTACTTAAAAGTCTTTATAGCTAGATAGTTTAGCTTCCCTGTCCTTGGGAACCCCCCTTTCCTCCATCACCATACCCTGTTACAGGTATTGGATTATGCCCAGGATTCCAGGCTTTGCGCTTCCTGCCACTGTTCCTTCTTGGTCAGTGATTTCCATCAACACTGCCTGAACTGCCTCAAGGAAGTCCACATCCAAAGCCCTGGCTGGGATGATTTAGTTGGGGATTGGTCAAAGCAGGGGGTTGGACTAGATGACCTTCCAACCCTGATATTCTATGATTCTATGATCGCAGCATGGTGCAGTATCTGCTGTTCATTCCCCAGGCATACCCGAGAGGATCTGGAAATTCACCTTAAGAAGCATCTAATGAAAAAATCCATGAGGCCGTAGACACACCAATCATCCTGACTCAGCAAGTAGTACACCTCCTACTATGAGATCTGACTGTGGAACAGGGAAGTCTGCACCTACAGATCCCTAAGCAGGATCTAGTCAGGACAACAAGGAGGATTCTCATAAACATGAGAGTAAATCCTCCTCCAAATCCACTTCATAGAAGAGGGATTCAGCCCTGCCTAAATCAAGCAGGTCTTCAGGCTCAACCCAAGAGAACTTAGAACATCCGAAGGGCATGACAAGAAAGCCAACAAGTCAAGGGTTCTGACAGTAGTGGACACGATCCAAAGAGGATCTGGAAATTCACCTTAAGAAGCATCTAATGAAAAAATCCATGAGGCCGTAGACACACCAATCATCCTGACTCAGCAAGTAGTGCACCTCCTACTATGAGATCTGACTGTGGAACAGGGAAGTCTGCACCTACAGATCCCTAAGCAGGATCTAGTCAGGACAACAAGGAGGATTCTCATAAACATGAGAGTAAATCCTCCTCCAAATCCACTTCATAGAAGAGGGATTCAGCCCTGCCTAAATCAAGCAGGTCTTCAGGCTCAACCCAAGAGAACTTAGAACATCCGAAGGGCATGACAAGAAAGCCAACAAGTCAAGGGTTCTGACAGTAGTGGACACGATCCAAAGACAACGGTGACTCCAGTACCATCTAAGCATAAAATCCAGGATCTGACTGCACTGATAAAAAGCAGCCGGTGAGAACCTCCGCTACCAATGATATCGACTCCGTCTTGCATATCTGTGGTACAGACTGGGCAGACAGGATCCCTCATACTCCAGGAAGAGCCGAGTCTTATGCTCCTCCTCAGAACAGTTTTGCTCTACTGGATCCAGTGTCTCTTTCCCCATCAGGTCCTTCCCTCACGAATAGGGTGACCATATTTCCCTAGGCTAAATATGGGACACCTGGTAAAATTATATTCAAGCGAGTTCAACAGCAATCAATCAGAACTATGCAGTACAAACGTTCAAATTAACATCAAGTTGAGTGAGCCCCTGTTAAAAATACTACATAGTTGGATTTTTTTTATTTACTTTCTTATCTTTAAGGTTTTAGGGTTCACATGGAGGGAGGAAGGAGCCTGCCGGCCATGCTGTTGGTGAGCTGAGCGCTCCGTCCGGGGGCTGATTCTCCACACAGCGCTGGGAGCTGGGGGGGCAACGGGGCAAAGCAGGGAGAGGACAGTGAGAGGGGGATCACTTAAAGGGCCGATGGGTGGGCAGTAGAGGCGACACGTAACCCGCTGGCACCTGCCCACACTCACCAGCCACTGCAGCTCAGAGCGCACAGCCAATGCCAGCTGGAAACAGGACAGGGTCCTGCTGGCCAAAAGCCAGCACACAGTGGGGGCTGCACTGATGGACCAGCTGGGGAAGTGGCCAGCCCTGTGTGCTGCATCTTTGCCCCGCCACCAGCCTTGCTCACCCACCCCCATCATTGGCCATTGCCCGCCCCCTATTCACCACAGGTGAGTGGGCGGCTGGTGAGAAGGGATCCGGCTAGCAACAAGACCCACCAGTACTGATGGGGTGGGGTGAGACAGAAAATACAGGACAATTTGCCCATTTTTAAGAAAAAGTCAGGACACCTGCAGGAGGGCTTAAATATGGGACTGTCACTTTAAAAACAGGACATCTGATCACCCTACTCACACGGGAGATCCTGACTCCACTGAGAGATGTGAGATGGAAGAAGTCTGTCTTGCATTCCATCCTCCAGTCACGACTTCCCTTCCACAGGATTGTCGGTACCACTGGTGGATCCAGAACCAGACTTTTCTTCCTCAAAAGACCCTGGGTGATCCAATGAACTGATATTTCCTTCTTTGAGGCATATCTTCCTGAACAAGGGACTCAGACTAGTTTGGGACAAACCTGCATCTCAACATCTAGCTCCATGACTTCCATATGACCTATCTTATTGGCCATATTGGGGACCATGGTTAACTGTACCATCCCGCAGAGTCAGTTCATTTTTCCAGGGAGTCAGTCCATCACTCCCCTGCCCCCCAACAGGACAACCAGACCTGTACCCTGATCCTACTGAAGTGGAGGAGTATGCGCCAGATATAGCAGTTCTGCCAGTACCGGCAAGATTACAGTCTTCTTCTCCTGATGAAGCAATGGCTCTGATGGCTCTGTCCCCTCCTGATGACCATAAGCTTTTGTTGTGTAGGATTGCAGGGGAGTTTCAGATTTCTCTTGAGGAAGTCCAGGATCCTCAACCTAAGCTCCTGGATATCCTTCAAAACTCTTCTTCCAGCTGTATCACACTTTCTTTTAACAAAGGCATCCTGGAGCCAGCTTGAGCTGTCTGGCATACCCCAGCCAATTGTGCTGCTCCCCCTAAGACAGCAGAGAAACATTATTTTGTTCCAGCTAATGGGGTCATAGGTGCCAATTTCCCGTCTGCCCGGGGGGGGGGGTGCTCGACCTCCCCCCCCCACCCTGCCCCACCCCGCCTCTTCCCGACCCTGCACCGCCCTCGCCCTGCCCCATTCCACCCCTTTCCCAAAGTCCCCACCCCTTTTCTTCCCCCATTCCACCTCCTTCCCCAAGTTCCCGCCCCTGCCCTGCCTCTTCTCCGCCTCCTCCCCTGGGCTCGCCATGTCCCTGATTCTCCCCCTCCCTCCCGGAAAGTCCTAGGTGCCACCAAACAGCTCTTAGGCAGCGGGGGGGGGGGACGGGAAACGCTGGGAAGGAGGGGGAGGAATGGGGACGCAGTGCATTTGGGGCGGGGGGAGAAGGAGATGAGGAGTGAAGAGCTTGGCTGCTGGTGAGTGCGAAGCACCAGCTAATTTTTCCCCGTGGGTGCTCCACAGAGTCGGCGCCTATGAATGGGGTGGAATTTCTTTTCTCTCAATCTGTTCCTTTGTCTAGGCTGCCACACAGAGATCTAGGCAGCAACATCCTCAATCTACTCCGGCTGACAATGAGGACAAATGTCTTGACTTATTGGGTAGGAAGGTCTTCTCTTCTATATGGCTAAGTATGACTACCTGAACTATTCCAAATTTTTTGGACTTTATTGACAAGCTCCCACATCAGGACAGAGCTCAATTTCAGGCTCTCCGAAGAGAGCAAGGTGATTGATTGCCAGGACCACTCTTCAATCAGTGGTAGATGCAGCAGACACATCCTCGAGGGCAGTGGCTACTGCCATTGTAATGGGCAGAGAATCATGCCTTCACCATTCAGGGTTTTCTAGGGAGGTTCAGAACACCATGGAAGAGCTACCATTTGGTTAAACTTATCTGTTCAACCAAAAGACAGATGAGTCTTTACACCCTGAAAGACTCTACAGCCACCCCCCACTTCCTGGGAATATATAACACCTGCCCCAAAAAGAAAATTCCATAGGCAGTCATACACCAAGGCTACACCGGTGTCTCAATAGTTCTAACACCAGTAACCTTCTGAGCCACCCTGTAAGAGGGAAAGGATTCAGTAGTCCCATTTCCTGCACCTTCTGTAGCTATAACATCATCACAACCAAAGCTCACTAAGCATTATTTTTGATGGGAGCTCAAGAACTGCAAAGCAGTAATGCCAGCACCTGTCAATCCCTACACAGCCTTCGGGGGTAGTCTAGCACTTTTTCCACATCTGGAGTGTAATAGCAATGGACAAGTGCATGCTAAATATCATCCATTCTGGCTACGTGATCAAGTTTACATCCCTGTCCCCTCCAAAAAACCTGTTCCCACCCCCTTTCAGGGGCCATTCTCATAACGAGATTCTTAAACAAAGAAGTAGATCTCTCTTAAAATGAGGTGCAATAGAGTGGGTACCTCTTGTGTACTATGGGAAGATTTTTTACTCAACATACTCAACATGTTGAGAGGCCTACAGGTCAACTTTGTCGATGCTTCAACTCTTGTTTTCCTTAGGGATCAGCATAATCTCAGAAAAGTCTATCCTTACCCCAAGCAGATGTTAGGTTTCATCGGCATGACCCTAAATTCAATCACAGCAAGGGCTTATCTGCTCCCCTGTTGTGTTGGGGAACTCACTTGGACAACTGCACAGTTCAGGGCACTTGCAGATCTCGAGAGTCCAGGATGAGCATCAATAGGTTGGAATGCAGGCAGTCTGAAAGGATTGCAAGACCTTTCTCTCTTTTATTAAAGGTCACCGAACCGTCATAACCAAACGGAGAGACGATATGAGACAATATGCCAACTGTCTTTTATGTCAACAAATAGGGAGGAGCGAGATCCATCACCCTGTGAGTAGATGTGGTCATTCTATGGAATTGGTGCATCAGCAATCAAATCACCCTGTTGGCAGTTTACCTTCCAGGGAGCCAGAAAATGCTTGTGAATCTCCTCAGCAGGTATTTCACTATTGACCACAAGTGGGACTTATATGACTTTGTAGTGAACAATATTTTTACCATAGGAAGGACCCCCCACAAGACAACTGTTTGCCTCTCAGATGTACGGAAAATGCAGTATATTCTGCTCCAGAAGAGCCCTAGGATGACACTCTCGGGTGATGCTCTACTTTATTCCATGGTCAGACTAAACTATGCCTTCCTTCCATTACCATTCCTGTCACAGGTCTTAGGGAAAATTTGTCAGGACAGAGTGCAAGTCATCCTTATTCTCCCAGACTGGCCCAGGCAATTTTGGCTCCTGAGCCTCCTACACATGTCGTATTGACCTCCGATCATCATTCAAACTTTTTCGGATCTCCTAACCCAAGGCAAGGGCAGACTCAAACCTCCCAACCCCCAACCATTCCATCTGAGAGTGTGGTTTTTGGATGGGAATCAACCTTAGAATGGTCACATTATGAAGGTGTACAAAGCATCCTTACCAATAGTAGAAAGGAATCCACTAGAAGATGTTATTTAGCCAAGTGGAGGCATTTCTCTGTCTGTGCACAGCAAAGACTTATCTCCTCCGAAGCTGCAGATACTCCTTTTATTTTGGATTATTATTATTATTAATTTGGATTATCTTTCTTTAAAAAGAGCAGGTCTTTCTAGGGCCACCTGGCAGCAATTAGTGCATACCAACCATCTTCACCTTCACATGGTTATTCAACCTTTGCTCATCTGTTGACTAGCAATTTCTGGGAAAAAAACTAATCAAAAGCTTTCTGCCAGTAAAAAAGCCTACTCCTCAATGGGACTTGAATCTTGTTCTTTCTGGGCTCACTAAGCCTCCCTTCAAATCATTAGCTCCATGTCTCTCCTATCCATGAAGGTTTCATTCCTGGTAGCCATCACATCAGCCAAGAGAGTAGGTGAGTTGGGAAAACTCCTTACACCATATTCTATAAAGACAAAATTTCATTGCATCTACACCATAAATTCACCTTAAAGTAGTTTCAGTTTGTCATCTGAAACAGTCGATTCAATCACTGGTGTTCATTCCAAAATCACATGCATCCTCAGAAGAAAGAAGGCTTCATTCCCTCAATGTACTATGGGCTTTAGCCTTTTACCTGCAAAGAACAACAACAATCAGAAAATCTCCCAGACTATTTATCACCATAGCAGAACGAGTTGGGGGTCATGCTATTGTGACACAATATACCCCATGTTCACATCCTACATGCTATTGTAATAATGTTTGTACAAGGTATGCCTTGTGAGGTATCATTTAAAAAGTCATAACTTGCTGATCAATAATACCATGGCAAAATGCACATAGCAACATTATATGTAAAGTTATGAACATAAGCTGACCTCATGACTGAAGTATGTTTCCCAGATAAGTCTGGGGAGAGGTTAAACCAGTTCCTAAGAGACAAAGGGTACGCTGACGCCTCAGCCAGGTGTCAACAAGACTGATAGACTATTACCTGTTAAGTGGCCATTCTTTGGAAAGGAAAGGGGCAGGGACAAAAATCTACATTTTAGCAAAGGTACAGCATGGAGTTTCCTTTCTTCACCAGACTCCCAGCTGGAAATGCTTCTCAAAGTGGGGACAAGACTGTAAAAAGAAGGGACAGGCACCCGAAGACACTCTCCTCTCTCTCCCTGTCTCTTGAACTGCACCTAAGACAACAAAGGAAAATAGCCGTTGGAGTCGGGATGGGTGGGAGGAGGATCCTGACCTGAGAGTTTGGTCAGTAATCTGCTGGAGCATGTGGTGAGAAAGCTTGCTTTGCAACTATGATAGTTTAAGTAGATATAGGTAAATATTTTATCTTTATTTTTCTTGTAACCATTTCTGACCTCCATGCCTTATACTCACTTAAAATCTGTCTTTTTGTCATTAATAAACTTGTTTTACTCTTTTATCTAATCAGTGTGTTTAAATTGGAGTGTCTTGGTACTCTATGTAAGGTAATAAGCTGGTATATTATTCCCTTAAAGGACTAACAGGCTTAATATATTTGTGCTGTCCAGAAAGGGCTGGCCAGTAGAGGACATACATTTCTGGAGGAAGATCTGGGACTGGGTTGTGTTGGGGTCACCCTGCAGTATAACCAGGGTGGTAAAAGCCAAGGTGTAGCTGGCTGGCTGCAGCACATGCACAGACATAGCTATGAGTGATTTATATGCTGGAGGTTGTTTGTGAGCAGTTCAGGGTGGAGGCTACACCATCAAGGCATTGTAAAATATATCCCAGGATACATGGCAGGGGTGACACAGCTACTCATTAATCTGGATTGTGTCCTGGTATGTCACAGCTATATCCCTTCAAAGAATCTCAAAATGGATCTTGGACTGTCTTTTGCTCTGCTATCTGGTAGCTAATCTCCCTCCCCCACAAGGGCTCATTCCACGAGAGCACAAGCAACGTCTATGTCATTGTTTCAAGAAGTACCTCTACTTGATAGTTGCAAAGCAGCTACTTGGAGTTTCATCCACATGTTTGTAAGGCATTATGCTTTAGTCCAGAATGGTGGTGCTTCATTTGGCTCTGCTATCTGCATCCTCACACCATCCTTCTGCTTGAGTGCTGCTTGTCAGCCACTCAGTGGTATACATTTAGGGACCAGAACTCAAAGAAGACAAGAACGTTACTTACCTTATAGTACCTGGAAGTTCTTCAAAATGTGTGGTTCCTTGCTGTGTCCCACTACCTGCCCTCCCTCTCCTCTTCAGATCATCTTTTGATTTATGGTTCAGGAGAAACTGGGGAGGCAGTTGGTCCACCCCACCCCTTATCTCCTCAATTGGAGGCACAAGGAGAGTGAGGATGCATGTGCAGACCAGGGAACGCTGTTTTCAAAAATTCTCTGGCTCTGTACACATGAAGTGCATGCGTACCCACAGTGGAATACACATAGGGACCACATGTTGTCTCAATAAGCCTCCAGTTCTATAAGGTAAGTAACTTTTTCTCACTGAAAGAAAATGTTCAGTTTTCAGCCAAAAAATTCTGCTTTTGACTCCTTTTGTTAAAAATATCGCTGGGAAATTGCTAATTTTTATTTTTTAAGGTTTACTTTTCCAAATTTTCCAGGGGGGGGAAGCCAACTTTCAAACTAGCTCTAAACTCTACCTTTTTCAACTTCCTATGTGATTTTTAGTTCCACAGCATTAGGGTAACCTTTGAGTTAATAGAACTGAGCTGGTATCCTTGCTTTGCTTTTTGTTCTGATCCCCTCTGCTTCTGATAGGGAGCTCATTTAATGCCCCCAAAAGTACTGATTCTCTTTCCAGCTTAAATTAACAGCTGTTTTAATTAAATGACTGAGCTGTAATTAAAGCTGCCACTTGTTATCCCCATGTCATTTCAGTTGTTGCTGACATGAAACAGGCATGAATTTTATTACTGTGAACTCACAAACTGGAGAAATCTTCTACCTCAGAGCATACCTCTACACATCAGTCAAAATCATCATTGAGTGTGAAGCAGCCTTTTCATGTATGTCTTATTAACTATTTCTTTAAATGTACTTGTAGACTTAATAAAATCGGAAATGGGCTTTGGGCTTTATTCACATCATGCAATACATCACTTTTTACGAAAGGTATACCAGGCATTGATTGCAACATATTTTTGCTTCTATTGAACTTTTCATCCAAGAGTTTTAAGGTTCTTTCTGTATGTGAAACATCATTCTGTATTTAAGGGAGTTCTTTAACCAGGTACTGAATTGCAGCTACCGCTGTAATAGAATACAGCAACCATTTACAAAATGGTGTGCAATGACATACCTAAGGGTATTGTCTTCCAGAGAAATTACATCTAGGTGTGGTGTTATAGCTTCAAGCACTTGCAGGTTTCTGATCCTGTAGATTCTAAGAATCTAGATGTATTAACATGATTGCAAGGTAGCAAAATGCACCAAAGTTCATTCTGCCTTTAGGCAATTGAGATACTAACTCATCACTGTTGTCTTAGGAGGCTGTTGTGCACCTTCTCCTTGACGTAAGGCTATTCATGGCTTTCTAGGCAAAGTTAATCAGTTGCCTTAAATGTTTCTAAAATTGTGTATGCAGGGAAAGGGAAGAAGGCCTGAATGAGATGCACAGATGTACCTGAAAGTAAATCAGTGTGTTAGATACAGACCTTCTCACCACCATTTTCATGCACCTGCTTGCAGAATAGTTGGTGACACCATCTCAGCTGAGCTTGTGTCTTGGTTCATTAAATGTGGTCATTTGCCTGGGCAGTCCACTGGCATTCTATTATCCTCTTGGAGGCAAGGGAACCTCTGCATTCCCAGGATAGGATTGGCCCCTTTAAGCAGACTGTTGACATGGCTGGAAGGAACTGCAGTCTTGATTTAGAACTGGACCAGTTTGGCTCTTCCATCCCATTTTTAAAATGAATCCAGCTTTCAAATAGAGATGGGCCTGATCCTAAATCCAGACATCAACATGGTCTCATCCTCCAAATTTTCGAAGAATCCAGCTTCAAACTTTGCAGTTGGCTGTACTCTCCAGAACAGGTTAAAGCCACACATCCTCAGATCTAAGCATTTCACCCACCCCACACTTCGTCACAGCTTGTATCCAGATCCCAACTTTGCAGATCAGGGGCCCATCGCTGTTTTTAGCATTAACACACATGAATGCCAAAGCTTTGTGTAGGAAGACTGTACACTCCTATCTTCGCAGATTAATGATATGTCTGCTACATTTAACTGCTACACTACCAGCCTCGAGCATTCGAAAATCATGGATCAGTCCCAAAAAATCATGAGAATGTGTTAAAAATGCGATTAACAATAATAAATTTAGGGTTATTTTTACTAGACCTTGGAACCTCTAAGGGTGCACTTGGATTGTGTTTTCAAGCTTTCCTCTGCAATCATGAGGGCTAGAAACATCCTTTAAAAATCAGAATATACATACATGGTTCTAAGTTCCAGGGTTTGAAGAACATCATATATCAGGACATGTGCAATAAAATGATGAGAGTTGGCAGCACTATATTCCTTGCTGTCACAGGTCCTTTTGAGACTTTATATGCAGAGTAAGAGTGGATGCTACAGCAATTCCATGTAATCATTTTTAGGATACTTTTGTGATGGGTTCTTGCAGCTAGAGAATTGCAGACAGGCTGAATGTTTAACCCCTGAAGACTGTTTCTTATGGAAGATCAAAGACAGCTGTTGTGATAGCTGCCTGCAAAGTCCCCAACAATGGCCCTGGTTCTGTTCCTCCTTATATTGGTAACGTTCACCCACTTTTTTGGAGTTACTCCTGGTGTATATTGGAGTAAATGAGATCAGAATCGAGGATAGCATCTCTGTTGTGATTTGGAAGAAGCTTTCATGTTCAGTAGCTGCTGTTCTCAAACTTCAGGTTGAATAGCTCTCATAAGAATAAGAAGGAGTCTGGTGGCACCTTAAAGACTAACAGATTTATTTGGGCATAAGCTTTCGTGAGTAAAAACCTTCATCCGAAGAAGTGAGGTTTTTACTCACGAAAGCTTATGCCCAAATAAATCTGTTAGTCTTTAAGGTGCCACCAGACTCCTTGTTGTTTTTGTAGATACAGACTAACACGGCTACCCCCTGATCCTTCTCATAAGAATAAGACTATCTCATAAAATTAAAACCTGTGCAGTCAATTAGTAGGTTTTTAGGTTAGTAATTAATAGTTTTGATTGACATTTTGTCTGATTTCCTCAGAGAAAAAAAACAATCTAACATTGTTTTAATAGCTTTGTTCTAGGAAAGCCCTGAAAGAAATATGGAAACATGTTTTAATGTATGCTGCACCAACCAATGAGGGCCAAGTAGGTCAGAATTTTCAAAAGAGCTCAGATTAGACTTTCAGAAGAGCCCAGCACATGGGATATTAAATTCTGTTGAAAATCTGCCTCCAATTGTGGGTGCTAAGCACTTCAGAATCTGAGATCTTATTTATTTAGATTTAAAATATAAGACTCCTATTCAAGGCTCTAGGTGCCTTAACATTAATACAATAAAATCCCAGCAGTTTTAAATTAGTCATTTCACAGGACTCAGACTGCTAGCTAGACACTTAGAGAAATGTCTCTCCATCCCCTTATCATTACAGGAAGCACACTCTCGCCCTCTCTATACACCCTATGAAAGGGATGTCTTTTGTAGCATACCCAGAATGTCACTAAATTCAGACTTTTTCAGACAAATGCACGGAGCAAGTTCTAGAGTTGCCGAGACCTCACAGAAAGAATCCTGCCAGCCAATTCCCCCTTTCTTATAATGAGAATACATCTTTTGAAAGTCTAGCCATGCTATTATTAATACTTTTTGCATATGTAAATAGAAGATAGGTATTGTGTTTGACTGGCATGTTATATACTTTGTGCATTCACTGATGTCATCTAGTCTCTAGTGACAAATCATAGCTGCATGCACATATCAAGAACAACATACAGTATGGCCCATCATTTGGAAACTGCAAACTAGTAGCATCTGTACAGTATCCAGTCTACAGATGCAAAAAGTGTGCTGTTCAATATTAAGCTCTATTTTACTGATCAAATCAAAGGCAGATTGGAAGGCATGTGTCAGCAAATTTATCTGGTTTGTTTCTGTTCTAACCAATATTTTTGTGAAGTGCCAAGTGATTCCAGAAGCTTTAAAAATAGCAGTAGACTAAAATAAGCTAAACTATTAATCAAAGGAAGTCTTAGACATTCACCCATATTTTCTAATTGACAAGAGGGCTAAAATTCAGACAGTGTCATGCAAAAAGTTGAAAGGCACTATGTTTGGAGCAAGTTTTTATTTAATGAAAAGTATTCTTAACTGTTAAATGTGTGATTCTTGTGATAAGATGCTCTCAGAGGTTGACAGTCTTACATTAGCCATTGTTTCTAATGGCCTACATTGCTTTCTTTGCTCATCGAACCATTGGCCAGCATACGTCTGTTCTCTCATCTTTCAGGTTTTGAAGAGGAAATCTAAGGCTTGGTCTACACTAACCCCCCAAATCGAACTAAGGTACGCAACTTCAGCTACGTGAATAACGTAGCTGAAGTTCGAAGTACCTTAGTTCGATCTTACCTCGGTCCACACGCGGCAGGCAGGCTCCCCCGTCGACTCCGCGGTACTCCTCTCGCCGAGCTGGAGTACCGCAGTCGACGGCGAGCACTTCCGGGTTCGATTTATCGCGTCCAGACAAGACGCGATAAGTCAAACCCAGAAGTTCGATTGCCAGCCGCCGAACTAGCGGCTGGGTATAGACGTACCCTAAGTGAACTATCGCTGGAAAGAAGTGAGTACCTCTTTAAGAGAAGGGCAGGATGGGAACCTTGTCCCACAAGAGTGGGAAATACACAACAGTGTATTAACAGAACAGTTCCATTTATTTCTTCTTCTACTAGTACAGTTATCTGAATAAAGTCAAAAAGACCAAGTTCTAGATATTTGAATGAAGTCAAAAGAACAAAATTCTGGAGATATGTTCTGCACCAAACTTTCTCATTTTGTGTATGTTGGTATTAACTGAGACTGTGCTTTATTCTCCCCATCCCCCTCCCGCCAGAACACACACACCTCAAATCTGTGCATCTATGCTGAGTTCTGGCAATCTGCTGACTCCATGTCAGTCCTCCTGTACTACAACATTTTAGATATCTAGTGGAATACAGAGATTGAGAGTTAAAAATCCTAAATATACCAAATCACATTCTTTCTGAGAATCGAGTCTGTGAAGTTGCATTCTATATGATTTTATGAAGGTATGCTGATGAGTATGAATATAATGTAACTGGAATATACTTCATGCAAAAGGTCTCTTATAATTACAAAGCTTATAATCTACTGAGTGTGGTCATCCTATTTGTATAAATGTACCACTCTTGTATCTGAAAGTAGAAATATGAAATATAACTCTGAGGGCCTATTGTAATTATGCAAAGTGAGGGCCATTAATGATGGTTTGGAATCTTGA
The DNA here is from genome assembly GCF_011386835.1 of Chrysemys picta bellii. Lineage (NCBI taxonomy): Eukaryota > Metazoa > Chordata > Testudines > Emydidae > Chrysemys > Chrysemys picta. Next base: position 43,793,206 of record NC_088797.1, read on the forward strand.
AGGCTCCCATCAACTAGGACAATTGACTGCAGATGGCTCTGTTTTACTTGTAAGTCTTCCTGTATATGTGTGTGCTGGCAAGTGGGTAATGAAGTCTTACAGTGACATGTGATCATGTCACCTGAACTGGAATCCATCTTTAACCTGGTGATTTTCCATTGACAAGGAGGTGGTGGGAACCCAGAGAGGGACAAAAGATTCCCGCCTTATGCAAAAGATATATAAGTGGGTGAAACAGAACAAAGTGAAAGAGCCATCACGAGAAATCCCCTAGCTACCACCTGAGCTGGAACAAGGGCTGTACCAGGGGGAAGGATTGTGCCCAGACTAGGAAGGCATCCAGTCTGTGAAAGAAACTTATTGAAACATCTCTGGGGGTGAGATTTTATCTGTATTCAGTTTTATTAATGTATTAGGCTTAGATTTGCATGTTTCATTTTATTTGACTTGGTATTTCACTTTGTTCTGTCTGTCACTACTTGGAACCACTTAAATCCTACTTTCTGTATTTAATAAAACCATTTTTCACTTATTAATTAACCCAGAGTATGTATTAATACCTGGGGGGGGCAAACAGCTGTGCATATCTCTCTGTCAGTGTTATAGAGGGCGAACAATTTATGAGTTTACCCTGTATATGCTTTATACGGGGTAAAACGGATTTATTGGGGATTTGGACCCCATTGGGAGTTGGGCATCTGAGTGTTAAAGACAGGAACACTTCTGTAAGCTGCTTTCAGCTGAGTCTGCCACTTTGGGGCACGTGCTTCAGACCCTGGGTCTGTGTTGGAGCAGACTGGAGTGTCTGGATCAACAAGACAGGGTGCTGGAGTCCCATGTTGGCAGGGAAAGTAGGGGCAGAAGTAGTCTTGGCACGTCAGTTGGTAGTTCCCAAGGGGTTTCTGTAATCCAACCCGTCACAGGGTCCCTTTAAGGTGTCTGAAGTTAGGCATCCACAAAAAGCAAAGGCACCCAAAAACACTAGTCACTTCAAAAATAATTAGCAAAATTTACTCTAACACTTTCCTTATGGTAGGACATGGAATTGCTATGCATAAGATGGGTCTTGTCTTCTGAAGTGTGTAGCACTGGTCTCTGGAAAATCTTATATTGAATCAGATTTTTTTTTCCCTTATAGTGAATGTTTTTGCTGGGAGTAGAATGAGAACCAAAGAACAGTGAGGAAGACCATCAAAAAAATTCAGGTAAGCATATAAGTTTTGGGGAGCCCATAGAAATATCCATGAAGAGAATTGCTGAGTAATAGAAAATGCCAACTTCCAGAAGATTGGGTGTAACAGTTAACATTCTGCTTCTGTTCCATACTGCAGAAAAACACATATGCATCATTTAAGGTATATCAGTAATCTAAATTCTAGTTGTCCTTATGCATTCCCTGTTTTCTCCAAGAAGATGGAAACACCCAATTCAATTATTAACAACGATGCTGTTTCCTATTTATGGGTGTTGAATTTATTTAGAGGGTGCAGTGTACTGCAGCTGACTGGCTTTGCTTTGCTTTGTTAATGTATTGGCTCATGATATGCCTTCTGGACACCTAGAAAAAATGTGTGCCAGAACATGACAGACAGCTGAGCACAGAAAGCAAAGAATATCACATCCAGTAAATCTGTTGGTGACTCTTATATACAGCAGGCAGAGCAATTATCCAGGTGGGAATTTGGGCAGACAGCAAAGCTAATATGCTTACTTTTCAGTAAGTGCCAACAGGTCTACAATGTCCACAAGGCGTTGGCTTTAAATCACATCTGAAAGACAGCACCTTCAACAGCACAGCATCTCCAATCACCCTCCTCGGGGCATCAAATGATTACATAAAATAATGATGCATCATTAAAGTTCACATATTTAAACACAAGTTTTGTGAAGAAATTAAGGTTCCTCTAGCAACTGTAATTTGCCCATAGTGCATAGATATAGTAAGCATACATTTTAACACTAATAAAGGTGTGCATTTAGCAGACTAAATGTATGTGAGTCACTGCAAGATAGAAAACGGTAGTTGACAGTGAGTGAGCTGGGGAGATTGGGCTGTCACATCAAGGGTGGAATCAACACTTAGAAGGAAAATAATGAAGTAACATTTTACCAGCTAGGTGGATAACTTCTAATGATGTTCAGTTTCTGGTCACCATGCCTTAGGCACACTGCTGATGTGCAAGGAGCCCTAGGGTGGATCTGCTATGACATGCATATTATCAATGTGATCACACAGATTTCAGTGGTCACAGTGAGAAAGGGGGAAAGGAAAAAGGAGATTACAGTTAAAAATGCTAGTACCAGAGTTCCATTCTAGCTGGGAAGTGATGCCCATTAGGGTAGAATAGTACCTGAAACATACAGACAGCTACTTGACAGGACAACTAAGAGCCCCAGCATAGTCACATGCATACACATGGATTGCTAATTGAAAAAGAAAAATCCCCTTTTTCTCATATGTAAAAATATGGCTGGCAAACAATGAATAACTTAAACAAAACCAGGCTTTCTTCCTCCTTTTAGTTTGCTTCCCAGGGCCCAGTTTATGGGAGAATGAAAACAGCTGTTCATATATTCAGAACGATTAGTATATACTTTGCAAGTGCAGCCCACTTCTCTTGGCAAGATTTTGTTTTGCTAGAAAATAGCCTTTCATAAACTCTCTAAGAGAGGCTGTGCCAGCACTTTTGCGCTTTTTCTAGAGGAAAGTTATGCTTATACCTTACACCTGAATGGAACTCATCATATGAAGTATTAACACACACAAGTGGTTCTTCCCACCCCACAACATTAATGAAAATCAGTTCAATTCAATCATTTCTGAATGGTAAGTAAGGACTTGGGGAGGGGCCAAGGCAGCTAGAAAGAAAGAAAGTAGTGGTGGGCCAGAACTGCAGGTCTGAACTACAAACACCCCAAAGCTCAGGTTTGTTTACAGAAATCAAAAGTTTTGTTTGGTCTGTTATATTAATGAAGGCCAGCTGGGAAAAAAACTTAGATGCATGTAGGTTTGAATATTGAATCCCTTTCTTAAAAGTTTATGATATTCACATATGATTGGCCCCATCTCTTAAGAACCTCCCAAACATTTACCTCAAACTTCAACTGAGACTTTGAGGTTTGAAGCTCAGTGCCACTATATTATTTTGCAACAAAGAGTCCTGTGGCACTTTATAGACTAACAGAAGTATTGGAGCATAAGCTTTCGTGGGTGAATACCCACTTCGTCAGACGCATGACTATATTATTTTGTCATTTTAATGTGTCCTTGAAGTTCCAGGGTCTGTCCTGGTCCCCAGACTAAATCAGAAAATCCAAATGTCTCACATTTCATAATACTTTCACCCTGATCAGAAGCAGGAAGTATTGCAAGCATCATGGGTATGTATGTACTCCCCAAGGATTTCTAGTTCAGTCTGATAAACTCCAGAGGTTTGGATAATTCAGATAAGCAGTCTGAACTGTCCAAGCTCTTGGCCTTGTGAGGTGTGCTAGTTAAGACATAGATTGTCTGTCTGATTTGACTGGTCAGAGGAAGCATGTCTTGGCCCTTTATCATCACTGTCATCATCAAGACAAATCTCAACAGGATGTAGCCCTTGATGTGTATACATCCAAAAAAATCTCAATTGTGAAAATAAAATCCGTTGTTTGGAATGTCGTGTTAGATGTGTCGGTCCCAGGATATTAAAGTGACAAGGTGGATGAGATCATATCTTTTATTGGACGAACTTCTGTTGGTAAAAAAGCCACCTTTCACCAACAGAAAATAAAATCCAGTAATTCATCTTGTGGTCGAGGCAAAGCTCAATCATCATACAACCCTTACTTCCCAAATTTTGTAGGGATATCACCATTACACTGACTGTTCCATTCCTCCCCTAACTCCAGATGATGCTTGCCAGAAGCTGCTTGTAGTAAGCTTGGGTCAGTGTTAGTGTTTCATAGGTCCAAAATATTTCATGATTCAGATATGCGTTATTTCTTGGAAACAAAAACAACAAGGAGTCCGGTGGCACCTTAAAGACTAACAGATTTATTTGGACATAAGCTTTTGTGGGTAAAAAACCTCACTTCTTCAGATGCATGGAGTGAAAATTACAGATGCAGACATTATATAGTGACACATGAAGAGAAGGGAGTATCTCACAAGTGGTAACCTCCATCTGTAATTTTCACTCCATGCATCTGAAGAAGTGAGGTTTTTTACCCACGAAAGCTTATGCTCAAATAAATCTGTTAGTCTTTAAGGTGCCACCGGACTCCTTGTTTTTGTGGATACAGACTAACACGGCTACCTCCTGTTATTTCTTGGTGCACTCTATCCCATTAGGCTGAAGAAACCTTGTATAACTTAAACCTACTATACTGATGTCTAAAGGGTATATAATTGCCAGTTGTAACAGAGTGGCTTTCCTCTTAAGGATTGGCGGCCTGGGGCCTGCCAACCTTTATTACTAAGGAGGCACACCTGATTAGGAATCACCTGAAAAAAAGCCAGAGGCAGAGCGACCAGGGGAGCAGAGCGGACAGGGGGTTGCAGACAGGGGAGTTTGAGAGGGAGAGCAAGAGATCCCGCTGCCGAACAGGCTACCAGGTGAGAGGTGAGAGTACTAGCTGTTGGTGTGAGTGAGTTTGCTCAACTGTTTGAATTTTAATTGTGATTCTGATTTCAGGTGACTTCAGTTTCAGTTACAGCTGCTGTGGCAGTTGGGACTGAGTGCCTGACCTTGTTCCCTTGATTGCCTTTGATTGGCCTTCCCCAGTGTGACTCACGAGGGGGTGGGATTGACCTAGGCAAGCAGGCTTTAAAAGCTAGAGGCAGAGCGACCAGGGGGCTGCAGACAGGGGAGTTTGAGAGGGAGTTTGACAGAGGGAGGCCTACGATGGTTAGGAAGACCCACAACACCTGTGCCATCACTGCTTCTGTCTCCTCCACCTGTGCCTGTAGCCAGACAGAGCGCCTGAGCATGGATGCTTCTACCCAGATCCTGGTGTGGTTTTGCAGGGACTGTAACTTGCAATTTCCACTTACTGATATCCAGGCTGGGGGGACCATCCAATGTGAAAGGTGCCTGCTGGTGGAATCTCTCAGGCAGAAGGTGGGAGAGCTACAGGAGGAGGTGGCTAGGTTGAGGAGCATCCAAATCCACGAGCAATTCCTGGACAGTGTCTATGTGGAGACAGCTGAGGTAGCTGTCCCAGTACACAGGACTGCTGACACACCACTGGTGGAGGAGGAGATGGCTCAGGGTGGACACTGGCAGCTGGTTACTTCTGGAAGCAGGCAGTGCTCCACCCCTGCTCCGAACCCTCCCGCCTTGGTAATAGGTAACTGTTATGCTCTTCTTGATACAGGAGAGAAGGAATCTCTCCCTACAGTAAAGGAGGAGAAGCCTCATACCCCTAAGGCTGGGAGGTCTGCTGCCACCACTGCGAATAGGAAACGTAGGGTAGTGGTGGTCAGAGACTCTCTGCTGAGGGGGACGGAGGTGCCCATCTGTCGCCCTGACATTTCATCTCGGGAGGTATGCTGCCTGCCGGGGGTCCGTATCCAAAATGTTACAGAGGCAGTGTCAAGGATTATCCAGCCCTCTGACTACTATCCCATGCTACTCATCCATGTGGGCACAAATGATACTGCAAGGTGTGACACTGAGCAGATCAAGAGTGACTACAGGGCTCTGGGAGTACGGGTGAAGGAGTTTGGAGCACAGGTGGTATTCTCTTCGATTCTTCCTGTCAAAGGTAGGGGCCCAGGCAGAGACAGATACATTATGGAGGTGAATGCCTGGCTGCGAAGACGGTGCCACCAGGAGGGCTTTGGCTTCCTCAACCATGGGATGCTATTCGAGGAAGGACTGCTAGGCAGAGATGGCGTTCACCTTTTGAACACAGACTGGCTAACCTAGTGAGGAGGGCTTTAAACTAGGTTCGACGGGGACAGGTGAGCAAAGCCCACAGGTAAGTGGGGAACATGGAGACCTGGGAGATGGGCTGGAAACAAGAGGGAGCGTGGGCTATAATGGCAGAGAGAAAGGAGGGCAAAACTGGGAGGCAAGATCAAACCAATATCTTAGATGCCTATATACAAATGCAAGAAGTATGGGTAATAAGCGAGACGAACTGGAAGTGCTAATTAATAAATACAACCATGACATTGTTGGCATCACTGAAACTTGGTGGGATAATACACATGATTGGAATGTTGGTGTGGATGGGTACAGCTTGCTCAGGAAGGATAGACAGGGTAAAAAGGGAGGAGGTGTTGCCTTATATATTAAAAATGTACACACTTGGACTGAAGTGGAGATGGACATAGGAGACGGAAGTGTTGAGAGTCCCTGAGTTAGGCTAAAAGAGGTAAAAAACAAGGGTGATGTCATGCTAGGAGTCTACTACACGCCACCTAACCATGTGGAAGAGGTGGGTGAGGCTTTTTTTAAACAACTAACAAAATCATCCAAAGCCCAAGATTTGGTGGTGATGGGGGACTTCAACTATCCAGATATATGTTTGGAAAATAACACAGCGAGGCACAGACTATCCAGTAAGTTCTTGGACTGCATTGCAGTCAACTTTTTATTTCAGAAGGTTGAAAAAGCTACTATGGGGGAAGCTGTTCTAGACTTGATTTTAACAAATAGGGAGAAACTCATTGAGAAATTGAAAGTAGAAGGCAGCTTGCGTGAAAGTGATCATGAAATCATAGAGTTTGCAATTCTAAGGAAGGGTAAAAGGGAGTACAGCAAAATAGAGACAATGGATTTCAGGAAGGCGGATTTTGGTAAGCTCAGAGAGCTTATAGGTAAGGTCCCATGGGAATCAAGACTGAGGTGGAAAAACAACTGAGGAGAGTTGGCAGTTTTTCAAAGAGATACTATTAAGGGCCCAAAAGCAAGCTATTCCGCTGGTTAGGAGAGATAGAAAATGTGGCAAAAGACCACCTTGGCTTAACCACGAGATCTTGCATGATCTAAAAAATAAAAAGGAGTCATATAAAAAATGGAAACTAGGACAGATTACAAAGGATGAATATAAGCAAACAACACAGGAATGCAGGGGCAAAATTAGAAAGGCAAAGGCACAAAATGAGCTCAAACTAGCTACAGGAATAAAGGGAAACAAGAAGACTTTTTATCAATACATTAGAAGCAAGAGGAAGGCCAAGGACAGGGTAGGCCCACTGCTCAGTGAGGCAGGAGAAACAGTAACAGGAAACTTGGAAATGGCAGAGATGCTTAATGACTTCTTTGTTTCAGTCTTCACCGAGAAGTCTGAAGGAATGCCTAACATAGTGAATGCTAATGGGAAGGAGGTAGGTTTAGAAGATAAAATAAAAAAGAACAAGTTAAAAATCACTTAGAAAAGTTAGATGCCCGCAAGTCACCAGGGCCTGATGAAATGCATCCTAGAATACTCAAGGAGCTAATAGAGGAGGTATCTGAGCCTCTAGCTGTTATCTTTGGAAAATCATGGGAAACGGGAGAGATTCCAGAAGACTGGAAAAAGGCAAATATAGTGCCCATCTATAAAAAGGGAAATAAAAACAACCCAGGAAACTACAGACCAGTTAGTTTAACTTCTGTGCCAGGGAAGATAATGGAGCAAGTAATTAAGGAAATCATCTGCAAACACTTGGAAGGTGGTAAGATGATAGGGAATAGCCAGCATGGATTTGTAAAGAACAAATCATGTCAAACCAATCTGATAGCTTTCTTTGATAGGATAACGAGTCTTGTGGATAAGGGAGAAGCGGTGGATGTGGTATACCTAGACTTTAGTAAGGCATTTGATACAGTCTCGCATGATATTCTTATCGATAAACTAGGCAAATACAATTTAGATGGGGCTACTATAAGGTGGGTGCATAACTGGCTGGATAACTGTACTCAGAGAGTAGTTATTAATGGTTCCCAATCCTGCTGGAAAGGTATAACGACTGGGGTTCCGCAGGGGTCTGTTTTGGGACCGGCTCTGTTCAATATCTTCATCAACGACTTAGATATTGGCATAGAAAGTACACTTATTAAGTTTGCAGATGATACCAAACTGGAAGGGATTGCAACTGCTTTGGAGGACAGGGTCATAATTCAAAATGATCTGGACAAATTGGAGAAATGGTCTGGGGTAAACAGGATGAAGTTTAATAAAGACAAATGCAAAGTGCTCCACTTAGGAAGGAACAATCAGTTTCACACATACAGAATGGGAAGAGACTGTCTAGGAAGGAGTATGGCAGAAAGGGATCTAGGAGTTATAGTGGACCACAAGCTAAATATGAGTCAACAGTGTGATGCTGTTGCAAAAAAAGCAAACGTGATTCTGGGATGTATTAGCAGGTGTGTTGTGAGCAAGACACGAGAAGTCATTCTTCCGCTCTACTCTGCACTGGTTAGGCCTCAGCTGGAGTATTGTGTCCAGTTCTGGGCACCACATTTGAAGAAAGATGTGGAGAAATTGGAGAGGGTCCAGAGAAGAGCAACAAGAATGATTAAAGGTCTTGAGAACATGACCTATGAAGGAAGGCTGAAAGAATTGGGTTTGTTTAGTTTGGAAAAGAGAAGACTGAGAGGGGACATGATCACAGTTTTCAGGTATCTAAAAGGGTGTCATAAGGAGGAGGGAGAAAACTTGTTCACCTTGGCCTCTAAGGATAGAACAAGAAGCAATGGGCTTAAACTGCAGCAAGGGAGGTTTAGGTTGGACATTAGAAAAAGTTCCTAACTGTCAGGGTGGTTAAACACTGGAATAAATTGCCTATGGAGGTTGTGGAATCTCCATCTCTGGAGATATTTAAGAGTAGGTTAGATAAATGTCTATCAGGGATGGTCTAAACAGTATTTGGTCCTGCCATGAGGGCAGGGTACTGGACTCTATGACCTCTCGAGGTCCCTTCCAGTCCTAGAATCTATGAATTCCCCTATAAGAGCAGCAGGAAGAAAGTGGGCTGCTGATTCTGCACAGAGAGAGAGGGAGTTCTCAGGGAGTACAGAAGCTGCCTAGAGCAAGCAGCCTCCAATGGAGAAACTTGGGTCATAGGCCAGAATGAAATTCAGAGGCTGCTGGGAGTGAATAGGCTCCAGCAGAGAAACTTGAGGACTGAGACAACAGGTAGGAAAGGTCTGGGAAAATGGATGGAATTGAAAACTTGATTGTGAATATCTGTTAATTTAGTAAAGCCAGAACCAAAGAAGGGATGGGAACGGACAAATGTTTTTTTGAGTTTAAGAAGACCCTTAAGGGGGAAATTGAAGCTGACTGCCTGTATCATCACCTCAGGCCATGAGGGTATGCTCAGGAGGCAGCCAATCTGGTGACACCAATCAACATGGGTTAATGGAAAATAGGTCTTGTCAAACTAACTTAATTTTTGTATGTGTGTGAGTACAAGTTTGGTTGCTAAAGGTAATAGTGTTGATTTAATTTATTTAGACTTCTGTAGGGCATTTGACCAGGTACCACATTTGGATTAAAATTTAAACAAAACAAAATTAACATGGCACACATTAAACAAATTAAAAACTGGCTGATAGGTCTCAAAATGTAATTGTAAATGAGGAATCATCAAGTGGGTATGTTTCTACTGTGATCCTTCAGGGCTTGGTTCTTAGCTCTTTGCTATTTAAATTTGTTTATCAATGACCTGGAAATAAACATAAAACCATCACTGATAAAATTTGCAGACAGCACAAAAATTAGGGGAGTGTTAAATAATGAAAAGAACAGGTTACTGAAACAGAGTGATCTGGATTGCATGGTAAACTGGGCACAAGCAAATGACGTGTTTTAATATGGACATATGTAAATATATACATATGGGAACAAAGAATGTAGGATGGGGGACTCTATCGTGGGAAGCAGTGATTCTGAAAGAGACTTGGGGGGTCAGCTGAACATGAGTTTCCAGTGCGATCCTTGGATACATAAATAGGGGCATCTTGAGTAGGAATAGAAAGGTTGTTTTTACCTCTATATTTGGCACTAGTGTGCATACTATATTCAGCTCTGATGTCCACAATTCAATAAGGATGTTGCTAAATTGGAGAGGGCTCAAAGAAGAGCCACAAGAAGGATTAAAGGATTGGAAGGCATGCCCTATAGAGATAGACTGAAGGCACTCTATTTAGTTTAACAAAGAGAAGGTTGGGTGGTGACTTGATCACAGTCTGTAAATACTGTACCTACATGGAGAACCAATATTTGATGATGGATTCCTCAGTCTAGTAGACAAATCTCACATGATCCAATAGTTGCAAGCTAAAGCTAGACTGGAAATAAGGTCTAAATTTTTAATAGTAAGAGTAATTAACCATTGGAATAATTTACCAAGGGTCATGGTAGATTCTCCATCACTGACAATTTTTAAAACAAGATTGGATATTTTTCTAAAAGACCTGCTGTAATTCAAACAGGAATTATTTTGAGGAAGTTCTCTAGCCTGTGCTATAAGGAGGTCAGACTAGATGATCACACTATGATTCTTATACCATCCTATCAATCCTGAATTTGGCTCATGGTGTGCAGTACCCTGATCCCTCTTACTGTATGTGCAGCAGTATTTGGACCTTCCTACACTATTTAGAAAAGACGGTTACTCACCGTTGTAACTGTTGTTCTTCGAGATGTGTTGCTCATATCCATTCCAATTAGGTGTGCGCGCGCCGCGTGCACGATCGTCGGAGAATTTTCTACCCTAGCAACACCGGCGGGTCGGCTGTGGAGCCCCCTAGAGTGGCGCCTCCATGGCGCTGAATATATACCCCAGCCGACCCGGCGCCCCCTCAGTTCCTTCTTGCCGGCTACTCCGACAGTGGGGACGGGGGGCGGGTTTGGAATGGATATGAGCAACACATCTCGAAGAACAACAGTTACAACGGTGAGTAACCGTCTTTTCTTCTTCGAGTGCTTGCTCATATCGATTCCAATTAGGTGACTCCCAAGCCCAACTTAGGTGGTGGAGTCGGAGTGAGACATTGCTGTGTGCAAAACCGCTGATCCGAATGCAGCATCGTCCCTGGACTGCTGCACTAGTGCATAGTGAGCTGTAAATGTGTGGACTGATGACCAAACTGCAGCTCTACAAATGTCCTGGATCGGAACTTGCGCCAGGAAAGCAGTCGAGGAAGCTTGGGCCCTCGTGGAGTGAGCGGTGAGGTGCGGTGTTGAGACACCTGCCAGGTCATAGCAAGTCCGGATGCAAGACGTAATCCAGGAGGATAGGCGTTGTGAGGAGACCGGTAAGCCTTTCATTCGGTCGGCCACTGCAACGAAGAGTTGCGTCGTCTTTCTAAAGTGCCTTGTGCGGTCAATATAGAAAGCTAGGGCCCTGCGTATGTCCAGAGAATGCAAACGTTGATCCTGGCGAGTAGCATGTGGTTTAGGATGAAAGACCGGGAGAAATATATCCTGATTGATATGAAATGGAGAAACCACCTTAGGGAGAAAGGCAGGATGTGGACGAAGCTGCACTTTATCCTTGTGGAAAACTGTGTAAGGGGGCTCGGATGTAAGCGCCCTGAGTTCAGAAACGCGCCTTGCTGAGGTGATGGCTACGAGGAAGGCTGTCTTCCAGGATAGGTACAGAAGTGAACAGGTGGCAAGTGGCTCGAATGGAGGACCTGTGAGCTTGGAGAGAACCAGGTTGAGGTCCCACGTCGGAACGGGCTGACGTTGTTGTGGGTACATCCGGTCTAAGCCCTTGAGGAATCTAACGACCATCGGGTTAGAGAATACCGAGGACGCGAGTTCTCCTGGGTGAAAGGCCGATATAGCGGCCAGGTGAACTCTAATTGAAGATATCGTCAACCCCTGCTGTTTTAGGGAGAGGAGATATTCCAATATGAGAGGAATAGGTGCCTGTAACGGGGACGTGGCTCGTTCTTCGCACCAACAGGAGAACCGCTTCCACTTGGCCAAGTACGTGGCTCGTGTTGAGGGCTTCCTACTGCTCAACAGAATCTGTTGGACCGAGAGTGAGCATTGTTGCTCTGCCTGGGTGAACCATGGAGCAGCCACGCCGTGAGGTGAAGAGATTGCAGGTCGGGGTGACGCAGCCGGCCGTGGTCCTGAGAGATGAGATCTGGACATAATGGAAGCGGGATCGGTGTCTGAACCGAGAGTTCCAACAGTGTGGTGTACCAATGTTGTTTCGGCCACGCTGGAGCGACCAGAATTACCTGTGCCTGGTCTCTGCGCAATTTGAGCAGTACCTTGTGGACCAGAGGAAACGGAGGGAAGGCATAAAACAGGTGGTCTTTCCAGGGAAGGAGAAACGCATCCGAGAGGGAGCCCGGAGCTCGACCTTGCAGGGAGCAGAACACGTGGCACTTTCTGTTGTCTCGAGATGCAAACAGGTCTATCTGGGGAAACCCCCACTTCTGGAAAACGGAATGTATGATGTCCGGACGGATAGACCACTCGTGCGTCTGAAAGGACCTGCTGAGTCGGTCCGCTAAAGTGTTCTGGACTCCAGGGAGGAACGATGCCGTGAGATGGATTGAGTGGGCGATGCAGAAGTCCCACAGGCGAATGGCCTCTTGGCATAGAATTGACGAACGTGCTCCTCCTTGCTTGTTGATGTAAAACATGGCCGTGGTGTTGTCGATGAGAACTAACACACAGCGGCCACGTAGGAGATTGAGAAATGCCTGGCACGCCAGGCGCACCGCCATCAGTTCCCGAACATTGATGTGCAGGGCTAGCTGGGGTGCAGTCCACAGGCCCTGGGTATGGTGTTCGTTGAGATGGGCGCCCCAACCCAGAGATGAAGCGTCTGTGACCAGGTGCAGAGAGGGTTGTGGGGCGTGAAACGGCATCCCCTCGCAAACCACACTGTGATCTAGCCACCAGGTGAGGGAGGTCAAGACCGAGTTCGGGACCGTGACCACCAAGTTCAGGCTGTCCCGATGTGGGCGGTATACCGATGACACCCAGGTCTGGAGTGGGCGAAGCCGAAGTCTGGCATGTCTGGTTACGTACGTGCAGGAAGCCATGTGACCCAGCAGGGTGAGGCACGACCTCACCGTGGTAGTTGGGAAGGCCCTGAGCCCTTGAATGAGGCTCGTGATGGTACAAAAGCGGTTGTCTGGTAGGATGGCTTTTGCACGTCTGGAGTCTAGGACTGCGCCGATGAATTCTATTTTCTGGGTAGGTTCTAGAGTGGATTTGTCCTTGTTGAGTAGGATGCCCAACTTGTTGAATGTGTGCACTATCATGTGGACGTGAGCTCGAACTTGCTCTTTGGTGCGGCTGCGTACCAGCCAGTCGTCTAAGTACGGAAACACCTGTATCCCTTGTCGACGAAGGTATGCTGCCACGACAGCCATACATTTCGTGAACACTCTTGGGGCCGAGGATAGGCCGAAGGGAAGGACCGCAAATTGATAGTGCACCTTGCTTACCACAAATCGCAGGAAGCGTCTGTGGGGCGGGTAAATTGCAATATGAAAGTATGCGTCTTTCATGTCGAGGGCAGCGAACCAGTCTCCAGGATCGAGGGAAGGGATAATGGCTCCTAAGGAGACCATGCGGAACTTCAACTTTACTATAAATTTGTTGAGTCCGCGCAAGTCCAAGATGGGTCTCAGACCCCCTTTGGACTTGGGGATCAGGAAGTAACGGGAATAAAATCCCCTGCCCCTTAACTCTACTGGAACCTCCTCTATGGCCCCCATAGCAAGGAGCGTGGAAACCTCCTGTATAAGAAGTTGCTCGTGAGAAGGGTCCCTGAAGAGGGACAGGGAAGGGGGTTGGGAGGGAGGGATTGAAGAAAACTGGATAGCGTATCCCCTCTCCACCGTGCGAAGGACCCAACGGTCCGAAGTTATAAGGGACCAAGCACGGTGGAAGTGGGAGAGGCGATCCCGAAAGGAGGGGGCTGGATCCTGGGGGATGACTGGGGCGCCGTCCTCGACCGCACCTTGAAAAGTTCTGCCTGGGGCCTGCGGGTGGCCTTGGTGGCCCTTGGTTCTGACCAGGTTGAGGGCCGGTCCACCTTCTTCTACCACCTCGCCCCCGCCTCCGGGCAGAGTCCTGTCTCTGACGAGGTGGGGGGGGGGGGGTAGAAGCGCTGAGGCTGAGGCCTAAATGGCCTGCGCTGAGGACCGGCAACGTGCATCCCCAGGGAGCGCATGATTGTCCTGGAGTCCTTGAGGCTCTGCAGGCGAGAGTCCGTCTTATCAGAGAACAACCCCTGTCCCTCAAAGGGCAAATCCTGCAGGGTTTGTTGCAACTCAGGGGGCAAACCCGAAACTTGGAGCCAGGAGGTCCTTCGCATAGCGATACCTGATGCCAGGGTTCTCGCAGCCGAGTCCGCTATATCTAATGAGGCCTGTAAGGAAGTCCGAGCCACCTTCTTATCTTCCTCAACTAGGGCCCCGAACTCTTCCCTGGACTCTTGGGGAATCAGCTCCTTGAACTTCCCCATAGAGTTCCAGGAGTTAAAACTGTAACGGCTCAAGAGCGCCTGCTGGTTAGCCGCTCTAAGTTGCAGCTCTCCGGCTGAATAAACTTTACGGCCAAACAAATAGAGGCGCTTAGCCTCCTTCGATTTGGGCGCTGCGGCCTGTTGACCGTGGCGCTCCCTTGCATTCACCGATGACACCACCAGTGAACACGGCTGTGGATGAGTATACAGGTACTCATAGTCCTTTGAGGGGACAAAGTACTTCCTCTCCACCCCTCTGGCTGTGGGTGGGATAGAGGCAGGAGTTTGCCATATCGTAGTGGCGTTAGCCTGGATCGTGCGGATCAGGGGCAACACCACTCTTGATGGGGCATCCGCCGCGAGGATATTTACAATGGGGTCCTGCACCTCCACTATCTCCTCCGCCTGTAGGTCCATATTATGGGCCACCCTACGTAAGAGGTCCTGATGAGCCCGAAGATCTATCGGGGGTGGACCTGTGCACGACGTGCCCGCCACTGCCTCATCTGGAGAGGAAGAGGAAGATGCCTCCGGTGGTAAGGGATCCAAGGGAGGGTCCTGGTCTCCCTGTTCCTGGGACGGAGCATCACCTGCCCTTGGGTCCAGGACGTCAGGTGGTGCGGGCACGGAAGCCTCCATGCCCCCTGGAGGAGGGCGAGAGATGGTGGACTCTGGGGCCCTTCTATCAGAGTGACCCGAGCGAGAGGCTGAAGTTAGTGGAGCCCCTTGCGCTTGATGGTACGCCCACGGGGTCCAGAAAGACCAGTGAGAGAGGCCGTGAGCAGGGTCCTCTGCTAACTCCTGCCAGTGGCCTATATCTTGCTCCTGGGCTTGCCCCTGAGGGGGGTATGCCGATCTCGATACGTCCTCAGAGGAGCGAGACACCGATCTCGATGGCCATGGCGGTGCCGACTGCGCCGAGACGATTCCCGTGGGATACGGTGCCGCACGGTGCCGGTCTGGAGATGTTCTATTTCTGCGCGGTGCCGGCGATCGGTGCCGAGATCGCGATCGGTGCCGATGACCGCGCCGGTGCCGGGAGTCGGACCTGGACAGTGACCTCGAGTATGCCCGGTGCCGGGAGCGACCCCTCAACGTTGAGCGTCGATCGTAGCGGTGCCGAGAACTACGTCTCGATGTTGACCGGTACCGACGATCATAGCGGTGCCGGGACGTAGAACGGTGCCGCGACGATGATCTTAGCCGCGAGTACGACTGGTGCCGAGGTGATATCCGGCGCCGGGACTGCGAGCGGCGTGGGGACCTGCTTCGGGACCTGGAACGGTGCCGTGGTTCCAGTCCCTGCGATGGAGGGCGCATCAAGGCAGGTTTCCCCCTGGACTGGACTGGACGAGTCAACGGCGCCGACGGTGCCGGTGGTTGGGGCGGTGCCGGCTCCGTGAGAGCGATCAAGTCTCTCGCCGTCGCGAAGGTCTCTGGGGTCGACGGGAGGCACTGTATCACCGCCGGTCGCGGTGGTGACCCTGTCTGCACCGGACTCAACGGCCTCGGAGCCGGAGTCGACGGTGCCGGAGGCACCTGTTTTTGGTGCTCCACAGGCGGACGCGGCTCTACCCCCGGCACCGGGGGAGCCGGCGTCTTCGGTACGGCAGTCCCCGTCTTATGGGATTTTTTATGTCCCGGCGATGATGAACGGCGCCGAGGCACTTGCTGTGAGTGCGGTGCCGACGGGGTCCGGTGCCGTGGAGGCTTGTCCGACGCCACTCGCGTAGTCGGAATGGTCGGTGCCGCCGGGGCACTGCGCACCGAGGCGCTTGGTGCCGGGGCTTGACGCGCCGATGGAGCGTCCGGGCTAAGTGCCGCCTCCATAAGGAGTTGCCGAAGCCGAAAGTCCCGCTCCTTCTTGGTTCTCGGTCTGAAGGCCTTACAGATCTTACACTTATCTGTCTGATGGGACTCCCCCAGGCACTTCAGACACGAGTCGTGCGGGTCACTTGTTGGCATAGGCTTAGCGCAGGACGCGCACTGTTTGAAGCCGGGAGCCTTGGGCATGAGCCCGGCCACGCGCTGGGGGAAAAAGGGGGAGACAACCTCCTTAATCCCCTTTAACTATACAACAACTATTAACAAAGTGAATTAAACAACTATCTAACTATATACAACTAGAACTAGAACTATAACTATCAATAAACGGAATAAGCTAGGGAGAGTGGAGAACAGCTACGCCGCGCTCCACAGTTCCAACGACCGTCAGGGGCGGTAAGAAGGAACTGAGGGGGCGCCGGGTCGGCTGGGGTATATATTCAGCGCCATGGAGGCGCCACTCTAGGGGGCTCCACAGCCGACCCGCTGGTGTTGCTAGGGTAGAAAATTCTCCGACGATCGTGCACGCGGCGCGCGCACACCTAATTGGAATCGATATGAGCAAGCACTCGAAGAAGAAGTAGAGTTCTACTGGATTTAGCCCAGGTCTTTGAACCAGAAGCTCTTTAGTTGTAATCCCAGCTCTCATGGTTCACCTTGGACAATTAGAATATTTCTCATCTACTACACAGGCATGTTGTGACAATTGACGTCTGTCTGGTGCTCTGAAAACTGGGGGGGAAGTCTGTAAAATATTAAGTACTATTGTCTCGCTGTACCATACAAACATCATATCTAGAGTGGGGTATTTCCTCAGTTGGCTTTATTTGGCATAGATTCCACTGATTTAAATGGAGCTCCACTAGTCTGCACAAGCTAAGCATCTGGGTCAGTATATTTTAAAGAGTGAATACCATCTGTGTCTGCCTTCTCACTATTAAAACTGCACATCATTTCAGTGATGAATCCCAAAAGCACGTGAAGCTTGCCTGGTTTCATTAAAACTCAAAACTCTCATGACAGGTTTACTAAGAAGTTTGTGATTCCTTTAAGCAAACCTGGGCCAACTGATATTCTCAATGTAAAATAAACTTGGATGTTTGGAGTTCATTCCAATCAGGAATGTAAGGCAAAACTCAAGGGTACACGGGAAGCATTCAGACAAGCCACCTCCAAAACGAAATCACCAAAACACATTCAGCTCTGCTTGTACAGATCTTCTTAAGAAATATTTGCATTACTCTGCTGAAGTTTGTAATTACCCAGCCCAGCAAGGACCTCATGATTGGTGTTTTTAGGCTAGCATGCCAGTTTATACTTGCAATACCTGTTAATATTGCACCAATATGAGCTTGATGTGACTTAACTGGAATATTGTGAAGCACTGAAGGGATGATTAAAGCAATGCTGTTTCT
Source organism: Chrysemys picta bellii (assembly GCF_011386835.1). NCBI lineage: Eukaryota > Metazoa > Chordata > Testudines > Emydidae > Chrysemys > Chrysemys picta. The sequence continues at coordinate 43,810,873 of NC_088797.1, forward strand.
CACTTGAAAGCTCTTCCCAGCTGCTTTCTCTTAGCTGAATCTTTGTGGCTGAAAGAAGTGACATTAAATGCAGGAAGGGAATAGCGCACCAGCTGCTTAGTTTGATGTTTCAATAATGTTGCCCTTGGATTAACAAATAAACTCACAGATGTGTCTGAACACCAAGCATTATAAAGTTTGGCTACAATTTGTCATTTGAACTCACATTTCAATTCAAATCAGTTTTCCCTGGGTGCTTGTTTTGACTGATTTCTTCTTACTTTCACTAAAAGTTCAGTGAGTAACTTGCATTCCTAAATGCCTATACTTTGAACTATGATTGGACCAGAACTAATAATTAAGGACATTCAATATGGATCAATGCTTGGACCAGAGACTTATGAAGAAAATCAGGAAGCTGTAGAAGTGGTGATGTAACTCAGCAGATGCTAGCCATTTTCCTCAATATTGACCTGGGGGGAGGTGCACTTTGTATTAAAGGTTACAATGTTGCTGGAGGTGCCATCTCTAGGATGAGAGACAAGTGAAGCAGGGTCCTTGCAATGTAGTAACTAGAGGCATGGCACTCATGGTTTTTGCTTTTCAAGTATTTGCACACAGAAAAATGATAGTCTTTACAAAGTGCCTTATGTTTGACATTTGAAGGCAAGAATGTGTTAATATAGCACCTTGCAGACCCAAGCACCCCAAATCATTTCACAAACTGTACATCCACATGGATGAGCAGGGTCATCTGTGATGGAATGCAGCAGATTAATAGCACATACAAGTGCTACATGCTGTGGTTTAGGATAAGAACACCACTCCAGCTAATTTAAATTGCAGGATTAATTTTGCTAACTGTTGGAATGAAGCTGGGATATCAACTTTAGCGCCTTAGTACCAGTGAAAATCTTTAACTGTGAGTTCTTGGTAACTCAGTTTTAAATCACTTAACATCTTTTCACACTATCCCCTCTCACTCACTGTACAGGAGACTTGATTCAGGGCTGACTGGGGGACCTACTGCATCACCAACACAACTTCCTTCAGCACCTGAATTCTCCTTGGGATGTTTCCACATCCAGGTACTTACATGGCCAAGTCAGTTCAATATGTGAAATTTGACTGTGTTCACCGATTGAAGTGTCACGTTTGGAGGTACACATTTCTAAATACAAAAATATATTTTTTTATCACTTTTACCTCATGTTGAGAACTTTTTGCTCATTTCCATGAATAATATCTCAAAAATCTATGAAGCATTAATTCTTCTTTGTGGTCTGCAGTTTATGGGTTTGTCTAAGACTGAAAGAAGAAATATCCCCAAAGAGACTAGTACCATTCTATTTTTGACCCATCCCAGAAATGTATAGTAGCATATAGCACCATCATTCTCCTGGGATCTCCAGTCTGATTTTGTTACCCCAGATAGCACAATCCCTCAGTTAAACTATGTGGTACTTAAAGAGCCTCTGAAATTTATTTTCTATGATTAATAAAGTAGTAACAGGAAGGTATGCATCCCTTAAAATTATGGTGATTTCACTCCATTGTTAACCGTTAAAGGCACTTTTTTTACTGGGTTAGTGTCCTTTACTATTTCTGTTGCCAAACTCCCTCATATATAAATTGTATGAACAATAGATATTTTGTCCTAAGGCTATTTTTGTAACTGAAGCACATCCTCCCAGTTAAGACCTCTTAAATGACTGGTATCTTGAGCAGTAGAGACAGCTTAAGGAAACAAGAACTGAAGACAAATGCAACTGTCCATCTAAAATAGTCTCTACCCTACAACTAACCATAGAATAGGGAAACTTTGAGAAAACCCATAATTTTTTCTCATAACTATAGTAGCTGTGGGCCTTACTTATACTTCCCAGGCAGGCTGAAATTATCATATCTATCCAGTGGACTGGAAATAAGCAAAAGGCAATGTGTATTGTTTCATTAAGGCATTGGGATTTCTTCTAGTAGCTGCATATAGATAAAGCCACAGGACTCTGAAGAGATAAAACATCTCTCTAATCTACACTCATCCCCCATTTTGATCAATTCTTTCATGAATCTGGGCTCTGCTTGGTGCAGGGGAGAGGGACCCTGCCTGTGAGCCGGTTATGGAGTTCTGATTCTGCACCAGCCTAACCCAGCACGGTAGAGCAGCATAAGGAAGATCAGTTCAGCAGAGCTCTATTCTGCCATACCTGCTGTCTGCCCTCTACAGAGAGGTGCTGGCATAGAAGCTGCCTCTCCTGAATTTGCTGGCCATTCATCTCCAGAATCTGGTCCCCTTCCAGCACCCCTGCAGAACATAGGGCAAAATCATATTTGTGGTCCCATTGACTTGGCTCATAGCAGTAAGAACTGAATTACTTGATGTAATGAGAATAGCTTTGCTTAACAACTCAAACAAAGGGTACAGGAATATTATTATCAACTCCATGATAGCCATGCTGCGATGACCATGGAAACTCCAGTTGAGGACATTATGAACAATTAATTGACTTTAGTCTTGACTTGGGATTTTGAGAATATCACTTTACCATTGAACTGATTAAAAATACCTGTTGAGCTAGATCTCCTTTTACAAGCTTTACTTCATTGACATTAGTGGTAATACTGTTGATATACATCCATGTCAGAGGATTACCAGGTTCAATAATCAGAGCTAAATGTGTTTCTCCATTCAATCTTTCATCTGTGCTACAGATGAAAGGCTGGTGGGGTAGACCTGAAGAATGTAACTTCCAAGGCAAAGAGTAATCAATGTCCTGAATGGATGTCAGTTCTAACGAGGGTTACATAGAGTGCTGAAGTTGTATAATTGTTGTGTCCTACAATATTGTGAAGACCTATAATTCAGCTTCTAAACAACTGCAGAATCTTACTGAAACCCATGGAGATTCTCCCTGAGGAATGCAGCATCAGACCCAGAGTACTTAATACGTGATATCAAGTCCTTATGCCCCCAACCTAGTGTACAGTACCGTATAGTCTCAATGGGAACTTGATACTACAGTATCACCCTGGGAATGACTAGAAAGAATGAGGTGGAAATCAATGATTTTGGAATTCACATATTAGCACTGGTAATGTAATAAAGCTAATATTCTAGCAACAGGAGCAATCATTTCACACTCTGGAGTGTATAATTTTGATAGATACCAGCTGAGTAAAAAATACCTTTTTAACACTGTTCCCCTGTTCACAAATCTCCTGAACAGAACTCATGGTGGCTTATTACTTTGAGCACAAAGTTGGCTGTTATGATTAACTAAAGTAGTGGAGTACATGTTCAGAGGTTCTACAGTGCTTTGGAAACTAACCCTCTACTTACAAATAGTTGACTTTTCCAGCCAATAATTTTAAATAGCACAAACAAAAGGGAAGACCTTAACAGTTTCCCTAAAGTTCTATTCTGGAATGGTTCTTTTCGGTGGTGCAAGTAGAATCCATTTCTTAACAGTACGGGGGCGGGATGGGGGGCACGTGACCTCTTCACATAACCCTCCACGTGACTCCACCCCAGTCCAGGGACCCCACGCTCTCTTCATCCCCTCCCCATGATCCACACCCTTTACCAGCGGAGGGCGGTGGGCTCTGTCCTTCTCCCGCTGTGCCTTCGGAACTGCAGCAGTGAAAGGAGCAGAAATTGGGCTGCAGCTTCTCCATCTGTACAGCAGCAGCCCCGCTGGAGGACAGGGCTGGGGGGGGGGAAGCAGTCCAGCAGCCACGCCAGAGGAGCTGCCGGCACGGGGCCGCCCGGTGGCCCCACGTTCTGCTCCTTTCCCCTCTGCAGTTCCTGGAGCCACAGTGGGGAAAGGAGCAGAATGCTGGCAGCTCCTCCGGTGGCTGTACCGCCCCCAGCCCTGTCCTCTGGCTAGGCTGCTGCTGTACAGATGGAAGAGATCCTGCATAAAAGGGCTGGGGGCGGTACAGCTGTGCCAGAGGAGCTGCTGGCATGTGGGCCACCCAGCAGCCCCACGTTCTGCTGTTCCTCTTTCTGGTACGCCGTACCAGCTATAAATATCTTGCTGGTACAGCATACTGGACCGTACTACCCTACTTGCACTGCTGGTTCTTTTAGCCAATTGCTAACATGCGGTGCCTTTATTTATTAAGTGGTTTAAGTACAGGATAACTTAAAAATCACCACAAAATACATCAGCGAGAGGTGTAGTTAGTACAGTCTTTCCCTGTATGAGTATTATACGGCCATCATGAGGAGCTTGATGATGGGTTGAGTTTGGCCTGCAGGTAAATATGTACATTTCTCTCTGACTAGCAAGATCCATGCTGCCCACCCAAAGCTAGGACTGGCCCAGAGACCTTTCATCCAAATGCACTTCTCAGATATTTATACTTCTATAATAAATGTTCAAAAGAACCAGAGGAAATCAGTGCTTTTAATCTACATCTTAGATTGTTCATCACCTGTATAATTTTGATATGAGAAAAATATAAGGGCTAGATATTTAAGCATGGGGCATGCAAGTGAAATATGCACACAAATGTGCTCTTGCAAAAGCTTTTAAAATTGCATGTGCAAATCAGGTAATTGCACATACAAGTAGTTGATAAAGTTGCATGAAGAATCACAGCAGTTGTACAGACATATTAGGCAGGTATTGAAAAATCTGGTGCTTGGTGCTTTTTAGTAGAAAAGAGATTTTGTTCACAACTACATTTTAAAAGCATAGGCACTTTTAAATCCAAAATGATCAAGTGGCTTAAGTATTGACTGAAAATCCACTTTTGGTTAAGATTTGTTACAGCAGGGGTTAGGCTACAGTGGTTCTCTGCAGCCATATTCCCTTCCACTGAAGATGAGAGTTAGGGGAAACGCTGTTACAACTTTAACAGACTGAATGGCATTTCTGTCCTTGTGGATGTAGCAGATGGAAATTTTGTTTTACATTTACTCGCTGCTGTTTCCTTATGTTCTTTCAGGGCAGTGCTGTACTGATGTTAAGGTCAGCCTCTGAACGTGAGCACAGCAGTGCTCTGCTATGAGAATTCCTCCTGTTAATGTTTCATTTCCACCTGAAATTGCACATGGATTTTCTATAGAATTTCTCTTCTTTGATCGTTTGAACTGAGTTCTAAAATAGGCTGCAGAAATTTCCTAGAAAGTTCTGTCCTAAGTTCATGTCAGCACCAAAAAACTTAGCTGTTTTCAGTTCAGCTGCTGGAGACATTTTAAAGAAAGCAGCCTTTCCCTGAGCAGCTAAGGGACGAAGTCTGTTGCTTATAGCAGAACACTGGGACTAAGAAGACCTGAATCCTATTCCCTGTTTTTCTCTACTTTGCTGTTTAGTCTTAGACAAATCATGCCTCTTTACCAAAAGATTCATTCTTTGTATAATGGGGTTTATACTAAGCTGGAAAGGAGTTGGATCTTTGGATGAAAAGCACAATGTAAATGCAAACTATGATTAGACCAACATGAAAAGTATCTTTTTTGGTTTCTATCATAGCATTGTGCAATTTCATTGCAAATAAAACAAAATTCAACTAGTTTCTTCAGAATTCTTTATAAATATTCTATGCAAAGATCATCTGTTCAAGAAGGGTTTTTTTAAGTTGGTACAATCAAATGACTATTGAGCATAAAGCATTTCAGTTTGGGGCGGTAGCAGGAGTTGCATTTTGAATTATTTCTAATGTACCATCACTGGAAATGTAAATTACCCATGAATTTCATGTAATCCTGCTTCCTTCCCCTATCCACAGAGGGTCAGACATGCCAGTATGGATCAGCAATGGTAGGATAAGAGGCACCAAAATGAAGACACTGGAGAGGAACAGAAACAGCATGTACGGGGTAGTAATGTAAAAGGAGCTTTTGGGGATGATAATGAGAACAAGGACTAGAAACCAGTGAAAGTTAGGGTTTCCAAGTGTCCAGTTTTCGACTGGGCACCAAGTGTCTGGTTACTGCAATCAGCCTCTGCCATCTGGAGGTCAGGAAGAGCAGCTGCTCTTGGAGAGATGGAGAGAAGCTTAATCTGAGAAACTGGCTCCTGACTCTGGCGGAGAGGTAGGTACCGGTGCTGCCTGAGGAAGGAATCCTGACAGCATGCGGCATTTGAGGAGCGGGATTGTGGCCGGGTTCACTGCCTATGATGGCCCATCCCACCTTCTCAGCTTCCCAGAGCCCTGGCTCTCTCTGGCTTCTTGCTCTGGGGACCGACATACGCCCCACCACGCCCCAGTTGGACAGGCAGACAGGCAGGCTCAGCATCAGCTCCTCCCAGCCTGGCTCTGCAGGCAGCAGGTGAGTCCCAGGGGTGGGGGGAGTGAGCGATGGGGGGCCTGTAGTGTTTGGTTTTGAAAAATTGGAAAGTTGATGACACTAGTGAAAGTGAGTAATAGAAGAAGGAGGCATTTGGAGTTGAGGAATGAAGAAGCACATGTCTGGAGCAAAAGAAAAATGAGGCTGGAACTTGGGAAAAGTAATTAAGATTTTTAAAGTGTGCAGTGAGAAAGAAACCTGTGGGATAGACACAGATAAAGAGTCAGTATTAGGAGCTCCATCAGGATTTGAATCACACATCTCTGCCTGCCACTGCCTGTGCCAAGTATTCTACTTCTCTGTATCCTTTGCTGCTGAAAACCCCAACAGATGGAGAGGCACACGATAAAAGAGAAGGTGGAGGTGCTCAGACCCTCCCTGCCTGCTGCCTGTAGGAAAAGTCCATGTTGCCTCTCACTTTGCATTTTTCACAGAACAAGGATATCTAAAGGAGCAGCTTTTCATCAGTATGTACAGAGACTTGTGTTGGTCCTGGTAGGGAGTCTTAGGCCAGGTTAGAGAGAGGCAGGCTTCCAACAGGGATGGAAGACAGGCCTGTAATCAAAGAGGACACAGGCCAGGAATATACTCATTAGCTTTTCAAAATGAAAATCAACATCCCAGAAGGGCTGGTTAGGGAGAGACCTTTTCTCCCCAGAGAAGCCAGATCTATTTACTGAGAAGACTTTTTTTTTAAACTAGAAACAGCCAAATCATTACATCAGACCTTGTTTGCTTAAAACAGAACACTCAGCAGGCCAAATTCATTGGTGGCGTAGTTGCTGCTTTTCAAACTCATTAATTTTAATCATCCTATGAAACTGTTTAATTTTAAAGCTATATCTTTAACATGTTTCTTACTTAGCTTTTCTCCCCTAATGTTTTTACTTTTTCTGTGTTTTCCTCTAGTTTTCACATGGCTCTTCCTTCCACTAACTGATAAGTAATAGCCAACATGGATTTGTCAAGAACAAATCATGCCAAATCAACCTAATTTCCTTCTTTGACAGAACTACTGGCCTCATAGATAGCGGGGGGTTGGGGAGGGAGAGGAAGCAGTAGACATGATTTATCTTGATTTTTAGTACAGTCCCACATGACATTCTCATAAGCAAACTAGGGAAGTATAGTTTAGATGAAATTACTATAAAGTGGGTGCACTCGTTGAGTAACCTACTAAAAAAGTAGTTATCAGTGGGCATCTATCAAACTGGAATGCCATATCTAGTGGAGTCCGGCGGTGGTCTGTCCTGAGTCAGGTATCATGCAATATTTTCATTAGTGCCTTGGATAAAGATTTGGAGCGTATGCTTATAAAATATTCAGATAACACTAAATGGGATGGGGTTACTAGTACTTTGGAGGACAGGATTAGAATTCAAAATGATCTTGAAAAATTGGCGAATTGGTCTGAATTCAACAAGATGAAATTCTAGAAAGATAAGTGCAAAGTACTACACTAAGGGTTGTCTTCACTATCAGGGTAAATCGACACAAGTTACTCTACTCCAGCTGTGTGAATAATGTAGCTGGAGTCAATGTAGCTTAGATCAACTTTCCCTGGTATCTTCACCGTGATGCATCAATGGGAGATGCTCTCCGGTCAACTTACATTACTCTTCTCTGAGAGGTGGAGTACCAGGGTCGACCGGAGAGCACTCTGCCATCAATTTAGTGGGTTTTCACTAGACCCACTAAATCAACCCCTGCTGCATCAATTGCAGCAGCATCAATCTCTCCATAGTGAAGACGAGCCCTAAGATTCCTTATGATGAAATGAAAAATGAAATGCACAGCTACGAAATGGGAAATAGCTGGGTAGGCAGTATTGCAGAAAAGGATGTGGAGGTTATAGCTGATCACAAATTGAATATGACCCAACAATGTGCTGCATTTGCAAAAAGGCAAATATTCTGGGGTGTGCTAACAGGAGTCTTGTACATAAGACATGGGAGGAATTGTTCCTCTTTACTTGACACTGTTAAGGCCTCAGTTGGAGTGTTCTGTCTAGTTTTGGGCACCACACTTTAAGAACAATATGGACAAATTGGAGAGGGGTCAGATAAGATTTAGAAAATCTGGCCTATGAGGAAAGGTTAATAAAACTGGGCATGTTTAGTTTTGCAACAAGAGAACTGAGGGGGCGCTGATAGTAATCTTCAAATGTGTTTAATGGCTCTTATAAAGAGGATGTTGATCAATTGTTCTCCAAGTTCACTGAAGGTAGGACAAGAAGTAATCATCTTAATTTGCAGTACAAGAGATTTAGCTTAGCTATCAGGAAAAACTTTCTAATTATAAGGATAGTTAAGTCCTGGACTAGGCTACTGATGGAAGTTGTTGAATATCCATCATTGGAGGTTTTTAAGACCAGGGTGGACAAACACCTGTCATGGTAGTCTAGGGTTCTTTGGTCCTGCCTCAGCTTGAGTGGATGCACTAGATGCCCTCTCGAGGATCCTGCAATTCCTACATTTCTAGGATTCTATCCCTTGTGCTTAACAAAGGCTGGATTCAGCTCCCTTGAGAGCTTACTGGTTTTGCTTCTAGAGGAATCATTGAAGGGCAATCCTTACTTCTCCAAAAGTTGAATGTGCTCCATTCACAGTGCTTCAAGACTAAGGCAGCCTGACACATTCAGTATATTTCCCTTGAACAAATTCGTAAAGCTATTTAGAACTCTTCAGATGCTACTGTACTAAGGAACTACTCTTCAGCCTGGCATTGCTGACAGCAGCTGCCTTTGCACAGTTCTCCATTGATCCTTCCCAACGTATGGTATGCTGTTAAAGGATAGTTTTGTGTGGGATGGATCATAGATAAAATGGATTAAGAAGGCAAAGGCCTTTTGTAACACTTATAAACTTTAATTGGAACCGTAATCGGTATGTGTGAGGCATGCAAAGCCCTTCTCTCTGGAAAGAAGTTTATTTGCAGAGAATTTTTTTAAATACTACAAAATTTCTAACTGTTTTAAGTATTTACAATGTGTTCAAGTACTGAATTAGTGTCTGAGCAACATGGCTTGCAGCATATACTCCCGCTTTCTACTGTAGGCACCAATGACAGCCCCAGTAGAGTAGATACTAAGTTATTATAGTGATGTAAGTACCTAGATAAGAAAGATTCCAGCATCTTTCTGTGTAGTGAGAGGGTAGCTCACTGTTCATGGCCACTCACTCCTGAGCACCTTTTTGGTTACTTTGTATGCAGAAGCAGGGCTTAAACTGTAGTAGGTGTCCTTATATTAAATAACCAGAATAGTCTTAGATTTCAGAAGGCTCTTCAAAGACTGAAGATGTGCAGCCCACTGAAGAGCTTGATAGCTGGGCCACTCGGAGCCATGAAACAATCTCCCTTTGAAGACAAAGTTAAAGAAGGATTATTGGGTTTATGTACAGCCATCAGAACACTGAAAGCTGTGGCACTCACCCATCCTTTATATAGCATTCTTTTATCGAGGAAGTCTGAACTATAATAGCAGTTCTAAAAAAGTCAGTCCATTTCAAGTGGGTTTCATGCTAGAGCTTTCTTTGTCTCACTACTTTGTCCCTGTGAAATTTGATGCATTCTATATCTTGTTCTGGAATAGTGATTTCTTGCCTCAGTTTGAAGCTTAACTTCACTATTCTAAAGCAATAGCTGTAAGGTTCTGCACTATGAGATACTTATATGGTGTTCTACTATACACAATAACATTACTTTTGCTTCATCACAATTTTGATTAGGATTCATGGGTGGATGAACCTTTCTGTCCCTTACCTCGTCTTTTCTTGATTTGCTAATGTTGTTCTCTGCTAGAACCTCCCTGTTCTTTGCAGTCTTCTCCTAGGAGCAAGGCAAGACTGTATTTACATTTTAAATTAAAATGATGCCTCTGCTTTTCCCAGCATGTTCAGCAGTTTGTTGTAAAGTGAGAGACAAGAAAGTAAAATGGGGAAAAAGAGAGGCTATCCGTCCAGCTCTGGCAAGTCTACTGCCTTGGAGTACTAGCTTACTTTTCTTCTCAACTTCCTATTTTCAGTGAGAAGACTAAATTTATAGTGGGTCCCACTCTCTGGTATATCTCTCTAGAACTGCCAACCCCCTAAACCTGCTAACAATGTACCTGAGAGAAAGGAGGAGAAGGAGCTTCCTCTTCCACCTTTCGGTTTCCATCTGTTGTCTCGTCTCATATTTAAACTGTAATAATAATCTTTCTCTCAGACTTCAATTTTAATAAACCATATTACCATCAATTTTATAGTAAGGATTTCAATCTGACAGGTTCTGTAAATAATGCTGGAGAGATGAATTAGTGGATACAGGACAAGCAAGACAGTGAAAGGCAAGTGACAAATTGCAAAGCCGTATAATAATTTTTTTCACAAGCCTCTCTTGTCTGTCACAAGGATATCACCTCTGTGTGTGTAAATCATATACACATACATCTAATAAGACACTAAAATAGCTTAAGTTCATTCAGATGTAGACTAATAGAAGCGTGATAGTGTATACATTGACTAGAATGAAACAATAAATTCACAGGGAGAATGTATGAGCCGGCTGATTTAACATGTCAGTATCTGTAATCTATAAATATACCTTTTGTAAAATCTATCTCAGTTTAATTGTGATCAGGAAAAGGAAACCAAAAGCACTTTATTATATAAATACAATAGATTTTATAGACTCAGGATTTATATTGTCTGTTTTAACAATGCAAGTTAGACCACCAAAACAATATTGCAGCTGTAATAGGAAACTGTCTCACTCTGGATTTATGAATTTATAAGAGAGTATAGTCCGTTTTCTTACAAGATTCAGCAGTAAATCACTACTTACTTATTTACCTAGCACTCTCATTATTCCCCCTACCTTCCTGTACAGCTATGGATTACTTTCTATACCTTATTATACTTTAACAGTTCTAAGTTACATGGCAATTGCCATTTTTATTTTATTTAATACAATAGCATCCTTACTGTTGCTTCTCTACATAATATGATATGAAGGATTTGATCATGTATTAGTGTCTGTAAAAGGTTTTTTTTCTGGTTTCATATTATAGAATCAGTACATTAAATTTTCAAGGTTTTTGTTCTCAGTCTGGTTTTCCACACAAGTGGTCCCTCTTTAATCTTTCTTAGGAAGTGGGCCTTATGAGCCGAGTTTTCAAATTGCATGATAACCTTTATGTATATGGCCCCAGATTTTCAAACAGGAGCTTAATTAGGTTTTTTTAAATAACTGGCCTGTTTTTCAAAAGCACCCAATTTATCCAAGTGACTTTATTGGGAACTACTGAATGCTCAGCACTTTTGAAAAATCTGGCCAGTTACTTAGAAACCTAAATATGGATTTAGAAGACTAACTTAAAGCTTCTATTTTCCTGTTGCATGTACAAACTGGGTAACTGCCTGTGCTAACTAGTCTGTGTTAACAAGCTTGTTAACTGTTCACACAAGTGGACCCCTGGCCTGTTTTAACGTTTGGCCTATGAAGCCTAGTATCTAAGTGTGCTACTTGGTCTGTAATACTGTTTTTGGGGAGATGAGGAAGTTTGTTTTTGGTTAGAAAACTGAACACTCCATTTTGATTGTCTTAGAAGGTTTTCTCCTGTTCCTTTTCTGGGTAGGAAGTAGCTTTATGTCTCCATTGTCAGATTATTGCCATCTTTATTACAATTTAATAATCACCTTATACCTGTGTCAGCAGGTGACATCTCCCATACTGTGGGTATGTCTACTGAAATTGGGATGTGTGACTGCATCACGTGTAAACATATCCATGCTGGCTTTGATCTGATCTATTTGATTTGTATGTGCATCTAGATAGATCAAAGTTAGCTCAACTATGCCCACATGTGCTGTGATTACACCTTCCAGTTGCAGTGTAGACATATCCTAAGTCCTCCATGTAGGGTGACCAGATGACAGGAAGAAAATATCGGGACACAAGGGGGGGGGGAGGGGGAGTCACTAGCGGAGCAAAAAAAACCAAAAAACCGAGTGCTGCCGGTGTAAGGACACAAACAGCTCCCTCTCCCAATTCCCTACTGTGACCCAGTGCTGCCGGCAGTCGAGGGCAGGAGCTGAGAACAGCCCAGGGCTGCGGGCAGTCAGAGGAGATTATGCTTACCCTTCCTTAGGTATGCATACCTTCAGCCTCTGGTTTTTAGGGGGGGGGGGGGGGAAACCAACAGAACAGCTGAGTGCTGTCGGCAGTCAGAGGAGAAGAAAAAAAAAAAAGCCGAGAACAGCTGAGTGCTGCCGGCAGAGAAAAAAAAAAAAAAAAAAGCGGAGTGCAGCGTCCCGACCGAAGATCAATCGGGACGCGGGACAAATACCTAAATATCGGGACGGTCCCGATTTTATCGGGACGTCTGGTCACCCTACCTCCATGTGATGACTGGGAAAATAATTTGTTACCCACAACAAAGCTCTCTCACTGAAGTGGATGAGTACAGCTTAAACATGGTGCAGGTCAACCAACTACATGCCACACACCCTCATTCATTAGGCTCTTTCTAGCACTTTCAAGAAGTCCCATAACTGGAGGTGGAGGACTGTGGTAGGGAGTAGAAGAATGTGTCTGAAGAAAATGTATTTGGGACAGCCCTCTTCAAAGGATGCTGTCTGAACTGGCTGACAGATTTGAATCCATTTCAGAATGCCTTACTATGCCACTGCTCTCACTGCAGAATGAGACAATGTTTTGAGTGAGGCTTTGAGCCATTCAGTCTGCCTGCCTGTTTGATATTGCATCCTCAGAGTACTAACACAAGGCACACAGGTGGAAGTGAGAGATTATAGTTGTGTGCTATTGAATGCTGAGTTTTCCATGTGGCACAATTACAGAAACTGCTGTGCTCTGCAACGTTTTTCCAAATCCTGTGTGAAGTTTCACAGTGTCAGGCTTTAATAGCACACAGGGTTGTTTATTTTTAATCTGTGATGGAGTCTAATGGGTGCCCATTTGGCACCTCTATGAAACGTTGAAGAATTTTCTATTCATTTTATATATTACCTATGCATCTACTGTTCTTTGGTTTTAAGAACATGCTCATGTAGTTAGTTTGATGCTGGGTTGGCTGTGCACCATAAAGCACATGTGATCATGTCTCAACAAGATTTGGGGGTCATGCATGGGAGAACATACTGTGAAATGAATAGATTATTCAGGAGCTAAAGAACATATCTGAAACTAGAAATCTGAAACATCATATAGATGTTTAATCTAATGTGGTGCTAATCGCTGCCTAAAACCCTACATATGGAAAAGCTCGTCAGTACTTAGAGCCCTGAGGCAGGGGAGAGAAGACTCCTGTTTTCTATCCCCAGCTCTGCCTCAGCTAGGTTCAACACCATGTAGCAAACAATTTACCGTCTCTGCCTTTGTTTATGACTCTGTAAAATGGGTGTAATGTTAACGTTCCTGTGAAGTAGAATAAGGAGTTATGAGGATTGTTAGTAAAACAATTTGGGAATCTTGTATTAGATGCACTGAAGAAGTTCTGAATTATTATTATTGCTGTTAAGGTTAAGATTTTGTCACTGTTATTTTTAGTAAAAGTCACGGACAGGTTGCAGGCAATAAACAAAAATGTAATGAAACCCATGACCTATGTGTGACTTTTACTAAAAATAATGGGGAGAGGGTTGCTGGAGGGAGGACCGAAGCCTTAGCCTGGGGGGGTGGAGAGGGAAAGAGCCTGAGCCCTGCTGCTGAACCACAGCAGCTGACAGCTCTGGGGCCCCTGCTGTATCCCCTGACAGCTCTAGGGCTCCTGCCGCATCCCCAGTGGCTCAAAGTTCCAGGGCCCTTGCTGCTGGCAGCTGACGGCTCTGGGGTCCCCCCTGTGGCATCTCGGAGTTTGAGGGCTCCTGCTGACTGACAGCTCTCGCCCTGCCACCCCAGGGCTGAAGCAGAAAATGTCACAGAGGTCTCTGAAAGTTACGGAATCCATGACTTCCTTGACCTCCATGACATAATCTTATCCTTAATTATTGTATATTATGATGGAAATTTACTTCTACCCAAATTTTTTACAAAACTGTTTTCTAAGCTACTTTCCTTCTGCACAAGACATAGGCTTTTCCCCTTATATTTAGCTCACTTTAGCACTTTTAGCACTTTATACTTTTAGGACTTTAGCACAAATTTTCACTGAAACAACAATTATCTTTAATTCATACTTTAGTCATATTCTGAAACAAAAGAATTTAATTAAAATTGATTTCCTTAGTTATTTTAGTGCTTGTTTGTTTGTAGACATACTCTTAAGGCCAAATTATGCCTGGCCTTAACATGGGCAAGCCAAGGAGTTACATGTCCCATCACTCTGCATGGGCATGCTATCTCTCTCCAAACCTTAGGCCTGGGAGTGGATGGGGAAGAGAGCAGAGACTTTGTATCCAACATTCTTTCCAGATAAAAGACCCTACTCCTCCATTCACCACTGAATGGACCAGCCAACAGGGCTTGCTACCTCCAGAAATGTGAGGTGAGCAGGGGAGGAAAAGCTACTGTGTCACAATTCCTTCCCAGGATGGTTCTTACGGGAGCACTGCTGCCTACTGCCCCATAGTCAGGCATTGGGCAAAGGCTAAATCGAGTTCTGAAGTGACGAATTGTGAAAGATACTATTGATACTATTCTGACACTGGAGGTATGTAAAGAATTAGAAATAAACTCCCATGAAGGAACAAAACCAGGATACATTACAGTATCAAAGTGTACTTGACTGGTGAAATGTATATATCACATATTGAAATAAACTGTGTGTCACACTGAAATGGATAAATAATCCACTTGGGGGAAAACTGTACTCACTAGGAAAGTAGCTTAGCTACTGCATCTGACACATTGCCTGTTAAACCAGATATATTTACTGAACCAGATAATCATTGCTTTTTTTCATTCCAATGTCAAATTCTGAATGAGATGTATTATTCATTGCATGTGACAATACAGTATATAACCTAGTGGCTTGGATGCAATATATCACAGTGTTGCACTAAGCTGAACATCACCTGCTAAATCCGTATATCTACTGAGTAATATATATTCCTCTTAAACCAAATATATCATAATAAACTAGATAATATAATAATAATAATAACCTGCTATATCCAGAATTTAATGTACTAAATCAAAATTACCAATTACTAATTGAAATTATATCCCCTACTGTAGCACAATATAAATCAAAGGCATTTTCTGTAAAATTCATGCATCATTTGAAAGATTAATCCTCAGGCAACTATAAATGTTTTTCTACTACATTCATTTGGCCAAGCTGGAAAACGGTAATAGCCTTGAGGTTAAATACACAACACAGTATGCTGGAGCTGATATAGCAGTTACTGCTGCATACGTCCAAAGCATTGAACACACTACACCAGCTTCTGAATCATAGGTCGAAAGCACTGAACACACTACACCAGCTTCTGAATCATCATGATAGTTAATGTACTACATGCGTTTCAGTGTAGTAGTCTTCCCTGAACCTTAGAACTGAATAGAGGTCATGCATACAACACATTTGGGCATCTCTTATATTGTCCTCTGGGACAACAATGAAATAAAAGTAAGTGAGCATTTAACACATACAAAACTAAACCTAAGGATAAGCAAACACAATGACAGAGACAATGAGAATGAAGAGTCTTTGCCCTGAGTAAAAATCATGCTAATCTGAAAGTAATTGAAATGACTGAGAAGCTCCCAGGCTCTGTTTGGTCCTTTTCTTTCCCCCCACTCCCTATTTGCAACCAGATGCACTCTGGGATGCAAAGACTTAAGAGAAGGCCATAAGCTAAGAGGAGCAAGTAGCTTAATTTGAATACTAGGCTTGACTCCACCTGCAGGATTGATGTCAAAAGGAGTCACTTATGTCCTATGGCAGGAGAATGATACTTAGGAAGCCTTGCCTTGACATGGTAGGATTGAGACTGATCGCTCTTTCTCAGTTCTGTTGATCACCCATCTAATGTCTCTTGATAGATATGCATATAGCAACTTAATTTAGGGAGAGATCTCTCTAGAGATCATTACTCTCTAGAATCTAGAAACACTTTTTTGAAGATGCGGTCAAGAAAATTGCCTGGTGTGTGTTCTGCATAGAAAGGAAATGACAGATATCTCCAAAAAGAAAATCTGATATTAAGTTGGGTTGTATCACTCGTTGTCTTCTGCGGCAGCTTCAATAATGCCCTTACTACTCAAGGAAAACAAAACAGAGGTTGTACAAATGTCTAGTGTTTGCTTTGCATTTTATAAGTAAAGGATTGGGTATCAGTCCAAACCAATAAGCTGAGCCAGGGAACGTCACAACAGATAAGAAAGTGATAATTAGTGTTTTATGTAGAGTGAACTTCTATAATGCTAGGTGTTTATTTACCAGCAACTTTAAATTAAGTAACTGATGTATCTTAACACAAATTGATTGTTTTAAAGAAGCTTATTTTCATAGCTAGTTGTATATTTGTTAAACTAACACTGTTCTACAAATGAAATAGTTATATATATTCAACACTTTGTTTTATGGGCATCTCTCAAATATAACACACATTTGAAAGATGTCCATAAAACAAAGTGTTGAAGCATTTGATAACATGGGGATGAATATTAGCAAGCAATTAAACCTGATTTTGGTTGCCATTGTTTCTGCCAGGCACGTACATAAGTCTAGTTTCTACAGGTCATTACAATCTGTATGTCCAGTCAGTCACGTACTGCCTTACAGCATCTGAGAAGGTAAGTATACTAGGTATCCCTGAAACAGACTCTTCTATAAGACGGGACATTTTTTCTTCCCTGTCCTTCATTAAAATTGTATAATATTGCTATCACAGAATGGCTGTCATGTTCCACCCCTGAGGTGGTGGCATTTCAATGATGAGTGACAGCTATATACAGTGTCCAACCTATGAAGACAATTGAAATCGTTCTAGACAAAAAGTGCTGGGTTAATATATTTGTTTTTAATTCCTTATTTATTGTAAAAAGAAAAATGACAGCTGTGGTCGTTCTTACCCTTGGGCAATTCTTATGCTCTTGCTATATCTACCCATTCCCTGTCTGTCTTCCAAGGAAAAGCACTCTGTTCATGCAAATTCTTACTTTTATTACTAGACAATTGCCTGATTTTTTTAATTCATAAATGTGGAAATGTAGAAATAAGAGATGGTTGTAAAATCTTTATTGAGGGTTAATCTGAACCCAATTCAGTGAAACTATCATGTATTTAAGTGCTTCACTGAATAGGGATGGACTGTTGTATTTAAAGATAAGCACATGGTTGATTGCTTTGCTGAATTGAGGCCTATGTGCAGAAGTTCAGTATTTTTTAATAGATACCTAGGCCTACAGGCATGCTATCCCAATCCTTACAACCTAGCAGGCAGGATCAGAGAAAAAAAAATTGAGTTGAGTCCTCAGTGATTACTGTTTGCACTTGGTGTCATGAAGTGTTGGTAGCTTCTAGATATATCCAGGAACACCTTACTAGTGGGTGAAACTGACCCAATAAGTTTCATTTTCCATTATCAGATTTGCAAGAAAATGCAACATTCATCTCACACTTTTAACACCAAGAATGGTTTAGGCAAGTTTGAAATAGCTATCCAGTAAATATTTGTAAAATTAAAGCATATTTCAAAATAATAAAGGGAATTTATGGTCATGGTCAAAAATAGTGAAGTTTCATAATATTGTGTTTTAGTGTGATGCAAAAACGGGTAGTTTAAGCAACTTCAGTACTGCAGCTATATTGTAAGCCAGTCACCGAGAAACATCAAATAGTCCTCTGAAACTGCTGCTTCTCAAGGGGAAATGAAAGTAGTAGTCCTAAATTATTAAGTAATGGTTGTGTGCCGTTAACCAGCTTTCATGCGCTACAACAATTGGAGGCATCGTTTAGTATTAATAATGATAAATAGTACTAACAACAGATCTCTCCCTATGTGGCCAGAATGAATGAGATAGTGGAATTTAGGTCTTTGTATTCACCTTTCAGCTTTTTGTTATCCTAGAAAAAACAGTAATTGCCAGCAACTAATGTGCTGCTTACTCTTTTAATTAATACCCTAATTATTAAGTGCAGTTATAACCATTTGTAAGAACATACATGGTTTAAGACTTTTTTGTTTATCCCCCCACGCCCCATACAGACAGCTGAGTTGCTCAAGAGAGGACACCGGTAATTTCCCGATGGGAAATGAGTCATTTTGAGCCTACTGAAATGCTGTATGATTTTCATTGTGTTTGTAAAGTGGTAATTTGCTTTTCCTCTTTGGACTGTTGGCTCATGATAGACTCTGAGATTAAAGTACTAACATTTAAAATTGGGAGGATAAACTATGGGAGCAAAAAGGTCCAGCACCTCAGTAACATTAGAAGCTGTTCAAAGATCTGCCAGCTGTGAGGCAGGTGTATAGCTGAATAATGCAGTCACTGACTAACTTTCTTTAGGTGAAGAAATGGGGGCATTAAGAAAGCTTCCTATGAAATATTCACTATTACCTGTTTCAGGAGTTGCAAAGCCTTCTTGAGGCATGGCATCCATATAATGAAGGAGTTACTGAATTACCATTTTGGGCCAAATACTCAACTGTTATAAATAAACATAGCATTGGGAGGATCTGGCCCCTTATGTCTAAACTGAATTAAATTAAACACATTTTTGTATATGTAATAGTTCATCCAAAGCATATGGCACTTCCCATCAGCATTTTAGAAGACAGAAGAAAGAGTTTACTTAAATCTGCAAGTAAAATGTGTGGGAGGTTTTCCCCTCATTTAAGAAGCTCTGTGTTTCCAAGCCAGGATACTTTGGTAATCCCTGAGGATAGATGCAATCTGTGGGTATTTCAGTATCCACAGTTCATTGCTCACATGCATTCCCATGTCTGTTCATACTAATATGGAAGATGCCCAGTTTCTAAAGTGTCATTTCCATTTAAATTCCTATTTCATAAAAGAAAACTATGGATAAATACTTGCTGAAAACTCTACATCCAATTGATTAGCATTTATGGGGCACTTACATTAATTATTCTAGTTCACTGTTACTGTAGAATCTTACTAATTCACACAAATGATAAATGCATGTAATTGATCAAAGTTTACAAATTAAGTGAACAAGCACAGTGGAAAAAGCAAATATACATTGCCATTTCTGAGTTTTATACTTTGTAGCACATTAGTAAAAATACTCTGTTATTTGTAAAACTAATGGAATTAGCAAGGCTTCACTGCAATATTTGCTGTTAAATGTTTGCAGAAAGGTGCAGATTATAAAATTCTGCTGTTAAGTGAAGTGTGAATTAGCAAATTTCTACTGTATTTATTGCCATGTTTTTATAGCACTATCAGAATACGTGACACTTCAAATTAATTAGACATTGTCCCTGCCCCGAGGAGCTTAAAACCTAAAGGCCTGATCCTGTAAAGGTGCTATGTTTGCAACTTACAGATTTCAAGAGAAGCTCTGTACACGGAGCATTTTACTCCTAGAATTCTGTGCCACTGTGCAATGCAGAATTTGTGCACAATTAATGTTCCCCGCAGAATTTTGTATTTTCCTGCAGAATTTGTGATTTCCCCCTAGCATTTCCACCTGTGCCTGGCATGAGTGGATGGGGCTCCCACTGACAGTCCCAGCCACCCAGGGCTGTTAGCAGGAGCATGATTATACTGTGTTCAATAAAATATGCAGAATTTTGCAGCATTCTAAAATATTGTGTGCAGAATTTTCAATTTTTTGGCACAGAATTCCCCCAGGAGTAGCATTTGCAAGATTGAGGGGGGGGGGGGTGCGTACAAAAAAGGGGGGGGGGCGGCGTAACACTGGGAAGTGACAAGAGTTTTAACTGAGAAGGTGGAGGGGAAACAAAAACAAGGCAAAGAAAAAAACTGCTTATGGGAGAGCATTAATTATTGTAAGCCTGATTCTGATTTAATTTACACAAGATGTACTCTGTTCTAGGTATTCTGAATTTACATTGGTTTAAATGAGATCATAATATAGTCCCTCTTTTATCTTATTCATGTGCTGTTAAGGGTGTTTTATTTGCTTGGGGGTTTTTTCATATCTTTTTAATATTTACGGTTGTATCAGGTACAAGTGGAAGAAGGCAATGTAAGACAGAGTAGTAATGGGGAAGGTGACTGATGGTATTTCCGAGGGTACAAAGATTAAGTACACCCTTTGTGTGCTCCTTAGAAAATCTGGCCAAGTATTTAGTGGTGGTGTGAAGGAAAGTGATGTTTTTTCTTAACTGCCTGGCCTCTATTAGCTTCCCTAGTATAAACTTGCCCATGTATAGAAACTTTTTTGCAGGATGCCTTTCCGCACTTAGCCCTTTAAATTTGAGACAAGCAGCTGCAGCTCTGAAGTGGCCATTTTATAAGGGGCTGCTGCTTGCTTAATTTTCTTCTCTCCCAGCTTGGGTTAATGGAGAAGTCTAACAGGTATAAATGAATATTTGGTGGTGATTTTTCCTGGTGTAGCCACATTCATTACAGTTGTTCAAAAGAAACATTTGCCCCCCAGTATGGAGGCCTGGCCTATTTGTGGCCAGAGTTATCAAAAAGTGTACCTTCCTGTGTAAGAATTCCACCCATGACAATGCTGCCCAAGATCAAGAAGATCCAGTGGTTACTGGCTCCACAATTGCTGGTCACATAAGTTAGTTCAGTTTCAGTAGTTCTCAGGCAGCAAGCTTTTCACAGAATGGTCACTTCAGGCTTTGACCTTGGTAAATTGGTATATCTTGCTCATTCTGGGCAGCACTTGGACCTTTTCTGCCTCCCCACGCCCCTTTTATACTGCAGTGGGACAATTTAGCTGGCAAAATAGAGTTTTATCAAAGTTAGCTGGAAGAGTTGCATTCCTCTTTCAGGAGTGTTAAAATTAGAGGTAGGCAGGGCACAAATCCAGGCTGAATAGGGGCCTATAGACACCCCCTAATTTTTTCAGTGTCATCTCACACTTGACACTTCCCAAGGGCAATTTCCTTTTAGAAAATATAAGCCTTACCTGACAACCAAATAGATTCATTGTGGAAAATATTGTCAACAAAAGAGTAGATGGGACTCTAAGTTCTTCTGAGTATAGTTGAAGCACACAGTGACATTGTGGTGGTCATTGTTTAGGATCCTCTTGCTGGTTTAAGCAGACCATCTTTGTTTTTATTTACTACAGTGAAGTCAATGGCCTGACCACCATTTGTAAATATTCAGTTTGATAATATCATTTAACACCAGGTTCTGTTAGAAATAAGTCAGCTAATATGAGCACCATTCAGCTTCCTCTCTTCAGTAGGACAGAAACAGAAGATAGTGCCATGCTTCTCATAACCAGCTTCAAGAATGAACCAAGATAACTCCAGTGTAACATGAAACCAGGGCTGTTGGAAAAGTTTCATTAGGAGAATCCTTCCTTGGTATTGGGGCCTGTAGCCAGATCAGCAACAATCATGGTCTGGGAATGAACAGCAACAGATCAAATGGTAGCAATATGCTGATGATGGGGAAAGCAGAACTGTTTCCAGAGAGGAAACTGATAATGGGATTGGGAACTAAAACTGAGGTGCAGAAGTAAAAAACTCACTGTGCCTTTACTTTGGATTGCAAATCTCAAGCTTCACCCTGGTCCTATTACTGTGCTAACCCTTCAGTATCTCTTGGCCTGCCTATTACATATTCATCCTCAGACCATTTATAATTGTAGCCATTAACTCTCTTAAATATGTATAGACATTTTTACTTCAATTCACTAGTTTTAATGTCATCCAGGCTGGTAGTAACGAGAGCTGGGCAAATACTTTCAAAATGTGTCGGATTTTTTTTTAATTATTTAAAAAGGAATTGGCTTCAGTCATGCTTAAATTCCTTATGTGTTCACTGCAGCAGGCAGCCAAGGGGGAGTGAGCAGTTGTGGAGACTGAATTAAATGCAGTTGACCTCACCAAATCAGATTTTAAGACCCATTGGGAGAGAGGGTTGAAGAACTATTGTGGTATCTTTCTTCTGCTTCCTTCTAGGCCTAGTTGGATACAGCTTTATCAAACCAGTTTGCTTATCCCTAGATATGGTGGCCATGAAGCATGATATCTCATGATACATATATGGTAATACACTCAGTCTACACTGGAACCAGCATACAGCTCTGTGAAAGGAGAGACTGATAAGGAGCAGATAAACTCTTCAGCATTTCTGGGCAGTTTGATGGCCTGTTCTGGGAGCAGTTTTAGCAATTGTTTTAATAAATGGTACTTGCAACTTTCTATGAGACATGAAGTTTGGAGAATTCATCCATTCCTGGCTTACTGTAGATGTCCTGTTACATTGTAACCATCACTGTAGTAACCCAATTACAGGAGAGTATCTTTGCTATTGGAAATGCCAGAAACTTTCATTTTCTAAAGCAAGAAACTTTGCTGCTCCACAGAATGCAACATGCCCTGGAAAGGAGCCTGCATATGTGTGATTTCCATGCATACATTTCTTTTGTCCTTTCTGATGACTAGCACAATAGAGCTCATAAATGTGCAATGTATTGCATCAGGTTTATTCCATTTGAGACTCAGGTGTGCATGGAAATACAAAATCACAATGGTTATAGCTTAGAACCCAGTTGAATGGGTAATTGTCAAGCAACACAAAAGTATTTGAAAAGGTGGGGAAAAAAGAATCAAAATGATCTCCTTATAATGGGGAAATGCATTATTATTTGTGAACAATTTTCACTGTTGAAGGAAGATATAAAATAAAATGGGTCATAAGAAAGAAAACATTGTGTTACTTATATTAAATTGGAAGAAATAACACCAAAACAGCAATAAATGCCAGGAATTTATTTATATACAAAATTGTTATACTCAGATTTGCATATTTACCATAACCTCAATACTAAGAAAAACATTCAACATTTTTCTTACAATAGTTATATGAGCTGAGGGAAGAGAGGCTGCTGTGAAGACAGCCTTCACTGGGTCTAGAACTGTAGTTGTTAGAATAGAGGACTAGCAACAGACTTTCTAGTGTTGGTTGCTTGAATAAATTAATAAAAATGGGGTAATGCTACCCCGGAATATATAATTGTTGATCTTAATGTTTCTAAAAGTGGTTTGAGCTTCTTGGAATACAAGCACTCTATAGACATCAAGTACATTATACAGAAAGGTGAATTACATATGGAGTCTTATTGCATTGCCCTGAACTCATGCTTTAAAGCATGGATGGATCTGAGCTACCAAATGCAGATCTAAATCCAAACCTTTCCAAAAATTGAAGGCATTCAGAACCAGAATTTTGGATTATGCCTGCTGCTACTGTTCAAAATGAAACTAGTACAGATTTTGGACATCTCTTGTCTTTGCATAATTGTGTTTCTGTGTATCTGACTGATATGATTCACTTACTATGGTTACTGCTCCTGCTCTAGGATCTGTTTAATTGTTCCAAATGATTTTAACAAAGATATGTGACACTTCCAACTTTTCACATAGTTAAAAGTAATTGACACCTTCTGTATAAGTTATAGTTGAAGAAAGTAGGTTGTAATTAAGCTAACTTATTAATAGTTTAATGTAATTCCTATGATTGCATAGGCTACAGAGAAGCTCAGGTAGCTTACGCAGGGCCTTTATGATAGAGGTAACTCAATAGATTGTCACCTTTCCTCTATAGCTAATTTGTAGGCAACAATTCCATTGATTGTAATGACTCAGTGTTATAAGGAAGATGAACAGGACTAAGAGACTAAGGTGCCACAAGTACTCCTGTTCTTTTTGCAGATACAGACTAACACGGCTGCTACTCTGAAATAAGGAAGATGGGATGCCAGTATCAAAAAGCTCTCCCTGATAGATTAGTTGGACCAGATGTCATGGGTCTTTAAAGATGTAGCTGCATGTTAGCTTGGGCATTGGTGCTTGAAAGGCACCGCGAAGGCACACTGAGCACTGGTCTCCCTAACAGCCCATTAAGCCAGTAAATCCAGTGCTAATTAAGGGCTAAATTCACCAGTACGCTTTGGCTGCTCTGACAAATAACTGGCTGGTGTGCTCTGGTTGTTTTGGTGTACAGGTGAATCTCCCCTTAAAAGTTAATTTTTGAATGATACAAGGTTGACACTACATAGCTTCAAATCATTAAAAATATCCCATGGTGGCATTCTGTTCTGATTTCTTGTTTTATGCTCATGTATGACATTTTAAAATCTAAAGCAATAACTGTTAAGATTGAGTTAAAGTTTAGATTAGGTACCAATAACTTAAGGGCAAAGACATTATAGGGATGTTTTAATTAACAGAACACTAAGCACTGTAAACCCAGAACATTCAGTTTTAAAGTTACATATAAAAGAAATCCAAACATGTTAAGTTATGGAAATGCACAGGTAAGACACCCAAACAATGTTAACACCTAAAGAAATGGCCTGATTTCAAAAAAGTCCTGAAATTCAGCAGAAGCTGTTGAAATTAATGGGAGCTGTTGGGTGTTCAACTCTTTTGTAAATCAAGCCACTTATTTGTTTTGAAATGGCCTTAGATTAGGGCTAGGATGGGCAAATATTATACCCAATCCAGTTAGACTGTTCACAGGAATGAGGTGATAAACGTGGCATGGCTCTCAGACAGTATAGACAAATCTAGTGTTATTTTGGAAGCTATGTGAGGATTCTCCCTGTTAATTAATGTGATGGAATGTAGGCTGCTCTTTAGTTTATGAATACCGTATGATGACCTGGTTTTGGGATGTTTGCTGTATTAGTATATTGGTTTAGTTTAATAACAGGCTGTAGGGAAAAGCAGGGAGGAAGGAATGGCTTAAAATAAAACACTCCTTGATGAACACTTAAGGGTTAAAGCACAACTCCTGAAACGTTATCTGTGAATATCTGATCTTCTGGCTCTGGTCCTCTTACAGAACCGGTTTGGACAAGCAGGGGAAAAACCCAGAAACTAACAAGAACAAAGGAACCAGGGTGGAATTAAAAGTACTCTCTCCAGAGGGAAGACAGTTTGTTGGGGACTTGCTCATGGAAGGAGGCTAAGGGGAGGCTGAAGGAGCTAGCTCTGCCTACGCTGCCATGGATATGCCTACAGAGCCTGAAGAAGGTAGCCTCTCAGCCCAGATCAACAGGCTCACTTTAGCAGGGCTTGTGCTAGTACTCTAAAAACAGCTTTGCAGACTGCGCTTGGAAATTACAGCTTGGGCTCCAAAGCCCATCCCCATCTATAGCCTATTAGGATATAGAGCCCAAGATCTGTTGATCTGAGCTGGGAATGGTAGGGATTTAGGTGGATAGACATACATGTTAGACTGTTTTTGTATTTTAAAACTCTTTTAACTAAATGTTTTGTTCCAATTGTTAAAATTAAGCAATGCTTTGGTTCTAAGAAGTCTGTCTGGTCACTGTGTACACCACTGGTCACAGACTCCCAAAGGGAAGAAGTGCAGGTACCAAACCCAGTTGGACTTTCTGGGCAAGCATGGTTGATCTAAGAGTTGGAGAATTGTGGAATTCCACTCCAGAAGAGGTAAAGATACAAGGACTGAAATTTAAGGGAGTGAACTCAAAGAGACCAGGAAGGGGACAGAGGGACAGCTAACTCTGCAGCCATGACAATTTCCCTTTGGATTTAATATCTTACAGATATCTTTGCTTTGTATGAGTCCCATCCTGCATTCCTTGCATACCCAAAGACTCCCATTGTGTTCTAAACTCAGTGCTGTGTGATATACTAGACAGCTGCACAATCTACTTTATGAACAAAATACACAGTACAAAGAATTGTATTGTGTGCAAAGGCAAGAGGTCAACACACATTCATAAAACCTATCACAAACATTTTAATACACACTGGCGTTCTTTGACTTCACAGGACTACCAATTTTGCCACTTTGAGCAGTAGCAAATTTGGGGGCTTTGTAATAGGTCAGTTTCCCATTGGAAAATAAATTACTCAGACATGGGTCATTTTCTTCTGGTCTTTTTATTAATGTACTGTCATGTAGCTAGAAAGCAGTTTACTGTGTCCTTGTTGTGTTTGAAGCATACTGTTAATCTGTGCTGCCTGTCATCTATGCTTTGACAATTAATTGATTCTGATCTTCCATCAGTGTAACCCTACTGACTTCATGGATTAACTTCTGAGTTACACTGATGTAAATGAAATTTGAACTGGACCCAGCTTCCTTCACTGACCATGTTTCCTTCCATATCTAATTTAATGCTACTTAGATAGTCATACATTTGTAAACACAAATGTCTGAATTATCGTAAGAGTTTATAGTAAAAATTGTTTTTAAGTGGTGTATATTTAAAGCTGTTAATAGGTAGTGAGTAATTTTTACTACTTCCTGCCAATAAGGAGGGCTATAAACTCTCAGTAGTGTATATGTTTATCCACTCAAGGACGTGGTTTCTTAACCGAGCTTTCCAGCTCAGTCTCTTTTACATTACTGTGATCGCTTCCTTTCCTTTCTCTGACACTCTTAAAAAAGTTATTTTGTTCCAAGTCCTCACCACGTGATGAGATTGTTTCTGGCTAATACTACCATCCTGTGCATCTAGATGAATAGCTGCTAGAATTAAGGGTGCTGCCACACCCCCTGGCTTGAAGAGGTTTGCATTATATAGAGTTTACAGTTTGGCTCTCAGCATCCCCACTATAAAAATTGTTCCATCACCCCGTCTAGATGTCATCAACAAAACTGAATAACTGTGGTAGAAGGTATATTGTCTTACAACAGCATAAAAGGAGAAAAACAAATGTTCTGCAGTGCAGTAATGTAAAGACTATTGTAAGGCATTGGAGTTGGGGGAACAGACAGAGCAGAGAGGCAGAAGGGACAAATCTCTTCAAGAAGAAACAAAATCAAGAAAGACAGAAGTTGGGGAAAGTACGTCTCAAAGGGAGGTCGTAGCTGAACATCCACTAACTGCAAAGAACACAGAACAAACTAATTAAATATATCACAAAGGAAGTGTGTGAGACTTGTCAAAACAAGTATGGAGCGTTCCACCCCAAGCACATAACAAAAGCACTGGAAAATGACTTTGTATAATGGTCCTGGCTAAGCTTCCCCTCTTCGACACTCACTGTGTTTGGACCCACATCCTGGATCCATGTTAAAGCTGTTGCAAGCTCCCCTGGGTGTGGGCAGCCTCCAGCCACAGTTTTTGTCTCTGACCTCTTGGGCACACTTCCTGGTCCTAGCCACTGAGCTATGGGTTATTCCGGAGTGGGCCTTTCTCAATCTTTCCTCTTAAAGCTGTTCCATTTTTTAATAAATAATGAAAGAGCTGTTGGAGCAGGGACTTGAACTTGGTCTCACACACCCCAGTCTAACCCTTTTTTCCTTTGCTTCTGTCAAAATGCTTGAAAGTCTCAATGAAAATTTTGGGGTTGATATGAAACAATTTGTTTCAACAGTACCAAAACATTTAAACCTTTTCAGTTCAGTCTAAGCTTTTAGTGAGCTCTCCACACATTTGTGAATAGTTTTGGTCAACCCAGAACTTCATTTTTCAGCAAATAAACGATTAATCCAAAAAGTTTCACCTAGCTCTAATCTCAACAGGAGAGATTGATGGGAAAAAAATTTTTTAAATGCAAGTGAGCACATGAGACTTAATTCATTTTTGGAATCTGGGAGCCAACTTTGCATCCAAATCCAAATGAAAATATTAATGTGGTTACAGGCCACCTTCCATTTAACTCAGAGAGACACAACTAGTACTCTGGTCACTCAATAACAGACCGAAAAGTGGCAATTCTTCAACAAAAAAAACTTCAAAAACAGACTCCAACGTGAAGCTGCAGAACTGGAATTAATTTGCAAACTGGATACCATCAGATTAGGCCTGAATAAAGACTGGGAGTGGTTGGGTCATTACAAAACCTACACCTAATTTCCCCAATACTAATTTCTCCCTACTGTTACTCACACCTTCTTGTCCACTGTCTGTAATGGGCCACTCTCTTACCACTTCAATAGTTATTTTTCCTCCCTTGGTATCCTGCTGTTAATTGATTTATCTTGTTAGACTGACCTCACACTTGGTAAAGCACCCCCATCCTTTCATGTATTTAAACCTGCTCCTGTATTTTTCACTCCATGCATCTGATGAAGTGGGTTCTAGCCCACAAAAGCTTATGTCCAAATAAATTTGTTAGTCTCTAAGGTGCCACACGGACTCTTAGTTGTTTTTGCTGACACAGACTAACACAGCTACCACTCTGAAACTAGTACTCTGGATCTGTATATGGATTCCAGGCCTTCCCCTTTGCAGTCATAGACTGATAAATGGATTACTCTTTGATATGTAGGCTATTCCCATCTATATAATCATTAATTTGTGGTTCCAGAGATGCAGAGCACCCACAATTTGAACTGAAGTAAATGGGAGCTCCTAGATGCCCAGTGACCCTTGTGAGAGACTACAGCAGATTCAGCAAAAGGTAGATATGTTGCTGGAATAGTTGTATTGGAAATTCACTATTTAAAAAGTAGGCTACAAAGAGATGAACCAGGAAGTGGAAGTTTTAATGTAAACATCCATCTCTCCACTACCCTACTGTGCCTTGTAACACAGGTGTCTGATATTGGTGGATTTACATGTCTGTGTGTATTAATGTGCATACACTGACTCACCACTGATGCTTCAGCCTTAACTTTGCATTTCCTAACTTTCATCAAATCAAAACATCACAACCCCAATGTTACTTTAAAAGGGAGATTTCAGTTTAGTACATTACTATTTATTCCTACACAGGATTCCTTGTACAGGACTTTCGTAGGACCATATAAGCCCTGTACTTCAAATCACTCACTTCAATTTTTGTTTTAGTGAACATTGCTGGCTATGGACACTAAACACAGAAATAAAGACTTTTCCTTTTTTGTTAAATGACTACAAAACTTTGTATGGTTGTAACATTTAAATTGAAGGAGATAGCGACCAGTGTCTGAGAGTACTTAAAGCATTATTAAATTCCCTTTTCACCTGGATTGAGCCAAGTATGAAGCAATAGCTCTCCCTCTTCCATCCATGTATTTGCTTTTAAAGAATTAAAACTTTTAGAAATAGGCCGTTACTGAAACTTTCTACTTGTATATACTTAGTCATTTGTCACTAACTCAGCATACACATTTTCTATTGTTACTCCTTTTAGCAATGTAGAGCCCATGAAGCTGTGGAGAATACAGCTGGATTCCATTCTGATTTATGCATAATCTAGTTCCAATCTAATTTCTCCTCTTGGATGCACTTGTGCAATCCCATTGAAGACAATAGGGTTAACATGGATGTAGTTGAGGGCAAAATTCAACATACCATATATACTCGTTCATAAGCTGAATTTTTAAGTAAAAAAAGGGAAGCACCAGAGAAGGGGGTCGGCTTATGAACGGGTATAGAGCAGGTTTATCCTGGTAATTTTTCTAGTTTGGCTAGAAACAGATGAAAACTTTTTCTTGGGAGACATAGCCCAGTTTTGCAGGCTAAAGAGGTTGAGGTAATTCAAAGCACTTCTGCGGGGAGCTTATCTGTACTCAGGACATTGAGGCATACCAGAGCGCAGTCTGTTCTTTAGAGGTATAATTATCCTTTGGTCCAATATCTCAAGAACTGGAAGTAAGTATTACACATTGTAAAGATTAAAATATGCTCTGAAAAGTGACTCTAATAATTGTATTGTGACTTTCCATGTTTATTTACGCCTCTATCACGGGGTCCACTCACCCTCCTGCTGACTGTCCTGGGGATTAGCTCTGCCAGCTTGTGGTCTCCCTCTGGTGTTGTCTTCTCTCATCTTGTCTCACTCTGCTGCCTCGCTCACTCCCAGGTCTGCAGTTTAATTTCTATGACTTGGCCCTCCAGCCAGGTCACTAAAGTCCTCGCCTTCCAGGAAATTCACAGTCTTTCCAGACCTGCTGTCTGTCTGGCACCTCCAACACTCTTGCCACTCCCCAGTGGCGATAGGAGAACCCAGGCCCACCCTCTACACCGGGTTCCAGCCCAGGAACTGAGTAACAAGCAGTCACAGTTCCTGTACATTCCTACCTCTTGCTGCTGTTTCCATGGGCTTCTTCCTACATTCTGGACATTCTGACTTCCCCCTCTCTGGATTTGCCAGCCTCCAACTCCCTCCACTCACGGAGTGGCTCTAGCCTACTTCCTAGCAGCCTTTCGCAGCCCTTGCAATAGTGAGCTACCTGGCTATATGCTGGCCCCACCTGTTCCTATATAGCTGAGGCGACTCCTAATTAGTGGCCTGCTCCCTGGGTCCCAGTTGGAGCCTGGGAGTAGGGCTGGTCACAAATTCTGTTGAAACTGTTTTTCTGATGGAAAACTTGGTTTACAACAAAACAAAAAAAATTGTAATAAGTGTCTGCTGTCCCTGGAAAATTGATGTTCCACTGAAAAACCAAGAACTTTTTGGTTTTAGGCCAAAAACTTTTCAGTGTTGGAGATTGTCAGCTTTGACAAAAAGTCAAAATTTTCTGTGGGAAGAAGATATGTTTTCTGGCCAGCTCTACCCAGAAGTGCAGATGCACAAGGAATAAATGCAGAAGCAGGCAGAAATAAGTTTAAATTTTCAGAACCTTCTATAAGGTTTCTCTCTAAATTACACTCCTTCCAGTGCAGTCACTAAGCCATTTACTTAGCTTTCAAGGTTTAAACAAAAAATCCCAACTGCACCTCCTTGTTACCCAAAAGCCTTGTGTAAGGGCGGAGGGGAAGTTATCGTTTGCCATAGATTGCAAGATCCTTGGGACAGGAGGTCTGTGTATTTCATGTTTTGTTCAGGGCTGAAAACATTAGTGGTGCTTAACTGCAACTAATACTGAGAATGGATGAATCTCTGTGGGGGGAAGGGGAAGAATGACAAAGGAAAAGCTGATTTTACACTGTCCCTTTTAAAAAGAGCTGCTCAAGTTCCTCACTGAAACAAAGCCCAGCATAACATATGGATGAGAGAGACAGTCATGTTACAACCTTCCTGAGCCATATGGTTTGCTGTACTTGATGCTAAGAACCCTGGATGTCTCATTGCTACATCTGCATGCAGGGCTGTGAAATGCTCTCTGAATCCCACAGTCTGTGCCTAGCTTAAAGGCAAGGCTGAAAAGGCCAGGAATTACTCAGGATTATCTGCTGGCAGCTGCATTGCTTTATTATAATTAATGCAAAATGCAGGAAGCTGTTCATTGTCTGGGATTGCCACTGAACTACACAATGATTCAGTGTTTGTCCCAGACATCTGAGCATTAAGAGCCTGATCCTGCGAGGTAATGCCACTGGGCACCGAGGCTGCTCAGCAGCTTCCAGGGTCAGGTCCTCTGGATACTTAAAAATATTCCGTGTATAGCAAGGAAATGAACGTTGCATTTAGTTTTGATGCTGCAGCCTGTGGAAAGCATGTATTTTATTCATACTCAAAACTAGACTCTAAATGGGCCATGTATTAGGAAAGCGTGGGCTGTGTAAATTTAAATGTCCACAGAAGGCAAATATGACAGTACAAGCTACTATTTTTTATCATAACAAAAACCTTATGCATAATTCATATCTCATGAATAATTTGCTCAGAGACCTATTCCCAAACATATGATATTACATGAATTTCTTAGCTTTGAAAGTAAACAAAGGGAAATGTCATCCACCAGGAATAAGAAGGGACAGACAGTCTAGGCAGCCCCATGGCAATTGAAGGAACTTGAGATTAGGAGACAGCCCCTTGAGGAAACAAGTCTCCAGCTGTGTGAACAACTTCCACAGTTTCATCTCCAGCAATCCACATTGATACCCAGTGGATAGTGTTTCCATGAAGAAAATGAAGTATGTATATATCATTCTAGAATCACTAATTTTATGGCAACATTACACAAAGCCTTTACATTTCTGAAATATTGATAAGAATTTTAATGAGTTCCAAGCTGGTTGTTTACAAGCATCCACAATTTTAAGTAGAGAAATAAAATCCAAGGAAAATTTTGACTCCTTACATTTAGTAAGCAAGGGAATGATAACAGCTGTTATTCACCAATCTTTCCCTTATTTTTTGGTGTCTGAAATCCTTGAGTGATGTCATGAGAATAAAGATTAGGAATAAGCAAATTCATTCAAATAAAACAACCTGTACCCACCTTTCTCTGCAGACCTTTGCCCAAAATTCATGCTAAACGTAAACTGAACATTTTTCCAGGTTTGAAAAAAGGTTGGCTAATTTCTCCACTTGACCTTTATTTTTGAGCTCTCACTTTGGCCCTTCCAGGTTCCTGCTGGAACCAGAAGTCACAGTAGCTGCATATTGAGAACATATTGACAAATTTTGAGTTCAATTTTTGCAGGCTCAGGAGGTTCAGCAGCTTCAGGGAAGCACTCAAACTTACGGATGCTTAAAAAAACGTTAGATCTCAATAGGTTCAAAACTTAGGTTTTGAAAAGTCTTAAATTAACAGAACTATTTCCTCAACCTTAATCAAAACAAAACCTATTATTGGAATTGAATATGCCCCTGCTGTGTTTTAGAGACATTATGGTAGTTCATGAGAAACAGGAAGTAAAATCAGCTAAAAACAAAAGGAAAACTTTTTGTTGTCCAAGCTGAAAAATGTAAAAAGTAAACCATCTGCATTAATGGGAAAAAAAGTTAGGTTCAATACTCTTTGTTTTAATCAACTCAGCTGTTAATGCAAGGAAGGAAACCTGTTTTAAAAAAAATATTACGCGTCTTTCACAGAACTAAATCAAACATCTGCTTAAGAACATAAGAATGTTCTTATGTTATGTTCTTAAACATCTGCTTATTTTGAGATTTACCAATCAGAAAGGTGTGTTGCAGTAATCCAACTAGAATGACATCTATTTTATACCTTGGTAACCAACCTGACTGGCTATTTTAAATGATATGCTTCACTACTTCCAAAACAAGATGGAGCTTAAGTATAAAAAATCCACAAACATGGTCACCAATGAAGGAGAAGAACGTATCCAATGTAACTCTGCCAAATTATGCTCTGTTACAAGGGTTTAACTCAGGGTGACTTGCACCTGGGCTCTATTTTTAGCTTACCAGCCTGCACTGCTTATTCCTTTCAAAGCATCATCTTTTGAAAAACTAATTCCCAATTAAGCCATAAGTAATAAGAAAACAGTAACGCACACAGAAATAACCACCCTTCTCTGGGAAAAGCAATAAAAAGAAAAAAAGCTTATTTAACTCTCCATACAAGGAACAAAATAATCCTTCTCTTAGATCATTCTATAGAGGGACTCCCAGTTGCTGGCTGGCTGTATGTTGCACTATTCTCAATAGACAATCTGGTCATCCTTCAATCTGCAGGGAACAATATAATTACTATTCCAGTTTAACAGCCACCAGAACACCACCTCATTATTTTCCTCTAGCGTGTACTGTACCCGAGTAGGCTAAGTACTCCTTACACTATACGCTGGAAATAATTAGTTGCTTTAGTTTTCATTTGCTTAGCTTAGATAAAGTGGTCCCTTCCCAAATATTACAAGTTTAACTGGAGGACAGCAGGTTACACCAATGCCTTTTAGTGTAGGGTGACCAGATGTCCCGATTTTATAGGGACAGTCCCAATATTTTGGGCTTTTTCTTCTATAGACTCCTATTACCGCCCCATTCCCTGTCTTGATTTTTCACACTTGCTATCTGATCAGCCTATTTTAGTGTAAGGGATCTACACACAAACTTGCACCAAAATAACTGCCGGTAAGTTGTTTTAAATTATTTTGGTGCAAGTTTGTGTGTGGACACTCATTTCATATTAGTTTTTCCCCCACAACCACCTCCTGTGGTGCTATTAGGTTGGTGTTTGCTGAGTCAAGCACAATGGAAATAGGACACTTATTGCAAAATAAGTGTCCACATTCCAAACATCAAAACAAAACTCAGGGGGGCAAATTCAAACCACTTCCAGAAACCTGAAACTCAGTCAACACAGATGAACTTCACCTAGAGTCTTTGCTATAATTTGCAAAAATGTGTGTACTACATGAAACCATCATTAAACCCACGTTTGCTTTTTAAGGGTTGCAAACCTCAGCAAACCTTTCAAGCCACCTAGGCTGAGGTTTGAATTTACTGTATAACAAAACCCGAAACCAAACAAGTTCACTTTGGTTTCAGTTTTCATAACTAAACATTTGCCCATCTCGCTCCTGGGGTATTTTTAGTCACAATATAAATCATTTCCCTCAATTTGTATTTTAATAACACTTGCTTTTCCTTCATTTTTCTCAGGTTAACTTGTCCCTATTTTAGTATTCTGAGCACAGCATGGAGGTAATTGATATAATAACGTTGCTCAATGTGGGCTCACCGTGTTTACTTTGGGGGCTTTTATGGAAATTCCAAGTCAGTACTTTTAAATACAAGTATTTATGTATGCAGATTACTAAAAATCTGATTGTAATTTTCATCTGACAATTTGTAAGTTAGTGTCTGCAGGTGACTTGCTCTGAGGTTTCAGAAGCAGCCTCAGATATTTTTCTACTAATTTTTGTACCATTTAGTTTTTAATTGACAAAAGGGCTTTAACGGAAAAAAAAATGAATATTTATTTATTTTTTGGTGTATGTGAGCCACAGCTTTCTTATCAATGATGTTCAAGGCATGAACAACTCCAGGAAGTTGAGTCATTTTGCAGTCTTCAACAGTATGTGTCATGGTTTGTGGCTGCCCACATTGACATAGTGGACTTTCTCTAAAATGCCACCGAAATTCTGCAGCAGCACAAATTCCATGTCTAGTACAAAACCAGTTCAGATGGCTCCATTGCCTTCACGGTAAATCAAACCTGGGTTGATGTTGAGTGGGGTCTAAGACAAGATTATTTGTCACTTTCTCTGTGGACCATAAAGCTCACCATGTAACATCTACTGTAAATTCCTCACCCGGTAAACTTATCCACAACTCACTTATATGGTAACCAAAGGTCTTGATCCTTCCAGTGCTTATGCACATACTTAACTTTACACACATGGCTACTTCCACTGAGTCACGCAAGTCAAATTAAGCACATGCTTAAGCATTTGAAGACTCAAGCGCTAACACTGAATGCATGAGAATTCTCCCTAGGAGCAGCTCTGTAAGCTTGGGAAACTGTTTTATTTTCCACTTGCTCTTTTTTTCCCTTTGCTTTTCAGCTTTGGCCAGGGCTGGGGTTTTCTGAGTTGCCTATGGAACTAGCCACCCAAGTCCTACTGAATATCAGTGGCATTTGGGTACCTGACTCCCATAGGTGAAAATATTTCAGCGAGACATGAACTTAGATTATATTCTGATTCAAGCAATTCCCAACTTCAGGAGTCAGGTTGAATCGGTCAGGGTAGTGTGGTATTTTGTTAAACAACTCAGGCTCTAAGACAGCAGAAAAATCTGTTTGAATTGCACAGAAACCTCAATAACAAATGGTAACAGAGACATTGTTTAATCTCTCACTGAAAGGCAAATTAATTGAAATCAAATTCTAAAGTTTAACCGGCTAGTATTAATCAAATTAAGCCCAATCCAACAACAGTGTTGCCAGCTCATGATTTTATCATGACTCTAATACTTGTTGTTTTTTCTAAGAGCCCCAGCTTCTGTAATTATGTTCTTGCATGATAATCTCAGTTTTCATCTAAAAGGAAACTAAGTTTTGAGCCCTTATGGTTGCAGAGGAAAAATTGAAAATGTGAACAGTAAACATTCAAAGGCAAATAAAAAGATCTCTAAATTATTTTGGGGGTGGGAAGGTCTGATGATTTTTGAATGCTTGGGTTGTGCAATACTGCTGCAATCTGTAGTCAGGTTCATTGAAATCAATGGGAGATTTGCCTGAATAAGAATTGTTGGATTGGAGCCATGATGAAGACGACTTGTTTGTGGGTAACAGTTACTGATTTAATGAGTTTTGTGGATTATAATTTAGTTAGCTGTTATGCTAGTAAAGAGAGCGTTTCTGGCACACATCTTTACTGTACCACCGCCTCCCTCTCTTGAAGAGCCACTAGAACTAAAGAGTTGCCAAAATTCCACTTGATATAGGTTTGACCCATTGCCTGGAGAGTGGAGCTATACTAATGAAGTAATGAATAAAGGAGGGCTTGAAGCAACAAGCTGTGGCTTCTGTACTTATGTGGAACCAGTGGCCCAGATTCACTGTATATGGCATCTATAAGGCCAGCTGCTCAGCCAATGGACTGAATTGCAGCTCTGCAATTGCAGGTTGGGCATGGATCCTTCACTATTACTTACTTCATTACACACAGGCAGATTGCTTTTGTGTAGGATGGGTGAAGTCCACCCAGACATTACTAAATGTCAGAACCATCCCCAACTTTTCACCTAAAACATGTATCAAATTCATCTTTCTTCGGGTTCCGAAACATTTTTAACTCTGCTCTTCATTTCCATAGCAACCTCTGCTTTTCCTCATTCTGTCCAGCACTGAAAGCAGAGATGTTAAAGTACTTTGATACAGGCTGCTCTCATGGCATTTCCAGACAGAGTGGTAACCAGATGTCCTGATTGTATCACGAGATGCATGTCAAGGATAGTTTGGATCTGGAGTTTTATTCTGTGCTCAGCTCTAGTTTTTAAGGAAAAGAACCAGCAAGTCTGATTTATATTTGTTTCTTTAAAAAAAAAAAAAAAAAAAGGTCAGCTAAGAAAATATAAATACCTTGAGTAAAGCCCCTTAAAGTTCCCTCTTGCTTCACCAAGCTTATCAAGTGTCCTTACACAGAGTCCTCCAGAATTATGCCACTCAGAACAGTGCAGCTAAACTCATTTTCTAAACTCTGGCTACAAAGCACAAGCTAATTTGGATGTTGGTATTGTAACAATTTCTAAAAGATCTTTGAGCATTGAGAGGATGATAGAAACACAGCAGCTCTGCTTCTTCCCGATACCTACCCTTACTCTTATACAAACACCTTAATCTTTGCTGCACAGTAATGAGACTGTAGACTGATACAGAACTAGAAGTCCTCTGGTGTGTGTGTGTGTGTGTGTGTGTGTGTGTGTGTGTGTGTGTGTGTGTAAAGAAATGGAGTCTATGTAAAGCTTCCCTCCATTTTAGCACCTCTTAAAAGACTCAAATTGGCTTCTATAACAAATGAACACAGCAGTCTGTGGGTGAGGATTAGACAAGTACAGATTTACAATAAAAGGAATAATAAAAAAGGAGAGAAACTCCTGCTTTTTATCCTGGGGGTGAGCATGTTCAAATGGAGAAATCTTCACACTGATATAAGCTTGCTGGCTAGTAGCTGCCTTTTTGCTGTTTTCCTAGTGATTGTGCATGATTTCCACACAATCCCGTTTATTTAACCTTTTATTTCTGCTCCTGGCCTGGTCCCAGCGCTCTGCAACCCTTATCAAAAATTACACTACAAGTAGCTTAAAAACTTGAAAACTTAAAAACTTAGTTTGTATATTACAGTAATCATTAAAATATGTATAATGTTAATAAATATATAGGTTTGATAAAATAAGCTGTACTTATGTGCCTGTGCTTAATTTGTGTTTTTGATGATTTACCTTCTAAAAAAATCTCACATGTCTTGCACCCCCAGAAAGGGCATCGTGCACCCCAGGTTTACTTTACATACAACAATAGTTTAGTTATATAATATTGACTCATAGATAGAGACCTTCTAAAAACTTTAAAATGTATTACTGGCACGTGAAACCTTAAATTAGAGTGAATAAATGAAGACTAGGCACACCACTTCTGAAAGGTTGCCGACCCCTGTGCTAGGCAGTACTGGAAACTTGGGGAAGGGTGACAAGATTTTTTAGAGTGATTAGTGATTTTGGCTGTTCAGCCACCTTGAAGGGGACTGATTTTCAGAGATGGTCACTCGGCACTTTCTGAAAATTAGGACCTTTTTAAGGTTTTTACACAGAAAATGTTTAGGGTACCCCAACATTACGGCATCAGCACTACAGTTGGTCAAAAAAATTTCATTGAAAAATGTCTGAAGTGGGGCCTAAAACAACTTTTTAATGAAAAAATTGTCAATGTTGTCAAGGTATTTTGTTTTTCACAAAAAATGCCATTCCATTTGAATTTTAAAATATATAATAAAAATGGTTAATTGAATAAACACCAGGTTATTAAATAAAATATAAACAGTTTGGATAAAACTTTTTGAAAACTAAAATGAGCCTGTTTTGAACACTTCAAAATGAACACAGCTTTGTAATTTTGAAATTTGAAGAATAAGTTAACTTTTTCAGCAAGCAGGAAGCCCTTCACACGTGTATAGTGCTCCAGGCAGAAATAATATGCCTTCTGTGTTCCCTGAATACAGGTATGGGGATGGCCGTTAATTCAGCCAACAGGGCTCAGGGACCCAGAAGCATGTGCCTCAATGCACTGGGGAGTGGGTTGCGGCCTAGTGTTTTTCCACCACACCCGACAGGGAGGAAGTGTTAAGAGGCCAGTGGTGAAGATGGCACAAGCAACATCTTTTTTGAATGCAGGGCAAGGGTCACCAGTTAGTGTTCTTCCCCTAGCATGCTGGGAGGTATTGTGTCTGTACCTGGCCTACACAGACAATATGCCTCCCAGACATCAGTAACAGCAAGTACATCACCTCTTCTGTCTGCTGCTGTAGCACTGGAACTAAGAATGGTGTAGCGTTGACCTTAAAACAAGCATGACAGGCCATGTTTAAACTATGTGAATGAAAACGAATTTTATCAAGATGCACAATTTTTGCCCAAACTCATTTTTACAAAGTTTAAAGCGTCTGTTACCTTTTACTAATAAACTTTAGTAAGAATTTAAAGATGGAATTTACATTGTGCTTAGCTTGAATACTGAAATTAGACTGGCCAAATACTGTTACATTGTTTATGAACATTCATCTGAAAGGCTGTTTTATTTTATACTGTTCATGCCCCCTTGCATATATGTGAAGGATGTGTACATTCTAAAAGGGGAGGAGAAACTGGGAAAAGGGTAGCCCCACAGAACCAATTCCACTTACTCTGGAAAACATGAGGTTTTTTTTTAAATAGCAGCTCATATAAATAGAAAAAGGGTGACAGTCCTTTGGAAGTATTAGAAGGTCATTTTCATACTGATTAACTTTTCAATTTTTTCAGAACATTCAGCTGGTGCCTATTTTTCTTTAAATGCAATGCTATTGTATTTACTGTTCCTTGGAGATAGGTGCTCAAGTTATGCATCTTGATGGATAAAACCAGAAATCCGGCCCCTGCATGATGAGAGAATATAGACAATGCTTTGTGTGTGAATGTGTGTTATTTCCTAGCAATATGCACCCAACAATGTAGATGTATTGATACTTGTTTTCTCTCAAGTCAGGATCTGTTTTTACTTTTACTTTTCCTCATATCATTGTGGCAGTTGCCAACCCTGAAAAGAAGAGCTGTGGTATTTTGAAAAAAACTGCTATCTAAAAAAACAACCGCTACTGTTTCTCTCCCCATCTGTCATGGCTAGTGATATTGTACAAATTTTCTCTCTCAGTATATTGAGCACAAATACCTTTATTTAGCTAACTGCTCCTGTGTTTCTTGCCTTTGAACAATAAAAAAGATCAATTTTTATTCCAGTTATTGAAATTATAATGTACATAACTACAATAAAGGTTTATATTGTAGCCCTCCTAGTCAGGTAACATAGTTAGTGTAGTGTAGTGCTGAGGGACACCGCAGCAGCTGTATTCTGTGATTCTGTCCTCCCCACAATCAGAATGCAAATGTAAGGGTTCCCATAGGAAGGAAACTACCGCACCTTTTATAAAGTCTCAGACTGCTAGCTAGTGTAGAAGATAGATGTGTAGTTAGTTTGTTTAACACTTTGGAGTATCTAATTGAATTGATCAGAAAAAGGAAAGTTTTCTGTGAAAAATATCACTTTTTGAAAAAAAATTCATCTGGAACTGGAATAAAACATCAGAAACAGTTTTTTGTGGGAAGGGATTTCAAGAAAAATTTTATTTCAGGAGAACTGTAGTGGAATCTTTTGGCTTCCTGGCAGCCTTCTGTGGAGGCAGAGAGCTAGGGTCCTCAGCCTTGGCAGCCTTCCTGGAAGCGGGCAGAAAGTAAAATTAACCAAAAGCTTTCCAGGCAGGCAGCTGGGGAGCCATCATTTGGATTTTCTTGATAACTTTAGTTTTAAAAAAAGGGGGGGGGGAGGGCTTTTTTTCCTTTTTCCAGAAAACGTTCTGACCAACTCTTGTCTCTACTACTGTTAGTTGCAGTGTAACACCTACATCTTGTTGCCAGTATGATCAAACCTGCTGGAGTCTGGTGGCTTTTTGCATAGGAGGGTGAAGGAGTGGTGGGCTCCCTTTGTCCTCTTTATTTGCGCTTGAGTAACCAGAATCTGCCCCTGCAATATATAAATATGAAGAACTGCTGTGAGAGGAGCAAAGACCCAAGGGTATTGGAGCTATGTGAAACTCGACAGGTTCATTAATGAACCTGAAAACTGAAGTAAGACTTGTGTGAACATATATTTTGGTCTCTGTCTGCTTGGCTTCACCAGCTCTTAAGTTTCACATTGAGATTTGGCTGCAAAAACTCAGTTAAACTCACTTAGGAGAGCAGCGTTTCATTTAATACCACATCAAGACCATGCAAAACAATGGATTTCTTATGGTGTCAAAATGAAACCCTGACTAGTGAACTCTGGCTCCAGCTTTGCCCAAAGGTTTTAATCTTTTTTTGGTTTGTGCCTGAAATCTGGGGACTTTTATGTGCACTGCAGGGGTTATTGCAACTGTTTTGCATAGCTGTAAACGGTGTTGCTGATCTTAGGACTCTCTCACACTGCAAATATGCACACGGCCAACAAGCCCCAGGCATGAGCAGGTGAAATTCATTATGGAGGAATACATGAACGTTTTTTGTGCTGATTGCATCTCTTGTCTTTTACAGCTTAATGTTGGGCTGTGTGGGTGAGTGGTTGTGTGACTGACAAAGCCATGTGCAAAACTGCCAGTATTTGCTTCATGAGTAGGTTTGTTTAGCCACTAACAAAATCAACAACCACAATAGAGATGAGCCAGAGATGTAAAACTCAGGTCCTGTTTCAAACATGCCTTAAATTTTGAGTGTTCAATACAAAGCTCTGCTTCAGCCTTCAATAAAGAATGGCTCTACTCATAATTTGGGCCTGCATTTCAAACCCCCTCACTCCCAGGCGTCGCTGTGTTCAGGAGTCTAACACCATATAAGTC
Source organism: Chrysemys picta bellii (assembly GCF_011386835.1). Taxonomy (NCBI): domain Eukaryota; kingdom Metazoa; phylum Chordata; order Testudines; family Emydidae; genus Chrysemys; species Chrysemys picta. The sequence continues at coordinate 43,852,395 of NC_088797.1, forward strand.
CATGGTATGCCCACATCTTGAATACTGATGCAGATGAGGTTGTCCCATCTCAAAAAAAGATATATTGGAATTGGTAAAGGTTCAGAAAATGGCAACAAAAATGATTAAGGGTATGGAATGGCTGCTGTATGAGGAGAGATGAATAATACTGACTTTTCAGCTTGGAAAAGAGACGACTACAGGGGGATATGATAGAGGTCTATAAAATCATGACTGGTGTGGAGAAAGTAAATAAGGAAGTGTTATTTACTACTTCTCATAACACAAGAACTAGGGGCCACCAAATGAAATTAATAGGCAGCAGGTTTAAAACTAACAAAAGGAAGTATTTTTTCACACAACACACAGTCAACCTGTGGAACTCCTTGCCAGAGAACATTGTGAAGGCCAAGACTATAACAGGGTTCAAAAAAAGAACTAGATTAATTCATGAAAGATAGGTCCATCAATGGCTATTAGCCAGAATGGACAGGGATAGTGTCCCTACCCTCTGTTTGCCAGAAGCTGGGAATGGGAAATGGGATGGATCCCTTGATGATTACAGGAACTCCTCACTTAACATTGTAGTTATGTTCCTGAAAAATGCGACTTTAAGCGAAACCATGTTAAGCGAATCCAATTTCCATAATAAGAATTAATGTAAATGGGGGGGTTACGTTCCAGGGAAATTTTTTTCACCAGACAAAAGACTATATATATATATATATATACATATATATAGTCACACAGACACAGACACACACACACACACACAGTATAAGTTTTAAACAAACAATTTAATACTGTCAAGTATCAGGGGGTAGCCGTGTTAGTCTGTATCTACAAAAACAACAAGGAGTCTGGTGGCACCTTAAAGACTAACAGATATATTTGGGCATAAGCTTTCGTGAGTAAAAACCTCACTTCTTCGGATGCATACACAGTGATGATGATTGTGAAGCTTGGTTGAGGTGGAGGAGTTAGCGGTTGGGATATTTTTCAGGGAATGCCTCACTACTAAATGAACTAGCAATTGACTGAGCCCTCAAGGGCTAACTCTCACACTCTATGAGGCATCAGGAAAGGTGAGAGGGCAGACAAAGACACACACCCTGTGTGTGAGGAAAAAAATGCACATTTCCCCTTTAAGTAGCTGACCCCAGGCTTAAGTACACTGCCCTGTTAATTAAATCAGCTTGCTGAGACCTCCTGAGACCTAGGGTTACCATACGTCCGGATTTCCCCGGACATGTCCGGCTTTTTGGGACTCAAATCCCCGTCCGGGGGGAAATCCCAAAAAGCCGAACATGTCCGGGAAAATCCGGCGCCGCTGGGCCGGGGGCTGGCCCAGGGCCGGCGGTGCCGGGCGGCCGGGGGGGTGCGCCGGGCCGCCGGGGGCCGGCGGTGCCGGGCGGCCGGAGGGTGCGCCGGGCCGCCGGGGGGGGTGTCGGGCCGCCGGGGGCCGGTGGTGCCGGGCAGCCGGGGGGTGCGCCGGGCCGCCAGGGACCGGCAGTGCCGGGCGGTGCGCCGGGCCGCCGGGGGCCGGCGGTGCTGGGCCGCCGGGGGGTGCGCCGGGCTGCCGGGGGCCGGCGGTGCTGGGCCGCCGGGGGGTGCGCCGGGCTGCCGGGGGCCGGCGGTGCTGGGCGGGCCGGGGGTGCTCGGGCCCGGGGCCGGCACCCCAGGGCCCGAGCCGACCCAGGCTGGAGCCGCCGGGGGGGGCAGCCTGGGCCGCGCCTCCTCCCCCCACACCCCGCTTACCTGCTTCAGGCTTCCCGCGACTCAAATGTTCGCGGGAAGCAGGGGAGGGGACGGAGACTTTGGGGAGGGGGCGGAGTTGGGGAGGGGCGTGGGCGGGGCTGGGGGCGGGGCCGGGGCCCCGTGGAGTGTCCTCCATTTGGAGGCACAAAATATGGTAACCCTATGAGACCGCAGCTACTGCCTAGAAGCTCCCTCCATAGTGTGTGTTCCCCTCTTGTTCTATGGAAGATGGGGTAAGCGGGGTACAGGAGCAGGGGGGAGGGGGAGACACCCTGACATTAGCCCTCCTCTTCCCCCCTCCCAGCAAGCAGGGAGTCTCTGGGAGCAGCTCCAAGGCAGAGGGCAGGAGCAGCACATGGCAGTGTAGGGAGGGACACAGCTGAACTGCAGGCAGCTGCAGCACAGGGAACTTAGGAGAGTGGGGAGCTGATAGGGGAGCTGATGGGGGGCTGCTGGTCCATCCTGATTCCAACCACCCACCAGCTAGCTGCAATGGGCTGCTCTTCCTGCAGGCAGTGGACAAAACAGGCGGCTGCCAAACGACAAAGGGAGCTTTTCACAACTTTAAACGAGCATGTTCCCTAATTGATCAGCAACTTAACATCGAAACAACATTAACCTGGACGACTTTAGGTGAGGAGTTACTGTACCTGTTCTATTCATTCCCTCTGGGGCACCTGGCATTGGCCACTGTCAGAAGACAGGATACTGGGCTAGATGGACCTTTGGTCTGACCCAGTATGGCCGTTCTTATGACCCTTCTCAGTCTGGGTTCAGACTCTTCCCAGTCTGAGGAGTGTTTGAATTCGAGCTGGCCCATGTTAGAAGCATATCTTAACTTATACTCAGATCCATGTTTGTGGCCAGATTTAGTTCAGAGAGGTCTGGATTTAGGTTACTAATCCAGGCTCCTTTTTCTATCATCTTCCATTAGAAAGTAGTGTGATAGGACAGTGAGACCTGCCAAAACGTCTCCTTAGGAGAGCAAATACAGTTGCCCACAAGCCACTTGGACCCATGGCAAGTATCTGGACTAGTGCAGATCCACCTCCGAATCCAAGGGTCAAAAAATTGACCAAGCCTCACCTTGCACTGAGGATTACTTCACTGACTATATTTATTTTCATTTTTAATTCAACAATAGTGTCCGAGTTTACTCTAAAATGCTGTTAATTACAGAATTCAGCATCAGGTTCCAGCAGAAAGCAGTGGTCCTTACTGCAGGATTTAGGTCACAGGGTCAGGTACTTGTCTGTTTCCTTCACCCATGCAAAGAGGGTAAATGACTGTTCAAGAAGTACCTCAATCAAGACGTTGTTTGCATAGTTCTGGACTTTCTTAAAAGCTACTGTCCTTTCAAATGGATTGTTTAACCCACTGACGTGGGCAGCCAAAAGCCACACTCTTGGATGTGAACTAGGGGCCTGATCCTGTGCCCATTCAAGTCAATGCAAAGCTTCCATTGATTTCAATGGTGCAAGAACAAGGCCTAGGTTTCTCACACTAATGTGACCTAGTACTAGTAATATTGTTTTAGTATAAAATAGCCCTACTCTTCGGCACTAGCTCCAGCAAACTCATACTGTTCAATGCAGGAAATGACAGAAGCCTATATGCTGACAACCTTAATTGTCTCCAAATAGATCAACAAGGCAGACTGGAGATGTCCCAACCTACAAAGTTTGGCTCCAGATTTAAAAGTTTCCCTCCAAGTTCAGAAATATTAGGGTTTGGGGAGTTTTTTTGCTCATTAGAGAGAGAGATGGAGTAGCCATGAAAAAAGGTGCAGCCCTGGATTCCAAACACTCCCCCAGTTTTCAGGGTAGGCTGATCTAATTCCTCAAGCTTTTGAAATATAAAGTTTGTTTCCATTAAGGCTGTCGATTAATTGCAGTTAACTCAAAAATTAATCATGATTAATCGTACAGTTAAAACAATAGAATACCAATTGAAATGTATTAAATATTTTGGACTTTTTTCTACATTTCACTGCTCTACAGCCAAAATGCTTCTGAAATAAATTTAGTCAAACTTTACTAATTCTGGGTCACTGAGAACGAAAATGATGCTTAAAATTGTTGATTGGCTCTAGTTTTCAAGATATGCTATTGGGTCTGTATATACGACCCTTGACTTGGGAATGGCAGGGGATGAGTGAGTTATAAAGGGAAGGGATCTCAATTTAAACCAGAAATGACTAAAATACATCTTTGACTGGATCGATGAATAAATCTATGACTAGGTTTGGACAGTACTTGCTTTTTAGGCAAAACAATGAATGATGCAATCTGAAGCTGGTATTGCGTCATACATGATATGAATTGCATCATGTTATTCCTAGAAGTCATGGATGATGCAATCATAATGAAGCTTACATCACTCTGCTGAACAAATTGCCCTATATCAGCTCTAGAAATCATACAGTGTTGTGCTCTCTTATTTGTCAGTGTTTGATTTTGCAAAGGGACACATTTCTGTTTAGCCAAAGTGAGCAGAGATGCCTCGTACTTGTGTGAACAGTGCAGATAACTTCTGCTATGTTTGTGGTGACGTGACTTTTGCATCACAAAAGCGCAGTATAACCACTATGGTTAAAAAGCCTATCACCTTTATTTTGGCTGCAAAATTGGAGATCAGGACAAGAGGTGGGCCCCACACATATGCTGCAACACTTGTGCAACAAATCTTCGCCAGTGGTTGAACAGGAAAAGGAAATCTATGCCTTTTGCAGTGCCAATGATTTGGAGAGAGCCAACAGATCATACCAGCAATTGTTACTTCTGCATGGTGCCTCCAGTTGGGAAAGGTGTGTCAAAGGAGAAAAAGTGAACTGTGCATTATCCAAACATTCCATCAGCTATATGCCCAGTACCCCACGGAGAAGGACTGCTGGTTCCTGATGCACTAGAATCATTCTCACTTGAGTCAGACAAGGAAGAGGAAGAGGATGAAACTTCTGGTCCTGAACCATCAATGTCACAGGACCCACATTTTCTCCCATCCTCCTCCTCTGAACCACACCTCATAACACAAGGTGAACTGAATGACCTTGTTAGGGATTTGGAACTATCCAAGAGTAAGGCAGAGATGTTGGGCTCCAGACTACAGCAGTGGAATCTCCTGGCAGGTGATGTTAGGGTTTCCATGTTCCGTGACCGTCAAAAGGATCTTGTCCCATTCTTCTTCATGGAAGGTAATCTTGTAGCCTGCAACAACATCGATGGTGTGATGGCAGCCCTCAACATCGTTCACGATCCAGATGAGTGGAGACTGTTCATTGATTCATCGAAGACGAGTCTTAAAGCTGTTTTACTGCATAATGTTTTGCCATCAATTCCAGTTGGTCATGCAGTCCATCTGAAGGAAACCTATGACAACATGAAACAACTTTGAGGTGCATAAACTATGACCAACATCAGTGGCAGCTTTGTGGCGATTTGAAGGTAGTTGCTCTCTTGCTTGGTCTGCAGACTGGATACACAAAGTACTGCTGATTTCTCTGCGAATGGGATAGTCGTGCAAGTGATTCCCACTTCATCAAGAAAGATTGGCCACTCTGACAGTCATTGGAGCCTGGGAGGAAAAGTGTTCAGCATCCATCACTTGTTGAATCCAGGAAGGTTACCACCCTTCCACATCAAGCTGGGTCTGATGAAGAACTTTGTCAAGGCCATTGACAAAACACAAGCAGCTTTCAAGTACCTCCATGGAAAATTTCCAAGGTTAAGTGAAGCTAAGATAAAGGAAGGTGTCTTTGTTGGTCCTCAGATTCGTGAACTTCTTCGAGATGATGCATTTGACCATGCACTGCATGGCAAGGAAAAGACGGCATGGAAAGCCTTCCAGTTAGTGGCAATAAATTTTCTCGGAAACAACAAGGCAGACAACTACAGGTTGTTGGTGGAAAACCTCCTCAAGGCATACAAAAGCATTGGTTGCAACATGTCACTAAAGATACATTTTTTGCACTCTCGTCTAGATTTTTTTCCACCGAACTGCGGAGCAGTGAGCGACAAGCGATTTCACCAGGACATTGCAACAATGGAGAAACACTATCAGGGCAAATGGAGCCCATCAATGCTTGCAGACTATTGCTGGACAGTGACAAGAGATGCTCCATTTAATGAATACAAGAGACAAGACAAGAAGCGCCGAGTAGACACTGAATAGGACTAAACTATGTACATAATAGTTTTTTGCCTTTTGTTTCATAATAAATTTTATTTATATAACCCTTTTGCTGATTTTTAAAGTGTTACATAAACAGGACAGGTGAAATATTATCATGTAAAGCAACCATAAACACATGAAAAGACCTAGGTTTACAATTTATGATTAAAACTCTACTATCTACACAGTATACATAGACATAAAATGTAAAAACTTAAATATCTTAGAAACAGTAGCCAATCAGTTGTTTTAATTGTCATATTTGAATTCAGCACATCAAAATACATAATAAATAGCACATTTTATCTCTGAAGCAGACGACTTCTCAAAAATTGTAGACCAGTGAAATATATTAATTTAAATTACAACACAGAATACAAAGTGTACAGTGCTCACTTTATATTATTTTTATTACAAATTTTCAGTGTAAAAATAATAGTATTTTTCAATTCACCTCATACAAGTACAAGTGTACTCTTTATCGTGAAAGTGCAACTTACAAATGTAGATTTTTTTGTTACATAACTGCACTCAAAAACAAAACTGTGTAAAACTTCAGAGCCTAAAAAAGTCCACTCAGTCATAATTCTCATGCAGCCAATCGCTAAAACAAACAAGTTTGTTTACATTTATATGAGATAATGCTGCCCACTTCTTATTTACAATGTCACCTGTAAGAGAGAGCAGACGTTCACATGGCACTTTTGCAGCCGGCATTGCAATGTGTGTTCGTGCCAGATATGCTAAACATTGGTATGCCCCTTCTGGAATGGTGGCCAAAGCATGAAGACATGTTTCCATGCTGATGATGCCCATTAAATGTAATTAATGCTTTTTTTGTGACTGAACTCCTGGGGGGGAGAATTGTATGTCTCCTGCTCTGTGTTTTACTTTCATTCTGCCATATTTCATGTTACAGCTGTCTCTGATGATGACCCAGCATGTTGTTCGTTTTAAGAACACTTCCATAAAATGCAAAGAAGGTACCTGTCAAGGCTGCTTCCCCACTCTGAACTTTAGGGTACAAATGTGGGGGCCTGCATGAAACTTCTAAGCTTAACTACCAGCTTAGATCTGGTCCGCTGCCACGACTCCCAAAGTGCTAATTCCCTTCCCTGGGTAGCCTTGAGAGACTCTTCACCAATTCCCTGGTGAATACAGATCCAAACCCCTTGGATCTTAAAACAAGGAGAAATTAACGATCCCCCTCCTTTCTCCCACCAACTCCTGGTGGATCAAGATCCAAACCCCTTGGATCTTAAAACAAGGAGAAATTAACCATCCCCCCTCCTTTCTCCCACCAACTCCTGGTGGATCAAGATCCAACCCCCTTGGATCTAAAAACAAGGAAAAATCAATCAGGTTCTTAAAAAGAAGGCTTTTAATTAAAGAAAAAGGTAAAAATCATCTCTGTAAAATCAGGATGGAAAATAACTTTACAGGGTAATCAAACTTTAAGAGCCCAGAGGAATCCCCCCTAGCCTTAGGTTCAAAGTTACAGCAAACAGAGGTAAACACCCTAGTAAAAGGTACATTTACAAGTTGAGAAAACAAAGATAAAAACTAACATGCCTTGCCTGGCTGTTTACCTACAAGTTTGAAATATGAGAGACTTGTTCAGAAAGATTTGGAGAGCCTGGATTGATGTCTGGTCCCTCTTAGTCCCAAGAGCGAACAACCACCAAAACAAAGAGCACAAACAAAAGCCTTCCCCCCAACAAGATTTGAAAGTATCATGTCCCCTTATTGCTCCTTTGGGTCAGGTGTCCACCAGGTTACCTGAGCTTCTTAACCCTTTACAGGTAAAAGGATTTTGGAGTCTCTGGCCAGGAGGGATTTTATAGTATTGTACACAGGAGGGCTGTTAACCTTCCCTTTATAGTTATGACAGTACCAATGTGAGATTTCTAAAGATAGCTACAGCATTTGACCCATGATTTAAGACTCTGAAGTGCCTTCCAAAATCTGAATGGAACAGGGTGTGGAGCATGCTTTCAGAAGTCTTAAAAGAGCAACACTCTGATGCAGAAACTACAGAACCTGAACCTCCAAAAAAGAAAATCAGCCTTCTGCTGGTGACATCTTACTCAGATGATGAAAATGAACATGCGTTGGTCTGTACTGCTTTGGATCATTATCGAGCAGAACCCATCATCAGCATGGACATATGTCCTCTGGAATGGTGATTGAAGCATGAAGGGGCATACGAATGTTTAGCATATCTGGCATGTAAATAGCTCGCGACGCCAGCTACAACAGTGCCATGCAAAAGCCTGTTCTCAGTTTCAGATGACATTGTAAACAAGAAGCAGGCAGCATTATCTCCTGCAAATGTAAACAAACTTGTTTGTCTGAGCGATTGGCTGAACAAGAAGTAGGACTGAGTGGACTTGTAGATTCTCATGTTTTACATTGTTTTATTTTTGAGTGCAGTTATTTTTTGTACATAACTATACATTTAAAAGTTCAACTTTCATGATAGAGATTACACTACAGTACTTTTATTAAGTGAATTGAAAAAATTGTATTATTTTTACAGTGCAAATATTTATAATAAGGTGAGCTCTGTACACTTTGTATTCTGTGTTGTAACTAAAATCAATATTTGAAAATGTGGAAAACATCCAAAAATATTTATATAAATGGTATTCTATTATTGCTTAATTGTGCAATTAATTTTTGTAATTGCTTGACAGCCCTAGTTTCCTTACAATAGGGATGTTCAATGAAGCGGGATGCCGTGTCCCCAGAGGTGTCCCTGACACCTATATGATTACAACAAACCATTGAAACTATGAATGAAATAGTAAATCAGGAAACAGGACATTGATCCCTCTAAAAAATGCAACATTACCACTGCAGCTCCTTTTAGTTTGTACCTGTAGTTTTGCTTTAGTCACAGGTGCTGCTTACACTTGGATTCCACTGACAGGCTGGGTCCAGTGCAAGAAAGCAGTGCAGAAGTGGAGAAAACTCACTAGTGCATGAACTATCAAAGTTACAGTCAAGCAGGGTTGACAAAAGCTGGCCAGTGCAAAATTATAGATATCTCCTATGCATCGCCAAAGACTTATCCAAACAGTAGAATGTTCAGAACTGCAGGCTAATTGCCACCAGGTTCCCTTTCATCTGGGTGATTCAAGCAATGAGTAAAACTTGATAGAAATTAACATCTTATTTGAATATGGCTAGACATATTTTGCTGGCATCCCAGAAATATCCAATTTGCCATTGCAACAAAAAGGAGGATGTGTTAAAGAGAAGGTCAGACAGACTTCCTTTATGGAGAATATAAATGTACATAAAGAGTACTCTGACCATTTCCTCAAACTACTCAGCTCGGACCATATTACAGTACATTTGTACAAGAACACAGGCCAAATAATTTCATCTGGTTACTCCAGTACTCAGCCAGTATCTAGTGTATAACTTTTCTGGAATTATGTGGATCTTGCTTTTTTGCTCTCAGAGAACTTCAGGCAGGCAGGGATGGAATGCTAAGATGGGCAATTTGTATATTCTTTAAGATTCCCTATAAATCAGAGGCCAGCAAACAAACCTAAATCTATGCTAAAAAAAAAAATTCTGATTTATGCCCTCCAAAATCAGGAGTTATAGTGCTAAACAGAGATTGTTTTTAACCTGTCCTGTTGTGAAATGCAGCTATGTTGCAACCCACATAGTATGTATAATACACAAGGGTACACAATCATATCTTGAAACCCCAACTCACATATTCAAGTGTTTGTGGGGGCCAGGCCCTAGAACTCTAGGGAGAAGAGTGTAAAGCCTTAATTCTGATATTCCAGGCTCTTGTCAGTCTAAGCCAAACCCTTCATATTATATTGGTGAGGGTTTGTATTATCATGGCAGCCAGAGATGGAGAAGAGCTTTTAGATCATCCAGTCAATCTCCAGGCCAATACAGCACTGCTCCCTTCATTACATTTTCCAACACATTGCCCCATCTAGCTTTAAAAAAGTAGGGGCCGTGATGGGCTGACCAACACTTCCTTAGGGAGACTGTTTCACAACCTAAGCCATTACATTATCAGGACCTTTTCCCTTAACAGTCCAGTCCAAATTTTCGCTATTTTAATTTTTCTCATTACTCCTAGTTAAACCCACCATCATACCAAGGATGCGATATGGGAAGAAGCATATCCTGAGCTCTACCACAGCTGTGGTGTGATGGGGATTCTGTGTGGTTTACTCTCACATGTGTTTCCTCCAATGCATGTATTTTTGTGCCGTACTGCTGGCAGCACTGCAAGAACATGATAGCTTGAAACTCTTTTCTCCAGGCCTAAAAACAGAATAAAGGTAGTGTAACGATGCTGGTTCTGGCGGGACCCAACTGAGAGTGCCAATTCAGGACAAATTGCTTAAAACAGGGCAGTTACAGCCCAAAGCTGGGGTTTTTCCACCTCTAAGGCAAACCAAACCAGCCAGACAAAGAGGACTTTGGTCTCACCCCACTGGCTAGCCACAAGTCACACAAGCAATTCCCTTAGACACTCCAGTTTCCCAGTATCTCCACCAGTGCCACTTGTTATGAGGACAAATGGTTATGAAAACCAATACCCCAGTAAAAGAAAAAAAAGGTTCTCTCGATCCCAGAGGACCAAGCCCCAGACCCAGGTCAATATACAAATCAGATCTTACCCACAAATCACGCTGTTGCCAATCCTTTAGAATCTAAAATCTAAAGGTTTATTCATAAAAGAAAAAAGATATAGATGAGAGCTAGAATTGGTTAAATGGAATCAATTACATACAGTAATGGCAATTCTTGGTTCAGGCTTGTAGCGGTGATGAAATAAACTGCAGGTTCAAAATCTAGTCTCTGGAACATCCCCAGCTGGGATGGGTCATTCAGTCCTTTGTTCAGACCTTCAGTTTGTAGCAAAGTCCCTCCAGAGGTAAAAAGCAAGATTGAAGACCCAATGGAGATGAGGCATCCGCCTTTTATAGTCTTTTCTTGGTGTAAGAACACCTCTTTGTCCTTACTGTGGAAAATTACAGCAAAATGGAGTCTGGAGTCACATGGGCCAGTCCCTGCATACTTTGCTGAGTTGCAAGGCGTATCTGCCTTCTCTCAATGGGTCAATTGTATAGCTGATGGTCCTTAATGGCCCATCAAGCAGGCTAGGCAGAGCTAACATCAACTTGTCTGAGATGTCTCTCAGAAGCATAGCATAAGTTTGAAATACAGACAGTATAAAGCCAATATTCATAACTTCAACTACAAAATTGATACACACATATAGACAGCATAATCATAACCAGCAAACCATAACCTTGTCTAAGACACCTCATTTAACCCCCTTTATACAAGATTTGGTGCCACTACAGGATCTTGGTTGCAACCATGTTCTATATGGTCCCAGATTATATCAATAATGTCACAGGTAGTATTCAGGTCAGCTTATCTAGGGGCTGCCTGCATTGGAAGGTGAGATTGAGCTACACTCAGCAACTGGAATGATCTTGCATAGAGCAAGAGCTTGTGCAAGTGTGCCCATGAGGCTTGTGCTGCAGGCCAAAAAAGGAGGTAATCATTGGGATGAAGTGATTTACCAAAGGTCATATGACAGGTCAGTGGCAGAGGCACTAGTCCAGCACCCCACCAGTGGCATTTACTACCAGTTGCACTTTAACATTATCTAGTAATATTAGTTTAATACACTGGGTGTGTATATTTGCTTCAATAAGGTTAATTACAACAAATATTCTATATACAGTCTATATAGACCATAGTCTAGAGTCTATATTTTTCATTTCATTTATGTGAAATATCCAAGAATAGTCTGCTTTCAACTGAAACAGAATGTGTTTTTGCCCTTCATCCTTATTCATGGGGCATAGTGCTTGTGGGCTGAACCACATACAATGAAGTTAGAGAACTATTGTTTGTATTGCAGCTATATTGTATTGACCATTGCAGGAGAGTAAGCCCATGTTGTGTTCTCATTGGTTTTCCTGTTTTCTAGTTTTCAAATATTTGCATTTTGACACTGTACTATCAATCAGGAAACCTTCCCCCTATTAAATAGTATTAAATGTATATAAGTGCTTCACAGAGTCCCCATTCTGAACTATTTAGACATGTGCTTTGCCTATAGTCATAGAAATGGAACGCGACCTCCCAAATGCATACTCATGTAAGCGGCTCTTTCTTATTCATGCCTTTGGTTTTATTCAAGTCAGTGGGATGATTGCTGTGAGGAAAGCTTTTCAGGATTGGGTCTAATACCTGGACCCTAAAAAGTTGATCTCTTTCAGTATTTAACATCAGATTTAATGGCTGGTACATTAGATGAGCTCATCTTTTAACTTGCAGAGTTTGATATGTTCTGTCAGTTTCATAATATCGTACATTAAGTTTATCAGGTGGTACATTAATGTTTGTGGCATGAATGCATTTGATTTTATATCAGTTTTTGAACTTGGGTTATATACACACACATCTCATAGTAGGATGTTTGATTTATTATTGCATGAAGTATCTTGTTCAGCTGGCGTGGCATCAGGTGATGCCTTCCTAAATAGGTGATGTGTTTCCTGAATTTTGGTCAATGTTTATAAAATGTGGTAAGCAAGTTAAGAGATCTGATTGGCTACAGGCCATGCTGTTCTGAAAGCATAACAGGAGCACTCCGAGTATAAAAGCATGAGTCAGAACTCATTAACCCTGTCACATCAGTGTTGCCAGTTTTACAAACCATAAAATATGCAGGCGAGGTATAAATTGTTAGTTGCTTTTCTTCAGCCTGATTACAATGTATGTATATGCATTTAGATGCTGCACGGTACAGTATATTTTACAAGAAAATTTGATTTTATACTACTTAAATGATATAGTAGATTCTGTAGATGGTAGCTTCCTTTTAGTACATCTAAAAAACCACTATCATAAGTATTTGCCATAACCTTGTCAAGCTGTCACGTTTCTTTCATTATTTCCTAAGAGTTGCTGGTTACTGATGTGTTAGTGTTTGATGAGATGCTTTCTCTTTTCTAATCAACTTGATCCTTTGCCTGATTATGTCAGGGATGCCCACACACCCTTATCAACTTAAAACTAAATTAATTAAATGTGTGTTGTGTATCCTGTAGAACAGACCATCTTTATGAGGCAACCTCCCACCCTGATAGTGGAGGCAGCTATCTCCAAATCAAGTAAGAACAATTCTACAACTAGAAGAACATCTCAGCAACTGTTTTTGTTGGTCCCTTAGGATGGGTTTGTGTGCATGCGTGAGAAATATTTTAGAGGACCTTGCCAGCTGAAAAAGGCCTGTTTGCTGTGTTCAGGAAACAGCGCTAGCTATGACCATGTTAGATAACATCAAGCTAGATTCTGCAAATTGTCCCAGTAATAAGCAATCCAAGGGAAAGGACCTATGCAGTAGAATGGCTTCTAAAATGCTGCTTTTCAAATCTCACTGAGAGACTTGTGTGATTTTGTTTGGTTCTATGTTGCCTCAATGTCTGTCATGAATCACTATTTAACTACTTCCACAGTCAACCATCCACCTCTCTACATACAAAGGGCTATTGCCAAGAACTAACTAGTACTTTGTCTTTACATACAGTAAATTTTAAATACTACTTAATGGCAATAAACAAAGTGTCAAAAGAAACGTCTACAGAACAGAAGGGAATTATGAGAGAAAACAAGTTAAAGACAGATAGAAGGCAGTAGCAGAGGAAGGGGTGGGAGAGGCAGAAGAGATGAGAAGAGGCCACAGAGATGCATCAGGGATGTAGCAAAGGTTGGATATTGTTAACTCACTTCATTGTGGATTAATAGGAAGACTGTTACTTTGACCACATTTTCTAGCCTTCCTTGATGTACTGAATATGGTTCCAATTTATCCAAACCAGAACAAGGCTTTTGGCTAGGTATGGATTCTAGAAATGAGTCAAAACTTCAGGTTATCCCCCAAATCTGAATTCCTGATTTGAAAGTAGTTTCTCATCTGACAAGTAAAACTCAAAAGATACTAGAATTCAACTATTCATCTGTTCTACTTGCCAAATAAAAAGGGGGTTAAATGAAAGGAATTGAGTGGATACATTGTATCAAATAAACCAACACTGAAAGCAAAATACTAGACTTTTACAACTGTAAACAATTACTACAGTGATTTGGAAACCTGCAACTAGCACTAATGAATCAGAGCTTCTCTCTGGTGCCTGTGACAATAGAACATTTTACCATCATGACAGTAAACTGAGATGTTACATGAGTGACTCATGTAACTCCAAGCTTTACTACTCTGTCAGACTACAGATAAAGAGTTTCAAGCTTTGCATTTAACTTATAAAACTTTCATTGATTCTGCTCCAGTTTAAGCTGGAAATAGTTGAATTGGCACATTTGAACGGACCAGTGGTCCATCTAGTTTGGTGTCCTGTTGCTAACTGTAGCCAGTGGTGGATGGATTCAGAATAAGGCATAATACCTCTTCCCTTCTTACCCCTAATGTAATTCATTAAGCGCAATACTATGTCATGGAGGAAAATTTCTTCCTTACCCCGCTAGGGATAAGCATATGCCCTGAAGCAAGAGCATTGAGAGCTCTTATGTCTTCATCCCTGCTAGTGTAACTGAAGATGTTATTTTTGTTTGTGTAAATGTCTAATCCTGTTCCGAAACACTAATATTTCTGAATCCTGTGTGTTTTTCACAGGTTAGATTTCAAGTTGGCTTTTTAATTTATTTTCAGGAGCCTTCCTTTTTTAGTGTTGAGTGCTCCTTCTGATAGGAGAACAGTTAAATGGGGCTAATTTAGACCATTAGTTCATATTCTTCTGCTATATTTTCTCTCCTTTCAGTACTAAGAAATCTGTGGGCAGACGTCTGTTCGGTGGATTTCAGTAGTTCCTCTCAGTCTTATACTTGTGTAACAGCAGAATCTGGCCCCTTTTATTTTTAATTCTATCTTGCATGCAATTTGAGATCCACCCTATATTGATTCTAGTTACTTTGATTAACGTTCTCTCACCTGTTTCTCCTAAGGATAATTTAAAATCAATGAAACTAGAGTAAGTTCTACTTTATGTAAGAGCTGACAAGTGTCAGACATACAGGCCTAAATTTAACAACGTGCCTATTGATTCTGGTTTCCCATCTTGACACCTAAAGGGACTTTTCTGTGAGAAGTTACTCAGCACTTTTTGAACAGTATCCCCCTTTAGCATGTCCAGTTCAACATTCAAAAATCAAGGCACCAAAAATCCATCACTTTTAAAAATGTAGACTGCAATACCAATTTACAAAAGTTAAATTACTTGTATCCAGTTCATCCCATCTCTGACTATTTTAACCAGATCTCTAACTGGATACAAAATGGTTCATCAGCTAATACAATACAGGCAAGAGCTTGTTCTATTCTCTTAATTTATTCTTGTCCATCACATTTCTGCAGTGGATATTTTTATTGTTGACATACACAGAGTACACTTCATCATTAATCAGCTCTCTTATATACTGCACTAGAGAAGAAGAAACACTTGCTCTTATTTGGCTTGTCTGTTGCTAGAACATTTTCCAGATGGGCACAATCACTACAACCTGTGACAGTGGAAGATGAAAAGGCTGTGCAGCTGCACTACTGCCACTTGGGGAGAAGATTCTGTCAATCTGCTAATTATCTAGAAATAAATTGGAGGATTGAATTTCTCTGCTCACCTGTACTACAGTCTGCATCATACCTCTGGCTTCATGCCAGGCAACCTTACAAATTTAATCATGTTTGAATACTAAAGCTACAACTATGGACAAGTGTTTGTTACTAGCATTCTTATAATTCAGCTTAAGGTGTTTTTCTACTTTTTATTGATTTGTGGAAATGTTTTTCACCTTCCTGAATATATAAATGTTTTTAAAAAAAATATCTTTACAATTCAAATGGGGCTAGCAACTATCACGTTAACTTTCTTAGAATGTGGAGGCCCTGCCATTCCAAAAACCCAACAGGGAGAAATTAAATCCAAAACTTCAGCCCACTAAGCTAATTAAGGGCATAGAACAAAAGAGTTTGCATGTATGAAAGCATGAGTTGATTCTCATGCAGGATTTTATGGAGGCCAAAAGAGAATGGTTAATGACTGAAAGTCACAGTGAATCTGAGAAACAAGAGAGAGGAGGAGTCTGGAAGAGAGTGAGAAGATCAAACAGTACTGCTGAGGAGTCCCCTGCACCCAAGCTGTAAGTGTAAGCAACAGGAACAGTCAAGATTAGAGTTGTGGCAAACTATTAATTTAACCATCGTGACACTTCACCCAGAACTCTAACCAAACATCAGCATTTCTTTGGAGCATTGAAAAGTTGTTAATAAACATGTTTTTATTGTTTGCACAACTTTGCATTTCCAGACTCAAATTACTTGGAAGTGCTGAACTGCTCTCCAAATGGTCAGTGTTTCTGACCCTGCTGAAAGCTGGAAGTACCAGCCCTGGTCTACACTATGAGGTTAGGTCGAATTTAGCCATGTTAGGTCAATTTTATAAGCAATGTGTCTACACAACCAACCCTGTTCCGTCGACCTAAAGGGCTCTTAAAATCGACTACTGTATTCCTCCCCAGCGAGGGGAGTAGCACTAAAATCGACCTTGCTGGGACAAATTTGGGGTAGTGCAGATGCAATTTGACGGTATAGGTCTCCGGGAGCTATCCCAGAGTGCTCCAGTGTGACCACTCTAGACAGCACTTTCAACTCCAATGTACTAGCCAGGTACACAGGAAAAGCCCCGGGAAACTTTGAATTTCATTTCCTGTTTGGTCAGCGTGGTGAGCTCAGCAGCACAGGTGACCATGCAATCCCAGAATCGCAAACAAGCTCCATCATGGACTGAACGGGAGACACTGGATCTGATTGCTGTATGGGGAGAAGAATTTGTGCAGGCCAAACTCCGATCAAAAAGAAGAAATGCTAATATATATGCCAAAATTGCACAGGGAATGGTGGAGAGAGGTTACAACAGGGACACACAGCAGTGCCATGTGAAAGTTAAGGAGCTCAGGCAAGCCTACCAAAAGACAAAGGAGGCAAACGGTCTCTTAGGGTCAGAGTCCCATACATGCCGCTTCTATGATCAGCTGCATGGCATTCTGGGGGGGGGGACCCTACCACTACCCCACCACTGTCCGTGGACATCTGCAAGGGGGGAGCCTCACGCTACAGGGAGGAGGATTTTGTGGATAAGGAAGAGGAGGAGGAGGAGAATGCGCAGCAGGCAAGTGGAGAATCGGTTCTCCCCGGTGGCCAGGACCTTTTCATCACCCTGGAACCAATACCCTCCCAAGGCGGGTTCCTGGACCCTGAAGGTGGAGAAATCCCCTCTGGTGAGTGCACATTTGTAATTATACTACAGGGTTTAAAGGCAATGTGTTTAATGTTTGATTTGCCCTGAAGAATCAGGATGCATTCACGGCCAGTACAGCTACTGGAAAAGTCTGTTAACGTGTCTGGGAATGGAGCAGGAATCTTCCAGGGACATCTCCATGAAGCTCTTCTGGAGGTACTCTGAAAGCCTTTGCAGAAGGTTTCTGGGGAGGGCTGCCTTATTTCATCCTCCACAGTAGGACACTTTACCACACCAAGCCAGTAGCAAGTAGTCTGGAATCATTGCAGCACAAAGCATGGCAGCAAATGGTCCTGGGTTTTGGTCGCATTCAAGCTACATTTGGTCTATATCTTTCTGTGTTAGCCTCAGGAGAGTGATATCATTCATGGTCACCTGGTTGAAATAGGGGAATTTTTGTAAGGGAACAGTAGAAGGACCCCGTTCATGCTGGGCTGTTTGCATTTGGCTAAGAATAGCCACGCAGTGGGGAGAGGGGTGAAGGGATCATCCCAGAGAATAGCCACACAGTGGGATGGGAGGAAGGGTGTGCTGCACATCCACCCGAAAACCACAGCCCCTCCTTTTAGATGGCAAACCCAACCGGCATTGCTTGCTATGGGAAAGGAGGGTGCTGCAATTTGAAACCATTCCCACATGTTATGAAGGCGGAAGAAGCCAACCCCGCGTACCCTTTGGCTTACCATGGCTGCCTGGAAACCAAATTCTGTTGCCCAGCTGTATGTGATGTGTCACCATACCGGTAGGCACTCAATATAAAAGGCAAAATGCGACCTTGTACCTAAAGCACATGTGGTGTCTGCTGTGAATTGCTTGATTCATTGTGAAAAAGAGTCTCTCTTTTGTTCTCAGAAATGTATCTTCTTAAAGTCTACTCTCCCTTTTTATTCCCCGCAGGTGCAAATGTTTCTATGCTCCCCCTATCATCTCCGTCCCTGAGGTTATCACAGATTAGAAGGTGAAAAAACCACAGTCGCGCTGACATGTTTTCCGAGCTCATGCAGTCCTCCTGCACTGATAGGAGGGAGCTGAATGCATGGAGACATTCAGTGGCAGAGTCCAGGAAAGCATTAAGTGAGCGCAATGAGAAGAGGCAGGAGGCGATTCTGAGGCTAATGGGGGAGCAAACCGACATGATCAGGCGTCTGGTGGAGCTGCGGGAAAGGCACAAGAGCACAGACCGCCGCTGCATCCACTGTATAACTGCCTGCCCTCCTCCCCAAGTTCCATATCCTCCTCACCCAGACACCCAAGAACGCGGTGGGGGAGGCTCCGGGCACCCAGCCACTCCACTCCAGAGGATGGTCCAAGCAACAGAAAGCTGTCATTCAAACAGTTTTGATTTGTAATGTGGCTACAATAAGCAATGTGGCCTTGTCCTTCCCGCCTCCCCTCCTGCCCCACCCCACCAAGGCTACCTTGTCAGTTATCCCATTTTTTTTTAATTAATAAAGAAAGAATGCATGGTTTCAAAACAATAGTGACTTTATTTCCTTTGCCAGATGTGATCAAAGGGGGAAGGGTGGTTGGCTTACAGGGAATTAAAATCAACAAAGGGGGTGGGTTTGCATCAAGGAGAAACACACACAACTGTCACACCATAGCCTGGCCAGTCATGAAACTGGTTTTCAAAGCCTCTCTGATGCGCAGCGCACCTTGCTGTGCTCTTCTAATCGCTCTGGTGTCTGGCTGCTCAAAATTGTCCACCAGGCGATTTGCCTCAACCTCCCACCCCGCCATAAATCTCTCCCCCTTACTCACAGACATTATGGAGCACACAGCAAGCACCAATAACAATGGGAATATTGGTTGTGCTGAGGTCTAACCTAGTCAGCAAACAGAGCCAGCAAGCTTTTAAACGTCCAAAGGCACATTCTACCACCATTCTGCACTTGCTCAGCCTATAGTTGAACTACTGTCCAGGCTGCCTGTGTACGGCTTCATGAGCCATGGGAGCAAGGGGTAGGCTGTGTCCCCAAGGATAACTATTGGCATTTCAACATCCTCAATGGTAATTTTCTGGTCTGGGAAGTAAGTCCCTTCTTGCAGCTGCTCGAACAGCCCGGAGTTCCTAAAGATGTGAGCGTCATACCCCTTTCCCAGCCATCCCACGTTGATGTCGATGAAAAGTCCTTTGTGATCCCCCAATGCTTGCAGCACCATTAAGAAGTACCCCTTGCGGTTTACGTACTGGTTGGCAAGGTGGTCTGGTGCCAAGATAGGGATATGCGTTCTGTCTATCACCCCACCACAGTTAGGGAACCCCATTGCAGCAAAGCCATCCACTATGACCTGCACATTTCCCAGAGTCACTACCCTTGTTAGCAGAAGGTCAGTGATTGCACTGGCTACTTGAATCACAGCAGCCCCCACAGTAGATTTGCCCACTCCAAATTGATTCCCGACTGACTGGTAGCAGTCAGGCGTTGCAAGCTTCCAGAGGGCTAAAACCACTCACTTGTGAACTGGGAGGGCTGCTCTCATCTTGGTATTCCTGCGCTTCAGAGTGGGGGAAAGCAACTCACAAAGTTCCAGGAAAGTGGCCTTACGCATGCAAAAGTTTTGCAGCCACTGGGAATCATCAGACCCGCAACACTATATGGTCCCACTAGTCTGTGCTTGTTCGCCGGGCCCAGAATCGGCATTCCACTGTATCAAACTGCCCCACTGCCGCCATACACAATCGACTGTATATAATCGCTTTCTAAAGATCGACTTCTATAAAATCGACCTAATTTTGTAGTGTAGACATACCCTACCAGAAATGTCAGGAAAGCCACCTCCATTTTGCAAACTCCAGTCTAGATAGCTCTTCTTTGCATATGCTTATATGAACCTTTTGAGTTTAACCCCTCGCTACCCAAGACATACTTTCTCTAACCAGTTTTACATCTTGTCTTAGGTTGAATTTGAGTGTACGAGGTTTGTTATAGACTAGTAATTTCATTACATAATCCTTAATTCAGAAGCTTTAGTTTATACATAAATTTAAGTAAAAAGTTTCAATGTATAGTATCTCAATTTTGTCAAACCTCTGTTTGCTTTCCTAGCACAAGTTTTTATTCTTCCCTCTGTCTCTGGCCTCATAATGGATTCTAGTATTTCCTGGTCTGGGTCAGAAACACTGCCAGAACAGTTACTTTTGCAGTAATTCTACTTCCCTTTTGTGAGCCATGTATATACCACCACTCCAAATCACTAGCACTAGACACCAAAGAAACAAAGCTTGATAACCAGTAAGGAGTTGGTATATCACTTAATGGTAGAGCAATCATTCTCCTACAGTTTATATTTTTAAATGCCAGCAGGCCATGACTTATGCACTTAGCATAGCAGTAATTGAACTGTGGTGACCTTGCAGTGTGAAAAGTTACTTATGTGAGTAAGTATAGGGCTGTGGTAGACTGTTCTGGAGAGTGGTATTTACCTACCAGTCAGTTGTATGGTGAGACTTAATATTTGTACATATTTTATACCAATAGAATAAAAACCAGCAGGATCTTATTAAGAGGGATAAGGCAAAGATTCCACATTTATTGTAAATATAATGATAAAGCAAAAGATAAAAGTAAACAATATTGTTTGACTACTTATTCCTATCACTACTTATTCCTTACACACACACACACACACACATATAGATATAGATATATTCATTTACACAATTATTCATTTAAGTTCTGTATAGGTGTTATAGTTACCAGCCTAGAAGTTGCTCATGCCAAGTTACTGGCCAGGTATCTTGGTCATGAGGATGGAGCCGAGTCCGTGTAAGGTGCACCTGATGCTCCTGGAAGTTGGCAGCAGAACCAGAGACTCAATGTCCTTAGTCTTTAGAGTCCATTCTTATAGGAATTAATTCCTATGTTAGTCTATGGGAGCTGTTTCATCCTGCTGACTCAATCAGCAGATGGCACATTCCTGGTAGCTCCACACTGTCCAAAGTGGCACATTCCTGGTGGCTCCACACTGTCCAAAGTTTGTGTTTCCCATCCTTCCAGGTGATGGGGTGGATCCCAGTTTACCCTCCCAGGGTTGTCTGGTGATCTACTTGACACATGGATACTCCCTTTCTAAGCTGACACCTCCCTAACCATTCAAGCATTCATCAACATACATTCCATATCTTAACCATATTTTAATTTACTGTCTCCACCACTTTTGGGGTGTGTGCTAATTCATTTGAGACTTCCGGCCCTTTAATCACAGAGGGTGGGGGTCTGTTCCTAGGAGCCGTTGCTGTTACAATTAAGTGAAAGTCACTTAACGGCTTATAGCATTTGTTTACCTTGTATCAGGGGTGGTAACATAATGTTCACTTCAAGAACAAAGTCAATTAACTTGTTTGTAAGTTTTACATAGTAATAAAGTATCTTTCACAGGACAGATACAATTAATGGTTTCTACAGACAGTAGCTTACAAGTTTACTAGGTGAAACTGTTGGATTTTTAAGTGTGGGGGACAAATTATGGGGGGTCACTGTCACTTGGGGGAATCACTGTTAGTACCTTCTTTAATATCCCAACACATAGCTTTGAGAGCCTCAGATCAAATGGTTCTCGTGAAGTGCTGAGTATTTATTAATATCCTTACCATTTACCGAGCCCCTGTATGTCACTTTCCGTTAATATTGATTGTGTGGTGTGCTAATAGTTTGATTGAGGAGAGGGGTTGAAGTTCTCAGGTTTTAGAATAGTACATTTGTTTTCAATCTTCCTCCTCTTCCTCTGCACTGTAAATCAAAGAGAGCATATCTAAATCTCTAAAGGTTTCCAGATGTATCTTTTAATATGTTATTGGAAGGCAATAACTTTCAAAGGGCAGAGGGGCTCTGCTATCTGGTGAGTTCAATCAAAACAGATGCCAAAGTAGAACTGGGAGATTCACAGCAGCACAGTCTGCTCGCAGAAAGCTAAAGAACCTGGCAAGAAGCAAGACAATGGAACTTCATACCAGAGTCAGGCTCTCTTATGCAGGGAAAATAGCCTCACTACATGTATGTTACTAAGATGTGAGTGAAGAGATTGCAGAGGGGAACAGTCAAGATACTGTTGTGAATAGCTGACTGAAGGGTATTTGGTGCGAAAGGCTTTCATGAGCTAAAGAATATGGAGATCATAAGGAGAAGATGTGAAAATATATTAAAGAAGACTTAAGAAAGTAGATCACAGTGGCTGAGCCATTTTTGTATAGAGTGTTTCCCTCTCAAGCCTATGTAGGAATTACTTTACAAAACAGTGTAACATTGAATGACTTTTTAAAGTATTTTAAAGGTAATGCTGGATGTCAAAGGGAGCTCAAAACTCTCCAGAGTTTAACAAAAAGCAACCAGGGCCAGTCCAGAGTGATGCCACACTGCTATATTTGTGTACCTGGACAGCTCTTGCTCACTGCTTTGTTGGAGTTTTTAGTAGAGCTGCCTATCAGTAGGACCTGGCTACTTTGGAAAGGCCTGACCACCCCATTTATGACACAAAAAGTACTAAGGAAATCCAAATAGCTCTGCTTGTTGAAAACTTTAAAGGGAATCATGGAAAGAGATGACTAATACTACATGCAACAAAGATTATCACTAAAACATTTGAAACAATGTATCATGGAATCTTTAAAACAAGAAGCTGTAGAAAAACACCTATCAGGTTATGCTATAGCACAACTGGGTGTTGCATACTCAAGTTTTCTGATCTTTTAATTGTAAGATATTTCCCAAATCTGTCATCTTCCTAAAACTGAAGGAAAAATTAGAAAGCTATGGTTGAGCAAGTGAGGTTTAGCCAGACCATCACAACATATTTCCATGAGTAATGGGAGGAGCACACACCTAAATGATCAGCCTGATTCCTAGAGTGCTGCAGATTAAATGAAGGACAGGCATCAAGTTGTGCTAGAAACTCAGTCATGGGTTTTCTGGGTTGCAAAGAGTGAGACACCAGAAGCTAAAAATACAGGTTATTGAATAAATGGTGTTAGTTGGTTTTTTTGTTTGTTTGTTTTAAGTTTTGCAGTGAAATGTCGACCAAAGTTTTACAGACTCTGCTGTCTCTGTTCTAAATTGTGGGATAGAGAAGATTTACCAATTTAGTTGCTCTTTTTACAATAATGGGAGGTAAGCCAACTTCAAAGCTGAGTTAATACTCCATACTCCCTCTCTAGCACCATATCACACATCCAATCTACCTCATGGAGAGGTAGAAAAACTACTGCAAATTAGTGCTTTGTTATAAACTACCCCTCTAGCAGGGCTCAAAGATGATTCTGTAATATGTTTTCTTAACTCCGCAGGAAGGACCCATTCAGGCTGGCTTGCTTTTACATGGTTAGCTAGACTAATCTTAGGGTTCATGTGTTTTTCTTCCCTTTGTGATCACTGTTTGTTCAAATGAGAAGTATCCGTAAGGCTTTGGGCACACAGTTAGATCTTAGTGGAAACCATGTTGGCTTATTTCCTGCCACACACTTACAGCAGAAACCATCATTCCTTCAACTCTGAATCTTGTTTCCTTTGGCGTTCCTTGTGTCAAAATCTAGTTTAGTCACATACCTCCTCTTGACTCCCACTTGAGAGTAAAAAGAAGAACAGGAGGACTTGTGGCACCTTAGAGACTAACAAATTTATTAGAGCATAAGCTTTCGTGGACTAAAGCCCACTTCTTCGGATGCATATAGAATGGAACATATATTGAGGAGATATATATACACACATACAGAGAGCATAAACAGGTGGGAGTTGTCTTACCACCTCTGAGAGGCCAATTAATTAAGAGAAAAAAAAACTTTTGAAGTGATAATCAAGCTAGCCGAGTACAGACAGACAGTTAGATAACAAGTGTGAGAGATTCAATGTTTGTAATGGCTCAACCATTCCCAGTCCTTATTCAAACCGGAGTTGATTGTGTCTAGTTTGCATATCAATTCTAGCTCAGCAGTTTCTCGTTGGAGTCTGTTTTTGAAGTTTTTCTGTTGTAATATAGCCACCCGCAGGTCTGTCACTGAATGACCAGACAGGTTAAAGTGTTCTCCCACTGGTTTTTGAGTATTTTGATTCCTGATGTCAGATTTGTGTCCATTAATTCTTTTGCGTAGAGACTGTCCGGTTTGGCCAATGTACATGGCAGAGGGGCATTGCTGGCACATGATGGCATATATCACATTGGTAGATGTGCAGGTGAACGAGCCCCTGATGGTATGGCTGATGTGATTAGGTCCTATGATGATGTCACTGGAATAGATATGTGGACAGAGTTGACATCGGGGTTTGTTACAAGGATAGGTTCCTGGGTTAGTGGTTTTGTTCAGTGATGTGTGGTTGCTGGTGAGTATTTGCTTTAGGTTGGGGGGTTGTCTGTAAGCGAGGACAGGTCTGTCTCCCAAGATCTGTGAGAGTAAAGGATCATCTTTCAGGATAGGTTGTAGATCTCTGATGATGCGCTGGAGAGGTTTTAGTTGGGGGCTGAAGGTGACAGCTAGTGGTGTTCTGTTATTTTCTTTGTTGGGCCTGTCTTGTAGGAGGTGACTTCTGGGTACTCGTCTGGCTCTGTCAATCTGTTTTTTCACTTCAGCAGGTGGGTATTGTAGTTTTAAGAATGCTTGATAGAGATCTTGTAGGTGCTTGTCTCTATCCGAGGGATTGGAGCAAATGCGGTTATATCTTAGAGCTTGGCTGTAGACAATGGATCGTGTGGTGTGTCCTGGATGGAAGCTGGAGGCATGTAGGTAAGTGTAGCGGTCAGTAGGTTTCCGGTATAGGGTGGTATTTATGTGACCATCGCTTATTAGCACAGTAGTGTCCAGGAAATGGACCGCTTGTGTGGATTGATCTAGGCTGAGGTTGATGGTGGGATGGAAATTATTGAAATCATGGTGAAATTCCTCAAGGGCTTCTTTTCCATGGGTCCAGATGATGAAGATGTCATCAATGTAGCGAAAGTAGAGTAGGGGCGTTAGGGGACGAGAGCTAAGGAAGCGTTGTTCTAAGTCAGCCATAAAAATGTTGGCATATTGTGGGGCCATGCGGGTACCCATAGCAGTGCCGCTGACTTGAAGGTATATATTGTCCCCAAATGTGAAATAGTTGTGGGTGAGGACAAAATCACAAAGTTCAGCCACCAGGTTAGCTGTGACATTATCAGGGATACTGTTCCTGATAGCTTGTAGTCCATCTTTGTGTGGAATATTGGTGTAGAGGGCTTCTACGTCCATAGTGGCCAGGATGGTGTTTTCTGGAAGATCACCGATGGATTGTAGTTTCCTCAGGAAGTCAGTGGTGTCTCGAAGATAGCTGGGAGTGCTGGTAGCGTAGGGTCTGAGGAGAGAGTCTACATAACCAGACAAGCCACTTGAGAGTGTGCTGCATTCCCATGGAGTTTCAGAGGTCACATTAGTAGAACCAGTACAAAGTAGAGTGATAGGAGGAGCCATTTGGTGCTGATGCTGCAAAGGAGATGCCTTTGTCTCTCCACTCTTAAATTTAATCCTGTAAACCCTTCCTGACAAGAGTATCTTACACATGAGGAGTCGCACTGATGTTGATGAAAGCACTCATGCAAGATCATGCAAGACTAGGTACATGATCATTCTTTATTGGCTAGCCTTTTGGCTTCAGAAGTTTTTATCTATGTATCCAAGAGTCCGTTAGCATTTTCCACTTGTATAATGAAACAAACTTTAAAAATGCATATACTGGACATACCATTTCTGTGTGTAAATACACCTCTACCTCGATATAACGCTGTCCTCGGGAGCCAAAAAATCTTACTGCGTTATAGGTGAAACCGCGTTATATCGAACTTGCTTTGATCCACCGGAGTGCGTCCCCTCTCCCCCCCCCCCCCCCCCCGGGAGCGCAGCTTTACCGTGTTATATCCGAATTTGTGTTATATCGGGTCACGTTATATCAAGGTAGAGGTGTATCTAAATACAGCCATTTTTAAGGGTCCATTTCTGATGCTTAAAGCAGTTTGAATCAGATGGAAGTTTAGTTTGGTAAATCTCTGTGTATGACAAATAGCAGTGCATGAAAGATGATAGCACCTGCAGTGAGTGAGCTCTGAATCCCACTTCATTGATTCAGGATTATGAACTATTCTGTTTAGAGAGAAATTTAAAAAATTAAAAGGCAAGGACTAGAAGCTGAAATTGGAGAAAAAGTTGACCAAAATCTATGGCAGCACAGGGTAAAGTTACTGCTGATGCAACAGTTTACTAAAATGGTGTTAGAGCTTACAGAGTATAATGGTACTGAAGAATGCACTAAAAATCATTTGTATCTGGGCTATTTGAGCACAGGATACATTAAATAATGCATATTAAGTGCTAAAGTTCTTCACTCAAACCTGTGTAATGCCATTGGTAGAAATATCAAAATTTAAGTCTGAGAAATCAACCTCAAATGTTGGGGAATTTGGGTGACGATGATGCTTACCTTGGCAACATGGTATGTTCTATTTATTTTCTGATATTGTAACAGCTACTGTGCTGGCTGGGTCAGTGTGTGGCACATCCATACACAGCCCCCTTAACAGGGGTGGCTTATCCTGGATGGGAAGAACCCCTGTCTCAGAGAAAAAGTGAGAGGAAGCTGAAGTATTTTTCCCCCTGCTTTGGGTAGTGGGAGACTGATTGTATGAGTAGCATGATGGGGCGGGGGAGGGGAGGAATTGCCTTTATACCAGGGGTGGGCAAACTTTTTGGCCCGAGGGCCACATCTGGGTGGGGAAATTGCATGCAGGGCCGGGACGGGGGTTGGGGTGCAGGAGGGAGTGCAGGGTGTGGGATGTGGTGCAGTGTGCAAGAAGGGGCTCAGAGCAAGGGGTTGGGGCAGAGGAGGGGTGCAGGGTGTATAAGGGGGCTCAGGGCAGGGGGTTGGGGTGCAGGAGGGGTTTGGGCTCTGGCCCGGCACCGCTTACCTGAAGCGACTCTGGGGTTGCAGTGGGTCAGAGGGCTCACTGCACCCAGAGCCCGAACCCCTGCCTGCCTGCCCTGGCCCTGGGCCTGGCCCAGGCCCCATGCTGCACCGCTCCTGGAAGTGCAGGCACCACATCCCTGCGGCCCTTGGGAGGTGGGGGGAAGAGGGCTCCGTGTGCTGCTCTTGCTGTGGATACCTTCCCCAAAGCTCCCATTGGCCATGGTTCCCCATTCCCGGCCAATGGGAGCTGCAGGGGGCAGTGCCTGGAGGGACAGTCAGCGCACGGAGCCCTCTGCCCCTCCTCCCCCAGGGACCGCGGGACGTAGTGCCGGCTGCTTCCAGGATCAGCATGGGGCCAGGGCAGGCAGGCAGGCAGGGGTTCGGGCTCTGGGCGCAGTGAGCCCTCTGACCCCTCTCCCCCAGGGGCCACAGGGACATAGTGCTGGCTGCTTCTGGGAGCGATGCGAGGCCCGCCCTCCCCCAGGGGCTGCAGGGACGTAGTGCTGGTCGCTTCCGGGAGCGGCGCGGGACCCGCGGTGCCATGGGGGTGGCAATCCCACGGGCCGATCCAAAGCCCTGAGGGGCCAGATCCAGCCTGCAGGCTGTAGTTTGCCCACCCCGGCTTTATACCCTTTGCCAGTAATAAAATAGATGTTCTGTTAAACTGAGCTTCTGAAAGTGTCACTTTCAGAACTTTGCATCGCTGTGCTACCCTACCAATACAAAGACTTCAAGGGCACATAACAGTATAGTTTTAAAAACTGAAACATAACTAGATGAACTGCTTACTGGAGATAAATTGGAGACCTGGGCTATTGACAACAAAATTAAATTCAACAAAGACAAATGTCAGGTGCTACACTTAGGGAAGAAAAAAACCAAATGCACAGATACAGTATAGGGGATAACTGACTTGGCAACAGCACTGCTGAGAAAGATCTGGGAGCTGTGATGGATTACAACCTCAACATGAGTCAACAGGCGATACTGTTGCAAAAACAAACAGTAACAAAAACCACACCACACAAATGAAAGGCTGCCATAAAAAAAGATGGAGAAATGTTGTTCTGTCTTGCCACAGACGGGAGGACAAGAGGCAATTGGTTCCAACTATAGCATAGCAGATTGAATTAAATCTCAGGAAAAAGTTTGTAACTGTAAGAACAGTAGGACAATGAAACAGACTGCCTAGTAAGGTCTTGGAATCTCCTTCACAGGAGGTTTTCTAAAGGAGGCTGGATAGCCATCTGTCTTGGATGGTTTAGACACAACAAATCCTGCATCTTGTCAGGAGTTAGACTAGATGACCTTGTGGTCTCATAGAACCACGGGGTTAAAAGGTTCTATGATTTTGCAGTTTTTTATTCATCAATTAAGCCTGGTTTTTGCTCTTACAACTTATAAGTATTCACTGAATATTACAAACATTTCAATTTGTTCACCACTGTTCTCTTTCATTCCAGAATTTGCTGTTTGTGATGTATATTTTGAAGGCCTAAACTTTTTGGAATAAGAAGTTAATAAGTGAATGTGTAACAAGCTTTTGTTAAAAGATTTTTGGATGAATAATATTTTGTTAAAAAGTATTAGCCTTTTGAGGTTTACAAACATTTTCATTGATACTCAGTGGCCACTTAGATAAATTCAGAAAAGTGATTTGATGCTGACAGATACCAGCAAAGCTAACCAAACCAAACTTGTTTTTATTCATAAACACATGTATGAATCCCTTTCTGTAATATTTGCCCAGTTGTAGTATACATTTAAAGAAAACAAAATTATAAGAAACTAGAGCTGGAGAAGAATTCAAACAAGATTCCTCAAATGTGATCACCTAGTCTGAATGGATCTAACAGTCCCTTCTGCCTTGGAGTCTGTGAAAGATGTATAGTTGAGGAAGGATGATCTTGTGCTTAAGGGACTGGGCTGAGACTCAAGTAAACTGCACTGTGGTTCTACCACAGACAGACCCCAGACAAGTCATTTAATATTTTTGCCTCTGTTCCTCATGTGTAAAATTGGGGATAATAATTAATTTCTCCCAGTCTTTGTCTTGTCTATTTAGATCTTAAAAATCTTCCAGCTACTGATGTGCATTTGTACACTACCTATGGGGCCATGACATTGGTTAGGACCTTTAGGCAATAGACTGCAATATTTAAATAAGTAAATCACATTTAAGTTCACACTTTGACTGTATTTGTGTCACACAAACATTTGAATAGTTGAATTTTACTGTCCAAAGTGCATGTAGGAAATTAGTTTCACTTATGCCTGAGTATTTGTGGAAAATGAATTTTCAGTTGTTACAAACAAATATTCACATCAGACATGCTTGTGCACTCATCCAGTCAGGGAATAGAATAAATATTACTCCTGAGCAACAGCCTGACTTTCAAATATTCATAGATGTAGGGTAAACCTTGTGAAGTTTAATCAACTAGTGAATAATATGAGGAAATAGTGATTAGCTTGTGTGTATTTCATGAGCAGAATGCAACCAAATTAAGTTATTCACTGCAAATTATTCACCTCAGTTTAGAAATCATGGGATATTTGCAATATGACATTTAAATTTGCTCAAACCCTAACTTTAATTATCTGACTAATGATTAAGGCTATGGTTTTGTCACAGAATCCATGACTTCCAAAGACCTCTGTGACGTCAACCCTGGCAGCTGGGAGCTGCAGGGTCCCACTGCCTCCAGCAGTGGCAGGGAACTGTAAGGTACCCCTGCTGCCTGAGGCAGCAGACCCCCAAACTCTCAGCTGCCATGGGCAGCGGAGGTACCCCACAGCTCCCAGCCGCTGCAGACGGGGGGGGGCACCCCGACAGCCATGCGGCTGCAGGGGGACCTCTGTAGCTCACCACTGCAGTGGTGGCAGGGGGATTCCCACAGCGCTCCCTGCTGCTGGGGAGGGGGCCCCCACAGCTCCCCCCCCACCTCTGGTGGCAGGGTACCCTAGAGCTCTGAGCCCTCATGGGTAGTGGTGGCCCCACAGCTCCTAGCCACCCTGAAGCTGCCCAGTCCCTTCCCATTTTATCATGGATATTTTTAGTAAAACTCACGGACAGGTCACAGGCAATAAAGAAAATTCATGGAAGCCTGTTCCTGACTTTTACTAAAAATAGCCATGACAAAATCTTAGCCTTACTAATCCTTAAAATCCCATCCTTAAAAAGGGACACAAATTTCAGAGTTATTTTCAAATGAATTTTTCCCCTGTTAATCTTAAAATTAATTCTCAAATGACTGGCCCAGAGATTCGGGAAAAGTAAATTTTGTTTTTACTTTGTGCTCTTGATAGCACTTTGCATATTGCTAGTTTCATAGTTTTCATAGTTGCAGCTCCTATGTTAACTTAATATTTTGGTATACGGAGGTGAAAATTAACTAAGGGCCCATGTTCCCCTTTTGTTTCTCTGACTCTCCAAGTTCAGAGCCAGAATTAGAATACGATTCCTGATTCTCACTTTCCTGCTTAGACCAGTAGGCTATACTCATCTCTCTCTGCATCTGTTCCCCCCCCCCCCTTTAGAGATGTGTTCCTTTCTCTGACAATGTTCAGAGCCTTTCCCTCTTTGTATTTTCTAATTCCAGAGACCAATTCCCTGTGCACTTGTTGTGTTTTGTTAGAACTAGAAACTCTGGTCATGGATTAGGGCTCCATGGTGCTGTACAGACAAATAAAGACAATCCTTGCCTCAAAGAGCTTGCAGTCACAGGATGTAACAGCAGAACTAACCGACAAATGTCAAAGGGAAGGAGGGAGTAAAGTGAGCAGAGTTTAGCAGAAAATGTAAATCAGACCCATTTATATACTTTATCACAATGCCGTGATTTAACTCAGAACATAGAAAGAAAAATAATTTGAATGATCACAAAGAGTGCTCTGTTGTAACATAAGCAGAGGTTGCAGGTGAAATACTGTGACTTATACTAATATCGCATATTCTAGTATTCAAGCTAAAGAGTTCATGTAAACTGCACCACCTCTCCTGTAAAACAATGTGTTATCCGAAACAGATTGGTTTAAGGGGTTTGGGAAAGAGGTTCAGATATTCAGATTGCCAGCCAGTTTCCCCAAATCTGGCCAACTCTGCTGGATATATCAGGGTGTGTCTTCTGAGTCAGCTGGATTGGAGGGACCAGTTAGTCTATGAATGGGGTGTTGGCTCTGTGTGCTCTGAAGTCTGAAAAACCAGCACTCCCCCATTGCTCAACACCATTATTCCAAAGCCTCAGGTATCACCCAAGTCCACTGTTAATTTATACTGTGCATGCGAAGGAGATAGAGAATAGCTAGTGTGATCAACTAACAAGAGAACAAGATGAGCTGGAACAGCCAATTTTAGCAGCCTACCCTTGACTTTCTCTCACCCGTACCCACGTAACTGTACCCATCTGTAAGAGTAGATCACAGGGGTGAAGAGTTACAGCTACAGGTTGCCATTTAGACAGAAGAGGATTCATGGGTAACAGGACTAGAGTGTTGTGGGGGAGAGAAAAGAAGTGTTAATTAATAGAGTAATATTTATCATCCATTTTGAGCAGGCTTCAGTGAGATAAGGGACACCAGGACTCTTTAAAAGGCTGCGCAAATATTAGTTTGCTTCTAGCGGCTTGCCTTTTTTTTTTTTTTTTTTTTGGCTGATTTTTGTGCTTTACAATGTCTGTAACAATGTTCATGCCCATTAAAAAAATGTGAACTCAAAGAGTCCCTAATTAGGAGATACAGGTGTGAGGCACCAGTTCCCCTGCCAAGAATATGGCATCTATTCCTTAGTTTCCAGCCCTAATTTCACTTTGATAAATGTTAAGAACCTCTTAACATTAGAAATCTTAATTGTTCAACTTCAGTGTACATGCTATGAAGCAGTGGACCATAGGGTCACAGGTGCCTAGCACAGCTGTCTGTTTCTCAGCTAGTCTGACATTCAACTGGCTCACCATACGTATTCACCTCCTTTTTAAACACTCCGCTCTAGGACTTGCTATTACATGCAGCTTTTGTGAAGTAGTTACTAATGCCGTTCCTGCAAGTCCAAGCCAAATGCGTGTTGCAAATTAGAGATAAGTCTTTGTTCGTTGCCATACTTCAACTCCCCTGCATACCATGCACAAACTCCCTAAATATGTCATTTCAGGGTAGGATTTCCTTTTTTTCTTCAGAATAGTTTTTAATGAGTCTAACTAGCATAAATGATTACTTTGGGTGTCTGGCCCCCATCTGTACAATCCAAATCAGTATTCTATTTCTGCATGAACACATGCTTTGAGGTCTGAAGTTCAGATCCAAATTTTGCAGCTCAGGCTCCTCTCAGTTTAAACCATTCTTCTTAACTCCACTTTGATGTCTATATTGAGCCCTAATGGAGAAACACTGGACCAGATTCTGATCTAATTTACACTACTGTAAATTTCTCCTTCAATGCAGATCTCTAAAACCAACACAACTGAGGGTTTTAGGCAGTGGTATTAATATTTTACTTGAACAAGAAAGGTTAAATGAAAGCCAGTAATCCCGAGGAAATACAATCTGAAGGAAAACACTCATTCTTCCTGAGTATTTAAAAATACGCCCTACAATTTGTGGTTCTGCAGTGTGTTTTGTGCTGGATAGTGAATAAAGTCATTCTTCTCAAGTCTCCAAATATCAAATGCACACTAAAACAGACTGACGGGAGTGTATTAATTGTCTACAAAAACAACAAGGAGTCTGGTGGCACCTTAAAGACTAACAGATTTATTTGGGCATAAGCTTTCGTGAGTAAAAACCTCACTTCTTCGGATGCATCCGAAGAAGTGAGGTTTTTACTCACGAAAGCTTATGCCCAAATAAATCTGTTAGTCTTTAAGGTGCCACCAGACTCCTTGTTGTTTTTGTAGATACAGACTAACACGGCTACCCCCTGATACTTATTAATTGTCTGTCATGCTGAGATGCCTTTCCTTGATTTCTACTGATTACTGGCAGAAAATCATTACAATGAAAACCCTTATTAGTATCAATAGAATTAGTAATGTTAAGGCAAACAAAGTAGATCAGAGTTCTATCTGTTTTTGGTACAACCCTTTCAAAAGTTCTTCCAAGCTGATGATTGTTTTCATTCTGAAGAGGATAAGGTTGTATGTGAGACATGGGCTGCATCCCAGTGAATTCTCCTAACTCCAGTAGGAGTAGAACAGTTGCTGAGGACTAATATCCACTAAGCGTTGTCTAGATCCCAATGGACAGAAGTGAACTATGATGTGCAGGTATTCCTCCCTTTGTTCAAGCTGTTAGAAGAAATGCTGAGCGATGTACACACAACAGTGGTGATGGTGATCACAAATGGATTTCATTGTGCCACAGTACCTTAGTTTCCATGGCTACCACCGAGATCACAGGTTTATGTTATATAAATCTGTTAACCGTCTCAGAACTCGGGCTCATGTGTTACTGCATCACTTTAAAACCACTTTTCTACATCAAGAGTTTAGCCATGCTTTTCTGGGTCAGGGAGTTCCAATAGCAGTCTGTGTAACACAACTTTTCCTAATTGCTACACTGAACTCAAGTGGTTTTAAGGAAACTCAGTGGGGCCAAATTCATCACTAGTGTTACTCTGTTTGACTCAATGAGTGTGTCATCTCTGTTGGCACAGGGCAGAGTGCAGTTCCCTGTACTACGAAGGGTTGCTGTGCCTCAAGTTTTCACAAGTTATGTTTCTACTGCTACCATCCCTCCAGGGCTCCATTGTGTGGCAGTTCCAGCACAGGATCCCTGCATAGGATACCTGCACAGACAAGCTACAGCAGGAATCTGCTGAAATGGCACCATACCATATTCCTACCACTGCTGCCCAATTCGAGGGCTGGGCTGTGTGCATGAAGACTTCCCTCTACAGAGGTCAGCCTGCAACTTTCCTGCACCAGCACACTTCCACTCACACCCATCAGACCTGCCAGCATACACTCAATCTAGATGACAGGTTTCAGAGTAGCAGCCGTGTTAGTCTGTATCCGCAAAAAGAACAGGAGTACTTGTGGCACTTTAGAGACTAACAAATTTATTAGAGCATAAGCTTTCATGGACTACAGTGATATGCATCTGAAGAAGTGGGCTGTAGTCCACGAAAGCTTATGCTCTAATAAATTTGTTAGTCTCTAAGGTGCCACAAGTACTCCTGTTCTTTTTACTCAATCTAGAGTGAATGTTGTTCCGTTAGACTAAGAACAGTCTAACACATTTCAAAAGCAACCCTGCCAAGATTAAGCATAGGTCCGCAATCCCCCACAGGAAGAATCAGGTTAGCATCAGGAGCCATTTTTTTCTTTAAAAATTTGGAAGGTTCTTACTCAGATTAATAATGTACAGTGCGATCACTTAAATCCCCTTCCTGTCAAAGTCAATAGGCCACATTATGTCCAAAGTCAATGGGGTTTACAGGAATGTAACCCTTGGCCGAATTTGATGCAACTGGAGCTGTGTGCATATATTTGAGGGCACAGTTTGCCCTTACATAGGATTTAGGTTTAAGGTTTATTGCTCAGCATGAATTCCTCCTACACACCTGCAGAAGCAGCAATCAAGGGCCAAATTGTGATCTCCTTGAAAATTTTGCCCTTGACTTCGGTTCCAGACTAGAATTTCCAAGTGACATCTGCTGGCAAAGCTGCTGGATGGATATCACTTCCAAGCAGTCATACATTTCTTAGTAGTATTTGCTGATTGTTACACTCCCAACCCAGGGACAGTTTAGAACAGGAATAATTAGGTATGGTCACTGTAGAGTGTGGTGTGCTCGAGAGACTCAGCAGCAGAAGACTTTGTGCACACTATGACTGTATTTGGTTTTGGGGATTTTAACTTTAATAAAATAGTCCTGTTTTAAACTGTCCCTGGTCTGGGAGTGTAATAATTCTACCTGTGGTCTCACGCTAAGTTGTTCCCAGACTCAAATAGAGAGAGAGTGATTAGGGAAAGACCACTGATTGCTACAAGTGTTAATTAATACTCACCCCCAGACTAGAAATGTGCAGGGAGATCCCGGCGGCACTAGGAACCATATGGCATCCCTCCTCACCTCCAGCCACTTGGCTTTGGGAAGGGAAACTGCAGGGAGGAGCCAGCCAGAGGCTGATGGCAGCACAGCAGCTACAGAAAGCAGTTCAACCAGGTAAGGGGCACTGATGTCATCTTGCTTTCTGCAAGTTTTACTCTGAACATTCTCTCTCTTGTGCTGGTGGGCCATTTGCTTCAACTCTTTCTGCACCCTCTCTTGTGTTCTCCCACTTCCTTTGTCTTTCCATCTAGTTAGTCCTCTCATCATCCCACTGAAAGGCATGCAACAAAACCCAACACAAAAAACAAAACAAGTCACAGAACTAACATGATGTTTGCTGTTTATATGCTCTACCCTTTCCCAGGGCCGTCCTTAGGATTTATGGGGCCCTACGCAGCAGGGCCAGCTCTAGGCACCAGCAAAACAAGCTGGTGCTTGGGGCGGCATATTTTTAGGGGCGGCATGGCCAGCACCAGAATGCCGCCTCTAAAAATGTGCCCCGGCCGCCCTAGCTCACCTCCGCTGCTGCTGCCACGGCGCGCGAAACAGCTGATTCGCGCGCCGCTGCTCCCCCTCCCTCCCAGGCTCTCAAAATTGGGAGGGGGGGGAGACTCCAAGTGGCCGCGGCGCGGGCGCTGCTTCTCCCCCTCCCTCCCTCCTAGGCTTGAGAGCCTGGGGGGAGGAGGCAAGGCTGGGGATTTGGGGAAGGGGTGGAGTTGAGGCGGGGCCGGGGGTGGGGTAATTAAAGAACGGGGGGGGGCGGCCAAAATTGGTTTTGCTTAGGGCGGCAAAAATCCTAGAGCCGGCCCTGCTACGCAGTATTATTAAACTGGTGCCCTTATGCCCGACGGCAGCCTAGGCTTGCAGCCCAGGGGGAAAGGGGGAGGGAGAGAGGGACAAGGCAGCAAAGAATACCGAGATGCCCAGCCCACCTCACAGTGGGGGAGAGTTACAGTTCCCCGCAGAGACCCCTATGCCCTCGCTCTCACGCAGAATGCGCCGGCATTCGGCTCGGTGAATGCGGCACCTGCCTAAGGTGACTGCAGCACGCACTGGGTGTCCGGGAGCCAACCCGCTTTTATCTGCTGTCATGGGCAGTGGGTGACGCTAGCTCCCCAGCACACCTCTTTTGCCTGCCATACTCCACCCCTGTTCTGCCCCAGGCCCCACCCTCTCCCCACTGTCTCCCTCCCCGACCGTCTCACCCCGTTCCAGCCAAATCACTGAACCCAAATGAAGCAAGTGATATTTGGGGGAAAAACAAAAACAAAAACAAACAAACAAAAACACACACACACTCTTCTGCAATTTCTTTCTAAAGAAAATGGAGCATGTTTTCCACTGCATGCCAGATAGGTGAATACTGGAAATGCAGAAGGTACCTAGTTAAAAGCACTAAATTTGGGAATAAAAAATGTCAGTCACCGGGTTTTTTTTTATATGCCCTGAAGTTTGTCAAATTTATTTGCAAAAAACTTTGCAGTAAGGGCAAGTCAGCTGTTTTGCTGACTACAACATTAAATATTATGGAATACATGATGCAGCTCCTCTGTTTTACATTTTCTTAATCAGTATTTCTAAGCTGATTTTATATTTTAAATATACTCTTAAGCCTTCATAAAGTAAGCATTCCAGATTACAACATATTTAACTCACTGAAACAAAGACATTTTAAATTAATCAGTCACAGAGGTTTAGTGTGTTCATAACAATGTTCATTGCTTTTAGAAAAAGGGAACACTAATTTACTTTGTGTGATCTCCATAACAATAGACATGTTTATGAAATTTCACCAACTTTAAATAATAATGTTTCCAAAGATTTTAGGCATAACAAAGGATTTTATATCTTACTAGGTACTGATTTTGCTGGAGGGTTCTCTTAAAACTAGTTCATCAGATAGTCAGAAGTAAAGAAAGAGAAACTCTTTGTCCAGCTATCTGGAAGGAAAGGGGTAGGGTGACCAGACGTCCCGATTTTATCGGGATTGTCCCGATATTTGCATGTTTGTCCCACGTCCCAACCGATGTGCGGTCGGGGCACTGGACAAACAAGCAATTTTGCCCTACCTGGAGGGCTCTCGCCCCCCCCGACTCCACCCCCTCCTTCCCCCATTGGCTCCCTCCCCAAATCCCCGCCCTGGCCCTGCCTCTTACCCAAGCACGTGGCATTCCTCCTCCCTCCCAGGCTTGTTGCTGTAATGGTGGCAAGCCTGGAGGGAGGGGGTGGTGGCTGGCTTCCAGTTCCTGGAGCTGGTGAGTAGGGGCACCGGGCGGGCAGGGGGGCTGGCAAGGGGGCTGCTCCTCCAGGAGGGCGACGGGTGGGCTCTGGACCCCAGCAGGGGAGAGTGGCTCGGGGCCGCACGAGTGGCCATGTAAAGTTTATCAGCTCGGGGTGGACCCCGGCTGGCTCCTCGCCCCTGTAGGGGGGTAGCGTCCTGGCTCCTCAGCTGAGCCCCCCCGTCGCCCTCCTGAGGGAGCAGCCCCCTTGCCAGCCCCCCTTGCCCGCCCGGTGCCTCTACTCACCAGCTCCAGGAACTGGAAGCCGGGCGCCACCCCCTCCCTCCAGGCTTGTGCCGGCATTCCAGCTGCAAGCCTAGTGGGAGGAGGAATGCCACTCAGCTGAGGAGCCAGGACGAGGCGGGAGGGGGGACTCGGCTCCTTACCTGGCCTGCGGCAGCCGGCGACACATGCTGGCACGGGGCGGGGATGCTACCCCCCTACAGGGCAAGGCGAGGAGCCAGCCGGGGTCTCCCCCCCCCCAGCCGATAAACTTTACATGCCCACTCGCGCGGCCCTGAGCCGCTCTCCCCCGCCACTGCTGGGGTCCAGTGACCCAAGCCTCTAGCTCCAGCGGCTCCTTCCCCACGGGGCGGTGGGATGTGCCGCATGTGCCCGGGGCCCTGAGGGGGGGGCGGGGCCGCGGCGTGGCCAGGGCCTGCTAATTCCCCTGGCACCTGCAAAACGGCTTTTGTTTTTTGGTTTTTTTTGCTCCTCCCCTCCCCCCGCGTCCCGATATTTCCTGTCAGTGATCTGGTCACCCTAGAAAGGGCTTTCTTTCACCCTTTAAGGGCTCTCTTCAAAGGGATGGGGGATGAAGGGAGAAAGGGATGGACAGAAAGGACAGGAAGACTTTGGAAACAAGTTTTTTTTTTACTATAGAATTAAAATTAAAATGTGTATTTTAGATAAGGGTGATCTTTTGAAGGATTTATTTAAAAAACTATGTCTGAAGATCCAAGCATTTAAGGCTAAAGATGATTGTGCATCTAAAAATCTATGCAAGGATTTTTTAGAAATGTGATTTTATAATCTTCACCAACTCACTAATGAAATATTTTTAAAGCAAATTTTAAACTAAGGTCCTGTAGACTAACATGTTCTGAGTAAATATTACAGTCATGCACAATTGTTTGTCAGTAAATTCAGAAACTGACAGTAGATACCTGGAGGTTGGCAAATGCTTGTTAAATGGCTTCATTACCACTTGAATGGCTCTTTAACAGTTTCAATGTTGTCCTAGTACAGAGGTGGGCAAACTGTGGCCCGCGGACCACATTCAGCCCGTGGGACCATCCTGCCCAGCCCCTGAGTTTCTGGCCAGGGAGGCTAGCCCCCAGCCCTTCCCCCACAGCCATGCCACCGCACGGGCAGCGCTCTGGGCAGCAGGGCAGCGCAGCAACATGCTTGGCTCTGGCCAGGAGGCACTACTCCAGACATGCTGCTCTGAACGGCACGGTAAGGGGGCCGGTGGGTTGGATATGGGGCAGGGGGTCCTGGGGGCCAGTCAGGGGACAGGGGGCGGTTGGATGAGGCAGAGGTTCAGCGGGGCAGGGGAACTGGCGGGATTGGATAGGGGGTGGGGTCCCGGGGCCTGTCAGGGGGCGGGGGTGTGGATAGGGATCGGGGCAGTCAGGGGACAGGGAGCAGAGGGGGTTGGATGGGGGTGGGATCCCAGGGGGCAGTTGGGCGGGGGTCCCAGGAGGGGGTGGTCAGGGGACAAGGAGCGGGAGTGTTGGATGGGTGGGGGATTTGGGGGGGGGCAGTCAGGGGGCGGGAAGTGGGAAGGGTTAGATAGGGGGCAGGGGCCAGGCTGTTTGGGGGGCACAGCCTTCCCTACCTGACCCTCCATACAGTTTCACACCCCGATGTGGCCCTCAGGCCAAAAAGTTTGCCCACCCCTGTGCTAGTAGATCTGGCAGGCTTTTTCACTTTTAAGTTACTAGATCTCCTCTGGGGTAAGAGTCACCAGGCTGCAGCAGCCAGCTGTGGGAGCCTGCAGGAAGGGTCAGAATAGGAATAGGAAGAGCTGGGAGGGTGGACACTAAGACCCAGTGGTGCCCCAAATATTCAGATGCCCTACGCAGCTGCAAGTGCCTAAGGATAGCCCTGCCCTTTCCCCCATCCTGGGTCTGACTTGTCTATAAGCTCTTTGGAGCAGGATCTGTCTCTTATTCTGTTTCTCAGAGTGCTTAACACAAAGGGGTTCCGTTCTTGGCCACTATTTAAAAAAAGATAAAATAATAGTGTTCAGCAGTCACACCATGATATTAGTCAACTGTATATGTTTTTAATGTATCATTTGCATCTGTTTGAAAGTGAATGGGAATAAAGGTTGCCTTTGCTTTGCATTTGTTATTTAACTCAGCTTGAATTTTAGACAATTTGTTAAGCAGATTTTCCCCCCCCCCAAGACAACAATTTACTGTAGTTGGCGAGTCAAGTGTGTTTTTAAATTCCCATTGTAGCTGGTCTTAGAAAAAAGTTACAGAAGCTGGCAATTGTAAAACACCTAGGTTTGTTCTATTACAATATTGAATTAATGCTGTCACAAAGCATGCAGATACTGTGTGCCCCTGAAATCAGCATGTTCCTTGCAATGTGTGCATTACATTGATGCACTCAGCTAACCAAGATGTGTGTTTATCTAGTGATAATCAAGTTGCTGGAGTGTGTTATAACAGTTATTAAATAGCTTTTCCCAAGTTTATTAAAAAGCTATTTTTCAATATCATTTTGTATTAACCCATCATGGGGAAAAAAAGTTCATGAGGTTTTTAAAAGGTCTGTTAGCACTGTACCAATTTACTAAAGCATTGTAATTTTGTAAATGAACTCAAAAATCATGAATAAAACATGAAAAAGATTTAACAAAATGAATGGAATGTTAAGAGAAGATACAAAATCTTTTTTGGCTAATGCACGGGGTATTAATTCTCTTGAAATGCCTTCTGCATACAATTCTAACTGAAACTGCGTTGGCTGTTTAAATACCAACACAGCTGTTTTCTTCTGAATTTTCAATTTATAACAACTTTGGCCTGGAGCACATATTGGGGATTAGTGAGCAATTAGGGTTAATCTAAGGGGCACAGTAAGGCAGTCAAACAACATTTACCCTGTCCTGTAATGATTCATGCAATAGCAATACAGTTATGATTAAGAACATAAAAATGGCCATACTGGGTCAGACCAAAGGTCCATCTAGCCCAGTATCCTGTCTTCCAACAGTGGCCAATGCCAGGTTCCCCAGAGGGAATGAACAAAACAGGTAATCACCAAGTAATCCATCCCCTGTTGCCTATTCCCAGCTTCTGGCAAACAGAGGCTAGGGACACCATCCCTGTCCATCCTGGCTAATAGCCATTGATGGACCTATCCTCCATGAACTTATCTAGTTCTTTTTTTAACCCTGTTGTAGTCTTGGCTGTCACAACATCCTCTGGCAAGGAGTTCCACAGGTTGGTTGTACATTGTGTGAAAATATACTTCCTTTTGTTTGTTTTAAATCTGCTGCCTATTAATTTCATTTGGTGACCCTTAGTTCTTGGGGGAGGGGAGGAATTGTAATAAGCCATAAAGCCAGGCTCTCTGTTCAGTCCATGATTTTTAGCATCTAGCAAAATTATTAATTTAAACTCCCAGGCACAGCTTTTGAATGTGTTGTGCAGGTGTCATTTGAGGATGAGGACTGATCAATCACTCTGTATCTGACCTCTTTGTGAAAAAAGTGTTCACGCACAGGTGATGTAGGGGCAAAGGAAAGATTGACAGATAGGTGTCTTCAAGGACCCAGTTTAATTTTAACTCAAGCTAAACCATAAATCTGTAAGTTATTGAAATTCTTTCTATACTTAGAGTAAGGCCTTGGCTACACTTGGGGATTCACAGCGCTGCCGCGGCAAGTACTCCACCTCTCCAAGGGGAATAGCTTGCAGCGCTGCGAGCGAGCGTGCAGCGCTACAGGCGCTAATTACACTGGTGCTTTTCAGCACTGCACTCGCTGCGCTCGGGGGGGTGCATTTTCACACCCCTGAGCGCAGCAAGTTGCAGCGCTGTACAGCGCCAGTGTAGCCAAGGCCTAAGTACTGTAAGCTGTGGGAGGATATGTCGTATTTTTCATACAAAACAAGGAAGTTGAATCTCTGGAGTTGCAATTTCTGGA
The DNA here is from genome assembly GCF_011386835.1 of Chrysemys picta bellii. Lineage (NCBI taxonomy): Eukaryota > Metazoa > Chordata > Testudines > Emydidae > Chrysemys > Chrysemys picta. The sequence continues at coordinate 43,894,076 of NC_088797.1, forward strand.
TGAATTTCTGGAGTTGCAATTAGTCCACCCATAAAAAAACGGTTACTCGCTTTCTCATAACTGTTGTTCTTCGAGATGTGTTGTTCATGTCCATTCCAACCAGGTGTGTGCATGCCAGCCGGAAGATTTTCCCTTAGCAGCATCCGTAGGGTCGGCCTGGGTGCCCCCTGCAGTGGTGTCTTCATGGTGCCCAACATAGGGCCCTGCCGACCCTCCATCCCCTCAGGTCCTTCTTGCTGGCTACTCCGACAGAGGGGAAGGAGGGTGGGTATTGGAATGGATATGAACACCACATCTTGAATAACAACAATTATGAGAAAGTGAGTAAGCGTTTTTTCTTCTTTGAGTGATTGTTCATGTCCATTCCAACCAAGTGACTCACAAGCCAAAGTTCAGGAGGTGGGGTCGGAGTCATCCGCTGACTGGAGCACAGCTCGTCCAAAAGGCCGCATCGTCTCTGACCTGTTGTGTAATTGCATAGTGTGTTGTGAATGTGTGTATCAAGGACCATGTTGCCGCCCTGAAGATTTCCTGGGTGGGGACTTGTGCCAGGAACACAGCTGAGGAGGCCTTGGCCCTGGTGGAGTGAGCGGTAATTGGCGGAGCAGGCACCTTCACCAGGCCGTAACACTCTCGAATGCAGGATGTGATCCACAACGAGATGTGTTGAGATGAGACAGGGAGGCCCTTCATTCTGTCCGCCACGGCCACGAATAGTTGGATGATTTCTGGAATGGCTTAGTCCTCTCTATATAGAAGGCCTGCACCCTATGTACATCCAATGAGTGAAACCTGCGCTCCCTATCAAAGGAGTGTGGCTTGGGGTAAAACACTGGGAAGATGATGTCCTGGCTCATGTGGAACTGGGAGACAACCTTAGGGAGAAAGGCTGGTTGAGGTCTGAGTTGGACCTTATCCTTATGAAAAGCTGTGTAAGGAGGCTTAGATGTGAGGGCCCTGAGCTCCGACATCCTCCTAGCCGAGGTTATTGCCACGAGGAACTCCACCTTGTAAGAGATAGAGCAGGGAGCATGTTGCCAGTGGTTCAAATGGAGGACCCGTAAATCTGGAGAGGACCAGATTAAGGTCCCAGGCTGGGACAGGCTGATGTGTTTGTGGGAAGAACCTGTTGAGGCCTTTGAGGAAACGACTGACCATAGGGTTTGCAAAGACCAAGAATCCATCTGTGCCCAGATGGAAGGCAGAGATGGCGGCCAAGTGGACCCTTACTGACAACAGAGACAGGTTTTGTTGTTTAAGGTGAAGGAGGTAGTCCAGTATGAATGGTATGGGGGTGAGCGACAGTGACTGACTGCGTTGCTCTGCCCAGATGGAGAACCTCTTCCACTTGGCAAGGTACGTCACCCTCATGGAGGGCTTCCGACTGCCAAGGCGGACTTGCCTGACTTGATCTGAGCAGGTCAGTTCCGCAGTGTTTAGCCATGGAGCATCCAGTCCAAGAGGTGGAGCGACTCTAGGTTCAGGTGCTGGAGGCAGCTGTGGTCCTGCGTGATCAGGTCCAGGACCAATGGCAAGGTGAGCAGGGTCGCCACGGACATCTCCATGAGCAATGTGAATCAGTGCTGGCGTGGCCACACCGGTGCTATCAGTATGACTTGGGCCCAGTCCCTGTGGATCTTGAGGAACACCTTGTGGACCAGCAGTATTGGTGGGAACACGTAAAGCAGGCGGTCCTCCCATGGGAGAAGGAAGGCATCCGCAATGGACCCTGGGCTGTGATTCATGAAGGAGCAGAACAGTTGACGTTTCCTGTTGCCGCGAGTGGCCAACAGGTCTACCTGGGGAAAGCCCCAGTGATGGAAAATTGAGCTCGCTACACCCGGCCGGAGGGACCACTTGTGGCCATGGAAAGTTCGGCTGAGACTGTCCGCCAGCTCATTCTGCACTCCTGGGAGGCATGAAGCCTGCAGGTTTATTGAGTGTTCCACGCAGAAGTCCCACAGCGTGAGGGCTTCCCGGCACAGGGGAGAGGAGCATGCATCTCCCTGTTTCTTGATATAAAACATCACCGAGGTGTTGTCTGTGAGGACTGAAATGCCCCTGCCTGCTATGTGGGTTTTGAAAGCCTGGCACACCAGTCACACCGCTCTCAGCTCCCTGACATTGATATGCACAGCGAGGTCCACCTGAGACCAGAGGCCCTGAGTCCTGAGGTCTCCTAAATAAGCTCCCCAGCCTAGATCCGAGGCATCTGACACCAATGAGAGAGATGGCTGAAGGCTGGCGAAGGGCACTCCTGCACAAACCGCCTGCGGTTCGAGCCACCACAGGAGGGAGTCCAGTACCGGGCGGGGCAAAGTTATGATGCTGTCCAGAGTGTCCCAGACTGGTTGATAAACCGATGCCAGCCAAGACTAGTGAGCGAAGTCTGAGTCTGGCGTGCTGCACTACATAGGTGCATGCCACCATGTGTCCGAGCAGTTTCAGGCAGGTCCTTGCTGTGATCGTGGGAAACTGCCTGAGGCCCTGTATAATGTCCCCTAGTGACCAGAACTTGGCTTCGGGGAGGTACTCCCTGGCTTGGGTCGAATCTAGGACTGCGCCTATGAATTCTGTCCTCTGCACAGGGGACAGAGTGATTTGGCTTCATTGAGAAGGAGACCCAGTTCCAGGAAGGTCCTTCTTATGAAGTTGACCTGACCCTCTACTTGGGCTTTGGAGCGGCCTTTGATCAGCCAGCTGTTGAGGTATGGGAAAACCTATATCTGGCGCTTGTGCAGGAACGCCGTGGCGACTGCCATGCATTTGGTGAAAACTCGAAGAGCTGCTGACAGGCCGCAAGGGAGGATGGCAAACTGATAGTGGTCGCTGCTCACCACAAATCTGAGGTAACATCTGTGATGTGGGACTATTGCAATGTGGAAATATGCGTCCTTCAAATAGAGGGCGGCATACAAGTCTCCTGGATCCAATGAGGGGATAATGGAGGCTAGCGAGATCATGCGTAACTTGAGTCTTTTTACAAACTTCTTGAGCTGCCGCAGGTCCAGGATGGGTCTGAGGCCCCCCTTGGCTTTTGGTATTAGGAAATACCGGGAGTAGAAGCTCTTGCCCCTTAGCTCCTGAGGAACCTCCTCCAATGCCCACACCGAGAGAAGGGGCTGCACTTCTTGAATTAGAAGTTGCTTATGACAGGGGTCCCTGAATAGGGACGGGGAAGGGGGTTGGAGGGGCGGGAGGGCACAGAATTGGATGGAATATCCCCTTTCTACCATGCGGAGCACCCAGTGGTACAAAGTGATATGGGACCAAGCACAGTAGAAAGGGGATAGACAGGACAGATCCAGAGTCCGGACTGGTGAGCCGTCCTCGACCGCACCTTCAAAAGGGTGGTCTGGGCCCGGGCGGAGGCTTGGGCTGACCAGAGTTTTTCCCCGAGGAGGGATGTTGCCTCCTCCTACCACTCCTGCTTCGCCTACGTGAAGCATCCTGGCAGTTCTGCAGCTGGTAAGCTCGCAGGGCAAGCTGAGGCCTAAAATGTGCTGGGTAGCTGGCGTGTGGAGCCCCAGAGAGCGCAGAGTAGCCTTGGAGTCCTTCAAACTGTGAAGTCTCTTACCAGTTTTTTCAGAGAAGAGGGAGGATCCCTCAAAGGGGAGGTCCTGTATAGTCTGCTGGACCTCGTGGGGCAGTCCAGAGACCTGCAGCCAGGAGCCTCACCTCATCACCACCCCCATGGCCAGAGTGCACGAGGCTGCGTCCGCTGCGTCTAAAGCTGCTTGCAGAGAGGCCCAGGAGACCAACTTCGCCCCCTTCACCAGCGCAGAGAACTCCGCCCGACAGTCTTGTGGCAGGAGCTCCACAAACTTAGCCATCACCGAGCAGGTGTTATGTCCGTAGAGGCTTACGATGGCCTGCTGGTTGGCTATGCGGAGTTGCAAGCCCCCGGTCAAATAGACCTTCCTGCTGAACAGGCCCAGTTTTTTCACCTCCCTGTTTTAAGGGGGTGGAGCATTGGATCCCCTGGCGCTCCCTCTGATTGGCCGCATCGACCACCAAAGAGTCTGGGTTGGGGGAAAGAACAGAAAAGTGTTTGTACCTCTTAGAGGGTAAAAAATAGCACCTTTCGGTTCTCTTGGCCATAGGGGCCAGAGAAGCAGGGGTCTGCCACAGAGATTTTGATGTGTCCACTACTGTTTTTATCAGTGGCAAGGCAACCCTCAATGGGCTGGAGGGAGCGAGGCTGTCCACAACAGGGTCCAACTCCTCCTCCACCTCCTCGGCCTGTATCCCCAGGCTTTGGCCGCCCGTCGCAAGAGCTGCTGGAGAACACAATTGTCCTCAAGAGCTGGGGCCGTCAACGTCCCTGCAACTGCTTCATCAGGTGAGGACGAGGAAGCGGATGAGAGGACTGGCAGTGGACCTTGCTCGCTACCCTCAGCCCCCTTCAGCTACCCTTGGCACACGGTACTCGAGCTGCGGTGCCAGTGCTGATGGGAGATTCGGCACCGCGGCCTGTACCGGGGCTGGTAAGTCCAGCGGTGCCGGCAGGGTCAGAGCTGGAGACCTCGGCAGCACTGTGCCTGGAGAGTCGGTGCCAGAGCTGGTTGTACAAGTGGGGCCGCCACTTCAGACGATGGTGCCGCTGTCGGTGGTGCCTGCATTGTCTGTGATACAAAGGACACCGAAGACACCAACGCTGTCTGCGATCTCAGACCATGGACTTAACCCTGGCTCTGGTGTTAAGCCCAGGGTGTCCAAAAGGGCCATTGGGAGGATGGCTGCCACTTCTGCGGCCATGGTGCCAGGTATGGCTGGTGGCTCTAGCGTGATCTGGACCTCCTGCTCCTTGATCTGCTGAAGCGATGAGTCCACCTGTGACTCAGAGGTCTCTGAGTAGGAGGACCACGGAGGAGCAGTACCCTGGGTCGCCGACGAGCAGTGCCGCGAAGTCAGGGATCGGTGTGGCCCTTCTGTCTGTGTGGGCTATGCTGGGGGTGCCAGGGATGGAGAGTGGTGGGCCATCAGCGCTGGCTTGCCCCTAGAGTGAAAAGGGGGGCACGCGCAGTCACCAGCGACTTGTCCCTCCTCTGCGGGGAGGACGGCACCACGAGGAGGATCAGATCCCTGGTCACTTCGAACGCCTCCGGCGTTGATGGTAGCTGTATGTCACCTTGGTGAACCGGGGACCGAGGAGGGTTCGGGCTCAACTGGACCCTGGCCGGGGCAGGAGTCAATGATACCCCGGAAGGTTGCAGGGAGAAGGCGGTGTGTCCTGATGAACTCGTGGACAACGCTGACCCCTTAGGTTTCGATTGAGGGGACCGACTCCTCTCTGGCCTCTTCTTCTTTACCGGCACTTGGGGGTTGAGAGTGGTGTCGCACCAAGGACGACTTTTTATGGCCATGGTGGTGCCGGGGGGCCTTAGAGTCCTGGATTGGTGCCGGTTCGCGCACTGTCGGTGCCGGAGCACTGCGCACCGATGAGGACGTACTCGGTGCTGGTTCGGCAGGTCCTGGGTCAGAGTGTGGGCTTAATGCCACCTCCATCAACAGAAGTTTGAGTCTCTGTTCCTGGTCTTTGAGTGTTCTGGGACCGAAACCCTTACAGATACAGCACTTCTCTTCCTGATGACTCTCTCCAAGGCACCACAAGCAGGAAGGGTGAGGGTCATTCTTAAGCATAAACTTGCCACAGTCCTCACAGAGCTTAAACCCTGGAGACCCGGGTACCCCAGAAGGGGAAACATTGTTGGGGGAGACCCCCCCAAAACAACCAACTACTACTATAAAGAACAGCTATTAACTAAGAAAACTGTATACACAGTATAGCTATAGACTATAGACACTGCTAAAGCACTTGCTACAGGAGCAAGTGATGTTCCAGCTAGCCGTCACCAGCGGTAAGAAGGAACTGAGGGAGTGGAGGCTCAGCAGGGCCCTATATTGGACGCCATGAAGGTGCGACTCCAGGGGGCGCCCAGGCTGACCCTAGGGATGCTGCTAAGGGAAAATCTTCCGGCTGGCGTGCACGCGGCGTGCACACTCCTGGTTGGAATGGACATAAACAATCACTCCAAGAAGAACTATTTGTATTGCTGTAAGTGCTTAGGAACCACAGTCATGATTCAGGATGCCTTTGGGCTAGATACTATGCAAACAGAACAAAAAATGGCTCCTGCCCCAAAGAGATTACAATTCAAAGTGCAAGACAAGAGACAAGTGGATACAGCTAAATTGGGAATGTACTGAGAGAATACCCAATAACATGAAAAGCAGAGGTCACAGCACATCAGCTGCCTACCCATTATCAAGCTTTTTGTAGGCAACATGGCAAAGGAGAGTTTTAAGGAAGATTTAAAGGAAGATCATAGAGTCATAGACATAGAGTCATAGACTTTAAGGTCAGAAGGGACCATTATGATCGTCTAGTCCAGGGGTCTCAAACACGCGGCCTGTGGGGTTATTTTCTGCGGACCGTGAGCTCCTCGCGGCCCCCCCGCCCTCTCCCAGCGTTTACCTAGAGTGACTCCAGCCCCACACGCACCAGGGGAAGGGCAGGCTCCCTGCCTGCCTGCCCTGCCCCCGTGCCGCTCCGGGAAGTGGCCGGAACCTGGGGAAGGAAGGGCGCAGGTGTCTGTGTGTGGCTGTTGCTTCAGGCAGCGCCCCCAGCAGCTCCCATTGGCTGCGGTTCCCCATTCCTGCCCCCAGTGCGTGTCGGACCATAGCCCGCCCCCCGCACTCCTCCTGCACCCTGACCCCCTGCCCTGAGCCCCCTCTGCACCCTGCACCCTGACCCCCTGCCACACCCCTCACCCCTCCTGCACCCCACACCCCAACTCCCTGCCCTGAGCCCCCACCACACCCCACACCCCTCCTGCACCCCCTGGGGACAGGGAGGGTTGAGGAGTTGGGGTGGGGATTTTGGGAAGGGGTTGGAATGAGACAGGGAAGGGTGGAAAGGGGTGGGGCCTCATGGAAGGGGTGGAGTGGGAGCGGGGCCAAGAGCGGCATGGGGGAGGTGTCAGTAATGCGGCCCTCAGGCCAATGTACTAGTCCTCATGTGGCCCTCGTGGTCAATTGAGTTTGAGACCCCTGGTCTAGTCTGACCTTCTGCACAACGCAGACCACAGAATCTCACCCACCCACTCCTGTAATAAACCCCTAAGCTATGTCTGAGCCATTGAAGTCCTCAAATCATGGTTTAAAGACTTCAAGGTGCAGAGAATCCTCCAGGAAGTGACCCATGCCCCATGCTGCAGAAGAAGGCGAAAAAACCCCAGTGCCTCTGCCCTGGAGGAAAATTCCTTCTTGACCCCAAATATGGCAGTCAGCTAAACCCTGAGCATGTGGGCAAGACTCACCAGCCAGACACCCAGGAAAGAATTCTCCGTAGTATCCCAGATCCCACCCCATCTAACATCCCATCACAGGCCATTGGGCATATTTACCGCTAATAGTCAAAGATCAATTAATTGCCAAAATTAGGTTATCCCATCATACCATTCCTTCCATAAACTTATCAAGCTTAGTTTTGAAGCCAGATATGTCTTTTGCCCTCACTGCTCCCCTTGGAAGGTTGTTCCAGAACTTCACTCCTCTGATGATTAGAAACCTTTGTATAATTTCAAGTCTAAACTTCCTGACGGCCAGTTTATATCCATTTGTTCTTGTGTCCACATTAGTACTTAGCTTAAATAATTCCTCTCCCTCCCTGGTATTTATCCCTCTGATATATTTATAGAGAGCAATCATATCTCCTCTTGGCCTTCTTTTGGTTAGGCTAAACAAGCCAAGCTCTTTGAGTCTCCTTTCATAAGATAGGTTTTCCATTCCTTGGATCATCCTCGTAGCCCTTCTCTGTATCTGTTCCAGTTTGAATTCATCCTTCTTAAACATGGGAGACCAGAACTGCACACAGTATTCCAGATAAGGTCTCACCAGTGCCTTGTATAACGGTACTAACACCTCCTTATCTCTACTGATGCATCCCAAGACCGCATTAGTTTTTTTCATGGCCATATCACATTGGCGGCTCATAGTCATCCTGTGATCAACCAATATTCCGAGGTCCTTCTCCTCCTCTGTTACTTCCAACTAATGAGTCCCCAGCTTATAACAAAAATCCTTGTTATTAATCACTAAATGCATGACCTTGCACTTTTCACTATTAAATTTCATCCTATTACTATTATTCCAGTTTACAAGGTCATCCAGATCTTCCTGTATGATTCATAGATTCATAGATTCTAGGACTGGAAGGGACCTCAAGAGGTCATCGAGTCCAGTTCCCTGCCGCATGGCAGGACCAAATACTGTCTAGACCATCCCTGATAGACATTTATCTAACCTACTCTTAAATATCTCCAGAGATGGAGATTCCACAACCTCCCTAGGCAATTTATGATATGATGATATCCCGGTCCTTCTCTGTATTGGCAATACCTCCCAGCTTTGTGTCATCCGCAAACTTTATTAACACTTTATTAACACTTTAATACCTCCCACTTTTTGTGCCAATGTCAGTAATAAAAAGATTAAATAAGATTGGTCCCCAAACCGATCCCTAAGGAACTCCACTAGTAACCTCCCTCCAGCCTGACAGTTCACCTTTCAGCATGACCCATTGTAGTCTCCCCTTTAACCAGTTCCTTATCCACCTTTCAATTTTCATATTGATCCCCATTTTTTCCAATTTAACTAATAATTCCCTGTAGTGGAGTGGCTGCCCCACTCCTGAAGAACAGGGGTTAAAAGCTGGCAAGCTAGGCCGATTGGGGAAGCAGCCACAGGTATGGCTGGCTTAATCAGGCCACAGCTGACCTGGATAAAAGGGCTGTGGGACCAGGAGACAGAGGAGTATCTCTCCAGCTAGCTGCCTGGGAGCAAAGTATCTGCAGCAGAGTAGTGCTGAGGGGCTCCAGCCTGGTAAACCCCAGACTGCAGGCCTTGTTGAAGGCCTATGAAAAGGTACTGGGGCTGCAGAGGGGCAGCCCGAGGATAGGCAAAGGCAGCAGGTCCTAACCCCTTGCCAATGATAAGTAGCCATTACAGACTGCAGTCTGCCCCAGTGAAAGGCGGCTAGATGACGACTGGCAGTAGTCACTGAGGCAAGGTGGGTTTAGAGGGTTGGAGGTTCCCCTGGGGGGAAGACCCAGAGTGTTGGGGTACTGCTGGGGCAGAACCCTGAGGAACAGGACAGTGGGGTCTGGGAGGGACATGGGGCCTGAGGCAGGCGAGACATCAGCCAGCAGAGGGTGCTCCAGAGCTGGAAAGAGCTAATTCCCAGGACGACCAACAGGAGGCACCGCACTGGTGAGTCTTCGCTCGCTGTATTCCCCATGTGGAACCGTATCAAATGCCTTACTGAAATCGAGGTAAATTAGATCCACTGCATTTCCTTTGTCTAAAAAATCTGTTACCTTCTCAAAGAAGGAGATCAGGTTGGTTTGGCACAATCTACCTTTTGTAAAACCATGTTGTATTTTGTCCCAATTACCATTGACCTCAATGTCCTTAACTACTTTCTCCTTCAAAAATTTTTCCAAGACCTTGCATACTATAGATGTCAAACTAACAGGCCTGTAGTTACCTGGATCTCTTTTTTTTTTCCCCCTTTCTTAAAAATAGGAACTATGTTAGCAATTCTCCAGTCATAGGGTACAACCCCTGAGTTTACAGATTCATTAAATTTCTTGCTAATGGGCTTGCAATTTCATGTGCCAGTTCCTTTAATGTTCTTGGATGAAGATTATCTGGGCCCCCCAAGTTAGTCCCATTAAACTGTTCAAGTTTGGCTTCTACCTTGGATGTGGTAATATCTACCTCCATATCCTCATTCCCATTTGTCATCCTACCATTATCCCTAAGCTCCTCATTAGCCACATTAAAGATTGAGGCAAAGTATTTGTTTAGATATTGGGTCATGCCTAGATTACCCTTAACCTCCACTCCATCCTCAGTGTTTAGCATTCCCACTTCCTCTTTCTTTGTTTTCTTCTTATTTATATGGCTATAGAACCTTTTACTATTGGTTTTAATTCCCTTTGCAAGGTCCAACTCTACATGGATTTGGTCTTTCTCACTTTATCCCTACATGTTTTGACCTCAATACGGTAGCTTTCCTTGCTGATCCTTCCCATCTTCCACTCCTTGTAGGCTTTCTGCTTTTTCTTAATCACCTCTCTGAGATGCTTGCTCATCCAGCTTGGTCTACAACACCTGCCTATGAATTTCCCCCCCCCTTTCTTGGGATGCAGGCTTCTGAACGTTTCTGCAACTTTGACTTGAAGTAATTCCAGGCCTCTGCCTTTAGATCCACAAGTTCTTCAGTCCAAGACAATGAGGTGCACTTGTGGAGGCTTATGGAGAGCTCTTTCCACACATGGGGGCAGCATGGAAGGAGCATAAAGATGCTTGTTTGAAAAGTTAAATGGGAGATGAAGGGTGGCATCATTGGCTGAGCAGTGGTGAAGACTGGTGTCTTAATAGGATAAGAGATTATAGGTGGGGCCAGAGATAAACCACTAAAAGATTTACAATAATCACAACAGTGTTCCCTCTCTGCCCATTCCTGGTTTCAACATGAAAATATAAAGATACATTACATTTTTGTGAAAGCAAAAACACAGGGAATCAAGTTACACTAAGTATCTTCCTCCAAAACAGAGTGGATTTTGAAAGACAACACATTTTCCAGCCCTTACCTGTTAACCACCAACAGGGGCCGATTAATTTTTAGACACCCAACCTTATAATTTCAGTGCATTATGCATAAGGACAAATAATGAAGGTCTTACTTTGCATTTTTCACCTGATTCTGCAGTTTGCTTCTCCACATGGCTGATTTACTCCATTAAGAACTGCAAACACATGAACTTAATCCACAGTGAAATGACAGATTACTACTGCCAGTCAATTATGACCAGTTTAACTTGATCACATTTTAGTTTATTTATTAGCTGTCCAGGGGGCCAGAAGAGAAGGAGTCCACAAGCTCCCCATCCCAGTGTTTGCATCTTATATTAGAGTTAGTTCTCCATTTCTAATGTCCTACTAGTTGCATCATGTCTAATGACAGACAGGACCTTTTGTTTTCATTGTAATTTGTATTTTTCTCATGTAACTACTGAGCATGAGATCTGTTCCTTGCTGCTCTACAATACAATCAACAGAAGGATATTTATGATTAATGTCTAATGCACTAAAACATAAATCTAGCACATTGAAAATTAAAGGAAGAAATTACACAAAATATTGAAATTTAAGTTGTCCATCACCCAGCTACATTGATGGCGTCCTTTGGAAAAAATGATCTAGTTTTAAAATGTCTGTTTGGTGTGACATATTTCCCATACACTTTTTCCTTATCATCACAAGGTACTACTCTACTTTTAAATAGCATGTTCCTTTCCCCCCCCCCCCCCAAAAAAAAAGGAACAGCAGAGGATGATGTTACAACATCCATAGCTTAGTAGATGGGGATCTTTATCCCCAAATTATATTTTATCCAAGAACTTTCTTCATATAGCATCACTTCAGATTAACAATTTATATTTAGGCAGAGGGGGAAGGGGAGGAGTAGCTGCTATATTGATCCACAGCTCAATAAATTGGACCTCAGTGTAGCTAACATTTTGAAAAGTTATTAATATTCTTGGGCCAAGTTCATCTCTTTGGCCTCAGTCATTATCCATTGGTTGGGTCCTAGCAGGATTGTTTCCATTAGGATGAGAAATCTGTGCTAGGGTCAGGCATATTTTGTTGGGGGGGCAGGGGGGAGCTGGGTTGTAAATAATAACAAAAGTATATCAAGTCCCGTTTCCTGAACATAGTAGAAACAAACAGGCTCAGAAATCCAGGTCTGCCACTACAGTAAATTCTGTGTACAAAAAACTGTCACTTTGCTCCTTCTCCCACAGGGACTTGGTGGGATAATACACATGACTGGAATATTGGTATAGAAGGGTACAGCTTGCTCAGGAAGGACAGGCCGGGGGGAAAAACGGAGTAGGTGTTGCCTAAGGAAATAGGGGACAGACTTGTTGAAAGTCTCTGGGTAAGAATAAAAGGGGTAAAAAACAAAGGTGATGTCATGGTAGGGGTCTACTACAGACCACCTAACCACAAAGAAGATGTTGATGAGGCTTTTTATACACAACTAACAAAATCATCCAGGTGTCCTCTTGAATACTAATTAACTGAAATAATGATGTAGATACTTGAGCACTGATGTTAACAGGACCCAGTCCATAAGGATGTGCTAAAATTAATCATGAGTTACAACCTCCAGCAGTAAATCAGTTCACTCATTTCTTCCTGAATGGCTTTAAAAGAAACAAGCAGACAAAAAAGCTATTTGCGGTGTCCAGTCCTCCAGGTTCCTTACATTACCCTCCTCCTCATATTCTTGCAGCAATCTGCTAGGGGTTGCTGTGATCTTTCCCTATAAAAGTACTTATGAATATCTGAGCTTGAACTGCTCCAGATGGTGCACTTGTACTCTTTGCTTAGGTAGAGCACTCAGAAATGTATGTCCTAATTAATGTGGATCTTTAATAAGTATTACATCATTGCAGACAATGGTAAATGAACAGGCCCTGGAAAACTGACAAGAACTTTAATCTGCATTTGTTTTTACTGGAAGTTTCTTCTAAAAGTGTTTAGGTGTAGGGCACTGCCAGGCTCCCTCACATATCAAACACTTTTGTACCTGTATAGTGACTTTCCTTCAAACCTAGACTACACTGCATTGCTCAAGCCTCCTATGAGGGAGGTATTGTGTGTAGAAAAATCCTAACCAATGATCAGAAGTGATGAGCTTAAGTCCTTCCACCCCCCACCCCCTCCCAGTGGTCAAATAAGAGGTCAAGAGCAGTGTCATCCAGTGCATGTGGAAATGAGTACAGCATGTGTATGTCTACCCTGAGTTGAGTTGCAGAACAGGTCAACTAAATTTGAGGCCGTTTCATCTCTTGGGACTTGTAGGCAGGAAACACTTTTATTCACTTTGTATTCTGTATGATTACATACTCTCTGAATACCAATCTAAAATGGATCTGAAATATCTCCCTGATGATCTAGATCAAATGTAAAAATTTCCTTTAAAATTAGCTTTCTGAAAGAGAAACATACTTAGAGGTCTAAAAAAGCTGCTACTCACTACTTCTGAGGTTAACTATGTCTTATTTTTGGTGAAAGTAAAGATTTGTTTCAGGTACTCACTTTTTTACTTTGTCAATTTACCTTTGGTCAATATATCTTGATACTTATGTTACCAAAAACTAGTTTAAAAGAATAAGAATTCCCACAGTAGGAACAGGTCTGCCTGGCCCATAATGTACTGGACTCCTCTTCCATACCCTATGTCACAGTCCCACCCCCCGCCCCGACACCTCTGGGGTGCTTCTCTCTTCCACACATCCAACTTATGCAGCGATCTGGATCTACGTTCCCATTAACTGGAAATGGCCCGAGCCACAGAGCAGCCTGTTGTGGAAGCTCAGGATGATGTTCCTCCTCCTGGGTTATTCTTTGTGGTTAACACTTTGCCTGAGAGCCAGCCTGTACCTTTGGCTCCAGCAACCCTGTGATCATCCTTCCTGGAGAATTCAGTGCCCATCACTTTGGCTGCTCCAGTTCCAGAGGACTTCAATTCCTACCAGGAATTGCTCAGGAGAATGACTGCATCTCTGGGTATTCAAGCTAAGCTGGTATGGAAGAATACCCACAAAATAGGTTTCAGCCCTCCAGGCTTCAGCCCCAGGGAGCATTAACCTCCCTATTAATGATGCTCTCTTTCAGCCAGCACATCTTTGTGGCGCACACCAGCATCACTAGCCTCAACAGCCAAGTGAACAGAAAATTGATACCACATCTCTTCCCAGACATTTGTGTTTCTACTCACACCTGGCATGAAACTCCTTAGTTATCATGGTGACCAATGAGAGGTCACAACAAGGAAGATTTAAGTCTACCCTAAAAGGAAAAAACCTAAAAGACTGATTATACTGCTTCATTCCAGTTGATGATTGTGAACCAGCAACCTCTTTTAGTGAGGTATGATTTTCTCAACTGGGAGATGTCTAAATTCATGGACAAATTATCAGATGACTCCAGTGAGGCATTCAAAGCTTTCTTGACTTAGGGCCAGCTTGTGGTGAAGACCTCGCTGCAGTCAGCTCTCAGCATTGTGGATGTTTCCTCCAGAGCAATGTCTGGGATAAATGAAACCTATGAGTCTCTTGAACTTCACTTCAGTGCAATAAGATTGGGACCAAAAGCAGGGGGCACAATCAATTCACCCCTCCTCTGCCCAGTTCTGCTGACTTTGCCATGTTATCAACAATTATTTAAAAAAAAAATAGGAGAGGAAGGATGGTATTGTGGCTAAGTCACTGGGAATCACCCAGGTTCAGTTCCTAGCTCTCCCACAGATTTCTTGTGTGGCCTTGGGCAAGTCATTCATTCCTATGCCTCAATTCTTCATATCTTAGACGGGGATGATAATCTCTTTATATTGCCTATGTAGACCCTGCTCTTTGGGGCAGGACATGTACGTACACTAGGGTACTAATCTCAGGGTATGTCTACACTACGGGATTAATCCGAATTTAGATAATTCGGATTTGAAAAACAGGTTGTATAAAGTCGAAATGAATGCGGCCACACTAAGCACATTACTTCGGTGGTGTGCGTCCAAGTACCGGGGCTAGCGTCGATTTCTGCACCGTTGCACTGTGGGTAGCAATTCCATAGCTATCCCATAGTTCCCGCAGTCTCCCGCGCCCATTGGGATTGTGGGTTAAGATCCCAGTGCCTGATGGGACAAAAAACATCGTCGCAGGTGGTTCTGGGTACAGCCTCACCTCCTCCCTCCCTCCCTGCATGAAAGCAACGGACGGCAGACAACCATTTTCGCGCCTTTTTTCCTGGGTGGGTGAACACTGCAGACTCCATACCACGGCAAGCATGGATCCCGCTGAGCTCAAGACAGCAGTCATGAATATTGTAAACACCTCGCGCGTTCTCGTGGAGTTTATGCTCAGCCAGGACCAGAAAAACGAGGCGAGGAGGCAGCGGCGGTGGCAGCGCAGCGACAAGCATGATGAGGACATGGACACGGACACGGATACAGAATTCAGTGAAACCACAGGCCCCGGTGCTTTGGAGATCATGTTGTTAATGGGGCAGATTCTATCCATGGAACGCCGATTCTGGGCAAGGGAAACAAGCACAGACTGGTGGGACCGCATAGTGTTGCAGGTCTGGGACGATTCCCAGTGGCTGCGGAACTTTCGCATGCGTAAGGGCACTTTCATGGAACTTTGTGACTTGCTGTCCCCTGCCCTGAAACGCCAGAATACCAAGATGAGAGCAGCCCTCACAGTTGAGAAGCGCGTGGCGATAGCCCTGTGGAAGCTTGCAACGCCAGACAGCTACCGGTCAGTCGGGAATCAATTTGGAGTGGGCAAATCTACTGTGGGGGCTGCTGTGATGCAAGTAGCCAAAGCAATCACTCAGGTGCTGCTACGAAAGTTTGTGACTCTGGGAAATGTGCAGGCTATAGTGGATGGTTTTGCTGCAATGGGATTCCCTAACTGTGGTGGGGCGATAGACGGAACCCATATCCCTATCTTGGCACCGGAGCACCAAGCCACTGAGTACATAAACCGCAAGGGGTACTTTTCAATGGTGCTGCAAGCACTTGTGGATCACAAGGGACGTTTCACCAACATCAACGCGGGCTGGGCGGGAAGGGTTCATGACGCTCGCGTCTTCAGGAACACTACTCTGTTTAAAGGGCTGCAGCAAGGGACTTACTTTCCGGACCAGAAAATAACCGTTGGGGATGTTGAAATGCCCATAGTTATTCTTGGGGACCCAGCCTACCCCTTAATGCCATGGCTTATGAAGCCATACACAGGCAGCCTGGACAGGAGTCAGGAGCTGTTTAACTACAGGCTAAGCAAGTGCAGAATGGTGGTAGAATGAGCATTTGGCCGTTTAAAAGGTCGCTGGAGATCATTATTGACTCGCTCTGACCTCAGCCAAAGAAATCTCCCCATTGTTATTTCTGCTTGCTGTGTGCTCCACAATCTCTGTGAAAGTAAGGGGGAGACCTTTATGGCGGGGTGGGAGGCTGAGGCAAATCGCCTGGCTGCTGATTACGCGCAGCCAGACACCAGGGCGATTAGAAGATCACACCATGAAGCGCTGTGCATCAGAGAAGCTTTAAAAACCAGTTTCATGGCTGGCCAGGCTACAGTGTGAAATATCTGTTTGTTTCTCCTTCATGAAAACCCGCCCCCTTTATTGACTGATTTTCTGTAAGGAACCCACCCTGCCCCTTCCCCCAGCTTTCTTTCAAACCAAATAAAGTCCCTATCATTTAAAAATCATTTATTCTTTATTAATAGATTAGAAAAAGAGGGAGGGAACCCGGGTGGTATTTGGGAGGAGGATTGCTGGGAAGGAAAAAGCCACAAAGAAAAGGTTAAAAAAATGACAGCCTTTTGCTTGGGCTGTCTACTGGGGTGGAATGGGAAGGTGTACGGAGCCTCCCCCCCCGAGTTCTTACACGTCTGGGTGAGGAGGATACGGAACATGGGGAGGGGGGAGGGTGGAACAGGGGCTGAAGCGGCAGTCTGTTTTCCAGCAGCCGTTCCTGAACCTCCACCAGACGCCGGAGCAGCCCCAGCGTTGCATCCTTCATCCTCTGGTCTTCCTGCCGCCACCTCTCATCTCGAGCGTCTCTCCTCTCCTCACGTTGGTCCCTCCTCTCCTCACGTTGGTCCCTCCTCTCCTCACGTTCACTGACTTCTTTCCTATACTTTGAAACTGTTTCCTTCCACTCATTCACATGAGCTCTGTCACTGCGGCTGGATTCCATAATTTCCGAAAACATCTCCTCTCGCGTTCTCTTCTTACGACGCCTTATCTGTGATAACCTTCGGGATGGAGGAGGGAGGCTTGAGGAATTTGCAGCTGCTGTAGGGAGGGGAAAAAAGAGAGAATTGTTTTAAAAGCTACATTTTGCAGAACAATGCTTATACTCTTTCACGGTGACCAACACTGTTCACATTACATAGCACATGTGATTTCTGTGCAAGGTCGCATTTTGCCTCTTAATGCTGAGTGCCTGTGGCTTTGCTGCTAGAGATCACAGGTCTGGGCAACAGAATTCGGCTTGCATGCGGCCATGGTAAGCTTCTGCGCCCTCCTTTCCCACATACCAAGCATAGCTTGTAGAGTGCTGCAGAAGCCTGGCCAATCTCAGCCAGTGGGGGGGGGGGCAGTGTGGGGGGGCTTGTCTGGGCCCCTTCAGGCAAGTAGAGTGCTGCGGTTTTTCTGTTAACATTCAGCAGCACCAGAAAACAAACTAACCACCCCCCCCCTCTCGCCATGAATTCTCTGGGATGATCGCTGTACCCCACCCCCCCACCGCATGGCTGGTATCAGGGAAGATCCCTGCAGGCACCAAACTAACCCCCCCCCCCCCCCCGCCGCCGCCCCCCTCCCGCCATGAATTCTCTGGGATGATCACGGTACCCCTCCCCCCACCGCGTGGCTGGTAACAGGGAAGATCCCTGCTAGCCAAACGCGAAAAACTCAGGGCCAATTTCCCATCTGCGCTTGGCTAACTGCAGGGAAGGATTTATTTTCCGCCACAGGCAAACAGCCGAGTAGGAACGGCCACCTCTGTCCCCTTAATTAAGTTCCCGTATTTCAACCAGGTTACCAGGAGTGATATCATTCTCCTGAGGATTACACAACAAGATAAAGAACGGATGTTGCTTGAATGCCAGCAAACACCGGGACCATACGCTGCCAGGCTTTGTCAGGCAATGATACCAGATTACTTGCTGCAAGCATGGCGTGGTCAAGTGTCCTACCATGGAGGAGGGAATAAGGATGCACTGCCCAGAAACCTTCTGGCAAGGCTTTCGGAGCACCTCCAGGAGAGCTTCATGGAGATGTCCCTGGAGGATTTCCGCTCCATCCCCATACACGTTAACAGACTTTTCCAGTAGCTACAGACTTTTCCAGTAGCTGAACTGACCGCGAATGCAAAGTCAGGCAAAGTAATCATTAAAAACCGTTTGCTTTTAAAACAAGTTTTATATTTTAAAAGGTAAACTCACCTGAGGTCCCTTCCATGGGGTCAGAGTCTTGGGTACTGGCTTGGGAGGCTTGGGAGGGTACTTCAGTCAGGGTGATAAAAAGATCCTGGCTGTTGGGGAGAACGGAGTGCTGTGTGCTCTCTGCAAGCTCATCCTCATCCTCATCCTCCTCCTCTCCCCCATCGGCAGAATCCTCAGGCGTCGCTGATGAGACTATCCCCGACCCAGAATCCACGAACACAGGTGGGGTAGTGGTGGCAGCCCCCCCTAGAATTGCATGCAGCTCGGCGTAGAAGCGGCATGTCCGCGGCTCTGACCCGGAGCGACCGTTTGCCTCCTTTGTTTTTTGATAGGCTTGTCTGAGCTCCTTGACTTTCACGCGGCACTGCTCAGAGTCCCTATTGTGGCCTCTCTCCATCATGCCCTTGGAGATTTTTTCAAAAGTTTTTGCATTTCGTCTTTTAGAACGAAGTTCTGCAAGCACTGAATCCTCTCCCCATACAGCGATCAGATCCAGTACCTCCCTCACGGTCCATGCTGGTGCTCTTTTTCGATTATCAGCCTGCATGGTTACCTGTGCTGATGAGCTATCTGTGGTCACCTGTGCTCTCCACGCTGGGCAAACAGGAAATGGAATTCAAATGTTCGCGGGGCTTTTCCTGTCTACCTGGCCAGTGCATCCGAGTTTAGATTGCTGTCCAGAGCGGTCACAATGATGCACTGTGGGATAGCTCCCGGAGGCCAATACCATCGAATTGCGGCCACACTAACCCTAATTCGAATTGCTAAAATCGATTTTGGCACTACTCCGCTCGTCGGGGTGGAGTACAGAAATCGATTTAAAGGGCCCTTTACATCGAAATAAATAGCGTCGTTGTGTGGACGGTTGCAGGGTTAATTCGAATTAAAGCTGATAAATCCGAATTAAAGTCGTAGTGTAGACCAGGCCTCAGTTGTGGCCTTGATGTTACTGCAGTACAAATTAATAACTATTACGTGCACCACTTTCCAATGTTATCTTCTTTCTATACCAGTTGTGGGCAACCTGTGGTCCATCAGGGTAATCTGATTGCAGGCCACGAGACATTTTGCTGACCTTGACCGTCTGCAGGCATGGCCCCCCGCAGCTCCCAGTGGCCACAGTTTGCCATTCCTGGCCAATGGGAGCTGCAGGAAGCGGCGGGCTACGCCCCCTCCCCGAGCGCGCCGTCACCGCTCCACTTCTCCCACCTCCCAGGCTTGCAGCGCCAATCAGCTGTTTGGCGCCGCAAGCCTGGGAGGGGAGGAGAATTAGAGCGGGGGCGGCGTGCTCGGGGAGGAGGCGGAGCAGAGGTGAGCTGGGGTGGGGAGCTGCTGCATGGCTCCTCGGGCCGGGGGGGTGGGGAGCTGCCGCGGGAGTGCCTCAGAGCGGGTGGGGGAGGTGCCGCAGGGCTCCCCACCCCAGCTCACCTCTACTACGCCCCCTCCCTGAGCATGCCGTCGCTGCTCCACTTCTCCCGCCTCCCAGGCTTGCAGCGCCAATCAGCTATTTGGCGCCACAAGCCTGGGAGGGGAGGATAATTACAGTGGAGGCGGCGTATCGGGGAGGAGGTGGAGCAGAGGTGAGCAGGGGTGGGGAGTTGCTGCAGGGCTCCACAGGGGAGTGCGTCTCAAGGCGGGGGGTAGCTGCCGCAGGGGGGCGCCTTTAGGGCGGGGGGGGCGGGGAGCTGCCGCAGGGCTGGTGGGGGGGCGAGGGGCGCAAGGTGGAATTTCGCCTAGGGCGCGAAACTTCCTTCCACCGGCCCTGGTCACTGCCAGGGTAATAAACGAGCAGAATTAGAATTGTGAGCATAAATTTGACTTAGCTGCTGTTATTAAAATCTGTTGGGAGGAGTTACATTTTTGGTATGTTAAAATAAATTATCTATTAAGGAAGGATCAAATGGGCAGAAAAGGGGAGGGGGAGTGGCACTCTGTCAAAAATGGCATTTTCCATTTGAGTTACTGACAACTTGGAAGAAAGTGATCTTGAATGCTTATGGATCAATGTCCTCACCGATAAAGCACAAAATGGGGTTCTCACTGATGTCTGCTACAGACCTGTACTCTAGCGTGATTTGCTGGATGACCACCTCCACAAGCACTGATCTATAACATGTAGGAAAAAGCGCTGTGTAATCATGGAGACCGCAGTCCGAGTGCTGGAAGTCTCATGCTGCCAGTACTAAAACATCCTTGGAATTTCTAGTTGACAATTTTCTAACTTGAGAAATGTTATATCCAACACAGGGTATTCTATATTGGACCTCATCTTGACAGATTAAGAGGAATTGGTCCCAGAACTTAAAAAAAAAAAAAACTTTGTGGTAGCTAAGGTACAAGTTATCATGACTTGATCATATTTATTATGTGAGAAGGGAATAAAGTTAAAACCATATATATATATATATATATATATATATATATATATATATATATATATATATATATATATATATATATATATATAAAATGCATAAACACACTTGATGCTTTAAAAAAGCCAATTTCACAAAACTTCCCATTAGGAGCCAGATCAGTTGGTAGAAAGAATTTGAACAGAATAATGTAAATGATAAATGAACTGTTTAAGAACATTTTATTAGATGTCCAGAGAGCCACAAACCCACAATCAAAAAGGTGGCCCTACTGATTAAAAACCAACCTGGCTTAGAAGGAACATGAAACAGCTATAAAAAGTACAAAAAATTAACACATGAAAGAAAAGGGAAGTTGAAGATAAGGAATATAAATCAGAAGTTAGGAATTGTAGAAGATTGATGAGGGAAGCAAAAGGACAAGAAAAAATCTATGTCCAGCAGAGTTAAGGACAATAATTATATAGTTTATTGGGAACAAAAAGAATCCAAACAATGGAGATTTAAATGGTAGAATTGTCAATAATAATTCAGAAAAGTAAGTAAATATTTCTGTTCTGTGATTGGGGGGGAAAGCCAGATGAAGTCATAATATGAAGCTGCTGAAACACTTCCCGTTTGAACAGAAACCCACAATGTAAAATAGGAACTACTAAAGCTACACAATCGAGTTTGGGTAACTTGAACCCAAGAGGTTTAAAAGAGCTGGCCAGGAAGCTCTCTGTAGTATTAATGTTGATTTTTTCCAATAAGTTTTGGAAAACTTAAGAATTTCCAGAAGTCTGGAAGAAAGCTAATTTTGTGACGATATTTTAAAAGAGCAAATAGGACAACTCAGGTAATTATGTCAGCCCAACATGTATCCCAGGCAAAATAATGGAATGGCTGATATGGGACTCCATTTTAAAGAATTAAAGGAGGGTAATATAATTAAAATGCCCCCAACATGGGTTTATGGAAAATAGATCCTGTCAAACTAACTTGATTTTTTGTATGAAATTACATGTTTGCTTTATAAAGGTAATAGTGTTCATGTAGTAGACTTTTGTAAGGTGTGTGACTTGGTGCTGCATGACATTTTGATTAAGAAACTAGATTGTGCCACATTAATTTTGCATCACATTAAATGGATTAAAAACTGGCTACTTGATAGGTCTCAAAATGTAACTGTAAACAGGGGAATCATCAAGCAGGTGTGTTTCTAGTGGGGCCCTCTAGGGATCATTCTTGGCTCTAGGCTGTTAATACCTTTATCAATGATCTGGAAGAAAACAAAACAATTCCTGAACACTGGGGGAGTGGTAAATAACAAAGGCTATGTCACTGATACAGAGTGATCTGGATTGCTTGGTTAGCTGAGTGCAAGCAAACAATATGTCAAATGTAAAGTCATACATCTATGAAAAAAGAATGTAGGCCTTCCTTACAGGATGGGGGACTATCTTGGGAAGCAGTGTCTCTGAAAAGAACCTGGGGGTCATATTTGATAATCAGCTGAACATGAGGTCCCTGTGCGATGCTGTGGCGTAAAGTGCTAATGTGATCCTTGGACATATATACAGGGAAATCTTGAGTAGGAGTAAGGCAGTTACATTACCTCTGTATTTAGGACTGGTGCAACTGCTGCTGGAATATTGTACCAGTTCTGGTGCCCACAATTCAAGAAGGCTATTGATAAATTGGGAGGGTTTAGAGAAGAGCCACAGGAATGATTAAAAAACTGGGGAAACATGCCTTATAGTTAAGGCTACATTTTAGTCACAGGTATTTTTAGTAAAGGTTACGGGCAGGTTATGGGCAGTAAACAAAAATTCATGGCCCATGGCCAGTCCGTGACTTTTACTATATACTCCTGACTAAAAGTTGGGCGGAGGGGGAGGAGGGGCGCCGGGGGTATGTGTGCGGCCCGAGGGGGGGCACCGCAGGTGCTTGGAGGGGCTCCCTACCTGACTCCTGAGCTCCACCTGCTGCCTCCACTCTGCCCCAAGTCCCAGTTCTGCAGCTCCCATTAGCTGGGAACCACAGCCAATGGGAGCTGCGGGGGCAGTGCCTGCAGGCAGA
Organism: Chrysemys picta bellii; assembly: GCF_011386835.1. NCBI lineage: Eukaryota > Metazoa > Chordata > Testudines > Emydidae > Chrysemys > Chrysemys picta. Next base: position 43,916,613 of record NC_088797.1, read on the forward strand.
GGTAGCATGTAGAGCTAGGAGTTGAGGAAGGGGAGCTCCTGTAGCCCTTCCAGGGAGTCACCCCCCCCCAGTAAGCATCCCCCCCACACCCAAACACCTGCTGCTGGGGGGCAAGGGGGCAAGACTGCCCCAGCAGCAATAGGTGTGATTGGCCCAGTGGCTGTGCCTGGTACACCAGCTGCTGCGCTGGGTACACCAGCCGCTGCAGAAGTCACAGAATCTGTGACCTGCATGACAAACACAGAGCCTTACTTATAGTGAAAGCCTTAAGGAGCTCTGCTTAGCTTTACAAAGAGAAGGTTAAGGGTTGACTTGATCAGTCTATAAATACCTATATGTGGAACAAAGAAATTGTTAAGACTCAAATCTAGCCGACAAACGTATAACAAGATCCAGTGGCTAGAAGCTGAAACTAGGCAAATTCAGATGCAAATAAATAAGTTCCAGATTTTTAACAGGGAGGGTAATAACCATTGGAACCAAAGGTTCACCGTCAGTAGAAATTTTAAAATTAAGATTTTTTTTTCTCCAAAAAGATATGCTCTAGTTCAAACAGGAATTAGTTCAGGGAAGTCCTATGGCCTGTATTATAGAGGAGGTCATTCTAGATGGCTAGACATCATTTCTGGCTTCATAACCTATGTACCATATTCACATGGAGCAGCTTAATCAATTGTATTGTCCCTTAAGGGATACTTGTTAGTATGGCAAAGCCAAGCAGAAGCATTGGTTGGTGAATGCTATATCATCATCTGAAACTACTGCCTTCTAAGATTGTCATAAGCATTAAAGAGCACTCTAAAGTGATTAGGTAAAAAGTGTCCCCCCTTACTCAATAAATCTGCTCCTTCTGTGTGTTCATAGTTTCACTTTCTGAGAAGGATTTGTTGTTGCTTTTTACTACTAAAGAGCAAACACAGCTAAATGAGCAAGCTGAATTCTGATGTTTTGCAATCAAACAGAATTGTTGGCTATATTCCAGCCTGTTACACTTGTAAAAACCCCATGAAGACAATCAACTTGGAATCCCCAATGTACTATTTTCAGTTGGGTTTTTTAATGTATCCGTACTTGAATGCCTGCATTTCTAAATGACTTCACCTTAATCCATATATGAATAAAAAATGCTGGGGGGTTTGTAGTAGTCCAGTGGACTATTTTAAAAATACCATCTCAGTGAAATGATTATGCAACTTGAAACTGCAAGTCAGCCCAGTTTGTGAAAAAGTGTGCAAATTTGGGCCAACTTATGACTTCACATCAAAACCAAGCTAAGATAGAAACTTCACATGATTTCAAGGTTAAATCCAGAAACCGTTTTGAGTGATTAGTGGTGTTAATGAGAAGTTGGAACTAAAGCAAGTATGCAGAATACCCTGGGAAGCAAAACCACCAATTTGGCACACTCTTGCGTGATGGTAGCTCTTGTGAAAATAAAAAATTATATTCATTTTTGGTATAAGGCTACAACTATTAATTGGGTGGGAATATGTTTTCAAGACTGTACACAGGGGTATAGCTATATGATAATGTTGGAATAATTGCCCTGGATTCAGAAAGACAAGGATTAAAAATTACTACTAAGTTAAAGCTAGTTGTACCTGAAATTCAGTGCACCACTTGAAAAATATTCAACTGAGACAACCACATACTACTATTAAGGATCAGATCAAGAAGATATTTTTCTGCTTATTTTGATTACACTTTATGTCATCATTACTCAATTATTAATACTTTAACAGGTCCAATGACTATGTATTCAATAATCATCCTGGAAGAGGAGCTCATTCTTAATACCTCAGGTGTAAACTTTGGGAAGTCATGTAAATTCTGACCAACTTTGCCTCTCTACTCTCATACACACGTTAGGTGGTACTGTGTATGCTATCAATTATATGCTAAATTAACTTCAAGAACAGCCATCACCCCTTAGTTAGCCACATCTGAAAAAAGCAATTTACGAAATGAAGGGTGGTACATTTTTTCCCTTTTCATTTCTAGTCTCTTCAACAGAAGAGTAAAATTTTATTAAGATTAAAGCAATATATAATTCTCTCATTTTGCTATTTTGTCAAATACTTTTGACATGAGAAGATTTTTTTTTCATTCTCTGTTATGCTGTAGTATGCAGGTTTTGTTCTTGTATCAGCAGAGTTTGAAATGGGCATAATAAAGATCCAAATGAGGATCAATAAGCTTGTATATCCCACCAAACCATTGTATAAATGCCACATTTTGCACTCTATTTGAGAAATGAGTGAGACTTTAAAAAGCATCATGCTATTTGTATCCCTCAACATCTAAAGCAAGCTACCTTAGTAGCTTGAGTCCAACTGTACAGGCTTTAGAAGAGGAAAAACAGAGAGAGTAGATTTTAGAAATCTATACAAGAGATTTGAAACACATTTTCCAACCTTCATAACTACTGTTACACTTTAAAGGTCTTATCTAAAATCTATTACCCAAAAAAACACTATGAATGCAAACAGCAGTTTTTGGTTTTCTAATACTATAAATAACCCATTCATCAGCCCATGTGTATATGAAACATTACACAATACATATGTAATATATGATGGATTATCTTCACCTATCAAGCTAATAGTGGGCTTGCCTGGACTAGAGAATTGAACCAGCAAATGAACTGATTTAAGTACCAATAATTTTAATGCCCACAAAAACCATTCTGGATTACTTTAAACTTTGCTCCACATTCCCGCTAGCAATGTCCTACATGGCTTAGGGGCAATGGCATCTAGATAATGATACTAGAATTCGCAGCTCAACTGCAGTGGCACTAATTAGTTCAGACTGAACCAGTTATCTTTAAAACAGTTATTATATTATTTGTAAACTTTTTGACCTGTTTATATGGATGAAAAATGTTCTACAGGCATTCAAGGGCCTGTCATCTCTCTAATGTGGACCAGGCTTAATCAAATACTGCCCCCTTCAACCATATACATAGCCAAATCCAGCACCCATCTCAAAGCCTTGGGGGTAAGAAATAGCTTTAGCAGCATGCCCCAAGTCAGACTAAGGATGTTAGGACAGGATAGGAAGGGAACTGGGTTCCAGTTTAAGGGCCCTTCACAAAAACTCCTTAGTAATATGCTCAATAGAATTAGTTGATGCAGGGTCTGATGGGGTGCAACTCACCACTGTAGCACCTCCTGCTGGCTGTATGGGAAATTAGTACTGCACTCTTTTCTGGTGGTGGCTCACCCACTGTCACCTCTTCTTCCTGGATCCATGTCACTCCTAGGACCACAGCATCCTCTTCAGTGACACACTGTGTTTCCCCCACTTCCAGGGGACCTGCAGTCTACTGTCCTGCCACTTCCTTCACTAGCTCCAGGAGCTGCCTTTAGCTCCATGGCTGGTTATGGTGTGGTGGTTTATTTGTTTGTTTGTTTGTTTTGGGTGGGGGGTTGGCAAAGCCAGAGTTCTCATGGATGCTAGCAATGATGCAGCTGATATTCCATTGGGAATATTTTTTTCTATAATTCTTTATTGTACACAAAGCCATGTGACTCAACTGCCTCATGACATTTGTGCCAGTCTGAGTGAAATAATGTTCTCATTGGAGCATGGCAAAAAAACTTCCCTGAATTTTATTGAAAGTGGGTTCAGGTTTTTTTTTAGCAACATTGAGAGATGGGCTCCAACAAAAATTGTCCATTCACTCATCCCAAAGTAACATGGCTAGAAGACAAGGTCTTTGTGTACTTGAGGGGGTAGAGTTTGGAAATATGGAAGGGTTTGGGGTGCTATCTGGAACAGGTCATATCAGAAATGAAAGGCTAAGCAAGAATTTCTTTATATACAGTATAGAAGAAGCTTGTTTTAAATACTAAGGGTCTTATTCTCCCCTGCTTTTTACTTTGTACAATCAGGTTTTTTTTTTAAATCCATTTTAAATGGCATGAAGAAGGGCTTCATTTTCCCTTTTTAATTAAAACTTCCCTGCACGCTAGTATTGCAAAGGATTAAAATGTCAGCTACAAAACCCACCTCCATAAATGAAGCAGTCAGCTAAGCACCAAAATACAGCACTGTGTAATTTCATAATTTTCTTTGGCGCACAGGCTCCAGCAGCATAGTAAGTATCACTTTAAAACATCTCAGTCCTTTGACACAGGTTATTCCAGGGTTTATCTGCTGGAATGCCAGGACCACATTCTCTCCTACATGTTTTTTTTTTTCCGGATAGGGGTTAGAAACTATGAGTGTCTACAAAGAGGAGTTGGTTCCTCCTCCCCCACCACCAAAGGCCAGGAGATTTGGCCTCCTAAACCTGCAGTGGGCCCCATATTTGGATGTATCTTGGGAGACACCCTGAAGGGGCAGGAGCATCCACATGATGGCTGAGGACTCCTTTTACCCCTCTTCCTCCTTCCCCATGGCCACACAAATCTTATGTGAGAGTAAGGAAATTGCTGTGGTGATCTAGAAATAGGATTTTTAAGAAGTTCACTGTAAAGGAAGGTAAAAGGATAGGAAACAACTTTGCTCCCCTTCCTTCCAGGGGATAAAAAGTGCTGAGGCAACAAACTGGTCCTACCAGCTCCTCTTCCCCTTCCAGTGCTCCATGGGAGGGGAAGTTAAGGGATAAATCTGAGAGGTAAAAGGGAAAATGTGTAAGGATAGGAGGGAACAGGAAAATGGAGATACTACATGAGGAGAGCAGGGGAAAATCAGGAAGAAAACAGTCACACAGAAAAATATTTGGAGTGATTTAGGAAAATGGGGAGTGTGGGAAAAGCCTCCACTCAGCCCCTGCACATTCAGGCTAAGGCCAATCTTTGCCAAAATTATTCCCATTTCCCAACATTTTAACATCTTATCTGCCCTCTGGGCTCCCCATGAACTGACCGTTTCTTACACTCACTGCCTTTTACCTCTGCTGCCATGGAAACTTCTGGAACCTTCCTCTGCAGCTGCCCTTGGGATTTGCCAGGCTTCTAATTGGAGCTGGCTAGCACTATATGTGCTTTCATGGTAGCTTCCTTATTAATGTCAAACTGCAACTCTGCATGCACTGTTTTACTTGCAGTTCGCTGCTAAGTATCTTGGCTAACAGTCTAATTCCAAAAGATGTCTCATTCCACATTGCAGGTAGAGAGACTGCCTATAATCAGGTGGCGGTGTGGTGATATAAACAATTGGCAACTAGCTCCAACAGGGAGCAGATGAAGAGGGAATCAAGGCAACCCCTTCCCAAGAAGGAAAAAAGGTCAGGTTGAAAGTAAGGCCCCAGAGCTTGAAGGGTGGGGTGATCCAGGGAAATGGTCTTAGGGGGGCTGTCTCAGTGCTGGATGAGGAGGGATAAATTCTGTGACAGTGTAAATGGCATCATCCCAATTTGCAAATGAATAATAAACCATCTGGATAGATTTTTTTTTAAAGAGGCATTTTCAATTGAACCCATAATCATTTTGGGTGGATCCAGTGTTCCAATCAAAACTTTTCATCAGGCTTATGGTTTGTAGGGTCAGCTGAAGGATGCTGGGATAAAGCTGATACAGCAAGAGAGAGCATTTATTATGGTACTTCCTTTGAAGTGACTACTGGCAAGTGATATCAAGAATAGCTCATTTCCTCTTGATGATAGGCTAGGAGTAAAATGTATTGGTGGTAAATTCCATGTACTGTAGGCATGGGGTAGTTTACTAATTATGTGGCTAACAATATTACAGATCATATTTACATCTAATGAGCTATCAGTTTCCTTACAAATCAGATTCAAAACATACATGCGATAAAATCATGAGCACTGGCACAAGAACATGTAAATTGTACCTTCCTGCACTAGCAAGACCTGCTGCACTTCAGGAAATCATCCTGGGGAAGGGAAAACTGTGTCTCATTTGCTGTCCTTTCTCAAGAGTTCTGCTGCAGGAGGACAGCTTTAATTTCTGCATTGGATCCCCAGGATTCTCCAGGAGTGGCAGAAACTAAAGCTGCCCCCTTCCCCATCAGAACACTTGAGAAAGTGTGTTAAAGGTGTAGGCACAAAAGACCTGACCAGCAGTATCTAACCAATGTTTGCATTGGTCTGAGGGGCACAGCTTTACTGTCTTTTCTCCCTATTTCTTGGGCTTTATGCCCTGCCTGGCAGAAGTGAAGTTATGATGAGTTTTGTACCATCGTCTCCATACTTCTCTTTGGGTATGGACTTTCTACCACCAGGACCTGTGGACTGAAATATAACCCCAGTTTTTTATTAATTGGAGTGAGGACACTAACTTTACTCACTGTTATGCTGTCCTCCTCAGGCATAATTGCAGCAATGTCACACCACAGTGATTACAAATTATTCCTATTTCATATTCAACAATCAGAGCTCTGGCAAGCACAAATGAAGCACCTTTCCTACAACAGAGCTTCTTGGCTTTCTTCTCTGCAGCATTCTCTAGATTAGAACATAAGAACAGCCATACTGGGTCAGACCAGTGGTCATTCTAGCCCAGTATCCTGTCTTCCGACAGTGGCCAATGCCAGATGCTTCAGAGGGAATGAACAGAACAGGCAGTCATCGAGTGATCCATCCCGTTTGCCAGAAGCTAGGAATGGATAACAGAGGCTAGGGACACTCAGTGCATGGTGTTGCATCCCTGCCCATCCTGGCTAATAGTCTCTTTCTTTCCCCTCTCAAACATGCTTGCTCTTTACATTTTTCTTAAGGCAACAGTATCTTAAGTATCAAATGACACCTACCTAATTGTGTTCCTTCCCAGCCAATGATGGTAGCCTTGATATTCAGTTTGTCTGCTGTTCTTAAGATCTGGGAAAGAAGAGCTCTGTGTGGCTCAAAAGCTTGTCTCTCTCACCAACAGAAGTTGGCCCAATAAAAAATGTTACCTTGCCCACCTTGTCTCTCTAATATCCTAGCACCGACACAGCTACAACTACACTGCATACATCTCCCATAATAGTCCCCTGAGCCTTTCTTCTGTGTCTGTGTTTACATCCTTCCTGAACTAGTGCACAAGGCCACTATCCCCTCTTTTTCAAATCCCTTCTTAAGACCCACTTCTGTCAAAATATCTACTGTCTTGTTTCCCATTGGGTACATTATGTTTGAAATTGGGTTCAGAACCTGCTGTATCTGGCCCTTAATTTGTAAACATAGTAGTAGTTTGAGGTGCCTTGCATGCTTCTGGGCACTGCCAAAAATAACGGTCATGTCTAACTATGCTGCCAGTGCTACATTAAGTAATACTTTTCAAGCACAAAGACATATACAGTATTTATAATCAACATGTTCCAGAGACCGAGATGGATGATGAATGGCTAATGCATTGTCTACTTCCTGCTGCTGTTTGTAAGTAAGCAATAAAACTGACAAACAGCTGGATTAAGCAAACAGAGCCCACATAAGTCATCTAAAGTGAATAACTGTTTGCAAATTATTGATTGTTGTCTGGAAAATTAACATTTAGGAATGATTAATTCCTTTCTCGTTGAGAAATACCTGGATACTGATTACTTGTGCCATGCACGTGAACTACACAGTGAAACTGGCCACACTGGCAACACTCACCTTCAGTACCAGATTGGCAGGATTAACAAGAAATAACAAACTAAGGCACTTTTGAACAAAGTATTGAGGTTCTGTCTCAAGTGAACAGTGGAAGTATATACTGAGTAAAGGCTTCGGGATTTGACTCCTTTAGCTCAAGATAGTCAGGAACATTTTTAGGATTTTTTTTTTAAGTAATGCTACTGTAGTTACTTTACCAGTCTTTAGGGCAGTTTCATGTTGATTCTGATGGGGAGTTGGCTCTTTTATTAGAGCTACAATAATACCTGCTTTTATAATAGCCTTTGTTATTTTATTTTGTGATTCATTATAGGATGAGAATGGGATTTAAGAGCTGCTCATGTGTTTAGTCTAGTGCTTCTTTGGTGAAAATGAACCATTGTGTACAAATTATATGTATACTGTTGAACAGTTAGCCCCTCAATGGCTTTTCCCATCCTATTTGTACCACTTATTACTGAAAACAAGGTTTATTCTCAGCTCTGTAAGATCAAGTGATTGCTTCTAATTTTGTGAATCTCCTCTGCAACATCCTGATAACCAAACATGGCTTCAGATTCCTCTGATAACTTGGAGTGCCAATTGCATATCAGAGAGAAAATAACCTGGTTTACAGTTGGCTAGATTGATCTACAAAATAAGAGGTTATAAATTGTAATAGAGGTGTTGACACAACTAAATAAGATAATACCATATAGTACAGCTATCAGTATAAATTGGAGCATCTGAGAACATCTCAAATCTGCCCTGATCAGTTGAACTAGAGGGAAGTATCAACATTGTGGAGTTGAGGTGAATTGTAGCTTCTTCAGGGGGCTCTGTGCATTTTCCCCCTTTTGAGCTTGTCACTCACAATATCAAGCTCATGGAGCCAAACCCAAAAATAAGAATTTAGAGGGGGCACAAAACCCACAAATGGGATTGCAGAGGCAACTCTCAAAACAGCAGTCACTAGTAAGCAACCTTTATCTCTGTAACAGCAAACTACAAATGTAATATATCATCTAAATCTTGTTTGCCTCACTTATAAAAGCAGTCCCATTGACTGTTGCCATCTCATTAAATAAGGCAACCAGGGTTTAGCTGCTAGTCATATTATACAAAGACAATCCTTAAGCAAGCATTGTTTATATGAACAAGAAGCCTAGATTCTGTCCTCTAGTAGCAAACATTGTGGGAAGGAGAGAGTGCTGAAGTTCCTCTTGCAGAGTTTTTTCCAAATCCTCCCAGTGTAGCAAAGGGGTGTTTTAACTAGCCTTGAGATCAGGATTTGATTTTGCTATGATTCATAACATAACAGGGTAACATTCTGCTGACACCTATTGCCCTATACTCACTCCAAAAAGTTTTGGAGGTTCAAAAACTCCATTAATTTGCCCCATTATTTTTTGATTTTTGTATATTTTGTGTTGCCTGCTTCTAGGAGCAAAATTTGCACGACACTACAAGAAAGGCTGTCTTAGCACTATTGCTGCCTGATGGAAAGCAGGAGTTAGTGGAAAGCTCTTGAGACCTTTTTTAAAAAAAATTTTTAACAAGGTTTCTATGTCAAAGTTTACATGCAAGAGATCCTAATATTTTGAATTAGGTCTAAGTGAACATCAGAACATTTAAGTGCTTATCTAGACAACCACAAACTCTGAACTGGAAGCCTGATCAAGCTTCTTGAGTACTCAGTGAGAACTTCCATTGACCTCTATCGGAGCTGAGTCAGATCCTTAATGAGGGTTGCCCATCCATGGTACAAGTTCAAAGCAAACTACAACAATCTATTTTTGAGCAAAGAGATGGACATTTTAATTTTGAAAATGATTAGTACAATACATTATAGAAATGCAACGACAGTAACCTGGGAATTTGGAAGAGGGCAAACAGAAGGCCTGCACTTTCTAGTGGAATTCAGTTAGACTGTTTTTAATAGGACTAACTGAAAATGTTGCAGAAAAATTTCAAAATTTTGAGCTTTCCTTTTCATCTCAGTTTTGTGAAATAGGTTGTCACACACAAATCTACAAAATGTCATGTTTGAAAACAACCATTTTTAATGAAATGGGCCATCTTTAATTTAAAAATTGTCCTGTTTACAAACAAAATGCAAAAAAAAAAAAAATTCAACTAATTTTTATGCACCAAATACGAAATATTGCAGCTACACTTTTTATAAATTGAGCCACCAAATTAAATTGAGATTTTTTTTTTTTACTTAAAGGTCATAGAAAATACTGCCTGCACTTTTGTAATTCATAGTCCGAGGCCTTGATCCTGCAGCAAGCTCCATGTGAATGGAATTTCTGTGCCAAGCTCCATTGAAGATAATGGATTTTCTTGCAGGCATAGGTGTATGTCCCCAGAACTCATAGAAGGCTGGGGTCAAAGATTCTGAGGGCTAGTCTACATGATAGGGCAATGCACTTTAAGGGGGCGTGATTTCTAAAGCGCACAAATGTGTTATGTATTAATTAGTTTGTGTAGACCAGAGGTTTTCAAACTGTAGGGCATGACCCATAGGCGGGTGTGGAAGAATGTTTAGGGGGGCAAGTGGTGATGCCATGCTGCTTATGCCAGCCTTATGGGGGTGGGGAGGGAGCACCACCTCCACCCCCCGACTCACCTCAGCAGGCCACCCAGCCTGTGGGTCAACATCCACCATGACTGCACTGATTTCCACTCCCGGAAGCCTCTGCATCCAGTGCTGGCTCCATCCCCATGCCCTCCTCTGCCTTCCCCCTCCCCCCCAAAAAAAACCCCAAGGTGGGAGAGTTCTGGGTTGGGGAGGGGTGAAAAGTTATAACTCAAATGGGGGGCTCTTAACATAAGATTGGCCATACTGTGTCAGACCAAAGGTCCATTTAGCCCACTGTCCTGTCTTTCAACAGTGGCCAATGCCAGGTGCTCCAGAGGGAATGAACAAAACAGGTAATCATCAAGTGATCCATCCCCTGTTGCCCATTCCCTGCATCTGGCAAACAGAGACTAGGGACACCATCCCTGCCCATCCTGGCTAATAGCCATTGATGGACCTATCCTCCATGAACGTATCTAGCTTTTATACAGTTCAGCTCAAAAAGTTTGCAAATGGCTGGTGTAGACTCTATTGGTGCGCATTATAGGTTCCCTTGTGCACATCAACACAGTACTGTTTCAAACAGCACTAAATTAAAGCACACCAGGAGGATCTATGCAGACCAATTCTGCGCACCACATTAGTGCGCTGTGCTTTAGAAATCACACCCACGCAGAGTGCATTAACCCACTGTGTAGACAAGCTCTTAATGTTCTTAGCTCTCCTGGAAGTCAATAGAAGTTGAAAGTACTCCAAACTTTCCAGTGGATGCTCAGCACCGTACAGGGAAGGGACGCAGTGACAATTTTATCACCTCTGCAAAGAGACTCTTTGAGAGAATTAAGATTTCTCGAGTTTTCCTAGATTAAATTTTCTCAGGGCTGGATCCAAATTATGATTTAGTGTTTTAGTAATATTGCCAAACCTTTACTTCATCATTTTCAGAGAACTGTGTAATTCTTTAAATACTGGGGGCATGCAATTAACTGTTTGCACCCCCAAAAAAGGGGTAGGGAGGATGGGGAGGCAATTTCTGTACAAACTATCAATGCCTGACGTGGTTCTGGTGGGGTTGTAGTTTGACTTGCTGACCCATCACCAAACTAGAAAAGAGTATTTTAAAACAAGTGGGCTTGTGTCCAACATCTGCCACGAATATCTTTCTACATGAACATCTCTCTCTAAAACTGATGGTGCTGAAAATTCTCTAGGGCATCTTATGTATGTTTTCTCCATGAAGAAATAGCAGATAATGTATATTCATTTTAGATCACTTTTGTTTTTGATTAAGGTAAACAACAAATACTTTGTCTTTGAGAGTTAAGAAACTGACTTCTGTAACATCTACATCTGAACAGGAACACAAAATGACAGCAGCCTCTGCCGCAGGGAAGGTGGACTTAGTGGCCTTTAAATGTGCAGTGTATGGGGGGGAAAAGAACAATCTCTTGTGTTATACAGCTACCTCCACCGCAGTAATACTTAGTGAAATGTTCTCAAAAGTCTTAACTAACATTAATTATAACTCATAACAAGCCGACCTATTACTGTTATACCCTCTTTACAGATGGATATATTAAAGCACAGAGAAACTAAATATTTCCAAGGTTTTGCAGTCAGTAATAGAGCTGGAAATAGTACCTAGTAATCCTGATCAAACAGTAGGTTTCCTTTAAATATTACGCCATGATTCTTTACTGTATTTTCCATTAAGTGGGGGCAGTGAGGAAGAGACAAATTTAATTGCGAAAAGAAAAGTAAATGTCCAACAAGTGTTCCCCATTAATTCCCACTGTTTGCCTTGACTGGAGTCATTCAAAAACTCTGTATTAAACCTATTATGCTTCTCCGAGAAGCATTCCTTATCAAGAAACAGCATATTGAAAGGTGAGCTGAAAAGAGCTGTTAAATGGATAAGATTCTAAAATGTCTAGGTTCAAATCAGTATGGGAGCATATGGGCATTTAAAATATTTGCTAACTAAGAGGAATTGATTTTCAAAGTAATTTGTTTTGTCTTGTTTGTTTTACTAGTTCTTCTGATTTTTCTTTTTCACGTGTAAATTCCCATTCCCTCTGCCCAGCCTTATTGGTCTTGGATATAAGCTTCTGTTACAAAGTCCGAGATGAGCATTCTACAGTATTAATTGCTTATGGTTGTGCTCATAACGCTCCAAACAAAGTATAGACCCTGCCTCAAAGAGTTCAGTCTAAAGGCAGACATTCAGAAAGAAATAATGGAAAAAGAGTACAATATAGAAATAGATTGGTCAAAGTGGGGTTCAGTCATGTTTTATACCCCAGTTCATGACTGTTGTTTTCCAGTATACCTCATGTTGGGGAGAAAAGTGGTGGTACTTTCATTTTTGGTGTACAGTAAGTATTTCAACACTGACTGGTCCTCAAAAGGTTCTGTATGTAGATTGTGTCTAAATCAGTGCCCAAAAATGTGGATGTTCTTCAAAATACTGCAAATACGGCTGGAATCACAAGTTCTCTCAATTTCTTTCTTGCTTGGCAGAAATAGTTTAACAGAAATAGGGATGGATATAATAGATTTTCCATTGAGTTCACCCACTTCTAATCAGTCCTGAGAATCTGTCTTAGCTTGTCATCTGTTTTATTCTTTAGAAGTGTAAGCATTCATTTTGGAGTCAGGGAAGATGAGTGTTTGCTTGGTTTTGAAAAGCTTTGCTATTGAACATTAGAAAAATATAAATCTTGCTAGTAGTTTTTGGATGTCTTGAGTTCTGATGCTGGAGGTGCTGAGCACTTAGAACTCTCAGGAGGATTTCATGGACACAATGTGAAATGTTGTCTTTCATAGTATTTAGTATATGTACCTTAGAAGAAGCTAGTAGGAAACAAACCTTCACAGCAAAGTGGAAAAGGTTATTTGTGTGAGCAGAGCAACATCAGCTCTCTCCCATACTCTGTTATTCCTCACATTTTAGACTATCTCCTCTCATTAAAAAGTTTAAGACTTTCAATCAGCTCCATAAGAGTGCACCTGGTAACTGGGTCAGCTCATCATCTTCCTATACAAGACCACATGGTGTTTCACATTGTTGAATAATGAGATTCTTTACAGGGCTAATGCATGTATTCCCATTGATACAGCACCCCCCTAGTTAATGGGATTGCAATGTGGTTCTAGCTAAGTTGATGTGTTTTCCCCCCTGTCAGCCACTGGCATCATGTTCTTTATCCCATCTGTCAATGAAGACAGCCATCTTACTGATAAAAACAACAAGGAGTCCGGTGGCACCTTAAAATCGAACAGATTTATCTTAGGTCACATAAACACCACCCTGTACCGGAAACCTAATGACCGCTATACTTACCTACATGCTTCCAGCTTCCATCCAGGATAAATCCCACGATCCATTGACTACAGCCAAGCCCTAAGATGCAACCGCATTTGCTCCAATCTCTCAGACAGAGACAAACACCTACAAGATCTTTATCAAGCATTCTTACAACTACAGTACCCACCTGGGGAAGTGAGGAAACAGATTGACAGGGTGAGATGGGTACCCAGAAGTCACCTACTACAGGACAGGCCCAACAAGGAAAATAACAGAACACCACTGGCCATCATGTACAGACCCCAGCTAAAATCTCTCCAGCACATCAACAACTATCTACAACCTATCCTGGAAAATGATCCCTCACTCTCATAGACCTTGGGAGGCAGGCCAGTCCTCGCTTACAGGCAGCCCCCCAACCTGAAGCAAATACTCACCAGCAACTACACACCACACCACAGAAACACTAACCCAGGAACCAATCCCTGTAACAAACCCCATTGCCTACTCTGTCCCCATATCTACTCTAGCGACACCACAGGACCCAGCCACATCAGCCACACCATCAGGGGCTCATTCACCTGTATATCTACTAATGTGATGTATGCCAGCAATGCCCCTCTGCCATGTACATTGGCCAAACCAGACAGTCTCTACATAAAAGAATAAATGGACACAAATCAGACATCAGAAATGGTAACATACAAAAGCCAGTAGGAGAACACTTCAATCTCCCTGGACATTCAATAACAGATTTAAAAGTAGCTATCCTTCAACAAAAAACCTTCAAAAACAGATTTCAAAGGGAAACTGCAGAGCTACAATTCACCCTTAATTTGGGCTTGAATAGTGACTGGGAGTGGCTGGCTCACTACAAAAGCAATTTTCCCTGTCTTGGTATTGACACCTCCTCATCAATTATTAGGAGTGGACCTCATCCATCCTGACTGAATTGGCCTTGTCAACACTGGTTCTCCACTTGTAAGGTAACTCGCTTCTCTTCATGTATTTATGCCTGTATCTGTAATGTTCACTCCATTCATCTGAAGAAGTGGGTTTTTTACCCACGAAAGCTTATGCCCAAATAAATCTGCTAGTCTTTAAGGTGCCACCGGACTCCTCGTTGCTTTTGTGGATACAGACTAACATGGCTACCCCTCTGATATCTTATTGATAGTCATCTCCGCCCACAGGGCAAGGGAATTAGAAGCATGTATGGCAGGTCTACTACTCTCTGCTTTCCACAAAGACAAGGTTATGCTTAGACCCCCTGCAAAATTTCTTCCAAAGGTGATTTCCAACTTACATTCACTTGTGTTCTTTCCTAAACCTCACTGCAACCAAGGGGAAGCAAGACTTCACACTTTCAATGTTCTCAGGGCCCTCTCACTCTACCTTGATAGAACTAAATCATTCAGGTCTTGGTGAGGCTGTTCATTGCCTTTGCAGAGAGAAAGAAAAGAAAAAGCCATATCCTCCCAAAGGTTATCAAAATGGGTCCTGACGGTGTTAGGCTATGTTATAGACTATCTAATTTAGAACCTCCTGGTCAGATCAAGGCTCATTCCACAAGCAGCTTCTTTTATGGGTGTTCCTGCCTGCGGGGGGATTGGTTAATACATTTACCAAAAAACTATTCGCTTTTACAGGCATCTAAGTTGGATGCCTGTTTTGGCAGAGCTATTGTACAGTCTTTATTCAGGTAGGCTCCAAGCACCTGCCTCCATCATGTTAGGGTGCTGCTTGTGAGTCACCAAGAGTGGAATAGATATGGACAAACATTTAAAATGGTTACTTACTTTACAGTAACTATGGTTCAAAATGTTGTCCATATATATTCAGTGACATGCCCCATCTTCTCTGCTACTATGGAGTCTGATGACACCTGGATTCTGTGGGTCAGTTGGCCCTGCTCTGCCCAGTATGCCCTCAGGTGGGGAGCCTGAGGTACTCAGGGTGCAGGCATAGCCCAACAGACAATGCTAAACAAAGGATTCTGATTCGAGTGTGTGGGGTGCATCTGCACCCAAGACTGGAATATATGTGGACAATACATCTCTAAAGAACCCCAATTACTGTAAGATAAAGAACTATTTGTTTGTCTACATCATTTCATGTTCACAAAGTACCATTCCCTGCTCCCATCCCCAATATAGTGCCAGTTGAGCACATGCATTACTGGACAGGGAAGGACTTAATCATATGCTGCTGATCAGGGGCCTTCTCTCCTCCCCCCACCCCACCCCGTATTTCCCCCTCCCATCCCTTCAGAACATGAGTGATGTTAACAAAGGCCTACAACACTTACCTTTCTAACAAAAGTTTTCCTGTTATAACCATTGTTGCAATCGCCTTGGCCATCTAAATGGACTTCAACTCTTCAAGATTATTCTTAACAGAAAATAAAACTGAGAGCTTAAGCAGAGAATGACACTGGCTGTGATTTTCATGTAATCCTTATAGACTCATAGACTCATAGACTTTAAGGTCAGAAGGGACCATTATGATCATCTGGTCTGACCCCCTGCATGCTGCAGGCCACAAAACCCTTCCCTGGACTCTGCCGTTGAAGTCCCCAATCCTGTGTTTTAGTGACTTCAATCGGCAGAGACCCTCCTGCTAGTGATCACTGCCCCATGCTGCGGAGGAAGGCGAAAAACCTCCAGAGGCTCAGCCAATCTACCCTGGAGGAAAATTCCTTCCCGACCCCAAATATGGCGATCAGTAAGACCCCGAGCATGTAGGCAAGAGTCTCTAGTCTGACCCCTGTTGGCCATTATACTATTTACGTACCATTGCTTGGTTTTCCTTGGCTACTATGTTTTACCATTAAACCATTCCCTCCATAAACTTATCTAACTTAATCTTAAAACCAGACAGGTCCGTCGCCCCCACCGTTTCCCTCGGAAGGCCGTTTCAATATTTCACCCCTCTGACGGTCAGAAACCTTCGTCTAATTTCAAGCCTGAACTTCCCCACGGCCAGTTTATATCCATTCGTTCTCGTGTCTACATTAGTACTAAGCTGGAATAGTTCCTCTCCCTCCCTTGTATTTATCCCTCTGATATATTTAAAGATAGCAATCATATCCCCCCTCAGCCTTCGCTTTGTCAGACTAAACAACCCAAGCTCCTCTAGTCTCCTTTCATACGACAGGTTTTCCATTCCTCTGATCATCTTAGTCGCCCTTCTCTGGACCCGTTCCAGTTTGAGTTCATCTTTTTTAAACATGGGAGACCAGAACTGCACACAGTACTCCAAATGAGGTCTCACCAGCGCCTTATACAACGGAAGCAGGACCTCCTTATCCCTACTAGATATCCCTCGCCTAATGCATCCCAAGACCGCATTGGCTTTTTTTACCGCCACGTCACATTGTCGACTCATAGTCATCCTGCGGTCTACAAGGACCCCTAGGTCCTTCTCCTCCTCTGTTACTTCTAACCAATGCGTCCCCATCTTGTAACTAAAATTGTTATTAGTCATCCCCAAGTGCATCACCTTACACTTTTCACTATTAAATTTCATCCTATTTCTGATACTCCAATTCACAAGCTCATTCAAGTGTCCCTGCAGAATATCCCTATCCTCCTCCGAATTTGCAACGCCTCCCACCTTCGTATCATCCGCAAACTTTATCAGCCCACTCCTGCAATCGGTTCTGAGGTCAGTTATAAATAGATTAAATAAAATGGGTCCCAAAACCGAACCTTGAGGCACTCCACTAGTAACCTCCCTCCAACTTGACAGTTCACCCTTTAATACGACCCGCTGCCTTCTCCCCATTAACCAATTCCTTATCCACCTCTGGATTTTCACATCGATCCCCATGTTTTCCAGTTTAACCAATAATTCCTCATGGGGTACAGTGTCAAACGCTTTACTGAAATCCAGGTATATTAGGTCCACCGCATTTCCCTTATCTAATAAGTCCGTTACTTTCTCAAAGAAGGAGATCAGATTAGTTTGGCACGATCTGCCCTTTGTAAAACCATGTTGTAATTTATCGCAATTGCCATTAACCTCTAGGTCCTCAACTAGTTTCTCTTTCAGAATTTTCTCCAGCACCTTGCACACTACAGATGTTAAACTAACAGGCCTGTAGTTACCCGGATCACCTTTTTTCCCTTTCTTGAAAATAGGAACCACGTTAGCTATTCTCCAGTCTAACGGGACCACCCCCGAGTTTACAGATTCATTAAATATTATCGCTAATGGGCCTGCTATTTCCCGTGCCAATTCCTTCAATATTCTCGGATGAAGATCTTCCGGTCCTCCCGAATTAGTCCCATTAAGGTGTTCAAGTTTTGTTTCTACCTCGGATACGGTAATCCCCCATCCTGTATGCCCCTCTGTAATGGTGCTAGTATCCCTAATACCTTCATTGGCCTCATTAAACACCGATGCAAAATATTCATTGAGATATTGCGCCATGCCTAGATTATCTTTAATCTCCTCTCCGGCTATAGTCTTCAGCGGTCCCACTTCTTCTTTCTTTGCTTTCTTCCTATTTATATGACTGTAAAACCTTTTACTGTTGCTTTTAATTCCCCTCGCTAGGTCCAACTCTACACGGCCTTTGGCCTTTCTCACTCTATCTCTACATTCTCTGACTTCACTAAGGTAAGTTTCCTTACTGATCCCTCCCCTCTTCCACTCTTTGTACGCTTTCTGTTTTTTCCTAATCGCCCCTTTTATTCGGTCGCTCATCCAGCTCGGTCTAAATCTCTTGCTTAGTGATCTTTTTCCCTTTTTGGGGATACAGGCCTCTGACAGCTCATGTATCTTTAACTTAAAGTAATCCCAGGCTTCTTCTGCCTTTAGATCCATTAATACGTTTGCCCAATCCACTTCCCTTACCAGTCCCCTTAATTTGTTAAAATTGGCCTTTTTAAAATTATAAACCCTAGTCTTTGACTTAATTCTGTTACTCCTTCCATTTAGTTTAAACCGAATTAGCTCATGATCACTGGAGCCCAAGTTGTCCCCTACTACTACTTCCTCCACGAGGTCCTCACTACTCACCAGAATCAAATCTAAAATGGCCTCCCCCCTTGTCGGTTCAGCTACCACTTGATGAAGGAATTGATCATCAAGCACATCTAGGAACATCTGAGCCCTATTATTGCTACTAGCGTTTGTTCCCCAATCTATATCCGGGAAGTTAAAGTCCCCCATAATTACACAGTTTCTATTAGTATTTACTTCCCTAAATACATTAAATAGTTCCTTATCCATATCCTGGGTCGATCCCGGCGGTCTATAGCACACCCCAAGCACTATCCCCGGAGAGGCTCTAGTAGTCCTTTTACCCAGTGTGAGCATTGCCCAGACGGACTCTGTGTTATCTATTCCATCCACTATTATTTCTTTACAGCTTATTTCACTATTGACGTACAATGCCACCCCCCCACCTTTACCTTTGTCCCGGTCTTTCCTAAACAGCGCATACCCCTCCATACCTGTGTTCCAGTCGTGACTGCCATTCCACCATGTTTCAGTTATTCCTACGATGTCCGGTTTCAATTCTTGGGCCAAGAGCTCCAATTCCTCCATTTTATTACCTAGGCTTCTCGCATTGGTGTATAAACACCCTAATGTATGTCGTTTAGCCTGTCTCCCATTAGTAGCACTATATGTTGCGGGCCTCTTTGTGTCCGTCCCCCCTGTCCTTCCTATGTCCAATCTCAGCTCCCCGGCTATGTCTCCTCTCATTTCACTCAGCTTTTCAATACTGGAATCTGGCGTGGAGATTAACTGTGCATCTCCCAACCGTCTCCCCAAACTTCCTAGTTTAAAGCTCTTTTGATAAGATGAGCCAGCCTCCCTCCCAGAAGTCTATTTCCTTCCCTACTCAGGTGAAGCCCATCCTGCGAGAACAGGTGTCTGTCCCCGAAAGCCTCCCAGTGGCCATACATCCCAAAGCCCTCCTTATAGCACCACTCCCTTAGCCAACTATTTATTCTCACAATCCTATCAGCCCTTTGCTGCCCTTCCCTCGGAACAGGCAGAATCCCACTAAAGATAATCTGAGCCTCTATCTCCTTGAGCATCTTCCCCAGCCTGGCATAATCTCCCTTGATTCTCTCTAACGAGAACCTAGCCGTGTCATTCGTTCCTACATGAAGGATTATCAAGGGGTTCTTACCTGCTCCTTTTAGGATCCTTTTCAACTGCAGGTCCACATCGCGTATCTTTGCGTCCGGTAGACAGCACACCCTTCTGTTCTCCGGGTCCACCCTGGTCACAGGCCTGTCCAATCTCCTCAGTAAAGAGTCTCCAATTACATACACCTGCCGTTGCCTGGCAACAGTGCGATCTAGTAATCTAGTCTCTGATCCCTCTAGTCCTGACCTGTGTCTGTTCCTATCTTCCCTTATGCTCCCCCTTATGCCTTCCTGAATCCTCCGGGGGCCCAGAATTGGTGCTGTCTCCATCAACTCCTCCCCTCTCTCTCTCGGACTAGCTGCTCTTCTCTTCTTCCTCACCCTCCCACCTTCAGTCACCACCTGCTGCCCCTCCACCTCGTTATCCAAACACCCAAACCTATTCCTGAGTTCTATTCCCCCCTCACTGGCCCTTCTTTTCCTTGGCCTGCTTCTCACAGTCACATGCTTCCATTTCCCTTGTTCTCCCCCTTCCATTCCCCTCTCGCTGTCATCTACTCCCTCCTCCTCCTGCACCCTAGAGCATTCCCCTTCAGCCCCGCCTTGCCTATCCTCCATCAGCTGCTCAAACCCCCATCTAAACTCCACCAGGGTCTCTACCTGCATCTCCAGCCCCTTAACCTTTTCCTCCAGTAATGCTATCAGGCGACACTTCATACAAACATACCTTTGTTCCGGGTCCCCTGCTAGGACTATATACATACCGCAGCTTCCACATGCAGCCATCTGCATTCTGTCTGCTGCTGCTTGGCTCATGGCTGCCACAGTCTCTGCCCACAGCACCTGGGGAAACAGAGCACACACACCACGCCACGTCCTCCCGCCTCCCCCTTTACCTCCCCCTGCAAACTCCCTCTCAAACTCCCCTGTTAGCCGCCCTGTTTGCTGCCTCCAGTGCCGCTCCTCTATCTTGGTGGGTCCTGCGCTTATTGGCGGATTTTCTTGCCCCAGAGATTCACCATGTGAGTTGGGGAACAGCCCAGAGACCTTCCCCTCACAGGACCTTCCTCCTGGTGTCTGAGAACGCTTGTGCTCCTCAGTCCTCCAGCAGCACACCCTCTCAGCCCCTTGGGCCTCTTGCTCCCAGCTCCTCACATTGAAAGCAACACATCACACATAGCACAGTGGCACCCAAAGATCAGCCTTATATTGGGCTATAGCATCAAAGGTACCATTTCAAACAAAATTAAGTTCAGCAAAAAATGACCTTATGGGAAAAAATCTTCATTCCAGCGTGTTCCCAAAAAGAGAGGGCAGGAGCTCTTATTTAAAAGACACAGGATTATATACAAACTTGAGTAGTGGGGGAAAAAGCTGAATGAAAAGCAATGAGGATTTCAAGAAATAGGAACTTTTCTGGAGATCTGTGAACACTCCATATTAAACACAACAAATTAACATGGTACCTAATGCAGCCTGCCTGCATACAGGGCAATCTGTAGCTGAGCTGTGCATTCAAACACAGATTGGTTGCCACAAGCATTACCCAGCACATAGTGTTTATTGATTTATTTTGCTGTCTTCCTGCTGCAGTGATAGGGTGACAAGAAACCACCTTGTGGGTATCCTAATACATCTAATGGCAACACACTTTCAGGTGGAGTATAAATGATAATAAATCTTTCCAGTCACAAGGAAAGAGAAACTATAAGGCACATTAATTTTGAAGACTAAAATCTTAATTGAGGAATATTGGCTTTGTCATAGTGGATCGGACTATTGGTCCATTTGATACAGTATGCTGCCTCCAGTCGTGGTTGCTAACAGATGACTTAAAAGAAGACAGAACAAAACCAGCAAAAATGTGCCTACCCAATTGTACAATGACTTAGATTGGGAGGGAAGAGATTGCTTTCTGATCATGTAGTGCTCATCAGTTTACACACTGAAGCATTAGAACTGACTGTTTCTATCCTAAGCATGATATGATTTGTTCTTAAACTTCTCTAGCTTTTTTTTTTTTTAAACAGCTATAATATAACATTTTGTGGCTGTGCTGGCTATAGTGTGAAGCACCTTTTATGTTCTAAATTTCCTTCTTCATGGGATATTACATGTCATGTAACTTTCCCTTAAATAAGAAAAGAAATCAATGAATATTTAAAACTGCCATTAATTTGGATTGTCCCTTTAATATAGTCACAAACCTGTGCTGAACCAACAGGTAGTGGTGGTATGTGCCAAGTATGACTGATAAGAATCCAAGGATCCTTTTACCTAGAATTCCTCCTGCTGTCTTACTTCTGTCTTCTCCTCCACGCATCCCATTAGCAAACAAACCAGACATGTTGCCAGAACAAAATCTGGCTTCTGAGATACCCTCCTACAACATTCAAGTGATTCCCCTGAATTAATGGAAATCTTTCCATTTCAAACCAGTAATATTTTACAGTGACTTTTTAAGTGACTTTAATAGTAGTGAAGGCTGCCAGATTAGCAGCCCTGGAGACTGAACACCCCTATTTACTCCCAGAATAGGTACAGGAGGAGCTACAATAGTGAAGTTTCCAATGAATATCAACTTAACATGCCTCAAACTTTTCCCACCCCAGAGGGCGCATCTGTAAAGGTAAGAGGTCAGTTCATTCTCTGTTCACCTTTCAGTTCTTGGCTTTTGTTTCTCATCTTGGTCTGTGTCCCAAAAGGGTTTGATTCTGTCTTTATGCATATAGGTGTCTTATCATTCTCATATATAGATATATATTTTATATATAATATAAAAGATGGGAGCTAACCAATATGAATGCAAGAGGAGACATAAGGGAATACTGCCCTTTGTGTAAAGCAGGAGCACCACTATGACCTGGTAAATTATTTGTTATCTTTGCTTCTGTAAGCAGAGTCAGGATGAGCTCTACCCTGACATTTGGTGGTGAGTTGTGGAAAAGGACTTCAGGGGCTGATTTTGTTTGCATGGACACACCCACCCTGCCTAACATGAGGGACTGCCTGCCCAAATGGTCACTTTGGCTGCCTGTGGGATCCCCAGTTTCTCTGTTATTGGGGCAGGAAGAATAAAGTGTTGTTACCCTGATTATGTGAATCAAGCACAGTGGAACTGTTTTATGACAGAGGGACTTGCCATCAACTAAATAGCACTCGCTAAACAAGGGACATGGGTTCCAAAACTCAGTGAATTGAGAGAGGCTGGGGATTGGCATTTGTGCCTGGTGGGATAGGCCCCTTTTGAGGGCCTGAAACACCAATGACATCATCTTCTCTTTCCACTGTGGAATATCAGCTAATTTTGATTCTATTATGAGTCTAGTTATAGGCTGCTGAGCTGAATTAATTTTGGGCCTATAGTGTACCAGCATCGAGGCTCCTCTATTACAAGCTGGAATTACTAAAGAACTAAAATTACTAAGAGCTGAAATCACTGAGTGTTGTGTTAAGTAGTGGGGGGCCTGAAGATATATTGCTCAGCAACTGGTGGAGCGGAGCAGTTCGCAGGACGACTGGAGCAGCTCACAGGATGGCTGGCGGAATGGCTCGCGGTGAAGGCTGCAGCAGAACCCCATGGAGAGGCGGGGCAGTCGGCCTCGGACCATGTAAGGTGCCTCTTAATACTCTTGCCCCCCCCCCCCATTTCCACCCAGGCTGGGAGGTAAAACTCTGCAGATAAACTTTTGAACTCTGGGGCTGCACTGACCAGAGACAGAGACTTTGGGTTGTTGGACTCTTGGGACTTTGGGGGATTTTGGGGTTGCTGGACTTAAGACCCTGAGGGGAAAAGGACACTGCCAAACTTATTTGGGGGTGGGTTTTTTGCTCATGGTTTGTGTTATGAATCCTGTTTGTGGTGTTTCCCCAACATAATGCCACATTGTTTCCTTCCTTTATTAAAAGGATTTCGCTACACTCAGACTCCGTGCTTGTGAGAGGGGAAGTATTGCCTCTTAGAGGTGCCCGGGGGATGGTATGTAATTGTCCCAGGTCACTGGGTGGGGGCTCAAGCCGGTTTTGCATTGTGTTAGTGAAACGGAACCCATCACTTCTTGGTCTCATGGCTAACTGAGAGCCCAGGGCTATGAGGTCCAGATACATGTCCTAGTCGTGGGAGCCCTGGGCGCATGGGACCCCTACAACGAGCCGGTACTGAGAGTGTGTGGAGTTGGTCGACGCTATGCCCGGCTCATGAGACAGCTCATGGTGTCTGACACCATCAGGTGGTCCAGAGACATCTACACAGAACACATCATGGGACACCGCCAGTACCAGGTCGAGTAACCGAGAACACCGACCAGGGAAATAACCCACTTCCTTCCCTGATGAACCGAGGGACACACCTCACCCATGTACTTATTCTGGGGGGAAGGGATAGCTCAGTGGTTTGAGCATTGGCCTGTTAAACCCAGGGTTGTGAGTTCAATCCTTCAGGGGGCCACTTAGGGATCTGGGCAAAAATCAGTACTTGGTCCTGCTAGTGAAGGCAGGGGGCTGGACTCAATGACCTTTCAGGGTCCCTTCCAGTTCTATGAGATAGGTATATCTCCTCTTATTATTATTATAGCTGCTGAACCCAGCCCTTGTTGCTGCCAACTCAGACGGGTAGAAGGGTTACACTTAGTAACTTTGTTCCTGATAGTACTTTAAAAGATATGATCTTTTTGTTTTCATGCACATAAAATAAATATAGGGTCATATCTGCCATTTAAACTTCACTCCTGCAAAACTCACTAATGTTGGTGTTGGTTGCATGCACAAACTGAGGGCAATACAGTATAAGGGGTATATATGCCAGTACTGAAAGACCTGCAGCCTTCTCACAAGACACACAAAATAACTTAATTAAAGTGGAGATTGCAAAAATTCAGGAGATTCTATTTCCAAAATGTTAGGGCCTGCCCGCTCCCTCCCCCCCCCCCCAATAAAAAAAAATGAAACCCACTAATAACAGGATTCCTGATGCCTGAAAATTTATAAATCCACAAGCCAAAAAGAGAAATTTAAACAGGCTTGGCTGCTCCATAATGTTATATTATGGGTTTGTAACAAGGTTCATAGGTATTAAAAGTTAATGGTATAAATTGGTTATTTAAAGTTAATCTTGATTTGTTTCCAAGATTCTGCATATCAAAGGTTGTACTTGAATGTCCATTACTTTGGCTCAGAAATAAATATTTCTGCATGGCTGCATGTATTTTTGGAAAAGAAGCAATTTTCATCAGTGGAAGAAGGACAGGTTGTTATTTAGGGTCACATGGTTTATCCAGGGTGGTGCAAATAGGGAAATTAAAAGATGCAGCCAAGGTAAGCTATTTGATAGGTTATTTTGGGAAGAAGGATGAGAGTATGTTCCTGGATAAAGTAGGAGGCTTTCTCAATATGTTGACTTATTAGCTGGTAGAGTTAAATTTTCCATTTGATTATTTGATATTTCTGACTGGCAGTTAATTTATTGGCATATTTCTATTTAATGCTGCTGAGTAGTTGTCATTAGTGGAAGTTTAATTATTGTTATCATGCTCAGAGCTTCTGTATGGTTGTTCTTATCCTAAATAAGATAATCATACTTCCTCATCTGTTGTTAATGAAATTTTGGAGTATGTCTTATTAACTTCTCATGGTCATGGTTTACTTTGTGCATTTCATTCAGTTTGATAATGAAACTAGACTGGTCAATTTAACTCTGTTTATAATCTGCACACCTATTCTTTTCTTGTGCACTAGCACAATGCTGTTCTTGGTTTCCAAAATTGCAAAGGAACATATAAATTTAAAAATACCTCTTCGTATTTAAATTAAATTAAAACTTTTACAAATTCATGGACACGTCTATTACTAGATTTCATAATATGTTAAGTGTTTTGCACATTACTTTGGGTCTTAATTCTGTCTAGATACTGCATGCTGCCCTGCCCTTACTAGAATATCAGAGAGATTCTCACTAGTAAATGATGATCCCTTGATGTCTCTTTAACATCTACTAAAAGCTGTTGGCAGAACTATAGTAGAATATGGGATCTTCAATGTCCTCTTGTGTTTAATCATCATAAGAATGTGGTGGCCTTACCTAAATATAAGGTGTATTAGTTTTGGGGGGTTTAATAACAACTACCTCACAGGGATGTTAGGCTTAACCTACTGATATTTGCAAAGTGCTTATAAATTTTCAGAAGGGCATTATACACATGCAAATTAGTACTGTATAGTAAAAATAGACATTACTTTGCTTTTTTACATGGTTGCAATATTCTGATTTTAAAAGGGGCTTGTCCAGAGCATATATTATATCAGGGGTTGGCAGCCTTTCAGAAGTGGTGTGCCAAGTCTTCATTTATTCACTCTAATTTAAGGTTTCGTGTGCCAGTAATAGATTCTAACGTTTTTAGAAGGTCTCTTTCTATAAGTCTATAATATATAAGTAAACTATTGTTGTATGTAAAGTAAATAAGGTTTTTAAAATGTTTAAGATTAAATTAAATTAAAATGCAGACCGGTGGCCAGGACCCGAGCAGTGTGAGTGCCACTGAAAATCAGCTCGCGTGCCATAGGTTGCCTACCCCTGTATTATATATTTTAACTACTCATTGTATTGAGACTAATTGTAGACCTTGTATGTAATTTTTTATTCTGTGCTTATTGGGCCCAACCCTATTTCCACTGAAGTTGATGTAAGTTTCACTATGGTGGCTTAGGTAATGAAGTGGCTCTCTGTGCAGGAGCATATGAGCCATGAGGGCGCTGAAGCAGCAGGCAGAGTCTGGATGTTTACCTCCTCTGTATCCAGCCACTGGATGGTAACACTTCATTTCATTTCTCTTCTATTCTCATGTAGTTGCCCTGTGCAAAGACCATTTACTAGGTCTTTGTGATGGTTGAGAACTTCACCTTTTGTGCCTGGAAGTGGTCTGGTTCAGCTGAGGTTCTGACAACATATTTAGACTGATGTATGTACTGAAATGTGTTTCTTTTCCCTGTATTTTCTGTTGTGATATTTATTATCTATTGATTGAACAGCTCATGAGAAACTGAAGGAGTTAAAACTGGGCTCTCTTTACATTGTTTTTAACATCACTATACAGAAAAATTCTACCCAGTTTAATCTATTTGTTTCAAAATAAAGCAAATAGGCAAAAATTGATGAAACAATGAGAAATATGACTTGACAAAATAGTAAAAAACATAAATCTGCCCAGCCACTTAAAAGGCCCGATCTTCTGATAAATATGGAACAAATCTACTCCAGAAATCAAAGTATCTGAATATATAAACAAATAGCAAATTAAAGTATTATATTAAATAAGTGAGGTTACAGGTATACTTATTCCTATATGTGAATTGCTTTTACTTTTAAAAGCACCAGAGAATCAGCCAGGATGTTTGGGTGGCTGTAAAAGGGTTAAATAATATCTCCAGTGAAGACAATGACTTTGCTGTGCCAGTTGCTCGTGCTTCAGAACAGCTTATTCTGCAGCATAAGCACCGAGTGTACTCTGCTGCTCACACTCAGTACGTGCTGTGATGACTAACAACGTTCCTACATCTCTAGTGTAGGCAGTAACCATTTTGTGCCAGGCCACACGCTCATTAGATAACTAGCAGCAAGCCATAGCTGCTGAACACATGATGACCGACTGCTGCAGTGCTTGAAAGATGTAATCTTCCTTCTTCCTTGCATTTTTTTAAATGTAGAAGTCCAAATTCCAGAAAAATATCTTGCCCATCTAACTAGAACCAAACCTCCTGTTGCATCTCAACATGCAGGCATGAAATTAAATAAACTATTAAAGAATGTTTCTAGGAGCTGTGCAGCAGCTATATATCACAGTGATGTAAACATCACTAAATATATTTTAATTTTGTTCAGCACAACAAACTAACAAAAGCAAAGAGTATTTAAACAAATACTAGAGGACAGGTTCTCACATCAAACACCACCTTCATAATTGTGCCCTAGCTGGCAGTTTCATTAGGTCATTATTAAGAGACTGTCCCCTCTCTGACTGCACATTTTCTCCCTGCCTCACAGATGGGGAGTTGAAGATCAGCTGCCTCTACAGCAATGTAGAGCAAGAGCAAGGTGGGGTAGAAATGTGGAGTCCCCTTCCAGGCTCAGGAGCAATCTTTTAAGGCAGTTTCCCGGGAGAAGCAGCAGATGGGAAAAGGCCAGGTAGCATGGCTCTGTTGGACACTGGCTGTCAGGGAGCAGTAAAAGGGGGCAGATCTAGTACGGAGGAACAGGGCATCTCTGTGGATAGCCATTTGCCAGTAACCCAGATCTGCAGTCTGGCCGCAGACACCTGCGTATACAATGGCATTGCGGGAGCCAACCATCCCTTTCATTAAAAGGCCATGGAAAACTGCAAGGAGAGTCTCAGTTTTTCTCCCCTGCCCCTCTCAAGCTGTACCCCATGGATTTTTTCCCCATCAGAAGGGGCAATTTCCAGCCCTCCTGCGAACTTTTAGCAATACCATGTGTATACTACAATCTTCAAATATTTAACTACAAAAAGGAGCTGCATAAATCAGTTCATATACAAATATCCAGCCATGAGAAAAATGCTTGAAGTAACCAGCAGTGAGCATGAATAGAAACACCCTCTGAAGATATCATAAAGCTGTGGCTGATGTGTTGGGGAAGATGCAGATTGCTGCACTTGCACTCCCTCTCATTCAGCAGAATCCGTAATAAGGGGGCATTGTGTGTGCAAGTGTACAACCAGGTTTTCTTAACCTCTCTCCCTCTCCCCACCATTTTCGGTTATATAATTAGGCATATGTAGCAACACTTCTGTTTATCCACACTCAGGTGCAGATTTCTGCTGAAAGATTATTGCGCTCACAATGGGCTAACGTAATCAGCTGTCTACTTGCACATTCCCTCCTCAATAAATAAGTAGAGGACTTCAGTTTCAAAGGCTACAAATACAAAACGAAACACATTAAAAAAAATTAAATCAATGTAAAATTCCAGAAAGGTAACATTAAAAGGAGAGCCCTTGTTTTGCTGGTAAATTATATGTTTGGTGAAGAAAATATTTATTTTATTTCTTAATTCCCCTCTCTAAGAAAAAATATATATATTATGGCTGTCAATCACAGTTAACTCAAGTGATTTACTCAAAACAATTAACTAGATAAAAAATTTAATCGCAGTTTTAATCACACTGTTAAACAATAATAGAATGCCAAGTTAAATTTATTACAAATATTTTGCATATTTTTCTATATTTTCAAATATATTGATTTCAATTATGACACAGAATACAAAGTGTACAGTGCTCACTTTATATTATTTTTATTATAAATATTTGTACTGTAAAAAAGATAAAAGAAATTGTATTTTGCAATTCACCTCATACAAGTACTGTACTGCAATATCTTTATCGTTAAAGTGCAACTTACAAATGTAGAATTATATTTTTTACATAACTGCACTCAAAAACAAAACAATGTAAAACTTTAGAGCCTATAAGTCCACTCAGTCCTACTTCTTGTTCAGCCAATCGCTTAGATAAACAAGTTTGTTTACATTTACGGGAGATAATGCTGCCCACTTCTAATTTACATCACCTGAAAGTGAGAACAGGCATTCACATAGCACTGTTGTAGCCAGAGTTGCAAGGTATTTACGTGCCAGATAAGCTAAACATTCGTATCCTCCTTCATGCTTCAATTTGTAGATTGTACTACCTTTTGTTTATCTTTTTTACAGTGCAAATACTTGTAATCAAAAATAATAATATAAAATAAGCACTGTACACTTTGTATTCTGTGTTGTAATTGAAATCAATATATTTGAAAATGTAGAAAAACATGCAAAAATATTTATAATAAATTTAAATTGGTATTCTATTGTTTAACAATGCGATTAAAACGGCAATTAATCACAATTAATTTTTGTAATCTTGCAATTAATTGCAATTCATTTTTTTATCATGTGACAGCGTGTGTGTGTGTGTGTGTGTGTGTGTGTGTGTGAGAGAGAGAGAGAGAGAGAGATTATAGACACTTAGTCCCCCCTAACTGCTGTATAGCTCTGAAAAGGATACTAGGCTTCAGATAGTGAAGGACTCATTTAGGCCCTAAGGGTATGTGTACACTACGAGAGTAGTTCGATTGTACTTAAATCGAATATGTGGAATCGATATTACAAAGTCGAACGTGTGTATCCACACTAAGAACAGTAATTCGACTTTGTGAGTCCACACTAACGGGGCAAGCGTCGACATTGGAAGCGGTGCACTGTGGGCAGCTATCCCACAGTTCCCGCAGAACCCGCTGCCCATTGGAATTCTGGGTCGAGCCCCCAATGCCTGCAGGGGGAAAAATGTGTCGAGGGTGGTTTTGAGTAACTGTCGTCATGCAACCGTCACTCCCACCCTCCCTCCCTGAAAGCGCCGGCGGGCAATCAGTTCGCGCACTTTTCTGGTGAGTGACAGCGCGGACGCCACAGCACTGCGAGCATGGAGCCCGCTGTGACCATTGCTGCAGTTATGGCCGTTGTCAACACCTCACACCTTATCATCCACCTTTTCCAGAGGCAGATGCTGAGAAATCGGGTGAGGAGGCTACGGCAGCGCGGTGAGGACATGAAGTCTGAGAGTGGCACAGACCTCTCACAAAGCACGGGACCCCGCGCCATGAACATCATGGTGGCAATGGGTCATGTTGATGCTGTGGAATGGCGATTCTGGGCCCAGGAAACAAGCACGGACTGGTGGGACCGCATAGTGCTTCAGGTCTGGGATGAATCACAATGGCTGCGAAACTTTCGTATGCGTAAGGAAACTTTCCTGGAACTTTGTGAGTTGCTGTCCCCTGCCCTGAAGTGCAAGGACACCCGGATGCAAGCAGCCCTGACTGTCCAGAAGCGAGTGGCCATAGCCCTCTGGAAGCTTGCAACGCCAGACAGCTACCGGTCAGTCGCGAATCACTTTGGCGTCGGCAAATCTACCGTGGGGGTTGTTGTGATGCAAGTAGCCAACGCAATCGTTGAGCTACTGCTCTCAAAGGTAGTGACCCTTAGAAACGTGCAGGTCATCATAGATGGCTTCGCCACGATGGGATTCCCAAACTGCGGTGGGGCTATAGATGGAACTCACATCCCTATCCTGGGACCGGACCACCAGGTCAGCCAGTACATTAACCAAAAGGGCTACTTTTCAATGGTGCTGCAAGCACTGGTGGACCATAGGGGACGTTTTATAAACATCAAAGTAGGATGGCCGGGCAAGGTTCATGACGCTTGTGTTTTCAGGAATTCTGGTCTGTTTAGACGGCTGCAGGAAGGTATTTACTTCCCGGACCAGAAAATAACTGTTGGGGATGTGGAGATGCCTATAGTGATCCTCGGGGACCCAGCCTACCTGCTAATGCCCTGGCTCATGAAGCCCTATACAGGCGCCCTGGACACTGAAAAAGAACTCTTCAACTACCATCTGAGCAAGTGCAGAATGGTGGTGGAGTGTGCTTTTGGACGTCTCAAGGGGAGATGGAGAAGCTTACTGACTCGCTCTGATCTCAGCAAAACCAATATCCCCATTGTTATTGCAGCTTGCTGTGTGCTCCACAATCTCTGTGAGAGCAAGGGGGAGACCTTTATGGCGGGATGGGAGGTTGAGGCGAATAACCTGGCTGCTGATTACGCCCAGCCAGACAGCCATGAGATTAGAAGAGCCCAGCGGGACACACTGTGCATCCGGGAGGCTTTGAAAGCTAGGTTCCTCAGTGAGCAGGGTAACCTGTGACTATTTAGTTTGTTTAAAGAGAAGCTGAACCTGCCCCCGTTTCTTTACCCACTTACTGTTGACTATCCTCTCCAGCTACATGCCCCGTTCACCCCGTTCCCCCCCCCTTCCAACACACATTTAAAAATAAAATAAATGGAACTTTGTTAATGAACACCGTTTTCTTTATTACGGATTTCGCGGTAAAGTGTTGAAACTGGGACACTGGCTGTGGTGGGGAGCGGGCGTAGTGATGGAAAGAAGGCTTCTAAACTCGAGGAATGACAGGCTCCTGCTCCTAGAGTGGTCCGCAGTGGTGTACTGGTTGTTTCAACGGAGCCTGCCACCCCTCCTTTTCGGGACTCTGTGGGGGGGGGGCTATGTGACTTTGTGGCGGGGGAGGACGGTTACAGATCCCCTGCTGCGTGGCTCTGTGATCCAGGATAAGGACCACTGCATAAGATCTCTATCCGCCCTCCCCCACCACAAAGTCACATGCCCCACACACACACACACAACATGAAAACCACCTCCCAGACTGACCAGGGTGCCTAGTGACTGCAATGTGTGTGTGACCTTCTGCTGAACCTGCCCCCATGTCTGTACCCTTGTAAAGGTGACTGTCCTCTTCAATTACCAACCCCCTTCCCCCCCTTCAAACACACTCTCCCCTAAAAGAACATGATGGAAACAGTAATTAACAGAAACCTATCTTTTATTAGCAACTACACAGTTAGGGGATGAAACTGGGACGAGGGCTTGGGTGAGGCAGGAAGGAAAGGACTTATCAAATTTTTGGGAATGAGAGCCTTCTGGTACTTGAGCAGTCTGCAGGGGTGGAGTGACAGTTTTCACGGCCCCTGCCGCCCCTCCTTCTTGGGACTTTGGGTGAGGGGGGTATGGGAGTTTGTGGCGGGGGAGGGCGGTTAGAGAGAGACTGCAGTGGGGCTCTGTCCTCCTGCCTCCGGTCCTGCAGAACATCCACAAGGCGCTGGAGCGTGTCCCTTTGCTCCCTCATTAGTCCAAGCAGCGTTTGAGTCACCTGCTGGTCTTCCTGCTACCACCTCTCCTCCCTTTCGCTGTGTGCTCGCTGGTATTGCGATATGTTCTCCCTCCACTGGGTCTGCTGGGCCGCATCGGCTCGGGAGCAGCCCATAAGTTCTGAGAACATGTTGTCCCGTGTCCTTTTCTTTCTCCGCCTAATCTGCGCCAGCCTCTGCGAGGGGGATGCCAGGGTAGGTTGGGAGACATTCGCAGCTGTGGGATGGGAAAAAGGGAGTGAATTCCTCACAAAGATAATTTTTTGTGAACAATGAACATAGTCTTTCTCTGTCAACAAGACCATGCACAGCACCTATCATGTGCGCACTCAGGACAAGGTCGAATTTTTGGCCTTTGCATTCAGTGCCTGGGGTCTTGCAGTGGAGATCAGACAAGCGGGGCAGGACAGCGGAATTCGGGTAGCAGGCTGACATGGTAAGCCGTAGACTTTTGGCTGCTTAAAACTTAAATTATAGCAGTGCCCTCCTTTCATGTTCAAAGCAATGCTCCTATCGTTGGCCAGTTCCTGCTGCCGGCAATCCGGCAAGCATGAACTCTGCCCCTGTCCCACCCCCTCGCGGCTGTCCCCGGGAAAGATCACTGTCTGCTGCCCCTCTCCCACCTCCACCGCGTGGCTGTAAACCGCCGGTGA
The DNA here is from genome assembly GCF_011386835.1 of Chrysemys picta bellii. Classification (NCBI taxonomy): domain Eukaryota; kingdom Metazoa; phylum Chordata; order Testudines; family Emydidae; genus Chrysemys; species Chrysemys picta. The sequence goes on from NC_088797.1 coordinate 43,949,564, forward strand.
CAGATCTGTAAAGGAACAGGCAAGCAGTCCCAATAGTAACATTCCCCTAATTCTAAGCAGGTCACCATGAGCGACATCACTCTGCTGAGAATTTCTGAGACCGAGAAAGAACGCATACTGCGTGAAAGCCATCAAAAACCAGGGCCGTATGCCGCCATGCTCTGCAAGGCAATGATCCCACAGTACTTGATGATAGCCTGGCGAGGAAAAGTTTTCTACCACGGAGGACACAATAAGGCCGCTCTCCCCAGGAACCTCATGCAAAGGCTTTCCAATTACCTCCAGGAGTGCTTCGTGGAGATGTCCCATGAGGATTTCAGCTCTATCCCTGAACATATAGACCTTCTTTTCCAGTAGCTGCACTGCCAAGGACTAAAACGTTAAGTGCCTAGGGCAAACAAATCATGAAAAACCCATTGTTAATATTCCTGTTCTGTTCAAAATAAATGTTTACATGTTTAAAACACTTACCGACTGATCCTTCCCCTGATTCAGGGTCTGGGTTAATGCCTGGGGACGGTTGGTAGGGGATCTCTGTGAGGGTGATGAAGAGATCCTGGCTGTCTGGGAAATCAGCGTTGTAAGCGCTGTCGACTGCCGCCTCCTCCTCCTCCTCCTCATCTTCCCCGTCCGCTAACATCTCCGAGGAAGCGGCCGTCGACAATATCCCATCCTCAGAGTCCACGGTCAGTGGTGGGGTAGTGGTGGCGGCCGCACCTAGAATGGAATGCAGTGCCTTGTAGAAATGGCATGTCTGGGGCTGGGATCTGGAGCGTCCCTTTGACTCTTTGGTCTTCTGGTACGCTTGTCTCAGCTCCTTGATTTTCACGCTGCACTGCGTTGCATCCCGGCTGTATCCTCTCTCTGTCATGGCTTTTGAGATCTTCTCGTAGATCTTTGCATTCCGTCTTTTCAATCGCAGCTCCGAAAGCACGGACTCATCGCCCCACACAGCGATCAGATCCAAGACTTCCCGATCAGTCCATGCTGGGGCCCTCTTTCTATTCTGAGATTGCATGGTCACCTCTGATGGAGAACTCTGCATCGTTGCCAGTGCTGCTGAGCTCGCCACGATGTCCAAACAGGAAATGAGATTCAAACTGGCCAGACAGGAAAAGAAATTCAAATTTTCCCGGGGCTTTTCCTGTGTGGCTGGTCAGAGCATCCGAGCTCGGACTGCTGTCCAGAGCGTCAACAGAGTGGTGCACTGTGGGATAGCTCCCGGAGCTATTAGCGTCGATTTCCATCCACACCTACCCTAATTCGACATGGCCATGTCAAATTTAGCGCTACTCCCCTCGTTGGGGAGGAGTACAGAAATCGAATTTAAGAGACCTCTATGTCGAACTAAATAGCTTTGTTGTGTGGACGGGTGCAGGGTTAATTCGATTTAATGCTGCTAAATTCGACATAACCTCCTAGTGTAGACCAGGCCTAATATTGCAAACACTTATGCAAGTTTAGTGTTAGTTACTTTTATTACAAAATACTGTATCAGTCCCTTTATTCCCTTCATATGTAGGGACCTAATTTTGTTGTCTTTGCTCAGGAAAAATTCCTATAAGGATATCTGCTCTCAGTTACATGCATATATTATTTGTATTACAGTAGCACCTAAGGACCCCAACCAAGCCTGGGACCCATTATGTTAGGCACTGTACGAACAGAATAAGAAAGACGTTGCTCAGAGCAGCTTAGTCTAAATAGACCAAACAAAGGGCTTGGGGTGGGGGAAGGATATAGCATATGAGTAGAATGAAAAATGTTATGGTGGGGGGTTAGCAAATGTCATGATAGTTGCATTTAAAAAACAAAATTATTAAAATATTTTGAATGGGGTTTTGTTGGGAGAAAATTAGGTGAAATGAGAAATGTAAGGTACAGTGGATATTAAAGTAAGAGGGTAAAGAGGAAGGGGAACACAGAGGGAAGGTGGAGTGAGGATGAAGTGAAGAAGGATAGGCAGAAGGGCTTCTGAAAATGATCTGGGGGTTATAGTGGATCACAAATTGAATGAGTCAACAATGTGATACAGTTGCAAAACAGGCTGATATCCTGCTCTACTCGGCACTGATGAGGCCTGAGCTGGAGTAATGTATCCGATTTTGAATGTCACACTTTTAAGAAAGATGTAGACAAACTGGAGAGAGTCCAGAGGAGAGCCACAAAAATAATAAAGGATTAGAAAACCTGACTTGAAAAGAAGACTGAGGAGGGGACATAACAGTCTTCAAATATGTTAAAGGCTGTTATAAAGAGGATGGTGGATCAATGGTTCTATACGTCCACTTAAGGTATGACTAGAAGTAATCTGCAGCAAGGGAGATTTAGGGTAGATATTAGGAAAAAAACTTTCTAACTACAGGAATAGTTAAGTACTGGCATAGACTTCCAAGGGAGGTTGTGGAATCCCTGTCATTGGAGGTTTTTAAGAACAGGTTGGAGAAACATCTGTCAAGGATGGTCTATACTTGGTCCTGCCTGAATGCAGGGGGCCAGGCTAGATGACCTCTTGAGGTCCCTTCAAGTCCTACATTTCTATGATTTTCTGACTGTCAGAGAGTGGGAGCAAGCAGCTAGTCAGAGGGGAGAGAATGTCTTGAGAGTTGTTAATACACAAAAAAACTATTTGGATGCTGCTGACATCATCAGAGTTCAGGGGTCCTGGAACAATTTGTATAGTGGGGGTGCTGAGACCCATTGCACCAAACTAAACCCTATATACAGGGCCGGCTCCAGGCACCAGCTTAACAAGCAGGTGCTTGGGGCGGCCACTCCGGAGGGGGGCGGCACATCCAGATATTCGGTGGCAATTTGGCAGAGGGTCCCTCACTCCAGCTCGGAGTGAAGGACCTCCCGCCGAATTGCCGCCGCAGATCGCGATTGCGGCTTTTTAGGGGCGGGGAGGGGGGGCGGGGGAGGGGAGCTGCTTGGGGTGGCAAAAACCCTGGAGCCGGCCCTGCCTGTATATAATGGAAACTACTTCAAATCAGGGGGTGCAGCAGCCCCTAGTTCCAGCACCTATTTCAGAGTCTGCAAGTGATGTCCTTTATTGTTCTGGCTGGTTCTTTGTAGCTGTTTTTATCACTGAGCTAATGTGGCTGGAGTGGAGAGAGGGATGGGGCCACATGAGTCTTGGGGCCCCCACTATCCAATTCTGGTTCTGAGGATACTGTGGAAGGGTAAACACAACTGGGTCTTAGCTTCCCCCTGCACCATTGGTATAGCTGTATCTGCTTCAGCATGAATGCACTCCTACTAAGATTGATTTATATGTGAAGGCTGAAATGAGTTGTTGATGCAAATGAGAGACATGTCTCGGTAAGGATTGGCCCCTAATGTCAACATTGCAAAAGTAACCATCACATCTGGCACCTATTGGGATCTTTGCTGGCAGTGTCACTGACCAGGCCAATGAAGAAAACAATACGAATTGCACTTGCCTCTAAATGTGGTCTTTGTCAGTGCTGAAGTATGTTGAAGGCACATTGTGGGAGAAATGTATACTACTGCAGAATGTGCTGCACATTTATATGTGCTGTGGCTGTTTTTGTAGATAACTACACAGGGGTTGGAAGCAGACTATGGGACCTATTTTGTTCCCATGTCAGTGAAGGGTTAAATTCACTGACTCCAACAGGAGCAGGATATGGCACTAAATTGCTTTTACTAGGCCCAATCTTGCAGTCCTTAATTAAATGAGTCTTCCACCTACTTGAAGCAGATAATTCAAATCATTAGTTTACAAGTTTAGTTAATATTAAATTGGATATACATAACTAAAAGTAATTAATTGACCCAAGGTTTCACTGGCAATGTTTCTGATCCTGCAGACACTTAAACTCTTTGTGCTGTTGAATACTCCCGCTGAACTGAGTAGGAGTCCTCAACTGCATGAAGTTACCCTCATACACACAGTTACATGCACGATTGAAACCTAAATCTTAATCCCATGTTCAACATGCTGCATCATTCGATATAGGGCTTGAGCTTTCTATTTCTGCTTCCAAAACTTCCATTGAAGTTAGTGGGGCGTCTGGATACTTACGGATTTCAGACTTGTGCCATTATATGTATCTTAAACAAATGTAAGATGCATTGATAGTTAGGAATATTAACAAAAGTGTAGTCAGTGCTCAAACATTTTTTCCGTTAGTTTATAATGGAAGTTTTGCCTAAGCATAGCCTGCAGGTGCTGGCATTTGTGTTTGGAGACTTTGAATGACTTTAGGTTACTCCACAGCCTGAACAGCATGTTGACAAACTCCAAAAAGGTCTTCATTTATTATGATGAAAGGAACAAAAGGATATGTTGGGTGTCTCATTAGTTATCTAATGTTCATGTGGCCTGCCAAGATAAATACAGAGAGTTAGGACAAAATCAGGAGCACTTTCTAGTCACTAAAGTAATTAGCAACAAAGTCCTGTGGCACCTTAGACTAACAGACGTATTGGAGTATAAGCTTTTGTGGGTGAATACCCACTTCATCGGATGGTAGCTTTTTACAGATCCAGACTAACACAGCTACCCCTCTGATAATTAAAGTAATTAGTTGAACATGTGTTTCTCCTAAATATGTTGCTCATGGTCTTAAAAATATTGTGTTTTATTTTGGAAGATGTTTTTATTGTTTAACTTCATAGAAAGGATTACTACTTAGTATTGTCATTGAAGCAAAGGTAGCACTTGCATTAGCAAAATAGGAGGACTGTCTGCATAGGTTCAATGGTTCATTTTTAAAAAGATTAAACATACTTTGGAAACTTGAATGATCAATATTTTATTGCATGCTTATTTCATTTTAAATTTCTGCATGCTTTTAAACTGGCTTCAAGCCAGTTAGGTTGTATCATCTGCTTGCCAACCAAAGGGAAGAGAAACATGAACAAAAATACCTTACATCAAGGAGAGCCTGTATGAATTGCCACTTGTTTTTAACAGTTGTTAAAGCCAGCATAATGAGCTACTGATGGTTTTTCTATTGAGGAAGTTGTGGAGAAACAATTTAAATGTGATATTTAATATTTAGGTGCATGCTATCTGATATTAGACTTAAACCAGAACAGTAAGAGACTGAAAGTACCAAATAATGAAGTCCTAATTGCCCACAGGTCAAAGACAGCTCATGAAGATTTTAAACTGCAGACTCTTCAAGTTTTGCTCACAGGTCCTAAACTGACATGGAGAGACCACCCTCTAGTGGGCAGACAGAGTATTTCACTCTCTAGTCACTTATTTCTATGCTTTACAGGAAGAAAAATTATGCATGCTGCAGCCCAATATCTGGAAGTGTTTGTAATAAGCATGAAATTGAATTGAAGTGAGATAAGGTAGGCCTTTTCTCACTTAACACCTTCACCACTCCTGGGGATAGCTTTCACTTAGCTTTGCTTATGCTAAATGTGAGTTTTCTAAACATGAGGCAGAGGCAGTGAGACACCAGGTCCCCTTGTGCAATCTTGGTGCTTCATTTTATTTTATGTGCAATAACCTTTACATATCCAAAAAAAAAAGCGTATTTTGATAAATATGTTCCAACTCTTTCCAGCAGCAGATTCTTTAAGCATTTTCATGAGTTAGTCAAGATGTCTGTGGAATTTTTTTTTAACCAAAGGATATTGCCTTTGCTAGTTGGTTATCAAAATTCCCCTTGAAAAAAAATTCCATTTAATATAAAATACATATCTGGAATAATTTGATTTCACTGTATCTCTCAGATACCTCTCCTTTGAGAGAATAAAGAACAACATACATTTTGCCTCTTGGATACCTAATTATCCTGCTCAGGCTTACATTTGTTCTTCCTGTCTGGAGTTCCAGCACTGTTTGGTCTATTTATTTCTTGGCACATCTCTGCTCCAGGGACAGATGATAATAGCTTATTCTGTTCCCTGTGTCTTTCACCTCTGAACACTTATTTGTATATGCTATCAACTGATGTCAACTATAATGGGATGAATATATATAAAATGCATAGTCTCCCTAGTAAATGTTAAAATGTTGCCTAAACACTAACACTGGTAGCTTCCATTCTGCAGATCATTTAAGGTGGTTTGATATTTCCAAACACAGCCCTACTGCGAGTCATTCAATGGAATGTGCTAATGAACGGGGTAGACATTAGAATAAAAGCGGTGTGTTGTCAGTAATTTGGATGTGTAAAGTATTTAAAACCAATTCTTAAAGAGCATGCAGTTAAATCAGTGACGCTGGGATTTAGATGGACAATGTCTTCTTTCTTGGGCAACGTGGTGAAATCCAAAGTAAAACTGGATCTAGGATTTAGCTTCCACTTTTTTTCTAATGAAATTCTAAAGATTATTTTCCATTAGGAGTTCAAATACTTCTTGCCTGCATTAGTCTCCCAGTCTAAATCGCTTGTGCGCTGTGGAAGTCGATTGCTTTTCCACCCTTCCCTCATTGCACAGGCATCTGGCCATGAGGATCTTGGTCTTGCACAATCCGCTTCCTTTTTCTTCCTGTTTTATATTGTGCTTCGGTGTTTTTATCGGGGGTTTAAAAATAACGTACGCTGTCTTTCTGCCTACCCTTTTCAAAAGAGTAGATCAATTTAGGGCCCGCTCCCTGCAATCTTTACTCGCGGGAGCAATTGCTGCTACACCAGGGCCTCGTTCCAGTGAAATCATGACGGGAAATAAACCCATGGGGTGTATTTTGTGTATGTTGGAGCCAGCTCTGAGTGCCACCACTACGAACAATTCTGCATTCTCTTTTGTATTAAAAAAAAATAAGTCGAACTGATTTCAGTGAAATCAAGCGTCACGGAGCAAACCCCGGCAGTACAACATCAAAGGGGAGAGTGTGGGGGGAAGATGTGTGTGTATCCTGGTATCGAATGGAATACACCGTGTTTCCTTGCTGTAGACAAAGTCCTGCAATGAAAAGAAGAGGCCGGGTGAAAGGCTCCGGAGGGCATGTGTCATACACATCCACCCGCCACCCCTCTCTGTTAATTTACCCCCCGGAGCGTGGCTGAGAGCTGGCTCTTAGTGGGTTAAAATAGCCTTAGCCTTTTTTTGCCTTTACCCCCGCGTCGTATGGCGCCTTGCTCCCCAGGAGGCAGGTGTCGGGGCAGAGCCAGGGCTCACGCCGCAGGGAACGGGTGCTAGGGCGGGGGATGCCCAGCAGCGAGCAGCTGCGGAAAGTCCTCCCGTGCCGGACTGGGCTGAGCCCTGGGGATCAGGACGAGGAGTAGGGCTGCATGGCCCGGTGCCGGCGCAGGTGGTTGCCCGTCCCCACCCCGCGCAAGGCTCAGCAAGTCGCTGCGCGGGGGCGCCTGAGCGCCCAAAAAGCCGGGAGGGAGGGGAGGGCAGATGGGGGGAGGTGGCGGGCGCATGCGCTCCGCCTGGCCGTGCCATATTGGAATGAGGCGGCGAGCGGAGCGCCGGAGAGCCCGAGCCCCGGCAGCTAGCGGCGCAGGGCTGGAAAAACTCGCCGCAGGTAAGGCGGGCGCCGGCTGAGCCCCCCTGCGGGCAGAGCGGGGCCGGCCGCAGCTGCTGGGCGCGTTTTGCCGGCCGCTTGCGGGCCCCGCCGGCTTTTTCTCGCCTCCCGAAGTTTTGCTGCGGGAGGCGGCCAGGCAGGGCGGCAGGCGCAGCGCAGGGAGGAGGAGGGAGCGGCGAGCGCGGCTCCCGGAGAGATGCGCGGGCTGGAGAGGGGCCGCTGCGGATGCGCCAGCCCCGCGCGCAGCGGGCGGCCCCGCAACTCCCCGCAAAAGTCGCCGTGCGCACGGGCGCGCCGGCCGCAGGGGAGGGGGACTGGGGAGCCGGCTGCCGCTCGAGAGGAGGTGACCGGCTGCGCGCCCCTTGGTGAAGGGAGACCGCGCAGCGGGGGCGGCTGCCGCTTGCCAAAGTTCCCCCTGGTGGCCGGGGCTGTTCTTGTTCTGTGCCCCGGCCTCGCGCGGGGAGCCTTCCACGCGGGGGCTGGGTCTCTCCGCTGCTGCTCGGCCACTTTCCCTAAAGCTTTGGCCCTATGTCTGCTCTGCAGACTGGGGGGCGCGGTAGGGGGGGTCAATCCCGCTGGAGGTAATTTCCCCCTCCCTCACTAACTTTGTGCGGCGGTGTGTTTTTAGTTCAGCCTGAACTCAGGTAGTTTGTCCCCCTCCTGCTCATTCCAAATAATTAAGTTAGGTCATTAAAAACGTGAGCTCTCCTAGTTGTCCCACTCCTCCCCCCTCCCCTGACAAAATGGCGTGTGGAAGGGGATCTTTAAACGCGGGGATATTTTGGATACCCCACCCCACCCCTTGAAGAACAGCAGTGCAATATGCCGTGGGGCCGCGCTATTCATGTGTCTTCCAGTCGGCTAGTGCATCCCTCCCGGGCTGAGACGAGTTCCACGGGGATCAGTGGGCACTGCCCCATTCCGTGAATTGGCCTTTAAATCACTGACACGGAGGTCACTGCTTTTATTCTGTGGTGAGAGCGAGAGAAGCCACATCTGCAGATTCCAGTTGTTTTGGTAAATGTTGTTTCAATTGCAGAGTTGTATGAGGCCTCCCCTCCCCCCAGAATGTAGGAACTGCTGGCAGCTCCCTCAGGACTTTGCACTGTGTTTAAAAACAATACTGCTCTTACTGCCTTCCCATTTTATATTTTGCTGCGCCTCCCCAGCCCCGTTTTCTTTCACTAATGGGATGTGCTCAAGAAAACGGGATTTTTGTTTCTTTAGGAGTTCATCTGCCTTGGTAGCTTATTCTACCCCTGAAGTGGTAAATCCTCCATTAGTGATACTAGCAGTTGGTTGCTGTGGAGATTATGATGATGCCATAGGACTCAACTTCACTATAGGTGTATAAGATAGAGGGGAAACAAAAGTAAACTGCAGAGAAGAAAATGTGACACAAGCACAGTTGTTCCTAAATGGGAAAGATTCTGAAAGTTTTCCATAGACATCAGCAGCATTTATCTCTCCGCTTCCCCCGGCCCCCTCAAAAAAAAAAATTCTTGGCTGGGGTATGGGAAGGAGTCTAGGGTAGAAATAGGGCAAGGAAAAGAAAAACAAGCTGGCAGTTACTGTGAGTTTCTAACAAGGTGGGCTATTAATATCCCACAAGGCCTTCCTTTAGCCTACATAATAGGCCAGGGTGATGGCTGTTTAATGGTCCCAGGTGGGCTTTAGTGGGATGATTACATGTACTTTGGAGAAACTTGTTGCCATCATAAAAGATGATTAAAAACAGTAACATTCATGTCTGATAGTTTTACCCACTTTGACAGTAGAATTCTAATGTAAGATGTTTTAGTGGTTTTTGTAGTGAAGAAAAAAGGCCTACATTGCTACTTCTCTTATGTCAGTTCTCTCCGGGGAGCTTGTTGCTGTCAGTAGCCTGGGAGGTTACCATAGTGAACATTTTAGTAATCCACAATGTAAGGTGCATGATTCTGAAATCACTGGAAAAACTAAGATCTATCTTGCAAGCTATAAAGATAGCGTTGTATTGCAACAAACTGTAGATTTCTGGTGAATGTGGATTAGTTGGTTAGCAGTTGGCTTCTAATGACGAAGAATAAAAGTTTATAAACTCTCCAGAGCACGGAATATCACTTATTGCTTGTATAGCACCTAGTACAATGGAGCCCTGACTTAGTTAAGGCCTATAGTGTTACTGCAATATAATCATTCTTTGAAGTAAAGTAAATCAATGTAAGATGGCAGTAAGCTAATAAATTGTGAATATTTTGAGGGATTCACTTATAGTTGGTGTTCTAGCCATAATCTTTACAATTTAAAATGTTAAATATGCATTATAAAATGATCTGCTACAGGAACACATCTGTTTGTCTCTTTCCTTAATTCCAGTTTGCTTAGGTTTTGCAAAATAATTGCATTTTACTGTGATTGGTTTCTTGCCACTCTGGTTGGACAATGAGAATGTGATCTGTCTCTTCCAGCACCATTAATAGTGGAGTAATAGGAAGAGATTCTTGAATGAGTTATGGAACAACTTAGACTTCAGTGGTTGTAAAACTGAAAGAGCTCACTTCAAACACCTTTTATGGTTGGTGTTGCTTTAAAATGAAAGGGGGGGGGAGAATGCAGTTTACTAATTTTTAGTTTACTTTTTGCTGAGTGACTTAATTTCACTTGGCAGAACGGTGAAGTGTTCCATGGCCCTAAAGCTGGTGCACAGATTTCACCACAGGAAAAATACTGCACAGAATAAATAACAGAGCTAGAGCGAGTGACTTAATAATTATTGATCCATCACTTTTTTTCTTTTATGCTTCTTCATTGACTTCCTACTGTTGAATTATCTTATCTGATTCTTTAACTGAACAATTGTTTAGTAGACTGCTGGTTACAGCATGGGGAAAATAGAGTGTAAGGAAACAAGCTAGCACCTGACAGTATTCTTGGTTGGATGCTCTGATTTTTATATTCTCTGCACCTTTTCAGTACCTTGCATCTGAGGTTTTCAAAGGGCTTTACAAAGAATTGATCCTCACAATTGTTGCCAATCAAGGATTTTGTTAATATTTTACAGATAGTTTTTGGCGGTGGTGTGTTCCTCAGCAAACCAGTGGCAGATCTAAGAATAGCACCCTGTCCTTTTGATTTTCTGTCCCTGTGCCCTTCCATATACTCCTTTTCCAAATCCATACTGTTACACTCTTGCAAGTCACTTGTAACTTCACAGCACTGCTTCTGTGTACTAAGTTCTACCATAGTAATATGCTGCTATGATGCGGACATTGATACTGTCACCTTCTGGTAGCCAGACATAAGTAACCAGACTTAAAGTAATGCAGTTCAAAGGATTGGGAGCTTATTTACATGAGCATGTTCTTACTGAAGGGAGTAAATTAAACTTACTAAAATGTGCTGTAAATGCAGGGAAAATTGAACATGGGGAAAGTATTATGTGAGGTCATATTAGAAGTTCCTTCTCACACATCTAAACATCAATCTTACTACGTAACTGAAATTCTTGTCATATGTGATCTTCCTGTATGAATTAGCACTGCTAACAATAATTTTAACACTACAGAAGAATAGGTAGATTGTCCTGTTATCCTTCAAATTTATTGTTTACAACCTGAAAAGGGAAATGACCGCTAGGTAGTTTTCTTTTCAGGCGCATATTTTCATAGTAAGATAACATAAGTTAATTATGTATGATACAGAGTAAGAGAAGTTAAAATTACAGACGTTTTATGGGTTATGAGGAAGTGAAGTGTTTAGACACTGTACATCTAATGTACCTACGTGGAATAGCAAACAGGGATACTACTTGATGTCTAATGGATTTTAAATATTTGCCTGGTTGTGGTTTGGAGCAGTAGCATGTTTCTGTGCTAGACTGGTGGTGAATTTCAGTTTCTTCTGTTTATTTTGTTTTTCCCCCAGTGCTGCTGGAATATGGTTGTAAAGTTAGAGAGGGACTCAACTAGTTTTAGGCCCCCAATTTAGATGTGACAGGCTTTTGTTTGTTTTCAAGGATTTTTACAAAATACAATAGATCTTAATCGAAACAGGCTTTAAGTAAAAATATACATTTTCCTGACTCTTTCTGAAGACTAACATTGTGTTAATAGGTAGGATCCTAAAAGTGAAACTCATTAGTCCACTTTTTCCAAACTGAGTAAAGGTGAAAAGAAAATTAAATTTAAAAAATGTTAATTTTTAATAATCTCATTTTAGTAACAAGCAAAGATGTGCTTTTTAAACTGAGTTTTGTATGACTGACGACTTAACAATCCATAAGATACTCTATTCTCACTAATATGAGGCAAATATTGTAAAAATGTACAAAAGAGGTATCAAAGTGTAACTTCCATGCTTTACAGCTAAGTGAGCAATGTGGGTTACAACAGCACAAAATATATAAAGTCTGTACTGTTCACTTCGCATTAAAATGGTGTGTAAGATGCATGTTGATCCATAAAACTGTCAGCCAAAAAGGGAGGGAAAATCAACGCACTTGCAGAGCAAAAGAGAAATCAATGTTCTCAAAGTACTTTAAAAAAAAAAAAAAAAAAAAAAAAAAAACAAGCTCAACTTGTGATGAGTGAGGTCATAGTTCTAAAACTTATTCTGAAGCTCTCAAAGAAATATCTCTCCTGAAGTACATGACATTGAGTACTGCTGTAGGAATACTACAGTGCATTCTTAATATGGTATAATTTATGGGAACCCACTATTTAAAAATTTAGAAAGTGACTTTCTTTTAGACAGTGTGATCTGAGTATAAGTCAGAACCAGAATCTCCTGAATTTTAATTTCACCTCTAGCAATGACTCTCTATGTGGCACTGTGAAGCTTCTTATTTCCTGTCTGTTTCAACATATGTAATATTAGGGATATGCTCATATGGTTAATGTGTGGATTAGTGTTTGTAAAACACTTTGAAGATGTAAAGTGCAGTATAAGTGCTAAGTGGTGGTAGCTTTATACTTCACTATTTATTTTTTTTCACTACTGAAGTAACGCCTAGAGTCACCAATCTGAATTGCAGGGCACTGTACTAGCCACAGTAAAGACAAAACTTAAAAGATAGTTCCTGCAAAAAGTGGCTGGTGATGTGACTGTTAGTATATAGCAACAAGAGAGCATGATCAAGGCTTGCAAGAATTGAATCTTTCTAAAATGTACTTTGAAAAACACTAAGATTTCAGCTTTCTCAAGCCTTATGTATTTATTGATAACAAACATAGCTGTGTGTACGGCTGCTAACTTTCTGCTGCAGTGAGTACTATTGGCATGTAGTGCAAGGACTGCAAATCCGCTTTTGAGGGATACCTTCCTCTTAGGCTAAAAAGGAGGTCCCTAAATTTTCACTCTTTAACAAAAATTCTTATTGTAACTGGCAACTTTTGGCACAAATAACTCTGGTAAATTAACCTGGTTGCAGCTAATTAGTTATTAGCACTATATCTAGCAACTGACTAGTATCATAAATCTTAACAATTTGTGGGGGTTAAATGGACCATAAGCAGTCCTTTGCTCTCTGTTTGGGTCACCTTTGGCAAGAACTTGCTGGTATTCAAGGTCACTATTAGTACTACTGTGCCACTTCATTGATAGTGGTTTGGTTTATTTGCCATTACATTTTAGGACACTCTTTTTCATTACAGAAAAACCCTCCTTTCTTCAGAGACATCAGTTAGAAGGGATTTTCCTTTATAAGAAAGAGATGAATCTGATGTTAGCCACATCATTTCCAGATATCAAACCAACTTTGATATTCTGTGTGTGCGCAGATGAAAGGTGGAGAAGATAGATCTTGGCTTTTAGAACTAAATCCTATGCAGTGCTGAGCATTCTCATCTCCCATTTTAGTTCATAGGAATTGAGGGCTCTCAGTGCGCCTCAAGAGCACCTATCTTGGAGGATTGGGTCTTTGGTATGAAAATAACAGTAGAAATTGTGGAATTTGGTAGAAAGAAATCCTGCAGGCTCTTGATGTTTGTGTCCTTGCTAATACACCTCTACCCCGATATAATGCTGTCCTCAGGAGCCAAAAAATCTTACTGCGTTATAGGTGAAACCATGTTGTATCGAACTTGCTTTGATCCGCCAGATTGCGCAGCGCCCCCTTCTCCCCCCACCCACCCCCGGAGCGCTGCTTTACTGCGTTATATCTGAATTCATGTTATATCCGAATTCATGTTATATCGGGTTGCGTTATATCGGGGTAGAGGTGTATTTTCCAGGAGTGGAGGTGAGTGAAGCAGGAATGCTGCAGTAGATAATTTTTGGGGAACAGTGTTGAATTAATGTAATCTCAAGACTTATCTTCTTTTGGGAGCAGAGGTGAATTCTGTAAATAGCATGATCAGAACCTTCATTTTTCCCCAAAACAATGCAGTTGAGTTGGAAAGTGAAGACACTTCCCCATAATGTTGTCCTGCACTGTCATAAGAGATGTCATGTTTCACTCCAGAGGTGGCTGTTTCTCAGCTTTTGGTTAAGTAGTTTGTCAGTGTGTGTAATGTCAATTTTTTTGTGTCCTTTTGGATTTGAGGTGTCAAATGTAAGACTTTTTTTCTTCTCTAAAAAGAGCCTGAATGCATAGCGATAGTGTCCTACTAAGATATATATTTATAAAGGATTATCTAGGTATCTGAAAATTGGGAGTTGAATTGTGAAGGTTCAGATATGGTCCAAATTCATCCCTAGAGTAATTTCATTAAATGCATTGCTTTTCTCATTAGAAGCACTGACCATTCATGTTTAGAAATAAGGTTTTTGTCTTCTGAGATACATTTAAGGGCCATTACATTTTGAAAGCATTTTATATAAAGTTTAGTGATGGCTTATTTCAGAATTTCTGCTAGCAAACTGCCTTACTCTGTAAAGACTTGTCTAAACTAGGGACATTTCACAAAAGTTTCCCAATCTTGCCAACACTGTTTCTCTTGCAGAAAGGCTGCCTCTGGCTTTCATGACCAGATTTACTCTGAAAAAGGTTAGATGATACATTGCATAAAAAACAGCTGCCTTTCTAAATTTTAAAACTCTTCTATATTGTAAGCCTGAGAAATACGCATATACACTTTCACTTTTTCTAATATCTGACTCTGCGTGGCAGAATATCTAATGGATACAAAGCCTTACTGCAATAAGGTATACTACATAGTTGCACAGTATCATATAAAGAACTAACCAAATACTAAGAATTTGAGAATATAAAAATAGGTGCACAACTTCTCACCAAACACTATTGGACGTGTGTGTTGCAGTTTGGCCCACCCACCTCCTCAGTACAAGATATGCAATTATTACACAAACTTCAATAGAGGAAATAATTGAAGAAAGCAAGTGTTCATTTTATGGTTAATTCAGTTTAGTGTGACTCATGAGGGTTAAAACTGCCTAATGAATAAAACTCAGAACCAAAGTAGGAACAGTTAATCATAGAACACTAATTGGCCAGTTGGACGAGACTTGAACTCTTTTAACTCATTAAGATTTGAGGCCTGTCATTCGAAGTATCTCTTCCAGCCTTTAAGGTGATTGTGACGGGATCCCCTGGGGACTGCTGTGCCCCCTAAACTCTCCAGCCTGGGCTGTCTCTCAAAATGCCTTGCTAGTGACGAGCAGCAAACTCTCTAGGAGCTAAAAGAACAACAGGAGGACTTGTGGCACCTTAGAGACTAACAAATTTAGCTGTTATCACTCAGCACAACAGCATGTGGCGCCCCACACCCAGCTAGATTGTATGAATGCTCCCAGAGCCACTCATGAATCAGGCAGGGCAAGGCACTAGCCAAATCCCACCCCCCAGCTTCCAGCACTGTAGAGTAGGAATATACCATCTTGCATTGGTCCAGATGGGCAGTGCAAATTCAGTAATTGGTTTGCCACTTCATCTATGGAAAGTGGGTATACACCAGCCTTTGTAAACCTGAGCAGTTTTGTCGCACACTTCATTAGGGTTACCATATTTCAACAATCAGAAAAGGAGGACACTGGGTGCCGCCCTAGCCCTGCCCCAGCCCCGCCCCCTCCCTGTCCCCCTCAGAATCCCCTTACCCCCTACCTGTCCTCCCCCCACCCTAACTGCCCCCAGGACCCCACCTATCTAAGGCTCCCTGTCCCTTGTCTGCCCCAACCGCTCTCTACACCCCCTTCTCCTGACAGCCCCCCAGAACCCCCGACCAATCTAACCCCCTGTTCCCTGTCCCTTGCTGTCCCCCACCCCACCCCCCCGGGCCGAGGGAGAGCTGCAGGCTCCACCTGCAGCCAAACAAATAAGGCACTGCTCTGCGGGGGAGGAGGGAGCGGGGGAGGGGGAGGGACTCTGGCTGCTAGAGGCCCCAGTGGCTGCAAGCGGCTTTCAATCAGGTACGACCATCCAATCAGCCGCACTGCACTCTGCATGAGGGGAAGGAGGAAATCCCGGACATTTCTACCTTATTTAAAAATCCCCCCTGGACGGCCATTTAAAGCTAAAAAAGCCAGATGTGTCCGGGGAAACCCAGAGGGATGGTAACCCTAACTTCATACAAACTCACTGGTAAAGGTAAACAGTTAAAGAAGTTGGATTACAAACGGTAAGTAATAGGCAAAAAGTCAGTTAGTTACCAAAATAAAATATAAGCACACAGTCTAAACTCTCAACCCTATTAGACTGGGCAACATCTAGATTAAGCAGTTTTTCTCACCCTACTGGATATTGGAGTCCTTAATGTACAGATTTGTCCCTTAAATCTGGGCCAGTCTCCTCTCTTGGAGTCTCAAGTCTTCAGTGTCCTTGTTGCTTTCAGCATGGTGCGGGCAGGAGAAAAGCGAAGCATGGGCCTGCTGGGTTCTGTTTTATACCCTCAGTCCCATGTGCTTGGGGAACACACAAGTCCAGGCATGTCTGGTGGGCATTACTGAGTCTCTAGGCAAGCTTGAGCAATTCCCCTGGTGCGGCCTCCTGCAGGTGAGTCTCTGAATTGTAGTTCTATTGCTGGACAATGGTTGTTCATGGGTTGTTTGACACCCTGCCTGGGCATTGGTTACTTTCCTTGCTGTTGGCTCTGGGGAGCTGATATCTGGCTGATTCCCCAACATACAGCATGTTTTAGTGACAACCATACAACAGAATTCTCATAACTTCATATATATTAATGATATACATATATGGATAGAAAAATGTCTTTCAGCAGCTCGTAACATTTCCCCTGATACATATAAAGCATGCTTTGTAAGGTAAGATCACAATTATATCAAAGAGGAATATAGGGGTTACAGGATGCTCCCCCAAGGTATAGAAAGTCAGTGATTTTTTTTTTTTCCTGCTGCCTTTCAAATCTAGATGCAACAAAGTTATTGGTGAGGTGCTTTGGTCCAGCATCCCATCAAATTGCCTTGAGGCTCCGGAGCAGGTTGCCACTTCTATGGTATTAGTACTGTAGAATGTAGATATTAAAAGTCACAGTTTCTCTTAATTATCATGAACGCTTGGCAAATGTAAAAACATTTTTAATTTATCTGGTAACAATGGCTTATAACAATTTTATACAAACTATATACTGTATCTGTGGCAAAAATATCAGCATGGGATGTTTCCAAGTGGTCATCTCTTCAGAAAGTCAAACTGTAATAAGTTAGACTGCTTCAGGGAATTTTCCAAATGTATTTCAGAATCCATAGACTGCTAGTGTAGGAATTCAGAATCAGCTCCTGTAGAGGGATAAGTACATCCAATCATGAAGGGGGAAAAAACCTTACTTCTGAGAAATTGGATTTTGGTGTACTGTTGAATATTTTCTGCTCTCTACTTAACTCTTTGCAAACTCTTACTTTTATAGTGGGCCTAAGGGTTCTCACAACAAATTTTTGGCAGCCTTGGAATGCGGCCACCAGCTCTCACGGGTGGCTGCAGTAACACTTTTTCCTAAAATGCTTAATTAACTTTAGGAAAAACAATTAAGTATGCACAGATACACATCCAAATTATTGTAATTTATATTTGTAGGGTTTTTTGGCAGACTCAATAAAAATAATGCTGCCTCCCTATTCGGGAGTGATGTTTGTATTAGGGCTGTCAAGCGATTTTAAAAAAATAATAATAGTGCTGTTAAACAATAACACAATACCATATATTTAAATATTTTTGGACGTTTTCTACGTTTTCAAATATATTGATTTCAATTACAACACAGAATACAAAATGTACAGTGCTCACTTAATTATTACAAATATTTGCACTGTAAAACAAAAGAAATAGTATTTTTCAGTTCACATCGTGCAATCTCTATCATGGAAATTGACCTTACAAATGTAGAATTATGTACAAAAAACTGCTCAGACAAACAAGTTTGTTTACATTTGCAGAAGATAATGCTGCCTACTTCTTGTTTACAATGTAACCTGAAAGTGAGAAAACGTGTTTTCATGGCACTGTTATAGCCAGCATCACAAGATACTTACATGCCAGATGCACAGCTGGGGACTGGAATTGCGTGGTCATAGCCAGGGATGGGAGTCTGCACAGCTGGAGCTGTGGGTCAGCACCCTGGGCCAGTGCCTGCTGCCACATGGCCAGAAACCAGGGCTGCGTGGTTGGAGCCAGGAGTCAGCGCCTGCTGCTTTGACTGGAGCCTGTGCTCACTGCTGCACGGCAAGGGCTGGGGTCGGCACCTGTGGCCAGCTCCTGCCACAACGTGGCCAGAGCCTGAGAACAGAGCTGTAGATTGGCGCCTGCTGCCCTGTAGCTGGGGCAGGGGATCAGCACCAGGGGCTGGGGCCGCACGGCCAGAACTGGGGGCTAGAGGCTGTCTGCAGCTCCGTGGATGGAGCCGAGGGTTGGCACCCAAAGCCCCGCGGTTGGAGCCTGTTGCCGTGCAGCTGTGGGTTGTCTGCATCTGGGGCCAGTGCCCGCCACTGTGCAACCAGAGCTTGGGACTGGAGCTGGGGGCCAGTGCCTGCTGCCACAAAGCTGGAACCAGCGCCCAGAGGCTGAAGCCCTGCAGCCGGAGCCGGGGGTGTCACCCACTGTCCCACAGTTGGAGCCTGGGGTTGCATGGCCAGGCTCCTGAAATCCCACCGTTGGAGCCTGGTCCATAATCCCCTCCCCCCAAGGTGGGTCAAAAACTCACCTTGCTCCTGCAGCATTGTGCCCCACCTCTCTCCAGAGGTGGTGTGGGGGGTGGAAAGGGAAGGGGCTGATGCTTTGCCTGCCCCCCTGGTGGCCGCATAGGCTGAAAAATACTAGGGAGAGTCTGACAGCCGTCATTGAAGAAGAACTGCAGGGAGCTGAATAAGGCATTTTTTGTTTCATGTCTAGCTTTAGGCCATGTCTACACTACCACTTAAGTCAGTAAAACTTGTGTTGCTCAGGGGTGTGAAAAAAAAAAATCACACCCCTGAGCGACAAGTTTTGCTGGCATAAGTGGTAGTGTGCACAGCACTATGTCAGCAGGAGAGCTTCTCCCACCAACATTGCTACTGCCGCTTGTTGTTGGGGGTGGTTTAATTTAGGTCAACGGGAGAACTCTCTCCTGTTGCCATAGAGTGGCTAACAGAGATGTTATAGCGGTGCAGCTGCATCAGTTCAGCTGTACTGCCATAAAGTCTCTAGTGAAGCCATTTGTTAATAAATGAAATAAGTTTGTGGTCTAAGCTCCATCCACAGTGGAGAGGAGTCAACAGTGGAAGAACAAATACTAGATAATGTTTTCACCCCACATATATAGGCCTCAATTCTGCAAGGTGCTCAGCTCCTTTGTATTGTAGACGCTGAATGGGAATTCGGGGTGCTGAGCACTGAACAGGATCAGACCCATAACTGAGCACAATTGATGGTACGTGTGCTGGAGAAGCTGGCACTCAGGTGATAGACTGTCTTCCCTCTAATTGTACTGAAACTTCCTAAAATAGGTGGTTGTGAGGGTTTATGCCCCTCCTTACAGGGCAGCACAGCCTAGTGGCCCAAGTCCATATAAGCGCCCCGGGTTGCAGGGCCATAGGACCTTACTACTGGCTCAGCGAGGGGGTCCTACTGAAACACGCTGAGGCTTACCGGGGTCAAGGTACCAGTCTGTCACCTCCCCCGGGTCGCTCCCTACTGGCTGGGGAGTTGGGGTCTCCCACGGATCCCAGGGTTCTCCGTGAGTCTCCGGATCCGTCGCCTCCTCTGGTTCCTCCTGCAGTAGGGGGTTTGTGCCGGCCTATAAAAGCCTCTGTTCCTGGCAGCTTCAAGAGTGGCGGCTGGTCCTCTACAGGAGCTTCCCAGTTAGATCCTTCCTCTGCGGCCGCTAGCCGCGACTGAGCTGAGTTCCTTCCTTTTCTACTCACTGAGCATCTGGAGCATGCCCAGTACGAACGGGGTGGGACTTCCTCTGTCAGAGCTACTGGTCTGACGTCGCTGGGGCCAGTGCGGGGCGGGGCTGCCCCGTCACACACCCTCCCCCTTAAGAGGGACCCCTCTGGTTGGTCCGCCCCCCTCCTCCCTCTGTCTGGAAAAGAAGTCCGCGTTAGCGTGTGCCTTACCCGGGCGATGAAATACGCGGAAGTCATAGGGTTGCAGCAAGAGGTACCAACGTAGTATCTGGGGGTTCGCGTCCTTCATACTATTTATCCAGCGTGAGGGGGGCGTGGTCTGTGATCAGCCTGAAATTATTCCAACAGATAATAACGTAGGGCGTCGATGGCCCATCTCACTGCCAGGATTTCTTTCTCTATTGTGGAGTACCGTTGTTCCCGGGGGAACAGTTTACGGCTTAAATACAGTATCGGGTGCTCTTCCCCATCCAACTCCTGTGAGAGTATGGCCCCCAGGCCTACTTCCGAGGCATCTGTCTGAAGTATAAATTCTTTTGAAAAATCTGGGTGTCGCAGGACCGGTTCATGAGTGAGTCGTTCTTTCAGAGCTTCGAAAGCTTTATTACACTCTTCCGACCACTGCACTTGTCGAGGCTGTGAGTTCTTTGTAAGGTCCGATGGGGGCAGCTATGGATGCAAAGTCTGGCACGAAGCGACGGTAATATCCAGCTAGGCCCAAAAACTGGTGCACTTGCTTCTTTGTCTTGGGGACGGGTACATCTCTGAGGGCTTGCACTTTGCTGATTAGAGGCGTCATTTTCCCACCCCCTACCTCCTCTTTCCCGAGGTGACACTTCGCTGGGTTGGCTGTAAGGCCGGCTGATCGAAGGGCCTGCAACACCCCAGCCAGATGGCGTAGGTGGTCCTCCCAGTTGTTGCTATAGACTACGATGTCGTCTATATACGCTGCCGCATACTGGTCGTGGGGCTGTAAGACCTTATTCATCAACCGTTGGAATGTAGCTGCGGCTCCATGTAGCCCGAATGGCATCGTTATAAATTGGAAGAGGCCGAACGGGGTTGAGAAGGCAGTCTTCTCCCGGGAGTTTGGGGCGAGGGGGATCTGCCAGTATCCCTTGGTTAGGTCTAAGGTTGATAGGTACCTCGCTCCCCTGAGCCGCTCCAACAATTCATCCATCCGCGGCATCGGATATGCGTTGAAGCGGGAGATAGCATTGACTTTTCGGAAGTCAATACAAAAACGGGTAGTCCCGTCAGGCTTTGGGACTAAGACGATGGAGCTGCGCCACTCACTCTTTGATTCCTCCACAACCCCCATCTCCAGCATTGTCTCCAGCTCCTTTCAGATGGTGTCCCACATCTTCCGGGGTAACGGCCAGTGGTGGTCTCTTACCTTCTGACCTGGAGTGGTTGCTATATGATGGCTCGTCAGAGCTGTTCACCCAGGATGAGCGGATAAAACAATCGGGGAACTCCCCTGTCAATTACTGTATTTGCTCTCTCTGTATAGGGGCGAGGCTCACCCCTAATATCACGGCCTCGGGTCCGGGGGGGTCCCCTACTAGGAGTCCAAGTTCTGATTCTGGAGTGGATGGGCCGATGAGCAGGGCTTCCCTGGTCTTCCAGGCCTTCAGAAGATTTACATGGTATATGCACGTCTCCCTTTGTCGCCCTGGTAGCCAGACCTCGTAGTGTACTGGTCCAATCCTCCGGATTACCTGGTAGGGTCCCTGCCATTTGGCTAGCAGTTTTGATTTGGCCGACGGCAACAAGAGCAACACCCGATCCCCGGGACCGAAACTCCGTCGCCTAGTTCCTCGGTTGTAGAGGCGTTCTTGGTTCGCTTGTTCCTGTATTAGGTTCTCCCGGGCGAACGCACCTAGCGTTCGTAGCCATTCTCGGAGTTGCAACACTTATTGGGTGGTCTCGAGGACTCGGGTCTCCCGGGCTTCCCATTCCTCCTTCAGGAGGTCCAGGATCCCCCGGGGCTGCCTGTCATACAGGAGTTCAAAGGGTAAAAATCCCGTCGATGCCTGGGGTACCTCCCTGATGGCAAACAGCAGGGCTGGCAACAGGGTGTCCCAATGCGTAGGGTCCTCCTCCACGAACTTCCTTAACATGGATTTGAGTGTACCATTGAAACGTTCCACCAGGCAGTCTGTCTGGGGATGATAGACAGATGTCTGGAGGGTTCGTATATGGAGGAGGTGGCATAATTCCGCTATCAGTTTAGAGGACACTTTAGTGCCCTGATCCGTCAGGATTTCCGCTGGTATCCCAACTCTAGCAAAAATCTTCACTAGTTCGGTAGCGATCGCCGGCGCTGTGGCCGTCCTCAGGGGTACGGCTTCAGGGTAACGTATTGTGTAATCCACTACCACTAGGATGAAGCGATTTCCTGTCTTACTTCTGTCCAGGGGTCTGACCAGGTCCATCCCAATCCTTTCAAATGGTATGCTGACGACTGGCATAGGGATCGGGGTACCCGGGCCACACTTTTTGGTCCCGCCAGTTGGCATTCTGGGCAAGCTGCGCAGTAGTCTCGCACCTCTCGGTGTATGCCAGGCCAGAAGAACAGACGAGCTATCCTCTGGAGGGTCTTCTCCCGCCCCAGGTGCCCAGCCCAGGGGTTAGCGTGGCTAGATGTAGGAGGCTTTGTCGCAGCCTTCGAGGGACCAATAGCTGGCGGAATGTCTCCTGGGCCTGCGGTTCCTGTACTACCCGGTACAGGCGATCTTGCCATATCTCAAGTGCCTGGATATCGACCCAGGGGTCGAGCCTTCGTCGGGACCGGGGCTGGTGGCCTGTTCCCAGGCCCTACTTAGGGTCGGGTCCTCTCTCTGTTCTTGCACAAAGTCCACATCCCATTCCAGTTCCCTTTGAGCATCCTCGACTGACCGGGCCCTTACAGGGGGGTTGGTCGCGGGGGTTCTCCCGGAGCCAATGTCCCTTCTCCGGGGTCATCCCGTGGCATGCATCCAAGCAGCCCCACTCGTGGGGGCCTCAACCCGTCGGCTCGTGGGTCGGGCGGTTGGTACCTCCGGAAAATCTCCCCGAAGCCCAGCCAGTCTTGTCCCAAGACTACCGGGTAGGCCAATCTGGGGTCCACGCCCATGCAAAGGCCCCCCGCCCGGTGGCAGACTTCTATCTTCGTCCAGGCCGAGGGGTAAGGGCGGATGTCCCCATGTACACACTGTAGATGTATCTGGGTGTCAGAGTTTGAGGTTGGGGACCAGCCCCTCACGTATGAGGGTCTGGGTGCACCCCGAGTCCACGAGGGCATTGGTGAGGATCCCCTCGATCCGGACGGGGACCACAAGCTTTCCCAGTCCTCTCTTACGGGCCCTTCTTCCGGCGACCCAGGCTTGTCCATAATTGCAGTCCATAAATGGGCAATTCCGCCGAAAGTTCCCCTCTTGTCTGCACTCCCAACACCCCTCTCGGGCCGCGGCGGGTCCCGGGCTTCCACCAGGTGGGCTCCCTCTCTCTCGTGGGAGCGGGTCCCTGTGGGTCATTACCCGGGTTGCCCTGTGTCTAGGCTCTGGACTGGGGAGCTTCAGGGTCACAGAACGGGCGCTGGACGGTGGCTCCCGAGCCCCTGCTCTCTGGGGATTCCCTTTGCCCAGTCCGCCCTGTTGTCCATAGTTTCCTGCTGTCCAGGATGTCACTTCGGTCCCCTCAGTGGACAAGTAGTCTTCCATCAAGGTCACTGCTGCTGAGAGGGTTGCCGGTCGGTGTCGGCGTACCCAGGCCCTTCCTCCCGGGGGCAGGATCTGGGTAAACTGCTCCAGCGCCACCATCTCCGCTACCTGGGGTCCGGTTAAGCCTTCTGGGTTCAGCCACCTCCAACAATGGTCCCGTATCCGTTGGGCCACAGCCCGGGGCTGGGCCCCAGGAGGGTACTGTTCTTTGCAGAGGCGTTGGCGATAGGTCTCCGGACTAATGCCGGTGTGGTCCAATATGGCCGCCTTCACCCGAGTGTATTCTAGGGCCTCCCAGGGGTCGAGGCTATGGTAGGCAGCCTGGGCCTGTCCCGTCAAATAGGGAGCTAATAAAGTGGCCCAGTGTTCGGGGGGCCACCTGGCGGCGGTCGCCACCCGTTCGAAGGTCACCAGGAACGCCTCCGGGTCATCCTCTGGCCCCATTTTAGTGAGGCGTACCAGCAACTCCCCTACATTCTCCCTGGGTCCGGCCCCAGCAGGTACGGGGGCTGTGGCTCCTGCGGGATGTAGCAATGTGGCCATCTGCTGCACCAGGCATTCTTGTTGCGCCTGCTGTTGGATCGCCACGTCCCGGAGGAGCTGCTGCTGATGCTCTTGATGCTGAGATAGCAGCAGCTGCTGCTGGCTGGCCATCTGCTGCATCAACTGCACCTGTTGCTGCTGCTGTTGGGCCGCCTGCTCTTGCTGCCGGTCCAGCATCCACTTTAGGAGCTTCTCCATCTCCATCTTGGGGTTTAATGGGGTTCCCACTGTTAAACCCTGTTCTCACGGACCTTTCAGCAGGCCCAGATCGCAGCCCGCATTCTCCACCACGTGTGAGGGTTTACGCCCCTCCTTACAGGGCAGCACGGCTTAGTGGCCAGAGTCCATATAAGCGCCCCGGGTTGCAGGGCCGTAGGACCTTACTACTGGCTCAGCGAGGGGGTCCTACCGAAACACGCTGAGGCTTACCGGGGTCAAGGTACCAGTCTGTCACCTCCCCCGGGTCGCTCCTTACCGGCTGGGGAGTTGGGGGTCTCCCACGGATCCCAGGGTTCTCCGTGAGTCCCCGGATCTGTCGCCTCCTCTGGTTCCTCCCGCCATAGGGGTTCGTGCCGGCCTATAAAGCCCTCTATTCCTGGCAGCTTCAAGAGCGTCGGCTGGTCCTCTGCAGGAGCTTCCCAGTTAGGTCCTTCCTCTACGGCCACCAGCCCCGACTGAGCTGAGGTCCCTCCTTTTATACTCAGTGAGCATCTGGAGCATGCCCAGTACGAACGGGGCGGGACTTCCTCTGTCAGAGCTACTGGTCTGACGTCGCTGGGGCCAGTGCGGGGCGGGGCTGCCCCGTCACAGTGGTCTATAAGTTATATTGGTGTTTATTAACAGAGGGTATGGGGAACAATATAGGGGAGCCAAGAGCGCAGCTGTACAATGGGTATTGGCCTTTGGGCTTATTCAGAGGGAACTTCAGTTTCTATTGCTGTCAGTCTCTTAATGTTCATGAGCCCATATATTCTGAAACAAGAAATTTAGCAGATGAAGTCTAAATGGAATTATTTTAATACTGGAAAATTGTTCCCATATGCTCCTATGTGCAGAAGATTCTAATACCGGCAACTGTTATATAAAATGAGTTTCCTGTTTGTGTTTAATTAGTAAAGGCGTTCTATTTTGATGGTGGAATGGTTGGAGTGCATGACAGAAATCCTGAGAACACCTGTTTTCTGTCCCTGTATATATTTTGGTTTGTCCTCAGACTTGATTTCATCTACTCTATTCACTTAACTTTGGTGGCTATATTTTGTGTTCAGTATAAAATGACCTCCGTTTCTGCAACCATGAAATAAAGCATCCTTGAGTTCTGCTGTGAAGCACAGACTATTTTAACGAAACACTGATTTGGCTGCTAGAAGAGCCTGTTATACTCTAGAGCAGTGGTTCTCAAAGCCAGTCCGCCGCTTGTTTAGGGAAAGCCCCTGGTAGGCCAGGCCGGTTTGTTTACCTGCCGCGTCCACAGGTTCAGCCGATCGTGGCTCCCACTGGCCGCGGTTCGCCGCTCCAGGACAATGGGGGCTGCTGGAAGAGCGGCCAGCACATCCCTCGGCCCGGGCCGCTTCCCACAGCCCCCACTGGCCTGGAGCGGCAAACCACGGCCAGTGAGGACCACGATCAGCCGAACTTGCGGACGCGGCAGGTAAACAAACCGGCCCGGCCCGCCAGGGGCTTTCCCTGAACAAGCGGTGGACCAGCTTTGAGAATCACTGTTCTAGAGCCCATGTTCACTTATGCACATTTTTACTAAACCACAATAAAAGCACCTACCCAATGCTTGGCAACCATTTCAATGTACAATAAACACATCCATCATTTATTTGATCAGAGTAACTAAGTTAGTGATAACATAAAGATAACACATTTAGCTCTCTACACAATCCCTATTACAGTCCCACATCCCCAACACCTCTCTTATATGAGCACAAGGATATGGATCTTGGACTTCAGTTAGGTTAATCATAGCAATATGCTGATAGATTTTAAAGTAAGGGCCACATCTCCTACATGAAATACTCTTGCAAAAGACGGAGTAATTTAGAGGGCCTGATTTGCTGCTACTTCATGTCTTGCAGTCAGTTACACCTGAGCAAACAAGTGTAAAATGTTACCCTAGGTAAAAGTGAAGGGAGAGTTGAGTTAGGCAGCCTTATAAAAACATACTAGCCTGGCTGAATCCAGTGAAATGAGTTTCCTTGCTGTTAATGAGTGTATCTATTCAGTCTCAGTAAAATTCGCTTCGTACCTCTCTGTACTCTGCATGGTTTCCTTTTCCGTTTGTGACAGTTTGCTCAGCTCCTTCTGAGTTTACATTTGCCTAATTTAGATAGACAGCACTGCCTGGATTTAATCTTGGTTTGTGTTTCTAGAGTTATCTCCCCAACTATAAGGGCTAGAAACTTATTTTTTAAAAATGAAAGTTTAGATTCTGGAGAATGTGAGGATCTCCATGGGGAAAAATTCCTGGGTGTTTTTGTAGCCCTGTTCTTTACTCATTTTGAAAGTACGCTTTGGGTGTAGGGATGATAAGGCCTGAAGTAATTATTTAAAAAACAAACAAACAAAAACCTCCTGCTACTCATAGAAGTAAATGTTCATAGCATTGCTCAGCTGTGCATTTTTCATTTGGAGTTGAGGGCAGTGCTTAAACCATCTCTCATTTTTTAAAGTTGCACACAAGACCACACTTTCCACTTGTGTTCTGTTAGCAGTTAAAGATACTCAAATCAGATCAGATGGGGATTTATGCTTTTTAGCATCAGAGAGGTCTTTTAAAAAAACATTGTACAAAAGAGGTTATTCAAAATTAAACCTTCCATCAGCAAAGATATTTTCTAATAAAATGAGTGTATTTGTACAGCATTCTGTATATATAGCACTCTGAAGTAGGGACCATGCTTTTTAAATGCTCTCTAAAGAGCTTGCTAATCTATATGAGACCTGTTCAGATGCAGAAAGTTGGTAAGGAGAGGAATGCAAGAAGACATCACAAAAGGGCTTTTTAAGGAAGTATTGAAAGGAGAGGAGTCATGTTCTTGGGTACCTAAAACACTGGGGCTGTATTTTTTTTCCAAAAGCAATGCTGTGAAGTTAGTAGCCATGTCTTTTTAGAAAGTGCTCTTATTGGTGTTACTAATAATTAAATACAAAAAATGAATAATAGTAAAAAAATGAAGTCCTATATTTTATATTTAGATAGTAGCAATATAATAATGGATGTAACTTTTTCGTCAATCTCACTTCCAAGTTCTCATGCACCAGCATAGTGCTGCACTGTGACTTAAAATATTGCATGGAGTTTCATTTTCATTTTATTCTACAAATTTTAGCGTTTTAGATTTTTAAAACACTTCTTTTACAAAAATGTAAATGACAATATTGTTTTCATTTTTAGTATTCGAATTACCATAGCACTTAGGAACCCTAGTCATGGACCAGGTCCCAGTTGTGCTAGGTGCTGTACAAACATCTCTCTGTAACTATGAGGGCTAGAAATTTATTAAAATGAGAGCAGATCCTTGTGTAATTGCATCACTCTAGGACCTGGGGCTTGGACAACGCGATCAAATATTGTGAGACTTGCAGTAAAATCATGAGCTGCCAATTCTGTTGGCCTGTAGACTACCTGGCACTATGCCTGTGATTTAAAAAGTGTGTTGTAACTTGTCAATTTTCAGTCTTCTGTGCCTTAAATCTAATAATGGGAAATAACAGGACACTGCAATACATTTTTAGGCGTTTAGGACCATTGTGTGGAGAGAGACAGCTTCTTGAGGTAACACAGCATACTGATAATATTGTGAATCCACTAAAATAACAAGAGGTTGAAGGAAGAACTGATCCCCATATTGTATGGGAACTATGGAAGGTGGTGGGTAATTGGTTGTGATTCACAGTGAAGCTCTGCTTTACCAAGAAGTTAAAAGTAAGATTTCAGTGGTTGATGCAAAAACATTTCATAAACTATGCTGGAACTAGGTAGCCCTTTGATCCACTTGTCAAGGAGCTTGAAAGTCATGCTAGGTGAAACAAAAATATTGAATGTGGTTGTTATCATAGTCCTGGCAGATCAAGCATCACCTGGTTGATCTTTGGCTGGGTTCTTGAGGTGGCCTGGTTGGATGTTAGTTTATGTCCATCATTGGCAATCTTATTGTACCTTTGAAGCTTTTGGCACCCATGTGCTCTCTGGTCATGTAGCAGCATTCCTTGGTAAACACACTTCACAGTACATTGGTCTTCTGTTAATAATATGGCCAGTTCAAGAAAGCCAACGAAACCAAACCAGTGCTGATAGAGGCAGTTGCTGGGTTTGGCTTTGAATATCTTCATTTCTGATCTTGTCATGTCACTTAACATGGAGCAGCCGATAAAGCTGGTGAGCGGGGGGAGTTGAACTATATGGGATTACTTTAAATACTTAACAGATTTACCCTTCCTCACAAACTTTGAGATTTTTTCTGACTTCATAGCCAATTCTAAGAACATGGGTTTTTTCAGCTCTCTAGATTAAAAATTCAGTACTCAAGACATGGTGGTTAGTGTGGGGACTTCTTGAAACTGTTGTGGAACTTTGCTTATGCTCAGTTGCAGGGCTTGTGCTGTACCATATGGATGCTACGTGTGTTTATGTAATCCAGCCTGTGTGGCGAGAAGTAACAGCATTACTTCTACATGATGAGCATCTGAATCTGATAGCTGGTAGGAAAGGGATTTGAGGAGGCTGCTGATGTGAGAACTGAAAGGATGGATACGTTTTTGTGGTGTAAATAAGAACAGTAGGAAGAAAATGTTTCCTCTTTTTATACATCAAAAATACTCAGTGTTGTGGCATAAAATTGGGTGCCAGTAGCATTTATTGGTGATAAGTTCACTTGTGTGACTTTCTGAGACATGGTGAACTCTACAGGGGAGAAAAAACAACCAAACAAAAACATGGACTGCAGGTAAGTGCAAGATCTTGCAACTTTCTATTTAATAGGAAAAATTCTATTCAGCTGTGTCTAAGCTCTAAGGTAAAGGTGTTATGAACCTTTGTATTATTGAGGGCCTTGTTTGGAACTGTTATGGGTCCCCTGAGATGTTGTTTATTTTGTTATCTTTATAATCTTCCATTATTCATAGTTTTTCATGGGAATTATCGACCAGCCTGGACTGGAAGTCCTGAAAACAAAATGTGAAAGAATCCCTGGAAAGCACTGGGAGATCCTAGAACTCTGCCATGAATTGAACGCTGTGGCTTCCAGAGCCTCTTATGAATAAATCCAGCTTTTTGGAAATAAAAGAAAATGCAATTATGAAGCAAGGAAGGGACAAAGGGAAGGTAGTTAAATCATTAATGAAGAACAACATTAACAGCCTTTCTTAATATACTTAAAAATCTTCTTGCTGCAGTGGCTTTTGTTTACAATTGTTTGCTGTAGGGAAACTTAAACATAATTAAAAGTCTATATTTTGTTCTTGGGTGCCTCTTGCAGCATAATTTGGCCCAAAGAATTGTGCTTTTGGGCAGGTCAATAAAGTGAACTCTGTATCTCACTTATTGCTCAAGCCTCAATCTTAAAAAAAAAAAAAAAAAAAAAAAAACATGGTGGGGGGAGCAATTGAAGAGTGGCTTCCGCTTTTTCCCTTAATAACTACCAGAGAGAGGAGCAGTTGCCAGCACTACCCATCTTCCAGCTGGCAAGCAGCAGCTAAAACTAAAGCCAGAACAGAGGCAGCTCCTTCATAAGACACTGATCCCTTTTGCACTTATTTCTCAAAGTCTAATAGTTTAAGCCCTTCCATGCTCTTATTCTCTCATGTTAAATGTTATGCTCTCTTTACAGCTTAAGTGATAAAAACTATCATATTGTAACAAATCCACAGCCATTTAGTCTCCAGGCTTCTGCACATCATAGTCATTCAGTGTCATGATGGCAGCAGGGGTAGAGTGCATCTCTGCCTGTTTTGTTTCAAAAGCAAAGGATTCTTCTACTTGAGCTAAAGAATATTCTGTTAGTAGTATGGTGCCTATGATAAACCAGCAGTTCTGACAGAAACCAGCAGAGGGCAGTGGCACATATAGACACTAGTCTCTGTGTACTTGTGGCACCATAGAGAGACTGAAACTACTATAGTCTTTATGTAACATTCATTTAAAATAAGATACAGTATGGATGTGTATAAAACTAAATGAAACGGCTATATGAATACCATCCATGTATTGTTTTATTTACTATTTTAAAAGTTTCCTTGAAATTTGATTTTACAGATGCAATCATGCTTTCTTTACTGTTTTGTGGAGGAAAGGAGTGCTAACAAAACATAAAATCAGTACAGAAACTAGTTTCGGGTGTTTTCACTATGAAATAGGAAGTTACTGTTTAGTTTGTCATCTCCTTGGAATATCTGAAACTGCAAGACTTAAGGTTTGATAAAATATTGATGGGAATATTTCAGGGATTTCTATTTATAAAGCTTATGGTGTTAGGGAAATGTTTTGAATTACTGATAGTGAATAGTTTGGATTCCCTGCAGCACAAACCGATACATGATTTTTATCACTATGGTTGCTAAAACAAATACCTGCTATATAAATGATTGACAAAAATAAAAAGAGATGAATTGGATGAATTGGGTAAAAACAAGTCAGCAACATGTTGTATAATGGGTATACTTAACTTTCCTGCTAATCTCTGCTTTATTCCCTTTATTTGTATATCTGATGCCCATCTCTGTCTTTTTAAGAATAACTTGTGCTGCCAATTTCATTTCTTTGATTAAAAATGACTGAAAGGTATATAATTAGAAAATAAAAGAAGCCATGCTCCTCATCCAGACCATGCAAGTATATAACCATGGAGTTCTGATTCAGGTTACTGGAAGCAGCAGGTTGATTGATTCAATTGCCTTCATGTTTGGAAAACTTTAGGTTAAAAGTTGTATTTCAAAAACTAGTCAGTGAGGACAAATCCTGCAAAGTGCTGACAATTAATCAGCACCTTGTAGGATTGGGTCCTGTCATTCCAATATGAATACCTGTGTAGAATTAAGATGTTTAGCTGTCTTTCTCCTTAAAAAGAACAGGAGTACTTGTGGCACCCTAGAGACTAACAAATTTATTAGAGCATAAGCTTTCGTGGACTACAGCCCACTTCTTCGGATGCATATAGAGTGGAATAAATATTGAGGATATATATATATACACACACACACACACACACACACACACACACACACACACATACAGAGAGCATGAACAGGTGGGAGTTGTCTTACCAACTCTGAGAGGCCAATTAAGTAAGAGGAAAAAAAAAACTTTTGAAGTGATAATCAAGATAGCCCAGTACAGACAGTTTGACCGTATTAGCCGAAGAAGTGGGCTGTAGTCCACGAAAGCTTATGCTCTAATAAATTTGTTAGTCTCTAAGGTGCCACAAGTACTCCTGTTCTTTTTGGGGATACAGACTAACACGGCTGCTACTCTGAAATCTTTCTCCTTAAATTCACAGCATGATCTGAATTAAGAGGTTTTGTTTCTTCTGTAGGTACTTTTGACTTCATTGATCCCTAAACTGCAGCATTTTCCTGTGCTGCTTTAGGTGCTTTTAGTATTATTAGCAATTGCTGGGGGATATGCACATGGTGGGTTTAAAAAAAACCTTTTCACTTCACTAGGTGGGGTTGCAGCAAAAGCTATTGTCATCACTTCTGTATTTGTAATGAAGGCATAAAATTTTCCTCATGGACTGAGATTTCACTGGTGATTGATTTTTAAAATATATGAGGAGGACAACCATGCAGGCTGGGAGCATTCACCTCAAACTCAGCAACAGCCTGATATGTGGAGTATAGTAAATTCTCTCATCTGGAAAATTTAAGCCTGTGCCAAAAAGTGCAGAGGCCATTAAAAGAGATGCTGTCAAATAACTTAAATCCAAATTTGGTGGTGTTTTATTCTTTTTATAAAACCTGAGGTATGTAAAAGTTTGCCTGGTTAGTTGAACATTCCAATATGGATGAGGTCTGCTATTTCTTTGCGGTGTTTGGAGACATCTGTACACTACAGCATTGTATTAGTATATAACTAAATGATTGTTGGAGGCTTTTCCTAGAGGAGTAGGATGTCTGGGCGTTAATAATATTTAGTCCTCTGCTTAGCTGGTAGATTGTTTTTATTTTTAACCTTTGGAAGAGGGGGGTGCAGATTTGTTTATCACTGAGATCCATCAGGCAACTTGTGTTGTCAGTGCAGTTTTCTAACAAAGTGGTCTCCACACTTTTTTGATCATGCACCTCTATCAGTAAAAATTTTTGAGCACACCCCCCCAATATATGTATACTTATGTATAAATTATATACATGTACTACTGTACTAATATATTATGTACATTGTAAAACCTACACAAAAATAGAAATTAAAAAAGGATGAGATAAAGATAAAAATTTAAAAAATAGTATTTCTTATTAACGGTACAAAAACGTTTTGCTCTCACAAAAAATATTAATTTTTTTTTAGTGAGAGCAATGTGATTGAATATGCTTCATTATTTTTGAAAATCTTGGTTTTACACTTCGTGATGCAGCGATTCAAAGGTCTGGTTCTAAGTTCAGTTTATTTCGCCCCTTGGTTTTAATGGCTGTCATAGCTGAAAAAGATGCCTCACACAGATACATAGATCCAAATGGAAGAAGTGCATCGTTGGCTGCGCTTACTAAATCATGATACTCATTTTTCAATCCCATCCACCAATTATGCAAAGGTTTTTGTTGAAATTCAGCTAGTAAATTTCCATCTTCCCTGATGTCAATTAGTTCTTGCAAACTAATCGGAAGGTGTTGCATTTTTATATTTTTAACAAATGGGTTCAAAACCCACTGAAACTCTTCATTTGGAAGATTTTTAAATAGGTTAGAAAATCTTGTTTCCAAGTTTTTTAAGAGTGTAGATATGAGAGTTTTTATAGGTGACACTTGCATTGTTTTCAGCAACAAAATCACATAACGATGGAAACATTTCCAAATATCCATTTTCAAAATGCTCTCTCCATAGCATGAGTTTCTTTCGAAAAGCAGTTACTTTCTCACTCATTGTTAAAACGTCACCTTTACCGTGAAGGAACAGATTAAGTGTGTTTATTTTTTCAAAAATATCTGCTAGGTAGCATACTACTGACAACCACTTGTCATCAAAGAAAAGGTCAGCAAATTTGGAACACTTGTCTTTTTGTAAAAGAAAAATGTGTAACTCATCTTTAAGTTCGACAGCTCTTTTAAGCACTTTGCCACGAGATAACCAGCAAATCTCTGTGTGGTACAAAAGATTTTCATGGTCACTCCCCATTTCATTACAAAGTATTGTAAAGATTCTACTATTTAAAGGTCTTGTTTTTATAAAATTAACCACATTGATGACCTCCTGTAGCACTTTGTGCACTTCTGGCTCCAACTTCTTTACTGCAATAGCTTGCCTATGAATAATGCAGTGAATGAATTTCACGTGTGGTGCAATCTCTGTATCCTTACTCCAGAATCCTTTCTTTATTGCAGTCAAAGAAGCCGATCCATCAGTGGTTACACTTTCACAGTTTTTCCATAAAACATTGTTTTTATTAAAGAAGTCCTTTACTGTTGAGAATATATCTTCTCTGGTACATCTTTCCTTTAGTGGCTCACAAAAAAGTAGTTCTTCGTGTATTTCACTACTGAAACAGAATCTAGCAAATACCATAAGCTGAGACACGTTAGAAACATCTGTACTTTCATCCAACTGTATAGCAAACCTCCCACACTACGTAATTTGTTCTAATGCTTGTTCCTTCAAATCTTCAGCAATGTTTTCTATGCGTCTTCCAACAGTATTTGCTGACAAAGGAATGCATTTTAATTTGTCTTCATATTATTTTCTGTGTATTATTTCATCCATTTTTACCACAGCAGGAAGAAGTGTTTCCCCAATGGTAGTGGCTTTTTGACTTTCGCTATTAAGAAAGAAACCTCAAAAGAGGCTTCTAACCATTTATCATTAAGTTTAGTGAAATTTTCTGAAGTACTGGATTGAGTATCGCATGACTTTAAACATCGCTGAAAAAATTGTAGAGGTTTGTGTTCATGTTCTGAATGCTTAGTTTTTAAATGTCTTGCTAATTGTGATGGCTTCGTACTATCATTAGCTAATGTCTTAAGGCACAATATACAGTTAGGGCGAGGTTTATCGTTAACGATAGTGGATGTAAATCCATACGTCAAATAGTTGTCTTGATAATTTCAAATTTTTGTGGCCAACTTCTTGTCAGATCTGATTAGATCATTGTTTTTAACCTCATAATGTGGCTGATGAAGAGCCTGTACTAGGAGTAGAACTGTCAGCTCTGCCATTTTTTTTGTTGTTCGCTTGTGCTCGTATTATTAGTATTCTCTTCAATCCGCGGTTTCTTTCCAGGAATCTTTTTAAGCCACTTGTCCATTTTGTGAGAGCTAGTTTAGTTAAAACTAGGTAATATAATCCATAAATCCACTTAACCGGGCACACGTAAACTGCACTACGTCGCAATATACTGAAAGTGAATGAACGAGTGAGGGCGCCACTGTCAATCCCTCCGCATTGTGGAACTCCCACTCTTCCCTCAGGATACCTTGCAGGGCTGACTCCAGGCACCAGCGTAGGAAGCACATGCCTGGGGCAGCACGCTGTAAGGGGCGGCGTTCTGGCCAATCTTAGGGCGGAGTTCCTCCGGCCGCCCTTTTTGTGTCTCTTCTCCCCCCCGCCCCCCGGGCGGCGCTTCTCCGGCCGCAGCCCCCAATGGATGGTCTTTGGAGACCACTGCTCTAACAGACTAAGAATCTGTTTATTGAGCTCTGTGGAGTCAGGTTTAACTCTTGGCTAAAATTGATATTCAAAAATATATTTTTTTAGGCAGAATTTCTATTTAATATGAAAATCAGAAAATGAGGGACCAACACTTCACTGTATCAGTCTAAAAATTCAAATAGTGTCCTTGTTCAATGCAAAACACTATGGAATACTTAAGTGAATATGGAATATTAGGCCCTGATCCTGCTCTGAGAACCACATGGGCAGACCACCTGTTGGCTTCATTGGACCACAGTGATCTGTCTGTGCATTTCTCACTTTGGAATTGGGACTGGAGTGTGATCATCTCTTGGGCTGTAAAAATTTAAAATATATTTTCAGAAATCCCCCTAGAAACTCAGCTTTGTGACGTCTAAGAATTTGGTGAATATTAATGATTGGGGGGTCAATAGATTTAAACCAAAGTGAAATGAGAATATCAGTAAGCCATTGTATTGGGGAAGTCTAAGCTTCTAAAAGTCAGAGGCAGAATCATAAAGCATTAATCACCCATGGAAATTTTCTATGAAATTTTTGGATTCGGTACACAATCTACTTGCCTGTCTTTATTATGAAGGATGATAAATTATATTTTTACTTGCCCTGGATGATTACTAGAGTATAGTTTTGCACAAATACACTATTTAATATTAGGCACCCAATTATATTTATAAGATTCATCCAGCATCAACAATGCACTGAACTTGAGAAGTATAAAGAATCATCTCTAGAAAGAGTTAAGTATTAGCATAATATCATATGGCTATATCTGTGACCACAGATGGCTTTTTTTTGGAAGAGGAAAGTTTCTTATTTGGCCTAGTGTAGATACAATTTTAATTGCAAGAAGTGAAGTTCCCAGTTTATTAAGACTTGGAAACAGGGGATTTTAAGACATAGGTAAGGGTGTGCCTACGTGGGTAAGTTTTTTACCAATTATATTGTTCTAGTTATATCGTTAAAACTCCCTGTGTGGACCCTTTTTCAGTAGGAGTGACTCTTTTCAGTTTAATTTATGTTGCTTTTGAAGCATTTTAAGCTAAACTGAAAAAAGCCACTCTCCTACTGGAGGAAGTGTCCACACAAGGAGTTACACTGGTATAACTACAGCAGATTAAATCATGCCTCGGCAAACAACAATATAACTTTCCCATGTAGACAAGCCCCAAGATCCTCTT
Source organism: Chrysemys picta bellii (assembly GCF_011386835.1). NCBI lineage: Eukaryota > Metazoa > Chordata > Testudines > Emydidae > Chrysemys > Chrysemys picta. Next base: position 43,985,567 of record NC_088797.1, read on the forward strand.
TCAAAGAAGAAAAGCAGTAGAGAAATGAGACTGATGTTTTGGATAATGAATAGGTTGATCTTAAAGGTTCTAATGGCACTGAATTAAGGGTGTAGTTCTTGCCATCACATAGGACTTTTCCGTCTTTTGTGCTCAGCAGTAGCAAAAGGCCTGCTAATTCCAAAGATTAGGGTCTTTCCAGCAGAGTTTCATTTAATCTGTTTTGGTTGTGAAAGCCTTCAAATGTGAACTAATTAACCCTTGTCCTAATGCCCTTTTCTATTCTAGGCTTGTTTCATTGTTTCCATTGTTGTGAGCACCCATGCAAACAAGGCACCAAAGACTTGCATAGACTTTAGCAGAGTATAAATTTCCCCATTTTTCTCAATGTGATGTTAATCCTGAAGCCTAGTTACAATTACCACTGGTTTTGATCACAGTTTTACTCACATGAGTAGTCCCATTGAAATCAATAGGACTGCACACATGTATGTATTGAAGTATTTGCAGGATCAATATTATGTTTGAAACCATTTACACTAGTTACTGAGGTGACCTGATAACACAGTTCCAATGACCTTAAGTCCTATGTCACACTAGTAAGGCCATGTCTAAACATACAGCACTGCAGCAGCGCAGCTGTACCAATACAGCTGTGCCGCTGCAGCACGTCTGGTGAACGTGCTGTATGCCGATCGGAGACAGCTGTCTGGTGTATACATAGCCTGAACAGAATAGTGTTACCCTGGTCCCTTATCTCCTCTGCAAATCTAGGGTAAATGGGCCACTTTCTACCCATTTCACTACTTTTCACCTATTCTCCCCACCAAAAAAATTCAAAACTCTCATCTAGTATATCTAGGGCCAAACCCACTTTGGGTTCAACCAAATCAAGGATCAGTGCTTGAGCTGTGTTTAAACAATCTAAGGGTTTGTCTACACTCAGAACAGTACAGCGACACAATTGTGCTGCTGAAGCTCTTCAGTGTAGAGACTACCTGTGCTGATGGGAGGGATTCTCCTATTGGCATAGCTAATCCACCTCCTTGCGAGGTGATAGCTAGGTCGACAAAATAATTCTTTTGTTGACTTAGTGACGGCTACATGTGGACTTAAGCCAACCTAACTATGCCGCTTAAGGGTGTGGATTTTTCCCTGAAAGACCTAGTTCTGCCAAGCTAACTTTCCAGTATAGAGCAGGCCTAAGGACTTACCTGGCCCTCCAATAAACAGTCTGAGTTCTGGTCTGCTCTAGAATATTAGGTCAGTTTAACTGTGTTGGTCAAGGGTGGGAAGAATCCATGTGCCTGAGATGTGTAGTTAAGATGACCTAAGCCCTGTGTAGACAGCAGTAGGTCAACAAAAGAATTCTTCCATTGACCTATCTACCGCTTCTTGAGGGGGTGCATTACCTAAGGTGAAGGGGGAGACACACACACACACACACACACACACACACACACACATCCCTCCCCCCATCGGTGCAGCTAGTGCCTTCACTGAAGCACTACGGCTGCAGTAGCGCAGCTA